>NC_044315.2:77705175-80105175 GCF_007474595.2 Lynx canadensis
ACATGAGTGCTTGCCTTCTTGTGTCCTGGCTAATCAACACTGTAACTAAACATGCCTTTTCCTGGATTGACAACAACCCACTAATCCCCATCTTCTGAAGTTTCTCTATAATTACGCACCTGTTTCTCAGATTAGCAGTAAATGTCCATTTCATTATCACCTACAGTTGATAATAATACTGAGTCCATTGAGTGTTTACTATGTGCCAAACACTACAGTCAATATATGACATACCTTGTCTCATTTGATTTGATGATAATCTCATAATATAGGCACTTGTATTGCCCCTATTTTCTGGCTGAATTTAAGAAAGTTTAAGTGTCTTGTCCAGAGCCACCCAGCTAATAAGAGAAAGAACTAAGATTTAAGCACAATCAGTGGATCCAAGAACTTTGCTCTTAGCCTCAAAGCTATCATATCTTGCCACCTAAAATATTTCAAGAGCTTGCTAAAGAATTTCTCTTCTTCAATCCTTTCTACACACTGCAGCCAGGATGATCTTTACAAAACATCCATCTGTGATGTCACTCCTCTGCTGAAAACTCATCAGTGGCTCTGCATTAATTTCCAGATAAAGCCCAACCTCCTTAATATGCTTTTATAAAACCCATTCTGATTTGTCCCCTGAGCACTTCTCCATCCTCATCCCTTTTCCTCCCTCATTTTGCCCAGATATTTAACTTCCTTCAGATTCTTAAAGACACTGGCCACTGTCTCTCCCTCCCTTTTGGACTGATAGGGGCTGAATGTGAAAAGGTCCTCTTCTACTTCTGCGCTGCTCAATTGAATATATACCCTCAAAGAAATAGTTATTGACCTTCCAAAGCTCTCAAAATACTTCCTCTTTGAGACCAATGCCTGAAGTTATTCATTATTTCATCCCCACGGACTAGAAGAGAACTTGGAATATCATTGCCAGTAAATAACATTTGTCCTCAGATGGAAAGAAAGGACAAATAGTTGAATTACATAAAATTTTCTCCTCCCCAAACCCGCACCGATGTAAACTCTGAGGACAGGGACTGTACTTAATGCAAATCTCCATCTTCCTTAATGCCTGGGACATGGTCTACTACATAGGAGGCTCTTAGTAACTATTTATTGATGAATTATTGTTATTGTTTTTACCTTGACTTTAGCCACAGTCTTTATATTTCCAAGCCTGGAAAGCTACTATTTGATTCATGGCTCTTAATTTAACGCAGAATGTAAAATGATGGAGTTGTTGGGTTGAAGGCCACTAAACTAGGCCTTCTCCTTAATGAACAAATCAGTACTACAGTTTATTTTGAGTATACTTGTACAGTATTTGTATCCCTCTAGATTTGGAGAACTCACTACCTCTAAGAAGAGGCTTCTCTATCACTGAAAAGTCATGGATTTTAGCATAGTGTTTCTCGTACTGAATCAAAATTTTCTCCCTATTATACGGGGCTTTTGGGGCATGGCATCCAGTGTGCTATTAGTAAGTCAGCATAGGGCAAGTTGGCTTTTTCCTTCTTTTAGCAGTCTGTGCTCTCCTCCCTAGAATTTTAAGTGAGGTACCATTGGAAAAGCCCTGAACTGAGGAGTTGGGTGGGGGTGCATGGAGAGAGTCTTAATGCCTGGGCTTGAAATTGTCCCTCAGAGCAATCATTGCCCAGTGTTCTTGGCTTTAGCCCAACCTCCCTACGTGACGGTCCATTCTCCCTGACTCAGCCTTCTGTGTCCAGACAAATGATTCACTCCCAGTGCATTTTTCTGCTCTTACTAAATAGGCCCTCTAACCACCACTGTATCTTTCAATTCCAGCTAACAGCTTGGACAGCAGTTTTTAAAAATGTTACTAAGCAAGCATGCTCAGCCAAAGAATTCATGCAGAATCTTCTGCAAATGCTTCTCACATAATTCAGGCTCATAGGGATTGCTGCCCTCTCTAAACTGAGAACAAAGTCCACTCCACATTTCATATTCATTTATCCATTGACTGATTATTTACTAGTATCTGCCATTTCTTAAATCTTAGCTGAAACTTGTCAAGCACTAATAATAAACCAAACACTGCTAAATTCTTCGCACATGAGCTCATTTAATTTTCCTGGTAACATTACTGAATTCTTTTGAGCTGTAGTTCCCAATATGTTAAAAAAAAAAAAAAAAAGGTAAAAACATATCCCAGGTGAGGTTTGTTAGAAGACCTGTTTACTGTCCCCAACAAAAGTTTATGTTTGTTTTTTTTTTTAAACAGAGCATATTTTTAACTTCCTAGGTAACTGATACATGAATTGGATTAAGCTTGGCATTGGTTAATCTTTTTGACCCGAGCCAAGGCCACTTTCTATAGACTCGTTGCCCTCCATTAGTATATCCATTGTAAAATGTTTATCCAATTTATTTCTCCACGAGCCCCCTCTACATTAACCTTATGGATTAGCCTTTGATGTGCATTGTATCAAAAGCCTACTCGAAGTCCAAGTGAATTACATCTATGGTGACTATCACCTTCTTTGAAAAATTAATCAGCTTTGTTAAGCACAAGCTCCCTTTGGACATCTATCGTAGCAGGTCTCTACAAACGGAGGGAAAAAGGAAGCAGAATGCTATTTTTGAAAAGACCTCTGGCCTGAGAACCCAAATTTCTATATTCTAGTTTCAGGTCAGTCCTAGCCAGTGCTGTGATCTTGAACTACCTGCCTATGATCTCGGTGAGGTTAAAAGAATAGATTGTAGTGATTAATAGTGCATGCTTTGAAATAACAAGAACGTGAACATAGTTCATGTTCTTGAATCATCTACTAAATGCAAGGCTTTGAGCAGGTTATTTAATTTGTGGAAATCTTAGGATTTGCATCAGGAAAATAAGGATGATAGTAATAACTGTCTATATTACTTTTAGGGTCCTGCTAAATTTCTCTGTAAAGAAACTCCTAAAAAACCTTGATTTAAATTTTGCATGTTTTTATATACACCTCTTTGCATTAATTTTTTGGTAGTTACTTGTTATGTATTGAACTGTGTTCTTCAAAAATATGTCGAAGTCCTTACCCCAAATATCTATAAATGTGGCCTTATTTTGTGAGATGATCAAGTTTAGATGAGGTCATTAGGGTGGGCCCTAAATATAACTGATGTCCTTATAAAAAAGGAAATTAGAGTATAGAGAAAGATATTTACAGAGGGCAGATGGTGTGAAGACAGAAAGAATGCCATCTATAAGCAAGAAATGCCAGAGGCTCCCAGAAGTTGAAGAAGCAAGGAAGGATCCTTTTCCTACCTTGATTTCTGACTTCTAGCCTCTCAAACTGAGACACTAAGTTTCTATTGTTTTAAGCCACCCAGTTTTGGGTATTTCTGACAGCAGCCCTAGGAAACTAATGCATGTGCTAGAGATTACAACATAACAGCCTTAACTTTTCAGTTAGTTTTCACTTTTAAAAATTGTTACCTTTTGAAGTTATCATGGTACCATGACAATTAGAATATAAGAAACGTGAAACAGTGTATGTCCATTCAACCCACTCCCATCCTGTATGATATACTTCTTATGTATATTAGATTTACACAAATTATAAATCACTCATTACGACGTTACAATTTTTGCTTTAAATAGACATTTTGAACAAATTAAGATACAAAGTGGAATTTTGTAATTACCTCTCTGATTTCCTTTTCTACACCATTTCTGCTGCTATTCCTTCCTCCTGAAGATTCAGATCTCCATCTGCTATTATTTCTTTTCAGCTTGAAGAACTTCCTCTAGGGTTCCTTGCAGTGCATACTTGCTGGCATAAAGTTCTCTTAGCTTTTCTCTATCTTAAAAAGTCTTTGTTTCACCTTTATGTGTAATAGACCGGTTTATTGGATACAGAGTTCTAGATTTCAGGTTGTTGTTGTTGTTGTTGTTTTTCAGTACTTTAAAAATACCATTTCATTGTTTCTGTTGAGAACTCAACCATCATTAAAATTGGACTCCTCTATATGCTATGTGTTTTCTTGTTATTGTTGTTGTTTGGCTGCTTTAAATTTTGTATGTATTTTTGGTTTTAATCACAATAACTATGTTGGGCTTAGGTATGGTTTTCTTTCTGTTTTTCCAGCTTGGCATTCACTGGACTTCTTAACTCTATAAACATATGTCCTCAATTAATTTGGGGAAAATTTTTAAACTTTCATTTTGTTCAGGTATTTTTGCTGCCCCAATTTCTCTCCTTTTCTTACGGGACTGCAATTATATGTATGTTGGACCATTAGAGTTTCCCGCAAGAGGACCCAGAGTTTCGATTGTCTTAATCCTTTTTCTAATAAGATGATTTCTATTAATCTTTTATTTCATTGATTCCTTCTGCTATCTCAAATATGTTCTTATGCCTATTCTTTTGTTTTAAATTTTTCTCAGATTTTGCCATTTTTACTTGTACAGTTTCTACTTGGAACATTTTATGGTTGCTATTCCTCTATTGGAATGTCCCATTTTTTCATTCATTATAAGAATATTTTCCCTTATGCCCTTGAGCAGAGTTATAGCAGCTGCTGAAGGTTAGTCTCCACTAATTGTCTTTTTTCTTTAATGTGGGTCACATTTTCCTGTTTTTTCACATTTCCTGTTTTTTCATATGACTGGTAATTTTTTATTGGATCTTGAACATTTTCAATATGTGTAAAGACTGGATTATCTTATATTGATTTAAAAGGTACTACTTTAAGTAGTAAGTAGTTATTGTAATTCTTGTGTTTTAGCAGACAGTTGATTTATCTGAACTCATACTCCAAGCTCTAATGTCTCTAGTTTTTTAACTTTAATCAGTCTGCTAGAATTCTACTCCATGTATTCATAGTTCTGAGGTCAGCTAGCTATTTTGGAAGATTTCCTGCACAGAATCTGTAGTTCCTGCTCTCTACTTCTTTCTTATCTAGGTCTTCCCTTCATACTTTCCAATTGTATGGTTGCTCCAAACTGCTCCCTCGTTCTTCAAGCTAGTAAATCTATGGGTTTCTGTGCAAGTCCTAGCTCCACCATGAGGTGATATCTGAGAACAGTCTATAAGCCAAAAGCCTTCTCAATAGGAAACTCACCTACTCACTGGTCATTACTTTCTCCCAGAGTTCAACACCCGCTTAATATCGTCAGTACTGAGTTCATGTAGTTGATTTTTTATGAATTTTCTGGAGTTTATAGTTGTCATCTGTGGGACATAGTGTTTACCAGAATCCAACCCCTGTCTTCTCTCAGTGGTTTAAGTCATATAAAATTTATTTCTCTGCGAATTGATAGTCAGAGATTATGAGGTGGTTCTTCTCTGTGAAGTTATTCAGGAACTAGACTGGTTTTGTGAGTTTGCTTTTCTCAAAACATGAATTTAATCTTTGGGTCAAGGATCAAATGTCATTCCCAACCAGCAGAAAGGGGAGTCAGAGCAGAAAGCTTCATTTTTAGGGAGGTGAACTGGAAATTGTATTGATCATTTCCATTTACATTTCATTAATCCAAGCTTATTCACATGGTAACTCCTAGCTATGAGTGAGGTTAGAAAGTAAAATTTCTTGAAGGACAGCCATGGATCCAGCTAAACCACGGCAAAGAGAGGAAATCTAGTATTAGCAGTAAGTAAAATAAATGTGTTCTAAGGGAAAATATGTATTGTATGCCACAATCTACTCCTCTAGCTGGAAACTCTGGTTTCCACATGTACTGTGTACAACCACTATCTGCCTATGGGAGAACTTCTTTAATCCACATCCAGCCCAAAGCCTGGAAGTGCTTTAATCCTATTTTGGTGGCTCTGGAAGTCTAAGAACTTAATATATACACAATATCTGCCTTACTGTTTCTACTTCCTATATTCTATATAGAATGAGTAGGAATGGGGTACTAGAATGTAAAACATACAGAGATTTAAAAAAAAAACAACATACAGAGGTCATTATTCTGTGACAATAATGAAATAATGATTGTTAGGAATTGCAAATATGCACTGCCATAACAGTGAAGTAACTTTTTTTTTTCTTTTTTTGACCCTGGTTTTGCTTTCTCAGAAGCACTAATTTGTCCAGTGTCCTCCATATCCCATTTTACTTTTGGATAATTTTTCCTTTCTGATACTTCTTGTTGTCATACATGAAAATAAAATTGGAGTGTATGTCCTTAGATACTAGCATTGATTCTTCATCCAGGCACAAGTGTAGGGCCTCAGAGGTTGATTTATAGTTGAACAATTATTATCTTTCACATGCCATCCTTTGATGCCTTTGGTAATAAAATATAATAAAAGGGAGGTACCCATCAACCATAAAGTAGATATCCAATCTGTGCTGTGTAATGAGTTGCGTGTTTACATTTCCACAGGCAAGTAGTGCTTATGTTCATACTTTTTAATCCTGTGAATGGTCTTCCATTATTTACTAGATTCTGTGAGTGTGTTATGCCTATCTCCTTCAATTTAATGGACTCCTATCTTAAAGTCGCTGAAACAGGTGAGTGTACAGGAATGGAAGCACATCACCTTTAGTCTCATTTTTGCTAATGGAAATGTTCTTACTGCCAATCTTATCTCAGGTTATTTAGGATATAGATATACTTCACTTTTCTGACACCGAGGTCTCCAAGTTTCTAGACTGTCAATTTAGATTGCAGATTGTAGATACTATAGGTAGACCTTATTCAATCAGTTGAAAGGCCTTAAGAGCAGAGGTGAGGGTTTTCTGAAGAAAAAACCTTCAGACAGACAGCAGCTTCATCTGATTCCCAAGGATTCCAGCCTGCCCTTCTGATAGCTTTGACCTTCCTAATAGTCTGGCCTATGGATTTTGGACTTTTCTAACTCGATACACAATTGGGTAAGCTGATTCCTTGCAATGGATCTCTTAATCCATATCTCCCACCAGTTTTCTTTCTCTGGTTGAATCCTGACTAACATCTCCCACTGGTTTTCTTTCCCTGGTTAAACCCTAACCCACCCCCTAAGATTATAAATAGAGCAAGGCAACAACATTAATGCACAGGGGTGCCTGGGTGGCTCAGTGGGTTAAGCATCTGACTTCAGCGCAGGTCATGATTTCACACTTTGTGATTCAAGCCCTACATCAGGCTTTGTGCTGACAGCTCAGAGCCTGGAGCCTGCTTAGGATTCTGTGTGTGTGTCTCTCTCTGCTCTTCCCCCACTGGTTTGTTCTCTCTCCCTCTCTCTCTCTCTCTCTCTCTCTCAAAAATAAACTTTAAAAAAATAAAACTAATTAATGCACAAAATAAAAGAAAACCTAAATTAATGGAGAAACATATTGTGCTCATGATCAGAATGCTAAGTATTGTTAAAATCTTCTTGAAATTGATATTAAGTTTCAATATAAACCAAATATAAATTACAGCAAGATTTTTGGTAGAAATCGACAAAATACAAAACATACCTAGTTTTGTATAGATAAACAATGGACATAGAATTTTTTTTTTAAGAACATAGTTGGTAGACAGGTAGTACCTGATGTTTACACTTATCTGATTTTAATGCTTAAGCTTAAGCTATATTAATCAAGAGAGTATAGCATTGGTAAAGAGATAGACAAGTGGGACAATAGAACACAATTAGAAAGTCCAGAAAGACACCTAAATATATAAATTTATTTTCCGTAAGTTTCCAAAGGAAATTTAAGAGAAAAAGAATAGTATTTTCTTCAATTGATGCTATTAAAACTGGATATCCATATGTAAAACAAAAATTCAACCTGAATCCATACCTCTTATAATACTAAAAATAACTCAAAATTGATCATAGACTTAAATATAAAATCTAAAACTTAAAAGCTTCTGAATAAATAAAAGAGAAAAATCTTTGTGATCTTGAGTCAAAGACTTTTTATTAAAATAGAATACAAAAACTATGAACCATAATAGAAAATAATAACAAACTGTACTACATCAAAATTTAAAACTTTAGCTCTTCATGGGGTGCCTGGGTGGCTCAGTCGGTTGGGTGTCCGACTTTGGCTTAGGTCATGATCTCACAGCTTGTGAGTTCGAGCCCCATGTTGGACTCTGTGCTAACAGCTCAGAGCCTGGAGCCTGCTTCAATTCTGGGTCTCCCTCTCTTTCTGCCCCTTCCTGTTTGTGCTCTCTATTTCATAAATGAGTAAATGTTTAAAAAAAAAATTAAAACTTTAGCTCTTCCAAGGACACAATTTAGGAAAAGGAAGCTCAAGGCAAAATATATTTTTAATGTGTATATCTAATAAAGGTCTTTTTTCCAAATATGCAAAGAGCTCTTTCAACTCAATGATAATAAAATAAGCAACCCAATTCGCAAAAGTCAAGAAATGACTTAAAGAATTACTTCAGCAGAGATGACACTGATGACAAGGAAATACTTCAAAAGAGGCTACAGTCACTAGGAAAAGTCAATCAGAGCCCAATGACCTAGTACTACACAGATATTAAAATGGCTAAAATAAATACAAATTGATAATCACAGGCATTGGGAAGATGAAACGTAATGAAACTTTCATACATTGCTGGGAATGAAAACAGGTACACTTGCTTTGAAAAACATTTAGCAAATTGTAGAATTAAATACAAATTCACAATATGAGTTAGCAGTGTATTTACCCTAGAGAAATAAAAAAATATGTCTTCAGAAAAATTTGTATGCAGATACATATATAGCCGTTTTATTCATTATCACCAAAAACTAGAAACAACCCAAATGTCCATCAGCACAAATATTCTGTATTTTTGGTTGTGATGCTGGTTACATGAAAAACATAGAAATTTGTCAAAGTCCATACAACAATACCCATTTGACATATACTATATACTATATACATTTTGCTTTAGTAAATTATACTTTAATAGACCAGACTTCAGGAAATCAATCCCAGGTGAATCAAAGCTTTGTATATGAAGCCAAAACATCATACATAAGTATCTCTATGTATATATTAAGCAAGACCTAATCAGCATTCCTTAAAGAAAAGACTGATTATTTGATCACATTAAAATTAAGAATTTGTGATATAAATGATGAGGAGGAGGGGAAGATGGCGGCGTAGGAGGACGCTGGGCTCACCTCGCGTCCTGCTGATCACTTAGATTCCACCTACACCTGCCTAAATAACCCAGAAAACCGCCAGAGGATTAGCAGAACGGAGTCACCAGACCCAAGTGCAGACGAGAGGCCCACGGAAGAGGGTAGGAAGGGCGGCGAGGCGGTGCGCGCTCCACGGACTGGCGGGAGGGAGCCGGGGCGGAGGGGCGGCTCGCCGGCCAAGCAGAGCCCCCGAGTCCGGCTTGCAAAAGCGGAGGGGCCTGACGGACTGTGTTCCGACAGCAAGCGCGACTTAGCGTCTGGGAGGTCATAAGTTAACAGCTCTGCTGGGAAAGCGGGAAGGCTGGAGGACAAAGGGAGGGTGAGCTGCGGAGCCCCCGGACGACAGAGCTCAGTTTGGTGGGGAACAAAGGCGCTCGCCAGCGCCATCTCCCCCGCCCATCCCCCAGCCAAAATCCCAAAGGGAACCGGTTCCGGCCAGGGAACTTGCTCGCTCCGCGCAAACACCCAACTCTGTGCTTCTGCGGAGACAAACCTCTGGCAGCGGATCTGACTCCCTCCGGCTGCCACAGGGCCCCTCCTGAAGTGGATCACCTAAGGAGAAGCGAGCTAAGCCTGCCCCCCCTGCCGCCGTGCACCTTGCCTTCCCACCCCAGCTAATACGCCAGATCCCCAGCATCACAAGCCTGGCAGTGTGCAAGTAGCCCAGACGGGCCACGCCACCCCACAGTGAATCCCGCCCCTAGGAGAGGGGAAGAGAAGGCACACACCAGTCTGACTGTGGCCCCAGCGGTGGGCTGGGGGCAGACATCAGGACTGACTGCGGCCCCGCCCACCAACTCCAGTTATACACCACAGCACAGGGGAAGTGCCCTGCAGGTCCTCACCACACCAGGGACTATCCAAAATGACCAAGTGGAAGAATTCCCCTCAGAAGAATCTCCAGGAAATAACAACAGCTAATGAGCTGATCAAAAAGGATTTAAATAATATAACAGAAAGTGAATTTAGAATAATAGTCATAAAATTAATCGCTGGGCTGGAAAACAGTATACAGGACAGCAGAGAATCTCTTGCTACAGAGATCAAGGGACTAAGGAACAGTCACGAGGAGCTGAAAAACGCTTTAAAGGAAATGCAAAACAAAATGCAAACCACCACGGCTCGGATGGAAGAGGCAGAGGAGAGAATAGGTGAACTAGAAGATAAAGTTATGGAAACGAGGAAGCTGAGAAAAAGAGAGATAAAAAAATCCAGGAGTATGAGGGGAAAATTAGAGAACTAAGTGATACACTAAAAAGAAATAATATACGCATAATTGGTATCCCAGAGGAGGAAGAGAGAGGGAAAGGTGCTGAAGGGGTACTTGAAGAAATTATAGCTGAGAACTTCCCTGAACTGGGGAAGGAAAAAGGCATTGAAATCCAAGAGGCACAGAGAACTCCCTTCAGACGTAACTTGAATCGATCTTCTGCACGACATATCATAGTGAAACTGGCAAAATACAAGGATAAAGAGAAAATTCTGAAAGCAGCAAGGGGTAAACGTGCCCTCACATATAAAGGGAGACCTATAAGACTCGTGACTGATCTCTCTTTTGAAACTTGGCAGGCCAGAAAGAATTGGCACGAGATTTTCAGTGTGCTAGACAGAAAAAATATGCAGCCGAGAATCCTTTATCCAGCAAGTCTGTCATTTAGAATAGAAGGAGAGATAAAGGTCTTCCCAAACAAACAAAATTAAGAATTTGTTTCTCAGAGAGACCATAAAGAGACAAACCACAAATTGGAAGAAAATATCTGCTGAAGGAAATATCTTGAACACAAAAACTATCTCACAAATCATTTTAAAAAAAAGACAATAGAATAATTGGCAAAAACTTGAACAGGCATTTCACAAGAGTAAGTAAAAATATAATGTGAAACTTTATAAAGATATTCATCCTAAATCTAAAAAAAAGATGTTCATCCTGAGTAATCTGCAATTGCAAACTAGTAACTTCAGTGAAACAATTTTATCCTTTTTTTGTTTGCTTGTTTTTTTTGTTTTGTTTTGTATGTGTTTTGTTTTGTTTTGTTTTGTATTGAAAAGAGTGCACATTGATGGCAGTATTTACACTATTTACACTCTTTGGGTGGGAATGCAAAATGGTATAAGCTTTTTGAGAAACAATTAAGTGTTGTCTTGTAAAATTGAAACTGCAAGAATTCAACTATTCAGCTACTGCTATCCCAGATACATATCTAAGATATGCATGGTTATCATACATGGTTCCCTAATCCCCAGAGTGACGCTAATCATTGTTAACACACTTGTCAGGAAAACGTACTATTAGGAACATGATGTTGAGTGAGAAAAAAGTTGCAGAAAATGACACAGAGAACAATACCACTTTTAATATATGTGTATCTAGCAAAAGTGTAAACAAAAGCAACAAATGATATGCATATAATTCAGGGTAGTGTTTACTTTAGGGAGGAGGAGAGGAGGGAGAGAAATGAATCAAGATAGAACACAGAGCTAACATCAGTGATTTGGGAAATGTTATATTTTTTTAAGTCAGATGGAAAGTTCCTGGAGTATTTCTCATAATACTTCATAAATTAATGCATTACATATATTATTTTTTAGTTACCAAGGGCTACATAATTTTTAAAATTAAATGATATGACAAATGAATTGGATGTCCTGTTGAGGTCTAAGAATTGCTGGAGTGGGAGCAGTGAAAACAAATAAACAGGGCTGATAGAGGTGAGAGCCACAGAGTGGGATGCTTACCTTCTAGATTTCAAAGCTGGAGTGTTTTTTTTTTTTTTTTTTGGTGATAAGGTCTAGGGTACATTCTTATTGCTGCTGGATCATTAAAGGATGACAGAGAAGATGCTGGGATCTGAGGAAGTAAGAGAACCAGGAAGTTAAGACATTGAATAGATCTGTGTAGATGCTAAAGTCACCTGAAATAACAGCAGTAATAATAACCTGGAGAGAGCAATGAGCTAAGTGCTAAGAGATAAGGGATAAGGTGGAGTGACAGTATATGACAGCAACAAGAGGACGAGTGACATAGTTTTCAAGGCCTACTAAAAGACAAAATGTGGGACCTCATGTTCAACAAATATTAAGAAATTCAAGAAAGTAACAAGCAGAGCATTAAACCAAGCACTAGGGTCTCCTACGCACACAGCCCAGCGTAACTGCAACAAGAAATATAATGGGCAGTGGGTGAGGTGCCCAGTAATATGCTTTAAAAGAACCATTTTGGGGGGCGCCTGGGTGGCGCAGTCGGTTAAGCGTCCGACTTCAGCCAGGTCACGATCTCGCGGTCCGTGAGTTCGAGCCCCGCGTCGGGCTCTGGGCTGATGGCCCAGAGCCTGGAGCCTGTTTCCGATTCTGTGTCTCCCTCTCTCTCTGCCCCTCCCCCGTTCATGCTCTGTCTCTCTCTGTCCCAAAAATAAATAAACGTTGAAAAAAAAATTAAAAAAAAAAAAAAAGAACCATTTTGGAAAGAAAAAGGAAACAGGGAGTGGGGGGAGGGCACAGGTTGGAATTACAATGAGAAGACAGGAGTGTGCTTGTCCACATCCAAGCACTCCCCGAAATACCTGTGGAAGGAAGAAGGGACTGTTCTTGAGGGGAAGAGATTGTGCCAAGGATCAGTTAGAGCAGGTAAAGTAAACGTTCAAGAGGAATTTGGAGATGAAAGGGAATCTACTTATGACATACCATGACATCCAGACAGCATACTGAAAGGACAATTTGGAAAGGTGAGGAGCAGTGGAAAATAGATGAAATTAGTGATGCAAAGAACATAGAATACATCTCTGATGACGGGTATGTGCTTGCACTTCTGATGGTAAACAAACATAGTAGAATGTGCAAAGAGATTGAACCATGAGGCCCTCAGAAGAAAGGTTGGTGTTATGGACTGAATGAACCCTTCCCACCCCAAATTCACTTGCTGGTTTCCTAATCCCCAGGGTAACGTCATAAGGGTAGACGCTGACCCTATAGACTAGTGTCCTTATAAGAGACACCAGAGCTCTCCCCTCCCCCCACCCTTACCCCAGCACACACACATAATAAGGAGATTGCAAGAAGGTGGCCATCTGCAAACCAGAAAGAAAGCGAAACCTTCACTAGAAAGCAACTCAGCAACACTTTGATGTTGGGCCCTTGGCTCCAGAACCGTGAGAAAATAAATTTCTGTTGTTGAATCCACCCAGCCTGTGGCATGCTGTTATAGCAGCTCAAGCTGACAAAGCCAGTAGTTATCATTTGAAGTTAAAGTCCATATTATTTACTAGGGACTCTGGGAAACCTTCAGTCTTGAAGGTGAAGATAGTGTGGTGACCTGGGGGTGATGAGTTGGGAATGTCTCTTTAAACATAACCTTCATAAACAGCTTCATGAGCTGTGTTGGCTTTGGGAGAGACACCTGAGGTGTTTGTTGCTTCCCTCAGCTGGAGGTGTTGGTCATCTTGGACATGCAAGGAAGAGAAGACTTCTGGCCCCTATTCACTCTTGATGAAGGAGCCGCTTTCTTCAAAACCAGCTTGAAAATGTAAGGCAGCTGTTTGTGCCTCTGGTTAGACATGCTCATGCAGCCACAGGGCTGGTGAAGACCTGGGATGTCTGTTTCTTTCGCACAGAGTTGTTATGGCAGCCGGAAACAATGGCAGAGACCCAGAAAGGCCACTAGAGGAGCCAGATGGCAACCTGAAGGAATCACTGCTTTGCTCAACAGAAAGTTTCTTGTTAGACCGAACTTTCCTTTGATTTCTGTCCAGTGGTGCCAAAAGTATTGTTGAGTCTAGCAGGAATACCCCCATCTTTTAGCCAGAGACAGCATTACAGATATTGAAAGAAAGCCTTCCAGACCCCTTGAGATGTATACTTCCCCAAGTTAAAGTTTCCTGATGTCTCAGGAAGACATCTTTGGAATAGCATCATGTATCCTTTACCTCTTACCAAAGACCTTCAGTCATCTAACCCAGTCCTGCCCTGCAATAGACCCTCCGTCATCCTCTATCCATAGCCACACGGATAGTTTTCATACCAAACACGGTGACATCCTTCTCTCCACAGCTCTCCAGTGGGCTCCTATTACCCTCTTCATGAAGCAGAGACTGCTTGCTTTGGCCTGCTCTGAATCCTGCTTACCTTTCTAGACTCATTTCTGGACTTGCCTCTGCCTGACCCATAGAAGCACACCACACACTTTAAAAACTAGCTTGGAACCTTTATCTCTTTCTCTTTCACTGCCAAGCCTTTGCCCATGTTGTTTTTCTATCTAGAACGTATATATCCTTATTCCCCCGATATCCCACTCACATCCAGATATACACACACATTATAGGTACTTTATCTGGTTATTTCTTATTTATTCTTCAAGTCTCAGTTGACTTTCAAGCAATATTCCAGTGCTTTTTCATGAGTAACTTCTAACATCCCATGTATTGTAACTTCCTGCTTAAGTGTCCTAGTGGACCATAGTGGACCATAAACTCAGTAAAGGCAACATTCGTGGCTTTGTAATGGATCATTTAGTGGTTCAAAAGACTTAATCCATACAGTGTTTGATACAGGTTAGGTGCTTAAGAAACAACTGGGAAAGGAAGGGAGGGATGAAGGAACAAGGGAAGAAAGGAAATGATTCAGAATTTTAGTTTTTGCTAGACTAGCAGGAAAGGCAACCTGTGACTTATAAATCTCACCATATGAGTGTGAATGGGAAATTGATGATAATGCCTATGTTTAGGGCTGCAATCATTTGATTTCCTACTATTGTCTATTCCAATTCTGAATGCCTCGGGTGGGGCCAGAAGGATTTTTTTTTTTTTTTTTTTTTTTTTTTACCTTGGATGCCTGTTTTTATTCCTTCTCTTTTCTTGGCTTGGGCATCTAGCACTGGGCCAGTCCAATCTCATTAAGCTGGTATTCGCTGGCAGGAGGAAAAAAAATGTGGCTGCTGTTGTTTAGATGGCTTAAAATTAGTAATTTGCATATTTTCATTATGTTAATGGAGTCTTATGGAGAAAGGGCATGTTTAATAATATTTTTAATTCATTAAACTCATAATCATTTAAAACAATACATCCAAAAACCTAGAGAGGGTGGCTATGAGGTATGAGGGTGAGCTGGGTTCACATCTGAGCTCCACTCCTGAGAGGGGTGCTTCTGATCAAGTGACTTGACCTTGCTGAATCCCATGTTCCTAACCTCTGAATGGAGAAGATTCTACTTACTAGCAAATATTTGAAATAATTAAGAATAATAAAGGCACAGCACTTAGATCACAAGAGACAACCAATAAAAGATATAATGATGATGCTTATATTAATTAAATTCTTCCTCTACGTTGGTTACTCTGTCCAGAGCCAGAAAATATTGCAGTATGTAATCAAATTATCTAATCCAGTCAGCATTTGGTGAAGTTATGGCAAAAATCTATGTGAAGAGGGCTCATTTTTCATTCTTTTATCCTTTTCATTATTGCTAGTCTTATCTATCTTGGGACCCAATTCAAATATGAAATTCCGTAGATTCTTTTTTAATCACCTTATCCAAGAGATTTTTTATTTTCTTCTATGCCTTCCTATATAGGTTTGAATTTATACCTACTATTCTGACATTCTCTTATTGAGGATGATGCTTGCCTTTTCCAGCCTACAAATTCTGGGCCCCATGCATGTTATTGGCATCTTAGAGTTGAAAATACTATTAAAATATCACTTAGCCCTGCTATTTGGAGAAAGGTCAGTTTTATTATTCTAATTTAATAAAGGAGAGAAAATGAGTTCCAACACAGTTAAGTCAATTTTTCAAAGCACTAAGAGAAAAGGAAGGAAATGTTATCTGAGGACCTACTATGTATGCAGTGCTATGACGATTACACATACATAATAATGAGAACTAACGTTTATTTACATCTTTTTTATGTAATAGCCATTGTTCTACAGGATTCACGTTTAGGAAACCATGTAAAATGTATAGGAGGTATGAGATGGGGACATTAAAGAACTTGCCTAGTGTCCTGCAGGTAAGAAATGACATCCGAACCCAGGCCTTCATCCTCTAGAACCTACATTTTTTTTAATGTTTATTTACTTTTTAGAGAGAGAGAAAGAGAGAGAGGAACAAAGACAGGGGGAGACAGAGGATCTGAAGCAGGCTCTGTGCTGACAGCAGAGAGCAATGTGTGGCTTGAACTCATGAACCATGAGATCATGACCTGAGCTGAAGTTAGACGCTTAACTGAGCCACCCAGGACCCCCTAGAACCTACATTTTTAACCACAATTCTATATTGCTTCATGGAAATTTTACTATAATAGAGTGAAGATACTATAGATGAAGATTATTGACAAGAAAAATCAATAATTTTGTTCCAGGTCATACTATCGCAAATTGTCTGAGTCTAGGTATTGGCAGGGCCTCCAACTCCACATTCCGTGTTTGTCTAAAACACCATGCTTTATTCTCATAAAAGCACTCTCTTTTCGCTTACTGTTGCTGGTCTCTCCCAACCACGTTGCCTGCAAGGTAAGAAAACACTACATTTATACAACTGAATGCTTAGGGGTTTGTTTTTTGAGTCAACAGCCAACAAATAGAGCCCTGCCTATGCATCAGGCTCTACTATAGGCACCAGTGAAATGCTAGGCTAAACAGACAACCTTCTGCCTCTTCAGTACTTTCTGATTTGTATCCTTCAACAACTCATTGAATTCACTTTCCTCAGCTATAACTCTGGGTAGCAATGGTGGTCTAGTGTCTAATGAAAACAATGTAAATACATGATGTTTTGACGTAGGCCTGACATATGATCAGGGCTTGATAAACACTATAGGGAGTGGAATAACAGGAGTGCTGCTGATAATTAACATTACAGATGTTCTGAGAAATGGAGAGCCATATCTGGCTTGCAAAGTCAGGGAAGGCTTCACTCGGTGTGACATATCCCTTGAAAGAAGATTTCAGATAGAAAGGGGAGAAGTAGGGGTGCTTTCAAGAATTAAACAATATGAAACCACAGTTCTGATTCTATGCTTATGAAACAATTTTTCCCTGATCTACTCAGAAAATAAAACATAGTGAAGGATGGCTTGGCAAGCGTCTGAGACTGTTGCACACTGGGGTGGGATGCAGGTGTCTTGACTCTCAGTCTTATGAGTTCACACATTAATTTTACGATGCTCACAAGTTACAGTTGATTTGGAGAGGACTGTTTGGGAGCAAGTTGATGTAGGACCTGAACAAATTAAGAATTTTCCCCCCAGTACACATGTCTCTGCTATCCAAATGTATGTGCATTTTTTTAGGTCCTAATGTCACTTTTGCAAAGTTGCTTGTGGCCGCCCTGGTTTCGTTGTCAGATGACTTAGTTCCAGTTGAGCTCCTCTGCTTAAGCTGTTAAACAAATGAAAAGCAGAATTGTCACTTTTAAATAGAGTCCGCACATAATCACATTTTGAAATGGTCCTTCTCTGGCTGAGGAGAAGTTGTGTGCATTATAATATTGAATTTTAAATAATATATTACACAAAATAGCTTCCAATTTGATTTGGGGGGATATATTTTCATGAATTATTGAATATCTGATTATTGTAGAAAGCTTTAGCCATTATGCACTGAAACTGTCATTCTCTCAGCTCTGTGATATATGAGCTTGGTTATCAATATTTAAAGTTACAGTGAGCTCAGTGTGAAGCAGCTGAAAGCTGAGACATGGATTAATCGGTAGTGACGCAGGCAGAACTTTATCCACGCCCCCAACAAGATACAGAGGAAGATGCTCTGGGAGGATTTCCTAACCAGTCTTCTGCAATGTGTTTCAAGGTTCACCTCATCTTCCAGAATCCCAATCAGTAGCGAATGGTTCTTATCAATGAGGGGCTGATTCAGTATAAAGAAAAATCTGCATATATTTTAGCTTTTCTTCATCTTTGGGAAACTGAACATTTTTGTATCTGGGAATAGTTACTTGCAACTCAACTAAATGATGGTGTGTGAAATAGACTTTAGCTTGCTTCATTTATTTTTGCAACTGTAATGCAAGTTTCCTTCAGAGATGCTGCTTGCCTTCATTATTGTTGTACTCCAGAATTACCTGAGTATTTTGTATAGAATGGGTGCTCAATACATGTTTTAGTGTATTTTATTGACTCTATGAATGAATGAATGGATGAATGAATGAATGAAAGAGAGAGAAAATGTAGTGGTTGGTGATCACTATACACCTATGTACAGAGTAGAACGTTGTTCTTTTGCAAAATTCAAAATACATCTTTTATTGTATATCCGTACAAGGATGGTGTATGAGTATGTTTCCCCTCTAATTTAAGATAATTAAAGAAATGCAAACATTCCTGACATGCATGTAGGAATATGGCAGATACTGTTCTTGCCCTCATGGAGGTAAGCATCCAACTCTTGGCTTCAGCTCAGGTCATGATCTTACAGTTCATGAGTTTGAGCCCCACATTGGGCTCTGTGCTGTCAGCATGGAGCCTGCTTGGGATTCTCTCTCTCTACTCCTCCCCTGCTCATGCTCTCTCACTCTCTCTCTCTCAAAGTAAATAAATAAGCTTAAAAAAAAAATAACAGGGTACTTTAGAAAAGCCTAATTGAAAAAAATGTATCTCTTTATGGAAAAGATCTTCCTACAGGAATAATCTCGATCTCTTATCGGGTCAAGATCTCACAGCTTGTAGGTTGGAACTCTGCATCAGGCTCTGCACTGATGGTGCGGAGCCTGCCTGGGATTCTGTCTCTCCTTCTGTCTGCCCCTCCCTCGCTTGTGCTCACTCTCTCTTTCCAAATAAATAAATAAACTAAAGGGAAAAAAAAAAGGAATAATATCAAACAAGATACCCAGAAAGGTAAGAGTCAACCAGATAAAGCAGAAAGGGGATAAGGAAGAGGATGAGGAACACACCAGGTAGAGGGAATAGTATTTCTTTGAATGCGTAGATCCAAGTCATTGACATTGCAACACATTTGAGGAGCCCAAAACATTGCAGTAGGTGAGAAGCAAAGGGACTTCTCTCTTTTCCATCTCCTATCTTGATGGAACTATTATCTTACTTTGCACCAGAATTGCCTCTGAGTCTCAACTAAAAGCAGATGGTGTAAGGAAGGAGAGGTTTTTGTCATTTAGAATTTCACGAGACTCTCTTTTTGCTTCTCTCTGCCTCTTCCACTCACACATGCACAGATACAGACACTCATACATATACTTTCAGGGATCAGGAGCCTGTTCATTGGAATCTCAAGTTGATTTCACTCTTCTTACTTGAAGCCCTGAGTTCTAAAACCAGACAATGTCCATGGATACCTATTATGATGATTTATTTGACACACACACACACACACACACACACACACACACACACGAAAAGAAAAAAACAGTATACTTCAAGGTGTATATGAATAGTATTTAATTTGTAACAAATTTTTTCTAACTAATATTTTTCTTAAAAACACACATTATATATGTATGTATTCTTTTTTCTAAGTTTATTTATTTATTTTGAGAGAGACAGAGACAGCACTAGTGGGGGAGGGCAGAGAGAGAGCGAGACAGAGAATCCCAACCAGCCTCCACTGCCAGCACAGAACCTGAAGAAGGGCTCAAACCCACGAAACCATGAGATAATGACCTGAGCCAAAACCAAGTTTTGGATGCATAACTGACTGAGCCACCCAGGTGCTCCTGTATGTGTGTATTCTTGATCTGTGCTCAAAATCCTGGAAATTTTTCATCATCTGGCTTGTTTTCCATTATCTAAATGTTTTCCCTTCATGCCTTAACATGAAGGAAGCTCAGATATAAATCTAGTTCTCGAAGACACTATTTTCTGTCCTCTTATATATTTGCGTTTCGTTTTTTAATGAATTTGAGCTGCATGCATAGTTTCAAAAATAATTTCTGGCCTCACTTCTCTCCATTCAAGCCAGCTTTCTCTCAACCCTTTCATACTTTTAAATAATGTGTGCTATTTGATTTGTCGATGTAGGTATCTGCTGTCCTCAGAGAAGCATCTTATACTGGAAAATTCATTTTTTAAATATAATTGATATTTAATTGACATTTATGTCAGTATCTAATTGATATTTGATTGTGTGCGTTTAATACTCTGGTTTACAGACCTCTTTCCTTCAGATATTTGAAGGCATTTGTCTTCTCATTCTCCAGAAGGAAGGCCAAAGCATTCTTATTCCTGGTCCTTTAAATAATTCCCTCTATTTCCCCTCCCAACTAGGAAGCATTTAAGATCTTTTTTTTTTTTTATTTTATTTTTAAAAAAAATTTTTTTTTCAACTTTTATTTATTTTTGGGACAGAGAGAGACAGAGCATGAACGGGGGAGGGACAGAGAGAGAGGGAGACACAGAATTGGAAACAGGCTCCAGGCTCTGAGCCATCAGCCCAGAGTCTGACGTGGGGCTCGAACTCCCGGACCGCGAGATCGTGACCTGGCTGAAGTCGGACGCTTAACCGACTGCGCCACCCAGGCGCCCCGGAAGCATTTAAGATCTTAAATGCTTAGAATTCTGAAACTTTATGCCAATGTGGTAGAATGTGGAGCTTTAAACTTTATTGGGCTGGACAACTGCCTGGCTCTTCCAGTCTAGAGATAGCCTTTATTCCTGGAAGTTATTCTCAAATTAGTTTTTTTTTTTTTAATGTTTATTTATTTTTGAGAGAGAGAAACAGCATGAGTGGGGCGGGGGGGGGGGGGTGGGAAGGGGAACAGAGAGAGAGGGAGACACAGAATCCCAAGCAGACTTGAAGCTCTGAGTTGTCAGCACAGAGCCCAATGCAGGGCTTGAACTCACAAACTGCGAGATCATGACCTGAGCCAAAGTGGGAGGCTTAACCAACTGAACCACCCAGGTGCCCCTCGAATTAGGTCTTTGACAATTCCGTGGCCTCTATTTTCCCTGATCTCTCCTTCTGACTCTTCACAGTCAGACTTCAGTCATCCTACACTGAGCCTTTAATTTTCTTGTTTTATCTCTGGTTTTGTTTTTTTCTCTCAGCTTTATAATTGTTTTAGATTTTCTCAAATTATTCTTCCATTTCTGCTAATATTTCTTCCTTTAAAAATGTGTGCTATTTATTTCATTTTTAAGAGCTCTTTCTTGTGTTAAAAACCAAATTTCACCTGAGCCCATTTGAAGATCTAATTGGCTTTATTCAATGATTCATGGATTAGGTAGCATCCCATAAAGCAGATAGAAAGCTGTACAAATGGAAGATTTTTATAGGCAGGGAGAATGAAGTTTCCCTGAGTGGATTGTTTCAGGCAAAAGGCTAGACTTTGGGCAAAAGGCTAGACTTTATCAAGCAGATTACCTCACTCGTGCTGACCAGGTAGTTCCACATTGACAGATAACAGGTCACATTCCTGGGAGAGGCTAAAACCGTAATTACATTAGATATTAAGTGTTGATTTGTTGACATGAGGATCAGCACAAGTGACTCCCATTTTAGGTCTGGTTTTTTTCTCTGATCAGATTTTCACCTTAACTGAGAGCTATGATCAAAATTTAAGACATTAGTGCCACTTCCAGCTAGTGCTGTGCAGTTTTTTCAGCTTTTACTGGTCGTCTGTGTGATATTCACAGGTCATGATGTTTTTTCCTGAATATCTATGCCATTCACAAGATCACGACTTCATGCTCACAATTTTTTATTTGGTCATTTTCTTTGTTCCTTTTCTGATGTTCAGTTTTAGGGACATCATTGACTCAATGGTTAATGGCTAGAAACATGCATTTTAAGCTTTGAGAAAATACAGTGCACCAGGGAGACTACAGTATTTACTATAAGCTGAATAATTCCCAATGTCTGGAGTGCAGTTTAGAGCTAGGGTATCCAAGACCTAAACCAATCAAAATTCAATAAGTCCATGAAAGGCCTGTTGAAGGACTCAACTTTTTTTTTTTCTTTTTAATTTTTTTAATGTTCATTTATTTTTGAGTGAGAAAGAGACAGAGACAAATAGTAAGCAGGGGAGAGGCAGAGAAAGAGGGAGACACAGTATCCAAAGCAGGCTCTAGGCTCTGAATTATCAGCACAGAGCCCAATGCAGGAGGGCTTGAACCCATGAACCACAAGATCATGACCTGAGCCGAAGTCGGGCAACTAACTGACTGAGCCACCCAGGAGCCCTAGGACTCAACTTTTTAAACCTAATAACTTGTTAGTGATCTAGTAGAGTTCCAACTTCTCCAGAGTATCAATCCAGGTTCAGCAGATGGTGTTGGCCACAGCACAGAAATTTCTTTGCTCAGCTAAAATATAAATAAGAGCTATCTTGCTGTCAAGAAGAACTTTGGCCAGAGACTCTAGAATTTTAGGGGCGGGGGGAGGGGCACCTATTGTTTTAGCAGTGGATTCTTTCAGTACTTTTAAAAGTTAAGGCGGCTAAGCGTCCGACTTCAGCCAGGTCACGATCTCGCGGTCCGTGAGTTCGAGCCCCGAGTCGGGCTCTGGGCTGATGGCTCAGAGCCTGGAGCCTGTTTCCGATTCTGTGTCTCCCTCTCTCTCTGCCCCTCCCCCGTTCATGCTCTGTCTCTCTCTGTCCCAAAAATAAATAAACGTTGAAAAAAAAAAATTAAAAAAAAGGGGCGCCTGGGTGGCGCAGTCGGCTAAGCGTCCGACTTCAGCCAGGTCACGATCTCGCGGTCCGTGAGTTCGAGCCCCGCGTCGGGCTCTGGGCTGATGGCTCAGAGCCTGGAGCCTGTTTCCAATTCTGTGTCTCCCTCTCTCTCTGCCCCTCCCCCATTCATGCTCTGTCTCTCTCTGTCCCAAAAATAAATAAACGTTGAAAAAAAAAAATTTAAAAGTTAAGGAAAGGTTCCTGGGGTTCCTGGATGGCTCATTTGGTTGAGCATCCAGCTCTTGATTTCAGCTCAGGTCATGATCTCAGGGTTGTGGGATCAAGCCCCAAATCAGGCTCCACACTAAGCATGGATCCTACTTGGGATTCTTTCTCTCTCTCTCTCTCTCTCTCTCTCTCCCTCCCTCCCTCTCTTCTTCTGCCTCTCTCCCCCACTAGCGCTCTCTGTCTCTCAAATAAATAAATAAATAAATAAATAACTTAAGGAAAATTTCCTGATCATAGCCTCATTTACATTTACTTCTCTTTTTTTTAATGTTTATTCATTTTTGAGAAAGAGAGAGACAGAGCACAAGCAGGGGAGGGGCAGAGAGAGAGAGACCCAAAACTCAAAAGCAGACTGCAGGCTCTGAGCTGTCAGCACAGAACCAGATGCAGGGCTCGACTCACAAACTAGGAGATCATGACCTGAGCCAAAGTCAGAGGCATAACCAACTGAGCCACCCAGGTGCCTCTCATTTACATTTACATCTAACCAAGGAAGTAGGGCCCTGCCAATGGAAGCAAATCCTGAATCATGAAAGATTCCTGTAGGTCCTTTCTAATTCAGCAATGTAAATTCAGGAGAGTTGACTAATGATGTATCTTCTTTAGTCCATTTGTGAACAGTTATGGGCATAGTTAGATAACCTAAGAAGCATTGTTGCAGCCACCTAGGTATTCATAGGCCCAAGGAAAATGATAACTACCACAGACAAAGATAAATTCTCTTAGGACACAAACCACTCCTACTAAGGTTGCACTGTTAATGGACAGATATGTGTTTTTAGGGGGGTTGTTTGTTTTTAATGACAGATCTGGCAGCCCAAAAGGTTACTCCCACTTAGCAATGGCCTGAAAGATACAGATGTTGATATCTTTCCAGGGAGGTCAGAGCCAGAGTGAAGAAAAGAAAGAAAAGAAAGGGTTTTATGGTGAGTAAAAGTAGGAAGTCTTGATCTGGCATTTTGCGTGGGAGCATTCTACATCAGTGCTGGCTGCTGTTGCTCTTGCTCGTCAACTTGATTTAGAGACCTCTGGCATTTGCACAGGACCAGTTGTGAGGTGCAGCCTTCTTTAGCTGTGAGATATACGTATACCTAACTGTCAGGTCCCTGAAGTTTGGCTGTCAACTGGGTAGCGAGGAGGATCTAGTTAAGTCCCTTCCAAGGAGATTCAAGGGCAGTCTTTGTTCTTAGTGATTCCAAGTGAGAAAGGTGGGAGAAAATTGTTAATGTTAGTTTGGAGAGTGCTAGCCAGGGGTTTTGAGGAAACCAGAAGGACTCAGGATCCAGTTCAGTTTACAGGTATATGACAAAACCTCAAAGACAATTGGCAGGACTAGAAGTTGGTATCTACAAAGGTGGAAACATAACTTTTCTCTCTATAGTCATCCCTATTTTTTTTCCAGAAATAATCATAATAAAGTTAATTTGTTTGCATTAAACTTGGCCTGATTATTTACTTAAGTGCAGCAAGAATAGTGATTGGCCTTATAAGCTCAGGTCATATCTGAGTCTGTGTAGATCTCTCTCAAATACAATATTCCAGTCAAAGTCTTGGCAGTGTAACCAATGTTTCTAATAGTGTCCTGTTACTAAGAGAACAGATTCTTATTGAACTTATATAAATAGCTAACTATGATGCCATGAAAAGAATACTCATGAATTTCCAAATTTGGAGGCACGGTGGAGGAAAAAGTAAATGTTTCATCTTTGTTTACAAAGATATACTTTACCAAATTACTCTAAGTCATAGATAGCTTAAGAAAAGATTTCCTTAAATCTGGAAAAACAAAACATTGAAGAACCATCAGTGTTTCAAACAAAATATCATAAGGAATTATGATCATCCTTCTTCATTCAGCCGTGTGTAATTAATACTTGTTCTGCCTGAATCCAGTTTTTCCATTAGTTCTGGAATTTCTTACCCAGTTCAATTTTATGATCTTAGTTATCAGAAACCTATACTTGTCAAAGTCCTTTCCTATGAATCTCCTTGAAGATGACACACTTTTGCAGAATACTTTTGCAAAAAGCCTCTGAGTAAAACAGTAATTATCCGTAAGTCACACACACACACACACACACACACACACACACACACACACACACACATTTAAAATGCCCCAGTGTGGAAGACCTTGTGAAAGTTTATTATAATGGAATTGACAAGGAGATTTGGTTATTTTCTGAGGCTTTTTTTTTTTTTTTTTTAAATTTTAGAGAGGGAGAAAAAGAGCGTGAGCCAGAGGGGCAGAGGGAGGGAGAGAGAGAGAAAGAATCTTAAGTTGGTTCCATGATCAGTGTGGAGCCTGACATGGGATCAATCCCATGACCCTGAGCATCTGACTCAACTGGCTGAGCCACCTAGGCACCCCTGGGGCCCACGTTTTAAAAAGATAACCATAATTATGATGATAGCATTATATCAAGACATATCAGACTCTAAGAATTTCATACAATTTCTGGAATACTTAGAACCTATGCCTATAAAAATGCAACATAAAGAAAGCTTAGTATTACTTGTTATTTGACAGTTCTTCCCATGTAATTTAGCATATCAAATATGCCTAATTAGTTTAACATCTCCTGTTTTATAAGGAGAGAAAACACATCTTTTGAAATGTTCCAGAGTCCCTCTAGAAAATCCTGAAATTTAGACTACATTTGGAATTTTATTTTGGGAAGTTTGTCAAACACATCAGAAGGTTTAAAAACACTTTGTCATGGGGCGCCTGGGTGGCTCAGTTGGTTAAACATCCAACCTTGCCTCAGGTCATGATCTCCCAGTTCTTGGGTTTGAGCCCCAAGTCAGGCTCTGTGCTGACAGCTCAGAGCCTGGAGCCTGCTTCAGGTTCTGTGTCTCCCTCTTTCTCTGCCCCTCTCCGCTCACACTCTGTCTCTCCCTCAAAAGTAAATAAACATTTAAAAAAAGTTAAAAAATAAAAACACTTGGTCATATAGGATCATATGTTTTGCTAAACAGTACTTACCGTCTATAGTTTTGTCCTGTTTTTTCTCTTTCCCATTCTGGAATAGCCAATTTCACATTAAGGTAAAATTACTTTATTTTTCCTTAACAAAAATGCATCTCTGTTCCTCATATTTTCTTTTACTGAAGGCACACTCATCTTACTTTCCTTGCATATCAAGATTGATGAGGAAACATAAGGCAAGCTGACACCCCTCAACTCCCCCCCCCTCCCCACCCCAGGTAGGATACCTGTGACATTCCTCAAGCACTCCTGGCTGCACAAGAGCAAAGGAAAGGGGGAAACAAACGTTTCACTGTTAGAGATCATAGTTCTATAGGACAGGAGTTTCCATCAGTTTATGTCTTAGTAAATTACAAGAAAAAGGCAATTTTATCAATAGCCTGATCTCCAGAAACCTATAGACTCAGTTTCCTAGAGCCCAGCATCCCTCCCCTCCTAGTGAGGTGGGAAACAAAGGCAAGAAGGAAATGACAGGTAAAATTAAATTTCCTTATAACCTGCATCCCATTGGCAAATACTTGAGGCAAATACAGAGTATAACATTTCTCCAGAAAAGCCCTACCTTCCTAATGTTAATGCCTTACTAGAGGGAAAACAACCTTAGCTTGACAATAGCAAAGACCCCTGGTCTGAGTCCTCTTTAGCATATGAAAGTCCTTCTGGAGGCGTCCTGTTTGCCTTTACCTGCCAACAACGCCATAGTATATAATCAGTCAGTCTCCACAACTCCAGTGAAGCTCTTTCTGCCCAGGCAGAATCACCTTTTTTGCACCAAAGACATCTCAAAATTTCTTTATTGGCCATCAGCTTTGAACCCCACCATCACTCCAAAACCCCATCGGGGATGTTTCCTTTATTATTTGTAGTGACTTTATATATATTAGAATTTTGAACTCTGAAAAACCTTAATTTGGGGGGAAATAAAGAAGTAACCAATTACAAACCATCTTACATTAGCATTCTGTAACTTGACAAAGTTATAAATACTTTTTATTATTTCTAGAAACACTTTTTTCATAGTAAACTTTCCAGTGTGGCACAAAACATGTTGGGTCCTAATAGACCCAAATACCTTCAGTTTCTCTGTAAGAAGCCAAAAGTGGTTAAGCCTACGTTCAGTAATTAATGTTTCAGTATTTTATCTTATTTGGGAAATGGCCAAGATAGCCAATGACTATTCATCATTTAAATTAACTTAGCAAAATTTTAAGGTTTCAGGTTTCCAAAAAGATGTAGAGAAACTATTGAAAAAGTTCACTTATAAACTTTTATCCTGCTTGCATCTATTTAATTCACTTGTTCTCAATAATTGTGAGTAGATTACTTATGGAAATTTCATCATATCAAGTTTGTCTCATTGTTGGCAAATTTTATAACAATGAACTTATTTGACTAATAAATTGGATAGAATAAAAGCCTTATGTCTGCATCATATTCACTGTTGATAACTCTACAGACATGTCTATTTTAATTAAACCAAAAAACTTAAATTAGCTTTAATACCAAGTGTTTTCCCAGATCGTGTGAACCTGAAAGATATTTGGTTTTCTTTCTATTATATTTCTGAGAAATTTAGGGACGCTTAATTCACATAAGCCAATTATATAGAGCTCTTTTACAAATTAATCTTAGTAATACCATCTGGAGACAGAAAAATACCATACATCTAGTAGATGGATGGATGGATGGATGGATGGATAGATAGACACATAAATAGACTAATGCAAACAGAGACATTATAGTTTCCATTTAAAAACTAACACCATGAGTCAGGTACAATAATACAAAACTCACTGCTTATGACGGAGATTAGATTTAACTTATACCTCAGGCAGATGGAATAAATTAAGGTTACCTTCTCAAATGGCTAAACCTTTTTACTAATTTTGTGAAGAGGATGGTTAAAAGGTTTTTAATTTACCCAAGTTTTAAATGACATTTCCTCCTTTTATTGTTTTTCTGATAAGCATTACCTTCCTGAAGTTTGCATTTCAAAGAGATGGCCTGGATAACTGTTCCTGGAGGGATCAAGTAGGACATTTACATCTCAAAGGCACAGGGAAAGAGTACAAGTTCCTTTAAGAAGGACTTTTGTGTCCTAAGGCCAGAATTTTTACCATGCTTCCAAGCCTTTAGAGATGAATAGGTGAGGTTAGTTGCTTATCAAAGAAAGGACTGACACACCCATCCATGTGTGTTGGAATGTTTTTCTTTGCCTCTGGGTACATTTACCTTAGGGAAGAAGGCCTAAAAAAATTCTATCAGACTGAGTATCAGCTTCCTATTTCGCCAAATTTCTGGTCACAGAATTATTAAATTCTTTCAAATATCTTGTCAGCTTGCAGCTGGGACAAACAGTAAATGGTCCTGGCAGTATTAAACTAACAACCCTAGGCCCATGAGGTTTCCTCAAAGAGAGTGCAAAAGATAATATCTTCAGGTGGCTCCCAAAATAGTCAAAAGGATGGGCCAACAACCTCCCCATTGTAAGCAGGCTGGAAGCCCAGCCAAGATCTTAATGAGACAGGGAAATCAAAGGTACTCCATGAGAGAAAAAGCCATTTTATTTATTTTTTGCTTCTGTTCTGGTTTCTATTCTTGCTAGGACTTGCACCCCCAGCTCCCTCTACACATGCATTGTAATGCAAATAGCATATGGCCTCCTGGTAAGGGACAAGGGGTTAATGATTTCTGCAGAATGGATAACATCTGAGGAAGAACTAGGTGAGAGTAACTGGAGGAAGCTATCACATCTTAAAGCCAAAACCCCCTGGCTCCAAGGAATAATACCTAGGCCCTCATCTTTGTTCTAACTAGTTGCTGGGTGCCTGAGAGGACAGGCACCAGACCACCCTGCTCAATAAAAAAAACCCCTAGATCTGGAACCAAGATAAGACTCCCTTTTTTGCCTTCTAAGTCTCTTGGATGCTGCATCTGAAACTCTCTCTATATATCTTCAATAAACTCTGCTTTCACCTCCTGCTGGCTCACATTTGATTTCAGCCCTACCTGAAGCCAAGGACCCTCTTGACTGTTCCTGCAGGACCCCCAACCCCTGGGTCATAAAGGGTGCCTCTACACTACAGAGATCCAAGAGCTATGTCTGGCAATAATCTTCAACCTTATCCGGCTTCTGCCAGTTTTCCTAGGACCTGCTCTGCAGGCTCTGGTATCTAAAAACATTTGGAAGATTTTTCATTAATTTTAATTTCAGTTTCCCTGTTTAAGGGAAGAAAGTAGCAGTTAACCAGGAAATAACTAAGTCTTCTCAACCAGGGAGTGGCCTAGTGACTGAGATAGGGGCTCATCATTGAGAGTAGATATGGGAGTGTCTATAAGGATATTAACTTGAAAGACTTTTGTTTACAGTCATGTAGTCTTTTTAGAGTGAAAAGACAATTCAGATTAATAGAGTGGATACTCAAATAAAGGAGGGCAGAGGGGAATAGTTGGGGGTTTGACAGTCTTTTGGGTGCCTATTGTATATTTTTTTACTATTTTCATCCTTCGATGAAGCGATTTTGGCATTTTTAAAGCCTTTTGGAGGCCTCTTCAAGCCACTTAAAATAAGTATCTCATTCTGCTTATTTGATTTGGGAACCTTGTTTTAAATACACCTCTTAAATGATCTTGACTAATAGTAATATTTCTCACAGAGACCATTGTAATTCTAGGTTGCTTTTAGTAAGATTTCAGCATGTCTAGAGATGTCTATAGCTTTTGAGACCACAGTTCTTAGACATAAAATAAGAAGGTGTGCTGGAAGAGGTCATGCTTAACTATTGAAATTTAAAAGATTCCATTTCTATTAGCTAAGCCTTTTTTGGTCTCTTAGAGCCAGATTAATACCTAAGAGGGATGTGCCATGGGTTTGGGGATTGTGTGGTTGTTTACAGTGTACCTTGTTGCACAGAAATTTTGTTGAGGTCGGCAGGTCGGCAGTGTCCATCTATTCCATTCCATGACCAATTTATCTTAACATGGGAATCCTTGGGTTAGGTGGTAAGCATTCTAACAGCTTTCTTTCTTTTTTTTTTTTTTTTAATATATGAAATTTATTGTCAAATTGGTTTCCATACAACACCCAGTGCTCATCCCAAAAGATGCCCTCTTCAATACCCATCACCTACCCTACCCTCCCTCCCACCCCCCATCAACCCTCAGTTTGTTCTCAGTTTGTAAGAGTCTCTTGTGCTTTGGCTCTCTCCCACTCTAACCTCTTTTTTTTTTCCTTCCCCTCCCCCATGGGTTTCTGTTAAGTTTCTCAGGATCCACATAACAGTGAGGATTTGTCTTTCTCTGTATGGCTTATTTCACTTAGCATCACACTCTCCAGTTCCATCCACATTGCTACAAAGGGCCATATTTCATTCTTTCTCATTGCCACGTAGTACTCCATTGTGTATATAAACCAGAATTTCTTTATCCATTCATCAGTTGATGGACATTTAGGCTCTTTCCACAATTTGGCTATTATTGAGAGTACTGCTATAAACATTGGGGTACAAGTGCCCCTATGCATCAGTACTCCTGTATCCCTTGGGTAAATTCCTAGCAGTGCTCCTGCTGGGTCATAGGATAGGTCTATTTTTAACTTTTTTTTTTTTTTATATATATATGAAATTTATTGACAAATTGGTTTCCATACAACACCCAGTGCTCATCCCAAAAGGTGCCTTCCTCAATACCCATCACCCACCCTCCCCTCCCTCCCACCCCCCATCAACCCTCAGTTTGTTCTCAGTTTTTAAGAGTCTCTTATGCTTTGGCTCTCTCCCACTCTAACGTCTTTTTTTTTTTTTTTCCTTCCCCTCCCCCATGGGTTCCTGTTGAATTTCTCAGGATCCACATAAGAGTGAAACCATATGGTATCTGTCTTTCTCTGTATGGCTTATTTCACTTAGCATTACACTCTCCAGTTCCATCCACGTTGCTACAAAAGGCCATATTTCATTTTTTCTCATTGCCACGTAGTATTCCATTGTGTATATAAACCACAATTTCTTTATCCATTCATCAGTTGATGGACATTTAGGCTCTTTCCATAATTTGGCTATTGTTGAGAGTGCTGCTATGAACATTGGGGTACAAGTGCCCCTATGCATCAGTACTCCTGTATCCCTTGGGTAAATTCCTAGCAGTGCTATTGCTGGGTCGTAAGGTAGGTCTATTTTTAATTTTCTGAGGAACCTCCACACTGTTTTCCTGAGTGGCTGCACCAATTTGCATTCCCACCAACAGTGCAAGAGGGTTCCCGTTTCTCCACATCCTCTCCAGCATCTATAGTCTCCTGATTTGTTCATTTTGGCCACTCTGACTGGCGTGAGGTGATACCTGAGTGTGGTTTTGATTTGTATTTCCCTGATAAGGAGCGACGCTGAACATCTTTTCATGTGCCTGTTGGCCATCTGGATGTCTTCTTTAGAGAAGTGTCTATTCATGTTTTCTGCCCATTTCTTCACTGGGTTATTTGTTTTTTGGGTGTGGAGTTTGGTGAGCTCTTTATAGATTTTAGATACTAGCCCTTTGTCCGATATGTCATTTGCAAATATCTTTTCCCATTCCGTTGGTTGCCTTTTAGTTTTGTTGGTTGTTTCCTTTGCTGTGCAGAAGCTTTTTATCTTCATAAGGTCCCAGTAATTCACTTTTGCTTTTAATTCCCTTGCCTTTGGGGATGTGTCGAGTAAGAGATTGCTACGGCTGAGGTCAGAGAGGTCTTTTCCTGCTTTCTCCTCTAAGGTTTTGATGGTTTCCTGTCTCACATTTAGGTCCTTTATCCATTTTGAGTTTATTTTTGTAAATGGTGTGAGAAAGTGGTCTAGTTTCATCCTTCTGCATGTTGCTGTCCAGTTCTCCCAGCACCATTTGTTAAAGAGGCTGTCTTTTTTCCATTGGATGTTCTTTCCTGCTTTGTCAAAGATGAGTTGGCCATACGTTTGTGGGTCTAGTTCTGGGGTTTCTATTCTATTCCATTGGTCTGTGTGTCTGTTTTTGTGCCATATTTTTAACTTTTTGAGGAACCTCCACACTGTTTTCCAGAGTGGCTGCACCAGTTTGCATTCCCACCAACAGTGCAAGAGGGTTCCCGTCTAACAGCTTTCAAATGCTGACCCATGCCCACCAATTTTGGGGCTGCTTCTGAGATTCCTGTCAGCAATATCCTTTATCCACACAAAATAAGACAAACAGGTGCACATTAATGTACTGACAGTAACCAAAAGATGTTATGGCTTCCTGGTCAAGAAAAGGCCCTGGGTGCACTACCACCAGTTCCCACCATGGAAACATGAACTGGACAAAGGATTAAACCAGACCTGAACAAATGGCGACTGTAGACTGCTGGCTCCACATAAATGAAGAATTGTAAACTGCCAGTAACAGTTCCCATGTGGATCTTGGGACAGAATCAATGGCTGAGGGTTTCCACTAATTAAACAAGAACTGTGGCCTGAAATAAACACTACGGGCTTGGGCTCTGAGCAGAACTATTTGCCAGCTCAAGCTGACCTGCCCTATACTGGAAAGCAAATTAGATTGAGAGCTCAACACAAAAAGAACAGAACTCAGAACTGAGAGAAACTTGCCCTTGGGAACGGTGAGAAAGACAAGTGAACTCAGAATGGTTCTTGAGTATCACACCCTTGCTTCTCGTTGTCTTAAAACCCTCAGAAGTCTCCTTTGGTCCCAACACTGCCATCAAATCTGTTAAAAAACAAACTCAACCAAGTAAATTTAAAGCTCTAATTGGCTTTTTCAGTGATCCATGAATGAGGCAGCATCCCATCCAGCAAACAGAAAGGAGCTCTGAGGAGCTGTACAAAATGGAAGGCTTTTATAGGCAGAAGGGGAGGAAAAAAGAACTTTCTAACAAAGAATGGAATATTTCAAGCAAGTTCACCTTTCTTTGGGGAAAGCACTGGGGTCTATTATGCAAATTACCTCACTAGTGCTGACAAGGTAATTAATTCCAGATTGACTGGTTAAAGGTCACATTTCTGAAACCACAATGCTGAAACCACAATTAGATATTAAGTCTTCTTTACTGACATAGGACCCAGCACAAGTGACTCCATTTTTTTTTTTTTCAACGTTTATTTATTTTTGGGACAGAGAGAGACAGAGCATGAACGGGGGAGGGGCAGAGAGAGAGGGAGACACAGAATCGGAAACAGGCTCCAGGCTCCGAGCCGTCAGCCCAGAGCCTGACGCGGGGCTCGAACTCCCGGACCGCGAGATCGTGACCTGGCTGAAGTCGGACGCTTAACCGACTGCGCCACCCAGGCGCCCCAAGTGACTCCATTTTTAGCCTTTTCTTTTTCTTTCTTTCTTTCTTTCTTTTCTTTCTTTCTTTCTTTCTTTCTTTCTTTCTTTCTCTCTCTCTCTCTCTCTTTCTTTCTTTCTTTCTTTCTTTCTTCTCATCTTTCTTCTTTCTTTTTCTTCCTTCCTTCTTTCCCTCTCTCCCTCCCTCCTTCTCTTCCTTCCTTCTTTCCCTCCTTCCTCCTTTTTTAGTAATACTGTTTTCCGATTTTGCTTTATTTGTAGCTTTAATATTTTATCTTAACTATGTAGGAATATTGATTAGTCATTATTTCACTGTGCTTTCAAAATATTGTTTTCCTACAGTTCTTTTTGTTTATTTGCTTTTTCCACCTTCAGAATGGAGTTTTTCTTAAATTCCTGGTAGTCTCTAGATATTATTCATATTTAAATAAATTATTTAAACACACCCATTTTCTCCTACTATGTTTCCTTCAGGGTAATTGATCAAAATGTGGAGAGATTGGCACTAAATGTCCTGATTTGTAAGTTGGATAAATTTCTCTTCATAGGAATGGGAGTGCGTCCTAGTTAAGTTGGAGAAAAGAGGCTATAGAGTCTCATGATGAATTATGTAGATTTACACCTAATGTAATTCTTTTCACCCCTGTTCTCTGCTGCCCCTGTGCTTCTCTGGTTCAGTTCAACAAGTTAAATTATTTTCTTTTTCCAGAAGTGGGGGTTGGGAGTAGTTTCCTGGCTCTCTGTGCTAAAAAGGGAGAATTTGGGAACAATTTCTTTATTCATACTTTCTGTCCAACACTTCTCATTTTAGCCCAAACCTGGCTGCTGCCTTTTGAAAAGCTGAATTTCTGTTTTGTTTTGTTTTGTTTTGAAAGAAAGAGAGTGAGCAGGGGAGGGACAGAGAGAGATGGGGAGACAGAATCCCAGGCAGGCTCCATGTTGCCAGGGCAGAGCCCTATCTGCCACTGGATCTCACCAACCATGAGTTTATGCCTAAGCTAAAATCAAGAGTGAGCAGCCCAAGCAACTGAGCCAGCCACCCAGGTGGTCTGAAACTGGATGTTTCTAATTTCTAACTCTTTCCCAGTTCCTCAGTGTTGATCCGCCTCACCTGTTTCCTATTGCCACCATCCTTTGCAGACTCTTAGATTTCAACTTTCTCTCCTTTAAAATAACAACAACAGGGGGCACCTGGGTGGCTCAGTCGGTTAAGCGTCCGACTTCAGCTCAGGTCACGATCTCACAGCTCGTAAGTTTGAGCCCCGCATTGGGCTCTGCGCTGACAGCTTAGAGCCTGGAGCCTGCTTCAAATTGCATGTCTCCCTCTATCTCTCTGCTCCTCCCCTGCTCATGCCTGTCTGTCTCTCCTTCAAAAATAAATAAAAACATTAAAAAAATGATAACAACAATAATAGGTTAAATACTATTTATCCAGCATTAAGGCTATGAAAAAGTGCATATTCCTTCTAGGTTTATCACTTCTCAAAATCCCTTTACCATAATATTTATAAAGAAAACAGAGATACACACATTTATTCAATCTGCATTTTCTTTCCAGATGTCTCTCAGACCACTTTTCCACAGTGCTCTTGAGATCTGAAAATAAGAATCAAAGCATAGGATTTAGTAAAAGGCATAGATTCCTGTTTTCTAGCTCCCTCTTTTACAAAAGATAAAAGAGAGGTTTAAAAAAGGCAATGTGATACAACAATAGCAAGGTGTCAAATTTTGGCTAAAAAAAAGCAAAGTGTCAGAACTAGGATTTGAACTATGCATTTTCCTTAATGGTTTTTTGTTGTTGTTGTTGTTTTCGCAAAATTTAATTGAGTCCCTATGATGCATCACTAAGTTTCTGCATTGTTGGAGTCAATATGTGTCTACAATTTTCTTAATCATCAAAATTATCCCAAAGTTTGGTAGTGGGACCTATACCGTGGCCACTAAATGGACATGTGTAGATCTGCATGAAAAACCAAATCTTTGAAGTGTCCTCATTCATTTAGGTATAAGGTTTTGGCGCCCTGGGCCCTTGGCATAGATATTTTATAAAAGGCTTTCTATATGTTTTTATTATATTTAATAAAAATATCTCATTTTTTGAAATATTAGGAAAGATCTATTCTATTTTATATATTTGAAATGAAAATCATTTTGCTTTTTGGCACATAGAATTCATTTTGAATAAGACTAAACATTTAAGAAACACTCTAAATAATTTTTCACATTGTAGGTAACAAATTCCCTCGGTGGTGCTCCACATTTGATCTCTTACCTTATTGGTTAGGAATTCATTTTTCAAAATTGTTTCTAATTATTGGTCACCTGTATTCAAATTTTGTAGTTTTAATTTCTAGGTCTTAAGAATTGTTCTTAGGCTGGGGCGCCTGGGTGGCGCAGTCGGTTAAGCGTCCGACTTCAGCCAGGTCACGATCTCGCGGTCCGTGAGTTCGAGCCCCGCGTCGGGCTCTGGGCTGACGGCTCAGAGCCTGGAGCCTGTTTCCGATTCTGTGTCTCCCTCTCTCTCTGCCCCTCCCCCGTTCATGCTCTGTCTCTCTCTGTCCCAAAAATAAATAAACATTAAAAAAAAAAAAAAAAGAATTGTTCTTAGGATCTGAAGAATACAAATTTTTTCTCTGCAATTTAGCTGGTAAATTTTCAATTTTTAAAATATGAGCTCTATTTGTAGAAAAGGAACATGTGTTCCCTATGAAGGGATGGAGATATATATAGATAGATATAGATATATATTATATAAAATATTCACATTTTAAAAAGTAAACAAACTTCCTGTGTGGTTTTCAGCTGTTCTTCCTTGCTGTGAAGCTGGGGAAATTGACATATTTCCCTTAATAGCTAGGGCTCTGACAGTCACCGTATCAACTTTTTAGATATGGCATTGAGGACAAAGAAGAGAAATGAGCCATGAGAATGCCTTTACTGAGGTGTGCCTGGGTGTTTCAGTAGGTTAAGCTTCTGACTCTTGGTTTCAGCTTGGGTCATGTGAGTTTGAACCTCACGTTGGGCTCTGTGCTGAAAGCAGGAAGCTTGGTTGGGATTTCTCTCTCTCTCTCTCTGCTCTTCCCTGGCTTGCTTGCTGCCTCTCTCTCTCTCTCTCAAAAAAAAAAAAAAAAAAAAATCAAAAAACATTAAAATTTTTTAAAAAGAATGCCAGGACTGAGGCAAAATTCTATTTAGTTTGAAAAATAATCTTTTTTTGAGGATTGTGATACATCTTCTCACACCTTAAGAACAAATTCTCTAAGTGTGTTTTTTTTTTCCTACTATAACTGTCACACGGTAATAATAATGAGCTGAATCTGATAACTCTAATTATATGTCTGGCATTCTCCATATATTTTTAGCAGTTCTTCTTTATCTTATTATGGTAATTTTTTCATGTTTCTAAGATTATCAATAGTACATAATCATCACCAAGTGTCCCTGCTACCATAGTTCAATGACCATTTTATATCAATTTGTAGTATGTTTTTTCACCACCCTTGCCATTGTTATGTAAGAGATTACTGGACTATAGGTTTATTTTATTGTTTATGGGACTTTGGATCGGATGAATTCCTGGTAGGAAACTATCTACTGAATTACATCTTTGTTGATACTTATTACATCTTTGATGTGTCACACCCATTACATCATTGTATTACATCATACCATTACATCTTTGATGATAAATTTAGGAGAGCTTTGTAGAATATTGCAACAAAGTTCTACATATTCTATATTCTATATATAAGGAATATAGTGTTTGTAATAGTGAAAAATTGAAATCTCTAAATATCCATTAAAGAGATATGGTTAAATAAACTGTCATAAACTGCCTTGGATTATTATGCAGAGGCCATGGAATATTATGCAGCAATTAAAAAGAATGTGTATATCAATTTGTCAAAAAAATTGGAAGGATAAAAACAGTAAATTGTCAGGAAAAACATACCCTTCAAATTATATTTGTATATGTATACACAGACATATACACACAGAAAGACTTTAGAGATACATACTGAATTCTTAATCAAAAAAATTATTGGAAATGGGGTACCTGGGTGGCTTAGTTGTTTGAGCAGCCAACTTCCACTCAGGTCATAATCTTACAGCTTGTGAGTTTGAGCCCTGCACTGGGCTCTGTGCTGACAGCTCAGAGCCTGGAGCCTACTTCAGATTATGTGTCCCCATTTCTCTTTGCCCCTCCCCTGCTCATGAGCTCTCTCTCTCTCTTTCTGCCTCTCTCTCTCTCTCTCACACAAAAATAAACATTAAGAGAAAAGAAAATTTATTGGAAGCAAAGAAAGAGTCAATGTTGATAGAAAAGTTTCAACTTTAATTGTTTAACTTTTGTTACTGCTTGAGGTTTCGGTACCACTTAGGAAATAAGAAAGGAGAAAGACAGAAATGAGCAAAGGAAGGAGGCAGGGGAGAAAGGATCCATTCTTGACATAATAGAGTCACTCTAAAACCAAATGTCACAAACATGATTGCAATCAATGAAGAAAATCCATTGACATCTCTTTTAATTTTGTAAACAAAATACCCATGTCCACTAATATTTTTTTTATCATGCCCACTAATATTATTGCCAATTTTAATTTTAAACCTTCTCACAAATTCATTTAAATAGAAAGGTTAAAGTGAAGAATAGGTATAGTATAGGTAGGTAGATTAGTAGATGGATGAATATGGATAGATAGGTAGGAAAACACTAATCCAAACTCAGCTTTAAAAAAAGCATTATTACTTTTATAATAATGTGGGTAACATCAACAATAAAATGATGACAACAAGAAATTATGATAACTAAGATTTATAGAGGGCTTCTTATGTGTCAGGTACTATCCTAAGTGTTTTCCATGTATTAACTCTTTTAATATTCACCACACCCTTATGAGGAACGTCTCATTTATAGGTGGGAGTTCTGTGGGACACAGGAGTAAGTAAATTGTCCAAGGAAATAAAGGTAGTTAGTGGCTGACCCATGATTAGAAGATTCAGGTGATCTACTTTCAAGGTACTATGCTTCTGAAAGCTAAACTGCCAAGAAGAATATCAGTATATTAACAATTACCATTTGGGAAAGAAATACTTAACCATCCTTTCAGAATAGTAATAAATTGTGAAATATTGACGCATAAATTGAATGGGCAATATGTAGTCATAAATAAATCTATAAAATCGTATTAGAGAGAACTTAAAAGAAGATTTGATTAAATGGTTGGATACACTAGGTTCCTAAATGGGAAGAGAAAATATTGGAAAATAGTCTATTAACCTTGATTTTTAGATTTAATGTGATTCCAGTCAAAATTCAAGCTGTCTTATCTTTGAAACTTAATTAAATGATTTTATATTTATTTGGAAATGTAAGTAGGTGAAAGGTCCAATATTCAATAAAAGAATATCATAACAGTATTCTAGCCTTATCAGATAATAAAAAAAAAATAGTGATGTTGTTGCAAATATAGAGACATAAAACAAAATTGAACGGAAAATATAAATCACAAAGGTAATGAGTGTATTATTTAGCTCGCTTTTGGTAGGTTGTTACTAATACCACTTGCGATTAGCTTCAGTGATAAAAGAAGGATTGATTACTTCACATAATTGAAAAAGCCAGAAATATATGGGCTTAGGAACATTTTGGTCAGATTGAATCTTCATTTCTTTGGGTTTTCTTGGCTTTTCCTTCTGCCTAGTGCCAGACTGATTTTCCTTATGGTTGCAAGATAGTTACCATCAGCAGTTAGGACTTCTTGCTTCCTCATTCGTATCATGGGAATAGAGCAGGTGTGTTCCCACAACAGTCAAGCAAATTATCCTATTTTAGCTCTAACTGAGCCTTTTATGGACTAACATTATGACTCTGAGAATGCCACACATTGAGTTAGTTTGCAGTGAATTAGGCCTAAAGTCAGTCCTATTCTCATCTGCCTATTATGCAGTTTGAGAGGGTGGCTTCCCAAAGGAAAAAAATTTAGTGTGATCAGAATGGTAAGACAAAAAGGATGTTGGAGAGCCAAGGGGGAAATCACAAGTATATACATATGATTACATATTAGAATAATCAATAGATAGGCAAAGGGGAAGAAACAAGTGTGTGTGCATATGTGTGTGTGTATATATATACATATATGCATATATACATATATGCATATATACATATATGTATGTACATATATGCACATATATATTGAATCTTGATAGTAAATGTGCTTATTTTAAAATGATCCATGTGAAAGATAATTATAAAATCATAACTTTTGTCCTTGCACAGTATCTTAGGAATATTTAAGAAGTAAAATAATAATGAGTTTTATTGTATTATGATTGTCAGTACTACTTGGTGAGGAATTACTAAAGCTCCAAGCTGTGGTATTAAAGCAAATATAGAGACACAGACCAAATGAACTGAAAGGGTGGTGCTAAAATAACTTACAACAGGGGGTTGTTTACCAAGCCTTTGAAGGCAAGCAAGAATCAAACCATTTCATGTTGGCTTAAACAATGAAGTGATTTATTCTTTCATGTAAGTAGAAAATTCAGAATCCTTATTATCCCCATTTTACAGATAGAGAAATGAAGTATTAAAGAGTTCAAAGAACTTATCTGCAGTCTACTAGGTTGTAGATTCCAGATTTTAACCCAGATTAATGTGTATCCCTAGCTTTTGTTCTATGTAATTCTATCATCACTTTGTTTTTCAATTGGAAGAATTCACCAAATTTCTATAGAAATATACCATCGTGAAAAAAAAATGACAAACTGAAGTTTCTAAAGAGGAGATAACAATAAAATAAAAATAGTAAATGCCATCTTCCCATCTGACAATGAGATTCTTCTTGGGAAGGAAACTATCTTTGTTAGGAGAAATAACCCAAAATACTACTCAAAGTGGGTCAGATTCCCTTTTGCAATATGGCAAGGCTTTAAAAGAGGGAGCAAATGTATCTGTTGAAGAATAGGAGATTATTTCATTTGGAACTCCTGAGATCAAGCAGGAGACATGGTGGTGGCTGGAAACTTTGAAGGCTGTTTGTACTGCTGTGATATAAACATTTTTTTTCTGCCTCCTTCCACCCCTTGAAATCTTCAGTCATAATGGTTTAGGTACATTCACATCTTTAAAGTGATAGATAGAAGCGAGTCTTATGTATAAATTTTCAACATGGTACAAAAGAAAGAAAGCAGGTCTAGAAGCAGGGATTAAAAGCCAAGATTTCCACGTTGGGGGTTGGGGGAGTTTTCTAAAAATGTGTAGAAGAATATTTTCAGGGCTGAGTGTATTCAGACATCCAAGACCTTTGGAATTAGAGGCTCTTGCCAATTCTGCCTAGAGTATGAAGATCAGAGAGGCATCTTGCTATTCTACTAATTTATGCATATTTGCAAATGTAGACCAAAGGAAACCAACACAGAGTCTTTCCCTATAAACATTCTTCACTTCCATTTGCTATTCTTTCAAAAAAAGGTTTATTGGGCTCCTGATATCCTACTAAACTCTGAGGATGCTAAACATAAAAGTGGTCCCCTATCCTCATGGAATTGACATTCTAGTAGAGACTTTAACACTAATTTATTAAGCCACTAATTCCATACTTGTTATTATTGTAATTATAATATTGATAAGTGACATAAAGGAAAAAATACAGGAGCTAAAAGACCATTAACTTCCTGCAGAGAGCCTGCACTGTTCTGGAGACAGTTTTTAAAGGAAACACAATTTTGGCTTAGTCTTGACTGAAGAGGAGGAGATAAGAAAGACTGTGAGGGAGTAGGCCATGGGCAAGAATAGAGGGTGATGGGCAAGTTTCAACCATTATAGAGGCCAGATGGTGCAGATTCTTGCAAGCTCGTCAGTAATTTTAGTCTTACTTAAAAGAGCATTGGAAGCCACTAAAAAGTTTAAGTCCAGGGGCACCTGGGTGGCTCAGTTGGTTAAGCTTTGGACTTTGGCTCGGGTCATGAACTTGTAGTTCATGGGTTTGAGCCCCGCGTCAGGTTCTATGTTGACAGCTCTGAGCCTGGAGCCTGCTTCAGATTCTGTGTCTCCCTCTTTCTCTGTTCCCACCCTGCTCATGCTCGCTCTCTCTCTCTCTCTCTCTCTCTCTCTCTCTCTCCCCTCTTCTCTTCTCTTAAAAATAAAGATTAAAAAAATAACAATAAATAAAAAAAGTTTAAGTCCATCAGAAGTGGGAAAAGAGGGGATCCAGTGGTGTACATAACATGAACATACTATTATTTTCAAAAACATGATTTAGGTTGCTCACCCAGTTTTCAGTTATTTGCCTGGGCCAGAAACAGCATCTAAATTGTCTTTATAGTTAGCAGGTGGCAAAGCCATTTTTAATGTGGATCTAAAGAGAAGGGAGTCAGACTTGGTCCCTGTTTTCCCATGCTTCACAAGGCTCTATCTAAGAAAGAGAGAGAATGAACTAGCTTCATCACAGTAGAAAAAGTGGAGACCCTCCAGAAAGGGAACACAGTTGAGGGCTGCTTGAAATCCCACTGTCTGTTGCAAGTAACAAACCTTGAGGCTCTCCTCATGATGCAGGATGGTCATCGATGGAACAAACACTCAGGAAGCTATTGTCCTCACCCATCGCCATCCTCTGCCCTACCTCCTGCCCCCAAAACCCCTTTGGTGCTGGCTCAACACATTTGTTTCAAGGCATGTTTTCTCTCACTGGTGATTGTAGCTGAATTGGGGAAAGTTATACACAGGCAATTGGAAGGCTCAATGATTCAGAAAAGTCTAGGGTGGGCTGGATTCCATCGCTAGTTCAGGCTACAATAACAGAATACTATAGATTGCTTGCCATCAGCAACAGTAGTTATTTCTCACAGTTCTGGAGGCTGGGAAGTCCAGCATCGAGGCTCCAACAGTTCTGTCGTTTGGTGAGGGCTTTCTTGTGTGCAGGTGTCCTTCTTCTTCCTGTGTTCTCACATGGTAGACAGAGAGAGCAACATCATTTCTCTGATGTTTCACCTTGTAAAGGCACTAATGTCATTCCTGAGAGCTCCACCACCAAGATATAATTACTTCCCAAAGACCCCACCTCTGAATACCATCACATTGGGGATTTAGCCTTCATCCTATGAATTTTGGAAGGGGCAATGATGCAAAAATTAGAAATGGAGCTTGCATAGCAGATTGGATCTAGGGATGCATTATAGTTTGCCTGGATAAATGATTTATTTTCTTTCTACCTGCCCTTTTCTTTTGTTCACTTTTTCTTTTTCACAATCCCCACTTTAGAGGAAGGATTATATGCTCCTCAGATAGAGTTAAAATCTATAATAAATATGAGCTGAGGCACCCTGGAGAATATCTCAAGATTATCTAAATATCTCCCCCTGTTCTGAGAAGCCAGGAGTTTCTGTAGTGGTGCAGAAATGTCGTATGCTTTCAGAGAATAGGCTTACACTATAATCATTCTCCCCCATAAACATGGGAGAGAGATACATCACGTTTGGACTTTCTGACTTCAGGGTCTTTTGACATCCATATCCATTTCTGGTATTTAAAACAAACTTTAAATATTTGATTCCTTACTCCATCTTTCCTTCCCTCTTCCCTTTCCTCACCCTTCCTTTCTAATTATCTCCAAATTCTACATTTTCCCTCCAATATCTAATTAATAACAATCTAAGCTATAAGACAGAGAGTGACTTCAGAAAGTCCATATCTCTCCCAAAATATGTTAAATAAGTCTAGGGCAGTGGAGATGAGGGCAGAAATTCTAGGGCTTTTTGTAAGAAGTGGAATTTAAATTGATGGTAGACTGTGGAGAGAGAGGAAGATGGAAGTTCAGAGAGTACAGTAGACAGTAATTCATTCCATTCGAGACCAGTGCTTCCTTACATTTAAACAATGGGCCACTGACAACAGCTAGGGACAGTGAGTGAGCTTGTTAAAAATACATCTCCTCAGTTGCACAACAAATACACTAAATTAGAAATTTTATTGGAGGTTATTGCCAGTAATTTATTTTTTCATAAGCTCTACAGGTGATGTTTATGTATACATATGTTTGGGGACCAATGACCTGTAATGCTTGTCCAAATAAGCCAATTATAAGAATCCCCCATAGTGCTTATTAATTGTACACAGATTCATTGGCTCAAGGTTCAGAGTTAGCAAGTTACTAATTGTACCTTGGCATCTGGATACTTATCAATCAAATCCCCATGAGCCCCTGGATGATTCTCAAAATACTGGAAATTTGGGAAACAGTGATGAGGTTGGGATCCTGATGGAAGGACACATATAATATGATGAGGCTGGGGGACACATTTCCTGTCATGGAGGCAATTGGGAGCTAACTATGGATTGTCATCAGGTTTGTGATCAGGGCTGTTTTTAAGAATTCAGTTTGGTAAACTCTTCTGGAAGAGGTTTAACCAATTGGATTCATGTCCCTTTGAATGACAGTAGTGGATCACATTTTTCTATAGGAAGTTGTTGCTGTTTTCAGTAATGTCTTATGTTTGTATAGCACACGCTAAAGCACCTTCACATATGCTGCCCCGTTTATCCTCAGAATAGCTATATGCTATTAGTTAAACTGTAAGTTTAACAAGGCAGATTTGGTTTTGTTTTGTTTTGTTTTAATATGAAATTTATTGTCAAATTGGTTTCCATACAACACCCAGTGCTCATCCCAACAGGTGCCCTCCTCAATACCCATCACCCACTTTCCCCTCCCTCCCACCCCCCCCCCATCAACCCTCAGTTTATTCTCAGTTTTTAAGAGTCTCTTATGGTTTGGCTCCCTCCCTCTCTAACTTTTTTTTTTCCTGCCCCTCCCCCATGGTCTTCTGTTCAGCTTCTCAGGATCCACATAAGAGTGAAAACATATATGGTATCTGTCTTTCTCTGTATGACTTATTTCACTTAGCGTAACACTCTCCAGTTCCATCCACGTTGCTACAAAAGGCCATATTTCATTCTTTCTCATTGCCAAGTAGTATTCCATAACAAGGCAGATTTGAAAGCTGAACCTCAGAAGGATGAAATGAATTCCCTAATACACCAGTTGGTAACTATCACAAAAAGTCTTACAATTTGGCCCTTGGGTCTATACTAAGATTCCTAACTTTTTAACTTTAATTAGAAAGAGAATGTATCGGGGCACCTGGGTGGCTTGGTCAGTTAAGCGTCCAACTTCGGCTCAGGTCATGATCTCACTGTCTGTGAGTTCAAGCCCCGCGTCGGGCTCTGTGTTGACAGCTCAGAGCCTGGAGCCTGTTTCAGATTCTGTGTCTCCCTCTCTCTCTGCTCCTCCCCTGTTCATGCTCTGTCTCTCTCTGTCTCAAAAATAAATAAACGTTAAAAAAAAATTTTTTTTTTAAAGAAAGAGAATGTATCAACTCCTATACCACAGAAGAATAAGGTTCTTCATGGCCAGAAAAAGAAACTTAAACACTATCATTAGGACTTTGTTTCCATGCTGCCCTTTTGGACAGATGGCAACCCTTCATCTTTCAGTTTTCTGTTGAAGTATATCCACCCACCTGAACTTTGGCCACTCCCTCTGTGAAGTCCCATAGTGGAACTTAAATCTGTGTTCATTTGCATGTTTGATTGTCATCTATTCCCCCTACTAAGGTTTTTACCTTTCATGTTGTGATTGGCTATGTTGTGAATTGTCTTCATACAACTAAAGTTCTGAAGTATATTAGCTTGTTTATTTTGTTGTGAACTTCTCCCTCGCCAAGATGGCGAGTTTCACGTTGTACTCTCCAGCGGTTAGTACTTAGGAGTTAACAAAATGAAAGTGCTCAATTAATAATATGTCAAAGGAGTGAATGGAAAATCACTGACCTCTCTAAGCTTCAATTTGCTTGAATTTAAAATGGAGTTATTATCCCCCACTTTAAAGAATTGATGTAAGTGTTACATAAGATAGTACACGTATTAAAACGTCTAGCACATTTTCTAGGGCATATGGATGCTCTCTAGGTGATGAGTCCTTAATCCCATGGATATCAGAATGAGAAAATCAGGCCTCACTCTATGCCTCAGCTCAGCTTCAGGGAACTTTGTGTTGGCTACTTTACAAGAACTAGTAGAAGTGAAGGAGGTGGTGGATGAATTCTTAGTAGCAGCAAGTATTAATTTAGCTGATAGCTGATGCTGGCTGTTTTGGATGGCAGTCTTCCAGCTAGTGAATGGAAAATACATGATTCCCGATGTTTAAAAATACCCTGAGACAGATTAATTGTCGGCTGCTGACAGGCAGAGGGGTGTGTATGCCACTTTACACCCTGACCCTGCACTCAAAACAAAATAACACACCGATTGATTTCCTTCCCCCCCATTAACAGTTTTGTAGATGTTGTGATTGTATTAATGAGCATTTTTATAACACTTTAGAATTTAGAAAGCACTTTTGCATAGATTCCCTCTTTTAGACCTCAGAGTCCTTCAGAGTGAGACTCATGTGAGCAAGTAAATGGCCATTTAAAACCCTGTGTGATGAAGTAGGACAACCACAGTTTCCCCATTAGTATTCCCATTTTCTACATGAAGAAATAGTTTGGGAAAACCAAGGTCACTTTCCCAAGGGCACACAGCTAGTAAGGGTTAAAGCCAGTGCTTAATAAAAGATTTGGGATTCCAGAGCCAGGGATCACCAAGCTTCCTGTATGTACCAGGATGTTGAATAGGCCATTTCCTGCCTAAGCTTCCACTGAGGGGCTGTATTAGTTTGCTCAGGCTTCATAACAAGACACCACAAACTGGATGGATTAGGCAGCAGAAATTTGTTTTTTCTCACAGTTCTGGAGGCTGGAAATCCAATGTCAAGGTGTCAGTGGCTTGGTTTCCTCTAAGGCTTCTCTCTTTAACTTGTAGCTGACCGCCTTGCTGCCTCTTCACACGGTTGTCACTCTGTACACATGGGTTCTCGTGTCCTTTAGTGTATCAATCTCCTTTTCTTTAAGGACACTAGTTAGCAAAAAGAAAGAAGAGATTCAATGTTAAATCAGGTTCAGAGTTTTGATTAAGATCTTGGATAAAGCCATTAGTGCTTAGGAAAATGACAAAATCACAAAGGGATACCACTTTGCATTCATTAGGATCTATAATCAAAAAATGGAAAATAATGTTGTTGGCAAGGATGTGGAGAAATTGAAACCAGGTGCATTGCTGGTGGTTATGTAAAATGGTTCAGGCACTCTGGCTAACAGTTTGGTGTTTCCTCCAGAATTTAGAGATAGGATTACCATATTACTTTGCAGTTCTACTCCTAGATATATAACCAAAAGAATTGAAAACAAGTGCTCAAACAAAGTGCACAAGAATGTTCATAGTAGTACTATTCACAGTAGCTGACAAGTGGAAACAGCCTAAAAGTCTATCAGCTGATGAATGGATGAACAAAATGTGTTATATTTATACAGTGGAATATTATCCAGCCATAAAAAAGAATGAAGTGCTGAGATGTGCAAAACAAGGAGCCTTGAAAACATGATGCTATAGGGGCACTTGTACCCCAATGTTTTTAGCAGTACTCTCAACAATAGCCAAATTGTGGAAAGAGCCTAAATGTCCATCAACTGATGAATGGATAAAGAAACTGTGGTTTTTATACACAATGAGCACTGCGTGGCAATGAGAAAGAATGAAATGTGGCCCTTTGTAGCAACGTGGATGGAACTGGAGAGTGTGATGCTAAGTGAAATAAGCCATACAGAGAAAGACAGATACCATATGGTTTCACTCTTATGTGGATCCTGAGAAACTTAACAGAAACCCATGGGGGAGGGGAAGGAAAAAAAAAAAAAAAAAAGAGGTTAGAGTGGGAGAGAGCCAAAGCATAAGAGACTCTTAAAAACTGAGAACAAACTGAGGGTTGATGGGGGGTGGGAGGGAGGGTAGGGTAGGTGATGGGTATTGAAGAGGGCATCTTTTGGGATGAGCACTGGGTGTTGTATGGAAACCAATTTGACAATAAATTTCATATATTAAAAAAAAAGAGATCAATTACAGATACCTAAAAAAAAATAATGCTAAGTGAAATATGCCAGATACAAAAAGCCATATAATATATGATTCCATTTCCATCGTATTTCTGGAATAGAGACTTTCATAGACACAGAAAGTATGGTAGTCATTGCCAGGAACTGCAGGGAGTGGAGAAAAGGGAATATCTATCTGCTCAGTAGGTAGGAGGTGATAAAAACATTCTGGAATTAGTGGTGATGATTGCACAACATTGTAAATGTGCTAAATGCCACTAAATTGTATACTTTAAAATGGTTTTTGTTATGTGTATTTTATCACCACCACTACCACCACCAAAACAACATTAAGTAAAGATCCTGAATGCATCAGACCAAATTCTGAATGGGCTTTTGTGTGCCACAGAAGATGACAGTTGGACTATTGTCTAAGGATGAGCAGAAAAAACTTGAGCTTACTAGAGTTTTCTTAATGGGTAGCTATGGACCATTTTCACTGAAGAATGGTGTGTGAGAAACTGCTTATTTTTAATACAGGTATACATGGATGGATGGATGGATGGATGGATGGATGGATGGATGGATGTAGATGCATCTTCAAAACAAGGTGAGACATTCATATAGGCAGAAGGCTACCTAGAGGTGACCTTCAATAAATCCTTGAGTGAATGAATGAATGAGGTACTTCATCTCTATAGAAATGTGTCCTAGAGATATAGAGAGATCTCGCTCTAAACATACTTGAAACATTTATCTGCCACAACCTAAATGCATATACCTGGATATGTATTTTTCAGGAATTGTGACTCAGAGACATAAGATGTTATTTGTTTCTGTTATCAGACTCTCCTAGTCATTAGCTGTGTGACCCTGGATAAGTTATTGAATATTCAGAAGGCTTCATTTTGCTTCTCTGAAAAATAAAGGGGCGAATGGTAGATGGATTATGGGTTGGTATGAGGATTTGATCATTGCTACTACAAGTGTGGTACATGAAACAGCATCACTACCTGGAAGATGTCAGAAATGCAGAATTCCATTCCCACCCAACCCTGAACAGAATCTGCATTTAAAAAAGATATCAGAGGGGCGCCTGGGTGGCTTGGTCGGTTAAGCGTCCGACTTCGGCTCAGGTCATGATCTCACGGTCCATGAGTTCAAGCCCCGCGTCGGGCTCGGTGCTGACAGCTCAGAGCCTGGAGCCTGTTTCAGATTCTGTGTCTCCCTCTCTCTCTGCCCCTCCCCTGTTCATGCTCTGTCTCTCTCTGTCTCAAAAATAAATAAACGTTAAAAAAAAAAAAATTAAAAAAAAAAAAAAAGATATCAGAGTATGCATTTTTTGCACATTAAAGTTTGAGACACATTTGATGAAATGGCATAATCTGTATTAAATTTTTTAGCACCATGCCTGGCATATTTCACAAAGCTCAATGAAAGGTTGTTCATTTATTTAACAAATATTTATTGATCACCTCCTAGGGGGCCAAGAACTGTTCTAAGCATTTGGAATACTTCAGTAAATAAAACTGTCAAGAACCTTCAACTCATGGAGTATATATTCTAGGGGAGGAGATAGATAATAAGCAGATAAGCAAATAAATATATAAGGTAATAGCAAAAATTATGTTGTTATTAATAGGACCATTAGAGTCACAGCCAGTAGAGTTCAACCCAATTAAATAAATATGTGTTAAGTGTTATGTACAGAGCACCTCACAGGTGTCTGTAGGGGAAGGAAAAATGCTAGATCGCCTCCCTTTTAGAACAAATCTCTTTCCAAAGCACCATGCTGATTTCTTACTTAAAATGAGAAGTAAAGGGTTCATTAGGGCCAGAAACAACAGGAAACCACCAAGTTACTTTATAAACAACATTACTGTAAGGACACATCTGGGTCCCCGCTAAAGAACCACAGGCTTACATTCCAGCTGTCAGTGCACACACCATGACTATTGATTAAACATATTATTTTCTTCAATATATGGGGATCATAGAGTCCTCCAAGCAGGAGGGAGGTTGGCAGAATTAGTGACGAAGGTTCATTTCCTGAGGGTTAATGACTAGCAGGGAAAATTCATGGGTCAGGAGTCTTGCTCCTATCCCTAACCTCAGCTGACCACTAATCCCTTTTGATTGGGTCCAAGATTATTGTAGAGACTGGAAGCTAATTAATAAGAACCTATATGCCTGTATATACACATAAAAAGATATACACATGCACATACAAAAGCAAATGCATGCTTTAAATCCGATTGTTTAGGATGAATGTACAACGTAATAGATAAAGGAGAACAAAGGCCATCTTTGAAGACTGCTGGATTTCACCAAGTTCTCTGGGTATGCGAGTAGATCTGGAAGATGGGAATCTTCTACGTGCTTTCCCCACTTTCTTATCCCACAGCATGGGAATCTCTGGTGTCTTTACTCTCTTTCTGAGTCTGCCCATTGAGACTTACTATCTTTTTACCCATTTTTTGATCCTTTGGAATGGGAAATCTTTTATGCTCTAGCCTTTTTCAACAAAGGTCCTGAAAGATAATTAAGCCCTAATACGCCCAAGGAATCCCTATTATTTAATAAAGTTACTTTTCTCCCGTGCATCTAGATTGCCCTACTTATGTAGCATTCTTAGAAGAATTTCGTAAATCTCTACTCAAATCATTTCTGTGATCCATGGTTCAGATGGAGAATCCAGGTTGGGAAGGACTGCATGGCAGGAAGTCCTGATAAGGTCATTTATGGTCCTCAGTTGTCATTCTCCATTTGTGCTCCTGAGCACACATCTCACTCACTGTAATGGATATCATTGGACAGGAAATCTAGGCTGAAGTAAGCCCATACCTTGCCACCTTGAACTATAATTGGACCATGAACCTTCTTCCTCTCCCACCAAGGCAATAGCACATGGTTGAGCTAATTATCCTAGAGGTTAGTTTCTGTGGTTCAGGTTCTTAGAGCCACATGGACCAGGATTATGTATATGTACACACACACATACACACGTATTTAAGCAAGTACTTTATTTTTATTTTTTAGAGGGAGAGAAAGAGTGAGGGAGAGAAAGAAAGGGCATGTTAAGCAGGCTCCACACTCAGCATGGAGGCATGGAGCCTGATGTGGGGCTTGATCCCACTACCCTGGGATCATGACCTGAGCTGAAATCAAGAGTTGGATGCTTAACCAACTGAGCCATCCAGACGCCCCTCAGGCATATATTTTTAAGAAGGTTCCCAGTCTCCTTCACAAAATCTTTAAAGTAAGGCCCATGATCCTTTATTATATAAGCCTGCAAATTATCTTTAATCTAGCAATATGAGACCTAGGTATTTTAACTTCTATTTCCTTCTCTCCTACTCAAGGTTAAACTTTTCTCCTGGGATTGTGCTTCCTCTGGTTGTAATGGAGGTGGGCACTTGTAAGACCTGTAGTTAGAATGGGGAGTGTAAATCCCTATGCATTATCTATTACAGCCAGGCTGGCTTGGTGTAGCCATTCCTGCTCAGCCTTTGCCTATCCATCCTCTACCCAGTTTGGCAAAATGCTATAATTTGCCCCAAAATTTCCCTCATGCCCCTTTATGGTCTACTCCTCTACCCATACATAGTCCCTAGCAACAATCGATCTGTACTTTTTCCTTGGAAATTGTAAAAATGAAATCATACAATATGTAGCCTATTGTCCCTAGCAGTTTTCACTTAGCATCGTGCTTTGGAAATTCATGCATGTTGTTGCATGGATCAGTGGTTTCTTCATTTTTCTTACTGAATACTTCCATAATATAGATCTATCAGATTTGTTTATCCATTCATCAGTTAATGGAAATTTGGGTTGTTTTCAGTTTTTTGACTATTATAAACAAAGCTGCTGGAAACAAGTCTTTATGTAAACATGTGTTTTCATTTTTCTTGGGTATGTATCTAGGAATAGGTTATTGAGTAGGTTTATGTTTAACTTAAACAAAACAGTGTTTTCAAAGTGTAGTACTTTGAAAGTGTCTGTACCATTTTACATTCTCATCACCGGTTTTAGTCAGCATGTGCCATCATCAGCGCTGTGTACCGTGTTATTTCACCATCCTTGTAGGTGTGTGGACTATCTCCTTTAGGTTTTAATTTGTATTTTCCTGATGACTAACAATATTGAACATTGTTTCGTATTCTTACTAAACACAGGAAATTCTGTTTGTTTTGTTCATCATGCACCTAGAATTGTGCATAGTAAGTGCTCCATAAAATATTTGTTGAATGAGTGAATGAATGCCCTGCAATTCCCTGGCCTCAAGGAGTTTACAGACTCATCCAGGAGATGGAATATGAGGTTTTAATTTTGTTTATGTTTATTTATTTTTGAGAGAGGGAGAGAGAGAGAGAATGAGAGAGAGAGACAGACAGAGCATGAGCAGGGGAGGGGGAGAGAGAGATGGAGACACAGAAGCGGAAGCAGGCTCCAGGCTCTGAGTCGTCAGCCCAGAGCCCGACGCAGGCCTAGAACCCACAGACCGTGAGATCATGACCTGAGCTGAAGTCGGAAGCTTAACCAAATAAGCCATCTAGGTGCCCCGAAGTATGAGGTTTTAATAGATTAGAGTAAGACTTCAGAGTCAAAAATGGGTTCATATATGGGCTCTCTGCAAATTACTATTTATAGGACCTTGACAAAGTACCTACTTAAACTCTCAAGTTGATTTTTTTCTATATCTGTCCACTGAGAAAAATAATTACTCTCATGGGTTGTTGTGGAAGTTTGAGAAAATAAATATAAATCATTTTATAATGTGTAGATAATACGTGATTAATAAAACAGTAGCTGCTATGACTATTTTGTTAATGATAGTAATAATTGCAGATGGCCAAATGGTAAAGTGTTGTACTGAAGTAAGAGTGCAGTAGGACTTAAAAGATGAGATAGTTTGTATGTCTGAAGTGCTAAGAAAGATTTTCAGAGAATGCAAAATCTACATTGAGTTCAATGGTAAAAAGAGAAGTAACATTGGTTCAGAGCTTGCTGTATGTCAAATACCACTTACCTATACTTAGCTCATTATGTGTTCTCTGCATTCCTGGTAGGTATTGCCATTTGAAGGATGATAAAAACTGAGACTCAGAAAGTTTGAACAGCTTGTCTGATAGTATTTATTGGATAATATCTGGCTAGCCAGTCCAAAGAGATGTTCAAGCTGTGTTATCTCCTCTCTTGGGTTTCATGGGAGTGTCCCAGAATGTGAGGAGAGGGACTGGATCTGAGCTTCCCCTTTTTCTTTGAACATATTGGGTCTGTTTTAATGTGTTTTATGTTTTGGACTGCCAGACAAGTTTTCACACATAAATGGCTTCTGATGTTTTATAAAATGTGAAAAATCTTGAACCACATTACCCTGTTTTGTTACATGGAGACAGAAGAATAATACTTAATATATCTAAAATATCTCTGCCTTGTCTTTACAAACAATGGGATTTGTAATCAACAGATTCATCTCTTTTCTCGGTGCTATTTCTATTTGCCGTGTGTAATGAGTTTCGTATGTTTATTGCTCTTCTTTGAATGTAGTTGAATTTTTCCACAAGTATTCTATTCAAGCCTCAAGGGAGGCCCGTTCTTTTGTGGCAGGATGGGCTGTGAGCTACTTCACCCCCTCCCCTCCCCACTCTGTCCCCTTTGTGATTATAAAGAAGCTAAAATGGCTCTTGTCAAGCATCTGGCTAGCCTTCCCTAGGCTTTGCGTTTTCTTTTTTTTTTTCAATACGTTTTCTGATCAGTGAAAGGCAGCCCCTAGGAGAGAGACCTTCCTCCCTGAGCAAACTGCCTTCTTCAGCATTCAGCCGTAATAGCCACCCCCTTCCCCAAATTGGGTAGCTCTTTTCTCAGAATGGTTAGGGCTATTATAATAGCCTGCCACCGGAGAGTCTGAATGGGGAACTCATTAGCTTTGTGAGCCTGCATATGTCCAAAGAGAGTTTATGTGTAATCCCAACAAATTTCTTTTGTTTGTTCTTTATGTTACATTCTCTTTGACTGGGGTTGATTACACAGGAATCATTAACTCACACAAAACTGGAAATAACCCTCCGGGGATTCATCCCAGCCCAGACCCCAGGGAGGAGCAACATAATAGTTTTCTCTGCATTTCCAATGACTCTGTTTCTAATTAATGGTAGTCTTGATGCTGTTTTTAGAGGTTCTTCTTACTTCACTACGACATCAGCTCCTCAAGGGAAATACAGCTACTTAAAACCTGCCTTAAGAGTTTAAGTTTCTATTATTCCCTCGCAGCTTCCTACTGAATTTTGGAGTAGTTCATACTCTGAGTTACCATCAGAAAGTCGAAAGGTGTCCTACCTTTTGTATATACCTTGAGTCCTTTTGAAAATTTCCTTTTACACTTGCAATAGTTTTCACGATGTAAGGGCTCAGAATATCACATTGAAGATATTCTTATTTAATCTCAGATTTTGTTTTCCCTGAGGAAATTAATAATTTAATTTATAATTCAAAATCTCCCAGTGCAAAAGCCATAGCAATTGCCTGGCATATTGTAAGTGTTCAATAAATGGGAATATACGTTCTTTCTGTTGGAGCTTTAAGAAGTCATTATTCTGTTATTTGAATTGAATTATGAGAGTGGAACACTGTAGACATTCAAATGACCCAAATACAGTTAGACACAAAACTAAAACACTCGGATTTAGGAAAAAAAATGATTTGAATGGTTAATTGCAATCACAGCCTGATGCTGATTCTATTACTTCTGTTACTGTTACATCTACTACTTTAACTACTGTTTCTGTGATGACTGTTTCTGACTCTGACAGTAAATGTTTACCATTAGGGATGCTCACTGCCAAGCCTTTGATGTACATCATTTCATTTGTTTCTCCAATAATCCCTCTTAAGTCTACTTGAAAAATGGGAAGGGACACCTGGCTGGCTCATTCGGTTGAGTGTCTCGCTTGGGTTTCAGCTCATGCCTGGGTTTCAGCTCATGCCATGATCCCAGGGTTGTGGGATCAAACTCTGTGTCAGGCTCCACACTGAGCATGGAGCCTGCTTACAATTCTCTCTTTCCCCTCTGTCTCTCCCCTGCTCATTCTCTCTCTCTAGAATGAATGAATGAATGAATGAATGAATGAATGAAAATGAGAAAAATTAGGCTTGGTAAGGTTAAGTAAATTGTCCAAGATCTCAAGAAAGAAGGTAATGAAGCCAGGATTTGAAACAAGATTGTCTAAATCCATGACCCATAAATGTAGGCAGTTGGCCTCCTCCCACCCCAACCTAATACTCTCCTCTTCTCTTCTCTAAATACCAGTGACTGATCTATTACTATGTTGGGCTTCAAATTTGAATGGGTTGTGGGAGCGAAAAAGAAGCTGCTAATAGAAAAATGTCTGGGGCTTCATTTGTCAGAAGTAGAAGAGTTAAGTGGTTATATAAGATGTTTGAGGCAAGATCCTGGGGACTTGGATGCTAGTTCTGACAGTCACTTGCCTTCTAGGCATTGTTATAAATTATGGGCATGGAATAATGAGCAAAGCTGTATCTCTATCCTCAAAGATCTTACAGTTTAGCAGGGAAAATGGCCAGTGAAATGTTTATAATTCAGAAATGTTTGCAATGACTGAATGTATGATGCATTGGGAACCCAGAGGAAACTACCTAATTAAGTTGCACTGAAAGGGTGGGCCTACGCCGGCCGACTCCATCTTGTTCTGTGTCCTCCACCTTGAGTGACTATGTCCCCGACATGACCCCTTTTCCGGGAAAATCGCAGAAACCTCAGACCACGCCTCCTCCCCTTGAGTAACCTCCCGCTCACCCATTCAAACTTCCTGATCAAAACATGCCCAGCGACCTGCGTAACAGGACTCCGACCCTTCCCCAGCCAATCGGCTGAGGCCACAGCCATTACCTCACCGACTGCCCCTAGACCCCTATAAAACCTTTGTGCTTTTGAAACTCGCTCTCTCTCCCTGGTATCTCACCGCTGCCTCGGTGCAGGTAGGGAATTGAGCTCGAGCTAGCTCGAATAAAGGCTCTTTTGCTTTTGCATCGGACTCGGCTCCCTAGTGGTCTTTGGGGATCACGAATTCTGGGCATAACAGCACAGATCATGGAAAATTTTCCAGGGGAAGTTAAATCTAGGCTGATTACTTGAAGGATGAGTGTGAGACAGGCAGCCTAAAGAGTATAGTGAACAAAAAAGGGGACACTACAGGTAATATCTCTGAGCATTTCTCATGCTTAGAGTAAATATGCTCAAAATAAATGTGGTCATATGGAAAATGAGGTTCAGAATGGAAATGTCTACTGTCCTAAAGCAAACCACATAGTACAGTATAGCACAATATAGGTACTCTATAAATGTCCCTATTCCCTTCTTGTGGGAATGGCTAAGAAACTGATCTTCGAGGGATGTGGAATCGGTTATAACTAACAGTAGGATTGGGGAATGCTTATTCTAGTTACCTATTGCTGCATAATAAGCCATCTCAAACACTGTAATGTAAAACATCAACCATTTTATTAGGCTTTTGGACTCTGTCTAATCAAGAATTCAGCCAGATACTCATACAGATTGATAAATTAAAATGTCTGTCAGTTAAATAAATTGCAATGTCAGCATGGAGACAAGAAACCATACTTGTTGACTAGCTCCATCACCCAACCGTTGACTAGCTACATAACCTTGGGCAATTCATGTCCTCTATAAGCCTGTTTCATCATCTGTAATACAGAAATATGAAAAGTGACCAACATTACATAGTTACTTTAAGGACTAAATGAGCAATGACCTAGTTATATAAATCACTTAGTACAGTGACTAAGAGTCCAATAAATACTAGCTATTATTATTGGGGGGGGGGGGGGAAGGACTCCATACAGAATATAATGGGAATAGTTGATCTCTGCCCTGTGAAGTTTGGGCTCTTCTCTGGGAAATCTTGAACGATTGGAGGCTAGAAATACCTATAGGCTTCTTTTCTTACATGTCTGAAACCTGGACAGGGATGTCTCCAAGTCTTAGTTTAACTGGAATTGTGAACCAGATGACAAGTATGTGCGTCAAACCATGTGACTTGGGCTATTCAGAGAATGAGAGCTGAGTTCCGAGAGAGTGTTTCAAAAGGGAACATATAAGGAGCATGTGAGATGGAAAATGTTTTGTGATCATCTTTGGAAATTAAAATCTGTTACTAGACCATCCCAAAAAGAAAGTTTCTTTTTTTTTAAAGGTGACAGAGTCTAAACAGACATATCACCCACTCTTTGTATCTATATAAGCATAAGACCCAGCCGCCATCCTTGCTAGGATTTCCTTAAAAGTAGAATTTGTGTTTTAGTCACCATTGCACTCTTGGTGTTTATTATGGTGGCTTATGTATAACAGGTTCTCAATATACATATGTTGCATAAAAAAATAATTAAACTATTGAAATGATGGCAAGTAGTGAGTACATGTATAAAATACAGACTATAATATCTTACCCAGGGATTCCAGAAAAATTGTGGCCTAATATGGATATAGTTTTTCCCTCCCTAAAGAGTCACCAATGGTGGTGTTTCAAATATTATGACATCAGAGTAGAAAAAAACAAAAAATTTATAAGCAAAAGATTTTTGCAGTACTATTCTCCCTCTGGAGTTTATCACTTTTCCCAGGAAGACTTAACTCTGGTACAGAAAAGCCATATAATTTCAATCTAAAAAATTGGATACTTCTGTTCTGTTGGTTTGTGCTGTTACTTTGTCTTGGGAGGTTAATAACATAATTAAGAATGTAGAGCCTATGACTGGAAACCATTTTGGCCAGTGACTCATTGTGTGACCTTGAGCTTATGGTATGCTTTTGACATCAGCTTCCTTATTACTTAGCACAACTGATAGCTAGAAGACACCCCAGCAAATGAGCAAAATTTTCTTCTATAGTGACAACACAGGGGGTTTTACAAAAATAATGTATGATGATCTTAAGCGCCTTCTCCCAGTGCTGAGACACTCCCTCGACTGTAAGTCATGTCTCCCTAGTAGATGCATTTTCTCTCTCAGACAATCAGAATATATATAGTAATTTGTGCCTTCAATGCATAGCAGCTGGGAGAATTTGGTGCCAATAACTTTTTTTTTTTCTATTTGCTAATATCATTTGGCTTTCTCCTCAAATGAAATTTAAAATGAAACAGTTTGGCAATCCACATTAGCACCATCTAGCAATAGTCCCATGTTGGTTTCACTGTAGTTTGATAATTTACAGACTCATTGGGTTGAAAGGGACTTGGCAAGCTTATCTAATTCAATGGTTCTTAAACCTGGCTGAATATCAACATTTAATGGGGAGCTTTAAAAAATACAGATTCCTGGGCATAAAGCCCTACTGATCAGTAGGTTAGAATCTGCAAAAGTGGGACCTAGAAATTTTAATCTTTCCAAAGCTTCCCAAATGATTTTGATGATAAGCTATTATTTTGCTCTGCCTTGGATATATTTCTAATCTATCTCTTAGCCCAGTCTCTAGATCTGACTTAACTATCACCTCTTCAGAGTGAACTTTCCAGATGAATCTGTTTTATATCTTCCTCCTACCTTGTAATTTGAAATTACTGCTTTGATCCATATTTCATCTTCAGCTGAAACCCTGAGAGTAGTTTTGTTTGCTTGTTTGTTTGCTTATGTGTTCTTTCATTCGTTCATTCATTTGAGTAAAGAATAAGCTGTAATAAAGCCCTCTAATTCCCCAGTGGTAATTTTCAGACCTCTCATGGCTAAGTGGCCAGGATGTGCTGTGATCAATTTTAGAGACAAGAGGCTAGAAGAGATTCTTCAAAGCACAGGTGTTTCCAGGAGCTTACCATCAGCAACACTTACTGTTTGGTAAAGCCCTGACAGTGAGTTTACTCTCTCTCTCTCTCTCTCTCTCTCTCTAAACTAGAGTCTAGCTCTAAATTTGCTGATTCCCATTGGACTTTGCTGATGTCCATCTCTCCTAACATCATCAATCTTTCACTCTAGATATCATAAATTAGAAGAAAATATATCAGATCATAGTGTCTATCTATTTAGACCTCTTCAATGATGGGGCACTTGGGTGGCTCAGTTGACTGAGCCACTGACTTCAGCTTGAGTCATGATCTCACAGTTGGTGGGTTCTAGCCCCGAATAGGGCTCTGTGCTGACAGAGCCAAGAGCCTTCTTCTGATTCTGGGTCTCCCTCTCTCTCTGCCCCTCCCCTGCTTGTTCTCTCTCTCTCTCTCTCTCTCTCTCTCTCAAAAATACATAAACATTAGAAAAAATTAAAACTCTTCAATGATTTCTCATTTAATAAAGATAAACCAGATTTTTTACCATGTTTCTGTGCCCTTACATGATCTTGTTCCTGCTGATCTTTTGACTGCATCACATCGTGGTTTACTTCTTATCCTCTGGCTTCAAAACCTCCATTCTGTTTTGTGAACATAAAGCTTCCTGCTACGAGACTTTGACACATTATTCTTCTCTTCCTTGAGTATATTTATAATATATGTCTTAGCCCAATCTTTAGATCTAGCTTGGCTAGCACCTCCTCAGAGTGGACTTCCCTGATCAATCAATTGTATATCTTTCTCATACCTTGTCATTCTCTAGTTTATCACTGAATACATTTCCTTTGTAGCAGCAATCAGAAGATGTTATGCTTTATTAGTATATTAATTGTCTAGAGTATATTGTTCATGTCATCCTATTAGAATATATGCTATCTGAGGGCAGAGATTTTGCCCTTCCTCTCTACTGTGGAATCCCTGGCTCTCAGTAGATGACCCAGTACACAGCATATTGTTGAATAAGCAACAGTGGTCCCAGTGATCAAGTTCTGCTGAAATCAGATGTAGCTTCTTGTCCAATTTGCAGTGCCATAGAAACCCTACTTTCTTCGTACACCCAGTTGACTTAGTAGTTACAATTGTACTTAATCATAGCAGCTTATAATTTAATATAATCATCTCTCTAACTAAACGGAACCCTTCTTCCTCCAACATAAGGCTATGTTCTTTTCATACTGACTTTAAGGGGAAATAAATGCAGTGGCACACTTACAGTGTATTCTCAATAACGAACTTATAATTAGTAAATAACACCCTTCACCACAGCAATGGAACGAACTACCTAATGAAGATGTATTATCATTTCATTATTTGTACACAACAACATAGATTTTTATGAACTACCGAGTCTGGCAGCATTTAGAAAGTTTTTAACCTTTTCATATTGAAGTTTATATGATTCTAAACTCGAAGCATGACATTGTGGAAAAATCACTGGATGAAGTCGTAGCATGGAGTAATTATTTCACTCTTTGTGTGATCTTAGAAATGTCATGTCGCATATCTAAGCCTAAATTTCTTCCTCAATAAAATGGAGATAAAACCTAACCCACAGAGTTATTGTGACATTCAACATCCAAATAAAACTCGGTACATGGGTATATTTTATGCGTACCAAAACTTTGTTCAAACCTGAAGAAATATTATATGAATGGTATCTACTAGTCATTCACATAAAAGGACTTAATTGGTTTCCTAGTCTGTATAGTCTTTGTGCTAAGCACAAGAGACATAGTGAATAAAATGGGCAAAGTCCCTGTCCTCACAGAGTTGTTGGTCTAAGATACAGATGAATGGTAAATATTCATAAATAAATATATCAGCATTGTGAAGGAATACTATATAAAATTATTAAAGAGACATACCATTCATCAATAAATAATAGCATAGTTGTGAAATTGATACTCTCCTAGGACAATCCTTTATTATGCCAATGTTACTTTATTTCTTTTATTTAAATTCTTATTCTCTGAGGAGAATAAAAGAAATAGTTGACATCTGGAAAAGTGAGTAGCAGCATGCATTGGATATGTCTATTAGAATTGTTTCCAAGTTCAGATTCATGCAGTTCATGGAAGACTTGGAAAACAAAGGAATTTCCTTGGATAAAATGTATCAATTCCTCGTTCCATTTACATACTTAGGTTTGGAATTTTACCCTTATTGTTATTCACCTTCTGTTCTTCCTTAACATCTACTTTAAAAAAAAAAAAAAAAAAACAACTTACCCTGATTTCCTTCTCTATTACTTTGCTATTACCATAGTCTTGACCACTTATTAAGGTGATTGTAATATTCCTCCAATTCATGTCTGTGTTTCTATCTTTCCTTTTTCAGTTCAAGTGGTATCTCTTCTTAAGGATCATTTGGTCAGTGAAACAGTTCAATGTATATAAATCATAAAAGCAGTTGGAAGTTTGACTACATGATACTTGACATAAAGACAAATATTTACATATAATCAAAAGGTAAATAATAAATGGGAAAATATTCGCAGCACATAATAAAGAGAAATGGCTGACTTTATTAATATGCAAATAGCTCTTAAAAATCAATAAGAGAAAGACAAATGACTTATGGAAAAATGGGCAAAGAAGATGAACAGACAGTCCACAGAAGGAATCATATAAATGGACAATAAACTTGAAAAAGAGCACAGTCTCACACAAAATTAAGAAAATGCAAATTAAAATTTTAATGAGATGCCATTTGTCACCTATCAGAATGGTATAGATAAATATTTGAGACTAGTACATATTGGCAAGGGTTGAGAAAACTAGATCTCACATTAACTATTAATGAGACTGTAAATTTGTAAAACATAGTCAGTCTGGCTATATCAGAACTTAAAGAATGTATACCCTTTCATAGAGTATTTTTGTTAGGGTGTACCTTAAATACATACTCATATTTGCTTATGAAAGTATGTTGCTATGTTGTGTATGTGTTTTTGTTTGTTTGGTTTGTTTAATCTGCAAACAACATAAATATTGCTCAACTGAAGACTGGTCAGCTAAATTTTCTATATCAATGTGCATTGGGTTCTTTGAGAGAGCACCCAGCAAATAGCACACCTTTCTCCTGCCTGAGTTCAGAATCAAATGAGAAATAAGACAAGAAATAGCGTATGTTGGGGCGCCTGGGTGGCTCAGTCGGTTGGGCGTCCGACTTCAGCTCAGGTCATGATCTCACAGTCTGTGAGTTCAAGCCCCGCGTCAGGCTCTGTGCTGACAGCTCAGAGCCTGGAGCCTGCTTCAGATTTTGTGTCTCCCTCTATCTCTGCCCCTCCCCTGCTCATGCTCTGTCTCTCTCTGTCTCAAAAATAAATAAAAACATTAAAAAATTAAAAAAAAAAAAAAAAGGAATAGCATATGTGGAGACCAAGATAGCCTTTTAGAAGACCAATAAAACCTGTGCTAGAGAATGTGGCTTATATCTACAGGTAGATTGACTTCCTCTAATGCCCGCTGTTGCCCTGAACCATGACAGGGCTTCCTTGCTTGCTTTTGTAGGGACCTTTCCCAGTGCATGCTACTTGAAACTGTACTTTTTAAAGAAAAGAAAACAAAAGCTGAGACAAGCATGCCTAATTCGTTCTTCTCAGATTGACCAATCAGAAAAGTGATTGAATTTTGGTAAAAAAAAAAAAAAAAAATTAAATTAAAAAAAAAATCTGAGTTCACAAAGCATTCTTAAGTAACTCAAATTTTGGGAAGTTGGCCAATACCATTAATTGGTTACATTTGTAGAAGGGAACCAAATCAAGGGCTTGGGGCAACTACTATTGTTTATTTTATATCCTCTGTGCTTTTCAGATTTGTTTTTGTCACTCACATATATTATTTATAATAAAAGTAAAAATAATTTAAAACATTTGTCAGTGCCTGGTTGTTGCTACCAAGTAAGAAAAGCAAATTCATTTTCACTCACTTGCTCTAAAGCCTTTTTTCAACCTTGTCTCTAGCTAACACCCAGACACAAAGCCTGAATACCACCAAATATTTACATCACTCCTGCCAGGGTTATTTGATCAGTTGACAAAACACTCCCTATCTACTCTGCCTGTCAAAAACATTGTCTAAGAAGTCACACTCCTAGGCTACTGTTGGACAGAAAGATTGATTGATTGTTTTTCAACGATGACATAGCTATATCTATCAATAATGTTTAAAATGCCTTTTAACCTGGAATTCCTAGATTTTTGGAATTTATCTGAAAGCAGTCATCATGGATATGAATAAAGACTTAGTTTCTAGGATATTCAGTGGAATATTGTTTTTAATCCCAATAACATTGTCAATATTAAATGTCCAATATTAGGAAAAAGGTATGAGACAAGGAAAACTTGTAGTCATTAGAAAAAATGGAGACTGTGCCACTACCTAAAAAGATGTTCAGAACACATTCTTAAGTGGAAAAGACATAGATTCAAGATATTATGTAAAATACGCATCCATTTTTGTGTATAAAATCTAAAGAAGTTATGCCTGGGTCAAGTGGTTGACTCTTGATCTCAGCGCAGGTCTTGATCTCAGGGTCATGATTTCAAGCCCTGCACTGGGCTCCGAGCTGGGTGTGAAGCCTTACTTTAAAGAAACAAATCTAAATAGGAAAAGGTATAGAAGAACATATCCTAAACTGTCAGTGATGGTCATCTCAGTATGATGAGATAATCGTACTGAGATAATCAATAAATCTCTTATTTTCCTCCATAGCTATATATTTTTTTTCAAATTTCTCTAATAAAATATATTACTCTTTTACTAAAGGAAGTTAAGCATATTTTTTTCTTACAAAACAATATAATATGGCAGAATACTACCAATTTCAAGACCCAGCTAAGGAGTCATCTATTACCGCGAGTCTTCCCATGTCAATCTGTTGTAATTATTTCTTTCTTCCCTAAACTCTACCTCCATGTGTGTTTGGACCTTCTTGCTGTGTGTTTGACTCCTAAGCTATACAATTCCCGAGGGCAGGGACTATGTTTTACCTAATGGGGAAATGCTAGCAGTTCCCAAGAATAATGAAAGGAACATGACTTATACTTGACCTGAATGGAATTACCTGTATTGGGTTTAGGTGAAAACAGTTTCAAAAGTATTGATGGCCAAACAATAGATATAGGCATATTAGCTGCTAAAATCACCCACTGGGGGAGAAAACTCCTTTATTTGAAGAACTGTTCAATTTCTGCTGAATGTGATTCCATGTGAATAGACACTCAGATGAATATTTGAAAATTGTCAAGCACAAAACACAAGTAGGTATCCCAAAATGTTCTCCATACGTTGAGGCGTGGCATGGCACAGTAAAAACCAGGTACCAATAGGAAAGTTTCACTGTGGAGAAAGTTCAGAGTGCTCCATCAATCCAACACTTGTACTGGAATCATTAATAAAGAGTCCAGTAATCCAGTGCCTGCTCCCACTCTTGCTTTTGGAGAGAGTAAAAGCTGCAAGATGAGCCTTGGCAGTTTTGTGCCTCCCTAGGACTTGTTAAATTTCTCTCTCCCTCTTCTCCTGCCTCTTGAAATCTTAAGCGCTGATGCTTTATGTTCTGGCTTGTAAACGAAGCCTGTTATTATCATTGAGATAGTGTTTTTATGGCATAAATAATGAGCTCAAACAGGGGAAGCGGCATTGGGTGGAATTACTGCCTGAGCTGAGATGGAAATAATCAATATGTCCTCACTTACAAATCTCATCTGCATGTCAACTCCATCCTGCCGGCTGTCTCCCTACAGATTCATTTCGCAGGAGGCCCAATAAAACATGCGGGTGGCATTGATCTGTTTTATTCATAGCCAGAGATAGAAATGCATCATTTGAAATTAATAGGAGGGCTTGTGTTTATAACCCACTCCAGAATGAGTAGCCTGCAATGCAGACCATTAAGAAAGGACTCGTCCACCCAGGGGAAGAGATGACCCCTGAGAATAAGGATCGGGAACCCATGTTTGAAATCCTCTGTGGTGTCATGCCTATTACCACTCATCACACTTCAGGATTTTGCAACATGAATGCTACAGTTACTCATTAGAGCCGTTCCTTAAATCAATCCAAGATGCTATCATCTGGTTCCAGATATTATACCCAATTCTGCCTGACCTTTTTTTTCTTTAATCTTTAAATGTGCAAAATGCACATTAAGACATCATCTCATAGAAATGGAAAGGAAATTTAGACATTGTCTATTTCAATCTTGTTCCTAATTGTTATATATGTCCAACATTACAATGGTCAACTACTCTGAATATTTCCAGATAAGGGAAATTCATTATTTTATAACATAGCCCCATTTGAAACAATGATCCACAAAGCTTTGGTTTTTTTAGAAAGTCGTAATAAAAAAAAAAAATATCCCCTTGGTATTTCTGGGGGAGATAGATTTATTTCCTGGAGTTGCCCAGAGAAACCTATGACATTCCTTGTACAACAGCATTCTAAACACAGAATAAAGAGCCAACCCTTAAAATGGCCTATGATGGCCTGAACCTTGCTTGCCTCTTTGGTTTATCGTATACTACTCAGTATCCTTACTTTCAGTTCTTAGAACACATCATGCTCCCTCCTCCCTAGAATCCCTTCGCTATTTGCCCAGGTAACAGAGCCTCGTTCTTCCAACCTCAGGTCAGATGTCCTCTTTTCAGCAGAGATTGTAATGGTTTCCCCAGGCTAGAACAAATTCCTCTGTCATATACCTTAATCCTTTCAAACATATTCTTTTAGAACTCAATCGAATTTTTAACTGTTTTATTTTTAGATCATTGTAAAATAATATGGAATTATAAGAAGTAATACAGGGAGGTCCTATGAATCCTTTACCAAAGTTCTCCCCAGAGTAACCTCTAGCAAAATCACAACAACCAGGATATTGATACTGATATACTCCACCAAGCTTATTTATATCTCCCCAATCTTACTGATTCGTGTGCGTATGTGTACGTGTGTTTAGTTCCATGTAATTTTATCATATATATATAGGTTCATGTATGGACCAGCATGGACAGGACATGGAGTAATCCATCACTACAAGAGTCCCAGGCGCTGCCCTTTTGCATCCACCTCCCTCTCCTTATGCAGAACCCTGAGCCATTCCTAATCCCAACAACCACCAACCACTAATTTGTTCTCAATTTCTATAATTCTGTCATTTCAAAATGCTATATAGAGAGTGACACAGTAAATGTAACCTTTTGGAATTGGCTTTTTTTTTTTTTTTTACTAGAATAAGTCCCTTGAGATAAAAACTGAATTTTTTCATGTATCATTTTTTTAATTCTTTTTTCTGTTACTGAGTAGTTTTCCATGGTATGGACACACCACAGTTTGTGTAGCAATTCACGCCCACATTGAACCATATCTGAAGGTGTTTCTGCCCCCAGTTTTTGGTGATTACAAGTCAGGTTCTATGAACATTCGCGTATAAACAAAGATTTTCATTTTTCTGGAAAAAAATGTGCAAGAAGGCAATTACTGTGTTGCATTGCTGTTGCATTTTATAATAGATTTGAGCTGTTTAATACACTTATAGCTATGTTAGTCACTTGGTTGTGGGCTCCATAACAGCAAAAGACTAAATCTCTTTGTGGCACCTAGTACAATGCTTGGGCACTTAATTGTTACTAAATCAATGCATATAAAATACAGTGGACATAGGTATATTTTTTAACCATCCTTAGTAGTGTAGGAGATTGATCTTGAGCTCATGCTTTTCAGCCCCAGAAGCCCAACCAGGTTTCTTGAATTGTAGCTTTCTTTCTGGGGCCCTTGAATGAATGTACTGAGATTGTGCAGCCAGGAGTTCAGAAGAAAGGAAGTTTGTCTGGATGACTCCTACAACTGTCTTCTTCCCGGTTGTTTATCTTCTCCGTGGTCTCCTGCTGAAATAATGTCTGTTGTGTGTCCTCCTGACTCTAGGGAGTTCACTCTGTAGACCTTAAAGAGGAAGGGAAAATAATAAAAACAAACACCAGAGACCCAATTTTGGTAACAGTCACCTTTTATCTGAAAGTTGGCAGAAAATGACCTGAAAGATCCCACAGTGAACTAAAGACAGGAAAAATATTTTAAAAACAAACAAAAAAAGTGTCTCCTCATTTTTTTTTTCCTTTATGTTCCTGTCAAAAGTAACATTCTTACGGGGTAGGCTTTCTAGTTCACTACCTGGGGGGGGGGGGGGGGGGGGGCGGCTGGAATTTCTATTATAACATTGTATTACTTCGTTTGGGTAAATCCATATCCCAGAGCCTCAGTTTTACAATAAAATAAATGGTGATAATAATCTTAAGAACACCCTATGAAATAAAGCACAGAAAGGTAATTTTGTAAACATAAAGCACTGTGTAAATGCAAATGCCTATGTTTGCCCGTGAGGGCCTGAAATCAGGCTCCTACAGCCCCTCCACCTCAGTTTAGTTCAGCAGACTTGACCTGGGCATCTTCTATGTTCGAGGCTCTAAAAATTGTATGTGTGTGTGTGTGCTTGGGGTGTGGGGGGTAGTATGAAGGTAGAGGCCTTCTAGTATTCTGTCACCATACAAAGGAATAATTATAATGGTGTGGTGATAGGTGGAAACAGAAAGTGCACAAAGCCAGAGGAGGGGCACCTAATCTAATTTGAGAAGAATGAGGGAGGATGCGGGCTTAAGGGCAGACTCTTTGAAGAAGGTGCTGCTATTTCAGTGGGACTTGAGGAGAGGCAGGACATGGACCTTTAGAGCTGGAGGGGGGTGATTCAAGAAAAGTGGCATCAGAAGAGCAAAGGCATGGAAAATGAAAAGGAATCATGAATAATTTAATTGGACAGAAGAGTTTGATGAATGTGCAGGCAGTGTGTGGGAGTCATTAGGCAATTGGGCCACCTTATGAAGTGCCAATACATTTAGATGTAAAATTTTGGCCTTTAACCTGTTGGCAAAAAGAGCCATTGAAGTTTTTTTGTTTTTTTTTTTTTGTTTTTTTTTTTTTTTAATGTTTACTTATTTATTTTTGAGAGAGAGCATGAGCAGGGGAGGGCAGAGAGAGATGGAGAGAGGGAGTCCCAAGCAGGCTCCATGCTATCAGCACGGAGCCTGACGTGGGCCTCGACCTCACGAACCGTGAGATCATGATCTGAGCTGAAATCAAGAAGTGGACCCTTGGGGCGCCTGGGTGGCGCAGTCGGTTAAGTGTCCGACTTCAGCCAGGTCACGATCTCGCGGTCCGGGAGTTCGAGCCCCGCGTCGGGCTCTGGGCTGATGGCTCAGAGCCTGGAGCCTGTTTCCGATTCTGTGTCTCCCTCTCTCTCTGCCCCTCCCCCGTTCATGCTCTGTCTCTCTCTGTCCCAAAAATAAATAAAAAACGTTGAAAAAAAAATTAAAATGAACATTTAAAAAAAAAAAAAAAAAAAAAAGAAGTGGACCCTTAACTGACTGAGCCATGCTGGCGCCCCACCATTGAGGATTTTTGAGCAAGGACACTGCATGAGGAGCTGTACTGAGGAAGGTGACTACGGTAGCAGAAAGGGTTGGAGAAAAAGAGACGAGGTGGACACCTGTGAGCCATGGGGTGAAGGAGCATGAGTGAGCAAGGTCAGAAGTCAGGGCACTACAAGCAAGGGAGAATTTTCAGGAGAAGCCTGGAGGGGATGAGACAGGAATACTCCATGAAGAGTCTAATTGGTAAAATTAGGTTGAGCATTAACTCCACAGACAGATCTAACTCAGCTTAAATTTTTGTCCTTTCACGTGCTTGCTGTACTAGGCAAGTGAGATACCCTCACTGTGCCTTAGAGTCCTCATCAGTAAAGTGCAATCAATGATACAGACTCTAAGACAGATTCCAGTTTTTATGATTAAGTAAGTATAAACGTAATCACTAGCACATAATAATAGTTCAATAAATGTTAGCCAGATTATTATTCTTATTTCTTTTTATTACTATGCAGGAACTGAAATCCTATCTTGTGTGCCAGGAAGGGCACGAAGGGTATTGTATTTTAGAAAGATGACCTCATCAATAATGCAGAGAGTGGATATGAAGGAGACAAGACTGAGATCAAAGGGGAGTATTTCCATAACCTAAGGGGAAAAAAAATTGAAAACCTGGACTAGAGGAGGGGTAAACCTCACAGATGACTCCCAGGAGCCACCCCATTTCTTAGAAATGCATCTAGCACTTGATAGAGTCTCAAAATCACTGCTGAATGCATGAATGAGTGAACTGAATGGAGTCAAGCAAAGTGGCAAATCTGAAAACCTTCCAGGGGGTAATCTTTTAAAATTGAAGTGTAATATGCATCCACAATTGATCACATATCATAAATGTATAGCTTCATGAATTTTTACAAATTGAACTAACCCATACAACCATCTCCCAGATCAAGAAACAAAAAAATTATCTCAGTTCTCCAATCTCTCTTTTGTGTTCTCTCTGTTCCTACCACCCCAAAAGAAACTGTTTTCTTTGACTTCTAACAGTATTACATGGGCCTTTTCAAAAAACACTGTATATAAATGTAGACATATAAATATATATTCATTTGAGTCTAGTTTATTTCTTTTGCTCAATATTATATTCATGAGATTGATTCAAATTCCTGTGTGGATCACTGGATCTTCATTCTCACTGCTATATAATATTCCTTTCGGTGATTATACATATCTTCTTGGCTTTATGGTAGGGGTTATGTCCTGTTAAACCCATCATAAGTTGAAAATATTGTTAAAATACATTCAGAGGTACGTGGGTGGCTCAGTCGGTTGACAGTCTGACATCGTAATTTCATGGTTGTGAGTTTGAGCCTGCATTAGGCTTACTGCTGTTAGTGCCGAACCTGCTTCGGATCCTCTATTCCCCTCGCTCTCTGCCCCTCCCCCACGCATGTGTATGCACTCTCTCTTTTTCTCTCAAAAATAAATAAAACACTTAAATAAGTAACACGCGTTTAGTACATCTAACCCGATCATAGCTAACCCCAGCCTACCTTAAGCATGCTTAGAACATTTACATTAGCTTATAGCTGGGCAGAATTTTCTAACACAAAGCCTATTTTGTACCAAAGTGTTGAGTATCTCATGTAATTTATTGAATACTGAAAGTGAAAAACAATGCTTGTGTGGGTACAGTGCTTGTAAGTGCATCGGTTATTTACCCTGGTGATTACATGGCTGACTGGTGGCTGTGGCTTGCTCCCAGTATTGCAAGAGCATACCTACTACCTATCATCAGCTCAGGAAAATATCAAAATTCAAATTATGGTTTCTACTGAATGCTTACTGCTTTTGCATCATTGTAAAGTCTGGAAATTATAAACTGGACTGTTGTAAATTTGAGACCATCTGTACTAGTATTTTATTCTGATGATGGCAACACTGATAATTTCCAATGTGGGGCTATGATTGATAAGATGTAGATGAGTATTCTAGGACTTGTCTTACAGTGGATGCATGAATGTATTTCAGCTGAGTGTGTACTTAAAGAGTTCAGTCGCTGGGCCACAAGTTAGGCATATATTCAGCTTTGACCTAAAGCATCTGGTCTGGTTTGTACTCCCACTAGCAGTGTGTGAGCATTTGTTGTTGCTGTTAGTTATTTTGGTGGCTGGATTCACTAAGGTTTTGATTTGTATTTTCCCCGATTACCAATGAAATTGATCAACTTGTTTACTGGCTATGTATATATCTTCTTTCATTATGTACAGATTCAAGTCTTTTGTGCCTGATGTGTCTTTCTTTTCTCTTATTTATTTGTAGATGTTCTTATTCATTTGTAGGACACTGTAGGACATAGCAAATGCCTTTTCACACACCGGTATTGAATTTGTACTTTTTTATTGCTATATTTTGGTGAACAGAAGTACTTAATTTTATTATAGATCAATCTATATATTTTTTGATAGTTGTTTTATTTTTCTGTGTAAAAAAATCTTTGCCTGTTCCAGGTTTTAAAAAAAATGTTCTCCTATGATTTCCTCAGAAATCTTTATTGTTTATTTTTCACTCTTACGTTGGTAATCTATGTGAAATACAATTTTGTGTAAGGTATGAGATAGGAGCTCAATTTTTTTTCCATGATGATACCCAGTTAATCCTCCGCCCTTTATTGACAAGATTGTATTTCCCTAATACTGTAATGACACCAATATAGTGAATTAGGTAAACATATTCTTGAAAATATATTCTCTTGTACCGATCAGTTTATCTAAAAATTAACATTATGTGGCATGTTTGGAGAAACCAAGTATTTGGGAAGGGACCTTGGTGGTATGTATTTGTTGTCCAGGAAAGTCCTCAGTTTGCAACAAGCCCTAAAGATTGGCTCTGAATGCAATCACGGGCAGTTGCAGCTTCTATTAGTTTAACATTTTTGAAATGAGATCTGTTTGAAAGCTCCATGCAAATGGCTGCAATTTTATTTGCCAAATGTGTGAAAAATATGTACCTTCTCATTTTTCTGAGAACACATAAGTTAGGCTCATTTTTTCCATGCATCATTAGGCATAATGCATTTGTTATCACGCTTCTTGGAAACCAAAGCTCAGCCTGGTCACAGAGAATAATGGTCAAGGCTAAGGCTCTTACAGAGAGCAGGACTCTAATCTCAGTGCTGCCCTGGTTCAGTACGAGATCAGTGACAGAGGCATCTCAAAGCTTGGTGCTTTGTTTTCCTCAGAGAAAAAGGAAGCTAATAAAATCTTTATCTATCTATCGATCGATCGATCTATTATCTATCTATCGATCTATTATCTATCTATTATCTACCTATCTCTCCCAGCTAATTAAATGCCCGATCAATAATTCCATCAAATAATTATAATTGCAAAAATGGAAAAAATATGTGTGACAGCATATTAGGATGTTAAAAACTCCCTTGCATGAAGTTACTATTCTTGTGTGCTACTTTCCTCCCAGGTTATATTTTGCCCTGGGTCCATAAAGCCTTTAACTAAAGGTGATGTGCTATTAAAGAATAATAAAGATTGTGATGCAGAGAAATTGACAGTTGCCTTCATACCATCTGTAAATTTCAAAGGAATTTATTCTAAACTTTCTAAACACAACCTCCTTGGCATACACAGATTTCCTTCTGGCTTTAGGCTACTCTCGTGGGGTGTACCAAACTTGAAGACATGATTAAAAAGATTATTTTTACATTAAAATCTTTTTTTTTTTTTTCTGTCTGTGATGTGTTTACTTCTCTCTCCCCAGAGTCAAATTTTTGAATTAGGAAAATGGAATTTTGCTAATGTATTAACAGAGGAAAAAGGCATGAGATTCCATATGGACACTTAGCCTCTGGTCTTTCCCCATTGCAATTTATCATAATGCAGGAAGTCTCATCTTCCTGGAGCATTAGCATTTAATTGAGGGAGGAGGGGGTCATTTCTGCCTCTCTCTCTCTCTCTCCCCCCCCCCCCCCCATATTTTGAAATAATTGGAGATTCAAAGGGAGTTTCAAAAATAGTTCATAGAATCCTAAGAATCCTTCACCCAGCTGCTCTCAATCTTATATAACTCTAGTACTATATCAAATCAGGAAATCACCATGGCATAATCTTGTTAGCTAGACTATGGACCTTATTCAGTATTATTGATTTTGTGTGTGTGACTGTGTAGTTTCATGTATTTTTTTTTAATTTTTTTTTAATGTATATTTATTTTTGAGTGAGAGACAGAGCTCAATCGAGGGAGAGACAGAGAAAGAAGAAGACACAGAATCTGAAGCAGGCTCCAGGCTCTGACATGTCAGCACAGAGCCCGACATGGGGCTCAAACCACAACCATGAGAAGTTGGACGCTTTAACCAACTGAGCCACCCAGGCACCCCAAGTTCCATGTGATTTATTTTCATATCTACATGCATGGAACCATCACCAGAATCAGGATACACTACTGTTCCCTTATCACAAAGGAATTCCTTTGTGCTTTTCCTTTATTGTGGTTGCCATATGGGTGTCACAACTCTCTTTTTTTCTACAGGATAAAGTTCAGACTTCCTACCCTATTAGTCAAAACCCTTCAAAAAGAAGAAATTACTTTAAACTGGCAGCGCCTAAGGTATTCATCAGATCTGGTTTGCCTTTGGGCAGAGTCACTGTGAGTTCAAAGATTAATGCCCAGATGTTAATCTCCCCCTAAACTTGCTCTAGGGATGTAGATGAACATGGGCAAAATACTTGTGGGCATCTTTACCACCTCTAGACCTTTTCATCCCCATACAGGCGTGTGGCAAAAAATCCTTTACAAGGACCTGAAAAATTGGGGCAGATCTGCCACGTTCAGATTTCTTTATTTCAATTCTGTTACCTGCAATTGGATAAGTAAGCTGGACTGGAATTTTCTCCACAGAGGCCATCTTAATTCAGGATTTGGAAGTGGAATTCATGTTCTCCCACACAACTTGTTTCAGAACTTACATTGAACATTGTGTCATGCTTCTCTGACTATTAATCAAAAAGTATTCTGTAAAAATACAAGTATCTCCCTTACCCCTATAGCTTGTTCGGATGTGATTATAAGGAGATTTTATTTTGGCAAGTTTATTGGAAGACCATGCCTCTTCCAAGCAGAGGAGAGCAGCACGAGCAAAGACAGGTGGTATGGTCAAAGGAAAGACAGGTGGTGGGATCATCAGACTCATCTGAATTCCTAATATACATCCAGGTTTCAGACATGTTGCTAGGATCTGGAGACTTAATAGTAGACAAAACAGACAATACTTGCCTTCAGAAAATATAGTCTGAAGGAATAATTCTTAAGGGCAATGTTAACATCTGATTATCTCAATATAGTACTGTCTGTTTTAATATATTATACATAGTACAATATTCATTATATATTGCATGGATGGATTCACCAGCAAATGAGTGATTTGAGAAACAAATGCCAAATTGAGAGATATTAACAAGTTTTTAGTCTCTGTCCCCCTAAATTCTGTTTTGTAAGATTTGGAATTAGTTGAGGCTTCTTAAGAAAATACCCTCTTTGAGGGCACCTGGGTGGTTCAGTTGGTTGAGCATCCAACTCTTGATTTCAGCTCAGGCCATGATCCTAGTGTCATGGGATTGAGCCCTGTGTCAGGCTCCATGCTGACTATGGAGCCTACTTAAGATTCTCTCCCTCTCTCTCTCCCCCCACCCCCCACCCTCAACCCTCTCCCTCCCCACTCAGGTGCATCCACTCTCTTTCTCTAAAATAAATTTTGAAACATGAAAAAAATTAATTAAAAAAAAGAAAATTCCTTCTTTGAATTGTAAGATGGAAACTTGAAGCCAAAGGCTGAAATCTCTCAGTGGTTTTTTGAAGCAGCTGTACAACCTGCCTTCCTTTGGAAGGCTGCATCCAGTTGCAGATGTTCTGCACTGCTCTCTTCCTGATTCTTAATTTACAGTGCAACCAATTCAAATAGTGTGCAGAAAGAAGCATTACTAAAAAATAAGCATTATCAATTAGCATACAAAAGAACTGCAGAAGCTGTTTCTGGATAAGAAGTCCTGAGAGAGCTCAATAGCCATAGTCGGCAACAGTGGTAAACATCCAAGTTTACAACCCCTTTGGGGTGCCTGAGCAAAGAAAAGCAACTTCCTATTAGTGGTCCGAAAACAAACTAATTTTACTTCCCTGGAAACTCATTTGGAAAACAGCATGATTTGGAGAGAAAACCTCTATGGGTACTCTTGGAGAAAACTATCACCCATCCAGAGATCTCTAGGTTGACCTATAGAGTTGACCCTGACAAAAATGTTAATTGCGGGCAGGTCATTTGTTCAAAGTTTAGACTGAATGCTCTATTTAAAGCAAATGGAATGTGGAAATACTTCTGCAATCCAGCCTTTTCAGTGTGTACTTTCAGCCAAAGGCACTTGAACAATTGAGAGTGAATGTGTTGTTATAACTGTGCCTTTTCCATTTTTCACCACATGCCAAGTTCAGAATGCTGTCTCCTCTGTGCGGCATTCATGGATCCTCATGGTCATCGTGCATTCTGTTCTTCTGGGCTTCCTCAGTGTATTTTGCACATATGATAGGTCCTTAGCATGGTCTGTAAGCCCTCTGAGATTAAAACCCTGTGCACAGCATCAGCTTCATGTCTCACTATGCACCTTTTCCTCACTGTATTTCAACCAGCCTGAATGAATCACAATTTCCTAAGCATACCACACCAAACCATACCACCTGTCTTTGCTCATGCTGCTCTCCTCTGCCTGGAAGAGGCATGGTCTACCAATAAACTTTCCATTTTCAAACCTTACCTTTTTTTTTTATTGCTCCTGTAGAATTCCCCACTGTATGTTTTGTGGCCTCCATATTCCCATGGGTATTCTTTGATGACTGCATCTAAGTCATCTCTGTTGCATTAAAAAAAAAAAAAATCTGTAATCTCAGTTCCTCAACAATGCATGCCCAAGAGGAGACAGCAACAATTATGCATGGAATAAAGGAATGAGTGGTGGTAAGGCAGCCAGCGGTTTAAAACTTTTGTTGTCCTTAAAACCCTGGGCAAGTAGCATAAATGTGCCAAGCCTCAGTTTCCTCATGTGGGGAACATTGAGAAACAGAGGAAGGAGTAAGATATAAAGGAGCTGGCATGTATAGGTATTCGATACCTCCTAGTTGCCTTCCTTATTTCTCACCTTGAGTTGTGATGATTGAAGCAGAAACTGCATTAAGTAAGGCTAAGTGGCATTATTGACCAGAGGAAACAGAGAGCAGTGTATAAGGGGTACTGAGCTGAACACTGCTCCTGTATGTGTGTGTGTGAGTGTGTGAGTGACTAGGGACAATCATCTACCTATGGGAGGGGGGGCGGCGGGAAAGCCAATATCTGCTTTTCAAGGGAGCATTTTTGGTATAGATATGTCTTGACTTCACGTATGTCATTGTTGGAGAGTGAGAATATCCAGATACTTAAACAAAAAGTAGTTTTCTTAGGCAATACAAATCACCAGGCTGTGCCTTTTGAAAATAATGATGTAAATGTATTTGGAGGTGTCTGCAAAGGCTAGTATGAGCTTCTGTTGTTCAGCACATCCCCCAACTCAAAGGATCAGTGTCAGCAGCCATGCTTCAAGGATGTGACCCTACCCTTATGGACATACTGGATTGAATCTGTTAAAAAACAAAACTCAACTGAGTAAATTTGAGGATCCAATTGGCTTTATTCAATAATTCATGAATCACGCAGCATCACATCTAGCAAGTAAAGAGGAACTCTGAGGAGTTGCATAAAATGGGAAGGTTTTTATAGGCAAGAGAATGGGACAAGGAAATTAAAAGGGTGAATTATTTCAGGCAAGGTTACCTTTCCTTAGGGAAGGCAGAGGGTCTTATCTTGCAGATTTACCTCACTAGTAGATCAGGAAATTCCCTTCTGATTGTTTAAAATTCCACTTCTGGGAGAGGCTGAAACTGCAAGTAGGTTAGGTATTAAGACTTGATGTGGCTTAGCAAAAATGAGTCCATTCTGGGCCTGTTGTTTCTTTTTTTAACAGTACCAACCTCAGCGAAACTCAGTCAAGATCTCCCTGCCATCATTACACCTGGGCTGAGAGGTTCAGGTCCCTCTTCACTGGGAGCTTCACTGACGGAGACATAAACTCTGGAGGGCTAAAGTGCTCCTCTTTTCAAGTATGCTTAAGGAAGCAGAGAAATCCAATCTGGATCTCACAGGCCATTATTTCCATGGGATACAAAGGGGTTATGAGAAAGGAGGGGAAAAAAGTTCTGCAATGATGTGTGGTAAATTCTCCTTTAAACAAAGTTGAGTTTAACTAATTGCTGACTATAGGATTTCTTAAAGCCTATAAATAGGTATCATGTTTTGTGATTCCCCAAAATATGTATAGTATACTATGGTATAGTGTAGTATAGTATAGTACAGTATTAGTATAGTATAGTATAGTATAGTATAGTATAGTAAAGTAATTTCCATCTTTTAGACTATGGCAAAGCCATGAGGCTAGTGGTCCATGGAATACACTTGGGAATTATGTGGGTGTAGATTCTGAAGAGGACCTCGAGTAAAGCATTTGACCTATCTCAGCCTCTACAACAGATATGTCAATTTAAGTCTACCTATGTATGACATCCTTTACTGTTTTCATGTGACTGAATGAATACCCCTGATCCTCATGTTTATTGGTTAGGGTACTAATAGCAAACAAGTGGCATATTCAAAGCCTGTTTAAGGAGGGCTCAGTCTATGGACTGTTAACAATCAGGTAGGTAGGGTTAAGGAACAAAAAGAGGATTGAGAAAGTACCTCTATGAGCAAGAGCATGGTATTCACAATGCCCTTGGGTCTGAAGGGACAAGGTGATAAAGCAGTGATAGGAATCTGCAGAGAGATTAGTTGATAGCAGTAGGAGAGAGCCACCTAATAGGAGCAGTATCTTCTGCAACAGGAGGCAGTTCAGCTATAGTGACCCAGAAGGAGACACCTGAGGAATACATACCCCAACCTCATTTTTCCCCTGCCCTCCGCATGCGTTGCCAACACCTCCCATTGGCTGAACCCACCAGAAGGCATGGGGCAGAAGAGCCCAGTGACAGTCAATAGCAGTTTCCTGGCACACAGAGGAGGGGAGAACAGGGTATAGGATAGGTTCATAGATACAAACAGTTGGCAAGTGAGCAACCAAACCGAATTCACAGATAAATCAAAAGAAAGGGAGTCGAGATAATGACACGACTCTTTGCAGAAATTGTGAAACCATGCCACCAAAATGACATCAAAGCGAGCCTCCCTGGGTCTCTCGAAATATGGCCCACACGCTAAATGTTTCAGGGGGTTTTCCCTAATTTGGGGAAATCAAATATTTAAAAACAGGTCCACTTTGAAGTCTCCCAGCAAGCAGCAAATCTGGGACTTGATAGATCTAGTTATTAAGAGTCAGTCTATCTGAGCAATCTGTTTGCTTGCCTTTCTTGCTGTGTTGGTAATTTTGCAAAAACTGCTGAAGTTGCTCTTCTCCTTACAGCAGATTGTAGACAGAGTAAAGGATGTCTGTTGGTTGTCTATCATAGGAAGAATCCCTACCTGCTCTTTCAACTACGCCCAACCTGCTCATTCTGGACACTTAGAAAAGGGAATACAGGGAGAATCATTATTAAGTAAGTAATCGTGTATGTTTGCATCTCACACTGATGCAGGCAGAAAATAATGTCATTCTTCCCAACTCTGTTATCAAATGCTGAGACATGCCCAGCTACAGTCTTAGGTCTTTCCAGATTGAGAAATCTTCAGTCAGAGATAGCTCAGTGGCCTGCCTATAAGATACAAAAAAAGGCTGGGGAGCTGAGAGGGAATCTCAAAGATGGATTGAAAAGTGAAAAAAAGGAAAAGAAAGAGAGAATTAAAAGCCAAGGAAGGAAGGGGCGCCTGGGTGGCTCAGTCGGTTGGGCGGCCGACTTCGGCTCAGGTCATGATCTCGCGGTCCGTGAGTTCCAGCCCCGCATCAAGCTCTGTGCTGACAGCTCAGATCCTTGAGCCTGTTTCAGATTCTGTGTCTCCCTCTCTCTGACCCTCCCCCGTTCATGCTCTGTCTCTCTCTGTCTCAAAAATAAATAAACGTAAAAAAAAAAAAATTAAAAAAAAAAAAAAAAAGCCAAGGAAGGAAAAGAGAGAAGTACAAACAAAGAGAAGAAGGAAAAAAAAAACACAAAAATACAGCACAGTGCCCAAAAGCGAAACTTAGTTTCGGGATATTTGTTGCCAAGAATACAGCCTCCGGAACTAAGAATCCTTTCGCATTTCTCTTTCCATCTGAATTATTATTGAACTGTTGGGCACAATTAATTGTGAATTACACCCAACAAGTGCCTACCATCACCAGCACTGAAGAGAATGTTCACCATATGCCAGATCATAAATGTCTCCTTCCCATAGGAGTGACTTACCTCTCCTCAGCAAGAATCTATTCATCCTATTCTTAATGATGCTTGCCCCAATTTTTTTTTTTTTTTAAATAAGGCTCTATTTGAAGCAGAGAATGTGGAAAACTATTGCTGTAGTCTTGGGAAGACATATTAGAATTGCAAGCAACCTTGACCAATTTGAAAGACAAATTTATTCTGATATAAAAACATTTAATAATAAGGAAAATTGCAGAACAGTTTGTACCAGTTGACCTACAAAATTCACCAGATTCCATGCTGGATGAGCTTGGCCATATGCAGAATTCCAGTGGAGAAAAAAATCTAACAGTCTAAGTAAATTTCACAGTATTTAACAATCAGAAAGATGGGATTAGTATTATGAATGTAAAGAGACTACATGTATGTTAGGAAAGGGGAAGTTAATGCCTTTCAACTATTATATTAAAGACTGTGTCTAATTCACAGCCAAACATTTTAACTATGTGATTAAGGATTTTGAACAATTTCACATTTCTGGAGAAAGATATGAACCCTCAATAGAGCACTGAGTGAATTGTTTTATTCCAAGAATTGAAGATCCCCAGCCCTGCTTACTCCTCTCGTCCCACCGACTCTCTGACTTCCACCAGACGGGCACTGCCTGTTTCCCTCTCTCTATAAAGTGACCTCCTGGACACAATGCCGTGACCTGCTTAAACTACTGTCCTGTGCCAGACACATCCTGCTTAACTGCTCCTGTCCCAGTTCTGCTCCCATCTACAAGTATGAGTGGCCATCAATCTCAGTAATTATATACAGAAAAGGAAGATGGACTCCTGCGACCAGTTTAATCCAATCACAGTTCACCTTGCAGCCTCAGATAGGGAAGGCCAGAGCTTCAACTAATACAAACAGACAGAGTATATGGAGGGATATAGAGGATCAGGGGACAATAACTTCTATTAACAGCTTTTTTTTCTCAAATGCCAAGGGAGCTAGTGTGCCAAACTCATTTGTCTCCGTTGATGAGGAGAAGTTTAAAAGTACTTGTCATAAGAAAACAGAAAATAATAAGGTGGTTTGATCCATTGGCCAAGACTTCTACATATATCTCTAGGATGTGTGTGGAATCTCCAGGCCAGCAATGAGTTCTTCTTTAATGAGCATGCTCCTCTTGGTCCTAGCCCTGATTCCTGTTGAAGTATTGCATATTCAAAAGTCCTCGACACCTCTGCATCTAGCACAGTGCCTGACGCATTATATGTGCTCAGTATTTGCTTGGTCAATGAAAAGCTTATTTTCTATCAAAGGCAAGTATTTCAATGGAGAATAATTGTGACAGTTTTTACCCTTTCTCAGCATATTATCATAGTAATTATCTCGTAGCATTATTGCAAATTCAACTAAGTTAATGCTTGTAAATTTGCTTATAACAATGATTTTGTGTATCAAATTATTTTATTTCAAGGCTTCACTTTCTATTCAAACCTTTCTAAACCTCTTCCATTCAAGACCACTACTTGTTTTACGAGAACTGACATTGTCTTTTGTTTGGGGTCACAGCTGATGCTTTGTGTACAATAAGGGAATATTTGCAATAGCTAGAACATTGCCTTTGACAGAGAGACTGTGGTGGCCAAAGACTAATAAAAGTTAATGTTCCCATATTACAGGCTGAATTGTGTCTCTCATTCATATGTTGAAATCCTACCCCCAGTACTTCAGAACATGACTGTATTCAGGGATAGAATTTTTTTAAGAAGTAATTAAGTTAAAATGAGGTCGTTATGGTATACCAATATGACTGAAAGCTTTGTAAAAAGAGGAGATTAGGACACAGACACAGAGGGAAGACCATATGAAGACCCAGGGAGGAGATGGCCATCTCCACCCCACAAAGACGGGACCTCAGAAGAAACCAATAGGGCTGACACGTTGATCTTGGACTTATAGCCTCCAGAAGTGTGAGAAAATAAATTTCTGTTCTTTAAGCAATTCTTCTGTGTTATTTCATTATGGGGACCCTAGCTATCTAATATACCCCAAGACTCTGGATGTCTAAGCAGAAAGAGGCAGGAAACCTGATTCAAAATGTGGCATTGCCATTGAGCTACTGGGTAATGAGAAACATTCTCAGGACTGAGAAGCTGAAACTCCAGAACGACTTATACCTGGGTTCCAGCTTCGCCCTTATCATCAGCAAAATGAATAATCTCTGTGAACTTTAGTTTCCTCATCTGCAGAAGGAGTAACAAGCAACTTACTTCACAGGGTTTATGTGAGAGTTTATTGTAGAAATACATTTTAAGTGGATTGTGCCATAGTGCACATAGAGTAAATACTATCAAACAGTAGCCATTATATTCTTATTAATAATATTGCTATCATTACTTTATCCCTCAATGCCTCAGTTGTAATATTTGTAAAAGAAGATACTTCTGCCTAACTGCAGGTTTGGTGTGAAGAACAAATCATGAATATTGATGAAAAAATATTTCCATGATGTGCCATGATATGAGTGTTCTATCCCAAGTAGAGGGGATAGCTAGTATGTTCTTCGCAGAGAAATTAAAGACAGTAATACAACTGAATGAAATTTTGTCTTCTTTAACAATGTCAGTGATGAAATATACTTGGAGTACATGTCTCCCACCCACCTCCAATGAGATATTGTAAACTAAAATGAACGAAATCAAAATGAGATTAAAAAATGATTGTTATAATTATATGCTCTTCACATCTTCTGAACACTCTATTAAGTGCTAAGCTAAGCACTCTGCAAATTATCTCATTCAGTCTGTAGGCTCACCCTATAAAGCGGGCTTAAAAAAGTGAAATAAGGTGTCCAAGGTCACAAAGTACACAGCAGGGCATGCTATTTGAAGTCAGGGGGTTTGACTCCCTGAACCAAACTGGTTTTATAATAGTCCTCATCATAATTTGCAGAAGAACTGCCTTCCTCCCTCTTCTTTCCTAAGCAGTGTACAAACAAGAAGCATCTCAGATGTTTAGCTGGACCCCATATGTAGCCGGCATATCTCCAACCTGATCTTGGCGACTGTCATTCTTGATGCAACCTATTGACACTGGCCCACTGTCTGGATCTCACTCATTTGGTGATTTATGGACCATGTCAGTGTAATTTAGTGTCTTAATGCTCCCAGTCAAGGACTAGCAAATGTCTTCTAAAGCCTCCAATGTCCTTCTGAGACAAAGAAGTAGAACCCAAGTGTTAGCAGCTTTAGTGATCTTTGGATGAAAGGAAAAGTAAATTGGGCAAAGAGTCAACAGACCTGGGCCGCTGGCTCTGAATCTTGTTATCTGTATGACTCTGCATACGTCAGTACCCTCGTCTAACCTCTATATCACCATAGCTGCCACTCTTCAGCTTTTGACTTGTTTACAGATCTTTTTCTCTGGCTTGTGAGCCCCTAGATAAATAAAATGCAATCCTATATAAAAATGGTGTCTGTTTATTTGACATCCTTAGAGTCTAAAGAGGTGTGTGGCCATTAATTGAGAGTCTACAAATATTTGATTAATTAATGCACTAGAGGGTGGAGTTAGACAAAATTCTTTTACAAGTGTATGAATGGGCTTACTGGGGTCTGAAGTTGCACGCACACCTGAGTGTATATGGAGAGTCCTGGGAAACAAGCTCAGAATTTTACCTTATTTTAAGAATTGCTGGCTGAAAAATATGAATGTGTTTCTATATTTTGGAATAAAGAGAATAATGTCATGAAGCAAAGACAGACCACCTGTGAGACTGAAAGGAGCTCAAGACAAACGAGTGTTTCAGAAGTAAAGAATAATATTAGAATTTCTCCTAGGAAAGGACATACTAGGAAATAAGAAGGTATACTTTTATTTTGCATTCCTGTGGCTTTCAAAATAGATACACAAATCTTGAATCTAGAAAGAATAGTAGAGTTTATCTACTTTCATCCCTCAATATTCAGTTGAGAAAATTGTGACTCAGAGAGGAGAAGAAGTTTGTTAAAGATCAACCAGCTAATTAAATTCAAGTCTTCTGATTCTTTTTACTTTTTTATGAACCTATTCTTTCTATGATTTTCTCCCAAATAGTGGAATTGTTTCTTCAATGAAATATATTATCTACTGAACCCCAATATGAGAACTGAAATAATGGAATTTTTCTCATCGTAGGAGTTCTTGGGGGCTCTGGAAATGAAACATATTCCCCAAAGCCTGGGATCTGGAAATCTTTGTTTGAAATCTACTGGGCTAACCCATGCTAACTTTCATACTTATTTCAAGTGCAAATTAAAAATTCAAAACAGTTAAGAAAACTCTTGCATGATTGTTAAATAAATAGATCCTTGCCGATGAGAAATTGAAGGGTGTCCCCAGTTTAAAGCTTGCTTTTCAGGACACAGAGGCATAGAATGTACCCCTCCTCCAAAGATTTCTAGCAGTATGTCCTTGGTCCCTGCACAAGCTGTCAGAGCAGACAATTGCCTGGATGGATGATGGATGACATTTCTTAGATTTTTACTTACCCTCAGCGGTCTTTGGCATGATATATAAAATGTCTGTTTTTTGGTTCCTGTCTCAGTCTTTTCTTGCTTGCTTATATAAGGGATGGCATATCTCCTGGGGATCATTCTTGTTCAGGGGTGGCACTTACTTGGTCTTCCCAGTCTTGTCACCTGAATGGTGATGGAAAAACCATGCTGGGTCCAAAGTCATTGTTCTTTAACAGTAGCCAAGGAGAACATGTGGGCTAGCCTTCAGTGTAGATCAGCCCCTTCCACAATGATACTTGTTTGAATCTCTTTCAATATTGCTTCTTGCAGGATAGGAGAAGAGGAAGCCTTTTATTCTTGTATACTGCAAGAATGATTTTTCAAATGATGTTTCTTACGTCTTTCCTGACCCTACTAAAAATACTTTCACAGGCCCTCCTTTCCGTCAGAATAACCTAAATTTCATAGAATGGATGTCAAAGCCCTTCCAGATCTGTTCCTTCCCCACATCTTTAGTACCATCTCAACCAATTCTCTAATTGAAACTTTTCCTAAGCCACACCACACAGTTTTCTTCTCAGCTTTCAGACACGACTCCCTTCACCTCCAGGCTTGAATATGTGCAGTTTTCCCTGCCTGAACACTTATTCTGCTAACCCTACTTCTCTCTGTTCTCTCCTCTTGGATTAAACCTCACCTCTCTCAGGAGTTCTTCTCTGACCCCAGTAGAGTGTCAGGGTCAGCTTCTTGGCACCCTTCCTACCACTTGGGTAACACACTATTGGGAATGCATTACTTCATGTTCTGTCCTTCCAGTGGCTGTAAAATTCATGGGGGGAGACAGTATTTTAATCTTGCTCACAGTGGTATCCCCACAGAGTCCTCTAAAGAGCTCTGAAGTGTTCATAAATATGCATACTTCAAAGAGTTAATTAATCAGTTTTTGAGTATGAAGTCTAAGCAATACAGAGGCAGGAACATTCAGGATAAAGACAAGAAAGAAATATCTTGATGAAGACTGTGATCTGAAAAGCAAGATTTTGACAGTAGCCAATTGAAGCCATTAGATCAAAAAGAAAAGTTGTGAACAATTCAGACCAGGAAGTAGCAAAGATTATCTGTGAAAACGGGACATTAGGCCAAAAAGTCAGGGGAGACAGTGAAGATGTAGGGACAATAACTATAACTAAACTAATATCTGGCTAATGCTACCATGCTGCCTCCTTACTGTGAAATAGGTCCTTAGGCCAGAGTCAGGGGGAGACAGTGAAGATCTGGGGACAAGAACTACAACCAAACTAATATCTGATTCTACTACACTGCCTCTTTATTACCTGCTTTAAAAAAACAAAATTAAGTGTTTATTTTTGAGATAGAGAGTGCCAGTGGGGGGGGGGGCAGAGAGAGAGAGAGGGACGGTGTGGGGGGACAGAGAATCTGAAGCGGGCTCCATGCTGACAGCAACTGTGAAATCCATGAGATCATGACCTGAGCCAAAGTTAGACACTCAACCAAATGGGCCACCCAGGTGCCCCTACCTGGAATTGCTTTTATTGGTTTGTGCAAGGTGACTGTTTTCTAGAATGCCTTAGAGATCCCCCCTGGTACCTTTTAATTACTTTTAGGTCTCTGTTCAGGGACTATGTGATAAAGATAAATCAAAGCCTGTATTGGTACAATCCAAATGGGCTCAACAGTGAATTCAACTCTTGTGTGGTCCACCCTTCCAAATTTAATGGTCCAGGAGTGGTTGAGAATAATGTGCTGTTCCTGAATTATAATAAAATGAAAGTTTCCTTTCTCCTGCCAGAAGTCTGATGACCACCTAATTCTTATCAAATATGCCTTTAAATGTGAAATATATCTTTGAGAGTATCATCAGTTCAACCTCAATTATTAATCATAGTATTAAGCTTGCATTTGCATTATGGAGACACAGAAAGAGAAAATGTTACATACATACATATATATATATAAACTGTATACATAGGTGTATATGTGTTATATATAGTATACACATAACTGTATTATATCTCTTCTATATATCCCACTGAGATATATTTACATAAAATGGAAATTTTAAGGAAATGATCAGATTAATTTTAGCCTTCCTGTATCTAGGAGACACTGAGGATTTTGTTTTAGGAATCATGATATTTCACATAGTAAGTTTATTCCAGAGTTTATACTCAAAGTTTCCATGATTCTGAGCTCCATGCTTTCTCTGATAATAGAAAGTTTATCAAATGACTGATTTCCTTAGTGTCGTGTCTGCAAAACCCTTCGTAGCTATTAGTCTAAGGTTTTTCCTTTTCATTTTAAAAGCTCACGTTTCTCCAAGGAAAATTCAATCCACTTAATCCTCATTGATTGGCATTTAGTGCAGCAAGATGATGTTTTGTGAGAACTCTGGGTGTCTAACCAGCAGTTTGATCAATTTGTTATGCTTCTTGACATGCTAATCATATTTTGCACCTGGAAACCATGTTTCCCCTCAAGTCTTCTAACTTCATTTAAAGCCTGTGTTGTTTCTAATTTGACAATAGAGAAACTGAGGCATGAGCTATTGACTATCTTAGCTTAGACAGTGTTATTCCAGTGCTACTGGAATTCCTACACGACTAATTCCCATCCTTTCCTTTTAAAAGAAAGTCTATTTTTAAAAATCTTCATGACTCCAGTATCTTTTGTGTCTTTGAAATACTTATTTAAGTTTCAAAATCCCTGAACCTTGGTTCCCTCCCTTATAAAATGGGGGACACAATATTTACCACAAGGTGTTTTTAGAAAAATGTATTCAATTGACTTATGGCAAAGGACCTAGTATGGTGTGAGGAATGCAATAAATGTTTGGGAAATATGAAGGTGGGGATAAAGAAGGGAAAGGCATAAAAGTAGTGGATACACTCCGATAACTTCCTAAGACAGGCTTCTCCAAGTCTAGTGCAGGTTCCACCAGAATCAATGTTATCTGCAATGTTTTTGAAAGTATAGATTTGTATGGCCCATTGAATACCAACTGAAACAAATCCCCGGAAGTACAATTCAGGAATCTGCATTTTAACCTTGTCTCCCACCCATGATGCCTGTGTACACTTGAATGACTAGTGTTTGGAATTCTTTAAGCAATGCTGTAACCTTTTCATTGAGGATTCTAAAAGTCCAGGGAGGTTCTAAGCAGAGGACATTCACTGAGTAAACAGGAAATTTAAAGGAGCTGGAATTGAGTAGGTGGTAAGATAATCAGCTAATGGAACAGAAAGTAAAACTTGCTCAGTCTGACCCTGGGAGGGAGTCTCCAGAAATGGGAAACATCCAATGGGACAGGCACTTGTGAATGAATAGTTTCAGGATTTGCTTATGTCCTTGTTCCCAAATACATGGTTTTCTTTTCAACATTGGGGAAGGGTGTTGGTCCTTTCCATAGAAAGAGGGTGATTTAAATAGGCTACAACCTTCTTTGGACTCTTTGCTTTGGTTCAGCATGCTTTTCCTTTCTGTTGTTCTGGCCTAACATTATGTCTCACCTATTGTGTTTGTTGTTCTGCCATGTTTCCTTGACCATGCTTCCAAATTCATTGCCTCTTTTTAACAGGGACCTAAGGAAGAAATTCATGTATCCTTTTCATACCAAGGACATTTGTACTTCCAGATAATTTGCTTTTGTTAAATGTAAATGCAATTGGTTGACTAAACTAGTTGTCCTTTTCTGGTTGGCTACGAAGAAACTCAGAAGAAACTAATGGGATATCATTAAAAGATGCCTGGTTTACTAGGATCTGAGGTTTATCTCCATTTCTTATTTACCCAATTATACATACCATATTATAGTGTTTATATGTCTTTTTTTTTTTTTTGACAGAGAGAGAGAGAGAGAGTGAGACTGAGAGTGAGCACACACTAGCAGGGAGAGGGCAGAGAGAGAGGGAAGGACAGAATCTTAAGTAGGCATCACACCCAGCGCAACACTGGATCTCAGGACCATGAGATCATGATCTGGGATGAAATCAAGAGTTAGATGCTTAACCTACTGAGCCACCCAGGCACCCCATTTTATATGTCTTTGAATGCAACTTTAAGGATTTTTTTGCAGTAGTAGTATATAACTAAAACTCAAAGTATTAGTTAAATTCCCACCTTGTGTGCTAGTTTGTACAATTGAATCCCTGTCTAGTTCCCTGTTTAGTATTGACAAAGTATATGATTCCCAAATTTCAACTTTGTGTTTTTTTTACTTTCAAGTAAAATAAGTAAATTCAGATAGCATAAACAAAAATAATGGAATTTATTATAAAGATACTGGAATGGCTTATGTAACCCCTGATCAGTTCTATAAATGGATTCTCAGGAAGGACTAGAACAGTGTTTCCAAACATATCTGTACATTGCAATCATTCTGAAAGACTTAACAATATTAATGCCTGTAGCCCATCTCCATAGGTTATAATTTAATTAGTCTATAGTGTGGTCTAGACTTTGGAGACTTTAAGAAATCTCCAGCTGATTTTAATGGGCATGCAGATTTGCAAACCATGGAATTAGACACAGAACCTAGAAAGTCTTCAGGACTCTTTTTTCTTATTTTATCATTGATTTCTGCTTTTTTTTCTCTTTTTTCAGTTACTTGACCCACATAGTAGAAAATAAGGTCATACTTCAGCTCACAAATTTTCACGTTGTAGGACCAACCGCTAGGAGATCCTCAATCTCAGTGCCACAATTCAGTGACAAAAGATTGGAATCGCTTATCATAGACCTAATTGTCATCCCATAGACAAAGAAATGTGGGGATGGTGAACAGAGTAACTGTTCAAATATGGGTACTAGTTGCCTAGCTCCATGACTTGGAGAAAGAGCTAGTTTCCAGAGAAGGTGAGGTTACTGTGAGCTGGGAGGACATTCAGGAAAAGCATACATTTTTATAGAGGGCTTTGCTAAGGCCTAAGAAATCACCCTATGGTTGACTACATTCTTAATTTTCTAAATAAGGACTCCCCTGTGCTCCATCTATCTGTTGGGGTATCTCTAGATTAGAGTCACAGTCAATGAGAACTGAAGTGATCATAACAAGGATTTATTCAGTGCTTATTTTTTTAAATATTTTTTAATGTTTATTTTTTTTTTTGGAAGAGAGAGCATGAGTGGGGGATTGGCAGAGAGAGAGAGAGAGGGAGACAGAATATGAAACAGGCTCCAGGCTCTGAGCTTTCAGCACAGAACCCGACACAGGGCTTGAACTCACAAGCCATGAGATCATGACATGAGCTGAATTCAGATGCTTAACCAACTGAGCCACCCAGGCCCCTATTACTCAGTGCTTATTAAGGAACAGACAATGAAGTAGACATTTTCGTAGCTATTACTTCAAATTCTCACAAGACTCCTATAGAATAGCACTATTGTGTCCATTTTATGGATAAGCTGAGTCACGGAGAGGTTGATATCTGGCCAAAGATGTTCAAATTAAACATGATGGTGCCATGTTTTGAAGGAGGCAGAAAGCAGAGCTGAAGTTGTTAATTGCTTATAGTGCTGTAGAAACAATTGCTCCCTCCTCAGAGATACCTCCAGAAAAACAACCACATAGCAGCAGTAGTTGCTAAGTTCTCCTCCTGATCATCACAGTTTGAGATACCCATGAGCCCAGACCAGAGTTTATACAGTAGTGTGTTGGACCAGATCTTTGGACCAGTTTCTAATCGCCAGTTGGTTTATTCAATGTGAAGCATCCTAGATTGAGAAGATTATAGGCCCAGAATATTAGGGCCTTTGTATATTTGAAAGCATTGTTGTCAATTTCCACCACCACTACCTACATTGCCTCCACTATCCTCGCTTTCCAAGAATGTAGGTCTAGAGACTCAGTAAAGCTAAGTGTCTTATCCATAGTCATAGAGTGATTGGATGATTCTTTAACTTTAGCAGGAAGGTTCCATGATATAAAGTTAGTTCTAGTTGATAAATTACATGGAGTACATCTTTGGCACTGAGTTGTAAAGATTTTATTTGCCTGCAGATTAACACGAGCAGGATTCCTGGCCCTTCCCTCACCCTCCCCTTGTTGTTTGTTGGAACAAATCTCAAGATAGCTCCATGTGGATGATGCCCATCCTTGGAAGAGTTCACACTCAACTCTACCCCCATTGCCTTGTTCAGCTGCAGCACTCTGCTTTAGCTGCCTCTTGCAATGTTTGGTAATTAAATGCTAATTTGTTGGTGTGCTCTTTCATTTACTTTATAGTTGCTTTCTTATAAATATTTTTATTAGTTTCGTTAATAATTAAAATTTACAACACAGTTTCCAAAAAGCATATCTTCATTGGAAATAAACAAGAAAGAACAACTGATTATTACCGCTGTAGGAGAGATACTCTCATTTCATTTTTCTAGGCTCTATTGGAGGCTCCCCCATAACTCTATCACATCAGCCTCAGATCTCTGCTTATTGTTTTAAAGCCTTGTTATATATGAGGTTATCATGAGATAGTCCCCTCAGTTCTCCTGCCTCTATCCAGAGGAGGAACTTGTGTACCTTCCAATAAGAAAGTGTTAGTATCTGTCAATACTTTTGATTAGGGAGTTCTTTTTAGTATCTAACTTAAGTGTTTTTTTTAAATTTCTTCCTAGTAACGAATTCCATGTGAGTAATAGCCAGAACTGATCACTTAAATATAGAATTGGGCAACATTGGGAATTTCTCATCCCCTGAAGATTACCAAAGGTGTCCAGGTACTGAGACCTGTGTGGTATCATCTGCACTGATTGTATACTATAAGCGATAGCTGTACTTCATGACAGTTTAAGATCTGTTTGGGCTGCCCACAATTAGCATATTCAAATCATCTCTCTAAAGCATTTAATTTCATTATGCATATTGAACTGTACTGAAAGGTTTGGAGAATAAAACCTGCCTGTGACGTCTACATTGGGTCTTCATGCCTTAATGATTATTGGTGCTCATTTTATTTTTCTATATTCCCTCTGGCAGAAATTGCTTATTTCCCACCCAAATCCATTCTCTCCTTTGCAATAATTTAATTCACAGTGAACCCATGGCCGCCCAGCTAGAGTTTTACAGTGACTTGCAGCTAGGTGTAGCAATGGACACCAGGTTATTGACGATGGAATGCGAGAAGAAATGATGTGTTGTGACTTCTGCCTCACTTGCCTTCAGTGAAAATAGGTGGCTTTGACTTCACACCTTCACTTTCCTGTCATCTGGAATGTGGATGAACCTGTGCCACAGCTCCAAATGTACACACAAGGACAGCACTAATGAAGGAGCAGAAGACGCAAGGAACCCGAGTCCTTGTGTAACTTTTTGGAGTACAGTAGCTGCCAACCTGAAATGCTTGTCTGGTCACTTGATAGCTTCCATGTTCCTAATGCCTTTTTATCTTGTGGTCCTTTTCTTGGAGCAGCCAAACATATATGTTAAATAATATACTCCTTCAACCCTGGTTAAAACCCAGTATTTCTACCTATTCAACTAGCCTGATTCTCACACTAACAATGAGAGGAAGAGATTCATTGTTTATTCTCTGTTATAGGGATTAGGAGAATAAGGCTCACAGATGCTAACTGACTTGCACGGTGCTAGGTAGTGTGGTAGATCTGGAACTTGCAGTCGCTCTGATACAAAGGGCAAAGGTCTTGTTCATATACAATATAATCTCTCCTCTAGTGTAAGTTGCAGTTTAAGATACAGTAAGGTTTAGAAAGCAAAATAAGAGTTTTCTGTCTCAGGGAAGAGATTGACATTTATATAATTAGCTATGGTACTGAATAGAAAATAAGAAAATGGTAAGAAATGTAGATATAAAATCACATGAGAATTCAAAGGTAGATGAGGCTAGTAATTGGGGACATTTGGATAAAGCTCTGCAAAGGAGATGGACTTTGAAGCAAGTCTCAAAGGATGGGACACAGTTGAGTAACTACAATGTGGTATAGGAAATATATTTCAGACGGGAAACTATAAGCAAAGGCAAAAAAAGGCAGTTCAATAGTTTGGAGACGTTGTAATGTTGGGAGGCAGCCCCGTGTCATTGGATGTACTTGGGCTTTGTAGACAGATGTGGTTTTAAATGCTCCCTCTATAGGATACTAGCTGTGTGACTTTGGGCAAGTTGTTTACCTTCCTTCAAAGTCTCCATTTCTTCCTCTGCAAAATGGAGGCAATGAAATCTACCTAGAAAAAAATCTATAATAATATGCATTTTCCCCATTGGGAAAAAAAACTGTATAAATATATCTTTTGCTGATTATCACTCTATTGTCATAGCTAAACCATTTTATGAACTTTCTTTTTCCAGTCTCTGGCATGAGTGTCTGCTGCCCATTGCGCTGACTTAGGATTGCCTATAAAAATAACACATGCACAGAATCTACTTGCTACAAGGGAAGGATCCCAGATTTTTTTTTTCTTAAAGAAATGAATGCATACAAATAAATAAATACATCAGATGTTACTTCAAACTCAGCTTCCTATATCGTCATTCTTAGTTTTGCATTCTCATATGTGACCCCCAATTTCTAGGTTCATTTCTTTACATCTTTGCAGTGTCTCTGCTTGCATATATTTAGTAGTAGTAGTAGTAGTAGTAGTAGTAGTAGTAGTAGTAGTAATCTATTCTCTGAGTAAATCCATGAAAATGTTAGAGGGGAAACAACCTTAGCTTGACCATAGCAAGGTCTCAGATATCTTAGGAGCCCTCTTTAGCATATGAAAGTCTTTCTGGAGGCTTCCCTTTTGCCTTTACTTCCCCCAACTCCATAGTATACAATCAGTCACTCTTCACAACCCCAGTGCGTTTCTTTGTGCCCACCACTCCTGTCCCCATGCTTTCATAAAATCACCTTTTGGCACCAAAAAGAAAGAAAAAGAAAGAAAGAAAAGAAAAGACAAGGCAAGACAAGAAAAGGAAAGAAAATGTTTTCCCCCGCTTTGCATAACACTCTAAAGAAACAAGTGATTAAAGCCTTCTCTCTGCAAGTTGGGTTTGAAAAGAGGATCAGGCAATCCTTTTCATTTACACAGTGTTATAACCATCGTTTTTCTAGCTGCTATTTTCTTTTGTGGTAGTGTTGAAATTCTTTTTAGAGGAGCAATAACCCAGGTAAAACCTTTGTTTCCCTTACCACAGGCAGCCAGGAGTGATGTCATACAGTGGTGAGTTTGCAGAGGGTCTGATAGCAGATGGCCCAGGTGCTTAAGCATTCAGAGCAAGAGATGCTGGGTAGTGGAATCATTTGCAATTAACTGCAGCATCAGCAACAGTTCTTTTTTTTTTTTTTTTTTTTTTTTTGGTCTATGTTGTTTTTAGAAACGATATCTTTCCTAGTCAGTGGACTAAAGGAACTGGAGGAAGGTTATTTATTTTATTTTAGTTTGTTTCCTTCTCAGATTTCTTCTCTCATTATGGCTTTTAAATGAGTCAATGGAAACAATAATGTCTAAATGCAATTTACTTGCACCTCTGAAGCTCTTTGTGGAAAAACTCATAACAGTGGTTCTTAAAATATTTGATTCATGGATTTCATTGAGAAAAACAAAGCAAGTTCCTGAAATACAGTGCAAACCATTTCAAGGTGTTCATCCATCCCCTTTCCTAAAAGAACCTGACCCTGTTTGTTGCCCTGCTCTGCCACTGGTAAACTGTGTGACCTTGGTTAACTTACTGGTTTTCCATATTTAAACTAAATTGTGTTTACTGGTAAACGAAGATTGTAATGAGATGATTTTTAAGGCTTGCTTTTGAGTTGTTATTCTGTGAAGCAAGACAAGATAAACTGTAAATAGAGGGAGAATGGGCAGGTGGCAAATAAATGCACAGTGGATTTCAGCGTAGGAAAGGTAAATGACATGCCAGGTTAGACTAGCACCTGAGCAGCTAAGCCTTTCCCCTTCAGCTGTGGTAATCTGGGTAATGTCTTGTGTTTGAGAGAGCAATGCTTGTATTTTTCTGCAGTGTCTAGCGTGGTGTTCAATAATTCCATGGGACGTCTCTCACATCCCACTTCCCGCATTGTCTTTCACCACGATGGCCCCAGTTGCTTACATCCATGCCCCAGCAGCTAGTGTGATCACGCCCCAGTCCTGTTTTGCCCTCAATTGTCCCCAGGCTTGTGCCCATGCCTTTTCTTTTGCACTAAGGTTGATTGCATCTTGTCAGGCACTGAGGGTGAACCTTTTATTATTTTCCCATGTCCTCTGATTATGCAGATTTCTCACTCCCATTGTTTTTTGTTTTTGTTTTTCATTTGTTTTCTGACTTGTTTACTGTTTCTTTTGTTGTTGTGTTGTATGTTTTGATCAGCAAAGAAGGCATGACTTGATTTGGAGAGCTGGGTCAAACTTGTGTCAATAGAAAAGTCTTACTCAGATATAAAGTTTGGTTGGGATAGTTGCGTGGAGAGGGACAGCAGAAAAGTTAATGTGGTCAAAGGTTAGATAGCAAGTTAGAAGTCAAAGACAGTGTTTGGTGTGAAAAGTCAGTACTGACAAGGGCACAGTTGGAATTTACTATTTTTAGTGATAATGATATTACCAATTTTTTGAGTTCCTCTTATACACAAAATAGCTAGCTTAATATTTTGTATATATTATTAACTCTCCAGAGCCAGTATGCCTGTTTTATTCTGGTCCTACTATTACCAGCTGTGTGACCTTTGATGGGTTACTCAACCTTTCTGTGCCTCAGTTTTATTTTATGGAAAGAATAAAACAGAACTCATAGGATTGTTGTAAACAAAAGAGGAGGCTGGACTGGAGTCACCCTTGATCCTGGGCTTCAGGGTCTTCAAAACATCAAGAATGAGCATAACAAATTGGTGGATTCATCATCATCATCATCATTCCAGCAAGCATCATTGTTATTCTGTGTTAATCTTATGAGATAAGAAAAGATGTGAGTGAATAAAAGATAAAATGAGGTATATCAGAAATTTGAAGAGTTTATTGATCGGAATCGGGCAGCACCAAACCAGAAGTGGCGAGGAACACATCATGGACAGGGGCTTTGGGAAAGACATTGACAGAGAAAAGGCAGGAACAAAGTAAAGAAAATCATTCATTGGCTATAGCTTAAAGCCTTATTGGCTATTCAGGATTAGTTGTCCTTAGGTTTCAATTTCGTAACGTTGAGGCATTTACGGGCTGAGGTTTTGGTTTGCTTATGTAGGCCACCATGACTTTAGGGCCACCTCAGTCTAAGGGCTCCCTTGATAAATTAATTTAACACTGTCCACATTTTACAAAACAAAACAACAATAGCAACAAAAAACTTAATGCTCAAGACACTAATTTGTTGGTAAATAAAGGATGTGTTTCCCAGCAAATTAAGGAAGGGGACAGGAGGCTGTAGTTTAGCAGCCTAGAAAGTAAGACCCCAAGCCACCCTTACCCAGTCCAGGCCTGGCCATCTTTCTTGCACCAAGAGCTTGTGAGATTCACTGCCCCCAGGCTTCAAGCTGAAACCAGCTTCCTAGGTCAGAAGCTTGGGACTCAACTTGGCCACTTAGCACTGAGTTTCTTTTCCTGCTGATCAATCCTGACCTTCTGTTTTGAAGTGTAAAAGCCTCCAAAGCCTTCTTGGACATCAAATAGCTCTTACCAAATGCCATTTGGGCTATTTAAATGCAAATGAATTGGCAAAATTTGGGCTGCTTCCAGTTAACTTGCTTGTGCTTTCCCAAACAAAGGAGGAAGCTGGGCTGGAGCAACCCTTTGTCTTGAATCCTATGGCCTCTCAGTAAAGTTGCACCTGACAGTTGTTAAAAATAGCACTAAGAGTTTATTCAGTCTACTGTAACAGGTGAGAGACTCTAGTACAGAACTGAGCTCAACTTTGCTGAAACAAAAGGCAGGGCCTGTTTTTTTGTTGTTGTTTTTTGTTTTTTGTTTGTTTGTTTTAGCACTGAGGAGAGTTAATGGAAAATTACTGGAGCACATTGAGGGGTGGTTCCTCAAGGTGATTAGACCATGTGTGTGGGGTGGTGGGGGTGGGGGGTGTGTGGTTTGTCCCTTATGGAACTTTGGTTCCTACCACCCCACAGAGACTGGGAGATGGGGTGCTATCCTCCTAGATGATTATGTTTCAAAGCAATGGCTTCCTGGTAATTGAGGGACGATATTCCTGAACTGCAAATGGAAAGAGGCTGGGGGAAGATTTACATCTCAGAGGGACACAGAAAGAATTTGTAATTACATTTTCTAAACTAAATGCTCTAAGAAAAGAGAAGTCTGAGATCTGTTCTCAGGAAGAAACCTGTCTGAATTTAGTGAGGCTGAGGGAAATATTAAGGATGTCTTGGTAGGTGGTCTTCAAAAACCTTAAAAAATATAATTTAAGACATTAGACACTCATGCTCTGAATCTAGCCTACTTTGGTTTCAAAACAAGTAGAGGTATTTTCATGCTCGAACAAGATATAATAATGGCGCATCGCCAGAAAGAGACACACATCTAAAGAAAGGAAAAAAATCAGGTTTCTAGTTTTGTTTTGGCCATTAATTATATGGGGGGCCTTGGCAAATTACATTTGTCTTTCTTGGCCTCAGTTTCCTCATCTGTAAAATGAAACAACCGACCTCTACGGAACTCTGGTGTGGAGAAAAAAAAAACAATTAAGTGGCTGTCTTTCTTTTAGAGATAAAACTCTTTTTTCCTTTCTGAAAACTCTTAAATGGATCTTACGAAAGATTATCAGACCGAAGGAGGACTGGTATCCCCTCACTGGGACACATTAAAACTGAGGGACCTGACCAGAAAGAGTCCCACTTATATATAGTTCGTTAATTTTCAACAGGGACACAAAACAATTCAGTGAAAAAAGGAGAGTATCTTCCAAAAATGGTTCTGGAACAATTGGATAGGCAAGTGAAAAATATGGTACCTACATTATACCATATACAAGCTATAATTCCAGATGGACCATGGACTTAAAGTACAAGCAATAATTATAAACTTCCAGGAAAAAAAAAGAGACTATCTTTAAGAATATGGGGTAGGCAAATACTTCTCAGAATATAAAATCATTTTTAAAAACCGGTAAAAAATTAAGGGGCGTCTGAGTGGCTCTGTTGGTTAATCATCCAACTCTTGATTTCTGCTCAGGTCATGACCTCACAATTCGTGGGACTGAGCCCCACATAGGGCTCACCGCTGGCAGTGCGGATCCTGCTTGAGATTCTTTCTCTCTCCCTTTCTCTCTCTGCCGCTCCCATGCTCGTGCATGTATATTCTCTCCCAAAATAAATATATAAACTTAAAACAAAATGATAAAAAATAAATTTAAAAAAAGCAAAACAAAACTGAGGGACCCGAATTCCTTAGTACAAAAGTTCTTTTCACAGGGAGTTTGGGTTCCTCTTGGTTTCCTAGGAAAAACATATTAGGGCCCGGAAATTTGGTGAAGATAACAATGTTAATAGCTAATAGCCTTCTCACATTTTTGGAGATGTTCCAGGCACTAAAAGTTTTACCTATACAAATTCAGTTCATCCTTAGCACAACCCCTTGCAGTAGGTACCACTATTCCCATTTATAGATGAAGAAACTTGCTCAGATCCTCACAACTGGAAAGCAATATCCCTGAGTTGCAACCCCAGGGAGCCTGAGTCCAAGCAGTGTGGCAAAGACAATCTGTGGCACAGACGGTAAGGATAGGTCCCAGGCCAGGAATCACTGAGCCAGGAACCAAGAAGAGATTCTTGTGGAGAAGTTGGGGAGTGATCCTGTTCCTTAATTTTAACTGTGATGTCCAGTTTTAAGTTCCTCTTTCATGATACTTTCTTCTCCTCCCTTGTCTCTAGCTTTTTTGAGGGGAGAAAAACATGGGCTTCCCCAGAGGCTGTGGGTCAGAAGACTGAGCACTGGGGGCCAGGCTTCTGCAGGTTCTGTGGCTGAATCAGGAGAGCAGAGGAGTGAAGTACAATGAGGAGAGCAAGAGGCCATAGAGATGATGGCAGGATGTAGGCAATCAGTGTGGAGTGGGGGACAGAGGCTTTCCAGGGCAGATGAAGAAAAAGTAGCAAGGCGTTTGAACTGGAAGGTGACCAGCAGCCCCCAGGACCTTTTCAACATCACTATTCAGGGAATACTGACCATGCTGAGAAGAATCCTAGGGTCCCAGCAATTATGAGGTGTGGAGTCGGCCCCTCTCAACCCCAGGGAAGAAGAAGAATGGGTGAATTCTGTCTGCTCTGAATTTTGGAATATTTAGGTTATTAGGCAACCTCTCAATCTCTGGAAGTGTATTGCAAAATCACCCTTCTGAATGCATCTTGGTCTTCAAAGATCAGTTCAAATCTATTGTTCATCATAAAGACTTTCTTATCCTTCCAGTCGGCATTGATTTCTGCCTTCTTTGAACTCCAAGAAGCACTTAGATACTAAACTGCCCAATCTAGCACTTGCTCTAATTTTGCATTGTAAATTCAGTGCTTTATGTAAGGCAGTCATTTCTCCCTGACTGAAACAGGGAGCTTGTCTTGATCTCATTTTCCTTTTACAAATTGTCTAGCACCAGACTGGGCACATGCGTGCATCCAATCTACTTGCTTATGCGGTTAGTTATCTATCTAGCACTGTAGTGGAATTCACATAGCACTCTACAGAAGGTTTTCATAAAATTTTGTTGAATCAAATGGTTGCTATGATCTCAGTCTTATCCTTAATCTAATAAAAGATTTCAGGTACATTTTTGCCCACACGTGCCAAACTTCTCTCTCTCCCTCCTCTCTCCCTCTTCCTCTCTTTCTGCCCACACCCTCATGCCAACCACAAGATAGATATATGCCATCTAGGATGATTTTAACATCAAGAGCACAGATAGAGTAAACATGTCCTGATGGCAGATCTGCCATATTTTGAAGTTGAGCACATGGGAAAAATTGAAACATAATCTTTTCTCTATGCAAAGTGTGCTTTGGTTTTGCATAATGCATTGTGCTTCAGGTGCCAAGTTCCAGACACAAGGAGAATTAATGGAATAACATCGGTAAAGGGCTTTAGACTCCTCAGAGGAAGTTCCCCAGCCTCATTAAAGGTAATATTATTCCAGTTATAGAGTTTAGTTAAAAACAACAAAATAATATTTTCCTGACTTTATTGCTAATTTCTCCATGTTTGGCAAAGCAAGCTGTGCTCTGCTTTCACAGGCTGTATCACCCTTGTGGGTCACGGAATTGTACTTCAGAACAGCCTGCATGAGGGTACCTATGAGTGTGAATTGTGGGGGTATATAGGAACATGCCTTTTTTTGAGTATTTTTGTGCATATAGCTCTTGTCACTCTGCACTTTATTACTTGTGATTATGCTTTTATTTCCTATTGAATTGCCAGGGTCCTGGGGACCTTACTGCTTGTTCACCAACTTGTTCCCAGGGATAAGCACAATGCCTGGCACATAGTGAAGTGACATAAAGAACAAATGAATGAGTGAATGAATGAATGAATGCACATTTATCCAATAAAAATTAAGACTGAGAGACTGAGAGACTGAAGGAATCCAGAGAGACCAACCAACCTCTACATTCGGATGGGAAGATTCTATGAGCTTACAGGGAATGTTTTCAGAATGGTGACTGAGATCTGCCCCCTTCCACTCAAAGCAATGTAAATTCATTACGATGCACACATTTCAATGGAGGGCACCATAGACCAGGCCTTGACCTATAAATAGCCTCTAACATCTGGTCCCTGACTATTTCTTTGATCTTATCTTCTATTACTCTCCCCTCTCTGGCTGCCTCTGCTTCAGTCACGATGATCTCCATCACTCCTCAGATATACCAACCACTCCTTAGGTCAGGGCCTTCACACTTACCATGCCCTCCGTATAGACGGTTCTTCCCAAGATGCCCTTTCTTTTCATGGAGTCACATCAACAGTCTCCACAGAGAGGCCTTCAGGGACCACCCTCCCTAAAATGCCATCTCTCTACACTCTCTCCCTCACAAAGGTCATTTATTATTCTTCACAGAACTTATACTTACCATTTATTATATAGTTATTTGTTTTTAATGTGCTAATTCTGCCATTCACCACTACAAAGTTTGCTCCATTACAGAAAGGATAGTTTTGGGCTTATTATGACTTCTCCATAATAGCACTTCTATGTAGTAAGTATGTAACACATACTTGTTGAGTAGATGGATGGATAAATAAATGAATGAATAAACTTCAGCATGCACTGTGGACATAACACTGGACCAAGAGTCAAAAAAACTTCTGGTTTTAGGTCACTCTTTTGTTATTTCTTTTTATTTATTTATTCATTTATTTATTTAAAATTTTTTTTTTCTTTTTTTTTTTTTTTTTAAATTTTTTTTTTTTTTTAACGTTTATTTATTTTTGAGACAGAGAGAGACAGAGCATGAACGGGGGAGGGTCAGAGAGAGGGAGACACAGAATCCGAAACAGGCTCCAGGCTCTGAGCTGGCAGCACAGAGCCCGACGCGGGGCCCGAACTCACGGACCGCGAGATCATGACCTGAGCCGAAGTCAGCCGCCCAACCGACTGAGCCACCCAGGCGCCCCTAAAATTTTTTTTTAACGTTTATTAATTTTTGAGAGAGAGAGACGGAGTGCAAGTGGGGGAGGGGCAGAGAGAGAGGGAGACAGAGAATCCCAAGCAGGCTCCAGGCTCTGAGCTGTCAGCACAGAGCCAGAAGCAGGGCTCGAACTCATGAACCATGAGATCATGACCTCAGCTGAAGTCAGACACCTAACTGACTGAGCCACCTGGGTGCCTCTGTTATTTTTTTTAATGTTTATTTACTTATTTTGAGAGGGAGAGAGAGTGAGTGTGCGTGTTTGTGCGCGTGTTCACACGCATGCACGCACACATAGGTAGGGGAGGAGCAGAGAGAATGGGAAAGAGAAAAACCCAAGCAAGCTATGCGCTGGGAGTGCAGAGCCCAAAGTGGAGCTTGATCTCATGAACCGCAAGATCATAATGCAAGCCAAAAGTAAAGGCTGGACACACAGCCTACTGAGCCACCAAGGCACCCCTCTTCTGTTATTTCTAATCTAGGTCTTAGTCACGTGATTTCAATTCTCTGACTCCTAAGTCCACCCTTAAGGAAATGTAGACAGACATGTCTAGGTTATAGAATTGTTTTGATACTAAAACAATTGTTTCTAATAATAACAACAACGATAGCTAAAATTTATTGAGCATTTAATATGTAGCCAGCATTCTGTTTAGTGTTTGCATAAATGTTCTCATTCAGTCTTTTCAAAAATTCTGTTATCTCCATTAAACTTTTCCTTATTTTTAAAATAAAGATAACAAATATCTTCATTTTGCAAAAGAAGAAAGGTAAACGGAAGATAAATATAAATGTATCTTGAAAATGGTGAAGCCCTTTATAAGTGATAGGTATTCTCATCAACAAAACTCTCTCTCCATGTTCAGCTTCCATAGTGAAGTTCCTCTGAATTAGGCTTTTATATCAACGTCTTCATTCACACCATGTGTAGACACAAAATATATACTTGTCACAGATGTGGTGTGCTGATAAATGATTAACAACCAGCTCTCTGAGGAGGAAAATTTTTTGCAGTATTTGCCAATTTCTGTGGTGTAAATGCTCCTGTCATGCTGACTGCATGCTACCAAATTGAAATCACTGAGCTTGTAACTGGATATAGATGTTGATGGTCAGCTCTCTTCAGCCAGGTGTGTGGCCCCATTGCACCACTGCTACACAGTCTTCTAATGGGCATATTTCCCTCCAGTCCTGGCCTCTCTCCGTTCTCTACAGTGCAGCCCAAGTGGTCTTTCTATATACAAAATACACTCTTGGGTTTGAAATTCTTCATGGCTTGCCGCTCTCTCATTCTCAAGTTAAAGATCAAATATCTTAATATACCTGGTATTACAAGACTCTACATGAGCTCACCTTTGCCTCCTCCCTAACTTTGACTCTGATTTCCAAACACAGTACGGTACTTTGCTTCCACGACTCTTCTTGAAGGAGCAAAAGTGCAAGGAGTGTGTCTGTGGTGTTCACCACCGTTTCCTCAGGTCTTAACACAGTGCCTGATGCTTGTTGGATGAGCCTATGATTTTAAGATGTTGTATTCTGAGCACACATCTCTGACCTGCTTATACTATGTGACCGTGCTTTTGCCCAGTATACGCACACGTTTCCAACTTAAGGGGATTTAACTTGGCAGAGAGCATTATTGAAGTTGCTTTATGTATGGTGCATTATTATTCAATTGCGTTTCTCCTAGTGGAAAGCTGGCAGGCTGCTCCTCTGTGACAGATGTGCTTGCTTTGGTTGAGTCACCACCACCAGGTGCATTATCAGTTTTACTAATGTTTGCTCTTTTATACTCTAACAGGTAGTGTGATTCATCCAGTCAGTGCAAGTCAGGAGACTGATGCACACATAAATCTATCTGCACCACGGGATGGTTTGCACACAAAATTTCATCAATGGGAAAAACACAGAAAACATGGCTACTGCACGCATGGGTAATACATGCACACATAAACAAAGATTAACACTCACTTTTGTTCTTGATTATTTGATTTCGGAAGAATCACAGAGCCAAAGGATTGGGATGGATCTTTTATGACTTGTTGCTGTATACCGGTTTGCCAGACTGTGCTAGACTCAACACATCTGAGTCAGCTGGAGATAATTCTCATATTCAGAGTCCTGGGTTCAGAACTTACTTAGATATACTTTTTCAGGAGAGGTACGATGGAGCCTGGGAATCAGCGGTTGTTAATAGGTCCAAGAGCTCCAGAGCTGATTCTTATCAGCTTGAGGGTCCATGTTTTACACCATGTATACCTAACATGGGCAGAGTAACAGTGTTTCATTGCACATGCCAACTCTAATTAATCGGACATGGTTTCCTGGAGTTCTGTGTTTGGAAAGCATCTGAGGAAGCACCATGAAAAATGTACCATGATTGATTAGTGATGCCTTTAATGAGCTTCCATGGGAGGGTAGCAGTATGTATTCTGAGTAGTTGATGACCCCTATACTGTCCAACCACATAATTCAATGCCCTTTACAATAATTTGTTTTTACTTTTTTTTAAATGTTTTTAAGTTTATTTATGTATTTGGAGAGAGAGAGAGTGCACAAGTGGGGGAGGAACACAGAGAGAGGGCGAGAGAATCCCAAGCAGACTCCACACTGTCAGCACAGAGCCTGATGTGGGGCTCAAACTCAAACTGTGAGATCATGACCTGAGCCCAAATCAAGAGTCGGATGCTACCTGACTGAGCCACGCAGGCGCCCCCTCTTTGTAGTGATTTAAACTGTGGCCTTTCAGTGTCTCCTGGGACATATCCATGGGAAAGAAAGTTACAGCTCTCTCAGGACAATATGTTTCACCTCTCCATGGCTCTTTCTCATTTGAACGAAAACTGTTTATCTGAGGATTCCATTCATATCAAAATTTTATTCCCTGGGACCAGCAAAACAAGTGTGCAGCTTCTGCCTGGGATGGCCCTTCAGCTATGGTAGGTTGTGATTATAATACCTTAGTTCACATCTATTCTACTTCAGGGTAGACTGACCCCCATCCTTTTTATGACAAATCACTGACCCCATTACACATGTGCTGCCTAGATCCAGACATTCTTCTCTAGCTCTGGTCTATAAAAAGAATGAGATTACCATCATGATCAGTTTATTAATTAATTAAATAATTATTTAATTCTGGAAGCCTTTGGGGCAGGACAGTTGTATTGCTGACTCAAATTCTGCTTACTTTAAAAAAAACTTTTTTAATGTTTACTTATTTTTGAGAGAGAGAGAGAGACAGAGCACAAGTTGGAGAGGGGCAGAGAGAGGAGACAAAGAATCTGAAGCATGCTCCAGGCTCTGAGTTGTCAGCACAGAGCCTGACACAGAGCTCGAACTCATGAACTGCAAGAACATGACCTGAGCTGAAGTCAGACATCTAATCCACTGAGCCACTCAGGTGCCCCTAAATTCTGCTTCCTTTTGACAATTTTTCTCCATATGATTTTCTGCCAGTCCTTCCTTTTACTCATACTGGAGTATCAAAACATAAAGCCTATGTTTTTTTTTTTTCCCTTTAAATTTCATCTTGTTATATAGTAGGTCATTCTATATAGCTCAAGAATATTCAGTATATTGAATATAAGCTCTCAAAATTCGAAGTTAAGCAGATCTGAGTTTGAATCTTGGCTTTGCTTCTAAGTAGTTGTATGAACAGGGAGATTTCCTTGAAGTCTTTACATTTTAATCCTTAAAAAAAAAAAAAACAACTGTAAACCATGCAACATTGAGTTTTATTATGTATGGGCTTTTAAAAATTATTTCCTCAATCTCTCCAAATGCAGGCAAAAGTGTACTGTTTAACATATTAGAACTTGCAAATATTGATCATTGCCTAAAAAAGGGAAACTTATCCCGAAAACATGCTTAACTAGGAGGCCAAGTCATCTGCCAACCTCTAATAACATGGAGGTGAACATAACAGACAACTGTGCCCCATGTGAACCTTCATTCGCCCACCATTCGATAACCCTTCTTCAGGCCCAGATTAGCAGTACATTTCTTGCCAATAACCACTAAATATCCAAGAAGACTTTGATTATCATCATCTTCTGCTACAGGAATCTGAGATATATGTTTCTTGGGTATCACCAGAAAATGTGTTGGTACTTGAGGGGAAATGTCATAGAAAGCAAGACTCTGGTCATCCTTAAAAATGATTTTGGCCAGGATTTGTGAATGGTCTTCCCAAAGACTGTGTCTTTGTCAGGTCACGTGGCCTGAGCCTTGGCGAACTCATCTGCCATCTTGGCCTTTCTCCCATGTGGCTGCCCTGGGGAGAAGCCTAGTCTTTGTTTTCAATCTGTAAAATGTAAAAAAAAAAAAAAAAAAAAAAAAAAAAAAAAAAAAAAGCTTGCCCTCTAGAGTTATTGGGATGCAATATTCCCAAAGTGCTACAGTCTGGAAGATGGTAAAAATTCAAGAAGTGCTGGTCATTATTTTCCTGTCATCAGGTACATTTGCTGATTCTCAAAGCTTTGTGTGGGTCTACTTTCACACAGTTCTACTGACATGCAGATTTTTTATAGTACAGTACTATATATGTATTTTTTCTTATGATTTTCTTAACATTTTATTTTCTCTGGCTTGTATTGTATAAATATATAGTTGATATAACACAAAATATGTGTTAGTCGACTATGTTATCAGTAAGGCTTCTGGTCAACAGTAGGCTATTGGTAAAGTTTTTGAGGTATCAAAAAACGTACACAAATTTTCATCTGCAAAGGGTGGTCAGCACCCATAACCCCCACCTAGTTGAAGAATCAACTCTATGTGTAAAGTCAAGAAAATGTCTTCCTTTACACTTCGTTCATTCAACAGTACAACAAATATTTATTAATTGTCTACTTTATGCTAGATACCCTGATCACCACAGGGGGTTCCTTGGCGAATGGGACTCACAGTTCTTATAGTCATGGAACTCACAGTCCAGTGGGGAGGAATATGGTGAAATAAGCAGTTATAATAGGGTGTGCCAAAGGTTAAGATAAAAGACACATAGTTATGAGAGACTTCACTTAAGATTTGTTAAAATAAAATAAGTCTTGGAGTGAGGTAGACAGTTTTTCCTATCTCTGGCTTTCATGTTTCCCTAATCTAGAAGGTTGATGTCTATATCATGTTTGAAAGACTAGTACAGAAATCTGCTGTACAGGAATGCTATGGATTTCATGGATTGCAAGCCCCTTGAAGATAGGATGGTCCCCTTTTTTCTTCTTTGTATCTGTAGTGCTAAGCACAGTGACTGGCATATAATAGGTCCTCAATAAATACTTGTCAAATGAATGAATGCACCCAGCTTTGAGTTTCAAGCTCATGAAAGCATGGAAACGGACATTCACTGACCTAAAGGTTCTTCTCCAAGGTCCACACTGAGTAAGAAAGAAAAGGGATTAATTGCCAGCCTTGTTCTCATTGGCTGACCTACCTGTTCTACTCTGTTACTCTTTAGTTCTCCATGAATAATAACTAAAGAGTGAACAGCTAAGATGTAATAGTTTACATTTTAGAGTTTGGAGTTTTCCCTCTGGATTTTTAAAATGAAATGGGAAAGTGTGTGCTTGTGTGTGTGTGTGTGTGTGTGTGTGCGTGCATACATGCGTGCATCTGTGCTCAATCAGCCTATCAGCCTGTCCATTTGGGTATTGGTGACAGGTACCCTCTGCAAGTCTCTTAAGCCATAGCACCCTTCTGGTGAATGAGGCCATCACAGACAGGAAGCACAGCATAAATGCTGTGTTGCCAACTGAACTGCAGTGAGGTGCAGTGAAAAGTAGTTTTGTTCATTACAGTCTGATTCTCCATCTGTCTAGGGTTGTCCTTTGTATCTCTCCATCACTGCACTTACATTGCTGCCTCTGAGGAAGAGGTAAATAGATTAAATTCCTGGGCACAAATACACAACCTACCTTGTTTTCCCCCTGAGCTCATCACCTCGAATACTCCAGAGACTGAAAGAAACTAAGGGACTCAGTAACAGGAGGGAAGCCCTATAAATTTACTAAGGCAGCTCACCTATGACTATTTAATTACTCAAAAGGTGAAGGCTAATTATTCAATAAGAATTGGCCTGTATGCAGCAATGAGGACAGGTGTTCAGGATATGGCCACTGCCCTTATAATTTCTGAGCATCTCAGGTGTGGCTTGGTCCAGTTCTACTTAGGGGTGGGAGGGCATGGACATAAGCTGGCAAAAGATATGAACCTGGAATTGGATTCGGTTAATGTGGAAGGTGGTCAGTGAGTGCTTAAACCCAGTTACAGGGAGTAGTGGGAAGCCAGTACATGTGGTCAGCACAATATATAAGGAGGCAAGTATACCAAACATTTTATGTGGTCACCCTGGTGTGTGTGTGTGTGTGTGTGTGTGTGTGTGTGTGTGTGTGTGTGTTTTCTGTCACCAAGTTCTCTGATACCAGCTGGGTGTCCCCCAATCCAACTCAGTTCTGACACTGTCTACCTGCAGATGGCATCGGTGCCACAGGTTAAGGGTTCAGTCCCGCAAGACTGCTACCCTACCCCCATTCAGATACCGAGTCCAGGTTGTCACCTGTGCTTCTGACCGATGGTCAGAGGATCCTGCAACCCTCTCCTTGGGTTTCATTCATTTCCTAGAGTGACTCCCAGAACTCAGAGAATGCTAATGGTTTTTTCCTAGCTAATGGTTTTTTATGAAAGGATACAGCTCAGGACAGCCAGATGGAAGAGATGCCCAAGCAAGTCATACAGGAAGGGTGTGGCGCTTCTATGTGCTTTCCAGACTGCCACTCCTCCAGTCCTTCCAGGTGTTCTCTGAACCCTGTCCTTTTGGTTTTTTATGGAGCTTTCATTACATGGGCATGATTGATTAAATTATCAGCCGTTGGTGATTGATTCAACCTCTAGCCACTCTTTCCTCCCCAGAGGTCAGTGGGGTGGGACTGAAATTCCAACTCTCCATCACAAGGTTGGTTCCCTTGACAACCATCCCCCATCCTTAGGTGTTTTCCAAACGTCTCTGATTTACAAATAAACTCAGGTGTGGTGTTAAAGGGGTTTGTGTGAATATCAAGATACCTTTATCGCTCTCACCACTTAGGAAATTCCAAGGGTTTTAGGAGCCAGAAACAGGGAAAAAGACCAATTATATATTTCTTATTATAAATCACAATATCACATAGTCACCAAACACAATTGTGACTCCAGGCTGACTGCAGGAGAGACCATGTGCTGAAAGAGTTCAAAGAAAAGTTGTCTCTAAGAAGAAAATCCCTGTAATCTAGAAGATGTCTAGACAGTTTTAGTGACATAAATTAGCAGATTACAGGACCCATGAAGACCTGTATTCTTGGATCCAGAAGGCAGAGAAGTTGAAAGTCAGAAAAGATGCTAATTCAGTACAATTATTAGAAAAATGAATGGATTTTTAAAATATAATTTTCTATGCAAATAATCCAGGATAATTCAGTGTTAAGTCAGGAGATCATTTTAAACTTAAAAAAATTAAATAGTACTTCTTTAAACCTGACAAGTGGTTATTATTAAGAGCTTAAAACTCTCCATATGCATCATTATTTTAACATATACTATTCAAAATTAATATTTAAGGCACATTTAGGTACAATAGGGTTAAATTGTAAACCGTAAGTTTTTATTGTTTCTTCATTTTTATAGTTCTTGCTCTGTGTAAGGCTTCACTTTTCCATTGAGAGCACCAACTTTCTGAGTGGAACAACAGAAGTTGTCTTGTTCATTTCTCGGCTAGAAAGGCAAATGGGAGGTCCCCAAAAGTTATCCTAAGGAACAAAGGTAAAACTCATTGAAATAAAGCTCCTGGTCCTTTACTTCCACTTAAAGTAGGAAGGTTCAACCTTTATATGTTGAGTGTGTTAGATTCTGTATAAAATCTTAATAAAAATTTTGATACTTTTGGAAGTTCATAAAATGTTGAACTTCAATGACCCCTCTCCTGCTCTATGACTAATACTTTTTCAAAAGAGAAATACACACATTCAAGTTTGCAAAGTATGATTTGAGAGGTCACCTATTACATATTTTCACATAAAGTTAATGTGATAGAGTAGCAGGGAAGAAGGTTAGGAAATAGATCCAGCCTCAAATGGTAGTTCTACAGTTTCTACATAATAATAGCTAATGTTCATGTGGAGTTTCCAATGTGTCAAACAGTATTCACGACACCTGAAATAAACTCAAATCATCACACAGATTATATGGTAGATATTATTATCATATTTGATGTTATTAATATTTTCTACTTCACAAATATGGGAGGAGTAAGATACAGAACTGGTAATTTCAACTCCTGGAGCCTGCCTTCAGAAGCTGTGCCTTTAATCAAGATTATCCTGTCTTGAGTCTGTACTTCAGGAACAGGAAATGTGTCCTCTACCAGCAGCTGTAGAAATCCTCATTCACTTTTCTCTCTATTATGCACACCATTTACTTTAGTCACTCATTTGGCAGCTGTTTACTTGAAGTCTTACTATGTATGTGGTGCAACACCAGTTAGATACCTTTCCTCATTCCTTGATATTTACTTAAATAATTTCATAAACATCATTTAATTTCAATAAAAGCCATTCTCTCCTACATATTTAATTTCCTTGGAGAGACAGAAAGCATTAGGCAGTGTAAACCACTATGGACCTACATCTCCCATGGATTTACTTACTGACAAAACCCAAATACATAGTAAGTAAAACCCAAATATATAGTGTAGCTCGGGGCTACTCTTCCAGAGTCTTCTATGGATAGCTCCCATAGCCTCATCTACTGATGTGAGTGGTCTTGGATATCCTGTAGACTCAATGAAAAGACATAATCCTTTCAGTTTATTGGGGGGGGGGGGGATGGTGGTATTTTTTATTTGTAATAGTAAAACTATTTGGAGAATGGATACCTCAAAATGTGATTACTCAAAGATCCTCCTTCTCAAAGTTAACTTCACAAAAGGGTAGCTTATGTCCCCAGAGAAATCAATTAATCCACCTTTGTGAAGATGGGTGTCCTTCTGGCTTTCATATTGGTGCAATCTCATTTTATTATTTTATTAAACCAATAAAAGCATTCCAAGCATTCTCTTGGCAGGGAGCAATAAAAAAAGGCAGCATCCTGTGTTAGATAAAATCTTTCATTATATACAACCAAAATGCCATGTATTTTGCAATGGTGAAATGTATTTGTGCATTTTACACATGTGATGTGAATCATTTTAAAAGCCATAATCACAACACAGCAGATGCTAATAAATTTTCAATCTGTTAGCCTTTGTTTTCTGGAGAATGAATTTGATTTGCTATGCAAATGTTACATGGGTGATTGTGTTTAGCCATGGAGATTATTATGGGAGGTCTGGTATGCTAACCACTGGGGTATTTTTTTACTATCTGATAATGTTTGCAGAGAATCCACTTCCCAGGGTGCCATGCTTCACAGCAATGGGCTCATTCACCTGTCTTAACCACTTCCCAGGGTGCCATGCTTCACAGCAATGGGCTCATTCACCTGTCTTAAACCTTTTTAGGATTCTCTTTCCAGCTTTGTAATATGTATTAGGACCTGTTTACCAGGAATCTGAATCCTTTACAGGACAACAAACAATCTTAATCCTGAGCTATCTGCTTTTCTCTTCATTGTTTCATTCCTAACTCTGGACTCTTGGCTGATTCGTATGTTGCTCCCTCTTTTAGCAATTTCAGTTCTTTTTTTTTTTTAAATTTTTTTAACGTTTATTTATTTTTGAGACAGAGAGAGACAGAGCATGAACAGGGGAGGGGCAGAGAGAGAGGGAGACACAGAATCTGAAACAGGCTCCAGGCTCTGAGCCATCAGCCCAGAGCCCGACGCGGGGCTCGAACTCACGGACCGTGAGATCATGACCTGAGCCGAAGTCGGACGCTTAACCGACTGAGCCACCCAGGTGCCCCTAGTAATTTCAGTTCTAATAGTCAGGTAGTTCCTGCTACTTATTTTTCACTCTGATCTCCAGATCCTGATCTTGGCTCACATGCTGGTAATGGTCCCATAATTTGGCAAATCGTAATATAGTCTTCTTTATGCCTGTTGAATATAGCCTGAGTTTGAAAGAGGATCAGTGATGAGAGTCCTTCAGAACTGAGGGCTACAGCTAGAAGTAGATGACTAGGCATATCTCAGGACGTTTGATTCTAGGGAGAGCAGATTGAAGACAAATTAAAAGAAAGCTGTGGATAAATGCAGAACCCCAAATTTAGATACTTTCCACAGTATAGAGAGGGACCCAGAAGCTACAAGTGAAGTAATATGGCAAGCTAGAACTGAAGGCACTGTGGCAAAAATCAGAAAATTGGAAAAGTAAAATGATACAACATCAAGACACTATCCCAAATTGTCTCAGAAGAACGTTGCTTGCAGACTTAATGTAACACCAATAATCCTACATCTCCAATTCTCCATATGCCATTGTTTTCATTCTAAGAAGATATTTAAATGCACTAATTGATTCCTGACAGTGAGTTCCATCAAGTGGTGAAAAAAGAATTTTGAAAATGGAAAGTAGAAGAGATTCTTTTTTAACATAAGATATACTTATTGAAGGGCATTAACATATTGACCACTCGTATGGCTTCTTCGAAAGTTTGAGAAAACTTACCTGAATTTCATGGACTTACCTCCAAAATTTATGTAAAAGCATACGTATCTTTAATAACCTGCATTTATATACTGAAGATATTGTGCCTTACATATATTCCAGATGGCAATCTGTAGCACATTTCATTAATGTTTTATAATTTAATTAGCAGTTCTCCATTTGGGAGACATGTCATACTCATATATTTCCTTTATTATAAACAATGACACAATGAACATCTTTCAACGAATGCAGAATTTAAATAATTGACTTATTTAGATACCGTACCCAGAAGTATATTCCTGGCAATCCATAGTAATGGTTTTATAGTTTTGGATTCATTGTATAAACCTGTTTCCCAAAAAGATATAAACATTTATACTATTTATTTATACTCGAACTCATGATCCCAAGATTGAGTCACATGCTCTACCAACTGAGCCAGCCAGGCACCCCTATAATTTACTATCTTAGATGAAACACAGAGCATCCTACACCTAAGTTTTGAAACATAACAGCTTTTCAGCATGATGTGGTGTTAGAGTTGGAAATATTCATAAAGATAATTTTGCCCAATTTTGTTATTTTTTTAATTTACATTTTTATTAATTTTTTAACTTTAAGAAAAGTTGTAATACATACAATTTTTTGCAGGTTTAAGTTTACAGGGAAAAAAGGAGTGGAAAGTACAGAGAATTTCCATATATTTTCTCCCTTGTACCTCCAGTTTTGTCTCTGGTTAACATCTTGCATTAACACGGTGCATACACTTGTTATAATTGATGAGGCAGTATTGATACATAATTAACTAAGGTCTGTGGTTTATGTTAAAGTTCACTCTTGGTGTTGTAAATTCTGTAGGTTTTGATAAATGAGTGATACATGTATCCATCATGACAATATCATTCAGAATAGTTTCACTGCCCTAAGAACACTCTGTGCTTTATTTAGTCATGCTTCCTTGTGAACGCTGGAAATTTCTGATCTCTTTATGGTCTCCATACTTTTGTGTTTTTTCCCCTGGAGATATCATATAGTTGGAATCATATAGTATGCAGGCTTTTCAGATTGGCTTCTTTCACTTAGCCAAATGCATTTAAGTTTCCTCCAGGTCTTTTTCTGGCTGGCTAGTTTATTTCATTCTTATTGCTAATTAATATTCCCCTGGAGGGACATATCATAGTTTGTTTATCCATTCACCTATTGAGGGCATCTTGGTTGTTTTCAGTTTGGGCAATTATGAATAAAACTTCTATAAGCCTTCCTGTGCATGTTTTATGTGGACATAAGTTTTCAACTCATTTCGGTAAATACCAAGGAGCATAATAACCAGATCAGATGGTAAAAATGTATTTAATTTTGTAAGAAACTGCCAAACTGTCTTCCAGAATGGCTTTACTATTTTCCAATTCTCTTATTTTAAAGTTGAAGAAACACTCCTAAAGAGAGCCAGTGATGTATTCAAGGTTATAGAGTGAATCACTATTGGAGGAGAGAATTGAATCCAGGTTACCTGACTGCCTGTTCACTGGTCCATTACATCACCACTAAGTCCACTGGGTTTCTCATGGGTTACATCACTTTGCATAACAACAAAAGAACAGTACTTATTAGTATGTATTTTTATTATTGTGTTGTAAAACACGTCTGCAATGTTTATGTTCCTATACATCAATCAAAAACATATTGTCCTTTTAAAAATGAAGTTTAGACAATGTAGTGGATATTAATGTCTTTATTTGCTTGTTGGTTTTCGCTGTTCAGGAAATCTCCCTTCCTAAGAGAACTTTAGTATTCTTTGGCAGCATGTTCAATGGCTCATTACCATCGTATCCATTTTGAGCTTGTGGTGGGCAGAATTCTAGATGGCCCCCTGGTGCAATTATCATGATTATGTTACTTTAGATAGCAATAGGGTTTTGCTGATATGATTAAGGTACTACTCAATAAACATTAAAAGTATAGGAAAATAGGAAATATAGGAAAAAGTATAGGAAAATAATCCAGGTGGGCCTATTCTAATCACAGGATTCCTTTAGAAGGTACCTTCTGCTACCTTCTTCAGCTGGTCAAAAAGTCAAAAGATTGAAAGTGTGAGAAGGATTGGATGAATCTTCGCTGGCCTGAAAATGGAGGTTGACATAAGTCAGGGCTGGAAAGTATTGTCTTAGAGCTGAAAGTGACCCATTGTTAAGAGACATCAAGAACGTGGTGACCTCAGTCATCCAACTTCAAGGAACAGAAGACTGCCAAAAATCTGAATGAACTTGCAAACAGATTCTTCCCCAGAGACTTAAGATAAAAGCACAGCCTGGTAGCAGCTTGATTTTGGCCTTGAGAAACCCTAAATTGAAAACCCAGTGAGCCTGCTGAGACATCTAACCTACACACCTGGGTGTTGTTTTCGGTTGCTGAGGTGTAGTAACTTTTTACACAGCAATAGAAAATTAATACAGATGATAATTCAGGATGACCATCTTCTTCTGGAGAAGCCCACGAGGCCAGATACCCTTTCCTCTACCCTAATACACCTAAAATAGACATAAGATTGAAACTCAACCAACTAGACATTTGTTCTTAGGATTTTGTATTTGAGCACTTGACTCCAGAATGGTAAGAAGAGTCAGAAACCAGGAGTTAAAGATGAAAAATTGTCATGAGACCATTTCTGATTCTGGACAACTCCTATTTTTTTGCTGGCTAGCCATTGCATCAGGCTTATTCTAGAATTCTAAACATGAACCTCCAGATATCCATGGGAATGGTTAAATTTCTGGATATACTTCCCAGTAATTCCATTTTGCTTAGATTATCAAGTTTTTGCCCTGTTGCCTGTATGAAATAAGCCAACGGATACAATTGCTGTACAAAATATAAACCAATTATTCTCTAAATCTTTCCGTCACATTCAGCAACCAAACCAATTTCTTTCCAACCTCATTTGCTTAATGGAATATTTCATGGCCTCATAGTGCCATACAAATCTCTGTCATCCCCAGCCCCATCTGCTTAGTTTGTACCCACTAATTTCTGGTGCTAATATCTGATGGTCCATGTCTTGGAGAAATGAGAGTCAGGTATAGTGGTAAGTTGGAAGTTTAGGAATAGTGATTTAGTCACTATTTATCATTTTGTTCATGAGGTAGTTTGAGACGAGTATCCCTATTATCTTGGGAGATTATCTATCCCAATAATGTAGTTCTTCTAAAAGTTGTCAATCTCTAGTACCTCTCAATCCTAGTCATGCTGTAGGCATGATCAAGGCTGAACCAATCATATAATTCAATTTTGTAGTTTTAGGTTTGATTCAGAGATGGACACATGACCCCAAATGAGATCATCAGAACCATTCCCCAGGGTTTTTTCTCAATGAAGCATATTTAAACCTAAGTATTTTATCTTCTATGAAATTATTGCAAATGGTATTATGTTTTAAATTTTGGTTTCCATATGTTCATTGTTAGTGTATAACAATGTGATTTATTGTGATTTGTTTTTGTGTGTTGCATTATTTGTTCTAGAAGGTTTTTGTAGATTCCTTCTTTTCAAAATAGACAATCATCTGCAAATAAGAACAGTTTTATTTCTTCCTTTTAAATAAATATGCAGGCTTTTTATTTTTGTTTTTCTTGCCTGATTGCAGAGGCTAAAATTACCAGTATTATGTTGAATAAGAATAGTGAGAGTGGGATCCTCACTGTGATGGCAGTCTGATAGGGAAAACACACAATCTTTCACCTTTGCACTTGATATTAGCTCTAGGATGTTTCTAGATGCTCTTTATCAAATTGAGGTAGTTCCCTTTTATTTCTAACTTGCTAAGATTATATATATACATATATATGTACATATATATGTATTTTTTTTTAAAATAATGAATGGGTATTGGCATAAGTGGATTTTTTTTAACCTGGTTCTAGGTTTCTTGCTGAAATTAGAACATTTTCCTGAATTTCAGGGACACAAATCTCTCCCCTTTGTCTCTGCTTGCCCAATTTCCTGGACTAGGGACTGGACTATGCTTCCAGTATCCAGCATGCCTTCAAAAACATATCATCTGGTTGTCTTCCAGGCTCTCAGAATCCAAAATGAATAAGCCATAGTCCTGTTTCTAAGAGACTGATAGTCTAATGGGGGAAATGAGAATGATATTAGAGGCTAGGCTGTAGACAGATGGCATGAGAAAGTGTGCAGTGGTGGTAGAGCACATTAATATGGTTCTGAAGGATTAGGATAGGCTTTTTGGGAAGCTTAGACACTTACACTGAGTTTTAAACATAAGAGTGATCTAGCCGGGGGTGGGGTGGGAGGAAATATGGGAAGAAGATGGCAGTAAGCAAGGGAAAGTATTTTATATGTACACAACTGGCTTCAAAACTTGTGGAACTGGGATTCAGATTGTTAAAGGGGCATGCAAATGTCTAGGTTGCAGCAAAAAAAAAAATAGCTTAAAGTAAAATTGAGGAAGCACTTGATGGCAAAGGATATTCAATAATGAAATTGTGCTATTATTGGAGTTAGAATTAAATAGATCCTGGAGACCTTTAAAAAGAAAAGAGATACCTTTTGAATGCTTTAACTCTAGGCCTACACTGGAAGCTAAGACAGAAATATAATGACATAGTTAGTATTTTAAACAGCTCAAAGCACTTTCACGGACATTATTAGATTGCAGACATCCAAAATTACTGAGCCCTATCCAGTCTTTACACTTCCCCTCTCCAAATTCCCATCCTGCCATAATCATGACCTCATTCTCAAGAAAAACAAAAATGTCTATAGGCAGCAGGTAAGCAACCTGAAAGATTACATTCAGCTAAGGTAAATGAGAGGAGATGATATTTCCCACAAAATGTTATAACTCAACCTCCTGGGGGCTATTTGGCCATTAGTTCTTAGGTTATTGAAATTTATTTCCTCAACCTAAATACAGGCATATAAAAAGGGATTTTTTTAACTCAATAATTACTGGCAATAAAGAAAAGAATGAAACCCACATTGCCAAACTTAATTTGGATAATTCAACTGAAGAGAATCTTCAAAATTCCAAATAAATATGAGACCATACAAAGGCATTATCATTTGGCTAATATACTCATTGATTGCCTACTGTGTACCAGTCATTATGCGAAGAACTGTAGGAAGTACAGATGAAGCTGACCTTATGCCCTTCCCACAAGAAATGTGAGGTGAAAAGTTAGTATGTATGTAATGCTCAGGTACAATACTAGCGGAGAGACAAAGAGGTGTGAAGTGTTTTATCTGTAATGAAGACTATTTTACTGCAGAGCAAAGAAGTTTGGTTAAATGCATGGGTGGGGCAAACAACACAGAATTCAGTTTGGTTCGAATGTAACGTTTAAGAGATGAGTAGGGATGGGTGCCTGGGTGGCTCAGTCGGTTAAGCACCCAACTTTGGCTCAGGTCATGATCTCACAGTGAGTTCAATCGCCGAGTCGGGCTCTGTGCTGACAGATCAGAGCCTGGAGCCTGTTTTGGATTCTGTGTCTCCCTCTCTCTCTGCCCCCCCCCCCCCCCCCCGCCCCGCCATGCTCACTCTCTGTCTCTCAATAATAAATAAATGTTAAAAAAATTTAAAAGAAAAAGAGATGAGTAGGGAGAATAACACTTTTAGTGCTATCTTGACATACACATACACTACTTTGATGCTACAAGGGACTTAGTATCCTGTTGATCAAGCTTCAAAAGGCAGATTACCCATCTATCCTACCCCCAAAGGAGTCAAGTCTTCAATCTCTTGCCTTGGTTATTTCTTATATAGATGTCTATTTGGCCAATTGATAACTATCATTTTTTAAAATCTTATAATGCAAATACTTTGAAAAATATGTGGTTTATAAGACAATTTTACTTTGCAGTGCTAACTAACAATCTATATTTCCAAGGTCTATGATTCAGGTGAGTTGAAGTTCCAATAATTAAAAGTGTCTTGATTAACCTTCAAGGCCTTGTTCCGTTGTGTTGAGGTGAAGATGTTTAATAGGCACTGTACTAGGATGCCATTTATTAGTCTACTAGCTTTCTTCAGCATTTGTCATATACATACCAACCAATATGTAGTCATTTTCTCAGTGATTCCCTTTTCATTGTTTACAATTAATCTCTCTGCCTAGATATAAGTAATAGCACAATGCCATTTTTATATTTAAATCATATATGTCTTTCTTAGACTTGCTCAGAGACAGTAGGGAGACAGAGATAAGTGAACCAATTACATTTTCTCCCCAATATTTTAAAATATGTGACCCAAGGAGACTCAAGCATTCTGGAAGAAGGCAGAACAGAGATATTATGAGTCTGTGCTGCCTTAAAAAAGCACAAACCGTGAATGAATCAAAGCCTAGGAGAGTCAATAGGGCTAATACAGTGTCTACACATCTTCCAGTGCCTAATTCCTGAGAAGCTTCACTTAATGGTTCTTTCCTCATTTTCATAAATATTCTCCACATAAAACATTGTTCCTTGAGGTAAAATTGATGATACCAAAAACTAAGCTAACACAATTAGACACCGTCACTGGGTAAGGCATGTGAACCCTGGAGACGAGAGGATTTTGTCTTCCAGGTGAGGCATTGGAACAGGCTGGGATTTTGATCATTTGTCCCAGGAAGATAAATGGATTGAAAACAGCTGAAGATGCCTCAAATGAGTAATTCAGGGGTGTGAGGGGAACAGAAGGGAATCACTGTTGGTGGTTTGCTCTCAAGCTGGAAGGTCGTAGAACTCCACAGTCAGAGTTGACCTCATTCCTAGTAGTCAAAAGAGTTTAGGGAAAATGATGAGTAAACAAAGGAAACCACAGGACAGGGAAAGAAAAAGGAGCTAGAGCCAAACAAATAGACGATTGATTGGTAGATAGATAGATAGACCGACCAACTGACCTGGGAAGAACAAGAATGACTCAGAAAAGAAAGAGAAGAAATAGGAAGAGAAAGAGAAGAGATGACATCCTCAGTTCCAAAACTTTGTCCTTGCTGTGCATTATATCCTATGTTTGGATACTATAACTGTGTTTAGAACTCCTCTACCCCAGCTCCATGCCTCCATTCCTATTACCATGCACACACACCAGTTATTTGTGCTACTTTGAATGAATGGCTTTTTCTTCTAACAACAGCAGTACCACTACCTGAATAAACCTGGACTGAATCCAGCTTAGCTCATTTAGCATTATACATAAGAGGTTAGGGCTTACCTGCAAGCAGGCTTCTAGGCCAGTGCTTGCTTGTTCCCAACACTTTGTTATAAAAAATTTTAAGCATACAGTAAACATGAAAGGATTTTCAGTAAATACCCATATAGGTAACACTTACATTGTACCATTAAAATTTTATCATACTTGCTTTATCAAATATCTATCCATCTCTTTACCCATCCATTAATCTGTCTTAGTTTTGATACATTTCAAAATAAATTACAGATATCCATATGCTTACACCTAAATGCTTCAGCATGCATATCATTATCTAGAGTTTAATATTTATTTATAATTTGATGTAACATTTACATTAAAAGGTGCAATTTTATATACTCTGTAATGTAAGTCCGTATGCAGATTAAAATACTGTGTTGTTATCCCTCATGCCACTTACCAGGCAATCCCTTTCCCTACTCTGCAGAAATAATCAATGTCTTCATTATTTTTCTCTCTAGATTTGTTTGCCTTCTGTAGAATTTCATATGAATGAAATCACACAATATATGCTCTTTTGTGTAAAGCTTTTTCGCTCAGAAAGATGTTTTTGAGAATCATCCACGTTGTTGCATGAGAACCATTTTAAAATTCCATTTTACTGGTGAGTGAATACACCAGTTTGTTTATCCGTTCTCCGGCTAATAGGCATATGAACTGCTTCCACTTTGAGGGTTTTAGGACTAAAGCTCTCAGGAAAATTTTTGTACAAGTCTTGTTGTGAACATAGGTTTTCATTTCTCTGGGGTACATACTTAGAAATGGAATTGCTGCGTCAGAGGGTAGGTATGGGGATGTATTTACTTTTATAAGAAAATGCTACACATTTTTTAAAGTAACTGTACCATTTACATCCCCCCCCCCACACACACACAAATGTATGAAAGTTCCACTTGCTCTGCAATATCACCAGCCTTTGGTGTTGTCCCTCTTTCTAATTTTAGCCATTCTATAGTAGATGTATATAATAGTATCTCAGTGTTTTTAATTTTCAGTCCCTAATTACTGATGATGTTGAGACCTTTTTCCTGTGCTTCTTGGCCAACTGTATGTTTTCTTTTATGAAATATCTGTGTGTAGTTTTTGTCCATGTTTGTGCATTTTTATTGGATTGCCTATTCATTTTTATAATGGAGTCCGGTGATGTATAGAAGTTTTAAATGATGACGTCTAATTGATCATTTTCATCTTGTATGGTTATTTCTTTCTTGTTGCTGTCTAAAAGACCTTTGCTCACCTGTAAGTCTTGAAGATATTCTCCTGTGTTTCCCTATGAAAGTTTTATTGTATTTTTGCTCTTACGTTTGGGTCTGGGATTCTTCATAAGTTAAGTTCTGTGTAAGGTGTAAAGTAGGAATTGCTTTTTTTTTTTTTTTTTTTTTTACTGAATTCCTTGTTATAACAGTACCATTTCTTGTGGAAAAATATCTTTGTCTGTCTCTGTTTTCTACATTAGACTCCTCTGTTGCCTTTGTCAGAATGGTTTATATCCTTTATTCTGTTCCACTGACCCACTGCTAACAGTAATTCAACCACTGCACTACTGAAATCACAACAGCATTATAGTAAGTTTTAAAATTAGATAGTGTGAGTCTCTCTTATGGTTTTATTTTTTGAATCTTTATTCTTTTTCAAGATTGTTTTTTATATTCCCGATTCTTTGTACTTCCATATAAATTTTAGAATCAGCTTGTGAGCTTCTATGAAACAATCTGCTGTAATTATTTGGGGAAAATCGACATCTTTTTTTTTTCGACATCTTAATAATACTGAGTTTTCCAACACATGAACAAGTTATACCTTATTTATATCTTATTGTATGTGCTCTTTAATAATCCTCAGTGATGTTGTGTGGCTTTCAGTGCATATCTCCTATATAACTCTTATTGAAAGCATTCACAATTTTTCTTTAAATGATGCTATTGTATGTAAAATAATTTTTTATTTAAATTTTTTATTATAGTGTATAAAAATTTAATTGATGTTTGTATTACTTTTTTATCCTGAAACTTTGCTTCACTTGCTTACTGATTCTAATAGCTATTTTTCAATTACTTAGAATTTTTTATATACATAATCATGTCATCTGACTCATTTGATACAATGAAGCATCATCTTTTTCTGCGCTCAGTACACATGCATTGCTGGAAAGAGAAGAAAGAATATGGTAAGAAATGGAGTTTATAGTCATTGGATAGATATTCAAGTTCTTTTTCTCTTTAATTTAATTCTGGATTAGATAACACTAGAAAAAAATCCAGAATTAGATGGAAGAAATTCAAGTATCTACTCCCTCTTCATCTAAAGAATCAAACAGACTTCTTATTCACATCTTATAATGTAATAAAGGGAGAAATATCACCTTTCAACGCTCCCTCTTCACTTTCATTTGTGAACTCCTCAAAGCCAGTCATGTTCCTAGACTCCCCATTCCAGAGCAGAATTTCTGGCTATATAATCTTGGGTAAATAGCTTTGTTTCCCACTGAACGAAATTTCTCCCTGATATGACAGCTAGAAAAAGTGAGCTACAGACATGGGAAATATAACAACCACCCATTAGGTGCTATAGAGTTTAAAAGTAAAGACATCAGAGGAGCTCTTTTGGCAAAGGTCAGTTGCCTGGTCGTACAAGTCCCCATGGGATGTCACTACCTTTTTAGTTCCAAATCCATTTGGGCACTGTCCATTGGCCTGCCTGCCTCATAGTTCAAAGTGTTTCAAACTTTATCCGATTCAGGAATGCTGGTTCACACTGACAGAGGCTCAGAAGAGACCTATGACTAAAACCAGCATAACAATGTACTAATTTACACTGAGAAATATAAATCTAATGTAAATTGAGTTTTATGTCAGCCTGGGCAGTACATTCTCTCCCGATAGACCAGATAAGTAGAAAGATAAATTAGCAGAAAGTATGCCTGATCAGCACAGGATTGAAACAAGGCAGATGAGTCTATATGATGCAAATACTTAATTGCTTCAGTTTAATAGACCCTGAGCATCCATCTCCATAACTGGCATACTCCAGCAACTTGAATCAGACGGATGATATTTTTAGGCCAGAGAATGTTCTTTCCGGGCAGAGCAAGTCTAATGACTGCTCTCTACCTTCCACTGAAGAACTTTCAACCTGTCTTTATGCATCCTTTCTGTGGTTAGGTTTTTACCTTCCATTAGGTTATTAAACTGATTTGGAACAATTCTGTATTTTTGAAGTAACTTGGCATTTTCTTGCTCGTACCCATCGTGGGTTGATTTCATGACCTACACGTTAGTAAATAATTTGATCTATCTTGTTTCAAAGTTCTTCTTCCCTTTGATATTGTTTTGATTTGTGTCCAATTGAAAGCAAGGCACACTTAGAATGTCCTGTAAATTCTTACTGAGTCTTCAGAATGATCCTGAGAGGGAGACATTGTTACTATATTTTCTTTTAATGGGCATGAAAACTGAGATTTAGAGAATTTAGCTGATTTTTCCATTGTCAGTTGAAATAAATATATGTACACATGCATACATATATGCATACGTGCATATGTATGTATATGTATACATACTGGGCATCTGTTGTGCACCAGACATGGCAGAAGTGATGGGGTAATAAACGACCTATCTTTATTGTCTATCACTTAAGCAATATCATTGTGAAATTTAAACGTACGGAACATTTTGCAAACTCCATTATGCTGTGTCAATGTTGGGGAGCTTTGTTCCATCTGAGGCTCATTTTGTGTAATGATTTAATGAGTATGTGAATGAGTGAATGACTGTACAGTATCTTCAGCATTGCTTCTTTCTATAAATAAAGGAAAAGCAAAGTGGAATAAGTATGTTCAAATTTTTAGAAATTTCAAATGACCAGGGTCCTAGTTGTTGCAACTTTTAATGAATTCCAGCAGTGTTCTGGCATTGTGCAGGATACAGAGGAGACATGACCCAGACTAACAGACACACCATCAAAGTGGGACAAAGGCCATCAAGATAACAGAAGGAGAAGGTGAATAACTTGTTCCAAGAGGAAACAGCTGGAGCTGGTTTCTGAATGCTAAACAGTTTTGAGTTTCTCTTTGATTCAAGAAAGCCAGATCCTCACGACTTCAACTTTGAGATGTGTTCTGAACATCCATAAGACCCCCAAACTGAGTTGGGAATCTCCTGTGGAGAGGTTTCCTTGGGTTATTTTCTTAACTCCTCTCTTCTGCATTGGTTTGTCGATGTAAGAGAAATGGCCTTTGTCTGATATCTTCTTCTCTGATCCCAGCACAATGCTAGAGGGGCAAAGGTCTTGCAACATATAAAAGAAAAATATAAGACAGACTGACTGGTAAGATGTTTCAGTTTAAAACAACATCAATAGGTTCCATTTATTTGGTTCTTAATATATACTAGATACCATGATAAGCACTTAAATAGAGTGTCTTATTTTAACATTAAGTCAACTGTGGTTGGGTGGGCTATCATAATCGACATGTTATAGGTGAGGACCCGGAGGCCCAGAGGGGAATAGTGACTTACCCAAATCCAGTAACCTCTAAGCAGTCATTTAAATGCACTCATGGAAAGTTCTTAAAACTCCAAGAACTTAACTGCTCCCCACACTGGTAAGGGCCTACAGGTTGCAGTTGCCTCAAAAGCTTTCTTCCTGGCTCTAGCCTAATATAATTGTCCCTTTTTCCTGTATCCTCTAAAATATTTCTTTTGAGTCTATTAGAGATTAAACATTTAATGTTGTTTTAGGTATCAACACATGTATTTCTGCACTAGATTCTCTTCTTCTTGAAGTCAAGGATAATCTCTCTTTTTTTTAATGTTTATTTATTTTTGAGAGAGAGAGGGAGAGAAAGTGTGTGAGTGGGGGAGTGGCAGAAGGAACTGAGACACAGAATTTGATGCAGGCTCTAGGCTTTGAGCTGTCAGCGCTGAGCCCAAGGGGGGCCAAACTTGCAGAGATCTTGACCTGACCCGAAGTCAGATGCTTAACTGGCTAGCCACCCAGGTGCCCCAAGGATAATCTTTAAACCTGTTTGTCCCGCCATGGTGCATAAGACCTTATTCAAGACAGTCTTTAGCAAGCATTGGCTGAATTACAGGTCATCTGAATGCTTGACTTGAATTAAATAGTACATAAGCTAACATGAAAATGCCATAGATTACCTGTTTCATGAATTTTGCTAAGATCATGGACCCATCAGAGATACGTCCTAATTCATAAGTAGGGAAACCTTGCTAATCTCTATTATAAACAAAAAACAGGAGCAATTATTTTACATCTACTATACTCTTATTATTTTGTTATAACTATGTGAGGATAGAATTCCTCTACTAAAAGAATTTGTCCCAGACAAATGCTCATTATAAGTTTGTTGACTGACATTAAAAAACAGAGGGCGGTGATGTCAGCCAGATGACCAAATAAGATGTCCCTGCCTCTCTCTTTTTTTTTTTAATAATGCAAAACACATTCACCTTTTGTAATGCAAATTCGCCCTCCACAACCATAATTTAGTGTCAGTGACAGACTAAAGTACTCTTGTGGGAATTTGGGGATTCAGGTGAGGGATTGTGCAGTATAGACAGAGGAGAGTCCTTTTGAGAAGGTACTACCCAAGTGGCTGACTCCCTCACCCTCATCATAGCTACAGTCCTGGAAACAGCTCTGTACCCCTGAAGACTCAACTATAGCCTGTTCAGCTTTGGTCCTGTCACCAGTACCATACTCCAAGGGACCCAGGAGGAGTCATGCCTACCCATGCATCAGGTAAAGGTATATAGACCTCCATCCTGGCTGGGGACCCTGATGTGGCCTGTGAAGTGCACAGCCTCTTTCACCATCCAGGAGCCCCTGGAAACAAGTCTGCCAAAGTTGGTCAGACTATAGATAAAGAAAGGTCCCGGTAACTGGGCTCCAGCTTGATAAAGCCATGATCTATGAACAGTCTTGCGGTACAGGGACCGGGAGAAATTCCTATCTGTACCCATCCAGATCCTGAAAGGGCCTTATATGGACCTCCAGCCCCATTATAGCCCCAGTTTTCCAGCAGCCCTGAGGGTCCTCCCCAAGGGAGATACTCACGTCTGCAATCCCAAAAATTCTGAAAGGGTCCTATATTTGGATCCAACCCTGTCAAAGCTGCAGTGCACCGACAGGCCAGCCAGCCCAGGGACCAAGCAAGAGACACTCCCATCTGTATGTCTGCACTCTAGGAGATCTTTTTTTTTTTTTTTTTTTTTTTTTTTTAATTTACATCCAAATTAGTTAGCATATAGTGCAACAATGATTTCAGGAGTAGATTCCTTAGTGCCCCTTACCCATTTAGCCCATCCCCCACCCCACAACCCCTTCCGTAACCCTCAGTTTGTTCTCCAAATTTATGAGTCTCTTCTGTTATGTCCCCCTCCCTGTTTTTATATTATTTTTGTTTCCCTTCCCTTATGTTCATCTGTTTTGTCTCTTAAAGTCCTCATATGAGTGAAGTCATATGATTTTTGACTTTCTCTGACTAATTTCACTTAGCATAATACCCTCCAGTTCCATCCACGTAGTTGCAAATGGCAAGATTTCATTCTTTTTGATTGCCGAGTAATACTCCATTGTGTATATATCCCACATCTTCTTTATCTATTCACCCATCGATGGACATTTGAGTTCTTTCCATACTTTGGCTACTGTTGATAGTGCTGCTATAAACACGGGGGTGCATGTGTCCCTTTGAAACAGCACACCTGTATCCCTTGGATAAATGCCTACTTGCACTCTAGGAGATCTTGAAAGGGCCCTATGCTTGGCTCCTGCCTTTCCAGTCCAGTCTATGAACAATATTGCAGGCCCAGGGAAGTAGGAGGAAATATTCCATCTACATACCCAGATATCTTGAAAATGCGCTATACTCACTCAGTTCCAATCCCTCCTAGCTGCAGTTTATGAGCAGTCCAACCAGTACAGACATCAGGTGGAACATACCCACATCTACACTTCAGGTAATCCTGAAATGGCTCTATACTCAGCTCCAGCCCCTATAGCCATGGACAGGGACCAGTCCAACCCACCCAGGGACCTGAGGGATGACACACCCATCCATGCCTCCAGGGCCACATCTGCAGATTTCTAGCTTGGTTTTGGAAGTTGCAAGAGCCCTGGAGCTCTGTTCTAGCCCTACTTGGCTTACAGTCCTGCCCACCCTGGGATGCATCCAGTGATCAGGGAGCTGCCTTCTCAGGAACGTGATGGGAGCTGCACCGATCTGCACATCTGGTTATAGGACTGCTGTCTGAGGACCCAACTGTGGACCCTGAATCAGACACTTGTCCCAATGTCACCCCATCAAACAAAGTCCCAGAGTCCTATCCACCCAGGGATCACACATGACCCACACTCACCTGAGCCGCTTGTAACAAGCCCACCAACCACAGATCCCAGTGCAGACCCAATGACAGACTTGTAACCATTCCAACCCAGTGCAACTGCAGTTCTGGCTGTAATCCCATCAACCTGGAGTTAGACTAGAGATCTTTACCTGCTGAGACCACTCAGTAAGGGCTAGAAACAGTGTTTGAATATAGATGTAAAGAAAAAAAAAAAAAGCCTGAAGCTGGAGTGTATTAGCAATAGGACTAAAAAATATGTGTGTGTGTGTGTATCAAATTATGTTGTAGAACTTAAAAACTTGAATTTACACAATATTATATGTCAGTTATATCTCAATAAAGTTAGGGGGAAAGAGTATGAATCATAAACTGCACACCACAAAGTTCAATTCTGGATCTTGAGAAAAACCTTCATAAGCATGACTTCCTTAGGTTGCAAAAGATTGGAAACCCTGCTCAGCCTTCTGTTTGAAGCTGTCCTTGTCTACCTCTCAATCCCATCTGAATTAATCTACCTTACATCTCTCTAAATCCAGAGGGTTCATTAACTTTGCCTTGGAAGGTCCTAGTTTCCCAGACTCAGATTTTCTTTCAGAAGACTTCTGCCTCCTAAGGAATTAACATGTAAGAAACAGGAGTATGGAGAAAGTCAACTGACATAAAAATGTCACTTGACAAAATGGGCTGATTAAATAGTAAAAGGTCATTAATTCAGAATCTGTTAGAATTCAGTCTAAGCTAGAGTGAACTCTGCTTTCCTGTGCCTATGAACACATGATTGGTAAGAGACATAGCGTGGTAGTATTAGAGGAATATATATTTTAAAAATTGACAAGATGCTTCCAATTATGCTTTGCCTGTAATAATCATAATGCCACCAGCAATTCATTCATATATTTTTGCTTATCATATTCACCAAAAACCTTTAATACCCAGCACCTTATTTATCTATTTATTTATTTATATATACATTGTCTAGCTCCAAAAGGAATTTGAAGTGGACAACATAATTTCTTTTTTTAGCCCAATTCAATTGAGCATCATATATTTGTAGATTTTGTTACAAAGAACACCTGCATGTCTCTTAGTTCACACAGCAAAGTCATCTGAAGTAGGTAGGAGAGTGCTTTTAGAGCCCATTTCATAAGTGAAGAAACTGAGGCTCATATACCTTGATGACTTGTCTAAGCTAATCATACGGTCAGTGGGAGATGCAGACAAGGGGCCTTGTGAGGGTCACAGTCTGGAAATATCTCCATTGCACTGGCTGCTTCCCATAATTAGTATGCACGCTTGAAAATAAAGGTCTGCCTTCCAAAAAACAAAAGGGCAAATTTAATTCAGATGTCTCATTATTCCAAATAATTTATCTGAAAGTTAGGACCCTGGCCTGGAATCACAGAGGTGAGGCAGGAAACTCGGGCTCAGGATGGTCAGGCATGGGCATCAGTGAAAGGTTGAACCTAGATGTGAACTGGTCACAAACATCTCTCATTTCAATTCCCTCCTCCTCACTAGCCCAGACACTGCTATTGTCCAAGCTCTTTTATTTATTTATTTATTTAGAGAAAGAGAGAATGCAAACAGGGGAGGAGCAGAGAGGGGGAGAGAGAGAGAATCCCAAGATTCGGGGCTCAAACTCATGAACCGTGAGATTAGGACCTGAGCCAAAAGTCAGATGCTTAACTGACTGAGCCACCCAGGCACCTGGTGCCTGCTCTTCCAAGCTCTTCTTAAGCTCTTCTTAAAATGTGAAAGGAGCCTCTACAGCTGGACCTTCCATGGTTCCAGTGCTTATCCAATAGAATTAACCTTTTTTTTTGTTTTTTCCCCCCCAGAGAGATTTAATCAAATCACCTACTCCTGCTTAAATATTTCTATCTCTTTGTATTGGGTTATAAAACATAATAAAATTCCCTTAGCTTGGAATGTAAAATCCTTGAAGAGTCTTGTCCCAGGAAACTTCCTTTCCCATGCTACTCTCCAGATGCCACGTGCTTCTTTAATGTGCATATTTCATTATTCTTAGGGCATTTTACATTCCTTTGTCATGTTGTATTTGTTTTTATGACTTTTCCTCTGTAACTTGAATGTGCTTTTCCCTTATCCCACTTTTTAAGTGCAAAAATCTCTTTGTAGCCTTTAGGATGCAGTTGAAATGGTATGTCCTTATACTTACGGAAAATTTACTGACTCTCCAGGCAACATCACAAACTACTCATTGTGTTCACAGAAAAAAAAATGATGAGGCATCATTCATCATTTACTTGGCTTTGTTTACAAGTGTCTCTTGTAAGCAACTATGTCTCTTGTAAGCATACTAAGCAACTATGCATGAAGATTGACCTAAGAAAACAATCAGACATGTATTCAAAATGTATGCATAAGTTTTTCCATTCTTTGTATAAGTGAAAAGTAAAACAACAGTATACCCCAAAATTGGACAGTGGTTTAATAAAATCTTTCTTTCTAACCATAACTTCATCTTTAAGACTCTTACCTAGTCTCATAGCTTTTAAATCCCTTTAGATGTTGGTGACTAATAAATGTATGCCTCCAGCTTGAATCTTTCCTCTCAATCCAGCTGCTTATTTGAGATCTCTATTTAGAGATGCCATATAGATCTCAAACTTAACATGGTCAAGAATGAATTCCTGACAATCTCTTCTAAACTGATTCCCCAAGTATTCTCCCCCATCTTAGTTGATGGTAGCTCTCTTCTCTAGTGGCTCAGGCCAAATACTTTGGGCCCTTGACAGTTTTCATGCTCCAACTCATCATACCCAATCTCTTGGCAGATCCTTCACCAATACCTTCAAAATACATACCCAACTTGATCCTTTCTCACTACTTCCAGGGCTGTCACACTCACCCAAGATATTCCTTACCTAGATAAAAGCAACAATCTGAAAATGGTTTTCCAAATTCTGTCCCTGCACCCTTCTATTTTCAACCTACTGAGACATCCCTTAAAAATAGAATCGAGAGGGGTGCCTGGGTGGCTCAGGTCATGATCTCATGGCTTGTGAGTTTGAGCCCCGTGTCAGGCTCAGTGCTCACAACCCAGAGCCTGGAGTCTGCTGGGATTCTGTGTCTCCTTCTCTCTCTGCTCCTCCCCTGCTGGTGCCCTGTCTCTCTCTCAAAAAATAAACATTTCAAAAAAATTTTTTTAAAAAAATAGAATCCAGATCTTTCCTTCCTCTGCCCCAAATTCTCAAAACCCATCTCACTTACACGAAAATCTAAGTCCTTCTGATGGCCTACCAGGCCTACATAATCTGACCATGAATTCCATCTCTGATACATATCCCTATATCCTTCCCTTTGTTTAATTGGCTCCAGTCCTTTTTGTTACCAAAACGTGTCAGACCCACTTTTGCACCCTATTTGCACTTGATATTCCCTCTACCTGGACTGTTGTGTTCTTCCCCCAGGTGTCTGCCCAGCTCCTCCCCTCACTTACTTTTTGTCTGAAATTCACTATTTGTGTGGTAGTGGCCATCCTGCATTCCTGGCTGTCCCATCTAAATTTGCAGGCTCAGCACTTGATGTTTTCCTATCCCTTTACACGATTCAGTTTTCATCTTACCATGTAATATACTATCAGTTTTACTTTTTATCTTCTTCATTGCCTTTCTGTGCACCAGAAACTATGTTCCCTAAATTCAGGAATTTTTGTCTGATTTCTCTCTATATTCTTAGCATTTCGAACAATGTTGGAAATCATAAATAATTGTCAAAAGAAGAACGGAAGGGAGAAGGGAAGAAAGGAAGGGAGGAAAAATTCATCTATTATATTTATTGTTATGAGGTCATTCATAAGAATGAGGTTGATTTATACTAATAAGGAAATATTTCTAAAATATTTTATAGGGAGAAACTAGATTTCCGAAAAGCATGCATAATATTATTTCAGTTTTTTAAGGTAAATGATTTTATAAGGCTGAAGATATATAAAATGAGGGCCGAGAAAGGCATGTGCCATTAAATAGTGGTTGTCTCTGGAGGTGGTATAAAATGGCACTTACTATCTTTGTTTTGCATTTCTCTATAATTTGCATTTAAAAATATGTATGTATTAAAATTTTAACAGTGGAAATTTGATATTCAGTGATGGCGTAGATACATATTTTTTGCACATTGAAAGCTGTTTATAATATACTCGTCATGTTGAAGAGCAGTTTAGAGAATAGTAATAATGTAAGCGTTAATGTTCAATTTGGAAATCCATACACCCCTCAAATTAAATGCATTTTTTCATATTTGTTGCCAAAACACATTTGGTCACAAAACCTAACCTGAGCTAACATGGGTTTATTTTTAGACTTTAGCACCACATAATGTGAATATTCATAACTTTTACTAATTTTGCCCTCGACCTGCTGTAGGTGATATGTCATATAATAAATATGATCCAAATTAGCTTTCTAAAACCTAAACAAATTTTGAAACACATCCAACCTCAAGATTTTTTACATAAGGCATTTTGGATATATTTTTTGTATCTTCACACCAAAACTATTTTTGCTCAGTATGATTTTGATTAAGTTTTTTTTTCTGTTTTTGCTCAGTGGAATCTTGCACTTTTTTTTGCTTTCTACAAGAAACTTCTTGTGCAATAAGTCTACAATAGACTCCTTGTGTAATAAATAAAATAACATATAAATTAAGCTAAATTAAAGTAAAACTTTAGGTAGTAGCTAATAGGCATGGAAAAAAGTGTCTTAAAATTGAGAGAGCTGTTGCCTTAGCTAAGTGTGGCTTTGTGTGTTGCCTCTTGAAACTAACCAAACCTAAGATTTTGTTGACTCAGTATCTGGGTAAGAAAAAGGTAACATAGTAGATTATACAAACTGGGTAAATGTGGATGAGATAGGTATATAGGAGAGGACAGATTCCAAAAATAGTCTGGGACAGGTTCTGCCCCAGGGACAATTTCAATGCTGCGGTGTTGAGAGAGGCACGTTCATGGCGGTTTTGCAGCACTTAAGCATAGGGCAATAGCATTTCCCCCATCCCAACATTGAGGGCTGGTTTCCACTAAAGACAGGAGGGAGTGCTGACGATATTAATAGAAGGAGCATGTTCTTTTCCTGTTCAGCTATTTAAAGAAATGTTCAGCTGCAAGGTGTGCTGATTTATGCAGCTTATCTTCTTCAACCCAGATAGAGCTCACTGCTTCTCCCTCCCATTACATCTCCCACTTAATGGATCTGTAACTGACTTTCATTTTGTGATATAAAATTTACAAGAAAGAGGGTGTGTGTGGGGGCACTGTTATTGTTTCTAGGTGCTGCTGATCACACTTGTGTGGGGTATGAACACCCTTAATTGGGTTCTTGGCTATAAATGCCTCGTAAACAAATTTAGAAGACAATCAGGCAGTGTTAAAGGAGAGGTGGGAAATTATTGTCACCAACTAGGTGACCTTAGATTGTAATAAAAATGATTCTTCATGGGGATTAGAAATACAACCAGCTTCTCAGGAATGGCTTAGAAATGTGGCCAGCTAAAATGTAACAGAATTATACCCCAAAGTGAATGCAGCATGCAGTTTGGACTTCAGATTTTTAAAGAATAGCCTTGCATCTGTTTCTTGACACCCTTTCCAGCCTGCAAGGCATAGTTCAATAAATGTTTCCTCATTAAAGCCTTCCCAAATTCCCACCACTTAGAGTTAATTTCCCCTTTTTCTTAGTAACTGCTGTTCATGTTTTATGCATCTTTTAGAGTATTTATTATAATTTTCCCAGTTTTGACTCTAAAATGATAGTGTTTATAATGGAGCTTCTCAAACTCTAGTTGTCTGCACATTTGTTTGAGATATTTAGCCAAATCTGTGTGCTGTCCATATTTTATTTTTTTAATATTCTCATTATATTTACTAACTTTTAAAAACTTTTCTTCTTTAACCTCATCCTAAGTAGTAAAATCTATGAAAATAAAGTGTTACTGAAATTACACACATGCATATATATGTACATATATTTGAAAGCTTATCAAAATAAATCTGTAACTATCAAAATTTTTAAATATTTTTAATGTATCACCTCCAATCATTTAGAATATCATCGGTAGTTTAAATACTGCATACTAAATTCATACCAATCTTTGCAAAATACTGTCCCATTTTACACTGTTAAGTCCTTGGGCCTAGCAACCATGTTTTACACAATGCAGTATATTCACTATTTTTTTGCTGAGCACCTGCTCTATGGAGGATAGTATGCTAGGGCACACAAATCTCAATTTTAAAGACAAATGATATTTTAATATTGTAACATTTTTATATAATTCTTTTTTTAATCTAAAAATTTATTTATTTTTTATAATTTAGGTCCAAGTTAGTTAGCATATAGTGCAACAATGATTTCAGGAGTAGATTCCTTGAGTCCCTTACACATTTAGCCCATCGCCCCTCCCAAAACCCCTCCAATAACCCTCAGTTTGTTCTCTATATTTAAGAGTCTCTTATGTTTTGTCCCCCTCCCTGTTTCCATATTATTTTTGCTTCCCTTCCTTTGTGTTCATCTGTTCTATATCTTAAAGTCCTCTTATGAGTTGAAGTCCTATGATATTTGTCTTTCTCTGACTGACTAATTTTGCTTAGCATAATACCCTCTAGTTCCATTCACATAGTTGCAAATGGCAAATTTCATTCTCTTTGATTGCCGAGTAATACTCCATTGTGTGTGTATAGTACATCTTCTTTATCCATTCATCCATCAATGGACATTTGGACTCTTTCCATACTTTGGCTATTGTCAATAGTGCTGCTATAAATATTGGGGTGCATGTGCCCCTTCAAACAGCATACCTGTATCCCTTGGATAAATACCTAGTAGTGCAATTACTGGGTCGTAGGGTAGTCCTATTTTTAATTTTTTGAGGAACCTCCATACTGTTTTCCAGAGTGACTGCACCAGTTTGCATTCCCACCGGCAGTGCAGAAGAGATCCTCTTTCTCGGCATCCTCGCCAACATCTGTTGTTGCCTGAGTTGTTAATGTTAGCCATTGTGACAGGTGTGAGGTGATATCTCATCGTGGTTTTGGTTTGTATTTCCCCGATGATGAGTGATTTAACCTTTTTTTTCATGTGTTGGTTGGCCATCTGGATGTCTTCTTTGGAAAAGTGTCTATTCATGTCTTTTGCCCATTTCCTCACTGGATTATTTGGTTTTTGGGTGTTGAGTTTGATAAGTTCTCTATAGATTTTGAATACTAACCCTTTATCTGATATGTCGTTTGCAAACATCTTCTCCTATTCTGTCGGTTGCCTTTTAGTTTTGCTGATTGTTTCCTTCACTATTGATGAGGTCCCAATAGTTCATTTTTGCTTTGGTTTCCCTTACCTCTGGAGATGTGTTGAGTAAGAAGTTGCTGCTGCTGAGGTCAAAGAGGTTTTTGCCTGATTTTCCTTTAGGATTTTGGTGGCTTCCTGTCTTACATTTAGGTTTTTCATCCATTTTGAGTTTATTTTTGTGTATGGTGTAAGAAAGTGGTCCAGGTTTATTTTTCTGCATGTTGCTGTCCACTTTTCCCAGCACCATTTGCTAAAGATACTGTCTTTATTCCATTGGATATTCTTTCCTGCTTTGTCAAAGATTAGTTGGCCATATGTTTGTGGGTCCATTTCTGGGTTCTCTGTTCTGTTCCATGGATCTGAGTGTCTGTTTTCATGCCAGTACCATACTGTCTTGATGATTACAACTTTGTAATACATCTTGAAGTCCAGGATTGTGATGCCTCCAGCTTTGATTTTCTTTTTCAAGATTGCTTTGGTTATAGCTCTAAAATATAAAATATTAGAAGTCAAAATGAGTGCCAAGATTCCAAGATGTACAAAACATAAAGACAGCATCAATTATAAACAGAAATGATGATGTCTGGCACAGGGACTTATTTAGGAGATTGTAGAAGGTGACATATTAATGTGGCTGGTCTGTTTTCCTCTAAAGCCCATGCTTCCTCATTTTGCCCTTCAGTTGTGGAAACCTTATTTTTATACCCTTTTGTTTTCCTGATGGAACATTTCTGGAGGAACGTGTTAGGTCCCTTCCCACAGCTGGCTTCTCCCCAAAGGAGGAAGAGTCATGCTTGAGTAATGGTGAAGAGTCTACAGGTAGGAGCTCCTTGGGACATCATGCCTCCAGGTGCCCCTGTGAGTGAAGTGTCCTGTCCCCAAACAAACATGTTTGGTAATCCTGTCTCAACACTAACAAACCTGTACTTTGCTCCCACCTGTCTTAACTTTTGGGACTATTGCCTCAGTTACTAATGAACTTAAGGGGAAAAAAAATATGCTATTGATTGACTTCCTTGAACCATAACAGTATAGTGCCTTCCTATTTTTGAAGTGTTTTGCAAACTCTGAAACATTAGAATAAACATCTTATTGTTATATTTATACTTATTTGTGATATAAATTCACTGCTATCCTTACTAATTATTTTATGTAAAATGTGTACAAATACATATTTTACTTATTTCCTGAGTAAATATATAAAATATATAAAAATATATAAAATATGTACAAATACATATTTAGCTTAGTTTCTGAGAAAGAAAAGACACTCAAGACATGTTATTTGTTTTGTTTTGTTTTGTTTTGTTTTGTCTTGTTCATGCCCTCCTCCTACCCCTACCTCTTAATTACCGATAAAATAATATCGTGGCATTTTCTATCCTTGGCCCAGAGCTGCTGACTCCATCCATCCCTCTCCCTTCATCCCCTGGCCCTCAAGGAAAACATCAAGTTTAGCATGGTAATGTAATTAAGGTCATATTCTGCCTTCAGTCATCCGTGTGCAAATACTGTATGACTAATGAGACCGTCTTAACAGAGTCTCCTAAACTGTATCCTCCAACCAGACTAAATAAGCATGGTTTCCTCAGCCCCTTTATGACAGGAAGGAAAATTTGTCCTCCCCTTCGGGCTTCTGGCAGAGTCAGAAAAGTAAATAGAATCGCTGTTACAATCATGGGCATTTTCAGAACATGTGTTCTAAGCGAAATAAGCTTCATTCTCCCCTATGTCTCTACTCAGCTGCATTGTTGCTTCCTTTCCATTTGCTGGACTAGGGTATCCCGATGGGAATTGAAGTACCAAGCAGACACAGTAGCCTCAGAAGATATGTAGGCATTAATAAAGAACAGGAGAGGGGTGCCTGGGTGGCTCAGTCAGTTGAACATCCCACATCAGCTCAGGTCATGGTCTGGTGGTTCGTGAGTTCGAGCTCCACGTCGGGCTCTGTGCTAACAAACAGCTCAGAGCCTGGAGCCTGCTTCAGATTCTGTATCTCTCTCTCTCTCTCTCTCTCTCTCTCTCTCTCTCTCTCTCTCCACCTCCCCTGCTCATGCTCTGCCTCTCTCTGTCTCTCAAAAATAAATAAATGTTAAAAAAAAGAAAAGAAAAAAAGAACAGGAGGGCCATTACAGTATGTCTGGGTGGAAAAGAACCACCAGAGTCAGGATAGTGGAGCAAGGTTGCAGTTCAGCTGTGGTTGGGGAGTTTAAGTCCCTCCATCTCCTGAACCATAGGTCTGTGTTGTCTGCTCTCTGAAGGGTATTTTTTTAACCTTTTGTATTTTTTTTCATGTACTAGCGATTATGGCAATGACTACATGATAGGGTTCATGTAAGAATTAGGTGAGACCGAGCGGTTTAGACAGCTCACAGCTAGCATAATGCAATGCCAAGAATAAGTAGTAAATAAATATTAGTTATTTTCAGTATTTTAAAATCGTAGACCTGATCCTTCTGTGACTAATTTTCTACTAAATTTATCTTTAAGCCACATCATTGGTCTGATCATAACCATGATATAACTTCATTATTTCTGTCTTGCACTACCAAAGAAAAGCAAACAAACTAACAAACTAACAAACTTAAAACAGTTTCCTGCTGCTTCCTCTTTTGCCTTTCCCTAACCATTATCTCCAAAGTACTGTGGGACTGATCTTTCAGAAAAATGTGTATCTCATCATGGAGTTCTCCTGCTTACAACCCCTCAGTGCTTTAACACTGTTACTAGAATAACAAGCAAAGGCCTCAACGTGGCATAAAATGTCCTACATGATTCAGCTCCTCCCCTCATGCCACCTTTCTTGCACTTCTTCTTTGACCTCTAGTCATGCTCGTCTTTCCTTCTTAGAGTCACTCTTCTTTCTCTTTTAGGGCCTTTGCACATGCTTTTCATGAAACTTTCTCTAGTTAATGTCCATGTGTCCTTCACATCCATTTAGACATCACTCACTCCATGAAAACTTTCTTGACACCCTCTCTGTCCCACCCTAGACAATAATAAGTCCTTTTGCCGTATGATTTTTTTGCATGTGTTTCTGTTTCTTTCAGTACTTACCTAAGTTAAGCAATTATATATTGGTGTGATTACTTTGACTGCCTTCAGTCCCTCTTTATGAGAGTGTGGATCCTGTCCATTGAACACATTTCCCTGGATCTGAAATTGCTTGGAAGGCACTGAATTACTGTTTTGGTAAGGCACTGGGCTATAGCTTCATTGTAAGTATTCTGAAAAATTGATATTAAATGTCTTAAATCATCTGCTTATCGTTGTCCAGTTATCCAGACGTCAAATCATCAACTACTGGGATGTTACACTTATATCAGTGCAAAAAAAGAAAAGGAAAGAACGTTTAAAAGGAGGAGAGCTAAAAATGAGAATGCAGTCAGGCTAGAGCTGGCAGAGTTGGGAGGAGTGTTCCACATCCTGCTATCCTCCCCCTGCAGACATTTCTACTTAGCCCTAACACTTCTCCACTAAGCACAGATTGGTCCTTCTCAATACAACTCTTCAACAACTGGTTGAAACCTATTGGCCAATCCTAGCATATATTTGCACTGGAAGATTTCTTTAATGGTGAACAGTGGTGAATATTATACTGTCAGTGTGGTAGTAGAAGCAGAAAATGATGGTTTAGCTTTTTTTCAGGTATGTTTTGGAATCCTATGTTTTTTCCTGAAGGTCCCTCAAACCCATATTATCTAGAACAGCCATGAATATATAACTAAAATTGGATATGTAATTGAATAAATTAACAGGGAATGGATGAATGAGTGAATGAATGAATGAATATAATTGAGTCATATGGGAATAACAACAGTTCTACCCTTAATTTTGACATGAAGTCCAAAATGCCAGGTAGTATCAGCATCTCTGTCCCCTGTTTTATTCCAAAGTGGGTGGAGGGTCTGACCATATGTGCAAGGCCATATAAAATAGGACAAGAAAGATAGAACATTCCAGCTTCCCCTTGCCGAGTGGGAACTGTTTTGTTTTTCCAGGATCCTGTTCCAGTTCAGATTCCCTGAGCATTTTCAGTGTCCTGGTTTAACACTGAACATGAGGAAAGTTCAATATTATGTATGTTACATGGCCTTCTTAGACTGCCCAGGCTACTCAGACTCTAGGCAAACTGGACTATCCCAGCCACTGGACTTTATTCCTATTCTATTAGGATTTGCCTCCTGCCATCAAACAGAAACACTTCGGATCCACAGCTGAGCTCTGCAATCTTTTTTGACAGCTTATCCACTACTCGGGTTTAATCTGCCCCAGGTAGATCAAAAAGAATTGATATGAATTTTTTGATTGGGTGCCTCTCTTTTTTCTCTCCATCTCTTTACCGTTCGGCAGCTGAAGGGGATCCATCATGATAATTTCCCGTTATTAGGTTTGAAGTGTTTTGAATGTGAAATGCCTTTTCACTTAGAAAGAATTGATGCCTATAACTTGTAATGTGTTAGCAGTTTGGTGGAGTGCTTGACAGCCCAAACTGCATTACAGGTAGCTAATCCCCATGGCTGAGCTCCATTAAAGAATAGATCGTATCTGTTAATACAGCCGTAGAGTGTGGGTCATTGTGCTGAAAGGCAGTCTAGCTGCTGGGAGAAAGATTATTATGTGACTTTATTCTATTTTAAACTTGGAGAATGTATGGTAGATATACTAGTCATGATTGATTAAAGATACCAGAGGGGATTTTATGACTCTCCTGGTATGTGCCAGGTTTATAATTCCCACCAGGAAGAAAAATGTGCCCAACGGCTTAAACGAGACCAATAGCAAATATCAAACTATGGACAGCTACCTAGCTCCCGTACATTCTTCACTGTGACTTCTCCCATATTTCATACAGTTCTTTGGAAAAGATGAGAGCCCGATGCCCTGTGATTCTTAATGTTTATTGAAAGTGCCCCATAAAAGAAAAGTTGCTGGTCCAATATTGTGGCCCTGGTCCAAAGTGGGTTATTCATTTTTTTTTTCCGACTAGACCAGGAAAAGTAACTACATTTCAATTCATGTGCGGTATCTAATCAATAGGTAGTGAGAATCTTGTGGTTCTTTATTAAGGTCTAAGAACTGTGACAATGAGTGTCTGTCATGATTCACTAATAATGACCACCATGGGTGCACATGGGAGAGTAGAGGCCAGTGTAACACATATTTGACATTTGAGACAAACTCAAGCACAGTTTGACATCCATAATCTTTGGAGCAATTAAGAATATTTTTTCAGGTGCTATACACTGAGTATTTGTGTCTCCTTCAAATTCATATTCATATTCTAATATTCAGTGTGATGGTATTTGGAAATGGATCCCTTGGGAAGTGATTAGGCCATGAGGGCAGCACCTTCAGGAATGGAAACAGTGTGCTTATCAAAGTGAACCCCAGAGAGCTCCCTCAACCCTTCCACCATGCGAGCGCACAGAGAAAAGACCATCTGTGACAGGAAGTGGGCCCTCACTAGACACTGAATCTTCCGGCACCTTGATCTTGAACTTCCCAGTTCCAGAACTGTTAGAAATAAATGTTTGTAGTTTAAGCCACAGTCTATGGTATTTTTGTTGTAGCAGCCTGAATAGACGAATATAGAAGGCTAGCCAATTAGAATATCTGAAGTCTGGATTATCAGATAGCACCCATTTTATTTTGTTAAATGTACTTTTTAGTACACATAGCATTTTTAAAGGAGCCCCATTAAAAATAGCCTATTCATCAATTTCATTGAATCAACGTCACTGAGTAGGCATTTGTATAGTAACTTTCAAATTCCATTAGAGAGATAAGTCCTAACCAGATGCCTAGCCTTAAAGAATATTCATGTCATGGCAAGAGATGTGTGGAATAGTTCATTAACCAGTCCAAGGGGATTCAGATATCAGAATGTGAGTAATCTATGGTTTCATGAGCTGCTTTACTACATAACCCACACAAAATGACTCCAAAGTTAGCTCAGAGTTCCTTCAAGTAGAATAGATGTTTCTCAAATTCCATTCAGTACTTATTTGTTATGAACCGGTACCTTACAATCTATCTAACCCACTTCCTCATTTATAGGGAAACTTTGGTCAGTGGAGATTATTATATGTATCAAAGGTGGCTCATATTTTTTATCCATTTTTTATTCAAGTATAAACATACAGTATTATATCAGTTCAGGTGTATAGTATGATTCAACAATCCTATACATTTCTCAGTACCCATCAAGATAAGTGGACTCTTAATCCCCTTTATCTATTATCTATTTCACCCATCCCCTACCCATCTCCCCTCTGGCAATCATCAGTTTGTTTTCAGTTGTTCTGTGTGTTTTTTGTTTCTGGCTTTTGTTTTTGTTTTCTTTTTTAAGTAGGCTGTACACAAGGCTTGAACTCTGAGATCAAGACCTGAGCTGAGATCCAGAGTTGGACACTTAACCAAATGAGCCAACCAGGTGCCCTTGTTTTCAGTTTTCAAGGCAGAGCAGATACCTGGATTCCCAGTCTGTTGCTAGAGTTGGAAAATTCTAAAACTTCTATGAAATAGTTTGTTTTTAAACAAAATGTATCACATTATAGCATTGTTCAGTTACTTAATAATCTCACTTATTTAATAATTTCATATTTTATATCGATTGGGATTAATGTACACTTGTTACTTTCATTTAGTAGCCAAGTAGCTTTGGGCTAATTCTCTGTGCCTGTTTTCCCATCTGAAAAATGGAAAGGATAATACCTACTCAGTTAAGCGATAATGATGATTAAAATGAATCACATATGTGAAATCAAAGTATTGGACATACTGAATGTCCATTTCTGATCTGAAATTCTTGCTAGTCACAGAAGAGACGCAGAATGTCATTGGTACAGCTCTCTTTTTCCGTGTGGAGTTACAACCACTCACCTGACTGAAATGGCAGTTACAATACAGATTAGGAAGTGATTGTACTGTCTCTTTATGTCTTGTAAGTCTAAAGAGCAGACGGATACGAAAAATCATTTGTTTTCCTTTCATGACTAATTAGCAGGTATTGAGTGAGGATATTTTAAATAAAATGGAGGCATATTAGCTACAAGTTTTTCTCAGAAAACCTTGTCTGTTAGCAATAGCTCAATATAATTGTGATCTTGATCTTAAACACAAACATAACTCAAATGTTTATTTCTAAACCAACTCCAAGCCTTATAAAGAGAACCAGCTTCTATTTTTAAAGTTTATTCGTTATATTCAGTGTTTTAGTTTCATGTGATATTAGGACCCTGTCATTTCCTTCTAGCTCAAATCTCTCTAGTAGGAATATTTGGGTTGTGATATTTCTCCCCACTTCTCAGTGACCTTTTTCTGTCATCGTCTCTCCCTAAACTCCTTGCGCAAATACGACAAGCCAGTAAGTAAGATCCTCTCTGGCACCCTGTTTCTTGTCATAGGGGGAAAACAACACAAGTGAACGGGTCACAAATGAAACTAAAACACCACATACTCACACCATGAAATGAATGAAGTTCTTCTATGACCCAACTTTCATCTGCTCAAAATTGTAGTCAGTGCTTTGAAATCCTCACAAAGAGGAAGATAGAAACACTTGAATTTGAAAGAAAACAAACACCAGTGCTTGAATATGGTAGGTAAATGTTAAGACTGTGCCCTGGTTACACTCATAGTTTTTCTGTATTTTAGTTTTCTACTTTGATTATTTTTCCTGTATTTCACAGATGTATAACAATAAAACTTAAAAAAAAGTTTTAATGTTTATTTATATTTTTGAGAGAAAGAGAGAGACAGAGTCTAGCAGGGGAGGGGCAGAGAGAGGGGAAGACACAGAATTTGAAGCAAGCTCCAGGCTCCGAGCTGTCAGCACAGAGACTGACGTAGGGCTCAAACTCACGAATTGTGAGCTCGTGACCTGGGCCTAAGTTGGACACCTAACCGACTGAGCCACTGAGGCGCACCTAGAACTACAACTTTTATTTAATCATTTAAGCAACTGATCAAGTGCATTTTCAACATTTCTGGAATAATTCCAACAGTTAGATATTGCTATGCCCTTTTGGAATTTGATGCCATGTGCCTTTCCCCTGTGCTTACCTTCCAGCCTAGACTCCTATTTGTCACTTCCAGGGAGGGACCATGTCTTCCTTTTGTAATTTCTGTATCGGGTTCTAGACACTTGCTCAGAACCCTGCTTAGAACTTGCTTTGAAATTTGCTTGAAGACAGTTTGCCTTGAGGTCAAATAGTTCCCCGTATGTCTGGATTTCTAAAGAAGCCTTCTGGGTTGTCTGAGGCTGTGCTCCATCTGTTTCCTTGCCTGGACATCCTTCTGGGACTTCTTGATGTTAACATGTCTTCTACATTGCCCTCCTGACTCCTGTCACTGTCCAATCTGGAGATTATTTTCATTTGCCAACTAGGACTTCCTTTCATCACTGGTGCTTAAATCACTGCTCCAGGGGACAGTCTGACTTTGGGCATCAGTCCCCTGACAGTTTCAGTTGGCCACTGTCCTTCTATATGAGAAGTAAAAAAAAAAAAAAAAAATACTTTCAACCTCTTTTCCCCCTTTTTGCTCCTTTTCTCATCAATCATAATGAGGCTTAATTTTCACAGTCTTTAAAAAAGTAAACACCATGCCCCTTAGAGATTATACTACCAGTTAGTTGATACCTTAACAACTAAACCTTAACAACTAAACCTTAACAACTAAACCTTAACAACCTAAACCTTAACAACTAAAATTTATTCAATGCTTATCTTGTGACAAACCCTGTGTGAACTGCTTTAGAACCCTTATCTCCTTTAATATAGTAACCTTATGAGGGAAGTACCTTTCTACTGCTACTTTTCAGATTAAGACAAAACAAACAAATAAAACCTTGGGCTTAGAGATATCAGATCAACTGCTCAAATTCATACTGTGAATAAGCAGAAACAGAACTAGAGTCCAGGCCTGATGATATTAGAGCCCCAATGTCTACCCTCTAAAACATCCTACCTGTTGACCAACTGAGGTGCGATTCACATTAAACACATCTTCACATTGGGGCATCTGGGTGGCTCAGTCGATTAAGCGTACGACTCTTGATTTTGGCTCAAGTCATGATCTCACAGTTCATGGGCACAGAAGTGTGCCACTGTGTTGATGGTGTGGAGCCTGCTTGGGATTCTGTCTCCCTCTCTCTCTGTGCCTCCCCGGCTTGTTCTCTCTCTCTCTCTCTCTCTCTCTCTCTCTCTCTCTCTCAAAATAAATAAATAAATAAACATTAAAAAAAAAAATTAAACATGTCTTCACATTGAATCCATAAGCTACAGTGGTTTGCAGAGCAGGAGAATGAGCAAAGACATGAGGGAGGAAAAAAGATCTCTTATCCCCTGTAAGAAAATTTCACTGATATAATGATGTTAATGCATTACAACTTTTCTTCATCGCTAGAAGTTGCCAGATTTCAGAAATTCTTTTGAAAATAAATGTAGAACTTTACATGGCATCCTTCTTTTCATGCTTATGACTTAACAGATGTGTACATCTGGCATCTAGTATTGTGTCTCATGTGGCCACCTAAATCTGGAGACTTAGTAGCAGTCATGGAGGGGAAGGTCATGAGGATGCTCCTTGGGAAACCTTAATGATTTTTTGAACCATTCTGTGCCCGTCCTGTTTCCCCAGCTCCTCACATTTTTTGGCTTTGCCAGACCCTAGCTTTTAGGAGCTCCCTGACCATACAAGTTTGCAAACCTGCAATTTCACACCACATTTCTCACTATAACAACAACAACAAACCTACAAAGTGGGAAATTTCTTGCATTAGCCACCAGATTTATGTCTTCCTGGTATTCAGTCAAACACATGACAGCATTTTAGGTAATCTGTACAATGGACTGGTATATTTCCTGAGAGCTTTTGAGCCTGACTTTCAGTTCCCAACTGTCCCAAACCCTCCTTCACTGAACTGATTTTCTTCTGACCCTGGCTGGCCAAGGAAACCTTTTCCCCTGAGACAGTGTAAATCCTGTTTTCGGTAGGTCTTCATTGTGCACAAAATGAACCCAGAATGAATTAGCCAATGTTAAGACGTAGTGTTTATCATAGTTATCTGTGTTGGTCAAACAGCATGAAGATAATTACATCTACATCCAAATGCTGTAACTTAGGAGAGAATTACATATGAATTTTAGTCAGGCACAACCTCATCCTGGGTGTCAGGATCCAACTGGCAAAACTGTGCTTGAAGGTCAAAGTCTCATATCAAATGTAAGAGAACCTTGGTGACCGTGGTCTGAGAGAGAAGCCCGGTCAGACAGACAGATTCGTCAAAATGTCAGGCCAAGGGAGGAAACCAGGGGTTTATGTCAGTACAGGGTGGCAAGTTCAAAGGATAGAGCAAGAGGACACACATGGGCGAGTAAGGGTCTCTTTCTACACTGCCCAGCTGGCTTCAATATTTCAGACCAACTGTGGGCCAGACCCTAGGAGGTCAACAAAAAGTAGAGGCTGTCTCTGCAAGCATCCTTTATGTCCACAAAACTAGATGATTCACGGCTCTCAGATCCTGCAAGTTTTCCCTCTTGCTCTACCTCTAAATTGCCCCTTCTCCATAGAGCTCTGAATTCTACCACTCTTCAGAACTAGCTAATGTGACATGTACTTCCTGAACTCTTTCTTTTACACCACTCCCCAAATTAATAGGATGTCTTCCCCTTCTGAGCACCTATGATAGCTGATGTCTATTTCTGTGAATATGTTGCTTGCTTTATTTTTTGTTTTGGGGTTGGTACTCTAGTTTATGTGTGTGTGTGTGTGTGTGTGTGTGTGTGTGTGTACACAAACTAGATCATAAACTGTGAGAGTAAGGATTATATTCAGTTCAGTCTCATTCCAAAAACTACCACAGTTCCAGTTGATGTTATTTGTGCATGCACAAAAGAGAACACAGAGGTTTAGAATCATGTTTACAGTGTACTCTATCTGGTGTAAATTATCGATGAGCAGGATTTGTGTCTAATTTGCCTTTCCCTTGTGCCTAGTACGATGCTTTGAACACAGTACGCTCTTTGCAGATCTTTGTTAAATGAATGCTGTCAAATTTATGAACTAAAGAGATTTCCCAGTGCATCCAAAGAGGCCAGACCCGTTTCCTGCTTATGTAGATCAATGCAAATAATTATGCAAATATAACTAAAAGGATTCAGGGAAGATGGAATACTCGTAATAGAAATGACTCACAAATGTCACTTTCCCCACACCACTGCCATTTCCCAGAATCCCTCAGCCTGCACATGCCCCATGGAAGCTCCATTGCTCTCTCCAGGAACAAAGATGAAGGAAGGATGTGCGACCTATGGGGCTCTCTAAACCCCTCTTCCTAGCTCCCTGCGGTGACCACGACTGGAGGGACCGGTGCAGCCCCTAAATGAGAACTTTACAGCCAAGCACTGCTGACACTACTTCATTATGAAGATGCATGGGTTGGCTGCTAGCTAATGAATGCCAGTGCTCGGAAGGATAAACTCGGCTTCTCCCTGATACAATTTAACATCGTATTTCCCTAATTTGAGCCTGATTTAGTCGCTGGGGTATTTGGACGCCTCTTCTATGGTGCCGATAGTTAATTAAACAGATGTTGCAGAGGGAATCATTAATTTAAGTGCTGCAGATGGGAGCGGAATGACTTTGTGAAGTTAATGTTTCAGCAAAACAATGGGCTTCTGTCATCAGTTGGTATAAACTGAGTAAATTAAGAGAACAAGTAGAATAGGGTAGGTCGCTCTGAAGAAATATCAATTATTCATTTTAGGAATCACGCTTCTTTTTTTGTCTGCATTCCCATAAGGGGAAAAATGTGGATGTCTACAAGGAGGGGAGGGGGAAGCAGGGGGAGAGCAGATTGGAAGAGTCTGAAGCAAAGATTTTTAATTTTGTCAGGGTTTATTTTGTATATGGAAGTGAATGGTTTAGGGGTATAGACTGTGCCAGATGAATCAGGAAAATCTGTGACAAGATATATAGTTAGGAGAACATACCACTGGAAGACAGAAACATTCCTATCTATTTCACTAAGAATTATTCATTAGTTCAGTAAATATTTATTGTTGAGAGACACTTTGGGACTGGAAACATGGCAATGAACATGAAAGACACAGTCCTGCTTTCACAGAGCTCACAGTTATTCAGGAAAAATGTATAGGTGCCAACTCTTTGTCCTAGACTAGTCCCTCACACAAATATATGCAGGTTTATCCCACATATATGTGGGGAAGAGAAATGACACTCAGTGAGCAACCTCTATGTGCCAAGAATGTGCTTGCACTAATGTTTGTTGTGAGGAAATCTGAAGACTCTACAGGGAAACTGAGAACCCAGAAAGTAATATGTCTTCCCAAGGTCACGTAGGTATTATGAAGAAATTGCACATTAATATTGGTTTGGAAATGAATCCTCAAGAAGCTTACATTGAAAGAGAAAGGACACACTTGCAAGTATATCTACCCATCATACAATACTTAATGTGACTTGTTATATAAACAAAACTTGGTGGAAATTCAAGGAGGAAGACGTAGATGCCCACAAGAACAGTTTCTGAAGGAATCATGGAGGAGGTGGTATTTAAGGTACCTGTTGATGAATGAGTTTTACTTCAACAAGCCAAGATGGGAAGAGGGCTTATGGAGGACACAGATTTCTTCAAGTCTTTTCATGATCACGGTCATTTCTCTCATAGGACAGTCTGATATGTGTGGTTATCAGTCTAGCCTGCTAGAGTAGTCAGAATCATGGCCCTGAAAGATGTTCCTGTCCTAATCCTCAAAATGTTTCATATTGTACATTATGTTGCATGTCAAAGGGGAATTAAGAGTACAGTAGAAATGAAGGCTGCTAATCATAGCTGACCACAAGGTAAAAAGATTATCCCGGAATGTTGACAGGGGCCCAGTGTAATCACTGGGGTCCTTAAATGGGAGAAGTAGGAGTCAGATGAGTCACAATCAGAGAAATGGTAACATGAGAAAGACTTGATAGGCCACTGCTAGCTTTGAAGATGGAAGAGTGCCACAAGCCAAAGAGTGTGGACAGCCTCTAGAAGTGGGGAAATAAGAAAACATATTTTCCCTTGGAGTCTCCACAAATGAACACAGTCCTTCCAACACTTTGAATTTAGCCCAGTGAGACTCCTTTCAGACTTGTGACCGCCAGAACTATGAGATTAAAAAAATACACATTTTAGGCCACTAGATTTGTGGTAATTTGTTACAGCAACAATAGAAAACTAATACATCGATAGAGGAGGCTTCTTTCCTTGTTGGTTTGATTAATTTCTATCAGTTTATAAAACCTAGATGCTGGGGGCGCCTGAATGTCTCAGTTGTTTAAGTGTCCGACTTCGGCTCAAGTCATGATCTCGCGGTCTGTGAGTTCGAGCCCCGCATTGGGCTCTGTGCTGACAGCTCAGAGCCTGGAGCCTGCTTCCGATTCTGTGTCTCCCTCTCTCCGGCCCTCCCCCGCTCACACTCTGTCTCACTCTGTCTCTCAAAAATAAATAAACATTTAAAAAAAACCCAAAAACCTAGATGCTGGTCTTTTTCAATTCCACTTTTTTTTTTTGTCTTAATGAAATTACATATTGCATACAGTAGACCCTTACAGTCCATTATTATTTTTTTTTTTTTGTATTCTGGTTGTTCCTTCATTCCACAAATATTTCCTTAGATTTTCTGAGATAAGACTGTGAATAAAATAGATGGAGTTCTTTTACCCCTGAATCTTACATAATGAAGAAAGGGGTGGGGTTTAGACTTTAAACAGGTGGATGGGCCTGTCATTTGTTGTGTTAGGGAATACAGGAGCAAAAAGGAGGTAGAGAACAGAATATTATTAGTTTAATTCTATTCGTGTTGAATATGAGCTTCTAGGAGGCTGTTGTAGATGCAGGTCTGCAAGTCATAAGTGAGAAATGGGCTAGAAATACAAATCACCTTCATTATTCAGCATCCATCCCAATTGCATTTTTAGTGCATGTTGGGCCACCAGAATGGTGCTACACATGGCACCTGATGATCCCTCTATGATTTCCTAAAGACAATTGACACAGACCCCATCCCTGTATGTATCACATGTGATTCCTGGTTCTTGGAGCCTCACTGGCCAGGATGAGCATTATTGGTGGGAAAAGCCAAGGTGATCTACAGAATGATTACTTGGCTTCATCTCAGCATGGTGCTGAGGGTACTAGCTGTGCAGGGTCCACTCATGTGCCATGTGTCCAAGTGTGCTGATTAAACTGTATGCTTGTTGATCTCCAGGGGCTCTGTTCTGTTCTGGCACCAACTCAGCTGGGTAAACAGGTGTTATTGCTGCTTAGTGCCATGCCATGATCCCACGCTATTACTCTTAATCCACTCTCAGTAATAATTGGTTTCAGGAATATACTCTAATTCCAACCTAAATTATGTTTTCTTTCTGCTTCAGGTGAGTACAACCTCCACTGTCAGTATGCACTTAATGGCAAATTTGGCCAAAACTTCCCAGTATTCCAGAAGGCTCAAGAATTGGACCATGTGCCTGTCTGAACATCTCTTCTGTCTTAAACTATTTGGGCAAACAGGGCCACCTTACAGAATCGGAACATTACATGTACACCGATACAGAAATATATATTTAGGGTCTAAACAATACTGGGGATGAAAAATTTTAAGAACTCAAGTCTTGAAAAATGAAAATTGAGCTTGGTACACTATTAACAATCATTGCTAGCTACTTTTGCTTGTTTGTGTATTTGTTTTCATTTTTATATGGTAATTGTAGGATTAATTCACAGACAAGCTGCTACACATAAACTAAAATTGAGAAGAGAGTTTAGAGGAGTCAAATCGTACGCAGCAAAACACACTAAAACCTTTTAATTAATTAGAACAACACCTCAACGATTGAGAATGAGCTAAAGGGTATCTCCTGTTCCCTGAGGCAACTTCTAAATTATCCAATTTTATTTTCTTACAGTAACTACTAAACCACTTTTCCACCATCATTTCTTCTATTGTTACTATTGGTCAAGTAATCTCAGAAATGGGAGACACTAGTTAAATCCTATCATTGTCTTCTTGGAGTTACTGATACCCGAAAAGGGCAAGTAATTTGCCCAAGTTTGCATGATAAATAGGATCACTGAATCTAGATTATGTAAATACCTATGCTGGCTCTCATCTTTCAACACCATGGTAGACTAGGTGCTCAGAGGAACCCTCCTGCTTTAGGGAGAAAAAAAGGCTCGAAGAAAATAGGACAAAATTGGGATGCAATGTTATTAGTGTCTTTAAAGGTAGGGAATATTTCCACAAACACCCTGTCCCCCAAACATATATATCTATAAGTTGGTGGAAGCTGGGACAAATGGGGCCATGGGAGAAATGGCAAGTGATTGAAGGTAGATACCTAGAGAACTCCTGTACTAGGATTACCAAATCCTGGGCCAGCAGAGTGGTAGAAACCTGACTCTCTGGCTCTGCATTAGCCACGGTCCTCAGTAGAAGAACAAACGTCCCAAGTTTGGGCAACACATAGGGTTGAAAAGAGCCAGATCCATACCTCCATCTGAGAGTCGTTTTTAACACCAAACACAAGCAGTGCCGTAATCTTATGACAGTAGAGACAGGCTGTTTATAACACCCATTGCTGTGGGTCTGACACCAACCACAAGTGAGGACATTTCTAGGTCAGGATGAACTTTAGCCCAAGGGAAAGTACTACTATATGAGAGAAGGCCTTTCTTTCTGTCCACCAAAGAATCACTCTCTTGTGAAGAAGAGGACAGAGCTAACGATTATTATTTCTAGTAATTGTAGCAATCTGTCTTGTTATAGTGCTTCACTTCTGGAAGTTTCTGACATGTGCTAATGAGGATGAGGTTGTAGGCTTGATGGACATAGGGGCAAATGCACTTCAGTCCTGCCACCAATACTGTCAGTGAGTCCTACTGATCATAAGGGTCACAGATACGAGAAATGTTGCTGACTCTGGTTAACCCATCACTCCTATAGTAATGCTCCGTACCTCCGGAGTTAGCAAGAAAGAATTTGGCATCAACATAGATAGGTCCATTTGCTTTAACCTTGCCTAAACATTGATCCAAATGCCAGCCTTTAAGTTCCATGAGGACACAGATGAAGTCTTTCTCGTTCATTAATGTATGCTACATGCTTAGCTAGGAGCTTGACACATAGAAGATAATCCTTTATTTTTGGATAAATGAATTATTTTAATCAGTTTACAAAATATTTGATGTAATATCCTGGAGGCAGTCCTTGGCATTGGAGCAACAAGGGCCAGGCTCTGTTAGGAGACCTTCCATTAAAGGTTGTGGTTTGTGGAAGGTGTTAACCTTTCAGGATCTTATCACCTTTTCTTTTATAAAATAGGGCTTGGAAACATACGTCAGTCAATTGTTGTAAGAGTTTATGAACTGTAATAAAGAGCTCACCAAACTCCACACCCGAAAAACAAATAACCCAGTGAAGAAATGGGCAGAAAACATGAATAGACACTTCTCTAAAGAAGACATCCAGATGGCCAACAGGCACATGAAAAGATGCTCAACGTCGCTCCTTATCAGGGAAATGCAAATCAAAACCACACTCAGATATTACCTCACGCCAGTCAGAGTGGCCAAAATGAACAAATCAGGAGACTATAGATGCTGGAGAGGATGTGGGGAAATGGGAATCCTCTTGCACTGTTGGTGGGAATGCAAATTGGTGCAGCCACTCAGGAAAACAGTGTGGAGGTTCCTCCGAAAATTAAAAATAGGCCTACCCTATGACCCAGCAATAGCACTGCTAGGAATTTACCCAAGGGATACAGGAGTACTGATGCATAGGGGCACTTGTACCCCAATGTTTACAGCAGCACTCTCAACAATAGCCAAATTATGGAAAGAGCCTACATGTCCATCAACTGATGAATGGATAAAGAAATTGTGGTTTATATACACAATGGAGTACTACGTGGCAATGAGAAAGAATGAAATATGGCCCTTTGTAGCAACATGGATGGAACTGGAGAGTGTGATGCTAAGTGAAATAAGCCATACAGAGAAAGACAGATACCATATGTTTTCACTCTCATGTGGATCCTGAGAAACTTAACAGGAACCCATGGGGGAGGGGAAGGAAAAAAAAAAAGAGGTTAGAATGGGAGAGAGCCAAAGCATAAGAGACTCTTAAAAACTGAGAACAAACTGAGGGTTGATGGGGGGTGGGAGGGAGGGGAGGGTGGGTGATGGGTATTGAGGAGGGCACCTTTTGGGATGAGCACTGGGTGTTGTATGGAAACCAATTTGACAATAAATTTCATATATTGAAAAAAAATAAAAATAAAAAAAGAATTTATGAACTGTAAAGTACTCTGCAGATATTTTATACTGTAAGTTTATTACTTGATGCAAAATATACACGAGGAAAGAAATAAAGGAAAAAAATTGACAATTATTACCTAACAATAATATACCAAGCACTTTTACATGTGCTTCACTATTTTAACCAATAGCATTACAAAATAGGTGCTAGTATCCGTAACTATCAAGAGGAAAACATAAGGCTTAGGTGGAGATTGTATTTGACCTAGTTCTAAATGACTACAATGATTCCTTTTGTCCACTACATCCTGCTGTCTCCTGGCACGTGTGAAATAACAGAGAACAATAATATGTGAAAATAGAATTAATTGCTTAATTGTGTAGTACCAAATATAATGTTGGAGCTTGGAAAAGTGGCAGAAGAGTGATGCCAGAAAATGTTTTATAGACAAAGTAGGGTTTTAACAAGGCTTTGGAGGATGGGTGGAATTTCTTCATCTGATTAAAAAGAGAAGGCTGGGGGGCCCCTGGGGGGCGCAGTCGGTTAAGCGTCCGACTTCAGCCAGGTCACGATCTCGCGGTCCGTGAGTTCGAGCCCCGCGTCGGGCTCTGGGCTGATGGCTCAGAGCCTGGAGCCTGTTTCCCATTCTGTGTCTCCCTCTCTCTCTGCCCCTCCCCCGTTCATGCTCTGTCTCTCTCTGTCCCAAAAATAAATAAACTTTAAAAAAAAAAAATTAAAAAAAAAAAAAAAAAGAGAAGGCTGGGTTTACCTTTAGCATACATGAAGGAACAGAGACAGTCATAAGCACTAGGGGAAATCCTATTTGCAGACCTGGGTAAAGGACAGTATATAAGAGCAAGGGAAATAGAGTTTGATGAGTTTTCTTTTTTTTTTTTTTTTAATTTTTTTTTTCAACGTTTATTTATTTTTGGGACCGAGAGAGACAAAGCATGAACGGGGGAGGGGCAGAGAGAGAGGGAGACACAGAATCGGAAGCAGGTTCCAGGCTCTGAGCCATCAGCCCAGAGCCCGACGCGGGGCTCGAACTCACGGACCGTGAGATCGTGACCTGGCTGAAGTCGGACGCTTAACCGACTGCGCCACCCAGGCGCCCCTGATGAGTTTTCTTCATGTAGATTATACACAGGAATAGAGCTCATTGTGCTTCAACTGTGATTACTTATCCAGGTTCTCTGATCTTGACCTTGAACAGGAAGACGCTAAAAGTAACAGTCAAAACTTGTCATTGAAGAAGCTGGTGGTAGCATAGTGCACCCTGAACTTCCTCACAACCAGTCCCCCAAATGAATCATAGAAATATTGGTGGGAGTGATGAAAAGAGATACTGAGATTCCAACAGTTTGAGCCATTTTATACAGATATTAAATAAAAATGTTTCCCCAGATTCCTAGACAATTTGAGATATTCAGGAAATATAAAACTGAGTTGTACTTTGCGCAATTAGCAGTTGCAGCTGTTGATGTACTTAAACTCATGGACATTGCTATTATTACAGTAGTTGATTGTCTGAACCTTCTGTTTACCCCTTAATTGAAACTTGCATTTTGGTAATTTTCAATTCTGCTTCTACATCACAATTACTCACAGAAAATTAAAAGAACAATAACAACAACTATACAGAACCGGGTCCCATCTCCTGGAATTCTGATTTAATAGATTTAGCGAGTCATGGATTCTGGAGTTTGAAAATTCTCCCCTGATGATCTGCATGGGAAGCCAGTGTTGACATCCACTGGTATAGATAATCCAAACACCTGGATCCATATAGCTTGTGAATTAATCACATTTTTTTTTTAGAGTAGGAAGGCCCCTCTAGCTCCATGAATCCTGGGGACCCATTGTAGTTTTGAAAACTCAGTTCTTAGGCTTCTTGTCCATTTTGATGTGGGAACATAGATTCTGTATGGTTTTTAAGTTTATTTGAGAGATAGAGAAAGAGAGAGAGAGAGACAGGGATGGGCAGAGAGTGAGGGAGAGAGAGAATCCCAAGCAGGCTCCATGCTGTCAGCAAGCATGAACCATGACATCATGACCTGAGCCAAAATCAAGAGTCAAACACTTAACTGACTGAGCCACCCAGGTGCCCCAATTCTGTATTTTTAAAGAACTCATTTTTTCATAATTTTGGATTGACAACAGAAGTTGTACAGACAGTTTTGGAAGTCCCTATATACCCTTTACCTCAGTTTTCCCTAATCTCAACATTGTTATAACCATGCTATATTTGATAAAACTAAAAAATTAAAACAGGTATATTACAATTAACTAAACTATTGACTTTATTCAGATTTTATCACTTTTTACTTTAATGTTCCCTTTTCTTTTCTAGGACACCATACTGCATTGAGTGGATTCTATATTTTAAAGACAAGATCAAAGGTAGTTTTGATATAGTCAGTCCTCATACCAGTGTGTATAACTTCTAACCTAATACAAACCAATAAATTTTCTGATAACAAAGCACGTTCATAAAAGACTCAGTCTTGCCTCAGTTAATGTAGCTCTATGGCAAAAATGGCAAGGCTTATGATTTCCTGTTTATCTCAACATTCTACTCTGGATCATGACTAGGCTCCAGATGATTTCAATGAAGTAAATGAAACTTCTTGGAAATAACACCAATCACACTACTCAGTAGGAATGTAGAGACTCAAAGACCTAGGAGTCCTTATCTCCTTGGTAGTGGTTTTGAGGAAAACTTCTTACCCTAGTTTTTAAAATTAATTTTGTGTGTAAATTGATGATCGAAGAATACATCTATATAAAAGATTTGACCACAGAAAAACAAGATGTGCTTTTTATTCAACACTGCCAAAATATATTTCCACTAATTTATAGAAATAATCAATTCTTTTATAATAGCAACAAATTTCAATGCCTGGGGAGTAATTATAGAGACAGAAATCCTAATTCCAAATTAATTTCTCACAAGTGCATTTTCCTTTCTCTGTAAACAATATATTTATTTCAAAGAGCTATCAAAACAGTGTATGGAATTGGAAAATTTAAACACACACATGTACCCATAAACGTAAGCATGCACAGGTGCACACATATGCTCATGGATATATAGTCTCAATCTTGGATTAAAAAAAGAGTTGAGGTAAAGTCTTCATGCTCTCTGCTTATGGTGCCTTGGTTCACCTATGACATTGCTTGGATATATTTCACACTTGGATTTACATCTTTAGAGCTCAGCTGGTTTAAACCATTGCACCTTGATGGAAATTTGTTTAGTTGTCTTCTTTCAAGGTGCTGAATTTCTAATATTCAATTTTTCAGCATTATAATCAATGTTTCAAGCTACTTGTAGGCACTAAATTCTTAACCATTGTCAAGCAAGAGTCATATAACAAGGTAAAGAAAAAAATGAGAACATTTTCAGAGGAAAACAGATATACCCATATCGCATAAGTTTAATTTATCCAGGGTTTTATAGTTTGCAAAACATCTTCTTTCTTGAGTTTTGCAACAAACCTGGAAAGTCTATGGATACTTACATTCTATCCATGCCTTTCCATATGATTACAACTATTATATAGTTCTTTGGAATAGTAAAATTAACAACCAAGAATAATTCATTAATTGCATTTGTAAAAATCCACTGACTACTTACTGTATGTCAGTGATTGCATTGAGCTCTGGTAATAAAGAGACTTTTCTTAACATTTTGGAAACTCTTGAGAAACATATAACACCTAAAAATATAGAGAACTTTTAAAATGGCTTTTATCATGAAATAAGAGGTGTGCTTTGGGGTGCTGGGTCACACATTGAAAATCACCTCTCGACTTCTCAATTGACTTTTTGCTCATGCAAATTAGAAGGTACCTCTAACTCAGGACAGTGACGATGCATGAGACCAAATACTCTCTTTGAGCAGAAAGGTTAGTGGATATTAAACCAGGGCCAGCTGTAAGATTAGCTAGAAGACAGGATTGTCAATATGCTATGATTTGTTGTGCTTGAAACATCTCCACCAATCCATGCCCTGCTAAACTATTTTTCACCTTAACATTGAAAATGTGTCTAATATCCTGATATTAATCACTAGGTAGTTAAAGTGTTTCTGGATGGATGGTAGATTAAAGACCATCTAACCTAGCTCATTGATTTTACAAATGGGGGAAATTGAGACTTAGAGAAAGGAAATGGCTTACCCAAGATCATGAACTATTTGGTTGTGAGGTTAAACTATAACATAGTTCACTTAACTTGCAGTCTATTATAAATGTCTACTTAGTACTCCCCAACTTTATACTTATTGCTACCATATAGCTGCTTCATACTAATAAAGAAAAATGGCCTTACGCATTTTCTAGGTTTATAATCCCATAGTTCATCACAGAATCTGTATTTTAGCAAATTATCACAAGCGATTCTAATGCACCTGTCCTGATCCACAACCAACGATAGGAAATCCTAACTCCATTTTCCCTTATCAGATACCAGCTGTCACAATTTCCTTAGGAAGTTATTTTTTTCCTACTATAAATGTTTCACTCTATACCATAACTTAAATATGATCACTCTATTGTGTCATTATTAGGATTCAAGACAGTTTAGAGTGTTTGTGTTAGATACCCAAAATTTCCTAAAAAGACTGTAAGTAGAAAAGGCAAGTGGCAGCCCTAGAAACACAAGCTCATGGAAATTAAATCAAGATGGCATTTTATAAATATTTCAGTTCAATCTTTTCTTTGACATGTGTCTCAGAGGAAATAAGAGACTTCTTCAAGATCACATAGTGATATTGTCAGATGTTGTATTTGCCTGCTAGAACTGCCATAACAAAATACCACAGACTGGGAAGCTTAAGCAACAGACATTTATTTTCTCACAGTTGTGGAGGCTTGAAGTCCATGATCAAGATGCCGGTAAATTCCGTTCCTGGCAAGCGCTCTCTTCCTGGCTATGTCTTCACTTGGCTTTTCCTTGGTGCATACACATGGAGAGAAAGAGCTCTCTCTGGTGTCCCGTCTTATAAAGACACTAATGCTATCAGATCAGGGCTCATCTCTATGACCTCATTTTTTTTTTTTAATTTTTTTTTCAACGTTTATTTATTTTCGGGACAGAGAGAGACAGAGCATGAACGGGGGAGGGGCAGAGAGAGGGAGACACAGAATCAGAAACAGGCTCCAGGCTCTGAGCCATCAGCCCAGAGCCCGATGCGGGGCTCGAACTCACAGACCGCGAGATCGTGACCTGGCTGAAGTCGGACGCTTAACCGACTGCGCCACCCAGGCGCCCCACTATGACCTCATTTAATCTTACTTGTTTAGAGGACTCATCTCCAAATACAGCCCACTGGGAGTTATGGCTTCAATATATGAATTTTAGGGAGACACAAACATTCAATTCTTAAGAAATGTAAATGCCAGTTTTCATATTGATATTAAAAAGAAAATATATAGCCTCTAGGAAATGGGAAACCTGTAATACAAGTGCTCTTTATATAGTATATTTCACATTTGTGTCTTCATTTCAGTGTGGGTTTGAGGTATGTACTATGTTTAACCTACATTAGAAGATTTTTTTTTTAGAGAATGAGGGAGTATTAGCAAGGGAGGGGGCAAAGGAGGAGAGAGAATCTTCAGCAGCCTCCATGCTCAGCACACAGCCCAACATGGGCTTGATCCCATGACCCTGGGATCATGCCCTGAGCTGAAATCAAGAGTTAGACACTCAACTGACTGAGCCACCCAGGCACCGTAGAAGATTCCCATACACTAAGAATAAAGGTGAATGGTAGAAAGGAGAGTAGACATGGAAGGGGAGGATGACAACACTTACACCAAGTTGCATAACCATGTTGTTAACATCTCTTCACAATTCTGCATTCAGATTATGTCACATCAGTGGCTTTTAGTCAGCCATGGTGGGAATATTTACAACATGGAAACTGGCATATGTGAGGAATTAAGGCCCGTTTCACCCCATGTCCAGTCTGGGTAGCTAGTTATGAAATATTTACCAGCACGTTGCTTAACAGATTTGGTCAATAATTTGGGAGCGCATGTGGAGATAAGTAAAAGCTTATGGTGGGATCTTTGATCAAAGAATAGACATTCTGATGCACATGATGCATATGCCGGGGAATAGCATAAGACAAATACGGTGCTGATGAGTAGTGGGAAAAATTCTCACCTTTGTTGGATCTGAACTCTGTCATCTATAAAATGGGATGAATTGTTTACTCTTCAGATTAGTCCTGAATTTTTATGTGCATACACTTCTGAGAAGATGTTGAGTAGTGATTAAGAAAAAAACTTCAGAATTTGAAAGAAAATTAATATTGGAGAAGGCTATGTGATTTAATAGCACTGTGATCTTGGAAAAGTCACTAGCTTCTATGTTCCTATCTATGCATAGTGTTGGTTCATTACTTCCTGACAGCATTGTTGTGAAGGGTAATTAGATCATGCTGTAACATGCATAGCATACTTCCTGGAATCTAAATAGTCGATTCATGTTACTGTGAATTACCACTATTAATTACCACTAATACTACTGCTATTACTATTAATATACTCCCTTGCTTTACCAGGTGCAAGGCAGGATTTGGGAGATCTGAGAGCAGGGAAGCTACATCTCTTCCCGGCTCTATGCAGTAAATATTCTTTTTATTACAATGCAACCAAATTGATGTTCTCTGCCATCAGGTTGGCACCTTTCCTATGCCAACAAACTTGAAGTTACAAAATCCAAACTTACAAAGGCTTATATCTCAGCAGAGAATTAGCAGCAATTAAACAGGTTTCATTGTGAATGCCTCGGTAAAAATCAGTCTGTCCAATTGATTTCTTCTGACAGCTGGCTGTGGTCTGGAGACTAAGTGAGAATTTCCAGGGAGGGAGACAAGGGTGATTTTTGAAGATGGCAAAATATGAAACTGGGCACATTTAAAACGTGTTTAAGAAGATGAGGTGGAAGACTTCTGCAGGCAAAAATCTATGCATGTCACATTTTAAAGAGGAAGTGGATAAATCTTTAGGGATACATTTAGATAGGTAAGAAGAGAACTACATAGGTCAAGAACTAAGCTTTGGAGCCACAGAGGTCTGAATGTAGGTTCCAGATATGTTCTTTTCTACATAATTTAGCCTAAGACAGGGTATAGATTCCTTATCTGTAATATCGGGATATTAATGTGCCTTACTCAAAGGGATCTTCATTTACAAACACAGGTGACTGGCCAGATTTGGCTTCAGGATGGAGTTTGCTGACTCCTGGATGAACACATAAATAAATACATAAAGCACAACAGTATTAGTTACTGGTAAGTACTAAGTAAATATTTAATTTGGATAATGTAGCAGACATGAGTTGGTGGTATCTTCTTTAGAGTCTAAGGATTGGGGGGACGTTTCAGAAATTTAAGCTGAGATTTTAGTAAAATGAGGGAGATGAACAGGAAAACCAGAAGGAAGAAAATACAGGGAAAAAGCAGAGTCTAGAAAAGAAATTTCTAGAACCTACTAAGGAAAGAGGAGAATGAAACAGATAATGTTGGTAAGGTTAATAGTGGACATATAATCAAGGAATTTAACTAGGTTAAGAAATTATAATTTTCTTATAAATTAATTGAGAGATCAAACACAGGTATTAAGAAAGTGACATAATTTGCTTTGCATTACAAAAGATTACTTTAGGGGATTCTAGGAAGATGGCAGCTACGACATAGTCTTTTATTCTCTCTTAATCACCACCTAAAACAAAGAAACTGGATAGCAAAACAAAACAAAAAACACCAGATTATATTTACAACAAAACTAGTCAACAAGATATTTCCAGCGATATGAAATTGTAAGCAATTTGCCAGCATCCATAGGACCTGCATGATATCATCGTGTGGCAGAAAACAGAGAAGCAACAGAGAATCAAAACTCAAAATAGTCAGCAGATACTCATTAGAAACACAGCAGGCCATTTTGGTGACAGGAGCTGAAGGGATTTGGGCCAGAGGAAGACAGGGGGTATGACAAGGAGTAGCAGAAGTTGAGCAGGTAATCTTCATTGAACTATCACTAGCATTCCCTTCCAGGACAGTGCCTACACTTAGGAAAAATTTCTGGGAATGGCATCAAAATGGTGCAGGACAATAGAGATGAAGGATCATTGTCAGATAAAAGTTGGAGAAGAGAACAAGCCAAAAGCTCGCAGATAATAAGCCACCGTATTTTTGAACATTGCAGTTCAGAGAGCTTAGAAAAGGTTAGAAAAGACACTCTGAATCAAGGTCCCATTTACAAGTTCAGGAAAACTGGGGTGCCTGGGTGGCTCAGTCAGTTGAGCATCCAACTTTTGATTTAGGCCCAGGTCATGATCCTAGGGTCAGGGGTTCAGCCCTGCGTTGTGCTCTGTGCTGTGTGTGGAACCTGCTTGGGATTCATTCTCTCTCTCTCACTCTCTGTCCCTTTGCCCTTCTCAAATTAAAAAAAAAAATTTAAGTTCAGGAAAACTAATTTTATATGTAAATTAAAAAACAAAAAAGTATTGAGGTTAAATCACCCATATCAAATTATTACAAGACAGAACAGAGTAAGGGGCAGTAACATCTCTTTGGTCCTTCAAACCCTCCCAGAAAAATATGCACACAGAACATAATAAAACCATAAACTATCTCACAACAAGATAAAAGAAATTTGTAAATTATGCAGGAATTCAAACACAAGGAAAAGTCATGATTAGAAAAAAGCTCAAACATGAGCTTATAAAACTAAGGGGAAAAATTAAAATAAAAAAAGGAATAATTGGATATATGAAATCTTAACCAGAAGAAACACAAAAAATAAATAAACAATGACAGACAATGATTTAAGAGAAATAGAGGAAAGGAGAAAAGAGAAATGAAGAATTTTTTTTAAATGAGAAAAACTGATAGACATTGAAGATAAACAAAGATTTATTACATAATAATAGAGTCATCAAATGTAAAAAAATCATAGGAACAGAATAAATAATGAATGTTGTGATTCAAGAAAACTGTCTTGAAGTAAAGAGACTCAAAACTATGTATTACAAAAGTATGTTACATATATAACGATAATGACTCAGGAGGATCATACCAAGACATTATTTTTGTAAAATCAGTAGACTTAAAGAAAAATCCTTAGGACATCTAGGCAAAGTTCATCAGGTGACATAGAAAAAGAAAATTCATCTTCAAAGTTTTCAACAGTAATACTTTATGCCAGAATAAAATGGAGGCATATATTTAATATTTAGAGATAGAAAAAGTGAGCTAAAAATTAATATCCAGCAAAATTGACTCTCATATATAAAGAGTGCAAATTCATCAATATTCAAGAACCAATACAATTTTGTTCTGATGAAGCTCTTCCTGAGGAATCTCCTAGAAAATAAAATTCTCACAATCAAAATAACTAGAAACATATTGACACAAAAACTAGTGTAGAGCATAAAACATATAGTTACTTGCAGATTTAAAAATAAATGAAGTTTTGGGGCACCTGGTTGGCTTCGTCAGTTGAGCTTCCAACTTTGACTCAGGTCATGATCTGGAGGGTTCTCAAGCCCCACATGGGGCTCTCTGCTGTCAGCGTGGAGCCTGCTTCAGATCCTCTGCCCCGCTCACACCTCCCCTGCTAGTGCTCTCGCTCTCAAAAATAAACATTTTAAAAAAAGAGTGAATGAAGCTTGGAACAATGGAATATAGTATATGAGCTATATGTCTGAGCTAAATGCTCAGTGGGAGTAAAATAATACAAATTGAGAGGGGAGATGGAGAGAGAAAACAACTTTTTTAAAAACTGCTTTTGGTGGAAAGGATTAGTATTTTTTCTAAGAACATTATACAGATAATGGGGCATAAAGTGAATAAAAGTATATGAACTATTTTAATTTTATTATTTCATATATCCTTAATGGCCAAGATTCTTGCAGTGGAAGAGGGGTATTGCAGATGTTAAACAGAAGTCCAGGTTTTAAAGGGGCACCTGGCTGACTCAGTCAGTAGAGCATTTGACTCTTGATCTCAGGGTTATGAGTTCGAGCCCCATGTTGGGTGTAGAGATTACTCAAAAATAAAGTCTTAAAAAATACAAATAAATGAATGAATGAATGAATGAATGAATGAATGAAAGCAGAGGCACCTGGCTGGCTTGGTTAGTAGAGCATGTGACTCTTGATCTTGGGGTTGTGAGTTTAAGCCCCATGTTGGATGTAGAGCTTACATTAAAAAAAAATAAATAATAATAATAAAAAGAGACAAACGGAAACTCCTGTAATTTTAAACTTGAATAGGACATATCAGTAAGATTAAATTTCCCCTATAACTATATATCAAAATCTTTATCCATATCTACAACTGATCTTTCTTTTTTCTTCTCGTTCTGTCCAAAGAAGAAACACTATCAATGACCAGACCTGTAGTGATGAGCATAGATAGTGTACTGATTGGGGCCTTGAAATATCAATTTCCACTTAAAGGAAAAAAAAAATGGAAGTTTTTTTTGGAAAACATGACTACTACCAGGTCTGGGGCAGGAAATGTTTAAGATGAGGCTAAATGTACTATCAATCCAGATATTGGGGAAGCAGTCAAAGGACACAGAATTCTGTCAAATAGGCTCGAAGGTCAACATAAGGAGTCTTTGATTACCAAAGATAAGACAATTGAGCTTCAAAATGAATAGTAATTGCAATTGATTGAAACCTACTAATGTGTTTAAATCTGTGAGTTTCTGCTGTTATTTAAAACAAAACAACAAATATTAATTGGTCACACTTGGAAGATGATAGGGAACCATTTTTTTTCTAGAAACCTGATAATTGAAAGAATTAAAATGTTTATCTTACCTTTCTCTACAGTTTCTGTATGAACAGTACCACTAACTGCTCACCACACAGCAGATTAAGGAAGCATCTCTTTACAAAAGTAGTACAACTATAAAAAGGATAAAAATGAAATAATTTGAATATCAACATTTGGCAACTCCTAATGAATTAATGGGTCCAGACACTGAGCTGCAAGGACTGAGAAAACTTCTGTAAAAAGTGAGACAAGCAGAATTGATATACCCCCTGATGAAAGCCCCCAGCACCACTTTTAATCTTGCCAAAGCAATTGGCCATGAGTATAATTAGGGCTCTGAATCTCGCTGCTAATGTGAAGGGTGAAGCAATGTGTTGAGCTGAATGGTGGACATGTAATCAACAAAAGCCAGACTGTGGGAAACTCTGCAAGTCAAAATCCTTGGGCTAATCAACAGATAAATTTTAAGAAAAAGAAAGGAAAAGGGTGGTTGTAGTGGTTATGGATTAAAAGAGATATAGTAAACATAAGTTAAAAGTATAGGCAAGACTAATCAAGGGAATCTGGTGACAAAACTTTCTTTTTTAATTAAAAAAAACAAAGATTACTATAAAAGTCAGGAGAGTGATTCCTTTTGGTTGGGCGAGATATTGGAGTTAGAACAAGTGAGACACTTAGAGAGACTTCAGACATACATGGCAAGGTTCTATTTTTGTCCTTGGTAGTGGTTTCAAGTGTGTTTGCTTTGTAATAATACATTAATATCCATATTTGTTTTGATGTTTTTGGTGTCTGCTTTGTTAACAATTAAAAACACTTAAGTACAATATTTGGTCCTCTGTAAGGACACTAACTTAAAGGGGAGCAAGAATAAAAACAGGGTGTTGGGTTAAGGAGCCCCTGGAGTAGTCCAGGCATGATTGTGAAGAAGAAATTCATTAGAATCCCTTGTTGTACTTCAGAGAAAGAGAGAAATCCTTTGGACTACATTCTTCTTCCTTCTTCCTTCTTCCTTCCTTCTTTCTGCTCAAGAAATTGAAAGGGATATGCTAATAAGAGTTTCTTATGTAAAGCTAACTACCCTACTACTTGATTTGACACATCAAACTTGGTGCCATTGGGGATTCTGCCCATGTTAGTGAAATAGCTACTTTTCAAAAATGAATAAGCACAATCTGAAAAAATCTTATATTTACCCAATTTCATCCATAGGCACTGTTTCAGTAGGGCATTTGAGAGTCATAATGGCTTATTACACTTAAGACTTTTTCTATATTATTTGATTTATTTTATACAAGTACACATTAGTTCATATTGGGAAGACGATTTCAATTTTTGGGGAAAAGGGTGTAAAAAGGTGTTGCCTACAGGTTTTCCAAAAATCCATTTATATAACACATATCATAAGCTGTTAGCTACTAGAGAAGGGCCTTGTCTTACTTACCAGTGCTGCTGTGTCCATACGTAATACACTGAATCAAAGTTAAAGGTAAACAATAAATTTATTACAAAAATAATTAATATCTACAAGTGACATCAATAGCTTGCACATCAAACTCATGCTTACTCATATTTTCTATGTGAGTGAAAAAAACATCTTTATGATTCCATAGAAGCCAAAAAGGATAGACTGTGTTAGGGGTTGGGGTAGAGAGAGACCTGGGAGGAAAGAATGAAATGGGAACATGGGTGCAGGATGGAACTGAGTTTGATGTTTGGCTTTAGTGATTACTAGCTGTGTAAACTTGGGGAAAGTCACTTATCATAACTCAACCTTAATCTCCATAGTTGTAAAGGGTGTAGAGAAAGAAGGATAATTATGAGTGTTGAAATAAATAACTTTTTTAAGTATCCTTTTTTAAAAAGTATTTATTTATTTTTGAGAGAGGGAGAGTGCATGAGAGCAGGGGAAGGGAAGAGAGAGAGGGAGACAGAGGATACAAAGCAGGCTCTGAGCTATAAGTGCAGAGCCCGATATGGGGCTCAAACTCATGAACCTCAGCCAAAGTCAATGCCTTAACCTACTGAGCCACTGAGGCACCCCAAGAAAGAACTTTTAGTCTATGGCTACATGCTCCTCCAGAACACAAAAGTTGCCCCATAAGTGTTATTTTTTTTTTTTCTTCCTTAGGGATGATTTTATGTAACCCTCTTCTACTGATTCTGAACCTAGCTGCCTTTTATGTATTGGCTAAGCCCTGATGTATCACATCCTGCTGAATGCTTTTCTTTTTTTTATTATTTTTTTAACGTTTATTAGTTTTTGAGAGACAGAGACAGAGCGTGAGTGAGGGAGAAGTAGAGAGAGAGAGAGGGAGACACAGAATCTGAAGCAGGCTCCAGGCTCCAAGCTGCCAGCACAGAGCCCGATGTGGGGCTTGAACTCATGGACCATGAGATCATGACCCGAGCCGAAGTCTGACTTAACTTAACTGACTGAGCCACCCTGGCGCCCCATCTGCTGAATGCTTTTGATCCTGAATGGGTCACCCTTGACATTTGGATTGACAGTTCCCAGGACATCCTTTGTAACTACTCTGTTGATGCCAATGTGACCTGAGTGGCTTTTATAATAATCCCTTTCGTCTACACAGTCACCTGCTGTCAGGAGCTGCCTGTGTAGAAGGAACTGATTCCTAGTCCCATCAGAGCCCTAATTAAAAGTGCACCAAATTAAACTTGAATGCATGGAAAACAATTAGCTCTCTCTTTTGTCTCTCCATTCAAATCCATAATGCAGAGCAGCCAGGTGTCATGTTCAACAAATCTCCATCACTTGATGGCTAGAGAAAGGAATGAAGTTGGAAAAGCTCCAGAATCTTCCCCTAGAGGGCTATTCCGGCCTTCCCATCTTTGCCGTGACTCAATTGTCATGATGCTTCTATGTGAATCACTTTTTCTCAACATCTCCTCTCATCTTTCTCGTTCTGCTTCCAAGGAAACATACTTCAACATAGTTCTCTTTATCACCCCATTCTTTGTCTGGAGGTTTGCAAAATATTTTTGACAGAATGCCAAATATGCTTGTCTGGCATATTTTTAAAGGATTGATGCATCAAACACAGACACCAGCTTACTCTACTGTTGCCCTAACATCATATTGCAAACTTAGCTGCTCCACCCTATGTCAGCTGTGATATTATTTGTCCAAATATGTGCATTAATTATTCCACCTAGAATTCTTTAATGTAACTGATTAACCCTCTGCCTTATACTAATTTCAGTAACTAGGTCTCTGCCTTTTGCAGAGAATCTAAATTAACTACTCAATCACTCTAGCCCTCTGCATCCCCAAGACCTGGAAGATGATTATTTATCCTTAACTCCAATGGAAAGTGATTAGGAATCCAAAATTAAATCAAAATATGCAAGCAAAACTAGTATATTTTTGAAAACAAGATCTTAGGGAGGAGAGATTTAAGAGATCGTGAAAAGGAAAAGTTGCAGGCTTCAGACTAGACAGTTTTGAATTCAAATCCAAGTTTCGCTACTTATCATCCATGTGAACTTTGGCACATTATGTAACCTTTCTGTGTTTCAGTTCCTTCACTTATAAAGTTGTGATAATAAAATAACATCCATACTATGTGGCTGTTTTGAGGATTAGAGATGATTTATGTACTATCTCAGCATGGTGCCTCAAGTAAATGGAAGCTGGTATTATCAATGTGAAGGAGGTCAGTCTGGCTAGAACCAAAAATTCATGCTGAGCTGTTGTCTGGAAACAAGACCAAGGTGAAGATATGCTACAGAATGCAGTAGAGTAACATGTACAGTTTCTAATGGTGATACTATGACTATAACAATCTCATTTAATGACCACCTGATTATATAGATATGTGGGAAGATCATAGAAGTATTGGAACAAATGGAAGTTCTCTTAGCAATATTTAACCCCTGGTAAGCACACAGCACAAATGCCACCCACCCCTCTCTGCCTTGTCACCAAAGTGGACTCTGCCATTTGGTCCTGGGGCTCTTTCCCAGTCATTTGGAGTATATTGTCAGAATTATTTTCAATTCTTAATTTATGTAAATGATTTATTACAGCCTCTAGCCCGCAAAACTTCTAATCCATAATAAGTGGTAATAACAAACTCAGCTGTCTAGTTTTCAGGTTTTCCTGGTCAGAAAATGTCATTCACAGACACTCACCCATGTGTGTCACCCTCCAGCTTCTATGAATGATGGTCATGGTGAACAGACAACTCTGGTCAAATGCAGACAGCAGTGGTGAGAAACATTCGTGGTTGGAAGCACACGTTGAAACACTAGAATATCTGTTTTCCTATTTGATGGCACAGAAGGGCTCAAACAGTGCTAAAAAGTCAGTGACAATTAGAACCTAATCACTATCATGGTATAGCAATGCCTCACAGATTCTATAAACTCATCCATGGTTATTAAACCATTCACTAGGTTTGACATCGTTTTGCCATTTGTGGAGAACTATTTACTGCCCTATAGAACTTTCTTACCATCTCATGAGACTAAGTACTAAGATATTTTAGTAAATGCCCCATCAGTCTTTTTGCTGGCCTGATGTTTGACTGCACCTCTTACTGGTAGCAAGAGATCAGTATTACACAAACCCCTCAGTTCAGTGTTCCATCAGGCAAACATCACTTTAATGATGTCTTTGAAGTTATAGCCAAAGGGAATTAGAAATCAACATCTGGTGATTCACTTGGGATGGGCCTGCTGTATACCAGTGTGCTATTGGGTACCACTTTTATAGAAAAATAAAGCTCCCACCATAAATCATGAAGGGAGATTGGCCTGGTTAAGAGAGACCAGTGCTTCAGGAAGAGTCTTTGGGAACTAACAGACAAGAACAAATCCTTGAGAAAATCATCCAGACTGTAGCTATAGAAGGGAAATTCTCACTCTTTGCCATATTCTATGAGAACTAGATAAGGAAACCTTCCAGAACAGAGTTACATAATTATGCCCATCAAGAAAGATATTCCCAACTACTGGTTTCCAGTGGGAAAGGGCATCACACAAGTAAAATTAAGTAACACCCTGTTAGCTATAGCATGGATGGGAGGCTCTTCTGGCCTTTGCCTTCTGCTTGCTTCCAACCACTTTGCCCCTTCTCTATGAAAAGTCTTTCTTTCTTACTCTGTTAATATGACACAAACTTCCTTCTTAGGTTTTTACATCCTAAGAGTTAGCAGTCAAAGACTATAATACCATTATTTATTCTCCCTGTATTCACCTAACTTCTGTATCACTGGAATGTTCTTCAATGTTATGAAGCCTGTATACACTTTAGAGATACTGCATGAGCAATGTCGTATTATTGGTGACCTGTTGCCTTATCCTGGAATTCTGAGAGCTTCTTTAACTGTATATGTTTCTCATTTAGTTGCTATCTGGAAATTTTCACGTGTACATGGCATTTCTATCCCTTTCACTTCCTTGTTGCTCTTTAATGTCTTTTTATTTACTAATTTATATTTGTTTTAATTTTCTTCTTTAATTAACATTACATAACCTCTGATACATTTAAGATCGTCATTGTAATCACGTCTCTGTAGCATATCATATATTAGCACATTCAAAGGACTTGCATCAGAAGTTAAAAATCTCATTCCTGATTCTGTAGCTTAGTGATCACATGAATTTCTAAAGATGTGGCATCTCAGGCCTGGTGTGCACTGGCTCTCTGGATCTCTGTATATTATTTCTTAACTGCGCCCTGAATTTGATTATCTGCCTGCGTCTTCTCAACATACTCTTTTCCTAGAATACTTTTTTGTTTTTTAATGTTTATTCATTTCTGAGAGAGAGAGAGTGTGAGCAGGGGAGGGGCAGAGATAGAGGGGGACAGAGGATCCGAAGCTGCTGACAGCAGCAAGCCAGTTCGAGGCTGGAACTCATGAACCCTATGAGATCATGACCTGAGCTGAAGTTGGATGCTCAATTGACTGAGCCACCCAGGTGCCCCATCTTCATAGAATATTTTTTACCTGCTGGCCTCCTGAATTTTCATTGTGTCCTCCGTTATAGTTCCTTGTTTTGTTTTCCTCCTTCCTATTATCATGTAAATTACTGATACCAGAACCTAGCCCCAACCATCTTGTACTTATGGTACCTTGAAGAGCACCATTCAGAAAAACACAGAACTATTCTGGTTGTCAGAATATTAGGTTATTTTATTCATTCCTTTCTGACAGTGACATCATGAAAAAGACCAAACAACTTGCAGCCTGGGCCAAAAATACATTTTGACTGAAACTTATATGTATAATAAAGCACTTTGCCCATACAGCTCCCTCTTGTTGAACTTTTACCTTACCACCACAACCCAAACAATCTGCATCTGAAGAAAACCCAGGGAAGATAATTAGAACATGTGATAGAAGAAGGCTTGTCAACACAGTCTTGGCTTTCAAAGCTTTTACCTTGGAGACTTTATATTATGACACGCATACCTTTAAATTCTAATAGTTTTCTAGATTCTGGCATTGCTCAACCTCTCAGTACCTAGGGTATCCTTTATGCCTTCAATATTAGGCATCAATCTATTAGTCAACTATTAGAATTGCCTAAACTCCACACCTCAATTGAGAGAGACTAAAGGAGATTTGGGACCTTACTCAGTTCACTTGCTGCATAATAAAGTAATGTAGGCTTAAAGAGTTTTCGGAAAACTTCATGCTTGAAATAAGAGTACAAGAAATTTTAGGCAGAATTTTATTCTAATTCTCATGCACTTAAGAAGCATATTCAGAAGAACACTTTCAATTCTTTGGAGAAGTTGACCTTGATAAAGTCTGTTTCCAGCACCTGCGTCTTCTGGGCTTAAAACTATTGTGAGCCTCTGACCCCTGCCTACTTCCTAACTATGGGCTGTCTGATTCTGAGTTTTACTTTTTGGTCTTTGGTCCCATAATCATTCTTCTCCCATGGTACTTTAATTACTTTCATCTAAATACATATTACTATTCATTTTTACACCCTACACTGCAGTCTTTAACATTTAACTTATCTTTTCCCCATTTGTATCTCCCAAGGCAGGATTTCCAGTGGGTAACTCCTGCTCATGTCTATGTCCGCTGAGAAGTAGAAGCCTAGAAGGGATAAGATTTACAGCAGACTTATTGGGGGAGGGTCAGGAAAAGACAGGCTTCACAGTGTGAAGGGGGCAAAAGGAGAAAGACTGGAGGGTGGAGCTTCAGATTTCAATGCGCTCAGCCATTGGCTGGGATCAGCCCTTGGAGAAGCATGGTAGATCCGTGGGGGTGTTAGCTGGGGACATCAGTCAGCTATGCCCCTGACAGTAGGAGATCTAAAAATTTCATTTTCCTGTCTGCCACACCTGGCTAATGCACAATAGTGGGATTTAAGGCATTGTTCTAGAAGATATTTTCGGCCCAAGGTCTTTTCTCATGATGTTTCCTATGTGATATTCAATCTTGTGCTGGCTCCTTTTTCTTGTTTAAATCTTAACTCGAATATCAATTCTTCAGGTAATCTTCTCTGACCACATCATTCAATGTTGCTCTTGCTCCTGAGCAACTCAATATCACATTACCTTGTTTTATTTTCCTCATAGCTTGAATTACTATCTGACATTATCTAATATATCTGAGTACTTATTTATTGTGTGTCTTCCCCACCCTGCTAGAGCAGTAGTCCAGTCTGACAGGTTGAGTACTCTGTTGTCAGTGCCTGAAAAGCTCAACAGAAATGCCTAGAAGGAATAAGGTGCACTATAAATATTGTTATTAAAATTATTTTTTCTTCTAATTCTGCCATTCATTTTAGATTCTCCTTCTTTAGACCATCTCAGACACTATAGGAGTCTCCCATATCATGCATCATGATGCCACAATGCATCGTAGCCCGTGTTATCATGTCTCTGTCTCTCACTACTCTGAGCTCCGTGAAAGTGAAGGTCATGTTTTATATCACCTGTAATAGTGTGTCAGGTATCTAGTAGTACTGATAAAGGAGCATGAATAAATAGTAGGAGGAATGAAGGGAAGATTTCCAGTGCATGCACTCCACGTGCACTGTCCCTTACATGTATAATGGCCTATGCGCGGAGGAAGTATAACATGTGAATTTGAGTGAGCATACAACAATGGAAGGAACACAGCAGGAAAAGATGGGAGATAGGCCTGAGAACCAGCAGTCATTAGAACAACTGTGAGCCAAGTCTACGAGATGTCTTTTCTCTTTGCGGGAGGTGCATCCATTTGGTGATCAAATAGGAACTACACAGTCAGGTCTGGAGAGGAAACCTGGTGTCTGGCTTTGTACTGGAGACAGGCCCTGAGGCTGCTGCCTGATCCTGGGGCCAGGGGCAGGGGCTGATTGTTCCAGTGTCCTTTCTGGTGAGAGCAACTCCTTTGTTCAGTGATCAAAGGCCCCTTCCACCCCACATTCCCACTTTGGTGTCGCTTTTTGTCCCACACCCCTGGAGAGAGGCCCCCTCTGTAAGCTGGTACGATTTCCTGGCTTAGAAGGAGCACTTGAGTGTTCTTATTGAACACCCATCCTGTCAATTTGTTTTGACATTGTTCTCAATTTTAAAACCCTGATTTAACAACTATTGGGTTTCATTTTTTAGAGAAGGAATGTACCGGGGTCCAGTGTTGACAAGGAGGGAGGCAATGTGGTAAGAGAATGATGTTAGGTATTAGAAAAATCTGGATTATATTTCAGCTCCATTATTTCCGAATTGTGCTGTCATGGGCCAGATACTTAACCTCTTGGTGCATCAGTTTCCATATACCCACAGTTTGAACTGCAATATCTATCTCATAAGATTTTCTAGATAGATAAACAGGATGTTGTGTGCTTTTGCAAACGCACTTTCCAGCCCACACCCTGCTCAACACACAGTGATCCCCTGCAATGTCTGGAATAGCTTTTCCATAATGTTTATGACCATTCAGTAAAATGAGTATGCCTCTAGAGGAGGAGGAAGACATTTATTCCTCCTGACCCTGACCCTGGAGCTTTTCCTCACTGGAGTATACACAAGATTCTCTGTCCTGTTTGAGCTATTGCTTACGGAGGCAGTTATGAAGCAAAGAATGCCTTTCAATCTATTTATCAAAGGCCTTGCAAGTGTCTGCTTCAAGGTAGGTGAATCAATTAGGCAGTATTGAGCGGGGAAAGTTAATCTGCATCCAAAGCGTTTTACTGCACAAACAAGTTAAATAAAAAATCAAGTGCAGGCCAATTGACTTCATTCCACTGTGGCTGGAATTGAAGGAAGAGGAACCATTCCCTCTCAATGTCGTCTAATCCTTTCTTACTTCTGCCTTAGAGAAAGAGCAGAAGTCTTCTGGGAATCAGAGATTGGGGGTCAGGACGTGTGACATGTCCTTTGCAATGATGATCATTACCTGAAGAATTAAAGACTCTTGTGGGTATTACTGCTCTTTTGGTGACTTGGAAGGACTTTTATCCAGAAGAAAGTTTGGACCAATGGGTTTATATTACCAGGCAACTGTTGTTTCCAAAGAGATTTACTTCTCTCTGCATATACTCTCATTAAGTAGGGTTAGATCTTATTGTTATCTCTGACATCAGTCTTTTGTCACCCTGAACCCAAGCCAGCAAAAATGCCTTAAGGATCTACCTTTCATTTTATCCACTTTGACATTCCAGTTGCCACTCCTATATCCATATTCTCATTAAATCTTACTCAGAATACTACAGGTCATTGTTTACTATACATTCCTCTTTATTCTTACCCCTCTCTAGCTCATTCTACACATGAATGCTAAGTCAGCCTTCAGTATGATGTGGTGGCAAGAATACATACTCTGGTGTCAAAGAGACTCCATTTTGCATCTCTGCTTAGCAATTTACTGATTTTGGGGAAGTTACTCACCTTTCTTAGCATCTACTCCTCTGTAAAGTAGGAATAATTATAGTCCCTAACTCACAAAATATTTGTGACAAAGAATAGGGGCAGTGCATGAAAAGTTTAAAGTTTGTAACCTAGTAAACACTCAGCAAATGGAAGCTAAGACAAAATAAGAATTTATTGGAAAATGACTTTTTCTGAATATGTCATTGTTCTTCTAAGACTCCAGTTTCCTTGTGAGCAGAAAACATTTTTGATGCTTCTGTGTTTCAAACACAAGCATGTGCAGTGTAGTGCATAGGCACACACCCATACAATTCAACCTATTAAATATAAGGCAAAAATCCCAATTTTACTATTTGTCTTGTAGCTAAATATAAAGGGTGGAGAGATTTTTTTTCCAGATGGAACAGTTTTGAACAGAGATATGTAGAAGTAGAGATCAGTTAGTAACACATAGTGAATGTCTATGCAAAATGTTCTGTGTGAAAATGGCCCCATGTTCTCAAAATGATGATTTATGTTAGGGAAGCCATGAGATATATTGTGGAAGGGGGTTTTAGAAAGGGCCTAGAAGGTTCTAGAATTCTAGGTTATGAGTGCATGAGCACCAGGGTGCTATCAAGAGTTTGGGGGCAGAGAGAGTGACAGAATGCACTGGCCAAGAAAAACAACGTCCACCCATTTAGGTCAGGGAAGGACAAGGCACAATGCCTTCAGAGCTCAGAACAAATCACCCGATTCTATTTCCCGAATTGTTCATCTTCTATGAGCCATGATGAATGCTGACTTTAGACTCCTTCCTTTGGTTCTGCCAGCAATTCAGTAGCTTAATCTTTTTCCAATCTCAGCTGTTGCCTAATAATCTGTTCCAGGCACAGAAATTTCATTAACTCCTCAATGATGTCCACAGGCTTTGACCATGGATTTCATCTGTTAAGCTGCTTTTATTTCAGCTACTATACAAATTACCCTCTGCCTGGGAAAAAAACAACAGCAAAGGGAAAAAAAAAAAAAAAAAAAAGCAAGGGGAATGAGGAGGGAGATAGAGGAGAAAAGAATGGCTGAAGCTCTTCCGTATTTCTCAACTTCCTTCTCCTTAGTGAAAATAAATGTCCAGAGGAGAAATTGAATTCCAAAGCAATGACTTGATAACGGAATGGCCCCAAATTTTCTCACTGGTGGCTTAAGTGGGGGCTCCTGTCACAACCAGCGTGATATGTGATTGTCTTATCAACCTTAGAAAACTGTATTATATTTATAGATAGAATGGAACTGTTACTGGCACTGGAAATGTGGTGAATGTATACTGGTTTCTGCTAAGTCTGAGAAGTGGTGAGATTGGGAGGTGGGAAGGTAGGGAGGGTAAGAGGAGATCCCCACTAAACATCCCCTGCTTAAAACCCCTGCCAAGCTGCTGTGCACAGCTTAGTGAATGATGCTGGGATTTCAGGCACCAGTGGAGAAGATATTTTTGGACAGAAGTCATTCCTTCTAACCTTTCCTCTGAGAAGTCCAATCTAATTTGTAGAGTAAATTGCCACTTCTCCTGTGTTTCTGTGACACACACTGAATCTTTTCCTTTTGTATCCCTTATCAAAAAGCATCATTTGATTTACATATCTGTTTTTTTCTCCACTTTTGAATTATTTATTTATTTATTTATTTATTTATTTATTTATTTATTTTTAACTTTTGAATTCTCTAAGGGCAAAGGTCAAATTATATGAGGTTAACACCACTTCGAGGGGACCAGAAATTCTCTAGGCATCAGCAGCAGCATAGCTAAGGATGGAAGTTACTAACTTGTAGCTAAGGAGACCAGAAAAATAGCAAGAGACAGAGCCCATTTTGGGTTGGATAGAATAATGTTATCAAGTGACTGCTACAGGCCCTAGGCACTCAGCACTAGGTGATGATATCAGTGGGGCTGGGTGTTGGCTCTGTCACTTCATTGGGCACATTTGTACGTAATGATTTCTGTTATTCTGCAACTTAGAATAGCAACTCAGAAGCTTCTGTGGGAAGAAGTAGTGATTTAGGGTACAGTAGATACCCTTAATGGCTGTTTGCTTGCTTGTTTTTTATAAAAATCTGGGTTGCAACTCTACTCCTCTCCCTCCAGGACCTGACTGTATTATAATACGTAAGAGGGGATATGGGATTTACTGGTGCTAAGAAAAGACCATATGAGGTCCTTTGTCATTCTGGGTGATGCTTCCAAAAAAGACACTTAGAAGAGGTTGACCAGGTATGGGCTAATTTCAGCATTGCTGACATGGTTTCAAAATATTTATCATTAACAATTTTTGTATCACTGTTTTATTTTGAAATGAAATTATAGTACATGAACATTTTCAAATAGCTGGTTTTCAAGTTTTGTGTATAGTGTCTTATGCTAAAAAGATGCCCTCTCAGGATACCTGGGTGCCACCATGGGTTAAGTGTCTGACTTGGGCTCAGGTCATGATCTCACAGCTCGTGAGTTTGAGCCTTGAGTCAGGCTCTGTGCTGACAGCTCAGAGCCTGGAACCTGCTTCGGATTCTGTGTCTCCTTCTCTCTCTGCCCTTCCCCTGCCCCCTGCTTGCTCTCTTTTCCTTTCTCTCTCTCAAATATAAATAAACATTAAAAAAAAATTAAAGATGTCCTACCTTTAATTATATTGCACATCAAACATTTTTAATATTTTGAAAGATAACTTTTATTTATAAATTGTAAGCATGTCTGTTTTAAATGTTTATTTATTTATTTTAGAGAGAGAGAGAGAGAGAGAGGCAGACAGAGAGGAAGAGAGAGAATCCCAAGTAGGCTCTGCACTGTCAGAGCAGAGCCTGATGCAGGGCTCAGTCTCACAAACTGTGGATCATGACCTGAGCTGAAATCGAGAGTCAGACCCTAACCAACTGAACCACCCAGGCACCCCAAGAACGTTTTATAATTTACTTAAAATTATCAGTTCAGAGATGCTGTAATCACGTAGGGTTATGAATTACTGGGATTCTATCTTGGGTGGCTTTAATTCTGTTCTCTTTGAAAAACATGGAGTTAGTTTCCCATCTCCTATTTCTCCATATCCCTCTATGAGGGAAATAGTCTGGCACTCTTATTTCATGAGTGGAAAAGTTTGAGGAACAGAAGTATCTATCAGCATATTCAATATCATGCAATATCTGTGATGAAACCAGAATCCACGTCCTATTGCTTTGCCTGAGAATGACTGTAGCCACCCCACCACCAGCTTATCCTTCAAAAAATGCTTTGGGGTTATATTACTCTTCTCTCTCTTGTTTTAATTTTATTGAGGAATAATTGACAAATATAATCATATATATTTAAAGTGTACAGCATAATGATTTGATATGCCTATACATTGTAGAATGATTACCAAGATCATGACAACTAACATATCCATCACCTCACACAGTTAACATTTATTAACTGTGTGTCTGTGTGTGTGCATGCGTGAGAATGCTTAAGATCTACTCTCAGCAGCTTTCAAGTATATAAGACTGTATTATTAACTATGGCCACCATGTTGTATATTAGATTCTCAGTACTTATTCCTGTAACTGAAAATGTGTAACTCTTTACCCCTGGCAAGCACTATTCTATTCTCTATTTCTATAAAATCCGTTGTTTTGTTTTGTTTTGCTTTGTTTTTTTGTGATGCTGTACAGTATTTTTCTGGCTTATTTCACTTAGGATAACATCAGTAATTCATCCATGTTGTTGCAAATGGCAAAATTTCCTTCTTTTTATAGCTAAATAATATTCTGTTGTATGATATATAATATATATGATATATTTTCTTTATCATGTATGTATCCCACATTTTCTGTATCTTTTCATCCTTCAAAGAACATTTAGGTTGTTTCCATATCTTGGCTATTGTGAATAATGCTGCATGAACACAGCTGTACAGAGATACCTCTTTAAGAAACTGATTTCAGTTCCTTCACATATGTATCCAGGAATGGGCTTGCTGGATCAAAGAGTAGTTCAACTTTAAAATTTTTGAGGAACCTCTATACTGTTTTTCATAATGGCTATACTATTTTACATTTCCTTCAATAGTGTGTAAGGGGCCCCTTTACATTCTTGCTAGGACTGTTACTTCTTGTCTTTTTGATAATACCCATCTGAGAAGGTATTGATTCTTTGTGGTTTTTATTTGCATTTCCATGATGATTTGTGATGTTGAGCATCTTTTTATATGTCTGTTGGCCGTTTTGTATGTTGTGTTCAGAAAAATGTCTATTCAGGTCTTTTGCCCATTCTTTAATTGGATTATTTGCTTTTTTTTTTTCTATAGAATTATATAAGTTCTTTCTGTATTTTGGATATTAACACCTTATCAGATATATATTTTATAAATATTTCTTCTTATTCTGTAGGTTCCCTTTTTAATTTATTGATTGTTTCATTTGCTGTGCAAAAGCTCTTTAGTTTGTTGTACTCCTACTTGTTTATTTTAGTTTCTGTTACCTGTGCTTTGGTATCTTATCCAACACTCTCCCTCTTTTTGTAATTGATTGATTAATTGATTGATTGATTTTACCTATAAGATCCTTACCACCATCCACACTTCCACTCATCTGTGAGTCTAAAAATAATCCCAGTTAAGATTTCCGTGTAGCACTACAGTCCCCAATTTTTAAGACTTGAGTTACTTTCGGTTATACCTCTAGACCTTCTTCTCTCAAGGAGGTAACATATAACATAGTGGTACAACTCAGTTTTCATAATCAGGCAGAACCCCCACTGATTCGACTTCCTGAGATAATGCTAAACAAGTCACACTACTGTTTCCCTCTAGACTTGATGTTGGATTTCAATGATGTAATGCATAGGAAGTGTACAGTCAATGGATGCATTTTTAGTGCTATATCTGACTAACATTAGAGTAGATAATATTGGCCACACCAGTGGTGAGGTTTATATCTGGACCTGAATTCTTTCCATTGGATTCTCAATTTCTTTTCAGTACTTGAAACTGACTAGGAAACTGCCATCATTCTTCTGCAGTGTAGTGGTTTCTCAGAGTGTTGTGGTCAGACCATCTACACCTGTATCTCCTTAAAAGACTGTTTAAAATCAGATCTCTGGGGGCGCCTGGGTGGCTCAGTCGGTTGAGCGTCCGACTTCAGCTCAAGTCACGATCTCACGGTCCGTGAGTTTGAGTCCCGCGTCGGGCTCTGGACTGATGGCTCAGAGCCTGGAGCCTGCTTCTGATTCTGTGTCTCCCTCTCTCTCTGTCCCTCCCCCGTTCATGCTCTGTCTCTCTCTGTCTCAAAAATAAATAAAAAAACGTTAAAAAATTTAAAAAAAAAATCAGATCTCTGGGACTCAACCCTGTCCTATTGAATTTGTGTAGTGGAGCTCAAAAACCTTCAGTGCCACAAGCTTCCAGGTTATCCTGATGCACATGATGATCTGAAAATCCCATCCTGTTCCAGGACTATAGTCTGTTGGGAACTTACAAGACATCCCATCTCCTTCATGAAATTAATAGGACTGTTTTCATTTGTCTGGATGTCTGAAAATTTCCTTTGCTTTCATTATGTGTTCAGTCTAATGATCAAATATCTCTCTTACTCAAAGTTAGAACCTTCCAAGCTGACTGTTCTCCTAAATTCCATCCTTTGTTATTTGTTTAAAATGGCATGGGTTGCCTCCTGGACCAGAATTCATTCCATTCCTGCCCTTCAATGTGCATAATTTCTGGCTATATGTATCAGTCTGCTCTCCTTTTCATCTGTGAATATATTTCTCCTTTCTCTGTCTTTTCCCCATAATGTTGGACGTAATCATCTTTACTCCATTAACACCCATTTCTTTTGAATGGGATTTGGCTCCACCTTTCGCTTCTGAGATAAGCCTGAATAGCTTAAATGGATGAATATGCCATCTCCCTAGCCAAGTCCAGTGGCTCAGATAGCCACTGATCCGATCCAGTCAATGAGAAATAAAAAGATGCTGGGGGTAGGAAAGAGGCTGAATTTAAGAAATAAACATAGTAATTTTTGTGGCAATTATTGGAAGATACATTATTTTTACCTAAGTCAGTGGCTCACAATCCTATCTGTATATTAAAATCGCTTGATCATCTTAAGCCAGAATGTTGTAAAACTAATTGAGTGAGTTGCTTTTTCCCCTTCAGTATGGCTATGCTATTCATTTGAAATTCAGCAAGGGACATTTGTTTCTGTTTGTATTCTATTTGATCTTTCTTCTTCATTGTGGTTAATATTTTCTGATTGCATGATATATTAATCTTGTACCAAAGGTGAAACTATATACAAGCTATCCCTAGGGAAGTGCTACTACATATTCATTCTGTTCACCGAACTCCCACTCAAGCTCATTAGTGACCAATATTGTTAGTCTCTGAGTTCTCCTTCCTCTGATTGTTGGTGCACAACTGAGAAGAAATGTGTATTTTATTTCCTGTTCTTTCTTACAGAAAAGGTAGCTTCTATAGATACTTTTTTTTTGCATTTTTTTTTTCAAATAACAATATATCCTGGAAATCTCTTTTTATCAGTCCACAGAGGGCTTCCTGATTCGTTTTCAGCCGCACCCTATAGCATTCTTCTTGTTTTCTACCATTCCAAATCATTCAACCACTCTATTGTATGGCCTTTTACATCATTGTTTCCAATATTTTAAAATTACAAACAAGACTTCAATAAATAAACTTGTGTATACACATTTTTTGCATATGTGAAGGATAAAAATCAGAATCAGTTTCTATATTTATGATTACTGGGTCAAAAAGGTAAATGCATATTTCTTAGATAATGCCAAATCCTCATCCAAAATCATCATACCAATCTGTATTCAGATTCACACGCCCTAGAGTATCAGCTTGCCCATAGTCTGGCCAATAGAATGTGTTATCATACATTATGTCAATCTGATAGGTAAGAAATGGTTCTAGGGTGCCTGGGTGACTCAGTCGGTTAAGTGTCCAACTCTTGGTTTCGGCTCAGGTCATGATCTCACGTCTCATGAGTTCGAGCCCCTCATCGAGCTCTGTGCTGACAGTGTGGAGTCTGGTTGGAATTCGCTCTCTCTCCCTCTCTGCCCCTCCCACACTCTCTCACTCTGTCTCAAAAATAAATAAGCTTCAAAAAGAAAGAAATGCTTCCTATTTTCACATCTCTAATTATGAGTGAAGGTGAATATCTTTGCAGAGATTTTCCCATATTTTTTTTCTCTATTTAAGTAGTTCTAAACTGTGAATGTGCATTAGAATTGCTGTGTGTGTGCATGTGTATGTGAGCATATGTGCATGCATATCTTCTAATCTATGAGCTTTTTAGTTAAAAGATATATAGGTGATTCTCTCTTGGCACAGCTGACACTGTAAAGTACTGTTCTGGGTCATTCAGCATGAGGAGATGGGTCTGGAGCTGAAGCAGTCTCTGTTGCTACCATTGAAGGATCCACTTGAAGAACGAGCCAAGCAGTAAAGAAGAAAATGATGATCCACCAGAGTAATCTATATGTAAAGTCAATTCCATCTCCCTTCTCTTCTGTATAAATCATGGGATTTTTCCCCACAAGTCAATACATTGGTTTGTATTCATGATCAGTAGTTCCATTTCCTTGTGCAGCAGTTTTTCCTACCTAGAATGTTCTATGCCCTTTCCACTTCTCTTTGCATTTTTATTTTTTTGGTATAGCTTATGCTGAATAATCCCTTAAGACTTTAATTTAGATACCCCCTCCCCCTTCTAGAAACCCTTCTCTCATCACTTCATCACCTTCCTCATCACCTGTTTGGGTTGTGTGCATTGCTTCCTTGCTCTCTAGCAACTTGTGTTATAATAGTGATGTATGCTGTTGCACGGAGCCATGCTGCTTTGTTACTGTCTATTCCTCTGCACTGTGAGGCCCTTACATTCTTGGAGTACTTCATGTATGTAATGGGGAAAGGAAGAACTCAAGCTGCCTTAAATTTGAACTTAAGAATAAGTTGACATGAGGCACCTGGGTGGCTTTCAGTTAAATGTCTGACTCTTGATTTCAGCTCAGGTCAGGATCTCATGGTTCATGAGTTCAAGCCCCACATTGGGCTCTGAACTGACAGTGCAGAGCCTCCTTGGGATTCTCTGTTTCCTTCTCTCTCTGCCCCTCCCTTGCTCATAATCTCTCTCTCTCTCTCTCAAAAATAAATAAACATTAAAAAAATAAGTTGACTTACAAATAAGTCATGGTCCCTCTTTATGGAAATAACTATTTTTGAGAGGAATAAAGTTGACACAGCAATAGGTATGTTTAAATGTGAGATGCTTCAGAAAGTGATATGAATGATTGTAGGAAGTATTATGGATATCATTTATTAGAGAAATTATAGGAGGTGCCATGGAAATGTGCTAGCAGGTATGGCCTGGGCGAGAATTATTCAGTGCTATATTTCCCATGGTAAAGTGGGAAAGAAACTTCAGGAAAGCAGTGTTCAATATTTGGATTTTAGTCATATGTTATGCTGCGATGTATCCACTGCTGTCAGTGTTCTGCCACACAAGCCTTTCAGAAAAATGTCTTACCGACACAGCAATCCTATAGTATCACTGCTTTGAGGAAATAAAGTAAATTGGGTCACATACAGCTCAGGGCTGAATAATGGTAAGAGCTATGGCAACTAAAAGAAACCGCAGACTCAGGTAAATTTGGTAAATCCAGGTGATATGTGGATTGATTTAGGAGATAGATAAACTCCTCTTCCCCAAGTCCGTCAGTCACATTGAAAAGAACTCTGAACCCAGGAGAGATCTAGAGCCTTATTTTTAAAATCAATGTTATTGAAGTATAATTTACATGCAATTAAATATACCCATTTTAAGTGTACCGTTGATTGTTAAGAAATGGATATATCCATGTAACCACCACTACTGTCAAAGTATGAAATAGTTTCCTTAGTTCAAAAGGTTCTCTTGTGCCCTTGCTTTGTCTGTTACTCCCCCTTCCAGTTCTCTGTCTCCAAGCAACTACTAATCTGCTCTGTGTCCCTAGAACTTAGATGTGACTTATTTGTTTATATTTCTAAGGATCTGCCAAACTGTTTTCTGAGGAGATTGTGCCATTCTACATTCCTCCCAGCATGTATGAGAGTTCTAGTTGCTCCACAAATTAGTCAACACTTTCTAGTGTCAGTCTTTTTACACTTTGGCTCATCTATTTTGTGTGTGTGTGTGTGTGTGTGTGTGCTTTTAATTCTAGTAGTTTATGTAAACTCAAGAGACTAGCTCAGGTGATAAAAAACAAATCTATCAAGTCTCTTTAGATGTCTTCAACTATCCTTCCTCTCCCTATTTGTGCATGCTGTTCTTTTTATCAAGAGATACATTTTATGTCCCCTTCTCTTTAAACAGGCTGGCATTTTGACTGGCCAATGAAATGTATCAGAAGTGATATTCTGGGATTTCTGAGAACAAGACTTAAGACAGTTGACAGCTTACACTCCCTGAATCTAGGGATTCATTTGCTATGCTATTAGAAGCCCAGCTAAAATAGATGTAATATTGTGGGTAGCTAAGACACTGGTTGACCACCCTTGATGAACTCTGAGCCACCCAACAGCCAGCACCTGTGAGTGAGCCATGTTAGACATTTCAGCCTTGCTAAGTCTACCGATGACCAGACTCTGATAACAGAAGAACCATCCAAATGAATCAATTCAACCCACAGTTGTGAGAAATAAAATGGTTGTTTCCAGCCACCTAGTTTTGTGGTGGTTTGTTAAGTGGCAATATTTAACCAAGATATTGTATACAAAATTCCTAGCTTAGGGCTCAATAAATATTTGCCAAGTAAATACATTCATTCACTCATTCAACACACCCCCTTCATGTACTTAGCATTGCTAAATATCACAGCACTGCTATATGTCTTGAGAAAAATAGAAAGGAGATTGTTTCCTCAATTTGCAGATGACGATAGCATTTAGCTATAACATTTAGAAATCCTTTGACTGTATATCATTGACCCTCACTTGGCCTTGATCAAGAGTCTCTTTATCCGAATTGGGCCCTGCTGGGAGCCTGGAATAATTTCCCTAGGTACCAAACCATGAATCATCCACACCCTCTCCTCTAGTTCAGCTCTTGTAGTGCCTGGGAATCCAACACCACCCGCCGCTTGAGTAACAGTGGAAACATGACCTACTTCAGTCACATCAGCAGAGATTTTGTCTTGCAACAGTTCACTCTTTGAGTAAATGAGGTGCAATCTTGAATAGCTGTAGGATAGTAAATTGATCGCTGATGGAGCTCATTCGAGCAGCCCCCATCACCCACCACTCAGCTGCAGTTTACAGGCAGCTGTGACAGATTAAGTCCAAAAAGAGCACAGCAATTTCAGCCGTCTTGATGCCCAGAGCACAGGATGCCCTTTTTACCTTTTTTGAAAATGAAAGAGACAGAGCAAACCACCATAACACACCCTGCCCCTGATTGTGTTCCTATCCTTCCTGCTCCCACAACAAGGGACACTGGTAGCTCATTGATGGTTTGAGCTCTATGAGACCTAATGTAGCTCAAACTCATCATTTACCAGATAGGGAAAAGGAGGCCTCAGGAGGTTAAGTGATGCTCTACTAATCATACAGGGAATTAGAAGCGCAGCTATGACCACATGTCAGGTCACTAGAATATTAATCATATGTCCTTTCCTTTTAAACACCCTGTCTCTCTGCTTCCCTAGGACTTAGAACTTTCCACCTTCCTCCCCCTCTCCCCAATAACTGTTCATGCTTTGGAAGAGACCTGCTATTTCCTTCAGAGGATAGATCATGAAGATCAGGATATGTGCCAAGACCTTCTCTAAAACCTCATCAGTTTCCCATCACTAGCAGCCTCTGTCCAACCTAACTTTTTATTTTATTCATTCAAGAAAGTTTTCTGGGTGACTAAAATACAGAATATCCTATACAAGATATTTTGGGGGATGCAAAATTGTAGAACGTTACTTTCTGGGCTCAATAAATATATTTGGTGAGTGATAATATTTAAATACCTATATATAATAAAAATCAGTGTGTGATACATGTCCTGTATGTATGATAATTAATAGTCTAACATTTCAAACAAATGAGACCTGTATCTATAAAACAGTATAAGTCATACAAAGTCTACAAAGTGTATTTCCCTGGAACAGCTGCATCAGCAGCATCTGGAAGGTTGTTAGAAACACAGATTCTCAGGCTGCAACCCCAGATCTACTGAAGCAGATTCTATACTCTAATAGATTTTCAGGAGGTTTGTATTCACATTAACATTTGAAAAATCTGAAACAGAGTAAAGAGGAGTGGAGGAAGGAGTAATTGGTTTTTGACCAGTGTGATTAAGGAAGAGCCTCACAACAGAGGGCAGCAGAATGATGTGTTAATCAAGACACTTGGATCAGACAGAACTAGATTAAGTTGGAAGGACTTGAGCAAGTTGTTTAAATGATTTATTCATAAAAAAACATAGTATTCATGCCAATCTGCTAGGGTATGTGGAAGTTAGGTGAACACTGGGAATGAAAAGGTGGTTGTGGGAGGGAAGGGCATTAGAAGACAATAATCCACAGCATTGTTGTAACTGAAGTGACCGAGGGGTAGGGTTGAGTTTATTGTTAGCCAGCTGGTTGCTTAGAGTACTAATGCCATTAGCAAACATTGAAAAGCTTAGAGAAAGGAATGGAAGATTGATGATGGTGATGATGATGATGATGATGATAATGATAACCCTTCTAATCTTATCCTGTGAATGTTGACTCTTGAGCCTTACTCTAACTTGTCAATCTCTTGACTCCAAAGAATTTGCAAGATTGAAAATCTAGAGGTAGAGGTCCCTTGGGACCTTAAATATGTCCCTGAAATAGATACGTAGCAGCCCTTTAACTCTACTGTAAAAAGGCTCCCTAAATGCAGCTCTATTTTTCACACCACATAGCATTTTGCTTTATGCTCATAGTCATGTAATGTAAAGGGTAATTCGGAGTTGATAAATTAGCAGCCAGGAAAAAGGCCTACAAGGAGCTTCAGTAAGCCATTTAGCATTTGGTGAGTTCTGTAGAGCTTTGGTCTCTTCCCACACCCAGAGGTAGTAAATATCCCTCTCTGGATGGTACTTGCAGAGAGTGCCTCTGCATTTTGATAGTCTATGAAGTGCATTCCTGTGAGCAATAGTCATTTCATGTCCTAGATTAGAACTTCGGAGGCATACTTCTGAGGGCCCTTTCCAGTCAATGGGGAAACTGTAGCCCAGGGAGGCATTATGACTCCCCAGGATACTTAACCAGCTAGTTATCTTAGGTGAGCTCTTTAGGTCAGATGATGTATTTCTTTCCTTCCTTCCTTCCCTCCTTCCTTCCTTCCTTCTTTCCTCCCTTTCTTCCTTCCTTCCTTCCTTCCTTCTTTCCTTCCTTCCTTCCTTCCTTCCTTCCTTCCTTCCTTCCCTCCTCCTTTCCTTCCTTCCTTCCCTCCATCCCTCTTTTCCCTCTTTCTCTCTGTCTCTCTCTCTCCTTCATGACTTCATTGACGATGAAAGGTTATTGATGTTAGATAAATAAAACTGTAACATCAAATTAAGTCAGGATTAAATAGGAAGCATGTGGTTAGATGATTTTGCTTTCTCTGTGATTGAGATGCCGTAGTCTAATTGTGACCTTGCATAATACCTCTTCAGGTTTAGGAACTGAGGTCCCTAACCAACATTAGCTCAATGTGAATCTGCTGTATTAAGTATCTGGCCAAAACTTAAAAAAAAAAAAAAAGGAAAATAAATAAGAAACATTTGATGTAAACATCATCTCAGATTAGAGCTGAACTAATGGAGGTGAAGTTTGGAAGGGTGTAGGCATTCAGGAGAGGCTGAGTATTTTGATTTTAAAGTTTCTTCTGACTCCTAGGGTTTACCACTCTGGGATAGTTGTTTCACTAAATTTAGCTGCTTGAAGCTGGTAAGTTGAGGAAAAATGGAAGATAAGGGGAACTTTTGTAAAACTTGAAAATTGCATGTGTAAGCTCTGAATTCAGCATCTTCATTTTCTGGCAGGAATTGGCTCTTCCATCAGGGCTCTCAGTGGGCCAGAGCTGTGTAGAAGGAAACGGTTGCATTTGAGGCTGTGAGAGATTATTTACAAAGGAGATCCACTTGCCTTGCAGCCTCTATCCTAATGGACTCTTTACCAAGCTTATTATCTTGTTGATAACACACACAGTCACTTTGCTACCAGTTTCCTCTTGTTTCAGGCCAACAAGCTCTGATCTTTATGGGAAAACAGTGACCTAGTAGGGATACTAGACTAAATAGCAACCAGCCTGCCTGGTTGGTATATTTATTTCCACTGACAAATTGCTGACTGTGAGCCACTTAACCTCCCTTTGCTTCTACTTTACCACCCACCAAATATACAATTATAGTAACTCCAATCCTTGGCATTTGTATAGAAATCTATAATTTCAAGTCATTTTCATATCCACTTTTTTATTAGAATCTCAGAGTCAATCGGTGAGGAGAGCAGTGATATATACCTATAAGTGATATAGATATAGATTTTTTTTAAAAAAATCATTGTACTGAAGAAGAAACCCACAAGATGATAAGTTAAGTGATTGCTTAGGGTTATAAATGATGAAGCATGTTCTTGAACTCATAGTTTATGACTCTTGTTAGAAATATATATATAATATATATATACGTTTATAAACATAATATAAAATATTGTATTGTTTTTATAATAAATAAAATATTTATTTTAATAAATTTAATAAATTAATATATATTTAATAAATTAAAAATATATATAAATGATAAAATAAAAGTTGTTAAAATTAAAAATTTAATAAATAAATAAAATAAAATATTATTTTATATTTATAAATGTATATATATATACATTATATATATATGGGTTTTTTTGAGAGAGAGAGAGAGAGATTGAGAGCACCTGAGCAGAGGAGAAGAGCAGAGGGAGAGAGAGAATCTTAAGCAGGCTCCATGCTCAGTGTGGAACCTGGCATGAGGCTCCATCCCATGACCCTGGATCATGACCTGAGCCCAAATCAAGGGTTGGACACTCAACCAGCTAAGCCACCCAGGCACCCCATGAGATATCTTTTTAAAAGGTAAAATTATCCCTCTCATGAAAATGTTACATGACCACGTTATTTATTTTATTTAATGCATTAAGTAATAAGGAACAAATGAGATGTTGCACCTGGTTCAAAGGAAAACTCAGTTTCATACATTAGAGTCAATTAAGGGATGCTAAAATTTCACATTTGCTGAACTGTTCAGTATCCATAGAGTGACAATCCATTGCATTCCACAGATATACTGTGCATTTCCATAAATAGCAATTATTTGTTTTTCTCTCAGGCTTCTGCAACTTGCAGGGTTGTAAAATTACTCAAAGACAATAAAAGGTAGAGATAACCCTGATGGAGGAACATTTTACAAAATATTTCACATTATTTCCTTAAACTCAAAATGTAGCATTCTCTACACTACACTCTAAACAGCCAGTCATATCATTTTCTTCTCCATAACTGACTCCATACCCACTGATATCTCCAGTGTTTTTAGATACATATCAATATTTAAGAATTGCTAGCATTTGGTAATCGAGGCTAAAATACTTAGGTAATAATGATACTGGTAATAAAAACAACAAGTAGCATTTGTCAGATACCTCATAGGTACCAATTGGCAATAGCATCTGTCAGCGTGTTTTGTTTTTCTTATCTCATTTAATCATTAAAGTAATCTTATGGCATAAGGGCTACTATAAGAAAAGAGTCATGGATATAGTAATTAACTTCACCCAAACCATCTATAGAATATTCCATGGAATATGGTCCTCGGTTTTAATTTTTTGTAGTGGTTAAATGAATTAGATCATGGCTGAGATACTTAACTGTCCCATACTTGAATTTGGCAGCTAAAATTGGGGTAATTTTATAAAACTATAATGTTATTAATTCTAGAAGTGATTCAAGAACTTTAGGAGGGAAAATGTTATATCAACCTGAGGATATATCACTAAGTGTTGTCTGTAAATTCTCAGAGCAAAGGTAATGGTTTTCACCAAAGTCCCTCATTAGACTCTTACTAAAAGCTTGTTCTGGAGGAAAGGGGTGAGGATATAGGTCCCTCTGTAGCAGAAAGAGTACTGTTTTGATTAAATCATGGTCTTTAGAACTGGGTTGAGCTAATACTTCTGCTGAGTGATTTACAAGATTTATTTAACCTATCTGAGCCTTTTAAAATGGATAAAGTATCATTACCAACCTCAGAAGGCATTATGGGTTAAAAGAAATAATGTAGGTAAAGCTCTTTGAATTGTGCTTGGCACATGGCAGCACGCAATAGATGGAAGCATATATAATTTATTTATTTTTAGTAGACTACCTGCATTGAAATTCAACATTCTCCTTTAATGTTACCTTAGATTTTAAAATAATTATTGTGTCTGAAAATAATTTTAGGTAATCGACATTTTAGAGGGCACACTTATAAACCTTCCAGCCCCTTACACTCTCTTTGAGGATTCTCTTACATGCCTCAGGGAAACTGCTTTTTCAGTTGAGAACATTGGACTACTTCTCCAATGTCCCTTTGAATGTATGCTCATTACAAGACAGGAGACTCATCTGACCTCTCACATCAGAATGGAGAAAGGAATGGGGTACAGTTTAATTGAAACTGCAGTAAAGATAATTCTTACCCTTGTATTGGGATGAACAACCTGAGACAAATACTTCCTAGATATGGAAAAGGTTACTTTTAAATTGCTTACATAAAATCTTTCACTTCCTAAAGTCTACCATTCATAAGGCATTATAAATTTAATCCAATTTGGCCCTTCATGCTCTTTTTCTTCAGGTTTGTTACTAAACTGTGGAGGAGCTTAGAAATGGAAGACTGAAGTCCATCTCCTCTAGGGACTTACAGTCTAGTTGGGAAACCCAGCATTCAGAAGGACACCGTTCATGCTAGGTATAGAGGATTAACATTAGAAATCAGATCAAGACATTACAAACTAGTGGCCAATAACCCTACTTGCCTGTAGATAGGTGTATTTGATTTGAACTCTGATGCAACCTTTATAAGTTTTTTTTTATGTTTATTTATTTTTGATAGAGAGAGAGAGGGCAGGGGACAGAGAGGGAGGGAGACAGAGGATCTGAAGTGGGCTCTGCACTGATAGCAGAGAGCCCGATGCAGGGCTCAAACTCACAAACCATGAGATCATGACCTGAGCTGAAGTTGGACGCTTAACCAACTAAACCACTCAGGTGCCCTGCAACCTTTATAAGTTTAAAGGAAAAAAAATCAGTAGTTTCCTAAATTAAAAGAAAAATAAATCTCATAAGAAATTCAGGATTTCTGGTACCTTACTTACATGGCCTTAACATTCTACCTAGCAACCATCAGCCACAGGTAAGTAGGAGTTGCCCCTTCTAAAAGGGTTTAAAGGGTCTCTAGTTCACCACATCCAGCTTAAGTTAGTGATTTATTGTAACTACCTGGTTCTTGTGTGCATTTGATCCAGTGACCCCTGAAATAGTGACTCCTGACAAGAGTATAATGTGTCCAGGGAATGAGATTAATTTCAGGTTCATTTCAACAGGATGATGGAGCTGGGGAAATAGCAAACTAAAATTTGAGCATCTGGTATGTGTCGTCTACTTCACATATATTTTCTCAATTAATTCTTGCAACAACTGTCTTAGGTAGGTGGCACTATAACTCTTTCACATTTGAAGAAAATGCAGCTCAGAGTTTATTTAGAAGTTGCCTAATTGGCAGAGGTAAGATGTAATTCCAAGATAGTGGGAAGAAAATGACCCAGCAAGTGTTGTTTTTAAACTGATATCCTTACTTTGTAGTTTATAATAGTCAGGATAGGAAAAACAATGTGGTGGTGATAAACAAACCCTGTATATCCACGGCTCAACAAATAGTAGTGGGTCCAGCCATAGTCCAAGGCAGCTTCCTTACAAGAAGTGACTGGTAATCCCAGCAGATTCAGTCTTGTGGCAACAAGAAATTTCCACAATCACTGTTGTAAGAAGAGAGAGCTCAGAGTTCCTGCATGGGTGTTCACCGTCTCAGCCGAGACATGCCACTTCTGTTCACCGTTCATTGTTCAAAATTAATGGAATGGCTCTGCCAAGGAGCAAAAAGGCTGACAAGTCTTCCTTATGCCCAGGAAGGAGAGGGGGCTGCATATAAACGAGCCTAGTAATGTCCACCATGACCATCTTGGCAAGGTGCACAAACTCTTTGCCTCCCTTTCCTTATTGGCAAAGGAGAATGATAGCTTTCTCCTAAGATTTTAGTGGTGGTTTGAGATGATGTTTATAAAGCATTGAGTACATTGGATGACTTTAAATGACCAATAAACTCACCTGTTTGATTTGCTCAATCTGATCAAGACAGCATAGGAGCATAGTGCTTTTTCTGTACTGAATCCAGCAACTGGGTTGTGGCCTCAGTTCCACTACAGATGGTTACCTAGATGTGGAAAAATCTCTGACGTTTCATCTAAAGGATAAGAGGGTTGAACCTCAAGCTCCTTCTCTGCTCCCAGTAGTCTGTGTTTAGTTTTCTTAAGAACAACTAAAAATGTTGTCAGCCCACATCTAGCATGGTCCTTTGATCCAGATGTTATTCCATTGGGAGAAAGTTAGAAAAATGTTTTCCGGTTTGAAGATTCCACCATGCTGGATGCCCAGAACTATGTTAAATAGAGAGTAAATGTTTGAGTAAATGAATGACCACCTCTATTACACAGCTCAGGTTGCCATAACAAAATACCACAGATTGGGTGGCTTTCACAGCAGACTATTTTCTCACAGTTTTGGAGGCTAGGAGTCCAAGACAGAGGTGCTGTTACTGTTGGTTGCTGGTGAGAGCTCTCTTCCTGGCTTGTAGATCACCCACCTTCTTCCTGTGTCGTCTCATGGCCTTTTGTCTGTGTGCACACATTCCACTTCTTACAAAGACACCAGTCCTATTGGATTACAGCTTCATCTTTAACCCTTAATACCTCCTAATAGGTCCTATCTTTAAATTCAGTCACATAAGGGGTTAGGGCTTCAACATATGAATCTGGGGAGGGAGGACACTATTTCATCCCTAACCACCATGAGCCATAATAGTTGCAAATATGACCTTAGAATATTGGCCATAAAAAAAATACCCTGAAAGGATTCCATTTTCTAAAGAGTACGGTGATTTTCAATGGAAAGAGCTCTATCCTGGGAGCACTTTCTTATCAGATTCTTACCACTTCTCTTGGTCTCTCCTTGTCTATAAAATTAAGGTAGTAACTAAACAATATATAGGTTTTATCTTTGATCCAATCCAAAAGATTAATGATGAAAACAAAAGACCTGAGACCATGTCTGGGGATCAGCAGGAAAGTAGAGCATGATTAATTAAAAATGCTTTTCATGGGCACAGAAAGGGACAAAGATGATATACACAAAGTTTGTGTATCTGAAATTTTTGGACTAGATGAACTGTAAGGAAATTCCCAAATCTAACATTTTACCATTTTATAAAGGAGTACAATTCCTCTCAGATGAAGGGTCCCCTAGATCCACAAAATCAAAGTAAACAGTACTTGGCTGGTTTTCGAGTCAAGACCTCAAAGCAAATCGGAAATAAATAATGTGGTGCTGATATCCAAGGGGAGACCTTTGCCAGGCTGCATAGGAAACCTAAAAGTAAAGTTAGGGTTTTAGGGCTTAAGGAGAGAACCTGGAGTGTGTATTTACCAACAGGGGGCAGTAGAAGCCAGGCTCAAGCAAAGTGGGTCTGAGAAACTGAGCTGGACCCCACAACTCTGGCTGTCTGCTGTAGCTGCCAGTTCCCAGGATCGTGCACGAGGGGGAAAGCCTGATGCTTCAATGACAGAGCAGGAGTGGTTTTAGCCAACGTGCACTTGTACCATGTGGAGAGAAAACTATGGCTTTTCATTTGGTTTTAAATCGTTCCCCTCACCGTCTTGAACTTGCTGACCTAGACCAGCACATTCATCCTAAGCAAGAACAGCAAATTGCATGCCTCTTGCTGACCTGGGAGGGCTGGAGCAGAGCACCTGCCTATTTTCATGCAACCCCCTGCCAGTGTTTATTTCTGCGTCTTGGAGGAAGGCTTGTTAGGGAGGACAATTAACTCATCAGCTACTATTAGCAAGGTCTAATGACTGCCAGGTTTTTCTGGGAAATGGCAAACCTCTTTCTGCCCTTCCCAGAAAGGACTTCCTCCTGCCAGGAGGCTGTTTAATCAGAACCACAAACAGTCGTCAATAAGAGGAAGGTAGTTGTATTAAGCAGTGTCTCTCCTGTAGGAAACACAGTGATTGCAGAGGAAAAACACTGAGCCAAGCCTGCCTGTGTCTCCCTGGGGCGCAGAGGCTGACTTCCCCTGACGATGTGGGAACAAGCTGCTTTCTCAGTGCTGCTGATGACCACTCTGTGATGCAAATCTTGATCCTGGCGCCCATCCTCCTAGTGGTTATAAATTCAGCCTGCATTACGCGAATATGCATGTATACATTTCCTTTGAATTGAGCCTGTATTTATTCTAGACATACGCATATCAAACATCCCCCCACCCCTTGCACTATTCTCTCTGTGGCTACTTCAGTAACCTTTTAACCGATTTCCCTTTTACAATCCTTACTTCTTCCATTCCATTCACCACAAAAAAATAGCCAGAGAGATTTTTTTTAAAAACATCACTTTGTCAGATCACGATAATCAACTCTCTTAGAAATTTTCAGTGGTTTCCCACTGCATTTACAATAAATTCTCAACTTCTCACCATGACCTACTATGCCCCTCTTAACCTGGAACCTGCCCACACTTCAGCCCTCCTCATGACATTATTCCCCACGCTCATTTTGCTCCATGTGGCTTTTAAATCCTGGAAAATAGAAAATAACTTCCTTTCTAGGTGACTTTGCACATCTTCTTTGCTTTGTTTTGTTTTTTTTTTTATCATTTATTTTTATTTTTTTAATTTATTTTTATTTTTAATATAATTTATTGTCAGGGTGGTTAACATACAGTGTATACAGTGTGCTCTTGGTTTTTGGGGGTAGATTCCCTGATTCATGGCTTACATACAACACCCAGTGCTTATCCCAACAAGTCCCCTCTTCAGTACCCATCACCCATATTCCCCTCTCCCCAACCTCCCTCCCATCAACCCTCAGATTGTTCTCTGTATTTAAGAGTCTCTTATGGTTTGCCTCCCTCCTATTTTTTCCCCTTCCCTTCCCCCACGGTCTTCTGTTAAGTTTCTTTTTTTTTTTTTTTTTTTTTAATTTTTTTTTTCAACGTTTATTTATTTTTGGGACAGAGAGACAGAGCATGAATGGGGGAGGGGCAGAGAGAGAGGGAGACACAGAATCGGAAACCAGGCTCCAGGCTCTGAGCCATCAGCCCAGAGCCCGACGCGGGGCTCGAACTCACGGACCGCGAGATCGTGACCTGGCTGAAGTCGGACGCTTAACCGACTGTGCCACCCAGGCGCCCCAATTCTGTTAAGTTTCTTAAGTTCCACACAGCAATAGCACTACTAGGATTTATCCAAAGGATAAGAGTGCTGATTCATAGGGGTACATGTACCCCAGTGTTTATAGCAGTGCTTTCAACAACAGCCAAATTATGGAAAGAGCCTAAATGTCCATCAACTGATGAATGGATAAAAAAAGATGTGGTTTGTATATACAATGGAATACTACTTGGCAATGAGAAAGAATGAAATTCTTTGCTTTATTTTGAATGTTCTTCGCCCTTCCTCACTTGACTAAATTCTCCCCATTCTTCAAATCTCAGCTTCAGTGTCTCTTCACTCTTCCTGTCTTTTCTGATCTTTGCAGAAATTGTATTAGTCAGCTGAGGCTGCCGTTAACTAACCATCACATACCGGGTGCCTTTGACAATAAAAATTTATTTTCTCACAGTTTTGGAGTATAAAAGTTCAAGATCAAGGTGCTGGAAGGGCTGGTTTCTCCTGAGGCTTCTCTCCTTGGCTTGCAGATGGACGATTTCTAATAGTGTCCTCATTCAGGCTTTTCTCTGTGCGTACATCCCTGATATTTCTTATAAGGACACCACTTAGACTGGATTAGGGCCTCCCCCCCTTACCACCTCCTTTCACTGTAATGACCTCTTTCGGAGGCCCCATCTCCAAATATGGTCACATTTGACTTTAGGGCTTCAACATATGAATTTTGTGGGACCCAGTTGTGTGCATAACAGAGGTCTTTCCCTATTTGTGTTCCTCATGATGTCTGTTATAGTACTCAGGTCTCCCCTTTCTTTCATTTCATAATTTTATGTTTTCATATTTGTTTAAAAAAACATTGTTTTAAAGCATATATTTGGTTGCCTATTTGTTATAAATTCTACTAGAGGGGAAAACTTGACTCCTTTTTTTTTAACTACTCCATTTCTTGCACCTACAACTAAGCACATGACAGGCACTCAGATATTGATTGAACGAAAGAATTACTTGACTGTTGACTTAGTGAGTAGGTACTATATCTGCTTGTTCATCACCTAATCACCAATATCCAGCATGGTGCTTGTAGGTAAGGATGTTACCCGTATTGCTTGAGTGAAAGAGCAACCACTATACATAGAATGATAGGAAGTAGGCACACATTTTTAGCATAATGTATTGATCAGGGTCCAGTCAGGAGACAAAAATACATCCTTAATTTGAACAGGGAACTTTTGATATAAAGATTTATTAACTAGAAAGATGGGATTAACTACTAACTGGAGTAAAGAGTACTCTAAAGAATACAGGAAAAGCAGAAAGAGGAATATTTATAGAACCAAGGTCTAGCATCACAAAGCCAAGGGAAGAGAGGTGAATATGGAGCTCAAAGGATGTAGATAAATTTAACACTTGGTGCTTAAGAACACAGACCTGGGTATAATTCCAATATAGGTGATAAATTTTAATTTCTAACTTGGAGGAGCAGAGAATTCTTTAAAGAGAGGTAGACTTGGAACGACTTTGATAATTCTATCAATCTATATAGGATGACTACATCTGATGATAATATGTATAGAAGGATATGGTGTTGATTTTAAGTAACTGAAGATCTAATTCAAAGTAACTTAATTAGGGCTTTTCTTTCCACTTAAATAGTGTTTAAGACAAGTCTTAGGTTAGTTAATTCAATGTTTTAACAAATTTATCAAAGACGCAGATTTTTAACATCTTTCTGCTTGGCTGTGTTCAGTGTGTAAACTTGCCCTTAAAAATTTCCTTCATGGATGCATGTTGTTTGCAGTTCGAATGGTCATACTGATGAGTTGGCCACTTCCAGAAACAGAAAAAGAGTTGTTCTTTTCATGTTTTCTTAATAACAATAGACTCCCCCCCACCCTCCACCAGAAGTTTCTCCAACAGACCTCGCCTTATGATCTTTTTGACCAGAACAAAGCATAGGGCCGTATTGAAACCAATAATTGTCAAGGATAATGGGACAACCATGTTGGCTGAGACTTATCATGATTCAGTCCCCATGGTGAAGATGAGTACTGCATTTATGAGTCACAAAATGGAGTTATTTTAGGAAAGTAAAAGTAAGGGAATGCCTATTAAATAGGAAACCAATAATATCTCTGCAATAAAAACAAATAAATAAAATTTGCCCAGGGAATAGGACTTGGTGAGGGTAATTGTACCAAAAAAGAATGGTTTGTGAGAAAGCACAGGTATTAGAAAATATTTCTCTTAATTACAATATTTCAAAACATCCCATTTAACTAGAGTATAAGTTGTGATAGGAAAGACTGAAGCAAAGACTGGAAATATCAATAGGAATATTATTATGATTTCTTTGATGCCAAGCAATTGTTTTAGATGAATTAGAAAACACTGGAAAATAGCTGTCCAATCTGAAGTTATAAGTATTGATACATATTAAAAGTCTGATTCCTCAATTCATGAGCACTTTAAAAACAGATATAATCTCTTCTACTAAAATTATAATCTTACAGAACCTTATACAGACGTGTAGAAATAACATAAAATAAAGTAAATAAATATCAAGAAAATAAAATTAAAAAATAAAATATCAAGAAAAAAACTGTAATTATAATTTCACATTATAACATTTGGGCCTAAAAGAATGGAATGATTTGTTCCCAAGCCATTAGAAGAGGGTTTGAACCAATAAATCATTATATTATGAGAATTTGCTATAGTTTTGACAAAATTACACCCCCCCTTCCAAATTTTAGTTTCTCTGTATATTTCCTGATAAATGGAATAGTAAGTTGAATTGTTCCCCCTTCTCCAATGAAAGATACATCCAACCAGAATCAGTGAGTGTGGACTTATCAGAAACAGGGTCTTTACAGATGTGATTAATTTAAGGATCTTGGGATGACATTATGCCAAGCTAAAATCCAAAGGCAACTGTCCTAATAAAGGAAAGACAAGGTGACTTGGGACATGGAGACATAGGTCAAGGAGAGAAAGCCACATGAAGACAGAGTCAGAGATTAGAGTGAACATGCCCATAAGGCACGGAATGCCAAGGTTTGCTAGTAGGCACCAAAAGCTAAGAGAGAGGCATGCTGACATCTTGATTTCAAACATCTGGCCTGTAGAACTATGAGAGTATACATTTCTGTTGTTTAATGCCACTGAGGTTTTGGTAATTTGTTATGGCTGACTGAGGCAACTAATAATGTTTCGTAATCAAACGAGTGTGGAAAAGCATGCATAATTTCTGAGAGTCACCATCAGTCTAGATCAACGTATTAGTAAATTGGTAAATCCTACGATGGTTTCTTAATGTTTTGGTGGTAACCAATATTTTTAGTCTGAAAATAACTATGAATACTTTATCTGGAAAAGTACACATGTCCAACACATTCATAGTTTCACATACACTTCTGAGGTTGGGAACCTATCAAGCCCAACCAGAACCTAGATTAAGAATGGCCATCTAATTTGCAAATGACATATCAGACAAAGGGCTAGTATCCAAAATCTATAAAGAGCTCACTAAACTCCACACCCGAAAAACAAATAACCCAGTGAAGAAATGGGCAGAAAACATGAATAGACACTTCTCTAAAGAAGACATCCAGATGGCCAACAGGCACATGAAAAGATGCTCAACGTTGCTCCTCATCAGGGAAATACAAATCAAAACCACACTCAGATATCACCTCACGCCAATCAGAGTGGCTAAAATGAACAAATCAGGAGACTATAGATGCTGGAGAGGATGTGGAGAAACGGGAACCCTCTTGCACTGTTGGTGGGAATGCAAATTGGTGCAGCCACTCAGGAAAACAGTGTGGAGGTTCCTCCGAAAATTAAAAATAGACCTACCCTATGACCCAGCAATAGCACTGCTAGGAATTTACCCAAGAGATACAGGAGTACTGATGCATAGGGGCACTTGTACCCCAATGTTTATAGCAGCACTCTCAACAATAGCCAAATTATGGAAAGAACCTAAATGTCCATCAACTGATGAATGGATAAAGAAATTGTGGTTTATATACACAATGGAGTACTACATGACAATGAGAAAGAATGAAATATGGCCCTTTGTAGCAACATGGATGGAACTGGAGAGTGTGATGCTAAGTGAAATAAGCCATACAGAGAAAGACAGATACCGTATCTTTTCACTCTTATGTGGATCCTGAGAAACTTAACAGAAACCCATGGGGGAGAGGAAGGAAAAAAAAAAAGGTTAGAGTGAGAAAGAGCCAAAGCATAAGAGACTGTTAAAAACTGAGAACAAACTGAGGGTAGATGGGGGGCGGGAGGGAGGGGAGGGTGGGTGATGGGTATTGAGGAGGGCACCTTTTGGGATGAGCACTGGGTGTTGTATGGAAACCAATTTGACAATAAATTTCATATATTGAAAAAAAAAAAAGGGAAACCTCCAAGGAAAAAATGAAAGACCAAAAAAAAAAAAAAAAAAAGAATGGCCATCTAAAACCCATTTCATTTTCATCATCAGGGACACATGCTGTGAGCCCAGAGAGATGGGAGGAATTTAGATAAGCAGAAAGGAGGAGTTTAGATAAACAGAAAGGACTGGACTGGAGGACTGAAGACTTGGCATTGGGCACTAGGGAAACAGAAATACTGAGTTATGTAAGGAGCAAAGCTGTCTGCTTGTCTTTTAGTTACTAGGGACCCATCAAAACTTTTATCTAGAGGAGACACAATAAGTACTTAGTATTTGTCTGAATTAACATTAGCAGTTACATTTTAGGAAGCTCTGTTTGGTAACATGAACTGTATATCTTTTACAAGAAAATTGTAATGCATGAACGATTTGATCTAAGCTGGGATATATATTGCACTGGTATTCCATCAGCAAAGATGTCCAGGAGAGGATACTGGGGGACATATGGAGTGTTATGAATTGCAGTCTTTCTTTGCAGTTCCAAATATGCCATTATATATTTTACAATAGTTTCTTCCAGAGCACGGTTAGTTTCTCTCATATGTGCCACTGCATATAACAACAACCTAATGAATGGGTCTCCATGGCAAACATTATTAGATGTTAAAAAAAAAAAAAAAAGAAAGAAGAAGAGGAAAAAATGAATTGGAAGTGTTTGGGAAAAAGGACCAGTTTCTCTTTGACTAGTAGTCAGTTCTCTAGGGTTTCTTTCTCTTCTATACAAGATTGAAATGTGACATAGCTAAGAACCTCTACAGAGAGGGGAGAAAAAGTAAGAGAGAGAAAGAGAGTGCATTTAGCCCAGGAAAGCAGGTGTCATGGAAAATTCCACCAGAGTCTGTAGTGTGAAGGAGATAATAATTAGAAAAGGCATGAATTTGGGGGAGATAGAATCCAGGCTCTGAAATCTGGACGTCAATAAATAGTCTGATTCTATGATTTATCACAGTAGAAATAGTTAGAAGAGTAGCTATCAAAAGACTTGTGTTTTGAGTTCTTCCTCTGACCTTGAATAAGTGACTCACCTACGCCAAGCCTCTGTAAAATGAGGATAGTACCACCACACCAATAGTCAGTATCCTTGTCTGTAAAATAGGGATTATGACAGGGTTATCAGAGCCTGGATTTATATTTACTATATAATCTTGACCAAGGACTTTAACATATCTGGGCCTCACTTTGTCAATCCTTAAAATGGAGAGAATACCCACCTTGCAGTGCTGCTTTGAGAAGTAAATAATATAATACGTATGATTATTTTGGAATAGATTGGTTGTGCAGAAAATAATGTCTTTTTCATCTGTGTACAGGTTAGGAGTAAGAAACTTAGGTAAAGACACATTAAATGCAAGTCTCTCAATGTTTGGTCTTTTATGGAGTCTGCCACATATCCCTGTGCTCAAGGGACTTCTCATCTTTTTAAGACCCACAAAGTCTTCACTAATTGTACCTACACCAAACTGGAAGCAAACAGAACAGAATTCAAAGCCCTAAAGTCACAGGTTTGCAATAAAAGTTTAAGCAAGTCATTTACTATATCTGAGCTCTGGTTTCTGTATCTAAAGAAGGGGCAGCATAGCTACCCTAGAGCATCCTTTGAGCTAAAATGTTTTAATCCTATTCAAGCTCATCGTGAGTCATCCCACCTCTTAGCTCTTAGACTTAGAAGTATATGGTAGTTCATATCAACTTTTAAAAATATTTTTCCAGTTCTCCTTGTTCACGCATGGATTATCTTCCCAGCTATTAGAGATCAGTTACATTTTGAACACCTACTGTGTGTTCGACTGGGCATGTGGTTTAATCCTTATAGTGATTTGATGAAGGAGGTAAAATTATTATCCTTAAATTTCAAATGAGGAGACTGAGGCTTGATGACCAGAAATGGCTTTCTGAAGGTTTTATAAATAACAAATTGGAGCTGGAATTGGAGCCCAGGACCATTTGTATCTGACTTAGAAGACTACATGCTTTAGGTCTCTGTCTACTCTCTTTGATCCCTCAGGGCGCACAGTATGCCTCATCTTTATACCCTTAAATAGATAGATCATGTCACCCCATGAGGAAAGGTGGAAAACACCGATGTCAATAAATAACCTGATTCTGATTTATCACAGTAGAAATAGTTAGAAGAGTAGCTATCAAAAGACTTGTGATTGAGTTCTTCCTCTGACCTTGAATAAGTGACTCACCTACCCCAAGCCTCTGTAAAATGAGGGTAGTACCACCACACAAATCTTCAGTATCTTGGTCTGTAAAATAGGGATAACGACAGGGTCTACCTTATAGGCTTGTCCTGAGGATCATTTGAGACCACTGATAAAAAATTGTGAAGGTGTACCTGGAGAATGAAGAGTATTCAAAAAGTATGTCCCAGCTATTCTTACTTGTAATTGTGAATCACACTCCGAAACTTCCAAACCAGTGGAGTCTCAAGGTTTATGTCTTTTGATGTGTTTCAAGGCACCGGCCGTATTTGTGTTGTCTAGAGATTTTCAGCACAGAAAGGAGGACCATCAATCTAAGCCTGAAGAAATTGAACTTGTAGCAAGAGGCACAAATGCTGTCATCATCAGAGCTGGAACTAATTCAGTAACATGTTGTCAGAGTGGAGAAAGCCCAGCCATGTGGGGGAGTGTGTATTTTGCTCAGTGGTGTTGAGCACAGAAGACTATATGGTGGGTGAAACAGTCATACGGAATCAAAATACATTGGCTCAGATTTTGTTTCTGGTGCTATCCAGTGGGCAAGGTGCCCAACCTTGGGCAAGTCACTTCACCTCTTTGAGCTTTGGTCTTCTCATGAGTAAAATACAGTCATTCATACTAATTTCATAGAACTCTTGTAAAGCTAAATGAGAAGATAGTTAATGCCGATCATAGCATACATTAGAAATTAAAGAGTACTTATGGGGAGTCAGTTTTCAATCTTCTATTTGTATTTGAGCAACTTGTGACCCATTTCTGAAAAGGCAGGCAGTAGGCTCATAGAAAAATAGAATTTTCAATTTGAGCAGCACGTTCAAGATAATGTTATTGAAATTTCCTTCATAGCTTTTATTTATCCCTATTTGTTCATTCAATTATTTTTTGAACACAAAATGCTTGTTCTGTAAAAAGAATAGGGGAAGGGGAAACCAGAGAAAAGAGCATTTACAATCTCCTTTTCTACCTGTTTTTCATGCTTTCCCAAGGGAATAGAAATCCTTCAGACTGCAAGAGACACATAGGGCCATATTTACAGCTGAACAAAATCACTGTGTATTAAGCGCTATGTTCCTTATCATGCTCATGTCTTCTGTCTTCCCAAACCTGTGCTATTGTTGTAATAAAAAGGGACAGAGAAGACCTTGGGTAGGTTCAGACAGGCAGGTTGTCCCTGCTTTTAGCAAGACCACATAAGTAGACTGACCTTAGATAGCATAGCGTTCTATACCAGGAAGCTAGTCCTATCAAGGTAACATTTCAAGAACCAGCAATTGTTTTATAGTGAGGTAGAACCATGTGAGCTTCAACCTGGCTGTACAGAAACCCATTGTTGGTTAAATATGGCATGGACACTTGCTTTAAAAAAATATGCTCTTTATTTTATTTTTGTCTTTCTGTGTATAACTCCCTTGGAACCAAATCTAATTGGCAACAATGAGTCAAGTATTTCTGTATCCTCTAATCCAGTGATTCTCAGTTAGAGGAAAGGTGGCATTTGACAATGTGTGATGACATTTTGGTTATCACAACTGAAGGGTAAGGGGTGCTACTGGCATCTAGTAGGTAGAGACCATGGATCTTGCTACACTGTGTATAGTACAAAGCACAGGACCCCAAAATAGAGAATTATATAGTTCAAGATGCCAATAGTACTATTAACTAACATTTAAATCTTACTAACAGGTATTATGGGTTCTACTTATCAGGAATTTATAGTCTAGACCAGTCTACATTCTCAGAGTTTTGTCTCCAAAACAACAGTCTTGGCATCAACGGGAGACTCATTAGAAGTGAAATTCTTGGTCCCCATACCAGACCTGCTGAATCAGAAACTCTAGGATATAGCCCAGAAATCTGTATTTTAATAAACTTTCCATGTGAATCTGATGCTTGCCCAAATGTAAGAACCACTGGTTTATGTTCTGCAAGAGATGTGGAAACACACACACACACATAATTACTTCAAAACTTGGTGAGGTAAGCACCATGTAAGAAACATCAAGAAACAGTAGTCAATGATGTTTTAAAGAGAGGGTGGCATTTTTTTTTTCACTAAAAAACATTTTTAATGTATTTTTTAAGTTTATTTATTTAAGTGCACAAGTTTTTATTTCTTTTTTTAATATGAAATTTATTGTCAAATTGGTTTACATACAACACCCAGTGCTCCTTCCAACAGGTGCCCTCCTCAATGCCCATCACCCACCCACCTCTCCCTCCCACTCCCCATCAACCCTCAGTTTATTCTCAGTTTTTAAGAGTCTCTTATGGTTTGGCTCTCTCCCAAGAGAGGGTGGCTTTTGAGCAGAGCTTTGGAAATGGATAATTTGTTACCTGGTTGTAATAAGATGATGAGATAAATAGTATAAACAGACACAAGAGATTGTAGACTATGGGTGATCCTCAAGGAATGGTAAGTTCAAGGAATGGGTACATCAAAAGGAGTCATGCATGACAGTACAATCAGAAAAACTGGGGTCAGATGGGTTATGCATTTAAGTAGTTTTGAGTAGCTAACTTAACTAATCCAAGTTAGTTTTAGGACTATCAATCTAATGGTAAAAGTAATACTCTTACAAGTCAAGAAAGCAATAATGGTGGTCAGCAGAAATGGTGTGCAATATCCAATACTTATTTTTATATTTTTTAATCAACCACTATACTAAGATTTCCATAATAGGGGGAAGAAACATTTTTACCCAAGAGTTCAAGAAACACATGCACATGATCACATGGAGGTACTCATACAACTATGGGAGAAAACAGAACCAACTTTCACAGACCAAAGAGCCCAAAAGGGGGATCTCAAGCAGAGAGTTGGAACTCAGTCTCAAAGCAATATTACATAGCCATAAATTTAAGAATCGGGAAGAAGAAACCAACGACAAGTGAGCCAATGTAAATGAGGATGTAGCAACAGGCTCTGTGGATTAGGTACCTGCATCAATGTTCAGGATAGGAACATCTGGTATGCTTACCCTAATCCCACTGCTTTCCACTTAAAAATCCATGGCCCACTACTGAAAGACCATTGGCCCAAATTTCTCCTATGGCATAGAGAAGAGAATTCCATTTTATGAGAATTAAATCATAAGAAACAGTTGTTTTTAAATCAACCTAAAATCTCCTAGTTGTCTGAGTGCATTCTTCGTCTGCCATCTGGATCTATATGGAACGAGCTTCTTTTCCTATGTACCAGCCTTTGATTATTTAAGGTTGTCTTTCAAGTTTCCTTGTTTTTTTCTACACCAACAGAATATCCAATTTCTCTAACTATTCCTCATATTTCAAAATATTTTATAGTCCTTATCACTTCAGTTGCTTACCTGAAGCATGGATATACTGGATATGCTTCAATTCAATTAGGTGACTCTAAAATCAGACCCCCAGAACTGAACCCAAATCCCAGATAAAATCTTTCCAGTATAGAAAATGCTGCAATTACAGGCCCTATTATCCTGACACTATATTTCTATTAATGAGCCCAGGCTAGATACTTGAATAGTGACCAGAGTGATCTTTATTTCTCATACCAGGGTAGCATTTCCTCAAACGCAATTGAAAATCTTCCAAAATGTTGGAGACCTTTCCTGAGGCTGCATAATTATAGTTTTTAAATGCTTTCAATTTCCCATGACAAGTTTGGAGTGTCTAAAGATGGCAAAGTGAAGGAGATAAATAGATTATTGATCAGACAGGCTTGTAATTCCTTAGCGAATTGGATTTAGTTTTTTCATTGAGATCAGGTCAACGCCATAAATCTCCTAGAAAATCAATGTAACAGTGTGCTATGAGCTGGGCTTGAAGACATTTCCCTGGCCACTTCAGGGCTGGGAACTTGGCACCTCCTCCAAAAATAGAGAGGGTAAAGAACTGGAAAATAAATATATGAGGGGTTCAAATACTGGGTATGTGTGTGAAGGGCCTGAATGGAGTCAAGAGAGTTGGGAACTCTTCACTTGGCCACTGTTCTATATGTGACTTTGGGCAAACCACTTCACTTTGATCATCCTACATGTTACAGTGACAAAGTTAGACCATTCAAACAGTTTTCTGTACCTTTTCCCTCATCTTTGTGGGGAAGCACAAGACAGCTACTAAAAGAATTCCAAAATCTTGTCACTTGACACAATGAAAGTTTAGCTCGCACTCACACAAATATTCACATGTAGTTTCTGCTTCAGGTAGCTCAACTCCAAGTAGGTCCTCTATGATTCATGTGTCCCAGCTCTTCACATCTTGCAACTCTGCTGTTACATAGAACCTTGCTGTATATTGCTTCCAATCTGTCTTCACTAGCATAGATACCTACGGAAGGTAAGATAAAAATAGTGCATGGGAGAGTGGGTAGGAACCATTGTGAAGCCCTTTAAAATGTATCCTGGCTTTTTCAGTGAGTCTTATCTCCATATCCATAAAGAATCAGGAAACCTTAGAAAGATGATATTGGCATATAAACAATTTTAATTGTCTTGCCTGAAATTCCAACCCAGTCTCCAATGAAACCTATTCAAAAGCCTGAAAAAATTGGGCCACCAGAAGGAAAAGTTGAAATTTAGAGAGAAAAATGGTAGTGAGGGTGTTTGAACAGATGCACTGCAGATAATTGCATTTTAAAATTGTCTTTTTGATAATTCCTTGTTGAGATGCTCCATTTGTTTTGCCATATTTATCCACTTTATTTATTTTGCATGGGAAAAATGCATAACTGTTTAAAGACTTTGGGAAAAGTTATCATTCTGGGCCTGACATAGTCACAGAAGGCACTGGGAAAGGACACAAAGTAATTGAACTTAAGACTATGAAAAAATGAGAAGTAAATAGAGGACTGAGGTAGAGAAGGATGGAGGAGGGTTGAGTAACATCCAACTGGGTAACCACATAACTTCTTAAGATATCATGAAGTATACCGTCTAGGGTCTGCAATATTTACAACGATGCTGTACACTTTTGTACCCATATGCCAACATTTCAGTAGATTAACACAATACAAATTTATTTCTTGCTCACATAATGGTCCAATAGGACTGTTCCTGGTCAGTGGGCAGGTCAGTGGCTGCTATAACAAATTATCATAAACTTGGTGTCTTCAAACAATATACATTTGTTATCTTACAGTTCTGGAGGTCAGCGATCTAAAATGAGTCAACAGGGCTGCATTTCTTCTGGGGACTCTAGGGGTGAATGTGTTTCCTTGACTTTCCTAGCTTCTAGAGTCTGTCCACATTCCTTGGCTCATGGACCTACATCACTTTCACTCCATCTCTGTTTCTTTTGTCATATATTCTTATACTCTGACTCTCCTCCTTCCTGTAAGTCCCTTTGTGATGACACTGGACTCACTCAAATAATCCAGGATCATCTTTCTTTCTCAGAACCTTCAATCTGATCACATCCGTGAAGGTGACATACTTGCAGGCTCCAGGGATTAGGATACACATGTCTTTGAAGGAAGAGGAAAGAAGCGCCATTATTCTGCCTACCACAGGGATCATGGCTAAGGGAGGATTTGCCAACCTCAGTAGAAGGTTTTTCAGGTAGCCCTGGGTATCAACATCCAGTGAATGGAGAGAAAGTGAAATAATGGCACCTAGGAGCATTCTATGCCACTGGACTGGCAGAAAACATACAATATGTACACAAACTCTTATTTCATTCTTTTCTTTCTGGGCGTATGGAACACTACAAGTACTACACTTTGCACACGGACTTAGTAGAGAGACAAATGATGGTTTTGCCTAAGAAAAGAGCACACACAGAAGAGAGGGTGGGAATGCGGAATGGAGTAGAAGAAATATAGGAATGTGAATCATAACAAGGGGGAATTGTGCTTGGACTTAAGGTTTTATTTCTCTGTATTTTCAAGGGTGGCTGAGATTTCCTTACAGTGGCACCAGCAGGCTTTCACTGCTTGTGGCCTCCCCAAAATAGATCCTGAGTACCCTGGAGCCCATCTGCAGTGAGAATTCGTTAGTGACACATGACAGCTATTCCTTGAAATGTGCTCAGTGATTCACACAGCTCACAGCGGCTGTGCAATGGGGATTATTGGCCTGAAAATGACTTTCTTCCTTCCCTTCAACCCCCATCATCAGCTTGAAAAATTACCTTGGGACACATTTTTTATACTCTCTTCTCTGGAAGCATTATTTCAGTTGTACCTCTGATGCCCAAAGCCTTGTACCTCCCCAGAGAGGAGTTTTGCCTCCTGGAACTGGCTGATCATGCCACAGAGATCCAGGAAACCCCAAATGTCTGCTGAGCATGTAGTCTTCCAAGACTGTCTAGTATATATGTGTTTTATCATCTCTGTATGACTTACTTGCTTTTCCTCCCAGGAGTGCTTTATTATACTTCCTACCATCATTTAAACATATTTGGTTTCCATAATTTCCTTATTTGGAAATAGATACAGATACATCAAGCATGTCTAATCCCTTTCATTGAACGGATGATTTCTATTCTTTCCTTCCCCATCCCTTCCACCAGTATTTCCAAACTGGTGGGGCACCAGGTGGTGGTGCACCTGAGTGGTTCAGTTGGTTAATCGTCTGACTTTTGATTGCAGCTCAGGTTGTGATCTCATGGTTCATAAGTTTGAGCCCAGCATTGGACTCTGCACTCACAGAGCCTGCCTGGGATTCTCTCTCTCTCCCTCTCTTTCTGCCACCGTCCCCCCCCCCCACCTCAAAACAAATAAATAAACTTAAATAAAATTCAGGATGGAGTTTTGTGCCAGACACCTGGATTTAAATCCAAGTTGTAACTAAAATTTACCAGTTAGATGAGATGGGCCAATTCCTTCAGATTTATGTATCTTCTTTGATAAATATGTAACTCTACCCAAACCTAATTCTCAGGTTGTATGTATTCTTCATCAGAGAAAGCATTTGCATGAAAGACAATGGCAATACATGGTACTTGGTACTAATTTTATTCTACTGGGTATCCTCTAAATTTTTAAAAAGAAAAAAAAGATTCTTGTTGTTTCAAACAGTCAGGAGTTTGCATGACAGAGAAGAGGGACATAGTAATTGATCTAGGGGAAGAATAAACTCTGACTAGGCAGAACCTTCCAAGTTAGGGCAGAAAGGCATTCCTCAAGCTAAACTTTAAAGGACTCTTAGATCACCTAACCATTGTTGATCTTCAGCTTGTGGCCACGCTCCCCTGGGAGTGGCTATATGGGCTGCTGGAGCACAGTGGAAGATTAGTATGGACAACGTTCTTTTGAAATGAAATTAAAGTGTTATTTAATCATATGTCAGTCCTTATCTTTTGAATTCCCTTTATTTATTTTATCCAATCTCCAACATCCCCAAGAATCGCCCTTTCAAACTCCTAGTTTGGCCACCAACAATTTCATCTCCCAGTACATATACATCCCTATCACTGACTATCACTAACACTTTCTGAAACATCTACTCTGTTGCAATTGTATGCTTTCGGATGATAGCTATAATAGCAAAAAAATTATATGGTGTCAAGTATGTACCAGACACTGTTCTGGACCTTTTTTCATATGTTAACCTATTCAATCTTCATAACAAATACGATTATTAACTACATTTTACAATTAAGAAAACTGAGGCACAGAAAGTTGCAGAGCCAAGAATCCTTACACTACAACACTAATCATAAGGGCATTTAATTAAAGTGAGAATAGCTAATGCCCACCACCACCATCCCCTCCGTGACTCCAAAGATACATTTTACATATTTATTTATTTATTTATTTATTTATTTATTTATTGTTAATTTATTTTTGAGAGAGAGAATCAGAGACAGAGCACAAGTGGAAAAGGGGAACAGAGAGAGGAGGACACAGAATCTGAAGCAGGCTCCAGGCTCTGAGCTGTCAGCACAGAGCCCACACGGGGCTTGAACTCATGAACCGTGAGATCATGGCTGAAGTCGGATGCTCAACCAACTAAGCCACCTAAGTGCCCCCAAAGATACATTTTAAAAGAAGAACTGATTCATATAAAGTAGGGATAAAAGTAAGGTTAACCTAGATAATCAGATAATGATTTCTTAACCATGCCTTTTGGGGCAGAGGATCTTCCCATTTAAACAATGGCTTGGGAATTTTTGATCCTATTTGACAAAGGGATCTAACCACCATATGACTCCAGAATTATCCTTACACATGAGTTCAGAGCTGCCTTACAGACCATCTAGCTTCCTCCCTCCATTTGCAGATCAGGCAACTGCCATCTACACAGAGAATGGGGCTTGCTAGGATCACATAGCTGAAAACATTCAGGGCTCCTGACACCCAGTCCACCCCACACCCAGGTTATAATGAGTCACTACAATTTGAGTTATTTTCCATCCATAAAGCTCTGGGCAAAAAAAGAATTAGAATTTGCTGAAAGTGCAGAAGCTTTCATCCCACATATCCAGTCTTCATTTCCCTAAAGCTTTTCTTCCACGAGCATAGAAATAGGAAGGAAGAGATTGCAAAAGTAGGGATCTGAGACATGTCTGGTAAACAAACAAGAAAATACAGGTCAAAAGTGATTACTGGTGAAAAATTAAAATTTTCTTTTCTTTTCTTTCTTGATTCCCCTATACATTGCCTTCCGACAAACAGCAGAAGTTCTAAAAACTCAGCAAGGCACTCCTATCAGAGCTAAGACATTACTTTTTAGAAAAAAAAACACAAAAAACAAAAACATTGCATTATTATAAGACCAGATGATGAAATACAACATAAAACAAAATCAGTACACACACACACACACACACACACACACATATCTCACATTCACATGTCTTTCTATTTGGAGCCAAAAATTAGAAACAGGGAAAATTGTAGCAGAAAGGTTGAATGAACAAACATTCTGGGACCAATCACAGGGTACATTTAAGATTGAATTTCCAGCCAAGACTTAAGACCATTTACCCAAATATGCAATATTTCATTAATTTTATCTTAGACCTCAATTTGGAGAGCAAGGTAATTAGATAAAGATATGGTTTTAGAGGGCTTAAAAGGACCTTGATAGTATTTTAATTTTAAAAAAATCTTATTTGTTTACCTCTTTCATTTCTCTCTCAACTATTCTCATTGATTCTATTAGGTTTCATACTAGAGTCTCAGAAACATGGTTGATATGGCACAGGTCTTGTTCAGAATTTTTGTACCAGTATCCATCGGGATTCCTGACATATAAAATATGATCAACAGATGTCATACTGGATTAATTAATATTAAATTGAATTAATTTATGTGAAATTGAGAAATGACTCTTAAATCTGCATTCTCTGTCTTCATCATCACTAACTTTGGTAGAACTCATGATTTTTTCTTATTTCCTTTATCATTTCCAAAAAATCAAATCCTTCCAGTGCATTGTTAAAATCAACTAAATCTCAAAAAAGAAAAATTCTCCCAATGGCTACTTCTGTTTACAGGATACTGTCTAAGTGACCTAGTTGATCATTCAGGAACTTTGAAGTCTGTTTAATTTCTGTTTATTCACTTATTTATCATTACTCCTCCCCCTTAATGTTTACTTAAATTACCATTTCCCCTTCAACATGCCATACTTTTTTTCATGCTGATACATGCTACCTATGCTATGTATTTTCCTACATGTGCTACATATTATTACACATGTTTTGTGTTTGATATTTCCTCCTTGGCATATTTTTCAGATCTACAACTTGTAAACCCCTGTTCCTTCTTTAAGGTCTAGTTCACACATTACTTTAAGTCTTCAATATTCTCCTTCTCCCCAAAGGAAAACTAATTTCTCTCTTCTCTGTGGTTCCATAGCGCTTTCCACTAACTGTTATTGTAGCATTTTTGTATTTCATTATTTTTTTTTAATTACTCAATCTATCCTGCTGGACTCTGAATTCCATGAGAGAATCATATATCTTAATCATCTTTCCCTCTTCCAGTCAGTATTTATCACTGGCTGTGATGCACAGATGTTCAACTTTTCTCCTAATTCCTGAAAGGTATATTTTGAAGTCAGTGGTTCCAAACTCAGAATGTTCTAGGAACCACATAAGTAACAGATTATCAACTAGGCTGACTGGGGATATTGACAAACAAGAGGGTGCATGACCCCCCTAAAGGGGACAGGTAAATTCTTGTCCAAGCGATTGTTATCATAGGGGAATGTGGGCCCACTATTGCCAGTCTTTAAGAAAATCCAGAAATTGAAGTTTTGCTTCAAACATCTCAACTTTTAAAACAGTATGCAGGCTGAAATGGCCTGGATTCAGCTAGTGGACAACCAATTTGTAATCCATGCTCTAATTTATACAAAATTGATTTTTGTCTGCCATGTTATTCATGTAGTCAAGGAATGGAACTTTTGAAATACGCTTCAGATACTTTAATTATTGGAATCCTCTCTTATGGCTATCTATATTCTATATTTTACAGTAATACACATCCTGGTACCTATTTGCATGAGAAATTTTGTTTTCAGTATCCTCATATTTTGAGATCCCTTCCCCTTCCACACCCTCTCGTTATTTCTCAGCTTATCCTTACCACTTTCCCCCAGCCCTCTGAAGGAAACTTACCTTTAATTGTCCTTACTTTCAGTAAAACAGGAATAATAAAATAACTACATAAAGCTGTCATAAGGCATAAGCAAAGAGATATGAAAAATATCCCAAAATGTAATGGTTTATATTATTGTTTGTGTAAATCTCAATTCCTGTTTTATCTTGCCTCCTTTGTTTTTCTTTTCTCTCTCCCATTCTGAGTAAATGTTATCTTCCTGGGCCTCATTCCATCAAGACTCTGAAAGGAGTCAAACAAAGTTTAATTATTCAACTATCAATAAACAATTTTAGAATGTAAATTGCTCAATTACTTATACTTTTTCGATCGTGCAATTGAACCTTAATAAAAACTATCCATGCCTTGACTTGTTACTGATATAATGTTAGGTATGGGATAACCTGATGTAGAGCAGATTCTCAGCATCAAGGCAATGGTTAAATGCACATTGTTATTACCTCCCAGTTCATGTCTTCACCTGTATCCATCCCTTCACCTGTATTCATCCTACTGGAAGGACATATTTGGTTGGATTATTTCATTCATTCATTCATATGCTAATGTATCATTCTCTTCTCCCTCTCTTTCTGTCTCTCTCAATAAAATGAAAGGCAACTTGCAGAATGGGAGAAAACATTTACAAACCATACACGTGATAAAAGGTTAATATGCAAACTATATAAGGAACTCATACAACTCAATAGCAATAATAATGATAATGATGATAATAATAACCTGATTTTAAAATAGGCAAAGGACCTGAATAGGCATTTTTCCAAAGAAGATATTCAAATGGCCAGTAAGCACATGAAAAAGTGCTCGGCATCACTCATGACCAAGGAAATGCAAATCTAAACCACAATAAGATATTACATCACACTTATTAGAATGGCTATTACCAATAAGACCAGAGATAAGTGCTAGTGAAGGTGTGGAGAAAAGGGAACACTTGTACAATGGGTTCATGTTGGTAGGAAGATAAATTGGTACCACCACTGTGAAAATCAGTATGAAAGTTCTTCAAAAACAAGCAAGCAAGCAAACAAACGAACAAAAACTACCATATGATCCTGCAGTTCCACTTCTGGGTATGTATCTGAAGGAAATGAATCACTATCTTGAAGACATACTGCAGCCCCATGTTCATCGTTGTATTATGTACGATAGTCAAGACATGAAAAAACCTAAGTGTCCATTGATGGATAAGTGGATAAAGAAAATGTGTGTGCATGCATTCAGCCATAAAAACTAAGGAAATCCTGCAATTTGCAACAACATGGATGCACCTTGAGGCTATAAGTCAGACAGAGATACACGAATACTGTGTCATCTTACTTATATGTTGAATCTAAAACAAACAAACAAATCCATGGAAACAGCAGATTGGTGGTTGTTAAGGGTGGGAGGATGTCGGGACATGCTGGTCAAAGGGTACAAACTTCCAGGTAAAAAAAAGAATAAATTGTAGGGATGTAATGTACAACCTGGTGACCATAGTTAGCAACACTATTTCGTATATTTGAAAGCTACTAAGACCTTAAAAGTTCTCACCACACACACACACACACACACACACACACACACACACACGCAATTGTAACTATTTGAGGCAATATGTGTGTTAACCTTATTGTGGTAATCATTTTGCAATTATATACACATATAAAATCATTGCATTGTACAACTTAAACTTACAGGATGTTATATGTCAGTTATATCTCAGTAAAGCTAGAAAAGAAAGAAAAAAGAAAACCTTTAGTTCTTTAGTAGGAAAGATTATTCTCATGTTAAAACAGAAGTGGTGATGGAATCCTCCTTTTTCTTGATCAAACTTTCTTGAATACAAATTTTTGATAAAAACGTAAGACAGGTAATTGCATTTCCACTAATGAACGATAATACAAAGATGAAAAGCTATATACAGCAAGTAAAGAATAAAAAAGGGGATGATGATTACACTGGAAAAAAAATCGATTTCTAGAGAACTGTGAAGAGAAATATAGAAAATCAGACCTATAAACATAAATTCGCTAATACTTATTTCAGCTTCAAGACTCAAGACTCACATGTTAATTGGATGTTCATAAAAAAATGAGATGTACCTGTTTATTTGGTGTGTTAACATGGGGGCATGCTCTGGAAAAACAACAACAACAACAACAACACAAGAGATGTAACTTCTTTATTGAAACAGCTTTGTCAAATTAAAAAAAAAAGACTGTAATGCCTGATATTAGCTTATATGTTGTTTTTGCTAGTACCAAGAGACATGATCCACAGATATGGCAAATAATTTCACAACATTAACTACTTCATTCATTCATTCATTCATTCATTGATTTTGGGTGTAGCAACTGGTTGGGCAAAGAAGAGAAGGAAGGTTATTCCAGGAAGTAAAATATGATAAAATTCAGAGAAAGGATCATTGACAGTAGGTTTTAAACATGGCACGAAGACCATGTTGCCAAGATCTTGGTACCACTCTGAAAGTCAAATTACTTCTCCCCCAATCTTCATTCTTTCTCTTATTTGTTTGGAAGGGAGAACGTTTTCTCAAACTCTTAACCTAATGCTCTCAGTGTATATATTCCAACCCTCAACACACAGAAAGTCTTCTGAATCACAAACACTTTGCAGTAGAGAAGGCTGTCATGGAAGAAGTAGGTGGCTAAAACCCTATCCTGTTCCCTGAAAGTGATATTATAAAATATATTAGCATATGAATATCTAGCTATCATCTATCTACCTGTATATAATAGAATGTTATGAGGCCTTAAACAAGCCATACACTGTAGCTAGGTCTTAGTTTCCAAAGTTTGCAAAATGCATTTTACAGCATGTGCTGTGGGAATATAATTTTGAGGCTTCATGACATGAACCTATATACATTTAAATAAATACTTACTATTCTGTAGAAGAAGCTGACTAAAAAACCCAAAACCAACCAAAAAAAAAAAAAACCAAACAACAACAATGACAATAACAAAACCAAAATCATCATACCTACCATGATGTCTTCTTTTCCTCTTCTCTTCCAGAACATGCTTCTAAACTTGTTTAGTTTTTCTTCTCCCTAAGGACTGCTCTCAGAATAAGTAAATACACCTATGACTCAAAGAGACAGACTAGCTATCAGACTCTTGGGGAATTGCGATAGAAATGCACGCTCAGGACAGGAGCCATTTGAATTTTAAAACCTCCCTTCCCTTCACCCCCTTCCTTCTATGCTCTAAGCTGCCAGGGTGAGGGCCACCGAGGGATTCAGCTCCAGACTTGAGATTGTCTTTGTCTTGACAACTTGACAGTTTAATAATTTAAACTCTTTCCATTCTCCCAAAGCACATGAACTGGCATTATTATGATTTTCATTTTCTTTACTCTGCCTTAAACCGTCACTACTATAAGTTTTAATATCATATGAATGTTCAATGATAATGGGAGGGTTTTTTTGTTTTGTTTTGGTTTGGTTTGGTTTTTTTTCCCCCCAATTCTTGGCATCATCACTCTTTAGAATAATGAGGAGTGAACAGGACCAGGTGCTTTTCTCATGTAATGAATCAATATTGACTAAAGGGAACACTAGTCAATTTGGAGGGCGGTGAGGATGTATTCTAATCCTTGGGGTCCGGAAACATTCTCTGAAACCTTGGAGAGGTGACTACACTGGTTCATATTTGCTGAGTCTGAAATAGTCTGAGAAAGCCCTGACAGAAGGCATAATCTCATATAACATATAAAAAACTAAAGAAAAGGAAAAAATGCATTCTTAAGTGCCCCACAGAGGCTTAAATCATGTGAGGAAAAATCTTATTTTACTCAAATTGCTTAAGTAAAACTTAAGGATCTACTTTTTAAGACTGATGTCCACAAAGACACCTCTGGGATAATTACCCACTTCTATTTCACACTGGCAGGTATAGACCCAGACCAACTATCAATAGATAACATCCTTTGCCCACATTATTATAAGAGTAAAGGAAAGTGAGGCTTTAGAGCAACTCTCTGGGTTCAGTGAGATTCTGAGGGAAGCCAAAGCAAGAATGTGGCCTGGAGTGTGGCTATTCTAGTCTTATTCAGAAAGGTGAAAAACAATGACATATGTATCATCAGGTGGCTGAAAATAGCCCATAAGCATGAATAGCTTAGTAAGGCAGAATGGGTAGTAAAGGAGAGGCTCTCTGCCTACACCACTATATTTTTCTTGTTTGCAAGTATTGTCTGTATTAGCCCAGTTTATCAAGTCAAAAACTCATTGCAGACTTTTCCCACTCCTTCACTTGCCCATATCCAATCAACCACTAATTCAGTTCCATTATCTTCAACCTGTATGCCCCATACCCTACCTCTTCTTCAGTCCCACCACCACGTCTACACTGAAGACCACTAACTCATGTTGTTGTTGTTGTTGTTGTTGTTGTTGTTGTTGTTGTTGTTAAGAGAGTCTCATTTGTGGTCTTCTGCTATCAGTTTCTGCAACCTTCACAGAAGAGTTAGCTGGGGGAAAATTACTTAAGAAATCAATCTATACAGTGTAAGATATAGTTTCCTAAATATTCCTCTATGATTTCAGCTATTTTCAGATGCATGTTCATGTGTCTTTTGCTGAAGACTTCCTGATTGCATGCTTGAAGTAGCCAGTGATAGACAAGATTCAGAACATTTTTTTAACGGGTACAGATCAATAAGAAGGGACAACGTGCTTTGGAGGTAGTCCTTGCCTGGTTCTGGAAAAGAGTTATGGATTCATTTCATGGTATATGTATTAGCATGTTAGCTCTAACACAAACTTAATTCCTTAGCATTTCACATAGCCAGGTATAACATGAGGATTTTAATACTTATGTTTAAGGATTACATGAGATAAAGACTTAGCATATTTTCTTGTATTGGATATTCCATAAATATGGGGGGAGGTAGAATATATTGTTCACAAATCTGATTAATTTTTGAGGGGCAATGAAGACTCCTGAGGGAAAAGCAGAATAATATCCGTTCTGCCGAGACAGTTTCTTTAGATTCCTAGCCATATTCCATCGAAGTGTTAATCAACCTAAATTCTTGTATGACTAAGGTCACTTTTTCAATTTAATGTGTAGAGTATGTATCTTTTTTTTTTTGTTTGTTTTCCAACGTTTTATTTTATTTTTTTTGGGACAGAGAGAGAGACAGAGCATGAACGGGGGAGGGGCAGAGAGAGAGGGAGACACAGAATCGGAAACAGGCTCCAGGCTCTGAGCCATCAGCCCAGAGCCTGACGCGGGGCTCGAACTCCCGGACCGCGAGATCGTGACCTGGCTGAAGTCGGACGCTTAACCGACTGCGCCACCCAGGCGCCCCAATGTATCTTAAGGTAATCTTGGAATTTCAGTTTCTAGCGTGAATGACTACATTCTTGGAACAATATCTTTAAGCAAGTACTTCTTCCTTCCAGTTGGTTCTTTCTCTGCAAATCATCCATCTTCATATTCACCCTTCTGGTCCCTTCATTCCACTTCTCCTCCTGGGAAATATACATATGCTATCTTTTTTATTCTTTCTTCCAACTTCCCTCTAGCTAACTATGCCCATTGTTCCCAAACTCACCTATCAGTTTCTCAATGATCTTTATACAACATCACAGATCTGGAAAAGGGCTTTGGAGATTTTTTGTTTTCCTTTTAGCTCCATTTTACACTTGCAGAAACTGAAGCGCAAAATGACAAAATAATTTTCCCAAAATTGTGTTGCTATTTAGGAGCAGTAGTGGACCTAAAACTTAGATGTTCTAAATTTAACTCAGCCAATGCTCTTTTCTTCACATGATGCTGCTTTTGAGTACTTCCGATTATTTGTTACATTTCTTTTTCATCTTTTACCTATTCTTAATCCCTCTGTAGATTCTATTTGCTTTTGTTCACTCACAATATATGAAATATATTAATCTTTTTGTACTGTCTGACCTAGTTACCTTGGACCTCATATGGTCATTATCTACTTATGCTAAATGACCACAAGTCTCCTTAAAAATATTGGCTGATGTCGGAAGCTACTGGGCCTGTTATTACAGTGCACTCCGTCAAAGACGCTAGTCTGATACTGACATAAATACAAAAGAAATTGGGGTATCTTTTCTCAACTTTAGAAATATCTTCAATGCAACCTGCATTATTGTGACAGTCCCTGCAGGTTTGGAGACCACAAGATTGATGACATGAAATAAAGAAGAAGGGCTCTTTGGACCCCTCATTTTCTCAGTGGCTAGCATTATTTTGACAAACATTTTGTCATTATTGCTTAACAGAGGAATTGGTACGTGTTTTTTTTATATCAAAATTATTACCTTCCCTGAATAATAAAAATCTATAAAGTCGCTTCTTGTGTGAAGCCTCTAAACAACCTTCTCTCAACAAATAATTAAACATTTGAATCAATTCCAGCACCAGCCTATTGTTCACAGGTTTATGAAACTTTCCTGCCTGACCATCTTTGCCTGGAATTCTGTTATTATTTAAAAGAGAAATAGCCTCTAATATGAGCCCTTGTGAAATTGAAACTAGCAACTCTATTTCATCTAAAGAGCAAATCTAGGCAAGACTGGTATTGCCCAGGGAAAAGAAACTGGTTCAGGCAAATCAAGACCTGACTTGAACTATAGCCGAAACCTCAAAGTGAACTAAGATTGAACTCATTTTTTAAAAACTCAAACACTAGGAGAGCTTTGTGGAAAACAATGACAAGGAAATCTGTTTAAGCTGAGTGTCCATGAAAGGAAAAGAAAATATAAGCTAAGATATGTATATATGTGGTAGCAATGTCAACAAATACCAAGGGGTGTATAGACTTAGAATGACATCTGGGGAAATTTTGAATTAGGTAAAATTAATGTTCAAAAACAGTTTCTCATTTTAGCCTTCTGTTTACAAATCTTTCTATCTAAACACTTGCATGACTTAAATACTCATGTATATTATGGAATGGGGGGGGGGACCCAATCTTTGGGGTATCTGATCTCAAAACCTCCTTACTGCTCTTAAAGACTAAAAATGTAGATCTTATTCACTTGTAGACTTGTCTTCTCTTTGTTCTCTTTATTCCAGAAAAATTGATCCACTTTAATTATTGAAGGAGCCAAGCTGTCACCTCCCCACTGCCTACCCTCAGAATGTTTGCATAGGGATTCACCTCCACCTAGAAGAATCTCTCTCTTCTCCCAAAAACTTCCTCAACAATGTTCTTTATCTTTTATGTCTTACAGCTTATAACTTTTAGCTCAGTTTTGGCTTTTCTGTGACCCACTCCACCCCTGGACCAGTTATTTATGCTTATGGCAGTCTGTGATTTTCATTAATTCACTCACCACAGTTTGAAATTCGTTGTATACTTGTATAGTTGTTCATTAATGCTGACCCCTCACTGGGCTATAAACTTCATGAGGACAATGTTAAGTCTGGTATGTTCAACATTATCACATACAGACTATCAGATAGTTAAATACATGTTAAATGAAAGAGTCACTGAATTTCTTATATTTTGCATTTAAACACTAGAGAAGAGAACGTGATAATTTGTTACAGATTGGATTTCAGGAATTAAGATATGTTTGGTAGATGTGAGTTAACCTAAGTCTTCTCAAAACTCACTCCCTATTCCATCAACAACTTTGTACCTAAACCAGACCTGCTGTGGTCCCCAAATCATGCCAACCATAGCTAATAATCTGGTCCAGGTAACTAGGGGTGTAGAATATTTATATTGTATTCAGAAGTTATTTATTTCACCATCCAAAGGGAGTGTTTTTTAATATTCTTTTTTGGGGGGCGGAGAGGTAGGAAGTTTTACATAACCATTGGAAAGGGAGTGAAGGAAAGTATGGGAGAGAAAAGAAAGTAGGATTACATAACAACTAGCAAGATATTTAGAATGACTGCTCAAGAGAAATTTATAGTCAAAATAAACTTTGGAAGTAATCTATTCTACCCAACAACTTTACAGAGCTCTACCAAATTACAAGTTAAGGTTGCCAATATGGTGTGATGAAAGGAACACTGAGAGTCTCATCAAAAGATACTTACTCATTGAGTGCTTGCTCTAAGACAACCATTGCACTTGTCCCTTTAGATACAGCAATAAAAAAACAACAGTCTAAAATATATACTAGTAGACCTATGTACCTATTATGGATGAATCAGTATATTTCTCAAAGATTCATATTCTTCATCTGTAAAAAGTACATGAATTACCTTAGATGATTCCTTAGATTACTTCTGGCTCTAGCATTCTCTACAATTGTATCTTTAGGATCGATTACTCATTCATTCATTCATTCATTCACTCATTCATTCAACAAAGACTTATTGAGCTCTTACTATGGATGCTATAAGTACATTTTTAAGCACTGGGAATAAAACAGTACAAAAAGCAATCTTTGCCCTCATGGAATTTGTATTTTGTTGGGGAGGCCCATAATAAGAAGAATAAACTAGAGCATATAATATATGAGAGGGTAATAAATACCATTGAAAAAATAGTGTAGGGAGTGAGAATGGAGATTTCAGGGAGTAAGGAATACAATTTAAAATAATGGTGGCCAATGTTGACACCCAAAGAGAAGATGAGATTTAAGCAAATACACCAAGGAAGTAAATGTGATACATCTAGGGGAAGAGTAGTCTAGTCAAAGGGAACAACTTCAAAGGATTAGCTTACATAAACACCTGGATATTTACTGAACATCAAGGAGATCATTGTGGCTGGTGAGGGAAATAAGTTGAGATCACAGAGGTTTGACTCCCAAGTCACACAGGGCCTGATAGGCCACTGCATTCTTGGTGGCATGAGGACTCAGTTGTTGGAAGGATTTGATCAAAGCAGTGACATTGTGTCGATTGTGTTTTAACAGAATTAATCTGGATTCTGTGTTTAGAATTGATGGGGAAAATAGTGGTAAAGGTAGAAGCAGCAAGAATAGTTAGGAAGCTATTGTACTAGTCCAGGTAAGAGATATTGGTGACCTAGACCATGGTGGTAGCAGTGGAGATGTTGAGAAATGATTAAATTCTGGATATACTTTAAACGCAAGACCAACAGAATTGGGTACCAAATTGGCAAAGGGGTTCAAAAGAAAGAGAAGATTCAAAATGATGCCAAGATTTCTGGTTTGAGAAAGTAATTTCCCATTAACTGAAATAGGAAAACCTCTAAGTGGAATAGTTTTGTGACATAGAGGAAGAAGAATTCAATTTTAGGCTTTTGTGTTTGTAGTGCCTACTAGAAAGTCAAGGGAAAAGTTCAGTAGGCATTAGTATGCCAAAGCTGATGTTTGGGAGTAAATGGGAAACGTTAGGCGTTATGAAGTATAACATGGTATTCAAAGCCAAAACCATCTTTATCAAGGGAGTGAGTAGGTACCAAAAAGAAGTTCAGTACTAAACCTGGAAAATACATTGAAGTCAAGTTGTCAATGAGATGAAGAGAAGCTAGTGAAGAATACTGAGAAGGAGTAAATAGTGAACATGGAAGAAACCATGAAAGCATGACCTGGAAAAGAAGTGAAAAGAGTATATCAAGCAAGGAGGCATGATCACCAGTGTCAAATCTTGCTGATACTTCAAGCATGGCAGGGTGAACGGTTTTGCTCAATCACTTGATTTGTCAAAGTGCTGGTCAGGGTGCACTGGAAGACCGGTTTAATAACAGTGGTAAGGATGAAAGCTGTATTATTCTTAAAGGGCTCCTGATCATAGAATAGATTCTCATAGGCTTCAGACTTGCACCCAAGCATTGCTCAATGTTGGATCAACTACGTGAGAGAAGTGTGTTGATGAATAATATTCAGTGGTTCATAGGTTACAGTCTTAGCACAGTGATTAAGAATTCACATTAATAGCCATAAGTGACTAGTTCTTTCAAGAATGAAAGGAGACCACTTCCCTAGTGTGATGGCATCCAGTCTTTAGGGCCTGTTATTCGCAAGGCACATTGAGAAATAATTTATAAAATGGTATGTCTTTCTTTTTAATATATATTTCAAAAAATTAGATCATCCTTCAAAATATATATAGTGTATCTTAAGAACCTGTGTTTTTACCCCCTTAACCTTTATTGAAGCATTATATTTTCAACCTATGCCATGTCTTGGATGGCTTCCATAGCACTGACTTAAATTTTGGTTTCATATAGTTTGAATAAAACTCTAGTTACAGTAGAGCCTTTTGTAAATTAGTGAAAATTGGATGTATATTTTTTTGTCTTGTTCCCTGAAGTTCCTTTTATCCATAAATTTGTTCTTTGTTCTTGGAGTATCCTTTCATCATCTTATGAAGACTATTATTGATCCTTTATTATCTTTCTTCAGTGACATCTGATATCTCCCAAATGTTACCCCATGCACCCAGATGTTTTCTCCTCTTTACTACCAATGCACATTTATCTTACCTCTATGATTCCTCTGCATTTACTTCTACTTCAGTTGACTTTTTATCTTCTTCATTAGACTGTGGGCTTTCTGGAGATGAATTCAAATAGGGACTTCTCTATTTTTGGCACTCACCAGTTGTGTATCAGTTTTTTGTTTTGTTTTGGTTTAGATTTTTTTTGGAGATTGAGGTCTTCATGGTATGTTATTGTCCTCAATCACACATACAAACTTAATCTTCTCATCATAGGCTTCTGGGTTAAAATATTGAGCTAGTCTCCTTTCTTTTATTCTGTCATCAATTAATAATTACATTTTACAGTTTACCGTTCCTCAAATCCCATTGGTATGAGATTGAAGAGATAGCCTCATACCATTTCTCTGTTTTTATTTGACCACACCATTAAAATGTTATTTAAAGGCAACCTCTTTCCATCAAAATGGCAGTACTTTAATTTGCAATCTTGTGATTAACTACTTCCACACTGATATAGACTGAATGCCTGTAATTCACTACGTCCACACTGCTATAGGTTGAATGTTTGTGTCCTTCCTGCCCCTGATTCCTGTGTTGAAACCAAATCCAACAATGTGATGGCAATTTGATGGTAATTTGGAGGTGAAGCCTTTAGGAAGTAATTCATTAGGACAGAGCCTTCATGATTGAGATTAGTGCCCTTATAATAGAGACCCCAGGTATCCCATCCTCTCCTCTGCCGTGAAAGTTCACAGCAAAAGACAACTGTGAACTAAGAAGCTGACACTGTGTCTATCAGCACCTTTATCTTGGACTTCCTAGCCTTATATTTTTGCCTGTTTCTCATTTATTTCAAAGTCTTGCTGAAGTGACTTGAATGTCTGATCCCTTATCCCATTATAAGAAAATCTTCCAAATAATTAAATTGCTGAGAAACATTAATGGAAGATATAAACTGCTGGATTGAAATATATAACTGAAAATAGATCGTGGATAATATAAATATTCTGCTAATCAATTCTATTTTCTTAAAGTCTTGATATATATTTAATAAGACAACCAACGTCTATATTCTCAGACAATGGCATATGGTTTGTGTGGTACATATCAAACATCAAACTAAGAATAGGAGCCAAGTAGTTGATAGACCAGATTGGGAGGTTTTTAAGATTGGAAAATCAGACATACTCAGTGGAGTCAGTAAACACATACTCATCCCTCTTAAAGGAAGTTGAATGCAAATCTTAATGAGTATGGAGAATAAATAAACCTATTTCCAGAGAGTCTGTGTCCCTTTGATACCCAGGAGATCTAGACAGAAGTGGTAGACAGGCTTACCAAAGAATAGGTGGATTATGATGAGGAGGAACAAGAGGGATAAAAGAATAAACAAATATCCAATTTGAAAGACAGCACTAAATTGAGTAATTGTCATTTTGAAATATACATGAAACTCCAGGTACTTTATATACAGTATCTATTTTGAGTTTTTCTAAAGTAGAAATAATTGGCCCCATTTTTCAAAAAAGAAAACTGGAGTCTAAGTTAGGTTAACTAACTTACCCAAGATTACAAATCTAGAAAGTATTACTATGAGATTCGGATGTTTGAGTCCAATGCCAGAACCACACCACTACCTGGCATGTTAAACAAGCTACGACTCAGTCACAGAAGTGCAAAAATGTAACTGAATTGCTGAAACTTAAATATAAGCTGGACATCAAATCAGAAATATAAAGCAGAAGCCCAGACTGAAAGCCAGACATATTAGAGCTGGATCCCAGTAAAACCCATAAAACTAAACTTCATGTTTAGTCTTCCAAATGACTAAAGGAACATTCCTAAGCCCTTCTGCAGTGAGTCAGGATTGATCCCAGTCCTCTGCATGTGGCCACACATGTATCTTTGAAAGCCAAATCACTCAATAGAGTCAAGAAAGGTTGAAGGTAGCAGAAGGCAGGCAAGGCATCACATGAAGTAACTGGGCATGTAAAGATTAATTTCATTGTTATATTAATCTTATATCTCAAAATGTCCCCTTCTAAACAGTCACATCCTACAAAAGAGCTATACTTTGCCCAAAACGAAACATCTAAGTGCCTTTTATTGGCTGATCTTGGAATGTATTTATTTAAAGCTTTATGATCAAACTCACAACAAAATTAAGAAGCCAAGCTACTGAATTGTTTATATGTGGGAATGGACTAATTGAGAGATGGGAGTGGTTTGGATAGTGAGTTCACCCACATTCCAGTACTTTTCACTCACCCATCACTGCATCCATCCAAGAAAAGGTCACCCGTGATTGATAATTGCTACCAACTTGTCTCACAAAAATTAGAAATCTTTTAATGAATAGAGTAGCTGAAGGACTTTGTAGTCAGGACAAGTATCATACTAGGTTCATTCTCTAGGCATCCTTTACTTATAGAATAGCCATGTCACAGCCAAGTGAATTAAATGTGATATTTTTCATTGGCTCCTTTAAAAATCCAATCTCAACATGCCAATCTCAGAGGGTTTCATAGGTTAGGGGTTCAGGTGGTAGCCAGCTTCATAGATTATCTAGTAATACCTCAACAATGGCAGGCCCTGGAAATCAACAGGGTGTGAAAGACTGGCATTGAACTGGGAATTCGGAGAATTGGGTGCCAGTTCTAGCACTAGCACTACCTAGCTATGTGACCTTGGATATTTTTATTTCTCTGAGTCTCAGTTCTCCTCACTTGTGAATTAGGACTATGTAGAACCACTGATTATTATAGTCTGCCCGTGTTTCAGGTTTCTTTGCCTCCTATCCCCTTGGTTCTGAAATTCCACATGTTCTGTGAATCGCATACAGATAGATCCATCATATGTTCCCATGTTAATGAAAGGTGCTAGGTAAAGTAAGTTTTAAAAAACTATGTTAAAACTGAAAAAAATTGTTTTTCTTTTTTGTGTGAATGTTTTGGTGTCTTTAATACACAAACGGGTGTAAGGTTTCACCAAAAACTCAGGGCAAACACTTTTTTTTTTTTTTTCAGATTTCTGACTCTTTCCCGAAAACTTTTTCCTATGCTCTCCTGCTCAGTTTGTTAGATCATGCGGGCAAGTTTCCTATTTCATGCAGGGAAGATCATATTTTCTCTCTTGAAGGTTGGAAATTGTGACTCAACCAAACTGAGACTTTTTCTTGAGTGGTGCTGGTAAATTATGGCTGCCTCCAAAACAGAGGAGTACAACTGAGCTCACCTGCATCTAACATTTGTTTATTTTTTGAGAGACAGAGACAGAGCATGAGCTGGGGAGGGGATAGAGAGAGAGGGAGTCACAGATTCCGAAGCAGGCTCCAGGCTCTGAGCTGTCAGCACACAGGCAGATGCGGGGCTCGAACTCACGAACCATGAGATCATGACCTGAGCTGAAGTCGGACACTTAACTGACTGAGCCACCCAAGTTCCCCTCACCTGCATCTACAGGCAGGGAAGTTTGGTGTGTATAAGGAAGAAAAGATATGAGAAGCTGTGTCCACCCAGAGAGAAACCTCTCTGGAGGTACCTGGTTCTGGACCACTAACAGAACTAGCAGCCCTTTTTGAACTAGAGTTTTCTGCCCAACTCTGTACCATACCCATAATTCCCTTGGCCAGAGCTAGTCAGAATGGTTTTCTGTTTTGTGAAACCACTACTCAGATTTAGATAAAGATGATATAATCAATGCATTCCTCTCTTCATTAGCTACCAACAAGATGAACGTTCTAAAGAACATCATCTATCAACATAATGCATTAAACTATCTAATGATGACATTGCTGTTTCTGCTACCACTAATAATAATATAAGCTAAACATATGTGCCTAACATTCATTATACCAAGAACATTATTTTTCTCCATTTTTTGCTTAGGTATTTTTGTTACTCAATTTTTAAAGTGATTATGCTTGAATGCTACCATCAGGTAGGATCAGGTTTGGTACTAGACCCTTCATGAAAATCATTTATTTTAAAAATAAAATGGCTCAGTGAGGTAGATATTTTTATTGTTGTTTCAAAAAGAAGAAGGAGGAGGAGGAGGAGGAGGAGGAGGAAGAGAAACAGCGTTTTGAAAATTTTATGTGTTTGTTTAAGGTCTACAGCTACCAAATGACAGAGGATTCCTAGTCAAAGTCAGTCTGGCTTCCAGGGTCTTTGCAGTTTTATTCAGCTGTGTTTCATTAATCTGCAATGATACGCACTCATGCCTTCCTCTCTCCTCTCCCTCCTCTCTACCTTGTGTTCTTTCTGAATTCTTTCCTTGTTATCCCTCTTCTTTGTCGTGTCTTTCCTAGTTCCCTCTCCTTACCTTGATTTGTCTCCTTCTCCCTTCCTTGCCTTACTATAACTTAGTGATTTATAGGCTGCCCCAGGTATCCCTAAATGTCATCTTCTCTGCTTTTGCAAAGTGTGTCTTTTTTGGTCTCCCTCCCCATCTCACTCTGTCCCTTTTCTGACTTTGTATTCTTTGCCATCTCCGCCCAGCCTCTGAGAGCACCTCTAAAAACCTGCATTTGTCCCAGCATATTCTGAGGAAATGTACATTTCCCATAAGGCCCTCACTTAATTTTTATTGCCAGCACCACTAAAATAACTGCTCTCAGTACATTCATCCAAGACTTTCACAGCCAGAAACCCCCTTTCCTTTACCTTCTTTGCTTTTTCAAACCTGTCAGGAAAAGGTGTTCAGAAATATTTCATTTTGTTTCTACTCAGAGCAGTGATTTTCCATCCTTACCATTTCAGGGACTGTGAGTTAGTGCTGAGAACTGGCTTGTGATTGCTTCAGCTCTGTTCAGACTGGAAAGTGCACAGAGCTTCATGCATGTCTCTCGTCTCTAATAAAACATTCCCGGTGTCTGGTGTAGGTATAGAGACCGTGCCTTACCTCTGCACTCAATCCTTCTGCTCAGTTTTTTTTTTTTTACACCCTCTAGAATCTTCCAACATCTGGAAAAAACTAGACTCTCAGGAACATGACAAATGATTTGGAGAAGGATTATCACAGATCAAACCTCTGAACCTCTGTGGTGTCTTCAGACTTTTCTATGGAACTTAGTTTGAAGATATAGCCTGGAAGGGTCTCTGTGACAGACAATACCTAAAAAACTCAGAACAAATATTATTTTGGCCCTGTGACTTTTAGTTTATATTTGTATAGTAATCATTTTGGAGGGTTGTTAATTCCTCTTATGCAAAAAGAATAAGAGGAGGAGAATAAAAAGGGGGAGGAAAAGTTGGAAGAGGAAGAAAAGAAGGAGGCATCCATGGTCAAATACATTTGAACAAACCTGTGTTAAAAAAAATTTTTAAAATTTCTGTACCTTATGTTTTCTTGCAGTCTGTTTTGAGAATATTCTGGAGAAGACGCTTCAAATCTTATAGTCATTTTGGACCCAAAACCTTTTTGTTTTCTAGAGATTATCTTATTCAACTAGAATTTTCTAAAAACATACTTCAGGAAATAATGTCTTCTTTCCCCCTTTACAGAGCTATAGAACCATCAACACTATTGATGTTCATTCATTCATTCATGCAGGAATCCATTCATGTTTGCATTTATATGGTCATTCAACATTTTAACTAGCATTAACTCTGATCTAGGCACCAGAGAGAGAAAGATGAATGAGATAAGATCTCAGTCCTTAAACGATCCACATTCTAGTTTAGAAGATGGATATTTAGATGGATAGATGATAAAACAACATGATAAGAGCAATATCGTGGAAACAAATAATGTGTGAGCATATCAGAGGGAGAATCAATTTTCATGTAAAAACTCATGAGTGAATCCCTTATTTATAAAATGAGGATGATGACACTTCTTCCGTAGGATTGTTGGAAGATGCAGTCAGCTACACTGGAAAATGCATGATTCATGTAATCTAATGATTTGTGTTTTGTGGATTTGGGAGCAAGGAGACCATTAAAAGAGAACCCATGAAATATTTCAAGAAAGAAGAACTGAAGGTATGAAAAGGGGGATTCACTGTGGGATCAGTGAGGGGTGACCAATGAGAGAGATATGATGTCAAATCAGTGTGAGAAATGGCCTTGACTAAATGTTTGGGACCAGGGAACGAGCTCAGTAAATGTCTATGATGAATTAACTACATTGTTTAGGTCACAGCTGGATCTGAAGAGCTGATGGGTTCTGGTCTATCCATGCAGAGAACAACAGTAGAAATCTCAGTGATGAGTCAGTTCACTTTGCTATTTTTAGTATATTTCCCATTTCTCATCTCCAAACTTTTTCCTCTAGTCTCTGGCTAATTTAATCTCAGAACCCCACTTTGCACTAATCCTGTGAATTGACTGCCCCCTTTGGGTTCTCTCTGTACTCTGAACCCTGTGCCACTGCCACCTTGTAAAATAAAGTCAGCTGATCAGAGCTCAGCGTGACCCAATGCTGGATTCACAATGGCTCTTGAATGGCTGCACTTTCCACAAGGCAGGGATCTAACATGTTGTTTTAGGATGCTCTTTTGGAAACTCGGAGTACAAATAAAACCAAATATATGAAACCAAATTCTATACTATATACTACACTATATAAAACCAAATTCTCTTCTCTTGTAAACTGCATGTTAAAAATCTTTAAGTCTCAGGGGGAGGTTGGATTTGAATCAAGCCCCAAAATAACTCTGGCAACTTCCATGAAAAAGGCAACACACATTTATTATATTTAATATATTTTAACATAATTTGGGTACATTTGCTGCTTGTTCAGACAGGTTTTTTTGGTGTGGATTTTTTTTCTTTAGAACTTATTTTTTTTTTAATATCTGACGGTAGAATGAGCAAAAAGGGGGGAAATGGAGAAGAGAACTTGGGCTTCAACAGTATCTGTACCTTCCAGATGTTTGCTCTGATTTTTATTGTCTGAGATTCACTGTCTAATGGCAGCCAACTGGGCGTGCAGTGAACCACTAGGCTTGTCCTTAAACTCTGCACATTGGTGAAGGGTACAGTCAGAAGCTGTATCAGAGATCACAATTAAATGGGGAGGGTGGCATCAGTGTTTTCTTGTTGATAAAATGTTTTTCACTCATTTTCACATATCTCAGTAAGGCTCATTTTACGTATAAGGAAACCGAGATCTGGAATTTTAACTCTCTTTCCCAGGGTCATGCATATGGTAATTGTAGAAATCAGGGCAGCAACTCATTTCTTTTAATTCTGTTAACTACGTGAGCTCTTTCCGCCAGAACATATGACTTCCAACCTCCTCATTCATTTATTCATGCATTCATTTAAGAATTATTGGGGGAAAAAAGGAAGTATTGTGTTCGTATGATGTGCTAGGTATTAGAAGTGTGGTTTTGAAAAATCTAGATATATTCCCAATGATATTAGAGCTTGAAGTTGGATTTACAGATGAGGAAACTAAGGCTTAGAATAACTATGTTGCTTTCCTTCAAAAAGCTAATTTCTGGTAGAGCTGAGAATAGACTTCAGGTCTTTGGAAAAGAAAAAAGAAAATTAAAAAAGTTGCCTATAAATCACAATTGCATAAATGATTTCCTATTTTCCACCAACTTCCATTATAATGGTAGAAATGTTTTATCTTCACTTCTGATTGATTTCCAATAGACAGTGGCCCTGAACACTTTTAACTGTTTCTTTTTTCCTGAACAGACCCTCTTCCCAGCTAGTTTTCTCTGCTAGTAGATGATTTTTAAACAAACTTATTTGTTAAAAGGAAATCAATATTAGGGAAAAACACAGAATTGAATGAACATTTTCTGGTATAAGTCACATCTTACTTTATTTTTTATCAATTTGCATGTGTAGATGGGGAAAGTGTGGGATGCTCTCTCACATTTGGATTTGTCCTCAGTGTAGTTTGCCTCAGTTTAGAAAATATACTTGTATCAATCAAAACCACACTCAGGTATCACCTCACGCCAGTCAGAGTGGCCAAAATGAACAAATCAGGAGACTATAGATGCTGGAGAGGATGTGGAGAAACGGGAACCCTCTTGCACTGTTGGTGGGAATGCAAATTGGTGCAGCCGCTCTGGAAAGCAGTGTGGAGGTTCCTCAGAAAATTAAAAATAGACCTACCCTATGACCCAGCAATAGCACTGCTAGGAATCTACCCAAGGGATACAGGAGTACTGATGCATAGGGGCACTTGTACCCCAATGTTCATAGCAGCACTCTCAACAATAGCCAAATTATGGAAAGAGCCTAAATGTCCATCAACTGATGAATGGATAAAGAAATTGTGGTTTATATACACAATGGAATACTACGTGGCAATGAGAAAAAATGAAATATGGCCTTTTGTAGCAACGTGGATGGAACTGGAGAGTGTGATGCTAAGTGAAATAAGCCATACAGAGAAAGACAGATACCATATGGTTTCACTCTTATGTGGATCCTGAGAAACTTAACAGGAACCCATGGGGGAGGGGAAGGAAAAAAAAAAAAAAAAAAAGGACGTTAGAGTGGGAGAGAGCCAAAGCATAAGAGACTGTTAAAAACTGAGAACAAACTGAGGGTTGATGGGGGGTGGGAGGGAGGGGCGGGTGGGTGATGGGTATTGAGGAGGGCACCTTTTGGGATGAGCACTGGGTGTTGTATGGAAACCAATTTGTCAATAAACTTCATATAAAAAAAAAATATATACTTGTATCAATTCATGTTTATAGGTGCAAAAGAAATAACAATACATTTCTGTTTTCTTTTTTTTTTTTTTTTTAATTTTTTTTTTTCAACGTTTATTTATTTTTGGGACAGAGAGAGACAGAGCATGAACGGGGGAGGGGCAGAGAGAGAGGGAGACACAGAATTGGAAACAGGCTCCAGGCTCCGAGCCATCAGCCCAGAGCCTGACGCGGGGCTCGAACTCGCGGACCGCGAGATCGTGACCTGGCTGAAGTCGGACGCTTAACCGACTGCGCCACCCAGGCGCCCCCATTTCTGTTTTCTAATAGATTCTCCATCTTAGCAGAATTGTAGGGGAAACAATAGAAACATAGAATAAGAAAACTGGAAGAGATTTTAATCACTATGTCTAGTTATTCTTGGCTTTTGGAGATGAAAAATTTGTTTTAAAAATTTGATTAAGTATATTTTAATGGAAAAGGCTTTTAATTTGGGTTGTTTTTTTTTTTACCAAAAAATAATGAAAGCAGCACATGTTCTCTCTAGGAAAATCGAATATGCATACAGGCTTACAAAATGTTATGTATAATATCAAAGAGTCTATGGGTCTCTGAGAAAATATATATAACTCTCTAGGGTTCCATGGATCTCCCAGGTAAGAACACAGTCCTACACTATAAATGCTGTGAAGACACAGGCACTATCTATTGGATTTAATGTTGCATTTGGAGCACCCCTAATGGTGCCTGGTTTATTATGGTATCCCATAAGCTTTTTACTGAATGACCCAGTGGACATCACATTAAAAGAGACTGTAGGTATCATTTAATCCAGTGCTTCTCATTCACATTTTACCCACATTTATAAGGTTTCCTGTAATGAAACCTTGCACAGATGATAAATATGTAGACTGATAAAAGCAGAGCTGTTCTAGATGAAACTGGAGTAGAGCAAAGCTGAGAATCTTGTCCATTTCCACTTGCCTCCATTTGTAAAACTTGTGCAGAGCTTTCAGGGAATTCCTCCTTTTACAATGAAGAAGTAGAGTCACAAGTATATTAATTAGTTAAGGTCAGACAGCAAATAAATTTGCAGAACTAAGATTTGATTCCAGGCAACATAATCCCAAACGATGGTTTTTATTGACTATGCTGTAATCAAGTCTTCTGAAAAGTTTATGGCCTTAAATTGAAAATAGTTGGCAAAACCAATGATCTAAGCAGACTTCTTCAACATACACATGAAGAAACTGAGATACGTTTTGTGAAGTGACATAAGCAAGATCTCTCGGTTTGGTGTTCTTTGTGCTACACAGCATTGGAACACAATGGGCATTTGATTCAACAAATTTACATTTTTCAATCTCATAATGTATCCCAGGCATCTCTAAGTGCTATAAGTGTAGTGATTAATATCTGTTTTTAAGAGGTTTGTGAGCTAGAAAGGAAGACAGAAAATAGTTGCAATGGAACATGATACGTTATAAGATGATGGATCTCTTTATCTCATGTCCCTAATTCATTGACCGATTTTGATTATACCTTCAAAATCTGATCACTTCTCCCTACCTCCTTTGCTGCCACCCTAGTCCAACCTGTCCTTACCTCTCACCTGGAATATAGAGTTGCTGATTAACTCGTCTTTTTGCTTTCATCCTTACTTCCTTACAGTCTATATTCAATACAGTACCCACAAGAATTCTTTTAAAACATAAGAGAGGGGCACCTGGGTGGTGCAGTCGGTTAAGCGTCCGACTTCAGCCAGGTCACGATCTCGCGGTCCGTGAGTTCGAGCCCCGCGTCAGGCTCTGGGCTGATGGCTCGGAGCCTGGAGCCTGTTTCCGATTCTGTGTCTCCCTCTCTCTCTGCCCCTCCCCCGTTCATGCTCTGTCTCTCTCTGTCCCAAAAATAAATAAACATTGAAAAAAAAATTTAAAAAAAAAAAAAACATAAGAGAGATCATGTTACTTCTCTGAGCAAAACCCTCCAATAGCTTCTGAATTCAGAGTAAAAAGAGCTTACGATCACAATAACACCCTTTAGAATCTGTCTCCTGACTATATCTCCTATCTCAACCATTATTATTCCCTCATTCCACTCAGCCACCGTGAATTTTGTTATCTCTCAGACATATCAACTCATGTCCCACCCACCCCCACTTCTGCCAGCAACTGTCCTTGCTCTGTCCTATGCCTGATACACCCTTTCCCAGATTTTGATGGAACTCTCTCCTTCACTTCAGTCAGGTCTCTGCTCCTGCATTACTTTCCTAATACACCTTCAGGGACCTCCAGATATAAACATGCTAATCACAACCCCTGTCCTAGTCTAGCTCCTCAGTCTGTGTGTGTGTGCATGGGTGTGTGTGTTAAGACTATTTTTTAAGAGCAGTTTGGGGCGCCTGAGTGTCTCTGGTGGTTCGGCGTCTGACTCTTGATATTGGTTCAGGTCTTGATCTCACAGACTTGAGATCAAGCCCTGTGTCGGGCTCCCACTGAAAGTGGAGCCTGCTTGAGATTTTCTGTCTCTCACTCTCTCTCTCTCTCTCAAATAAATAAATAAACTTAAAAACACGACTGTTTTTAGAGCAGTTTTAAGTTCGTAGCAAAATCAAGAGGAAGGCACAGACTTCCCATTTACCCATACCCACATGCTAGCATAGCCTCTCCCATTATTTTTTTAAAAATTATTTAATGCTTTTATTTATTTTTGAGAGACAGAGACAGAGCATGAGTGCGAGGGGCAGAAAGAGAGGGAGACACAGAATCTGAAGCAGGCTCCAAGCTCAGAGCTGTCAGTACAGAGCCTGATGCGGGGCTAGAACTCATACACCGCGAGATTATGACCTAAGCCGAAGTCGGTCGCTCAACCAACTGAGCCAACCAGGCACCCCTAGCCTCCCCCATTGTTAACATCTCGCACCAGAGTGGTACATTTGTTACAATTGAGAAGCTCCACTGACACATTCCGCCATAGTCACCCAAAGTCCATAGTTTGCACTGCAATGAACTCGTGGTGGTGTACTTTTGATGGGTTTCAGCGAAGGCACCATGACAGGCAACCATGGTTATTGTACAGAGCATTTCTTCTGCCCTAAAAGTCTTCTGTGCTTCACATATTCCTTCCCCTCCTCTGCCTCCCCAACTCCCGGCAACCGATGATTTTTTTTTACAACTCTATAATTTTGCCATTTTCAGAATGTCATATAGTTGGAATTATAAGCATGTAGCCATTTTAGATTGGCTTCTTTCACTTAGTAATAAGCATTTAAGGTTTTTCCATGTCTTTTCATGGCTTGACAGCTTATTTCTTTTTAGCACTGAATAATATCTCATGTCCACGGTCTATTTATCCATTCACCTACTGAAGGATATCTTGTGTTTTTTTCAAGTTTTGGAATTATATATATATATATATATATATATATATATATATATATCATATAAATGCATATATAACATATAAATGCAGGTATTTGTGTGGAAACCAGTTTTCAGTTTTTCAGTTCCTGGTTAAAAGGAGCACATGTGATTGTATGATTGCCATGCCATATGGTAAGGATATGTTTAGTTTTGTACGAAAGCACCCAACCATCTTCCAAAGTGGCTGTGCCATTTTGCATTTCCACCAGCAGTGAAGGAGAGTTCTATTGCTCCACATCTTTGCCAGCATTTGGTGTTGTCAGTGTATCAAATTTTGGCCATTCTAATAGGTGCACAGTGGTATCTCATCGTTGTTTTCATTTAAATTCCCTTGATGATATGTGGAACATCTTTTATACTGATGGGTTTTTTTTTTTTAATGTTTATATTTGAAGGAGAGAGAGCAAGAAAGACGGAGCACGAGCAGGGGAGGGGCAGAGAGAGAGAAGGAGACACAGAATCCAAAGCAAGCTCCAGACTCTGAGCTGTCAGCACAGAGCCCGACGTGGGGCTCGAACTCACGATCATGACCTGAGCTGTAGTCAGACACTTAACCAACTGAGCCACCCAGGTGCCAGTAGCATCTTTTTATATGATTTTTTTCCATCTGTATATCTTCTTTTGATGAAGTGGCTATTAGTCTTTGGCCCATTTGTAAGTCAGATTTTCTTGTTTTTAAGTTTTGTTATATATATTTGGGTAACAGTCCTTTATCTGATGTGTCTTTTGCAAATGTTTTCTCCCAATCTTTTGCTTGTCTCCTCATCCTTCTCATTCTATTGTATCTTTATTACTCACACCTATCAGTACCTATCATTTCCTTAAATCTGTATTTCTCCATTATCTTTATTCCCAACTAGAATGTAAACTCCTTGAGGACAGGGACTTTGAATTGCCCACAGCTGTCTTCTAGCACAATATTCAATGTATATACAGCACTCAATATATATGTAATGAGCAAATAAGTAAATTATGAATAAATTACGAGCCAAAGAGGGCATGTTTTGTGAGTGCTTGCAGTTTGACTAGGTGAAAGTTTTTGAGGCAACGCACATTCTTTAGAACAATTTTTGAAGCTTAACATCTCCTTTGAAAATCTGTTTGTTATTCTGAAATCCAGCTGATGCTTAAGATTGTCTTGTGTCAGATGAATATTCTCTTGGCCAAGTCAGACACTGATGCACCCTGGCTTTTCTTTGGCAATATATTCAAAATAGCCAACACAAGACTTGCTTATATCTATTATGGAAAAGATATATGCTTTGAAGTTCTAAAAGCTGGAATGGACTCCTGGCTTTGTACCTTAACATCTGCACGATCTATAAAATTTCTCTGACCCAGAGCATCCCTGATTTGTAAAGGAGGTGGAATATTTCCTACAAAGAAATGCCATTAAGTATTAAATATAAAAGTATTTGAAACACTGCAAATAGTTTTGCCATTATTACACCCAATATGCTTAAGAGGTAGGAAGAATTTCTCCATAAAATCATGGTTCTCTGAGAGTATTTAGGATGCTGTTGTTCTGTGTCAGGACTCATTGTCAATGGCTTGGACACTGGATTTCTATTTGTCCTTTGGGAAGCTCCTTCAAGTCTAATTGACCTCATTGTCAGGGCATGTTTCTTAATATTTGGACAGCATTTTCATTTCTGTGTTCCATACTCAAAAATCTATTTATACCTCCATGGGGCAGCATTAACAATCTTTCTCCTTCTGTGTGTATGCCCTTCAAATATTTATGTTGTTAGTATGTCCCTCCTTAGTTATGCTCAATCTATGCAGACAGTATTTAGTTCTTTTAATCTTTTCTCATAAATCAGTCCCTCCAGTCCTTTAATCATGCTCCCTGATGCTCTTTGAATCTCTTCCAATTTCTTGACAGCTCTCTCGTGTTGAGATGCCCAGAACTGTTTACAGTATTCTAGGTGCTGTCTTATCAGCCTCACACTGAGCAGCTTTCTCCCCTTGATGGTTCTTGACAGGCAGCCTCCCTGCCTGCAGTTCAAGGATGCTGTTTGGAGCCTCCAGTCACCATTTAAACTTGTAGTATCTTTCCCCAGCACTCATTGCAGGCATCTTTCAGTGTCCGTTACCATTCCAAGCAACCATTATGTGATGGCAACTTTTCAGAAATGACAGGCAATAATTGTAAACTTTATTTTTTCACGATGAGTTTCAATATTGAAGGCTGTGGACTTTGGGGAAGGCTTGATTACAACATAGATGTTAAGGGGTCCAGCTCTGGTTTCAGACTGCCTGGAATAGACCGTCAGCTCTAACAGGTCTTTGCTGTCTGACCTTGGCTAATTTACCAGTGCCTCAGTTTTTTCTTCTGTGAAATGAGAAAGAATACCTATAAAATGACTCTAAGAAACAAGTGGTATGATTTACATGAGCACTTAGAATAATGACTGAAAAATTGGAAGCACTCAATAGTTATTGGGGCGCCTGGGTGGCTCAGTCGGTTAAGCGGCCGACTTCGGCTCAGGTCATGATCTCACGGTCCGTGGGTTCGAGCCCCGCATCAGGCTCTGTGCTGACAGCTCAGAGCCTGGAGCCTGTTTCAGATTCTGTGTCTCCCTCTCTCTGACCCTCCCCCATTCATGCTCTGTCTCTCTCTGTCTCAAAAATAAATAAATGTTAAAAAAATAGTTATTAACTATGCTGTTTAAAAATATTTAACTGAGTTACATTTAATAAAATGCACATATTTTGAGAGTACAGTTTGATGAGTGTTGAAAATGTATACCCCTGTATAACCAACACTCAAATCAGGATATTTTCTTTTTTAAGATTTCCTTTTTCTTTTATTTTTTTTTAAGAATTAAAATAAAATTTAATGTTTATTCCTTTTTTTGAGAGAGAGACACAGAGCGTGAGCAGGGGAGGAGCAGAGAGAGAGGGAGACACAGAATCTGAAGCAAGCTCCAGGCTCTGAACTGTCAGCACAGAGACCGATGTGGGGCTTGAACTCACAAACCGTGAAATCATGACCTGAGCCAACGTCAGATGCTTAACCAACTGAGCCACCCAGGCACCCCAAGATTTTCTTTTTATTTTAGAGAAAGAGAAAGAGAGAGACAGAGAGCACACATGTATGTACACATGAGTGGGAGAGGTGGCGGGGGGGGTGTGGGGGGTGAGAGAGAGAATCTTAAGTAGGCTCTAGTCTCAGCATGAAGCCTGACATGGGGCTTGATTACACAACCCTGGGATCATGATCTGAGCTGAAATCAAGAGTCAAATGCTCAACCAACTTATCTACCCAGGCCCCAAGATATTTTCATATCTTCAGAAAGTTCTCTCACACTCCTCAGTAGATTTACCTCCTCCCCCAGGGAATCACTTATCTGATTTCCTTTAGCATAGCCTACTTTTACCAATTCTATAAAATCATATGAATGGAATCATAAACTATGCAGTTTTTGTGTATTTGTCTTCTTTTTTCAACATACTGTGTTTAAGATCTCTCCATATGATTGCATGTATCAAAAGTTCTTTTTAATTTCTGAATGATATTTCATTATATGAATAGTACAAAATAGCGTTATCCAATCACCTATTGATGATTTGGATTATTTCCAGGTTTCCACTATTATGAATAATGCTACTGTGAACTTTCTTATACAATTCTTTTTAGAAGATATATGTTTTCATTCCATTACCACAGGATGAGTCTGCTTAACCGCTGCAGCCATTGTGAGGTAGACTTGACCCAGAACTCCATTTATCACCTATCTACCATATGTCCTGATTTTATCAGCAGGTATCTTGGATCCCTTGGTCTCAATGCCAAGTGTTAACAAGTGTCCAACACCTCTAAAAAAATCTGGATATTCTCTATTCCCCCATGTACAGTTACTCTAGTGTATGATCATAAGCAGTGGTGGTCTGTTAGATGTTTAATAAAAAGGGTTTTTTTGAGGAAAAAATAAAAACAATAAAACCTTGAAGTATAGCATTTGCCAATTTCCATGGTGTAAAAAGTCCCACTCATGGGTAATTAAAGCTATCAACATCATGTAAATGAATACAGAATTAAGATGAGACGTGCACGATTTGCTTTTGATAGTAGTGCAAGTTGGCTTCAGCACAATAGTGGTTACAAGTTCCTTTGAAGAAAAAATGGGGAAGTATTTATAACATATATTGGCAGAGTATTATAGGCTTTCTTACCAAAATGATCCTACCTCCCCTTCTCTTGTTGGCCTCAGACCAGAAACTGAATAAGTGATCATGATTGTCCCTTGCAGCAGTTGAAAGCTATGTCTGATGACAAGCTCTTAAATTTGTTGGTTATATAATCATAACATGTGTTTGTGAGTTTCCCATTTATATCAGTCCCAGAGCTGTCATGATTCACTAGCCATTTCTGCAAATCCAAGGTGTTTAAAGGCCTTCTGAATGTCAATTTGACCCTGCTTCCAATTATGGTAAAACTACCATGTGTCTGGTGGTGCGGACACTTGGTCTTTTCTATCCTAAATTTCTGTCACCTATTGAGACTATGGATCGTAGTTCTGTGATGGTATTTCCTAATCAACCAACAAAATACAGCCAACCCCAAACAAAAACAAACAGTAAGTTGAGTTTCTCAATGATGCTAACATATCACCCCCCTTAGCACATTTTTCATCTTTCTTGAAAGAAGTGTCGCCTGGGCTCACCTAAGGAACACCTGTTAGTTCACTTAGTAACTTTTCTGTTCTCACCTAATATATCTTTGCTAACGTGTTGACTTACATGGACTTTCTGACTCCTTTCTCAATACTTTGCTAAGGCAGCTCTGGCATATCCACCTTATAACCTATGATCATGGTTAAGCTTCACTGATTCATTGTTGCAGTGCAGTAAGACTGGCTCTAAGTGTACGTCCCATGATGTTAAATCTTGATGGGAAATCACTGGAGAACACCCATATCAATAAACTCAAACTCTCCCTTACCCAGCCTTGGATCCCAACTTCAAGATTCACTCCCAATCTTTCCCTCCACTCCTCTCAGTACATGCTAAACAGTTTCTTTTTGTTGAACAAACTATCCCCTCCCATGTGCCCTTTTGGGCTATGCTAAGATACAACTAGTTAGTGGTGAAGAAACAATGGGAGGAAATGAGCAAAGATCTGAAGGGAGGAGCATTATTCTGAGAGGTATCTGTTTGGGGTGATATTTCCAGGCATTGAGAGTCTACTCCTTTTGCCAAGAAAAATAAAATGCCTTTTCCCCCTCCAATCTGGAAAGTGCAAGGTAATCACCTAGAGAGTTTTCTTTCTCAGGAGCACTTGCCCAGATACCCACTTTCCAAGTCTTTGAGTTCCACTATTTACCAGAGCACTTGATTAACATAAACGACCTAATGGAATTAAATGTTCCATCTCCTTTGTAGTTCCTTAGAGTAGTTGTATATCTAATATTGGACCTGATTTTCATGATGGTCTGCCCTCTAGCTGCTGGAGATGAGCAAGTCATGCTAACTTCCTTCTTTATTACTGTCTTTCAAGAGAATTTTGATTTTTGAGAAAAGTATCAGTCTAACTTCTTTCTGTGTTGAATCAGCCTCTTCTAGATTAGAAATATTGCAATGGAGGTTTTCTGGCTTTCACAGGACATCCTGTACTGATAGTGATAAACTAAACCTACATTTTTTTTTTACCCTCTAGATCTCTAGGGCATTTACCAAGATATATCCAATTCCATCATTCTTATAATTCCATTGTCCCTATCTCTTTTAAGTGCTAGAGCTGTTGTATTAGCCCATTTTCCCCCTTCTGTCTGCATCTTATTTCAATTCACTTAATAGGTTGTAGTAATTGTGAGGCTACAATGTGGTTTGGGTTGCCACCACCTTAAAAAGCAGCAAACAGCCCTGGTTTTTTTCTGACCAGTGATTGTTCCAACTTCAAAATACCATCCTGAGCATTATTTTCTAGACACACTTCTATCCTACAAAGCCGATCCTGAGACAGTAATTGGATGCAGGTAGTTCATTTGCAAGATAATACCAGAAAGCACTAGCTGGAGGGGTGGGGAAGTCAAAGAGGGAAGAGAGAAACAGTATTATTTAATGGTTAGATTACTGCTGTGGGCTACTGGAATCTTCTGAGTAACTGTAAAAAGTGCCTGGGAGTTGTCGCACCAAGGGATGGGAATGCTGGGGTATTTGTCTACCAACCCCCATTCCTCATTGCCTCATTGGTTAAGGGTTGCCCCTGGGCATTAACTCCTTGACGTTTCCTAGTTCTCAACCAGGCTGGTTGAGAAGACTCCTGTGGTTTTGGATAAAGGTAGTTGAGAAAGCAGAGAGATGTAGGCACTTGAGGCAGGAAGGCTTAACATCATAGAAATCATCCACTTTAATTTCAGGTGAATTTAGGTGGGTCAAGAATATATTGCATGGGCATCAGCAGTTGTCTGCAATGAAGATTAAATGAAATAATGCATGTTCAGGGGCATCTGGGTAACTCAGTTCAGCGTCTGACTCTTAATTTTGGCTCAGATCATGGTCTCATGGGTATGAGATTGAGCCATGTTGGGCTGCATGCTGACAGCATGGAATCTGCTTGGGATTTTCTCTTTCCCCCTCTCTGCCCCTTCCACTCTCTCTCTCTCTCTCTCAAAATAAACAAACCTTTATGGGGCGCCTGGGTGGCGCAGTCGGTTAAGCGTCCGACTTCAGCCAGGTCACGATCTCGCGGTCCGTGAGTTCGAGCCCCGCGTCGGGCTCTGGGCTGATGGCTCGGAGCCTGGAGCCTGTTTCCGATTCTGTGTCTCCCTCTCTCTGCCCCTCCCCCATTCATGCTCTGTCTCTCTCTGTCCCAAAAATAAATAAACGTTGAAAAAAAAAATAAAAAAATAAACAAACCTTTAAATAAAATAAAGTAAAATTATATAATGCATGTTCAATCTCAGAAGAGTGTCTGACACATACTAAACACTATTTTCACCATCATCAACGTGAGTTTTTACTATTATCTGTGGTTTTACACTTTATCTCCTTTACTTAGGCTACACATACTCTGTAAGAGAATCCACATTGCCTTCATCGCTCTGTCCCTGAAAATGCTTAGCCTAATTTTTGGTACAGAGTAATTGCTTAGTAAACATCATTGGAAGAAATGAGTGTTTTTAAAGAGGTGGAATGAGGCAAGGGCAACCAGTTTCTTTATTTTTTTTATTTTTTTTTTTAATTTTTTCAGTATATGAAGTGTATTGTCAAATTGGTTTCCATACAACACCCAGTGCTCATCCCAAAAGGTTCCCTCCTCAATACCCATCACCCACCCTCCCCTCCCTCCCACCCCCCATCAACCCTCAGTTTGTTCTCAGTTAAGGGCAACCAGTTTCCAGGACAATGATAATTAAGCCTGTAGCTGACAAGTGTGTCAAATATGGACATGGTTGAACAAAGAAAGAAAAAAGAGAGAGAAAGAAAGAAAAGAAAGAACAAAGAAAGGAAGGAAGAAAAGACAGTGGCGGTTGGGTTGAATACCAAACCTTCTTCAAATCCTGACCTTAACACTCCCTAGCTGGGTGACCAAAGGCCACTCCAAGATGAAGTTTCCTCATTCATCCAGCAAGAAGCATAGTGTTCTTTTCACAGACTGGTTGTGGCACTTTAGTTCAAAGCTCCTAGGAGAGTGCACAGCTGCTTCGCCCAAGCTTCCCTCCTTTCCTTCTCTCTTTTAAAAAAGTTTTGGCAGGGGCGCCTGGGTGGCGCAGTCGGTTAAGTGTCCGACTTCAGCTAGGTCACGATCTTGCGGTGCGTGAGTTCGAGCCCCGCGTCAGGCTCTGGGCTGATGGCTCAGAGCCTGGAGCCTGTTTCCGATTCTGTGTCTCCCTCTCTCTCTGCCCCTCCCCCGTTCATGTTCTGTCTCTCTCTGTCCCAAAAATAAATAAACGTTGAAAAAAAATTTAAAAAAAAATAAAAATAAATAAAAATAAAAATAAAAAAGTTTTGGCAAAAGCATCACCAGCAGTTTGGATTCTGTGCTGCTAATGAACCAGCTTCCACAGAATCAGCCTCTTCAGAGCAGGAGTTCATGGAATGAGAAAATCCTGAATTCCAATTGCTGTCTTGCCAATTATTAGCCATGTGACCTCTCTGAACCTCATCTTCCTTATCTGTAAAACAGAGGTCATGATGTTGTCTGCCTCATGTGAAGATACGGTACCTAGCATTCCTCTCAGTGCTTGGTACGTTGTAAACACTTAATAGATATTTGCTGCGGTTTTGTGTCCTTCACCTGATTGGATGCACCATCACTCCACAGACCGTTAGCATGGCCCAGTCTTTGCCGTGATTCTGTTCTTCAGTTTCCCCTGGTTACTTAGGAATCATGGTGGTTCTCTTATGGGTTTCTGCTCAGTCTGATTCTGTTTAGAGGTAATACTTTTGTTAGTCCTTAGGATGGCACTTGACAGTAGCAATTTGGAGATTCCTAATAGTTGTCAATCAGTAAAGACTGAGACTTTGGGAAAAAGAGGAGAGAATTATTAAAAGCATATAAATATATAAAGGAAAATAAGGAAACCCTGTGTGTGGAAGGGTTAAGTGACTAGAATTTATTTATATCTAAGTTATTATCTGTGTCTCAGACTGCATCCAGTAAGGATTTAATGTTGCTTACGATGAAGGGTGTATGTGGGAAAAATTGTTAAGCTAGAACTAAGAAAAAATAATGAATCAAAAAGAAAGGAGGCTACATAACAATACCAAAGATCTTAGACTAAAATAATTCATATAACAGGCTTTTTGCATCAGTTATCCAGTAACCAAGAAAACCGGGAATTGGATAGAAAGAATAGCAATCTATTATCAAAAGAAGCCCCCAAATCAGGGGGTTTAGTTGGGGATATAGATAAGCAGTGAATTTTGGGCAAGTGACTGTTTGCTATCCAGCCTTGTTTTTCAAGATGTAAAGAGGTTATTGGAGTTAGCCTTTTTCAATATTCTCTTGATAACCTATCACTTTTATTTCTTCAACAAAATGTTACCCAGACTCAATTTATCAGTATATAAAAATGGAGCTTGCAGGTTGAACAGGACATGGGGTTCTTATCTCTATTTACAAATTACGGTAACCTCAAAGTCATATTCAGAAAGACCCTTAATTAGAGAAACATTGGCCCATATGATGTATCATTCCTCCACTCTTTGTGATAAACAACATATATTTATGTACTATTAGGAAGCATATTCAAAATGTGTAATATATTCATTCATTTAATGAGGAAATCAATAGAATATTACATAGAGTCCAAAACAAATCACTTGGGTCCATGTCAAGTATTAAGGGTATGGTTAAAAGAAACAGACATATTCCTGTAGTTCACAGTAAACATAAAACATTGGCCAGGTAATTTAAAATGTGATAAGAGCGAAAAAAGATCATGGATGTTGTGTGTCAGCCACCAAACAGGCATACTTTGGAGACATGTGGGTGTGGTTACAGACTACCGCAATAAAGTGAATATCACAATAAAATGAGTCAAATGAATTTTTTTTTCTAGTGCATATAAAAGTTATGTTTACACTGTACTATAGTCTATTAAGGGTACGATAGCATTATGTCTAAAAAAAAAAAAAAAACATACGTACCTTAATTTAAAAGTACTTTATTGCTAGAGCGCCTGAGTGGCTCAGTCAGTTAAGCGTCCAACTTCAGCTCAGGTCATGATCTTGCGGTTGGTGAGTTCAAGGCCCGCGTCAGGCTCTGTGCTGAAAGCTTGGAGCCATGGAGCCTGCTTCAGATTCTGTGTCCCCCTCTTTCTCTGCCCCTCCCCTTCTTGTGCTCTGTGTCTCTCTCCCTCTCAAAAGTAAACATTGAAAAAGTTTTTTTAAAAAGTACTTTATCGCTGAAAAGTGCTAACTATCATCTGAACTTGCAGCAAGTAGTGATCTTTTTGCTGGTGGAGGGTCTTGCCTTGACGTTGAGGGCTGCTGCAGAGTAGTAGTTGCTGGGGGTTGAGGTGGCTCTGGCAATTTCTTAAAATAAGACAACAGTGAAGTTTGCCACATCGATTGGCTCTTCCTTTCACAAACGATTTCTCTGTAGCATGTGATGCTTTTTGATAGCATTTTACTCACAGTAGAACTTCTTTCAAAATTGGAGTCAATCCTTTCAAACCCTTCTGCTGCTTTATCAACTAAGTTGACGTAATATTCTAAACCCTTTGTTGTCTCTTCAACAATGTTCACAGCATCTTCACCAGGAGTAGATGCCATCTCAAGAAACCACTTTCTTTGCTCATCCGTAAGAAGCAACTCTTCATCCATTAAAGTTTTATCATGAGATTGCAGCAATTCAAACATAGTAATAATGAAAAAGTTTGAAATAATGCAAGAATCGCCAAAATGTCTCACAGATACAGGAAGTGAGCATACGCCATTGGAAAATGGCACCGACAGACTTACTCAATGCAAGACTGCCACAAACCTTCAGTTTTTAAAAACCACAGTATCTGCAAAGCACAATAAAAAAGAGGTACACATGTGTAGCTAATAATGCCTACCAGAGGAAGGTATGAATAATTTTAACCAGAATAATTTAAAGTCAACACTATACTTTTTTCTCCATAAGAAAAAGTGTAGCACTTTGTCACTAAGGAACACTTGACCAGCACTATTCCTGGAAGTACTCAGGATGAAAATCAATTCAGGTTAATGCCTATCCTAATAAGGAAGGGTGTTCACTCTCTGGAGACAAGGGTCAAGTATAAAGACAAATTTCTGCCATAACAATCTTTGATCTCTCCAAACCCAGGCAATCCTGTCTTCATCTTTTTATTTCTAACAAACAGCAACATGCCTGGCACATGGTACTTAGTAAGTTACCTCTGTTTGCTTGCATCTATTTCCATTTGTTTGTTTCCACTTCATTTATTCTCTAAATAAATAAAAAGATATTTTGAGAATTTTCAACTTGTGAAAGCAGCATTGATATGATCAAAAAAGAATATGCAAGACTAGGGAAAGAAGATAAGCATGTTTACACAAATGAGCATAAGAAGAGCCCCTGTCCTCTGTGTAAGAAAGGTGAGGAGTTATCAGTATGTACATGGAATTTAGAGTAACCGGACTAAGATCTGAGTAAACAGAAGGTATGTATAGGAACTCAAGGGTGGATACACTCCCTGTAACATGAACACCTAGACCTGTTTTTTAATTTACACACACAAAATAATAACAAAGAAGAAAGAGGGGAAAATGATGTATGCTCATATACAGTAAGACATCCAAATGCACACAGCAATGCTAGGTCTGTGCGCATTCATGATAGAAACATTTAACGCTAAGCTCACTCATTTGCCCATTATTCCACAAACATTCATTTAGCACGTACTCCATGTCATGCTCTGGAGAGCGCTGGGGGGTTAAAATAGCAAGCAGCACCATCACCCCATTCTTGGCGGCCGCTTTGCTGCTCAATGGAAGCTTTACCAAGTGTCAGCCAGGGAACCTGGCATTTATCAGGGTGGGTACTGCGCCCTGCTCTGCTGACAGGGTAGATTCAATACATGTCATCCCCACTGTGTAAGATGTTTTAATGGCTTGCTCTTTCCTCTCTCTCATCACCCAGGCGACCTTGTGTTTCTTTGCTCTTCAGCCCCTTTTCCCATCCCCCAACTTTTCCTTCACATCTCCTTTGCACCAAGCTGCCTAGGTGGGTGGCTTGTTTCTGCATACCCACCCATAAAATATTGGAATTGACTACATTATCCCTGAGGTTTTACCCAGCTCTTTTGTGCTAACATTGTGGAATTCTTGCTACTGCCCTCAGTATGATGTAGCTTGCATTCCCCTTCAAAGGCAGAGCCGGAGACAAGAGCTCTGAGGGAGGTAGTTTAGTTTAAGTCATTTGGTCGTATAGTACATGCATGGAGGGTCTGAAAAAATGAAACAGGAAAGGAGGGAAAACCAAGTTGGAAGGGCTAGGGAACTGTGACACGGGGAAAAGGAAAAGCAGCCAATGCACAGGGTATTGTTATGGAAAACTAGAGTTCAATCCTGTTGGTAATGTTCTGAGGAACTGTATGGAATGTGCTCGTGAAATGTCTGACACAGAATAAAGGAATATCTACCCACAGTTCCTGTCCCGTTGGTCAAGGGTCATCCCAGGAAGTATTGACACTTGCACATTTCTCAGTTTGTATAGGCACCACCATGGCTGATCAGGCTCCTACAGGGGATTCCTGTGACTGAGGCAGATAAGCCTTGGGAGAAAAAAAAGAGAGAGAGAGATACACAGTGCAGCTAAGATCAGGAGCTGTTAGGCTATACCTGAGTACAGCTGGTTGCTATAGCAAAGATCAGAGAGAAATGATAGGAAAAGAGAATATGAAAAAGAAAAATAAATAGACACACAAGCCATCATATCCCTCAATGTTTTCCAAATGTCGATATCAATAAACTTTAATGTTTCAAATCAGCTTTACCAGGGCAATGAATATATTGGAGGTAACTCAAAAAAAAAAAAATTGGATATCCCCCATTTCTACAAATGCACACGCTTGTGGATGGAGTGGGCTCCACAGTACTTCCCCTTCCAATTCCCACTTAGGTCCAGCATAATATTAACAGTTATTATTAAACAAATCTACAATGTGTCAGGCACTGTGTTAGGCACTTTCCATATAGTGTATCTTCTGAGCCTCAGATCAGCATGATCCTGACAAATGAGTATGGATACTCCTCCTGTCATACAAATGAGATTAAAGCTCAGGAATGGGAACCGACTTGACTGCATTCACATAACTGAAAAGGGTTTAAACTGCATATATATATATGCATATATATATATATATATATATATAATGTGGATTTGAATATATATACATATTCAAACATGAATATATGTATATGTATTCAAATCCACATATAACATCTGTAAGCCACAGGCTGTTCCAGGAGTTGAATCTATCTCAGTGGGCACTCAGGTTTAGGGTCAGGTGTATGTCTCAGTTCTATGTTTCCATTCCTGCCTGGTCTGAAGACTAGATTTATTTATTTACTTTTAATTTTTTTTAATGTTTATTTATTCTTGAGAGAGAGAGAGAGAGAGAGAGAGAGAGAGACAGAGCATGAGCAGGGGAGGGGCAAAGGGAGAGAAGAAGACACAGAATCTGAACCAGGCTCCAGGCTCCAAGTTTTCAGCACAGAGCCCGACACAGGACTCAAACCCACAAACTGTGAGATCATGATCTCCGCTGAAGTCGGACCCTTAAACGACTGAGCCACCCAGGCACCCCTGAAGACCAGATTTAAACTCCAGCCTGCCTGGCTGGAGCCTTAATATACTACTTAGTTGCTTGCCGGAGAACCCAGCTGCTTGACCTTATCTGCCAATTAAAATATATTTGATATCAATGCTAGCCTAGCTTTGAACCTAAAGCCTCACAATTTTGATTTCTACTTTTTCTCATTGGAGGTCAGCCTACAATGGAATGACAACCCCACACGAACCCTTCCATACTCCATGGTGTTTCTGTTGCATTGTTTCTTCTACCATTTCAGTTTTCTCTTTACACTTTCTCTTTCTATTATTCATAATCTATTGGAAGAATAAGATAAGTCACAGCAGAGAATAACAAGAATAAACTGGGAGCGGTATTAAACATGATTTAGAATCAAGGAATCTGATATTTGAAGGGAAGATATCAGTCTGTCTCTGTACCCATTCCCTCCCTCAGTGTACCTCTCTTCTTCACAGCTCCTTGACAGTCCATCATTCAGTGCATTGGAAAATCATAGCTTACCTTCCCCAGTCACTCCCTCAGAGGGTACATGTGTACAATGCATTTCCTTCCTCCCTGGACAGAGTTGACTGCACCAAGGGTCAGAGTCTGATCCTAGCTAGGCCTCTCTTGGGAAAGAAACAATGAAGAAAAGGGAAAGAGGATTAGTAAGGCAGGGGTGAGGAAGTATCTTCTTCATGTGTCATATAAGAGAACATAGGTTGAGGGAACAAACATGAAACAATGTTGATCTGATGAGAATGAGGAAGGAAACATTTTAATTAGGAAAAGATAGTGATAGTTGGAGAAAGATTTCAATCAGCCTCCCTGATACCCTATTCCCAATTACATCCCTACTCTTCATCACCTACATCTCTGTCCTTTTACTTACTAGTGTTGCTCATGGAATTTTCTCTATTCATCCCCTTCTTGATTTTGTTTTGTTTTTGTTTTCTTCCAATGGGAATTATCAGATATATCTGGACTATGTCTTTGATGACATGAAAATCTCTGTCTCCTGAAATTCTTTCATTTCCCAGTAAATCCAATTGTTACAAAGTGGTTTTTTTAATTTATTTTAATTAATTAATTAATTTTTTTTTTATGTTGAGCTGAAAGCATTAGCTCAAAACTTGCACTCATTGGTTCTGCTTCTGCCCTTTGGGACCAAATCAAACCAGTATAATCTCTTCCTTATATGCCTGCCTATCCATTAGGGAAGGAAACCAACGTTACTGTTCTCTCTACTCCATAAAGTTGTGTTTCCTGAGCTAAATGTCCCCGGTTCCTCTTGTTAGTTATATGCTGTGGTTTGGAATCCTGTGGCTATGCTGGTCACTTCCCTCTGGTCACACCACAAATTATTGTCTCTGATTTCCAGATTCAGCTGGCCCAATATATAATGATGTGAGTCTGTTACATTCCTATCCCTAGAGTCTTATTTCCATTATTAAAGCTGAAATCTCCTTGAACTCAAATGTGTGTGTGTGTGTGTGTGTGTGTGTGTGTGTGTGTGTGTGTGAAAATGACAGAAAATAAGGGCCCATGAAATTTGGAAAAGGTTGTAATGGACAGAATCACTTCCATATGACTCCAAAGTCAAGCAGGTATAATATGGCATGGTGGTATTATGTTTGACATCAGACATGGCCCAACAGGGGAGAGGAATATGCTTCAACAGTTAGATTATTATGTTAATGCAAACTGGGATTTATTATTATGTTTGTCTTATTCAGGACTGAATTTGATGTGATTGCCACTGCTGCTTCGGTGCTAGGTAATGGAGGCTGAAATGTATTCCCTCAAAGATCCTCCGGGAACAGCCACCTGGGATTGTCAGAGAGAGTCACTGGGTGTCACTGTTGAGTCATATGAATGCAGCTATCTGCTTGCTTATAGAAGTCTGGTTCCTTAAAGAAGCTGTGAGCTGGAAGTTTGGGGTGGCTGCCTGACTGTCCCCTTCTTGTTGGCATCTCTTCATTAGGGTCAAGATAGATTATCCCTCTCCCTGTTTCCCCTTGAGAGGCATTGGGTCAGATGTCCCCATGTGAGTGTGGGCCTTAGCTGCCTCGGCTACTGCTTAATGAGCTTGTCTGTCCTTGACCCACCTCAAAGTACTATGATAGGGGGTCTGTGTTTATGCATCAGTGTAGCAAGTGGTCACCCCCACCAGTGGGCAAGAGAGGGCTCCCCTCACACCCAGGACTTATGGAGCCTAACAGCTCTCTTCACAACAGGCAAACCCTCGCAGTCCACAGAATTTGTTCTAGATGCAGACACACATGATTCCAGTCTTAGTAAAGAGTCAGTAGCACATTTTGTTTTTTTATGGGAGGGCTGAATTTGATAGAAATATAGACAAGTGGAGTTGTAGTCACCTAGTATGATAAAGGGCAAGGAGAAAATTGACCAAAGATAGAAAACCAAGGATTAGAAGTCTGGGAGACCTAGCAGCCTTCTGTCCAAGAACTGACCTCATTACTAACCTGGCCTCATCTACACATAAGTGATGAAATTCTGTTGCCTCGATGACTGAATATCCTTTGTAAGATGGTTACTCAAGCCCTTTAGCAGGTGTCTTTAATCCTTGTAGGGGAACCTGATAAATGTATAAATGCCAAAGTCCCATATCACAAAAACTTTTTCTGGATGTCTGAGGAGAGCCCTAAGCATCAGTATATTTATAAATTCTACATGTTATTAAACCATATACAGAAAACACTCTTCCAGGACTAATCCATAGGTTACATGTTTTGTGAAGATTGTGCATCATGTTTTTTGTTTTGGTTTGGTTTTCATTTTTTTTCCGGAATTCAGCACTGAGTTGTGTCCAAAGAGATCCTTCCAAAATGTAAATATGACCACTCTGTTCTCCCCTTTTCAATTCCCCAATTGCTAATCACCAGATATAAGCCAAGTCCAAACTCATCGTCCTATTATTTGGGCCTATCCTCGCTGGCCCTGACTTATTCCAGGTCAGTACATTTTCCATCCTCAACACTAATTATGCTGTCATACTTTTTACCAGTGGTTCTTCACTTGGCCGCACATTAAAATCACCTGGAGAGGTTTAGAAACATTGATGCTTGAGTCCCATCCCCAGGGATTCTGTTTCATTTGCTGTGGGAAGGGACCCCGGCATCCATGGCTTTCAAAGCTCCCTAGGTGATTCTAACAGAATACAAAATTTGAGAATCACTATTCTGTGATAGTCACCTTCTTAGGATGCACCAACCTTTTCTTAGCCTCCTTTGACCTACCCATAGTTCTTGATCCTTCTTGGTTTAACCCTCTCATCATCTCCTTGATGAAACCATCTCTGAGCCTACTCCTTAGTCAAATTAAAGATTTTTCTCTGAGATTCCATAGCATTTTATGCATACTGTGAGATACTGAATTGGAAATATCTATGTCTTTTTTTACAAAAAAAAATATTTCTAGACTACAAGCTTATGCTGGGGAAGCAAATGGAACATTGTTGCCATTACATGCCAAGCATACAGCACAGAGCACCTGTTAGATGCCCAGGAGATATTTGTAGGACAGCAATATTGGAGATTGTGAATGAATTAATGAATGAATAATCAATGACAATGATAATGTCTGACATTTATCAAGGATTTCCCATGTATATGGCTATATACCAAGTGTTACATAGGTATGACCTCATTTCACACTCACAAAAGCCCCAACTGGAAAGACTGATCTACATTTTGTAGATGAGGGAACTCAAGTATAGCAGTGCTAAGTAGATGCCACAGCCATGGTTTGAAGCCTGGTCTGTCTGACTTCACTTGTAGTTAGCCTAGTGATTGCATCCAAAAAATAGAAAGGTGAAGACATTTAACCAGATTTTCTCGTTGTAGCTCTTATTGGACTTCTTTTGCCAGGCAGTATATTAGCTCTTTAAAGACTTTATCCTATTTAACTCATACGACAACTCTATATATCAGTCTTTTTATTCCCATTTAATTGAAAAAAAAAATCAAGTCTTGGAAAGAGGCAAATTCAGGCAAGGTTGTATGGAGGTAGGACAAGTGGTAGATGAAATCCTATGTCTCTTTGGCTGTGTGGCTTCAACATCCAGAATTATTCACTATGTTACAATAGCTTCCTAATGATGAGGAAGAAATGGGAGAGACAGAGAGAGATCAGATTTACAAATGACTCTTTGGACTTACTTTCATGGGAACAAAATACCTCAAAGAGAGTTTTCTTTGTCTCTGTTCCCCAAACGCTTAGCACTTTTCTCCAAATGGTCATTGGGACAAAAAGGCAAAATGACTTTTTTAAAAAGAGATTGATCAATTATTCTAAGCCTACCAAGGGTATCTGAAGTGTAACCAAATTTTTGTATTGATGCCCTTGTAATTTCTTTCCTTAGATAATTAACACTGAGTGTTAAAGCCCAGGGGCTTTGGTCCTTTTTCTTTCTTTCTTTCTTTCTTTCTTTCTTTCTTTCTTTCTTTCTTTCTTTCTTTCTTTTTCTTTAAGGATGGGTACTTGAGGCCCATAGACCATAGAGGAAGAGCTTGTGAAGGTCACACTGCAGAATTGTGGCCAGATTTAGTTCTCCTTACTCATAGTCTACTGTTTTTCCCCATGGGTTGGCTTAGTAATTTAAAAAATAATAATAATAATTGTTAAACATGATTACTATCTTAAAAACAACTTGGATTTTTTTTTTAGTTGTAAAGTATTCTAAGTACCAAACACAAGGTATTTTTATTGCCTATTGCTATCACATAACAAGGCCATTTGCTCTGTGGGATCTTGGTAATAGGGATAAGTAGGAGCCAACAGAGGTAAGGTACAGATTCCTTTCCCTTACTAATGTGAACAGATGGTTGAAAATGGGAAGTGGATACTGGCTGCAAAGAAATGTGAGCCACCGTCTCCCTGCTGAGGGCAGACAATATCCTTTGAGAAGGAGTGGAGGAGACATCTGGAAATTCAGTCGATGAGCCCTGAATGAAGACAGGTCAAAGTTGTGGGAAGCACATCAGATTGAGAATCAAATTACTTCTAGTGCTTCCAGGGTCTATGACTTTAAGAATGCTGATACAAAAATAAAAAATTTAAAAATTTAAAAAAATTTAAAAAAACAACTTCTGTGCTTGTTGTCCCATGCACAAAACAAGAGTTAATATTTGCCAGTCTGCAAACATATTAAGTACCTGCATAAATTTGCTCATGGCAGCTCCTCCCATCTGTTCTCTTTCTTATTTCTTTGACCACCAACATTTCTCTCATCCTCAAGCCATAACAGTGTTGCCGCTTTGTAAATCTTTCACAGATCTTCCCATAGGAGGTCATTTTTCTTCCCTCTCTTCATTGTAGTGTTTGCTGTGTGCGTGTGCTATAGTGCTTACTCCAGCATGCTTTTATTTGTGATTAGGGGTCGTTATATCTACCCCTTCCACCAGATGGTCAAGTCCTCCTGGACAAGATCTATATTTTGGCCATTCTTATTTCTCCCAGCAAAAAAATAATTTCCTATTCAACATTAGTTGGATTGAGTTAAATTGTGAGCATAGATGCTACTTGTGTTCTCACAGACATCAATTCTAAAAAATGTGGGTATCCATTTCAGTGTTATTTGAGGGAATGGCTGGAGAAACTGTTTAGAAATTTGCCATATGCAAAAGGACATGGAACCAGAATTCCTGTATATGAGACTCAACTCATGGATGTGTGGTATTAGGCAATCAAATTAGTTTCTCATTTGTAAACTAGGGATCATAACACTTGTCCTGCCTATTTCACAATATTATTGTGAAGGTTTAAGGAAATTACATTTAAAAGCCTTTTGGGGACACCTGGGTGGCTCAGTGGATTAAGCATCTGACTATTGATTTCAGCTCAGGTCATGATCTCACACTTCATGAGATCGAACCCTGTGTTGGGCTCTGTGCTGATGGTATGGAGCCTGCTTGGGATTCTCTCTCTCCCTCTCTCTGCACCAAACCCTCCCCCACACTTGTGTTCTCTGTCTCTCTCTCAAAATAAATAAACTTAAAAAAAAAGCCTTTTGAAAACTGTACAGTACAATGGACAGCTCAGAGTTGAATATTATTTTTATTATAGTTATTATTACTACATCATAACTATCTGAAGTCTCTTGTGCTCTAAATAACTGTAATTCTTAATTCCATGATTTTTTAGTGAGAATGATAAGTGAGAGATACTTGAATTAAAAGAAAATGACCATGGTCTCTTGGTCTCTATGGAAAGTTCCTGATGGAATGAGAACCCAAGTCTGAAATCCTTAGGATAATACCAATGACAAAAACAACATATATTGGAAACTTCTGGTGACCTGTGGATGCTTAGGAATAATAGCAGAGCTAAGAATGGAATTGGAAGTAGCAGAACATTTCCTTTAAGTTGATATTAATCCTTGCTCCTCACAGCAATCTGAAACCCTTTGATGTACCTGCTGATGGTCCTGTCTTCAAAGAAGCCTTTGTCATTTCAATGACTTTGAATCATACTCTGAGAACTTGGATGTGGAAACAAAGAAACTCAGGAGAGTTGGTTATATAACAGAATTGAGCCCTACTTCTCTTTGTGACCTTAAGTAATTTATTTCTGCTGTCTGAACCTGTTTTCTCATCTGTAAAGTGGGGGTACAAATAAAGACAATAGCTGCCATTGCTGAATAACTCTGAGGTCATTACTCTGTATCTCATTCATAGCTAGGGACACTCAGACCTAGGAAGCTTACATAACTTCCTTTGCCAAAAAAAAAGGGGGGGGGGGGGGAAAAAAAGAAAAAAAATTGAAAAGTATATTTAAAGAGTGCATTGGCATAAAGACAGATATAATTAGTCTGTGCATCAGCTGAGAGAGTGTGGGGCTAGGATTTGGACAAAGGTTTATTGGAATCCAAAGCCTATAATTTCGACTACAAAGTATTACACAAATGTCAGTTGTCGTTGCTATTGGTGATACATTCAGACAGCCTGAGTATTTAAAAGAGAAAAGTTCATCTACTGTGGCTTTAGAAGCCTAAACAGAAATGAGACATTTCTGATCATTTTCAAAGCAAATTTGTGAAAGCCCTATGTGTGCCTATGTGGGAATAAGGGAAGATAGAAATACCTCCATTACATTCATCAGGAGGAACTGAGAAGTCAGAACTTTTAGCAAAGCAAACACACAATATGAATTAGTCACTGTAACACCTCCTGCTTTGCATAAGACTCTTTTAGTCTTCTTTAATGTACCCCAATATATTTCTTGCCACTCTAATCTTTGCTGCTGATGTCCAGCCACCCCAGATCAAACACACACTCCTCTTCTACCTTGCATAGTGCAAGGTAAGTAGGTGAATAGAGTTGGGCTGGAGACAGAGCTGCACTATGACTTTTGTGAGCCCTAGGCACTTTTGTCATTATGAGTCACTTTCCTCATAAAATATATTTAATATATGTATATATTAATATATATACATTATATATTATACATTATATATACATATATACATATACATTATATATACATATATATACATTATATATACATATATATACATATATATACATTATATACATTATATATATACATTATATATACATATATAATGTATATATACATATATAATGTATATATAATATATACCATATATTAATATATAATGTACATATAATGTAATATATATATGTACATATATAATGTATATATGTACATGTATATTATATATACATGTATATAATATATATCTATGATATATTATTATATACATTATAATACATTATATATTATACATTATATTTAATGTATATATAATATATAATATAATACATTATATATTATACATTATAATATACATTACACATTATCATATATCTATGATAGATATATATACATTATATAATATATATTTAAATATATATTATATGTATTTATTATGTATTATATATAATAAATATATAATACACAATAAATATATATTTAATATATAATTGTTTAATAATGTATATATTAAATATATTTTATGACTACATTGGTATAAAGGTAGATAAAATCCAGGTTAAATTCATTATTATACATTGATTTTTATTATATTTCATTTTTCTTTGATTTTAAAATAAATCAAAATCAACGCTTTTTTATGGTTCCCTAAAAGTATCACCGGCCCTAGGCACTGTGCTTACTGTGCCTAATAGAAGCCTCAACCATGAATGAAGAGCTCAGAAAACAAAATGTCACAGGATATGAATCCGTCCTCAGAAACTTTAAATGTGTGACCTTGAGTAAAATGTAAAGAAGTCTGTGCCCCCAGTTTCTTTCTCTGTAAACTAGAGAATAATGCCTGATTTTGCTGGATTAAGAAGATAGCACATAATGTAGAACAGACTTTGGAACATGGTGTAGGTCCTCACCAATTCCTAGGCCCAGGGATTCCAGTTTCTTCGAATTGGCCAGCCTGGATCATAGGCCTATGCTCGTGGCCAGAGAGTGAAAATGAAATGATTGACTATGTTTCCAGAATCACATGAAACTTACAGAAAGGAAACAAGTTTTTTCATGGTCAGATTACAACAAACAAACACACAGAAAGCCAAAACTAAGATCCATTAAAATCATTATCACGGTCTTAAGGTTAAGACTGAAAAGAGCAATATACATTCACTCCCTCTTCCCTCCTAAGGCACCCAATTAGAAACTCCACCCTTGATTCATATGCATTTGTTTGGGTAAAACCATTCAACCAGTCCCTTTGATTGTAATGGTGCTAACCAAGGATATAGGGAGAGGAGTTGACAAATGTCTTCCTCAAGTCCAGACACAGCCCATCTACTAACTTTTTCTCTTAATATAGGAGAAACTTAATATAGGAGAAAATGAGGTTAGTTTAACACAGTGGTGGCTCAGAAATTTCTTTACAGAAGGTAGCAATTAATTTGAATGGGTAGGTGCTAGAGATTCTCCTAAAGCTGTTTGTAGAGCAAGTAGCCTTTATTTCTTCATGTAAATAATAACTAGAGGAGATTGATGAAGGTTATGAGAAAGCTACGAAGCTAAGGCCTTTCCAGGGCACCCCTAAGACACTGCTCACCCCTAGTGAAACTAGGCTCAGCTCTAATGCTCTTTGCTTTCCCTTTGTCATTGCCTAGTCGGGCCCAGGTAACAGTATGGCAAGGCTTCCCAGCTCTTTCAGGGACCTCCAGACCTTTCCATCAACCTATTGTTCTAGAATTGTGCTTAGGGTAGGTATCCAAACCATCGGTCTATATTTTGTCCAACCCAACTTATTTCCATGTTTTGAAAAAAAATAAGGACGTATGTTTACTTCTAATCTCCGATCCCCCTCTGTATCTTCTGGTGCATTCTCCTTGATTCAGCAGAGATCATGGTGAATGGTTCATGGATGATGGAGGCCTGTGTAAATAATATTCCCCTTCAAAAAATAAACAAACAAACAAAAAATAATAAGGGGGCTGTGCGGAAGGGAAAAAAAATGTGAGTTTGGATTGACAAAATCTAGACCAAACTAAGGCCCTAGTACTAACTAACCTGATTCATTTTGAGCAAGCAAATTCATCTCAGAGTTTGGTCATCTGTAGGATGGCTTAGTTAAACTGATGTGCCTACCATACAGGGTCTTTGAGACCTAACTGGGATTTTGTTTATAGATGCCCTTTAAAGCCAGCAAAATGGTGTATTTCATACAAAATAGGAAGCTATAATTATTGCTGTGATGACTATATACCTTCTATCTCTTAGCACCAAACATCTGGCTACTAACCAGATTTGCAGTCTCTTCCGATCAGCTTCACAGCCTGAACAACCCACTGACACTATTTCTACCTCCTAGGGAGGCATTTGAATGATTTAATTGGCTGATCTTTATTTACATTTGACTGCCACTATGCTGGACAGAAGTTGACTGCTATTTATCCTTAAGATACAATTTTCTTTCTTCTTTTAAGTCTGCGTTCTTTGAATGGATCTTTTAAATGAAAGAATTGTTTCATTATACACATTTGTCCCTATAGAGTTGCTGCCAGTATTAACTGCAATAATGGAATTCGGTCATCAGAAAGGATGGCGTTTCTGGGGGTGGATATCTAGTGAGGAGGAGGAGGAGGAGGAGGGAGGAGAGTAAGAGAAGGAAGCATTTCAGATCAGTGCAGTTCCATTGTCTGTATCTCCCTTTCATTGGCATATCAGAAAAGAAGGCAAGCTAAGGTCCCGTAGAATTAAAGGGACACAAGCATGAAGGAGAAGTATCAAATTGAGCTTTTGTTGGAAATTGTTGAGGAGGAGGGAAAATCTCCTTTCAAAGCTTCAAATGCTTTCATAAAGTTCTTTTAAAACATTTTCACTGACTTTTTTTTTACTTCCACCCTTTTTAAAATGTAAATCACATTTTAAAGTTATTTTAAAATATTATTCCGAAAAATCATTCACAAGTTTAATTCACTAAGAACTCGAGGGAAAAACAGACAAATGAAAACTCATTCTTAGATTGACAGATTTGTTAGTCATAAATGAAATCATGCAAATGAAAACACTAAGTAAACGATAGCCTTTTATACATGCAAAAGTGTATCAGTCAAATATTGATTTGCTGAAGCTCTTATATGTGTGATAAATGAAAGGGCAAATGCAAAGGAGTGTTTGACACATAGCAAACCCCAAATAAATAAATATTAAATTTCTCCCCTTTTGTTGACAAGATAGCTTCGCTTGGGTCTCATCTACAGGGCAGCTTATATTAGAGAAAGAATGTCTTTTTTGTTGTTGCCAGCCTTTTTTATTGAATATATTTTGCATCAAGGTCACAATGATTGATTGTATCTTGGAAGTTGGCAACCTTTCAGAATGGACTTGTAAACTTGTTCATCTCATTTTGTTTGGCAATAGGTAGCAAAGGTCTTAAAATTTTTTATTTTCCCTTTGACCCAATAATTTTACTTCTGGGAATATATTCTGAGATAATAATCTTAAACTCAGAGAAAGTTTTATGTACTAATATGTTTACCACAAACTTATTCACAGTGAAAACTTGTGAACAAGTTTCGTATATAACAATAGAGCAATGATTAACTCAAGACGCAGGCCAGTAGTGTGCTGACCCATGCATCATCAGCCCTGGCGTGTTGTTAGTGGACAACCATACATACTGGTGGAACTGAATAATTTTATAATGTAATCAATTTTGGGATTATGCTAAGTGGAAAAGCCAGTCAGAGGACAAATATTGCATGATTTCACTTACATGAAGTCTTTAAAATAGTCAAACTCATAAAAGCCTAGATTTGAAGGGTGGTTGCCAGGGGCTGAGTGAAGGGAATAAGGAGATGTTGTTCAATGGGTATAAAGTTTCAGTTATGCAAGACGGATACATTCTAGAGATCTGCTATACAACACAATGCCTATAATTAACAACACTGTGTCACGCACTCAATTTTTTTTTAAGAGTAGTTGTCAGGTTGAGTGTTCTTTTTTTTTTTTTTTTTTCAACGTTTATTTATTTTTGGGACAGAGAGAGACAGAGCATGAACAGGGGAGGGGCAGAGAGAGAGGGAGACACAGAATCGGAAACAGGCTCCAGGCTCCGAGCCATCAGCCCAGAGCCTGATGCGGGGCTCGAACCCACGGACCGTGAGATCGTGACCTGGCTGAAGTCGGACGCTTAACCGACTGCGCCACCCAGGCGCCCCATGTCAAGTTGAGTGTTCTTACAAAAAGGGGGAACAGTTGGAAGCTTTTAGAAGTGATGAGTATGTTTATTATCTTTTTTTTTACATTTTTGCCCGTTACTTTAATTGAATACATCTTAAGAACAATATTTCATTACACTTTAAAATCTCCATATTTCTTCTTATTATTACTGTGTGAAGCATAATGAAGGAAACTATCAATGGAAAGCTCTATTTATTGTCTTAATTGTAAGAGTTGACAATTCCTGTCCAAAAAAAATGTTGATTTATCAAATAATACAGGAGGAAAGTTTTCAGTAAATGAAATATGGGTTAGTGTAAATCTTTAGCAATGATTAAAGTATGACAGACTTCCTCGTATTGAACTCAGTGCTTAAAGTTTGAATATTATTTTCTTTTTTAGGAAGTGATTTTAATCATTGAGGGAGGGGAATTGCTTTACAAGTGCTAACCGCTCATGTTTGGAAGTTTTTGTGTTTTTTTTTTTTTTTTAACTTTTTAATTTACATCCAAGTTAGTTAGCATTTAGTGCAATAATGATTTCAGGAGTAGAATCCAGTGATTCATCCCCTACGTATAACACCCACTGCTCATCCAAACAAGTGTCTTCCTTAATGCCCCTTGCCCATTTAGCCCATCCCACCACCACAACTCCTCCAGCAACCCTCAGTTTGTTCTCTCTATTTAAATCTGTTATGTTTTGTCCTCCTCCCTGTTTTTATATTATTTTTGCTTCCCTTCCCTTATTTTCATCTGTTTTGTCTCTTAAATTCCACATATCCGTGAAGTCATGTGATATTTATCTTTCTCTAACTAATTTCGCTTAGCATAATACGCTCCAGTTCCATCCACGTAGTTGCAAATGGCAAGATTTCATTCTTTTTGATTACCTAGTAATACTCCATTGTATATATACACCACATCTTCTTTATCCATTCATCCATCGTTGGATACTTGGGCTCTTTCCATAATTTGGCTATTGTCGGTAGTGCTGCTATAAACATTGGGGTGCATGTGCGCCTTCAAAACAGCACACCTGTATCCCTTGGATAAATACCTAGTAGTGCAATTGCTGAGCCGTGGGGTAGTTCTATTTTAATTTTTTTTAATATGAAATTTATTGTCAAGTTGGTTTCCATACAACACCCAGTGCTCATCCCAAAAGGTGCCCTCCTCAATACCCATCACCCACCCCCCCTCCCTCCCACCCCCCATCTACCCTCAGTTTGTTCTCAGTTTTTAAGAGTCTCTTATGCTTTGGCTCTCTCCCTCTCTAACCTCTTTTTTTTTTTTTCCTGCCCCTCCCCCATGGTCTTCTGTTAAGTTTCTCAGGATCCACATAAGAGTGAACACATATGGTATCTGTCTTTCTCTGTATGGCTTATTTCACTTAGCATAACACTCTCCAGTTCCATCCACGTTGCTACAAAGGGCCATATTTCATTCTTTCTCATTGCCACGTAGTATTCCGTTGTGTGTATAAACCACAATTTCTTTTTTTTTTTTTTTCAATGTTTATTTTTTTGGGGACAGAGAGAGACAGAGCATGAACGGAGGAGGGGCAGAGAGAGAGGGAGACACAGAATCGGAAACAGGCTCCAGGCTCTGAGCCTTCAGCCCAGAGCCTGACACGGGGCTCGAACTCACGGACCACGAGATCGTGACCTGGCTGAAGTCGGACGCTTAACCGACTGCGCCACCCAGGCGCCCCATAAACCACAATTTCTTAATCCATTCATCAATTGATGGACATTTAGGCTCTTTCCATAATTTGGCTATTGTTGAGGGTGCTGCTGTAAACATTGGGGTATAAGTGCCCCTATGCATCAGCACTCCTGTATCCCTTGGGTAAATTCCTAGCAGTGCTATTGCTGGGTCATAGGGTAGGTCTATTTTTAATTTTTTGAGGAACCTCCACACTGTTTTCCAGAGTGGCTGTACCAGTTTGCATTCCCCCCAGCAAAAGAGATCCTCTTTCTCTGCATCCTCGCCCACATCTGTTGTTGCCTGAGTTGTTAATTTTAGCCATTCTGACTGGTGTGAGGTGATATCTCATTGTGGTTTTGATTTGTATTTCCCTGATGATGAGTGATGTTGAGCATATTTTCATGTGTCTGTTAGCCATCTGTGTGTCTTTTTTTGGGAAAATGTCTATTCATGTTTTCTGCCCATTTCTTCACTAGATTATTTGTTTTTTGGGTGTTGAGTTTGATAAGTTCTTTATAGATTTTGGATAGTAACCGTTTTTCTGATATGTTATTTGCAAGTATCTTCTCCCTTCCATTGGTTGCCTTTTAGTTTTGCTGATTAGTATGTTTATTATCTTGATTGGGGTGATGGCTTCATGGGTGTGCACATATATTCAAACCCATCAAATTGTATACATTAAATCTGTGCAAGTTTTTGTATGTCAGTTACATTTCAATAAAGCTACATGTGCGCATGTGTAGTTCTATGTAGTTTTATCACATGCAAAAATTCCTGTGATCAGGACCATAATTGAGACACAGAACTGTTTTATCACTACAAATTTCCCTCAGCTACTCTTTTATAAATATACCCATTCCCTTTGCCCTCGTCTCCCTCTCTCTTACCGTGACAAACACAAATCTCTTACCAATCTCTAACACTTGGTCATTTGAGAATGTTATATAAATGTAATCATATAGTATGTGTGTTTGTTAATTTTTAACAAATAAAATCATATTATCTATGTTATTCTACATCTCTGTGTACTCTTTTTCTTTTTTCCCCACCTAAAAGTAAATCATAAGCAGTCCTACATGGCAATACATGTTTATAATTCTTTACCCTCTAATTTTTAATATATGTAAATACATGTATCATATAAAATTTTACATTACCAGAATTATATCATACAGTTTCTTTTTTCAAATATTTTTTTCTTAAATGTGTTCCTCCTCTCCTTTTCCCACAAATCAACTCTTCATCAGTGCCTCCCACCTATTAAGTAATCATGGTAGCACCTTCATATGTATTATTATATATTTTTGCCATGTTTATCTTACATATACACATGTCAGAGAGAGTATATGTGATTATATATACACATACAAACATATATCAAAAGGAAAAATGCAGATATACAAAGTAATGTTAATAATATGATTTTGTTTGTTAGAAATGAATACCACCAACCTTGTGGATTATAAAAATAGAATCATAATATATACATTTTTAACATCTTATTCTTTCAGCAGTCCTACTCAGAATGTCCTCCAAATCAAATGTTATCATTCATGTTTGATTGCTAGATGACATTCTAAGGTTTGGACAAATCCTATAGTGTAGAATGTCTCATAATGAATGGAATTTGCTTTGTTTCTAGTTTTTGACATTATCAATAATGTAACAAAAACACTGTGTGTGTGATAGATACCGTGTATACACACATGCACACACACACATACAGAGACCGGGAGAGAGAAACTGCTTCCTATTATCACGACAACAATTTGCCGCAAACTTGATGGTGTAAAAAAATGTTTATTCTCTTACAGTTCTGGAGAAGTCTCCAGAAATGAGTTTGCAGTTACTTCTGGAGAATCTAGGAGAAAAAATAATCCCCTTGTCTTTTTCATCTTCTAGAGGCTGCCTCTGTTGCTTGGCTCCTAGTTCCTTCCTCACATGACTCCGTCCCCTCACTTCCCATTATGTCTCCTACTACTAACCCATCCTTCTGCCTCCCTCTTCTAGGGACCTTTATGAATACATTGGGCCCACACAGAAAATGCAAAATAACATCCCCATCTCAAGACTCTTAATGTAGTCATCTCTGTGAAGTCCCTAATACCATGTAAGATAACATAGCCACAGGTTTTGAGCATTAAGACATGGACACCTTTGGCCATGGGTATTATTCAGACTCCTACAAAGATAGTTATTTATATTTATTTTTTTAAGGACAGATTCATGGGAGTGGGAATTCTGGGATGAATAGTGTGGTAGATTATCTTATTGCTCAGCAAGTAAATATTCATTCTCTTCCTTACCACACCTTATCTTTGAGTGTATTTTTCCACCTCACTGACTTTGGACTTGCTATGATCAGAAAAATGTGACTTTAAGGAGTAAGTTCCATATATTTGCTTGAATTTTTTTTTCCCTCCATTATGAGAATAGACCCTCAATAGTGGTTGCTTTCTGAGCCTGGTTCCCAGGAAGAAAAAAACTCCAACCAAATTCAGCAGAGGTACCAGTGATCCATAGATGTAGTATGTTTGTTGTTTTAAATAACTGTGTTTTGCAGGGGGTGGGGGCGGTTTCTTTGTTATTGTAACAAAAATTGATCAATACATAGAGTATGGATATATTCAATTTTAATAGATACTGCCTAATTGCTCTAGCAATGCAAATTTTTTTTTTAAATTTTTTTAAATGTTTATTTATTTTTGAGACAGAGAGAGAGCATGAACGGGGGAGGTTCAGAGAGAGAGGGAGACACAGAATCTGAAACAGGCTCCAGGCTCTGAGCTGTCAGCACAGAGCCCGATGCGGGGCTCGAACTCACGGAGTGCGAGATCATGACCTGAGCCGAAGTCTGTCGCCCAACCAACTGAGCCACCCAGGCGCCCCAAGCAATGCAAATTTATGCAAACAACACGAGATTATGTTCATCCTGCATCTTCAGTGCAAGAGGAATTATCAGTCACTAAGTTTTGACAATATGGTGGTTATAAAGGAATGCGTCATTATACTTGATTTTATTTCCTTCATATGAATATTTCTTCATATTTTCATTCACTACTTAGATTGGATATAACTGTTTACATTTTTTTTTTTTTAGTTTTTTTCCCTTTAAATTTGCCAAAAAAAAAAAAAAAACCCATGTCAAACCTATTTTTTTGTTTTGTTTTGTTTTTTGTCATCAGGTTGGTAAATATTCTATATTTCCCAAAATCAAGCGTGCACGCGCGTGCATGCGCACGCGCACACACACACACACACACACACAGATTGGAATACATATATTCCAATTTTATGGAGATAAATATTTATTTTAATCTCCTATCTTTTCTTTCTTGGTTATGAAGGTTACTCCTATGCTTAGAGTGTCTTGTGATACTTTGTTTTATTTATTTAATCATTTATTTTTGTATTTAAGCTTCTAAACCATCTGGAATTTATTTTTTCTATGATGTGAGACATGCTCCAACTTAATTTTCTTCCAGATGGGTAGCCAGTTGTGCCAGCTCTATTTAGTTTAATCATCCTTTTCCCCCATATTGAAATACTGCTTCTGTTACATTTTAAATTCTTATATAAATATTGTGACCTCTTTTTGGATTATGAATCTATACTTTCTGCCATGCAATTTTCTAAGTCCTGGAGTTATAGTATAGAATAAAACAGGGTCCACATTTTCCTGAAGTTTATATTCTAATAGAGGAAAGCAGAAAATAACTGACTAAACAACAAAATGAGTCAATCGGTATTTGATGGTGATAAAATACAGCAGGGGATACAGCATGGAGAAGGATGTTCTTTTAGAAAGGGAATCCAGGGATTTCTTCATTTATAAAAGGAAATTTGAACAGAACCTGAATGATGCTATAGAGTAATCTATATGTACATCTAATAGGAGAGCATTAGAAGGAGAGGAAACAGCAAATGCAAAGACCTTAAAAAGGAATGTGCTTGGCATGCTCTCTCTGAAAAACAGCTTTGCTATTTTTTGTTTTTGTTTTTTTGCTAATGTGCCAGAATAGTTAAGCTATTATCAGTTTCCTCAGAAACTGATAACACTTTATCTTCTTATTCCATACTACACCAAGTTGAACAGATGGCTATTATAGCATGTTCAAATATCATCAAGGCCTGGCATCTTCATTATTTTACCTTTGACTCTTGTCTTAGTTATAATTTAGAACTTTATAAAGTTAAGATTCAATAAATGTCAATAAAATGTCAATTCAATAAAATGACATTTAATATTATTTTATTGAATTGTCTTCTTTCCCCAATGAAGCAAATAGTGGATATACACACATACACACATACACACACACACACACACACACACACACACGCACGCACGCCCACACATAGAGGGGGTGGGGGGAGAGAGAGAGAGATGTTTAGATATAAATTTAGATAGATAAAACTTGCATATGATTATTTTAATTGGAATTGAGCAAATTTTATATTAATTACTGGAAATTTGACCCTTTGTGGTATTAAACCTTTCCATCCAAAGGCATGCTACTCTCTTTGGCAGGTTTTATTTTGTGTTTTTCAGTAAGTAATATTGTAGAGAAGTATGTGGATCCTGTATCTTTGATGGTAATTTTGTTTTTAATAATTTTTAATTTTGTGGCTATTTTGATACTTTATTCTCTTTTTAATTGATTTTTGCTAAAATAGAGAAAAATATACCTAATTGTACATTTATTTTATATCCAGCCACTTACCACATTCTTATTAAATTTCTGTGTCTTCTACCAGAAACACTGGGTTCTCTCTATATATAACCTTTCTAAGAAAAAAGGATGAATTTAAATTTCTTCTCCTCAAATATTTAGCAAAAGTTCTTCATTTCTTCTGCTTTGGGATATTTGCCAGAACATCTAAGACAGTTTTGAATACTAATATAGATACCACTCATTTCTTCCAGTTTCCTGATATTTATTGTACCAGTTTAATTCAATTCTCATTTAAACTGTATTTTCTTATGAATGTTTTTCAAATTTTTTAAATGCCTTTTGAGTCAACCTATTTTCCGCCTTATTATAGTAATGTTGAAAATTATGTTGATATGTTCAAATGAAGCTTATATTCAAAGAAAAATCTTATATGGTAATGGTTTTCCAAATTTTCTTCTATTATTTTTTTCATTGATTTTTTCTATGCATTCCTTTTTCTCTTTGTGAGACTTCTACTATTTGAATAATAGGTCATCTGATTTTTTATTTGTCACTTATAACTGCATTCTTGATATTCGTTACTTCATATATTATCTTTTGACTTTGAGATACTTTTTTCTACTTGATCTTTCTTCCTTCTCTCTCCATCTCCCCTCTCCCTCCATTTCCCTTCCTCTTCTTTTCCCTTTATATTAATTACTGGAAAACTGATCCTATATAGTACTAAGTCTTACCATCCAAGGGTATGTCTTTCCCTCTGACAGATTTTATTTTATATCTTTCAATAAGATTGTAGGGGCACCTGGGTGGCTTAGTCAGTTAAGCATCTGACTCCTGATTTCAACTTAAGTCATGATCTCACGGTTTGTGAGACTGAGCCCTGCATTAGACTCCACACTGACTGTGCAGAGCCTGCATGGAATTCTCTCTCTCCCTCTCTCTCCACCCCTCCCCCACTCTATCTCTCTCAAAGTAAATGAACTTAAAAAAATAAGATTGTAAATGTTTACAAATTAAAAGTTTACAAAGATTATAATCTTTATATATATATTATATATGTATATATAATATATATATATGTTCTAATGATGTTTTAGTTGTTTAGACTGATTTATTTCTCCTTTAACTCTCTATTTTCTTCTCTGTTCTTCCTCTGTATCTACCTACAAGCCCTGTTGGGTGTCTTGTCATGTTCCTTTGATCCCTAGGGCTTTTAGTCAAGCTTCCAGAAAAACCTTGAGTATGACAGTCTCATGAGAAATACCTGGCACATAGTTACATCTGGTAATCTATGCCCTGATGAGACAGTAGGGCACAACACCTCTATTCCCTGGCATCCTACTGTCTTCCCACTTCTAGTTCTCCCTCCCATGCAAGTCAGGATATAGAGCACGCATAATGTAACCCAAGCAAAGCTTCTCTTAAGGGCCACATGTTTTGAAGGGTCAGCTACTCACCAGGATTCCCCACCAATGCCTACGCTTTCTATCTGAAGGGGGAAGCTATTTACATTCCATCTCATTAGAACTCTAAGAGACACTGAGGTTTATAATACTCTCCTGCCTCTGCATATCTGCTTGCCCCAACTCTGCTCAGCACACTAGCATAGTCAAGGCAGTGAGGTATGATGTAACCAGAAACGTTCTGGAAATAGGTACTTTAACTCATGTTTGAGTATATTATCGCATCTAGAGTATCTCATATTTGCCTCGTCATGAGACACTGATCTTTGTGTGTCATGAGACACTGCTCAAATTTATTACTGGTAAGTGTTCAAATTCTTGTTATCAAATTGTTATTTATATTTTAAAACACCTTTCTCTTTTTCCCAAAGTTACACATATCCTTATGGACATTTTCCAACCCATGCATGAGAGAGAGAGAGAGATTTCTTTTAAGAGAAAAAAAAAATGGTGAATTACTTACTGCATGTATGTATGTCATTAACAATCACTCTTCTTCTTTGCATTTTAAAAAAATGTTTATCACTTGTAAGTTTCCTCACATAAATTATCCTGTTTGATCCTCATCATGATCCAGTAAGGTATAATTAAAAAAATATATATATATATATATAGTTATACATGCACTGCAGTATTCCAATATTAATTATTACTTGGTAGACCGCATATAAAAGTTTTCACATTTAGACTTTACACTAACTCTTTAGAAAGGCACTATTATTATGGACACCTTATAGATGAGAAAAATAAAATATGGTATTATATTTTACTATAAAATTTCAGAATGAGTAGTCCAACTGTAAAGGTGTATCTAATTAGTGGTAGAACTAGGAATTTGCACGCGTAAAACCTAATTGTAGAGTGGGTACTTTTAAATACCATGTAATCATTTGGGTAGATGTAACCATTTATATTTACCCACCAGGAAACTGGTAGTATATGTTGACTTGCTTGTTCATGATCACTCAGCAGAAATGAAACAGAGACCAGAAATCATGTCTTCTCATTTTAAGTATGTGTTTCTTTCCAGGTTATGATTTGTAACTGATGTAATTGATCCCATTGTAGAAACTGATCAGTATGTAATCATATAGACCCATTTGAAGATATTATAAAACTATTTCATTTAGCAATTGGTAAACTTGAGATTTGCATACAAGCTTTTTTAATGCAATTTGCAGTATAATCTACTTTTTTTATTGTTGTTACTGCTGCATAATTAGATTAGTCTAATTATGGCCATTACCTTTGGATTTCATTTTGAAATTTTGTTGTATTTTTTATATCGATTTTAACAACTAAGCAAAAGTAAATTCAGTGGCAAAGCTTTTTATAAAATGTAAGCTGATTTCTGCTATTGTAAAGAATCTGCTAAGAGAGAAGCAATTGAAATAATTTCCAAAATTTAAATCGAGTCAAGTTTCAGAAATGTGAGTTCATTCAAGTCAATGAATATTCACTGAGTCCTTATGACATGCTGGGCACAACACTAGGCATAGTGGGGGAGAAAGAGATCATAAGAGCAGTCACTGCCTTTAGGGGGCTCTAACTCATTGGGAGAGACAGGCATGTACACAAGCAATCTTAATATTAGCTAGAATGTTCTAAGTGTTATAACAAAGGGACTGAGTAAGTGCAATAGGGATATAAAGGAAAGAGATATTAACTCCAACTGGGCGAACTTGAACAAACAAATAAACTCCACAGCTGGTGCAATAAAATGTGATTTCAAGAAAAAAAATGCTTTCGTTTTAATTGCCTTCAGTGTTATTAGGCAAGTTGCCAAGAAATGTTTTCTTCAATATCAAGTTATAGCTCAAAGATATGGCTTTAAGAAGGAAAGAATGTACCTTTACAGTTGGACTACTCATTCAGAGATTTTAGAGCAAAGTATTCCATTCTGAAAGTTACCTGAGTGGTCAGTTCTAGTAACCCATTTGGTTTTCAACGGCACAAACTAAGTTTCTAGCAAAGGAACAGAGTTTCCAAAGGTCACATGAGAGAAATCACTAAGTAATTAAAAATTGAGACACACGTCACACGACTTTCGGTTAATCTGGGTTTTGCCTCACTGGGGTTCTCCTTTTTGTCTTTAATACCTTCATCCATATATTTTCCTCTCAAAAAATATTCAGAAACCTTTCATCTGTGTCATACAGTGGGTTACTACACCATTAAGGTCCAGTTGGGCTCTCTCTTCTGAAATGAAAAAGCACGAGAATGTAAAATGACTGGAACATACAATGACATCAGCAACATGGCTAATAAGATATCCCTAGGTCTGTCCTACCCTCAACAACAATTTGGTATCCATCAAAGACAAAAGTACCTTGGTAAGAGCTGTGAGATCCAGTACCATACACCTACACCAACGGACCCAAGAAGAAGTCTTACCCAACTGAGCATCGGGTATTAGGCATACAGACCTTGATCCAACTGTGGACACTGCATGGTACTGATCCCTCTCAACTGTGGTCCTGGAGCCCCTAGAGAACACCGACATAGACAAGTGAGCCTTTGTGGAAGTCCAAGTTTTAAAAGAACAATTTGCAGTAATACATCATTGCTGGGAAAATGTAAAAATAGTAAACAAAGAAAGAAACAAACACAAGCTTGGGTGCATTGGAAATTGTAAGGAACATTTTGACTTTACTCACTTCACCCCTCCTCAAAGGTAGAACAGTTAAGTGTCAAGTGAAACCTTCTGAGCCTGTGATTTCTTCTGCAGGGCAAAGTGAGGGTATGTAAGTGAGCATCCAGCTTCCCCAGCTATGTGGGATATTGCCAAAAAGGCCCATTTTTCTCTCATCCCATCCAGAGTACTGAGTTATGAGCTGCATGACTGGGAGGCAAGAAGAAGCTACAAGAGTAGCAGTTAAGACTCCGGGGGAGGCCATTAAACGGATGTGGATCATAATAACTGCACTGTGGATTCTATCAAGAAGCCTGTTCACAAGCCACTGGGGACACCTCACCCACAGATCCCCCCGACAGGGCAACCGCAGCCCTCCATGCACTTCACCTACACCCCTCCACCAACCATGGCAGCTCTTCTTGTGCGATTCCAATGGCAGCAAGAGTGAGCATTGGCAGACATCTAGTGGGCATGTGCAGAAAACCAGCCCCAATCTGCAGACCAGGAAGAAACTACAGATTCCAGCTCTAGCTCTACTTTTATAACAAAAGTGGACTAACATTGACACAGAACCGCAAAAGTCCCTGAGTGGCCAATGCAATCCTGATACAGAACAAAGCTGGAGGTATCACACTCCCTGAATTCAAACTTCATTACAAAGCTTTGGGAATAAAAACATTTTGCTACTGGCATGACAATAGACACACAAGCCAATGGAGCAACATTGAGAAGCAAGAAATAAACCCTCACACATATGACCAACTAATATTTGACAAGGAAACCAAGAATACTCAATAGAGAAAGGATAATCTTTTCAAATAAATGGTGCTAGGAAAACTGGAATCACATGCAGAGAATGAAATTGGATCTCTATCTTATACCACTCATAAAAGTTAACTCAAAATGGATTAAACACTTAAATATTAGACCTGAAACCATAAAACCCTTAGAAGAAAAATAGGGAAAAAATTCCTTGGCATTAGTCTTGGCAGTTTTTTTTTTTTTGGGGGGGGGGGATATGACACCAACAGCACAAGCAGAAAAAGCAAAAATTAATGAGTGATATTACACCAAACTAAGAAGGTTTTCTGCACAGCAAAAGCAATAGTCAACAAAGTGAAAAGGCAACCCACAAAATGGGAGAAAATATTGATAAATATCTGATAAAAGATTGATATTCTAAATATATAAGGAACTCCTACAAATCAATAGCAAAAGAAACGAACAAACCAATTTAAAATGGACAGAGGAATTAAATAGGCATTTTTTTCCAAAGAAGATATACAATGACCATCAGGTACATGAAAAAAATGCTCAACATCACTAATTGTCAAGGAAATTCAAGTCAAAACCATGAGATACCACCTCACTCCTACTGGGATGGCTGTTATCAAAAACAAAAACAAAATAAGAGATAGCAAATATTGTCCAGGATGTGAAAACAAGGAAACCCACATGCACTGTTGGTGGGAATGTAAATCAGTACAGACACTATGGAAAACAGTATGAAAGTTTCTCAAAAATTAAAAATAGAGGTACCATATGATCCAGTAGTCCCACTTCTGGGTATATATATATATATATATGTCCAAAGGAAATGAAAGCAAAATCTCACATGGGAGATATCTGCACTCCCATGTTCATTATAACATTATTCATAATAGCCAAGACATGGATACAACCTAAGTTTCTATCAACAGATGAATGGATAGAGAAATTGTGACATGTATATGCAATGGAGTATTATTCATCTATGAGAAATGGATGGGAAATCCATTGAGAAAGTGGGAAATCCTGCCATTTGTGACAATAACTTGAGGGCATTATACTAAGTGCAATGAGTCAGACAGACAAATAGTGAGTCATCACTTATATGTGAAATCTAAAAAAGTCTATCTCCTAGAAACAGAGAGTACCATGGTGATCTTCAGGAGGTTAGGGATGGGGTAATGGGGAGATGTTGATCAAAGGGTACAAATTTCCATTTATAAGAGGAGTAAGTTCTCAAGATCTAATGTACAGCATTGTGGTTATAGTTAACGATACTGCATTATACACTTGAAAGTTGCTAAGAGGGTGGATCTTAAATATTCTTACCATAAAAAAAGATATGGTAATTATGTGAGGTGATGAAAACATTAATTAACCCTACTATGGTAATCATTTCACAACATATGTATACCAAATCATCACAATGTTCACCTTAAACTCAAATCATTACTTTGTACACTTTAAACTTACACAGTAGTATATGTCAACTGTCTCAATAGAGCTGGAAGAAAATGCAGTCACTGTCCGTTCAGCATAGAGTACCATCTTTTGCATGTTTATTTCCGCTCCAATGAGATGTATTCTGTGGTGGTTAAGCGGGAGTGCCACAGACCCAGACAGCCTGAGTTCGAGTTACCTATACATCACTAATTCTAAATAAATTACTTGAAACTCCCCATGCCTCCATTCTTCATCTTTAAGTGGTCAAAAAGAATGCCTGCCTCACAGTTTGTTGTAAAGTTTAAATGATCTGATAGATGTAAACCATTCAGAAGAGCGCTTCAAGCATGTGAACATTGTTAGGATAATCTATTATTTATTCTATGCTTTGCCTTCTTTCACTTCAGAAGCAAATTGATAGAAGATAGCAATAACCCTGTATTTGGGGAGTTCGATGTCCCATATGAACTTTAAGATCAAAATGTAATAGCTTTGTCAACTGACTTCACAGGATATCCGTACCATTACTATATTCTTAGATGGAAAAGGAAGCTAAAGCTCAGAGAAGTTCTGTAACTTGCGTAGGACACACATAAGAAGATTCAGAGGTTTTGTCTTTGTTTTCAGGTTTTCTGCTGCTGGATATATGCACATATAATCTACTTGATTTATATGTATGTCACAAGATAATAAAAAAATTACCAACTTATAAGTTGATTCTAGCATTCAGTCTACTGATCTTTTACCACATTGCCTCTAGAAAGCACGTTGGGTTAAATTAATTTTCTAATACGTAAGAGATGTAAACATATGGCTATTAGTTGTGTATTTTACAGCCCCGTTTCTTACCTCTCCTTGCTATCCAAATTTTAGCCATACAGTTTTTTTTCTTTTCCAATCCTTGAATAGACCGTGTTCTATCTGACCTTCTACCTTGTACACATGCATGCCTTCTGCTCACTCTTCTAGATACACACACACACACACCATCACACCATCACACATATAATGCACCCCACCTTCATTTTCCCCAGCTGGTTCCTACAGCTTTTTCTCAATATTAACATCAAATGCTCTGGGACACTTCCTTGTCCCCACCACCCTCAGTCTGTTTAGATGCCCATCCTGTCTTTCCACATTGCTTTATGTCTCATTATCCTAGCACTTACCAAGCTGAATTTTAAGCATCTAAGCGTCTATCTTCTGCTAAAATATAAGCAGTCCTTGGGAGTTGAGACTGAGCACATTGCACTTACTGTTTCAATTCTATGCCTAGTTCAGTTGCCACTGAGTTGTTCTTCTATGAATATTCAATGGATGAAAGAATAAGTGAGTGAGTGAGTGAATGAATGAATGAAAAACTATTGGTACTCATTAGACTTGCATAAGAACATCTGCACCAAAATCTCCATCATTTGCAACAACAACAAATAAAGTAGATAAAAAAGAGTTAAGGAATTATAGACTTAAAGATGATTTTAAAAATAATAACTGGCATAGAGAATAACCCTTCAAAAGCCTAGTCACAAATATAGGCCCATTTGTAAATTGCAACATTCATTTTGCCCACATTTTGCTTACCTCGAACTAGAAAGGCAGCAAGATGCCATGATTAGGGCAGAGCTTGCATCCAGAGATTTGTACATAATTCATAGTTTAAGTTCTGCAAGTTTGCATAATAAATAGTTTAAATACTGCAGCAACAGAGCTGGAGAGGAAATTAGGATTCTGAATGAAAAAGTTAATTATACCTCCAAGGATTTTTTTTTTTTGCAATACATTAAAAACAAGCTTAGAAGAGGATAATTTAGGCTAAAAAGAGACGGAAATGCAGGAGATTATGGGAGTGGTGATAACTGACAAGTTATCTTATTAAGTGGGGGTAATTAGACTAAATTAATTTTAAAATTGTAGCGGCAGAGTCTAGATCAACAATAGCGTAAATAATTTATGGGGCTGATGATCTTGCAGCTGGAGTCATTTCTGTTAGAAGGACTCTGTTCTTAACATTACTGACCATTTTCTCTGCTTCAGCCATTCTATTCAGATAACCCAGAAGGGTATAGTTTACAACTGGAAGCTCCACCCTTTCAGCTAGGCTGCCAAAATACATCAAAGTACAAGAAATCCTCATCAAAGGAAAGCAGCTTTTTGTAAAAGGATATCATAGGATGGTTCTCCATCCATTTGTATGTCCATTCATCTGCTCATTCAAAATATGATGCTACTGCTAGTCCTGCTACTACTAAACATTATTAAGTTAATTTTTTTTTTAGTACTTAATGTGGGTCTGGGTACTGTGTTGAATATTTCACATGCATTATTTTGTTTATGTTAAACGATAGCTGTGTGAAATGTGCACAAATATTCATCCTAAGCTAAGAGCTCAAAGCAATGAAGCAACCTGCCCAAGAACGCACAATTAATAAGATCTTTGGTCTTAACCCCAGCGGGAAAACACCAGAGCCACGTTCAAAACTATTGCACTGTACTATGCATGGACCAGATGTCAAGAACAGATATTCTCACTTGGACATTTTGTAATTTGGGAAAGAAACACAATGGGGGAAAACACTCGGCTTTAAAGATGAATATTGGAGTGCAGTGAAGAAAGAAAAAAAAAAAGAAAAGAGGCAGAGAGCTTTGTTGGGATCTAGTCTTATTTAAGTTGTTGCTTAGCCATGTAAACTTGAGTTCATTATGTAATCACTCTAATTATCATATTCCAATCTGTAAAGTGAGGCAGATGAAAAGCCTTGTAAGTTAGTAGCAAAGCATGTCAGTAATTATGACAACACATTTCATTCTAAGAGAGTGCTCCCAGATCCTTCTATGAAAAATACTCCCTGTCCACACCCTCCTGCTAAAAGGACAGCCCCAGGTAGACTTGACTTCCAGCGTGGAACCTCTCGCACACCCCACCCCCAAGCCTGGCTGCCACAGTTGCTCTGGATGGAATGACCGGTTCATATACCATCCAGTGGCATGGTAGGAAACGCCCTACTCAGAGACTCTGACCCCTGTTCTTGGAAATGTGTGCTGGGAATTCAGATTAAACAAGGCAGTTGAAACCTGGCCCATGGCCAATTCGCCAAAAGCTGGCAGCTTTTACTTCGAAGTAGACTCCGAATCTGCCCACTTCCCACCACCCCTTCTGCTACTACCTTCATCGTAGCCATCAGCATCTCTCATTTGAACCATTCCATTGTCTTTTGTCCTTGCCTCATAAAGATCTATTTTTAACATAGAAGCCAGAACATCACTCTTCTGTTCAATAGCTCTCTATCCCACCCAAAGAAAACCAAAGTTTTTCATGTAGTCTGCAAGGCCCTATACAGGCTAGGGTCTCTGGCTTACCTCTTTAACTTCATTCCCTACTACTGCTGCCTTTCCTGTTCACTGCACTCCAACCCCTTGGCCTCCTTTCTGTTCCTCGGTATTCCCAACATCTACTCCCATGCAACAGCCTTCACACTAGCTCTTCTCTTTATAAAATTCTTCTAGTAGATCTCTACATATCTCATTCCCTCACCTCTTAAAGGCCTTTGATCAAATTTCACCTTCTCAGTGACCACTCTGACCACGCTGTTAGAAACTGCAAACACTAACTCCCACTCAGGTAACTTCTCATTCCCTGTCTCTGTCTGATTCGTCTTCATTCTGTGGATTATCGTCTATCTAATAGATGACTTACTATCTTTCTCTCCTAATTAGAGTGCAGAATCTCTGCAGGCAGGGATTATTGTCTATAACACCACTGTGTCACCAGCACAGCAGACATTGTAATATAGTACATATTTGTTGAATACCGGTTGGGTGAGTAAGTAAATCTTCTCTGACCAGCATTATTTCTGTTATCTAGAATCTGTAGATGTCCTGATTCTTTCAGAATACAGTGAATGTGGACTCAAGTAATAAGATTCTTGCAATAATAATAATAATAATAATAATTCCTGCTATAAATATTTACCCTTAGTTGCCTAAAAACATTGAACCAAAGGTAATCAGTGTAGTTAAAGGGAAACATAATCCCCTCCTATAAACTTTGAAATGTTAATCAACCAAGCTCCAGGAGGTATTTCCACCAAATTTGTCAACAGGAAGACATTAAATAAAAAACCAAGACAACAAAAACAGCCGTCATAACTCAGGATTGAGAGGAGCCTTTCCAATAGGTTTTATTCCAACCTTCATTGTGTTATTTTTGGTGAGACTTTAAAATTCTGACTATTTGTTCTTGCCTTAGTCAGCGCCATTTAGGAGTAAGGATCTTGATGAGCTTTCAACGAGTGGTTTTGCCCCATCAGAGCCAGAGAAGACAGGATAAGTTCCAAACAAGCAAAGCTATTGAGTCTGGACCTCAAACTCTATCCCAAGCAAATGGGCTTTAAAATAATGATATTTTCCAAAGTCTGGAATCTTTTCTGAGTTCAAATATCCATTTTTTTTCTTTTTCTTTAACCCACTAAATACTAAATACTTACCATGTGCCACTCACTCCACGAAGCTTTAAACTACATTATTTCATGTAACACTTATGCTAGTGAGGTAGGCATTGATTAGGGACTTATGAGTTCAGTTTATAAACTAGGCTGTCCATCCCTGGAGTCCACAGTCTTGGTCACAGGATTGGACTAAACCATGAACTCCAGCTCGCTTGGCCTAATCAGTGACTTTTGTTTGTTCTTAATGAACCTGGTTTTCTTTCTAATCGCCTAATATAAGGAGCCATCACTGTGTCTATTTCGTGATGCTCAGACTCCCCAGAACTTGGATTCTTCCATCCTATATGGCCAAGACTCATCATAATTTACCTCTTCAGAGATTAATGTCAGCTCCAGCAGAGACCCAAGATTTCAATGTTCATGTGAGTGATATTATATGGACTCTTCCACTTCTGTGTCCCCAGGCTCACCTCATCCTATGGTCCCCATCATATCTTATTTCCCTTTCTCAATCTCTCTGCTATTATATGCCATCATTGGTGTGCCCTGTAAATGTGAAAATCTGGCATAGGTCAGTTTACAATATTGTCTTTATTTTTTGGATGATATTATCTGAACCTTCTTTCCTTCCCATGAAAATCTAGACTTGTAAATAAGCTGGTGGATAGCATGGTTCTACCAGAAAATGACAAGGGCCACCAAAACCCAAGGGAAGGCATACTGCAATGCTAATCAGACAGAGACATTTATCGAAGTGGTTACAAACATTGGCTCAGGACTCAGATTACCTGGGTTCAAAGCCAGGCCCCACCATTCAACACTTGTCTACTTCAGCAGCTCATATTATCACTAGAATTCTTATCTGCAAACTCAAGATTATAACATCTCACAGGATTGTTCCAAGAATGTGATAAGTTATATCTTATAAGATACTTCATATGCTTGCCTGGCACAAACAAGCCCTTCAGCACCTTTTACTGTACATGTTATAGGAGCAAATATGTGAAAAGTCAGGGTCCAGGAATCAGAAGCCTGAACTACTGGGAATGGGGAGCAAGGGGTTGAGCATGTAAGTGGGACACAGGAACACTTTCTTGACCATAGTTGTATTCTGTGTGTGATTCTCAAAAGATGTTTGGAAGAATTGTCTTCATTTAAAGGGCCAGAGATGAGATGGTAGCCATTTTAAATACTTTGTGTCTCCAGATTATGCTGATCAAAAAAAAATGACAACAGAAAAACAAGCACTTCTCTTGAATAATTTACAATATTGAGATAAGAAGAGGTCAAGGAAGAGAAGATTATTTTGTGCAAACACTTGCTTGCTTATTGTTTAGGAAGGAATAGATTTTCTAAAATTAATATTTACAGGAAAACAGGGTTTTTAATTAATGTAATATTTGAAGCATGCAAAGGGATGAAATGTATATGTAACTTACAAAGTAAAATAATAAAAGAGATACTTCTTAATCTACTGCCTAACCTAAGACTCTGGTAGTTATCTATAGCACCATCTAAGAACCTGAATGTGTCTCATTCAGATCCCTTTTCCCTGCCTCTTCCCCAGAGGTAACTTCTCTCCTGAATGGTTCATTTATCATTTGCTTATGCTTTTCAAAATAGAGATTTACCACATATGTATATACCCCAGGGCTTTTATTTAGTTTGCTTATTTTCTAGTTTTTATAAAATGGTATTATATTATAGGTGGTCTTCTGCAACTTGCTTTTATTCGGATTCAATATGTTATATTTAAAATCTATCTATATTGAGTATAGCTATAATTTATTCATTTTAAGTACTGTATAATATTCCACTGTATGGAACCATGTCAAAGAGTGTGTGTGGCAACATGGCATCTAATAGCACAGCTTCTTTCTTTTTCATCCCACCCACATTTTTGCAATGACTCAAATTTACTTGCTTTATAGCTTTCAGACCTTTCCACCTCCAAACCAGATTTTATAATCAGTATCAAAGTTCTCTTCCTGATACAAATGTGAGAACCAGTAATGTCTCCCCACTTTGAGGCCTTAGTAGTTTTCTTGGTGCTCCCAAGGCAAACCCCAAGTTGCCCATCCTGCCATCCTGGCCCCTCACAGCCTACCTGCAAAGTTCCTTTTTAGTCTCACCTCCTACCATAATTTCTCCCTTCTCGCCTTCTTCTGCTCTACCCCTTCTTTGCTCAGACCACACAGGAGCTTCCCTGCTCCCCGAATCAGTTGCAATTTTGTTTTTACCCATGTAATACCCTTTGCCAAGAAAAAAGTCATTCTTTTTCTTAGTTGGAATACTAACTATCATTCAAGACCTGGCTTTATTTATTTTTAATTGTTTTATTTATTTTTAAGAGACAGAGACTGAATGTGAGTGGGGGAGAGGCAGAGAGAGAGGGAGACACAGAATCCAAAGCAGGCTCCAGGCTCTGAGCTGTCAGCACAGAGAGAGCCCAATGTGGGGCTCAAACTCATGAGCAGTGAGATCATGACCTGAGCTGAAGTCGGATGCTTAACCAACTGAGCCACCCAGGCACCCCTCAAGACCTGGCTTTAAAGTAACCTCTTCTATGAAGTCTTTCTAGAACCCTGAAAAACACAACTAATTATTCCCTACAGTGTGCACCCATAATAACTAGTGAATTGTTTTGTACTTATTAATGTCTGTCTTTTCATAACAGTGAATAAGCACATTACTCTTTATAGACAGAAAGCTCCATCAGATGAAGGGCCAGAGGCTTTTTATTGTTGAATCCTCCCACAACACTGCTATCCTTTCTTCCCCTAGCCCATGGCCCCCATCTCAGTAGCAAATTTGGAGCCTTATACATAGGAAGGGCCTAGTAGATGTTTGTTTGCCAGATTGGCTAGAGCAAAGAGCACTGAAACTCCTTCCCGAGGGCTGCGTTTAGAAATCGCTACGATCTTTTCTGATGACTGCATAGCAAATTGGATTTACCTTTTCAATTTTGCATTATTCTTATGTTATTGGGATTATGATGAATAATAAGATAATAACAGCAATTAGCCTCTGGATGACTAATGGTCCCTTAAATTGATTTTGAACAATCAATTTGAACATCTTCCCGTGGCCAAATTAGAATAGGGCGGGCCACAGAGTGTTCCATAAACATTCTAATGTTTAAAATAATGTAAAATTATGTCCAATGAATACAGAGGGAGGTATGGAAACCCCCTAGGTGTTAGGCATAGGAGTAAGGGGCTATTTTATGATGTAGGCCCTGTTTCTGAAAAGTAGCAACCCAAAGGATCAATAGAGTTGATCCCAAAAGTTTGTTTTTAAGTTGGTTATTTAAAACTTAGCAACTGTTTTCAATATGGAACCAGTATTCTGCATTTTGTTTTGGGCTCCCTCATCCAATCCACCAAAACCTACTGAACCTATGGAGGGAATGACATATACTTGATTTTAGCCATAGTTTATCAGACAAAATTATTGAGGAGAAATACCTTCAAGGTCCAACTTGGGTCTCCAAAGAAACACTGTCTTCCCACTGCAGTGGCACTGGGACCACACACTGACTACCTCATCACCATAGAAGTGGGTCTTACCTAACTCTGGGATACTAGGGATGGAGTTTTTAACTTTTGTTCAAGATCCAGTAGGACAGGGGTAAGAGGGGGAAAGGGGTAGAAAAGAGGAAAGGGAAGATACTACCATTTGGGTGCAGAGAGCTGTTATGGAGAGCATAGCTTCCTGCCAGTAAACTCTCTAGGTTCATCTTTAGGGTTTGCCAAATTTGGGTTTACCTTTTAGTTTTTTTTCTGCAGACTTTGGAGATTTCTGCACATCGTGTCACAGTTGCTGTCACTCTAGCTTGGTTTTCCAGTCCTGAACTTATTTTCTTATTTTCCCAGTCCTGATCCAATGCAGAGATATGTAGCCTTTTATTAGGAAGCAAGGAAAAAGTGTTATAAAGTAGTTTTAATTCATTGCACAAAACAAGGGAGTAAGTTCTGAAGAAATCTTAACAAATAAGCATAGCATAGCATAGAGTAACAGATTAGTGTGAGAGACAGGCACAGACATCAAAATGCATAATGACAAGGTTTGTGTCAGCAAAGTGAGGTAAGAGCCTTGAGAAGTAATTAATTTTCTCGGATGGTGTTTGAAGAAGACCCTGTAGAGAAGAAGGCATTTGATCTGGGTTATAGGGAGTATCCAACCCAAATGTTCACTCAGCCTTCCTGATCCTTTAGATATAGAGAAGATTGGTTTGGGTTTCAATTTTTGTACTCTTTAGAAGTTAAAAAAAAAAAACTCTCATGAAGTTTCTGAAAATGTCTGGGTAGGGCTATACTTTTGTGGTTTGAACTCATGGCTTCTCCCTTTATGAGTTATCTTAGTATTACATATGTTCATGGTACCCCTATCTGGAGACTGCTCTGAGCTATGTCAACCTGGACATCTATCTTTGCCCATCTTTCATTCACACACACACACACACACACACACACACACACACACACATCTACTTTTATGTACAGAATATTTTAGTAAAAAATTTGGGAAGCTAACAGAAGTTTTGCATCGTAATAATGCAAATGACCACCCAAAACTGAGTATTAGATGTTCTTGGTTATAAAAGCCCCTTTGAGGCACCTGGGTAGTTCAGCTGGTTAAGCGTCCAACTCTTGATTTCAGCTCAGGTCATGATCTCACTGTTAGTGGGTTTGAGCCCTGTGTCAGGATCTGTGCTGACAGCGTGGGACCTGCTTGAGATTCTCTGTCTTCCTATCTCTCTGCCTCTCTCTCTCTCTCTCTCTCTCTCTCCTGTCAAAAATAAATAAATAATCATTTTAAAAATAATATGGCTGCTTCATCCTACAAAGTATCCAAAGCCTCACTCCATTTCTTGACTTTCCCATATCTTCTTCAGACTCCATTTCTCCCAGATGCCTTTAGGAACTTCTAAATCACATGATACATAGAATAGTTATTGTCCTTGATCATATCAGGATTAAATATGTTCTAGTAAAAATGTGATTGGAAAATATTAAAAAGTGAGAATTAATATGTTTTTTACCTACATAGGGACTCATCAAATTTCTTCCCTTGGTCCCTGAACCAATCTGTTACACCTCTGCTTTTCATGAGACTACATTTATAGGATACAAAGGCATAAATTGATTCAGACCTAAGAAATACAGTAAGATGCGTGCATAATGAGTATCCCTCCCCACCCCCACCCCCACAATCATCTAGAACTAAAGAAGATCCTATAGAATGGGGCAAGAGGAGAGAGGAGGAGGACTGGGGTGCTGTCATCAGGAAAATTTCTCTGTTTCGCCTAATGTGGAGCACCTGCCACCAGTATGGGAAGGTGTGTGGATTGAGGACCATCCCAAATCTATTCTAGTAATGAGCACCATGCCCTACCTGTAGGAAGAAGGAATGGAGGAGTACGTGTGACTGCCATGAGTAAATCTGGTAGTGACCAACTGACAGCTGCTTGAGCCCTCATATTTTAATACCCCCACCATAATTATCCTGTATGGACAACTATCTTTCAAGAGCAGGATGATTACAAACTTGAGAAACAGAGAATAAGGCCCTAGACGCCTCAGGCTGTGCTGGTGATGGGGAAGGAGAAAAACTCCTAGCATCATTCATTTCCTGACCTCAGGTTACCCTCTCCCCACAACACACCCGGTTAAGGTTGAGTATAGATGAATCAAGCCGTAGCACCCCACTGAGTTAATATACTGGTGGAATATCTATCCCTTTGGGTATGGAGAAGGATCACATGAAGGGACAAAAGCAGAGAGGAATCAAACAATACTGGTAGTTCCTGGACATGTTCTTTAGAAATGGATTTGTGAATCAGATATCTAGAGCTGAAGAGGAAGACCCAGTCTCTTGATTGGGTTGAGGATATGAGATACAGGTGTGCTGCTGATAATAAACCCAGGATAAGGACTGCAGAATCCAGCAGCAGTGGTGGGTAAAGGGAGGAGCTGAAATATCCAAAGAGGAATGACCTTCCCTTCCTCTTTCACTTTCCTTTTGGCTTTCAGCATGCTTAGCAATTTCCTCACATATGCATTAGTCTCACTAGGTGTCACCTTTAAAATATTTATTTTAATGGGTGATTGAATGTCTACAATTTGCCAGGATATGCTATATGCTTTTGGGTGTGTTCTCATATATCTCATTTGATCTTCACTCTGACCATAGGGCATTGATATTTTATTCCCATTTTGCAGATTAAAAAAAAAAACAAAACAAATCAAAGATATGAGTTGATTTGCTTAAGGTCACAGAAGTAATAAACGTCAGAACCAGAATTTAAGTCTGGCCTTCTGATCCTGACTTCATGATTCTTTCTACAGCAGCAATATATTTCTAAAATATTAGATCCAAAATGAATGTTAGAAATTACTTCATCCAGGAATGACAGATATATTCTAAATGATGTGCCGACTCTAATTGTTCTAGGCTGCCTGGAGTGTGTGCTGAGAAGAACATGGGGGCCTATCGCAGGCTCAGTGGGAAAAAGTGCCATGATTGATTCCTGATGTCTGCTACAGGCACCTATGCCAGTACCTTCCAGCCCTAACTTGGTTCTCTCCCACCATGTTTACAGCTGGGAACATCGATGCTGGGAGATTTAGAAAGAATTGCCCAAAAACACACAGCATGGTATTGGCAGAGACACACTAAGTCTCCCCCTCTCCTGACTCCATACCTGGTGCTCTTGGCTGAGCCCTGGACCTTCCCCTGGAGTTCTCATGGGAAACCTGCCAAATCACTCTTTCTTTGTGAATCTCTTTCTGACCTTGTTTTTCTGTTGCATATCAGTTATGCACATCATCTGAGTAAAGTGCTTTGAAGAGGAATCCAATGTGAAATACTAGCTTGCAATTGTCAATACAATTCCTCAGTCAAGGCTCCTGTTGAGGAATTGCTGAGAGGGATGTGTTCCAAGTGATTGATGGGCACCAAGTTCTGGTGTTGAGACTGGTAAGCAAATGCAGGGCGGTCAAGAAATAACCAGAGCCAACTCAGCATTTAGGAACTGGCTGGTGCTAAATTTTCCTGCACAATTTTGATCTGATCAGCTCAAAGCACTATAGAATGGTTCATTGGTGCAAGGAAAATGACTGAAGAAGTACTGTGTTTAAATTTAGGAGAAGTAACCTGAAGACGATAGTCATTCACTGAAATGGCATCCATTTAATGAGGAAGAGAAAGTGCATATATGTAAAATGAAGTGGAAGTTTGAAAAATCTATCCTAGATAATTCAAACAGAAAACTATTTTATAGTAGTACCTAACTCATGGGTTGTTGTGAAATTAAATGAGACAATGCTCATAAATTATTTAGCTAGTGCCTGGCAAGCAATAATTGCTCAAAGAACAATAAACAATAATATATTTTTTTCATGAGAAAAGATTGTAGGAGTATGTGTGTGTGCGTGCATATGTCTGTGTGTGTTGCCCTCTTTGAATCATCTATGTGACTAACTCGATTATCTTGTTTGTAGACACACTCTTTCCCATTCTTTCTACATCTGTAAATGGAGAACACACCCACTTTCAACTGGAATGTCACGTATTTCTTTCACTGAACACAGGCATCTTACTAAATCTCCTGCTGTTCATAAAATGTGACTGATTAGCATTATTAGATTAGAGTTTCCGTTCATGAAACTGAGTCACAGAAAAGTTAAGTGATCAGCCCCAAGTCACACAGCTTTTGAATGTCTGGGCATTGATAAAAAGACAAGAGTCTTTCTCTCTCAACTCAGACTGTTGTACACTCTCTCTTCTTTATATTAATATTAAAATGATTCTGCTTCTCCAACTTCCCTCCTTTCCTTATCCCTTTTAGTTTTGTTTTTCCATTTCTTACCCTAATCCAAATTAAAAACTACTTATGAAATTTCTTTTATGTACCCATTGTTGATCATTAGACTATAAATAAGGCTTTGTCCATATTAATGGCAAATGCTGACGGTTGCTACTCTCCACTTTTCCTGTTGACAGATTTTCTTGAAATCACCATTGCTCCTTCACATTACACTGGGGAAGATAACCCTATCCCAGATTCCGGGAATATAGGAGTACCCTCCAGGAATATAGGATCTGTTCCAACCCCTAGTGGATGCCTGAAACTGTGGATAATATCAAACCCTACATATACTGTGTTTTTTCCTATATGTGCATACCTATGATAAAGTTTATCAAGTAGACAAAGGGATTAACACCAATAACAATGAAATGGAAAAATTGTGACAATAGAATGTACTACAAGTTATATGAATGTGGTCTCTCTCTCTCAAGATATCTCCTTGTACTGTACTCACTTTTCTTCTTGTGATGATGTGAGATGATCAAATGCCTACCTGATGAGATGAAGTGAGGAGAACGACCGAGGCATGTGACCTAGTGTTAGGCTACTATTAACCTATATGTCAGAAGGAGGATCATCTGCTTCCAGACCAGGGTTGACCACAGGTAACCAAAACCACGGAAAGTGAAACCACAGGTAAGGGGAGGAGGGGTAGGTGGGGGCGGGGCGGGGGGGGGAGACTTATGTCAATCCAGAATACCAAGGGTTCAGATTGCTTGCCAGGAATGTGTCTAGTGGAGATCATGTGATCATGTTCTACATAATGAGGGGAGGTCTATTCAGGTATTCTGGGAAAGGTTTCTTTATCAAGAAGATGTTTATTTTCTTCTATTAGATGTTGGAGTACTAGAGGGAACGCTGCCTTGGTCCCAGTGGTAAGACAGTTTCTGGCATTCCGCTTCTGAAGCCTCTGGGTCTCCTGGTTTGTGAAGCAATTTCCCATGTGAGTTAGGGTTTTCTCTAACTATGTGGTTGAGTGATCCTAACTGACAAGGCACCCTAAGGAAGACCTGAAGTTCTTATGATTGAGTGCGCGGTCACTGGCACACCCTATGGGGTCAGACACAAAATGGCATTTGTCTCTACTCTTTGCTGCCTGTGCAATGCTGGACAATACCTCCTTCCACCTTTCCTGCTTTATTGTCCTGAGAGTGCACATCATCCTCTGACACACTATGCATTTTACTGTATACTTATTTATATATTGAATGTCTGTTGTTGGAGGAGGTAAATAAGAGGATGTGACCACAGGTTGACCCACAAGCTGGACCCAGGCAATCAGGCTCTTCACCCCCCATCTCCTGACCCTATCCTCCCCTCTTCTTCCCACCCCCCATCTCGGGAAGTACACTCTTCCTATGGTTCCCACAATGGGAGCTGTTCCATGAGCATAGCCTTGAGAGAATAAGGTGTCATGGAGACCATCCAGAGAGTACAAATAACTGACTCCACTTAAGGTTTCTGGATAAACTTGCAATATTTTGACAGATGGGTTCAGAAATCTACCTGTCTGTGGCCGCCCCAAACAACTTTGTAAGTAACTTCCCTTGCTTATGATCACTGCCACCTGTGAATCTGGAGTGGTCAGCCTCTTTCTTTAATTTTTTTCTCTTGTCCTCCATGTAAGTGGACCAGTCTGCCAACCAATATCTGTCTTCTCCTTCTTTGTTATAAGCTCCATGTAGGCAAGAATTTTTATCTGTATAGTTTGCTTCTAAATTCAGAGAGTCTGGCATATTGTAGAAAATTAATAAATGGTTGCTTAATAAATAAGTGAATAAATGGATTAAAAAGATAGAATGACAGCTAGGATTGTTGTGATGATAAATTTAGATAACATATGTCAATATTTCTACATTGCCTGGACTACTATTACTAAAACAAATAAAGACACCCACGTTTCTGAGTATTGGCATGATATCTGTAACTAGTTCTAATATAAATATCTGTTGAAAGTCATCTGTCATGTCAGTTACCCTCCAGAGATAATAAATGCTTGTTCTTTTAAGCAGCTAAGTTTGGGAGCTATTTGTTATGTGGCAGTAGGTAACTAATATACTTCCTCTGCTCTCTGTCTTCCTCATCCTTTTCTCCATGCACTGTGTTCTCTTCTATCATCCCCAGTTTTCATCCACCCAAATGTTTATTTTTATTCAATGCACATTCATATGCGCCACCTACATGGAGGCTATTGTGTTAGACAATGTCAGGACCAGGAAGATTTAAGTCATGTCAGGTTCCACATGCTCCGGGATGCTTCTTTGGTCTTGTGTGAGGTACTCTGGCCTCTTAGATTTCCACAGTACGCTTAGTCTGAACTCTGCAGCTTGGCATTCAGTTTTCCTGGACTGGACTCTGGTTGTTTCAACAATCAAGAACAGTAGACTAAGCTTCTGGCATCCATGCATCCCTTCAAATAGTGTGGGATTTCCAAATTCATGTGGGTCGTATCTGCACATGAATCTATCTGATTATCTGTCAACTCATATTTCTCTTGCTGCAAACACTTTTCACATGCCATCAATTACATCTTTTTGAATGTTTACTTTGTGCAACAATTTCACATGTATTATGTCATTTAACACATTCTGACCCATTGTGGAAGACATTATGATTATAACCCTTTCATTGAAGGGAAAACAGACGGTTAAATAATTTAACCAATGTAGGAATAGGTAGAACCAGAAACTGAGCCCAAGCAGTCAGACACCAAAGTTTGCAAGCTAAATTTGTATGCTGACTCCACAGTGTCATGTACGCTCACACTCCCTGAGACAGAATCTATTAGACAGTAAAGAGGAGCAGCTTAGGAATGTGAAAGTTGAGAGTTTACTCTTGGATTCTTCCGTTAGTACTGGAATGAATTTAGCCAAATCAATTAATTCACTGCATCTCAGTTGTACCCCTTTTTTTAAATGGGAAAATGTCTACCCTGTTTACTTCCTAGAATCATGCTGAGACTCGACACAGGATAATGTATGTGAAAGGACTTTGGGAATGATCATTCATGACATGCAAGTGAAGTATGTATTCGTACAATCAAAAATCTGTTTTGCACACTCTCTATGAGTAAGACACTATTGGAAGAACTGGAGACACAGGCTTAGATGGTGCCTCTTCTGCTAGATATTATAATCTGTAGAGAGGAGGTAGACTATAAACAAAAAATAGCATAGTGTTAGAAAGTTACTCATGTTGAGGAAAAAGACAGAACTAAGAGTCTGTAAGTCACCGCATGGCCTTTGCTTCTCACTGTAAGCGAGAGGGGCATCCGCTGGCACGATATGATCAAATTTACCTTTTAAAAGGAATGCTCTAGATCCTGTATCAAAAAATGGTGGTATCCTGGGTAGGGTGGGAGTAGTGCAAGATGCAGTGGTTGGATTCTAGGCATGCTTTGAAGACAAAGTAGACAGGATTTGCAGACAGAGGAGGTGTGGAGGACACAAGACAGGGCTTGACAATAACACAGGCATTAGGACTGAGCCGCTGGAAGGATGGAGTTTGTGTTTGCACACATGAATAAGACTGTGGGAGCAAGTCTGTCTGGGTCAAGATTGGGATATCGGTGATATTTGACAGGCACTGGAGCTGAGGAGAGACATCTTGGCAGAAAATGTAGATTCAAAAGCCATTATTGTAAATGACATTTAAAACCATGGACTGGGGTGCCTGGCTGGATCAGTACACACAGCGAGCGACTCTTGATCTTGGGTTGTGAGTTCAAGCCCCCACATCAGGAGTAGAGCTTACTTAAAAAAATAAATAAATAAAACATGGACTGGGTGAGATCACCAGGGGTAGTTTAGGCAGAGAGAAAAAGGAGCCCTGGAACACCTAACATTTAGGAAAGAGAAAGAGTCCTCAGAAAAAGACACTGGGAGTGTTCGGTGATGTAGGAACAAAACTAAAGGCCATGCATCTTGAAACTAAGTGTGGGCAACATCTTTCGACAACAAGAAAGTGGTAAGTAAAATGATGCCATTGAGTCAATTAAGATGAAAATGACAAATGGTTTAATGGCTTTAGCAACAGAGACGTTAAGAGAACCTTGCAAAGGCACGCAATGTTGTCATTATTATTAAATTCAATGAGTGGAAAGAATGCTGAATTTGGAGTCCCAGCACTCGGCTTCAAGTAAGACATAATAAAGGAAGGAGATAAAAACATGAATGGTTTCCTCCCAGGGTGATTATCATGATCAAACGATATGAGGAAGTTAAGCATACTCTGGGAACAGGAAGGGAAAGGCCAATGTCAACTCAAAAACATCAAGGTCACGGGGCGTGCGTGATCATTAAGTACCCGTAACTCCTTTTATGCTCTTGAAGACTGCTCAGCCACGTCCCAGCCCCCGCCCCACCATGCACAGGCGCCCACGCACACACAGATTCTCTCAATAATACTGGAGACTGAATATGTATCATGGAGCTCTAGAAGGTTTAAGAGTTAAGCCAGCCTGTTGCAACTCTGGTGCTGCTGACATTACCAGACGGCATTAATTTAATTCCACTCAGTTATGCTTTTAAATTTGATTTGAGAAATGTGTCATAAAATGCTATTGAGAAGCGCGGTGCCGCATTCCTAAGCAGGCTGGGAGCCTGTGTCTGTTCTGGGAATCCTTGAGGAGAACGGCTTGAGTTCAGGTTGAGCCTGTGGACTTGAGGGAGTTTACTCTTTGCTGGGGTCTGGTGTCAGAGGTTTCCTGATCCCGGATTGCTCACTGTTGAGAGGAGATCAGGAGCAAAGCATAAGTCCCCGGGGAGTAAGGAAAGGCCTTGCAAAAACCAAGTGAAAGCATAGGGAAAATTATAATTTTAACAAGTAACAGGGATGATTTAAAAGACTTTAGATATGAAATTGAGTTTATTTTAAAGTAATTCAGCTTATTTTTCATACTGGGTCATCAGAATGATTTTCTCAGTTATCTTCTCTGGCCTCAGTTTCTCAGCGCTCAAACTGGAAGTGATAGACTAGATCAGAAGTCTTCAAAGAGAGGCAAAGTTTTCTCAAAGTGCATACCCAGCGATCCACTGGTAGAAAGTGGTAGAAAATTCTGGACTTTCATTTATTTCTAGGGCATCTTTTAAAATCTGTAGGTCTTGTGTATATTTTTGGCATATAATATAAATAGCAAAATAGCAAGTGAATAAGTCTATAATGTATGGGTATCCTCCCTCCCTCTCTCTCTCTGTCTGTGTCTCTGTCTCTCTCTCTGTATGTATATAAGCATAGATAGATAGATAGATAGATAGATGGATATATTCTGATACAGACATGTAACTACCATAATCTAAAGAATAATTACCTGATTGATCTCTCTGAGTTTTCATAGCTTTTTTTTTTTCTTAACAATTTTATGGCCCTGAAATGAGATATTATAATCATTGTGATTATCTCAAAACTGTGAAATGGCAGTTTGACTACTGAATGGAGCGCTCACCTGCTCACCTTTGGCTTTTTGGTGATTCTAAAAATAAATAGGGGCGCCTGGGTGGCGCAGTCGGTTAAGCGTCCGACTTCAGCCAGGTCACGATCTCGCGGTCCGTGAGTTCGAGCCCCGCGTCGGGCTCTGGGCTGATGGCTCAGAGCCTGGAGCCTGCTTCCGATTCTGTGTCTCCCTCTCTGTCTGCCCCTCCCCCGTTCATGCTCTGTCTCTCTCTGTCCCAAAAATAAATAAACGTTGAAAAAAAAAATTTTTTAAATAAATAAGTAACTCCCTTTACCAGGAGCTGAGTGAAGGCTCAGTGGAGGGTTGTCTCAGTTTCCATAGGTCAAGAATATCTACAGTGAAACTTCACATGGGGTCCTCAAGTGGTAGGCAGCAAGGGATTCTAATGTAGTCCAGGATGTCTCAGCTATAGTCCTAACTCTGTCACTAATTTGATGGGGAAGCATGGACTAGTCACTCCCCTCTCTTGGCCTCACAGTTCCAGTCTGCAGATTTGCGAGTGTGGGTTTCTCTGGATGCACATCTCAGCCCAAAGCTGGCTTCCTCAGCCAGATATTCTCTGACCCCTCTCTCGAAGGGCTGCTTCTTGCCCTGCCTACGGTAACTCTTTATCATACATAGTATTTTACTTTCTTCATAGAAGAGTAACTATCTGAAATTGTCTGTTTACTATTTTGTTCATGTGTTTATTGTCTGTCTCCCCTAACTAGACTGTGGGCTCCATGGAAACCACAGGGAACAGAGGCAGATGTACCAGCAGGCAAATGAAGTTTCAGCATTAGGACTCCGGGAGTTGCGTCAGCAATGTGAGCACATGGTTATATGTGTTTTCTTTTTTCTTTTTCAGAATTTTCAAAGGAGAGTACTGCACTACATAACTGATCAAGACTATCATCTCTCTTTACTCTTACTCTCCTTGTGTTACAGTGGTTGGTGTGGGCCTTTTTGTATCCAGCTTAAAGGAATTTAATTGGGTATATGTTTGGTGGGGTTTGGTGGGGAATGTTTCTGTGGTTTGTCATCCCTTCTGTGACTAGTTAAGTTACTGTTAGCAAGATTCCACAGGTTAGTAAGGGGAAGAGCTAAGATTGAAATGGGTATTTGTCTGCAACTAGTACTGATGATCTTAGTGTTTTGAGTCACTGCTTTTTTGTAAGTTTAGTGACAAATCAGCAGGTATCTGTTTCCAAAATTTGCAAGTATGATAATGTAAATCCAGCCACTTGCCAGTGTTTAACACTCATTCCAGACCTGCCTTTCTCACTGCAAGACATAGTTCTGGTCTCATTATCCATTGTCCGGCTTGTTCACTGTACTCTTTTTGAACTACATTCTTGGCTCTATTAGACTGCCTTTTTCCATCATTTTCTTTGGTCAACACTGTCTGGCTCAATCGAGTCTTTGTGTATTTTCATTCAGAGCTTGTTGATTTGGCATAAACTATAAACATCAACAAAGTTAGCATAAAAGTCATACTATGCCAATGCAATATGGACCTTGATCACAAACTGGTTCATGAATATTATCAACACAAAGAATATTTAAGTTACATTACTGCATGAGAAGACTTGAAATTCTCTGAAATCTCAATGCTCATGTATTAAAGAAATTTGATATCAGTTTTCTCAAAGTGACATCACTGCTAAGTATTTACCTACTAATTTTCAATAACGAATTGGGAAGAATAATGGGAATTTTTTTGAAGTATCAATTAAGGAAAAAAAATAGCACCAGATGGGGGAAAAGTGAATTTCCTAACCTGTAAATAGAAAATAATACAAACACATCATCATATGAAAACATCAAAGTATACAGATAAAATGTAGATGACATTATAGAGGTATGACATGTTGGTTATAAAGAAAAATTATGTTTTTCTGGCTTTTGTGAAATGTACATCAGTATTTCAGTATTGTTAGTTGTTACAATTCTTTTCTAAGGTAAAGATTTACTTTCTAGTGTACATTTCTATTCATTATTTCTGTATTCATTACTTAAGGGGGCCCCAAGATTTTACAACATACAGGGTCCACCCTGGCAGGGAAATTGTGTTTTCTCTGAAACTTGTATTCTCAGATTTTAGAACCAGGAGAGATCCAACAAATGTTTGCAAGAATCACAAGATGTTTTCTAAGAGTGCTTTTTCAACTTGATTTGCTATTTCTTTTGAGAACTGTATGCTAGAAACTTTGACCTTTATTTCTTGGAGGCCACGAGGGATTGCTCCAAGGAGATCTGTTCCTGGTGAGGATTACAGAATCCACCTTTAACAAGCACCCCAGTGCATGCATAGGCCACCTTCTGTGACCCTCTGAAGTAGGCTCTGCAGCCTGCAAGGCCACCCCATGCACACAGAAACCTCCTCTTACCATCTGAGCTTACTGGCTGAGGCACAGTTAGGGCTTCCCTGTGGGTAGCCCATCCCTAAGGTCCTGGCTTCCACCAGTGAATCAGGTCACATATAAATTCCCTGTAGTCATGACACTGTCCCCTTCTACTACCATTGCCCCACCCCCATCCCCAGTCTGGCTTGCCTCCTTTGCCCTGTAATTCAACTTGTCCTCTGTTGATGATCTTGATATGAAACATACATATATTTTGCTCCAATATTTGGCAATTCTGTTGGGAGATCCATAAAGGATAGATTATATCATTCACCTGTAGGAACAAAAACAACAAAAAGTAAAGCAAAGCAAATTTTTTTTTTCCTTTTTGTCATTACTCCTTATGGAATAAAGTGCACACTCCTAAGCATGAAAATCAAGGTTCTCCCTTATGTGGCTTCAACCACCTGTCCTGTTAGATTTTAATTTACAAAGATTCAATGCCGGGAATGGTACAACCATCTTGTCATCATCATACATGTGTTTTGGACTGCCTGAGAAGTGTCCAATCTATGTGCACATTAAGACAAACAGTTCTTATCATTCTGTGAATTCCATATGTTTTCCCCCCTTTCTCATTATCCATGGTTATCTTACTATAGGTCATAGATTCCTCAGTGACAAAAAAAAAAAAAAAAAAAAAATCCCCTTGATCTTTAGGTCAACTATTGGGATTAGAGAAGAGCACTGTACCCAGCAGATATTTGCTGGGACCCTATTGAATTGAATCTGTGGTCATTAGACACAGCCTAGTCTTAATCTGTCCAGAGTTAGCACAATGACTTCTGTGACACAGTGGCTGACATATGATAGAAGATAATGGAAAGAGTGAATAGGTATTAATATTAAGGAAAGTTATCATCATCTTCATCTTTAAAACTCAAGAGTGTCCCAGTAAGTAATAATAATAACAACAACAACAGCAACAGTAATTTTTGTAGGGTCTTTTCTTTGAGGCAGGGACAGTGCTAAACACTTTTAAGAGTATTATCTTAGGGGCGCCTGAGTGGCTCAGTTGGTTAAGCATCTGACGTTGGCTCAGGTCATGATCTAGTGGTCTGTGAGTTTGAGCCCTGCATCAAACTCTGTGCTGACAGCTTGGAGCCTGGAGCCAGCTTCGGATTCTGTGTCTCCCCCTCTCTCTGCCCCTCCCCTGCTCATGCTCTGTCTCTCTCAAAAATAAGTAAACATTAAAAAATTTTTAAAAAGAGTGTTATCTTAAAATGGCAGTTTGTCTTTTTTTAAATGTTTATTTATTTATTTTGAGAGAAAGAGAGAGAGCACAAGTAGGGGAGGGGCAGAGAAAGACGGAAAGGGATAATCCTAAGCAGGCTCAGCTCTGTCAGCACAGAGCCTGACACAGAGCTTGATCTCATGAACCAGGAGAATCACGACATGAGTGGTGATCAAGAGCTCGACCCTTCACTGACTGAGCCAACTAGGCGCCCTGGCAGGTTGTCTCATTGTCTCCATTTTACAGATGATGAAAATGATGTTTAAAGAGACTAAATAAATCAAAATTACACAATCAATAGGGAGCAGAGGCAGGATTTGAACCCAACTTTGACCGATTGTAGCACCGGTATGTCTTGTTACTATGTTATATCTTGCTTCTCATTCAATTAAGACAGAACAATTAATTACAATCAGATTTGTACTTATACTTTTCTTTCTCCTCCCCAAAAAACTCATCTTTGACTCCATGTGCACCATTAATTGTCCCCATCATCCTCTCTAAGAACTAGTTGAGAATTCTTTGCAGTTAATTTTTATTTTCTCTTTCTTTCCATCTTTGTCCTTCTGACACCAGTGGAGTTACATCTTCCTTGGCGGTTTCCAATCTCAACTAGCAAAGAATAAGGCTCTCGGCTCTGCAGGCCGAGAAAGTAACCTTGGCATAATGAATGACCTGTAGCTTCAGAACGCCTCTGGAATGCCAAATGACCACGGTTCCATGCCTCTGGAATGTGGAATGGCCCCTGCAATAGCCAGGTGACCCACAGCTGCACACCACTGGAATGAAAACTAGATTCTGGCTCCTAGAATACCAAATGTCCGCTCAAGGAAAAAGCAACGGATAAGCCTTCCTGCTGAGGAGGAAGAAATGGTAGTGACTGCCATTGTTGCGATGAGATAACTATCTGCTAATACTAATAACACCTTATTCTGAGTCACACAACTTCTGTGAACCACCTGCTGAAAACTGTCTGACCCTCCCCAAATCGGAGAAACAGATCTCTTCCCATGGGTAGAAATGTGTTCCCCCTATTTTGTGCTTCCTATGCATTGCCTGAAAGAAGAAACAGAAATCTTGTTTCCAAAATTCATTTTCCCAGTGCATTAATTTGGACTTACAAAGCTTTGTAATCCATTTAGACAGCATCGGCATCTACAAAGTCCTGTTCAGAGAATGTAGTTCCCCAGTGAGGGCGCCTGAACCCTTCCTGGAAGTCGCCTGCAAAGGAGACAAGGTGTAAGGATATTTGCATCAATCATGTTCACTAACTGGGATTTTAATGATTCTCTCTTCCCCTTTCTTCTTCATCATCTTTTTTTTCTTCCCAGTGCCATTCCTCAGTGAATATTTCTTTTTCTTTTTTTTTTTTTCCTTTCTCTTTTCTCTTGCATTTCAATGCACTGGCTTTAAAAGGAGGATTTGCAAACTGAGTATTAAAACTCCAGGGTACTACATCTCCAAAATCTATAAGACGATAAGAAGATAAGAGGCCAAACCCACTGAAAGCTTCCCTCCTGGTGCCTGTGGAACTTGCAGGCTGGTCTATAATACCCCTAAGCGAAAGCAATCTGCCCACCTCCTCCCCACCCAACCCTCCCTGCCTAATGCAGGCGGATAAACTTAGCATTAAAATTCCCACACTTTGGCAAATGAGTACCCAGGAGGCTGCTGACTCAATCAGAGCTTGTTTTACTTACAGTGTAGTACTGAGAAAAGGCCATAAACTCCAGCCTGACAGATCTGCGATGCTCATTTCAATATGCTTTCCCTGTGTGCGGGCTTGCTGATGAACTTTCATATTCCGCCAACAAAATATAACAAACATATTAACGACGTGTGGTAAATTGCCACTGGATATAGTGGGTCCTGATGACGGAAATGGTTGTGAGTAAATGAGATTGTCTGGCTGCCTAATACCACTTTGGGGTCCAAAATGATGCACTGCCTTGGAGGGAGGCGGGCAGAGGAAGAGGGGGCAAGCCAGCTAACAAGGGACACAGGTGCCCTTGCCCAGGGCAAATGGGGCATTGGAAACCCAAGACAACATTGTGTCAGAGCTATAGAGAGTGTCTGCTTAAACTCATTAATCTGATGTATATTAAAATCAAGACCCAGAGAGGAGATGTAAAAAGCCCAAAGCCACAGAGCAAGTATGTGACTCCTGAATCACAGCCCAGTGCTCTCCTGGTTGGTGGATTTGATTTATACCAGAAGCTGTCTGTAAGAGAGTAGTTGGACAGAAAGAATATAAAGAATGTTCCTGTGGCTCAAGTCAGTCCCGCATTCATCAGTAGCAAAATGCACTGCTGGGCTTGTCTTTCTCTTTATCTGTAGTGCTTGACCTTTCTTTTGGGTGCATTAAGGGACACCAAAGGGTGATTTGGACTGAGTGTGCAGTCGTTTTCCTCTGCTGCAACCCCAAAAGGACAAGTATAATTCCCTTTCAATTGTCATAGATTCCTAATGACCCATTACAATTCTGACTCCAATTCTAATGTGTGTTTTTCCCCCAAAACCACCAAGCCACTTTCTGATGGCTGCTGGGTGTTACAGTCCAACTTGATTCTGACACTGTTTACCTGGAGACAGCATCAGGGTCCCCAGGTTAAGGTCTCAGTCCCACGAAATTTTTCTCTACTTCAGATACTAGTCCCAAGTCTGGGCTATTACCTGTGCTTCTGACTGGTCACTTATTTCAGGTAAATTTAAGGTTTCAAGTTACCAAAAAGATTTTAAAAATGGTTTTTAAGTAGACATACCTTAAGGCATAATTGTTTAAAAGTTCACTTATAAACTTATATCTTACTTACATCTATTTGATTCATTGTTCTTAATTATGTTTAGATTAGTCATGAAAATTTCATGAGACAGTAAACAGCTAACCATCATCTTAAATTATCTTTCTGGCTGATAAATTCTGTAACATAGAGAACATGAGCTTATTTGACTTTTAGTAAAACCCAGGGAGAATAAAAGTATTATATTTAATGCTGATAACTCTAAACTCATGGTTATTTCAATTAAACAAACAAACGTAAACTAGCTTTTATTTACCAAAGATTATCCTAGACCCCATGAACTTGAAAAACATTTGGGTTAGGTTTTTTGTATTTCTGAGAGTACAGGATGCAAACTGAGATGTTATAGTTTTTGCTTTAAAATTTCAGCCAGGAGAGATATGTAATCATTCAAAATTCACGAGTTTATAACAGGGCAGTTGCATCCAAGTACTGTTTCTGGCAGATGGAAGAAGTTAAGTTTTTCTGTTCAGATGGCTGAAGCTTTTTACTAATATTTGTGGAAAAGATTGTTAGGATTTTTTATAGGTCGAGTTTTCAAAATAGCCTTCCCCTCCTTTTTCCCTTCTTATAAGAATTCCCTTGGTTCCTGGAGAAGACCAGGTAGAAGACTTTCATCTCAAAAGGCACAGAGAAATAATACAGGTTCTACCAAGGAGAATTTTTGTTGTCTAAGCCCAGATTTTATACCATATCCGCAAGCCTTTTGAGAAGAATAGGGGAAGTTTTGGGATTGGTAAAAAAAAAAAAAAAAAAAAAAGATAGGTGGGCTTTGAGTTGTTTCTAGAGTCACATTTCTGTTGTTATAAAGACTCAATTTGTAGGACAAGGATAGTTGTTTTTAATTCCTCAAAGAAATGGACTGCAACCAGAATGATACAAAGAGGCTGATATATATACATCCTACTATATTATCTTTTATTTGTTTCTTTAGATCAGGGAGAAGATGTTCAACTAAGATGAAAATCAAAGGATTCCTATGTTCTGGATTTACAGCTGTGTGTCTTTGGAATGTTTTAGTAAATCCTTCCACAAAGGCTTCAAAATGGTTTTATTTGCTTCTGGTACATAGTTTCATTTAGCTTTGGGGGAAGGCCTTAAAAAATTCTTACTAGGCTTTAAATACCAGCTTCTAATTCGGCCAACTTCTGACCATAAGGCTACTTACAAAACAACAACAAAAGCTTTTGAATATCTTGTCAGGTTTCATCTGGGATAAACAGTATTCTTGGCAGTATTAAATGACCTCATGGACACAAAAGGCATCCCCAAAGAGGGTGAAAAAAATTTTCCCTCCCAAGATCCAGAGCCACTCCCAAAGATAACCAAAAGAAAGATTTAGAGAATTCCTTTGAGATCTGGAAATCGTTGGTAGGACCCTAGCTACAAATGAAGTACAACCCACATTTCTGTCTAGCCATATTCTGGGGACCCCCAACCTGACAGTTGCCAAGCCAAGTGCTCAGGATACAAAAATGAGGGAGGCAAGGGCTATCCCTAGGAGGGAAAAGATGGACAACCAATGGGTACCTGATAGCCAATTCATAATCACCATTACAATTTTTTTTTTTCTTTTCCTGCCAATGTTGATTTGGGAAGGAAAGGGCAACATGAAATTGTACTTTCCTCTCTTGACCAGGCACCACAGATAGAAATCTGGAGGAACTGACTTTGGTAACAATTCTTACATTTTGCTGCCTTCTGCCAGTTCTCCCAGCATCCCATCTGCAGGCTCCAGAGCCAGTTGATGGTTCCAGCATTTCTTATGGAAGGCACCAGAAACCAAGGGAAGAAAGGGATGCCTGGGTGGCTCAGTCAGTTAAGCCTCTGACTTCAGCTCAGGTCATGATCTCATAGTTCGGGAGTTCAAGCCCTGTGATCAGCTCTGTGCTGACAGCCCAGAGCCTGGGGCCTGCTCTGAATCCTGTGTCTCCCTCTCTTTCTGCCCCTCCCTTGCTCTCTCTTTCTCTCTCAAAAATGAATAAATGTTAAAAAGAAAAAGAAACTGGAGGAAAAGTAGTTTTCCCTCTACCCTTTACAGCGAGTGCCTGGCCAAGACACCTTTATCTCCAGGGCACCTCCTAAATGGATAAGCTTATCTAAAATGGTTAAAAGTTCTCCGTAGTGGTCTCCATAATTCAAGATTATCTTTGGTAAAGTTAACCCTGTTCAGCCTTAAAGCAAAATGTTATTCACCTGGGCCTCACACTGGACCCAGCCCAGCTTAGGTCGGATTCAGTCTGGTTCCTAAGGAGGAACCACTCCGACCCGGGCACATTTCAGCCCCAACTGGGTCTGGTTTCCACATCGGAACCACTCTGTTCCTGGACCCGGGGAGGTTTCTTAAGGGGACCCCGTCCAACTCCGGGCAGTTTCCGGACCCAGTGTAACTCTGGCCGGGTCAGGTTTCCCAGTCGGAACCGCTCTGTTCCCGGACCCGGCGGGTTTCCCGGTCGGACCCAGTCCAACTCGGGGCGGTTTCCGGACCGAGGGTAACTCTGGGCGGGTCAGGTTTCCCGGTCGGACCCAGTCCAACTCCAGGCAGTTTCCGGACCCAGTCTAACCCTGAACGGCTCAGGTTTCCCGGTCCGACCCAGTCTGACTCCTGCGGGTTTCTGGACCCCGGTGTGGACGAAGCAGTGCCGCGGTCAAGTCTGAAAGCTCCTCCCGGAAAGCTGGGAGCTGCGACCCAGGCTGCCAGAGAGACTTCCCGCCTCCTCCAGACACAGCGGAGCAGCGGCGCAAGGAGCTCAGCAGGTACCTGCGCCTTGTGGGGCCTTGTTCCTGGGGGCGCCCGGCTCGGTGTCCTCTCCTCCTCTCTTCTGTCACCAGAACTGTTAAAAGATAAACTGAGACAGAAGCTTTTTACCTTGATGAGGTCCCAGTAGTTCATTTTTGCTTTTGTTTCCCTTGCCTCCGGAGACGTGTTGAGTAAGAAGGTGCTGCGGCCGAGGTCAAAGAGGTTTTTGCGGCCGAGGTCAAAGAGGATTTTGATGGCTTCCTGCGTTACATTTAGGTCTTTCATCCATTTTGAGTTTCTTCTTGTGTATGGTGTAAGAAAGTGGTCCAGGTTCATTCTTCTGCATGTCACTGTCTAGTTTTCCCAGCACCACTTGCTGAAGAGACTGTCTTTATTCCATTGGATGTTCTTTCCTGCTTTGTCAAAGATTAGTTGGCCATATGTTGGTGGGTCCAATTCTGGGTCCTCTATTCTTTCCATTGATCAAAGGGTCTGTTCTTGATGATTGCAGCTTTGTAATACCGTCCGGGATTGTGATGCCTCCTGCTTTGGTTTTCTTCTTCACTATTACTTTGACTATTCGGGGTCTTTTGTGGTTCCATACAAATTTTAGGATTGCTTGTTCTAGCTTTGAGAAGAATGCCGGTGCAATTTTGATTGGGATTGCATTGAATGTGTGGGTTGCTTTGGGTAGTATTGAGATTTTAACAGTATTTATTCTTCCAATCTATGAGCATAGAATGTTTTTCCATTTCTTTGTGTCATCGTCAATTTCTTTCATAACTTTTTCTATAGTTTTCAGCATACAGATCTTTTACATCTTTGGCTAGGTTTATTCCTAGGCATTTTATGGTTCTTGGTGCAATTGTGAATGGGATTGATTTCTTGATTTCTCTTTCTGTTGCTTCATTATTGGTGTATAGGAATGCAACTGATTTCTGTACATTGATCTTGTGCCCTGAAACTTTGGTGAATTCATGTGTAATTCTAGCAGCTTTTTGGTGGAGTCTTTCAGGTTTTCCATCTAGAGTCTCATGTCATCTGCAAAAAGTGAAAGTTTGACTTCTTCTTCTTTGCCAATTTTGATGCTTTTTATTTTATTTTGTTGTCTGATTGCTGATGCTAGGACTACCAACACTATATTAAACAACAGTGGTGGGAGTGGACATCCCTGTCATGTTCCTGATCTCAGTGGGAAAGCTCTCAGTTTTTCCCCATTGAGGATGATATTAGCTGTGGGCTTTTCATATATAAAGAGACAATCAACAGAACTGAAAGGCAACTGATGGAATGGGAAAAGATATTTGCAAATGACATATCAGATAAAGGGCTTGTATCCAAAATCTATAAAGAACTTACCAAACTCAACATCCAAAAAAACAAATAATCAGTGAAGAAATGGACAGAAGACATGAATAGACACTTTTCCAAGGAAGACATCCAGATGGCCAACTGACACATGAGACGATATTCAGCGTCACTCATCATCAGGGCAATACAAAGCAAAGCCGCACTGAGATACCATCTCACACTGGTCAGAGTGGCTAAAATGAACAAATCAGGAAACTACAGATGCTGGTAAGGATGTGGAGAAATTGGCATCCTCTTGCATTGTTGGTGGGAATGCAAACTGGTGCAGCCACTCTGGAAAACAGTGTGGAGGTTCCTCAAAAAATTAAAAATAGATCTACCCTATGACCTGGCAATAGCACTGCTAGGAATTTACCCAAGGGATACAGAAGTGCTGATGCATAGGGGCACCTGTACCCCAATGTTTATAGCAGCACTTTCAACAATAGCCAAATTATGGAAAGAGCCTACATGTCCATCAACTGAAGAATGGATAAAGAAGATGTGGTTTAAATATACAATGGAATACTACTTGGCAATGAGAAAGAATGAAATCATGCCATTTGCAGCAACGTGGATAGACTGAAAGGTATTATGCTGAGTGAAATAGATCAGTCAGAGAAAGACAGATATCGTATATTTTCACTCATACGTGGAACTTGAGAAACTTAACAGAAGATCATGGGGGAAAGGAAGGGGGAAAATAGTTACAAACAGAAAGAGAGGGAGGCAAACCACAGGAGACTCTTAAATACAGAGAAAAAACTGAGGGTGGATGGGGAGGGCGGGGAGAGGGGGAAAATGGGTGATGGGCATTGAGGAGGGCATTTGTTGGGATGAGCACTGGGTGTTGTATGGAAGCCAATTTGACGATAAATTATATTCATAAAAAATAAAAATTAAAATTAAATAAAAATATAAAAGAATGAGACACATTAACATTTTTAAGAGTTTATATGAGTGAAAATAAATTCCAGTGGGGCAGCATCCAATGTAGCAGATAGAAAGCACCCCTGAGGAGCTGTGCAAAATTAAAGAGCTTGATGGCAGAAGGGAGCAGGAAGAAGGAAGTTATACTAGGAAAAAGGTGAAACTAATTTAATACTGTGTGCCAGCTGTACTTCAACAACAAACAAATGAACAACAACAACAACAAAAAAACCCACAGCCAACCCACAGTTGGCTATTGCAGTCACTTTCTTTTAGGGGATGGCAGGGCTCTATCAGGTGAGGAGGAAATTCCTGATTGAAGATCCATTTCTGGGAGCACCAACACTGTGATTAAGTCTCAGTTTGGTGTCATGGGGACATAGCAGAAGCAATTGTATTTTGGTCCTGTGGCTTTGTTCTGGTTTTTGTCTTTTTGGTTTTTTTGTTTGTTTGTTTTTTGTTTTTGTTTTTGTTTTTTTTGCCCTTCCTCCCTTCCTCCCTCCCTACTTCTTTCTTCCACAAATATCTACTTCAAGTTCCCAAGAGTATAACAAAGCAGATGGGATTCTTGACCTTTTGTGCACTACACTCAATTAATTGTAACATGGTGTGAAATGTTCAATGATGGGAAAGTAAAGGTTTTTACAGGAGTCCAGAAGAGGGGCAAATAGTATAACCTGAGTGGAGGGGCGATCAGAGACTGCTTCCCCAAGATGGTGACTTCTGAGCTAAAACCTGAAGCCCTGACAGAAGGACATCTGATTAGGGATGAGGGTGGGGTTGGGTTCCTTTCCTTACCCCTTATCCAGAAGGAAGGGCTGGAGATGAAATAGAAATTTAGTGTGCATTGTGCTGAAAAATAAGATAAGGGAGCTCAGAGAGGTAGAAGGGAGCTCTAAGAGGAAGGCATATAATGGGCTCAGAATTTATTCTAAGGGCAGAGACACTGAGAGTCGTTGAAGGGAGTGACGTGACTGAATGTGTCTTTGGTGGGGGGGGAGTTATATGGCTGCAGCAAACACAAGGGCCACTGATGATCATATTTTATTGATCTCATTATATTCTTTAAAATAAATAAGTCCATAAATAACTCAAACACTGGAGAGTGAAATAGCTTCAAGGACACTTTTTAAGAGTAAGTCTCAACCCCCCCCCCCCCATTAATCATCTCTGTGGCCACATCTCTATCGTGTAACAGAAGAAGGCGGATCGTGATGAAATCCAAGCATCTGCAGGTAGTAGTTGCACAATGTATCCTTGGGATCATTGGCGTTCACTTTACACCAATTCAGCATTCCGCAAATGTAGAAATTAATGCTGGCTCCAGTCTCTTACTTCACAGAGTTTTTATCTTATGGGAAAGAAAGAATTAATAAGGACTGGAGAGAAAGAAGTGTAAGTGATACATGCGGTCTGCACAGCCAAAATGGCTCAGAAACCTACAGAGACAAAGAGGACCCTGTTAATGTCTAGATGGTGAGTAATGTCAGTAATGTCAGTCTTCAAAATAGCCAGAAAGGTTTAGATGGATGTGAACTCTCAGAACAAAAGGAAAGAACTGGATCATTAACCGGGCTGGAAAGTGTCCACTATACACATAAGTACTGAGAATGAGTGGTCTATAATGCTGTTCATTTAGAAGTAAGAATTTTATAAATGTTACAATTCTTCCAAAGTTTACCATTAGGCTGGCCTCACTGGCTGGTATTAGATGAAGTTTAAGTTTAGCTAGAATATGTGAACAGGGCTAATTAAAGAGTTTTAGAGTTCATGCTGGATTGGAAGTTGGAAAGGAGCAAACATAGCTGTTACAGGATGAGACTGTGTACGATGTCATAATAGGGGAGTAGAGGATTTCTAGAAGTAACTCACAGAAGGCCAGTTAGGAGCAGATTTTGTGCTTACAGGTTCAGTAAGGATCTATTTATCAGTCCTTGACTCAGTCACTAAAGTCAAAAATACTTACTACCTACTATACGTGTCTAATACATAATTTTGGGCATGAGGATAAACAGTATTTCTGCTTCCATGGAATTTTTAGCCTAGTGAGGGAGACAAATGGTAACAGAATAAGTAATAAGGAATATAATTGCAGACAGTTTTAGGAAGAAGATAAATAGAGGAATATGATGAAGATGGAAAATGTAGGGAGGGGGTATCTGGCGGCCCTGAGAATGCACTACTCAGATCTCCAAATGTGGGCATTACTGCCCTCCGATATCCATCAGCCTATTTGCATTAGGACCCCACTTTCCAGGGGCCTATTCCCAGTCAGTGATTCCAAGGCAGGGATTTGAATCAGGGATCCAAAGGTGTGGGAGATGTTTGAATTCTCTAACATACAACTCTCCAATGGCCATGCCAAGGACTCTCCGATGGCCATGCCAGACTTCCCTTTCAGTTGTAACACTGCTTCTGATGCTTTTACCCAACCTCCCTTCTTCCCCTCCCCTTCATTCAGAGTCAGGACTGCATTACTGTGGCTCTTCCAGCCTTTCCAGGGAGGATAATCCCCCATTTTCTCTCACTAGCATTCTCCCTGATAATTTGTGTTGCATGTTTAATTCTGTCTTGGTATTTTCTTCTTAGAGGGCTCAGTCTAACTCAGTGTCCTTTAAGTCAAGGTGGAGAGTAAGATCTGTAAGAGAAATTATATAAAAAAATACCAAATGATGGGGTGCCTGGGTGGCTTATTCATCTGAGCATCTGACTCCTGACTTCAGCTCATGTCATGATCTCACAGTTTGTGAATTTAAGCCTCCTGAGTTCAAGCCCCATGTTGTGCTCTGGGCAATTCCCACTCCCTCTCCCTCTCCCTCTCCCTCTCCCTCTCCCTCTCCCTCTCCCTCTCCCTCTCCCTCTCCCCCTCCGCCCTCAAAATAAATAAATGAATTTTTAAAAATACTAAATGATGGCAAAAATGTTGGATAAAGATATAAGGAGAAAATATTCCAAGCATAGGGAAGAGCTAGTGAAAATACTCTGAGAAAACATGCTCAAGAGATGGTTAGGAGGCCACTGTGGCTGGAGCATAGTAGGAGTGGGGGAAGACGATATCAGAGGACAGTAGTTCTAGGGGGGTATATGAACAGAAGGCTGCAACATCTTCTGGTATCCAGAAGCAAACTCCTCTGTCAGATGCCTGTTGGAGTCAGGTGCCAGGTCTTATTTTATTTAGCTTTAGAATTCTAGAATTTTAGGGGCGCCTGGGTGGCGCAGTCGGTTAAGCGTCCGACTTCAGCCAGGTCACGATCTCGCGGTCCGTGAGTTCGAGCCCCGCGTCAGGCTCTGGGCTGATGGCTCAGAGCCTGGAGCCTGTTTCCGATTCTGTGTGTCTCCCTCTCTCTCTGCCCCTCCCCCGTTCATGCTCTGTCTCTCTCTGTCCCAAAAATAAATAAACGTTGAAAAAAAAAATTAAAAAAAAAAAAAAAGAATTCTAGAATTTTAGGAATGATAAATCTGAACCGGAAGAAACAGGGACAACTGACAAGTCATGAGAATAATTACAGTTCAGTCTGTGGTCAAGCTTGAGGTTGGAGTTCCTGATGGCAGCTGGAGGAGGTCCCAGGGTATTTTCCATGCATTGGCTTTCCTCTGATTATCCTCATCCCTCTGTTCATTAATTACAAAGCAGAATCTCACCTCCGGGGTTGCACTTCTGGGGCTGTGACCTGAGTGTAGCTATTCCTCTCCATCCACTGTAGCCTGTCATTTAACCTCCCTTTGATTAATACCAGGAATCGGAGGCTGGCACAATCACAAGACGAAGCTGTAAGTTCAGGACTCCATGTACATCACGAGGTAGAAAAATAAGTAGAGGATCTGTTTCCTCCTCTACATGTTCTGGACCTTAGCTGGTTGAACATCAAATGCAAGGGCTAGAGGATCAGTTGAGAAATGAAGTGTAATAGGGTGTGTCCCTATAAATCTATATTTGCATATACTCAGGTCTTTATATTTTTGCAGCAGGCAAACCTCCTATACTTATTACATTCAAGCTTGGTTTCCTCTTCGGTAAAATGAAGAGTAATAATGCCAGATACACCTGTCTCACAACAAAGTTGTTGGGATATCTGGTACTGCTTAAGCAAGGGATTGCAATGCAGATGCTTACCATCTTCCTTTCCCTAACTCCAAAAGAAAAATTTCTTTCCTCACGCATTTTCTTACATATTTCTACCCCCTTAGGTGAATTTTGTGTTTGTCAGCCCCTTTTTTTGTATTAATCCTGGCATTATTTCCTGGTATGATGACGAATTTGGATCAGAGTGAATTAAAATTTACCCAGGACAGGGGTTAAAAAAATAGAAGGAAAAGGGGTAAGAAAGATAAGACCCAAGCAGGCTAGAGAAAAGAATATTCTCTTTGATCTTCTTTGAGCTCCTCCAGGAAATAAATATTTTAAATTGTATAATTATCTATTATCACTGTACTATATTTCCTTGAATGCAATTTTATGTCAAGATTGTATCATGTAAATTCAAGTTTTATGAGTTACAAATAAAATTATAAAACAGATGGGAAATTATTTTAGGATTATAAGAATGAGAGCCATTGCTATCTTTGGAGCTACTATGTTTGATGGTAAATTTTCAACTTTGTATCAGATAACAAGTTCCTGTCCAAGCCCTTCCACTTAATCGTTTCAGAGAGGTGCCCACCACGAGGAGTTTCTGTGTGGAAACTTAACCACCAGTTCCTCATGAAAGAGAAAATAATATAAATTTGCTTACTTCCCATGTTTGTGATGAAGAGCACGACTTAATACGTGAGCTGCTTTGAGATTATGAATCATTGTGCTGGCATGAGCTGTACATGTAGACACACACATGAAAACTTTGAAATATTCTTATTCTTGACACATTCCTTAAAGAGTTAAATATGTGGGTTTTTTTTAAAGTTTATTTATTTATTTTGAGAGCAAAAGAGAGCATGAGCAGGAAAGGGGCAGAGAAAGAGGGAGACAGAGAATCTTAAGCAGGGTCCATGCTGTTAGTACAGAGCCCGATGTGGGACTCAGTCTCACGAACCAAGAGATCATAACCTGAACTGAAATCAAGAATCAGACACTTAAATGACTGAGCCATTAGGCGCTCCTGTTTTGTGTGTTTCAATGCTAGTTTTATTTATTTATTATTTCCTTGTCTTTGTTATATATTCAAAAGTACATATGATGTTGATAATAAATGGTCAGCATACACACACACACACACACACACACACACACACACACCCCTACACCTACCTGTAGCTACTACCCATGTGTCCAAGGTCTATTATTTGGTAGCTAGGAGAGAAGAAAGAACAAGTCAATTAAGAAAAGAGCTGAAGGGGTGCCTGGTTGGCTTAGTCAGCACTGAGTATGGAACCTGCTTAAGATTCTCTCTTTCCTTCTCTCTCTGCTTCTCCCCTGCTTGCACCCTCATGCGTGCTCTCTCTCTCTCTCTCTCTCTCTCTGAAAGAAAGAAAGAAGAAAAGAAAGAAAAAAAGAAAAGAGCTGAAGAGATCCATGGGAAGAAAACCGTGGAAAATGGGTGTCCCCATGGATCTGAGCCACCCTGAGCACAAAGCATTAAAGCTTTGGATGCCAGGTGCTGTAGTTTGAATGTTTGTGTCCCCTCAGAATTCATATGCTGAGATGCTAATGTATGATTAGAGGTGGTATCAGGAGATGGGAACTTTGGGAGGTGTTTAAGTCAGGAGAATAGAGCTCTCATGAATGAGATTGATGCTTTTATAAGAGGGACTCCACAGAGCTCCTAGCCCCGTCTGCTGTGTGAGGACACAATGAGAATTCTGCTGCCCTGAGGAGGGCGCCATGATCTTGGACTTCCAGCCTCCAGAACTATTAAAAGAAATTGCTGTTGTTTATAAGCCACCCAGTCTGTTGTTTTGTTGTAGCAACCTGGACAGAGTAAGACATCAGGAGCCAAAATTTGATACAGAACTTGTGAAGAAGGCACAGAGAAACAGAAGAGGGGAGAGAGACAGAGAACTATGGAGATTTATAGAAGTAAGAAATTAAAAGGATGATGACAATAACAAACACTCAGCATTTACTAAGTGCTAGGCAGTCCTAAATATATGTATTATATTGTAATATAATGTATAGCATATAATGTATAATATAATGTAATATAATATAATACAATGTATATATAATATATAATATAAATTATTAACATACAATACATATAATGTGTATTGTGTTATATATGTGTATCTAGACATAAACATACATAAGTGCACCTCTAGACACACAAATATAATCATTTATTTCTTACAGCATCGTTGAGGTAGGTAAATTAGTATGCATATGACATCCTGCCTCTAGAAAACTGAAGCAAAGAGAGGTCAAGTGCATAAGAGAGCTGGGATATGAATCCCAGAAGTCTGTCTCTTATATTCACACTGGAAACTATTATATTCTGCTGCCTGGTTTCAAATAAGAGGGTTTTTGTTTTGTTTTGCTTTGCTGTTAGCTGGATCTTAAAAGGTTAGAAATGGAGTGACAAGGGGCTCATTAAGCAGAAGAAATAACCTAAGATGGAGTATGGAGGTGGGCAGCTCGCTGTAGTGTAGTAGAATGGTGTAAGGTAATGGTAACTGGTTATTTGTAGGCTGTCCAGGACAAATGGTCTGAGAATTCGGGATCCTGTTTCTCAGCCTGTCATCTAAGGCTCCAGGGATTACGTCATAGGGTAGTAGAAATTCCAATGATGGAAGGTTTCATCAGTCCCCACTTTAATTACAAATGATGAGTTGGAAGCCGTGGGGACTCAGAACAGAACTCGTCATTTATGATAGCTGTTGCCCCAAAGTTGTATCTTCTCACAGTCGAATTCCCCATGGCAGTTGCACTGGACAAAGGTGGCATGCCCAGACAGGAAGGGCGTCTTCCAATGGCTGAGATTTCTCAGGAGATCCTGCCTAGCATCACCTCTCTTCTGCCCGCTGCTCTGAGGATTCCCTGTAATCATTTGTCCTTGATCAGAGGCTGGACCCTCTTCTGTCTCATCTCCTAAGCACAGGGCCCAGGACTCTGAGGCAATATGACAGCATGTGAGTTGCCATGGTTCCAACTGGCTCCTCTCTGTGGACTCCTTGTTCTCACACTTCCTGGGCTGGGAATGTCTCTCCTCTGCAAGGGCAGATGCCATATACCCAGTGTCCTGCCAACTTAGTTAACAAGCACTTATTGATCACTTACTGAATACCAGATGCCAAATAAGTTGTATTGGAAGATGCAAAAGAAATAACAAACATAGTGCCTGTAGAAGTATAGACCCTAATGGGAGTAGAAACCATTCTTGGAACGAAAATAAGGTGGTTATGATTTAACAAGACGCACATGTAAAATGATTTATTATATTTAATTACAGTTCTGCACCGTTTCTTAAAGATGGGACCAAAGGAAATTGCGATAACTAACGGTTCCTAAATGCTGTTCTTAGGAGAGTAAACATTCCATCAGAGCCACCAAAACCAAGAGCATAACACGACCTGTAGTAAAACCAGCATAGGCTTGACCAGAGCAAATACGTGTGTATTGCTCAGCACGGTGGGGAGAGGTGATCCTTCCCACACTGTTAATGATTCCTGATCCACGTCTTCTATGAGAAAAACCCATACCTTTATTTTACAAGTTCAAGATTAGAAGGATTTTCGAGGAAAGTCTAAAATGTTGAGTGAAGGGGCGCCTGGGTGGCTCAGTCGGTTGAGTCCGACTTCGGCTCAGGTCATGATCTCGCGGTTTGTGAGTTTGAGCCCAAAGTGTTTGTATAGAATGTATATATGTGTGGAGGGACGCAGTATACAAAATTTTCAAGGCAGCATTGATCAAGGGCAGCTTCTTGGAAGAAGTGTGTTTTGAGTTACTTCTGGTAAGTAGGAAAGAGTGTACAATAACCCAAAGATGTAAGAAAATTCCAGGAAACATTCCAGAAAATCTTGGATTCCCTACAGGCTGATTTGGCTACAGGGCAGGGTTAGCAGATTTAAATATGTAGGCAATAAAAATTACTTATAAAAGATGTGTAATTACAGGTGAAGGAAGACCTTGAATTTTGGATGCTATTCCCCAATTAATCATATTTACAAAACTAGATGGTTATTTAGAAATTAACGCTGATTTCAAACTAATTTAGAATGACATAGTGAGACTTGTTTAATTAATAGATTTTAAATTGTTCTGATCTCTTCTGAGAGAACAGGAGAGAGACAGAGGTAAAGAACAAGGCTGTATTTAAATCATCACAAATAATTGATATCCTTTAGATTGAAACAGAGAAATTAGACCTCTGTGTTAAAAGAAGGAACCAGTGAGGCAAAATGATGAGGGGGAGAGATGGGGAATGGAGAGAGAAAGGGAGGAGCTTCAGAAAACTGTAATGGAATAAGAGGAAGAGGGCAAAAGAGGGTGAAATGAGGCAGTGGTAATGACATGTTTAGAAATAAACTTTGAAAAAGACCCTTGTTTAGCTTGGTGTGAGCTAATCTGAGCTTTCTCATCTAGAGAAGTCCTATGTGGCATTTTGGAGACGTTGTTACGAAGGAGCACTGAAGCTACTTTGTGTTAGTTTTGTATTAGGGGCATATCTCTGCCATATATATTGTTTCTCCTTTCAAATTCACGATTCAGATCATCTGTTCCTCCTGTTCGGAGACTGAGGAGCTGAGAGGTCAGTCACAAGGTGCTGTTAGTGGAAGCCCCAACCGGAGGGATCTAACACCAAGGAAACAGAGACTCTCCTCTAACCCTCTAAATGGTCAGCCGTCAGCTGTGGGTTGACCACCTTCACTCACCATTTGCTCTGTTGGCTTGAGTAGGAAAGGGATGGGAACCAGGACCAAATACCAAGAAGTTCAGGTATTGGGGACTCAGGTGCGCTAAAACATTAAAAGGAAAGCTAGGATACAAGGAAATTTAATTTTGTCACCTTCTAGTCCTAGGTTCATGCTGTTCTTTGTTTTTCTATATCTTCAATGAAATAAATGCCTTCTGCAGAATGCTCATTACCGAGACAAGGAGCCTGGGCCCTACATTCTATAGTATATCCGGGAATTAATATTGAGACCTAGGTGACATCTTTCACACCCCTCCCACATCTAATCTGTCCTAGGTCTATCCTACTTTGAAAATATTTGAATCTGTCATTATCTCCGTCTTTAATGTCTATGCTGTTATGCACAAAATCATTACCACTTGCCTGGATTGCTGCAAATGTCTCCTAAGGGTTTTTCTTTTTTCTTTTTTTAAATCTCTGCTATCCGTTCCCATTCCCCAATCCCCCATCTATAATCTCTGATCTTTCTACAGCCAGGAGAATCTTCCAGAAAAGAAATCTGATCATGTCATCCCTCTGCTTTGCTAACCATCCAGCAGCTCTCTATTGTCCTCATACATAAACTCCAGGTACCTTATAATAGGTCTGCATAACCTGGCCCCTGCTCAGTTCTCTGAGAATTTTTAAATAGCTTATTCTCCCCCTTGTGATCTGTACTCAAGCATGTTCAATTTCTCTCATTTCCTTCAATGCACAAGGCCTGGTTTCCCTTTGAGGCTTTTGCACATTCTGTTCCCTCCTCTCTGAACACACTCCTTCTCCCTGTGCCCTTGCCCTACTCCTGTTTATGTGCTTCATTTCTTTCCAAAAGTGCCCCTTGCCCCAGGGCCAGGGTAAGTGTTCCTGTAATGTTTTCTCATTTTGCCCTGTCACTTCTTCCTTCTCTATTTGTTTTGCCTCTGTCTTTTCCACATGCTCATCTCCTTCATGGAGTTCCAAAGTAACAGACTATGTTTGGCCTATTCATCATCATGTGTCAGAATTTAGCACAGCGTCTAGCACAAAGTAAGAAATTAACGCTTGTACATGGATATAATACATTTCAACCAGGCATTTCACAAATCCTTTAATATCTTGGAGATAAGCAAGGATTTTGTGGCTAGATTAGTAGCTAGTTGAGCTGATAGCCCTTAAGAACTCTCTAGAAAGGGGCGCCTGGGTGGCTCAGTCTGTTAAGCGTCCGACTTCGGCTCAGGTCATGATCTCACGGTTGGTGGGTTCAAGCCCCGCATCGGGCTCTGTGCTGACAGCTTGGAGCCTGGAGCCTGCTTCAGATTCTGTGTCTCCTCTCCCTCCCCCACTCAGTCATTGTCTCTCTCAAAAATAAATTTAAAAAAAACTCTCCAGAAAAAAAAATTTATATATTATATATGTTATATATATTTTTAGATATCATAAATATAATATATGTAGTGTAATACATAATTATAATATAATGACTGTATGTAATATATATATATTATCTGCATATATATATATTCCCAGTGCCAAAGATCACTGCAAGTGGTGGTAGCTTTAAACATGTCCTGAATGTGGGATATGGTCTTACAGTGTTTCTGAGCTATGGTTTGTGGCACACTGAAAATACCACGTTCTCTGCTGAGGAGGCATGGAGTACTCATAGAACGGTATAGAAACAAGTTTCAGCTATTTATTTATCTCATTACCACATGGGTCAACTGGAATAAACAGAACAAAGAGGGACTTTGACTTGGGAGTTGCCCAGACCCCGGTTGAAACCCTGTGTTGGATGCATATCTCTTGAAGAACGTCAGCGAAGTTATTTAAACTTGTTCAGCCTCAGCTTCCTCCTGGGGAAACAGGAATGGAAATACTTCCCAAAGAACTGTGGAAAATGTATCTGTAGCACCTACCACAGCGGTTGGCACACGGACTTTTTAAAGTAAATAAACATTCTACATGAGGCCGGTGTGAAGTGATGAGCTTAGTTTTCATTCAACATGTTTTTATCAAGTTTGCGTGTTGTGAGAGGCCCTCGTCTAGAGTGGAGTACAAAAATACCTATGAAACTCCACCCTTTGGAAGCACAGGCCAAAAAGAATGACAGAAATGGTGACGTGATAGCATGGAGAACTGTATGAATAGATGCCATCATGTCGAAAGTGCCCTGAAAAACATTGGAAAGTGCAGTAATGGCAGGTGCTGCCAGGGATATGAGGATAGGAAGCCAGCATGCACCGCTGCTTGTACAATCGATGGGTGTAGACATTCTGGAGAACATTCCAGTCACACTTGGTCAAATTAAGTGTTGGACTAGTCTTGCTCCTCAAGTCTTTGCTGGCTGTGTATTCAAAAGGGATTTTCCTATGTGTATCTACAGATACATTCATTACAGAGTCAGGGGGAAGGATTGTTAAGAGCCCCACCTTGGAGCATCAGGGCAGGTGAAATGTGGCAGCCGTGCATCATGGGATAGTGGAGTCATGAGTCACAGCATCCTGGATGTTCAATAGCCACAGAAGAAACAGAACAAGAAATACAACAGACTTTCATTTATATACGTGAAAATATATACTAACCACAGAATGACAACATACATACAAGAACTCACATAAACAAAAGCGTACTGGCTAAATATATTAGACTAATTGCCTATGATGTGGGGAGGAAATGGGGGTACAAGGGAATGAAATAAATAAGCAAGAATAGGTCCTTGTAAGGACATTTCATAAAAATTTTTCATGAACTGAGGAGTATGCATTAGCCGACCCTGTCTACCATTGGGGCATAGGGGGAAGTGATAAAGAACTTCTTAGGGTGAGGGGGAAAATACCACAGAACAGCATTCACTCCTTTAACAAATATTTATTTTTGTGCCTAGCATTACTTGCTGAGAAAAGACAACAGAAGATTCCAAATACCTGAACCTAATGGTGCTTAGATTAAAAAAAAAAAATTTTTTTAATGTTTATTTATTTTTGAGACAGAGAGAGACAGAGCATGAACGGGGGAGGGTCAGAGAGAGAGAGGGAGACACAGAATCTGAAACAGGCTCCAGGCTCCGAGCTGTCAGCACAGAGCCCGACGCGGGGCTCGAACTCACGAACTGTGAGATCACGAACTCTGAGCCATAGTCGGCTGACTGAGCCACCCAGGTGCCCCTAGATTTTTTTTTTTTTTTAGTGGGCAAGCAGATTGTAAAGTACACAGATTAATACACACTGACACCTCATGTGGCAAAATGCTAGGAAGAAAAAGAAACAGAGGTAAGAAGTTAAGTGAATTTGGGGCTCCTGGGTGGAGGTCAGTTAAGTGTCTGACTCTTGATTTCGGTTCAGGTCACGATCTCATGTTTCGTGACTTTGAGCCCCACATCGGGCTCTGTCTGATAGCATGCAGCCTGCTTGGGTTCCCTCTCCTTATCTTTCTGCCCCTCCCCACTTGCTCTCTGTATGTTTCTCAAAAGAAATAAAAATACACTTAAAAGAAAAAAAGAAGTTAAGTGAATGTAAGGAAGAACAAGGAACACTCAAACTAAGGCCAAGGAAAGTCTGGAAAGGTGGCATTTGAGGAGAGACCCTCTGAGAATCGAGGTTGTGGACTTAAAGGGTTCTGGTACCAGTTTCACCATGGGGAAGATTGTTCTCTATACGAGCAAGTGATGGTCCAGCACCAGCTGGGGTCCCACAGTTCAACACAACTCTGACACCACTGCCTACCAAGAGATAGTGTCAGACCTCACAGGTTCAGAGGTCAGTCCTACAAGAATGCCCCTCCCCCCTCGCCTCCCACTTCAGACACCAGTTGCAAAGCCAGTTATCACCTGTGCTTCTTACTCACTGGCTGTAAATCAGAGGCTCCCATGACCCTCCCTTGGGTTCAGTTAATTTGCTAGAGTGGCTCCCAGAGCTCAGAGGAACATTTTACTTACGAGATTACCAGTTTATGATAAAGGGATATAACTCAGGAATAGCCATATGGGGGAGATGCATACCAGAAGGGCACGGAAGCTCTCCACTCCCTCTTCAGGGGGACCACTTTCCCCATGTTGACCAATGTGGAAGCTTTCCAAACCTAGTCTTTCCAATTTTTTGTTTGTTAGTTTTGTTCTTAATGGAGGCTTCATTACATAGGCACAATTGATTAAATCACTGGCCTTTGGCAATTGATTCAACCTCCAGCCCCTCTCTCTTCCCCAGGAGTTTGACAGGTTAGACTGAAAGTTGGCTCCACTGACAACCAGTCCCCCACACTTAGGTGCTTTCCAAAAGTTGCCTCATTAAGAAAATACCTTGCTCACTTTCATCATTTAGGATATTTAAGGGTTTTAGGAGTTCTGTGTCAGAGTAGGAGATGAGGACCAAATATATATTTCTTCTTATAAATCACAGTATCACAGGGAATAAATACCAGATTGCTTAGGCCATGATTGGTGAACAATAAGTGAGCTCATAGTCTTGAAACAAGGAAAAAGTCCAACATGACTGAAGTGAAGGAATGAGAAGAACCATGTGGAAGGGGAGGTCAAACAGAAGGCATGAACCAGACCATGTAGATGTCAGAGGTCAAGGTTAGATATTCTGAATAGGATGGGAAGCCAGTCACAGAGTTTGAGCTGGGCAATACATGATTTGACTTCCTTTTTACAAAAGTTCACTTAGGCTGCTGTTGGGGACCCTTTGTGGAGGGCAGGGTCAAGAGTAGAAGCAGAAATCGGGGCACCTGGATGGCTCAGTTGGTTAAGCGTCCAACTTCAGTTCAGGTCATGATCTCGTGGTTCATGAGCTCCAGCCACATATCAGGCTCTGTGCTGACAGCTCACATTCTAGAGCATGCTTCAAATTCTGGGTCTTCCTCTCTCTCTTCCCCTCACCTGCTCACACTCTCTCTTTCTCTCTCTCAAAAATAAATAAACTTGAAAAAAAGAAAAAAAGAGTAGAAGCAGAGACAGGCAGGAGACTATTACACTCATCAGGCAGGAGATGATGATGGGTTGGACTGGGTGTGATCAGGGCTTCAATGGAATGTTTGCTTTATTTTTCTTCATACAAGCTCTGGAAAGGACATTTTAGGATAGGGGACATAATTTGAACTGCCTCAGAGATAAGAACTGCCAGGTGATTTAGGGCATATGGAGGGTGAGGGAGGGATGAAAATACAGATGTAAGGGGGCGCCTGGGTGGCGCAGTCGGTTAAGCGTCCGACTTCAGCCAGGTCACGATCTCGCGGTCCGTGAGTTCGAGCCCCGCGTCGGGCTCTGGGCTGATGGCTCAGAGCCTGGAGCCTGTTTCCGATTCTGTGTCTCCCTCTCTCTCTGTCCCTCCTCCGTTCATGCTCTGTCTCTCTCTGTCCCAAAAATAAATAAACGTTGAAAAAAAAATTAAAAAAAAAAAAAAAAAAAAGAAAATACAGATGTAAGAAAGACTGAGGCCAGATTCGGAAGGGCTGAATTGAAAAACTACAGTTTGGACGCTTTCCTGTAGAAAATGGCACCACCAGGGGAACAGACGGATGCAAACGTCAGCTTTTATAAGGTAATTATGGGAGCCTTGAAAGTGATGATTTAGAAGCAGCAGAAAGCGAGAGGTGAGCAAAACTTAGACTGAAATCATAGCAGTTCACGATGATAAGAAAAGGCATGTTCATGTAATTAAGTATCTAAGGTACTTAAATGTTCTGCATAATGGATATGATAATTATACCCACCACACTGGTTTCTTGTAAAGTTAAATGAGTTAGTGCCTGAAAGGTGCTTAGAATAGGATTTGACACGTGGTAATCCCTCAATAAATATTACTTATTATTTATATAAGTAGTAATGATATTATTTCTGTGTACTGTTCTATGTACTAGTACTCTATGTGTTTGGTCTGTAGGAACTACACAGAGAATATATAAATGTTGGTCATTTGATTGGGGCAGAAAGTATTGACGGAGCTAGTGTCTCAAATAACTGTAACAGCAAACCTAAAAGCTGTATTGGTGTTACATATATGCTCTGGGAAGGTCTATAGAGCAGAAGTAACTTAGAATGAGTCACGTGGGACATTTGTTTGGTGGGGGGGAGGAGGAGGATTTGAGAAAGAACGATGGACATGAATGCTTAGGCAATGGAAGAGCAAGATGTGGTGTGGTATGAGGTTGAAAACATGGGCTTTGAAATCTACTGGCTGTGATCAAATCCTTGCTGTGCTATGTCCAAGCATTTTGGGGTTTGACAGCTTCCTCCCTTTAAATCTCAGGGTCCTCCTCTTGAAAATCATGTTACGTATCTCATGACAAATCTTGTGCATTTCATCCCTGATAAAAAAAATAAGGTAATGCAGGTGAAATGCTTTGCTTGTTCTCTTAAGAGAATGACCAATATTGTTGTTATATTGTTTATTATTATGATTCAGCCAACTCATATACAGGGCATTGCCAGGTTCTGCACACTGATTTCTGTCTTCCTTTGAAGGTGACTCTCTCACCCTGTGTAGAAGGGCAAACCCTGGCTTGACACTGAATTTTGTTTCCTTGGTTGCTCCTGCCACTGCCTCAATATCAAAGAAATATCCTTTAAGATTTAATGTTCTTAAGCATAGCTGCCCCTCTTACCTTAAGAATGTGGCATTTTGATGTGACTTGCAAACTTTCAGAATGGAAGATGCTCTGTGGTAGTGTTAGTATAATATATAGCCCTCGTGTGGCCATGAACGGGTATCAATATCCCAGACTGCTAATGAGTCAGAACATCATCCTCATGTATTGGGTTGTTCAGAAATTCTACTGTGCAGATGTTTATGAGTGACATATGGTGAAGTGGAGATTTTCTTTTTAGGCAACAAAATCAGTTTCCCTCGTCTTCTTTCCCTACCCTTCTGTCTTTTCACATTAAGACCGAGTTAGAGCATTTCCCTGCCCAAAGAAACATCCACATGCGACTATTAATGGGATGTTAACAACTATAGTCACAGAGGGCTGGAGGGATCTTTAAAATACTTAGTTCAACTCTTACATATTGTTGTGTCTTGGAAGGTAAAGTGACCCCTGGAGTGAACAGTTTACTACCTTCTGAGACCTCCCATCCCAACTTTGGACAGCTATGTCTGCTCAAATATTACTTTATTTATATACCAGTCTTAAAATGCATTTCCTTGTAGCCTATACCTATTTGGTGAGACCCAGAGTTCTATACTTCTTTTATTTGAGCACCTCAAATATTTTAAAACACTGAGCACATGGTCCTGAGTCAGCCCTATCTTATGTTTCTTGCTTGGCTTCTCTTACTCAACTGTCCTGTCATTTTCCTCTGAAATTGTCACTTACTGTGCTCTTGGGCACGGAACTGAGTGATGCTCAGGTGACACTCCTTCACTTCTTTCAATTACCTAGAGAAGATAAGGAAGTAAAGGTGGGCAAGTAACCTGCGTAAGCTCATAAAACTAGGAGCAGTGTAGATGGGATCCAATCCAGGTCTACCTGAAGCAGTGTAGTTTGCTGACAAATATACTATGTTGACTTCCCTCTTTATTTGAAACTCCTTATGCAAAATTCAAAGCAGCATTACCATAACGGTAATAATACTCATCTTAACATTATGACTAATATATTTTTTCAACGTTTTATTTATTTTTGGGACAGAGAGAGACAGAGCATGAATGGGGGAGGGGCAGAGAGAGAGGGAGACACAGAATCGGAACCAGGCTCCAGGCTCTGAGCCATCAGCCCAGAGCCTGACGTGGGGCTTGAACTCCCGGACCACGAGATCGTGACCTGGCTGAAGTCGGACGCTTAACCGACTGCGCCACCCAGGCGCCCCACATTATGACTAATATTAATCACTAGGATTTATAGAGAGCTAACTGTTCCTTTATTAACTCTTTTCATCTTCACAGCAGTGTTGAGGTTCTCATTTTATAGATAAGGAAACCAAGCCACAAAAAGTTCTAGTAACTTCCTCCAAGTTTTGTAGCTGCTAAATGGCAGACCTAAGATATAAAGCCTGAGAGTCCACCTTGCGAGACCCTGTTCTCTGAAGCATTATACTATAACCTGTACTCCCAAATCTTGTGTTATCCCTTGGGATGCGGTCTGAGGCAGCACACATCTGTGTCAGCAATGTCTCACTTGTGCCTACTGAACTAGGTGATATTCCTGTGTGTTTGTGTGTGCACACTTTATTTCATATGAAAATTCCTCGTGTTCTTAAGCCCAGTCTTCCCCACACTGTAATTGTTCAGTGGGATTTTTCGCAGGCCTACCATTTATCCCTATCAAAGGCCAGATTTAAGGATTCAGTCCATTGACTCAGCCTGATGAGACTTGTTTTGTTCCCTCATTGATCATTCCATACCCACTTTCCAAACTTTGTGCCAATTACGAAACTGATAAGCACATCTTCTAGCCTTCATCTAAGTCATTAAAAAAATTTTTTTTGTACAAGATTGAACTTATACATTCAGAGGGGAAGGATCCTTAAACTTCTAGGAGGATCTTTATTCTTTAAGCATTTGACAGATGCATTAAGGCACACTCTGCAGCAGGCATCATAGTAGCAATGGTAAATGCAACTTGTAGGAAAAAATAGACTCTTACTTCCTCACGGCATTTTTAGCCTACACGTGAGAGAAATATATTAATCAGATAATAATTCAAATTAATGGTATGTATCCTGAAAACGCTATGCACGATCAGTGGGTCAAAAGTTGTTCCTCTGAAGAGGTGGTTGCACTGACATTGCCACAGTGACCTGGGCTAAGTACAAAGTGGGGAGAAAGGGGAGACCAGCCTTTGTAACAAATTCTCTGGCAAGAGGTGACTTTAAAGTGGTTAAACCACTGTCTTAACAGGATGTGAAACTGTTGACGACAGAGCATTTGCATTAGGGTACATCTAAACAACATTCTAGTTAAGTTGTCCAAATTTGGTGCTTTGTGTGGTGTGGAGATATGCCATAAAGCAATAGTGCCCTGCATTATTAAAAAGTTCCTGCAATGAAACAACATGGGAAATCCTGAGTGAATCAAAGTTGAACTTGTTTCTTAACTGTAGAATTTTCAGATCCTTTGTTATATTTATGTATATTGCGAATCTCTATGAGGGCATTCTAGAATATGGTGTTAACTAAATTTACTTGATTTTTTTTCTGTGCCATACCTCTTAATATTTTTCCAGTTTTCAGAATAGTTTGGGAAATACTGATCTAGTTTAACCCAACCCCTTAATACCCACTGCTTCAAGCCTCTCTAAAATATCCCTATCAGATTATTATTGAGTCCTTGAATAGCTTCAATGATGAGAAATACAACCAATGATTTTTTTTCAAATACATGGAATACTTAGGACTCTGTCTAATTATCTTAGTCTTGTGAACGTATCTTGGTTGCTTAGTCCATTGGTACCCAGAGCATAGAAATGGTAATTCTATTTTGTGATTCCCAGGAGGAGAAATGTATATTCCAAAGGTGAACACTAGGTTGAGGCAGAACCACTGAAGCCTGAATTGGTCATATTTTATTTTTATAAGAAAGCCACTTGATGCTCTACAAGTACCATTTTCTAAACCTCATTAATAAATAAAAAATAAAGAGCCTGCATATGAATAAATGATGAAAGTACCTCCCTTGGTAATTTTTTTAAGTTTCTGAAAATAGTTCCAGTCTTCATCTATAAACTTAATGCAGTTAGAAGAGCTCCTGAGAATGTCATTATGTTGCATGTTTGTTGGTAGAAGTGGAGAGACAGAGGGAACCCCATCACTTGTAATATAAGATACCTTTGAATATGTAGATCACTTACTCAGTGCAGATTATTTACAGTGTTTTTCAAGATACTGTGGATAGTGTAATGTCAAAAACGGGCAAAATTTATAGATGGTAAGTGAAGAAGATTCAGATGGCATATTGGAGTAGAACTGATCACTTTAATATGCTAATATATCACCACTGTTCCTAGGATAGGCTTCTATTATTACTCATATATCACGTTAAAGTGTTTACATGTCTTTCTCAATACCAGTGTGAGAGGGGGTTTTTTGCCTTTTTTTTTTTTAAGGTCAGGGCCATGTGTGATTTAACTTTGTATTTCTAATGCTTAGCATACCTCCTAATATAAAGGTTTAAGAATTGTTTAATTTTTCATTGTAATGAATTTCATATTCTAAGAATTGTATCTCTGAGACCCAGTAGAATTTCAATCGTGAAAGTTTAACAAAATCACTCTTGATGGCGGTATAAGCCCAGCTGGTAGGTTGAAATCAGAATTTGTGTGGGAGTACTTATACCAAGGAGATTGATAAGTACAGTTGACCCTGGAACAACATGGGTTTGAACTACACAGGTCCATCTATACATGGGTATTTTTGCAGTACAGTACTGAAAATGTGTTTTCTCTTCCTTATAATTTTCTTAATAACATTTTTTCTAGCTTACTTTATTATAAGAATAAAGTATATAATATATATAACATACAAAATATGTGTTAACTGTTTATGTTACTGGTGAGGCTTCTGAAACTCAACAGTAGGCTGTGAGTAGTTAAGTTTTGGGGGAGTCAAAATTTATGTGCAGATTTTTCAGTGAGTCAGTGCATGTGTCCGCATGTCGCATGGGTCACTGTCCTTAACCCCCGTGTTGTTCAAGGCTCAGCTGTACTACAAATGATACCCCCTCCCCAGTAGGAAGTTGGTTGGTGACCACTTACCAGCCCAACACTTTCTATGCCTCATACATTTGCTCCTCAACTCCATTTCCTTTTGTCTTGCTCTTTGATGCAAGCACTTGGAAGATATTGCGGATTTAGACTTGCTTCTTTAACCTTGGCTGCTCCTGTGCCTGACCTTGAAAAAATTATCCCTGATTCTTTACACACACACATGCATGTGTGTGTGCCTCTGTCTGTCTCTTTATTTCTCTCTCCCAAACTCAGTGGAAACAAGGCTAATTCAGACATTGCCTTTGAGGGAAATAAATTTGGGTTGGAGTCTAGTAATTATGGACCATAGCGTGTACATAGGGAAAAGCATGGATTTCACTATTTGAGTTGGAATCTGCCCTTCACCTCCTTGATCTGTGTCTTTGAAGGAGTTACTTGAACTCACTAATGCTCTGTTCTGTAATCTGTAAAGGAGATATTAAAACCAATAACACCAGTTTACTGTAAGGATTGAGATCATGCATCTAAAATAATCTAACAGAGTGTCTGGTACAGAATAGGTAGACAATAAATATAGCTATCTTATTATGCCATGTTTTTCTTTGAGGATTAGAACTGGATCTTTACTCTGTCAGCAGCACATCTGTGTGTAAATATGAATCGGAGACAAAGGACCTGGAATAGATGCCAGGCTTTGCCACTTAAGGGTTGTATGATCTGGGCAGAACTCTCTGAATCTCAGCTTTCCCACTTGAGAAAGAGGATAATGATGTCTCACTTGCCTCCCTCACAGTGCAGTTAAGAGAATCAAATGATGTAATAAATCTGAAAGAAGACTGAAAACAAATATGAGAACATGAACCAAGAGGTGGCTTAAAAATGCATATATCGGGTCTCCTGGGTGGCTCAGTCAGTTGAGCACCTGACTCTTGATTTTGGCTCAGGGTTCATAGGTTCAGCCCTGCATCAGGCTCCATGCTGCACTGTCTTGGGATCCTCTCTCTCTCTCTCTCTCTTTCTCTCTCTCTGTTCCTTCTCTGCTTATGCTCTCTCTTTCAAGATAAGTAAATAAACTTTTAAAAATGCATGTATCATTAACAAACAATTCTACCTTTTAGGAATTTAACTGGAAAAACTCTTAGAAAAAGGATACATACAAAATATGCATAAAACAGATCATTGTAGTGGTGTTATTGATAAGAAAATTGAAAATAACCTAAATACTAACTGAGAGAGACTATTAAGTAGATTAAAACACATTCACCTAGTGCAATGGTCTGTAGACATTAAAGCTATTTTATAATAAACCTTTTATAATAATGTATACCACATTGTTTTAAAGAAGCTATCACTGGGTAGTAGGATTCTTGGTGACTTTTCTTTCTGCTTCTTTGTATTTTCTAATTACTTTATGATTCATATATACCAGTGGTATAATAATAATAATAATAATAATAATAAGCATTTTAGAACATTATCATTGTGTTGGATGTACTACTTTAAATAGTAAAAATTAGAAGATAGGTTATAAAACAGTGCACAAAGTATGAAGAACATAGTGGCAATACTAATGTGTGAACAGAGTGGGTCATGAGTAAATGTTTTTATATTTTCTGCATTTTGGTCTCTTAACATTTCTGCATTGAGTACATATTACCTTTATGATTAGGACGGAAGCACTACAATAAAATGTATCGTGAAACATGGGGTATCAATATTTAGATGTTGACATTGTTACCATCTAATCAGTGATATTTACCATGCAAGTGAAGATATTTTTTTTTGAAGATACTTTTCTGATCACCTCCAGAATGGCTGACACTAAGAGGATATTCTAAAATGATCATCCCTTCATCTTCGGAGTCTCATGGTTGTAAGACTGGACACAACACCTTGAAAATTATTTGATACATGTTAGTGTTTCCTATCTTTTTATATTAATTGGGGAGAGACAGGTAACTCCATAAAAATTGGACTTTTCAAGTCAATTTAGCTCATTCTTTCCAACTTTAGAAAAATCTGCTATTATCATACATTAAAGGCAGCATTGAAAAAAACGTGGCCATGATGGTAGGGATAAGTGTGGGGAAGGTTAGCTGAAGTGTGAACCTTATATGGCTACTGAAAAGAAACATTCCATACAGGCCTCCCCAGTGGGGAGGGCTGTAGTAGACTGCCCTACTCCTATTTTTCTGCCGGATAGGCCTCAATACCAAGGAACTGGATCTCAGAAGCTTAGTTTCTACTGAGTGATCATACCTCCCTGGCAACAGCTTATTGATCAAGGTGTCCTGGAATGACTTGTATGCAAGTAAAATTCATAAGACACGGGTTGTGTGTATCTCAGAAAGGTAGTCATAGCATTGGCAGTGTTCTAACGGATGATCTAGGAGCAGCAGTTGCTGGGGTCCTGGCATATGTTCTGACTCCTCATTCCTAAGGCTTGATATTTCAACTCATCTTCCGTGTTATGAACTATCCCATTTTCCTTCTAATAAATTAGTCCCCTTTTTATTCTAATGATGAGGCAATCAGTTTCTTTTCTTACAATCAAAAGAATGTTAACTAATGAAGTACATGTCTGTTTAAAAACAAAAAGAAAAAACTGTCAGGTGGATGCGGAGCATGAGATTCCTCAACTGTGTCATTGATGATGGACACGAATGTACTTGTCCCAAATCTGCTTTTAGGAAATAGTACAACTGAATAGAATAGACTTACACTGAATATGAAGGTGAATTAGCCAAAGTGTCCTGAGAAGGAATTGCTGTTATGGGGGCTAGGTTGTAAAAGAGGAATCAATATGCATTAAGCTTGAATCATGAATTGAAATGTGCTTAGAAGACAACAGGCAAATTTGGTGGCTAGTGAGAGGCATAGATAGATTAGAGCCCAACGTTTTGTGAATCTAATCAAGCAAGTAGAGAAAATTATGTTCTGGGGGAAAAAATAAACACAGGTACACACACATACACACACATCTTCTATATACACATATATATACATAAATATGTATGATATGTATATATATATATGTGTGTGTGTGTATAGATATACACCTACACATCTTGTATAATATATACACACACACACACATCTTAAAGAAATAATGCAGAGCCAAACAATGCTTTTTCAAGTGTAAAAGAAATTAGTTAACAATATTATGATGTTTCCATGTCCCACACAGATGTTATTTCTACACCTAATCTAACGTCTATTCTAGTGATCTCCATCCATGATTTTTAAGTAGGCCATGACATCTTCAACTATCTCAAGATACACCAAAAGTTTATCAAAGATTCTTGAAACGGAATTAAATGTCATGCCTGCTAATTATAAAAATAAAAGCAGGTACAAGATAGTTTATGTCATAGAATTAAACTGATGGCTTCTAAATAAATGCTGCTTGTTCATGGAGGTTTGAAACCGCTGATTTGGGAACTGCAGGATAAGGCAAATATATCAAATGATCCAGGCAGAAAAAGCCATGCTTGTGATGAGGAGAGATTGAGAGCTGGTGACAAAAGCTGTTGAGTTGAGAACACCTTGCCACTTATTATAGTTAAGATAGCTTGCCTTGCCTTGGGCTCTTTATTTTAATGTAGATGTCTAAGAGTGAGTGGGTGATTGAGGGAAATGGAGAGAGGTTATGTGTCTTCACAGGGCAAGATGGCAATTGAATGACTACCAAACCCATCCCCTGTGATGTTAATATATGCACTCATTGTTCCACCCTCTTTTCTAGTAACGGTAAACAACATTTGTCACTTGCAATAGACCACTTTTCACTTCCAAACTGATGGTGAACCCACATTTGTATTTCAAATACCAAAGCTCAGGCTACAGAAGCAAGAGGCCCAGAAAAGATGTATGTGGTGGGTGGAAAGGGAGAGCAGGACAAGGTTCGCATGTGCAATTTGGCAGATCGTTCATAAGTCTGGCCTCCATGACAGGAGATGGCCTAATGCCTCATTAATTCCTGCAGAGATGACGATGATGTATCACCCCCTTTCAGTCTGAAACTAAGTAATGCATTGAAAAAAAACTAATTTGCACATGTTTATTGTGTTCATTAAGCTATTAGTCTTTCAACAAGAGATTTAATAGCAAATTAACATTTCTTTTAAATAAAAAAAAATATATCATCCCCCAAAAGTCCCCAGTTAATACAGTTATTTTGTGTTTTGAGCAAATGAGCTATAAGAGAAAACACTCGGTACTAGATTGGGGCTGGGAAAGACCATGTTGGGTTCTCATTTATTATACAAGTAGTCACCCTGGGGCATTATTTTCCCTGAATAACAAATATTTCTGGGGAAACAAAGGCCTCCTGGACATAGATGTGAGAAGGTCAAAGACAAAAAAGATTTCAAAAGGCTATTTTTGTGAATTGAATCATAATAAACTAAAATAAAATGGCTTACCCTAACCATAAGGTTTGTGAGACCTTGGAAATTGACTTTGGTCAACATTCAGATATCAATGTTTAACTAACATTCGTTTAGCTCCTGTTATGTGTTTGGTACTTGGCTAGATGATGTAAGAGTCTTAATAAAAAGGGGGGAAAATGGTGTGTATTCTTTCTCTCAGTGAGGTTTTGTTGCATATTTACTATGTGATGCATGCTGTATTGAGCAAGATGCGTAAGTCATGGGCTCTTTTCTTGAGGAAAGTTATAGATGAATTTGGAAGATAAGCATGTAAGCAAAAAATTCATATCCAATTTACTAAATCTTAAAAATACAAGAGTAAACAAAGTGCTTTGAGAGCAAGGAAGGAAGTTCTGACTCCAAAGGGGAACTCAGACAAAGCTCCATGGGCACAGTGCAGTTTAGGCTAGAACGTTAAGATTGGCACACATTAGATATGCAGAAATGAGTGTTGGAAAATGTGCTCCACAATGAGTGATACATGGAAAAAAAATGTACAAAGGAAAACATGTAATGCATAATGGGAAAAATATACTTTTGTTTGGCTATGTCTTAGTTTGGGCTGCTATACCATAGCATATACCATATAACAGAATGCCATAGACTTAGTGGTTTAAACAACAAATATTTATTTCTCACAGCTCCAGAGTTTGGGAAGTCTAAGATCAAGGTGCTGGCAGATTCAGCGTCTGGTGAGAGCCATCTTCCTAGTTTCCAGACAGTTGTCTTCTAGCCATACCCTCACATGGAAAGAGCACAAGAAGTCTCTTTTATAAGGGCACTCTTCTATTCATGAAGGCTCCAACTTTATGACTTATTTATGCCCACAGAGTCTCACCTCCTGATATTATTGTGTTGGAAGATAGGATTTCAACATGAATTTTGGGTTACATAAACATTTTACTGAAATTACCCATATTCTTTCCTCCATGGATGTCAAAGCATTTTATTATATGAGTTGGAGTTAGTTGTTCTCCATAGAAACAGAGGAGACATGGAGAGCACATTCACTGTTTAGTGTCCACAAATAAATGTATGTATAGTATTCTGGAAATGGGCTCTACCAGGCAATATAACTATTATATTCCTGTTGAGAGGAAAACCTTTTTTCACTTTCAGTAGTCAACTATCTCAGGGTAAAACAAATTCTAATGTATTTCATTAAATAAATATGACATTTTATAGCAGCCTAAATATATATAGCTCAGGGGCATTGCCTCGTATTCTTCTGTTCCCACCCTCATCAAATCTCTTATTTGTTTGTATCATCCATGGCACATTATGTGCTTTTATTTATTTATTTAAATAAAAAAGTTTTTTTTTTTTTTAACATTTACTCATTTTTGAGAGACAGAGAGAGACAGAGCATGAGCAGGGAAAGGACAGAGAGAGAGGGAGACACAGAATCCAAAGTAGGCTCCAGGCTCTGAGCTGTCAGCACAGAGCCCAGTGTGGGGCTTGAACCCATGAACTGCGAGATCATGACCTGAGCCAAAGTTGGACGCTTAACTGACTGAGCCACCCAGGCGCCCATATGTGCTTTCTTTAATAGACTATTTTATTGCATGTATTCTTTCCCTTAAGTATATTTCTTCAAATGAACCTGGTAAAATTTTAATTTAACTTTAATGAATTATATTTAAAATTAAAATCTAAAGTAAAATTTGCTATATTGATCAATTTGGTAACAGCACTGTGCATTATTCTTTCATTGCCATATACATACTGCTTTGGTTTGAAGAAGATCCTTAAATTATTTCTGAGAAACGGCTTTATGCTGATTGACAACTGCACAATACTAGTTATTAATATTATTCCACGTCTGATGGATTTCTCCCACCATGATATACTTTACAAGTTCCTGGGGTGAACTTTGATTTGTCACCTTGGGAACCAAGAAAGAAGAAATAAATCTTGAAAAAGCTCAAAATCCATCTTTTTGGAAAAGAGTGAAGAATCAAATGAGTAAATAACATCAACATCAATATTCGACGTCTACGTGCACACCCGAACTTTGAACAACATCTGTCTTCCTGCCACTAATGATTTTGTTCCAGATGTAATCCAAATATGTTTGCAAATGGGGAGCAGAGGGGTTAGCACAATTTACTTTGTAAGCAGTCACTGGTTATAATAGCTATGTTTTTGTATCTTTTTAAAAATATACACATTTCGAAAGTGATATGGCACCCTGCACTGATGTGTTTGAAATGACAGTAAAATAAATCTAAAATTGCCTTTGGCTTTCCTCTGCTGTTCATCTTCTTAAAAAGATATGATGCGGTGTAATGGCAACAATGTGGATTTTGGAGTCAGACATCAGTTTGAAGTCTAGCTGATCAACAGCTTTTTATGTAGTGATATGAACAAACTTCCCATTTCTGACTCTGATTTCCTGTGTGACCTTGAAAAAAGCCATTGTTGTTAATAATGGTAATAAAAGTTAAGAATAATTGAGTATTATGTATTGTATCTTAGGCGTTCTACTTAGTGATTTATGTGGAATAACTCTTTTGTGGTCCTCATATCTGCCCCATAAATCAGGTACCATTAATATTCCAATTTTAGAAGTGAGAAGGCCAAGACATGGAAAATCAAAGTGATTTTCCCAAAGACCCAGAGTTAAAGAGTGGAAAAATCAGGTTGTCCAATATAAATTCAGAACCACAACTCAAAGCAGCCCCACTCTGCTATCTTCTTCATGACTGTGTCTGAGACAATGCAAAGTGCCCAGCTCCAAAACAGCATCAATATCAGTAACGGTAATAACATAAACCCTTGTTAAGTGCTTACTATGTGCTGCCACAGTCCTGAAAATGTAATGGTTTAAGTCTGATGAATCTATGCTGTAACCGTATGGGGTAGATTCCCTGTAGAAAAAGAAGAGATGCACAGGAAATTAAGCCCTAGGTCATTTGGTTAGTAATGACTAAGACAAGAATTTGAACCCAGGCTTTCTGACTCCTGATGCTATATTTTTTCACCTGTTTAGGTCCGTTGTAAATGTTTGTTGAATGAATGAATAAACTTTCCCTTTATTAATCCTCATTCTTCATTGCAGAATAGTTGTGATTAATAATAGTTCCCAATTTAATGAAATATACAGATCACAATTTTACGAAGATAGGCATTGTTATTCTGATTTTATGAGGATGCTAAGGGTGGAAAAATTTTGTCAGCGTCACCAAATTTCCTTATTTAGGAAAAGGTAGAGACTGAAATTTGGCCTTCAGAAGCCAGATGTTCTCTACTTCTCACCTTCTCCGTGTTGCCTCATCTGAAGTGTGAATGGTCTTGTTGAAAGGTTCTTATTTACTGAAAGTTTTGTCATTGTGGATGCATGCTCTTCTTTAGACCACTTGTTCCTTCATTTATTACAACTTGGAAATAAATGTATCCAATTTAGTGTTAGGCAGGGATAGAAGGTAAAGAGCCGAGTCACTGGGATGTTCAAAAGATTTCCAAAAGCCATTTGTAGCCTGCAACATGGAAAATACAGCAAGAGAGACTTGGCACATTGAAATTCAAATGTATCTTTCTGGCAGCAAACTATCACTGGGTCCTGGGAAGCCTGAGTCTGGGTGAGCTGACGAGTAATGAAGCCCTGCGTCTCATGTCATTGACTCTGGCATTTCAAGCACCACATTCATAACAGAAGATGCAAACTGCTGGGTCCCTCTCTACTTCACTAAATTAAAATGGTTCCGCAGGGGAATATGGAAACAGGGATGAAAGAAAAATAACATTCCTTTTTCCACTGTACATAGAGAAGGTGCTGACAATGTTTATTCAAAAGAGTAACATCTGGAAACGGTGCTGGGACATGGTGACATTATGCCTCGCCATGCTTCAGTAAAGACATCTAGCCTCTTAGAGGGTGAAGAAACAGTATGTTTTGTTTTTCTTTGTTTTGGTTTTATTTTGACTGTATGCAATGAGGTAATTTGGGACTATGGAGTTCTCCCATCCCACCTCATCCCCTCTCTGTAGCAGGTTGGACTTTCGTTTCCATTAGCGGAAACCCAGATGTAAATCAGCTTAGGTTAAAAGGATTTAATGGATCCTGTGATAGAAAATCCAGGGTCACTAGCTTCAGACAATGCTGGATATAGAACCACGAATAATGAAATGAGGATCCGTTATTTCCCACCCAATTGTGCTGTCTCTGCATCTTCTGTTTGGAATCTCTTCTCTTAGAGTTTTTGTCCCCCTATGGTTTCAATATCATCTGGGACTACTGTTTTTTTTTTTTGTTTGTTTGTTTTTTGGTTTTTTTTTTTTTTTTTTTTTTAGTTCCTGTCTAGCAAAGAGAGGAGTAGGTTTCTTTTCCCAATAGCTCAAGAAAAATTCCCAGAAAAAGTCCCAGATCGCTTTGTCTCTGACTTGGCTTGCACCAGGTATCTATGCCTGAAATAGTCTTGCTACAGGAATACAACATTTGATTTCCCTAAGTTACCCTTAGAGCTATAGATGGCCTCCACTTTAATGGAACAGAGAGACTCAGAGTGGAAGAAAGGTGTTTGTTTCCAATCTAGGAGTTTTTTACAAAAAGAAAATGAATGGGTGCTGGGTAATAAACTGTGACCAATGCGCCTATACTTCTAATAGATCTCAAAGAAATAAAGACTAATTAATTTAAAACCAATCACAGAACTAAAAGAATATTGATGTTTCCTCTAACCGAGAGACTGTAAATTTATGGTCCAAGGAAAAAATTTATCCCAAAGATGTGTTTTCTAAGACTTTCAAAGGTTGTTTTGTATTGTAATTGCTTTTTATTGAAGTGTAATTGACATACAGTATCCTGTCAGTTTCAGGTGTACATCATAGTAATTCAATATTTTTTATAGATTACAAAATGATCCCCATGATAGGTATAGTTACCATCTGTCACCATACAAAGTTATTACAATTTTATGGACTATATTCCCCATACTGTATATTACATCCCATGAATTATTTATTTTATAACTGGAAGTCATAATTCCCTTTACCTATTTTGTTCATCATCCACCCCCCTCCCCTACTCCCAGGAATCAACAGTTTGTTTACTGTATCTATGAATCTGTTTCTGTTTTGTTTGCTCATTTGATTTCTTAGATTCCACACATAAGTGAAACCATATAGAATTTGTCTTTCTCTGACATATTTCAGTCAGAATAATACCCTCTAGGTCCATCCATGTTACTGCAGTTGGCAAGATCTCATTCTTTTTTATGGCCTAGTAATATTCCTTTGTATATATACTACATTTTCTTTATCTGTTCATCTTTTGGTGACACTTGAGTTGCTCCCATATTTTGGCTGTTGTAAATAACACTGCAGTGAACACAGGGGTGCATTTATCTCTTCAAATTACTGTTTTCGTTTTCTTCAGATAAATACTTTATATTGTAATTTGAGTTAATATATAACATCTAAAAAGTAAAAAAAGAAAAAAAAATCAGATTTTTGCAATTATTCCTGATAAATTGGAAGATGAAACATCTCTGAGCCAACATTCTGGTTTGGCAGTTTATCAGCCAGAGATCAGTACTTGCTTTCTCCTTTAACCAAAGTCACATGCTCCAGTTCACCATATTCTCAACTATTCTAAATTGTCTCCTAAACACTGAAGCACAATCTAATCAGAATTCACTATGTTGCCCTGTTTTGGCGGAAATATGTTTCTCTATGAAAAAGGGTTAGGGCGGAATGGGTGGTTCATGCGTATCAAGAACATGGAAACAGATATGTTCTTTGGGAAAGTAAAGTAATCCTGAAAGTTTAGTAAGTGAACACTCAATGCGCATAATTTGTTTAGATTAAGAAAAGCAGGCTTTTACATTTGGAGTCTCAGATCAATTTCATTCACCATCATTTTACAGATGGTGAAACCAAGACTGTAGATGAAAGAATCCTGGTAAGATGCCAGGATAACGACAGGAGCTGAGACAGTGGGTCCATATCTTCTGCCTCCCACTCTCACCTGTGATACATGCTCACACTTATGCACAGGCACATGCATGTGCAGACACACATATTATAGAAAAATTGGAAAGTAGGGAGGAAACCTTTTTATTTATTTAAACTGAAAAAGTAATGTAAATACAGAAAAAAAAAAAAAACCACCCTCACTGTAATCCTACCACACTAAAACCAAGAGATTGTTTTTCTATTTTGCTTGCTAGCTTTAAGTCAATACTCATTATTTGACATTACAGTTATGGTATAAATGCAACACTGTGTCCTGTTTTGCTAAAATGTATCATAAGCATTTATTTTGTTATTATATAGTCTTCATCATTATTAAATACATAGATAATACCCTAAGAATAAATGTGCTGTAATTTTTGTAACCATTTGTCTTTTTTCCCTGCACATTGCCTAAACTTTTCTTGCTCATCTATACTGTCTTCCATTCTAGTCTCTCTTCCAATCAAATGTACAGTGCTTCACGGAAACATCCCCCTCTCCAAGCACTTAGAGAAACAGTGAGTAGGCACGCTTAGGGAAGTTTCATGCTAAGAGTGGGGGATCTTAATCTAGGTTTCAGAAATTCATAAATTAAGAAGGAAAAGCCAAAAAGAATATTTCAGATTGGCAGCAGGCAGAGAAGTATAAAGGAATGACGTTTCTTATTAGGAAAAGTTCCATAGCATGTAGAGCAATTCAAACGTATTAAACCAGTTCCTAAGATTATTATAAATGGAAATACAGAGGAAACTGGAGAGCAAGCATGTCTTGATCTAGGGCTCAAATGATCTGTCCAATATGCTCATTTTCACACTTGTTCTTTCTCTAAGTTTTGACTCTTTTAAATGGGTTCCATCCATGGAGCCCTGGAGAATGCAACTGCCAGCCTGATTTACATTCTTCTGGTACCATGACAACCAGGGAAAGAGATGGTATTTCTAGGCAGAAAAGTCCCAGGGAACCAAGACTATGTTTGGTTCATGTAAGCATTCCCAAAATAATTATGGTGGTCAGAAAGATAGAACATTCATTCATTCGTTTATTCACTTGTTTTCATTAGACCTGTGTCATATGATCATTCTTGTGACCTGAGACTGTGTAATCCATGAAAGGGAAAAGAGAGAGAGGCCTGCTGGCATCTGAAAATACTGGCTACTACAGATAGCTCAAAACTGAATGAGTTAGTGTTTGAGGGGGTACGTGAATGCAGAGGATTAGAAATGGGTAGACCATTCAACAGATGTTTGACTCCTTAATGTGTTCTAAACTCCATTGTATGAATGGAAATAATATGAAAATGAACTAAATGTCATACTAACTCAGAAGGAATTACTTGCTTTGGGAGGTAACAAGAGTGGGAAAGCAAGTGCTACAAATTTGGATCCTAAAGGGAATGATGTCATCTCTAAATACTGTGAGAGGCAGTGATGGAGGAGCTCAGCTTGGGCTGGGGAATAGGCAGGAAAGTGTTCTGGGTAAGATGAGCTTTGAAGTATAAATAAGTGAATATCTAATGGCACTGATGAGCATAGTATTTGATAAATATGGGGGGTGGGGTATGACTATAAAGCTGGAAAAGTAAGAGAAAGGAGAAAGTAAGTTTGGAAAATTGAGTAGAACCCGTCGTAAGAGAGCCTTAAATGTGAAACCCAGGACACTGAACTTGATTCTTTTTTATTATGAGATGCCTTCAAAAGATTTGATCCCAGGGACACCTGGGTGGCTCAGTTTGGTTAAGCTTTCTTCTCAGGTCATAATCTCGCAGTTTTGTGGGTTCAAGCCCCATGTTGGGCTCTGTGCTGATAGTGTGGAGCCTGCTTGGGATTCTCTCTCTCTCTCCCCTTCCATTGCTCATGCTGTGTCTGATCTCTCAAAATAAATAGATAAACTTAAAAAAAATTTAAAAAAGATGTGATCCCAATACAGTTGAATTGAAAAAAAAAGTATGATGTTAGAAGTTACAATGCATCAAGATTAGTTATTATATATTCAATAGATTATAAATAGCTACAAAAATATGAAAAAAATATTTAGACATGCTATTAAGAAAGGAGGGCTGGGGGAGGAAAAAAGAAAGAAAGAAAAAGATGTATTTATCATAAGATTTGTAAGGCCAGGTTTAGCCAAGGGTATGGTCAAGCAAACATCCTCACCTCATGCACTTTTTTTCTGAGTGTAGTTTCCTAGAGGAAAATAGAGCAATAAAGACTAATATTAAATGTGCATATTATTCAAATCAAGAATTTTAATTCTAAGAGATATATTAAGAAAATGCTTGGTTGGTCAACGGATAAGTATATTCCAGACAACATGTCTGAAATAAGAAAAAAAAAAATTAGAAACAGGTAATATATTTAAAATTGGGTTATTAATTTAATAAATTATGTGAAAATCATGAATGTTACATCATATTGGAAAATAATGTGGCTATACATGCATTTTATATCATGATTAATATGATATATTGAATTTTAAAACTCAGAATTAAAGTTTGAAAGAATACATGCCACACTATGAAGCAGGACTGTCTTAAGGCTTGAGGAGTGAGTGAATGAAATAATTTTTATTTTACTTCATGCATGGTGGGGAATTTTGAATATTTCATAGCAAGAATTCATTTCATTTATAATCAATAAAACATGCACATATAAATGTAGCTAAAAGAAAGGAAATTATTAAAGAATAAGTAAACCAGGCAGAAACCAGTAACATGACTGACTGGAAAAAAAGCAGGAAAAGAAGTAGGAAAAAACCTGGCTGTCAAAGTCCAGCTGATATTGAAGCAATTATCTAATGAACTTGAAAAGTAGAAACACCAGTTTAGACAATTGAGGTAAAAATTTCACTTGAAAAAAAATATGTCTGGCTGATCTGTTTGGCAGATATCAATCTGCATATCAAATTATTCTCTGGAGGAAATAAAATAGAAATATTTGACTATGCAGTAAGGATAGGCTGAGTGTTAAGAATGCTGGAGATATCAAATCTGAGTTTGCAAAACATTAATTAAGCCATTTGGATTCATATTACAAAAGGCACTTGCTGTTCAGGAAAAGAGTGACCCTGGGGTTCTTTTAAATAGCAAGTGTTTCTAATGCAGTTAAGAAGCAACTACATTTACAGAACTTTCACTAACCTAAGCTTGTCATGACCATGGACGCTCATGAAGAGGGACACACCTTTAGTTTGCCTGTCCACACGTAATGTGGGTTTCCGTTAGGCTGTCGTCCCGTGGACCTGGTCAGAGTACAGTGGCAATGCTGATACTTGGGTCCATCGCTGCAAATAAAATGGGATGGTTGACATTTATCTGGTGAAATTAATCAACACACACAGACACTCTGAATAAATCAACCTTTAAAACTCATAAAATCTTGTGTTGTGTAACATTTTATGTACTTGGGAAAAACATTTTTGTAGTGTACAGACTTTTGGAATTAGGAGGGCCTCTGACACTCCTATAGTTCAATCTCTTTGTTTTATATCTTTAAGAAATAACCTGAAGGAGTTAGAAAACTTGTCCCAGGCCAGCTTTCCCATCTGTGCAAAATGTAGAATTAGAGAGATGTCCCTATCTCCAATTCCACCATCTTTTCCTACTAAACAATGTGTTACTTCATTTGTTTTTAGGGTTACAGCTTTACTTTGACATAGGTAAAGCAGAGAGTGTTTATTAATAGTTGCCACTCATAATTGCTAGTTACTGTAGCTAAAAGGCTTATTAAATCTTTCCCTGACTAGAGAGATACAAATACATACACACTCATGCATCCACCACAAAACAAACAAAATTGCATTCTAAAAGTCAAGTTCTCACTTTGTGATCTGAGGTTGTTTTTTCTCCCATCTAGCCCTGTTATCATCTTTAAAGACCCCACCCACTTCCATACCTTCAACAATTATCTATTTGTATGTAGATAATATCCAATTATTCACCTCCGTCTCTAGTATCTTTCCTTAAGCTTTAGGTATGTGCTTCCAATAGTCTTAATACTTCTCTCCAGTTCTGGAGAAATACTGAAGCCAAGAGAGAGAAAAACAGAGAAGGAAAGAGAGTTCTAAGGTATCTGATTTTCTGGATCTACTTGAAACAAGCAAGATCTTCCCCTTCATGTTCTGTAATTTGGTAACTGAATTGCTACATACTATTTTTATCTTTATTTTATTTTTTAAATGTTTATTTATTTTTGAGAGAGAGGGAGAGAGAGAATCCCAAGCAGGCTCCACACTGTCAGCACAGAGCCCAATGAACAGCTTGACCCCATGAACCCTAAGATCATGACGTGGGCCAATATCAACACTCAGATGCCTAACGCACTGAGCCACCCAGGCACCCCACTATTTGTACCTTTAATTCAAGTTGGGTTTCTACTACTTACACGGCTGACTGTGGTAGAGTATTATCTAAAACAGACATAAAACTGGGGTGCCTGGGTGGCTCAGTCAGTTAAGCGTCTGACTTTGGCTCAGGTCATGATCACACAGTTTGTGAGTTCGAGCCTCGCATCAGGCTCTGTACTGACAGCTCAGAACCTGGAGCCTGCTTCGGATTCTGTGTCTCCCTCTCTCTTTGCCCCTCTCCTGCTCATGCTCATGCTCTCTCTCTCTCTCAAAAACAAAGTAAACATTAAAAAAATATACATAAAATCATGTATCTATGTATCTATCTGATTCCACCTAGACATACTGATAGATAATAAGGATTTCCACTATACCAATGTGGTCACAGTATCTCTCATTCCACAGGCTTTTATGCGGTGTAACTTTGTAATTACTCCATCAAGAGGTGGGGCTTATGTCTTCACCTATTGAACATTGGTGATTGTTTTGACAAGTAAAATTCGGTGGAAATCATGCTGTGCCAGTTCTAAGCAAAGCCTTGAAATTTTTAAATTTTTTTTTTAATGTTTATTTATTTTTGAGACAGAGCATGAACAGGGGAGGGGCAGAGAAAGAGGGAGACACAGAATCTGAAACAGGCTCCAGGCTCTGAGCTGTCAGCACAGAGCCCGACACGGGGCTCGAACTCACGGACCGTGAGATCATGACCTGAGCCGAAGTCGGACGCTTAACCGACCAAGCCACCCAGGCGCCCCAAAGCCTTGAAATTTTTATGCAGCTTCCTCTTCCTGCCACTTGGAAGTCAGTCACCAGGTAAAAAGTGTTACTACCCTGAGATCACTTTGCTTTGGGTAGCCCAAGTCAGTGGAGTCCTCTTATGTTAGAATACTGAGATGCCATGTAAAGGGAAGGAAGACGAGAGGGAAGGAGGAAGGGGGAGAGAGAGAGAGTGCCACATAGCACCAAGGTGTCAGACATGTGCCAGACATGTGTGTTAAGAAGCCATCATCTTGAATGTGTACTTGTAGCCTCAGCTGTCCCAGTTGAGACCACAGAGATCCAGGGACAAAGCGCCTAACCAAGCCCTTCCAAATTTCGGATCCACAAACTCGTGAGGAAAAACCAAATGACTGCCTTGTAGTCCAGAAAGTTAGAAAGTAGTTTGTTAATAGAAATAGATAACCAAGGCAAATAATGTAGGCAAAAAAAAATCACATAAATAGGGAATTTCAGAAAATGTTCAGAATATAACAGAGAGGTCCTTTCATTTTAGTTAGGAAGATGAAAAAACATTATAGGAATAAATAATATTACAGGAATAAATATAGGATGGGGTTGATTTGAGAGTGGTCATGAAAAACAAAGTGGCATTGGCTTTACTGTCCACATAACCTAGATCCTCTGAAGATCTTGCTTGTGGAAGTGATGAGCATGATCTCAGCTATGAGAGTTAAAAAGAGTCCAGAGTCTAGAGCCAGATACCTCCTCTCTAATCCTGCTCTGCCACATAGAAACTACTGACCTCCAGAAAATTGCTTCCTCTCTATTTCAGTGTAATCACCTATAAAATAAGTATAACAGTATTACCTAGGTCATAAGGTATCATAACGATTAAATGAGTTAATATTTACATAGGGCTGAGGGCAGTGACCAGCATATAGATGCATTATCTATGTGTTGGTTAAATTAAAAAAAAATTGTGCAGTTACCTCTGGATGTAAAGGTAGGATCCATTCACCTGCTTCTATTTTGTTTTGTTCTTTGGTAGCATGTTAAATACAGGTAGTTTTTTTTTTTTTTTAATTAAAAAAAATTTTTTTTAACTTATTATTTTTTTTAATTTACATCCAAGTTAGTTAGCATATAGTGCAACAATGATTTCAGGAGTAGATTCCTTAATGCCCCTTATGCATTATGTAGTTTTATTTTTTTATTGTGGTAAATATATATATGTGTGTGTGTGTGTATATGTATGTGTGTGTGTGTGTGTGTGTGTGTGTATATATAATGCAACTTATTTTTAAATTATTTTTTATTTTTATTATTTTAGAGAGAGAGAGCACAAGCAGGGGAGAAGGGCAGAGTGGGGAGAGAGAGAGACAGAGACAGAGAGATAGAAACACAGAGGGAATATCAAGCAGGCTCCATGCTCAGTGTGGACCCCAACACGGAGCTTGATCGCACAACCCTGGGATCATGACCTGAGCCAAAATCAAGACTCAGATGCTCAACTGGCTGAGCCACCTAGGCGCCCCAGCACACAACTTATTTTAACCATTTTAAGTCTATGATTCAGTGGTACCAAGTATACGGGCATTGTTCTCAACCGTCACTACTATGCATTTGAAGAACTTTTTCATTGTTACAAAGTGAAACTATGTACATATTAAACAATAGCTCTTCTTTTTACGCCCCAACCCCAGTGCTTGGTAGCCTCTATTCTACTTTTTTTCCTCTATGAATTTAAATATTCCAAGTACGTCTTATAAGTGGAATCATATAGGATCTATCCTTTTGTGTCTGTCTTACTTCACTTAGCATAATGTTTCAAGGCTCACCCATGTTGTAGCATGTATCAGAATTCCATTCCTTTAAAAGTCTGAACACTATTCCACTATGTATACACACCACGTTTTGTTTATCCCTTCACCCATCAATAGACACCTGTATTATTTCCACCTTTTGGCAATTGTAAATAATTCTATTGTGCATGTTGTTGTACAAACGTCTGTTTGAGTCCCTGCTTTCAGTTATTTTTGGTATACACGTAAAGTGGAATCATTTGATCATAAGATTATTCTATGTTTAATTTTTTTGAGAAACTGTCTCACTGTCCTCCACAGTGGCTGCATAGCACTGAACAAGGGTTCCAATTTCTTCTCATGAACACCCTCACCAATGCTTACTTTCTTTTTCTTTCTTTGGATAATAGTCATTCTAATGGGTGTGAAGTGAGCTTCAGTTGAAGCTTCTTATAATAGGTGATGACTAAGTTGAGATTTTAAGAGTAAGTAAACCTTAGCTAGAAAGCAAGTGGGGAGGGCATTGGGAGTGTTCCTGCCAGAGTGCACAGCCCATGGAAGGCTGTGAGACAGAGAAGACACTGCATAATCAACTCATTAATTTTTTTTCCCAGGGCCAGAGAGGGTAGTATGGAAAGTGGTAAGAAATAGGGATGGAGACATAAATTGAGGCAGATTCTGAAGAGCCATGTTTTATAGGTTGAATTTTATCTACCTCCTCTAAAATATCTATATATCTATAACTATATTTGTGCTGAAGTCTTAACCTCCAGTACCTCAGAATGTGACCTTATATGGAAGGAGGATTATTGCAGATGTAATTAGTGAAGAAGAAATCATACAGAGTAGAGTAAGGTGGGTTCCTAAACCAATATATCTTATCCTTATAAAAAGACAGCTATGCGAATACAGAGACACAGCAAGAATACCATGTGATGATGGGGGATTGGAGTGATGCATCTACAAGCCAAAGATCACCAACGATTGCTGAAGAGTCACCAGATCTAGGAAGGGGGCAAAGGAGTATTCTTTTATAGGTTTCAGAGGATAGCATGGCCACTTTACCAATATCTTGAGTGTCTGTCTGGCTTCCAAATTGTGAGAAAATTAATTTATGTTGTTCAGACCACTCAATTAGGGTATTTTGCTGTGGTAGCCCTAGGAAATCAGTACACCATGTTACAAAGAATGGGAGTTATCCTGGGAGAGATACTGAGCCAGTGGAAAGAATTAGAAGAGAAAAACGGTGGTGAGGCTAGGTGGGGGGCTTACATGGGAGAAATAAGAGGATATATTACAAAGATGTAGTCATCAAGGCAATTTGGTACCGGTACAAAAACAGACACAATGGAAAGGAATAGAAAACCCAGAAATGGGCCCACAACTATATGGTCAACTAATCTTTAACAAAGCAGGAAAGAATATCTAATGGAGAAAAGACAGTCTCTTCAACAAATGGCATTGGGAAAACTGGACAGCAACATACATAATAATGAAGCTGGACCACTTTCTTACACCATATACAAAAGCAATTTCAAAATGGATGAAAGACCTAAGTGTGAGATAGGAAACCATTAAAATCCTAGAGGAGAACACAGGCAGCAACCTCTTTGACTTTGGCTGTAACAACTTCTTACAAGACATGTTGCCAGAGGCAAAGGAAACAAAAAGCAAAAATGAACTATTGGGACCTCATCAAGATAAAAAGCTTCTGCACCGTAAAGGAAACAATCAACAAAACTAAAAGACAGTCTGTTGAACGGGAGAAGATATTTGCAAATGACAAATCGGATAAAGGATTAGCATGCAAAATCTGTAAAGAATTTATTAAATTCAATACCAAAAAATAATTCAGTTAAGAAATGGGCAGAAGATATGAATAGACATTTTTCCAAAGAAGACATCCAGATGGCTAACAGACGCATGAAAAGATGCACAACATCACTCATCATCAGGGAAATACAAATCAGAACTGCAATGGGATATCACCTCATACCTGTCAGAATGGCTAAAATGAACAACTCAAGAAACAACAGTTATTGGTAAGGATGCAGAGATAGAGGAACCCTCCTGCACTGTTGGTGGGAATGTAAACCGGTGTAGCCACTCTGGAGAACAGTACGGAGGTTCCTCAAAAAGTTACAAATACAACTTCCCTACAATCCAGCAATTGCACTACTACAGGCTACAAAAATACAGATTTGAAGGGGTACATGCACCCCAATGTTTATAGCAGCATTATCAACACTAGCCAGTAGCATATCAACAATAGCCAAAATGTGGAAAGAACCCATGGATCCATACACTGATGAATGGATAAAGAAAATACACCTACACAGAGTAGAATATTACTCAGCTATCAAAAAAAATGACATCTTGCCATTTGCAATGACATGGATGAAGCTAGAATGCATTATGTTAAGTGCAATAATTCAGTGAGAGAAAGACAAATACCATATAATTTCATTAATATGTGGAATTTTGGAAACAAAACAGTGGATATATGGGAAAGGGGAAAGAGAGAGAAGCAGACTATAAGAGACTCTTAACTATAGAGAGGAAACTGAAGCTTGATAGAGGGAGGTATGTAGGGGATGGGCTAGATGAGTGATGGGGAATAAGGTGTGCACTCGTGATGAGCACTGGGTGCTATATGTAAGTGATGAATCACCGGATTTTACTCCTGAAACCAATATTACACTATGTGCTAACTAACTAGAATTTAAATAAAAATTTGGAAGAGAAAGAGGGTAGATTCAGATAGATGAACAGAATAGATGTGAGATATTTAGTCAGACAAATACCAGGACTCAGGATAATAGTGAAAAACAAAACAAGATAATGATGATAGAATAATAACAAGTGCTTTGCAAACACAGAGATAAACACGTAATGCTGAATTATTTCATAAAACACACCTATAATATAGCTACTATTTTTAATGTTGTATTATTATAATGCAAGTGGGTCTTGGAGAGAGAATTGTCCAAAGACAAATAGAGAATAAATGTTCAAAACATGATTTTGACCAAAGCAATTTTTTTCTTTCCACAGCCTGTGGTCTGAGCCACTTGGCTGTACTTATCTCAATCAGAAGGAAGAGCATGAGGGTGAGAAAGTGGACCAAGGAAGACATTTATATGGAGAAATTTTAAAAATGTGTAAAGCTTGGATGATCAGGTGAAGGAGAAACAGACGGTGTCATTCACACAAACAAGAATGTTGAGGTTTGGAGCAGGTGCAGGTCAATGAAGAAGGAAACCAAATTCTTTTTTGTCAGGGACAGAAAATTGCATCATGTCCCCAGCCCTAAATGAGCTTGGTCATTTCCTCCCAGTGCTGCCTCCATCCTGTCTCAGCCGCTGCATGAATGACGTGCAGCTGCACTCCCTCCCCTGTGTTCCAGGAAAGCATCTGGAAATAAACAGCACTTAGCCCTGCTGCCGAGACAAAGGCATTGTTTCTTTAATAACATGTCTCTTTGGAAACCGTCTCTAGACCTACTTCAGAAGCCAGGCTGTGCTGACCCTGACATGATGTAGCTTGTTCAGTTCTGCTGGGAAAAGGATTATGTGGGGGCTGTGGTGGGCATAGCTCTTTCTCCTAAAGAGAAACGAAATGGGATTTGGAGGTGTCTTTGGTGAGAATCCCTTAGACTGCAACAGGCAGGTGCTCATTTAAGACAGCAGATGGTGGGGCCACAGTTTATTTAATGGCAAGTGTTTGTATGTGTGTGTCTACAAGCATGCTGCTGGAAACCCAGCAGAAATGAACTAACACCCAACCAGTGTAATAATGAGAGAATTGACAATTGTCAATTCGTAATCTGAATCGGCACCTGCTGATATTTACATCACACAAGTCTCAGTGGTGGGGAGGAGCTACCATTTATTGAGCACTGAGTGTATGCTCGGCATCCTGTTATCCCACTTACTATACATGCATCAGTTAGCTGCTACAAAAAAAGAAAAAAGTATTGTGAAACAACCCGCCACAAAACTTCAAAGGTATACAAAATAAATACTGATTTTTTTTTCATAAATCTGGAGCCAGTTGGTCAAATTTTCTCTTCTAAACCAGACTTGGTAGGACTCACTCAAGTGTCTGTAATTAGCAGTGTTTTGGCTAGGCAACTCTACAGATCTTAGGAGGATGTCCACATGTCTGGAGCCTTGGCTGGAATAAACAGACTGATTAAACTCTGTTCCACTTGTCTCATGCTCCAGCAGACTATGCCAGATACATTCTCATGGGGATGATTGAGAGGTAAGAAAGGAAGCTAAACAGTTGAGCACATTTTAGAGTCTCTGTGTCACATTTGTTACTTCTTTATTAAGCAAAGAAAGCCACAGGGTGAAGTCAGAAGTCAGAGTGGGAGGGGACAGGAAAGGGTATAGAATTTAATAGGGTCCATCAATGTAGTCAATCTACCACAGCATACTTTTCCATTTAATTCCCATGAAACTTCTATGACCATTTTAGAAATGAAGAAGTTTAGGACCCTTTAATGTCATACATTATTTAAAATTGCAAAGCTATGAAGTTAGGAAGCTAGGACTCAAAGTCAAGATAACCCTTGTCAATTTGTGTTGGTTTGTCTGTTTCCCTTATATTATGGGGATTGGACTCCCACAGAATAAGGGCAGAGACTCATAAAAGTAAGGAATGTCCTGGCAGCCCAATGGTCTATGACCCAGAGAGTAACAGAGAAAGGCCTGTATTAGGAAGCCTGAGTCACCTGGGGGACACAAAGATAGGTAAAATACAGAAAGAACGTGAGACTAGGTTTGAAAGTTAGCAAGAACCTACCTTGAGTATTGTTATTGAGGAAACAACTTCAAGGTTTCTGGATAAAGAGTTTCTAGGATCTAGGCAGATAAGGAACCATACAGCCAAGTGGTCAGGGATCAGGACAGGGTTTCAAGTCAAGGAGATAATCAAGCACTGGGTAGGGAAACCCAGCTTAAAACTAGTCATTGAGTTTCCATTGCCTTTAGCAGGGGATCCGACATCCTTCACACAGCCTCTCGTGTGTTACGTGGGTTGGCATCATTTGGGGCCATTCTTCCAATGATTCTCGTCTCAGCAGATTGATGTCAATGTGTCATGTCCTTTCTTGCTTTCAGGCATTTATATGTAAATCTTCCTCATACCTGGGACACTTTTTCCTAGCCTCTCACGGTTTCTTTATATGGCTAACTCTTACATGTTTTTCTTTTGGTTTATGGTTATACCACATTAGTTAAATGTCATCCCCATACTCTAAGAGAATTCCACAGCACCCTGTACTTCTTCATCATAACAGTCTTCATATTTGGACATATTTGTTTCATTGCCTGTCTTCTCTTTGGAATAAGGGCTGGCAAACCTTTTCTGTAAAGAGCCAGATGTGCATATTACACAGGCTTTGCAGGCTATAAAGCCCCCATTGTTACTACGCCTTTCTACTATTATAGGGCAGGAGGGGCATTAACTATATGCAAATGAATGGGCATGTCTGTTTTCCAGTCAAACTTCATTTATAGAAACAGGTATTGGACTGGATTTGATCCATGGTCATGGTTTGCTAACACTTGCTCTGGGACATAAACTCCATAAGAGTCAGAAGAGTTTGTTCAGGTTGTTCTTCACTGGGTTTCAGTAAGCAGCACAGAAATGGCACAGAGTAGCTGTACAAAATATTTATTGAATGGATCAAGAAATGTAGTCTTACAGATTGGGTCATTCTTGGATATATGGGGTGTCTGTGATGTAGAGAGCTCAACATTTGAATTCAGGACTTAGAATCACAACCTCACTGGACTGTGGAGCCAAGACTGTAGGATCACTTTTCAGACATGTTTGAAGTGTATCTAGGCCTCTAGGTGATGCCCATCAAAAGGTAAAGACATCTAGGGAAGGTCTAGTTGGAGGAGTCAATCACATTTATTTAATTTGCATAACTTCTGTAAAAATTACCGCAAAGTTGGTGGCTTAAAACAACAAAAAAATGTATTATTTTTACAGTCATATAGGTCAGAAGTCTGACATGGGTCTCACTGGGATAAAAATCAAGGTGGAAATAAGACTGCGTTCCTCCCTGGATGCTCTAGGGTAACATCTGTTTTGAGGTCAACTACAGTCCTTGGTTCCTGGCTCCCTTCTTCCATCTTCAAAGTCAACAACGTTGCATCTCTCTGACCATTTTTCCATAGACAGAGCTCTCTCATCCAACAGTGAGGAAATATTCTTTACTTTTAAGGATGCATGTAGTTAGATTGGACCCAGATTAGAATCTCATATTTAATCAAAGGGCATGATTTAAAAGTATCTATAAGTAAATAATTATTAAAAATATCTTACTTTCCAAACAGGCAATTTTACAAAATTGGATGCAAGGAGCAAAAAGTATTAAATGTGAGCCATTATGTTCTTAATGCATTGTACATGGTACTGATTTTTTTCCCAAGATTAACGAGCTATAATTGACATAGAACACTATCTAATTTTTTTTCCACAAAGACAGAGCAAGAATCACTCTATGCATTTTGTTTTTATTTTTTTTTCTTTTTTAATTCATGGTTTATCTCTGAATTTAGGAATTGCTTTAAGATTTTGTTTTAGTTTCAATTTTTTATTTAAATTCCAGTTAGTTAACATATAGTGTAATATTAGTATCAGGAATAGAGTTTAGTGATTCATCACTTACATATCACACCCAGTGCTTATCACAGCAAGTGCTCTCCTTATTCCCATCACCCATGTAACTCATGCCCCCACCAACTCCCCCCTCCCCCAGCAACCCTCAGTCTGTTCTCTATAGTTAAGAGTCTGTTTTACGGTTTGTTTCTCTCTTTTTGTCCCCATAATGTTCATCTGGTTTGTTTCTTAAATTCCCCACATGAGTGAAATCATATGGTATTTGTCTTTCTTTTACTGACTTATTTTGCTTAGCATAGTACACTCTAGTTCCATCCACATCCTTGCAAATGGCAAGATTTCATTCTTTTTTACAGCTGGGTAATATTCCAACAACTTCTTTATTCATCAGTCAGTGGCATTTTGGATCTCTCCATAATTTGGCTATTGTTGATAATGCTCCCATAAACATCAGGGTACATGTAGCCCTTCAAATCTGTAGTTTTGTATCCTTTGGGTAAACACCTAGTAGTGCAATTCCTCGATGGTAGGGTAGTTCTGTTTTTAACTTTTTGAGGAGCCTCCATGCTATTCTCCAGAGTGGCTGCACCAGTTTGCATTCCCACCAGCAGGGCAAGAGATTTCCTCTGTCTCTGCCTCCTCACCAACATCTGTTGTTTCCTGTGTTGTTAATTTTAGCCATTCTGACAGGTGTGAGGTGGTACCTCATTATAGTTTTGATTTGTATTTCCCTGATGATGAGAAATGTTGAGTAGCTTTTCATGTAACACTGTATAATTTTAAACTGTACAACCTGCAGATTTGATATACTTACATATGGCAAAATAATTGCCACTGTAGCCTTGAATAACACCTCTATCCTGTCACAAATTACCTTTTGTGTGTGTGTGTGTGTGTGGTGAGAACATTTAAGATCTATTGTCTTAGCAATGTTCGAGTATATAGTACTATATTATTAACTAATCACCAGGCTGTACATTATATCCCCAGAACTTATACATCTTATAACTGGAAGTGTGTACCCTTTAACCAGCATTTTCCCATCTCCTCCAGCCTCTGGAACCAACATTTTGTTTCTATTTTTTTTTCTTTAAGATTCCACATATAAGTAATAGCATACTCTATTTGTCTTTTTCTGAGTGACTTATTTCCCTTAGCATAATGCCCCGAAGGACCATCCGTGTTGTCCCAAATGGTAAAATTTCCTTCCTTCTCATGGCTGAATAGTATTCCATTATATATGCTGCATCTTCTTTATCCATTCATTTGTTGATGAACACAGGTTGTTTTCATGTTTTCACAATTGTGAATAATGCTGCAATGAACATGGAAATGCATGTATCTTTTTGATATCCTGTTTTTATTTCCTCTGGATATATCCCAGAAGTGATATTGCTGGATCATATGGTAGTTGTAGTTAATTTTTTGAGGAACCACCATACTGTTTCCTATAGTGTCTGTATCAATTTACATTCCCACAAATAGTGCATGAGGGTTCTCTTTTCTTCACATCCTCACCTTTTATCTTTTTGATAATAGCCACTCTAATGGTGTGAGGTGATATTGTGATTTTGATTTGCATCTCCCTAATGATTAGTGATATAAAGCACCTTTTCTTGTACCTGTTGGCCATTGTACATCTGCTTTGGGAAAGTGTCTATTTAGTTCCTGTGCTTATGTTTAAAATCAGATTTTTTTTTGCTATTCAATTATATGATTTCTTTTTGTATTTTGCATATTAACCCTTTATCAAATATATGATTTTCAAATATGTTCTTCTATTTTGTAGGATGATATTTTTCATTCTGTTGACTGTTTCCTTTGTTGTGCAGAATCTTTTTACACTTGGTGTAGTCTTTTGTTGCTTATGCTTTATATAATATAGAACACATGTTAAGAACAAGAGAGGAGAAAGACCATTTGGAATTTAAATTCTCAGAAAGTTAGAATATTTTTCAACCAAGAAAAACTGAGTTCCAATCTCAAATTCTACCTTTACGATGGCTGAGGCTTTATTATCATTACTGACCTGTGTGGATCTCAGTTTTTTCAACTATAAAACGATACTAATATTTACCTCACAGTTTGTTATAAAATTAAATAAGGTCATATCAGCTAAGTATTTGGTATCAAGTAGTTGTTCAATAAATACTAGTTATTCCAATCACATACTATTGAAGGATACTGGGTACCCGGTTAGCAGAGGAGGCATCAAATTCAGATTTCTCAGGGGTAGCTTAAAGGTATTTGCATTACAAAAGTAAGCCACAGAAGGAAAATGCTGAGAATGTAGAGTAAGCACATTGATAAATAGTTCTAAGTTAAAGCAATTTCAGCCTGAGACCCTTAGGCTGTCTTCTCTCTCTTTGGGTGACTGTCAAACCCCAGAGATATGGCTTCTTACTAAGGTAACGATATAGAGACAATTATGCTCCGGATAAGGTCGTGTTTTCCTTAACTACACTTGAAGTCCAGGTGTGTCAACTTACTGTCAGAATGAAGCACAAGAAATCTTGATAAATTTAAAGCAGAAGACAAATTAAGGTGTGAGAATGCGTGTGCATGTGTGCACAAATGCATGCGTATATGTATATTCGGAACAAGTAAAACTGATGTATTCCTGGAAGGTAAATTCTGCCCTATCTTTCCATTCTAGTATTTATGAAGTCAACCAGGCACTTTTCCAATTCACTTCATTCTCCATTGCCCATTTATCCCATTTATTGAATCCTTGGGGGATCTCCAGAGAGCACCACCAGTTGTGCTGATCATGCCTAGGGCTGCACACTGTCTATTAAGAACTTGATAGCATAAACCTCCTTTCAGATCCATTATAAAGTAGTTCTTTCTTCCCAATGACTTCTGGTAGCAATTGGCTTGAAGAAACAGCTTTAGAAGAGGTATTAGCCAATTGTGAGATTTAAATTTGAAACAATAAAGGAATGAAGAAAAAAAAAAAAACAACAGAAACTATTCCTGAGATAAATACTATGCTTTTAGTATACAGTCTAACAATTTATCAAATCAATTAACACATTTTTATTTGTAATAGTTCTTTGAATTTCTTCGTATTTCCCTCACATACATAAACCAAACTAAAGAGCCCAACTTTAGGTAGAACTGATTTTATCATTCACATTAATGAATAAAAAAAAAAAGTTATAACCACATCTATCTAAATATCCAGCAGGACTTTGTACTGAATTTCTGTATTTCTAAAGTTACCCATACTGTAGGTGACTTCCTTGCAACTAAGACGGCTAATAATTGAATACAGGATACTTGGGGTCTAGTACTCATGAAAATGTCTTTTTTGAAGACAAAAGCAAAGGTCAGGCTATGACGTCCAAAGAAAATTTGTACTCACAGTACCTCCTTGCTAGAGATATTGATTGTAAAGTTCACAAAGTTCAACCCCCACACATTAACACTGGTAGATATAATTACCATGTTATGATTTTAATAAGACTGTACTGGCAATGTTACTTTATGTTTTGGTAGTTTGGTGGAGTGTGTTGTGTGTGTGTGTGTGTGTGTGTGTGTGTGTGTGTATGTGTCCAGAAATTAAAATTAGTGTGATAGTTAGGGGGATGGAGAACTTATTCAAATCCTTAGAAATGCACCTCTGGAAATATATTATGGGAGCTTTCTGTGACTATGGCATCATGGAGAAGCAAAGTGCTGTGGTCTCCATGGTGGGAGGCAGTGAATTGAAAGAGTGATTTAGGGCCTGTTAACATAAATGAAAGGAGACAAGCCTGACCTATGTGCAACAGCCTCTCCACAAAGTTTAGACAAGGCAAAGATGTTTCTTTTCTCTCTGTCATTCTCTCTCTGCAGCCAGCAGATGAGTATTTCATAGTGAAATAATTCAAAGTGAAAGAACCCATGGGTAATGCAGCAACAGTCATCGAACATTCCTTAAGCCATTGATCTCACTGAAGCATCCACATGCCATATCTGCCTTTTTGCAGACAAATTCCATGCATTCAATTGGGTTTTAAATCTTTCTTTCCATTCTGCCTCTCTCCTTTCCCTAGATACTGACAGGATTATCGAGCATTGGGCAAAACATGAGCATAAGTTTAAAATGGGCCCTTTTATAGTCTTCGTCATTGTCTCAAGTCAGAACATGATTAGTCCCCCACACTCAGAATCCATACAGCTTTATTCATCAATGCCTAAGTAGTTGTATATAAAGTTAAAAAATCTTGTAGTCATATACTTTCTCCACAAAAGTTTGTGTTTTAGAAAAAATATTATTGACATTTACTGAAACTTTAATATATATTTGTCCCCAAAATGGATGGTATAAGATGTCACAAATAGTGCATTCTCAACAAACATTTCACCATAAATAATGTATTTGGATGTGTACTTTGACTAGGAAGTCTCACAAACTCAGAAACTAAGCTTGGAGTTAATTAATGGAGAAAATATCGAACATATAATAATCAGAAGAAACATTAGCACAAATGATGGAAATCAAATGTATCCGTTTGCATTACCTAAAACATTTCCAGGTTTGGAGGGGAAAAACAAAACAAAAAACAATGAATAAAATGGTCACACTCATTTAATGCTATAAAATGATATATCCTCCGCTTTCACTCTCTCTATGCTTTCGGCTTTCTGTTATACATTCCAGACTGGCTCACATGTTTGTAGAAATCAAATTCTGTTTGGATTCTTGGACAAGCAATTAATGCTTTCCCATACCCGTAGAAAATCATATTCAGCACCACGGATAGAGCAAAATTGCTCCTTTCTGAACTACAGCTGTTTCCTGAATTTTTTCCCCCTGCTAAGACACCCAGACACACGTCTGTCTCTTAATTGCAAGAGGGGTTGTTACAAGACATCTTGAATTTTAACAACCTATTTTAAAATTAAGGAAATGGACTAAAAGCAGACCAGGGAAACCTTAAGTACTTTTGCAGGATGCAAAAATTGACATCCCAGAAAGTATGTAAAGACCTTCAGAGACAAACACTGATATTATACATATGAACAAATGGGTGCATAGTTAAAAATTCTGATCTTCATAAAAAGGGAATATCTCTTAGGGCACCACTTTTTTGCCATACTATATGTTTATTATTGTTTATTTAATGTTTGGTAGGTCTTTACCTGTGCTTCTTTTAGTTATAATGTTAATTAATGACAGATTATTAGGAATATATTATCAATTGAGACAGCAGCTCATTTTATTAAAATAAATACTGTAAATCAAAAACTAATATTTGTGTTAGTTTAATGATTTCCTTCTGACAGTTTTGTGCTTTTTATGAAGTCTAATGTTGTGATTTTATAAAGAATTCTAATAGTGAAAAGAAAAAAAAATTGAAAGTTTGGTTGACTCATATGTGCAAGATATAGTACTATGTGCTTTCCTTGGTTTATCTCATTACGTTTCATTTAAATCATCAAACTTTGTGGGGGAAATACATATTTTCTCTAAGTTATAGATATGAGAACTGAGACTTGAATGGCTTACATAATTTGTCCAAAATCAAACAGTTGTTACCTGTGTATATGTTTTTGTGTATTTTAACAGACACTTTTGTCATATTACTATTGGCCAAGGATTTTTTTAAACAATTTATAAGAATTAAAGGAATTATTTTGAAAGTATTGCTATTATATCCATTTTATAGATGTGGAAATGGAAGTATCCTAAAATTGAAAATACACATTTACCTAAAATCCCACATTCACAAAGGGATGAAATCAAGATTGGAAACCCCAAGAGTCTAACTTCAAGTCCACACCTGTAACCAACACCCTAAGCCTTTGGAAAGGTTACTCTAAAGTCTTAAAAATTATGTACTTTTTAGCTATTTACTGCTTACATTCATCATGTGTATCCCTTTTAATGCAAGGAACTTTGAACCATCACTTCGTCATTATGTATAAACAATTTTTTGTCACATCAATGCCTCATTTTTCTTTAAGATTTGGGAAGCTACTTCATTGCTTCCAAAGCGCTTGGAATCTTAGTTCAGTTGTCCAGAAATCTAAAGGACAATCAATGCAGTTTTGGTTCTTATCATGTGCATCCTTGTCCACCATCAAATTTCAAGCCCTCTGACTTGCTCTTGCCCCCCCCCACACACACACAAACGCACATGCAATTACATATGTTATCATGTTATCACTTTTGTTTATAATAATCTATACTTCCTGCTTTCTGAAATTTTCTCTCGGCTCTCTGTGCCAGTTATAACCTCACTCCTTATAAGTGCCCCCCTTTATATCAGAAACCTTCTTGCAGAATGTTCCCTCACCTTCCTTTGTTTCTGAACCAACTCTCCCTGACAACACTTCTTCTCTGAAGCCTGTTTATTATTTCTCACCTTATAGTCTCTGAGGTGATGTCACCATTCTCTAGCTTGTCTTTGCTTCTATTACAAATCTTTCTTATGTTCTCTTATAAAAAGCTCTTCTTTGAGTCTCACAATCTCCAACTGTGCATTTTATTGATTTATGGACCCCTTTTAGTATCTTATACAAGTAACTGACCCTTTCCTTCCAAAAATGCACAAATGTTTTAAAACAATATTTGAGTTCCTAGTTATAAATATATAAGTCTCACAGTATCTGCCAGAATCCCTGGATTTTAATCTCTCTGTACTACTCATTAATGTCATATATTGAACACTATTTCATTGCACACACCACTTAGGACTTGGATTCTTGTCTTCCGCTGAACTCCACCTCTCACCTTTAGTCTGAGTTAGATCACCACTACAGCCATACTACACTCAACATTTCTCAACCTCCTTGAATCAACAGCCTTCAAAGTCACTTCCTTAAGTAACCCACCTTAGAACACACTATTATGCAACATTATCAACATCAAATATTTATTGATCTACAATTCTATATGGACATGTAATATAGCATTTAGTAATATATATGATAGACATTGTATCTTTAAACAGTTTATATGTATTAACTTTTAATTCTCATCATGATATTTATTAACATTTCTGATTTTAATAAAGAAAGTAAGCCAAGATTGGTTAAATTGCCTATCCTGTTTTATAGACCTATATAAATATTCTAGAAGCTAGGACTTTAATCAAGAAAAATGTGGCTGTGAGGCCCAGTCTCAACTATATCACTATAATGCAAGCTTTGTGGTCTATGAGAAATTGACATAAGTAAAGAACTTAATTGTGCTAGGTAAATAAACAGTCAGATTGCCTTTTGATGTAGTTGTGTAGTGGTATGCCTAACACAGAGCCTAAAATGTAGAAGGCAGTCATAAATATTAGTTATGTTTCTTTCCATATTCTTCAGGGTGCCTTCATATAAGGATTATTCAAAAAGAAAAAAGAAGCTAGCAGCAACTATTTAGACACTGAAGAATAGACTTTAAGTGTCTAAAGATTTTAGATGTGCATATTTTAGATCTTCAGCTGCATGCGCAGAGATTTATACACACTGTATCATATCTACGCAAGATTGAAATTTCTCATCCAAGCTCATTTGTTGAGAACCTGAAGCCCTGAGAATGTTTTCCTTTGACAAAATCCCAACGGCTTCTTAAATCATCTATCTCCAAGGAAAGTGAAGAGAAGGGATGCATGGGAGGCATGAAGGAGAAATATCATTTTGAGAAACAGAATCCCCAGGGAAATGGGGGCCGTTCTGCTAAAATGAATTTATCAGCCCCTTGTGATGCCCCTTGCTAACACTATGTATTGTTTACTCTGTTCTTTTATTCCTTGTCCCTGGGAGGAAATTTGGTATTGTGCTTGCCTTTTAAACAATTTTGAAACTTTTATTCACTACCCACTCTTAACTGTTGTACCTTACTACTGCCTGATATGCCATCTCTAAGTGCTACCTTATGCTGGCACTTTTTTTTTTTCACGAAGACTCTCAAATATTCCAGAATATTTGCAGAAACAACATGACTTAGCCTGGCATCCAAAGGTGCCAGAATATTCTCTATATTTTCCAGTTGTTCCGATATTACATAGATATCTTTCCAATATTACATTTGCCGTAGGAAAAAATAAAGATTTTCTTATTCATTTATTTCCATCGTTTTTACATTGTTTCATCAAGTTACCAGGCTTTTCCCCCCTCCTGCTTATATTCTCTTTCTACACAATCTTAAAATCTGACCATCTTAACTCTGATGACTTAGAAATTGACATCCCCACCTTAGATGTATACTCTGAATTACAGATACATCGACATAACTGCCTTATTCACATATCCATTCATGAGACGTGCTGTTTGACCTAAGATAGGTTACTTCAGTTCTCTTTGGTGTCCTTATTTGTCAGGTGGGGAGATGGGTCATGTCTCACACACAGGATTGTTCTGAAAATTAAAGCAGCCAAGATCTGTAAAATGCATAGAAGAGTGCTGAGACATACTGACTGTTATGTAAGTGTTACTACTTTTGCTATTTTCATGGTTTAACCTTGCAATCATACTATATGCAACCCATAGTACTTGGCCAATCCCCCAAAACATGCACAAGCATCTTTTCCCCCAGTCTTTTTTATGTAAACAATACTCCCTACACTCAATTTCTTTGGCTAAAACTTAGACGTTACCTTAAAGTTTTCACTTTCCCTCCTGTCTGATATCTAATTTGTCACAAACTCTGGTCTATTACGACTCAGAAAATATCTCAGTTCATTTACTTTTGTTTTCCACCTCTACCACTATATAAAGGCCATCATCACCTCTCACCTGGACCATTGCATGCACTTACTAACATTCTGTGCTTCCACTCTTTGCACTTACTTCTTCTGTTCATGAAATAGCCAGAGCGATCACTTAAAATATAATTTAATTTTGAAAATTCACCCATGGTTCTCATTGTTTCTAGAATAAAAATCCATACATTTTACCATGGCCTAGAGAATATTCATAGTCTGCTTCTATGTTACCTACAAGTTCATTTGATACCATTTTCCCCCTGAATCTCATTGGATCCTAGACCTATTAAATGTCCTTTTCCCTCCATCCAACATGCAAAGGTCTCTCCTACATCTGAGACATTGCATGTGATGTTTCATTTGTTTGGAAAATTATTTATACACTTTTTTTGGTACATCTGCCCAGTTTTCATCATGGCTCAAAATTATATGAGCTCACAAGCATACTCAACCTCATATGAAATGCCATGTCAGACAGGATTTAGCTGATGATTCTATTTAAAGCAGGCTCTCCCTGTTATGCTTTATCTCATCTTACTTATTGTTTTCATAGAACTTAGCTCAATTGTAATGATCTTATTGATTTATAACATAGCTTTTAATGTATGTCTTCCCCTAATTTTTTAATTTTAAAATTTTCTGACTTCCCTTTTAGAATGTAAGTTCCATTAGGGCAAGAATCTTGTCTGTCTTGTTCACTGCTGCATCCCCATCATCTTGTTCTCAACAAGTATTTATTGACTGAGTGAAAGACCCATGTTACTTTTCTTCCTGAACATCTATGCCATTCAACTGGTGAAATAATTTCTTATAATGTGTTATGCATTGAAATTTCCCTCAAGTTTAACTTACTGCTTACATTCTTATTCCTCTTCTAAATTCTAAGACTCCTGATAGCATGGGCTTTTGATATTTATCACTGTATTACCAATGACAAACACATGACCACTTGTATCATGATGCTCATTAAATGATTAATCAGTGGGTGAATGGCCCATGTTTGGAATACAGTGTGATTAAACCAAGCATTAACTTAATAAACATCTATTAAACACAGTATATGTTAAGCAAACCTTAAGTCCTAGAGAAATATAAATGTTTAAGACAGGCATGATTTCTGTCTATATCACGGACCTTATAGCTTATGCTGGGTTTTCTCAACTACTAACACTATTGCCTTTTGGAGCTGAAAATTCTTTGTTGTGGGGGGCTATCTGATTGCATTATAGGGTGTTTGACAGCATCCTTGGCCCCTACGCACTAGATGTGGGTGATATGCCTTCCCCTTCTCATCTATTACAACCAAAAGTATCTTCTGACTTTGCCAAATGTCCCTGGAGGGCAAAATCACCTCTGGTTGATAACCACTGTGCTAATGAAAGAAACAGATATTGCTATGTATGCAGATATGCGCTATGGAAAAAAGGTAAAAGCTGAAATGTTTGAAGATAGATGAGAAGACTGGTTTAAATTAGTGGGTACAGGTTGTCAGTGGATTAGATGTTACTGATGATTAATTGATAGGCTTTGTCCTACAGGATGAGTAGGAGGCCAGGTAAAGGACTGGAGAAAGAAGGTTTCAAGCAGAAGAATAACATGTGCAAACCCTGAAGCATGAGAAAATGTGGTTTATGCAGAGAACTGGTACCCAGCAACTGAGGTCCAACGTAGCTTGGAAGGGAGCTGGAAGTTAGGTAGAGACAAGGCCACAGAGGGTACTGTGAGCCATTATTAACTTAGGATTTGATCCTTGGATTAATGGGAAGAAGGTAGAGTTTTAAGCAGCAGGGGTGAAAACGAGAGAATCCAAAACAAGATTGGATTTCTATAATCATATTTGTGGCTGCGTGATGGCAAGGAGGCTATTACAGGAATTAGGGTGGAAGACAATGGTGATTTAATCTGGAGGGTTGGTGTTGGATGTAGAGAAAAAGCGGATGTCTGATAAAATTGCCTTGCTTGTATGGATGAAGAATTGCACAGATCTGTAAAATTCTCAAGGGAAAATATCACCTAATGTGAAGATACTCGGTGCTGGCAAAATCCAAGGGGTATTTTCTTGAGGAAGCTTCGGAGCTTATTTATCAACTTTCCTGCTTTGTCTCTTTCACACTCAGCCCAGCCCCTGAATCAGCCCAAGGTTTTTCTCTTGCAAACCTCACAGATGGTTTCCTCTCTTTCTTCCCTCTGGAGAAGCCACTTCTCCTTTTCCCCCAGGTGTGAGCATGTGTGTGTGCTCAGTGTGGAGAGTGGGGAGCAAGTCAAGCAGAACGGGTCCCAGAGTCCAGGGACCTGAAGCACAAATGATTACAGGGAAAATTGTGGGTTGTTTCCTTTGGCCATCCACCTGCTTTGAGTGGTGCAGTTAATTAGCAATGCGAGCGCAAGCTGACAGCTTTGGCAGGGAGCAATATGCAGTGGGAGGTGAGGGAAGGCAGTCTTGCTGGGACGTTGTTGCTGATTTATAATACACCTGATTATTATGGTGGTGCCCATTTGTGATTTCATAGTTAAGTGTCTGTCACTTGTCCTCATCGAAACCCCTTGTTTTCACAGATTTCTAACACAAATGAAAGAAATTCATTCCAGCTCCAGACTCAGCCTACAAACCAAGTTTTGTTTTCAAACATAGAAAAAAAAAATCTATTAGCTTCACATCCACAAGGAAATAAGGACAGGTTACTGAATTAGCTCAACTTAAGGACTAGTTTTTAATTATTTTTGTCTGTTTTTGTTTAGTTTGGTTTTGTTGTTGTTTTAATCATAGACCACAGAGTGTCTTCACCAGAATAGATGATAGCATCAATTGCTTCAGCTCTCTTGGTTAAAAAAAAAAAAATGGGTACAGTGAGGCACACTCTGAAATTTTAGAAATGCTTTTACTCATTTGTATATTCACCCACTGGTCATTTACTGAAGAGTTATTTAGCTCTGGGCACTGGCCAGGAAAGGGGCAGACAGAATACAAGTAAGGCCAAGTTGTTGTCTTGGAGTAGCTTAAAATTTGGAAGGACACAAATGTAATCACTGCGTCTATGGAAAAAACAAAAACAAGAAAAACAAACACACCCAGGCATGGAATGTGTATAGAATATTGTGAGCATTTAGAGAAGAAAGTGAGTGACTGGACTAATAGGCATCCAAAAAGAGGAAAAACTAAAAACTAATAGTAGTAGTAGTAGGAGTAAGGAAGGATTTAAATCTTCATTCCAGTCTGTTTTGATAAAGAATTTTAACTATCCCTTTACTGCTGTGAATAGAAGTCATGGTGAAGTGGAAAGGGCAGGGAATTTACCCACAATAGAATTCAGATCTCCCCCGTCACTGTCCCCAAGAAACAGAGATCTGTTTCTGATTCCCACTTTCCCCCTCCCCCTTAGTGTAACTCTGACAAACTCTGGAAGAAGGGAGAAATTACTTTAGCAGTTTACTAATTATTTGAACTTGATTTATATCCAGGAATTTCTGTGATGTCACCAAGGGCAGTTTTGAGAAACATTTTAAAGAGTAAGATTTTTTTAATAAAGAAAAGTGCTATATTCATGAAAATTTGTGAGGCTAGGGAGGGACATGTAAAAAGTCTAAATATCAGGCAGGTGTTCAGAATGGAGAAAATAGACCCTAGCTGTCTAATTTTGCAAACTATTTCCCAGCTTCAAGGATGGCTGCCCATGAAGAATGAGCACAGAGGCGGGGACCAAAATCTCTGAAAGGTCTATGATTTGAGCTTAGCCTCTCTATTGGCTCAATGCCCTCGTCAGCTGGTGGCTCCTTTCTCATGAGACTAGAATGTTTGCCACTCAAAAACTACTTCTTTTTAGTTAGATATTTAGTCTTCCCATGTGAATACCTCATTCAATTAACATTAGTCATCCTTCTATCCAACAGCCAAGAAGGAAAGTGATACCAGTCCATGACCTTTATTCTTCTACCCTTAGTCTTATTTTGTAAAGATGTTTCCTTATAATGCCCCAAACATGACATGATGTGGGGGAGGGCTCCCACACTTGAACTCAGGGACCAGAAGGTTGAACTGAACATGGTGAGTACCTCAGACAGTCGGGAAGTTTAGAATTATTGCAACTATTAACATCAGTCACCCTCTTATGTGTGAGGTACAGTGCTCATCATTACACGCATTACCTATTTCATAGTCTTAAGCTTCTTTTTTGTCCTAATTGTATCCTTAAGAAAACTGAGACCCACAGAGAAGAAATTTTCTCAAGGTCATGTAACTACTTAGTAGTAGATAATTCAAATTGACTGTTCAGATACAACATCAATATTTTTTTTTCTATTTTCTTTGCTGTATCTTAGCCTTCTAGCATCGTTATCTCTTTTGTCAAATGAGGAAAACTGAGTATCCTTGTCTCTTGTTTCTTAGTCTTTATATAAGGGCTTCTCTTGTCTAGAGCAATAGTGTGTTCCTTAAAGCAATTTACTCAATGGGTATTAATAACACTTCTTCTTGTGGTTGGAGTGGGTAAAAATGTGTCTGGGATCAAAAAACCTAAGATATGGTGGAGTAAAGTATGGATTCATATCTTGGTTAGCTGCAAGTTTCCTTAGAACATCTATATTCTAAAGAGAATTGAATGTCTATAGAAGAGGCAGAGGCTGAGAATTTAAAATGTAGCATTAGCAACGTATTTGAGTCCACAGAATCCTTTTTTTTTTTAAATCATTTGTGTACTTATGACATTTTATTGCTCTGGAATACATTTGGGGACAGACTGGGAGAAAATATTAAGTCCACATTTATGTGCACATTTATGTTCACCAACTCCTTCTTAATTCCAACCTCAGCCAACTTCTCTTGTCTAATCCTTCCCTGCACACACAAATACAACATGTCTACACAAGCCCTCCTTCTCTTACTCCCAAACCTTCCCACCCGGACACACATAGGACCTCTGAGTTCCTTGAAGACACTGGTGTGTTAAACATGCCCAAATGTTTTCACAGAAATGCAACCTCCTCCTAGATGGTCCTTCCGTCTGCAATCACCACCTTAGTAACAAGTGTATATTCAACTTCCTATGACTCTGCTACATGTCACTTTCTCTTGAACCCACTCCTAAGAAATTCCATAACATTACCTTGGCCTGTCCCTTTCCCCAGTGTGATTTTTTTTAATCTTGGTAACACACCAATGAAGACTTAACTTTGGCTGGGAATTAAGGGTTTTGACTGATATCTGAGCTCTTTGGGGGTCTTGGTCCAGAGCCCACACAAATTCCAGAAAGCAGTTTCTACATATAAAGACATTAGAATATTAGAAGTGCTAAGGATGCAAGTGAAGTCTAACTACAATCTCATTTTCTCATTGCCATCAAACACAGGACACTTTTACAACCCTATAACCCACCTAATATGATCATAGCTGACCTATTCCCCAAATTTAATCCTATACACATAACCTTGTCCCCAGCTTAGTGCTATTCGAGACATTATATCACCAAACCAATCCCAGCCTTATAACCCATTGGCCCATTAATATACTCTAATCATTCATTTATAAAACATAACCCACCCAAACAACCCTATAACCTTTTAATGGATTCAGAACCAGCCAATTACCAAACTTGATCTCATCTGCATAGTTCCCATCACCTCTTAATGAGCTCTAACTGGCCCTGCAAGTTTCAGCATTAACAAAAGCTATTCCATTCAATTTGTGGCCTTTTATTTGATTTTTTAAACATCAAATACTGCACCATTTTTTAAAGTCCATTTTTTCCAACTCATCTAATTCTCTTTTTTCTTGCTTGAGAAAATTGGAATAATCCCTAATATTGTAGTTCATTATCTTTCCCAAAAGGATGTGAGAAGAGTTGTATAAAATACATACATTTTCAGGTCCGCGACTAGCATTTGAACCTCTCCATTGGACTTAATGGAGGCTTTCTCATATGTGACTGAGGATAGGCCTTGAATTATTTATTCAGTGGATTCTTATAAAAACCTACTTTAGGGTTACATGTAGACCTGTGGGCCTTTCCATGTGGGTTAGATAGAACTGAGCTCAGAGTATTCCATGAGAAATGTTCCTTCCCCTGAGTTACCGTACAAACTTGACAGAATTAAGAAAAAGAAGGACAAAAGCAGGGTATATATGAAGCATATGGCAAGTTAGAATCTTTGTTCAAATTCTGTTTCTTGACAATTTGCATTAAAACTATGGATTTGCACTTTTGAGGATGGGGGTTGCCACGTGCTTTTTTTGTTTACTTATTCATGTGACAAACATTTACTGAGTGCCTACTTATGTTGATGGGGCTTTGTAGGCTTGGGGCAGAGAATTCACACTAACCTAAATCTGTGCAGATCTTTATCACTTGACTATGTTTGTATCTTCTCTGGGGTTTGTGGGTATATGTGCCTATATGTCAATATCTAATTATTTGATTAGATACATATTGGTGTATAGTAAATTAACATATAGTTAACGTAGCAAATATTTGCTACATGTAGCCATGTAGTGAATATTTATCAAGGGCTGTTTGCAACTAGCATTCTTGATACCCTGAAAATAAGTATTATTTTTCTCACTTATTTCCATTTGGGGGGAGTGATGCTCAGAGAGCTCAGTAACTTGCTCAGGATTTTACAAAGTAGCGAGGTAGGATTTGAATCCAGGTCTCTCTGATGTAAAAGCCCAAGTTCATTCTCTCCTATCACACTACTGCCAAGCAGAGTCATTTCAGAGAGGGTAGCTTGTCTATTCCAAATTCTTTATATTCTCAGTGAGGAAATTAAGGCCAGAGGAGAGAGGTGATTTGCCCCAGGCTTCATCTATAAAACTACACAACCCAGAGCAAGATGGCTTCTCTAGGAAAGAAGATGGTTGTCTCTAAAAACACAGCATCCTGGCAATTCAGATCAATTGTGTCCACAAGTACAACAAGAAGAGAGAACGAATGCCCTGTCATGCAACACCAGCAAATGGCCCTTCTGGCATTGATTCACTGAGGCATAGGCCTCCCGGGGGAAGAATGCATTGTTCATCCTGCCGGCCCAGCCACATTATGCTTATGGAGATGAAGAACCACATATCAAAATTAGCATTTGTGCAAATGATCACACAATTCCTTCAGGCCTGCTGTGTCCCCTTAATAGGCCCATCTTTCAATTATGAAGTGCGGATCAGTCAGTGTTCTTCTATAATCTCATTATTTTTGTTATGTTGACATTATACAAGGACTTTTTTTTTCCCTCGCACTTGAAGCCAGGCCTATCAACATGAAATGGTTATTGAATCTATAGAGGGAAAAAAACGGACATATTAATTCTTATATCTTCGAATCAGAACATCTTTGATATGGTCAGGATTAAGAATAAAAGCATCCATATTTAAAACTCTACCCCCTTGGGCACATCTGTTTGAGAAATCAGGTAGCTTACCTTTCTCCATCTGTCATGTACCTATCCTTCCACTTCCTGATCAGATCATCACACAGACTTGGCTTGGTCAGATCTCAATATGAATTTCTCACAAGGCATTACCTTTCTTCAGCAGCATTTACTGTCATCTCTTCTTAAATCAAAATTGGAAACCTCAGTCTTCCATCAGTTGTTTTTCTTCTGGTCCTAAAGAAAGACAAAAACTCTTACATCAAAAAGTACTTAGGGGCACCTGGGTGGTTCAGTGAGTTGGGCATCCAACTCTTGACTTCAGCTTAGGTCATGATCTCACGGTTTAGGAGTTCAAGCCCTGCATCCAGCTCCCTGCTCACAGTGAGGAGCCTCGTTGAGATTTTGTCCCTCTCTCTCTCTGTTCCTTCCCTGTTTGTGCTCTCTGTTTCTCCCAAAATAAACAAACAAACTTTTAAAAAAGTACCTAAAATATTTGAAATTGTAATCATAACCTCATTTCCAACACACACAAGGCAACCTTAATAACAGTTTTTTACTGTGCCCTCAGCACCCTTATGGCATGGCTAACTGATATTTATTCATGTAAACTCAAACAGATGATCAAAGTGTCTTGTGCATGTGAATCAGTGTATGCATGTGGGTGGTTTAGAAAACCTAACCAGTTGCCTGCTGCCACCATTCTATAACCGGGTGCCATCAGGTACCGCTCTAGTTAACTTGGAACGATGCATAATTGATATTACTAGAGATAGTATCTGCAAATTTTCCTCTATTTTTTGTTCAATTTTGAAGTCATTTCAAACTTATAGCAATCTGCAACAATCATACAAAGACTGTTTTTTTGTTTTGTTTTGTTTTGGTTTGGTTTTTTTACCGCCCGAAAGCACTGGAGAGTGAGTTGTGGACATGATGTCCTGTCACCCTAAACACTAGTGTATTAAGTCCTATGAACATGGACGTTCTCTAACATAACTTCAAAAAAGCTGCCAGAATTTTAAAAAAATTAACACATATTACTAATTTCACATACCCCTTTCAAGTATCTTTAATTTCCATAAATGCCCATTAGAGCAAAAATGGCTAATCTAGAATCATGTGTCACATTTAATTGTCATAAATTTTAGTAGCCTTCAATTGACATTAGTTCCTCAGTCTTTCCTTGCCTTTAACAACCCTGATGCTTTTGAATATCACAGACTGATAATTTTACATTTTATAGAATGTCATTCAATTTGGATTTGTTCAATGTGTCCTTATCAGATTTAGATTATAGATTTTTGACAACAACATAAAAATTGTGATCCTGTGTTCTTCTCATAAAATCCTATCAAGTGATACACAGTTTCAATTTGTCCCACTACTGGTGATGTTAACTTTGATCACCTGGTTTAGGTTGTATCTATAAGATTTTTCCACTGTAAAATTACTTCTATAATAAGTATGATACGGGAGTTATTTTGAGACTAAGCAAATATTCTATTCCTTATCATACTTTTACCCACTGGCTTTAGCATTTACTACGTTAGTTGGAGAAAATAATTATTCCTCCAGCTGCCAAATGGTGATTTTTCTATCACTATTATTCCTTCTCCATTTATTAGGTGGCATTCTAGTGGAAGGAAAAGTGTTTTCTTCTTCCCATTTATTTGTTTACTTGTATTAGAATGGACTCATGGATGCCTATTTTATTCAGTGGGTTATAATCCAGTAGCATCTCTGTTTAATGTGATGCCTAGCTTATTCCAGTGGGAGGTCCTTCTGGCTGCTTCTGTGTCCTTTTTACATGTCCACAATATTCTTTGTACTTATATTATTTCTGGCACACCAAGCTGCGTAAGGCTCATCCTGAATTTTGGGTTTCACAACCCTGAAATCAGCCATTTCTCTAAGGATCTCAAGTTCTTTTAGTGGAGAATGTTTTTAGAGACAACGATCTGTGTTGGTTGTGTTCATTTATCTGGGATGTCACTATCCCTGGGCCCTCTTGGTAGACCACTGAGATAAAATGTGTGTGTGTGCATGTGTGTGTGTGTGAGTGTGTGTGTGTGTGTGTGTTTTATATATAGTGTGTGTGTGAGTGTTTTATATATAGATATATATACATACACATACACACACACACCTATATATAAACTCACACACACACACACACACACACACACACTGATCTATAAAACAACACACACACACAACACACACAGACACAACCACCGAGAGAGAAAGAGACAGAGAGAGACAGAGACACAGAGAGAACACACACAGACACAAAACACATATATATGTGTGTATATACGTATACATACATATTATACATATACAGTGGTGTGATGTATATATATATACACTCTGCACACCTACATATTACCACCAGGCACCCTCTTTACCGATTCAGGCTCCAGTATACTATTAGACATGACCTCCTTACCTACAGATGCAAACCTTTATCTATCTCACCTAATGACTTTTATACTAAATGATTTAGGAGAGAATGGATGACAGGACATAGAAAGAAGGAAGGAAAGAAAGAAAGAAGGAAGGAGAAGAGGGAAGGATGGAAGGAAGGAACACAGGCAGGCAAGCTCTCATATTCAAGTTTAGTTTTACTAAAATGTCTTGAAGAGACACATGAAGAGTTTCTGAAAAAATAAAGTAGAGCCAAATCACTCAATATTTACATGCTGAACATGAGAACTTTAGGTATAATCATAGTTTATATCAAACTTTTAACTGCCATCATGTTTATTTCATATCATATGACTTAATACTAAAATCATTAATTTGATATCCCTGTGAACTTTGCTCTTGCTAAACTTCCTTTTGGAAACACTTGTATTTGTCAACACTACTCTTAAAGCATGGCACCACAAAACTGTACATATGTATGTGTCTCTCTAGGAAGCAAGTAATACGTTGCAATTACAATTCCAACTTACGAGCACTCACCTTTCTTTTAAAATTTTTTTTTCAACGTTTATTTATTTTTGGGACAGAGAGGACAGAGCAGAACAGACGACTGAGGGGGAGGAGGAGAGCAGAGAGAGAGGGAGACACAGAATCGGAAACAGGCTCCAGGCTCTGAGCCATCAGCCCAGAGCCTGACGCGGGGCTCGAACTCACGGACCGCGAGATCGTGACCTGGCTGAAGTCGGACGCTTAACCGACTGCGCCACGCAGGCGCCCCGAGCACTCACCTTTCTAACAACGTGACCAAGTACTGTATTGGCAGCTTTATATATACAACAGAATTTTAGAATGTAAAATTTGACTAAGGCCTGTACTGAAAGGATATTCTAGACTAAGAAGTCAACATTTCAAAATACTGAATGATAACCTCACACCTTTTCAACCTTTATCTCTTATTATGGGTATAACACGATCATCAAATGGAGAGTGAAGGAAGAATTTTGGAAATAGTTCTGTGTATGCTTTAAGTCTTACATTTTTCCCAGGGGACCATTGGAAAGGGCTTCCCTGTGCACTTCACAAGAGTACATGGGCCTTTAAGGAAGCCATTCGAAGAGCTTGTTGAATCTCCATCTTGTTACTTACGCCTGAGTTGTACCTGAGAAATGTAAACATCAAAAGCCTGGATAAAGTGACCTATGTCCTTAGAGTAGACAATTGTAGTTTGAGAAAAACCACCCTCCCCATCAAAGGATTATGGCCTTTACCCTAAATCAGATCTGGGCCATGCCGTAAAGAGTACTGGTTTGGAGTTGTCTAGAATTGTCCAAGAGGTTTGCCTGGAAGGAGGGGCATGTGGGCCAGAGTAGGTAGACCTGAAGACTATGGGCTGAGCAGCAGAAGGTAAGTTGGCAGAGATGAGTCATGAATATTGAGGTGATGGATACTCTGAATCAGGGGAAGTAGTGCAGGAGGAACTCAGGATGGACACAGATAGCATTAACCATCTGTCACGTGCACACAGCGCTGATGCTAGGTCTTCAGCCAATGCCAGTCATGGAGGAATGTTCCTCCTTTCTCCCTTTCCTGTCCTCCACCCCCACTCTGATTAAGAGTGTTTAGAAGCCAGAATAAAGGGAGAGGAGCAGATGCCTGTCCGTGTACATCTTTGCCTCCAGGGTGTGAGACTAAAGCAAGCTTGGAAGAAGGAAAGGGAGAAGCTTTAAATTTATATCAAGTTCTAGTTCATGAGGATTGTAAGGGACAGGGCACATGAATTATTAAAATGAGGCAGAGGTTTATAACTGTGTTACCTTAGAACTTTTTCTATCATGACCAGAGTAGATAAGGTGCCTGAGGGCAGAGAAAACAATTGATGTGCTACAATGGATTGTAGGTTACTTTATAATTACACCTTCTATGACATACTTGATCAATGAAAGATTATACATGCATTGTATCATTGAAAACAACCCAATTTATAAATGATGCAAATGGCTCAGATATTTGCTATGATTCAGAGTCACACAGCTCTTTAGACGGAATAGGGATTTGAATTTATGTTTAACTCGTACTTAAGCCCAAGCGCGTAACTACTGGGAGCCCTGTGAATTTGTGTCATCCACACACTGATAAAAATGATTTGATCACTTTATCGAGTGTTTGGAAACTTGAGACAGAAATTCACGAGGCCCAAGTCCTGAGGGGTTGGGAAAGTCCCTTCTTCCTATGGACAGAAAACAAACAACAAAAACAAATGAAAAGCATTTAAAAACGTAGTAAGGAAATGTACAACTGCTTAGGAAATTTAAAGCTACTGTGTGAATATATATTTCAATGTTTAAATTCAGCGGTCTTGTGCTCGCTTTGGCAGCACATACTAAATTTGGAACGATACAGAGAAGATTAGCATGGGCCCTACGCAACAATGATATGCAAACTCATGAACTGTTCCATATGTTAATTCATTCATTCATTCAGCGGTCTTTTAAAGGAAAAAGCATCATTGAAATCTATAAACACCACTTCCTTATTACTCCCCAATTATATTAACAAACAACACAACCATGAAAAACAACTGAGTGTTTATCCTGTACTCAAACTAAACTCATGTTTTCAGTAGCCTGTGCTCTTCATTTAATTTTTTAATTTTTACTTCCACAAACCTCTTTCTTCTTTCCTCGCTTCCTTCCTCCTTCCTTCCATCCATCTTCCTTCCTTCCTTCTCTGTCTCCCTCCTTCCTTCCCTTCTCTCTCTCTCTCTCTGTGTCCTCAATATATCCCCATGCCATACAAACATAAGAATTTTGGGGGTAAAAACAGAAAACTAGCACTTCACTTGGAAAATGATGTAATAGTGATTAAACAGGTAATATATATAGCACCTAACTAAGTGACTAGCAAATGGTAAAATCCTCTAAAAATTATCCTCACTTTAAAACACAAGCCTTTGTAGATATTAAATGTTGTAATGTATTAAATGATGTCACATGTGTACACAGTATACAGTAAGTTTTTTTTAAAAAATCGAGGCCCCCACATGTGCATATGCATTTATCTTTTTATCACATCTACCTTTCAATGCCAGATTTAAATCGCCTGTTCTCCCTGGAGTTTTCTCTGGTAAGCCCTGCCCATATGAATTGGTTTCTCTCGATATCCTCTCTCATACTCTTTAATTAGCATTTAGTTATTTTTCTAAATAGGCTTCATTCTGTATTGTATTATTTTAAAGATTCACAAGAACTTTTAAAACCATTTTGTTCAATTCTTCAAGTTAACAATTTAGGACCTCAGGCCAAAGGAATTAAGAAACTTTCCTCAAATCACACTACGTTAAAGGCAAAACAGTTGCCCTAATTCATCATTAATCTTTAATTACTTTACTGAAAGCTCCACAAGGACTAAAATTATACTACATTCTTTTATTATCTTTATTCCCTGAGGCTAATAGCAGTGGTAGGATCACCAAGTGGGCGCGCAATATATTCTTGCTGCGTTAAATTTTACTGATTCTACATACACAAGGGGTTTCCAAATGGGGTTGTGCACAAGACTCACCTGGGGCCTTGTTAAAATATATAGACTCCTGCCCCTACCCCCAGAGATTGCCAGTCTGCACATCGAAGTGGGTTCCAGGAATCTGCATTTGTAAGAGATGCTCCAAGGGAGTTGATCTTAATGGTCCAAGGAGTAGTGCTTGGGAACTACCTCCAAGCCTATTCTGGAATACTTCCAGGGAAAAAAGCCCACAATTTTGCTTAGTATCATGTTTTGGTGTCTAATAGACCTTATAACTAAAGGGAATAAAAGTTCTTCATAATGCTGGGCTAAATTCTCACTACTGCAATTTCCTCCCTACTACCTCGGGTAGAATGGCTAACAGCTGGTATTTTAATAACCCTTGAAGATTATTATTAAGTTACTCATCCACCTTCTCTTCTCCCAGCTAAATAGCTCCAGTCTTTCTTAGCTACCTCCTATAGGCCCTATTTCCTAAACCCTCATCTTTCCCACAGTTGCCTAACTTTTGAAGTAAGACTAACAGCCTATTATTGTGCTGTGTTACATGAGGTGTAATGAAAGGCTATTTAGAATTTTTGAGAGGAAGCACTGTAAATGAGAGTAGGATATGGGTTTGAGAGTAATGTTCTTGTATCTCTTGTCTACATACACTCTATTAGATTTTGATATCTCTAGGCAGATAGAGAGGCAGTGCGGTGCCAGGGGTAGAGCTTCATATAGCTAGGCAGGGCACCACAGAGTTCCAGGCCAGTGCTTCTACTAACTGGGTAGGTGACTTAAAGCAAGTCATTTTCTCTGTTATTTATTTCCTTACAAGAAGGCAGTATATATACTTCCTAAACTCTAGCAGTTGTCATGAAGCTCCAATCAGTGCAGCATAAGGAACTTTGCAAAGTATGATGTTCATTCTATGTCTAGACTTTAGACCAACACACAAGAGGTTGGTGGGATGGAGTGAGGTAGAGAGTCAGTAGTGCATCAATAGCTTGGGGGTAAATATTGTAAGATTACCCCACAAAATCCAGTGTCTGAGACACAATTAGGACAGACCAGCAGGGAAACCCATCGCTGGTTGAGCCAAAATTCAAATGGGAGTGCTCTTCCTCCAGCAAACTAACCAGCGATTTTCTTGGGAAGGCAGATGTTGCTCTGCACTCTGATTCCTGTCTCTGACCACCACAGACCTGATTTCTCAGCATGATCCTCCTCATCATGCCTCAGCTGTTCTATCATTCCTGCTACAGTAGCTCCATTGCAGTCCTGCCAAAACCATTATATTTTATACCAAGATGGCTTGGACAATAATAATATCCACCGTCAAAGAAGAAATTTTATGTAGGGTGTTGGCTGTAGGGGAAAGACTGGTAAGTATCATCATCACTAGCTACCCAGGTCTATTAATTATTCAGTAATCACTGTAGCATTATTGAGTAACTGATTGGCCTTGGTACTAGGTGATAATGATGCCAGGCTCTGTTCTAAATGATGCAATGTATTACCTCATTTAATCATTTACTACTATTATGAGTTAGAGAATATAATGATCTCATCTTACTGATGAAGAAACTCAAGTAGAAAAAGATGAAATACCTTGATTGAGATCCTACAGTAACCTGAGCCTCAAAAGCGGACAACTGAACATCAGAACCAATGCTTGTGAACACCACACTAATCAAATTTAAGGTTAGCGATGAAAGTACACCCTGATGAGAAGAAATGATGGCATTTTCATCCTGTTCAAGGGAAACATCAATCACAACTTCATTACTAGAGATTGAAGTCCTAACTTACTGGCTTAGCATGTAAGACCTTTAAAGGTCTGGATTCAAATTTTTCTCATAGCCTTATCTCCAGCAATCCCCATCTCTGCACACCATGTTCAAAGACAAATGAAACAGCCCCCTGCTTGTCACTCCTGCCCCAAGCTATCCCACTGTCCATGGTTGTTTTCACTGTTCTCCCTGCCTATGACAGTCTTTACAAGATTAGCATGGCCAAATCCTCACCTTTTCTCAATAAACAATGGAAATGTTCCCACTCTATTCCTAGTCCCTGATCCAAAAAAAAAAAAAAAAAAAAAAATGTTAGTTTTGAACATCAAGCCCATCTCAAAACCTATCTTTTTACTCCTAGAATTTTCTGTATTACCATGTTATGTGATAATATCACTCTTAAAAATCAGTGATGTCGAGAGCATGTACAATGTGCTAGAGACAATGTCACATGCTTTCCTAACCCTCATGGCAGCCCTATGGTGTTGGCATTATAATTTCATTTTATAAGGAGGGAACTGAGATTCACATAGGGGAATGCAAGGTCATACACATCAGATCTTACATCCAGATTTTTCTAAATATAAAAACTGTGTTCTCAATAACCACCCTATACTACTTTATTATTTAGTAAACTTCTTGAAAACAATGTTTGCATCTTGCTCATATTTGATTCATAACACACTGCACATGGTAGTCGTCATGCATTCTTTTTTTCTTTCTGTTTTCTTTTTTTAAAAAAAATTTCCTTGCAAATTGATGTAAACTGAATTCTGTCTTAGAGCAGAGGCCTTCATAAAACTACACAATTGTTCCAAACAACACAACCTGAAACTTTCTTTGTCTTTGTTCATTGTTGATGAGTGTGTGCTTGTTCTTCTAGTTACGTTACTCTTCATTCAATCTTTGCTTTCAACTGGCTTTCATGTTCTTGCAGCTGAACTGACAATCCCTCATTTCAGCTGTTTGACAGCTCGCCCGCCTGCCAGCATCAATATTTACTAATGGACCCTTTCTCTTACAAAAGCTGTTTGCAATAAGGAAAGATAATGAAGAAATTACTTGACCCCAGACACACAGCTAGTGGTAATGATGGCCCATGTCACTGGGCCTTTCTGCCATCTGTGCCCAAGCAAGGGGGCAGGGCAGGGAAAGGATGGAGGAGCTGAGACAGTGGAGGAGAGCTCCAAGGAGAGAGAAGGTTGATGATTCAGAAGCAGGAAGGGAATAACCTTTCGGAAGCCTGCTTCTATGGCCCAAACGTTTTATATGCATGATCCCATTTAATTCTCAAAACAGTATGCTGAGATAACTGTGGCTGATCCTTTTGACTTGGTCTTAAATGAAAAAACTGTGAACCAAAGAAGGTAAATAAATGGGTCAAAGGGACCGAGCCAGAAAGTAAGGGAAACTGTGTATCATACTTGTTCGAGTCCCTGAAATTTGGAATTTTGCAAGAATGGATTTGAATCGAGGCTTCTGCCAGACAGTTGTTTTGTGACCTTGAACAAGTTTTGTGTGTGTGTGTGTGTGTGTGTGTGTGTACGTGCACATGCACATGTACACATGCATGGCAGATTCTCAATATTCATTTTTTCCTGTGTGTAAAGTGAAAGTAGTAAGAGAATCAACTTTGATGTGTCACTCTGACGATTAAATAAGATAATAAGCATCAAGTTCTTAGCCTAGTTGTGGACACAAAACAACTCTGTAGTACACACATGACAGGCATTCTATTTTGGTTTTTCTTATCAGGACTACAATTAAATGATGGATCCCAAACTCAAATGCAAGCCTGCTTACTTCTGAATTCCATTCTATTTCCATTCCTTGACAAAATCTCAACAAGTCAATTGAGTGAAAGGGTATAGAAGGGGCGATAATAAAGTTCTGAATAGATCCCCTTGTCATTATAACACACCTTGTTATGCTGATTGAGATAATGGAGACCCAGATTTGTATTTCAAATTTTCAGAGCCTACCAAGTTTAGCCATCTTTCTGGTGGCATAATGGTAACTTATTGCCAAGCTTGAGTTGATAAACTTCTCTGGGAAGCAGGAATTCCTGTCCCCTCAAAGGTCCTTCTAGCTGGAATAAGAATCAAATTGACGTGAAACAGTTTAACTGGAAAATAAAATTTAATAGTATACGTACAGGGAATCCACATAGACATGGGAATTCCAAAGACAGGCAAAATGAGGTATATATGTCATCCTGGACTAAAGACAAGGGGGTAGGAAAAAAGAATGCAATCCACAGGGCAAGAAGAAGAATAACAGATGTTTGGAAATTAGATGTTTGCCCTGCCATACGGATGGGTCCCTAGATAAAATGCATCTCTGCTAATAACCCTTATTCTGGCAAAGACCCCCAACTTAGATTCTTCAGTGTCGTTAAGGGAGGGGCAAAAGTTTCCCTTGAGCCCCTAGGGTCTTGATTTACTTCAGCTCAGAATAATCTTCATGCCAAAGTTGCCCATCTTGCTGTGACCTGCTCTCCTATCATAGTTTTATAGTAAAATTAACTCTATCATACATAGAATGTCATCATAAAAGTGGCAGAATATGGTATGTTTGAGTGAGAGAAAAGAAGCTCTTTATGCATACTATGAATTTGCAGGTTCCTCTGTTTTTATAGTCAACATAAGAATTTTTTTTCTGTATTTAATCCTTTGAAGATGAAAGAATGTAAGACAACTAAAAATATATATAATCCTAAAATCCTGGGGATCTGGCTTTCAGTTTTAATTCTGCCGTGTACTGTACAGACTTGATCAAATTGCTTAACCTCTCTTCTGTATATTTCCAAAGCTGTAGAAATGGGGAAAATGAGCTCTCATATATTTTTTATAGTCAGCTGTGATAATATGTATAAAGTGCTCTGTACAGCTATAATTCGTATATTTGATAAATATAAATTCTCTTTCTACTTATTTATGAATATGACTAGATTGATTACTCAAACTCGGTCTTACTCTGTAGAAGGTAGAAGTTTATGGTAAGTATTTAGTTACTAGGCACGTTAATGTCATTGATCTCTGGAAAATTTGACAAAAGACACAAACCTTCCCCCCCTTCCTACAGAAATGCACATGGGTATGTGCTCATAATATCAGGCCTGAATTTCTGTGGAAATGCAACCCCTACAGCCCACCTGTGTATGGACCCTAATGAGTAGGACTCAGTCTCTCTCCACCTTCCTAGTCCAGACCCCCACTGTGAACCTAATGTGGCAGTATTGTTCCACAATAAGTATGCCGGCCCCTTTTTCTGACATCAGCTCTATAAAGAGTTGGTACTTTGTGAGCCTTTGAAAGAGAGTGGGTGTGATTTGGCTGAGAAGCTGGAAGAAAGCAGATGAGGTAGGAGAGCCTCAGTGGGTTGGTCATGAGAGGTCACAGCACAATGGAAAGCTCTCTGCACCACTCTTGCTAATGGCAGAGTTCTGTGACCTTGGTAGTCACTTACTGTGCCGAGTTCTGCCTACAAGAGCCAAGTGTGCTATTCTCAGTCCTCTTACTGGCAACTTCCCCTGAAACACCACCTCCCATCCCTCCCTCCGTGTCATGTACTTTCATGGAGCAGAGAGACTCTGAACCTGGGCTCTGGCCCATTTTTTGACCGCGATGAATTTCAGGATCTTTCTCATGACCTCTTTCCCAGATAGATGGTTTCACAGATGAGATGGTATCTCTGAATTGCAGTAGAGGCTGGTTAAGAGTCATAGAGTCACTGGTGACAAAATACTAGTTTTCATTGGGTCTTTCATGACCATCCCCAGGAATAACTTTCCATTCTCTTGTGAATTGCTTCATGACACTCCCACCAGGCTTCATGACCTTTATTCCTTAACATACCTGTCTCCCCTGCTGAATAAGGAGTTCCTTGACCAAAGGGACACTCTTCCTGTGTATGCAAACCATGATGTTAAAAGTCTGGAATACGGCTGCTACAAAATAAATGAAGAATGAATAAAGGAGAGGATGCAAAACTAAAAGAATAAATCTATAATGTGCACAAATATGCCTTAGGTTATAGAAAACGTACTGTAAATGTCCTTTCCACAGAGGGGTCTACCTTGGCCATACAATGTAGTTTACAGCTGGTTGTAATCATATTTTTGTGTTCATTTATTTAATATTTTTCTCTCTTATGAACTTCATGTGGGATCATTACTGGAAGAAACATAGCACTTGGAACAAATGTCAGTGCTCGATACACATGAAAAGAACAAACCGAGTCAATCACCTCTCTTCCTTTCTGCCCTTCCTCCTTTTTTTTTTTTTCCTCTCCATCTTTTGTGCTTCTTATTCCTCTTACTTGGGTTCCCAGACTTATTTACCTTTTGTGTTTCTTCTTCATTTTTTTCTTTTTTTATACCTCCTTTTTTCTTTCTTTCAAAAAAATTGTACATGATGATGATGAGGATGATGAAATTAATAGTGATCACTTATTTTGAGTGTGCTATTTACCAGACACTGTTCTATGCATTTTACTAAAATTAGCTTACTTAGAGATCCCCCAAATCTCTATGCAATAGTTGCTACTCAAATCCCCAGTTTGCAGAAGTGGAAGCAGAGTCTTGAAGGGGTTAACTTGCTGCCCCAGGTTATGGAGCCAGGAAGTGGCAGAGAGGAGTGCAGACTAGGGTGTCTGACTCCAGAAGTCATGGTCTTTAACCACTAGGATACACTGCCTCCTGAAAACATCAATGGCCTCAAGTAATATGTTATAGGAATCTTTGGAGAGCTTTGGATTTAAGGATCAAAATAGCATCAGATGGTTTTTGAATTTTCTTTGTTACTCTTTCTCTGGTTTCTTAGGAAATTCACTTCAAATTACCAACCTGAAAATGGATCTGACTGGATTGAAAGTCTGAACCACTCTGGCCTCCCCTGCTGTCACAGACAACCTGACAGCCTCCATAGTTCCTGATCTGGGGAATTATGGGAGAATCTTGAACCTGTCAGTATGCTTGACCAGGCCCTTGTCCTGCAGGTGAATGACGGCAGCACTGTTTCCATCTCCACTCGATTTTCTGTCTGGAAGCAGCCAATTCTCAGAGCTCTATGCAGAATATCTGCAACTGAGGCCCCCATTAAAATACTTGCAGTGTGAAAGAAAGTGGGCATTAGGTCAGAAAGAGCACTGGCTGAGAGGCAGCATACCTGAGTCACAACCCTTCCTTAAGGTCTCCAGCTGATGTGGAGCAATCACTTGGCATTTCTAGACCTCCATTGACTTAATTATTATCTAGGGAGATTAGGCTAGCATATCATTTAAGGTCCCATTCCACTATAAAATTCTCTGAACCTCACTTAAAACCACACACAAAGGAAGAAAAGCAAAATGGTGAATTGCCAGCTCAGATAGTTTGACTCCAAGATGGACAATTCAACTCTGAAACTTCTTAAATCAGAGTGTATGTATGACTACGTCCTCCCCTTCTCCAAAGGACGTCCTTACTGAGTATTAGAATATGAAAAAGAGTAATAAGCTATGGCTTATTCAGGGCAGTAAAACAAAGAAAGAAGAAGGTGAGTCAGGTGCTGTGAGGTGTAGAGATCTGTAGGGAGTGAGCATTTAAGTAAGAACAATGAAGAGGGGAAAATGGGCCTGATGTGATCTGAGAGCAGGAGCCATACTTTATGTAGAGAGCTGGTAGTGAGTGCAACAGAACTCACTCGAATCTGAGGCTGGATGTACTGTTGCAGGTGGCTTTTAGTAACAGCAAATTCTCCTCCAACTGATGCAGACGATGAAAAGGATTTATGAGCTCATGAAGTAGAAATCCAGGGTAGGAAGCTCTTCAGGTGGGTTTGATTCAGTGGCTCAGCGATTTCTGAACACAAGTTCTTCCGTCTGTCTGCTCTGCTTTCTTTTGTGGCAGTCTCAGCTTCCTTATAAGGCTGGTTTCACTCCTGGGGTGAAAATTATTAAGCTGTTTCTCATCCCACATTACCCAAGAAGAGCTAGCGGGATGGCTTTGGGTAGCTCTCCTAGAAGATCAAGGGGACTATTGCTCAAAAGCCCTTAGAAAATCTCCTTTCATGACTTACTGATCCAACTTCAGACACATGTCCATTCCTAATTCAGTGTCGTTGGCCAGTCTGTTGAACATGGAATACCTCTGTTACCCAAACAAGTCACTGTACCAGTGGGCTAGGTAAATTGTGAATAACGCAAAACCTGGGATGCTTAATGTCCCCTAAGCTCATGACTTCTAAGAAATGGAGGAGAGAAAACTTGGATATAGGGAAGCAGCTACCATGCCCACACTTTGAAAAGGAAAATACTGAGAAGAGCTGACGACACATTTTATCTTGAGGATCATCCCCAAATGATTGGCAGTGGTCTCCTGGAAAGGTGTGTTGAGAAGTCTTTCAAGACTTCATGAGAATATTCTGTATTTCATTATGAATATCTGCTGTGGCAGGCTGCATGACATGGTTTTAGCATTCTTAGCAGGAAATTATATTAAAAAGAAGAAACACTTGCTGCCTAATTTCTGAAGTCTAGTATATTCAGAATGAAGAAAAGATGAAGGTATTGCCAGGTAGCATTTAGTCCCACATCTTGCACCATGGACCCTGTCACTAAACTAAAAGTTAGGTTCACTAAATGGGTTTTTCAGATTTTGAATACTTTTGCCAGTAGATACACTGGAACGAGTGAAAAGGAAATCGATTTAACACAGCAGATGAGGTGAGACAGAGCTAAATTTGATACATAAAATCTTTAATTACATCTAGGAAGTAACAATGTTACAGAGGAAGCTGCTTCGAAGATGAGCTACAGCCCATGATCAACACACCTCTCTCTTCTGGTCATTGGTACCTGGGTGGCCAGACACCATCAGAGGGCAGACAAAGTAGACATCTGAGGGGACATTGTCCATGCAACAATATGGGCTTAGACCTAATGTGCAAAGAACAATGATGCACTTGATTGTAGGGACAGGCAGAAGTTGGTAAGTCACTGTTTCAAAATATTACATCCAAGAAACATGTGTCTAGTACTAGCTGAATATATAATTTTCTCTCAGGAAATCTAGAAGACATAGACATAATCTCTATTTACAACAAATTTGCAATCTATTTGAGATGTGGGTGAGGTGGGTTGTACCAATCATAGTCTAGCTAGGGAAACAGAAACTACTATGAGAGGAAATGTGGTACAGATAATTTAGTACACACATGATGGAAGAGTTTAGAAGCCAAAGAGGGACAGCGAGGCAACTCAAGATTAGCAACAGCTGAAATCTACCACTATCCCTAAGCTTTTGAGGGGAAAAGGGAAGAAACCATGCTATTAGAACCCTGGGCCAGGATCTTGTGGAACCACAGCAAGTCTTCCCAGAGTTTGGAGGAACATGGGAGGAACTGGAGAAACATGGGAGACAGAGTCACTAATGTAGACACCATGTGAGGTAGAGAGAGAGTTGGGGGTTGAGGGGAGAAATACCTTGCTCTCTCCCTTCTTCTCACTCCCCAGTCTCATTTAAGTATTCCTGCCAGCTGAATATATCTGTATGTCAGTTTATGTGGGAATCTGGAGTGTGCAGCCTACAAGACTCTGTCCCACAGAGGACGAAAATGGATCCCAGGGAAAACAAGGCAGAACTGGTACAGGGAATGTCACAATAGCTACAGTTTATTACTACATGTCAAAGACTATGCAAAATGTTTAATGTTCTCTGTGGTGTCTAATCTTCCCAACATACCCTGAAATAAGTTCCATTATTCATCTCCATTTTTTAAAATGAGAAAACCAGCTTGGGGCAGGTAAGGAACTGCCCCAACTCAAACAGCTTGTAAGATGCCACGACAAGCGTCTGGCATGTCTGGGTTCATGTCCCATGTCCCATGTCTGCCTGTCTGTCCAGTCTGGGTTCTCCATCACAAGTTGGTAGGACATGGAGTACCAGAAAGCAGGATGTTTGCTGTGGTATAAGGTGCCCACATTATTCTAGACAGATGGAAAGAGTTCTCACTGGGCGTATCCAAGAAATAATCATGGAGGCTTCAGCTTTGGAGCTATTTCTTCAAAGATGAAAGCACAAAACTGACTATGGCCAAAGGAGATATGGGGATGATAGGAGGAAGGAGGTAGTTACTGGTGATCCTGGTTCTGCCTGGGGGCAGCATAGGAACAAACAATGACCAGAAGATGCAGGACATAAGGAGAGAGTGTATGTGTTATCTAGCTCAGCTGCTGGATGGGATAACATCCAAAATATAATTTAGAACCTGATGTTAGAGGGCCTCTGAATTAGACCAGACATCCATTTTAGAAGAAATAACTTAAATGCACATCTTTTATAATAATCTTTCACATTTGCATAATTCATAAAACTCTTCTAAATCAATGATTCCCAGCCAGCCTCCAAGGGAGCTCAGCTTATCTTTGCTGATTGTAAGTGACGGAATCGAGGCTCAAGAAGGGTAAGCAACTTGCCTATGATCCCATAGCATTGCCTGCGATTTCAGGATGAGCGCTCATGCTGCTTGGCACCAAACCTCAGGTCTCCTTTCACATAATCAATGTGAATTTCTGAAGAAATTATGTAGTTGGTTTCAGACCACAGCAAGTACCGCTAGGCAATTTAAAATGAAAAGAAACCTTATTATAACACAAGAGAGAGATGCATGGATCCTTGAGGCCAAGCTGCATTGGAGACTTGATAGTCCACACTTGATAATGGACTCAGATGGAGGAAACCTTCTTAATTCTCTCTTGGTCTGTTTCATCTTTACCCAGCCCAAAAATTTCCTTTACTTTTCCAGTCCACCCAGAAAGTGAAAGAAAGAGAAGGATACCCACATCCTAGAAAGAAGTTGGGTCTGCATGTCTAGTCACTCAGATATCCTCATCTAATCTCTCCCCCACACTCTCAGGAAGGAATTCTGGTTGGTCTGTTTTGGTCAGGTGCTTCTGTTTAGTCCAGTCAGCACTGAGACATACTTGTAGGAGGTCATGCTAGTCAAGATGGTTAGCAGGGACTCTTACTGTACGTGAGAGCACAGGGTACAGGACAGCATCCCTTCAGATGGCATTTACCACAGGACAACTTTGTTAGCGTAGGAATTGGCTACACTGTGGGCTGGAAGAAAAGGCCATGTTTCCACTTATCGGTAGAGGCTCAAGACCAGTACAGAGGAAACGCAGGGTGCTTGGTCGCTCCATTTACTTGTGGGACAAAGCTATGCCTCATCTGGGGCAAGGCCCCTCGAGCAGAGTAAATGGAGGAAGTGATGTAGGTCTCCCCATTAGTTCAAATCCTGTCCTGGAGATTTCGTCCCCCAGAGTCTGTGGCTCAGGTAAGAAGAAGGCCACCACACGAAGAGATTAAAGATTCATTTAGGATTTGCAATTTCATTCAGAGAACTGAGAGCCTGGCTCTCTGTGATGTACTGCTCTATAATAACCTTAGAACCACCACTGTTTCAGTCATTCAGGAATCATGTTTTATAATAAAATTGTTCGTTACGTGTGTACAGTTAACAAAGCACCTGTGTTGTCCTTATTTCATTTGATTCTCACGGTAACTTTTTATAATAGGAAAGAGTACAAAAGGCTCTTTGTTCCCCTCTTTTAGCATGTGCATCTACGGAGGTTTGTAGAGGCTCACAGCATCGCAAGGCAGTTGGTAGTATTTCAGTTGTGGGCCAGGTCTCTTTGTGCCCACTATACCACAGTCTCTGCCTCACAACATCCCTCTTCTACTTTTTCCTTTTCCTAAATTTCATTGACTGTCCCACTTTGGCTTCCCAGTAGTTAAGTGTTGTTGTTTTTTCCCTTCTAGAATGTGAGGTTATGTGTTAGAGTCAGATCTTTCTATTTATTGTCATATCTTCCTCTTCATTGCTCACTAATTCCTACAACAGACATATCTCAGGATGTGGGGTCAGCATTAAACAGGTATTACCTTCCAATATGTGAGAAGAAGTCCACCTGATGAAATCATAATTCCTAGCTTAAACAGACAACCAGAATAAAATATATGCTAAAGAAAGACAACCCCCCCACACACACCCCCGACACTGGATTATTTTGGTTCCTTGTTAGAGTGTTATTTCTAAATCTCTTTGTTTCCCTTGCTTTCCTCTTCATCCCTAATTTTATCTCTCTATAAACATTTTTTAGATTCTTTTTTCACTTCAGATTTGAAGGAGCGGTACCCAGTATTTTTCTTCTCAAAACTTGGTGGTTTGGCATTGGAGAGAGACTTCTCTAATTCACTGTCACACAACCATGTCACCATTTCCCTTCCTCAGCAAGGTGGCTTTTCTCCATAGCCCTCTTTAGACATTCATGCTTTTGGAATTTGCATATCATGATCTGAGGAAGTGGGGCAAAGTTGGTGGTGATTTTCTAAAAAGTTATGCTGTTATCCACATAATGAATACATGAAGCAGACATAAGGGCTCTGCAGATATCTATCTTTTTTTAACCAGAATAGAGTTTGGAATTTTGACTACTAGAGCCAGAAGCAACTGCAGGAGTCCCTTGGCATTGTGCCATCGAGGAAGCTGAGAGAAAGTGTAAGCAAAGAGTCCTGCCAAGACTACAAGTCACTTGTAGGTGAGCAGCTTCAGGCACCCCAGGCTAACAGGGTGTTTGGTGAACCTCACCTGTCTGCCTTAGGGGCACAGGCCAGCCACCCCCTTGCCTTGAAATGAAAACATTTAGGAGGACTCAGTGAAATCGTCTTTGGAAATTTCCAGCTGGGTTGCACCCCTTCATAATACCAGGGTTAAAAGCACAGGGTGGGTGTAAAGAGCATTTCCAAAGGGCAGGCTTCGGGGGGTGGTGAAATTGGGGGTGGAGAGGAGAGAGATTGAAAGGAAAAGGTTTTTTGTGACAAAACTCTCACTGGGAGCCGAACTCATCCGCTGGGGGGAGTTTGTTTGATGTATATTTAATTGTGGATATCTATTGAAACTCAGAGTGGTGAGTTCATGGTGTGGGTTGCTTCTCCTGGGAGATGGTTCAACCTTTGCCTCCTCTTTCCCCCAGCAGGAACCAAGAGGAAGGGAGGGTGTGGGGACGGGTGAGTGGGACTGAATGAAGTTTTAAAGTAGGATAAGATACAAATCTTGTTGCTGAGCAAATCCTGGCCTTTTCTGGGCATCAGTCTGGGAAAGGTGACCTAGTAAGGAGGGGGGGCTGTGTAGTGCAAGGTGTTTAGGAGTGATAATACTAGGCAGAGTATAGATAGTCCAGGAAGGCTGATGTCAGCCTACAATGAGAGAGGGCTGGAACAATCTATTAAAATATTAATAACAAGCCAGCCAACATTGATAGAGCCTGACTGTGTGCCAGGCACTGTACCTGGCACTTGGCTTCATTGATCTCATGTAGCCTTCACAGCAACCTCATCTATGAGAGTGTTATCCCCATGATAAAGACCAATGAGACCAGAGACATCAATAAATTGCCAAGATCACAAAACTAGTAAGAGGAGAAATGGGATTGTGGTCCAAGTAACTCTGTTCCAAAACCTATGCCAGGTGATAGGAAGAGGTAACTTTACAGCATTAACATAACAGAAACACTTTGATTTTTAGAGCCAGATTTTAAGTCCATTCTGACTCCTGAATCTGTGCTTCTAACCATGATTTCTTTCTAAACCCTTGGCCAGCCCAAAGTGCCAAGAAAATAAATCAGCAAATGGAAATCAGACAGGGTTGGGTAAATAGCAAAGTCTGGTGAGAAGAGAAGGATCAAACAAAATGGTTAGGAAAGAACAAAACAGTGTTGGGAAGCCAAGCCAGCAAGCTGAGAATATAAACCTTGTGGTTATGACAAAGAATTCACTTTAACAGGCTTGTTTTTCCATTTTCTCCCCCCAGCTGATCTGATGACAATCTCATTCCAACTAAATTCTCTTGTGTCGTACATCTCTGCTTTTTCCATCTCATTTCTCTCACCTATTTTATTCCATTCCATTAAACACTGCCTCCTCTTCCTTCCTGACCACTCCATTTTCTGCCTGGCCTCGAGATGCTCCCGAGCACCACACTCCCTCAGACAACTGTCTTCTTCCTCTCTGGGTGACTAATAGCTTTTTGCTGATGTGCTGGTCATCTAGGGGGCAGGGAGCCTCTACCCCTACACAGGACCTGGGGAGGGGACCCAGCTTCAGTGGCATGAGAGGGCAGAGAGGTGGAGGAGGAGGAAGCAGGAAAAGAGACCAGCGATATACCAGGGAAATGACAGAAACAAAATGAGAGGGAAATAGGATGGGAAGAATGCAAAGAGTGAAGACAGAAGAGAGAGAAAAAAGAAAAGAGAGGGCAGAGCAGAGAGAGGGGAACATACTGAGAAAACAGTAAAGACAAGGGACTGGAGATGGGGACGAGTAAAGGGAGGCTGAAGAGGAAGAGCAAAGTGATGCAATCAGGCAAGATGGGGAAGCAGTGAGAGACAGAGAGAGCCCTTGGAAAGGAAGATGGAGAGAAAAGGAAAAGGAACCAGCGGGAAGAAGATATATGTAAGCAAATAGATTGACAGAGATCCTTAGATAAAATGGAAAGATGATTGTTTCAAGCTATCTTGTCCCTTGCCTCAGCAAACACACCATTTTATTTAACAACACACGAGCACATTAAAATAGCTAGAGCACAAGTAACACCATGGTGCTGTGTAGGTAGGGAATATTGTTTGGTCAGTGATGTCTCCCTGGAGACCCCAGGGCTTCACTTAAGCTTTAGGAATTACACAATCATCATCGTAATTGCTAATATTAACTGAAAATGTACTATGTGCTCGCACTGTGCTTAGTACCATGCATATATTATCACATGTAATTCCCACAACAAGCCTATGCTGCAGGTACTGTTATTATCTTTGGTTCTTAGATGAGGAGGCAGAGGCTTAGAGGGGTTAGGGTGACTCCAGGGCTGCACAGCCTTATGTGCTACACCCAGCATCAAACTCAGGCAATACAATGCCAGAGCCCATGCTCTTAACCACCAAGTTCCAGGAAAGGAAGCAGCGCTTAGAGCTGGACAGATTGAAATGTTGACTAAGCCTTGTTCACCTGGCACCATTCTGGTGGTCGGAGGATAATCAGAGATAAATAAGATATAACCTTGTCTCCCAAAAAGGTAATAGGTAGGATAGCAGACACATAAATGCACAGTTTATCCTAGGTGGGAATCGTGCTTTCCTGGAGGTGGAAACTCAGTTTTGTAGGGACAGAGATGTGGAATGGCCCTTCATGGGCAGAGTTTGAAGGATGGTGCTCTCTGCAAAGGTTTATTCTTTATTTTATTATTATTATTATTATTTAAATGAAAAGACAGGAGACAAATACTTTAGGCTTTGGGGGCGGCAAGTCTCTGACAATAGCTCAACTCTGCCTTGGTAGCCCCAAACCAGCCCTCAACAAATGAGTAAGCAAGCATGGATGTATTCCAAAAAGACCTGTATTCATGGCAACGAAAGTTGAATCTCATATAATTTTCATGTGTCACAATGATTATTAACTTAAAAAAAATTTTTCCCAATCATTTAAAAATATAAAAAACATTCTTAGCTCATTGGTGGTAGCTCACTAAGGGCTGTGGTTGCCCAACTCCTGCTCTAGGTAAAAATGAAGGAAAGCCTTCCCAGTAAAGAGAGGCTCATACACAACCAAATGGCATGAAAAGTCTTGGGGTTCCCTTTGTATTTCTGTTGTCTGCCTCAAGTGCCAGGTGCTGTCTCTGGAGTGATTGAGGTAGGGTAGAGATGTGTCTTGAGGCTGGATTATGAAGCATATAGAATTCCTTGTAAAGAGCTCAGAGTTTATGAGAAGAGGGAACCCTTGAAATAAGTTTTAAGCAGGATTTTACTACAATCCTATTTAATTTTAGATTTAAACAACAAATGGGGGAGATTGGAGGCTATAGTAATGTTTGGGGCATGTGCTGATAAAAGCCTGGACTAAAGCAGGGGCACCTGATACAGAAGCAGGGACGATCCTGAATATTGTTTAGAAGGTGGAATTGACTGCCTTTGGTGGTTGAATAGCTGAGAAGACTCTCAGATGCTTAGCATATCTCACTTGACAGTTGTGCTTTCAATGCGAATCATTAAGTGTCATAAGGATACTGAGCTGTTTTATAGAATCAAACAAAAATATGTGTGTGTGTGTGTGTGGTTTTCTGATCACAAGGTTAATATATGCCTATTTTAGTTAAGACCAGGTTAGATACTGTAGTAAATCAATCCCACATTTTCAGTGACTACCAAAAACCTCTTGTGCACCAATTCCAATCCTTTGGACCTCACTTCTTGTTCTAGCCATGTCAGGGGTGAATGGCCTAAGTCAGATATCATCTAGCAGTATCTTGCCTCAGACATTCATCAGGTACCTCTAGCTTTTTGCCCCAGGGCTTCTCTTACTACACATCGAGGGACACCTACATGAAATATTCTGTACGTAAACATATTCAGTGTGGAAGCCAGAGACTCAGTGCCTCAAGAGGTATCAGCTCTTGACCAGCAGGAGTTGGGAGCAGATATACAAACATCTCCTCCTTCTCTGCTATAGCTAGGCAGTTCTGAGATGAATGTGTAAGCCTCCTTGGGAGTCCTAGGGGGATTCAAGCACTTGCTGTCTCTGGTGTTGGTCAACTCAATGCATCCTTGCAATCCCTGTTCCTCCTTCTCTGATTCACTTCACTGACCTCTCACTCTTGCTTCTGGATCAATGCCCTAAAAACTACCTACATAAAAAAAATTTTTTTTCAGTGTTCTTTTCTTAGGAGAACTCAGGAAAAGAAAGTTGATTAAAACAGAAGCTTATTATTGTTATCATCATCATCATTATTATTGTTATTATTATTATTTGCCTATATAATCTGCCAATGTAGATGTTCCTGTTTAGCAGTAGGTGCCAAGTGGCAATTCAGAGAAGTAGGTTCTTTCCTTTGTGAGGCTCTGATATCTTTGAGGACTTGAGAGTCCTCTCTGAGGGAAACAGTAGATAGAAAAGGCCCAGCAGCTTCTTTAACTGCCTTGGGCCTCATGTAACATGCATCCTATCCTCTTGCATTCCACAGGCAAGCATGGAGTCATATGGCCTTACCCAGACCCACAGGTCCTGGGGAATATAGTTCCTGCCCAATAGCATTTTCTTAGCAAACTCTACACTGTGGAAGGAAAGCATATATTTTGGTGAACAGCCCGCCATTCCTACCCCTATGTTCGATGTATAAAATTGGTAAAATAAAGTATAAACAATGAGTTGAAATCACTGTAACTCCACCATTCAGAGATAGCCAGTATTTCATGTTTGAAGTTTTTCTAGTTGGCCTAGTTTGAAGTTTTTCTAGTTGAAGTTTTCTATGTAAAACATACATATTTATATCAACTTAGAATACTGTAGCAATTACAGCTTTACATCCTGCTCAATTCACTCACTATTAATTAGTTAATTAATATTATATTGACATCAGTGTTATTATATTTGATGAAAATTTCCTCACTGCATTTATATTCTCCTTGAGATGTCAGATAGCCTGAATTACAGTTAACTGATCACGTACAAAGTGGAGACAGACCTCAGTAGTCAAAGTTGCAGTTCACTGCCTGGGGAAAGAGAAGAACTGGAGACGAATAAATGTGTCCTATTATGTAAGAGTCAACTTATGAATTTGTCGGCTTCTGAAATGAGGCCACCAAAGACTTTATGTGCCCTAGCCTCAGCCACTTATTTTTTTAAAATTTTTCCTTTGGGATCTTCGTGAACATAATAAAATTGTTTGTTGATATTGGACGTTGTAGAAATGAAAGACCTATTTTTATCAAATAAATATGACAACTATTATTGCTACCAGCCCAAAGTCTATAATGTAGTCCCACAGAGAATAGGAAAAGGGAATGTGAGTCAAGTGTATGGTTCCCATTTGGACACAATGTTGTCTTCTGAAGTCAAGCATTCAGGCAGTCATGGAATTTAGGAGGGTAAAGAGGTTGTCCTCCATGGCTAGGGATAGGATACAGAGAAGCGTATCTATAACTAGAAATGGTCAGTTCCCTAAAGATGAATAAACTACTTGCCTTGGGGAAATCATTTCTTCTTCTTTCTTACACTGTTTCTACCTATGCTGTTTAAACGTTAATATCCCTCCCACTGAATTACATATCAAATTCAAGTAGATCTAACCCAACTCTAGGGAGGGAGGGGTGTAATGTTATCTATCCTATTTATCCCAAAGCTGTCATACAAGTAGATATTCCTAGTCTTCATGCTGTGGACACGTGCCCCCAAAGAGATTTTCTACTTTTACTCTACCATACAGCAGTAGAAACAGTCATGGGAGCTCCAAGGGGGAGCCTGTGACTTCTATTAGGGATCAAAGAGTGTGGAAGTGTGCTGACTGGCTTCCTAGAGAAAATGGAAGCTACTCTAAAAAGTTTCAAAGTCCAATTCATGTTTAATTATCTGAAAAATAATACACACCTAAGAATTCTCTTGAGTCAGACTGACTAGGTTGAATCCCAAGTATGATGCTTTCTAAGAAAGTGACCTTGGTAAAGTCCCTTAACTTTTCCTCATGTCCTTTATAAAATAAGGCCAATAACATGTAATCATCATGAAGTACTTGTGAGAAATGTATGCATTTGCAAATGCAAAGCATTTTGCACTGTGTGTGGCCCATGGCAAGTGTTATTCCATTTTGCCAAGCATGTAGGAGATTCTGAATGGCATTTGAAAAATTGTCTACAATCCCAAAACAACTGGAAAGTTTAACACTTACTTTAGCATTTTTGAAGACTTGGAAATTTTTCTAAAGTGTACATAGAAAAATAAAATTTTCACAAAGGCCTAAGTGAATTTTGGAAAAGAACAAGGAGGGAGAGGATTTTTCCTACCAGACATGAAGACAAAATCATAGTATTAAATGATGGATTTATTTATTTTATTTTTTTATTTTTTTATTTTTTATTTTTTAAAAAGTGATGGATTTAAATAGTAATGGTCAAACCGAGTAGTGAAGGGAAAGAATTTAAACATTCTTGATAAAGAGTATAATGACTTTAAAACCTGACCCTTTTGTATGTAGCAACTTACTATATGGTGGAGATAGTATTACAGACCAATGGGGGAAAGGACAGATTATTTAATAGATAGTGCTGGGGAAACTGGATCACTGTATGGGTACAAATAATGTTAAATCTCTGTCTTATATAGGATGGCTCAAAGACTTCTATATGAAAGAAAAGATACTATATAGCCAGTAGGTCACAATATTAAAAAATCATGAGAATTAGAGAATTGTTTGTGGCAGACACAGTCTTATTACATATGACCCCAAATGTATAAACTATAAGGTCTTGGAAAAGGGCATGGAATTTTATGTCAAAATTACAGATTTTCATTCAGAAATTGGTACTTCAGAGAGGGCTAACAGATGAACCTATTTTGGGATATTGCAATGACAAATATGACATCTTTCTTTGCCTTGTTCTGATCTTAGGGGAAAGTGCCCAGTTTTTGATCTTTAGTATGATTTGAACTGTAACAATTTTTTATTGAGGTATTCTTTATCAAGTTTAAGAATTTCACCTGCATTCTTAGTTTTCTGAGAGTTTTTAACATGATGGAGGTGTTAGATTTTGTCAAATGCTTTTTCTCATCAATTGATATAATCATGTGCTTTTTCTTTTTTGACTTGCTAATTAATAGATTACATTACTTAGTTTGGGGACCAGTCTCGCATACCTGGAATAAATCCCATTTGGTGGTATTGTTTAATTCTTTAAATACATTGCTAGATCTGGTTTGGTAATATTTTATCGAGGAATTTTTCATCAATGTTCATGAGAGAGATTGGTCTGTAGTTTTCTTGTAATGTCTTTATCCGATTTTCTTATTAGGGTAGTGGTAACCTCATAAAATGGGTTAAGAAATGTTTCCTCTGCATCTGGTTTCTGGAAGAAATTGTGGAGACTTGGTATCATTGATTTGTTAAGCGTTTAGTAGAATTCACCTTTAAACCAGCTTGGACTGATGATTTTTTTTGAAGTTTATTAATTATTGATTCATTTTAAAATATATGTCATGATATTCAGATTATCTTTTAGTGGGTTTTGGTACTTTGAGTCTTTTAAGGGCTTTGCCAATTTTATTTATGCTCTCGAAATTGTGGGTATATAACTTTTCTTTTTTGTTAACTTTATTTTTTATTTTTTAAAATTTACATCCAAATTAGCATATAATGAAGCAATGATTTCAGGAGTAGATTCCTTCATGCCCCTTACCCATTTAGCCCATCCCCCCCCCACAAACCCTCCAGCAACCCTCAGTTTGTTCTCTATATTTATGAGTCTCTTCTGTTTTGTCCCCCTCCCCGTTTTTATATTATTTTTGTTTCCCTCCCCTTATGTTCATCTGTTTTGTCTCTTAAAGTCCTCATATGAGTGAAGTCATATGATTTTTGTCTTTCTCTAACAGACTAATTTCACTTAGCATAATACCCTCCAGTTCTATCCACATAGTTGCAAATGGCAAGATTTCATTCTTTTTGATTGTCAAGTAATTATCCATTGTGTGTATGTATATATATATATCACCTCTTCTTTATCCATTCATCGATCGATGGACATTTGGGCTCTTTCCATACTTTGGCTATTGTTGATAGTGCTGCTATAAACATGGGGGTGCATGTGTCCCTTGAAACAGCACACGTATATCCCATGGATAAATGCCTAGTAGTGCAATTGCTGGGTCGTAGGGTAGTTCTATTTTTAGTTTTTTTTGAGGAACCTCTATACTGTTTTCCAGAGCGGCTGCACCAGCTTGCCTTGCCACCGACTATGCAAACTATCCTCTTTCTCCGCATCCTCGCCCACATCTGTTGTTGCCTGAGTTGTTAATGTTAGCCATTCTGACATGTGTAAGGTCGTATCTCATTGTGGTTTTGATTTGTATTTCCCTGATGATGAGTGATGTTGAGCATTTTTTCATGTGTTGGTTGGCCATCTGGATGTCTTCTTTGGAGAAGTGTCTATTCATGTCTTTTGCCCATTTCTTAACTGGATTATTTGGTTTTGGGTGTTGAGTTTGATAAGTTCTTTGTAGATTTTGGATACTAACCCTTTATCTGATATGTCATTTGCAAATATCTTCTCCCATTCTGTCGGTTAGTTTTGCTGATTGTTTCCTTCACTGTGCAGAAGCTTTTTATTTTGATGAGGTCCCATTTTTGCTTTTGTTTCCCTTGCCTCCGGAGGGAGACATGTTGAGTAAGAAGTTGCTGCGTCCAAGATCAAAGAGGTTTTTGCCTGCTTTCCCCTCGAGGATTTTGATGGCTTTCTGTCATTGAGGTCTTTCATCCATTTTGAGTTTCTTTTTGTGTATGGTGTAAGAAAATGGTTCAGGTTCATTCTTCTGCATGTTGCTGTCCAGTTTTCCCAGCACGACTTGCTGAAGAGACTGTCTTTGTTCCACTGGATATTCTTTCCTGCTTTATCAAAGATTAGTTGGCCATACATTTGTGGGTCCATTTCTGGGTTCTTTATTCTGTTCCATTGATCTGAGTGTCTGTTCTTGTGCCAGTACCATACTGTCTTGATGATTATAGCTTTGTACTATAGCTTGAAGTCTGAGGTTGTGATGCCTCCTGCTTTGGTTTTCTTTTTCAAGATTGCTTTGGCTATTCGGGGTCTTCTCTGGTTCCATACAAATTTTAGGATTATTTGTTCTAGCTCTGTGAAGAATGCTGGTGTTACTTTGATAAGGATTGCATTGAATATGTAGATTGCTTTGGGTGGTATTCACATTTTAACAATATTTGTTCTTCCTATCCAGGAGCATGGAATCTTTTTCCATTTCTTTGTGTCTTCTTCAATTTCTTTCATAAGCTTTCTATAGTTTTCAGTGTATAGATTTTTCACCTCTTTGGTTAGATTTATTCCTAGGTATCTTAGGGTTTTTGGTGCAACTGTAAATGGGATCGATTCCTTGATTTCTCTTTCTGTCGCTTCATTGTTGGTGTATAGGAATGCAACCAATTTCTGTGCATTGATTTTATATCCTGCAACTTTCCTGAATTCATGAATCAGTTCTAGCAGTTTTTTGGTGGAATTTTTGGGTTTTCCATATAGAATATCATGTCGTCTGTGAAGAGTGAAAGTTTGACCTCCTCCTGGCCAATTTGGATGCCTTTTATTTCTTTGTGTTGTCTGATTGCAGAGTCTAAGACTTCCAATACTGTGCTGAATAACAGTGGCGAGAGTGGACATCCCTGTCTTGTTCCTGACCTTAGGGGGAAAGCGCTCAGTTTCCCCATTGAGGATGATGTTAGCCGTGGGTCTTTCATATATGGCTTTTATGATCTCGAGGTATGCTCCTTCTATCCCTACTTTCTTGAGGGTTTTTACCAAGAAAGGATGCTGTATTTTGTCGAATGCTTTCTCTGCATCTATTGAGAGGATCATATGGTTCTTGTCCTTTCTTTTGATGTGATGAATCATGTTAATTGTTTTGCAAATATTGAACCAGCCCTGCATCCCAGGTATAAATCCCACTTGGTTGTGGTGAATAATCTTTTTAATGTATGCTTGGCTAATATCTTGTTGAGGATTTTTGCATCCATGTTCATCAGGGAAATTGGGCTCCTTTTTAGTGGCGTCTCTATCTGGTTTTGGAATCAAGGTAATGCTGGCTTCATAGAATGAGTTTGGAAGTGTTCCTTCCATTTCTATTTTTTGGAACAGCTTCAAGAGTATAGGTGTTAACTCTTCCTTAAATATTTGGTAGAATTCCCCAGGAAAGCCATCTGGCCCTGGACTCTTGTTTTTTGGCAGATTTTTGGCATAGAACTTTTCATACTTTAATCATCCTTTTAATGTTCAAGGTATCAGTGGTGATGATCCCACCTACATTTCTAATATTTTAAAATTGTGGGGTTTTTTTCCTCAGGGTTAGTCTGGCCAAGTGTTTATCAATTTTATTGATTTATTCAAATAAATACTTTTGGGTTTCATTTATTTTCTCTATTGTTTTCCTGTTTTCAAATTCATAGATTTTTGCTCTGATTTTTACCAGTTATCTTATTCTGCTTATTTTAAACTTAATTTACTTTTACTTCTCTATTTTCCTAAGGTGGAATCTTATGTTATTGATTTAGATCTTAATTCTTTTTCTAAAATATATATTTGGTGCTATAAATTTTACTTTTAACACTGCTTTTGCTGCATCCAATAAATTTTAATCAGTTATATTTCCATTTTTATTTAGTTAAAAATGTGTTTTGAAATTTCTCTCATGACATCATCTTTGACTGTTGTGTTATTTAAAAGGATGCTGCTTAGGGGTGCCTGGGTGGCTCAGTCAGTTAAGCATCCAACTCTTGATTTCAGCTCAGGTCGTGATCTCACGAGTCATGAATTCCAGCCCTGCATGGAGCCCCCACATTGACATTGCAGAGCCTGATTGGGATTCTCTCTCTCTGTCTCTCTCAAAATAAATAAACTGAAAAGAAAGAAAATGCTGGGGCACCTGAGTGGCTCAGTCAGTTAAGCATCTAGCTTTGGCTCAGGTCATGATTTTGCAGTCTGTGGGTTTGAGCACTGCTTCAGGTTCTGTGCCGACAGCTCAGAACCTGGAGCCCGCTTTGGATTCTGTGTCTCCCTCTCTGTCTGCCCCTCCTCCCCATGGATGGAAATCACAGGAAGACAGACTTCACCTGATACAATTATGAACTTCTTAACAAACTAATTTTCAAGACAATTGAATGGGCTGCCTCAAAAGAGCTAGTGTTCCCCCAGAATGATCAGAGGCTTTGAAACAGAATCAGAGCAAACATTTAAAATAAATGAACATTAAGTTGTTTTTTTTTTTTTTAAAGATGTCGTTTAATCTCAAAATATTTGGGAGCTCCTAATTTATCTTTTAACTATTTCTTGCTCAATTCTGTTGTAGTGTGTTAGTAGCATGTATGTAGTATGTTAGCGTGTATGATATTCATTTGTTACATTTTTTAATATGTGTTTTATGGCCAGAATGTGATCTGTCTCGGTGCATATTCCTCCTGAGTTTGAAAAGTGTATGTACTGTGCTGGCATTAATGGAATCCTCTAAAAACGTCCGTTAAGTTGCTTATAGTGCTGTCCAGGTCAACGTTCTCCTTTCTGATTTTCTTCCTACTTGATCTACCAACTCCTAAAAAAAAAAAAAAAAAAAAGCAGTATTGAATTTTTCAGTTATAATAGTGCATATGTGGCTTACTCTTTTCAGCTCTATCAGTTTCGCCTCCTATATTTTGACTCTTATTTCTAGTTGGCTGTATTGTTAGGTATATACATGTTTTGGATTGTTGTTTCTTCCTAGGGAATTGACCTCTTTATCATTATGTACTACCCCTCTTTTATTCATGGTCATTTTCATTGTTTTGAAATCCACAGATCCGATGATCAGAATGTTTTGGAATTACGCTCTAGGTCTCTGGTATCCTGCTCCTTGAATCTGACCTCTGTTCCTCGATTGCTATTGCCCTCCCTTCCCTGCTAACCATGAACATTGTCCCCCTGAGTTTCCACTGGAGGACTTTGTGAGCTCCTCTTTCTTTCTCTAGTAACCATAGCCAGCAGCCGGCTCTGCTTCATTTCCTTCAGAAACTCAGCTGCTTGGTTACTTATCAGGAGCAGCTGTTAGACAATCTGGAGGGGAAGCCAACGATGCTTTACTTTGGGGAGGGCAGCTGAAGGAGTGAGAAAGCAGAGGCATTCTTCAGTGCATCCAGAAGCCTCAGGTGGAGGGCGTCAAGGGGGATATCAGAGAAGAAAGAGACATCAGACGTCTCGCGGCCCGGTGCCTTCACCTGGAGTAGGGGCTGTTTGGGGCTGTCCAGGCCAAAGGGTCCGGGGGCAGTGACAGCGTGTTGGCAGTGGACATCAGTCCTTGGAGTTATCCCTGTGAAAGCTACTTGCCTCCGGGAAGAGACAAGCCACTTTGTCCTGAGCTGGGCCTCATTCCCACTCCCTGAATCCACCCCTTTTCTCCTACTGAGAATGACCTTTGGGTCCCACGGGTGAGGTGAAAAGAGTTAAAGCTGTTAAAGCAGTCCCTGGGAAGTGCAGTGTGAGAAACAGCAAACCTGGTTGAAAGCAACAGTGGTCTGGGAGTTGGTAGCCTGCTTTTTGGGCCTCAAACCTTGGCCTGACCTTGACATAACCTTGGGCAAGTAACAGGATCTCTCTTGGCTTTTATTTCTTTATGGCATTGGATTTGATGAAATGTGTTTTTGGAACAGAAGTTGAAGATTAAAGAAAAGAAAACCCTGGGGAATTAGTTGACTGTAACTTAGTATTAATCCGTGGCATGGTGTGACTTTAATGAAAGTAACTTGATGTTCGGCTACTTCAGGAGGAAGATGTCTGTTCTCTTTTGCTCTGCATTCAGGTCACATGGGCCTGAAATACAAAGAGTAATTCTGAATCACACTTGTAGAGGGTATATTCAGGGAAAAGAATCTGGGAGAGTGAAGGAGAAAATTAGAAATCAGGGAGATATGTAATCTGGAGCAAAGGAAATCAGGGAAGATTAGATTTATTTTATTATAATGGTTAAAGCATGGCTACAACTTAGCAAATAACTTGTGTTGTGCTAAGCACTGTCCCATGAATTTTGAATGCACCATTTCATTAATTTTCACCACTTGGTCTGGGGGAAGCAGGGTGTGTGCGGAGAGGGTGGGTATGTGTACCTATAGTAAAACTGAGGACACTGAGATTTAATGAGTTTTATAACTATTTTTAACATCACACAGTTAGAGAGTAAAGCATGCCTTGGTTTTAACCCACGTGTCCTAGGCCAAAAGCCTAGCCCCTAACTCATAACCACCACAGGATAGGGAAGTAGACTTGAAGTGTTTACATAGCGTTCAGAGGCGCCATGTTTGTATGTAGCAGCGGAACGAGGTCCTGTGGATGGAAATCACATGAAGACAGACTTCATCTGATATAATTATGAACTTGTTAACAAACCAACAAACAGTTTCAAGACAATTGAATGGGCTGCCTCAAAAGAGCCAGTGTTCCCCTGGAATGATCAGAGGCTTTGAAACAGAGTCAAAGCAAACATTTGCCTGAGATATCTTTATGGTTACTCACACATAATACAGAGTGGCCTGTATAATCACCAAGAAGTTTTTCAACTGTGAGTTTATGATTCTTTGACTGCCAAGTTCTAGCATGTTTTAACAGGCGATGCTCTTAAGACTCCACAAAGCATGGAGTGTTTCTCCTGACAATTAGGATTGGTTGGTATCGATACCCCAACATATAAATACATAAATAAATTTTCCAAATAACCACCATTTACTGGTCCCTTTACATAGTTCCAGGTACTAAGTGCTTTACATGCTTTAATCCTCACAACTTCTTGGTAAGTCTATCTTATAATCATTCTATAAAGCTGAGGAGGTACCTGAGATTCACAGAGGTTATGTAGTTTCCCCAAGTTAGTAGATAGTAGGAGATAGTGGAGAGTGGATAGTAGGCAGCAGAAGAGGAATTGGAACCCGAGCCTGTCTGCTATAAAAGCCTTTTTCCTAACTATTCTGTTGTACCAGTTCCCTCCGAATGGTAAAATTTCCCTATTACTGCTGAGAAATTTGAGGATTAGATTAAAAGAATTTCTTGTGGACTAATGGTTTCCTAGGTGCTCTGTACCCTTATTGCACTTTAAAACACCTCATTTACTACTCATAACACTCTCCTTAAGTAGCTGCATCGGTTTTGCATACACAACTAAGAGGGAAAGAGGTTGAATACATTTCTCTTTGGTCACTCACATAATAACTAGCAGCGTTAGTTAACATGTTAACACTCCTGAGTCTTTGCAGTGAGTCACTCTGGGTTGGTACGTTGGACTGGCCACGTCCACGATGATAAAGCTAAGTGATTTATTTGGACCCTCAATATGTGGCAAATCTGCACATAGAATTTATTTTTTTCAACCTTAGTTAATTCTCTTTCTACAGGAGCAGTGTTGATCATAAAAAGTCACTAAGGTGTGTAGCTCTGATTATTATGACTAGCACTTTAAATCCCATTTTCTCATTAATTCCTACTGTCTACACAAATGTAGTAAGTATTTGCTGCATGTTACACCAGTTGCTCACATAAAGCAGTTCGGGGCAAATCTACCTAAGAGAAAAGAGAAAATGTGTGTGGGCTCAGATACGAGAAACCGGTCCAGAGAAGTTCCTGCCCCACCAACAGAGAAAGTGATGGCAAAGTTGACTGTCTTCTGCTGAGTTTCAGCTCTTTAACTCAATAAGAGAAAACAAGGGAATGAAATTATTTCTGAAGTACATTTTGAAAGCGGAGCAGTATTGATCTCTCTGGATTTTTTAAGCATTGGAAGATTTCTTAGATATCTGGGAGACAGGGTCAACCAGTTGACTCTCATGGTCTGCTTCAGCCTTTTGCACATCTCTTAAGTAAAAAGCGTTTCTCTCAGGAACGAGAAGAGAAATGCAGAGTGAGCTCAGCAGTCCAATGAGCTGTCATTACCGGGAGTTAGTTGCACCCTCCTGGGCCAGCCTCTGGGGAGGCTCTCTTCCCTACCATGATGCTGTGAGGAAACCAGAGGGTCAGGGTATCTGGGGGGATTTTCATATTCTAACACAGCATTTCCCAAAAAGCGAGTTTGTTCCCTTGGCTTCTTCCAAACGTTTATATGTCATACTTGTGATGATTGAAAAGGTTCTCGAAATGATTATAGGTGGTACATAAACCCAGCACTAAGAAAAAGTGAATCACATGATGAGAAAATTATTTTCATTTGAATTTTATTCCAATCCTTCAGATTAAGTCAAGAGGAAACTCTCAGTCTGGGGCTAAAAGAGTCTTCAACACCTAATTTTACCTTCCTTTTTAAATAAAGGGGAAAAAAAACACAGGCTTCATACTCAGAAATTAGGGCCAGCTAGAATATCTAGGTAGGATTTAATCAAATGTTGTTTTCCTTGTATTTAATTTTAAAGCTATAGTCTGTACTCATTATATGCAGAATTCATATTTGTGAATTCACCTATTCACAAAAATTTATTTGTAATCCCAGAATCAATATTTGCAGTGATTTTGCAGAGTGGTAAAATAAAAGTTGAGTCACCCCACACATATGTTGCCAGCTGAGAGAAAATAAGGTGACACTGTGCCTTCTTGTTTCAGGTCTTATGCTGTACTCATATCCATTACATGGTCTGTTTGGTGCCATATTTTCACATTTTTGTGGGGTCTTTGTTAGTGGTTTTATGGTTTAAAATGCCCCCCTCAAGATTGTGCTGAAGTGCTATTTAGTATACTCAAGTACAAGAATGTGCATTGCAGAGAAAACACATGTTGGATAAGCTTCATTCAGGCATGAGTTACAGTGTTGCTGGCTGTGAATTGAATGTTAATGAATCAACAATATATATTAAATCAATGATACATGTTCAATCACCAATACATAGTAAATAAGGTGTCTTTAAACAGAAACACACAGGGGCGCCTGGGTGGCTCAGTCCGTTAAGTGTCTGACTTTGGCTCAGGTCATGATATCGTGGTTTGTGGGTTTGAGCCCCGCATCAGGCTCTGTGTTAACAGCTTGGAGCCTGGAGCCTGCATCAGATTCTGTGTCTCCCTCTTGTTCTCTGCCCTTCTCCTGATCATTCACTCTCTCTCTCTCTCTCCCTCTCTTTCTCTCTCTCTCTCTCTCTCTCTCTCTCTCTCTCAAAATAAATAAATAAATATCTTATTAAAAAAAAAAACAGAAACACACATTAAAAAAGGTTACATATTGATTGGTTGATGAAAATATTGTGACCAGAGGCTTGCAGGAACCTAGCCCTCTATTTCCCTTAGGTGCAGTGGTTCAGTATTTGTGGAGACTTTCTAGAACATGACTACCATGAATAATGAGAATTGACTGGACTTCTAGTTTAGACTATTGATTAGAACCTTCCATTTATGATGGTGCCATCTAAAGTATCCTTTAAAGTAAATATGAGTAAAAAAGCAAGTTGATTTAAATAAAAACATTAAGGTAAAAATAAATGGTACAGGTTGTTTGCTGTTACAGCCAAATTTTGAAAGCAGTAAGGTTAAGTCTGGAGTTTTATGTCACTGCTCTGCCAAAATAGTTAATCGAGCATCGAGCCTCAGTATCCTAACCTTGAAAATGACTATCCCTTCTTACATAGTGAGGTACTCCTGAAGAAACAAATGTAGCAGAACTCTGAAACCTATAAACAACCTTACCAGTATGAGTGAGGGATCGCCACAATCATCGTTATTGCCTCTTGCTAACAAATTGTGAGGATTACCAGCTACTCTGAGCTCCTCTGCGACTGCAGTTCCATCTGTCAGGGGGAAAAAAAAAGCCCCACATTTGATATGCCCCCCACCCTTATTACCCACTAATAATGAAAAAATAATGACCTTTTTTCCCATGTTGGTGACTATTTTCCCTGTCAACTCTGATATGCTCATAATGTGGGCAGACAGATTATTTATGACCAGGGAAATTAAATATTATTTCATTTCTCCTAATACAATCTGTGGCGTCTCCCAGCTCCCAATTCCTTCCCATTAAGGTTATTGTCTTTTCTGCTCCAATTGGCTGCGTGCTGTTGGGTTGTAACAGCACTGGCAGAATGCTCGGAGCATAATGGAGGTGGGAGAAATGGTGTAATTTGCAAGGCTGCCTTTCCCGTCTCTTCTAAATGAAGACATTTGGTCCCTGCGAGTCAAAACCCATTTTGATGAGTCTAGATGCATTTGGACTAATGGAAAAGGACAGCTACGGCTGTAATGGGTTTCCTGAACTGGGTTTTCTTACCCAAAATCACAGAATTTCAGAATAGGGAGGGTCATTTAAGGCCATCTGTTTTAAGTCTCTAATTTTGCATATGGGGAAACTGAGTTAGAGGGAAGATGACTCGTTTAATGCAGTCTCTGGTGAGAGCACACTTTTTCTACTGCCAAGTCCCATTCCAAACATTCTGGTTTTTGACTTATGTTCTTTTCAGGAGCCAATGACTTTTCTAAGCACTCAGAGATATGATCACATTATGTAAGGTCCAGAGACAGGACTGTTTCCCAAACATGGAGTGTCCTTTGTGACTCTCCCTGTCTCTTCACTCATTCTATTTCTCCAGGCAGTTTAGGTGGCACTGCTTCTCAAGGAGGGGGCTGGGGTTTTGTTGGGCTCGCATGGCTGTACAACTTCTCCATCTGCCCCGTTCTGCTTTCCTCCCCTCCTTTTCATGAGTGTTGATTGCTAATATCAACCCTCTGTGTGTCAGGCCCCATCTCCATTCCTGCTTCAGAAGAGCCCAACCTGTGGCCCAAAAGAGGTTGAGAAGTGAGTTTCTTCCTTCTCTATTCTAACACTTATTTCACATCTCCAGTGTTCTAAAACAGTAAATGTGTGGTAGGTAAAATATAGTCCCTGCTAACTTAAGAGATCACCACTTGGTACGGGAAATGCCAAGTAGAAACGATTACATTAAGCCACTACTTAATCTAGACCACTGATTCCTCTTGACCAGATGTTGCAATATGGCCCTTGCTCATATCACACCCATCTTGCTCCTAGTTATCCACCCAAGTAAAAACCCAAATCTGAGTCTGTCATCCCTTGGCTTAAAGTCTCTCAGTAAAGCACCCTTTCAGTTTAAGTAAAGCCACACTTCTTATTGAGCACTTTCCTGTTTTCCCAGTGCCATTTCTTTGTGATTTGTTGTGCCTTAGTAACACTGGCCTGTTTTTAGTTTCTCGAAGCCATATGTTCTCCCCCATCTCAGAGTCTTCATACTGGCTTATTCTTTCATCCAGAATATTCTTCCTCTGCCTCCTCTGAGTGGCAGACACATTTTCATCCTTGACAACTTGTTTCCTTTGTCATCTCAAAGCCTCAGGATACAGTTCTGTAGGTTCCGCCCTCCAAATCCTAGGGGGTACTCTTCCCACTGCTGACCATCACTGAGTTGTTTCTTTATTATACCAATTTGATGGTCGATAAAGAACCTTGAGTAAAGGATGGATTTTTCCTATTTCCACCAAAGTCCCAAGTAGGCATATTAAGGGAGGGGGAGGTTCACCTCCTTGGCCACCTATTTTGACCACTGGCTGAAGGTTATTCCAAAAATGTACATATTGTCATTCTAATCACATGTTCATTTGCTTGTTTACTGTTTGTTTATTCCGTTAGATTATACGTGCCGCATGTTTAGAAACAGAATTTTTTTTCTTCACTCCCAAGTATTCTGTTTTCCTTGCACAGTGCTTGACTTATAAAAAGTGCTCAATAAGGGGCACCTGGGTGGCTCAGTCAGTTAAGTGTCTGACTTCGGCTCAGATCATGATCTCACAGTTCGTGAGTTCAAGCCCTGCATCGGGCTCTGTGCTAACAACTCAGAGCCTGGAGCTAGCTTCAAATTATGTATCTCCCTTTCTCTCTCTCTGCCCTTCCGTGCTCAATTCTGTCTCTCCCCCTCAAAAATAAACAAACATTAAAAAAAAGTGTCCAATAAATATTTACTGAAAAATTTGCTGAGTAAATTACAGAAGGTAGATGGGATCGGTGGCAATTTGAGCTGAGCTCTGAAGCAAGCATGGGATTCAAGTACTGCTCTGTGAAGGACAGGTGTTTTTGGTGGTGGTGAAGAACCATTCCTTATCTGTGAAATGGGCCAAAAAACACCTATCATAAAGTAAAGTGCTCACAGATGTATAATGCTACCTCAATGCCTCACATGCTTGACATAGCAATACCAAAGTACATTTCTGTTAGCGTTACCATTATTCTTCTATTGTGGTTAATATATAACAGAGACAGTACTTTCATCCATTGATTAAAAGGCACAGTCTTGTAAAAAAAAATACAAAATCAAGGTTTATAATTAGCTTGTATGGTTTGGAGAACTCTCTGGGGGATTTTGGATTTTATAACTTTCGAAGTACCTTCCAGCCTTGCAATTTACATTAAGAGAGTGAAAAAAATAGGCTTTACAGAAAATTAAGCACATCATTTAGCCCAGGATGCTGAGACAGTGATTGAAAATAGTCTCTGTGTTTCTTTTTCTTACGGAATTTCACTCTCTCCACCACTGCCATGATCTACTGAACAAATGCCCTGGAAGGCCAAAGTAAGTCAGACAAAGCTTACATCACCAATGTTAGCGGCTCTCTTTAAACTGATGTACCAAAGGAAGAACATTCAATGGCAAGTTTTCAGCAATTCGCCTTTATATCTCCAGAGTTAGGAAGTCATTGGTACCTCAAACACACTTTGAAACATCCTCTCCCTTAAGAAGAAAAACATCACTGACTTCAAAATTCCCAAGTTCATGGTGAGGACTCAAATTTGAGGTCACTTGCTATTTTCTTCCAAGTAGCCGATCACCTCCCATTTCTCACTTTTTTCAGATAAGTGTTTTTTTTTTTTTTTCGTATCGAATATATTTCTGTTACTACATTGTACTTTCCAAAAAGAAGAAAGAGAATAGCCAACTGAGATCTTAACAGTTTCCGTCTTTCCACAAGAAAATAAAGTGCTATTGGCCAGTGTTGGGTTGCTAAATGATTTGGGTATTAGAGAAAATGTGGGTGGCATAATGAAAAACAAAAAAAAATGTCTAAAAGTTATAAAATCACCTCTCCCTTGCATTAGATTGTATTTAGCTATTTATTTTCTTATGATTAGACTACGTCTCATTTTAAATCATTAAAACATTAGAGGTAAAACATTTTACCTTTTCACTAAGGCAGAATTCCGTAGCATGGTTGAATGAGCCTTTGCTTGTACGTAGCTTTCTATCTTTGTTTCCTGAAAGTTCTTCAGGACCCTAACAAGAAATCATTCTACTTGGAAGCACAGTGCTAACTGTGGCAACACTGGCTCTACAAGGTCATAAGTGCCAATTAGGATGCTATTCTGGTTATGGCCCAAATCATCCTTCTCTTCTTCCAGAGGCCACATAAAGTGAGCCTGATTCACCACTAGTAAATGAGTCAGAGAGGCATAGATAAAATCAGTCTATTTTTTACTTCAAAATTCTAAGAAGTCAATGAAGCATCCTGCTTTTTTTTTTTTTTTTTTAATGGTATAAAGCACAAGGAATTCTAACCAGATCTTTGCTCTGTTGGAGATATCCATAGAACTCTAGAAACAACACCAAGATCCATGTTTCTTCGAGCTTATTATGCACCCTCTGACATGCATGTCTCTTGTCAGGACAGAGTGGTACCTGCTACTTCCTTCTCTGCAGATCTTAGCATAATGACACCAATGTGATAACGATAGCAATGGCCACTGTAGCTCTAGCTACTGTCTATTCAGTGATTACTATGTTCCAGGCATTGTTATGATAAACTTCCATATAGTAACTAGTTTAAACTTCATGATAACTGTATGAGGTAGATATTATTACCATTCCCACTTAATAGATGAGGAGATTGAGGCAACAGGATCCTGAATTACTTGTTCAAATTCACACTACCATCACATGGTGGAATTGAGATATAAATCCAGGTATTCTGACTCCAAAGCCTTTATTACTAACCATTACACTATCTGACTTCCCCAAGGTAAGAAAACAAGTAAGAACAGAGACCATTTGAAACAGATCAATGCCTAGTTTTCATATAAAAGAAATATAAAGATTTTAATTCTACTGACATTATAATTTGACATCTCATCTGTCATCGACTTTAGTTTTGTGGCTACTGAAGAGACCAGTTACTTTGTTTTGTTTTGTTTGTCTTTTGTTTTCTGTATTTCTCAATTCATAGAAAGTCCTTAGATTTTAGTTCATGTTTTGAGCTAAGAACTTAGGGATTTGTGCTCTTCATTATTTTTCTTTATGGTTTTAAAGTGCTATTAGGAGTAGATACCTCACCCTGCTGCTCCTGTCCTTCTTACTACTTTATGGTTGTGAAGGTGCAGTTCCCAAAGCTTTGATGTTAATGGGTACTTCATTTGAGGCACACACAGACGATACTTTAATTAGCTGCAGCACTGTTTCCTGCCATGGGCATCCAAATTCCCTTCCCTGAATTCTAACAGAATTACTACTGCCTTCAGCTCTAACTCGGTCAGGTAATCTATCATAAATTCCTCCTTTCTTCTTGGGGACCATTGCCTGTAACCCACTCGCTGGTACTAATCTCTGTATCAGTCATGGGTTTTGGCTGCAAACAGCAGAATGAATACTTTGGTGATAAAAGCAATTTATTGCAAGGATATTGGGTAGCTTACAAAATCAACTGTAGACTCATCAATCAGGCTCCTAAAACATGCAAAAACCATGAGAGGCTAAGCAGCAGGAAATGCCTCTGTGGGGCTATGTGCCCTAGAAAGTCAGTGCTGCAGCCAGCGGAAGGACTCTGGATGTTACCATTTGTCACTGGACCCTCACCGCCACTGCTATTACAGGACTCTTGGTGCCACCGCCAACGCAAACGATTCCTTTACCATCTTTGCATCTCTGCATCAGACCTTCTGGAGTCAAAGTCATGGATGGGGCCATCTGATTGGCCTATCCTAGGCCAAGTGCCTGCATCTATACCCTGGTTCCAGCAATACTTACCCAGTAGGGACCAAGGGAGCTTCCTATGTTTTCCAAAATGAGAGTGATGTTTGAATATGGGAGACTTAAATAAATGGCAAATTACAGTGGCAGAAAGTAAGTGATAATTAGTTTTCAAAATTCGTCCACATGTTTGAATCAAGTCCTTTATCATAGAGAAAAATGAGAGTTAAGCAAAGGGAGAGGTTCTTCCAGGAGATGAAGTAAATGAAGATAATAAGGCAACTGTCCCACAAAACTTCACACAATAATCTCTCACAATCCATCACAAACCACAGTCATATCCAAGACAGAACTTTTATTCATTCATGACAAAAATACTTGTTAAGGACCCATTATCTAAGCAATGGCGTGTCAGACACTATGGATTCAGTCCATATGCTCAAGGAATTTACTATGTAGTTCATTCACCTCGGTGACTCAGCTGAATGAAACTAGTGAGCACCTTTAGTTCCATGTACATGAAATTGGAACTCACCATGTCTTTTTCTACTGTGATGCTGAAGAGAAATTTATTCACCTGTACACAAAGATACCAGCAGGGAAGACTTTTTTACCAGGCCCAAAAAGAAGAAGAAGAAGAAAAAAGATATGGTTAGAAGATTGGTATCAGTTGTAAGGGTAAAGATTTGGGTTTTAGCTTGTAGATCTATTTTTAGACCATTGTGAGTCCTCTAACAGATCAGTGAACCTCAGTTGCAGTCCCTTAACATGTTAAATGGGGTAACACTTGAGTCTCCTTGGTTTTTTGGTTTTTTTTTTTTTTTTTTTTTTTTTTTGCCAAAATAAGGAGGGACATTGTACCTGGGCTTGGCTTAATTTGATTCTTAGTAATACAGAAAGAAACATACTTTTAAGGGCATCGAGTGACAGATATTGATTGACAAAGTATTTTGCAATCACACTTCATTCTCTACTACAGTCCATTAGAAAACATCTAGATATCACCCAAGATTCAGCCCATGTATTCAGGTGGTTTCATCTCTCTACTAAAATTTCTTTTATTGTTAAAAATTCTGACTGAGGGGCGCCTGGGTGGCGCAGTCGGTTAAGCGTCCGACTTCAGCCAGGTCACGATCTCGCGGTCCGTGAGTTCGAGCCCCGCGTCAGGCTCTGGGCTGATGGCTCGGAGCCTGGAGCCTGTTTCCGATTCTGTGTCTCCCTCTCTCTCTGCTCCTCCCCCGTTCATGCTCTGTCTCTCTCTGTCCCAAAAATAAATAAACGTTGAAAAAAAAAATTTATAAAAAAAATTCTCACTGAATAGCACACACATTTCTTGGAAGTATAAAGTGGTGAATCCAAAAGGGTTCTGTTGCAATTGGATAAGGACTTGAAAGTCAAGAAGCTTTCCTCCTTTTTTAGGATCTCTTTTGTAGATAATGAACAGTGAGTTCTGATTAGGGTGAATTTTAATTTTCTTTGCTGAGGAAGAACACAGATCCCCTTTCCTTACATTCCCATAGATGAGAAAAAATTTCCCTTTCATTTCCAAAATCTGGAAATGTTTCTGATTTCTCTGGACATTTTTTTCTCCCATTATCAAAACGGAAGTAAAGTCCCTTGTTGGTAGATTTCAGAGGACTTCAGCACAACCCGCTCTGGACCTTTGCGGGTCTCTCTTGTACAGTGTCAGGACAGAGCCTTCCTCGTTCGTTTGTGTCTGAACTGGGTGATAGAATAGACCCAGAACTTCTAATGGGCTGGTAATACATTTTAGAAAGTAAATTCTCAGAAAACCCAATTGTGGTTGCAGATGAGATTAACTTTACTAATACAACTTTATTTCTAATAGCATTAACACTTTGATGTCTGTTTGATTCCTTTGTCTCTTTCTCCATATAACTACACTCAGGAAAATCATGGGAGGTTACTTATGGGATCCCTGAAAACTCCAGCTTATTCTTCCTGTGGCAGCAGCCTCAGTGAGCAAGTCCCTGTGTACATACATTCTGATAGCCACATTGTCCACATACACTAAGCATATTTTCTAGAAAGACAACAGTTCTCACAGGAACATGGTAAGCATTACATATTCTTTTTTTTTCTTTAATATATGCAAAAAGGACAGGACACAAAGCTTTCTTCTTGGTAAGTACACTTTGCTCATCTCATCTCTCTCTCTCCACCCCCCTCTCTCTTTCTCCTCCAAAGAGAGGAAATCAGCTCTAATTGTATGACAGATCATCAGTGAGCTGTTTTAGGGGAGACATAAAAGGGATTTAACTAAAGTTACGCCAGAACCCTATCTCTAGGTTCGTTTGAGGAATAAATTAGTAATAGTAAAATGCCAGACTGTGTTGATAGGGATCCTCAGGATAATTCCCCTCTGTGGTCCAGAGCATCTAATCAAATAATATCTTGAAATGAGGCTTTCTTCTCCCTGGGGTCATGAGACCATTCCCTAAAATATGTTTAGCCCACAGACACTAGATATTATACATAATATGATGTGATTTTGTTATAGTGCCATAGTTTAGATTTCACTGCATATGCTATGCTTGAATAATAAGAGGGAAATTGGTTTTTAGTGGTATTACTAACGAAGATTGATGGATTACTTGTACATGGGAAGACTAGTCCTTTAGTCTTAAGTTGTTCTTCCAAAAAGCTCAAACTACAACAAATTAACCTCATTCATTCATTCATTCATTTGATGATCATCCATCCATTCAGTTAAAAAAATGTATAGACAGTCGACTGGGCTCAGGCATTTTCCTAAGTACTAGAAGTACACATGTCAACAAAACAGATAGGAATCTTAAATCTAGTGGGAGAGGCTGGCAATAAACAAAACTAATAGGTAAATGAGATAGTACTTTAAAAGCAATAAGTTCCAGAGAAGGAAAAATAAAATAAGAAAAAGGTATGTGGATTACCAAGGCAAAAAAAAGGAGGTAATTTTTTTTCTAATTTTAAGCTTATTTATTTATTTTGAGAGAGAGAGCGCACACATGCATGAGTGGGGGAGGGGCAGAGAGAGAGAGGAAGAAAGAAAATCCCAAGCAGGCTCCCTGTTGTCATCTCACAGCCCAATGCAGGACTCAATCCCAGGAACTGTGAGATCATGACCTGAGCTGAAATCAAGAGTCAGACACTTAACTGACTGAGCCACCCAGGCTCCCCAAGGGGTTAAAATTTAAAAAAAAATTTTTTTTCAACGTTTATTTATTTTTGGGACAGAGAGAGACAGAGCATGAACAGGGGAGGGGCAGAGAGAGAGGGAGACACAGAATGGGAAACAGGCTCCAGGCTCCGAGCCATCAGCCCAGAGCCTGACGCGGGGCTCAAACTCACGGACCGCGAGATCGTGACCTGGCTGAAGTCGGACGCTTAACCAACTGCGCCACCCAGGCGCCCCGGGGTTAAAATTTTTAAAGAGAGGTCAGGCAAGGCCACATTCCTTGAGAAGGAAAGGAGGGAGCTGTGCATAAATAACAGGAAAAGGCATAGTAAGAAGTGAGAACAACAAGCTCAATGGTTCTTCCAGAAGCACTTCTAGAAAGTTTAAAGGATCAGTCAGGTACTGCCGGGTTTGCTGCTGAGTAGAGAAGAAGGCAAATAAGAAATAAAGTCAGGGACACAGTGAGAGGCCAGAATATATGTGACTCTAGGAGCAACAAAGACTGAGATGGGAAGCCACTGCAGGAGTCTGCACTTAACTCTGGTTAATGTGAGATAATAGACTCAGGGACTGGTTCAATCAAGGGTGGAAGTAGGGAGATCACTTGGGAGGACAATGTAATAATGCAAATGTGGCGACTTCGACCAGATTGGTAGCAGTGAATGTATTCAGTCTGGATACATTTGGAAGGTTAAGACAACAAAGTTTGCCGAAAAGAGTAATATAGGAGCGCATGTTTGGACTGGAAGATTAGGACTTTGGTTTAGGCATGACAAATTGGAGATATTGAATATACAGGTGACCATAGAAAGTTAGGTTTCGGGAAGAAACTAAAGGCTGTCTGTATGCATTTAAGATTATCCAGCCCACAGGGAGCAAGACACTGGATGCGATCACAAAATGAGAGAGTTTAGTTAGAGCAGAGAAGAAAGCCACTGATATTGCCCTGGAATACTGGAAGATTAAAAGGCCAGGGAGACAAGGAAGAACTCACAAATGAAACTAAGAAGAAAAAGCCCATAGTATAAGAGAAAAACCAGGAGTGTGCTCACCTGGAATTAAAATAAAGTGCTTGAGAGAAATAGATGTCATACAGTTTTTGTAGATCAACCGAGATGAGTACTGAGACTGGCCATTGGATTTAGAGATGTGGTGCCCTTGACAAAAGCAGTTTTTCCGGAATTGGTTGTGAAAGCCCTATCAGAATGAGCACAACAGAAAACAGTGGTAGATCCACTGGAGACCACAACCATAGTGCTCTTGCTGGCCCCCACTCCTTGAAAGCCTGATCTCTCAGGCATAGTAGACATCAGTGCTACTTACCAGTTATTCTCAGGAAATCCTCTTTCAAGCACCCAAGAAGACCACCTCTTCTCTGTCTTGAAGTTAGGAATGGCCACTTGTCTTTCTCTGGCAAATGGATTGTCAGCAGAAGTGAGCTGTATCAATTCTGAGCAGAAGCATGAAGATCCAGTGTGTGATTGTCCATTTGCTTCTTTCTACTGCTGCCAGCAATGTTCGGTAAGGTTGGAACTTCATGAGCTTTGGTACAATATGAGCAGAAATCCTCCAAAAAGATGTGTTCATACGGCATGAGTAAAGAATAAACTTTATTGTTTCAAACCACTGAACTTTTTTTTAGGATCAATGGTTACCGCAGCCTCCTATCGCCTAATCTGACTAATAAAACAGCATGAGCCACTACTCTGTCTCTGTTGTGGCTGCCACAGCTGTTGTACCTGTACTTAGTGACTGCCCGGAACCTGCTCCACACTCATTGGGAGCTCACAAGCTCTCTGGAAGATGAACCTCATCTGCTTTCCTCATTGGCATCAGCAAATGCAGAATGGTAAGAATTTGCCCATATCCTAGACATAGGGCCCTCCTTCTCCTCAGTGAAATGGTGGGAGATGGCGATAAGGCATGCTTTAGTTTAACATATCTGTGGGAAGGATACGGTCTGTGCGTTCAGCGTAAGAGTCCACTGGATTCGAAGGAAAGCACCTGCTCTCATTTCATGTTTGGAATTAGGAAGTTCGTTTTATGCAGAAAAAAAAAGCATCCATAAATAAGTGTTTGGTAATTGTTAACTGTTACTTTTGATGCAGTTATTGTTCTATTGCCATTATGTCATTATTGCTGTTGCTTTTATTATTATATCTAGATGGACATGATGACATTGAATGTCAAAATAAAATTTTATTTAGCACAAAAATTTATTTTCTACCATTCTCTGTATACCAGCGCATAAATGAAAGAGAAAACCTGAACTCACTCAACATTTGTTAGCTGCCTGCTGCATATTGGACTTTCACTTGGAAGACTGATGTTGGCCAAGCCATGTTCAGGTTTATTTGTTTACTTCAGCTCCTTAGGGCATGAAGTCATTCATATAGGAAAAGAAAGCTCTCCATCAACCCCATTTATCTTCAGGGAGGAACAGCATAGACGACCATATTTTCTCATGTCAACACACTGATGTTGGTTTTCCCAATTCGCATGTTGGGAAATTGGACTCAATTGGATTGGGTGATTTGTAAAGGCCCAAACACTAAAGTCAGAGAGATACAGACAGACACAGATACAGAGAGACAAAGAGTCAGTAGAGTAAAAAAGAAAAAAAAACCCACAAAACTTGTGTTTTTAAAAATAAGTTTATTTCCCATGAAGTATTTCTCCATTGTCCAAGTAAATGTATGTTGCCTATAATTTGAATTTGAATAATGGCAATAATATGAAGGAATTGTAGCTGGGAGAAGCCCTGAACAGTGTACCAAATGACTCTGCTCTCATTCTTGTCCCTCTCTTGCTTCCATAAACTGCACCCAGATGGAACATTCAACTCCACAAGCCATTGAGGACTGTAAGATATTACATCATTATAATGCCGTATATATAATTCACTCACCATATCAATGAAATGGTGATAAATGTTGGACTTACTCAAAAGGATCATATGACATACTTCATCTCAAGCCTTTTTTATTAATTTTTTTAACTTTCCATTTTAACTTCTATCCGCTGATCACACGTATGATCATCAAAAAACTACTCAGCCCCCAAAATTGATGTGGCTTAGTGATACCTGAGAGAGACTGATAGCCAGACCCTGGAAGGCATTGGAGGCTTGTTAATCTACTAGGAGCAAAAGGGTGAGTAAAACCAACATTTGGGGAGTCTTAATTTCTTCATCTATAAATTGGGAATAACAACCCGACGATACAAGATGTCTAAAGGGCAACTTAATTAAAACAACAACAACAACAACAACAACATTTTATTTCTAAAGTTAGGTACCACTACGTATATGAGGCTGGAAAAAATTATATTCTTATTTTTTTTTAATTCAACAAGCATCTGTTGAAGAACTGTGTGACATAATCCCTGACCTCAAAGCCTTTTCAGTCTAGTGCAAGAGACTGTCAAGATAATTATGACTGAACGATTCACTGTAAGAAGTCCTGTCACAGAGACCAGAAAGCCTGCTCTAAGAAAATCAAGAAAAGAGAACAAACTTGGTCTGAGGCTCTCCTAGAATGATTATCTGAAGATATGGTTTAATTAATTTCCTAGAGCTGCCATAACGAAGTAGCACAAACTGCTGGGTTAAAATAGAAATGGATTGTGTCATAATTCTAGAGGCTCGAATTCCAAAATTCAGGTGTTTTCATGGCCATGGTTCCTTCAAAACCCCTTGGGGAGGATTGTTCCTTGCCTCTTCTAGCTTCTGGTGGCCTCAGGTACTCCTTGGCTCATGGCCACATCCCTCCGGTCTTTGCCTCTGTCTTCACAGCTGTCTTCTCCCCATGTGTCTGTCCTCGCACAACATTCTCTTCTGTGTGTGTGTCTGTGTGCAAATGTTCCTCTTATAAAGGCACCAGTCCCATTGGGTTAGGTCCATGCTAATGACTCATCTTAACTTGATTGCATCTATAAAGACCCTGTTTCCAAATAAAGTCACATTCACAGCTACTGGGGATTAGGACATTAATGCATCTTCTCTTGGATGGGGACATAAATGAAGCCATTATATTCATGGAAAGTTAAGTGTGGCTTACCAGGAACATGAGGAGAAATGAGAGGGGAGAACTGGAGCCAGATAGTGAAGAACACAAAATACCACGTGCAGGACCCCTTAGGCATGTTTCATCAGGAGAGTGAAAAAAGCAGCTTCTTAATAAAGATACTTCTTACGGCAATGAAAAAATGGATCAAATGGGCATTGACAGTCTTGCAAGAAGGCCCTAGCAGTTGTCCAGATGAATAGTAGGGAAGCACAAGAGAGGCCAGGGATGCAGGAAGCTTCTCGGATGAGATGACAATTTATTCTATGTGGGAGAATCAAGAGAGGAAGAGGTAAGAGTAAGGTCCTGAGGTTTTTAGCTTTAGGTGCTGGGAAGTTGGTGAAGCTGTCAGCCAAGAGATGAACCATATGTGGCAAAGCTAATTGGGAATTAGTAGAAAGGAGGAAGCAGCTGAAAGGTTTGATTTAGTACATGGCAAGTTTGGGGGAAAATGGAATTTAAGCAAAATCTTGAGAAATACAAATGATGAATATATCTTGTATTGGGCTAGTTCTTACACGTTTCAAAACTTTAGAAGAGGTTATGATCTTGACTATTAATGCTGAGGTCACAAGGGTAATAAGTTATCCAAGGTGTAAGAGTTTTATATTGCCACATAATAAATGACCACAAACTCAGTAGCTTATAACAGTACACACTTATCTCACAGCTTTGGTCAGTGAGGAGTCCTCTGTTCAGAGTCCACCTGGCTAAAATCAGGTCAGGAGTGTGATATCATCTGAAGGTCAGGCTCTCCTTCCATGTTTACTGGCTACTGCCAGAATGCAGATGCTTGAGGCCCTCAGCTCCTAGCGACTGCCCATGATCTTCCACCACAAGACCCTCTCCACAACAGGCACTTTGCTACTTCAAAGCCAGAAGGAGAGCATCTATGCTGCTTTGAATCCCTCTAACTTCTAGACCATCTTTTAGAGCAGCCAACTGATTAGGTCAGGCCCACCCAGAATGGTCTCCCTTTTTATTAACTTAAAGCCAGCTTCTTAGGGGCATTGATTACACCTGAAAATTTTCACCTTTGGCATATAATGTAACCTATCATGGGAGTGATATCTCATCATAATTACAAACCCTACCTACATATAGGAAGACAATGAATGACACAGGGTGTGTTTACAATGCCGTAGGAATCTTGAGGTCCATCGTAGAATTCTGCCTATCCAATAAGGTAACACAGTGACTGTTGGTAGAGCAATTACTATGCTTCACATCTTCTGACCTCAATCTTGATGTCATTTTCCAATATGCTGTTTTGCCCCCAGGGATGGCACACATCTAATTCCCTTTGAGTAATGAAATGTTTGTGTAGGGCTGTGATTTTGACTCAGCAACTATCATTTGCATTCTTATACAAAATCTATGAACATTCTTAACCATGACTATGAGTTTTTGTCACATGGTTACCATCAGAAATAAAGATCCATTTTGTACCGTCAGAATAAGCTGACAAAACAAAGTTGGTATACATTTTAGAAATGGTTAATGAGTTTAAATTTTCTAGATATTCCATATTCCTCTCAGTTAACATTAAAAGTCAATCCCATGACTGTAGCAATTAATAATAACAGTGATGATGATTATTTATACTCTGTACCTCAAGCTAGCCTCAAAACAATTCTTGAATTCTATTCAATAAGCCCTAATTTATCATCAACTATTTGTATTGTGGTAAGCTCTGTGTATATAAAAATCAGCAAACTACAGACTTTTTCCTTACCTAGCTCAAAGTATAGTTAAATGAAATATATAGATCATGTTATTTCATTTAAGAAGGGAAACAAGGCTCAGACAGTGTAATTGCTGAATAGAGAACACACAGCACATTAAGTAGAACAGATCACTTGTTCTAACCTTATAGCCAGCTATCTTCCTACTGCCTCATACCATTGTATATTTTAGTGACATAACATTCAAGTAATTCATGTACATTCATTTATACTTTGGAATAACATGTTAAGGGGAAGATTCGTAGTAGGAGACACAACATTGATGCAAAAATGCACTGGATTTCTTTATGGACACTTCTTTCTCTAAGTGCCCGAAACTCAACACACCAGATTGGGGAAGCATCCAACACTGGCCAGTGTGCCACGTGGTCATCCTTGTTGCAAACTTTCTAGAGCAATACCTGAAAATGAGACAAGAGTAACCTTCTCTCTCGTGCCAGGGTTTGGAATTTTCCCCAAAGGTCAGAAGAAATTTCCCAGGGAATTGCTACTGGAAAGGACCAGCTTACCTAATTGCTTTGCTGATTCAGAAGGGAAAAGAATCCCCTGAAATCAGTGAAAGAGAAGTGATTTGAGGCCAGGGCAATCAAAGTAGGAAGCCAGATTCTTCAAGAGGGCCTCCCCAAGAATGATAGTATTACAAAAGCAGATGTTCCCCAAATGGCCAAATAGCTTTGAAAATTGCTTACCTAGTATTTGGAGGAGAAAACAACATTTAAAACTGAATGCAACAAAGAATAAATACTGTTAAAATGCCAATACTACCCAAAGCTATCTACACATTCAATGCAATCCCAATCAAAATTGCACCAGCATTCTTCTTGAAGCTAGAACAAGCAATCCTAAAATTTGTATGGAACCACAAAAGGCCCCGAATAGCCAAAGTAATTTTGTTTTTTTTGGTTTTTTTTTTAAATATTTTTTTAATGTTTATTTATTTTTGAGACAGAGAGAGACAGAGCATGAATGGGGGAGGGACAGAGAGAGAGGGAGACACAGAATCAGAAGCAGGCTCCAGGCTCTGAGCCATCAGCCCAGAGCCCAACGCGGGGCTCGAACTCACGAACCGTGAGATCGTGACCTGAGCTGAAGTCGGATGCTCAACCGACTGAGCCACCCAGGCGCCCCTAGCCAAAGTAATTTTGAAGAAGACCAAAGCAGGAGGTATCACAATCCCAGACTTTAGCCTCTAATACAAAGCTGTAATCATCAAGACAGCATGGTATTGGCACAAAAACAGACACATAGACCAATGGAATAGAATAGAAACCCCAAAACTAGACCCACAAAAATATGGCCAACTAATCTTTGACAAAGCAGGAAAGAATATCCAATGGAAAAAAGATAGCCTCTTTAACAAATGATGCTGGGAGAACTGGACAGCAACATGAAGAAGGATGAAACTAGACCACTTTCCTACACCATTCACAAAAACAAACTCAAAATGGATAAAGGACCTGAATGTGAGACAGGAAACCATCAAAACCCTAGATGAGAAAGCAGGAAAAGACCTCTCTGACCTCAGCTGCAGCAATTTCTTACTTGATACATCCCCAAAGGCAAGGGAATTAAAAGCAAAAATGAACTATTGGGACCTCATGAAGGTAAAAAGCTTCTGCACTGCAAAGGAAACAGTCAACAAAACTAAAAGGCAACCAACGGAATGGGAAAAGATATTTGCAAATGACGTATCAGACAAAGGGCTAGTATCCAAAATCTATAAAGAACTCACCAAACTCCACACCTGAAAAACAAATAATCCAGTGAAGAAATGGGCAGAAAACATGAATAGACACTTCTCTAAAGAAGACATCCGGATGGCCAACAGGCACATGAAAAGATGCTCAACATCGCTCCTCATCAGGGAAATAGAAACCAAAACCACACTCAGATATCACCTCACGCCAGTCAGAGTGGCTAAAATGAACAAAACAAGAGACTATAGATGCTGGAGAGGATGTGGAGAAACGGGAGCCCGTGGGAATACAAACTGGTGCAGCCACTCTGGAAAACAGTGTGGAGGTTCCTCAAAAAATTAAAAATAGACCTACCCTATGACCCAGCAATTGCACTGCTAGGAATTTACCCAAGGGATACAGGAGTGCTGATGCATAGGGGCACTTGTACCCCAACGTTTACAGCAGCACTCTCAACAATAGCCAAATTATGGAAAGAGCCTAAATGTCCATCAACTAATGAATGGATAAAGAAATTGTGGTTTATATACACAATGGAGTACTACTTGGCAATGAGAAAGAATGAAATATGGCCTTTTGTAGCAACGTGGATGGAACTGGAGAGTGTGATGCTAAGTGAAATAAGTCATACAGAGAAAGAGAGATACCATATGTTTTCACTCTTATGTGGATCCTGAGAAACTTAACAGAAGTCCATGCGGGAGGGGAAGAAAGAAAAAAAAAGAGGTTAGAGAGGGAGAGAGCCAAAGCATAAGAGACTCTTAAAAACTGAGAACAAACTGAGGGTTGATGGGGGGTGTGGGGGGGGAGGGTGGGTGATGGGTATTGAGGAGGGTACCTTTTGGGACGAGCACTGGGTATTGTGTGGAAACCAATTTGACAGTAAATTTCATATTAAAAAAAAGCTGAATGCAACAGCTTTAGGTCACAAACAACTGTATTATTCTAGATAAGCTCCTTGGTATTCTTTATTTAGAACTACTTTAAAAGCTCCCATTGAACCTCATTGTATTTTTATATCTGACTTCTGATTGGCTTGGGCTTCCATCATCTGGACACTCCTTAACAGTAAGCAGGAGAGGGTAAAAAAAGAAAAAAAGAAAAAAAAAGCTAAAGTTTTCCATTCTGTACACAGCATTTGAGAAAGTTTCTTCTTTCCCATTTTCATCAAGTTATTCAAATTCATTAATGATTAGGCAAAGGGAATAAATTGCTGGCTAATTAAATTTGCAGATGGTATTCAGTAGTGAGGGTATGTGAGGATAAGGGGATAATGTAAGAGGCCTCAAAAGCTTTGTGTTCTATGCATGAGAAAATGGAAGGGCATGAGTCATTGTGTGCAATTACCACTGGCAGACAGAAAAAAGGCAGAAGGGAGGCTCCTGGAAGAGAGAGCGGCTGGATAGCAGTGAGAGGACATTTGCAGGAGGAGTATGGACTCTAATAGCTGTGAGATATTAGTGAACAATCACTCCTGTCCTGGCCAGCTCCTGGATTCATTTAGAGGAGACCTCCCGTGTGTGTATAATTCTAGAGAGAAACTTCCAAAACCTCATCCCCAAATGAGTTTTTGATATTTGGCAAGCCACAGAGTCCACATCTTATCTCCGGCCACAACACGGCTCCTGAGTTAGCCATTGGGGTTTCACTCAATCACCAAGTAAAATAAGCTTATTGGCAATGGTATGTGGCCATATGCCAGAAAGTGCATAAAGCCAGACAATATGTACAGCATATATTTCTCAATTACTAGCTTTGCTCATGGCAAGTAAGGTAAACATACAAAAATAAACACAGACACACTGTGTATATGATGGAGAAATTGCATGATTTTTGGGCTATAACTTAAGACTTGAAAGAGATTTCTTCCTTGGAGTACACCATATTGACATATCTCCAGATGTTCTGTGAGGACATATATACTCTTCCTTGATGTTACAAGTATTTAGGAAGAAAAAGTTAATAAACTTGATATATTCCAAATATGTGGATAGCATGATATGAGATAATCATGTTTTTAAAAGTTCCTTAATTTATTAAATATTAATGGATAACCTGTACTGGACCCTTTTATCCTGGTGTAGAGAGTTACACTGATGTATAAAACAAGTCCCTACTCTCAGGAACTTGCATTCAGACTCTCTATTGTATTTATGAAGTCCTTCCCATATAGTAATTTAACATAATCTTATGTGATGTGGGAAACAAAGGCAGAAGGAAATGGCAGATAAAATTAAATTTCCTTATAACCTGCAGCCCATTGAGAAATACTTGAGGCAGGCAATGTAAAAATGTTTCCCCAGGAACTTCCTACTGTCTTAATGTTAATGCTTTGCTAGGGGAAAAAACAACCTTATCTTGACAATAGCTAGGACTTCAGTATCCTAAGAGTCTTCTTTAGCATATAAAATCTCATTGGAAACTTCCCCTGGACTTTTACCTCCCCGACTCCATAGTATATAAGCAGTCTCTCCCCATGGTCCTGGGGCAGCTCTTCCTGCCCAAGGGATTCTGTCCCCATCTTCAATAAAATCACCTTTTTGCACCAAAGATGTCTTTAAAAATTCTTTCTTGGTCATTGGCTCTGGACCCACGAACCCCACTGTCACCTCAAAAAAATCTCATCATTATGTAAAATAGCATTGATTGATATTCATTTATTAGTTTACTTTGCACACATTTATGGTACACTTTTCATGTACTTAGTGCTGTACTAGGCAAGAGAGTTACAGAAGTGGATATTTCAGATCTGTCCTCTGCCCTAAAAGAGCATGAATTTTAGTAAGGAAGGCTATCAATTAAGCAACCAGTTCTGATTCTATGTAATGAGTTTACACAAGTGACGTAGAATTTGGTACAGGATGATTTGGCAACGGTGTTTCATCTGCAATGAGATACAGAATAGTCCTCTCAAAGGAGATATGTTAAAGCTTAAACTGGACAAATGTGTAGGAGTTGGTCAGATGGACAGAATAGAAAACTATTTCAGGTAGATGTAATAGCAAGTGAGGGGGTGAGAGGGAACATCACCTACTGTAGGGCGTGAAAGACATTCATAATGGCTAGAATGTGCCATGAGGAGCAGAATGTGAAGAGTCAAGGCAGTGGACACAGATTTGATCACGGAGATCTTCACAGGCCGTGCCGATGGATTTGTGTGTTATCCAAGGATGACAGAAAGAACCTGAAGGGTGTTGAGCAAGAGCAAGACATGATCAAAGTTGTGTTTTTTATTTATTTATTTTACTTATTTATTTAGGTTTATTTATTTTGAGAGAGCGTGCGAGAGGAAGCCCAAGTGGGGGAGGGGCAGAGAGAGAATCCCAAGCAGGCTCCATGCTGTCAGTGCAGAGCCCAATGCGGGGCTTGAACTCACGAAATGTGAGATCATGACTGGAGCCAAAATCAAGAGTCAGACACTTAATCGACTGAGCCACCCACGTGCTCCCAAAGTTGTGGTTTTTAAATAGTCACTCTGGCTTCGGTGTGGAGAATGGGTTTGAAGGGGTTGGCATGGAAGCAGGAAGACCCTTTGGGAGGTCATTGTAAAGTCCGGGCAAAAGAAGATGCTGTCAGGCTGGACTCGTGTGGTGGTAGCGAAGAGGGACCAAGGTGATATTTAGGAGGAGAGTCCGGAGGATCTGTAGAGTGGTCAGAGATGGGTCAAAGGCAAGGAAGTGAAAGGTGACTCAGGTTTGGGTTGGGTAACATTTTGCATGTAGTTGCTACAGTAGTTTGGGGAAGAGAAGAGTGAACTTGATCTTGGATATCTGGAATGTGAAATATCCATATGCACATAATCAGTAAGTAGTAGAACTGGAACCTGGAAAGCAGGAACAGGCCAGACCTTGATCTTTTCAGGGTCTTCTTGATCTTGCTATAACTTCCGTGGTTGGCAGAACAACATTCTGCATATTGTGCTAATTAGACTAGATAGCCTCCAAAATTTGATGCCGGGACTCTTCCCATCATACAAGAGTATGGCCAGACTCCACTCTGTCTTGTCATTATTTTGAGAACAAACCCAATCTTGTCCTGAGATCGGTCTAAAGTGACTTGTACAACGTCCTGCAGCCACTAGTGGACGAATGGAAACCTGAGTTCCAGCTCCCCACCTCCACTCCCCGGATCATGAAAGCCCGCCTATCCTCAGTGTCTGTGGTGAGTCTCTGTGTCTTACTCTACTTCCAACTGGTAAAAGCGTCTACAATTTTTTTTCCTGGGCCATGATGCAAGTCCCTACGTGGAAGCTCCTTCTCACTGCTAAAGGAAGCCAAAGGCCTATGTGAACACGAGTCCCACTTCTCCCCGACCAGCCGTCACTGTCATAGACTGACCGCTCTGGCAGTGCTGCCTCGTACTAGCGGGCAGGTTGACTGACAGGAAGCACAGATCTGCCGCTCACACAAATCTAGGCAGGCCAGGGATAGAAAATAGGTGTGCTGGGCCTGTCTGGCACCGACAGCTTCTGCCACACCAACATTTCAATCAGCACCATGTTAAACTAGCCTTTGTGTCACTCAAAAATAGTCTAGCACCGGCCCCAGGGGTGGCTTCTGGGGAGCCAACTGAGTCCCTCGGCTGCTGCAGAGAAAGGGGGTTACCAGGTCCCTCGGCAGCATCTGCCACACCTCCTTCCCTTGCCAGATAATTAGGATACAGTCCAGTTGGGTGACTTTGTCCTACCCAAGGAAGTGACAGCTAATACTGGGCTGGCAGAGGAGAGCACTCCGTAGTTCATAATGACCGTCCAAATCGGCAGGAGCTGTCTGGTGCATCCAAGAAAAGTTGAGTTTTGTTTATTCTTTCTTTAGGGAGGAGGGCGAATGGCAAGGCTAGGTGTGCTCTGAAATGGGAATCTGACTACATTGGCACTTATGTACACCTATTCATGTGGATATAACAGACTTGGATACGGGTTCCTAGACACAAAACTATCTGTTCATATATAGGCTCCTTTACGCACAAACCACAAGCATGCAAACAGATATATACGTCTGCAAAGACTCGTATGCTAATTGCATGCTCATAAACACACATGCAGACTTGCATTCAGAGTCACACATATGGAAAACACACATGCATACATAAAATGTATTTGCTGCATATGTGGCCACACCCCAAAACACAGACATCGTTATATAAAAGTACATATACGGTACATGCAGATCGATGAACTCATAGACATAGGCAATATAGATAGGAATATATGTGAAAGGACGCTTGTACAAATGCACGCACTTGCACACACACCCACACACACTCTTTTATCAGGAATGGATTTAAAGAGAAAGGGAGAAAGGACGAGGAACATTTATGTGCTGGAGTTTCTACTTGCCATCACTCAAATCACTTCCAAGAGTGTAAAACAGAAGAGGGGGGAAAAATCAATTCCTGATAGGAGAGGTTCAAGGAGCTGTGAAATCAATTATATTTTATTTTCAAATATCATTCAGAGAAGTTTACACTCTTTCAGAAAAGTCTGGTCTTGCCGGGGGGCAAAGAACCAGCTGGAAATGGTCCTGTGAAAGGCACTGCCAAGTTCAAGGCAAAGGCCAGTGTGGAGGTCAGAAATGACGCTTTCATCTTCTCTGGCAGGAGAAGGGGGTGGGGAGGGTTTCAAGTGCCCCCATTCAAATAATGGCCACAAGGGCTATCCGATGTGACACTGGTCACCTCATTGATTGCTGAGTTTGACTTGGTCAATTCGCATTAAAAAATAAATGTACGTGAGATCTGAAAGGAGCCTTAGAAAGCTCCTTTAAAAAAAAAAGTACAAAGAGACAAAAAGGCTAGAAGAAGAGGCGTGACTTGCCCGACATCGTCCAGGAAGAGGGTGCAGAACCTGGGACGGAGCCCAGCCAGCTGGTTTCCCAGCCCCAAACTTCCTGCTTCTCCCATTAGACATCTGCCTTCAGAGCACCCTCCCTACAAGGCAGAACTTTGATTTCTCAAAGAGCTTTATAAACATGCAGCAATTAACTCATGCAGTATCGGGGGTATTTACAGACAGCAGACTGACAGCTGGTGGTATCACCAGGGCCAGACCCACGCGGTATATGCTAAGACCAGCACAACCCAGTCAGGTTTCCATATGAACAGCCTTCCTGCCTGTGGGATTGGCTTTATTGTCAATAGATGATGTTAAAGGTGCCGGGTCCTTGATGACCAGGGCTGGGCCGTAGAGTACATAGCAGGACGCTGTGGAAAAACAAAAACAAAGCCAGAAACCCAACATACTCTGAAATGCAGAAACCTTAATAAGCAAAGAAGATCTACAAAAAGTGAAGGGGTCAAGGGAGAGGCAACACAGAAGGTGACATTGAGAAAGTCAGATGCTGCCATTACAAGCATCATTTTTGTCACTGAGAAAAACAAAAGTGGAGAACAAAAAGATAAATCTGGGTTGCCAGGGTTTTTAAATTAGTGAATGTATCTGAAAATGCATTGTGAACTTACTGGACAGATGTAAGCTATGTTACTATCTATAGTCTCAGTGAAGGAAAACATCATCCCAAGTTGTGTTTGTTCCTTTGTTTGTTTGTTTGTTTTTTAATGCTGTTATCCTCACTGTGAATGTCCTTTCTGTTCCCTGAATTGAACTTGAGTTGTTCTTTAAAGATCGTCCTAGTGAGCTGACCTGAGCCGCCATCCCTCAGGACCATGTTGCTGGATTTCCAGCATTTTCCACTCTGGTTCTGGAGCATATTAAAGGATGTTATTCACTACCATATAGTAGTGGGTTTTATAATAAAACATTTTTATAATATGCTACAAATAAGATTTTCCTCTTGTAGATTCCCAAAACACAGAAGCATCTTCAAGGTTCTGAGAGGTCTTTTGGGAAACAAGCCTGCTCAATTTTGTTGAACATGTGTCTAAAGTGTTTCTAAATGTTTGTGTCTTCCACCACTGTCTCCAACCCTCAACCTTTTTTTTCATGTTGCATACCTATTAATATCCTAAACAGGAATTTTCCACAGAACGTAATTTTGGGATGCATTCATCTGGTTCAGTGCCCTCATTTTAGATAGGAAACATCTTACGAGGGAAATGAGTTAGCTACAATCATGTAGCAAATTAATGGTAGAGCTACACTTCTGATAGTCTTTCTCTCCATAGAATCCATATTGAATACAAGTTAGCACTTGGTTATACTCTGTCTTAATGTGGTATTCTTTATTTATTAATTTGTATATATTTTTAAATAAAATAATAGGTATAAAATCAGTCAACATAATTTCCAGAACATTTCATTCATTCAGTAAATGTTAAATCTGAATGTCTATTTGTGTGGTTTTCCCAACGGAATCATAAGCTCCTGGGAGGAGCCATGTCTCCTGCATTTCTGTATATCCCCATGGCTTATACAGTCCTTCTAGACACACCGAGGCATTCAATAACTGCTTTCCCATTTACTGATTGAAAATAAGAGGCAGCCCAGTTTTATGCCCATTGGAGGAAAGGAGAAAGCCTGACATTAAAGCAATAAAATGAGCCATTTCCCCTACAGAGTTAGTCTAACATTAATAAAAGCTTCATGTTGCACTATTATCCTCTCCTCTTATTATTTTCGTGTATTTCATGCTGGATATAAATGTCAGAACACTTTATCTGTCTGCATTTTCATGGGATTTATTGCCACTGAAGGAACACATGCTATGACTTCTGGCAAGGAGAATCTTGTTCCTGGTGGCCTTCCCTCTCCGGCCTTGCCCAAGATCCCTCAGTGACCACAGGGCTGTGGAAAGTGGGGAAGAAGCCTTGTATCTGTTGTCATAAGCCAGAGTTCAAAACCCACCTCTCAGGTTTTCCAGTTCTGATGTTTGGGGCAACTTGCTTCTATTCTCTCCACTGCAGGGAAGCAGATATGGTTGTTTTGAAATATCTGTTGTTCCATCCCACATGCCTAACACTCCTTAATGGAACGAGGATTTTATTCATATTTCTGTCCATTGTCTTCATGACCAGATGATTCATGGGTGGAGACTCTTCCCTCAGAACCAGGGATATATTCTGTTTAAACCAGGGGTTTTTAAACCTGTCATGCATCAAAGTCACCTGGAAGTCTTGTTAAGACACAGATTGTTGAACTCCATCTCCAGAGATCCTGCAGGGACCCTGGAATTTGTGTTTCTAACAAGATTCCTGGTAAGGTTGATGCTGCTGGTCTGGGGGCTCATGTTTTTCAAACCACCCATCCAAGCTGTTTGGGGAATTCCCATTCCCCCAGTGGTCAGGTTGTGTTATTTTAACTTGTTTAAAGTTGTTCTTCCAAGGAACAAAACACAGGATGTGGTGTGGGTTCAAGTAGTGTATTGGGTGGAACGTGATCCTGGGAATCACTGTGAAGGAGTCATTCTGTGAGAAGCCATGAGGGTGAATCAGCGGCCAGCCTCCTCCGTGTGCTACAGGAAGTTATCACTGCTGCAGGCCTTCTGTAGGACTCAGAATTTACCTCCTAGGGGATGAGGAGGCCAGATTTTAGTTCCCATCCCTCACTTGTTTCAGGTTGTTTCCCAGGACTTCAACTCTTAGGCACTTCCAGCCTGTGTGTACTCCAGAGACAACCGTCAGGCTCAGAGATGTGGTTTCCTGAGAAAGAATCCGGGCATAGATAGGATTTGCCCAATAAATAGCAGGTGATCTGGGCATAGGCAGAGGGTATAAGGTGGAGTACCTGCCCTGTGCATTAATGATGAGCACTTGGTGTAGATCTGGCCAATGAGATGTGAAGGATATCTGCTAGGGGACTCTCACCAAGGTTGCTTTGTTCTTAAGGAGAAAACCGTAGAAGAGAAATATTCTCCACTGGATGTCGTCACATCTGAATGGGACAGCGAAATTTCTGTATCCACATCCTGACTAGGAGAAGTGGCCTGAGGACGAAGGCACTGCTGGGAAGAGCTGAGTGGGGAGCTGGGAGCAACCCCATCCTTGATGACATTACCGGGATGCTGACATGTCACGGCTGGAGCCGCCCCTACCGCTGGATGTATTGGGTGAGATATAACAAATGACGTCATTGCTAATGCTGTGGGGCTTGGGGTTTTCTGTTACTGAGACGCGTGCTGGGAAGATTCCCTGAAATGCAAAACTGACATGGTCCTTAACATCCCTGCTATTCAGAGTGTGGTTCCAGGTCTACAAGCTTCACTGGGGAGCAGAATCTCAGACCCCACTCAGACCCACTGAATCTGGATCTGCATTCACCCAGGCCCTCGGGCAATCCATGTGCACATCCAAGGATCAGAAGCCCTTCCTCAGAGATTAAAAGAGCCGATGTACAGGAATCTCACTACGCATGTTGAATTTGATTATCATTTCATGTTGACACCTTGGTGCCTCCTTCTGGTCCTCTCATTCCTCATTCCTTATTTAAAAATAAGATGAAATCAGCCTATGGAAATGTACCCAAATGTGAAATTCATTGCTGGTTAATTAGTCTGGAAGGTAATTTTTTCTTTTAACGTAGGAGTTAGTTTTGCTAAATATTAATGAATGAGCAATTAGAATGCTATGCTGGAAACAGCCGGCATTGTGAGTTGAGGGTGAGTCGAGAGAGGTGAGAAACAAAAGCCTACATAAGTAAACACGGTTATATATTAGAATTATTTCGAGGGCTTGTATTTTTCCAAGCCTGACACCTGGCAACTTGAATGAAAGTAATCCAGCTAGCACTAGGCTGACCCTCATAAACAAACACGTCATCTGCTGGAAAGATAAGAAACAAATAGAATTCTCCAAATCAAGCAAGAAGCAAGTTCTGTTACTATTTTCAAAGGGCCTGGAATGTGACTTGAGCCTGAGATATCCCAAAGCAGCATTTCTTAAAATGAGTTCTTACTCAGAATTTCATGGAGTAAAACAGGGTATAACTGAAATAATGATACGGTAGTCAAATTAATTTGGAAAATGTTGGGGGGGGGCGGAAATGGTAAAGAGATTAGCAGGGTTTTTTTCTTTCAATAGGTCAATATTCAAGAGGCCAGTTTCCCTACTCCAAAACTTTTTGTGGGATTTCTCTGACAGCTTCCTGTGTTCATCCCCTCACACAATCCTGTGGCCAGTGTAATATTTTCAAAATGCTAATGAAGTTGGATCATTATCCTGCTCAAAATGCATCAGTGTACTTTATGTTCATTTGTTCATTTTTTCCTCTGACATCTTCAACCAACTTTTTCTTTAGCTCTCATATGTTCTTCTCAGGTCATAGCTGACAACCTCCCCCATTCCTTCATTGTGCTGGCCATGCCAAGATAGTTCTTATCTGGGCTTTCTCATGTATTTAATGTCAATTTCTCCAGCTGTTTCTTGCACCCCTCCGGTCTCTCAGAATACCCTATAAATTTATTTCAGAGGAATTTACAATAGTAGTCTTTCCATTTCGTTTTTTGATGTTTGCCTTTCCCCCTTGAAGGAAATCTGTAAGAGATCTTATTCACTGTCCTATCCCTGTGCCTAGCATAGAGATAGGATAGGCTCTGATGCATAGGGGACAATCCCCAAATATTTATTTAATGATTGAAAAAAACTGTGAATCACTAACACAGCAATGCACAAGGTCTTTCAAATGCATTTGAACGTGGGGACTTTTTTTTTTTTTTCAGCCTGGAAGTAATATTGCATGGAATATATTTTGAGAAATGCTTTTCTAAAGTCAATTCCACTCCTCCTAAGTGTGAAAAGGGGAATATAAGTTATAACTACATTTCAAGCTCTGACTAGCTGTGTGACCATGGGCAAAGTTATTTCAAGCTTGAGACTCACTTGTGGAATGATGAGCCTGGATGAGATAATCTCTACAATCCTTTACAGCTCCCAAATTCTGAAGTTCTAATCATACAGAAAGAGTACTGCTTTCACTTTGGTCATGGCGTGAGCTCTCCAAGAGTAAGTCAAATCAGATTGACCTCATTTCACACAAGAGTATTTATAGTCTAGGTTGGTAGCTCAGGGAAAGGAAGTCGATACAGCATATCTAGCTTTCCATGAGCCATTTCACAAAGTCTTCCCTGATGTCTTTGTAGAAAGGAGTGAGGAATGGGGGCTTGATGGAGGTATGATAGACTGGATTTGTAACTGGTTGAAAGATGGTCCCCAGGAGCGCTAATTAATGGATCAATGCCAACCTTGAGGACAGGGACTGGTGACAGCCTGCAGGTTCTGTCCTTTGTCCTGCCTTATTCAACATTTCTGTCAGTGTCTTGGATGAAGAGTAAATGCTCATGATCATCAAATATACAAATGACAGGACAGTAGGCATATGTTGGATGACAGAATTAGAATTCAGAGTGACCCGAACAGTCTAGAGAAACGAACTGTATCTAAAATGGGGGATGTAATAATACAGAAAGAAAGTCCAAGAGGTAGAAGCAATTGCAAACATTCATAATTACTAAAATTTGTATGTAAGCATACGTTTGTGTACGTTGTGTGTACATGTGTGTGCCTGTATAACTTTTTTGGGGCTTTGTTGCAGGTATAATCTAAATAATGATGAAAGATGGTCACCCAATATGAATGTTGGCTACCAATCAAACCTTCATAATTACAAATCTAACATGCAGAAATAGTTAAATAATTAATACTCCCTATTCAGGTGGGGTTCACAGTACTACTTATAATTTTTAAGAAGAAGAGACACATTAGGACGTAATCACAGAAAAGCAAACAAGATAATGAGGAAAGGAATTGAAGGAATTGAGATGTAGTCTGTAGAAAAACAAGATAATTTTAGAGACCAGGATTATGCCCCTTTCATTAATCAGGATTGTATGCCTCTCTGATGTAATTCCTTAGTACCTGAAACTCTCTCCTCATACACCCAGGACAGTGTGTTGTCATTGTTTGCGTGTATCCTTCATGAGGCCAAAGGTTATATAAGGGCAGAGTTTGGATCTGTTTGATCACCATCAGCCATCCCATGATTAGTTCAGAATCTGGAGCATGGACTCAATGAGATGATGAATGAATGAATGAATGAATGAATGAATAGATAGATAAATAAATATTTCCTTTAAATATCTTTAGTCTTACAAGGAAAGACCATTTATGTTTATTCTCTGTAATTCAGTGGATTAGCAAAAGCATTAGCTATAGTTTGGGGTGCCTGGGAGACTCGGTGATCACTGTGAAAGTACCCGCTGGCTCCTGTTTCTGTTATGTATCTACTATTTAGCAAAGATGGTTCTTGTGATTTTTTTTTTCTTAATTTTTACGCATGTGATAAAGTTTCATTTTGTCATAAGGAAAATTTTATGGCTAAAAAAGTATGTGCAAAAGGGGTTTAAAAGGCAAAATGCTGGTTTTCCCCATTTTTCCAGTCTGCCTAGGGGAAACGGCCTCCCCTTAGCCAACTGGGATGTCCAGGGTGGGAAACCACTCATGGCTCTTCTGTTGACTGAACAGGCATCAGAAGTTTTCATTTCACCAACACTGAAAGGTATAGCTGACACAGGAATAAAATCGTCTGCTGACCTCTGTCTACCATTCTTGGTCCAAGTTAAAAGAGAACTCACTCTTTTAGGTGAGTCATATAGGGTCATGTAACTCTTTCAGACTCGGGAGGTCTCAGCTCCTCCATTTTAAGCCCAGTATTACCCTACCTGGTCTCCTTTGAGTTTATCCTTCAACATCATACTTTTTAATATGTGGTGACTAGATCCAAACTATTTCCCCAGAAAACTGTTACTTTTATAGATCATGACTTTGGCTCACGTCATGATCTCACAATCCATGGGTTTGAGCCCCGTGTTGGGCTTTGTGCTGACAGCTTGGAGCCTGCTTTGGATTGTGTATCTCCCTCTCTCTCTGTCCCTTCCCCACTTGCACGCTCTCTCTCACTCAAAAATAAATAAACGTTGAAAAAAATTTAGCTGCAGGTGAAGATTGATTCCATGTAATAATCATAGGTTTCCAAACATGCCAAGGACTATTGGGACAGACACTGAGTTTCCTATTACTGGTAGCAATCAAGCCAAATTTGGAATTTGGAGGACCATTAGGCTGATGCCAGTATAAACAGGACTCAGTCCACATATGCTGTTTGGCCTGGGTGACCTTTATATTAAAAAGTTGATCTTTATTCAGAGGTTTGTTTCACAGCGTTTGTTCTGATTCAGTGTAATGACAGGTTATTTCCTGCATATTGTCTGCCATTTTGAGCATCTTGGTCTTAGTTTCAGTATTCTGCCAATCCATAGCTCATCCAAATTCTTTGTGTAAAATCCTACTCCTTCTTTATCAAACCTTCCATATTTGGCTTTTGCTTAAAATATTTAGTGAACAAACTTACCAAAATGAATCCCTTCCTCTTCTGCGTCTATGAAGAACAATCGTCCCTTTCTTAAGCCCTTACCATTTTCTGCCTTAAATTACAGAGTTAGTTGCCAGTCTGTCTTACTGTCAATTCAAAATACTGTAGACTGGACTTTTACATGTGCAGGTGAATGCATCAGTCCAAGGGTTTCCCTTGTGTGCCACACTTCTGCTGAAACTTCCTAATGAAAATCACGAGATTAGATGGGTTATAGAGATCTTTTAAATATGCAATTATCTGCCTATGAACATGAGAATGCCTCCTGGCATTTTTTTTCTTCCTATACAAATATATGTAGAAAAAGTGTCAGACCTATTTTCCTTTGCTGCACAATTAGAGAACAAAATCTACCCACCCTCAAGGTGTAGTTGAAATAGGGGTGAGAGAATGAAACACGTATACCAAAGGAAGGGAAAAGAGAAACAGAGTGAAGGCAATGTGGAAAGAAATCAGGATGATAATATCCCTCATTTCACTTTGGTTGACAAGTTTGTTTACCAACATGTGGTTTCTTGTCTGGCAGAAAAAGCTTTTCAAGAAGTCATGTTGTGATTCTTTCATGTTTCTCTTTAGGCACCAAAGAGTTTTATCCAATAATAGTTTTATCCAGTTTTATCCAATAATATCTGGATGGTTTAAGAGTAAATGAGTAAATAAGAAGCATTTGGATTAAATTCCCCCTTGGAATGTGCTTTGGTTTTAGAAGAGGGCAAAAGTTGGTAGAGGAAGGCTCTGCCAGGCATGTGCTTAATTTCTGGAACCTTGAACATCATCTAAGAGTCTGACTCTGGGTTCAGATACCCTGTGCTCCCAACACTGGCTCCTTTTTTATTTAACAGTGTTTGGTAGTAACTCCTTTGCCCACAGTGCTGGACTTCATGCCACAGAGAACCAGATGGGTTTCCTATCCTTAGAAAACTATTATCTGTGAGATATCAATAATAGAAGTCAGTGTCTGTAAGGGTCCTAATCTCTTCATAGGTATCACCATATTTAATATTTATAGTGACCTAATGAGGCAGGTAACACTGTATTTTGACTTTGTACTTTGATATTTGCATTTTGCTTCATGATATTCCCATTTCGCAGATGAGGAAACCGAGGCAGAGCAAGGTTAAGGCATTCATTTATCTTTTTTTTTTTTTAATTTTTATTTATTTCTTATTTATTTATTTTTTCCATGTGACTTTGAAGAGGTAGCAAATGTGTCAAGTTGGGATTGGCACCCAGGCAGTCTGGCTCCAGTGTTTCTCTACTGAACATCTGCACATCGCTGCTTCTCTACTCCACTGCTACAAACCATTTACTCTTAGCCCGGAGTTAATATATTGCCTTATTTTGTTCTCAAGGGCTATGCCATGAGGCAGATATTCTTACAATAGTTTTATAGGTGATGTAACTGGGTCTCAGGCAGTTTGAGAAAATGTGTTAAATTCACAGAACTAGTGAATGGCAGGATGTGGATTTGAACTCAGATTCATCTAACACCTGCCTCAGGCTATTCTGTGCTCCAGGAAGGGCTCCTAAGGTGGGGCTTCAGGATCTTCACTTTTAACAACTGATCAGCTGATTTTTTTGAGTCACAAAACTGAGTGCCACATGCTGTCTAGAAAAACTTCTTGTGAGGAAGAGGCACCCACCAACCAATTAGGGAATTTCAAAGGAGAAAGAAGATGGGAATGTATTGAGTGTGGAGTAACAAAAGAATGAAACAGCTTCAAAAATACAGATTGGAAAATCAGGTCATTCTATAAATCGTCTGTTTCTAGAGTCATTTGCAGGGCTGTGGTTGACTAGTGATTCTGGAAGTCTCTAGGGACCTGGAGCACGGGAAGCAGGAAAGTGGTCAGGATAGTAGGGGACAAGGGACATGGCTCTGGAGTCAATTCTTACCTGTCTTGTTTGTCCTTTGACTTCTGGTGTGTTATGAATTCATTCTGCATTTAAAATTCCCTCTGTAAGATATTTGCCTCTTTGATTTTTAATGCACATTAAGTGAGCTACACATCTGAGGCAGTTGACACACAGTAGGTATTCAACAGTCTCTTATTTATTTATTTTCTCTGTCTGCCCATATGCTTCACAAGTTATATTTTGAGGTGGATTAATTTGGCAACTCTCTCCCTACTCATGCCTGCATTACACTAGCTATTACAAATGTCCAGTTTGTCAAGTATTTCCTTTTCTGCAGACCATAAAACCATTTGCTTAGGAAAGTATTAGCCTGTTAATGTGAAGTAATGATAAGATGACTTATCATCTACTTACGCTGTCATTAGAGAAAGATGCAGTCATGCAGGATTACACCGAAGAAATGAATGTCTAATGGGAAAAAATTCACACACTATATTTGGGGCAAAAGTCCTTCAAGAAATTCATTTAATTTCCAAGTTCCATTACCTTTTCTATCTACTTGAAATACCAGTTCAGAAATCATATTTATTTATTTATTTATTTATTTATTTATTTATTTATTTAGTGGAAACATAAAATTGTCAAGTTGCAAAGGACTTGGAGGTCATTTATAACAACTCTTAGGCAATGCTTCTCCTTGGAGGAAAGCAAGCAGTTTGCTCATGTTATATAGCGTGATTCTGTGCACATTTGTTACTTACTAACCCCACTGAGATAGAAAGCAGGGCACCACTTTGCACATGAGAAAGGTTCATCAAGATGAAAATGCTTGCCAACGTGGCTCAAGTCACCCAAGACTGGACCTTATCCCCAAATGCCAGCTTCCTTGTCCTTCATTTCCTTCTCTAGGCCACAGTGCTTCCTGATTCCACTCAGGCAAAATATTACAGATGAATTCCTCTCTGTCTTTCAGTCTCTCTTTTTAGAAACTTTTAATTAGTCTCTGACTCTCTGCCATTATTAGTATTTGTTATTAAGTATTAAGAGCCATCCCTGTTCCCATCTCCTCCCCTGTCCACCTCCCCAAGCTTCCCACTCTGAGGCTTTTGGTTTTAATTGTTATATTTTTTCACCAGTGATCAGTGGAGCTTCCCTAATGATCTCAACTCATTTTGGAGGGTTTATAGCTCTAGCACAAAAGTCCAATGAAAGAAAAAGAGAAGCTTTGGTGGAATCCCCTGAGGGCTTTGCTTCTGCCCCGACAAAATCCTTTGCCGCCTACTACCTCAACCCCACCCTAAGGAACCTGTTGTGTGGAAAGACTCCCATCTTCTCCTTGGGGACCTGTTCTTCTCCACCGTCCCATCCCTGACCCCTCCTCCCTGACACTTGCCTAGCTTACCACCTGACATTCCTGCACACAGTAGGCAGGCGCATGAAAGCGTTTGTTGAAAGATGCAGTAAATAAGTGCATTAGAGAAGGAAGCAAGTGGGGCTCCTGGGTGGCTCAGTAGGTTGAGTGTCCAGCTTCAGCTCAGGTCATGATCTCATGGTTGGTAGGTTTGAGCCCTGCGTCAGGTTCAGTGCTGACAGCTCGGAGCCTGGAGCCTGCTTTGGATTCTGTGTCCCCCTCTCTCTCTGCTCCTCCCTGCTGGCACCCTCTCTCTCTCTTTCTCTTAAAAAATGAAGAAGGAAGCTGGACAGATTTATGGGCCATATAGCTTTGCCAGGGATGTGCTGAGTGCTTAGGAGTCAAGGCCTTACAACCATGGGGAGGTAGTTTAACACATCAAGGCACAGTCCTGGAGCACAATAAAAATACTTCCTGTTACAGGGGCGCCTGGGTAGCTCAGTCAGTTGAGCGTCCGACTTTGGCTCAGGTCATGATCTCACAGCTCGTGAGTTCGAGCCCCGCGTCCGGCTCTGTGCTGACGGCTCGTAGCCTAGAGCCTGCTTCGGATTCTGTGCCTCCCTCTCTCTCTGCCCCATCCCACTCGCATTCTGTCTCTGTCTCTCTCAAAAATAGATAAACATTAAAAAAAAAAAAATACTCCCCATAACCAGACACAGAGTGGGACTCCTAACAGCTAACATTACTGATCATGTACATGTGCCTGGCGTAACTCTGGGTATTTTACATGTATTCACTCTTTGAAGCCCCAACACAACCAGTCCTGCACTTGCCCTTATTGTCCTCATTTTGCAGGGGGAATAAATGAGCAAGCCAGGATTCTCACTGAGGTGGTCTAGCTGCAGAGTTTTGGTCCTTAATCTTTGCCTCATGGTAGTGCTATGGTCTTAGGACATATCTCCCAAAGACAAAGCTTGATTATTATGTATTTAAGCCTTTTCAGAGAGTCTGTTGTTATTTTGTTATTTAATTTAATCATCATAAAAACAATGATGGAGAAAATACCATCTTACTCATCTTTGATTTTTGGAAGAATTGAGGACAAGAGGGGATTGTGGCCCTTCCCATATTCATTACCTTGCCACACATAGATTGGGCCCCAAAACTCAAGTGTTTGAGCAGTGCAAGGTGTCAGACAGGACGTGACTGTAGAGCTTAGTTGTATCATCTCGTCCCTCCAGTTTTATGTGCTAATCATTTACAAAATCTAGGCTGGTTAGCTTCTTTGAGCCCTGGTGTTTCCCATCTGTAAAATGAAGATGAGAATGCCTATCCATCTCACAGGATTTGAGCAAGAATGTTATTAGATGTTTTATCTGGTAGAATACAGCAGACACATTATGCATGTGATTTTCCTTCCCAGGCTCATGAGAGATATTATGACCAGGTAAGCCCTGCAAAGAATCTGAGTAGGGAGGTCCTCAGGACATACATGTGAGGCTGGACCTTCTTATCTTACTGCTCCGTGATGCTCATCCACCAAGCAGACAGATGAGGATAATCATGTTTATCTATGAATCACATAACTTTCCTTTGCTGACTCATGGCTGTCCTAACTCTCACTACTGGATAGAAGACAAAATGAAGTGCATTATCAATATAGTGACCACAATCGTTCAAGCCTTTCAGACTCCTAAGTTGGGAAGGACTGAACTTTCAATCTCTCACCTTAAAGAGAAGGAAGAACAGACACATAGAGGGGAGGAGAATTATCCCCGATCACATTGTTCAAAATGGCAGGACTGCGACTGAAACTCAAGTTTGACTAAAACCATGACTACACAGAAAGAGTACCTAGAGAATAGTGCATGGCGTGGCTTCTATCAAGGGAACCCAAACAAGAAACTTCCAAGGTTTACATCTCCCCAGTGAAATTGTTCACACCAGAAGCAAAGGCTTCTAAGTCTTCCTAGGGAGTCACACCCGCTGGCAGTGATGGAAACTTTCAGTTCCATGTCTGAGTAATGAAGAACATCTAATAAACATGAAGAGAAAATCCAAGGATTCTAATACTTAATTATCTGCCCAATGATTGAAAGACTAATTTCATTTGCTTGTGCTTGTTTATGAAGGCTTCTATATTTCCCAGCAAGGAAAGATCCTCAGAGTTCAGGGATTTAATGTAGATGAATTCATTAAGGTGATTATTAATATACCCATCCTAGTAACTTAATATTAAATCAGTTGTCAACTCCTCTCAATTCTGGACATGGGGCCAGAAAACTGGGGAAACAATATTATGAATTTGTCACTTCAATCCAGACGTAGTGATGTGTTTATTGACCATTGATTAGAATCCCAAAGTTTAATGCATTTCACTTTGTTTAATTATATTGTTTAATTTTAGAATTGGAATCAACGATCTTACACTTCTCACGGAAGTGTAAAAGGCCAAAGACATGTATTTTTGGCAGTATGGCAGACTAGATGGCCATGAAGCCTCAATTAGTACACAAAATTTAATACTCTGAATAAAAATAAATAAATGGAAACTTTAAAAAAAAATTTAATGCCCCTAAAAAAACAAAAACAAAAACAAAAAACACAGAGAAATAAAATCGGGAGCCGGAGACTGTATGAAAGTGTGAACACAAAGGGTAAATGAGAACATTCTAGACAATGTTCTGCGGCTGGTGTCTGTCAGTTAGTGAGACCTAAAAGCAGAGTCTTAAGGAAACTTTTGAACCAAAGGAAAGAAGACTGGGGCCTATAATGTGAAGTTAGGTAGGTAATCTACATTAAACCAAGACCCCACTATCACTGGGTGAATTAGGAGAAATGGTGCCCATAGAGATCTTGGTGAGGTTCAAACACATAAGACCTATACTGGTGTCTGAACCCTGCTCATTAATCAGGAAGACTATGATTAAAATTAAGGTTTATAAATACACTTCAGGGATTTTGATTTTTTCTTTCTTTTTCTTTTTTAAACAGAGTGAATATATTGATTAACTGTATATTTTATTAACTTTTTTTTAAATTTTTTTTTAATGTTTATTTATTTTTGAGACAGAGACAGAGCATGAACAGGGGAGGGGCAGAGAGAGAGGGAGACACAGAATCTGAAACAGGCTCCAGGCTCTGAGCTGTCAGCACAGAGCCCTACGCGGGGCTCGAACTCATGGACTGTGAGATCATGACCTGAGCCGAAGTCAGACGCTTAACCGACCGAGCCATCCAGGCGCCCCTGTATATTTTATTAACTTAAATATGTATATTATAATTTCTTAGGTAACCACTAAAAGAACAGTAAAGTGTATAATTTCCAAATCAGCAAAGAAGAAACATGAACTCATTCCAAAATAAAGGGAAAAAAGGAAATAAAAGTAAAATATAGAGAATTGTAATAAATAGCACACAGTAGAAAAGGTACAAATCCAGTTATATCCATAATCGTAGTTAATATAGTTTTCTCTCTGCATTTGAGAAATTAAAATGTATTTTATTTTTTTTTTAATTTTTTTTTTCAACGTTTGTTTATTTTTTTTGGGACAGAGAGAGACAGAGCATGAACGGGGGAGGGGCAGAGAGAGAAGGAGACACAGAATCAGAAACAGGCTCCAGGCTCTGAGCCATCAGCCCAGAGCCTGACGCGGGGCTCGAACTCACGGACCGCAAGATCGTGACCTGAGCTGAAGTCGGACGCTTAACCGACTGCGCCACCCAGGCGCCCCTAAAATGTATTTTAAAAATAAAATTCACCTATAGATTATTTACCAGAGGGAAAAAACTCACAAATGTACCAAAAGATTGCAAAACCACTAGGGAAAAATATAACAGGAGAACACAGGCTTAGAGCTGACATGGCTATTCAAAGTTCAGATAATTTGGAAGGCAAGGCTCGAAAATCTTTAGAAGAGGTAGAGGGCTGTTCTGTAGAGAAAACAGACTCCATTTATTAAGAAAACAGTATAATTTTAACTTGTAATCACCCAATAATACACTTCTAATTATGTAAGCTAAAAAATTATGGATCTGCAAGGACAGAAATGACAAATGTCCAGCATGGCAAGACATCGAGAAACATGCCTCAGTAATTGATAGAGAATACAGGTGACCCAAACAACATAAATAACCTGGTTGATTAGTGGAATATTGCCCCCTAACAGTTATTTTCTGGACAATTTTAAACAATTAATCATTTTCCATGTCTAAAAAATTTTTCAATAAGTTTCACAAAGTTAATATCATGTCACTAAATTTCCAGCCAAATTGAAATTATTAGATGTCAATATAAAAAAGACAACAAAAGTAAATATAAACAACTGAATATGCATAGATGTGTGCTCATGCACATACACAGTAGGAAAAAAAGTCACATTTATACATGTCTTTCAAAATTTAAATAAACATTCTAAATTACTCATGAGTCAAGTAAATTATAATGGACATTAGAAAATATTTATATCTATACAACAATGGAAAAGTTGTTTTGTAGGTAAAGTGATAGCTAAAAGACCTATAGTTCCAAAATCCTTATATTCAAAAGCAAAAAGGATTGGGGTGCCTCGTGGCTCAGTCGGTTAAGCATCCAACTTTGGCTCAGGTCATGGTCTCACGATTCATGAGTTCAAGTCCCCCATCGGGCTTTCTACTGTCAGCAAGGAGCCTGCTTCAGATCCTCTGTCCCCCTCTTTCTGCCCCTCCCTCATTTGTGCTCTCTCTGTCAAAAATAAATAACCATTAAAAAAAGCAAAGATGGGGGCGCCTGGGTGGCGCAGTCGGTTAAGCGTCCGACTTCGGCCAGGTCATGATCTCGCGGTCCGGGAGTTCGAGCCCCGCGTCGGGCTCTGGGCTGATGGCTCAGAGCCTGGAGCCTGTTTCCAATTCTGTGTCTCCCTCTCTCTCTGCCCCTCCCCCGTTCATGCTCTGTCTCTCTCTGTCCCAAAAATAAATAAACGTTGGAAAAAAAAAAAATTAAAAAAAAAAAAAAAAAAAAGCAAAGATGATGGGGCGCCTGGGTGGCGCAGTCGGTTAAGCGTCCGACTTCAGCCAGGTCACGATCTCGCGGTCCGTGAGTTCGAGCCACGCGTCAGGCTCTGGGCGGATGGCTCGGAGCCTGGAGCCTGTTTCCGATTCTGTGTCTCCCTCTCTCTCTGCCCCTCCCCCGTTCATGCTCTGTCTCTCTCTGTCCCAAAAATAAATAAATGTTGAAAAAAAAATTAAAAAAAAAAAAGCAAAGATGATAAAAATTAATTTAATAAATTAATAAAATAAGAGCAGGGAAAATTCTAAAAAGAGAAACAATCAAGACAAAGATGTATGTGTGTGTGCATGACAGAGACAGAAATAAGTGGTGGGAGAGAGAAAAAAGGGCATAGATAATGCAAAGAAAGGAAAGGAGACAAAAGTATAGTTTCAATAATGGGTAACAGAAGTAACAGGCAATATGCAAAATAAACATTCATATAAATGGGGAAGCATTCACAGAAATGAAAAACTCAAAAATATAGTTTAATGAACTTGAATGAATAAACAGTAGAAAATAGGTACAAAATTTGAATAATCTTTATAAACATTAATGATATTGTAACAATGTTTTAATCTGTCCTCACAAACAACTGGCCCAATTAATTTAACAAGTAAATTCTATTAAATATCTAAGAAGGCAACAGCTCCAGTCTTACAGAATGTCTTTCAGAGGATAAAATAAGGGGGAAAGGTCACTTCCCAAGCTTCTTTTTTTGAAAGTAGTGTAATCTTACATCGAAACATGCAGAAAGTATACAGTAGGACCATAACTAAGAGTATATAGAAGTATACAGTAAGACCACTACCACTCATGAACATATAAAACTTCTCCATGAAATATTAGCAAATTCTATTCAATAATTAGTTTAAAAATATGTCATGTCTAATATAAGATTGTTCTAGGAATGATTAATATTAGAAAATCTATAAATTTATTATATCATTTTAACTGACCAAATAAGAAAAATAAATTTCAATGGATGCAATAAAACCTTGCAGTAAAACTTGGCAGTCATTCTTAATGAAAACTCTTACTGAACTGTGAATAAAGGGAACTTCCTTAACTGGATAAAGGAGAGCTTAAGAAAATCTGCCAGAGAAATAGAATAGAAAGAGACCTATACAGATAAGAAAACCTACTACATGAAAAAGCTGGCAAAACAGATTAGTAGGAAAATTATAGTCTGTTTAACAAGCAGTGTTGCTGTGAAAAGTGATTCTCCACATGGGAAAAGATGAAAAGGTATGCTCATCCTGCATCATAAACAAAAACTATTTCCAGATAATTTAGTGATAACTAAATCAAAACTTCAAAAAAAAAAAAAGATAGTATTTTCATCCTTTCAGTGGGAGAAAAGTTTTCTTAAAACCCAAAAGAACATAGCATCAGGAAAGCATAAATACGATTTCCTTAATATTAGAGACACCTATTCATTGAAAGACCCCATAAAGAGATTGAAAAGACCAGTCACAATATAGAAGACATTTGCAGCCACATAAATGACAATGGCTCATCTTGCAGGTTGTATAAATATCTCTCACAAATCAATAAGAAAAAGACAAACCACAATTTTAAAAAGGGAAAAGGCATGATCCTGCTTTTCACTACAAAGAAAATGTAGCTGGCTCATGGCATTTGAGACCTTCTCATGCACCCTTCTCATTTGAGACCCTATACATGCACCCTATTCCTGATACAGAGAAATCTGAGCTGGGGAAGGAAACTAGAAGGCTTCAAAACCAATGGTAATATTCTATTTCTTAAACTATTGTGTGTACACAATTTCTGTGGTAGCCCCAGCAGAAATAACTACTAAATTTCTTGTTAATTGGCCACTTGATTTTTTTTTTTCAGTTTTAGTAAAATTACTAGGTTTTAAGGTATGCGTATGTTTGGTTTTACCAGGCAGAGCCAACCTGTTTTCCAAAACTGAAAGGCGAATTCATACACCCACTAGTGGTGAGTGAAAATTTTGGTTTTCTGTCCTTTCTAATGTTTGCTATTGATGGACTGCTTACATGTTGGGGCGCCTGGGTGGCTCAGTCGGTTAAGTGTCCGACATCGGCTCAGGTCATGATCTCACGGTCCGTGAGTTCGAGCCCCGTGTCGGGCTCTGTGCTGACAGCTCGGAGCCTGGAGTCTGCTTTGGATTCTGTGTCTCCCTCTCTCTCTCTGCCCCTCCCTGCTCATGCTCTGTCTCTCTCTGTCTCAAAAATAAATGAAAACATTAAAAAAAAATAAAAAATAAACTGTTGTGTGTACAAGGACTAATTTATTACATTTGTTACACTGCATATATATATTTTGCACAGTTTTGTATATAAAATATATTTCATGATACAGATTAAGTAAATGTTTAAAGAAAAAATGGCCCAGGAGAGTCAAAAAATGTATCAAAAAAGAATAGATCAGAGTGATGTGCCTTACTCAATAGGAGAAAATACCATAAAGTCAGTGTTAACAAATCAATATATGAATGAATAGTTCAGTAGACCAGAATATACGTGTTTTATGTGAACTTAATATTGGATAAATGTGGTAGTTTAATTCATCGATAAAATGATGGGTTATTTAATAAACTGTGCTAGCACAACTGGTTATCCATATAAAGTAGGGGGAAAAGTTTAATTATTAGCTCACACCACATAAAATTAATTTTATGTAATTAAAGAATAAAATATAAAAAAAGTTACACCTTAGAATCATGACTAGATTGTATGTGTTTCCTGGGGTCAGTGAAAATCTTCTTAATGATAATGAATTCAGTGATCAAATGCCATAATTGAAGTTGAAGGCAAGCAATTGAATTGAAAAAGAAATGCAACAGAAATGTCAGGTGGCTAATATTTATTCAGTAGAAAGATTTCTTTTAAACCGAGAAAAAAAGTTCAAGGGATCCAAGAGAAAAATGGCATATACACAAGTTTTCCCATAAAACTAAAGCAAATATAGTTAAAAGCACACAAAAAGATGCACACACACACACTGGAAGTCAGAGCGATACAAATTAATATGCAACAATGTGATATCATTTCATGCTCATTAGGTGCCTTACAGCTAATAGGATAAATGGTCACGGTCTTTTCTGAAATCAATATAGAAACAACCATTAAAATTAAAGATATACTTAACCTTTGTGCCAGCATCCGTTACCTGGGGTCTTTCCCACAGAAATAAAGACTCAGGATATAGAGATCTATGAATGCAGGTGTTTATTGCCACATTATTCATAGAGGCAGAAAGTAGTAACAAAGTGACAAACAAATAGGGGAAATGGTAAAATAAATCATAGCACATTTATACCAAGACTATTTTACAGCCATCAAAAATAATGGATCAAAAATATGCTGCCTGATAAGGAGAATCTCATAAGGTATTATTGGTTAGAAAACTTAGGAAGTATGTGTAATAAGCAAAATATTGTGTAGGATAAGATCCCATTTTAGAAAGCAAATTTGGCAAAAATCCCCATCTAGTTTTGCATATATGCAGACACACAGATGTATATTAGTTTATGTGTATTAATATAGTACTTGGTACTTAAGCATAGACAAAGTATAGAAAGATACCTGCCATGTTGTTGGGTATGCTATTTTGTGAGAGGAAATGGGGTTAGGGACAAGTCAAGATAGACAAAGAAAAAGACTGCACAAAAATGCCTGATATACTCCAATGTAAGTAAAATAATATCTATGTGTGTATATATAAAGTCATTACCTGCTTCAGATTCTCTCTCTCTCTCTTGCTCTCTGCTCCTCCCCCACTCATGCTCTGTCTCTCTCTCTCTCTCTTTCTCAAAAAAAATAAAAAAATAATTTAAAAAAAGGGGGGGCGACTGGGTGGCTCAGTCGGTTAAGCGTCTGACTTCAGCTCTCGTCATGATCTCTCAGTTTGAGAGTTCAAGCCCCGTGTCAGGCTCTGTGCTGACAGCTCAGAGCCTGGAGCCTGCTTCGGATTCTCTCTCTCTCTCTCTCTCTCTCTCTCTCTCTCTGCTCCTCCCCCACTCACACTCTGTCTCTCTTTCTCTTTCAAAAATAAACATTAAAAAAAAAAAAGATTTAAGGTCATTACCAAAAGGAAAAATAAGACACAAAAAGTACAAATTTACATCGACTGATTTGTACATTTGTAATGGATAATCATGTGGAAAAAAATAAAATTGTCGACTAACACACATAATCACATTCTATGTGTGAACAAAGTTTCGTATATATTTTAAATGCGTGTATTTAAAGAAGAAAGGTCTATAAAGACAGATATCACACTTCCTGAGGGTGGCAAAGGTGAGGTTGATGGTGCTGAAGAGTAGAGCTGGGTAGGAGGGAGTCATTATTGGTCTTTATACATCTTTGTACTGTATTGTTTCACCCTTTTCAAAAAGCATGTTACGTATCCATTTACCTACTGCTGGGTAACAAACCACCACCAAACTAAACCATTTAAAACAAGAAACATTCAGTCTTTTCCTGATTTTGTGCACTTACTGGGTGGCTTTTTTGATCTGGACTGGCTCAGCTTGGGCTGGCTCAGTCAATGTTGGCTCAGGGGAAACCCCACTCATGTGTCTAGTAGTTGGCTTGGAGTCACTGACGAGATGGCGATCAATTGACCACATGTCATTCATCATTTATCAAGCTGGCTTAGGTAAGCATCTTAGTAGTCACAGGGCTCCCAAGAGCAACCAGAAGAAGGCAGGCTCCAAGATGAAAGCACTGTATAAGTCTTTGCTTGTGACACATAGGTCAATGTCATATCGCCCAAAGCAAGTCACAGGGTCTGAGGACGAGTCCTAACAAAGGGCACAGATAGAAAATAACAATTTGTAGGCATTTTTGCAACCAATCAGTATATTGCCAAACTTATTTTCATTGTTATTTTATCCATTTCTGTTCTTTCACATTGAAAGTATCCTAAAACAGGAACTCATTATTTTTTTATATACTTTTTAATGTTTTATTTATTTTTCACACACACACACACACACACACACACACACACACACACACGAGTGTGGGAGGTGCAGAGAGAAAGAGTCACAGAATCTGAAGTAGGCTCCAGGCTCTGAGCTGTTAGCACAGAGCCTGATGCGGGGCTTGAACCCACGAACCTTGAGATCATGACCTGAGCTGAAGTTGGACGCTTAACAGACTGAGCCACCCAGGCACCCCACAGCACTCTTTATCTTTTGAGGACTGATCTCTGTAGAGGGATCTCCCATGAAATATATTTTTTAAATTTAAATTTAAATTTAAATTTAAATTTAAATTTAAATTTAAATTTATTTATTTATTTATTTATTTATTTATTTATTTATTTATGAGACAGAGAGAGAGAGAGAGAGAAAGAGATAGAGCTATCAGGGGAAGGGGCAGAGGGAGAGAGAGAGAGAATCTTAAGCAGGCTCCACACTCAGCCTGATGCAGGGCTTGATCACTGGGATTGTGACCTGAGCTGAAGCCAAGAGTTGGACGCTCAACCAACTGATCCACCCAGACACTTCTTCTGTAAAATATTTTTTATTCTCTTTTATGCCACACAACATCTTTCATTTTCTATATCCCCTACTATCCACTGGAGTGTGGTTAAAAAATCTTCCTCTTTACATGGGATAGTTCTAGTTTATGCCTGTTGCCTTTTTTTCCCATCAGATTTAGAATTTTTTTCTGGATTTTCCTTTAATTTATAACAAAATATTACTCATTTTTGCATTAAAATAAACCAGTGTGGGTTTGGGGAGCATCTAATTTGTCCTTACACTTTCTGTCACTGTCTCATCTGTTAGCATTTGAGATGCATGTACAATGGACTGCATTTTCACATTAACAAATGTCTATACTTGGAGAATGCCAAGCGTGTCCTACGTCCTTTGTCGGATCATTTCCAGGTGTTAGACTACAAACCTCTTTTCAAGGACTTGAAGCAAATGGACTTAGGTTTTAGTGTTAGGCATGGTAGAAGTAGTCACTGCTGCCCCTACTGGCCATTCGGTGTACTAACCACTTGTGCCACACACCGCAGGGTATCACCACAGCAAGGTCCCTGAAAGTGCCCCAGGCTCCTGACGCCAGGGTCAGAGAGCAATCTGGAAAAGGACAGCTTGCACCGACATGAAAGATGGTCAGGAAATACTGACTAAGCAACTATTTGCCTGACCACAATCACTACGGTGATTATTTTCAAGTATTTATGGGTTAATAGCTGGTGATCTGTTTGTTTCTTTTAAAATAAATCCTTTTGGATGCCATGAACTTTAAGAAGTGTATACTTAAGTAAAAATTAGTACTGAATTCCAATTGCTAAAGAAAGTTGATGATGAAAGTTATCCCCAAAACATATTTGTCAACATTTACCACCCAGCACGAAGACTGTGGAAATATCACTGACTAAGCAGAAACAGAAAGCTACGGAGTAATCAGATTTGCCTCAAGTTAGCAGTTAATTTATGAAGATCATTCCCCCAAACAACCAATTAGCCCAGGAGACTACAGCAGAAGATATTTCCCTATCTGTCTGCAAAATATGACTTTTCATTTATGTAGATCAAATGCTTGTTCTGTTTTTTTCTCATTTTCATTTGAAGTTTTATCCTGAAAATAGAAAAAGTGAGGTGATAGCTATTAACATGTTGGTTCCATTAATATAAGAAAACTTCACAGACAGGTAAATTAAGCAAGTTCTGTATTGGTATCACCAGATGCTATAAATAGAAAATTAATTAATTTTAATAATTATTTGATTTTAAAAAAACTTCTTAAGATAAAAGTAAAGCTTTTGGAAGTTCATTTAGTCAAATATGAAACATCTGACATTTTGGGGAATGGTATTATAAATTCAGGTGAACGTATGACGTTGAAAATGAAATTAGTTGGAGGTACCTGGGTGGCTCAGTCGGTTAAGCATCTGATTTCAGCTCAGGTCATGATCTTACAGTTCATGGGTTCAAGCCCTGCTTCAGGCTCTGTGCTGACAGCTCAGAGCCTGGAGCCTGCTTCTGATGCTGTCTCCCTCTTTCTCTGCCCCTCCCCAACTCACACTCACTCACTCTCTCTCTCTCTCTCTCTCTCAAAAATAAATAATGTTACAAAAATCAAAAAAAGTAAAATTAGTTGTTTTTGTAGTGATAATATGAATGCAGATTTTGGTAGAGCACATCATGGTAACCTGTGTTTTCACTAAACCCATAGAGGAAAATGTGCATAGAATTGTTGTTGGTGCCCTTTATAATCAATTATTATGTCCAGTCAAGCAGTTTAAGACATTCATTAGGATAGCAATGCTCACTGTCTTCTTGCTGCCCTTGGCAAATCATATTCTAGAAATATTTGAGCTTTGGAAGAACTGTTTTGTAAATCAATCTGAGGTTTTTAAAACGATAGTGAATGATTTCAAATTTTCATTTTTCAAATAAGTCCTCTAAATTTTGGCTGCATGTTGTTCAAAATCTGTAACAATGTATTCAATGATATGAGTGCCAAAAAATCTACAGATTTTAAAAAATTGCATATATATTCTGTACAGAAATGCAGTGACATGGAGAAGGCCCTTGATTTTGCAGCAACTTGATTTAGTGAAAATTAAAATGAATCATGCCTGGAGCAATATCTTTGACAAGTTTTGTCTTGTAAAAGTACTTATCACAGTAAGATTCTCTTAATGGAAGGAAAGAGACCGTAGCTGTGAAAATATTTGGTCTGAAATATTTATTCATTTTAATACACAAAATACAAGAATATACTCCATTCAGCAGAATTTGCCCTTAGCTTAGAGTTATCTCACATCCACAGGGAAAATATTTTCTCAGCTAAAATCATAAAGTATACAGATCAGAGTCCATAGATGATGTCAAAAACTTGAAATATGTTAAGCATAACATGAAACTTGAAAAAGATTGCAAATAATTTGATGAAACATTACTAAGACTGTGATGAAAAGAGTACATTCTTCAGCAGGTGGGTGGGCGAACCTCAAAGAACAGCAACACAGTATTAGAAAGAGATGCAGTTTCTTAGCTAGAAACTGATCTGAAGTACATAAGTGCCAAGAATAATTATTCTGCTTATTCAGTTTTAATGTTCAGATAATCAAATATAAAAATAGTTTTTAATATTTTGCTTTAATATATATGGATATATGATATTTATAAACTATGCTGTGATTTTGAAATAGTTTTAAATAGAATTAAATTATGTGTACACTAATATAATAAAACTGATCAGGCAATAAACACATTAGTTTTTAAACTCCATTTGATTTTTTAAATTAATAAACTATTTTTTAGAGTAGGTTCATAGCAAAATTGAGTGGAAAGTACAGAGAGTTCTCATAACCAACCCTGTCTGCACACAGGGAGCTCCCTAACCATCAGCATCCCACACCAGAGTGGTAAATTTGTTATAGATGAAGGTCTACATTGACACATCATCACCTCAACTCCATAGTCTACATGAGGGTGCACTCTTTGCGACATACATTTTATGGGTTTGGATGAATGTATACTAACATGTCCATAACTGCAGTATACAGAATAATTTCACTGTCCTAAAAATCCTCTGTGTTCTGCTACTCTTTCCCCATCCCTACAACCCTAGCAGCCATTGATCCTTTCACTGTCTTCACAGTGCTGCCTTTTCTGTAATGTCAGGTAGTTGGAATCATATGGCGTTTGGAATCATGTAGCGTTTTCAGATAGGCTGTTTCCACATATTGCTTATTTTGGTAATATGCACTTGAGTGTCCTCCACTTTCTATGGCTTGATAGCTCATTTCTTTTTAGCACTAATATTCCATCGTCTATGTACAGTTAGTCTACTCGCATATTGAAGGGCATCTTGGTTGCTTCTAGCATTTGGCAATTATGAATAAAGTTGTTATAAATGTGTATGCATGTTATTGTGTGGACATTAGTTTTAAGTTCATTCACATATATATATATATATATACACACACATATCTGTATATGTATATATATGTATACATATATATGACCAAGGTTGCTGGATTACATGAAAGATTATGTTTAGTTTTGTAGGAAACGGCCAAATTGTCTTCCAAAGTGGGGTTATATCATGTTGCCTTCCTGCCAGCAATGAGTGAGAGTTCTTTTTGCTCAACATACTCATCAGCATTCAGGATTGTCAGTGTTTTGGATTTTGTCCATTTTAATAGGTATGTAGTGGCATCTCATTGTTGTTTAAATTTTTATTTCCCTGATGACTTAAGATGAGGAAAAAAGTTAAAATTTTCTTAATGTTTGTTTGTTTGCTTATTTATTTATTGAGAGAGAGAGAGAGAATGAACAAGCAAGGGAGAGACAGAGACAGAGTGAGACACAGAATCTGAAGCAGGCCCCAGGCTCTGAGCTGTCAGTACAGAGCCTGATGCGGCGCTCAAACCCACAAACCATGAGATCATGAGCTGAGCTGAAGTTGAACGCTGAATCAACTGAGCCACCCAGGCGCCCCTGGAAAAAAATTTTATATGTTTACTTGCTAACTTTACATTTTTTGATAAGGTATTTGTTTAGGTCTTGTACATATTTATTTATTTTGAGAGAGAGAGTGTACATGCAAGTGAGTAGGAGAGGGTCAGACAGAGGAGAGAGAGAGAGAGAGAGAGAGAGAGAGAGAGAGAGAGAGAGAGAATCCTAAGCATGCTCCATGCTATCAGTGCAGAACCCAATGTAAGGCTCAAATTCAGGAACCTTGAGATCATGACCTGACCCAAAACCAAGAGTGGAACACTTAACAGACTAAGGCACTGGTACCCCAGGTCTTATGCATATTTTTTTATGTAAGTTGTTCATTTTCTAATTATTGAGGTTTTTTTTAATTTTTTTTTAACATTTATTTATTTTTGAGACAGAGAGCGAGAGAGCATGAACAGGGGAGGGTCAGAGAAAGAGGGAGACACAGAATCCGAAACAGGCTCCAGGCTCTGAGCTGTCAGCACAGAGCCTGACGCGGGGCTCGAACCCACAGACCGGGAGATCATGACCTGAGCCGAAGTCGGATGCTCAACCGACTGAGCCACCCAGGCGCCCCTCTAATTATTGAGTTTTAAGAGCTCGTTGTGTTTGTGAGATAACAGTTCTTTATAAAGTATGTTGTTTGCACATATTTGTTCCCAGTCTGCAGCTTATCTTCTCATTCTCTTGGCATTGTCTTTTGCAGAATTTTTAGTTTTGATGATGTCTAGCTTATCATGTTTTTCTTCCATCAGTTGTGCCTCTGGTGTTGTGTCTATACCCAAAGGCATCCATGCTTTCTCCTATGTTATTTGTTAAGAGTTTTTATAGTTGTTTTCAATCTATGACCAATTTTGAATTAATTTTGTGAAGGGTGTAAGGTTTGTGTCTAGATTCATTTTTTTGCATGTGGATATACAGTTCTCTTATCATTTGTGGAAAAGACTGTGTTTCATTGTCAAATGTCTTCCTTTGTCAGAGATCCCTTGACTATATATATATCTATTTCTGGACTCTTTATTCCATTGATTTGTGTATTTTTTCATAAATATCACACTGTCTTGATTACTGTAGCTTTATAGTATTAAAAATTTTTTTAATGTTTTTTTATTTTTGAGAGAGAGAGACAGATAAACAGAGCATAACCAGAGGAGGGACAGAAAGAGGAAGACAGAATTTGAAGCAGGCTCCAGCTCCGAGCTGTCAGCACAGAGCCCAATGCAGGGCTTGAACTCATGAACTGTGAAATCATGACCTGAGCCAAAGTTGGACGCTCAACGGACTGAGCTGCCCAGGCACTGCATTTTTTTTTTTTTAAGAGAAAGAGAAAGTGTGTGAGCAGGGGAGAGAAGACAGAGGCATAGAGAGAGAGAAAGAGAATCCTAAGCATGGAACATGACTTGGGGCTCAATCCTGGGACCACGACCTAAACTGAAATCAAGGGTTGGATACTTAGCTGACTGAGCCACCCAGGTGCCCTAGCTGTATAGTAAGTCTTAATATTAAGTAGGGTCATTCATACAACCTTGTTCTTCTCCTTTAACCCTGAATTGGTTATTCTGGGTCTTTCACCTCTTCATATAAATTTTAGAATAAGTTTGTTAATATCCACAAAATAATTTGCTGGGATTTTGATTGAGATTGTGTTAAATCTATAGATCAAGTTGGGAAGATTTTATATCTTGACAATATTGAGTCTTTCTATGCAGCATTATACCCTCTAGGTCCATTCATGTTGCAAATGGAAAGATTTCTTTTTATGGCTGAGTAATATACCATTATATATATACATATACACATCTATATACACATATATACATATATAATATACCATTAAATATATATACACATGTGTATATACATACATACACATATATATACATGTGTATATATACATATGTGTATATATATACACATGTATACGTATATATTTATATATATATATTTATATATATAAATACACACACACTACATCTTTATCTATCCATGGATAGATACTTGGGTTGCTTCCATATCTTGGCTATTATAAATAATGCTTCAATAAACATAGGGGTACATATGTCTCTTCAAATTAGTGTTTTTGTTTTCTTTAGATAAATACCCAGTAGTGGAATTACCGAGTCATATGGTATTTGTAGTTTTAATTTTTTTGTGAAACTCCATACTGTTTTTCATAGTGGCTGACCATATTTACATTCCCATCAACAGGACAAGAGTGTTCCTTTTTCTCCACATCCTCACCAACGCTTGTTATTTCTTGTGTTCTAATTTTAGTCTACCTGGCAAGTGTAAAGTGATATCTCATTGTGATTGTAATTTGTATTTTCCTGATGATTAGTAATATTGAGCATCTTTTTGTGTATCAGCTAGCCATCTGTATGTCTTCTTTGGAAAAATATGTATTCGGGTCCACTGCCCATTTTTAATTTGGATTATCTGATTTTGTTTTGTTTTATTTTGAGTTGTATAAGTTCTTTATATATTTTGGATATTAACCACTTATAGGATATATCATTTGAAAATATCTTCTCCCATTCAGTAGGTTGCCTTTTTGTTTTTCTGATGGTTTCCTTCACTGTGCAAATCTTTATTTTGGTCCCAATTTTATTTTTGTTTTTGTTTTCCTTGTTAGAGAGGAGACATATCCAGAAAAATGTTTCTGTGGCCAATATTAAAGAAATTACTGCCTATAGTTTCAGGTCTCACATTTAGATCTTTAATCCATTTTGAGTTTATTTTTGCATATAGTGTAAAAACGTGGTCCAGTTTCATTCTTTTACATGTAGCCATCCAGATATTCCCACACCTTTTATTGAAGAGCAGATCTTGAAATCTGGGATTGTGATACCTCTAGCTTTGTCTCCATTTATTTTCTTATTTTTAAATTTTATTTATTTATTTTGAGAGAGAGAGAGAGAGAGAGAGAGAGAGAGAGAAGAGTGAGGGCAGGGAGGGGCAGAGAGAGAGAGAGAGTGAGAGAGGATCCCAAGCAGGCTCTGTGCCATTAGCACAGAGCTTGACACAGTGTTCAGACCCATGAACTGTGAAATTATGACCTGAGCTGAAACCAAGAGTCAGATATTTAACCAACTGAGCCACTCAGGTGCCTCTCCTTTTTCAAGATTGGGCTTTATTGGGGGTGTTTTTTGGTTCCATACAAATTTTAGGATTATTTGTTCTAGTTCTGTGAAAAGTGTTAATATTTTGATAGGGATTGCATTAAATCTCTAGATTGCTTTGGGTAGTAGGGACATTTCAACAATATTGGTTCTTCCAATCCATGAGCGTGGAAAATTTTTTCATTTGTTCGTTTCATCTTCAATTTCTTTCATCAGTGTTTTATAGTTTTCAGAATACAAGTCTTTCACCACCTTGGTTAAGTTTATTTCTAATTTACTCTTTTTGGTGCAATTTAAATGGGAATGATAATGTGTTTTTAATTTTAAATTCCACTCGTTGCTGGTCTATAGCAAAAGGATTGACTTTTATATATTAACCTAGTATTCTTTAACCTTGCTATAATTTCTTATTAGTTCCAGGAGTTTTTTGATCACGTCTTTTGGATTTTCTACATGGACAACCATGTTATCTGGGAAAGAGGACACATTTAATTATTCCTTTTTAATGTGTATACCTTTTATTCCTCTTTCTTGTCCTGTTGCAATATCTAGGACTTCCAGTGTGCTGATAAAAAACAGTGATAAAAGGAGTGAGAGTACCTTGTTTCTGTTTGTTGTGGGAAAGTTTCAAGTGTCTCACCATGAAGTATGATGTCAGTAGTAGGGTTTTTTTTGTCATGTTCTATATCATGATGAGGAAGCACCCTTCTGTTCATAGTTTTCTGAGAGTTTTAAATCATGCGTGAGTGTTAGGTTATGTTAATTGCTTTTTCTGCATCAATTGATATGATCATGCAATTTTTTTCTTTAGTCTGTTGATGTGATATATTCCATTGTTCATTGAATGCTGAAGTACCCTTGCATACCTGGAAAAATCCAGCTAATCATGGTGTATAATTCTTACATACTATTGCATTTCATTTGGCTGTATTTTGTTGAGAACTTCAAATAATTTTAATTATTTTAATTCTTCTTTGTTTTTCAAAAGTTTCACAGTTTAGACATTAAGTTATATTGTCATCCTGAATATAATTGAATGAAAATGGGTTTTGGAAATAGCAAACCTGGATTTCTATACCAGTTCTGACACTAGCTTTATAACCTCAAGAAACTATACTTCTGTTCTTGAAGACTTGTTTTCTTCATTGGAAAATTTTTTCCATTAATAATCAGTTGTAAATTTCCTTTTGGGTGCCAGATACTGTTGTAGGTGATAAAGATAAACAATAATTAAGACAGGCAAAAATCCTTGTCCTCATGAAACTAAAATTCTATTTGTTTTGTTTTCGTTCGTTTTAATTTTTGGTGCCAAAACCCAGGAGCAAAAAAACCCTAAAATTCTCGTGGGAGTTAGAACAAGAAAGCAATAAACATACTAACAAAATAAAACATGTATGTTATATAGCATGAAATGTCAAAAGAAAATAATCAATGAAAAGGAATAGGAATTTTGGGGACAAGAACGACAATTTTCATTAGGTGACTAGGGACAGAATCAATTCTTCAGAGTATAGTTTGAGTAAAAAATACAAAGATGTAAAGAAACAATGCATGTGTATGTCTGTGAGCAATCAAAAACTCCCATATGAGGAATCAGGCAAAGGGTCTGAGGCAGGAACTTTCCCACTCTCTTTGAAGACAGCAAGAGAGCCATTGTGGTTAGAACCAAGTGAGGAGAAAGACAGAAGAACATGAAATCAGAAAGGAAGGGGAGGGGAAAGTATGTTCTTGTAGTCTTGGAGGTTATGGTAAACATTCTGATTTTTACTCTGAGTGAGATGAGCACAGAAGTGACAAGACTGATTTATATTTTCACAGGATCATGCCAGCCATTTTATTGAAAATAGACTGAATAAAGGCAAGTGTGGAACAGAGACACTGTTTAGTTTCTTAAAGAGAGATGGTGGTGACTTGGGCCAGGTTGGCTAGAGTGCAGGTGGTGAGAAGCAGGTGGATTCTGGGTAATCCTGAAGACTACCTCAAAAGGATTTGCTGGTCAATTTGTTGTGAATAGAGAAAAAGAGAAGAGTCAAGGATAACTGCCAAGTTTTTGGTCTGAACAACTGGAAGAATGAAATTAGTAGCACCTATTGCACAGGGTTACAAAGAGTCAATGAGAAGAGGTAGGTAAAGGGCTTGATTTATCTTTCTCCCCTTATTCTAAAACCCTCAGGATGTGTGTATTATTTGTTGGCATTTTTTACTGTGTAGGGAATTTTAAAAGGTTCTTCATTGGTCTTGATTTATTTTTATGCCCTTTGTCAAAAAAGGGACAGAGAGCCGAGAAGGTAGAGTTTGCTGAGAGCTAAAGTTAAGGACAGAGCTTGTGTTCAAGATATAGATTTAGCAGATGTATGCTGAGTGGCTGCTTGAGTCTGGAATTGTGCTAGATATGTCGACATGTTATCACATTAATCCTCACAAAAATCTCTTTGAAGTTGGTATTATTATCCCTACTTCATAGTAGGAAACCGAGATTTAAAGAGGTTACATGGCTTATCCATTGTCACAGAAAAGCAGACCTATGATTTAAACAAAGTAGTGCTTTATTCCACCACCTGTCTTTGTGAAACTGAATCTTCATTCAAATCTATTTATCTCTCAGAGCCCATTTTAAGAAACACAGATTGATTGGTGTGAGGAGACACTTTTGCTGTACATTTCCATCTGGGTTACTTTAGGTTTTGTGTCATAATGATGCTGAACCAACTATGTGGCTTTCCAAATCTTATGCCATCTCTGGTCCTTTGCATTTACTGTTTCTTCTCTATGGAATGCCCTCTCTTTATACATCAGGAAAATTTCTGTACCTCCTTCAAATTTCAGCTCAAGGAATTTATTTTTCTGTAAGCTTGTTTCTTCAGTTTCCGTAAATGGAGTTAAGATTGCATATACCTAGTCTCCTATTTCATTCTACCCAAGACTGGCACTAGGATCAATATATTGCACTATGGTGGAGGACCTGTATCCTCCACAAGGATGTGAGTTTGCTGAGGGCAGGGATTTCGTCTCTTTGTATCTGAATTAACAGGCCTGAGTCACTTTTAAGAACACAGATTCTCAGGAAGGGCATATTGCTATATAAATGGAAGAACTCAAAATTCACGTGATCTATGTATGTCTATATATCTGTATCTATATCTATATCTACATATCTGTATCTATATCTATATCTATCTATATCTATCTAAATCAGGGAAGTTTACCTTGATCCCTAAGCCTGGGCATGAAAAATAACCTGTGTCCTAATGTTGCCTGGTCTGCAAGTAGAGTCCCTCCGAAATTGTTGAGTCTAGACTTCAAGATCTTCCTTGGAGGGGAGGGACATTGCTCTCTCCCAGGAATTAGGAAACATTAAAACACTTTAAGGTAAATTGACTCTGATCCTCCTCTCCACCCCACTCCAGAACCTTTGGAAATTTCCCTTCTGCATCATAGGGTGGCGTTATGAGAAGTCTAGTGCTCTCTGCTTTGAGAATAGTCCGTGCTGAGAGAGTCCAAGGGGCACTGCACTTGCCTGTTCTTTCCCAGGGTTGCATCTGACAGTAAATACTTCTGATATTTCAAAACCCAGTCACTGAGGTGACAGATTTGCTGTAGGGAACTTCACTGTAAAGAGCTGTTAGCGTTTTTTGTTTTGTTTTTGTTTTTGTTTTTGACAAATGTATAGAGTATATTAGCTTTTCCTGCTCTAATTTATGGTGTAATAAAACCTACTATGCCCCAGCCCTGTTAGGGCAGTAGAAGTAAAGGTTTCCCCTTGCTAGCTATTGATAAATCCTACCAAATTCTTACCATGAGCAGAAGTGATGATCGAATTTAAGAGTAGAGTAGAAGAAAGGACACCAAGTTCAGGACAATGAGAGATGGGAGACTACTCCTGAGATTTGATGCAAAGACTTGGCAGGCCCCATATTTCTCCAGTTGCAGTTTATGCCTTCAGGATGTCGCTTCATCATGGTTAATGTTTTGTTTGTCACTTGCACACACAAACCTGCAGGCGACAGAGGCCCTAGTCTGAGGCTTAGAAGGAAATGCAAGGGAAGTAATTATGCCTCAGACTCTGCCTCTATGTACCTGTTGCAAATTTGCATGTAGGAGATGCAAAATGGGGTATTTTAGTTTGGGGCTTTGAGGAAAGAAAACCAATATTGGGCTAGTTTGTCAGTGGTCTGATGAACCAAACACTTAGTTTGCAGGGATATGTTAAAAGGAGACTCCTAGCAACTGAAAACAAAAACTCTCCCATAGAACCCAAAACAGATTTTTCATTACTGCAAACACCAAGCCCTCTCAGATGCTTAGTAAATAGTTTTGAATGAATTAGAAAATAATATCATTATTAACGACAAAGATGATAGCTAACATTTATGAAGCAATTGAGCATTTATCAATTACTAGGCACCTCACATTTGTTAAGAACTTGTTTGCACTCAGACTAATGAGGTCACTTTATATCTTACTTTAATCAGTCTTCACAATAATGCTATGTGGTAGTGTTTAATCTTCATTTTATGGAGGGAAAGACTTGAAACTTAGGTGAAATTATTCTCTAAAAGCCACACAGTGGGTAAAAGGCTGGGCAATCAGATTATCCTGATTCCAGGTCAATTTCTGTCACTGACAGCTTGTTCTATCTTGAAATGTTGTCAAGAACTTGAAATTGTCTAATACATGTTTTTTTTTTTAATTTTAAAAAATGTATATGTATTTGTTTTGAGAGAGGGAGAGCGTCAGCATGGGGAGAGGCAGAGAGAGAGGAGAGAGAGAATCCCAAGCAGGCTCCACACTGTCAGTACAGAGCCCAATGTGAGTCTCAATCTCACAAACTGTGAGATCATGATCTCAGCTGAAATCAAGAGTCAGATGCTTAACCGACTGAGCCACCTATGCACCATGTTTCTTAATTTTTTAAATAACTTTATTGTTTTAAATAAGTAATATATGGTTATTATAAGTTGTCAAACCACTTAAATATAAAGAGAAAGAAATTAACATCATTTAAAATCCACCATCCAGATATAACCAGTTAATGTTTGGGTGAGCATTTCATTAAACATTTCTCTATGGATATATATGGAAATAGGCACAAGTTTTTATATAAATGGAATAATATCGAACATACTGTTCTAAAACCTGTTTTATTTTTCACTCAGCAATATGTCATGGGCATCTTTCCATGTCAATAAATATAGATTTGCATCATCATTTTTAATTGCACCGTAATTAGAAATCACAATATTTTAGAGAGGAAAAAAATGTCAGGGACACTCTACTCCAACCTCCTGCCCAGTGTTGAAATACTCTATATGACTTCCCTGGCTAAAAATCATGCAGATTTTTCTGTATATTGTCATCCAGACTTGGTAGTTCTAATAGTATGGGATTTAAGCCAAACTTCTCCTCTCTGTATTTTTCCCATGCTAAAATATATGCCTGTATTATTAAACCCAACTATTATCCCTGCTTTTTCCCTTCTCAATCCTTTCCCCTTGTCCAAGCTAAACATTCTGAAATCTTTCTTCCTCAGGAGTCAGAATTTCTAAACCTTTATAAACCTGGATACCTTTCCCCTGTTAACTCAAATGAAATAATGAACTGAACACAAGTCTTCATTTGTGATATGACCAGCACAGAATATAGTGATGTTTTACAGTCCAGTGATTTGGATACTTCCTTTTCTCCATACAGTCTCACACTGAATGCTTTATAGAGGTGAACAAGTGGGTGGGATCCAGTTGTACAGAACTACAGTTAGTCCTATGAATGTGCATGGACCTTGTTTAAAAAAGTCTTCAGAAAATGAGTATAACATCTTTAAATTTTTTTTTAATGTTTGTTTACTTTTCAGAGAAAGAGAGAGAGACAGAGGCATAAGTGGGGGAGGGGCAGAGAGAGGGAGACACAGAATCCTAAGCAGGCTTCAGGCTCTGAGCTGTCAGCACGGAGCTGGGTGTGGGCCTTGAACTCACCAACCATGAGATCATGACTTGAGCCAAAGTTGGATGCTTAACCGACTGAGCCACCGAGGTACCCCTACCTTCGTTTAAACATTGTTTTAATGTTTTTATTTATTTTTGAGACAGAGAGAGACTGAGCATGAGCAGGAGAGGGGCAGAGAGAGAGGGAGACACAGAATCCGAAGCAGGCTTCAGGCTCTGAACTGTCAGCACAGAGCCTGACGTGGGGCTTGAACTCACAGACTGTGAGATCATGACCTGAGCTGATGTTGGATGCCTAACTGACTGAACCACCCAGGCACCCCAGAACATAATCTGTTTTTAAAAAAAATTCCTGACATGTAAAGGCAGTAAGAAGAAATAAAATACATTTGAATGTTTTTACATATTGAAGAATCAGTGTTCTGAAATACAGAAAAAACCTAAAGATGTTTTGGGTCCCTCCATGGAAGTTGACCAGAAAACATTCAATCCACAATACCTACTATTTTTATTATTTTATATGATTAGCTGTAGTCTCAAATGTTTGTAAAGTCTTGCCCAATAGCATAAGGTAAGGAAGAGGGAAGATTGTGTTTCCTGGAACATGTATGCAAATTAGTGCTATCAGCAAGTTAATATAATGATGAAAGCTTTCACTGAACACTTGCTAAGGTAGTTTATGAGGAGGGAGATAGACCAAACTTGAGTGACTCCTTCAAAATCAGGGACCATGTTTCCTTCTCAGAACCAGTATGAAAACTTGCTGTTTAGTTTTATTGTTATCTTGAAGATAGCTGAGAGAGAGTGGCTTGAGTAATTAAAATTAATTGTAAATTCACCATCAGAGGAAATTGCAATGAGTCAATTTCCTTTTCTCCTCTTCTTCCTTCTTCTATTTCCTTCCCTCTTCCCTTCCTCCTCCTTCTTGTACTTCCTCCTACTCCTACTCTTCCTCCTCCTCTTCCCTACTACTACTACTGACCGTTTTCTCTGGCAATGGCAGATGTTGTGGTTGTGAACTCATTGTGTACCCTATATGTAGAGAAATCTTCTATTCAAGCCAAATTTTGTGTCCTCTCTTTTGTCATCTACTTAAATTAGCCTTCCCTAATGAGACGGAGATTCGTTGGCTATGTCTGTAATTTACTGGCTGTGAAATTAGTTAGTCTGGATAATTTATCCCATGGGTGACAAGGATGAGATCACAGAGTGAGCCACCAGGTGAGGATAGAGAATGTAAATAATGGCTCTTCTGCTATTGCATCCACAGCCTGCATGTGAAAAGGATGAGGAGAATGCATGTGATAATCCCAGGCTCTAGATAACCCCATTTTATCACAAGCATACCTTCATGACCAACATATCTTATCTGGAGCTTAGTTGGGTCAAGCTTGCTACTTAGAGTATGAAACCACCAGATGTCAGTATTTGTGCTCAGTAGCTATAATAAAACTTCCTTCTTGGTCAAACCATAAAACCCAGCTTTGAGAAAGACCTAGACAAGCAATGGGAAAATAGTGCATGTGAGTTATTAAGCTTTTCTTTTTGCTGAGTAGGAGCTAAAAGACCATCATCTTAGTTCTTTCCTTTTGACCTCTGTATAAGATTTTTGGGATTGCATCATTACTGAATTAGCCATGTTTTATTGCAAGAAATTCTAAATGAATATTCCCTGAGGTGTGGGAAGGAAGTGGTAAAATTTGGTAAGTAAATGCATTTATCAAATGCTACATGTAATTACATATCTACTGTAGGAATTCTCAGAATGTACAAGTTTTCAATATGGGATAAAGGTATGCATTGCTCTCAACATTAGTTGGTCGTGTTATGAGAGGAAATAATTTCCCAAGGATACTTTTTGTAAATACCGACTTCTAGAATTTTCTTGTACTGCAAGTGATGAGCTCAGGCTACAAAACTATTATATGACCAAGTGACAAACTCAATACTGCCTTCAGTTTAATAACAGAGTTATCCCATTCCCCAATCCATGCTCTGGTGAAACATTTGTGTAACATACGGTACAACATTCAAAAAGATCTGACCATTAATAGAAATAGGAATTGGGTTAAAATAAAATATCTGGGGGCAACTGAAGGAGCAACACTAAGATGTTCATCCTTATTTTGTCCAACTTGCAACTGAGGAATGCTGCAAGGTGAACTAACAATCCACAGGTGTCTGGGGCAAAATATTATAGTAGAAACATATGATTGACTGCCTAAGGCCCAGAAAGGAAAGCTAGAAGAGATTCTTTGGGAAATTGGTACATTCAATAATGCCTATCTATATGGAGGAATTTAGGAAGCCACATGCATACTAAGGGAAACATGTACACTCAAAGACCTGAGCAGACCCTAAATATCAACTCAGACTGATTCCTAGGCTAAGCGGGAGCCACTGGCTAAGTGTTAGAATGCCCAGCAGAGTTAATCAGCAAAGACTGGAAGAGGTATTTGATCTTGTTTGTTTGTTTATTTACTTATTTATTTGTTGCGCTTCTTTTGTTTTTTATTTTAAATTCTTGGCTTTCAAGGAAATCTGTCGAATTATTCGCTGAACATGAGCTGAAGGAACGGAGACCTCTGTCATGTGACAACACATGAAAAGGAATACAGTCTTTGTAAAAATAGTTTGGAAAAGTTACTAAATAATGGATTGTTATAGCCTTTCACAGTAAAAAAAAAAAAAAAAAAGAAAAAAGAAAAACAGAAAATTCAAGGAAAGGGTATCTGATTTCTAGAGTTACCACTTTATAATATTCAAATGTTCAGTTTAAGAAAAAAAAAACACCCACAAGGCACTAAAAAGAAAAAAAAAAGCAGGAATGTATAGCCCATTAAAAGGAACAAAATAGGGTGCCTGGGTGGCTCAGTCAGTTAAGCATCCAATGCTTGATTTCGGCTTAGGTCATGATCCCATGCAGAACCCTGCATTGAGCTCTGTGCTAACAGCGTGGAGCCTGCTTGGAATTCTCTCTCTCCACCCTCTCTGCCCCTCCCCTGCTCATGCTCGCTCGCTCTCTCTCTCTCTCTCTCTCAAAATAAGTAAATAAACATTAAAAAGTAAGTAAATAAAAGGAACAAACTAAATTGACTAAAATTATTGCTAAGGAAACTGAAGACATGGGACTTACTAGACAAACAACTGTCATAAATATGCTTAAATATCTGGAGGAAAGCATAGACAAACTAAGTAAATCAGGAAAACTGTATAAAAATTAAAATACCAATAAAGAGATAACAACGTATAGGATTCAGCAGAAGCAGTGCGCAGAGCAAAGTGTAAACCTATAACTGCTTATCTTAAAAAATAGTAAAGGCCTTAAAATCAATAGCCTAAATTTATACCTTGAGAAACTACAAAAAGAAGACCAAAGTAAACCTAAAACTAGCAGAAGAAAGAAAATATTAAATCCAAGATAAGATTGAGAATGAATGAATGAATAACAATAGAATTAATGAAATAAAAATTTGATTCTCTGAAAGGATGATAAGATTGGCAAACTTTTAACTAGACTGACAAAGAGAAAGAGGAAAGCAAATAACTAAAATTAGAAATAAATTTAGGATATTATTGTCAAGTTTACATAAATAAAAATGATTATAAGAGAAATATATTAGTAATTATATAACAACCAATCAGATAACCTAGATGAAATGAACAAATTTCTAGACATATGTAAATGACCTAATGTAACTCTAGCAGCAACAGGAAATCTTATCAGACATAACAACTAACAGGAAAAGTCCATGACCAGATAGCTTCAGTGGCAGATTATACCAAAAATAATACTTAATATCAAACACTTCTAAAAGGAAAAAAAAGAGAGAGAACATTTCCTAATTCATTGTAAGACCATTATTGTTCTGATACCAAAAGTAGATGAAGATATCACAAGAAATGTAAAGTACAAATCACTATCCCTTATTAATATAGATGAGAAATCCTCAACATAATAGCAGCAAACTGATTCCAACAGCTTATATAAACAATTATCTACCATGACCTAGTTGGATTTATTACAGGAATGCAAGAGTAGCTTAATATAAGAAAATAAATTGATATGAAACATCACGTAATGAGAAAAAAGGAAAATATATTATCATCTCAATTGATGCAAAAAAGATATTTGAACAAAATCAAGCATTTTTCATGCTGAAAATACTCTGAAAACTAAGAATATAAGGAAACTTCCTCAACGTTATAAAGGACATTTTTTTATAAACCCACATCTAAAAATATATTCAATGGTAAAAGATTGAACATTTCCCCTAAGACCAAGAATAGGACAAAGATGCCTTCTTTACCACTGCTATATAACATTGTAGTAGAAGTTCTATACAAAGCAATTAGGCAAGAAAAATAAAATATCCAGGATGGAAAGAAAGAAGTAAAACTGTATTCACAGATGACATGATCCTATGTTTGGAAAATCCCAGAGATTTCACAAGGAAATTATTAGAATTAATAAACAAATTCAGCAGAAGTGTAGGGTACACAATCAACATGCACAAATCAATTGTGTTTAGTAATGAACAATCCAAAAAAGAAATTATGTAACAAATTCCATTTACATTGCATGAAAAAGAATAAAATGCCTAGGAATAAATTTAACCAACATGGTGAAAGACTTCTATACTAAAAGCTACAAAAAACTGCTGAAGGAAATTAAAGACCTAAATAAATGTGAATATATCTGTGTTCATGTTTAGGAAGACTTAATATGGTTAACATGTCAAAACTACCTAAAGTGATCTATAGATTTGATGCAATTCATATCAAATTCTCAACAGCTGTTTTTGCAGAAATAAAAAATATGATCTTCAAATTTATATAAAACTATAAGGACCTGAAAGAGCCACAGCAATCGTGAAAAGGAACAAATACTGAGGAACTCATCTGCCCCAATTTCAAGTGTATTGAAAGTTATAATAATCAAAACAGTGTGATACTAACATAAGGATAAACATATAAACTGTGATGGATAATTTCATGTGTCAGTTTGACTGGGCTATGTGGTGCTCAGATATTTGATAAGACATTATTCTGGATGGTCCCATGAAGATGTTATTGATTGACATTGACATTTAAATAAGTAGAGTGAATAAAGTAGATTGCCTTCCTAATGTGGGGTGGACTCATCCAATCAGGGGAAGGCCTGAATAGAAAAAAAAAAAAAAGCCTGACCCTCCACCAAATAAGAGTGAATTCCTCTTGCCCGACTGCCTTCAAACTCAGACATTGTTTTTTTCTTGTCTTTGGACTCCACGTGAAGCATCAGCTCTTCCTGAGCGTTGAGCCTGCCTTCCTTCAGACAGAAACTACACTATTGGCTCTTCTGGTTCTCAAGTCTTTGGGTTTGGACTAGAATTACATCAACTGAGTGTCCAGTTGTTCTGAGTGTCCACTTTACTGACTGCAGATCTTTGTACTTATTAGCCTCCATAATTACATGAACCAATTCTTATTGATTCTGTTTCTCTGGAATACCCTGCTTTTAGTATGGAGGGAAGAAGAGAATTTTAAGTTTTCTGAATTGGTTCTGGGGTTTCTAGAATTGGTTCTGTAATCTGATTAGATTTAACGATGTTAATGACACTATTTCCAGTAGTAAGGAGAGTATTACTAGTCCATTGTGTGAGCAATAGGGATATTCAAAATGATACTCCTTATCAACTGCCTATAAGAAGAAAGAACCTGGGTGACTATGTGCATGATACTTTCAAATGTGTGTATACACACACACACACACACACACACACACACATACATGGAGTCACACTAACAAATATGATGAGATTGGTTGGTTACTCCTAATATGATGGCTGGGCAAAGTAAAGATATAAAGAGCTAAGCACAGAAATTCAAATTCAGAGCTGAAGTGTCATATCAACGAACTAAAAGCTCCTATGTGTGCCTTGAAGGAGACACAGCTGCAGAACTGAGATTGCTGAAGTACAAACAGAATCTCATCTTTCAGCTGGCTGAATTCAACAGATACTTTCTCAGGGGTTGTCTCCTGTTAAAGTGAGGACAGTTGTTAGGAAGGATGGACTTTTGAAAGTTAGAATGGAGACATTTGGGGAAAGACTATGGTGAACTGGAAATACTGACCTTCTAAATTTTGATGAGCCTTCTTTGTCAGTGGAAGCATTCGCCCCGCTCCCAGTGGAAATGACCTTTCCAACTGTGTTTGAGGGAATTAACCCTCCTTTACTTAAGGAAACTGTGAAGACCTCCCTCTCCTCAGAACCCACCCAACCATTTTTCTTGGCTTCTAGACCTATAACTAAACTCAAGTCCCATTAGATCCCTAAAAGTAAGGTGCAACGGGTGAACCAATGAAGAGGTATACTACACTCCAAAAGAAATACTTAATTTTCTAATTTATTCAGACAGAAATCTGGGGATCATATGTGGGGATGGATACTGATGGTGTGGGATAATGGTGGAAGGTATATAAAGTTAGATCAGGCCTAATTTATTGATATGGGTTCACTAAGGATTTAATATTGCAATTTGAGCACTTAGCAAAGGTTCTCACAGTTTGTTTGGTCATTGGACTGAAACATGGACAAAAAAGGGGTGAGTGAGTAGAAATGCTGGACCTGCCTTGATTTAATGCAGAGACAGAGAATAAAAGATTTAGAATGGAGTATTAGAATGGATTTATCATTTAAGACCTACTCACTCACGATGGGAATGTACAGAAGACATACCTTTCATCTTGACTGTGAGAAGTAAATTTGTGAGATCTTACAATGGGAAATATGGTTACTAATTTGGGAAACCTAAATGCAATGGGTGTAATTGGATCAAGGTTGCAGAGGTAAGTGGCATCAACTCAACCACCAAAGGCATGTGGTAACCTTGATGGACAGCAGAGTCAAGGCAACAATCAGAATAGTCTGACTTATTTAGATCTGTAGTGTTGGCTCATTGATCATAGTGTTCCTAGAAGTGAAATGGGTAAGAAGCCTACTAAATTCTTACTTGATATGTATAAGCAGAAGAGTTCTAAGTTGAGTGAAGAAAAGTGTAATCTGAATCATAAAAGCAGAGTCATGGCCCCTCAAATAATTCCTGGACTTGAGACAGTTCACAGACCTAGAATCACCTGGATCAAAAGGAGGCTGGGTCCCCATGAGGAAGGCCCACAGTACACTGCCAAAGATTTATACTGTTATTCTTTCTCCAAACCCTCCCCAAAGAAACTTATGGCCTTTTCTCAAGGCAACTACACTGAGGGAAAGGAAATAATCAGAACTTTTAGGAACTACTGGATATTGGCTCTGAATTGACACTAATTCCAGGTCCGCTATTGTAGTCACTGTGGCCCACCCCTGAGAGTAGGGATATATGGAGGTCAGGTGATTAGTGGAGTTCTAGCTGAGATCCATCTCACAGTGGCCCAGTGGGTTCACAAACCCATCATGTGGTTATTTACCCAATTCTGGAATGCATTATTGGAATAGATATTTTCAGCAGCTTGCAAGATTCCCACATTGGTTCCTTGATCTGTGGAGTGAGGGCTGTTACAGTTGGAGAGCCATTGTGTTGGGAAAACCAATAGAAGCTTCTAGAACATACTTTCTAGGAAAATAGTAAACGAAAGCAATACCTCATTCTTAGAGGAGCTGAAGAGGTTACTGCCACCATTAAGGACTTGAATGTTGTAGGGGTAGTTGTTCCCACCACATTCCCATTAAACTTGCCTACTTGGCCTGTGCATAAGACAGATGGAATTTGGAAAATTACAATGGATTATTGCAAAATTAACCAGGTGATGTCTCCAATTGCAGGTGCTGCGGATGTGGTTTCATTATATGGGCAAATTATCACGTTCTCTAGGACCTGGTATGCAGCTATTGATCTGGCAAATGCTTTCTTCTCCATCTCCCTCTTTATCTCTTTTTTTAAATGTTTATTTATTTATTTTGGTAGAGCAGAGAAGGGGCAGAGAGAAAGGGAGAGAGAGAGAATCCCAAGTAGACTCTGTGCTGACAGTAGGGCTCAAACCCATGAACCATAAGATCATGACTTGAGCTGACACTGAGAGACAAATGCTTAACCAACTGAGCCATCCAGGCACCCCTCTTCTCCATGTCTTAACGAAGACCAACATAAGAAGTTTGCTTCCAGTGGACATGGTCAGTAAAACCCTTTCATTATCTTATCTTAACTTTCCATCTGTATGTCATATTTTAGTTTGTAGGGATCTTGATTGCTTTTCCTTTATATAACTATCATGCTAATGCATTATATTGATGAGATTATGTTGATGGGACATAGTGAGCAAGAAGTAGCAACTACTCTAGACCAATTGGTAAGAAGGTGGCAAGTAGATTTGACAAAAATTCAGGAGTCTTGTACCTCAGTGAAATTTCTGGGGACCTAGCAGTATGAGGCACGGCAACATAGTCTCTCTAAGGTGAAGGATAAGCTGTTGCATATGGTCTCTCCTAGGACCAAAAAAGGAGTCCCACTATCTAGTGGGTCCCTTCAAATTTTGGAAGGAACATATTTCTCATTTGGATGTGATACTCTGGTTCATTTACCAAGTGAAACAATCAGTTTTGCATGGGGCTCAGAACAAAAGAAGGCTTAGCAACAAGTCCAGGAAACTGCAAACTTCTCTGCCAGTTAAGTCATATGAACCAGCAAATCCAATGAAGCTTGAAGTGGCAGTGGCAGACAGGGATGCTATTTGGAGCCTTTGGCAGGGCCCTATAAGTGAATCACAGTGCAGGCCCTGCGGGTTTTTGAGCAAAACCCTGCCATCTTTTGCAGATAACTACATTGAACCCTTGACCAATGAGGAGTTTAGAGGTTCCAAACTCCCCTGCAGTTGAAACTCTGTGCATAACTTTTGACTCTCCAAAAACTTAACTACTAATCACCTACTAATGACTGGAAGCCTTACTGATAAGAGAAATAGTTGATTCACACATATTTTGTGTATTATATGTACCATATACTGTATTCTTACAATAAAGTAAACTAGAGAGAATAAAACATTATTAGGAAAACTATAAGGAAAATACATTTACAGTACTGTGTTTATAAAAAGAAATCTGTATATAATTGGACTTGAACAGTTCAAGCCTGTATTTTTCAAGGATCAATTGTACTCTCCCTTTGAAAAACAGCTCTTGCCCTTATACTGGACCTTACTAGGGACTAAATGCTTAAATGTGGGCGACCAAGTTATCATGCTACCTGAGCTGCCCATCACTTGATCGGTGTTGTTTGACCCACCAAACCATAAACTTGGTGTATACAGCAACACTCAATTATTAAAGTGGTATATATTTGGGCCCAAGCAGTCCCTGAAGGCATAAGTAAGTTACATGAAGAAAGTGGTCCACATGTTCAGAGTCCCTCTACTTTCTGCTATACTGTTTTCTCCCAGCCTACACCTATGGCCTTAGGGGGGGTTCTGTACAATCACTATATAGAGGAGGAAAAGACTCATACCTGGTTTATAGAGGTTCCTGCACAATATGCAGGTGTTATCTGAAAGGAGATAGCTGTAGCAGTATAGCCCCTCTCTAGGACATCCCTGAAGGACAGTGGTGAAAGGAAATCTTCCCAGTGGTCAGATCTTTGAGCAACACACCTGGTGTTTAGTTTGCTTGGACGGGGAAATGGCCATAAATATGATTATGTGTCAGTTCATGGGTGGTAGTCAGTGGTTTTGCTGGATGGTTAGGAATTTGGATGATTGGAGAATTGGTGACAAGGAAATTTGGGGAAGAGGTATATGGATAGACCTCTTTTAATGGAGGAAAAAAATCATGAAGATGTTTTTGTTTTATGTGAATGTTCACCAAAGGGTGACCTTAGCAGAGGAGGATTTTAATAAACAATTGGAGAGAATGACCCATTCTATGGATACCAGCCAGCCAGGAGGGCCTTGATGAGTGGAAGTCCATGTTGATGAGTTCAGGGATAACCTCCATTCCTGCCACCATGGCCACTTTGTTCATGAGCCCATTGGGTGAGGATGACAAAGGTGGCCATGAAAAGAGGCTGGCTGGTGGGAACTCAGTTCACAGCAAATGAAGTGTAACAGTGTGCTCGTGCTCATGGAATTCACTGCTCTTGCCATGTTTCCCACTATCCTGGTAGAAGGGTTGAATGGCTTTTTGAAGATTTAGTTTCAGTGCCAGTTGGGTAATAATACTTTGTGGAGCTGGAGCAAGGTTCTTCAGAAGACCATATATGCTCCAAATCAGTGTCCCATATGTGGTGGTATTTCTCCTATAGTCTTCATCAAAATAAAAAACTTTTGTACGTCAGAGGACACGATGAAGATATTTAAGAGCCCACAAAATAGGAAAAAGTTTTTGCAAATCTTTTAAAGATCTAGTATCCAGAATATCTATATAAAGATTTCTTATAACTCAACAATGATAAAATAATCAACTCAATTAAAAATAGGCAAGGAACTCGAATGGACATTTCTCCAACACACAAATGACTGATAAACACATGAAAAAATGCTCAACATCACTAGTTATTAAGGAAATGCAAATTGAAAGCACAATGAGATACTACTTTATACCTACTGGAATGGCAACAACAACAATAGCAGTAGGTATTTGTGCAAATAGAGAGAAATTGGCTCCCATGCGCATTTCTGGGGGAATATAAATGGTGCAGACTCTTTTCCAAAGTGGAAAAGTGGTTTTTGAAAAAACTTTTTGAGTGACTCCTCAAAAAGCTAAATATAGACTTGCCATATGACTCAGCAATTCCACTTCTGGATATACATCCAAAAAATGGAAAACAAGGATGTAGACATTTACTTGTATGCCAGTGTTAATTGCAGCATTATTTTCAATAGCCAAAAGGTAGAAACGACTCAAGTGCCCATCAACAGATCAATGGATAAGCAAATGTGCTATATTTGTATAATGGAATGTTATAATTCATATAATTGAATGGAGTTATGATACATGTTACAATGTGGATGAACCTTGAAAACATTATACTAAGTGAAAGAAGCAGTATGATTCTATCTATAAGAAATATTTATAATAGGGAAAATCACAAAGGTGGAAAGTATGTTAAACATTACCAGGAAGGGAGGAATTAGAAGTTATTGCTTAATAGATACAGAATTTTCTATTTGTTCTTTTTTTAATTTGTTTTTAACATTTATTTATTTTTGAGAGAGACAGAGACAGAGTGTGAGCGGGGGAGGGGCAGAGAGAGAGGGAGACACAGAATCTGAAGCAGGCTCCAGGCTCTAAGCTGTCAGCACAGAGCCCGATGTGGGGCTCGAACTCACGAACCGTGAGATCATGACCTGAGCTGAAGTCGGACGCTCAACCAACAGAGCCACCCAGGCACCCCACAGAATTTTCTATTTGGAATGATGAAAAAATTTTGGAAATACATAGTGGTGATGGTTGCACAACATTGTAAATCGTACCCTTAAAAATGGTTAAAATGGCAAATTTATATGTATTTTACCAAAACAAAATATAAAATAATGATAGTAATAATAATGTTAATTATTGTTAATAACAGTGTTAATATTAATCACTTGTAACAAATGCACCACCTCAATACAAGATGTTAAGAATAGGGATTAAAGGGGCGCCTGGGTGGCGCAGTCGGTTAAGCGTCCGACTTCAGCCAGGTCACGATCTCGCGGTCTGTGAGTTCGAGCCCCGCGTCAGACTCGGGGCTGATGGCTCGGAGCCTGGAGCCTGTTTCCGATTCTGTGTCTCCCTCTCTCTCTGCACCTCCCCCGTTCATGCTCTGTCTCTCTCTGTCCCAAAAATAAATAAAAACATTGAAAAAAAAATTAAAAAAAAAAAAAGAATAGGGATTAAAAATTGAAGGAGATTAACCCACTTTCAGGCTATAGACTGGTAGTTTAGAAGAAGAAAAAATATTAGGGGAAACTGAGGGCAAGGGGAAAGGGAATATATGGGAGCTGTCTGTATTTCCTGCTCATTTTTTTCTGTAACCTAAAACTTCTCTAACAAATACAGTCTATTAATAAAATATTCAGTTACATTCAGATCTTTTTAAGTCTTAGATATACTTATCCTGAGTCTCAACCAATTGGAATCAAATTTGGCAAAGTAATAATTATATCCCAAATACTCAGCTAATGGTATGGGGATCATAACTATATAGTTAGTGTTTATGTTAAAAAGATTAGATCTGATATGTTCCTCACTCTTGTTCTAGTCTCAGATCCCTGTATTTGTTATGCCTCTTCCTGACTCAATTCACAAAGGTAAAACTGACTGATTATTTACTATGCATCATGCTTGAGATTTAGATAAATTGTTCCAAAGCTAAATTTATCCTATCACTTATGATACAGAGTTTTAAAATAAGGAAGAAATTCTATGCTTCCAAGCATACATTATTATATTCTAGATTCACTTCATTTTCTTGCCGTTAACCCACTGTCCCACCCCTTTTCCTGATATGCATATACATATCTAGTTAACAATACATATGCTCATGTACTGAAGTGTAGCTGAGTGATTTGGCCTCAGCATTATTCTTGGAAAATAATTTTAGTGATATGTGATCACTGTGTTAACGGGTATGTGGACTCTGAAGAAGGTTGGAACAATTAAGTTCAAACAATAGATAGATATGAAGTGTGTGTGTGTGTGTGTGTGTGGAGAGAGAGAGTGTGTGTGTGTGTATACACACACACATGTGAATATATGTGTGTGTATATATATGTGTGTGTGTGTAATATATATGTGTATGTATACATATGTATAGAGAGAGAGACAGAGAGAGAGTATCTTCCATCATTCCCAAAGCTGTATGTGTTTTTATGTATCTTACAAGTATTAGATTATTTGAAATAATGGTCTTAGTCATTGCAAGGGGTTATGGAACTGTTTAAGATTCTAAAACCCACAATATACATATACATGTAAGTATGTGTGACATATACATACATATATGCACACATATATGGAGAGATATAGGCATGTATATGTATACATATTCTTTCTCTCTCTCTCTCCTTCTCTCTCTCTCTCTCTCTCTCTCTCTCTCTCTCTATATATATATATATATATATATATATATACTTCAATTATTTAATCTGTGAAAAGAGAGTTTGGTACCTAGTAAATACATTATAAATGTTAGCTGATTTTATTAGCTATTATGTAAAAATGTTTGGTTCAAGACCTTTAAATATTTTGATCAGTGTTCTATAGTCAGATTCTAGTTTGTTTCTCTCTTAAATATCATGTACACAAATAAATTGAAGTATCCAGGTGTGGTCTGAAGAATCAGAAAAGGGCAGTTATATCACGTTCTCATTCTGAATGATACACACACACACACACACACACACACACATTCTATAGCTTTATATATGTATCTAACTGTATATATCTATATCTTTCCTTGTATTTATTACATACATGGATATGTTTACATGAATTTATGTTTATATATGTTTACATACATGTACCTATGTTTACATCAAATAGAAGTATACATTTTTTAATATGAAATTTATTGTCAAATTGGTTTCGATACAACACCCAGTGCTCCTCTCAACAGGTGCCCTCCTCAATGCCCATCACCCACTTTCCCCTCCCTCCCACCCCCCATCAACCCTCAGTTTATTCTCAGTCTTTAAGAGTCTCTTATGGTTTGCCTCCCTCCCTCTCTAACTTTTTTTTCCCCCTTCCCCTCCCCCATGGTCTTCTGTCAAGTTTCTCAGGATCCACCTAAGAGTGAAAACATGCGTTATCTGTCTTTCTCTGTATGACTTACTTCACTTAGCATAACACTCTCCAGTTCCATCCACGATGCTATAAAAGGCCATATTTCATTCTTTCTCATTGCCAAGTAGTATTCCATTGTATATATAAACCACATCTTCTTTATTCATCAGTTGATGGACAGTTGGGCTCTTTCCATAATTTGGCTATTGTTGATAGCACTACTATAACATTGGGGTACATGTGCCCCTATGAAATAACACTCCTGCATCCCTTGGGTAAATTCCTAGCAGTGCTATTGCTGGGTCATAGGGTAGGTCTATTTTTAATTTTTTGAGGAGCCTCCACACTGTTTTCCAGAGTGGCTGCACCAGTTTGCATTCCCACCAACATTGCAAGAGGCTGCCCATTTCTCCACATCCTCTCCAGGATCTGTAGTCTCCTGATTTATTCATTTTAGCCACTCTGACTGGCATGAGGTGATATCTGAGTGTGGTTTTGGTTTGTATTTCCCTGATGAGGAGTGACATTAGCATCTTTTCACGTGCCTGTTGGCCATCTGGATGTCTTCTTTAGAGAAGTGTCTATTCATGTCTCCTGCCCATTTCTTCACTGGATTATTTGTTTTTCGGGTGTGGAGTTTGGTGAGTTCTTTATAGATTTTGGATACTAACCCTTTGATATATCATTTGCAAATATCTGTTCCCATCCCACTGGTTGCCTTTTAGTTCTATTGACTGTTTCCTTTGCAGTGCAGAAGCGTTTTATCTTCATGAGGTCCCAATAGTTCATTTTTGCTTTTAATTCCCTTGCCTTTGGAGACATGTCAAATAAGAAATTGCTGCGGCTGAGGTCAGAGAGGTTTTTTCCTGCTTTCTCCTCTAGGGTTTTGATGGTTTCCTGTCTCACATTCAGGTCCTTCATCCATTTTGAGTTTATTTTTGTGAATGGTGTAAGAAAGTGGTCTAGTTTCATCCTTCTGCATGTTGCTGTCCAGTTCTCCCAGCACCATTTGTTAAAGAGACTGTCTTTTTTCCACTGGATATTCTTTCCTGCTTTGTCAAAGATTAGTTGGCCATACTTTTGTGGGTCCAATTCTGGAGTCTCTATTCTATTCCATTGGTCTATGTGTCTGTTTTTGTGTCAATACCATGCTGTCTTGATGATTATAGCTTTGTAGCAGAGGCTAAAGTCTGGGATTGTGATGCCTCCCGCTTTGGTCTTCTTCTTCAATATTACTTTGGCTATTCGGGGTCTTTTGTGGTTCCATACAAATTTTAGGATTGCTTGTTTTGGCTTTGAGAAGAATGCTGGTGCAATTTTGATTGGGATTGCATTGAATGTGTAGATTGATTTGGGTAATATTGACATTTTGACAATATTTATTCTTCCAATCCGTGAGCCTGGAATGTTTTTCCATTTCTTTGTATATTCTTAAATTTCTATCATAAGCTTTCTATACTTTTCAGCATACAAATCTTTTACATCTTTGGTCAGGTTTATTCCTAGGTATTTTATGATTCTTGGTGCAATTGGGAATGGGATCAGTTTCTTTATTTGTCTTTCTGTTGCTTCATTATTAGTGTATAAGAATGCAACTGATTTCTGTACATTAATTTTGTATCCTTTGACTGCTGAATTCATGTATCAGTTCTAGCAGACTTTTGATGGTGTCTGTTGCTGATTGCTTTATATATAGCTTTATATATGTATCTAACTGTATATATCTATATATTTCCTTGTATTTATTACATATATGCATATGTTTACATACATATACATATGTTTACATCAAATAGAAGTATACACATATATATAAATATATATATGATGTGGCATGTAGCATTTTATTAAAAGACCTAGGAAGTCTATGGTACTCAGATTAAGAACCTTGGCTAATAGAGAGTGGGCACATCCTTTGAAGGGTGATGAAACTAGTCACTGAAGGTGTTCAAGTATCAATGTGACCACTAATTGGTGAGGATACTATAGAGAAGAAATTTCACCATCCTGGATTCAGTGAAACTGCAATTTTTTTATAAGGTATTACTGGAGTTTCCAGAGCTATTTCCAACATTCAAGCACATACCCAAACAAACAGTAGTAATGGAAAATCTTCATTTATTCAGTGTAAGAGTATACAGGTTAAACGAATAGTTTGTTTTGGGATTTCCAGGACCTATAGGTCCTCAAAGGTCATCCTTAATGGAGAAAGTTGTAGGTAATATTTCTGAAAGAAATTTAAGTGCCAGATTGAGAATCAGAACGAAACAAAACAAAACAAAATAAAACAAAACAACATTGACCAAGATTGCTTCCAATTCTGAGGCTGTATGATGAGAATTTATGGGGTGTTAAAAAATTTTTAAGCAAAATGTTATTGATCACACTAGTAAGAGTCATGCTTTATGTGAGACAAAGACAAAAAAATACAGATTGTGTATTATTGAGCCAAAACTACTTTTATAATATATGCATGAAAAATGATGCTGGTGATTATAATGATGATGATCAAGACAATTGAACATTTACTCCATCCCACATAGTATGATTAACATTTGCATATATAATTTAAGTTAAAAAAATCATGGCTTTAGGTATTTTTAAGTCATTTGACCAAGATAGAGTAGACACATTGTAGAGAAGAAATTTAAACCTGGACAATCTACCCCAAAATGTGCATTCAAAAATACCGTGTTGACCACATTTAAAAAATCTATACAATTTTCATAAAAGGGATTTAGCAGTGTGAGCAGAGGACAGGAGTCCAATAAAGTGGAATAAGGCATTTTTAAGCCATAAATATGTGATAATTAATTTGATATAATAGTCTAAAGCTTTTCATTGGCTTTTATTATCTTGTTGAATTATTACACTCATTATAAATGAGAAAACATGATTATTTTACAGATGGGGAAACTGAGGTTAAGAGAAATAAAGTAACTATCAATGCTGATACTTGGTTAGTGGCAAAACCAAGACTTGCATTTATGTTTCAGGCTTTTTTTTTTTTTAAATCATGCCACAATGCTTCTCATAAATGGTATTGTGAATGTGATTTGATAATACTATAATAAATAACTTATTATTATAGAGCCCTCTATAACTCTCTTCATTTCCACTAAACATTACCTATGTAATGTTCAGAGATCCCATTTGTAAACTGTAGATAACAATACAGTTAATAGCATTAACTTGAAGGGGTTGTTGTAATCCATTGCATAACACATGAACAATGCATTTTCATATATTGAGCATATATTCAGCATTTAATAAAGGTTAACTTTTATTGTTACCATTATTCTATTTTCAAAGATGAAATCAGAAGCAAGCATATAGGATTTAGGCAGCTGCTAAGAAAATCCACTTTAATGTTCCTTAGTCAAGGATTGGGGAAAACAAAATAAAACATAACACAATGAAAATTGATTTGGTTTGGGTACACACTCCATGGGATACCAGCACATAGAACCATAGTTATTGATTCAGAGGATCATGGACTTAGGGGATCATATATATTTTGGAATCAAAGACTCACAGACTCATAAGCCATTAAGTTACAACTTCTCTCAATAGCTCAAAGAATCAACTCTTGAAATTACCAAGTTCCCACCGAATATTACTGGCAAAAGACCAACTTGTTTCTGCTTGAATATTTTCTTGACCAGAAATGGTTTATCTCTTGGGGCATCCAATTTCCTCCTGGATAGCTGTGAAAGCTAGGAAAGGCATGCATATATTAATCTAAAATATATCCTCTTGAGCCAACTCAACCCTGACCCTAGATCAATCTCTCAGGCCTATATAAGAGAAGACAAATCCATCTTCAAATGGTGAAGGAATGCATAGGGAACAAGAGCCTGCACTTTTATCTTGGCTTTTAACCTATTAACATGGAACTATGTTTTTCCTTCTGCCTGCTGTCTCCTTCATCTTTTGTCCACCTTTCCTTTCTCCCCTTATTCCTCCCTTTAAGCACTTGAGTCCTTAATTAGTACATGCTAACTAAGTCATTATAACATAAGGGAAGATTGAAAATTTCAAGTTTTCCTTCACATTGTGCAGATGAGAATACTAAAGTCTAAAGAGTGAAGTGATTTGGTGCAAGGTCAAACAATGAGCTCAGCATGAAAATACACAGTCTAACTGGCATAGATGAAAACGTGGTAGACGTGGTGTCCTGGGGACTATTTGTTTGCTGTTTGTTTTAACTTTAATGTCATATAATGAGACTACATTTACAATTATTAGACAGAAGGAACCCTAAAGAATGCTGTCTACTTTGTGACTTTCATTCCCAGGGAATACAAGGATGATTTTTCATTTTGTCTCTAAAAAAGCATGCATGGCAGAAGTTCCTTTCTTTTTTTTTCCCTCCTTGTCATTTTGTCCAGATAGTTCCCACATTCCATTGTAAATTCAGGGCATGATGCTGCCTTTTGCCTTTGGAAGGATGAAGTTAAAGAATGCAGTGAAGCAGTGATGCAGAGAGAGACTCTGGGGCCGGATGGAATGGTCTGTTCATAGGGGACCAGCAGGAAGATGGGCAAAGAAAAGAAGTGGACCTTTTTTAAAAGGAGAGATACTTATTAAAAATTCTGTCAGCAAGATACCTAAGGAGCTTCACTCTAGGGGAAAATGGAGAACTCACTTATGGAAGTCAATTCAACTTCATTGCTGTTCCCAGTGGAGGCAGATGGAAGAATAAGACAGTGGAGGCAGATGGATAAGATTTATAAGAAAAATCTGGGAGGCAATGGTTGAAGTCATGAGACACAGGTTTTATCTTGCCTGTTGCACTGAAATATCTGAACAACCTTGGACAAGCTATGTTCCTTCTCTATATCTAAATTTTCCCTGCATATGAAATGACTAGACAATATCAACCTCCATCATCAATTTTACCACCCCCTGATTCTAGATTTCCTGACCATTAGTGTGTGTGAAGAAACCCTGAAATTGTAGAATTTGATCTCTCAGTTTAACAGCAAACTTCTGGGAAGTATTCCGGATATATTTGGGACCTGCCATTCTCCCAATTACCTGAGTGCAGAGATGCATGATGCTGCCTTTAGTCACTGACGGACATTAATCTTGTCAGCTCCCTTTTCTACAAGAATGACTGCTTTAATGGGAAACTCCAGCCACTGTCAACGTGCCTGGGGGTGTGAAGAAGGAAGGGTAGATGAATGGGAGGGTGTTATTAAAAAGGGAATGATGGATGAGGATATCAAGCTCCTGTACGCTGAGAGGGGGATGGGGTTGGCATGGAAGTTGGAGCATGGCTTGAAGTAGCCTGACCCATTGCCTCTGGAGAATGTTTTAAAATGCTCAGCAGAAAATTGAGGCTCCTTTGTTATACTTAACTTCATGCATACCACTCCATGCAATGAACGTTGTATAGTGTAATAGTTAAGAGTCCTGGTTATGCACTCAGTGTGGCTTTGGATCTTGTCTTTACTACTTTCAGACTGTACCACTCAATTGTTTCATATAAAAATTTGAGATAATAGAGCCTATTTGATGGAGTCATTGGGATAATTTGACAAGATAATGCCCATAGAATGATTCGCATGGGGCCTGGTTCATACTAAGCCTCTATAAAGTTGGTTGTTACTGCCACACTTTAATCCTATGTTATTTACATGTTTCACTTACACTGTCCCATTTAATCCTCATGAAACTCTATGATGTAGTGTAGGAATCATCACTCTGCTGCACACAAGGAAACCGTAGATCAGTGGTATTCGAAGTCAGATAGGTTCTAAAGTTGGGGCAAGAACAAAATGTTATTTGTCTCATAGGTCAACAAGTGAGTACACATATGTTGAGCACCAATAGTGTGCCATAGTCCATTTTGTGCTTCAGGGCAGACTGTTAACCCTCAAGGCAGCTGGATGATATAGTCTTGCTTATATGAAGATAATTGAGGTTTAGGGAAAGCAAGATTTACTTAACAGTGCATGGCCAGTTAGGGAAAGAACCAAGGGTTTGAATAAGGTCCTGGAACACTAAGTCCAGTTTCCTTTCCATCTTAGTCTGAGTGCTTCCCTAATCATATAATTAATCTTTAATTATAAAGAATGCATTAGAAGATGAAGACCTTATGGCTTAATAATGCATCCAAATGAGAGCTAGCATTTTTAGCAGTGATTCTAGAAGGTAATTTTCTCCAAAATTATTTGAAGATCAAGAATTGGTTAAACGAGTTGGTCTATGGAGACCTTATCAGAGAAAACAGCATAAGTATATGCTCATGACATATACCATGAGCTTTGAAGACAGACACATAGAGCTGAGATCATATTCCATGACATTTACCACTTTAATGTCGTAGAAAAAATTACCTTTTAAAGTTCAATTTTTTTCTTCTGTGAAAGAAAAACAATACTACCTCTCAGGGGCACTGTGAGGATTACATATGTAATTGGAGGTAACAGTGCTTGTTCACTACCTGGTAGCTTTAACAAAGGAAAGTAGGCTTTACATCGAGCATTTGAACCTACTCAAATTCCTATGTGTATGTTCTGATTTATAGAACTATTTCCTATACAGATAGTTATGATCAACACTGAAAGAAATAAGGAAAAAATAAATTAAAAAATATATGTTGCTCTTCTACCACAAGTAACATATTGATTGACATTTTCCTTACACTGTGGAGAAGTTTCCATGAAGGTTCAGACTCTAGGAATAGGAGTGTAACATAGAAGGACATAGGATATATTACAAGGCACATGGTATACATGAAATTGAAGACTAGCTTTATCCCTGTGTACTTTCAAAAAGTGAAACGTTAACCTTGGACAGAAATTGTCCCAGGGGATATATAATTTTGGTGCAGCCTATGCACAAGATAACTTTTAGATTTCTCTTAACATCAATTATCACCCTCAATTAATTTTTGTTGAGTATTCCAAAGTCATGGGAATATAGGAGCATAATAATTTCAAAGGCCCATTGGTACTGCAGTGTCCAATAGAATTTTTGCTGATGATGACTTTCTGTGCTGTCCCGTACTGAATATAGTTTGTATAACTGAAAAATTAATTTTAGAATTTTTTAAAAAACATTCTTCTCAAAAAATGTTTATTTATTTCGAGAGAGAAAAAGGGCACAATCGAGAGAGGGCAGAGAGAGAGAGGGAGAAAGAGAATTCCAAGTAGTCTCCATGCTGTCAGCACAGAGTCTGATGGAGGGCCTAATCTCATGAACCATGAGATCATGACCTGAACCAAAATCAAGAGTTGGACGCTCAACTGCCTGAGCCACCCAGGCACCCTGACTTTAGCGTTTTATTTAATTTTAGTTGATTTAACTCTAATAACTACACATGGCTAGTAGACATTGTTTTGGACAACACAGGTAGCAAGAAAAGGAAACTGTTCTCAGGTAACTTGGATTCTTCTTGACCACTGTGTGTGTGTGTACTCTTCCTGCAATATCTGCTCTGTCTCAGACTAAATATCCCTATTCATAGAATAAAAGGGTTTCACTAGTTCCAGGACTATATGCACATTGGTATTGAAGCCACCATGTCCTGTGCTCATGGCAGACATCACTAATTAAATCACCACACTTCCTTCCACTGAACCAGATGTGGCATTAATATCATCCTCCACATGATGTCCCAGAAAGCACTTACCAGTAGATTATAATTGGCATGTGAGAAAGAGTTCGTTTGCTTTCTGTGCTAAAGAGCCTGTATAGTCTCTTCTAATTCCAAATTATTTGGTTGGGTCCAAATTTCCTTGCGTCTTATGAGGAATAGAATCTTATGTTAAAGGATATGGTTATTCTTGAAGCCAAGATGAAAATAATGATGATGATTCTATCATTTATGAATTTACCTAAATAGTTTTGAATCTGTTTCTACCATGTAATGGAAGGAAATCTGTCATTAGAATCAGAGCAACTGAGTTCTAGTCCCAGCTCTTTTAGTTATTCGGTATGCAAAATCAGCAGCCATTCAGGGGATTGGGGCCTCAGTTCCTCCATCTGTAAAATATGGTGGATTAAATGTTCTACCATATCCATTACTTTAGCAATGAGTTAATGGCAGAAAAATACTTAACTAAGGGAAAAAATACTATTAATATCCTGGTGGTGAAGTATGGCTGTTTAGTATGTTTAGGTAGAGTAGGTGGTCTTTGCCAAAGAGTACAGTTAATATTTATTTGGATTAAAATTGTGGCTGCTTTATTTTCAAAAGTCGGTAGGGATAAGAAGGGTTATCTGTGGTGACTCTTTAGGCACACACACACCCACACCCACATTCAAACAAATACTTGCTGATGCATATTTTACGCGATGACTGTAGATATAAACATGAGATTAATGAAATGTGACAAATGGAATAGAACCAGGAAGTCATTTGTTATAGGTTGGACTTCCAGGAAACAAATACCAAGATGAAGATTAGCATGGGCAAGGTTAATAAGAAAGTTGCTCTAATCAGCAGCTGTTGAAGAGAAGGAAAGGAAATAGGATTGAGATTGGGAAGAGGGAAGTCAATGTGTGATTTAATCTCAGTGGAACACCTTAGCCAACACTGCAGGCATTATGAAGATGGTATGGTCTTCAGATGTGTCTTGAGCTGGAGCAAGAGATCCAGGCCTTCATATTCCCATGAATCAACCAGTTATTGGATGCTGGAATTTCCCGGAAGGGAGTACAGCCTAGGGGAAGAAACTATCTTTAGTTGAGGTAATTCCCAAGGGTAGCTTGAAGCTGAGGGCTGTCTTCCATTCTCTAGAAGCTGGGAGAATAGTTCCTTACTCCTCAAAAGGCAGAGTTCTGAACAGCTCTTTGCAACACCCATCAAATTGTCTAATTCATCAGTGTTGTTTTTTGAAGTATGACAACGAAGGCTGAGCTATAAATTGGCCTATCTGTCAATAAAAAGAATTCTTGGGTACAGTAGAACTAGAATCCAAGACTTCATGCTTCCAAATAAGTGCTTATCCATCTACTCACCCTTCTTAACTTCACCCGACAGAGTGTTTAAAGTCAGCATAATTCTGGTCATGTGCCGTGAGTCTTCAGAGTTGATTGTACACTCAGCATGGTTAATTAATCACAACTTTACACAATTAGGTGGACCCAGATGATAAGACTCAGCTAACTGGGCCCTCTGCCCACTGCTTGTCACTTCATCTCCTTACCTCTTAATGGACGCCGTGGTTCATTTTCTTAAGCATTTATTCCAAATAGTTTCCCTATTCCACAACCACTAGTTCCTTTTAACCTGTCTGTTTCAGCAACCCCAGTCCAAAAAGGAAATAATAAATATTAACTTTAAAGAAAAAGGCTAGCATCCTCTCCCAGAATTTGTCTCATCCAATATGGTTATCACAAGAAGATTCAGAGCAGAGTTTTCAAACCTTGCCACTATTTGGGGCTGGATAATTCTTTTCTATGTAGAGCCGTCCTTTGTATTGTAGGATGTTTATTAGCATCCCTGACCCCTATCAACTAGGAGACAAAAACACCTCCTCCAGTTGTGACTGCAAAAAAATATCTCCAGATTTCTAAATGTCTTCAGACATTACTAAATGTCTCCAGATATTACTAAATCCCTCTGGTTGAGAACCATTCCTACAGAAGTCTTCAGACTTAATACTTTCTGTTGCAAGGAAAGACCTGTCCCTCCTTTTCCAGTGCTTTCTATTCCTTTCGCTCCCACAGTCATTACCTCCTTCTGCCTCATGTATTTTATTTTATTTTTTCAATATATGAAGTTTATTGTCAAATTGGTTTCCATACAACACCCAGTGCTCATCCCAAAAGGTGCCCTCCTCAATACCCATCACCCACCCTCCCCTCCCTCCCACCCCCCATCAACCGTCAGTTTGTTCTCAGTTTAAGAGTCTCTTATGCTTTGGCTCTTTTCCAGTCCTGCCTCATGTATTTTAAAGAAAACATGTAAAAATATGTTTTTAAGAAAACGTCTTAACATTTGAAATTCCCTTTATTAACTTCCTTCATCTCCTTTTCCCCCTCTTTTCCAGAGTTCAATTTTATCTTGGATATATATGTTTTCTTCCTATATGTATTTTATGTTTTTACTAGATATGTATGTAACAATGAATTGTGTGCTTAATATATTTTATAAGTGCTACTAAATTATATATACCACACTGAAAAATGCCTGTTTCTCATTCAACATTATATGCTGAGTTCCCTTTTCTGTAATGATGCATGTAGATCTGTTTTATTCATTTAAACACACTAAACTCTATTAATTCTTTTTCCTCTTTATGGGATTTAATTTGTTTTCCTTTTTACACCTTTATAAGCAGTGCTGCAGTATATGTGTAATATGTATCTGTGTCTTTCTGATACAAGCAAAATAATTTCCATAAGGGATAATACCTAGGAATAAACCAGGTAGATGGGAAGATTGTACACCTTTACTATGCAACTACTCACCAGAGTGACCTAATTAATTCACACTGCCATTCAGTAGTGAATTGAAATGACCATATCCCCAATCTTAGGCAACATAAGTTAATGTCAATTGTAAAAAAAAAATGTTTTTTTGCCTGAATGATGACTGATTATTTTTGTTTTTATTTTTATTTTTTGTGCAATTCAATGGTCTTTATCTTATTAATTTAATTTAACTTTATTTTATTTTATTTTATTTTTGTTTTTATCTTATTTTTTTATTCTCAAGTTAGTTAACATACAATATAGTTTTTGGCTTCAGGAGTAGAACCCAATGATTCATCTCTTACATTTGACACCCAGTGCTCATCCAGATAAGTGTGTTCCTTGATGCCTGTCACCCATTTAACACACTCCCCCTTCCACCCCCAACCCATCAACCCTCAGTTTGTTCTCTGTATTTAAGAGTCTCTTCTGGTTTGGGGTGCCTGGATGGCTCAGTCAGTTAAGTGTCCGACTTCGACTCAGGTCATGATCTTGCAGTTCTTGAGTTGGAGCCCTCGTTGGGCTCTGTGCTGACGGCTCAGAGCCTGTAGCCTGCTTCGGCTCTCTCTCTACCCCTCCCTCTCTGCCCCTCCCTCACTTGCACTCTGTCTATCTCTCAAAAATAAGTAAACATTAAGAAAAAAAGAGTCTCTTATGGTTTGCCTCCCTCTCTGTTTTTATCTTATTTTTCCCTCCCGTCCCCTATGTTCATCTGTTAAATTTCTCAAATTCCACATATGAGTGAAATAATATATCTTTCTCTGTCTAATTTTGCTTAGCATAATATCCTCCAGTTCCATCCACGTTGTTGCAAATTGCAAGATTCCATTATTTTTCACTGCTGAGTAGTATTCCACTGTATATTTATACCACATCTTCTTAATCCCTTCATAAGTTGATAGATATTTAGGCTCTTTCCATAATTTGTCTGTTGTTTATAGCACTGCTATAAACATTGGGGTGCATGTGCCCTTTCAAATCACCATTTTTGTATCATTTAGATAAATTCCTCATAGTGCAATTGCTTGTTCATAGGGAAGTTCTATTTTTAATTTTTTGAGGAACCTGCTCACTTTTCCAAAGTGGCTGCACCAGTTTGCATTCCCACCAACAGAGCAATAGGGTTCTCCTTCCTGCACATTCTTGCCAACATCTGTTGTTTCCTGAGTTGTTAATTTTAGCCATTCCAACCAAAGTGTGAGGTGGTATCTCATTGTAGTTTTCGTTTGTATTTCCCTGATGATGAGTGATGTTGAGCATCTTTTCATATGTCTGTTGGCCATCTGGATGTCTTCTTTGGAAGAGTGTCTATTCATGTCTTCTGCCCATTTCTTCATTGGGTTATTTGCTTTTTGGGTGTGTTGAGTTGGTAAGTTCTTTATAGATTTTGGACACTAACCCTTTATCCAATATATCATTTGCAAATATTTTCTCCCATTTCATCAGTTGCCTTTTGGTTTTGTTGATTATTTCCCTTGCTGTGCAGAAGCTTCTTATCTTGACGAGGTCCCAATAGTTCATTTTTGCTTTTATTTACCTTGCCTCCAGAGACATGTCAAGTAAGAAGTTGCTGTGGCCAATGTCAAAGAGGTTGCTGCCTGTTTTTTTCCTGTAGGATTTTGATAGTTTCCTGTCCCACATTTAGGTTTTTCATCCGTTTGGAATTTATTTTTGTGAATGGTGTAAGAAAGTGATCCAGTTTCATTCTTTTGCATGTTGCTGTCCAGTTCTCTCAGCACCATTTGCTCTGGAGACTTTTTTTCCATTGAATACTCTTTCCTGATTTGTCAAAGATTAGTTGGCCATTTATTTGTGGGTCCATTTCTGGGTTCTCTATTCTATACCATTGATCTATGTGTCTGTTTTTGTGCCAATACCATACTGTCCTGATGATTACAGCTTTGTAATACAGCTTAAAGTTTGGGATTGTGATGCCTCCAGCTTTGGTTTGCTTTTTCAATATTACTTTGGCTATTTGGGATCTTTTGTGATTTTTTTAAATTGAAGGCTAACATGTATAGAGTATAGGCATAAAGATCACTGATCATAGTGTATAGTTTAACAAGTTCTTATATTGATGTATAACTGTATAACCATCTGGTATCTTATTGCTGCCATAACATATTACCTCAAATTTAGTGACTTAAACAATACAAATTTATTATTTTGTCAGAAGTTCAAAACTGGCCTCACTAGACTAAGGTAAAGTTGTTGGCAGAACTTCATTCCTTTCTGGAGGCCTTAATAGAGAATCTGTTTCCTTGATTTTTCCAGATTCTAGAAGCTGCTGTGTTCCTTGGGTCATGGCTTCCTTCTGTCTTCAAAGCCAGCAACATTTCTCTGGCACTATATCCATTGTCCTATCTCTTTCTCTGACTCTCTTCTGCTTCCTTTTCCATTTATAAGGACCTTTGTAGGTACCTTGGGCCCACCTGGATCATCCAGGATAATCTCCCTATTTTAAAGTCAGCTTATTAGTGACTACAGTTTATTTATTTATTTTTGAGAGAGAGAGAAAGAGTAAGTGGGGCATGAGCAAAGAGAAAGGGGTATAGAGGATCCAAAGTGGGCTCTGTTCCGACAGCAGAGAGCTTGATGTGGGCCTCAAACTCAGGGACCATGAGATTATGACCTGAGCCAGAGGAAGACTCTTAACTGGCTGAGCCATACAGGCACCCCTGATTAGTGACTTTAAAAGTTAGTTCCAATTAGACCTTATTTCCATCTTTACTTTAATTCCCCTTTGCCATGTAACCTGACATATTCACAGGTTCTTGGGATTAGTATATAAATATCGTTTGGAGCCATAATTCTGCCTATCACAAGAAGTAGCTACTATTTTGATTTCTAGCTTCATAAACCAGTTCTGTCTTCATTTTGATTGTTTTTAAAGACACATGAAATCTACATTATGTATTCTTTTGTCTGTTTTTTTCCACTCAACATTTTTGGGATTTTATCTCTATTATGAATAGTTTGTTTTATTCTGTAATATTTCTTTATATACGTATATCACACATCATTTATCCATTCTGCTGTCAATGAGCATTTGGATTGTTTAGAGATTTTGTCTAAATGAATAATGTACAAACATTTTTGAACAAGGATGTGTGAGCACCTGCACTCATTTCTATAGAGAATGTGCCAAAGAGTGGGAGTACTTAGTTTTAAGATAGACATTTATGTTTAACTTGAGCAGGAGCTGCTATGCAGTTTTCCAAGGTGGTTTTACCATTTTACACTTCCACCAGCAAGGTAAATAAGTTCCAGTTATTCTTCAGTCTAGCCCATTTATATTCCCCATCTTTTTTCAAATCAGCCATTATGCCTGATAAAGAGGTATCTTTCTGATCTAAAGAGGCATCCCATGATGGTTTAATTTGCATTGTCCTGATAGGTAATGATAATAAGTGACTTTCATGTTTATTGTCCTTTCACATATCTTCCTTGAGGTAGTGCTTGTTTAAGTTATTTATTTTTTAAATTGAATTTATAATTTCATTATTTATATATCAGACTTTGGGAGTTTGTTATATAACCTAGATATGCATCCTCCATCAGATACATATATTGAAAATATTTACTTCTAGTCTGTGAATTGTTTTATTACTGCCTTATTGATACTGTCTAATAAACAGAAGTTTTTAATCTTAAAAAAAGTTCTTTCATCTTTAAAAAAATTAATTTTATGGTCATTGCTTTTTGAGTCCCACTTAAGACCTTTTTGCTTACCTAATAATATTAATTAAAAAAATATACATATTCTTCTAGAAGCGTATGCCTTTCACATTTGGGCCTATGATGTATCTCAAATTAATTTTTATACATGATGTGAAGTAGAGGTAGGTTCATTATTTATGGACATCTAATTGTTCATATACCACTTTTTGGAAAGACCAGCTTTTCCAAGTTGAATTGCAATGTGCCATATATTTTTTTTAAACCAATGACCTATATACTTGTGAGTATGATTTTTTAAAATATATTCTTTTGAGATAACATAATAATTGATTAATTTATAACATCAACTATATTGGTTTTTCTCTTGTGTTGGGAGTCTTGGTTTATGATTCTAATGATTTATAATTCTAATAAGATATTCCCCCTTTCATGGTGTGCATTCAAACCCAATTATTTTATATTTATGGAGAACGGAGACCACAGAAATGTGACTTTGGGTTCTTTTCTGTCAATTTTTCTACAAATTTTTTTTTTTTTTAATTTTTTTTCAACGTTTATTTATTTTTGGGACAGAGAGAGACAGAGCATGAACGGGGGAGGGGCAGAGAGAGAGGGAGACACAGAATCGGAAACAGGCTCCAGGCCCTGAGCCATCAGCCCAGAGCCTGACGCGGGGCTCGAACTCACGGACCGTGAGATCGTGACCTGGCTGAAGTCGGACGCTTAACCGACTGCGCCACCCAGGCGCCCCAATTTTTCTACAAATTTTAATAGACTTATTTTGTAGTTTCCTTAGTCTTATGATATTGATTTCCTAAAAGTAAAAAAAAAAAAAAGTGACAGGTACTAACATTCACTGAGTATTCACTGTGTTCAAACACATAGTGTTCATGGTGAATCAGGGCTCCCTCAGCACAAGTTTACAATATAAATACACATGAATACTTAAGAGCCATCATTCCATTTACTTGTTTAAACAGTCCTACTACTATATTCCTCATTCTACCAATATTATCCCTATTTTAATGGTAAATGATGAGTCTCAGGAAGATAAACTTATTTCTCTAAGTTCCTAGAGCATTAAATGTTGGTAAATTATGTGTTTTAGTCATAGTACCTTAAGATTTTAGGTTTCGAAGAAGCCCTAAAGTCTACTCCATAGAGTCATTTTTAGTCATCCACACCATCTCAGGTGGTCAAGAGGTCTTTCAAAAATAGACTGGGAACACTTCAGTGGCATGTTGCTATCTTCCCAAATAAGAATACATAACTTGGAAATTAAGAGCTTAATGTCTGGTTAAGATAATTATGAATACTGGCTCTTTCAATTAGCTCTGGATCCTTTAGTAATATAGTACATAATATATCCTTTAGTACATAGCATTTTTGAATCTCAATTTCCTTATTGGTTTTAGTGAAAAAGGAAAAGAAAAACAACCTGGGGTGCCTCGGTGGCTGAGTCAGTAAAGTGTACGAGTCTTGAGTTCAGCTCAGGTCATGATCTCACAGTTCATGGGATTGAACCCTGCTTTGGGCTCTAAGCTGACAGCGTGGAGCCTGCTTGGGATTCTCTCTCTATCCCTCTCTCTCTCTGCCCCCCCCCCACTTGTGAGTGTGCTCTCTCTCTCTCTCAAAATAAATAAATAAATAAATAATAAATAAATAAATAAATAAATAAATGTTTAAAAATTAATAATACCTATGTCACAAGGTTACCTTGAGGATCAAATGAGATAATTCCAACTTCTCTCCTAGCAGAGATCTGTATATAGTAAGTCCTATGTATATACTAGTGTTTATTTTTATTTCATCTTTGGAAAGCCCTAATTTAGAAAAAAAATTTGAATTAGAGTTTGTAGGCTTTTATGCCTGTGGGAAATTCAGAGCACAGCAGTGTCCGTCCTTGAGTTTTTGAAGCTAACCACTTGCTCCATCTCAGTCTTCTTGTACCTACGGCTAACTTCCACTTTTTTTTTTTTTTTTTTATAATTTTTTTTTTTTCAACGTTTATTTATTTTTGGGACAGAGAGAGACAGAGCATGAACGGGGGAGGGGCAGAGAGAGAGGGAGACACAGAATCGGAAACAGGCTCCAGGCTCCGAGCCATCAGCCCAGAGCCCGACGCGCGGCTCGAACTCACGGAACGTGAGATCGTGACCTGGCTGAAGTCGGACGCTTAACCGACTGCGCCACCCAGGCGCCCCTAACTTCCACTTTTTAAACTTCGAGTGTTATACTTTAAAGATGATTAGTTATTTGTGTTAAATAATTAATATTTTTTACATAAAACTCAAAGTGAATACCATAGATAGGTAACCAAAATATGTCTGTCCAATGAATGAATGAATGAATGAAGTCCCTATACCCGCTTGGTCATTATCATTTACTATCATATTGTCTCTCCATTTAATTTTAAGGCCACCATATATTCTTTAGAGAATAATTGAGCTTTTGTCATTATAGATTATATAGATAACATCTACCACTTCACCCCATAAAGATCATACTGTATTTTTATACATGTTTTAAATGCATATAGTATCTCAGATAATCCTTACAGCCTTTCAATTATATTAGATATCATTATTTCCCCTGAAAGAAAAAGAAATTGCTACTTAGAAATGTTAAGTAGTTTAAGTGGGATCTGAACCCAGATATATTTGATTTTATAGTTTAGTTTCTTAAATACAGAACATTATTAACTCTAAGATGAATTGCCAGTGAGAAAGTAATTCTAGTCACCTCTTTTATGATTGTAATGGAGAAATGTTCTGTTCCCTTGACTGATTTTTCAGTTCTTTTAGAGTATTCCTTTTCTCTTTTCATTTCTCTCACCTGATACGTCCCTCTACACTCTTGACAGGTTGTTATTAGAAACATTTCTGCATATTAACTTGAATTAACTTACTTCTACCTCATAAACCAATGTGTGAGTGACAGGTCCTTCAATACACCTGGACACATGAGATGCATCTCATCTCCACCAGTTTATGTGGGTCTGTCATACTCCATCTCACTATATTCCCAGATCCTTCTTTTTTCCTTCTCTAGAGGCTGAATATCAACTCAGCCAGCACTTTCAAGACTGTCTTTGCCCCACCTCTGAAAAAAATCATTGGCATAATCTCAAAGAGAACTCAAATGCATTATTACAAGTTGTAGTTGGATAATTCTGGGATAAATCTTCAAAGGAAGCAGACATCTGATGAAAAACAGTGACATGTGTTAGAAAGGGCACTGAGCCTGGAGTCGGGAGACCTTGATATGCATGCATACAAGTTCAGCCTTCCTGCCACTGTTGCTTCTGGGTAAGTTGTGTCACCTCTCTGAGTCTCAGATTTCATACCTCTGAAATGAAATTACAGATCGACTGAGGCAAATAAAGTGAAAGTATTCTATTTAAAAAGATCATGCCAACAGGCAATTATTGTCGTGAGAGGTGAAAAAATACATGGTTGATAGTTGGGGTAGATGATCATTCAATTTCTTCAGTAGGATTCAAGATGATTTTCTTATCTAATTAAGATTCATTTATTAATTCATAAATATTAATCAACTGATGAACTATAGAAGTAAAAAGTAATATACAAGATCAACCGCTCATATATAAAAGTAATAATAAGAAAATATAATTAATGAAAGAATAGCGCTTATAATTGTGATGTGAGCATTGAAAGATATAAGAATAAATATAACAAGAAAAATAAGACATCCTAAAGTAATACTAGTAGCTGAAGAAGAGGAAGAAAAAGAGGGATATATATGTATGTATGTATGTATACATATATTTTTTTTTCTTCTTGCATGAAAAGACACTATTTAAAAGCTGTCAAGTCATACCTAAATTTTAGAAACAGGCATTTATACTATAGATTCCAAACAAAATCTACTATAGATTCCAAACAAAATTGGGAAGACCTTAATAAAATTATTCAAAAATTTATTTGGAAGATTAAATATGCAATACTGATTCTGTTATCTTTTTAAAGACTATTAGAATAGTTAGAAAGGAGTTATATCACATGAATATTAAAAGTACTTTAGAGCAACAATAAGAAAAATTATGTGTCTTTAGTATCACAATATGGACAGACAGAAATAAAAAGGAACTTAAAAGTTATAAAACCAGACCCTAGTGTGTACTGTGATTTTGGAAATGCACAAAGTATTCACATTATTGGTTTAAAAAGAAATAGAAGGGGCGTCTGGGTGGCTCCGTCGGTTAAGCGTCCGACTTCAGCCAGGTCACGATCTCGCGGTCCGGGAGTTCGAGCCCCGCGTCGGGCTCTGGGCTGATGGCTCAGAGCCTGGAGCCTGTTTCCGATTCTGTGTCTCCCTCTCTCTCTGCCCCTCCCCCGTTCATGCTCTGTCTCTCTCTGTCCCAAAAATAAATAAACGTTGAAAAAAAAATTTTTTAAAAAGAAATAGAAAGAAATGTGTTATTCAATATCTGGTGATGCAGCTATGTCCTCCATTTGGAAGAAAAAAGTATATCTGTATAGGGGCATCATTAGGTCTTTTTTTGAATAGTTAGGCCTTACTATTACTAAAACCCCAAACATCTAGGCAAAGAATGAATGGATACTATAAGGTGAAAAGCTCCTGGAGATTACAGAAGCATAGGAGACATTCAAGTTCTAAACAGCCAGAATAAATTGATTGAACATATGATCAATATAGATTGAACATATGATCATTTATTGAATAATCCAGACAGAAAACAAATTAGTGGTGTGGAAAACAATCCAGACAGAAAAAAACTAGCCCCAGAGTGGAAAGTTATTCTGTGCCTTAATTCAAAATTATTTCTTTAATGTCTCACTCAAAAAAATCAATCTATTCCATGAGCAACTTAACTTCTTGGAAGAACAAAGGTTGGCACTCTTTAAAAGAGCCCTGTGAAATCCAGCACTGTGTGATGTAGGGTTCATAGTGCCCTGTATGCATTGAAAAGTACTATTATGTCAAGAAGCAAGAAAATGTGACACATTAAACTGGAAGAAGATCAGAAAATAGAAACACATATAGAAATAATTGAGTTAGCAGACCAGGATTTTATAACCGCTACTATAAATCCATTTAATGTGCTCAATGACTTAAAGGACAATATGGACTAAATATTGCGGGAAATGGGAGGTATTAAAAAAAAAACTAAATGGTAATTCTAAAGATGGAAAAGCAAATATAATTAAAAGAAAACACAATCCCTGATGAGATTAATAACAGATTAAATATTTGGAGGGGAAGACAAAATAAAATCAAAGAATTTGAATTCAGGGAATAGAAACCATCAAAACTTCAGTACAGAGGGCACAGCAGGAAACACAAGAAAAAAAAATGCACAGTGCTCAAGTCATTGGCTACTGTTGGAAGGCCTCAAGCAGTCTAACACACAAGTCAAAATGAGAGAAAAGAAAGGTGCAGAAAAAACATTTGAAGAAATAATGGATGAAGGTTTTCAGAATTTTAGGAAAACTATAAACTGGCATATTCAAGATGCTCAGAAAACTTAAGAAGGGTTAGACACAAAGAAAACCATACCAAGGCAATCATAAGGAAATTCCTAAAAGCCAACAATGAAGAGAAAATTCTTAAAATCAACCAGATAAAAAGACATATTACAAACACAAGAATACGTATGTTTGAAAGACTTCTCATCTGAAAATTTGCAATCTAGACCCTAATGAAATAGCACCTTTGAAGTGCTGAAAGAAAATACATACGTTGACAAAGAATTCAATACCCAGTGGAGACATCTCCCAAAATTAAGGTGAAATGCCTTTTCAAACAAGGAAAACCGAGAGCATTTTATCATCAGCTAACCTTTTCTAAAAGAAATATTAAAGATGTTTTTTAGACAGAAGGAAAATGATATGACAAAAACACGGGTTCACACAAAAGAAGGAAGCTTACCAGAAATAGGAAGTAAACTTACTCATATCTAAATGAGTAAATATTAGAAACAAACAAATTTGAGTTCTGTATTCTGGTAATGACAGAGTGCCTCGTGTAAGACTAAATGTCCATATGATAACAGTGATAAAAACTAGAAAAAAAATGATTTCAGAACCCTAGAAAGCACTTACAAACAGGAAGAAACTGGACAGGATTTGTCTCTCAAAAAAGTGGGGCAGGAGTCTTAAAAAGCCAGAGAAGAAATGAGACATTATATACATGAGAACAATAATAATAATGAAGGCTGGCATATAATCATACCAAAACAAAACAAAAAAAAAAAAGGATGCTAAAATACAATGATGTGGAATCTTGAAAATGCTTACAGAGAGGCGCCTGGGTGGCTCAGTCGATTAAGCGTCCCACTTCAGCTCAGGTCATGATCTCAAGGTTCAGGGGTTCAAGTCCCACATCAGGTTCTGTGCTGACAGCTCAGAGCCTGGAGCCTGCTTTGAGTTCTGTCTCCCTCTCTCTGCCCTTCCCCTGCTCACTCTGTCTCTTTCTCAAAATAAATAAACATTTAAAAAATCAAAAAAAAAAATGCTTAGAGAGAAAGAAGAGTACATAAAACACTGTCAACCTAGCATTCCATGTATATATACATATAAATATATTTCACAAATGAAGACAAAATGAGGACATTTTCAGATAAACAACAAATATTCTTAATAGCAGATGCACACTACAACAAGTGCTGAAATTCTTCAGACTAAGGCATATAATGCAATATAGAAATTTGGATCTATAGGGAAAATTGAAAAGCATTAGAAATAGCAGATATGTAAGTCAATATAAAACTGTTTCTTAATTTCCTTTAAATCCAATTGACTAAAGTGAAAATAATGTGACAATAATAGCAAATGAAAGGAAGGAATCTTAAATGATATTATACTGCTATAAGTTACTGTATGTAAAGTCACATATAATTATTTCAGGTTAAACTGTGATAATGAAAATATAGTATCAAAATAAATCAATAAAATTTATTATATATAATGTTATCTCTATTTATCTATCTATCTAATCTATCTATATTTCCATATTCATATCTAAAAGAGGAGATAGATGGAATATTTAAAATATATAGTGGTTGCCACAGGCTGAGAGGAGATGAACATGGGGAATTGTTGTTTAATGGGAACAGAGATTCAGCTTGGGATGATGAAATAAGTTCTGAAAGCAGGTAGTAGTGATTGTTGCACAGAAATGTGAATGTACTTGAAGTCATTGGTCTATACACTTCAAATTATGTGATGGGGGAAAACAGGGTAGTAAAGAACATAAAAGGAAAAGTGGTACATTTAAACATGAGCATAATAGGGGCGCCTGGGTGGCGCAGTCGGTTAAGCGTCCGACTTCAGCCAGGTCACGATCTCGCGCTCCGTGAGTTCGAGCCCCGCGTCAGGCTCTGGGCTGATGGCTCGGAGCCTGGAGCCTGTTTCCGATTCTGTGTCTCCCTCTCTCTCTGCCCCTCCCCCGTTCATGCTCTGTCTCTCTCTGTCCCAAAATAAATAAATAAATAAATAAATAAATAAATAAATAAATAAATAAAATAAACATGAGCATAATAATTTGATTTTGTATTAAATATTGTGTTTTGATCTACACTCAAAACACAAGGCAACAATTGTTAGATTGGAAAATGCAAGAGAGAGTAATGCAACATCGAAAATCCCCAGCTAGGCTAAAGGTAAAGAAGAGAGAAAAATACAACTGCTCAAATGAGGAATTCTAGAGAAAACTTTACTACAAGTCCTACAGAAATTGTTAAAATGATAATGTAAATAATTTTAGTTACTTAATTTGACAAGTCCATCAAGGCTCCAGAACTAACATGAGAATTGAAAGTAAACATTTTTTACAGGAACACATTTTTTTTTTATTTATATAAAGGAAAAAAATTAATGACTAAAATGTATGTCATAAAGTTCCACATATAGATGGGTTCAATAATTATTTCTAACAGTCACTGTATCAGAAATTACACCAATATTACATATGCTCTTCCTTAAAGTAGAGAAAAATTGCTTCACAAGATCACTCTAAACCTTTTTGTCAAACCTGACATTAAAAAAAAATCCATCCTAAAAATACATGTAAAAAATATTATCAAAATAACATTACACCTGGGACTTCTGGTTTCCAGTCTCTCATGTAAAAAGCTTGGAAGTTGTTACTCCATCCCAACAAATAAAAAGCTGAATAAACTGAAAAATCAAGAATTCTTCCATTTATAAAAGAAATGGGTCACAGGGCAATAGCTACCCCCCACCCTCCCACCCCGCCAAACTGGAGAGACTAATGGATGAATACAGAGGATCACAACTTGCCAGAAAGGTAGAAAACTCCAGAAACCAGTGCTGGAGTAGGAAAACCTGTACTGTAACACTACTGCTTTTCAACATCACACTGGCAATTCTAGCCGATACAATGAGCCAATAAAGGAAATACGGTGTAACAGATTGGGAAGTAAGAAATAAATCTGTCTTTGTTCATAAATGACATGGTCATCTATGCAGAAAATGCAAAAAGATTTGACACAGAAAAAAAACTACTGGAACTAATAAATGATTATAGCAAGGTTGTAGAATACGAAGCTAACATATAGACATCATTTGCTTTCCTATATATCACCAACGAACAAGTGGAATTTGAAATTAGAAACATAATAACATTTATATTATCACGCCAAAGAATTAAATACTTTGGTATAAATACAACAAAACATGTTCAATGTCTATATGAGGAACACTGTAAGACTGATGACATAAATCAAAGACGACCTAAGTAAATGGAGAGATATTCCATACTCATGGATTGGAAGATTCAATATTATCAAGCTGTCAGTTATTTCCAACTTGATCTGTAGATTCAACAAAATCCCAGTCTAAATCCCAGCACATTATTTTGTGGATATTGACAAGCTGATTCTAAGGTTTATATGGAGAGGCAAAATACCCAGAATAACTAACTCAATATTGAAAGAGAACAAAGTTGGGGGACTAGCTACTCAACTTCAAGACTTACTGTGGAGCTGCAATAATCAAGAGAGTGTGGTTTTGGAAAAAAATAATAAAGAGATAAATGGAACAGAATAGAGAGCCCCCAAATGGACTCATATATAGCCAACTGATCTTTGATAAAGGAGCAAAGGCAATACAATGAAACGCAGTCTTTTCCACAGATGGTACTGGAACAATTGGACATCCATATGGGAAAAGATGAATCTACATGTAGACCTTACACAAAAAATAACTCAAAATATATCACAGACCTAAATGTAAAAACAAAACTATACACCTCTGAGAAAATGACATGGGAGAAAATCCATATTATCTAGGATTTGGGAGTGACATTTTAATACAACACCAAAGGCATGCTCCATGAATCAAAGAATTGGAGAAACTGGGAAGGTGGTGGAGTAGGAAGACCCTAAGCTCACTTGTCCCATCGATACAGCTATGTAACACTCACATCAGTGTAAATAACCCAGAAAATGACCCAAAGACTACCAAAACAAACTCTAGAACTAAAGGAAGAGAAGAGGCTACATTGAAGAAATTATAAAGGATGAAGATGCAGTTTTGGAGGAAAATGGGCCATGGCCTTCCAAGGTGGGGAGGGAGCTAGTGGCATGGTGAAGGGACAAATAGCCAGCAGAGAGACAGCAAGGAGGGAGCAGTTTGAAAAATGCCAGGAGCAGATGGGAGGGAGAGTCATTTACTCATCTCAGAGCATGGCCCGGAGAGACAGGGGTCATGGGGACATCCCTTCAGGAACAAAACAGCTGGTAGGAACCATTTCCCTCCCTTCCAGTGCAGTGTCCACACTCACTACCTAGCCTGCTTACAATAAGCCTCACCCCCACCCAACTTCCATTGATCCCCCTTTCCCTGTCATGCTTGCCTCAGTTTCAGTCACTGTGGGCTTCCTCCCCCAGAAGACCCACACAAACCCCACCAACATATCATCTCCTGACACACATGTTTTATAGGCCCTCAGTTCCAGTGATAGCAGCAGGGTCAGCAGGTCTCATTTCACAAGCAGACCAACACACACCTTGTGAAATTGCATCCCACCTGGCTGGGGGCCAAACACTTCTCACAACAAAGAGAAAGCCTCTGCAGATAACCAGACTGAAGAAAAAACAACCAGGACTCAACATCGGAGCACATGCAACACACATAAGAAACACTACCTGAAGCACAAGGGACACTGCACTCAAGGCACTATAGGACCTCTTCTTAATAAAGCCAGGAGATGTAGCTGACATTCCTAATACACAGAAATAGACACAAAAAGGTAGACAAAATGAGGAGACAGAGGAATATATATTAAATGAAAGGATAGACAAAACCACAGCCACAGTCCTAAGTGAAATGGATATAAATAATATGCTGAATAGAGAATTTAAAGTAATTATCATAAAGATACTCAATAGACTTGAGAAAAGAGTGGAGGACATCAGTGAGACCCTTAACAAAGAAACAAAAAAGAACCAGTTAGAGCTGAAAAACACAATAAATGAAATAAAAAAAAAACACCTGATGGAAAAAATAACAGGCTAGAAGAAGCAGAGGAATGAATTAATGACCTGGAAGATAGAGTAATGGAAAGTAATCAAGCTGAACAATTGAGAGAAAGAAGAATTAGGCAAAATGGGAATAGACAGGGTACTCAGTAACTCCATCAAGCATAATAACATTCCCATTATAGGGATCCCAGAAAAAGAAGTGAGAGAAAAGGAGGCACAGAATTTATGTGAAGAAATAATAGCTGAAAATTTGTCTAATCTGGGGAAGGAAACAGATATCCAGGTCCAGAAGGCACAGATGTATCCCAACACAATCAATCCAAGGAGATCCCCACCAAGATACATAGTAATTAAAATGGCAAAAATTAGTGCTAAAGAAAAAAAATTTAAAGCAGTAAAAGAAGACAGTTATGTACAAGGGAGACTCCATAAGGTTATGAGAAGATTTTTCAGAAGAAATTGTGCAGGCCAAAAGGGAGTAGCATGATGAATTCAAAGGCTGAAAGGAGAAAATCTGCAGCCAAGAACACTCTATCCAGCAAGGCTATCACTCAGGAGAGAGAAAAATTCCCCAAACAATCAAAAGTTAAAGGAATCATGACCACTAAACCAGCACTACGAGAAATGTTAAAGGAGACTCTCTGAGTGGAAAGGAAAGACCATAAGCAAGAGTCAGGAAAATAGAAAGCACAAAAGTAGTAAAAATAAGTATATCTATAAAAATTAGTCAAGTGACTCACAAAATAATGCAAAATATGACACCAGATATCTAAAATGTGGGGAGGAAAGGAATAAAGCATGAGTTCAAACTTAAGCAACCATAAGTTTAATGTAGGCTGCTATATGTAGAAGATGTTATATACAAACCTAATGGTAACCACAAATCAAAACCAGTAATAGATAATGCAAAAAATAAAGTGAAAGTAATCCAAGTTTATCACTAAAGAAAGCCAACAAACCATGAAAGAAAACAAGAGAAGAAAGAATCAGAGAAAAACTTCGAAAATAACCACACAACAAATAACAAAATGGCAATAAATACATATCTGTCAATAATTACTTTGAGTGTAAATGGACTAAACACTCTAATCAAAAGACACAAGGTGGTAGAGTGGATTAAAAAAAAAAAAAACAAGATCAATTTTTATGCTGCCTACAAGAGACTCATTTCAGACCTAAAAATACCTGCATATTGAAAATTAGGAGCTAGAGAAATATTTCTCATGCACATAGATGTAAAAATAAAGCTAGGGTAACAATACTTACATCCAACAAATAGATTTTAAAACAAAGACTGTGACAAGATACAAGAAAAGGACACTAAATAATAACAAAGGGGACAATCCAACAAGAAGATATGACAGTTGTAAATATTTTTACACCTAATGTGGAAGATCCCAAATACATAAAACTGTTAACAGCAAACATAAAGGAACCAATCAGTAGTAATGCAATAATAATAGTAGAGGACATTAACACCACACTTATATCAATGGACAGATCCAAACAAAATCAACAAGGTAACAGTGGTTTTAAATGACACACTGGACCAGATGGATTTAACAGATATATTAATACCATTCCATCCTAAAACAACAGATTGCACATTCTTTTCAAGTTCACATGGAACATTCCCCAGAATAGACCACATATTGGGCCACAAGACAAGTCTCAACAAAATCAGAAAGAGCGAAGTCATACCATGTATCTTTTCTGACCACAACACTATGAAACTGGAAATCAACCATAAGAAAAAACCTGGAAAGAGCACAAATACATGGAGGTTAAATAACATGCTACTAAACAATGAATGGGTCAACCAAGAAATCAAAGAAGATATCAAAAGTTACATGGAGAGAAATGAAAATGAAAACACAACAGTCCAAAATCCTTGGGATACAACAAAAGCAATTCTAAGAGGAAAGTTTCTAGCAATACACGTCTATCTCAAGAAGCAAGAAAAATCTCAAACAACCTAATCTTATGCCTAAAGGAGGTAGAAAAAGGAGAACAAACAAAACCCAAAAGCATCAGACAGAAGGAAATAATAAAGATTATAGCAGAAATAAATGATATATAAACTAAAAAAAAAGGTAATTAAAACCAGGAGCTGTTTCTTTGAGAAGATCAACAACATTGATAGACCTTTAGCCAGACTCTTACAAATAAAGAGAGAGAGAGGGAGGGAGAGAGAACTCAAATAAGAAAAATTATAAATGAAAAAGGAGAAATGACAACCAAGACTACAGAATTACAAACAACTGTAAGAGAATATTATGAAAAATTATATGCCAACAAATTGGACACCTAGAAGAAATAAATACTAGAAACATATAACCTACCAAACCAAAGCAGGAAGAAATATAAAAATTGAACAGACTGATTAGCAGTAATGAAATTGAATCACTAATCAAAAAACTCCCAACAAACAAAACTCTGAGACTAGATGGCTTCACAGGTGAATTCTACCAAACATTTAAAGAAAAGTTAATGTCTATTCTCAAACTATTCCAAAGATGGAAGAGGAAGGAAAACTAACAAATTCATTCTATGAGACCAGTAATACCCTAATACAAAAGCTAGATGAAAAGACACCACAGTAAAAGTCAACTAGAGGCCAATATCTCTGCTAAAATAGATGCAAAAATCCTCAAGAAAATACCTACCAAATTGAATCCAATAACACATTAAAATAGTCATTCACCTCGATCAAGTGGTATTTATTCCCAGAATGTAAGGGTGGTTCAATATTTGCAAAAAAGTCAGCATGATACACCACATCAGTGAGAGAAAGGATAACCATAGGATCATTTCAATAGAAGCAGAGGATACATTTGACAAATTACAACATCCATTCGTAATAAAGACCCTCAACAAAGTAGGTGAAGAGGGAACATACCTCAGCACACCTCAGCCCACAGACAACATCATACGTAATAGGGAAAAACTAAGCTTTTCCCCAAGATCAAGAACAAGATAAGGATGTCTACTCTCATCACTTTTATTCAATATAGTGTTAGAAGTCCCAGTCACAGCAATCAGACAAGAGAAGAGAAGGGAATACAAGGCATCCATAGTGGTAAGGAAGAAGTAAAACTTTCATTATTTATGGATGACATGATACAATATATAGAAAACCCTAAAGACTCCACCAAAACAACTACTAGATATGATAAATGAATTCAGTAAAGTCACAGGATATAAAATTAATTTACTGAAATCTGTTGCATTTCTATGCACTAATAATGAAGCCAGAAAAAGACAAATTAATAAAACAATGCAATTTACAATTGCACCAAAAATAATAAATACCTAGGAATAAACTCAACCAAAGAGGTGAAAGATTTATACACTGAAAACTATATAACATTGATTAATGGAATTGAAGATGACACAAACAAATGGAAAGACATTCCATGTTCGTGGATTAAAAGAACAAATGTTAAAATGTCTATACTGCCCAAAGGAATCTACAGATTTAATGTAATGTCTATCAAAATACCAACAGCATTTTTCACAGAACTCGAACAATCAATACTAAAATTTGTATGGAACCCCTCATAGCCAGAACAAACTTGAAATAGAATAACAAAGCTGGAGATATCACAATTCCAGACTTCAAGTTATATTACAAAGCTATAATAATCAAAACAATATGGTACTGGCACAAAAATAGATACATAGATCCACAGACCATAATAGAAAGCCCAGAAATCAACCCACAATTATATGGTCAGTTAATCTTTGACAAAGGAAGCAAGAATATACAATGGAAGAAGACAATCTCTTCAACATATGGTGTTGGAAAAATTGGACAGCTACATGCAAAGGAATGGAAATGGACCACTTTCTTTCACCATAAACTCAAAATGGATCAGAGACCTAAATGTAAGACCTGAAACCACAGAAATCCTAGAAGAGAACATAGGCAGTAATTTTTTTTTTAAAGTTTTTTTTTTTTTTTTTTAATTTTTGGGACAGAGAGAGACAGAGCATGAACGGGGGAGGGGCAGAGAGAGAGGGAGACACAGAATCGGAAGCAGGCTCCAGGCTCTGAGCCATCAGCCCAGAGCATAGGCAGTAATTTATGTGACATTGGCTGTAACAGTATCTTTCTAGATATGTCTCTTGAGGCAAGGGAAATAAAAGCAAAAATAAACCATGGGGGCTACATCAAAATGACAATAAAGGGTTAGTATGTGAAATATATAAAGAAGTAATACAACTCAACACCATAAAAACAAATAATCCATTTTGAAAAATGGGCACAAGACATGAATAGACATTTCTCCAAAGAAGACATACAGATGGCCAACATACACATGAAAAGATGCTCAACATCATTCATCACCATGGAAATGGAAATCAAAACCACAATGAAATATCACCTCACACCTGTCAGAATGACTGAAGTCAAAAAATGCAAGAAATAACTGTTGGCGAGGATGTGGCGAAAAAGGAACCCTTGTACACTGTTGGTTGGGAATGCAAACTTGTGTAGCCACTGTGAAAAACAGTATGGAGGTCCTCAAAAAATTAAAAATAGAACTACCCAAGATCCAGGAGTTGCACTACTGGGTATTTGTCCAAAGAATATGAAAACACTAATTCAAAAAAACAAAAAACAAAAACAAAGAAAACAGGCATCCCTGTGTGTTGTAGCATTATTTACAATAGCCAAATTATGGAAGCAGTCTAGGTATCCATTGAAAGATGAATGGATAAAGAAGATTTAGTGTGTATATATATATATATATATAATGGAATATATATATATGTATAATGGAATATATATATAATGGATAGTATATATATGTATATATATAATGGAATATTATATATATATAATGTATATATACATTATATATATGTGTGTATATATATATATAATGGAATATTATTCAGCTATAAAAAAGGATAAAATTTTGCCATTTGCGACAACATGGATGGAGCAAGAGTGTAAAATACTAAGAGAAATAAGCCAGTCAGAGAGACAATTACCATATGATTTCACTCATATGTGGAATTTTAGAAAGAAAACAAATCAAAGGAGAAAAAGAGATAGACAAACCAAAAATCAGACTCAGGCTGGGAAGATGGGTTAGGGGTTAGGTGAAACATATATAGGGGATTAAGAGTACGCTTATACTGAATGAGTACTGAGTAATACAAAGAACTGTTGAATCAATATGTTGTATACCTAAAAGTAATATAATGCTGTATATTAACTACAATGGAATTACAGTTAACAAAGAAATGGACCAAAGACCTTAACAGATACCTCAGCCAAAAAGATGTACAGATGGCAAGCAAGTAAGCATACAAAAATGTGCTCCACAGCAGATGTCATTAGTGAAACACAAATTAGAACAAGTACACACCTATCAGAATGACCAAAATCTAGGACCCTGAAAATACCAGGTGCCAGTAAGGACGTAGAATAATAGACGTTTCATTGATTGCTGGTGGGAATGCAAAATGGTACAGCCACTTTGGAAGACAGTTTGATGATTTCTTATAAAACAAAACAGTCTTTCCATATGACCCAGCAATCATGCTCCTTGGTATTTGCCTAAAGGGGTTGAAAACTTTTGTTCGCATTAGAACTTGCATACAGACGTTCATATCAGGTTTATTTTTTAATTCTCAAAACTTGGAAACAAGGAAGATATTCAGGTGAGTGGATAAATAAATTGTAGTACATCCAGGCAATGGGATATTATCCAGTACTAAAGGAAAATGAGCTATCAAACCATGAAAAGGCAGAAGGATCTTAAATGCATATTGTTAAGTGAAGCAAACCAATCTGAAAAGGCTATATACTGTATGATTCCAACTATATGACATTCCCTTAAAGGCAAAACTGTAATATAGTAAAGACAGTGGTTGCCAGGTGTTACAGCAAGGGAGGGATAAATAGGCAGAATACAGCGGATTTTTCTGGCTGTGAAACTACACTGAACGATGCTCTAATGATGGATACATGTCATTATACATTTGTCTAAACTCATAGAATGTACAACACCAAGAGTGAATCATGTCAGCTGTGGACTTTGAGTGACAATGATGTGTCAATGTAGGTTCATCAACTAACAAATGTACCACTCTGGTGGGAGATTTTTATAATGGAGAGGCCATACATGTGTGAGGGCAATGGAGATATGGGAAATCTCTTAACCTTGAGCTCAATTTCGCTGTGAGCCTAAAACTAGCCTAAAAAACAAACTCGGTTAAAAATATCATCAAACCTAACCTAATGATATATAAAAAAGATAACACATCATGACCAGGTGGAGTTTCCCTAGGAATATGTCTGTTTCAATATATAAAAATGAATCTGTGGAATTTATCACATCAAAAGAAAGAAAAAGAAAAAAAGTGCATATCTTTATCTCATGAGTGCAGGAAAGATCATCTGGCAAAATTTAAGGAGAACTTATGATTATAATAACAATTTTAACTAAAATAGAAATAAAAAATATTTCAGCTGGATTGTTAAAATCAAAGTGGTAACATCATACTTAATGGTTAAGTGTTATATACACCCTCCAAGAGTTTGGGAGCATGTCAAAAATATCTGTTTTCACCACTTCTATTTAAACTTGTGTTGGAGATCTTTTGCAGTGACTTCAGGCATGGAAAAGAAATAAAAGGCATAAAATTTAGAAAGAAAACATGAAAGTACTTTTGTTCACTGAGAATATGATATTAACATAGAAAATTTTAAGGAATTTATGAATAAACTGCCAGAACTAATATGTGAATTAGACAATTTTGCAGAATACAAGTTCATCGTACAAAAGGTTGCATTTCTCAACACTAGCAACAAATCATTGGGGAAGTGAATTTTAAAAGATTACTTATAATTAGCATCAAAATATAAAATAATTAGGAATCACTAAATTCTACTCATGAAACCAATATTACACTATATGTTAACTAACTAGAATTTAAATAAAAACTTGAAATAAAAAAAAGAATAAGTGTAATGAAAACTGGGGAAGACCTTTACAGTGAAAATCAAAACACACTGCAGAAAGAAATAATGAACAACCTAATAAATGAAGAGATACATCATAATAATTAATTTTAAAACATAATGTTCTTAAACATCCAATCTCTGTCAGTAGATCCATAGAATCACTACCCTACCAGTCACATTTCCAGTAGTTCTATAGAAACTGACAAGATCATTCTAAAAATTAGAAAGACAACCTGGTATAGCCAACACAGTCTTGAAGAACATATTTGTAGGATTTATTTTAAGATTTACTATACACCTACAGTAATTAAGATACTGTCTTATTAGGAATAGATAAATGAATTTATAGAACAGAGGGGAGCATCTAGACATAATCTGCCTGTATTTGGTCAGTTGATTTTTTTAGGAATACTAAGCATCAAAGTCATGTAGATAATTCAGTAGGAAAACACAATTTCTTTTGAAAAATTGGAACCAGAATCATAATATATCAATACAGAAAAAAATGAGCCTTGACTCCTACCACATACCACACACACAATATTATTTTGAGATAAATCTTAAAGCTAAGTACAAAATCTGAAACTATAAAACTTCTAGAGAATAAAAAGAGAGTATCTTCATGATCTTGGGTAGGCAAATATTTCCTGGGAATCAAAAGCATTAATCAAAAAAGATACATTGAATTTCATTAAATTAAATCCTGTTGGGTCTTAAAAGATATCATTTTTAAAAATAAAAGTACAAGCCACAAGCTGGAAAAAATATTCATTTTAAAGGACCCATAGTCACAATATATAAATAATTCCTTTAGCTCAGTAATAAGATATAAATAATCCAATAAAATAGGCACAAGACTTTATGAATTAAAAAATGAAGTGAAAATATGCTCAACTACACCCCTGAGATACCACTATGCACCCATTAAAATGGCTAAATTCAAAATGACTACTACTGAATGTAGATGATGATGTAGAATTACTGAATTTCTATTATCGATGGAAAGCAAAATGGTTCCAACACTTGGGAAAATGTTTTTGAACAATCCAAATTGAAAATTTGGGGAAAAATTTTGAGTTTCTTATAAAGTTAAAAATTTATCCAGTGGTTCCATTACTTGACATTTTACCAAGATAGATGAAAACGTACATCTACAAAAATATTTATATTAGAATATCCATAGCTTTATTCCTAAGTAGAAAAAGACTCAGAGCAACCCAAATGCCTATTAACGAGAACAAATTCTAATATACTCATGCAATGGAATAGTACACAGCAATGAAATAGAACAAACTAATGATGCATGCAAAAAAAAGAAAAAAGGGAAAATCTCAAAAACATTATGCTGAATCAAAAAACTAAAAGTCAGATACCAAAAATATACATGCTCCACTATACCATAAGTTATGAACTTAAAGAGTAGACAAACTTGGGATGCTTGGATGGTTCAGTCAGTTAAGTGTCTGACTCTTGGTTTTGGCTCAGGTCACGATTGCACCGTTTGTGATTCAAGCCCCACCTTAGGCTCTGTGCTGACAGCACGGAGGCTGCTTGGGATTCTCTCTCTCCTGCTCTTGCTCTGCGTCTCTCTCACTGGTACATGCTCTCTCTGTCTGTCTGTCTTTTAAAATAAATAAACTTAAAAAAAAAAAAGAGTAGACAAACTTTTCTATGATAATGGAAATCATGACTCCAAGGGAATTCCAAAGGAATAGGAAGGAATTTTGACAGTAATGGTAGCAGGGAATTCCAAAGGAATAGGAAGGAATTTTCACAGTAATGGTAGCAAGGGACTATATTTTTCTCAAAATCTATTGAATTGTATATTTGTTCATTTTATGTAAAATTCACATCAATATAATAAAAGACAAAAATTATATTATTTAATGTGTTCTTAAGGACAAAAAGAGCCAAGATTATATTTCTCACAAGTCTTCCTACAATCTCCTTTAGAAAAGGTCAATTAGAAAAGGTCTAATAAACCCTTCCATATTTATCAGGCTAGAAGATGTCCACCCATGATAATCTTTCCTGTTTCCCAAAGTTCAACTATTTCAGTAACCCCATAGAGTATGAATTCAACCATAGCCATGGTACTTGATATGACTCTGGATTGAATTTTGAATATACCAGCTTTATCATTCGGGGGAACAATGATTGAGTCTGAAAACAAATGTGATATTTGATGATAATTAGAAATTATTTTTATTTTATTGTATATGACAACAATATTCAGGGTTTATAGAGAATGTTCTTTTTAAGAAATGCATTCTAAAATATTATGGGTGAAATGGAATAATATTATATTTATTGTATATTAACACATTTAAGCAAAATCATACAAATTAAATATGACAAAATATTAATTATCAAATCTTAGTGGTGGCTATAAAGACATTGGTTGTACTTTCCTCCCTGATTTTTTATAGGTAAGATGAAAAACAAAATAAAATTCAAAAATTAAAAGAAAAGGTACCTTTTATCTCAACCTATTCTAATTATTGTATGTCCTTTCTTCCCTCCACAAAGGGCAAGTTGGACCGAGGATCATAACAGCAAGCCCCTCCCCCAGAATGTATGTCCTTTGGAACTAGCTTATATAAATGCTTCAGTAATCCATTTCTTTCAAAATTCAAAGTACCATCAATGAAATTTTAAAATTCCCATTTTTATGTATGATATTGGGTTTCCCTTTTTACCGTCACCTCTAGGAAACTCAAACGTAAGCATTATGTATCATTTCAGTACCTTTACCTCAGCTCACTGTTCTTCATGGAGACAAATATTGGAATCATTCTGAAATTTCTAAATTTTTCTTTCCTTCAATGATTCTGAATATAATTCTCAGAAAAGGGATGTTCTTTTCTTGATAGAAGAACACGTATCTTCAGAAAGTTACTTCTCAAGTGACTCTAGTATTCCAGTTCCATTTTCTCCCTGGTTCCTGGTCAAGAACTTCATAAGTTTTATATAAATTTTCTGGACCTGTATCCCTTATTTGCTGGCTCATATTTATTTCCTTTTGAAATTTGATTATATTAAGTGTAGGTTTCTACTGCGAGCTGCCCTACTTCTCTGTAGAAATGAATGATATAATGAAGGAATACATGAATCGGTAATTCAGTGAGTCAGTGAATGAATGATTGAGTGAGCAGGTCTATGATTCTTATATTTCTTCTTGAGCTCTAAAAGAGTGTTATCCCTCCTATCTATGCAAAATGAAGAATTTTGACCAGCATAGTTAACAGATGAAAACTATGTGAAATGATAATCACTATTCTAAATTAGCTTTATTGTATACCACATATAGCCAACAGTATCAGACTCAGAAAATCATTTCTCCTAGATGATGTAATACTTCTGTCCTGGTTTTCCTTGTCATTGGTTTCTCTGTTTCCCTGATGAAACTTTTTTCTGGTTTCTGCTACAGTGAGAGCTGCCTTCTTCACTAGGGTTTCTGTGTTCATCTGAAGGGTACATAGATTCTCTTTTCTCCCTGAAGATGTTTAATGGCAGGCTAATGCTGGGCAGTCTTTCATTTGTAATCAGTATTACAATCAGGAAGCTTCAGCCTGACCACTGCCATGAGCTCCACTGCATTGATCATCCCCTTCAAAGCCAGTGATCAGGAAGAGTGCCATTTCTCAGGAACAACCAAAATATCCTTTAAGTGTATTTGAAATACACCAGAGATGAAGCTATTGGCCGATGAATAAGAATTTTTATTTACTGTGATCTTCTCTGTAGCAGGATGGATGAATTTACGTTTTGCATTTCTTCCTCCCAAATAAAGCTTCAGACAAGGCATTTGGCAGATGGTGACAGTCTGAGAATTTCCTTGTGGAGTGCAAAGAGCACACATGATTTGGTGGTGTTACAAGGTAGACTTACTCAATGTAGTGGAAGAAAAGTATCTTGCTAAGACTCCCTGATGGATTAATTTGGACCAAGATCATTCCAATAGATAATGATGGTCCAAGAGTCTACCCAGATCCTCCCAAAGGAGGCAGTGAAGAGTGGCAATTGAAAGCACTTGTTTTGAACGCAGATGAACTTATATCTAAATCCTGATTTTGTCAGTCGAACCTTTCTAAAGATAGATCGCTTTTCCTCTTTGAACTCCAGGTCATAAGAACCTAATAAATAAGAACCCAACACATCGTAATAGTGGCAGTAGTAATAATTAATAATATACAGTGATACATTAACAATTAGTAATAAGTAGTTAATTGTAACAATTCTAATAATACAATTCTTGAGTTCATTTTGGTCACATTGAAGATACGAAATGAATTTCATCTTCACTCTGTATTCATATATCTATAGTCTAGCTAGAGAGATAAAGCATGTGATATCTGCCTTCTACAGCAATTGGGGATTAAATGAGATAATGCGTGTGAAACTCAGTACAGTGCTTGACAACTGTATCTATGGTCCATAACTATAACACATTTTGGCAAATGTTAACCTCAAAAAGATATTCAAATAATGTGGCTTGGGGAGTCAGAAGGCAAACAATAGCTTCCCACTTAAACAATTAAAGGGGTAAGAGGGATATGATATGCACAGTGGACGAAGAAGGGAAGAAGTAGACATTATATTTAGAGATGCAGGTTGAAGGGAGTTAGTGTTGCATTGATGAGCAGCAGTAGCATGCAGGAGTTTTCATGGCAGAGACTAGCAATTTAAAGGACAGAACCCCCAAGTTTAAGAATACCATTATTTTATACTTGAATAGGTATTTGAAGTTCACAAGGATTTTTCACACTTATTTTCTCATCGAGTACTCACAAGTTGAACAAATTTACTGTCCCCATTTTCAGATGAAGAAACTAAGACCTGTGACCTTGAGGACTTTGTTCAAGTTTACCAGACTCAACGTGACAGAGTCATGCTTTCGCCTTCCAGTACAGTGCTGGTCCAGTGTGTTTCCTTGAAACAGAGCTGCTCTCCTGAAGCATGCTAACTAGAAATGACAGCCAGCATTGATATGAATCTTTTAGTGATGGCAGGATACCAGCACATGATGGTATCTCCAAAATGAAATATTAGCTGAGCCATGGGCTTTCTGTTTAAGGGCTGCCTGGAACCACAGGCAATACAGAGAATGAAAACAGCAAATTGAAAACAAATTCCATACCTCTTGCACGAGTTTGCAAAAGCTATCTACACATGGGGAGTGAGTAATAAGTTTTCTACTGTCTGTTAGCAATGATGGGCCTGAACACTAAGTGGTAGACACTCCATTTCACTTTGAAATCAACTTTAATTTGCATTTAGAGCCAACTTTCATACATTTCATGCTTTGAATTAACCTGTGGACACACATCTATGGGTAATTTTTGCATTACGCCTTTATGGGAACCTCAGTTTATCCTTTAGTAACAATAAGATTGGATTGCATATTCTTTAAAGCTTTTTCCTTCTGTGCTGGTTACATTCTAGGTCCTTGTCATTACAATATAATTAAATTTTCTAGCCTGGGATACTATTTTTTTTTTTTTTTTTTAATGACTGAACTGAGATCTCTTTGCCTTTTGAAAAATTAGTTCAAAATGCCTTGCCACATACCATGGAAATTGAAAGTCCTTGCCAGGTTTTCTGCAAATTCCTAAGGAAGCTAGAGTATGAAACAAGAAATAACTTTGCTCTCATGGCCATTAAGATAGCCTGATTAAGTTTATGACTTACCTTGCCACCCTGCATTTTCAGATTCTGGTTCATCCTGCACTATCACAGACTAAAAATAATACAGCCATTTTTTTTCAAACTCTACCACCAAAAGCCATTGGCCCAAAGTATTTCCCTTTTTTTCAATGATTCTATTTATGTTATTCTCGCATCATGATGGTACATGTCCTAAGGGCCTCACTTTCACCTAGGCCTCACCCCCAAGAAATTTGCCGGGCACATTTATTTAAAAAAAAAAAAATCCCAACCCTTAGGGAAGCTCTGCAGCAAATTTTAAAGATATTAACATTTCCCTTCACTACAAATCCATTTGGTACTTAACAAGAAGCATGGACTCTGACAGCTGGTTGTTGAACAGATAAAACTTTCTGTGAACATTTTCCATGTCATTAAGTGTTCTTCCACAGCATAATTTTTAATGGCCATGGAGCATTTAAACATATGCCTGCCCTATAATTTATTTAACTGATCCTTGATTGTTGGACAATTGGGTTGTTTTTCAAAACTCATGTATTTTAGAGCTTTACTATATTTTAAATTTGACAAGTGATAGGAGAAAAAAATGCCATTCCAGAGTTGTTGTATTGATATACATTTCTTTTTGTTTACTTGTAAATAAATGCAAACACTTTCCTCATCGATTGATTATTTAAATTTTACCTTTCCATCCCATCAGACAATCTTGTTGGCTCTGGTGCCGAAATATGTACTCAGTCTCTCTATTTCATTCCCGTTCCACTGCTTTCACCTGGTTCTAAACAACTATTTCACGTGAACTGCTGAAATCACCTTCTAACCCAGCTGTCTGCACCCATAGTTGTCTTCCTGCAAGGGATTCTCTTCTCAAAAGACAAATCAGATAATGCTCACTCCTGCTTAATACAGTTGATTAGCTTCCCATTCCACTTAGAACACAATCCAGACTGTACCACAGCCTTCAAGGTTCTAAGTGGTGTGGACCCCCCCAACTCTCTCATCTCTGACCCATATTTATTGCTCAACCCCTTCATTCCCTATCCTTCTGCCACACTAGCTGTCTTTCTGTTAAAGAAAAAAAATAATGACAATGCCAAGGTCACCCCTGATTTAGTGCCTTTATACTTGCTTACCTCTCCATCTGGATTGTGATTTCCACCCCCATTCCCAGGTCTTCATGGGGCTGGCTTTGTCTTATCTTTTGGATCTCTACTCAAGCACTGTCTTCTCACAGAGAAATTTCTCTAACCACCTGATCAGAATTAGCCTTTTTCACCTCTTGGGAGCTAAGATCAACATGGGCAAAGCTGCTAAGATGTACATGTTTCTTTGTGCTTTCTTCGGATGGTGAGCAAAGGAGGAGAGGGTAGTAATGAGAGATTGGGCTAGGCAACAACTCAGAGGCCAGATAATAGAGAGTCTTACAGATCAGCTAAATAGCTTGCATTTTATTCTTTGAGAATCTAGGTAGTGTTCTTCAGACCTCCATATAGTTTCATTCAACCATCATTTATTATTTTATAAATAATTTTTTAAAGCATACTGTCAACTAAGCACTAATAAATGCTAGGGATGTAAAGTTATCTTTGACTTGAAGGGGGTTTCAGTTATAATTCAGAACCTAAAATACTCAATATCCCCAAGCACATGTTAGAATCCTGAACCACATGTTCTCCCAACCCCCTGTAGATTGTGATCCATTAAGGAGACATCTCCTAAGTGAAACAGTTAAGATACATCATATTTGGATGCCTGAAAGCCTCCTAACCTACGAAGTTCTGCTTCTCTCACATCTCACATCTTAATAACTCCCCTAGCCGTCTTTTAGCTAAACCCAGCAAATGAGTATACTAAAGTCCTTGGCCAAGATAAAAGTCTCACCCAAAGATCCCATAGACACAAACTTCAACTTTCTCACCAAAAGTCTCCTTCCACCTGTAGCCAGTGGTAGAAAGAGGTGGGGAATTACTGAGGGGAGAACTGTCAGGTTTCATCTTTGTCCTTCTGATAGGGGAAGAGGCCTTGCACATCAATGAACATGCCGTCTGATTGACTGTATTTCTACTCTGGGTGTCCCGGAGATGGAAGGTGTCAGTTTCCATCTCTTTGATTCATCACTGCAGCATGTTTGAGAGGAGATACGGGGCCTCATCACATTTCTTTCCCATCTCTTTTAATTATATTCAACAGAGGAAGACAAGTCTTATCTCCCCATAAGCAAGATGCTTTCACCATTATGATACTGTTTGCTTGCTCTTCTGGTTTGGGGGCAAAGCTCCGTTCTGTCATTTTTGACCCATCAAGGTTAAGTAGAATTTTTTTGTTTTTGTTGTTTCTAACAGACATTGGAACAATATAACTTGGAAAATCTATACATATGTCTCAGTAGCTAGCTGCTGGTTACCTTGGTTACTTCCTAAAGCTAATATTAATTAATTCTTTCATTGAATGCACTCCTTACTTAAGCATGTATTCTAGAGAAGATATTCTCAAAATTTTTTATGCCATGAACATCTTTGATAGTCTAGTTAAGCCTATGGAATCCTTCTGTAAGAGATTAAAGATGGCCACAGTTTTTTGCCACTTCTTCAAACATGACCAGGGGAATATGTTGCCTTCCCTACAATCTGAGTTTGCCTTAAGGGCTCATGAGTAACCAAGACAAAGGAGGTGAAATGACACTTCATGGTATGAAAAGCCAGGTCAGAAGTCTTGTTTCTTTTGCTTTGATCTCACAGGCTATTCTCTTACTGAATACTAACTCTAGAGATGCTTCTGTTTCCCAACTCACCCATTAAGATGTGAGAGGCCCATGGGTCTGGGTGAGGTAAATGGGTAGGCCACCCAATTTGAACTCCCAACCATCTTGGGTATCTAGCTCAGCTTAACCTGATGATGTCTGCAACCCCAACCAACACTGAACTGTAACCACCTAAGAGATCACATACTGTGTCTGCTTACCCAGACCCTTCTCAAATTCCTGATCCACAAAATCATGAGAAAATAAAATGGCTATTGTAAATTGACAAATTTTAGGATTACTTGTTACTCAGCAGTTGCTAACCAGAATACCTTCTTAGAGTAATCTTTCTTTTTACATGCATGAAATAAAACTCATAATTTTATTAAAAAACTAATTATATCAAAATTGTTTTAAGATACTTCTTTAGAAATTTGATTTTGAATAGTTAAGCCTATTTATTGTTAAGTCCTTAACAAGAACTTGTAGTAGATCTATAGCTATTCTAATTTTGAATCAGTGCTGAGCAAAAAATGAAAGTATAAACTATCTGCTGAAATTTTAATCATATGTAAAAATATGTAATTTCTAATGGTGAAAAAATTGTAGGTATTATTAAACTCACTGTTTGCTGCCGAATGGAAGGGCTTACTAAGTTCCGTTAGACTTTAGTGAAAGTAAATATTTTTCCATACATATTTCCTGATCTCTTGGGGTATCTTTGAATATGAGATTAAGAAACACTTCTGTAGATTTTTCTCTTTCAGGTGTTTTTTTTTATACACTTCTTTCCAACTGGAATAAACTTGCTCCTATGAATATTCAAAAATCAATCCATTATTTAAGAACTCAAACATTTAAAAACTGAAATATTACTTCCTCCACCAAGTTTTTGTTAACTCCACACTACCTCCAGTTCTAATCATTCCTCTGAACTTACAAATGATATTTGATCATTTATGTCTATTTATATACAAGCTGTATGTTCCTTAATAGAGCCAAAATCTTAAGGAAAGGATAAATGTCTTGTGAATATGTGTCTCCAAAACCAGCAGATTCTGTCTCTCAGAAACTAGTAAAAAATATTATGCTTAATAGGTCCACAATAAAATTATTTCAGATTGATCAGTAAGTCTAAAACCGGCTAATCACCTAGAGAATGTTTAAAAAGCACCTGTTCTAACCCAATCTGCTGAATCAGAGTAACTGGGGATGGGCCCAGGGTTCTGTATGTTAGTAAGCATGCTCCTACTCCCCCAAGTAATTCTTGTGTCTGCAGCCTGGCACCAGCCTGACTTTCAAAACCAATGGACAAAATAATAACAATAATAACAACAATAATAATAATAATAATAATAATAAAATCAAATAAGATCCTCTTGTCTGAGCATTAATAACTCTTCCTGATTGGCACTCAGCTGACTTGCTCTGCGTTATCCACACTAGATTCCTGGACATGCCTTAGGCAAAGCTCTGGCCATCTCTTCAGTGTTTTAATGAGCATTAGGATCACTTCTCAGCTCATATTGATTTTTCTGTGAGGGCCAGAGGCATGAGCTGCCATGTCTGTGTTAGGTGACCCTGCTCCTCTGCCCACAGATTATATGTCCAGTTACTTGAGCCAAATAGACCAATCAGAAGCATTCTCTTGGAGAACCTGACGTGGAAATAAAGGAAGAAAGACAGTCTTTTCCGGGTAGTGAGAAAGTGTGAGGGTTAGGGGTTCCTGCTGGGTAGAGGAAGGGCATACACAAAAAAAGTATAAAGCAGATGTACAGAGAGAACAGAGTAAACCTTCTGATGGTGATCAATTTCCAAGTTTTAATTGTCCCTGAGGTGGTCTGCTCTCTACCCTTTCCCTAGTCACTTGGCATATCCTCCACCATTCTTACCTTCTCTTTTTTGCCTGAAGTAGTTCAAGTTGGCTCCTGTCTCTGGGGACCAAAAGTATCCCTATATTCAAATCTTCCCTTTCCCCCACACCCGATTCCAAGGCATGGCTCCTTAAAATACCCCTCCCTTTTCTCCCTTGCTTGGTGGCCCAGTCTGTTCTAACAGCTTGAGCCCACACTGAAATCTAGCCTTCCTGATCTTCCCTAGCATTGATCATCTGTACCACACAAACTGGCAGCCTTATTTATTATCCCGTTCTGTATCTTGCAGTGACTCATTATTGTTTCAAATTCAACATGATATTTTTTTAGGTATTACTTAACTATATACCATTTTATACCTGGAAAGAACATTAGAGATTTCTAATCCAACCCCCTCATTTGTACAGAAGAAGATGGCACTAAGAGAGAAGTGACATCCCTGAAGTCACATAACAGTTCTCAAACTAAGTTCTGTATGGACACAACAGCCATGAATAAAAAAGTTCTCATGGTGAAACTAGTTTACAAAGAGGTGCATCATTCACATTTTTAACAGATAATGTTGCACATAAGCATAGCAAAAGTTTCTGGGAAATACCGCAGAAAAAGAAGAGCTGTTTAAATTGTTTGAACCCAATTTTCTGAAAATTTAAGTACAAAAGTCTTGTCTTACCCAACATTTACTGACTTGCTGTTGAGCTAGTGTTCTTTACAATACACTTTGGCAACCTTTCTCTTGACTTTTCTTATTGTCCCAACCTAACAACATCTCAAGGACTTTTACCATTCTCTCTTGTCACGGTCAGATGAGTAAGACTGTAACCTTTCTCCATTTTTTTTTTTTTCTTAATTTAGAAGACTTAAGCTTTTTTATTTTCAAGACTATAACTTTCTTTTTTATTGAGGTATAATTGACATATAACATTATATTAGTTTCAGGTATATACTCTACATGGTTTTATATATATATAGTAAAATTTTAAATAGATGGGTATATAGTAAAATAATCACCATGCTAAGTCTAGTTAGCATCCATCATCATACATGTTTCCAATTTTTTTCTAATTATGAGAACTTTTAAGATCTACTCTCTTAGCAACCTGCAAATATACAAAAAAGTATTGTTAACTGTAGTCACCATGCTGTATATTCCTTCCCAGGATTTATTTATTTATTTTATAACTAGAAGTATGTAGCTTTTATTTTTTTTTCAACGTTTATTTATTTTTGGGACAGAGAGAGACAGAGCATGAACGGGGGAAGGGCAGAGAGAGAGGGGGACACAGAATCGGAAACAGGCTCCAGGCTCTGAGCCATCAGCCCAGAGCCTGACACGGGGCTCGAACTCCCGGACCGCGAGATCGTGACCTGGCTGAAGTTGGACGCTTAACTGACTGCGCCACCCAGGCGCCCCAATGTAGCTTTTAACCACCTTTCCCCATTCCCCTTACCCCCTGCCTTTGCCAATCACCCATCTGTTCCCTGTATCTATGGGTTTGTTTATTTTTTTTGTTTTTATTTTTAGATTCCACATGTAAGTGTGATTATGGCTTTTTTTCTGTGACTAATTTCATTTATGCCCTCAAAGTCCATCTATGTTGTCACAAATAGCAGAATTTCCTTTTTTTATTGTTGAGTAATATTCCATTGTATGTATATATGTGTGTATGTATACACACACACATATATATGCACTACATTTAACTTTCTTTTCTACAAAAATATATTATGATATCTAATCTGTATTTAAAATACAGCCACTCCAAATCCATAATCAAATTCTGAGAGAAACAGTCTGTCTTTCTCCCTCTGGTCTAGTGGTGGGACAGGGATAAACTTTTGGCTTCTGGATTAGAGATTTGACTCACAGCTTAGAGCATAAATCATGCACAGAATCTTAAAACTGAAAGGAATCTTTGAAATAATGTAAGCATCTTTATCTCACAGACGCAGAGATTGAGATTCAGGATAGAGAGGTGACGTTTTCAAGCTCACATAGAAATTATTGCTTAGAGTCAAGATCTAAAGATGGGCTTTCAGCTTCCCTTTTCTGTATCCTTTCAACTAAATTCTGTCACCTCCACCAAGGTCTGAAGGTGGATTATTTGGGTTCTCCCTCTACCTTTCCTCTTCCCCTTTCTCTTGTTCCTCTCCCACCTCCCCTTTCTTCTCTTCCTCTGTTTCCCTCCTCCTCCTCCTCTTCCTTCCCCTCCGTCTTTTCTCCCCACTCCTCCTCTTCCTTCTCCTTCTTCTATTGCTTTTAGGTGCCCAAAACCCCCATTATATATTGAGCAAATTTAAAATTTCTCTGGCATTAAGAAAATCTCCATACAATTACAAAGCGATAGAGTATTGATTCTTCAATATTTTTGCTTCCCAGACCTCCATATGAATGCAGTAAGCCTGTAGCCAGAAAGAGTGCCTATATGCACATACCAGTCAAGCTCTACACACTTTCAGGGGTTCCTTAAGAGCACTGTAAATCTCAAACATGCAATATACACCAGTGCCTCCTTTCTTGTGTATACTAACTACTTGAGAATCTTGTGAAGATGAATATATTGTAATTCAGCAGGCCTGAGGTGAGGCTTGAGGATCTACATCACTAAAATCCCCAGATGATGCCAAAATCCACAGTCTACACTTTTAGTTATAACGATATATATAGACCCAGGGCACCTGGGTGGCTCAGTCAGTTGAGCTTTGGACTTCGGCTCAGGTCATGATTTCCCAGTTTGTAAGTTCAAGCCCCATATCAAGCTTACTGCTATCAGTCCATCCCCCACTTCTGATCCTGTCCCCCTTTCTCTGCCCCTCCCCCCTTGTGCTCTCTGAAAAATAAACATTAAAAAAAAGAGAGACCCAAATCACCATTTGCCTTTGCCTCCATGCACACTCATTCTCCCTCAAAAAAAAAAAAAAAAAAGAATTAATAACAATTACAATAACCTTGCAAGGTAAGGAGATGGAATGTATTTAAATTTAAATAACTTTAATCCACCTAACCATGTGATCTCCACCCAGAAAGGAATATAAAGATGAGTGGTCAAAGTAATGACCTACAATGGTAAATCTAGTACGTTGTAGAACTAGATTGTCAGACTCTCATGTACTACATGACTTAACTACATGGTTTACATGGTTAGAAAGTCTCTCTCTCTCTAACACACTTACACACACACATGCATATGTGTATGTACATATGTACATATACACTTTACATGTAAAGGAAGATAAAGGCAATCATGTAAAGCATTGCTAAAAGCTTTGCAATGGCAAGGAAATAAAACTACAAATTTCTTTAGTACTGATTTTTCCTAATTTTGTGTTCATACTGATTGAAGTTGAGACTCTAGATTTGTAGGAGCTTGGTTCTGCCACATATTTGGTATATTTTCTTTGACAAGTTACTTAACAGAGCCTCAGATTGTATTTTTGTTAAATAATTGAGTTACACTTATTGAGACAGAAAATTCAGATTTTATTTTTTCAGAATGCTTGTGTATCTTGGACTCATAGATGAAACAGAACAAATTGGGAAAACATCACTCTCATTATGGTTCAAATCCTTGATAATTCCCTCTCCTTCCTCTCCTTCTGCCTTTTTTTTCCCCGCTCGTCTCTTGCTTTGTGGGAAGATGAGATCTGAGCCCCCTCAATATGCCTGCCTTTACTTGTGGAGACATGCAGTCACACCAAGTAAAGCACTTAAATAGTCCAGAAGCATGAGGGGAGTTGATTTATGGTCTATGAAATCCTACACATTCTCATTCTTCCTTACAATCAGGTTAATCTCCAGTCTGGGATGGGAAAGCACCATCACAGTCTTTAAAAGGGACAACTTTGCTTTTTCCAAGACCTTATCAATTTGGCTAGATTAATAAAGAGTATGCATAGGTCTTATCAGTTTGGGTTCAATATGGGAGAAACATGTAATTTTGGGTGTTGATGGTGTTTACTTTGGAAACATCTAGAGAAGTTGTGTCTTGCTTGATGTGTAAACCATTAAGGTGAAAACAATTATAATGATGAAAAAATGGACCTTACTCCTATCAGTGCCCACAAGAACATCACTTTTATGATCCTTATAGATAATAATGATAGCCAATACTTATTGGTTATTTACTCTGGCTAATTCACTAGGCTTAAAGCATACTGTATTATCTCCTGTAACACTCCATGGTAGCCTAATATGATAGGTACTAGTATAAATATCATTTTTAGACTAGGAAATTGAGAGTTAGGATAAGTAAGAGGTAGTGAGGGTAAAGTAAGAGACCAGTTTAAGCTGTATGCCTACAAATATTGTAACCTTGCATGTTCTGCCTCAATCATACTTAATCATATAGTTCTTCATGTTAGAGCATATGTATTCAGTCATTTTATAATTCAGTAGATGCATAATTTGGTCTGTCAAAGTTTCTGTGCGTGCCACAAACAGATATAATCTTACCGGGCACTTAAGAGTCAAGAGATTCAATCCAGGTGTGATAGATTGTTTGCAAAAAGAGTCATTATTTCTCTTCCCATCCCTTTGCTAGGTGATTTTGCAGCATTTTCTATCAAGAAATGGAGTCTCTTTGCACTTGCCTGGATTTTGAACTAGCTTTGTGACGTTGTGTGGGCAGTCAATGTACCAGAAATGTATTGCACCATTTCTGAGCCTAAGCATCAAGAGACCTTGCACACTTTCATTCTCTCTTAGTCCCTGCCTCTACCCTGTGAACACCCTGGGCTAGCCTGTGGGATGAGAGTCATGTGGCTCAGTCACCCCTGTAACAGTCAGCCGCTCTCAAACATGTGCACAAGGCCCTAGAGCAGTCCCTGTCTAACTGCCAGCTGACCATAGACACATGAGCATACCTTGCTAAAATCAATCAAGTTTATCTAGATCAACAGAACCAGAGCCAATCAATTAATACACTCATGAACAATATTAAATGGTGGTTGGTTAACTCATTAATTTTCCTAGAGTGGCTTATTATGTAACAATAGGTAAGTTCAACATCAGGAAAGAAATAGCAAAAATACAAATTTTCTCCCTTTGTTGCCTGTTTACTGTAGCTTTTGCATCCTTCTTTCCTTCCTTCCTTCCTTCCTTCCATAATCATCTGACAAATGCCTAGTCTGAGTCTGTATCTGAAATAAGCCAAGCCCGAAGTATTAATTAGGGGCTTTAAAATATGGTTTATTATAATAAGGCATCTGTTTACCGTAGAATCAGCTAAAGAGAACAGGACACAGTGGTGCTTTCTTTAGAATAAAGCACTTTTGTCATCTGGCATTAAAAAGCAGTCACTGAATTGATCAAATCTTGGCTGTTCTGACCAAAGCCTTTCTCCCCAACTTGATACCTGGGATTCTTCTTCTTTTGTTCATCTATAATTTGGTTCATTTTGCTGCATCCCTTGCACATTTCCCAGTACCTATTTCTGTCCTCTTAGACTTAGATCAATACAGCTAACTTTTTTTTTTTTTACTTCTCTTTCATTTGACCCACTTCTTTCTGTCCCAATTCTTAATTCAGAATCTCCCTATGACCTGCCTTATCCTACTCAAATGCCTCAGTTTACCCTTAGACAAAGTTCTAACATGATGAATGGCACACCTCTCACCCACTTGCCAGAATACTTTCCTTGCAGTGTCTCTGAGGCATAAAATACTAAAAATGATGATAGGGAAGAACTTGGCAGATATAAAAGAGCTATAAATATACATGCTAACTCATAAATCAATACCAATAATAAATTGCATTCAAGTGCTATTTAATTCTTGGTGATCATCCATAAAGATATAAAAAGTTCATCCCCAACACCCTTTCTGTGGTTACCCTCGGAGCACCTGCACGCAGTTGACTATGCCATTCCTCATCATTCTGTTTACTGTCTTCCTGATGGTCTGCTTTAGTTTGATTCATCTCCTCCTGGAAGTACTTCACTATGGGATCTCATTTTCGGGATGGCATAAAGGAGAGGCTGCTTTTCCTCCTACGTCCAGTTAGGGATCTTGTCCATCAAAAATTTGTGCTAGCAGAGAGCATCTTCTTATTTCCTGGTCTCGGTGAATTCCTCACTCCGGAGAGCCTGTGGTTGGTTCTGGTTGGACTTTAGCAGGAAGTAGCTCATCCCCTGACACCTGCCCTGCACCCTACTCACTCCCACTCCAGTGTCCCTCTTCTTCCCAACACCACCTTCTCGGTTCATAATTAGACTCTGCAACCTCCGGGCCCCTTCCACAGGGTGATGAGCTGCTAAAAATACAGCTCTGCAGGAGTACGTTCAACTTCTATTTCTGTTATTTTTTTTTAACACCAGTTTCAGATGAACAAAGCAGTTAAACAAAGGGGGAGAGAGAAAGTGCTGTGACTGCGGAGACGGAACATCGTGGCACACTTTGTTCATTTTAATTACACAAAGTCATCATTTAGCAGGAGCCCAAGGATGCTGCTCAGGAAGAGCTTTCACAGATCTCTCTTCTTTTGATATTTTCCATTTAAAACCTCTTCCAATGACCCTGAACATAAATATCTTTATTGTAATCCTGAAACGCCCTACATCTCTTATGTTGCCCGTGAAACAGACGCCACGGCTTTTATGGTGTGGGGAAGGCTGGACATAATTGGACCATTCTGCTAATGAGACTTACTTCCCTCACTCCGCTGTCCCTCTCATAGCACTGAAGACGGACCTCTTAAAACAGAAGTGAGGGTGGGGCAGGAGGAGGGCTGTGTGGAGGACTCCCACCTAAACTAAGGGTTCTTAGACATAAGAAGTAGATAAACAAAGCCAGAGCACATGTGTGAGGAGAAAAAACAAAACTCTTGCTTGTGTGAAAATCTAAAATCTGGAATTTTCTACTCCTCACCCACAAGCTTGACATTTAGCAACTACTATTTTAAAATCTGTCTTATGACAATGCATAAATGCATCCTTTTCTTTGATAACATCAGGTACCATTTATCTAACATATTGTATATCAGCTGCACTGATAAAAGGAATCATATATTGAATAATTATTTAATCTGCATAGAATAATTATGAGGAGGCGGTATTGTTCCCTGCTGTATACATACAAATACTTACACTGGTAAGGCTCACATTGGTTCAATAACGTAGTAAAGGTCATACAGCTAGAGTATGGATCAGCCAGTTATTGAACCTACCATGTCTCAGTTGAAAGTTTGAGCCTTTAGCCCCATGGTGCTCACTTGAAGAACTGAACATGTGAAAGCAGAGTCAGTTTTATAATTAGTTCCCTGAATGAACGCTTATATAACTCCTAATATATGCAAAGTCCAACGCTAGGCAGTGAGGTAGCTTTCCAGGTGAATCTAGTCTTTCGAATTGCTGACATTCGGAAGTCAGAGAAATATATTTACACAAAGTGTCTGCCATATGGTAAAATATCTTAGTAATAATTAGGTTTATGGTGCTCAAATGAGGGAGTTATAAGAGCAGAAAGACTGAAGTAACTGAGGCTAGCAGGAATCAAACATGGCTTGAGAGGGGAGTTCTGTACTATCACAGACTCGGTCTCTCCATTTTATTGCTATATCTCTAGTGTCTGCACACTGTATATGTGGGTTCTTGGTACATAGTTGGTATTCAGTAGACATTACTTTAATGAATAAAGGTATAAATGAAGGAATAAGCATGTGACTGACTTAATGACTGAGTACATGAATATAATTTTCAACTAGAAACCTGAAAGAAGCTTAGATCCAGTGGACAAGAGAGAGAAGCTTATAAAATCAAGGAATTGAAAAAAAAATCAAGGAATTGAGCAACAGCATGACTAGTTTAGAAATAGGAAATAATTGTGAGATCTAAATGCTCTGCTAGGGAAATTGAATTGCTAAACTCTAGAAAATGAATTGGAAGCCATTGGGTATTTTTAACTAGTGAGGAGAAATGATCAGATAGGCATTTTGGAAAGACCAACATGGTAAGAGAGAATGAATTGAAGGGGGCATTAAGAGATGGTAGCAAGGAAATCAATCTATATTTATAAAATTTTAGTTGAATGATATTTCACTGAATTAAACTGATAGGAAACACACTGTAAAAAATATTTGGGAGGAGATATGTTTTAATATCCTCATCAACTCTTTTTTCTAATACTTAATGTGTTTAACATGGCTACCGAAAGTAATTAAAGCAGCTTGTGGTATGAACCAGTTATTTCCATAATTGTAGCTTTGTGGTCTTGGCCACGTTAATTAGCCTATTTTTTTCTGATCTGTAAAATGGGAATATTGATTTCAGGATGGCCCAGTAGTAAGAATTAAAGTACAATAACATTTATGAAAATCTTTTATATGCCATGAAGTGAGGATCCTACTTATTTACATTATGATTACTGTAATTAGTACAAAGGCCAAGGTAGGTGATAAAAGTTGGGGAACTATGAACATGAGCACTGTTACCCCAGATTTCTGCATTGGCATTCTGCTACAAAATGGTGATCATAATCTTCAAATCTGAAAGAAATGAGCTAAGATTTATTATCGTTGGTGCTTAACAGTGTGCAGCACATAGTGAGTAGTAAACAAATTATCTTTACCAAGGTTGTTGGTATCTGAAATCACCTCCATCTTCCTGTGCAAGAATTCCTCAACCTTGCAACCTTTCATTTTTCCCTACTTTGCCCCACTTCCAATTTCTACCCTGCCATCTACCCACACACATGGACAAAGATGTCGGAGCTCTTTTAAGCATCTTTTTCATGTTGGATAAATGCAAAAATAGGAGCTTAATTTAAAAGCCTGTAAATATATATTTTAGAATTGTATGTATAACTATATATACGCGCATATATATGACAAAGAATAAGCTAACACAGAAAATTCAGTGCTACAAATTGTTGGCTGAGCCTCTCGTCAGATTCCATATATCTCTGATAATTTCTCCATCTGAAATGAAAGAATTTATTTATTTCTGTCCACTCTCTGGCACAGCCTACTGAATTCCATCATCCACCCAGTCACAAATTGATTAGGTTATACCAAACCACTGCAATTCATTTACGTGAGCCTTTATTTATTTATTTTTTACCTCTCAGCCCCTAGTGACACATAAAGATACATCAGCCCATTCACATCCTCGCTGGCTCTCGCTCTCTCCCTAGCTCTCTTTGGGTTGCAAGAATGATTGTATCTGTTCATAAGCCTATAAAACGGATATTTGATTTGATTTAGGTGGAGACTCACTGAGCTAATTTCATTATGATTAACTATCTACTGTGCGTTTTATACTTTTTTGTGGTTCTGAACCAGTAATGTAATCTGTTTTGTCAGGGAACAGTCTCTGGCCACATCAGCAGGTCATTTTTGGTGAGGAAGAAGGTAAACTAAAGTTCAGTGTAGGCAGAGATGGGTGCATTGATACAATTATATCCTACTCTGCAAACAACAGTATTAGGCACTGAGGAATGAAAGATGAAAAAGATATGGCCTTTTTCATAAAAAAAATTTCTCCACTCTAAAGGAAAGATAAAAGAGGGGCGCCTGGGTGGCTCAGTCAGTTAAGTGTGGACATTGACACAGGTCATGATCTTGAGGTTCATGAGTTCAAGCTTTTGGATCCTGTGTCTTCCTCTCTCTCTGCCCCTCTCCTGCTCATGCTTTGTCTTGCTCTCTCTTTCAAAAATAAAACATTAAAAAAACTTTAAAAACTAAAGGAAAGATAGATGATTGCAATGAAAGGTAATATGTACAATAATAACAGTATGAATAAGTTTTCACAGAGAAGAAATGTATTCATTTATTCATTCATTTATTCACTAAATATTTCATGGGTGCTAACTATGTGTCACATAAAATGAGTTTTTCTCAGATATGGGGTCAGGAAACATTTTGAGTCATACTTGAGCAATGTTTTGAAGGGTGAAGATAGCTTTACTAGTTACACCTTGTGGTAGATAATTGGTAACAGTGGCTGCAATTGTTCCTTCCCTATATCCAATACTCTTTGAAATTAGACTCTGTATTTCTTCTCATGAAGAAGTAATGCCTACCTTTTCCCTACCTCTTCCTTCCCTTCATGGATCTAGGGTGGCCACTTTGGAATTCACTTTGGTCAAGAGAATATAGAAGAAACAAAGTTGTGCCAGTTCTTAGTTTCAACCTCAAAATACCTTGAAAGCTTCCATTTTCTCTTTGGAATTCCTAGACCACCATACAGGTAAGTGTAGACTAGCCTGCTGGATGATAAGCCATGTGGCTTAGCCATTTCAGTCCCTTGAGATAATAGCCATCCAAGCCCAGAAGCAGGGAACCTAGCTGCACAGTTGCATTAGTGATTCTAGCCAAGACCAGAAGACCCATCCAGGTTGGCTCATTCCAGATTTCTACCACATAGAATTATGAAGCAAATAAATTAGTTTTGGTTCAAACCACTGAATTTTGAAGAGTTTTGTTATGCCATAAAAACTAAATATTTAGACACCACATTCCAGAGGGTAGGGATAGCCTATGCAAAAGGCAGGAATCCATTGAGAGAACTTCAAGTATCTATGCATGGTTCAATGTCCTCATTAGTATCGTTCTAGCTAAAAATGATGAAAATGAAATTCAAGCTAGTTTGAGCCCATAAAGGAATTTATTAGCTCTCATAGCTGGTGATTGCAAGGGGCGGATCTAACTTCAGAAATAATTGGAGCTAGGTGTCCAGATGATGTCATCAAGGCCCTATTCTTCTACATTCAATGCTGCTTCTGCTTTGTTAACTTAATTATTACATGGGTTTTATTCTTGTAGTGCACAGTTCATGAGGACGCTTCAGGACTCCATTGTGTCCGCAATTAGTTAACTCCAGGATGACCCTCTCACCCTCAGTGTACCTATGAGACTTCAAAAAGAGCTCTGATTTGCTGTGGGGGGAGGGATGGGGCAAAGTTCACAAGACCATTAGAGAGAAGGAATAGTTTCCAAAATTAAAATAGGTATTCTATCACCAGAGAAAAAATATTGGAAGACAGACTGTCAGGGGTTAAACACAGTAGCCTCCCTCTGTCAGTTACTTTTACAATTTACAGGAACAGAATGCCCATCTCCAGCTGGTTTATATGATAAGTGAATTGTAACCAAAATTTGTTTTATCACGTGACTCAATGAATGAGATGTGTCGTTGACTTCAGAATAATTTGAATTAGAGTTTCTTGATGCCATCTGGGATCTGGCACCATCTCTCCACATGATGCCGGCTTTTCCCTCCTCTTTTGTCTTCAGCCTGGCTTTCCTTATGATGGCAAGACTGACCATGGCTCCTCCAGGCCTCACATCTACAAATGACAGAGTCCATAGACAGAGAAGGAATCTGTTTTGCCTTCTAGCTTTGCAAGTGAAAGTCCTAAGATTCACTCTGCAATGACGTCTTAGGTCTTATGCCCAACTACAAAATGGTGACTATGGACCAGAACCACAGGGAACCAATAACGGAAACTGGGACTGTTGAGGAGGGGAGAAATAAAAGCTGACAAGGCAGGTAAAAATGCTTATTATTTTCACCACAGTCATAACTGATGGGGAATAAAACCCCGGGGAAAGGTGGTGGGAGATGAAACTCAGGACAGGCAAGGTCAGCACATAAAGGATTTTGAAGTCCATGCTTAAAAGTCCCTGGGTCAGTCTATACATTCCTAGAATTCCTCTGAAATGCCAACACTGAGTGAGCATGGATTATAGCTCATCCTCTGTCAGGATTCATTCATTTCTTCATCCATCCATCTATCTAGTCAGCATATCTGCTGTGGGGATCTATTACAGCCAATAGAATCTGACAACTACTGATGACACACAGATGTATTAGGCACTGCCATCTCCCCAGGAGCTCACAGTCCTGTAGGGAGGCAAGTACTTAAGAAAATGTTTGCCAGGTATTAGCAAAAGTGTGCAGAGAGAACTTGCTTTATTTAGTAGGTGTTTATCTTCCTGGAAGGATGAGAGTCAACAGGACTGTAACATAAATCCTACGGGTGAATAAGCCAAAACAAGTTAGAAACAACATCTGTGATTTATTGGTGAAGTCAAGATTCACCTCTTGGTTTGATTTGCTTCATTTTACTGAATTTTCAAAACACCTTATAAGGTTGGCATTTGGTGTACCTGGTGAGAAAACTGAAGGTCAGAGAAGTGAAATAACACATCCCCCCAAACTGAGGCAAAAATTAAAAAATAACTTGATTTTTACTGAATCTGAAGTGCGTAATTCAATCACTACCTTACACAACTTATTATATTGGGATCTCAGATGTTCTGAGATATTCCAGTTGCACAGAGTCACCTTGTTGTAAAAAAACAAGGCAAGAGTAATCAAATATATATGCCATAGCTTTAACTATTCTAATGGCTTCTCCTCTGTTTTTGTGTGTGTGGATTTCCTGGGCTCTTCCTTTATCATGACCCCTTTTGGCTGTGAACTTCTGCTTCTACTGAAACAGCTTAGGGAATATTTTTTCATCCTGTGCTATGATCTCTCCCTGTTCTGCAATGCATCAACTTAGATGTGAAAGCCAATTTTTTCCCCTTCTTTGATTTCTAAAAAAGAATGAAACAAAAATCTCAAGACAGGCTTGTATATGGGTAGATGACTTTATTGAAGAATCAAATAATAAAAGAAATTTCTATTTCTACGCACATGTGCACATGCACACACACACACACACACACACACACACACAAACACAAACTTAAAAATTGAATTATTCTGTTTCTGAAAGTCCACTAGTTGTTTCTACTTGTCAGTGTTCATCCTTAGAGCACATTTCTTGGTTTCCCTTTTTCTCATTTCCTCTCTATACGCCGCTCTTCTTTATTTTCCATTTTTGCTTTTACCCCATAAGTTCTGTCCATGTTAGTATAGCTACTTCTTTGTTTCCTAGGCTCCTATAAACCTATATCTTCAGGATAGCATCAACCACTCAGGAAGATTTTCAGGGTATTTTCCTAAACAAAGGTAGTCTCCTCTCTAAAAGGATTTCTAATGCTACTTTTAAAAATATTGTTTTACTTCCCTGATCATGTCCCCAAGGTCCAGATTAAGTAACATGCTTCTGACATATGGAGGCAGGATGGGAACTGGTACTCGGGCATACTGAGATAGATTTTAAGGCTAGAATTCATAAAATCAGTGGAAAGGGGCATTTCCTGTGAGCCTTGTAATGACTTATCCTAGACATAGGTCAATAGATCAGAATTGTGTGTTTGATATTATCTGGTGGTGATTTACTCCAGGGGTTGGGGGGCAAGTTCCTGTCTAATTGAGTCTGTACATATTAGGTAATCTGGTACATTTTTGGATGCTCAGTAATTTTTATCAGATCAAACTGAATTTAACCAAGTGAAATAAAGCTATAAAATCAAATGAGAGATGATTTTTTTTATCTCTTAAAAATTGTTTTTTACCCTTTATTTATTTTTGAGAGACAGAGGATGAATAGGGCAGGGGCAGAGAGAGGGGAAGACACAGAATCCCAAGCAGGCTCCATGCCCTGACCTGTCAGCACAGAGCCCGAGCGGGGCTTAAACTCACGAACCATGAGATTATGACTGGAACTAAAGTCAGAAATTTAACCAATTGAGCAATCCCGACACCCCCGTTTTATTTGTCTCTTACATTTTTGGTTAATTTATTCTGCTCTCCCTCCAAATTTATCAGAGAATTTTCAATTCTAACTTATCTATGTTATCTAAAGGAAACAAACAAACAAAGAAAAGGTTCATGCCTGCTACCAAAAATAATAGAGGTGGGCATGTGAGAATTAGGATGATGATACCATCAGTCAAGCTATTCCTCTTCACCTAGTCTTTCAAGTTCTGAAGTGACAGCATCTGTGCAGTTTTAATGTGGGGGATTTGTTCTTTTCAAGGAATTTGTGAATCACAGTTAAATACTACTTCACATAGATTAGAGTGGCTGTTATCCCAGAAGGTAACAAGTGTTGGTGAGGATGTGGAGAAATCAGAAGCCTTGTGCATTGTTGGTGGGAATTAAACATCATGCAACCACTGTTAAAGAGTATAGTGGTTCCTCAAAAAGTTAAACGTAGAATGCCTTATGATACAGCAATACCACTTTTATGAAATAAATGAAAACAAGGACTTGAACAGATGTCTGTACACCTGTGTTCACAGCAGCATTATTTACAATGGCCAAAATGTAGAAACAACTCAGATGTTCATTGATGTATGAATAAAGAAACAAAATGAAGTATATACACACAGAGAAAAATCATTTGGCCTTAGACATTGTTAATTAAATTCTGATACATTCTACAAGTGGAGAGACCTTGGAAGCATTGTGCTAATTGAATTCAGACACAATGATGCCATTTCTATGAGGTACCTAGAATAGTCAAATTCATAGAGAAAGAGTGTAGAAAAGTGGTTACCAGGGGCAGTGGGGAGGAGAGAAAGGAGAGTTATTGTTGAATGGGGACAGAAGTTCAGTTTGGGAAGATGAAAGTTTCTTAAGATGGACAATCGTGGTGGTTATACAACAATGTCAATGAACTTTGTGCCACTGAGTGTGCATTCAAAAGTGGTTAAAATGGTAAATTTTACATTATAATTAATAATAAGGCAAGACATCAGCATCAGCATCATCATCATCATCGTATTATTCAGTTACTTCTACGAGTAGAGCATGGCATTGAATGCCTGATGACGATGATATACCTCACATGTACCACAATCCTAAAAGGTGGGTGTATCAGTCATGATTCAGTCAGACCAATTCAAAACCATGCCAGTTACTTAAACAGAGAGAATTTAATATGAAAAATTGTTTGCCATATTATGGAGAACTGAGGAGAGGAAAGGGATATGGGAAATTAAATACGATTGAGATTGAGGTATCTCTCCTGGGGCAGGGGCAAAAGGGAGGAGGTCAGAATTACTAAAACTGGAAAGCTTGGTGTAGGAGCTCCAAAGAGCAGGGATTGAGACCGCTGAGGAGGAACCACTGACAGGCAGGGGTTAGTATCTGTGGACATGTAGTGAGGCTGTTTCTCAGGTATTGGAAAACTATAAACTGGTACCAACTTCTGCTACAGGAACACGTTGCTGCAGCCAGAGTGAGTAAGCGGAACTGAGCTAGACCGACAGGAATAAGAACAATGTAGGACGGATTGGGTCTTCTCTTCCACCTCTTGTCGTGATGCCTCCCCAGCACCTCCACCTCCAGATGGCAAAGAAAATCCATGTTTTCCACAGTAAAGAATGGTAGGTTGGAGCTGAGAGACCATAGCTTAATCACTCATATAGTTTGTGTATTTAGCCTTATTTTCTCCAAAGGCTAAAACTATGATTTGGAAGAGACTGGATAGCTTGGACAGGTCATACAGTCAGCTGATGGAAGAGCCAGTGTGTGAACTCGGGTTTTCTTCAGTGGAAAGTGTGTCTTTCCCAATGTACCATCTTGGGTTAATTTGCTCATTTCTTTAGTTATTAAAAAATACTCCATTACTGAAAGTCCCCCCAGTGTCAGGCACTGTACTTGGTGCTAGTAAGGCAAAGATAAATAAAATATGGATCAGTCCCAGCTTACAGTCAAATCAGGGAGTGGCAGATGATCATAGCAGACGGCAAGTGTTAAAACAGAGATGTATGGCATACATTGGTAGGCACGGGAGCATATTATCTAGGAGGGTGAAGGTAGATGCCCAGGAGAGCATCCCGAGTTGGTGACACTGGTGCTGTAGTCCTGGGTATGTATTGTAGCAATCAAGGGGAAAAAATGGCCATTTCTTTCGCAAGGGCAATAGCATGATGAAAGCTTTATAAGTGATCCCAGTTCCTGTACTCTTCCAAGATGAAGCCTATTAACTGAGCATAGTGCAGGCTCCAATCTATGAAGCTTCCCTGCAAGGCTAGGAACCCTTAGCTCCAATTGCCATGAGCCACAAGCCAGAGAGAGGTTGAACTTTCTACAGAAATGGACAAGGATTAGAGGTCAGGGATTTTGTTTAAGTGGGCCACCTTTGAAGTCCTTAAATTTCAACAGATAAAAAGAGGTACTTACAGGCCTATCTTCTGGGCCCTGCCTTTGATTCTCAGACAAGAAGATAAGAAATAAGATCATTGTGTCAGAACACAAATTCTCATTTCCAGGAACTTCCAAAGGGACTGATTTCTCCCTATATTTTAAGGCAAAGCAAGAAAACGTGTTCCTATCCTCTGCTTATTTATAGCATTGATTGACAGCAACCCACAGAATTCTCTCTATTTTTTTCTCTTTCTCACTTAAATGTTAAGAGGAAGTGCTATTTACTTAGGATTGACTATGTAAAACTCTAAACCAAGAGCTTTACACACATTAGCTCAATTAATTCTCACAACAACATGATAAGGGAGAAAATAAGGCTCAGAGAAGACAAGTAACCTGACCAAAGTCCCACAGCTAAGAAAACCCAGATCTAATACCAACACACAGGCCCAACTAGTAAGATAGATTGCCTGTCACAGATAGGAGTTCTTTGTCCTGTCCAAAAATGATTATAGGTGGCCAAAGGTAAATTGGAATAGTTTGCCGCCAAAATAATGCTATTAGAGAAATAAAAATATTTAGACTCAAATATGTTTTTCATCAGCTTTTGCTTGTGCTTGAAATCTCAACTATTTTAAACAATTCAATCAACACATATTTTGTGTCTCTTGTGTGTGTGGTGTTGCCCTTGGTGTTAGAGATACCAAAAATATCAGTTAAAAACAGCCCCTGTTATCCTGAAACTCAGTCTAATTTACCAGTTATTTTGATCCTCAGAGCAAACCAGAGGGATGGATACATAACTCAAACCCCACACCTGCCCAAGGAAAGTGATCCTTTTCTTAGAATAAAAGGAGAGAGCTTTGTTGGGAGCATGAAAAGATCTTTAAAAATTCCTTTCTTCCTCCTCCTGGGCTTATTTCTTGTCTATCTTTCCATCCTGATATAACAGGAGAGAAGGTCCAGGTGTGGCTTCTATTAGGGAGATGCTTCAGCTCTGGAGAGGTGAGATTAAGTCAGTACCAGTGGGCACGATATATAAGGTCCGATGTGCATGGTTTGTCAGGGGAAAGAGGGCTCCTGATATCTTTGTGGCATACTAACTATCTTAGCCAGGATGAATTATTTGAAGCAGAGGCTACTTAACAAAGATTAAAGAATAAGGATTTGCTAGTGTTCTCTATGTACTGTCTCTAGGATCCCCACCCACCCTAGACGAAAGGTGTGCTGATGGGCCTCCATTATAGACAATGTAAGGAAACTGTCATGTTCTTTTCAATCTCCATTTTCCATGTGAGTTTGAGACCCAGAGAAATTAAGAGACTATTCATAGCTCACAGTCAGTACAGGATGAAATCCCACGTTTTCCACCTCCAAAAGCAGTGTTCCTCCCTTTTCAATACTCCAACACAAAGGACCATCCCTTAGATCCCCCTTGACACAGAAGGTGCATTCATATAAACATTAAAAAGTGGTATCTGCAGAGTCCACACCAATCCATCTTTTAAATCTTGCTTTACATGGCGTTATTATGGGAGCACACTTTGTGAAGCGCTCTCTATAGATGCTATTACCCCGCACGGCAGCTTTGGAAAGTGGGCTGAAGACGCTGTGAGTTTGTGCAACAGCACATGTTAACATGAGTTATAATATGTCAGGGGCCCCGTGTTAACGATCAGAGAACCTATTCAGCTCCTTTAAGGTTAATCAACTCAGCATTTGTGCCAGGTGTAATGTCTAATTAAAATGATGAACGGGTGGAGAATGCCTCCAGGCAGAGGGAGGAGATGGGCACAAAGAGGGAGCACCCGTGCCATATTGGTTTGGAAAATCAATAAGAGAAGCTCATTTTATCCCAGTGTTATCTGTGCATTTGCCATTCAGTGGCTCATTTGAAAAAGTGCCAACTGGCTGATGAGTAGGCTCAGCAGTGCTGTGTTTTTCAGCACTTAAGGATGTTCTGGTTGGAGGAAGCTCAGTGTGGCCGGGGAGGTCTCTGGAGGGGACCAGAGAGAGGGAAGTGTGGTCGAGGTGATCCAGGAAGCCATCCTGGGTTCCACCTTGAATGACCAAATCTGACAGGTGGGAGGAAGCTAGTGAAAAGAGCCATCACCAGAAGAAGACTAGGGAAATCTGAGTTTGAGTCTCAGGGCTGTTACTAAATAGATTCTTGACCTTAGGGAAATATTTTCAGTCTTCATTTTCATCATCTCCAAATGTACATAATCATAACATTAGCCGCCTTTTCTGACTGTATAAGTTTGTGGCGAGGATTGGAAGAATTTTTGACTGTGAAAATTATGTAATAAAACACGGATTTTTAAAATATATTTAAATATGTACCTGTACCTCTTTTTATGACTCTATTTGTATGTATTAATTTATTTCATAAATATTTATGGAAATCTGTGTGCTGCACACTAACTCTAAGCACTAAGGAAGCAGTAAGAAATAGACCCTGTGACTGCTTCGAAGAAGCTGAATATCTAAAGACAGAGCAAGTACCTCACAGATACTTGATTGTGGTCTACTTATGTTTGGTCAAATCTCTTCATTCCTTTACTTAGGAAAGCCAACTCTAGGAAGACTGACTGGAAGGTCAGGCATGGAAAATAAGTAGGGGGCCACTCAATTTTAGTTAGGTCTTTTAATTTATTAAGATCAAATGTTGGTGACCATCATTGCTTTATCAGAATGTAATTCACAAGTAAAGCTTGGAAAAATATGGAATTGTTTATCATTCACTTTGAAGTACTGGATGGACATGATTTTTTTTATTTCAGTTCACATCTGAAAAAGTACTTTTTTAGCCCACCAATAATGTGAGAATGGCAGACATGATGTGTTTTTTTATATATAAACACATATAAAAATATATATATATTTTTTTTCTTTTTTTCTGGAAAATGGTTCTCCAGTCTCAACTTGAAAACTTCTTCATGGGCATCATTAAATCATACCACTGCTAGATAACCATTGAGGCTTTTAACTTATTGATTCCCTTGTCTACCATTTATTAATACTTTCATTATGATACTTTTATTAGGTACTATTTATCAATTGTTTTGCTATAGATTATGAGAGATAAAAATAGAAAGATACCTTCAAGATATATTTGGCAAGTCAAGAAAGGTAACTTTGGCATATGGGGTTCATGGAACAAAACTATTTTAGTATCACATGGAAGACTGTTATCTATCTTATAGTCTGGAATAAATGACACCTGACATTATAGCACAGGGGAAGTGACTCAGAAGTAGATATTTACAAATAGATGGTTCTCAAAAGAAATCACCTTCTAGTGTTCCTGGAAATTAGAGGATCCAAGACTCCAAATACTAGAGTAAGAGTCTAATCCTCTTTCCCTTAACCTAAACTTTGTCTGAGATTCCATGACATTGCAGTTATTGACAGTTATTATGAAGAAAAAAAAAACAGAAGTGGCTCATTCTAAGAAAATGTATCATTAGTCTTAAAAGGGAAGAAAGGAGAAATCTGGAGAAAATGGTTTGAACACAGGTCAGAAGTTGCATTCTTAGGAAGAATAGATAAAACTACCCAACAAGAGACACTAAGTTAATTTTAAAAATTTTTAAACAATTTGTGTGAGTGTGTGTGTGTGATAGGTTTAGATTGGGAAGGAAGAAGAACCCAGCATGACAGTGGAGGAGTGAGGAGTAAAGAATGTATAACAGACTCCGTACCTTGCACCTGACATTGATTTTTTTTTTTTTTTACATTGATTAAAGAACCGGTATAAGAAGGATTGTAGTAGGGACACCTGGGTGGCTCAAGTTGATTAAGCATCTGACTCTTGATTTTGGCTCAGGTCGTAATCTCACAGTTCATGAATCTGAGCCCTACATCGGGCTGTGTGCTGACAAGACAGTGTGAAGCCTGCTTGGGATTCTCTCTCCCTCTCTCTCTCTGTCTTTACCCTCCCTCCCTCCTTCCAAGTAAATAAATAAACTTTAAAAAGGTTTAAAGAAAAAGAATGATTCCAGTAAAAGTGGCAGAATCTAACCCACTGGGTATCACAATTACTACAGCTCTGAACATATTGAATTGTGTCTTACCACGAGGTGGGGGCTGGAGATTACTGCTGGTGGGAATCTCAGGTAAAAGTTGACTAAGAATTTCTCTAACACTTGATTGAATACCTCACTTTGTCTTTGATGTTAAAATTCTTATCCAACAAAGTATATCATCTAGTTGGATTTTAAGAAGTGAGAGGTATAACAAGTAAATAGATAAGGAAAGGAAGGGAAAAGAGGAAGATACAACCACCACCGTTACTATAACAAATAAAAACACTGGGGCCAACCAGTAAGCTTTATCAAGGGTCCATCATGTGTCAGGCACCAAAAAAAGCATTTCAACAATGTTATCCCAATTGATTCTGAAGACATCTTTATGATGTGGATATTCTCTACGGTATAGATGAGGATGTACACATCACCGCATATGCAATACCATCTCAGTGGCAATAACCACCACAACATTTGGAATTGCGAGTTGGGATTTTGGAGGCTACCATGGCAGCTTTGCTCTGTTGACTTCTGAACTTTCTTTGAGAAAGAAATAAGTCATTCCACCTTTTGGAATATCTTCACTTCTGTATTATCCTAAGTAATACAACGGATATCAAGGCCACTGTTTTCAGACCTGATTCTTGAAGCATTTGAAAGGTCTTGACTTATCTTAACTAATCCATCTTAGTTTAACACGTAAAATTCTCTTATGTTTTTTTTGAAACATATGCTACCTTTTACTTAAAAAATGCAAGTGTCACAAGCATACAAAGATGAAATGTGTCTTATTACAAAAGAGCGATAACCATAAGACCTCTTGGACTTTTTGAGCAATGGAACTAGAAAAGACTTTGAGGCCCAAACCTGTGATGTCACTGATACTCATGTTTCCAACTCTGCACAAATGGTGTAGAGGAGAGAGTATTGGTATCTTGATGTCAGATAAACTTAATGACTTTTTACCATATCACCTATAAACTATATGATTTGGGGTCTTTGTAATACTACTTTGAGACTTCTGTATCTTAATTATTAAATTAGAATACATCATAGCTGACCTGGTGTGTCATAGATTTTTCTGAAAGAATCAAATGAAACAAAACATATAGAGAAGAGCTCTATTGGCTGGAAAACTTGTTGAGTTTCTGGAGCCTGGCTTTGTTTGGTGCCATGGAAGAGTCCAAGAAAAAAATTAAAAATGATAAGGCATAGTCACCACCTTCAATGTATTATCATCCAAAATTAACAATAATATCAGTAAGTTAGAAAGAGATTGTAATACCTTGTGAATTTTGAGATGGCAGAGAAAAGCAATGATTAACTCTAATTATCTATCTATCATCTATCTATCTATCTACCTACCTACCTACCTACCTATCTATATCAGAGGTGGCTTCAGATAAAATATATCATTTTGATGTGCCCAAGATTGAAGACTAAGGAAGAGCCCAGGATAGAATTGTGAGTCATCCTTGGCTAGAGGAAGAATAATAGCAAGACTTCAAGAGTGTGGACTCTCACAGAATTAGCAAAGACTCTACTTGTGAAGATTTGATTATGATACTTGGCATAATTATGGTATAACTGGAAATATGAATGGTATTTTATAAATTTGAGATTAGATTGAAATTAATGAATGACCACATTTTCATTCTGGGGTCATCCTGGCCCTGGGACTTACTAATAAGGGCATGGCATTTAGAAGTTATCAAGGTGGGGTTCTCTGTTGCTACACTGTTTTCAAACGCGGAGACAATAGTACCTTTTCTGATTATGCTGTATCTGAGGCAGTCAGTGGCAGTGAATAGAGAAGCTCTATTCTTCCTTCTAATCGTATATTCCTTTTTGTTAATGCTTCAAAGCAAATGACATGAAAAATCCTCCTTAATGGTGATGAGCAGATTTTTCCATTTGTAAATGATGGCCACATGCATCGATAGAAAGACCATTCTTTATTTATGCTCAGCCGAGTTCTGCAAATAGAGAAATTGGCTAATTATCTACAAATTTTCATTCTTTATCTCCATAGAATTGTAATGAACAGGAATTGCCATGTACTCATTTATATTTGTGAAGAGGGAACAACCTTTCTCTTTGGTGATTTCTCTCATACTGTAGTACTCAGACCTGTAGCTTTTTGGAGAACTAAAATTCTGGCTGATCATCTTCCATCATTCACTGGTCTTCTCTGTTGCCCTCCTGACCACAATGCTCTGAATCAGGCTTCTTGTCCTTAATTGTGAGGATGAAGTAGAAAGGTTTTGAAAATTTCCCTTGTTGTGTTTTCTATGTAGACCTGTCTCTCTGTGAAGACGTGGCTTGGTTTAATTGGTTTGCATTCCACACAAAGTAATCAAATCAAATCAACAAATACCCTTTGAGGACAACTATTACAGGGCAATAAGCTTGACAAACTGCCCCTTTACTAATTTCTGGCCTGAATTCTGTAGACCCTAGAAGCATTTGGCACAAGGATACAGCTTCTCGGCTGCTAAATGATCATCACCATTAGCAGTAACAAGAGTTTATTATTGCACCACATTGTCTCCTAGAATCTGTCTACTTCTCCATTCCAACCACTACTATCTTGAGTCAGGTCCTAGATTATCTGGCCCAGTCAATATAATTACTTCTACCTGCTCTTCCCGCTCCCCTTTAATCCATTTCTCTCTTTGCTGGCTGCAGTAGTTATTTTAAAGCCCAGATCTCCTTTTGCCCCCTTCTTCATCAAAATGTTGTTCAGTGGTTTATAGTTTATTAATTATAAAGTAAGGTAATATGTAGTTCTCATTTAGAGAGTAAAGAATAATTTTGGGGAGCACCAATAAAAGTTTCAATTATTTTCATTATAATGGCACTCAGGCATAAGTCTAGACATAGACTTCTTAAAATAATAATGCTTTTGCATTTTTACCACCAAATAAAATTTATAAATGAAACAAAAACAAATAGTGAAATCAAAAAGAAAACACATGTCAATATGATCATTGGTTTTTGAAATTGTGTTATCAACATGAGATTTAGCAGTAGAAGGACATGTTTGTCTGATAACTTCCACTTTAGCATACAGATTTTGATAGAATAGATCGCTGTTCGAGTCTTTGTCATTATTGGTTTTTTTTTTTTCCTTTTTAATCCTAGAATTATTTTCAATATCTATTCATATCAATTGACCAAATCAATATAATAAAATTCCCACAAAATTTGTATACAATCAATCATGCTTAAGGAAAAAAAATCTTATTTCACACTTACTATATCTTGGTGAAATGCTGATACATATAAAGAAAAGTTCTGATTATATAGCCTTTGAAAATGTAGCCATCATTCCAAGTATACCTTTCTAGTTGAGTATGACTATACTACCTTGCACAATGGAATAACTCAATTTTACTGTGCCTTGTTTCTCTTTTTTAAAATATCCAAAATTCCTGTTTTTCTACAGCATGTCATTTCATCATTCACGCCTATCTTTCTAAAAATGGGATGATAAGGGGCGCCTGGGTGGCGCAGTCGGTTAAGCGTCCGACTTCAGCCAGGTCACGATCTCGCGGTCCGGGAGTTCGAGCCCCGCGTCAGGCTCTGGGCTGATGGCTCAGAGCCTGGAGCCTGTTTCCGATTCTGTGTCTCCCTCTCTCTCTGCCCCTCCCCCGTTCATGCTCTGTCTCTCTCTGTCCCAAAAATAAATAAACGTTGAAAAAAAAAAAATTTAATAAAAAAAAAAATGGGATGATAAAATACAGGCATTGAAATAATGTGGTGGTCCTTGGTTATAAGATAATTACATAAGTGATTCAGACTATAGTTGTCATTGAATTGCACATAAATATTTTTTTAAAAGAATTCTCTGGGCACCTGGGTAGCTCAGTTGGTTGAACGTTCGACTTTGGCCCAGGTCGTGATCTCACGGTCTGTGAGTTTGAGCCCTGCATCAGGCTCTGTGCTGACAGCTCAGAGCCTGGAGCCTGCTTTGGATTCTGTGACTCCCTCTCTCTCTGGACCTCCCCCGCTCATGCTCTGTCTCTCTCTCTCTCTCTGTCAAAAAATAAATAAACATTAAAAAAAATTTTTTAAAGAATTCTCATACATAACTTCCATAACCTCATGAAAATATTTTCTGGTAAAGTCCCAAATCTTTAACTAACCCACATTTTTTTTGTACCCTACCCACTGATTCCTAGACATTCCTTGGTATCCCTGCTCACTCTGGTTTCCCTGTCTTTTTTTTTTTTTTTTTCTGGTTTCCCTGTCTTGAATGCCCTTCTTCACATCCCATATCCCTCTGAAGCCTCTCAAAAACTTGGGTGGATATTGCAATCTCTGTGCAAACCCTCTTCTCAACATATTTCTCAGATTTTTTTTATATTCATTGAAAAGTTTTTTTTTCTTCAAAAATGTGTTGTTTCTTGCATATAGTCTTCTCTCTTTGCTCTCTTCTCCATCTATACCAACTCCCCACCTTTATTTCAGAATTTAAGTTCCTTAAAGTTAAGGTGCAACAGTCCAGCACAGTGCCCAGTAATAAGTCAGTAGTCATTAATTAGAAAGAAATGGAATGGAATGGTATCAAATAGGATGCCATGAGATGGGGTTTGATAAGATGAGATGAAAGAGATATTAAGCCAATCCAGTGCCAGGAGCTTCGAAAGTCATCCAATGTTAAGACACCACTCTTGAGTTTGGGAGATGGGGCATCTTTGAAAAAGAAAAAAAAAGTAAAAAAACAAAAAAAACACAGTAACTCAAGGAAGTATATAAAAATGGGTAAATGAGTAGTATAGATAGTAAGAACAATAGGAATTCTGAGAAATGAGGAATGACATAGAGAGGTGCAATAGTGAGATTTTTGCAAGAATAGGTCATGAAAAAAATGATCAAGTGTTGTCAAGAAAAGAGATGGAATAGAACTTCAGACAGTAGATATGGTGTGGTAAGAAGTGGGGATGAGGTGCCAACAGTTTTGAGGGACATTAACTACCTTGGAGGCAATATGATAAGGATAGGGAGAAAATATCTTGGAGAGTTATTTCCCCCAAACTGAGAGAACTGAAGATAGAAACGAAAAGGAAGATTCAGAATGGTTTAGATATCATTGGAATTTATTCAGGATATCTCATTAAATGCGGAATTATCTTTTTTAATCTAGTGGCTTTCAAAGTATTTAGACTTAAAGCCCAAGCTCATTGATGACCTATGCTCTTCTCTTAGATCAGTTCCTATTAGAATTCAATCTTTTTCCTCATAACACTTGTTAGAAATACAATTAAATAATGAATAGTACATTTATCTGACTCCCCACTACAAAGAAACTCTGAGAGGAAAGGGCCCACAATTTTTTCTTAGTCAAAACTATACTGGGGCACCTGGATGGCTCAGTCGATTAAGCATCTGACATCAGCTCACGTCATGATCTCAGGGTTCATAGGTTCAAGGCCCACATTGGGCTCTGTGCTGACAGTTCAGAGCCTGCTTTCCATTCTTTCTCTCTCTCTCAAAAACAAATAAACTTAAAAAAAACAAACAAAACAATTCTATCCTCAGAGTCCCATTAAGTGCCTGCCATATAGTTGACACTCAAATATTGTGTGAAACTTAAAGCAGCATTACTCTGGTTGAGAATGGAGTGTGGGATTTCTAGTCATCCACCCCTCTTTCCCCAGTGCCCCCTGGGGTGGTTTAGCACAATGTCTGATGTTCAACAGAGTGTGTGTGTGTGTGTATTTTTTTAAGCCCGTTATCTCAGTTTCATCATGCCTCATTGACAATGTGGAGATGATAATGAGCAACCAGCAAGGTTGGTGGGTGTTTTAAGGATGAACTAACATAATGCATGTGAACACAACTTTGAAACTCTAAAAACGATTACCGTCCTTGTCATATATAGAGAAGTGTAGAATATGGCCATTACATAAACTCTCCCAAAAAGCTGGGCTAGAATCCTGAGCTTAACTTGTCTAAGCCCAATGTAATTGCTGTAATACACAATAAAAGCATTAATGGCCTTTATTGTGGACTCTGGCTGAATAAAACCAGCCAAGTCCAGAAAGATCCAAAAACAAATCACCTCCAGTTCCCAAATACTGGTTAAATTTGTTTCTGAAGCCCTTGTCTCCACTTCGCATGGACCTCTCCAGCCCCACCAGCTCCTGGGCAATGGATTCCACCCCTCACATCCTTATTTACAGGCTGTTGAGAAAAATCACACATGTGCCTGATGCTATCAAGTTGGGACACAGTTAGAAATAATTTTGAAACTGCTTATTCTGGAATCTCCACATCGTGGGTGTGTGCAGGGGTTGGGATGGTGCTGAGATGGAGGAGAGAAAGGAGATAAAAGTGTAGAAAGACAGACTTTATTTTTAAAGACTTAACAGCTACTTTTAAAGTAGCCTCCCTTTGTGCTACTTTTGTTTAAATAAATGCTGCCATTGAATGACAAGTTGTATAGCCAGGCTATAAAATTCCCAGGTCCTGCATTAGACTTTAGTCCAAAATCTAGTATTGACACTTCCTGTGCATATTCTTATACAAGTGACTTAACCTTCTAAATAGTGGTTTCCTTAGAGGCAAAATACTCACCTCCCAGGGCTGTCATGAGGATTAAATCATGCAATTCCTTACCTGCAATCATTAGAGGCTTGCATAGATTTTGAGAGCATTGCATTGCCATATGGCCAACCTCCAGAAGTTCCTAACTTTGCTTTTTCATTATAATTCCATCCCTGAAGTTCCTGGCCATGAATGTGTGTGTGTGTGTGTGTGTGTGTGTGTGTGTGTGTGTGTGTGTGTTAACATACAACTTTATTAGGAAGTAGGCGAGTAGCCTACCATCTCCTTCCTTTGCCACCCTCAAAGCAGGGTAGTAAAATGATTAAGAGCTCAGATTCTGGATCTGGATTTGTATGGGATTTCAATCCTAGCCCCCCTACTCACTGTATGTATCATGTAGAGCAAGTTAAATAATCTCTCTGACTTCCTCTATTTATTCATGTGTAAAATGAGAACAATATTGATACCTCCACTGTAGGGTTTTTGTAAGGATTCAAAGAGTTACTATATGTAAGTGCCAGAGAAATCCCTAGGACATAGAACATGCCACATAGTTATTACTGTCCATAATTTTGTAATTTTATTGTTTAGTAACTTGTTGATTATAACACACAACTACTATCAGTTTTCCTGAGTATGTCTTAAGTTCATTGATTACATACATCATGTCATTTAATCAGCAATCAAATGTGGGAGATATTTTTCCTATTATACAGTTGAGGGAACTAAGGCTGATAGAGATAATTAACTTGCCATGATCCCACATAATTTTTAAGTGGCAGAAATGGGGATTAACTCCAAACTGCACTCCAATACCTCACTAAAGAGCATGGAAGGTTGTCTATATTTACAGATCAGTTGAGGAGCCTTTCTTTTTCTTTCTTTTTTTTTTTTTTTTTTTTTTTTTTTTTTATACTGTATTCCTGACTCTCCTCCACCCATGGTGGGGAAAAATATCCGTTCCTTGATGGTCCTACATATTTCCATACTTTGTTGCCTTTAACACAGTCCATGGCTCATAGTAGACTCTAACGTGACTCTAACGTGACAGACCTATAAAGTAAATATCACTAAGGAGAGCTACACTTTGTGGGATACCTATGACTTCCTAGCCACAGTACGTAGAAGTTTACAGTCTTTCTCTCATCTATTCCACAGGATGATTCTGTAAAATGGTGCAATTATTGGATTTTAAAAGGTAAAAATTCAAAGATTAAGTATTTTTCTCAGGCACTCCAGGTGATACATAGCAGAATTTGGATTTAAACAGGCCTGGTGACCTAATACTTGACTATATCTTACCCTGAAGCAATGGACAAACAATATGAAGCCTGATATTGAAACTTCAGTTCATTTTATCAGAGATTCAGGAGAAACTATAACTCTCAACATACCAGCAGGTGGGTGATCAAACTGGGTAGCTCTCTCTGTATCTGTCTCTCTCTGTTTCCCCTCTCGCTCTCTCCCTTCACCCCTCTCTCTTTCCCTCTTCTTCTCTCCTCTCACCCTCCCCCTGTCCCCCCTCCCTCTCTCTCCCTTCCTCCCTCCCCCCGCTTCTTTGACTGACTCCAGCTTGCCATGGACAAAATAGAAATAATTAAGTGTCAATAACTAAAGTTTATTCCTGGCAAACAGCTGATGAGTATTTTCAGAGGCTCCTGTTTTTTGACCTTTACTGCCCTAGACAATGACGGAATCTTGTTGAAAGCTCTTTAAGCTGAAATTAATTTATGCTCGACAGTGATTAAAAGAGAAAGTGAGAAGGGGATGGAAATTAACAAATCCATCTTTATTGCTGAGATCCCATTATGATTATAAGGAGAGGGAAAAATCGACGTGGCGGGTGCCAGCTGCAATCTGGTAAGGAGTTTAAACAGCCCTTCCTGCTTAGGAAATGTCCTTGGGTGGACAGATTTATCTGTCACTGAGGCTCTCAGGGAGAGGTTTATTTATCAGGGATTGGAAGGCTGAGATCCTTGGACTCGCTTTTGGAATAAGGTTCCAGAGTGATAGCTGCTGAAAGGACAGGCCACGGAGCTTGACTGATGAGGCCTCTTGAAAAGTAGATTCTGCAGGTGCTTCCGAGAACAGAGATGGCTAAATTGCCATGCTCTGGGTTCCTATTGGGCCAGTTTCTTTGGCATATGCCTTTAAGAGCTTATATACTTATACTTGCAATTCATCATGTATTCCCTTGTTTGGCCCTGAGGCCATGGATCTTGCTTTAGACCTTTTTGGCTCCACATAGCTCTTTGGACAGTATTCCATAATGAGACTAAGCAAACACTGAAGAAGACCTTACCACCATATTCCCATTCAGTCTTCAAAAATAATATGTGCTTAGCACCTTCTATGCACCATGCTCAGTACCAGATTTTAAGCAACACAATGCCTCTGTGCTCCTAGAGCTGATTAGAGAGAATGAGGCTCATTTGCCCTTAAAATTAAAATCAGAAGTCTCCCAAGGACAATCCTAGACTCATGCCATTTTGAGAGAATTAGTATGTGCTGAGAATTTTTTGTATGCCAGACATTTGACACATGATGTCTCATTTAATACTGGAAACAATGAAAGTCAGTATTCTTTTTATGATTTTACAGATGAGTGAATAGAGACCCAGAGAGGTAAAGTGGCTTCCCCTAGGGCACAGAGGTAGTATGGCCAATGCCAGAGAATCTCCACCTAGACCTATTATACACCAAAGCCTGGGCTCTTCTCCATTGCTGTCACTGCATCAAAGCCATGATGGTGAAGTAAGAGCATGAATCTAAGAAGAAGCCTGACTGTTGGGTTTGCTCAACATCTGACTGACTCAACATCTGACTGACCCTGGAAAAATCATTGTATCTGCCAACTGTATTCATTTTCTCATCTGCAGAAAAAGGGATGATCCCCTGCCCTTTCTGTTGCACAGGTTGATCTGAGGCCCAGAGGAGACAATGTATCCAAAAGTGATTTGCAGTGGTAAGCTATTATCATTATATAGTCCAGCCTCTCCTAATACAAGGACCTTCTCTGTAATAGGGCATTAATCATTTATATTTAAGTAGAATGAAACTGACAATGTTATATCACCTCACGTAAAAGTGTAGCTAAGAGGACATGTGTAAGCTATGACTTTTCCAATTTGCTTTAATTATCATTGGACATATATATACTCAGGAGGAAAAAAAGATGCTTTATTTCAAAGCAGGCAAAAACATAGTGAGTTGAATATCTGGAAATGTTAATGATGAAGATAATAAAAAATAAAATTGTCTTTTCTTTGATTATTACTGTACTCCCATAGAAATCAGTATTAATAAAAGGAGTAGGGGTGCCTGGGTGGCTCAGTCAGCTAAGCATCCGACTTTAGCTCAGGGCATGAGCTCACGATTCAGGAGTTCGAGCCCCGCATCAGGCTCTCTGCTGTCAGCACAGAGCCTGCTTCAGATTCTCTGTTCTCTTCTCTTTGCCTCTCCCCTCCCCCTCTCTCCCAAAAATAAATAAGCATTTTTAAATTTTTTTTTTTTAAAAGGAGTAAACCGACAGCTTGTTCAGTCCTTGAGGGAGAAGTTGTGTCACTATGATCATGTACAAAGTTATAGTAGTTGCCCTGGAGGAAACTTTAGGGGACCAGAGTTGGGATGATGGAGATCACCTACTTCCCTAATGACTTTAGGGAAGTCATTTTACCTCTCTGGGTCTCAACTGGGAAGTGCTTTCTACTTCTATACATTCCCCTTCCTTCAAAATACAAGTCTTGCAATTCTCTGAAATTCTTGGAATTCTTATCAGAAAGAGAGAGAGAGAGAGATAGAACACCATTGGTCACTTGAACCAGAAGTCTGTCCAGCAATTCTAGAGTTGCTTATCATGTTAGTGTAGGAAGAGACCATTTGTGTGGACTTGAATACAAGTGAGCATCAAACAAGGCTTTGAATTCTGAATCAGGTCAGCAATTCCTCTTTCCTTAGAGGGAAGTTGGCAAGTTAAGAAAAGATGGTCACAGGCTGAAGTTACGTGGCTTAAAGAGAAGGAATATAACATGAGCTTCTCTACAAGGTTATGATTATTTACCATATGTGGGCAAACACTTTCAATGGGTCCACATTGGCCAGAGCAATATTCCCCATGCTGTGTTTCATAGAACATGAATGTAATAAGACATCATAGTCATTACCTTTGAAAAGGGATTCTGTGGCGGGGGGTGAGGGGGGATGTGTTTGCAAAGCAGTGAGTTAAACAGTTTACCAGATTTCTTTATTGTAGGACTTCACAGAGCCCTTGATATACTGGTATGCCTTATGAGTCTCTAAGAGGGGATGTAATACATAGAATATTCTGATATATTTAACCAAAAGAAGTCATTTAGAGTGGAGCATTTCTGTGATGAATGTTATGGCAAATACATTTTGGAAAATGCCAGTTTAAAATATAAAGTCCCAAGCTAGGTATACTTCCTTCACTACCAACATACAGATCTCAATGGCTGATTTCTCTTTCACAAAAGTTCTTATTTGGTGGACTCTCCCAGGGAAGTTACCAATAGTCTGTGAGCTCAGGGAATTGAGCTCTGTTTACCCAGTGGCTCTGCTATACCAAAGACCTTCACTTCTAGCCATATGGCTGGGAGAGAAAGCCTATAGCTAGAAAAGCCCACAAGCCATCTCATGGACAGATCTAGAAGGGGCACAATACTTCTTTCCACATGCCACTGGCCAGAATTCAGTCATACTGTCCTACTCACCCACAAAGAGGTCTGAGCAATGTGGTCTTTTTCTATCCCCAGGAGGAAAGTGGAATGTATGTACCACGGTCTGACTCATACTGGTCATTTTGAAGCTCTCTGCTCTTTGTTCCCAAAATTACCTGACATGCTCCAAGTCAACACATTTTATGTTCTGTCAACTGCTTAATTCTTTCATTTCAGTATTGTTAACTTTGTACAACTTCACCTCTTCTGTAATTCATGTCCTTTCCTTCTGTCCCTGTGTCTGAGAGGAAACCCCACCCATCTTAAATTGCTCTGTTATAATGTCACATTTTTGATGATTCTCTCTCTGGTTACCCTATCATGTCGGTTCCAGAAAGCAGTCATCTCTCCTTCTTCTTTGACATTGTCTATCTCTCTCTGTTACATGCCAGATACTGATACTACAGACTCTGAAGTCTACTCATATATAAGTGAGGGGGAAGTGGCATGTTATAGAAAGAAGAGTAGGGTCTGGAGAACAACAAAGATCTGAGTTCAAATCCAGGTTTTTGACTTACTAGATATATTTCCTTGGACAGATAACATTGCCACTCTGCAGTGCTTCCTCATGAGAAAATTACAGAGTTTGGGGTGGTTGGGTGGCTCAGTCAATTAAGCATCCAACTCTTTGATTTTGGCTCAGGTCATGATCTCATGGTGGTGAGATCAAGCCCTGGTTCAGGCTCTGTGCTGGGCATGGAGCCTGCTTAAGATTCTTTCTCCCTCTCCCTCTGCCCTTCTCTGCTTGTAGTCTCTCTCTCTCTCTCTCTCTCTCTCTCTCTCTCTCTCTCTCTCAAAGGAAAAAAAAAAAAGAAAATTACAGAGTTAAAATCTTTCTAAATAAGGCTGTCAGGAGCTTAAAATGACATAACATGTAACACAATGTATCTGCCACATAGGAAGTCATTTACGAACGTTAATTGTTGTTACCCTTTTGGTCGTTCCTGCTGTTGTTCCTGAAAGCCAGACAGACATGGTTCTCAGTCCTGACCCTGCCACTCTTATTAGGGAATATTACTCTCTAGTTCTGAGTCTCAGCTCTTTGTTTGTAAAAATGGAAACAACTCTTCCTTTCTGAGGGAATAGCAAGAAAATGCCTACCACAGTGCATCACAAGTGGCCCATGGTAGAGGCACAAGTAATGAATGAATTTAACAAAAACACCACTACTCCCAATACCAGGCACAAGAATGCCGTCCCGCTTAATGATTCTATCTAGCAGGAAAGAAGACAGCCTCCTCCGTGTAGCTTGCTTTTGTGTCTGAGGACCTGTAGCCAGGCAGTTCTTGGTTAATTCCCCACTAAGTCTTCGAAGCTATAATCTAAGGCCACTTTTTCTTTTCTGATGTGAACTTGGTCACCTTCCTTCTTATACTATCTTCTTAGATACTTGAAAACTGTTAGGCCAGCCCCTCATCTTTCTCTTCTCCAGGCTGACCTTTTTTTTTTTTAATCTCTCATCCCAAGTTCCTTTTTCCACTTCTTTAATCATTTCCCATTGCGCTGCCCTGCCATTTCTGAGCAGTGAAGAGGCACAGGACTCAAAATGTCCTATAGCAGTATGTGCGAATGAATGGCAAGAGCTTACACTGCAGACTGACTGGAAAAGGACAGTTAGAAACTGTCAACGCCAGAAAGTGTCACTCCACTGCATACTTCCTGTGCAACCTCCACCATCAATTCAGATCCAGCAGCAGCTGGTATGGTAGTTCGCAGGTATCCCTTCCTCTCTGCATAAAGAGAACATTGAGCCATTTGTGTCCAGGTGTTGTATTCACTCAGTTCAACATGACCTATCTACTCGATGCCAGGAACTGTTTTATAGGCAGAGAGATTTTGGATGCAGTCCTCTTTCTGTGAATACAAACTAAGCAAGTGAACACGTAATGTATAATCATATAATGAATGGCCATAGATCTAGATATTAGAGAAAACTGTCATATATGGGGGCAAGCAAACAAACAAACAACATTTACTCTCAGACAGCACATGGGTCTCCCATTTACTAGCTGTGAGTCTTGCATGAATGAATCCCTTCTTCAAGCTTTAGTTTCATTAATTCATTTGTGGAATTGGATACTACCAACAACCCTTCAGGCTTTATCGAAAATTAAATAAACAGATACACAAAAAGCATCTAGCTCTGTGTCTGACACTTAGCACTCAGAAAATCACTTTAGTTTCTTGTCTGGGTTTTGCAAGTACAAAGAAAAAATGTCAGGGAAAGAGATTTTGGTGGCAGAAAGCTTTTTCCAACTAAAGGACTAAAGTTTGAGTTTGTTAATAAACATTCATCTGTAATATTTTTTCTTCTTTTTTGAAGAAATTAATTTTGGGATTCTAGGGGTACCTGGGTGGCTCAGTCTGTTGAGCATCTGACACTTGATTTTGGCTCGAGCCATGATCCCAGATGGTGGGATTGAGCCCCACATTGAGCTCTGGGCTACATGTGGAGCCTCCTTGGGATTCTCTCTTTCCCTCTGCCCCTCTAGCCTGTTCACGTGCTCTCTCTCTCTAAAATAAAACAAAAACATTTTTTAAAAATTATTTTTTAGGATCCTAACGTTAAAATTGTGCAGGCCCCACACTTTAATCAAAATACTTGTCTTTCATAGTCTCTTCTGTTCTACCTTTGCTACATGTAAACCTCTCTTCCCCTTGATCACGATGTTTTGTCCCATTCACCCTCACTCATTTCCTCATTTTTTCTGAGCAGTCTATTGCCACCATGTTCCTCATTTCCTTTCTTGTCCCCTGAATCACTTCTTCTCTCTCCATAGACCTCGAAAGAAGTAGGCAAACATGTGGTTAGACATGATGACAATGTAGCACTGTGGTCAGTGTCATGGACTTTAGAGTCCAAGAGCTGTGGGTTCCGATCAGATTCTCTCATTTATTAGCTGAATAGCTTTGTTAAAGTTACTTAACCTTCCTAAGGCCCAGTGTTTTATCATCAAATTCAGCATAATAATAGTTATTTCTTTAAAAGGTTTTTAATTAATAAAATCGTATGTGTATTCAACTATAATACACTCTTAATAAACAGTATTTATTATTTCCTATACTGTATATTCAATTCAGAGATAGTTCCGTTAAGTGCCATGCACTGTGTTGGGAACCATATAGGACAGACAGATAATAAAGGCAGGATCTCTGTCTTCAAAGAGTTAAGAGCTCATTGGAGAAACAAACATGCCTATATAAAAAACACAACAGTAATGGGAAACAAAGCGCAAGATTTTCTGTCTAGTCAGTTGTGTTAGATGAAAAATCACAAGTAAGGTTTTGTTTTAAAAACTATTTTCTAATGTATCAGTTTTGGCTGCCTGGACAGTCATACTAGGAAAAATTCTGAGACCAATAACAGAATGAGTAGAAAATAAATGTCATAACTGATTAACAGTGTCTGCCAATGATACAGAAGGAGAGATTGTTCATCTCAGGTACCAAGAGTGTTTTAGAAGGCATGTTTAAAGAAAGAATGAAGTGTATTTTTGAGTACTTTTATGAGAACTTAATTTTACTTGTATTGCTGAGAATGGACATTGTTAACCTTATTACAACTGAAACTGAAACTCAGAGAAGTTAAGTATTCTGTTCAGTCCACACAGCTAGAAAAGTAGCTTGGCATGACTCTAAAATAAAGGTTGATTTAAACACTTTTACTCCAACTGAACACTGTTGGCAGGATGAAGAATGGATTAACTCTGCCAATTGTGGTAGAAGAAACTGAGTAGATTCTTACCAGTCCTTTTTATTTTTCTGGGCCCACAGGAAGCCTATATTTTCTAGCTGCCAGCGTGTGGGGAATAAGCTTAGGAATTCCCTGAGCCTGCACTGATGGGTTAACAAGGCATAAAGAATTAGAAAGTCATAGGATGAACACACCCAAGTTTGGGTAAACAAGATTAGGCAGATAAGATTAGACAAGCCAGGCAAAGGCCCCCAATACAGGACAAATGGGGCAAAGGCCCCCAGTATAGGACATAGGTATAGGACAACAACAGAAAGCTGCTTTCACAGGAAGGAAGGACCAAATTAGGTAAACAGGTAAATAGGGCTTAGACCACGGTGGGGCAGGGCAAAGTTGCCCAGAGCAGAGCTAATTAGCAAAAGAAAGATGCCTTGTTGACCCTGAGGTAGCAAGCTCTTTCTTTTGTGTCCCCTTGGCCAGTTTAGGTAAACAGGGGCGGGGCTTCATGTTTGCTGTAAACCGCCTTCCACCCAGCACCAGAATCTTGTTTTGTATTGATCCAAACCCCTAAGACGCATATCTCCAAACCCCCCTTCACCCCTTGCCCATGAGTTAAAGTTCACAGTTTCATTGCCTCTCTATGCATGCCCATCACACTTGTAAGGCTTCTGATCCTAGTAAAAATAGAGCAAGGACCCTTACTTGGGGCTCTTGTCTCCTCCCAGACATTAGCCTCTCATTTTTAATCCTGCATTCCACTCTCTTGCTAAACAAGACAGAACTCCAGACCCAGAGTCTATAACACCAGTGCAGTTAGGTTGGGGCCATGTTACTAATTCCAGGTAATGGCATATGGGGGAAATCTATATGTCACTATCAGTTATGGCCTCTGCATTTTTCCCGTGAGATTCTTGGTTCATGCGTGATTTTCTTTCTTTTGTCCTGATGTAGAGGACTCAGTGGGGAACATCAAGGAGGTACTAAGGGACAGTGGAACTTTTGGAGGTAAGCTTGAAAGCCTGTCCTACATCTTGGAAGGGAGCTATGCAGAGAACATTCTAGTCCATATCTGTCTGTGACATGAGAGGGAATAAGGCTTTGTTGTGCTATGCAAAAATACTGAGATTTTTGTCTTATTTGCTAGAATAGACAACATTACTTATCCTGACTAAATATTCAGTGAAGAAATGAGACTTCCACAGGCCCAGGATGGTATGCACACGTACCTTCCAGATAGAGGATCCTTTTCTGAAGAAGCACAGGATATGCAAAGTACTCAGGGAAATTAGGTTGGAAATGCAGAAACTGGCTAAGACTAGATCTCCAGTTTTCCATTTTTGTAGTTTCCAGTTTGATAGTAGGAATATAATTGGTGTTCAGGTTAGTCACTGCTGTCTAAACAAACTACTCAAAGCATAATGGCTTAAAACACCCACCCTTTTATTGTGTCATATGTTTTTGTGGGTCAGGAAATTGGTCAGGGCTCAGTCGATGGAGTTGTCTATTCTGTATGGTACCAACAAAGATTACTTGGTTGCATTTGCTTGGCAGGTAGGCTGTGATGGAAGATCCAAGATGGCTTTACTCCTGTTTGAATTGTAAGTGTAGGCACAGCTGGAACCATCAATTAGAGTGTACACACACACACACACACACACACACACACACACATACACATTCATGATGTCTCTGAGGTCAGGATTCCAAGAGGCAAGCTGGAAGCTACAAGTCCTCTTAAAGGCTAGTCTAGAACTAGTAGAGTGTCACTTTCTCTATTCTCTGCAGGTCAAGCAAGTCATGAATGCTATCAGACCCCACCTCTCAGTGAGATGAGAAGCAAAGAATTTGTACCCCGTCTTTAATGTTCTCTATCTGGATCTGTGGAGCCAGGACCAGGCTATATGCATCTCTGCTTCCCTAGCACTTTCTACTTATCATACTGCCTGGGGTTCAATCTTCATGCTGGTAGAATTACAATCACACCCTAAGCCCACATCAAAAGAAATGGAAAAGAGAACTAAATTTTATAGAATACCAACTCCTGCTTCAAATGTCCTACCTTAACGTAGTCTCAAAATGACTCTATTTAGTGGTGTAGGATTTATTTCTCCAGTATATTACTAAAGACACAACCAAAATTCAGTGAGGGGGGGAAAAAAACCCTAAGGGCAATCACAACATTAGATTCCAACACAGTGCTTCCTCCCACAGGTATGCCTAAATGTCCCCTGCTCAAAACGAGACTCTGTGGTCAAGTGTTTGAACCTCACCTTGGCCCCTAGTCCACCGACAGACTGCATCAAAGCCTCTAATTTGCCTGGGCTCATTCATCTCATCAGAACCAGAGGAGGCCCCCATTTCTGCCTGCCCCACCACGAGATTATGAGGGATTGCTAATAAAGAGGAACCCTAAACTCCTTGCAAATATAAATGCTAAGTAATAATAAGATGAAAAATGAAGGCAATAACGTTGCTTCACATGATGTTTAAGAGCCTGGGATGAAAGGCGTGGTAAGAACAGCTATAATCTCTGCATTTTAAGTTCCGATCCTTCCTCTTCTGTTTCATCCTCTGTCTCTGAAATGCTTGATTAAGGCTCTTTTACACTTTATTTTACTTCGTCTTTTTTTTTTTCCCTCCTACTTCTGGAAATACTTTACTATATCACTGGGGACAGTTTACTCTTTTGTTTCACTGGAAGAAAGCAGGCAATGCAGGGTTGCTTCAAAGAAGAACCAACCCAAATCCAGTGGGGATCTGGTAATAAAGAAGCCCCACTTTGTTTTCAAGCAGGGACACAAAATTATGCTGTAAATTATACAAAGCATGGGGGGTAAGAAATGAAAGATGAATGCAAGTCAGAAATATTGGTCCCATGGCTGGTGGTGCAGGCTACAACTCCAGAGATTCATGGACTGAGATGATTTTAGACTGGAAGGGACTTTACAGAACCTTTAATCCAATCCCCTGCTTCAACCCTGGCATGTCTCCTGTAATGGTTCTTAAAATAATCCCCAATCATGGAGTTCACTGTTTCAGCATCATAGGGACTGATGGTCAGCTCAGGGTGGGATGTCCATTCTCACCTTGACCTGAAGTCATATTCTTTGCCTTTTTATCTATGGTTTCCAGTTCTTTCTTCATGGACATCACAGAGCACATTGGTTCCTTTTCTCAGGGATATTGAAGAATTGGATTGCTTTCCATGTGCTAACACCCATAACTCCTTCAATGACTCCTCAAATGATTTTTGAGGAGATTAATTCAGCCTCCTGGGAGCCTAGAAGAGGATGGGAGAAAGCAATTAGAGAAAAACAGAGGTGGAAAGAAATGTGATTTTCTGACCAGAGGTGATAAACATGTTAGTGGGTGGAGAACGGCTAAGTGGCTGGAGAATGGTTTCTTAGCAGCAGACCTGGCCTGGCAGTGAGCTGGAAGGAAGGGAGAGGTGGGCAGGCTTAGGGACAGTGTGGGAAGGGCCCCTAAGATTGTTACCCAGATCATGTAGGCTGAAGGTCGCTGTTCCAGAGTACAGAGGGGTGATTAACTCGGCTCCGAGGGAGGCAGGAGGAGGTGATTGCTTTAATTATGTGGGCGGAGACAGATTAGTGGAATAATAGAGAGGGAGGGAGCAGGTTAGAATTACAGCTCTTTAAGAAGTTCAGGTAGAAAGGTGAGGGAAAGGCAGGAGGAGAAGGTTAAGGGAGAGCCAAGGCAGAGAAGAGCTTTCTGTGAAGCTTGGAAATTAAATTCATTATTCAAAAGCATGTGTGTGTGTTCTGTGACAGTTTCCAGGGAAATCTTCTCCCTTCCACTCTGTACTTTCTTTATTGGATGTAATTTAACTATGTTTATATGGGTTCCTTCCCCCCCCCCCCCATATATCTATATACGAATACTGCTTTTCTTTCACAACTACCTTAGTTAGCTAAGAATCCTCGAGTCTCCAAGAAGACTATGCAGCTGAGGGGAAAAGGCTCATCTAGGGTTGTGATGGCAAATGTTTAACATTTGACTCTCCAGGAAAAAGCACTGACCAATTTCTGTGGTGTAAAATACTCATTGCAAGCTACCAAACACAAGTGGAAGAAATGCACACCAGCTTGCCTTAACGTAGTCCCTGCACCATACCACACAGATAACATAGACATAAACAAGGTCAAGAACATAGATAATAGCAAACCATAGAGAAAGCAATTAGTAAGTGTTGAATTTTGAGGATTATTAGCTTTTCTTTTAATATAATTTATTTAATTGAAAGTTTATATAATTTAATTTTTACGAATGATTCCATTTAACAACTGGCTTGCAAAAGTCTGAAAGATCTGTTGATTCTATTGATAAGCTGGTTCAAGTTGACCTTAGCACACCACTGGGTACTTCTCCTTCCTGTCTTCACTGGTGGGGCTGTGTGTTAGCTCACGAAATTGGACGGGGAGGGGCAAGAAGTAGGGGCAAACTGGTAGGTAGGGGAGTCTACTAGGATAAATGGAGAGAACCCATTTATTTTAACTCAGAGTGTTACTGTACACATGCCTATCTACATTACATGTGTATACTAATTACAAATCACATACAGTCATAAAATAGATACTCTAAGGCTTAGACCTTAGCAACACTTAGCTAAGTTAAAGCGTCTCATGGTATATTTCATCTGTGTGTCTGTTTACAAACTCTATGATAAGTATGTATGCCTGTGCATGTATATAAGCTATGTACATAGCTTATACACAAATGTGTATTTTATTTGATACATAACTGTGTTTTAAAGATGTGTTCCTGAATATATATGTGATTTTACATAGATATAGATATATTAGCATGACACATATACACACACATTTCCTACATAAATATATACAATGTTTATTATGTGGAGGAAGTTCATTACCTATAGGAAGTTGTTTGGACTACAGGCTTCAGCAAAACCACGACCTATTTGTCAACCATATGCTTCCTACCAGGAACCATGAAAATGAGAGAAGACCCCAAATCAGAAGCAACTTGTTCTTCCCTCCAAAAGTCTACAATTTAACAGAGGAAGCAAAGTTTATGTGAAAGAAAGTCAACAAGTATACGATAAAACCTAATAGTGGCTGTCACACATTAGGGCTGTCATCTGTGGCATGCATGGCCTCAGGTGACCCTCACAAGAAGCTTCCAGATAGGAACTCTTATTACTTCCAACTTAAGATGGGGTCACTGGTTCTAAGAGAATTCCATCAACTTGCTGAGGATCAAACAGGTAGTATGTGACCAAAGGGTTTCACCAAAGTCAGACTCAAGGACTGGAATAGGATCCATTATTTCTTTCTATAAGTTGAGGCAGGTGTATGATTCAGCCCTTGAGTGTTTCTGAGGCTCCAAAGAAGAAAAGCGGCTCATGAACGTCACGGAGAAACAGACATGTAGTAGCCTTGAAGTTGATTTGCAGAAATGTATAAAAATAGTAGGAGTCAACAGGGGAGACTTTGATAATAATAAATACGTGTGTTGCATCTGATAATTTGTTGCACTTAGTGGAATGTTGAGGCTTATAGAAAAGTTTAAACCTGACTATAAGCTTGGCCCGCTTTAGCAATAATTTGCGATCATTTGGATAGAGAAGTTCTGATATAAAAAACTTGGGAAATTAAAATATTCTAATCAAATTAATTAGCCCTGTCAATAGGATTATATGAGTGTTTAGACTACCTAAGAGAACAGTAGTTTGGAGAACACTCAAGAAATTTAGATGGGCCCATTTTCATACTAACAATTTCTAAGCTAATTGCAAATTATTCTTATCTAATCAGTGGAGCCTTAATGACCTCTCCCAGGCGACAGTTGGTTGGCCTATGTAGAGATTATATATAAATTTGATAATAATTAAGGGTTTAAAGAGAATCATTTTAAATATTCACTAATTTGGTAATTTTACTACAATTTTAAGGCAGTGTGTCTGAAAGAGAGAGTGAGATCAAACACATCTTAGACATACAGATTTAGTTCTGAAGTGGAAATCAGTTTTTGCATTTGTAACTTAAATGAACATAATCTCACTTTTCCTTTTTAATGCTTTCATATGGAAATTGCTTAGAACAGCCCAGCCCAGAGTAACAATAAACAACTACTTTGGACAAAGCCAACAGCTTTGTCCCATTTAATAGTGGGAAATCCCCTACATCCCCATTTTTTCCCATTTAATAGTGGGAAATCCCCTACATCTATAATGGTAGAACTAGCATTTATTGTTACTGTGAGCTGGGCTGTTCTAAGCACTTTACATAAATTAATATATTTGTCACTCTTACTCCATGAGAAGACATAATTATTATCCCCATTTTACCTCTGTGAAAACTGAGGTTAAGTGACTTACCAAAAGTCACATAGCTGTTAACTGGCAAACCCATGTAATGTTTCTCCAAAGTTCATGTTAGCTGCTAGGACAAAATGCCACATTATTCAGCTATGATATCATCATTACCATTGGTAATAGTTGGTAACAAAAAATACTGTTCACTTGAATGCCAGTCCCCACTGACTGGTGGTAGTTAGAAAAGTGGGCTGCACATTTTGAGTGTCTCTTTCTCCTAAATCCTCATGTCAATTCAGTGCCACCTTCTCTAAGAAAACTATCGTGGATACCTATCATGACCTCTTATTATAATCCCCATACATTTACAGTCTCATCACCAAATTCTTTCTCTCGTTTTTCTTCTATTCCCTTTGCCAGTGGTCTCAGGATTCTCCATTCTCAATTATGAATGTCTCTGCATCCCATTTACTTTCATTTGCCTCTTTCAGATGTTTATGGGCTGTTGCAAGTCTATTCCAGGCATTTTCCAAAATCTTCCATGCCTTCCATTTTCCAAATCTTGCTGAAAATTCACCCTTCTTGATGTAGCTTTACCTGTTTCATTTGGGAATTATGTATCATGTTGTATCATGAGCTTTAATTCATGGTAAATATACTTTAACAACATAAATTGAATTCCAACTATGCACCAGACACGATGTACAACACCTAAGATACAAAGATTAAAAATAAAAAACAGAACATCCCTGGCCTCAAGGAGGAGTCTCTAATTAGACTGCGCATTAGACTCTTTGAGAGATTTTTAAAAATTCCTGATGCCCAGGCAGTGTTCCATACAATTAAATCAGAAGCTCTGAATGAGGGATCCAGGCAGTAGCTTTTGGTTTTGGTTTCTAAATTTTCCAAATGATTCCAATGTGAAGCCAATTTGGAGAATCACTATGTTAAAAGACATGACATGAGTATATAAATAAATGATAGGTAATAGAAATGTGCACAAGATGCAGAGGTAACAGAGAGAAAATAGTGATAAACTCTCCTTTGGAAGAGGGTCTAATGGGATTTCTTAGGAGAGGAGCTAAGTTTGATTTAATGAGGAAGAGAGGAGACAACTTCAAGAACCCTAAGCATATTCATGTCGCCTAAACATAAAGTAGGGAATGGAGGGTGTCAGGAGAGGAAATTGAAGAGACAGTCAAGGGGCAGGTTGTGGATGCCCACCTATGCCATTTTAAAGAGCTTAGACTTGGGTTCTGGCTACTGGATGGGCTTTAAATGGTATCAAGCAAAGAGAAAAGCCAATCATGCTTAGATAGATTTGAGTTGCAGTAGATAATGGCTGGGAAGAAATGAGTGTAGAGGTGGGAGAGCAGTTAGGAAGTGTTGCAGTATACCCAAGGGAATTGCAGGAGGTCTAGATAAGGACAGTAGCAACGATGGCAAAATAAATAAATAAATAATAATAATAGTAGTAGTAGTAGTAACATAGTAATAGTAGTAATAATCATTAAAGATTCAGGATTCATTTGGAAGAGATTCCACACGATGGATTGATAATGGATTGGATATGAGTGAGTGGCAAGAGAGAAATAGAAAAATGAATAAAGAGAGAAAGTGAGAAGGGAATGCAATCACAGAGATTCTGTTTCTGCCTTGAGAATCCAGGTCTATATTAAACTCATTTGCCAAAAAGAGGATAGTTGAGGGGGGAAAATATTTGGGGAGGAAACTGATTCCATTTTGGAAATGGAGGGAGGAGAGTGTGTATACAGGAGAGAGTCACTGTGTGAAAAGGCACTAAGGAGGGTAAGGACAAAATATATCCACTGGTTTTGCACATGGGGGTTATTGGTGACTTTGACCATGTATATTCTAGCATGATAGAGATATAAACCTAAATGGAGTGATTTGAACAATGAAGGAAAGATGAAGAAGCTGAGCTAGCTAATTTATAATGTTGGAGACGGAGAAACAAGATGGTGGCTGGAGGGGAATGTGAAGTCATGAGACCATTTTTTTCATTTAGTGGGTAATGCTATGGTATGTGTACCGATGGGAGTGAGGCAGTCGACAGGGAGATATTGATGTTGCAGAAGAGAGGGAAGAGGGATTATGTATAAGAAAAGTCCTTGAACAGATGAGAGGGGATAAGATCTGAGCCCATGCAGATGGGCTAGTGTTTGGTAGGAGAAGATGGGTTCAGAAGCAAATGAGCTGTGGACTTGATAATGAGAAATGGAGAGGTTCCTTGCCCATCTCCCATGCTGTTATTAAGTAGCAGTACTTGCCTCCTTACTACTTCCAGAAAGAGGACTTAGGGAAATTGGCAGTGGACATTGGGAGAACAAAAGATAGTGATATTTTACCAGGAGAACAACTACTGATGTTGCTGTTGCTATTGTCATCACTACTGGTATTTCAACTGGTGTTTATTAAATACCGCTACGTGTCAGCAGCTGCACCAACTTCTTGAGATTTATTTCATTTAATTTTCACATCATACCAATGAGGGACATACTATTTCCCCACATTTTACAATTGAGAAAAAATGAGGCACATAGAGCCAAAAAAGAGGATGGTATTTCTGAAGTTAGGAGAAGAGTTTCAAGCTGGGTCCGGTTAATTGTGCCAAGTACTGCTGTAAGAACGAGAGACATTTTATTTGGAACAAAATTTCCTCCACAATCCTCAGCGCAGCCTTTCGTTGAGCGAGTACCATTGTTGAACAAAAGAATGATTAGGTAAGTTGTTACTCAATTCACCTGTCACAATACAGAGGGCTCAATCTCTTTATCTTTGTTTTGTGGTTATCTGCTGTGAGTGATCCCAGCCGATGACCCAAGGGGCTTGGACTTGGGCGACGAATGAAGGTCACAGTGAGGAAAGACAGACTGGGTTTGCCCTTTCTGTCATCTGGTGGGAGAGTGGCAACTTCAAGTTGTCCACAGCTCCTGAAAGCTTTGCACTGAGACATGATGGTAGAAAACATTTTGACAACTGGATACAATTCAAATAGAACAAATGCATTCTATGTCCTCTTTTTACTCATATGTGTGACCAGTACAGAAAGGAAGTGAGGTATGTAGGAAAAATCAAACCAAACCAAATAAATATCTATTGAGTAAGCGCTCATTGTATTTAAGTCCTATGATGAAAACATTTTGATAGTTTTTTTTTGTTTTTTTTGTTTTTTTTGTTTTTTTGACTCTGGAGAGATAGATACTATTTCTCCCATTTTCTGGGGGAAAGATTGGTGGCAAGTCCTGAAGCTGGATGGTGGCAGAATATCCACAGTTACATCCAGGACCTAAAGATTCTGCTTTTCACTCTGTCTCATTGCAGTTGTAGAAAGCTAGTGCATACTTCCCCTCTTCCTGGTCATCTTTTGCATAATGATGACATGTCAGTACCTTAATCTTAATTCCAAGAGTCTTTTGGAACAAACTCTTGGCATTGAACACGAGGAATGGCTTTCTGGGAACGTGTTTAACTCTTTTCTCCTTTTCTGAGGAGTATTCTGTCTGTCTTCCTTCCCATCTGTGCTGAGTTCTTCCCATATTCCCTGTTCAAAATATTCCCATTTCCTATCCCTGTCTACCCCCTTCCTTGAATACAAAGCTGTCAACCTGCCAGGGCTTTTCGAGAACTCAGTGAATAAATCAATTGTCATGAGGAGAGGCCATATTTTTTCCCTTGATGTGGTCTTGAGATTAAAATCGCCTCTTATTTTATCTCATTTCCTTTAAAAGAAAACAAAACAAAATAAGTCCTTTATCGGATTTTCGCTCTGGGCAAGATCTTGGGCAGACATACAGAAAGAAAAGAAAAAGGAACCAGCCCATATTGAGTGGCTGCAGTCTTCAATAATATAGATAATGTAACCTCTTTTCTTCACGGCTCTATTGACTAGACATTACTATGCCCGTTATAAAGTAGGGATTGGTTTTCACAGTGATTCAGTAATAAATGAGCTAGCATTTTAACCAGGTCTGTGTAAGTCTATGTAGGCGTTCTCTGCACTATACTACCCTTCCTTCTTCAGAAGACTAAGAAAACATTTCTGTCTTCAGATATATCCAGAACTGGTAGTGAAGTGAGTCTCATATGTAACCATTATGCATAAATGAAAAATGACAGTCAAGGGTAATTGTGTTTTTTTTTTTAAGTTTATTTGAGAAAGAGACACACAGAGAGAGAGAGAGAGAGAGAGAGAGAGAGAAAGAGAGAAAGAGACAGTGGGGGAGGACTAGAGAGATGGGAGTGAGGACAGAAGGTCCAAGGCAGGCTTTGTGCTGACAACAGAGAGCTGGAGTGGGACTCGAATTCACGAACTGTGAGATCATGACCTGAGCCAAAGTTAGACACTTAACCAACTGAGCCACCAGGCGCCCCAATGGTAATTGTTAATTGTCCAGGTATTGAAGGCAAAAGGACCAGAAAATGAATTCTGGCTCTGCCACCTTTTGGCATGTACTGAACCATTTTCTAAATGTCTCTGAGTCTCAGAGTCCTCATTTTTAGATGGAGATAAAATGTGTCTAGTGTATTTATTAGGTAAATTAAATTAGAAAACTCATGTAAGATGTTTAGACCAGTTCCTTATGTTTTAAGCCTTCAATTTGTTATTACTAATATTGATGGTGCAAAAAGGATGAATGCAAAGTGCTAGAGAAACCAAGAGCTCAGGGTCACTGATGTTCCCTGGGGAATTGCAAGGAACTACTTCACAAAGAAGATCACATTTGAATTAGATACGGATGAATGAGTGAAGGTTTCCAAAGGCATGAAAAGTCACCATGGCCAGGTGGGCCTGGAGGGTGGCCCACACAGTAGGGCCTCAAACATCTTGCAGAAGTGTTTAGACTTCATTGTATGGATCACCAAAGGAGACCTTCAGAAATCTTTGAGAGAGTGATGTGATGCTATTGGTTTTAACATCACTATGGCTACCGTGTGATGCATGGTCTGGAAGCCCCACGAGTCTTCTCTCCTTATTCTTCATTTCCAGTGCATAGTCACACCCCTGGGTCCTGGACATCTCAAGCTATGAAATCACATTTTGAGGGCATGGGGGAAGAGTGGGGAGAGATATAGAGATAAAGCAAAAACAATCAGAGAGAGAAAAAAAAAAACAAAAAACAGGCCCCAGGAGACCCAACAGAGATGCCCTCACTGTTCTAACATGGAGAAAATGAGAAAAACAAGAAGCACATTACAAACAAGAACATGTGTCTGCATTTATTAACATTTCCAACGTGGATTTAATTTTCGGTGTGCATCCCGCCTACACAGAGCCCGGTGCGTTTCATCTAACCTCTTGTTAAGTTTCGTGCAAGCCATATTTTTAACGTGTCCTCTGGGGGAATCTTCAAACAGATTCTATAATCTCACTTGTAAATGACTGTCTTTCAAATGCTGTTTATATTCATTCTTTTGCCAGCCCCACCCCCAAACATGCACACTATCATCTGAACCCCTTGCTTTCTACAGTGAGAAATGAATTTCCAGCACCTTGGTGGAGTTGAAGCAGAGTATGTGGGCTTTGGAGTCAGGCACATCTGCTTTAGTTCCTGGCTCTACCACTTACTTGACAAGTTGTCTCCTTTCTGAGGCAAGAGGCTGCCATTTATAAAACTTGGCTAATGATAGAAACTTCTTCATTTTGCTGTTGCAGCTTAAATGAGATAATGTCTCCAGAGCTCTTAGCACATTCTGGGGACGTACCAAACACTCAGTGAATCATGTGGTTATTCTCAATTCCTTCCTCACCATACTTATTATTATTACCAACCTCTAGAACTTAGTTTAAGCACTGGTTCCACCATTTATTTAACTACATTCCTTAATGCAACACCAATTCCAAGCAATGTACATGTTTTTTTGTTTTTTCCTTTAGTACTTTCAGCTACTAATGAGGTAAGCGTTATGACTGTCCTCGTTTTACAGATGGGAAGTGTGAGGAACAGACAGGTGGAATAATTTGACAAGGCCACACGACTAATACCTGGTTGGATTAATTTCAGACCCAGGAAGTGAGGTTCCAGGGCCTATTTTGACCATCCCACTTCACTTGTCCCAAGAAATAACTTGACCGCAAGCATGTTGCATGGTTCCCTGGGCTTAGCTGGCTTGTCATATTAATTTCTTTCACCCCTACCTTCTGATCCAGAAGGCAAATATGGTGTCTGCAGTTTGAGAAGACAAAGAGAAGAATAAAAGTCAAATTAATAAGATAATGCAAGGTGTGAATAAGGTGAGTGTAATTACCGTCATTGCAGAACTAACAACCAGCCCCACTGTTTCTGGGGTGTGATAAGGAAATAGAAAGTAGGGTAAGTTAGTAGCAAGTTCTTTGCCCTCAAAGAACTTTAAATCCAGTAAAAGAAATGACATACATTAATGATATAATTCATATCTATAGATGAAACTTAAGAGGTACTCTCAACCTGAGAGAAATGATATTTATTTCCATATGGCAGCAAATGTATTATGATCATGGAACATTGTTAGAAGGGATAATTTAAGCTCTACCAGAAAATATGAGTAGAATGTATTTCATAATATTCCCCATTCCTAACCCATGTGAAAATGAATACAGATGTTGAAAAGAGATAGTCTTAGGACACATGTGTGCACTTTATACAGGTGGAAGAAAATACCTGCAGCTCATCCCAGGAGAGTATGCAAATAGTACATCTGTGCCAAGTTAGCCCACATCATGCTTTACGTAGATGGTAGAAACCAAATGGAAGTCAAGCCAAGTGCTCATCCAACCTGAGAACTGCTCCTTGAATCAGTTTTTGAATAAAAACATCCATCCAGAGGGAAAATAGGCCACATGCAGAATGTTAAGTCTGATAGGACAAGAAATTTGGGTTTTTTATGAAGATTGGGTAAGATAAGTGTTGGTATGGTCTTTTGGGAATCACATGTGTTGGATTATTACTGCCTCTGCTACTGTCAGCCTCACTCATTCCAAACACCAGTACCCGAAACAGTCAAGGGCCAAAACATAAGCTCAAAAAGACCTGAAGATGCCATTGATACCACAGGGGGTTTGCTTCATTGGTTCTAGGGGCCCATCCCTGGGCATGGGATTCTGTGAGGGCTAAGGGGGAGGGGAGAAGTTGTGGATTCGGGGCAAAGATAGGAAAGCTGCCCTGGAACAGTGTCTCAACCTTCCTGCAGCCCTTGTTCCCCATGGATAGAAATTAAAATCTTACCAAATTCATTAACATCATTTGAGAGTTCAAAGTAAGTACCGCACTTCTGCCATCAGAAAAGAAAGACAACAACTAAAATTTAACAAAGAGGCTATATATAAACCATGAAAATGGCAATTTCATATACTTTTTTCAAACTGCACATACACAGACTCTCCCTCAACTGCAACAAACGCTCTCTCCCTTCCGTTCTCTCTCACTGTCCCTCTCCCTCTCTCTCCCTCTCCTCACTCTCTCTCAGATGCATCTCATGTTCCCTCTCCCTTTCTCTCCTTTTCTCTCTTCTTCCCCCCCTCACTCTCCCTCCTCCTCTCCCTCCCTGTCTCTCTTCTTCCTCTCCCCCTTCTCTCTCCCTCTCCCCCTTCTCTCTTCCTCTCTTCTCTCTCCTCTCCTCTCTCCCCTTCTCTCTCCCTTACTCTCTCTGTTTCTCCCTCTCTCCGCATTAGGTTCTCTCCCTCTTTCTCTCTCCTTATCCATCTATCTCCCTCTCTCTTTCCCTCTTTCTTGCTCTCTCCCTCTTCTGTTCCCTCTCTCTCTTTCTTCCTTTACCTTTCCCTCTCTTTCCCTTCCTCCCTCTCTTAGCTCCCTCTATGTCTCTGTCTCTGTCTCTGTTTCTGTCTTTCTAACTCTTTCCTGCTTCTCTAGGCAATGACTCCTCACCTTGTCTCCTGGTGCTGACAGAGGAGAAGTGACTGTGGAGAATTTGTCAACTAGAATGTAAACTAAGGCAAGCAAAGCCAAAATCAACAGAAGAAATTAGAGAAGAGATCAGTCTGAGGCTAGTCAGTGTAGGAATAAATAATTTTCTATAAGCTGGTGAATCCTTAGATCTTTGCTGCATTAGAAAAAGGGTAATTAGCAGTGCTCATGACCATCAGGTGCTAAGATAAAGTACACTATGTCCAAAACTTTCTACTTAAGAAAACAGTGGTGGTAACAGTGGTAAGGGCTTGGCTAGATCTCAGATCTCCAGATTCCTGCATGTCTCCCATAATCTCTTAGCAAGCTGGAAAATTTATTATTATTATCATTCAGTTACTCATCTTGGATCCTAATTTCCTATATTTTTCTTTGCATATTTCCCCCATTTGGAGTGTGTGTTTGTGTGTGTGTGTGTGTGTGTGTGTGTGTGTGTGTGTGTATCCTCTAAGCCAAGATCCAAGATTTTGGTGTTTGGAATCTGAGTGTGCACTTATTGCTGGGTAAATATGTGTTTAAGTCCTTTAACTGTCCAAGACATAGTTGGAGATACTTATAATAAAACTTATAGCCCAAGATTACTGTGGTAAATTAAAGAATTTGATCTTCCTTAGAAAAGTGTCTTAATCCAGGTGAGTGGCAATAGCATAGTGGTTCAAAACAAAGGACTAGATAGTCACAGAGTTGGAATTTCTGCCGTTTGGAAGATGTGTAACTTTGAGCAAGTTGTTTACCCTGTTTTGCCTCATTTTCCTTATCAGATGTAGAAATGGCAAAGCCCACTTCTTGGAGTTGCTTTGAGGACTCCATTAAGCAATGTATGCATATTCTGGTTCCTCAGTCACTGTTGGCCATCATTATCGATATATTAACTAAATGAAAACAATATTCCTAGTGATAATGAATAACTTAATTTACCTGTAAACTCAAGGAGGGCAGTAGCTAAACCTTTTAATTTTGTATCCATCAGATGATATATAAGCTTAATTAAATTGAATACAGTTAGTACCTAATGTGTAGTAGATTAAAAGAAACAAAGATAGTTGATGAAAGTGATGTGTGTCATTCCACCACAACCTCATTTCAATTAAGGAGGGACACACTATGTGCCACCTAACCCAAGCTAATGCCTCTAGACTTAGCCTCAATAATCTCTCCAGGTTGCATGACTCAGGAGAACCTTTGGGGAAGAGGAGAGTCTTGGCAAAAACTGCTGAGGAAGCAGGAAAGGTGGGGAGCAAGGGATTATCTTCCCACATTCCTTCTTTGCTCTAGGAATCTCCCAGTCTAAAAGTAACCCAATCTTTTGGAATATTGGCCAACCCTATAAACAGTAAAATAGCCAAAGACAGTGGAAAACCAAGACATTACCAAGCATAGAAACTATTACACTAGGGGCCAGGGTTGTTTTCTTAGGGACCCTGATCTCTAGTGATCATGTGCAATATGGCCTGTTGGTCTGAAAGGGCATTTTGGGGGAACTGTGCAGCATCCATGAGTTTAATTAGTTTCTCAAAAAAAATCCATGACCTGACACCTATAAAGATCTCTTTAAAGAGAGTCAGTTCCCTATGAATAGCAGTAGACTGTTAGGGCTCTAAGCCTGCCTTAGTTTTAGCAGGAAGCATGATCTGAACATGAGATATGTAATGTACTCTTTAGAAGTAGATTGTGATTGCATAGTTTGTTCTCCCAAGAGATTATAATATGTTCTTACGAAACATGACCAGTATTAGCAAGAGACCTGCCATTTCGTGTATGAATTTCGACATTCCAGAGAAGGATGAAGAGCGTTTCCCTGGAAGTTCTGAGGTCTGCATATTCTTCCTGACCTCGCCCTGAAAGCACACAGACTAACGTAACGAACCTTCTCCACTGTGGTGATCGTAAAGTGCTTCACACAGTAAGGGGTTGGTGTAGTGAGCTATTTGTACTAAATAATGGGGAAAGTGGCAGAGGCCACTCCATTCTGTCTCATATTTAGCAACAGAAGCAGGGTCTGGACAGTGGCTCACTTCAAACCTGTATGCTGGATTGGACTTGCCTTGGTGTTTTCTTTAGAAAGAAAATGGGGGGTGGTGGTGATTATTCTGGAAAGTTTCTTGGCTTATGGGCACCTTTTTCTGTAGGAGTAGAGATCATTGTTTATAGGAGAAATGGGGACAAATGAGCACACCCCCCCTAATTATAATATTGTAAGAGCTAACCTTTGCTGAGCCTTTCTCAGACCTGTCCACTGTGCTGTGTCCTTGACTTTCAGTATATCACTAAGTCCTCACAAGACCTTTCTGAAGTACATATTTTCTAACCTTTTCTTTTACAGAGGAGATTTGCAATATTTAAAGAAAAATTATTCTAAAATCACAAAGCTAGCCAGCAGTGGAGCCAAGATTCAAATCCAGACTATCAGGCTTCTAAGTCTACTCTCTCAAACACAGTGTTTACTGCATCCAGGCTTTGTATTTTTAATAAATCTTTAAATAGGGGCGCCTGGGTGGCGCAGTCGGTTAAGCGTCCGACTTCAGCCAGGTCACGATCTCGCGGTCCGGGAGTTCGAGCCCCGCGTCAGGCTCTGGGCGGATGGCTCGGAGCCTGGAGCCTGTTTCGATTCTGTGTCTCCCTCTCTCTCTGCCCCTCCCCCGTTCATGCTCTGTCTCTCTCTGTCCCAAAAATAAATAAAAACGTTGAAAAAAAAATTTAAAAAAAAAATAAATCTTTAAATAAATTATAAAGGTATTATATATTTATTCTAGAATATTGGGGGAAAATCAGACAATTATGAGCCACCCCTATATAATCTTAACAGAACACAGTTCCCATTAATAAAAGTAATACAGTATATTATTAGCATAGGTGTTTACGACTTTCTTCCTGTTATTTCAGGCAGTAGGCATTTGATCCTTGTAAAAATCATGGCTTTCTTGCTGTTAGACATGACTCGGCAGAGCTTCAGTGGCTATGTCTCAGTTTCTAGTGTTTCTCTTCTGGGTTGTCACATGACACTCCCTGACTTTCATCTCTCTGCTCACTTGTACACCATTTTATAATATGAACTCTGTGAGATAAAGGGCCTTGTTTCCTTTCCACCATATTTCTAGAACCTATTACAGTTTCTGGCACACAGTAGGTACTCAGTAGTGTTTGCTGAGTAAATGCAGTATTGGGTGAGACATGAGGATTCCCATTCAGAAGTCAGGAGAAGCAAAATGATTGAGGAGAGAAGGCTTACTTATGGCTAGTAAATAGAATAGGGCATCGTGCCAATCCTAATTCTTAACCACATGCTTTTCTCCCACTCAGCTCCGTTCTCCCTGTAATGTAATTGGCTCTGTGCACGGGGCCAGCACGGCTCTGCATAAAGCTGTATCAGTGTACCACACCCAGTAAATGGATCTGAGTCCTGGTACTTAAGGGAAAATATGCAGCGTTGAAAGAATGGCCTCCTATTTATCTTTTTGAGGGCTCCATTTTTGGAAATGCTAACAAGAAGAAAATAAATTACTCCAACACAACCACCGGGAGGAGAAACCTTTCCTTTGTTCCAAAGAGTGGACTTTGTTCCACTTAACATATAGAATTCATGTTGGGGTCCCGGCTGCAGCCCCCTCTATGATCTTGAGTGCGTTAACAGCTTCTCCAGAACTCAGGCATGCACATCTATGATATGTTCGGGTTGGACCAGATGATCCCTAAGTCCCATTATGTTTTAACATTATAATTCTGAGCATATTTGGTACCCTCCTCTACCCTAAGACACACATGTCTTTGGGGATGGAGAGGAAGCCCATTGGGTACCATTAGTGTCAGATGAGCGTAAATCCAGGATTGCAGTTTGGTTTTCAGATGAGTAGAAGAGAAAGCATGCAAAAATAAACCCTTTTGCCAAGTTAAAAAATTAAACATTTTAAAGAACAAAATCTGTCACCTTTTCCCTTGCAAAAGGCAACGCTAGGCCTGAAGATAATGTGAGCAAAAATAAATATGTGGAAAAGTTCTTTTGCTGCTGCTTCTAGCAGTTTTCTGATCTCTTTCTCTCACTTTGCACTGACTGTCAAATGGTCTATCAAGAGGTTAGTTTGTAATTAAACTCAGCTCTAATTGCTGGAACAAGTTACTAATTGTGTTCTTAAATCCTTTTATTCTATACCCTAGAAACCAGTGCATTCTAGCCTTTAAATGCTAGTGGTTTGAGAGAATCACATAAGTACAGCTTTTAGCAGAAATTTTGCTCATTTGAAGCTTTTACCCAGAGCATCAATCAAGAAAACTAAAAAACATGAAACCAATTGGTGAAGGGAATAATCCTCCCTCCACGACAATAACAAAAAATAAATTTGAGGAAATGCTCTGCCTTCTCTCCTTCTGAATTATAGATAGTTCCATGTTTAATTATTGGTTTATATACTAAGACCTGTATTCAGGAATCTGTCCATTTTTAAATGGGGCTTCATATCTTTAAAGGGTCATTCGGGTGCTTTTGAGCTATGGAAGATCTTTTGAAACCATCCAAATCCATTAAATGAGTCATTGCATTTGGAAAAAGAATGTGAGCAACCTGGGTGTCAGTTTTAATTTGTGTTTGAGTGATGCAGAGTAAACCAAACAATGGATCCCAAGGAGTAGAACTCGGAAAAACAACAGAGAAAAGACATTAATTGTGACATAGTAACTGTGTGGTCCATGTAATGCTGGTGGAGGCTAGTGACTCAAGAATTTTTAAATTACTGTATTTGGACAGCGTGCTGGGTACTTTGGGTTATGTCTCAGCCTTCAATTCCCCCATTCCTCTCCCTAAGAACTCCTTGAGTTTTAAGTGGCAATAGCCCTACCCCCAGTCTCCATGGCTTCAGGTGATTAGAGTAACCTTGTCCACTCCTAGTTCCTGGCCATGGGAAAGTAGTCACTGGGCCAAGGATGAGTCCTTCACCCACCCAATTCAGGCCGATGAAGGCAATGGAAACACATTCCCATACATTCCTTTGTGTTATCTGAGAAATCCATGCTTTCTTCTGCTCTCTTTAAGTGTGGACACATGAAGCCCCATGGAACACATAGCTATCATATTTGTCACCACCCAGAATCATTTGAGATCCTGTCTGATTTTAGAGGGATTTCTCTTAGCGTTAGGCACTTTTTTCTAATAACTGAAAATTTTGACTGATGAAGTCTAGGATGACTGGGAGCCCTTTGATTTCCATTTGAGAAGCCAGGCATAGGAAGAAGCAGATACCAAAATCCATGTGGGGTTGCAGAGGAGGAGAAGGAGAGGGAGAATATAGATATTGCTGATTGAATCAAGTTATTTGGTCAAACCTGCCTAAAATCATGTTTCCAGCCCTGTCTTAAGCCACGTAAGTCAATAAACTCCCTGCGTTGTTCCCAAAAAACATTTGCCAAGTATTCATTATGTGGAAGCCAATGGTCTAGGACCAGGCATAGCATTGAACCAGAGGTCCTTACATTCCAGAGTGAAGAGAAAGGGAGTAAAATAAAGAAATAAGGAAACAAGAGGATAAGTAGATGGATAAAGTGATGCAGAGTGTATTAATTTCTTAGGGCTGCCGTAATCAAATACCACCAATTAGGTATCTTAAACCACAGACATTATTGTCTCACAGTTCTGGGGATTCAGAGACCTAGGTCAAGGTGTCAGTAGGGTTGATTCCTTTTGAGGCTGTGAGGGAGAATGTGTTCCAGGCCCGTCTCATACATTCTGGTTGCCTGCTGGAAATTGTTGGCATTTCTTGGCTGGCAAAGGTACCATCAAAATTTCTGCCTTCATCTTCACACGGATCTTCACATGGCATCCTACCCCATATATTCACATTGTCTCTGTGTCCAGAAGTTCCCTTCTTCTCAAGACACCAGTCATATTGGATAAGGGCCCAATCTAAAGACTTCATCTTAACTAATTACATTTGCAACAACTCTGTTTCTAAAGAAGGTTGCATTCTGAGGCTCTGGGGTTAGACTTCAACATATTGTGTTTTTTGGGGAGAAGAGAGTGGGGCACAGTTCACCCCATAACACAGAGTAATGGGACTCGGAGTTACTATAGGGGTATCTTAGCATCTTTCTGAGGAAATACCATTTACTCTGAGAATTAAAATGTAAATTGGAACTCAAAGACTAGAACTGATTATTTAGAGAGAGAAAAAAAATCATTTTGGACAGAGGGAAAAAGCTAGTACATAGTTCTTAGCACATGTCATGGTAACAAACAAAAAAACAGACCAAAAAGCAACAACAAAAAAAAGTCCTTTATTGCTTATGTCCATTTGAGTTGCATTTTCTATAATTTGGAAGTTAAAGACTTAAATAAGTAGAATCCATTTTAATAATTTTTATTAGAATGTTACCTACTAACTATAATTTACTTATAAAATCCCCAGACCTTATTTATTTATTTATTTATTTTGTTTACACAACTAAGTAACTTCTTACTTCTTGCTTTGATATTTGTTGAATATTGTGATCATTGGTTTTCTTCCCTGTCAAATTTCTCCAGTCCGTACCTTTCTGAAATGGGGATCATCTTGGCACCATTTTCTTTGCCTCTGGTGTCAAGCAGGTGCCTGACAAATAGTAGGGCTTCAACAAAAACTGAATTAATGAAAGGAACCCCATTCTAGTTTGGGAGCAGTGTTATGCCAGTAAATGTTTAACAAAGGGCTCTTCTCTCTCTCTCTCTCTCTCTCTCTCTCTCTCTCTCACACACACACACACACACACACACACACACACACACACACACACAAAGCCCTGATTTTTAGTAGGTGCCAATTTCCAGGGTGTAAATATTCTCATCATTGCTGATTTCAAGCTGCCAGCATGACATCACTGAACTGAGGAGTACACACAATCGCATGTCACAAGCCAGTCAGTGCCAGCTGACCCCAGCCTGCCACGGTTCAGGGATCTGCTTCAGAAATGTAGGGAAAACAGTTCCTGCTTTGCTACCACACTGACTTAGACTGTTCCTCTGTTGCTAGCATTTAAAGCTGTGCTATCTTCAGAAATTTATTTATCCCAAATGAGTGTCAATGCCCTCATCTATAAAATGAGAGTAATACTTGCCACAGAGGATTCTTATGAAAATGAAAATGAATTATCACTGATAAAGCAATCAGCGCATTAGGGAAGATAGGAAACAACTAACATGTATTAGCTTTTGTTTTTAATTTTGTTGTTGTTGAAATAAAATATTTCTTGTCCCTTGAATTTTGTCAAAAAATTTTAAATGACTCCAAATGCAGTATAGGGCATGAAACTTTCCTGATGGGAAACCAACTCTTCCTACTGACTCTGAATCTGGAAGCGTTGCAAAAATGCAGTTTTGAATGGACATCGATAACGGGGAGTCAGTATCGCGCTCACGATGCTTAATCTACAACTAGTTTCTGGACATGGAGACTATGTGATATCTGCATTTGAAAAAAAAAATAGGGATTCTAAACCAAGAGGTGATTCACCTGATGGAGAAATGAGAGAAAAAGTAGGAAAATCTTTGAGGACTTGGAGTCTTATCACTCACTCTCTTAAAGACTGTTTTATTTATGTATATAAATATATGTATATAAATTCTCCAAGAGGAGAGTAGCTGGTAAGATTCCATCTGAACAGGATGCTGCCAACACGGGGGCCAAGTGTCAGGCAAATTAAAAAAAAAAAAATAAGTGAAATAGACTCAGTGTGTGTGTGTGTGTGTGTGTGTGTGACTGTGTGTGTGTCTGTATTTGTCTGTGTCTCTGTGTATGAGATCAGGAAAGAGACGAGACAGACAGAGACAGGGACAGAGAGATAGGAGGAAAAATGCGGCAAACTGAATGACTGTGTGTGTGTCTGTATTTGTCTGTGTCTCTGTGTATGAGATCAGGAAAGAGACGAGACAGACAGAAACAGGGACAGAGAGATAGGAGGAAAAATGCGGCAAACTGAACTGGATGGAGTACATCTAAAGCAACATTTTAAAATGTTTCGTGATCATGCAAACCTAAATAAGACATATGTTCCGTGGGATGGATTCTACCCCATAGTTCTCAGTTTGAGACCCTGAGAAGCAGGTGAGAAGCAGGTGAAGCCTGCTGCTACAATCCGTGTCGATTCAGTTCAGAGATAAATGCAATCAATTTAATTTGCTTTTGTCTCAATAAATTTGCTTATGTTTTCTGATTTTTATTTTTTTAATTAAAAATAATTTTAATGTTTATTTTTGAGAGAGAGAGAGAGAGACAGAGTGTGAGTGGGGAAGGAGCAAAGAGAGAGAGGGAGACACAGAATCTGAAGCAGGCTCCAGGCTCTGAGCTGTCAGCACAGAGCCCCACGCGGGGCCCTAACTCAGGAACCGGGAGATCATGACGTGAGCTGAAGTCTGATGCTTAACCGACTGAGTCACCTAGGTGTCCCATTTCTGATTTTTATTTTTAATAGTTTCCTTTTATCCACAATGAATATATGCTCATTGCACATAATCTAAACAGAATACAAAAGCATATGGCATAAAATTGAATGGCATCACAATCTCCCACTGGAAGGAGGACACCTGAACATTTTGGCGAATCCCCTGCCCTTGCCCGTGCATGCACATGTACACACATGTGTGCCCACATAAGCTCGGTGTAATTTTGCAAACTGCGCTCATGCTATATATTGCTTCTTTTTAATGGATAACACACCAAGGATATCTATTCAATGATTTTTACTTTAGAATCCTGGTTCTACTGTTTAGTAAGTTTTGGCTCAAAATAGGCCTAAAGTAATTGTAGTTCAGGTATCAAAGTTTCACATCTCATCAGTTCCCACCTTGAAATAAAACATTTCTTTAGCCTCATTTCTAATAGTTAGGGGAGAAAGGGGCACCCTTGTTTTAGAAACCAGGCAGGACTATTATTAGGAATTTATCAACCTTTACTTATCTCTGGATTTTTTTCCCCTCTCTTCTCACTGTGTTTTATCTTCTCTCCACTGATCTTTTTTTTGCAGATGACCTTTCATCTTATTTCTCATCTGCTGGTCCCATCAACCCTAACTTTGTATCTGCTAAAACTCAGGTAATTGCTTTTAGATGGGTATAATTAAGAAGCCATTAGTGTAAAGTTTCATTTCAGTTTACGCCTTGGTCTGCATTTGAGCAGAGAAATATGAAATTAAGGTATTAGCTCCTTTCAGGAGTATGAGTCACGAGCTAATAAGTTTCAAGAGCAGTTTCTCAACTGTAATGATTGTGCTTTTCTCTTTGAATATATTCTTTGGAATTCTCATAGAGGGAATATTTTAAAAGAAAGGGGAGCAGATATACAGGGACAGACTGGGTATGTGATTCTCGAGACGTGAGTGTCTGTGTTGCCCAATGAGGGTCACACGAGAGCTTTTAAGAGCAGCTAACACAGGAAGGCCCAACCTGAAAACCTATGTTTCCTTTCCCTATTCGGTAAGAATTCTGCCTTTCTGAGGGCAACTGTGAGAGACATTGTAAAGGGTATTCATGACCTGGATGGAGAAAGAGTCAAAGTCAAGCTGACCTAATTTGGGGGTTAGCTACCTAGAACAGTAGTTCTCAAATCTGGCTGTGTATTAGAATTACCTATAATATTAGTTTCCTGTGACTTCCATAACTGATTTCCACAAACTGGGTATCTTAAAACAATGAAAATCCATTCCCCCACACTTCTGAAGGCTAGAAGTTTAAGTCTGAAGGATCAGCAAGGCCATGCTCTTTCTAAAGACTAGGGTTGGACCCTTCTTTTCCCCTTCCTAGCTTCTGGTGATGCCTAGCAATCCTTAGCTTTTTTGTCGTACACCAGCATGACCCTAATCTCTGCCTCCATTGTCACATAGCCATCTTCCCTGCATATATATGTCTGTGTGTCCTCTCTTCTTACAAAGACACCAGTCATTGGATTTAGAGCCCACCTTAATCCAATGTGACCTCATCTTAACATTTACAAAGCAAACGTCTTCATCTTGACTTTCCAATTGCAAAGACCTTATTTTCAAATAAGGTCATGTTCTGGCATTCCAGGGGGCCATGAATTTTGGGAGAACACTATTCAACCTTCTATACCTGGGAAGATTTTAAAAATCCCTTTGCCCATGGCTACATCCCAAATCAATTAAATTAGAATTCTAGGAGGGTACATACTGGAATCACTTGGGAAGATTGAAAAGAAACTGATGCCGGGGGCTCACCCCCAGAAATTCTGATCTATAGAATAGACATTCTAACAAGTATAATATTGGATTATTAAGGAAAATAAATGAGATCATGTGAAGTGCACAGCAGAAACCCGGCACATAACATATTCTCAATTAATATTTTCTTATTGATTTGTTTGGCTTGATTGGTTTAAAAAAATAAGGACAGTTTCACTTATGTAAGGATGCATTATTCACTAAGCATTGGGATCCTTTTCCCCCTGCCTTTTTCAGGACAAACCTGATTATCTGCTTTGTGTTTCTGGGGACAAGGTTTTACTTAGTATATGGTTTGCTGTTACACTTACACATCCTGCTTTCCTGATAGACAAATTCTTATCATCTCTTCTGCATTTGAGTCTAATTGCTGTTGCCCTCCCATCCTTTAAATGGCCATGTTGTAAGCTCTAATCTCCTGCAGTCTGCTAGGGTGACTAATTATCCTACTTTGCTGGGGATTGAGGGATTTTTTCCAGAATATAGGACTTGCAGCACTAATCTAAGACAGCCCCAGGGAAACCACTCTGGCTACTTACCCTAAGCCTGCCTCCATCAGTCATGGATAACAGGACATGCCTCGTGTTACCCCAAGAGTATTACACATGTTAGAAGGCAAGGGCCTTCAAAAGGGAATAAAACATGTATAAAATATGACATTTACCTACAGATCTATGTAAGAGCTGCCAGAGAGCAAAGTAATGAATAATAATGATGATAATGATGATGGTGATCATTATTGATCACTTATATTAATTCAGTGCCTTTTCAAAGAGTTTTATGTGCATTATCCATTTAATACTCACAGCAACCCTATAATGTAAGGGGCACCATTATCATTTTCTAAATGAAGAAACTGGGGTTCAAGCAGCTTATGTGTCATCTGCAAGGTATCACAGCTAGTATGTATTTTGGCCCAAATGTAAACCCAGGTGGTATGGCTTCAACACTGATAGAATGTATACCTATCCCATATTGAATGAATTTCCAAAGGATACAGAAATACAGGTCATAGCAGGACAGAGGGATGATGTTTCAGCCTGGTGTGATCCACAAAGCCATTACAGATAAAGGGGGAATTGAACTGGCACCAATAGCTCACGATGCATCATGACTTCCCTTAAGTGGTTCATTTAAGGAAAACATCAATTAAGTACCTAATGTGTGTACAGCACATAAAGAAATACTGAAGCGATGCTAGTCGCCAGAATTTTGGGGGGAGTTACTGTGTCCCTGGCACTGTGCTAAGCCCTTGATATGCTACCACCTAATGACATGGCTTTGCCATATCCAACCCACAGGATACGCATCCCCATCACCGAAAGGAGAATTGAGGCTCTGAGACATCAATGAGCTTGACCCATAGTCTCACAGCTAGTTCGTGATAAGTTCAGAATCCAAATCTAGGTCTTTTTTGTTTGTTTATTGGTTTGTTTTATGATGGAATCTGTTTTCACAACTGCCATGCTGTCTTGCTCTTCAAGATGAGAAAGGCATCAGAATATTTTGGTGAGGCTTAAGTGAAAACATAGAGCAGGTTTACGTGGTGGATGCTTCATATAAAAGTTGGTTAATTCACCTGTTCAAGATTGAAATGGTGGTGTAAAACCTGCAGCAGAAGGTAGATATTGAAGGCAATGTGACGTGAACATGCCAGCAAGCAGAGCTGGCGGTGGGGCCGCTCCTCATCTTTGGGGCACAGCTAGCCCTCATCTCCAGAAGAAAGGCAGCAGCCAAGACTATGGAAAACACTCCTGTGACAAAATTGGAAGTACAGTTAATCAGAACTTAATTAAACAGTTTAATCTCTGACTAACGGGTGGGGAGGGTGATGGAAGATGAGGAGGGGAAAGAAAAAGCACATAAAATCCCTCCGTTTAAGATGGTGAAATGTGTCTTCTCATCCATAATGCAGCACCATAATGTTCTTGTATGAATTGAAAATGCCAGGCAATCAAAGGCCATATGTGAGTGAATGCATACAGAGTGTCCATGTATTTTTAATCAAGGCTGCATCTCTGAAGTATGTTTATGCTTTCTTGGCATGAAAGATGCTCCCCCAGATTAGCTCTGCACCCGGCTCCAGGCTGTTGTTACCTTTGGCCTTGCCAGGAGAAAGGGAGTTGGCAGATCCCCCATAATGCATTACTCTGAGGTTGACACAAACTACTTGAAGGATAGTGAATGTCGAGCAATCCATTACGGCTGAGGAAATGGGCTTAGGAGTCACTGAAGTCTTCACTCCCTGGAAGATCACTCTTCTTCTCTCTCTTCACACCCTACAATTCATTTTCTACACAGTACCCAGACCGATCTGTTAAAAATGCAAATCCAACCTCTTCCTTTCTCCACTCAAAACCCTCTAGTAAAGAGTTTTATAAATAAGAACCAGACTCTGCTATGGTCTACACAGCAATGCATGAGTTATTCCCCCCCCCCCCACCTTCTTCATGTCATACTTCACTTTATTTTCATGATGCCTCCCAGTCAGTCACATTGTCCCTATTTCTGTTGCTAACCACTTAGTATGCGCTCTTTCGTGCATTTACTGAAAAAGTGTTTGAGCACCAGGTATGTGTCAGGAACTCTCTCATGTGTTGCAGATGCACCAGTGAACAGAACGTAAGTCTTTCTGCCCTCTTAAAACTTATGCTCCAGTCAGAGAAGATAGATGACAAACAATAAAGAAGATGAAAGTGTAACATGTAGATAGCATTGAGAAAATGAGAAATCCTTTACAAAAAAGAAAGTAGAGTAGTACAATTAGGGTCAAGATTAAGTGGCAAGGAATGCTAGGTTATGACATTAAATAGGGTTGTCAGGGGAAATGTCTCACTTCAAGACATTTTCTCTTACTGTTCCCTCTCCTAGAACACACTTCACTCAGATCCTTGCCTGAGTATCTTAGAACTCAGGTCTCAACTCAAATGCCACCTCTCAGAGAGACCTTTCCTGATCCCCCAATGTGAAATGGTCAGTTCTTGTCACTTTATCTGACTACCCTTTGTGATAGCACTTAGAACCACCTGAGCTTACATTCTTCATTTATTTACTTTGTTTTTGTCTGCAATACTCATGGACTGTGTGCTCTAAGAGAGCAAGGTCTTTATCTCTTCACTGTTAGGTCTCCTGTGTCTAGATCTGTGCCTAGCACACAATAGATACTTCAAGGAATGTATGTCGGAATAAAAGAATGAATGGATGAAGATAGTACTAACATGCTAATTAGACCACTGGGGCAAGAGACATAAGCGATATTTGACATTGAGAAATCACTAAGAGACATGATCATCTTCTTTTTTGAGTGGCATGGCGTTTATTTAAGTAACACAATCCAGGAAATACAGAATAGATTGATAATAGATTATCAAGAGAATAATTAAAATGATTAAATAGTATTCAAAACGTACCTCCTTTATATTCCTCATGTGTCCATTTGTCTCCATTCTCACGGCCACCGCTATGGGCCATGTGCCATTTTCTCTTGTTTCACTGCTCCCACTCTTGCTGCTGTACAAAATATTTCTTCAAAGTCCAGGAAGAGTGATGCTTTAAAAATGTGTATTTATTATGTCTTCCATTGCTTAAACCCTTCAATTACTCCCTATTAACTATAGGATAGTGTGTTCAAAATCTTAAAGTGGTTCCCAGATGGGGCACCTGGGTGGCTCAGTCAGGTAAGCGGCCGACTTCGGCTCAGGTCATGATCTCGCGGTCCGTGAGTTCAAGCCCCGCGTCGGGCTCTGTGCTGACAGCTCAGAGCCTGGAGCCTGCTTCAGATTCTGTGTCTCCCTCTCTCTGACCCTCCCCTGTTCATTCTCTGTCTCTCCCTGTCTCAAAAATAAATAAAACGTTAAAAAAAAAAGTGGTTCCCAGAGACTTCAAGTACTGGCCACTGTCCACTTCTCCAGTTTCGTCTCTCAGTACTCCTCACCAGTTCTGTGGTCTACTGGACTGATCTCCTGTATGTTTCCCAAATGCTCAAAGCTGCCATCATTCCTTCAGACAATTAGAAGATGGTTTCTATGTTTGGAAGTGCCTTCTCTGCTCTCTCTGTCTGGCTAAGTCAGAGCCATCTTGTAAATCTTTACTTAGACTTCATACCCTCTGGAAAGGACTATCTGATCTGTAAGTCTGGACTAGGGAACTCTTCTCTGTGGTCTCATACCACGTCAATTTGCCCACCACATTACTTCCCCAATAGTGAATTGCCCTAGTTTGATTTCTTTCCTGTCTTCACCACTAGACTTGAACAATAAATGGGCAAAATAATTTCTGCCTTCTGCATTCCTGTAGTTCAGGCCTCTCACGTAAGGCCTGGCTCATAGTAGTTCCTCAAAATATACTTATCAAATGATTGGATAAAATGTACAGCCAATTAAAATAGGGAGACTTTATTTCCAGACAGAACTTTGAGTGTTATTTCTCATTCCAAAGCTTTGCTCATAAGTCTTGCTCTTCTGTGGCTAAAAACTGAGAGGAGATGGTATAAAGTTGAGGGCACACAGTTTATTTCTTGATATTGATGTCATAGAGTATTATTGGGTCCTTTAGTTCAACCGTTGATGATAGCCTCGGGGACCAAGGAATTGATCTAGCAAGACAGGCATTCTGAGTCATACTAGAAGTATTGAGCATAGTGGCTTCTGCAAAATAGGGAATTCTGATGTCTTGCTTATCACAGTGGAAAGTGCCTTAATATTAGTAGCTTTGCTTATGTCTGAAGACAAACTGAAGTGGCTATAGAAATAAAGGATGCAAAAACTGAATGGAGTCATTGAAAGCATATTATCCAGGAAACTCAATTCACTGATGAAGAAAGCAAGAATTCCAATGGTTGTTTAAATAACATCCTCTCTATTCTTGGAATGAATTTTTTTCTTTTCCTCCCACCCTATAGTTTCTTTCATTTGTTTCATTCAGTTAAAGTCAACATGTTTTGACAGGTTTTAACTTTTTCCTTAACCATGTGCCAGACATTAAGAATATGTCTCCCACATGAAGGCCACGTGTCAGTTCTGTGACACAAGTGCAAGTGCTTTTTCAAGGGTCATCTTGAATCCCAGCTAAATTCAGAAACCTATCCCTCTTTAAAATCCTTTGACTAAGTCACTTGCACCAGAACTTTGGTGAGCAACACACATTTTATTTAAAATAATCTAGGAAAGAAGGTACAGGGAGGAGATTACAGCACACATATCTAAGCAAACAAATTAACACCCCTCCCTACTATGCGAAGACATTACTTTTCAAAAACCCTTTACCCCTCTTGTCACTGGCAGTTCCTTTTTCCTTCTTTTAATGCATGAAAAAGACAATTCTAATTGACTTAGAGCTCTTCTCCCCAGCGTTTTTTCTAAGTGTTTAAAATTCTTTCTTTGATGAGCTCCTATTTCCAGCAGTACTTATCCAAAGTCCTAATAGTTGCTTAGCAAAACAAAGTGAGAGTCTTCAAATTAGCAGAACCACCAGCCTTAGAAAATGCTTCTTGGGCATACTTCATCTTTATGCTTGGCCAGCGCATCTCAAGGAGCCAAATTATTATTAACCTAAGTTCTGAGCATCTGAATCTTCATTTATAAGATGCTCCCAAAGATTCTGACCTCATGGAGTTGTTGTGAGGATCACATGAGGTAAGTATAAAAAAAATCAAAACAAAACTGGTACACAATCCAACACAGAATAGCCTAGTAGTAGCTTGGGGTGTGCTGGTTTCTTTCTGCTCAAGCGACAGGACTTGAGGATTCATTTGTTTCACAACTTCCTACCATATTTGTGTTTAAGAGGTCTCTCAACCTCTTAAAGCTCATCAGTATCCCTAAACTTAGCACAAAAGTGCAAAATAGTCCAGAAAAATGCAAATTAAAGAGCAAGGTTACTGTCATTTGTGCATGATGGAGACATGACTATTCTGACATAGTTCCACAAAGTGTGTGTGTGTGTGTGTGTGTGTGTGTGTGTGTGTATTTTAGAGAATTTACCTACTGAAACCCCTCTTTCAGAGACCATGCTATGTTCTAAAAGGCTATTGTAACATTGTTTTGTCCACAGCCCTATTTGACTCAGTGTAGGCTAACCTTCCAAGTCTTAGGGGCAGATAGAGGCACCATGTGTTTTACTTTGATGCAAAACGTTGTCCCTATCTGGAAATGTCATGGTTTGAAAGTCTCGAAGCAGAGAAGCTTCTCTATTTATAATCTAATTCATATTCGTAGCAGATCCAAGAAACAATCAGGCTCATCGCAGTAGAGATGCTCAACTGAGCATGGTTGAGCAATGCTATTGACTGGGGCCATTTTGCCATCAAACCATCAGGGATTAGTAACCTCTGAAACCCCCTGCTTCCAGCAGTTTAAGAGAGGTAGGGTCTCCTGGGCTCTGTCCATGGAACTGATAACAAAAGCCCCCGTGAAAGTAAAAAAAATGCATTCAACTACAATGCAAGTGGTGAAAGAGCATTTATTAAAAGAAACCACCAGAGTCCTGACCCTTGGCCTGAATTTATGATTATTGAATTATTTTTTCAATCCCTAAGATTTTAGTACCATACAAGTAATATGTACTCTGGAAAGAGCTGTGGAAATTACAGAGATGAGTAACAATTAAGTAAATGTTTATATCATGAATATTGTATCAGCTAATCTTCATAGCAATTTCACCAGATAGACCTATTTATTTTTATCTTATAAAAGACAAAATCAAGGCTCAGGAAGATGAAGAGACTTGCCTAAGATTAACAGGTTACTGCTAAAGTTACATTTCGAAATCAGATATGTCTGGGGAGAAGGGTGAAAACCCAGTCATAAATAGCATCGGTAAGTGTCTTGTACACACTTTTCCCCTTTAATCTTCCTAAGAACCTCCGCTTTGTCTCCATTTCATAGATGAGCAAAATGAGGTGCAGGGAAATTTGGTACTTGCTCAGAGAGCTTGTACAAACATTCTATGAGAAGGACACATGAAGTATTCTTGAATTACAGGGGTCATCAAGGGGATGGAGTTAGGGTTAGTAAGATGCCCTAAATATTTCATAAGGTCTGAAAAAAAAAGACAGAGATTGAAGAAGAGAAAGGGTATCAAAAAGAAAAATAGTTACATTAGCATGGAGACAAATTCTGCTTCTATTTTAGACTGCAAGCCTACATTTTCTCCAAGTTATGTAAGAGAAAGCCTTCTGTTTGTGTTCAAAGGGCAAGCTTGAGGAAAAGCTCAAGACACTGCCTGCATCCTAAGTGGCCCAAGTGATGGAGGGAATGGGCCCTGTTCCAAATTGATTAGTTCTGCTACCTTCTCATTATTGTTCCGCCTGAAGTTTGGCATGCAAGCAAGGTCATTCCATGCATGGGTCTGCGTGACTTAACTGATTCCGCTACAAACTCCCTCCCCTGCCCACCTCCCACCCCCACCATGGCATGCCACCTGCACTAGAGAAAATTAAAAATCAGCGCATACATTTTACATGAGTTCCCGAGACCAGTGAGAAATTAATGTTATGTTGTCTTTTGATAAAGATACAGCTGTTTTTTTTTAAGATGTTCATTCAATTCATTAATAGGAAACCTTACTCAGATTCCTCCATGGAGCCTATACCTCAAAATGAGAAAAAAAAATGCATATGGACTCAGAAGAATATGTTTGAGCACATTTTCTTTTTGCAGTACACCTTACAAAGAAATTTCGGGGTTACATATTAGGTTGCTGCCCTCCCCAAACTGACAGGTGCCTTGTTAATTTTCTGTCCTCAATTTTCCTTCCTCTAAGTTTACTCCCTTGGCCTGGAATGATGCCTTCTCATATTCTCATGTTCAAATACTTCCAGTCCTTCAAAGTTGAACACAAATGATTCCATTTCCATGAAGCCATCTCATATCCTCAAATCAAGATATGATTTCTCTTGTGTCAGATCTTCCGTAATGCTTAGAAATGTTCTCATGTCCTCTGCTCCCATATGTGAGAATAATTACAGCCGTATTTCAGGGTTGATTTAAAACTTACAGACAACATATAAGAAACAAATAATAGTAAATAGTACTGGTTTTGTTATAGTTACTACTGACAAAGAAATAGTGTCAAAGTTCTCTGAGCAAAATTCAAAACCTTTACAGTCAATTTCCAGCCTTGGTTTGTAGTTTTATCCCATCACTTTCTCTAGGACACCTCTTTTTCCACCCCTTCAAATTCTTTATTCTATTAACTAAACTCCTCAGTGTTGTATGAACATTATGCATTTTCATCACTAAGGACCTCCATGGTTGGGGTTCGTTTCGCTTTGTTTCCTTCCACACTAAAGCTTACCCAAGATCTCATGACTTATAAAGCACACAGACAATAAGCAGCTGAGGCAGAATTGCGATCCAGTTTCCCATACTCGTAAACAACGGTTCATCCAGGCTTCTAAAAGGTGCCAAGTAGTTGTTAAGAAGTGATTTGTTTGGTTATGTGCATAAGGTTTGAATTTAGATGGATTTGGGTTTGAATGTTAGCTGCCTGTCTGTACAATTGCAAACAAGTTCCTTCAGGTGTCTTAGCATAAGCAGCAATCTTTGTAAAAGGAAAATAACATATGTGTGTGTGTGCATATATGTATAAGCTTAAAGTTATTATTATACCTTATGTTCAAAATATTCATAAATTATATTCATAATTATAAGCTTATATTCAAGTTAATTTGTGATTAATCTATATATAATATATGTAACACACACACACATATATATGTAATTTGATCAACATTATGACTTTAAGATGTATGTGTGTATATTATATGATGTTCACAGAGAGTGTGTATGTTATAGTATCTATATATATAGTGCATAGTATATATACATAGCAGCACGTATGTGTGTGTGTGTGTGTGTGTGTGTGTGTGTGTGTATAAATGTTCCAAGAAGATCTACCTTTATTCTGATGCAAGAATGAAATAGATCCAGAAGTCAGCAGGTTTAAAATAAAATATTACATTTATTACTTTTAAACTTTTTGACCAGTGTGATTTAGATTAATGTGAGGCTAAACGGACTTCTTAAAGTTCATTGCTAAACCCTGCCCCCACCCCCACCCTCCTCAGGACCTGGAATCTCATCAAGAGGGCAAGTGAGGATCTTAGACAAGTAGAAAGCGATCCCCTACAGCATCACTGGGTGGAGAAGGAAGGAAGGGAGCAAGATTTAGGTATTTACTAACTTGTGATAAATCATGTCTAAATAATTGAAAATGGAGACCGAGGTTTGATGCCCAACAGTTAATGACTCACTTATCCTTCACAAGAGTCTCAGAATAAAAGTTCTTGCAGGAAGCCAGAAGTGTTACTGGAGTAGAGATGGCTCTGCACAGGAAGAAGTGGGAGTTCAGAAATACAGCCTCTTTCTTAAAATCTAACAAGATGCTGATGCTCAGTAAGTGACTGATTTTAAGTGGTACCTATTATTATCAGTTAATAGTTGCTATTGTTAAGTTTTGAATGATCAACACTGAAATATTATTGATGATACTAAATATATCTTATAATGCCTACATATTTTTTGTACATAAAGGCAGAAATGAATCTTTCCATGAAAACTATGCAGGTAAGGCTTCTTTTTAACAACGTAGCTTTCCCACCCCTGTGGAAGGTCCAGCACCACCAAATTTTGCTGACCTGGCTTCCTAAGTTTTAATTCAACAAAAAGCCTGGTTGGACAGATGCATCCACAAGTCTGAGACCATGCAACATTCAATCTGTCTAACAGAAATGTTTTTTCATATTTGCACTTTCTATGGGAACTGGATTTGTATCTTTCTGTCTCTGTGGAGCCCAAATGTAAGGGGATGTCCGGAAGGGACCCAGATCTGGAAGGGATAAGAGGTGAGATGGTGGCTGGGGGAACATGGAAGCTGGAGTGTTGGTATTTGTTTCATCAAATAAAAAGGAGTACACAGCATCCCCTTTGTGAACTATCATGGCTGGTTTCTACTTAAAAGCAATATGAATTTAGCAGGCAGTTTTGATGGCTCACTGAGATTGTTAAATGGGGTAATTAATGTCTATAAGGGCATGAATTACCTCTGTGCATGTATACATTTTGATCAAGAGATAAATATTTGGGGGGGGTGGAGTTCAATTAAGATAGTGTATGTTGGGTGACTTCAGTGAGATAGCCATTGTTCTAAAGACTTGGAATACATATTCATTCTCTCTCTCTCTCTCTCTCTCTCTCTCTCTCTCTCTCTCTCTCTCCCCCCACCACGAAGCCTTCACACATAATGCACTTTCTCACTAAAATTATATTCCCTGTCTTCTCCACCTGATGCCTTCCTACTTCAGACGAAATTCTTCTTTGAACGTACTTCTTAAGGGAAGCTTCCCTGATCTCTAAACTGAGCACTGGTTTCTTGGTATTTGCTTCCATCCACTAAGTAGAGTATCACTTAATACCCAGTTTACAGGCTTTAAAGCCAGATTCCTATAGTCTAAGTTTTCACTGTACCACTTCTAGTATTGTGACCTTGTCCAAGTTAATCCAGCTGTCCCATCTGTAAGTCAGAAATAATACTAATACCTACCCTTGGGTTAAGTATTAGGTATTTGAAGATTAAATGAGGAAATTTATTTAATAGGCTGAAACCAAGGCTGACACTGAATGCACATTAGCCAATTTTATTCTTTTCAACCAGTTTTGTTTTCAAGCTAAATAAGGAGAGTAAGAGACTATGAAAAGCTAGCATTTCAAACCCAGAGGTTGGATTTTTATCTAGTAAAAAATGGAGAACTGTTGAAGGTTTTCAAGAGAGGAGAAACAGGGTCAGATATGAATTTTAGAAAGAAAAACAAAAGAAATATAGGATGATGGGCAAGTAGAGGAAGAACTCTTTAAAATATGCTCAGTATAGCCAAGTGATTCATATTTAAGCAATCACATTTAATCACCATTCCCCAAAACTAAAAGCACATTTAATTCAACACACATTTATGGGAAACAAAAACAAAAACAAAAACAAAAACCAACATTTATGGAATGTTCACTGAGCGTGAGCACTATTCTAAAGACTGAGAATCCAAAGCGGCAGTTTGCATACTGTGGAATAATCCGAGTTTAGTGTTTAAGAGCATCAGATTTGCAACTAAATAGACCTAGGTTCATCATCAAGGGCTATGCGTTCCCATTTCAAGGAGGTTCCTAAGTTACCTAAACCTCAGTTTCTTCAATATTAACAAGATTAATTAGAAAGATTAAATGAGATACAGTATTTAAATCACCTAAAAATGCTTAGGATGTGGTATGTGTTCAGTTAATGCTAGTTTTTACTATTACTGTTATTATGGTTGATATTAGTCTGAGCAGTGCTAAATGGCACCTTTCTTCAACACCAAACTGTTCGCAGTCTGAATAGAGAAGACAAATACGTAGGCATGTAAATTGTATTCTATTTGAGATGCCATGCTATTAAAAATGGCAAATCGTTGTTGAGTGTATATCATTTGTCAGGTATTGTTCCGAGTGTTCTACATGTATAATCGTATTTAATTCTTACAAAAACCCTATAAGGCAGATAATGTAATGTTAAGTGGTATACAGATGAAGAAATGCAGGAGCTCAAGTTAATAATGTGTCTAAGGCTACACAGATAGCGACTAGTGGAGAGGTATGTGAGCCGAAGTTGTCTAACAGCTGCCATGCTTTAAACCACTAGTTTACTGTGCTTCCCTGATAAATGAGGATGTGATAATTTTGAAATTGGAGGGTTTTAAGAGGACACGACATCTGTGCTGGGCGCTGACAGCTGAGCTCCTCACTTTGTTTCCAGAAAAGCTTCAACTTAAGCTATTCCAGATAGAAGTGTGTCCTCAAACTTTACTCAGAGGTAGAAAGCCTCTTTGAACAATCCTTCCATATTATAGCAACTAGCCACCTATGCTGTATAATCCTATTGTATACTCCCTATTTATATGGGAATTAGGTCTAGAATAAATGGATATCATCCCTTACCAGTAGTTTAAGGATAAATTCTAACTGTCTGTGCAAGTAAAGTTATCCCCAGAAGATTGCTGATTCTAGAAATAATTTTCTGCTGACTCATAAATGGAGGTAGTGGAATAATTTGAAGGCTGATATTAATCTCTCTTTCCATCTACCCGTAGAATTTCCCTTGTTGCCCTACCAGGTTAATAAACAGCAATGATGGCAATGTTACTTTGATTGAAAGCAATGATGATTGTTAAGATAAGCATAGCAGTTGACACAAGTAGTAGCTCATAAATATCTTAAAGATATTTAAAGAGATAGAAGCTCCATGAGGAATATGTAATTGATCAAACCACCTTAAAGATGAGGACACTGAGGCATGAGATGATTTAATATTATTCAAAATCACACAACTACAAATGTCACAATCGTAGTCATGGGCAGAAAAACCATTACTCAGATCAGTGATGTGGTTATAGATCTGTCTCAGCATCCTCATGTTAGACTGTGTTTTGTGACAAGATGCACAATTTAGAACAAATCTCACTGCATCCTGAGCCCAAAGTTTGAGGTAGGAGAAGAGAAAAGATCTCTAGCTAGTGGCCAAATCCCACAGTCTCACCTGAACAGAGAGCCTGTACATCCCAACAGAGGAGAAAGTATGTTCAAAGTTTTTTTCAGTAGTCACTGTGTCCTCAAGGACACATTCTACATTCTGTAGAAAAATGCACTTCCATCAGCAGGTTCCAGAGTTTGCCACAGTCCAGCCTGGCCGAAGTATTCCACAGGTGAGGCAGTATCTCCCATTTTAGGAAGCTAAAGTGTAGCTGTGTTTCTTATCAGTTAGGACCAGTTGTGCACAGCTGGTTCCCTCTTCATTAACCTGAACAATCACAGTTAATATTTACCAACCACATACATTAAGAGCATAATTCTTTACATTTATAGGCATGAAGACTTCTACTAACTTAGTAAACAGTCTGGTGACCAATTAAATTGAGCGTTCTTGACTGGTACATTGAGCCAAAGGAGGGGATGGAGGAGAACTGAATATTCTTCAGTAATATATGGTGTTGAGGCCATTAGGGCTGGTTATTAGATATTTCTTCTGATTCTTGTTCTGACAGTCAGATCTTACTGTTGTGATTCTTCATGTCCATAAAGTTGGACATGGTCATGGGATGTGAACAGAAGCATTCTCTATTCCCCCCAGGTCGAACATTTTACAAGGTAGGCCCTCCTTTATTATGGCTACTTTCCATATCCACAGTGACAATAGAAGCCTGTGTTCAGGTGGCATCTGTAACTACCTGGGTCCTGAGAGACAGCAATGTGTAGAGAGCCCTTGCCAATCCACACTGGACTTGTGTTAAGGTATTCAGATTAAAGGGTCATTGTCGTCATCACCATCATCCTCCTCATGTGGTATGGTACATGATGTTGATGCTTTGGCAACATTTGGCTAGTTACTACAAGAAAAGGATGAGTTCAGAAAATCACTGGCTAAGTAGAAGAAAGTAGAGATGGTCCAGAAGTTTAGTAATTTGTAGGATTAAGAGAGGAAACTTGTTCAATCCAGTCTTCACAAAAGGTATCATTGAGAAAATCATTGAATATAACAAACACTGAAGAAAACTTAGACTTGCAGCAAGAGTCAGATGAAAGGAATAGCCTTCACAACCACCGTTAAAATCTCTTGAGTCCATTAAAGTGTTTCAGAGGAAAGGTACAATTAAGTTTGGTATCCAGTAAGTGCATTCAGTTGCAAAAAAAAAAAAAAAAAAAAGTGGCTCAGGGGGGCAAAGAGAGAGAGAGAGAGAGAGGGAGAGAGAAATCTTGGCTTGCCCATGAAACCCTTGTAAAGTTGTTGCAGTTAAAGTGGCAGGGGAGGAGGGAGGATGCAGTCAAACAATGATATGTCAAATCTAAGAAATATATCTAGAAAATAACAATGAGAGTGGGATTAGCATATAGAAATGACTGGATTCAAAGAGATATGAAGCCTACTAGTATTTTAAGTGAGTAGTACTGCAAGTAAATCACAGTCTATGACTGTTTGAGATTTAAAATAATACTACAATTGTCAAACTCCTAAGCAACAAAGAGACTGAGAAAGATGCTCAACCACTGAATACTGTATATTCTCCGACGTCCACTTTTTTGGTGTGGCCAAGGAGGTTAATGGAAATGGAAGAATCCCATTTCTATTAACAGGAAATGGACCGTGATTGCATCATGGGCCACAGAAAACAAAGGAATAGAGGCCCCAGCCAGGGAACAGAAGGGGACACTAAACTGGGAACCTTTGTCACTCCCAGGGGAAATCTTGTCACATCTCTCCAGTAGGATTTCAGAATTGCCATAGACCATCAATTTTGTCTCCTCCATTTATAATCACAAATGTTTATTTTGGTAATCCTATGCATGTTATTTTGTTGTATACTGGCTTATAAAATGTTTTTTCAATTGAGTTTTTTTAGTTCAGATCTCTAACCGACAGGAACAACCTCTAGACTTGATGAAGGGACAGCAGGGAACCATTCAGGGGTCTAGACTTCAAGTTGATTAGTGACTGGATGAGTTGCCTTGAGTTCCTTTTTTTTTTTTTTTTTTTAATGTTTGTTTTTCAGGGAGAGAGAAAGCACACAAGCAGGGGAGGGTCAGAGAGAGAGAGAGGGAAACACAGAATATGAAGCAGGCTCCAGGCTCTGAGCTGTCAGCACAGAGCCCAACGCGGGGGCTTGAATTCACCAACTGTGAGATCATGAGCTGAGCCCAAGTCGGACACTTAACCAACTGAGACACTCAGGCACCCCTCATTACCTTGAGTTTTTGAATTGAACTCTTAAGTTCTCTTTCCTGGTCATGTGGGAATAGAGATGTTTTACAAGCAGGAAGAAGACATTATATATTTATTCCCTTAGAAAAACAGACTGTAGTATTATTAAGTCTGATAAAAAAGATTCCAAATTTTCTCCCTTCTTGGCACATAGGAAAATTGTACTTCTCTACCTCTTTGAGTTAGACATTGTTACATAACTGTATTTGAACCCCCAAAATGTAAACAGATATACCATGTGTCATTTTGAGGTGAAAGTATTTAATTATCAGGGCAGTGTCAGAGACTGCAGTATTTGGTAATCCTGAAAGTATATGTAGGGAAGTGTCCTCCACCAGCCAGGGTCCCTAATTGACTATAATGACAGAGCACCCTGCTGACCTGCATGGACATGTAGTGTGAGAAAGAAATAAACCTCTGTTATTTTCAGCCTTTGAAACACAGGAGTTGTGTATTGCTCAGTATAACATATCTATCCTGGTTTGATCACAGGCATGAATGCATGTTATCTAACTCTATGCATGCCTATCCTACAACTGTAGAATGCCTTCTCTTTAAGGTATAAGGTAGGGTTCATCTGGCTGATCAGTATGATGTATCATCTGAACCTGAACTCTGGACTGGCAGCCATTCTTTGAGGTGATGGCTATTCCCATCACGAAGACGAAGATTGTGATACTTGTCTCCTTCCTTGTCAGTATGGGCAACTGGTACTGCCCTTCCTTTTGAGGGATTTACATTTAATAAAGAAAAAGCCAGAGACCAAAAATTTAGCAGAATTTCATCCTATCTGGCTCCTCCATGTCCCATCTAGTTGATGATGTGCACACAAATTCACATCAGTACTTCTTTGTTTCCTCATCCATGAAGTGAATGAGAACAGACCCAACCATCCCTTCGTGGTGCTAATCCAAGTACCAGACACAGATACAAACTTAGTCATAAAGCCTAGATCTGTTGGATGAAGGGACATATATCCTCATACTCATTGACGTGTACCCCAAATTTCATCTACCACTCTAAGATTGCTTGAAGGAAGTTAGCTCCTTCTCACAAAAGAAGATGTTATGTGACTACACCCAATAAGAAGAATAACTTCATCAAACAAGCCAAGACCATGTTTTGGTTTTAGCCTTAATGTAAAGCTTCTTCAGTGGCATGTCTTATTTTTTGTATCCCACTTAGTCAAGTAAAGATAATGCACATTATGGGTGGTTGTTGTTTAATAATTCAGCTTATTGGTATGAAGGACCACTTTGTAGTTGGTGTTGTGCTGGGGATACACAGGGAAGGCCTCTTTAGGAGAGTGACATTTAAGTGAGAGTTTATGAGTGAGGAATTTAACCAAGTGGGAGAAGAGCATTCCAAGAAAAGAGAATAGCCTGTGCAAAGCCTCTGATGTGTGAAAGTTCAACTCATTTGGGAGTTTGAAATAAAGCCAATGGGGATGATGTGGCAGGAACAAGTGTGAGAGCAGTTGGGGTGAAGTCACAGGCAGGGGTCTGTTTATCCCCCACACTGTAAATGTTGCGAAAAACTTTTAAATTGCGTTAGAGGACAATGGAGAGACATTCAGGAGTTATTGACGATCTTATATTGCCCAAGTTCCATTCTTTTAAAAATCACCGAATCTTAGAAATTAAAAGGCTGTTCTTTGTGCTCCATCCTGCCTGTTATGCAAGAATCTTTTCTATAGCAGATTGGAATTCCCAGAAATCTGTCTGTTTTCCAACTCTACTGAGGGTCTTCTGCATGTCAGACACTCTGCAAAAGAGCTACAGGTAGAGATATGCCCCTTAGATTACAACAGTCAGGTAGTGTACAATGAGAGCAAAAATGTTTAAAAAGGAAAGGAAAAAGAACAATCCCTGTATTCTGTACACTTCTTAAACAATAATGCTGCTTTCTTTAAGTGGGAGAAAGCAAAATTCAAATTCTAAGATTAACAAGTTAAAAACATGTGTTTAATAAATAATCCATGGGAGTCAAAGGGATAAATACATTGAGCTCCTTAGAGAATGATAGAAATTGGATAGATGGCAAAATAAAAGGAATAGACCTCATGATTCCACTGACAAAATTCCTTTAAAAAGCCAAAGTAGAGCAAAATAGAAAACCGAAAGCTTGCTGCAGTTGCAGAATTTTAAGAGATTTATTTAACATTCTCCGGGCATAGTTCTAAAATATTCATGTGAGTTGGACATAATTATGTCATTTTATTGTCCACTGTGTGTCAATGAAATGTCATTTTTTCACTGCAGCTTATATCACTTCTCTGACAATTGGGAAATGCAAATGATTATAAACAGAGAAGTCTATGTGGTAGAGAATTTGTTTTATGAATCTTCTACTGAAACTTTTAAATCTGAATGCTGTACTCAGTGAATGATTGAAAAGCAAATGGGCACATTTCTCTATACAAAACACAGAGTGGTCCCTTTATAGCAGTCACATTTAAAGGAACATTGAACTAATGATTAAAGGGGTCAGGAAGTATCCTAGTGAAGATTGAGGAGCAAGGAAATCGCTATTTCCAATCTAGAAATGGCTATTGTTCTGTGTTGTTTCAGAAGACTCCATTAGTGTCAATGAGCAGAAGTTGCAAAGAAGCAGATTCTGTTCCAATTCAAGGAAACATCCTGTGGAATTCAGCTTTTTGTAAGACTTTGTTAGTCCTGGTCTAAATGGTAGGTCAGCAGAGGGACCCTCTTCTGTAGAAGAGCTTTATACCTTCTGCAGGAGGAGACACAAGAAAACCTCCGGGGGATAGTTTGGCCTTGTAGAAATTGCCTGAGCTCGGACGTCAACCAGATTGGGATTCAAATCTCAATATTCCCCACTTGCTGGCTGGATGACTGACTGATAGCATTCACTTAGCTCTTCTGAGCTTCTTTTTCCTCATCTGAAAATAGGAGATAATTGACTCAGACTTGTCGTAACAATTAAATGAGATGTTACCTGTGAAATTCCTAGCAGATATCCATCAAACGACAAGTGCTTTATAAAATTATTGGGGAAAATGGGGCTCACAGGCAGGTGGTACAATTCCTGTCACACAGTATGTGTTCAACCAATGTTAGACCCCTCTATCTTTCCGTATCCTTAATGGTCGAGTGGCTCTAATTTCTGAACGCTCCCAACTGCCATGTTTACTTTTTGTATCTAGATCATGAATCCAGGAGAGGGTTGTTTCACTGCCTTTCTGGTTTAATGTTCAAGCCCTGTCTGTTTTCTCAACCGCATCTGTGCTTATTTGTATAAACAGTGAGGCTCTCACCAGGTCTTACATGTGCTTCTTTTTACCCACCTTTAAAATTGCAGATTTTTCTCAGAACTTCAAAAGAAGATGAAAATGCAACATTCTTCTTGACCCTTGTCTCAATTTTAAACGAAGACCCAAACTAGTGGTATTAAATCCAAAAAGAGCTTTGGATCACTCAATCTCATTTCTTTTCATTGGGTGGTAGTAAGTGGGGCAGGTGCATTCTTATAGCATTGGTTTAATTTCCCTTTGTTGCAAAGAAATCCAACTTCAGTAACTATGCTACCCATGGCTGCCAAATATGACACATGGAACTAAAAATGACCTCGTGTAGCAATCAGCCTTAAAATTCCTCACATCGATTTATTTCCTCCACCCTATCTTTCTTCCTTCTCTTTTGCTTGTCATTGTCTTTACTAAGAAGTGTAAGTAGGCTTTTGTACTGCAAATGGCAATGGACTAATTAACTCTGAGCATTAACTCGAAGCATTAACTCTGAGTCATGTCAGTCATCTCTATTAATCAAAGTTTTGGGAACTTAGGGAGTCTATAAGCACCACTCTTTTCCTCTACTCTTGTCAAAGCGAAGTCTCCTGCAGGGGAGGCTTTAAATTATGCAGCTTGACCTATAACTTGCCAGATCTGTTGGTTAGAATGAGCTAGGTCATTCTATGTAACAAATAACACCAACATTCCGATGATCTAAAGAAAAGGTTTAGTTTTACCTGTTATATCGAGTGTCCACTGAGGGTTGGCAGAGGGGCTCTGTACACTGTAGGCTCTCAGGAGGTCCAACCTCATGTTGAAATTTGAAGACAAATTGATAGGTGAAAATAATAGATCTTAAATAGATAGAGATCAATGCATCACTGTTATTGCTGACAAAAGCTGGGTTGAGGTATGTAGATTAAATTCACACTTTATTTGTTTTATTTTTTTATGTTTATTGATAAACACATATATTTTGGAGAGAGGGAATGAGCTAGGGAGGGGCAAAGAGAGACAGAAAATCCCAACCAGACTCTGTGCTGTCAGCACAGAGCCTAACATGGGGCTCAAACTCACGAACCATGAGATCGTGACCTGAGCCAAAATCAAGAATTGGAAGCTTAACCAACTGAGCCACCCAGGTGCCCCAAAATGCACATTTTTAAAGACAGTGCTCTTTTTCACATTTAACGCTGACTTATCTCAGGTAATCAAATCATCTCCCAGCCAAGGATGAATAAAATAGTATCCATGAGGTGCTGCCCCAAAATAAAACATCGTACAGCCCTTATAAAGATGAGCATAATGCTAATAGTCATACATCATGGGGGACAAAATTCCAAACTCTGTGAAGCAATGTAAATGTAATCTTATTCTGTCCTTAACAGGTAGATACCATCCTTCTCTCTGTTCTTCAGAAAAGGGGAACTTTTCTCAGCGGAAGAGTCATTAGTTCAACACTAGAGATTTAGTAAGTTTTAGAGTATGGTAGTAAATAAATACATGCATTATTGATAAGAACACATATTAAAATAATACTAATGGCTTAGATACATGTGGGTATTTAAAATTTATGAAGTGATTTTACTTGCATCTTCCCATCTGAGTGAGACTCTGTATAACTGTGGGAGGTGAACAGGGCAGGGAATGTTGCACTCATTTCACAGAACAGAAAAATCATAACTAATATTAATGTAGCACTTTGCAATTTACAGAGCATGTTCACATACATCACCTCACTTAATCTGCACAACCTGAGGAGAAGGAGAAGAAGAAAGGAGAACAAAGGATAGGAGGGAGGGAGGTCGTGGCAGAGAGCTATAACACTTCTTATTGGAGAACTCAAATCCTCTTGGGGAGTTTAAGTGAATTACCTCCTTATTCAGGAGGAAACTCCATTCCCATGGAATCATGCATCAGTGCTGGAACTTTTACTTGAATAAATTATGACCTTTCTTTTTCCTCCTTACTCTTCAGGGAGGGGCTTATTTAGTTGGTGAAAGGTGGAGAAGACATTGGAAACACTTAACTTTCTGTCCTTCCTAGAAGTACGACTGGAGCTGCCTACATGTTGGCCTGCTCTGTTGTATGTGGTGAGCTTGTCATTGCCAATTCTTCTGTAAGGAAGGCTTAGAGCTTTTCAGTTTAGTCTGTGGCTGGTTAGATGTATCAGTCAGGATTGGCTAGGTTATGTTGGGTAACCAACACCACCAATGTTTCAATGGATTAAAGAAAAGGTTTAAGGGGTGCCTGGGTGGCTCAGTCAGTTAAGCATCTCAGGTCATGATCTTGTGGTTTGTGCGTTCGAGCCACCCATCAGGCTCTGTGCTGACAGCTCAGAGCCTGGAGCCTGCCTTGGTTTCTGTATCTCCCTCTCTTTCTGCCCCTCCCCAGCTTGCTCGCTCTCTCTCTCTCACTCTCTCTCTCTCTCTCTCTCTCTCTCTCTCTCAAACATAAATAAACATTAAAAACATTAAAAACTTTAAATAAAAAATTTTTTGAAGGTTAATTCCTGCTTATACTGTACAACAGGGATGAGCTGAAGCACAGTCTGATGGAGGCTTCCTCTCAGCATTTTCTGCTATGATTGTCAATGTGGAAAATGAAATGTGTCAAATCACATAGCAGCTCATAAAGCCTCCATCTTTAAGTGACTCATGACACTCCTATTCATAGTTCATTGGCCAAAGTAAGTCATCTTGGCATGCTAATCCCAAGTGGGGAAAAAAAAATCAGTCCTCCCATGTGAATAGCACAATGAGTGCCATAGTGGATCAGTATAAAGTGTACGACTCAGTGTTTCTTAGTATGTTCAGTTATGCAACCTCACCGCAATCAAATTTTAGAACATTTTCATCACCCCCAAAAGGAACTCACACACATTTACAATCAACCCATACACAAGTTTTAAATAAAAACTAATCATAAAAAAGAAAAAAGTAAAACATTATATGTCATTGGTAAAACACATTAGATTTTATAAACAATAGAGTATGTATTAAGAAGGAGGAAGCATCCAGTTCCTTTGAGTTAAGAAAGCAATTTCTAGGTCCTAAGATGAGAGTAAGGCATGGGGTGTGTGTTCCTTTTGTCCCTGGTTTTCCCGTAGATTACGGGTCTTTTGACATTGTGTCTTTTGGATCCTCTTAGTTATGCTCTGCTTCTATTTTCTCCTAAAACAGTACTTTGTACTCATATTTTGCTTCTAATATCCCATGTTCCTTTTTTCCCCACTTTTATCACAATGCAATATTAAATTATTAGCATGACAGCATAAATGCATTTACACAATACCTAATAGTAAAATTAACATTAATACCATCCCCCTATATATGTGCAATTACCTATATTTATACAAAGTGCCATCATAGAACTTGGCTCATTTTAACTTCACAGTAAGTCTGTAAGATACCTATAATTATCTGAATTTTGCAAATGAGAACATAACAGTCATAGAGGTAAGACCTAAAACCAGGTTTACTGATTCCATGTACAAGGGTCTTCCTTATAGTGCTTTTAGTGTATTTTTCCTCATAGAATTGCCAAAGAACTAAGCAAGACTGATAATCAGCAGTATCCATATGCATTCCAATGTTAAATTAACTGGAGTTATTCAATGTTTGTCTATCATTAGATCCAAAGTGGTTGATTAATGGGGGATAATGGGTTCTTTTGCTCAGGAATACTGAGAGAAACTGAGAGTAGAAATGATGTGGTCAAACCGGATCCAGGGATCATGAGAAACCTCACCTCAAGACACATAAATGAGATATCGGTGAGAACATTTAGGCAGGTGGGTCAGGAACTAGAAAAGCACAAGTCCAAACAGAAAATGGACTTAAGGAATGGTAACATGCCAGAAAGATGGTCAGAACTATAGAAATTTTCCTGAATCCAGAAAATGTAGCAAGACAGGGAAGATGAGGAAGATGGGACTGTCTGAGTCCCAGTTTCTTTCCTGTTAAAAGGGGGATAATGATATTTATCTCAAAGTTGTATTGTGTTCCATGACCACATCAACTAGATATTCTAACTAGGTGAGGCCATCGCATTCTACAATTCTTATTAACTGTCATCACATCTACTCACCTCCATAGTAGAAGTTGGTAGTGACTGTGTCTTACTGATGATTGTTGCATCTGTAACACTTACTGGCAAATAAAAGTGATTAAAGAAATTTTTATGAAATGGATTTCATTAAAATCACATGGATGAATGGGATGCCTGGGTGTCTCAGTTGGTTGAATGTCAGAGTTCGGCTCAGCTCAGGATCTCGCAGTTCGTGAGTTCGAGCCCCACGTAGGGCTCTGTGCTGACAGCTCAGAGCCTGGAGTCTGCTTCGGATTCTGTGTCTCTCTCTTGTTCCATCTCTCCTCCACTCATGCTCTGTCTGTGTGTCTCTCTCTCTCTCTCAATAAATAAACATTAAGAAAAATTAATAAAAAATAACATGGATAAAGTACATGGCATATAGTAGGCTGTTGACAAATGTTCTATTTCTTTTCCTCTAGAGAAGATTGCAACAAACTTTTTTCAAAAAAGGTCAGATAGTAAATAGTTTGGACTTTGTAGTCCATACAGTCTCTATCAAAATGCCTCAGCTTTGCTGTTGCAGTATGAAGGCCGCCATAGATAATATGCAAATGAGTGAGCATGGCTGTTTCCAATAAAACTTTATCTGCCAAAATAGGTGGAGGGCCAGATTTCGTCCTATAGCTTAGTTACCCACCCCTGCTGCAGAGAATACATTTATTTTTTTTCAATATATGAAGTTTATTGTCAAATTGGTTTCCATACAACACCCAGTGCTCATCCCAGAAGGTGCCCTCCTCAATGCCCATCACCCACCCTCCCCTCCCTCCCACCCCCCATCAACCCTCAGTTTGTTCTCAGTTTTTAAGAGTCTCTTATGCTTTGGCTCCAAAGAATACATTTATATATTACTTTCTGTAGCAAGGGCTACTTTTAAAACTTCTGAGTAGAAGGCATTGCCAGGAAAATAAATTTAATATGTGTAACAAAAAGTGAGCAACAAATGACCCAACTACTAAAGGTAAGCATTGTTCTACCTGTCCACTCTCCATCCTCCACTTCCTCCACATTAATGTACTTTACATTCTTAATTTCCATAGAAAACCTTTTTCTTCATAGGTAGCACCAACAGAGACTTCAACTTAATTCAGGTTGAGCAACTCTGAATAAGTATACACAGGTTTAAACATTTCCATTCTATCATTGTAATTGCTATGAACACTGCTTATTATTTTTATTGGAAATAAACTGGTGTTGGAGTATAAGGTCTCAAAATACTCCCCATTATCATCTTAGTCACGAATATCTTTTGTTTCAATTATAAGTAAAAAGTTTCCATTTGTCATGTTAATCTCTTTCCTTATTTCTTTTTTTTCTTTTTCGAGTCTCTGGATCCAACTGCAAGACATCCTTTAAATTTTTTTTTGTTTATTTATTTTTGAGAGAGAGAGAGACAAAGTGCAAGTAGGAGGGGAGGTGCAGAGAGAGAGGGAAACACAAAATCCAAAGCAGGCCCCAGGCTCCAAGCTGTCAGCACACAGCCTGACACGGGGCTCGAACTCACAGACTCTGAGATCGTGACCTGAGCTTAAGTCAGAGGCTTAAATGACTGAGCCAGCCAGGCACCCTGCAGGGCATCTTGATACATTCAAGTTGGGCAAAATGACAGAGATACCAGTATCTATATCTTGTGCCTTTTGCAACAATATAATAAAACAATGGCAATGCATTGATTGCCTTTTATGTGTCAGAATCAATGACAGGGAATGTATATACGTCTTCTGATGTAATCCTTCTGAGCAATCATTCCCGTTCTACATGGCACAAAGTGTCGGCTCAAGTGGTAGCTTACCCAAAAGCTACAAGACTGGAACCCAGATTTTCAAATACCAAATGTTTTTACTTAAAAAAAAAAAAAAAAAAAGAAGGAAATCCATCACATCTTTTCAACTGTACTCTGGATGTTCTAGTGTGTATTTATATATATATATATTTTTTAATAAATATAATTATATATAGATATATAATAAATATATATAATCTGATATATTTTCTGATTATATGTGTATATATAATCAGAAAATGATATATTTTCTGATTATATATGTATATATAATCAGAAAATAACAATGACCCTCAGCTTTTATATGAATGGTCCTTTTAGAGCTTTTAAGTTTTATCTCATTTAATCATTATGCAAACCTTATAAATTAAATACCATGAAAGAAATGTAGAGTTCTGGACACATCCCAAACACACTAAACTAGAATCTACATTTTAACAAAATCCCAAAGTAATCTGTGTTCATATTAAAATCCAAGAAGCACTCACTGAGTTAGATAATATAGATCAAAATCTTGAAAAACAGAATTTATGGATTCAGATTGTAATGTTTTTTTTCAAGGAATTTTTAGATTTTTTTCAAGGAATTAAAACAGTATGCAAAGAAAATGTAGAGGACATGCTAATTCTCACCAGCTCCCTGCTTCAAAAATCTCACTGTAGCAGCAGAGGATATGGAGAGAGAGAATATCTGAAGTTCCTTAACAGAAGCCTCACCTACAACAAGGGGAACACTAAGAACTTATATCTACTGCCCCCGCCCAACGGGGAAAAAAATCAGTCTATTCTAAAGGGGAGCTCTGATCATAGGAAAATTCTGTTACATGTGAATGCCAGTGTCCATTTTTCAAAGTAACTATTATGTCATATACCAAATATTAGTTTGATTAAAAAATAGTTGGAATTCTTTCACAAGAGGAACATTCTTATACATTCGGGTAGAATCTTCCTTTGGAGATCATAATACAGGTGGAATAAATCGGTGAGAAGAGAAGATTAATACCAAGAATCTTCTTCTCTTGCCTTCTCTCTACTCTGATGTTCTGTTTTTTCATCCTGTCTTGCTTTCTTCTCTATCCTGTCTCACCATTCTTCACTGTTCCCCACTCTATCTGTACATATAATGTTATCTTATCCCTCCCTTGTCTGGCACCCACCCAAACAACAATGCCATTTCTTTACAATAATGCAGTCTGAAATGAAAAAGAGGCGAAATAATAAAAGATTTCTGAGCAGATAAAAACCAGTATCTCAAAATCTATGCAGTGATGTCCATACATTTTTTTTCATGAGAAAGAAGATCCTAGGTCCCATTTGTTTTCACTTTCCTTTTAAGTAAAACAAACATATTCATGTCTCTGTTTTTTTATTTTTATTTTTATAAGAGGCAAGTCATTTCAGCACATGTTTAAAGGCAGTCTTAGGCAAAGACACAGTGAAATCAGTAAGGACAGTTCAGGCTGTGTAACTGATGGGAAAGAGTAAGAAATGACACAAAACAAATAGAACCAGGGGAAAATAACAGAACGTACAATGTGCTGAAACTTCTAGAGGGAGATTGAAAATGATTCGGTATGCACATGAATGTATAATGATGATTCTGTCTCATGAAAGTAGTTCAATTATGTGCAAATATGATACAATTAGTTTTTCAAAAAGGAAATTAGTGAAATAACTTATAGAAGCCACTCTCTAAAATGTCAAATTAAAATTTAAAAATCATTTTTTGGTCTTTAGGTAGTTATATTTTAGCCAGCTGGAGAATACGAGATATATTTTGGGGGGAAGAATAAATGTGATAGGAGCAGTATCTTCTAGTCTTCAGACATGTTGAATATGATTATCACCTCCTTTCTTGAGAACTCTCGCATTTTCAAAGTATTTCTGAAATATGTATTTTAATGTATCATCAGAGGAACCATTTGTGATTGGAGAATAAATAACAGTGTACCCATTTTACAGATGACGAAATTGAAGTTAAGAAAGTAAGTTGTCAAGTGTAAAAACAGTAAACACGTGGATGCTATTATCACCTAGTACTTTACCCAAACTACTGCCATTCATATTAATGATCTAGTTTTACTTTTACTGTTACTTTTTCCTTTAATAAATCTCTCAAACGCAAGCACGCTATGTTGAAATGGAGTGATAAGCGTGTAAAGAGAGGCATTACTCACCTGCACAATCACACAAACATACACATATACTTGCATACACACATGAATTTTATGGCCAAAGATGGAACAAAACTAACTGAACCAATGTTAAACAAGATTCTTTTCTACAAGCATTCTTAGGGCCTTTGTAAGATGGGGACACACTATTCAGCATTGTAAAAATGTATTTAACCTGATAGATTAGATTAGATTAGATGTTACATTAGGTTGATTAGAGATACATATAGACAGATTTAGATATTTTATCCCTTTATTATTCATTTATTTGTTTGTTTATGTATGCATGTATTATGTATTTCGAGATGCATCTCTTGTAATTAGTGTTGCAGAATCACAGAGGGCATTTAAGGAGTCTATGTAAGGGAAGTGGTCTGAGCATGTTTTTGTTTTTGGACGATAAATGGTAACTGGGAAGCAGAACTAGGGACACAGCCTGGGTGGGAAAGAAAAATGGGTGATGATGATATCAGATTATCACACTAGTAAATGGAAAATTAATGGAGTGCCGTGTTAGGGCTGTGGCTCAGAAGATGGTTTGGAAGGATAGAATTTGTAGCCTAGGTAGAAGTGACAGCTGTCATCCAGATGAAAGTAATATTCTTTTTTTTTCAGGATTTAATCAATTTATTATTATTGTTTTATTTATTTTTTCCATCACAATATGTGTACTCTTTCATCCCCTCCACCTATTTCACCCATCCCCACACACCTCCTCTCTGGTGACCATCACTTCATTCTCTACAGTTAAGAGTCTGTTTCTAGATTTATCTTTCTCTCTCTCTCTCTCTTTCTCTTTAAAGTTTATTCATTTATTATTTCTGAGAGACAGACAGAGCACAAGTGTGATAGGGGCAGAGAGAGAGACAGACAGATAGACAGAATCCAAATCAGGCTCCAGGCTCTGAGCTGTCAGCATGGAGACCGACACTGGGCTCGAACTCACAAACCACAAGATTATAACTTGAGCCAATGTTGGCTGCTTAACTGACTGAGCCACCCAACTCCCCACCTTTCTCTCTCTCTCTCTCTCTCTCTCTCTCTCTCTCTCTCTTTTTGTTTTTTAACTTTGCTCATTTATTTTGTTTCTTATTCTACATATTAGTGAGCTCATGGTACTTATCTTCCTCTGACTTATTTCACTCAGCATTATACTCTCTAGTTCTATCCATGTTGTTACAAATGGCATGATTTCATTCTTTTTATGACTAAATAATATTCCATTATAGATCTATATTGATAGATAGGTAGATATAGGTAGATAGGTAGTTAGGCAGGTAGATAGATAGATAGATAGATAGATAGATAGATAGATATCACATCTTCTTTATCCATTTATCTACTGATGGATCTATGGACACTTGGGCTGCCTCCATAGTTTGGCGATAGTAAACAATGCTGTGATAAGCATAGAGGTGTATGTATCTTTTTGTATTCTTTGGGTACATACTCAGTATTGAAATTCCTGGATCTTGGGGTAGTTCTATTTGTAACTTTTTGAGGAGCCTCCATCCTGTTTTTCCATAGTGGCTACACTAGTTTGCATTCCCAGCCAACAGTGCAAGAGAATTCCTTTTCTCCACATCCTCGCCAATAGTTATTTATTGTGGTTTTGATTTTAGCCATTTTGACAGGTGTGAGGCAATATCTCTTTGTAGTTTTGATTTGCATTTCCCTATGGTAAGTGATGATGAGCATATTTTCATGTATCTGTTGGCTATGTGTATGTCTTCTCTGGAAAAATGTCTGTTCATGTCTTCTGCCCATGTTTTAATTGGATTATTTGTTTTTTTAGGTGTTGAGTTGTATCAGTTCTTTATATATTTTGGATACTAGCCCTTTATCAGATTAGTCATTTGCAAATATCGTATCCCATTCGGTAGGCTGCTAAAATTTTTGTTGATTGTTTCCTTCACTGTGCAGAAACTTTTTATTTTGATGTAATCCCAATAGTTTACTTTAGTTTTTATTTCCCTTGCCTCAGGAGACATATCTAGAACAGTGTTGCTATAGCTGATATCAGAGAAATTACTGCCTGTGTTCTCTCCTAGGATTGTTGCGGTTTCAGGTCTCCCATTTAGGTCTTTAACCCATTTTGAGTTTATTTTTGTGTGTGGTGAAAGTAGTGTTATGGTTTCATTCTTTTGCTTGCGGCTGTCCAATTGTCCCAACACCATTTGTTCAAGAGACTGTTTTTTTCCCATTGTATATTCATTCCTTTTTCAATGATTAATTGACCATATCATTATGAGTTTACTTCTGGGTTTTCTATTCTATTCTGTTGATCTACGTGTCTATTTTTATGCCAGTACCATACTGTTTTAATTACTACCACTTTGTAATGTAACTTGAAATCTGAAATTGTGATACCACCAGCTTTGTTTTTCTTTTTCAAGACTGCTTTGACTATTTAAGGTCTTTTGTGCTTCCATACAAATTTTAGGATGACGTGTTCTAGTTCTGTGAAAAATGCTATTGGTATTTTGATAGGGATTACATTAAATCTGTAGATTGCTTTGAGTGGTACAGACCTTTTAACAATATTTGTTCTTCAACCCATGAATGGAGGATGTCTTTCCATTTATTTGTGTCTTGATTTTTGTCATCAATGTTTTATAGTTTTCAGAGTACAAGTCTTTCACCTCTTTGGTTAAGTTTATTTGAGATATTGTTTTGGGTGCAATTGTAAATGGGATTGTTTTCTTAATTTCACTTTATGCTGCTTCATTATTAGCATATAAGAATGAAACAAAATTCTGCACATAGATTTTGTATACTATGACTTTACTGAATTCATTTATCAGCTCTAGTAGTTGTTTTGGTGGAGTCTGTGGGGTTTTCTGTATATAGTATCGTGTCATCTGCAAATAGTGAAAGTTTTACTTCTTAACAATATGGATTTTATTCCATTCTCTTGTCTGATTGCTGTGTCTAGGACTTCCAATGCTATGTTGAATAAAAATGTAAAGGTCTTGTTCTTGACCTTAGGGGGAAAGCTCTCAGTTTTTCACCATGAAGTATGATGGGTTTTTCATATAAGGTCTTTATTATGTTGAGGGATGTTCCCTCTAGACCTACTTTGCAGAATTTTTTTTAATCATGAATGGATGCTGTACTGTCAGATGCTTTTTCTGCATCTACTGAAATGACAATATGGTTCTTACCCTGTCTCTTATTGATATCATGTATCATGTTGATTATTTTTGCAAAAATTGAAACACCCTTGCATCCTGGGGATAAATCCCACTTGCTTGTGGTGTATGATTTTTTAAAGTATTGTTGGATTTGGTTGGCTAATGTTTTGTTGAGGATTTTTGCATCTATATTCATGAGAGACACTGGCCTGTAGTTCTTTTGCATTTGTGTGTGGTGTCTTTATTGATTTTGGTATCAGGGTGATACTGGCCTCATAAAATTATTTTAAAGTTTTCCTTCCTTTTCTATTTTTTTTGAATAGTTTGAGAATAAGTATTACCTCTTCTTTAAATGTTTGATAGAGAGGTTCCTGTGTGGCTCAGTCAGGTAAGTGCTGACTCTTGATTTTGACTTAGGTGATGATCTCACGGTTTGTGGTTTCGAGCCCCAGGGCACAGGTGATGATTTCATGGTTCGTGGGTTTGAGCCCTGTGTTGGGCTCTTTGTTGGCAGCCTGGAGTCTGCTTGGGCTTCTCTCTCTCCCTCTCTCTCTGCCCCTTCCGCACTTGCTCTCTCTCAAAAATAAATAAATAAACTTTAAAAAATGGTTGGTAGAATTCACCTGTGAAGCCATCCAGTCCTGGACTTTTGTTTTTGAGATTAATATTCTTTATGCCTCATCACTTGCCCTTATTTTCTTTTTAAATTTATTTTGTCTATGGCATAATGTCCATCCATTAGCAGAATTATGTTATAAAAGACATACTCCTTAAGTATGCACTAGGCTTGGGATTTCAACCTACAATGGACCTGCCACAAAGACTCTACCATGCACAATTGCCATCCACTAAGCATCAGAGTGAAGCCATTATCCACAGAGTAGGAGAGGTTGCCTTTGTAAACTGCAGCCTTGCATATTTGTGGAACACACGAACTTCGGCTTCTAGAGCCCCCTGAATGATGGAAAGTTTAGCAGCTCATGGGTCACTGAGCTCCTTGTTCTACAAAGAGCTCCAAAGTTACTGAATAGTCCACACAGAACCATAAATTACAGGGTAGTTATTTCTTAGTTATTTAGCGGTTACAGTGCAATTAGTTCCACTTAATGTCAACTTTTGCCAATATGTCTTCCATTAGCCTGAAAATTATAGCTTGGTTCTATAACAGTCATAATGTTCAAGCAGCTTCCAGACTCCAGCTTGCATTTGGGAGGGGAAGGCAGAGAGGAAATTGCTAGGAAAACAAAGTGGATTTGCATGTGGATGTATGATCTTCATCCCTAACCATCCGCTGACAACCTTACAGCCCCTTTCTGTGTCCCTTTCTCTATCAATGGCTGAGCAAGCAGGTCAGAGGAATACAATGCCCACAGTCAGGAAGTGTGGTATGAGAAAACGATAGGAATACATACCACAGGAACAGGATAGGAATACACTTGTCAGTGCTGAAATTCCAGGATCTGACAAGATGAAATCCAGGCTGTGCCACTCCCTAGGTATAGAGAAACCTTGGATTAGTTTGGGTTTGTTACATAGTTCAGAGTTTATCAACATACCATTTCATATGCTAGACCAATCTCTCACTGAAGGTACAAGGGAATTACGAAAAGCAGACTTTCTTTCCTTGCTTTTATGCCAAATTTAGATAGCCTGTATATTTTCCACTTTATAGCATAACGTTTTAAAGAAACATGGCTCATCATTTAACATATATACCGGGAGTCATCCATACAATGGAGTATATGTTTTCCAAAGTAGTCTATTTGGGCACTCTCTTAGCTTAATCCTTCAGAATGCTTTTGGGTCATCATTTTAATAACCCAATCATAGCATCTATTTACCAGGCAATTATTGTGTGCCAGACATGATGCTATTCATTTTGCTTGAATTTCTCATTTCATCCCTGAAACAACCTCAGAAGGTTTGTATCTTACTACAGTTTCCCGTTTAATAGATAAGGACTCTACATATCAGAGACGAGTAACTTATCCATGGAATAGTATTTGAACCCAGGTCTTCTGGAATTGAAAAGCCATACTATCTACAATAAACTATTTATTAATATTTATTGAATAGCCATGCAGTATGAGCCAAGAACTGTGAAAACACCATGATCCTAGTGTAGAAATGGAATGGTATGGAGTTTCCAAAACAATGCGCTTGCTTGTACAAACATGGGCATGCCCACAGTGCAATTTATAAACTGACTCTAAAATCACTCACCAGCAGGCCATCTGTTTTGAATGATGCCAGCTTTGTTGAAGCATGTGTGACTTCTGACTACAGGGTCAGCAAGAGCCTGAACATCTCCATTCTGTTTTCCTTTGTTTCGGTGTCTCTTGTGATCCTCATACCATCCTGCTTTGAATTGCACCTCACTATTTATGTCTGCTGCCTTCCACTTACCTTCGTGGGCAGAGGCTTGATATACTTCATCTCTATACCCACCTCAACACATGTACTCAGTAGGGGAACACACATAGTGGCCCAGGACCCAGGCTCTGCTTGACCATAAGCACATTTCATAACTTTTATAAACCCTAGTTCCTTAATTGGAAAAATGGGGATAATGACATTCACCTACTTCACAGGGGTTTTGTTAAAGTTAAATTGATCCATCCACAGAAAAGACTTAGAACAGCATGTGGCACAGAGTGAGTTCTCAATGAATGGCTTAAGTTATCATTCATAATATTATCATGTTGATAGTGGTAATATTTGCCTATCCAGATATAAGAAGGAGAATGAATCCAGGCAAATTCTCTGTTTTCCAGTTGACTAAAGAGTTAGCATAAAATTAAACACAGTCAAGAAATGACCTAGGCTGTAGTGCATCCTGCACTCTTATCCACATCTTTTTCCTGTTTACTGAAATGTGTGTGTCAATGAATTGTTTAGTACTAGAGCACATGACATCAATCAACGCAGCTCACAGAGTATGCAACCCTAATGTCCGTCTCTTCAAGTACCCAGAGCAATGGTGATTGGCTTCCCCAGATTCAATCAGCAGATTTGCAGTAGGTCATAGGGATTGCCCTCCTTGGGCTCTACACTGGATTTCATTGTTATTAATAACAGTGTTACGACTGTGGTGGCCATATTACTTCCATTATCTCCATGGCTCCAAAGACAGCCAATATGATAAATAAAAATTTTATTCTTTCACCCATTCACCTTCATGTTCCCAGGTATCCAACCTGGTAGCTCACACTTTCTGACAATCAATGAATATTTGCTGAATAAATGGAAGTTAAGTATAAAATAAGATCTGTGGTAAGTGACAGAAAACAATGAATCAAGTGATCAGTCAACCAATACTTATGATAGTCTTCCCCTAGAGAGGAAAGGAATTACAGGATAGGTACTGTGCCTTGGCAGTACTTTCAAACATTGCATTAAAATTATTAAATATAATTTAAAAATGGTACTAAAATTAAGCATGGCCACGAGTAGTCTGATTCTACTTATACGTGGCATCTAAAGTTGTCTAATTCGTAAGAACAGAAAATAAAAGGTGGTTAGCAGGGCTCGGGATAGGAGCATAAGGACAGCTGTTGTTTAAAAGGTGTAGACGTTTAGTTTTGCAAGATGAAAAAGTTCTAGAGATATGTTTAACAACAGTGTAAATATAACCCTACTGAACTGTACATGTAAGAATAGTTGAGGGGTGCTTGGGTGGCTCAATCAGTTAAGCATCCAACTCTTGATTTCGGTTCAGGTCACGATCTCACAGTTGGTGAGTTCAAGCCCTGTGTCAGGCTCTGTACTGACAACGAGGAGCCTTCTTGGGATTCTCTCTCTCCCTCTCCCTCTGCTCTTCTCCTGCTCACGTGCATGCTCTCTCTCAAAATAAATAAACATTTAAATAAACAAAAATAGTTGAGATGGTGTTATGCAGTTTTTTTCTATAATAAAAATAATTATGACCTTTGAATAGTTAAAAACACAAGGTTAAGTACAAAAGGCAGGAATGCATCTCTTCCTACCATTGTTTTTTGTTGGTTGATTGGTTGGTTGTTGTTTGTTTGTTTTTTTATACTAACTGCAGGGTTTAACCAGAGAAGAAGAACCTTGTAGGGTAAGCACACACATGCATGTGCACATATATACATACATGTACGTCTAGGAATTATTACATGAAGTTGGCTCATGCAATTGTTGAGGCTAGCTAAGAAATTCTAAAGTCTGTAGGACAGGCAGTCAGGAAGAATACAAGCAGACCGAACCCACAATCATGAGCTGAAACTCCAAGTGTAGAGGGAGTGGTCAGGAAGGAAGTTTCAAGAACAAACTGATTAAATCAGGCCTATCCTGGATAATCTCCATCCTGATTAAACCAAAGTCAACTGATTAGGGTCTTGAATCATATCTGTGCACTCCCTTCACAGCAGCATCAATATTAGTGTTTGAGTCACTGGGAGAGACTTGTACATGCTACAAAATGGCCACCAGCTTCCTTTTTGCCCTCCAGCTCCCCTGAGAACAGACCCCTTTAGCTGTACCTAACTGAAGACATTTGAATAGGGCATCCTGAGGACTTTAGGTCAGGCTAGCCAAGCTGACATGTCAAAAAGGCACCACAATGACATCACAATGGTACCATCCTCTGCATGATATTAATACTTGATTTTATATCAGAAAGATTTACCACACTGGTACAGAAGAGCTCATTCTTTTTGGCAGCTGCAAGATATTTCAAGGCATGTGTATAATATAATTACTTCTGCTGATTGACATTTAGGTTATTTCTGATCATTTTTCTTCCAACAGTGTTTCAAGGTTCACGTTGTATACGCATACATCTTTTCTCACATGTGCCAATATATTTATGGAATGTGTTCCTATAGTTGGGAATGCTGGGCCAATCATACATGCATCTTCAAACTGTGCCAGGTGTTGCAAAATGTCTCTCCAGGGAAGGTGCAGCAGCAGCTTAACTATCCACCAAATATTAGACATTTTCCGTACCCAAGATGATCCTGCTTCCTTCTTTGCCGGGACTCGCCCAACTCAGCAGTGCCCTCTGCTTTCCTAGGTAGAGATGATGTCTCCAAAGTGTGGGGTTTCCTATGAATCTACATTTTTACCTTGCATTGAACCCCTTCTCTTTGAGTGATTAGAGCAAATATTGAGTCCAGTATTCCACTTTACAAATAAGATATGCTAGCTAATATACGGTAAACATTTGAAGAATCACAGACTCTTGGGGGGAGGAGACACCAAACCCCATAGCACGTATCTGTTCAATAGTGTACAAATTATTCACAGAAACGTACGTATCCATGTTCTAAGTCTATAAAGCCACCGGTGCTCTGTTTGATAAATTTTGCACATTTATAATGCTTTAAGGCAGTTTTATTTAGGCAAATGTCCTAATTAGAGAAGGATTGCACTGCTAATGGTGAATGCAGCTAAGGTGATAGATGTAAGTGTTCAAAAAGGTTTTGACCTTAGAAAGTGGAGGACGCGACATACATGTGACAGGAAGAAGGAAGTAGTTTGGGCATTTTCCTTGTATCTTTCACTTTTATTTAAAGACCTGTACCTAGATCTGTTCTTAATTTAACAGTTTTAACTTTTCAGGATGAACTCAGGGCCCTACTAATGATGTGACCTTTGTTCAGTGAGGTACAGGACAGGTTGTTAAAGACTTAAAAAAAATGCCTGTGCACTTTCAGGAGAGGGAGGATGAACTGGCTCAGATGTTCTGAGTTCACAGATCTGCAGCTGTCTGAAAACCCAGGGAATTGAATGGGAATAAAATTGTCCACATCAAACAAAAGCTGTCCGTGGCTTTTGTGCCCGGGCTGATCCTTTGGAGTATCAAAGAAATCCTTTCCCTCCATGGACAAAATAACCCCATACAAATCAATAAAGAAAGAGGCAGAGGGAAGAAAGTTTGCCAGATTCAAGCAAGTAGATGGAGTAAGGGCTGAGGAGGATCCCAGAGAAGGAGCACAAGTGAGATTGGAAGAGGAGGGGAGAAGGGGAGAGAAGGCTGATGCTGTTAAAGGGACATGTCAGGCAGTGAAAGTTGCAGATGAAGACAGGAGCAAATGGAAGAGAGGGAGAGAAAAGGACAAGCTGATATGACTGAGAAACTATAGGGGAAGTAGACACAGAAAGAATTAATCCACTAAGCTATTTGGTACATCTTTACGGGGTGTTTATTACAGAGGGATGATTCTGAGCTCCTTACATGTCATGACATAGATACCTTACTGGCCTCAAACCAGTCCTGGCCCTGCCATTTAATGCTCAGAGAGAACTGTCCCAGGCCCCAGAGACGTAGGGATGAACAAGACAGGGCCCTTGATCTGAGTAGAGAGGACAAAAGGAAGGTCAAACAGGTGACTATAATCCAGTATGATATCATCTAGGACAGGGGCCATTCGGGGTGTTATGAGAACATGTAATAGGGGCATAATCTCCTCCAGGAGGGGCTGAGAGCTGAGAGAGACACTGGGAAAATGAAAAGAGGAGAACAGGAGAAAGACTAGCATTTTGTTGTTGCTGTTGTTGTTGATGCTCCTGATGAAAACGACCGTGATCATTTAACAGCCCATTTTATTTTTTAGGCACTGTGTGTATTATTGTTTCCTAAGACATAGATTCTTCACAGATGTCATCTCACATCAGCACAGTTTTGCCCAAACTTTTGTATTGACCCATTTTGAAGATGAGTAAATCATGTATTTAAACTTTAGGCAATTTCCCCAAGACCACAGAAGGTAAACCCGCCCAAGTCCATCTTATATCCAAGACCATGGTCTTTGCAGGGCACTGAGTTCCTGAAGCAAGGAGTGGAGGGCAGGGAAGGACGAAGAGGGGAGAGTCTCAAGGAGACTCTGCAAGGAGAATGTGAAGCAGGATGTAAATGGAGAACAAAGGGAAGGAGGAGACGGCGGAGGGAAGATCCACAGCAGGCGAGAGAATGGGGGCGCATGCTCAAGAGGGAAGAGTGAAGGGAAAGGGGCGCCTGATGAAGACAGAGGGTAGTCTTTAGAAAATGGAAGTCTCCTGGGCAAGGAATGGTCGCAGTGAAGGAGCAAGCAGAGTGAGTGTGCGTGATGAGGACAAAATGTGAGAATGCTGCCTATGGCCTGAAGGTCTGAAGTCTCATATATGGAAAAAATTGGCAGAAGGGGACAGTGACGGGGGGCAAGAGTTGGGGAGAAGTGACACTGTGGAGACTCGTGGACCCAAATGGCAGCTGTGAAAAGCCTCCTCTTGGACAAAACTGGCCCCCTTGGGCACCAGCCTCGGCTCCCCTTGGCTTGGCCCCCACCGCACAAGCCACGTTTCCTCTTCCCCTGAAGGTCCCACAACAGGGAGGAAGACACGCAGACTGAGATATGAGCCCCACCATTGCTCCTACCATCTCTGCCGCCAATATGAGTGCCCTGGGCACAAACGGTCCCCTTTCCTGCAGTCGTTAGGAACGGAAGGACAGCGGAGAGGGATTATGAACACTGAGGAGGAAGGGAAGAAGGAGCGTGTGTGGGCTACGGTGTGGGGCGGGAGGAGCGGTGAGGATTGCAATGAGGAGAACCACCGGGGCCAGCCTGTTAGAACTTAAGTGAATTCCCAAGACCTGCTCTCTGATTTTATAGATGGGGAAACTGAGGTCTGTGAGGGATAAAGAGCCTGACTGAATCATCCAGCAAGCTGAGGCCAAAGCCCAGCTCTGCCCCAGTCTTCTGCCCGGTGTCAATTCCGACACCCCATCTGTGATGGGCAGGGAGAGAAGAGACTTGGGGAGAGCAGGCACCTGGTAATTAAAACAACGTTCAGGGCCAGCGTCGCTCTTCTGCAGTTCCCCGTGGCAAGCGGTTTCGCCTGCAGGCACATCTCGTTCTGGGAGCTCAGGTTGTGAGATTGCAGATTGAAGCAGGTGCTGCTATTTCTGTCCCTCTCTATTTTCAACCTCAGGATGCAGCCTCCCTCGGCTGCGGGAAGGACTTGGGGAAACGTAGATCCATTGCTACTTCCTTTCTTCCTCCCCCAGCCAGTGTCCCCTTTTGCAAACGTACCTCCAACTCTGTACATAAGGGGTGCTTCTACACCCCACAAGCCCTGCCTATGACCAGCTGCTTCTTGTCTAGAATGAGTCACTCTGGCTTCTGCAGGAATAGGTAGGGAGGTGACCTCATGTGACCTCTGTGTGAAGGTACCCTGGAGATCCCTTAAACTGGTACCAGTAAGCTTCTTAGCACAGAATAGCAGCTCAGGATATGTGTGATGGGTCAATGAATAGATGAATGAATGAATGAATGAATGAATGAATATTGAAGTACTCCTCCTCAGTTTGTAGTAAGTACACTTAGGACCAAGAAGGGAAAAGATTTGGCTAATATTTCACAGCAAGTGAGTGGCAAGGCCAGAACTAGAAGGGGTTCTGGCTCAGTGGGCAGGGATAGGGGGTAGGGACTATCTAAAACATCTATGTCATAATAAACCACGAAGGCTGTGTTTCATCTAAATTCTTCAGGCTCCATCCAGGCTAGTGAGTTCAGAAGTAAATCAAGAGAATCCAGGCATGATAAGACCCCAGAGACAGGAAAGAGAGTGAGAGCATGAGTCCTTAAGTCAAACAAAAGAGGTCAGTGCTTATAAGGTGAGGTAGGGCAGGGAATATAGTTGGAACTATATTCTGAAGGGAATGGCCAACAGGACGAATACATACACTTGGCGACAGTGAAAACTCATGTAGAAGGAAGACATTTGGAACAGCAGCTGATGTCAGAGTGCTGCTTGAGAAAGGGTTTCATCCTAACAGGGTGTGGAAGAAAGGGTGGTCAGTAGGCTGTAGGATGGTCTGGTCAGTAGCCTGGCCTGCCTTCCTGACCCACCAGGAACAGAGAACAGACAGGTGATGCCTCTCCATTATCTGGGCTCAAAGTAGATGTTCATGATGGAAGAGGGAGGGACTGAAATGGTCTCTCTGGAGCGAGAAATCTTGCAAACCAGTCTGAATGTAAAAGAGCCAAAAAGTAATTCCAGAAGAGTTTTTATTAGTTTGTTTCCCTAAAGTGACTGTAGAAGAATAAAATTAATATGAGATGACAGCAGATCACTGTTTTACAGGAGGTAAGAGCTAATGTGTTACAACGAGCCCTGGATAAATATGCTCTCCTTTTGGCACCATCTGCGAATTGGAAAGAAATCACTTCCTGCCTTGAAGCCTCCATTTCCCAATATGTAAAATAATAATAGAGCTATAAGTGGCTACTGAGGCTCCTCGCTCCCCTTCCTTCCTTCCTTCCTTGCTTCCTTCCTTGCTTCCTTCCTTGCTTCCTTCCTTCCATTTCTTCCTTCCTTCCTTCCTCTCTTTCACCCTTCGCTCGTTTGTTCGTTCTTTTGTTCATTCATTTGCTCCTTCCTTCCTTCCTCTCTCTCTCTCTCTCTCTCTCTCTCATTCTTTCTTTTTGGTAAGTATTTATGACATCCATTGTTTCTTCTTGCAAGAAATATCTGGGGATAGAAAAATCACTTATCCTCATTTATTACTTTTATCTGGTGAAAAAGAGAGAGAGAGAGAGAGAGAGAGAGAGAGAGAGAGAGAGAGAGACATTTCAGAGAACCAGGAACCTCTGGGAGGAACCTAGTTTAGAAATGTGTTGGTAATTGCTTAGAAATCAGTCAGATTCTGAAGTCCTTGATAAGTAAGCTAAATGTTGAGAAGGTTCTGGATGCTTTGATATTTCAGTTCCCTACAAGCCCCCTTCCTCATACGCATAAGCAAAATTGCTTCTTTAACCAAGGTCAGGTTAAATTGACTGGACAGGGGCACACTTTGCATTTGGCTGCAAGCCAGTGGGAGCTTAATAACCATCACATTTCGTCCAGTGAACTTTGTAGCTCAGGTCGGTTTCACATTTCTTTATATACTTTCTCTCTGCAAATGCCTTTCCTCACAAAGAGCATTTCCAAAGGTTGAATATAGTGATTAGCGACACATATGCATTTAATCTCCTCTGGTCTTTCCCTGTCTGTGCCTCCCCTCCTCACTTTGAGTCCTTAGAATTTTATGCCTGTATCAAAGAAATGTTTTCATCTGCCTCACTGCTATTTTCTTTTCTGTCTTATAAATCCTTAAAGAAATGTAGTGTGGGTGAATTCAGTGAGAGGCTGGATAGATGGCTCCAGAGAATGAATTCTCTTCATCTGAAAACAGTCTCTATACACAGAGAAGCAAACAGCATCTTCCAGTTGTGTCAACGTGATTATTAAGCATTCATAGAGCTTTTCCCCTCCTTCTCTAGAATAGCTACAAGCAGTTTAATTAGTCGGTTTTCACCCCAGAGTTGTAAAGATAGACGATTCCATTTATCCAACCTTAGATTAAATGCACATTTGAACCTAGGCTCTCTGACAGAGTACCAAGAGTGCTTGGCTTGGAGTCAAATGCCCCAGGTTAACCTTTCAGGGCTGAAGTTCTTAAGCTATGTGGCCTAGTACAAATCACTTCATGATTCCAGGGTCAACGTGAAACAAGAATGCATATCATGACACCAACGGAGCACACGTGCTCGAGGATAATGATGTACTTCCCCAAAGGGGTTAAAATTGGTTATTATGGGGCAAGCAGGCACAGGTTTACATAGTGTACAGAAGTGAGTATTTAATGTGTTTGTAGCATTAAAGTTTTTTTGGGGGGGTGGGTGCAATTAGGGAAAAACATGTCTAAAATTCTCCAGTTGGAGGTGGCAATACAAAAAAAAAAAAAAAATTGAGAAACCAGGCGATGGAGAATAAGGGACGAAACATCCATTGGACACCCACTATATTCCAGTTCACATGCCTCCGTTAGTCCACACAGTCTTATAACAAAAATATAGGTATGTCTCTTCGTTTAATAAGAAGGCTCAGGATAGGACGCAACTGAGATAATATGCGCAAAATACCCTTTAAACAATAAAGTGCAAATATAAGATGCTATTATTGGTAATTTCTGAATATACATAGGTTAGCAAGCGGTAAAAAACAAACCATCCAAAAGCTAGTGGCTTAACACAATATTTATTTAGCTCACAATTCTGTGGGTCGGTAAATTAAGCTGGATTCAGCTGAGCGGTTCTGACATGGGCCCGGCTCCGTCTCGTGTCTACCTGCAGTAAGCTGCAGGTCACTTAGGGAACTCTGTTTCTGCAGGCTGGCTGGCCGTTGGCGGATTGGCTTTGGGGACGCCTAAGACTGATGTCTGTCATCATTCAGCCGGTTAGACCTGGTTTGGTTTCACAGGGCATCGGTGGGGTTTCAAGAGACCCAGATGAAGTTCTGAGCTCAGAACCAACACTGTCGCTTCAATCATACCACATTTGGCAGAGCAAGTCCTAAAGCAAGCCCAGTTTCAAGCAGTAGGGGGATGACCCCCATCTCCTGATGGCAGGGACCACAAGGTTACACTTCAGTGAGTGTGGATATAAGGAGGGGAATAATCGTAGACCTCTTGATCAACAATCTTTCTCAACATAAGCATGACTGCATAATGGTCAATGACTTATCTTCCTTGTGAGCAAACAAACACCCTTAAAATTGTAAACTGCGATATGAACGTTATCACCATCCCCTGGCTTTTGATCCTTAAAGCCATGCTTGGAATGCGTGAGTGAAAAACTTGACACAATGTCCTCTTTTATATAAACATCACAGAAAGTGATGTTAACGGGAAACAAGTCAGTCCCAGTAGACAAGTACTTCATGATTCCACTTCTGTGAGCTATCGAAGGTAATAAAACTCAGAGAAGCAGAGAAGAGAATGGTAGCTGCCAGGGGTTGGGGTGGGGGAAATGGAGAATTGACCAATAAGTATAAAGGTGCAGTTTATACAAGAAGAATAAGTTCTAGAGATCTTCTGTACAATATAGTGCCTACAGTTAGCAATATACCTTCGTGTAATTAAAAACTTCAGAATAGAGATCTCATGTTCAGTGTTCTTAACACACACACACACACACACACACACACACACACAGAGGGGACACATAGAAACTTTTGGACTTAATGGATATGTTTTTTGCCTTGGTTGCCACAATGGTATAAGGGATGTATGCATATGTCCAAACTCATCAAAATGTATACATGTACAACTTTTTAAATATTAAGTATATCTCAATAAAAATGAAAAGTAGGAGAAAAAAAAGATTTGAAAGAGATACAGTTTTTGTTTTTTTTTTTTCCCAAAGCTTGCTTAAAACACCTCCATGTATAGAAAAGAACCTTAGTGGACATGCTACCTAGCCATTCATCCCAAGGCTCCAAGTTCTATTCAAGCATTAAGTTAGGCCAACCGTTATATCAGCCTCGCACAAAATTGCCTGTCCTGAGTTATGATTTAATGTCACACCCTCTGCCTTTATGGAAGGCCAGTCTGTGAATCGCCCAGGAGAACAGTGTTTCTGTGTATTTTGAAAAACTCTGGTTGTAGATAAAGTGCATGGAATGATGTGGGTTTTTTTTTTCTTTCTTTGTTTAAATACTGATATACATGTTAAATTTCTTCTTGGGTTGAGGTCCAGAAAAGGATTTTCTCTACAGATGAATTTGTATGTTTTCTACTATTGTGTAATTCAAAATGCTTCTCTTTATAGCTTAGCTGCCAGAAAATAAACTAATTGTCCCTGTACTATAATCTTCTCAACTCAAGTGGCTGAAAGTGCCAATTCTACTTTTTTCAAAAATGCATTTTCAAATAACCTTAAATGTTATTTCTCCTACTTGTTTTAACTGTGAAGTCACCTTAAGCCATTTCAGAAGAAGTCAAAGGACATATTTAAACTATTTCTTTTAAGTGAACTAATGTCCTGAGGAGATGTTTGCATAATTATAAGTTTGGGTTTGAAAGATTAGCCCTTCAGATTCTATTTTTATCACCCTGCATCCAAAGACTGTGTGAAGCTGCCTCCACATGCATGGGGGTGCCTGTGTTTGCTTTGGTCCCAATAATCTCACTTTCCTAAACTCTGGTTATCTGCACTATAGAGACTTTCTCCTGAGCTATACTTTTTTTTTTCCCCTCCTGTAACAATAGAATTCTTTTTTAAGACTTTAAGGTATTATATTTACTAGGATTACTAATTATATGTAATGATACACAATTTAGATAGAGATTTAAAGCACCATGAAATGTACCCAACTCTAAATTGGTTCTTTTGCTAGCCTTCAAGTTGATCACAACTTTAGAAATGATAGTTATTGTTCTGATTGTGGAAAGCTCAGTAACTCTTCTGGGGCCACTTTAGTTTTGAAGTCAGACAGGTAAGTTTCAAAAGGGTAGACACTTTGGGGTGCCTGGGTGGCTCAGTTGATTAAACGTCTGACTTCAGCTCAGGTCATGATCTCGCAGTTCTTGCGTTTGAGTCCTGCTTCGGACTCTGTGCTGACAGCTCAGAGCCTGGAACCTGCTTCAGATTCTGTGTCTCCCTCTCTCTCTCTCTCTCTGCCCCTCCCTATTCACGCCCCCCCAAATAAATAAATAGATAGATAGATAAATAAATAAATAAATAAATAAATAAATAAAACATTAAAAAAGAGAGGGTGGACACTTTGTGTCTGGGGTCTGCTGTTGTTTCTCTAGGGCCTTGACCACAGAGCCCAATAAATATCTACTGAGAAATTAGAGTTACTTCTCTCTGGTTGAACTATCTCAACCATGCAATGGGCATAAAGGTATGCTTGATGAGTTGGTGGCAAAAACTGCAAAGATAATGGCCATGAAGAGAGGCACCTACGTGGCTCAGTCGGTTGGGTGTCCAACTTCGGTTCATGTCATGATCTCATGGTTCATGAGTTTGAGCCCCGTGTTGGGCTCTGTGCTGACAGCTCAGAGCCTGGAGCCTGCTTCAAATTCTGTGTCTCCCTCTCTCCCTGCCCCTCCCCCACTCATTCTCTCTCTCTCTCCCTCTCTCTCTCTCTCTCTCTCTCTCTCTCTCTCAAAAATAAATAAACATTAAAAAAATATTATGGCCATGAGAGCTATAGTGAACTATGAAACACAATGAATGGGGACATGTGTGAGAAAGAATCTTCTTCCTTTTCGGCTTTCTCTTCTTCCTCATCTCTACCATTATCCTTATCTTGACTTGTGACATTTCCCTTTCTGGAAACAGACTCAAGGTATCATCTTCTAGAATTGCTTTTGGACCAGCACTCATGAGTGTTCTGAAGCTTTACAGACCAGCACACTTTCCTAGGAGGTATTCTACATCCCGATCATTCCACCCTTGCTGGCTCAGTGAAAGCCCAAATTCTTACAGGTGTAATCTCTGCTATTCAATTCTCTACATCGCCTTCTGCTCCACAGCCCCATTGAGGCTGTTGTGCCCTTTGACTGAAAGAAGCACGAGGTGTTGGTCCCTCTTTGTCATATTCCATAAACTTCCTTCCATTGTGAGGAGTATAGAAGCAGGGGAATGGAGAGGATGGAAGAAGTAGAGGCACTTGAAGACAGACAAAAGCACCCAAGCCTTCCATTCTTCCTACTTTAAAAAAATCATACAGGGTCATTCCTTTTAACACATATTTCACAATGACAAGCTAATGGCCACAACAGTGTGATATAGAAAGAGAAAGAATTCCTTAAACACACACACACACACACACACACACACACACACACACACAGTTGTTTTAAAAGAGAGTAGAATATAGATGATAAAGTCACAACACGTGGAATGATGGAGTATTTCAGGGAATCTTTCTGGCACTGTAAAAAGAGCACTTTTAGACACAGGCCGGGGTCCTAACCTTGAATAAGATTTTGTGGCTCTTTGAACCTGAGTGTTTTTCATCTGCAAACTCAAAGTTCAGTGTAAGGTGGTCTCTAGGCCCTTATACAAATCTAAAACACCATAACTGTGTCCACAAATTTGTGAAAACAAAAGCCACACATTTTTGGTGACACGATTAGAGCTAGAACAAATGTATTAAAATGGCAGTGGTATCAGTTGCTCTGGAGTTTACTCTTTCTTTGTTATTTTTAATGTCACATTTCATGTATTTTTCTGGCTTTCAAAAGGACCTCTGTAGTCTCCTGTGCTTTTCTCACTTACACTGGCTATTGAACGATATGGGAAAGAGGGGCAGGGGTTTGCTGTTCGGGACTTTCTTAGAGACCTTGACCAGGCTACTTTAAAAATGCATTTTAATAAAGTCACCATTGGTTTGGTGTTTAGTTGCTGCATTTAATTTATTTGTTAATTACAAATAATTGGTGATGGATTGTGGAAGATGTTTAGTTATCAAAGGGAAGCATAGACTTTAATTAAAAAGTAGAAACTAAAAGCATATCACATCCTACTGAAAACTGTATGTTTCTCCAATGCCAGTCCATGGACTGCTCTTCAGTGGTAGGAAATATAATTCTTTTTTAGCATTTCATCCTCAGCCTAACCAATGGTGGATTCTCAATATTTGTGGAAATGAACTGAATCCCTCTTATCTGTTTCCTAAATAAAAGCCTATTTGAAAAATAAGGCCACTGCGTTTATGTGAGACGGGATGAAGACGGCAAGCAGAATAGATCTTTAATCCTATGAACTCCTTTATCTTGGATTTTTTTCTCTCAAATGCTTTTATGAAGGAATGGATTTTTTTTTTGTAGCTATAAAGTTTTCTAAAAAACTACTGTGAAATCTTTAACAAATAATAATTTTACACTGTACAGTTCATCAATAAAATCAGTTATGGAGGATTATGTAATAAATTACATATGAAATGTACTTGGAAGTAACAACACTCTGAGGTATCAGCTACGCATCACATTCGAGCTGAGGCAGACAGGTATACTGTTTATTGAATAAACAACCACAATGGACAAGCTGAGAGGGGACAGACATTCAAGAAATGTTTTTGTCTCTTGTTACCAGTGCTCCAGAATTGAGGTTGTTTAAACCAAGCAAACACTTGTTGAGACAGTGTTAGGTTGAACCGTAACAAACTACTCTTTATGTAGGTGAAACATAATTGGATACTGGCACGTTCACGTGGCGACAGAGATCCTGTTCCCAACCAAACTGAAGTCAGGTTTCTCTAAACACTCTATCAACTATGTTCCATCCTTGGGTGTGTCCTCCCAGAGGCCACTCTTAGGAAGAGTCTTGTCAGGTCAGGTTGATTTAGTCAGAATCCCCCACCCTCAATATCCGATCTTCCCCCTCCTCCTTCAACACCCCCCAGTGAGATGTCATTATCCTGGCCTGCCTTCAGCAAAGAACCCTCTTAGATCAGTTTAACAAGAATTATCTCACCTTCTTACTCATTTTCCACCCACAGATTCCCCAACCCCACTCTACTCCTTAGCTATAAACTCTCTCTTTTCCTGGTATTCCAAATTGAGTCCAGTTCTATACTGAGGGGCTTCTGTTTCCCTCCATTGCAATATTTCCTGATTAAAATCTCTTTTTACTGCTTTAGTTAATTTCTGTCCAGCTCTGGTTTTCTTTAACAGTGATTCCATCTAAATCTGTGTACATAAAGCAATGTAGAAAGTAGGGGATTCCAAAGATGAATATAGTCTTTACTGCAGTAACACATTTATATTCGGTTTTATTTGATTGAGGATATGAGGGGACTTACCAAAGATGAACAATAAAATAGAAAAGAAACAGTTACTTAAGAGGGAATCTAAAAAGTATATGGAAATTAAAGACCAGAGAAACTTTAAATTATGCAGATCCTATGCACTCATCACTAGTAAAGCTGATTCAGAATATGACTGTGAGTTTCCTAGCAGCCAAGACTAGGGAGAAACAGTGAAAATAACACTGATTTTGCATGTAAAGTGAAAAGCCTGCAAAAACAGGGTTTATGTCACATATGTCTAAATCACACATGGAAATGAGTGATCTGTTTAATAAATATATTTAATATCAGGAAGATAATATTTTTTGTTATTATTTTTGTTCTTTTGTGGTGGTGGTAGTGATAGTGGTAGTGTTTATTTTATTTTATTTTATTTTATTTTATTTTATTTTATTTTATTTTAATTTCCTAATGAGATACAAGAGAACAAGGATCCAAAGGGGGAATTTTGGAAAATTTTAGGGAGAATATATCATTTGAATTACATTCAAAAGTGTATAGGATAATGATACTTAACACACGTAACATTTAATGTGTACAAGACGTCCTTCTAAATATTTCATATTATTAGCTCATTAATATTTTGAGGTAAGAAACATTATTTCACATTTTACAGATGCGGAAACTGAGGCATCAGGCAACTAAGGAACCTGCCCAGGACCACACAGTTGGTAAGTGCCAGATCACGTTTCAGAGCTGGCAGTTTCAAGCCCATACTCTCCCAAGCTACCATTCTGCCCCTCTTATCTCTCTACCGTCTTACACGTTTATAGGCCTTTAGAAGGAACTTAGAAAGCGTGCACCCAGCGTCACCCACCACACACCCAAAGGTAGAAAGCGAATGCATGTGACCCTGATGAAGGGGTGTTTATACTACACGGTGTTGCCAGGCAACAGGCATTTGGAATAGATGTGGAGGCAACTTAGCAGGTTGTGGAATATGGTGGTTAGGAACATGGGTTCTGAAGCCAGAAAGACCAGGGTTTGAATTCCTTCAATTTACTGCCAAGGAGATCCAGGATGTTTTCTAATCTCTCGTAGCCTCAATGGCCTCAGTCTTAAAAACAGGACAATGATTTCTCTCTCACCGACTTTGTGCATGGATTACATGATAATAATGCACGAAAAGTGTTACTTAGTGTATTGTCTGGGAGCTTGCCACAAAGGGTACCAGGGAGGGTGGTGGTGATAATTAGGCTGGAGGAACAAGTCCTCAAACAAGGATGAATGAGCCCAGTAATCTGAAACTCTAGGAGTTGGGTAGAGAGCATCCATGTTGATCCATCCAGGTATGTACAGGTTGATTGAGAGACTACCAAGCCCCAATATTTATCAATGGGCAAAGAAGGAGCAGAAAAATGAGCCTTCATTATTATTTCAGAGAGCTTCCTTTTATAAACTGGAAAGAAAAATTACAGGGGCGCCTGGGTGGCTCAGTTGATTAAGCGTCTGACTCTCAATTTCAGCTCAGGTCATGATCTCATGGTTTGTGAGTTTGAGCCCCTGACCATGTATAGAGCCTCCTTGGGATTCTCTCTCTCTCTCTCTCTCTCTCTCTCTCTCTCTCTCTCTCTGTCTCCCTGCCCCTCCCCTACCCATGCTCTCTCTCTCTGTCTTTCAAAATAAATAAATAAACTTTTGAAAAACTTTAAAAAATTACATAGCCCCCTCCAGGTTTAGCATACCCATTTTATGGGTGTCATCAAATTACAGGGCATGATAGCTGAAGGAATGCAAAGAGTTGAACCAGTCCAACTTCTCCATCCCAGAGTACTTGGAAAATCAGGCTTAGAGAAAAACAACCTACTCAAACTTCTAGGGCCAGTTAATGGCAGACCTAGCCAGTACCTCTTTCTCCAAGGTTCTTTTTGCTGCTTAGTTGGCCTCACTGAAGCACTCATTCACTGCTGATGATTAGGGAGGGGTGTCCTGGGCCAGGTGCTAGGGATACAGAGATGAGTGTGCTTTTTCCTTCATACCTTAGGGAGACATGAATCCCTGAAGCCGACTTGGAAGAAAGAGAAAGGATTGATCTGCAGAAGCTATAGTGATATTCACTAATTTTATAAGAATCATGAAGAGCCACCCAACCTTGTGTGGCATGAGGAATGGTCAGGAATGGCTTATGGAAAAGGTTAATGGTTGTGCAGAGAAAGAATAAGGTAACTAGGAGAAGAGGAAGAGTCTGCTTTTTCCAGAGGGGGCTCTGAAAAGCAATGAACTTAGCTATGCCCACTTAGAAAGCACAGACCCCACCCCCAGGGAAGAAGTGAGACACTTCATCACAAAAGCACGGGCCAGATGCCTCTTGATAACAGTACCCACTACCTTGCTCCCAATTCTGTGCTGAAACAGGACTACTATTAATTGTTTTCTAGATGAAGAACCCTTAGTACAGAGAAATCAAATAACCTTTCTGTGGTTTACAATGACTACCAGAAGTTGGATTCAAAACTCAGGCATCCTGGCTCCAGATTCTGTACACAATCCTAACTGTTCTAACTACTGCACAATATCCTTCTGTGAAATCAACTTGCATGTGAATCTATCTCAATTAGAAACACAATTCCAGAGAAAAGCATTTGAAGAAGTTCAGTTTGGCAAAAGAAATCAGAATGTGTGCATTTAAGTTTATTTTAGCTTATATAGTCAGAATTTATTTGATAATTTTAACTACATGCTAATTCTTAAAATGATCAGAAAATGAGCCAGGTCTTGATTTTTTAACAGTAATTTTTCTGACAAAATTGTAGGATCAAATGAAACGAAATCCTTCACTTTGCATTTCGCTTTCATATCATGATTAGGAGGAAGGTAATTTTTGTAAAAATATTTGAGAGATTCATCATTTCCCCCTTAGGCTTCTCCTAATCCTTTGATATTCAAATATTTCTCTTTTGAAGCTTCTAATCATCTTCCTTGTTGATTTTCTCTTTTCCAATTGTTAATTGGTCTAACTCAGCCTAATCCTCCTTTGCCAATGGCTCAGAATGCGATTCCTGAGAAGCCCGGCATCACTTTCCTCAAATCCATGGCACTCTGCAGCTTTCCCAGGATGATAATTTCATTTTGCATTGTATTCTCACCATGATATGGGTGCTCAACATATTTTACAAAACCAGCGATGGTCTAAACAACAGCAGTTCTTTTGAGACAATGGGAAGAAACAGGGTAAATATGTTGGTGGAGACTAATTTTACAACAACTAGTGTTTTGCATATTTTTAGGTGGCAAAGGCTTTTTTTGCACTACCATCACTGTCTAAATTCAAGTAATGAACACTCATATCCCAAGGATCCCACATATATAAAGGTACCTTGCAATTCCCCAGGGTTCCAGAGCTGGCAAAGGAGGAAACAAGAGACCCCATCTGCTCAGTTTGAGAAGTAGAACATCTTGGGAAAAGAGGCAGGAAAAAGATTTTATAAATAGAGTTGTATTTTCTATGTACATTCTGCATATGGAATACAGCTCCTAATAATATATTTCACCAAGTTTATGGGAAGAAAAGATTTTTTTTTCCTGTACTTTGATGAGTTAGTACATGCTGTGAGCTGCCCAGAGACAGTGTTTTTCTAGGGAGTTGAACTGCATGCAATCCCAATGATTTTGTTGAAGTTCCCATTGCCTAGAGTGGATAAAGGACTTCTGAAATTCAGCACCTCCCAGGCATCGTCCTTCTCCCAGGGAAAAATAAATAATTAGTTCTGTCTCCTTAATCTGCAGCTTTCTTGTGGAGCTGGGGAGCCGACACTTTCATGAAGAAACTTTGAACAACATCAGTGCTACCTACTGGTAAGTCTGGGTTTAGAGGTCATCCCAAGAGTGCAGTCAATTCCTTGTTGTCAATGAAGAGAAGTAACAGGAATCTATTCTTCAATTCAAGGAGAGTAACACTGGTGGAGATGTTCTTTCTCCCCTGCTATGCCCAGAGCCTTTCTTCAGAGCTGGTTTGTGTGCAAAGAGCCGGCCATCTGTTGTGTCTAGGGATGCAGTGCGTATGTCTGAGTGCAGGAGAAGAAATGCAGACTCTCAGCTTTACAGAACTGAGTTCCAGAATTTCTTGTGTCTCAGGAGCTTCCTGGAGCCAAGAAGTAAAGGAACAATTGTTGTCAGTGGACTGTTCTTTCGGTTTACATCTTAGCCTTGGAATCCATAAAAACCCTCTATTCCCAGCACATGAGTCAATTCTGTTCAAATCCACACATTTTTATTAAGCTTGGTATTTTGCACCAGCCACCGTGAGAGTCACATAAACACACATGTGCACACACACATCTACACACTAGCTACCATTTTCTGCACATGTTGTATATTCCACTCATCGTGGTAAGAGATTTATGCCCCTTGCCTCTTTCAAGTTTTGCACAAACTCCTGCAGGAAGATCTTTTTATTCCTGTTCTAGAAAAAGGACATTGAGGCTAGGCAGGGTTAGGAAACATAGTTAAGCTCACAGAGCTAACCTACTGTGAAGAACTAGAATTTGAAAGCAGGTCACCTTGGTTTCAACACCTATAATCTAACACCTATAATCTAATTTTATCTCTTGTATATATGTATGTTTGTGTGTTTAGGTATGTAATACGATAAAATATTTGAAAGGCATACCATGCTGATTACTGTGATGGAGGTGAAAAGAACACCCCGTTGGGAATGTAGAGGTATAAAGATTCACTGAAGTCTGAACTTACAGATTCTCAGGATTAGAAGGAACATCAGATGGCCTTAAATTATCCTGTACTGAAATATTCTGTACTGATTAGTAATCAGGAAGGGTGACTCCAAAATCTATTTCAACTCTGAGATATTATGATCTTAATTATTACATGATATCAGGTGGTGCTTCTCAGTTTAGAGTATCTTGGCATGGATGTGCCAAGGATCAATTTTACAGGATAATGAGTATTTCAGAGACTCTAGAAACAAGAAGGGAAATATTGTTGAATTTAATGCAAAGTGTGTATGACGTTTTACCATAAATCAGGAGATTTCAAAAGAATTTTGCACTTTTAGAATCCATTTTGAACTATACTTCCCCTAGATTCTTATGAGTACATTTGTATTCTCTTTAGTCATAAGATTTTCCTTGGGGGAAAGATTTTCCTTGCTTCCTTGGGAGCAAGCTGTGAGAGACCCTATGCCTCAGATCATCCCACTGTCATTTCTAATTCACGGAAAGTATGTCCACAGTTTGAATTGAGATGTCCCTTTCCTTGCAGCTCTAAGTTCTAAACTTCCCCTATGGAAGTGGCCAATCCTTTTACTAACCACGGTTTTCAGAAGAAGCCACATCTTCTCTTTTGTTGTGCCAAAGTCTTAGAGCAGTTTTTATCTGTGCAGTCAAATTGCTCATCAAACATATTCACATCATTTGACCAGTCAGACACATCCAGAACCCAGATCACACAGCTTTCCTGGCACAAAACCAGTATTCAATCGATTCTGTGATGCAGAGAAGATCATTCCCTTCTGGGGCCCAGTCTCTTTTTCTGGGCAGTATAGAAGATACAGACTGTTCACGTCTAACATTTATGGCTATGGATCGTGAACAGCAGCTCAAAGGTAAGCCATTGCTAAGCGCTTGGCATTTTCCTTAAACAGAGGGTCCTACTGCGCTCCTATGCTTGCTTTAAAATAACTTAACATCTCCTAGCACCTCTGAAATGAACCGGGCCTTTGATTCCATAGTAAGCCCTACAGACTTATATTTTGGCTGTTTAATTTCTGTGAATAAATATCAGAGGTGAGCAACGTCGTAAAAACACCATCTCAAGTAGGATGAGCATTGTTTACTTCAATAAAGAATCTGAACGACAAGCTAGGACTGCCTAGTCACCACTGATATTTTGGAGGGTGTCAGAATGCAATGAAAAGTTAATAAGTTAGAACACCCCACATCCCAGGGTTTCATACTCTCCACCATGGCTAAGTAGCTTATGCACACCAATCATCCCTGGCTAAAGAAACCACAGGCACAAACTCCCCCCGGTCCCATTGTCCTGCCCAGTCCAGCCTCCTCCTGCTTCTAGATGCCTCCTCCCTGTTCCTTGAACATGCTTTCATGCCACTGTGCATTTGCAGAGGCTGCTTTCTTTGCCTCAAATGCTCTTCCCCCAACTTGGCAAATTCCCTATTCATCCTTCATGATCTAGATAGATTGAGCCTGAGCTTTGGAGACACGCAGAGCTGGGTTTGAATTCTTACATTCTAATAGGTGTGTGGCTTAGGTAAACCACCTCTGAGTTTGTAAATTGAGTGCAACAATAATTACTATGCTATGTAATTGCTGTGATTAGCACATTAAATATAATTTTTTCAAATTATTAGTAAAATGCTTATCACATAGTTGATGTGGGTTATTTTTGTTATTATTAATAGTTGTTATTTTGTTATTATTAATAGTTTTTTCATGGGATTATAAATGGTATCTGTCTCACTCCTAATTCCTTGTTCTTAATTATTACTCAATAATAACCGTTTTATTATTTGGAATTAGGAATCTACAAACTTTCTACAAGGGGTAGGATAATAACCATTGTAGGCTTCGTAGGTCATAAGGTCTTTGTGAGCCCTGCTGGTGCAGCATGACGCTGCATTTACTGGGCGAACATTCCACAGGATATGTAAACATCAAATCATCATGTCATACACCTGAAACTAATGTAAGGTTCCTTGTCAAGTATATCTCAATTTTAGAAAGCTCACATATGCATAAAAAGGAAAAGAAGTATAATCTCATTGGGTTAATACAAAAAAGAATGGGCTAGAGAGTTTTGAGCTCTGATATCAAATACCACACTTCATTCATCTTGTGATGCCCAGCATCTAGCTCATGCCCAGCATCTAGCTCAGGTGTCTTTTTTTTATAAAAATTTTTTTTTTCAACGTTTATTTATTTTTGGGACAGAGAGAGACAGAGCATGAACGGGGGAGGGGCAGAGAGAGAGGGAGACACAGAATCGGAAACAGGCTCCAGGCTCTGAGCCATCAGCCCAGAGCCTGACGCGGGGCTCGAACTCACGGACCGCGAGATCGTGACCTGGCTGAAGTCGGACGCTTAACCGACTGCGCCACCCAGGCGCCCCTAGCTCAGGTGTCTTTAAACGATGACCCGTGAGCCAAATCTGGCTCTCCCCCTGCTTTGAAAATAAAGTTTTATTGGAACACAGCTATTCCCATTGGTTTATGTACTATCTGTGGTTGTTTTTGGACAAAAAGCAGAGTTGACTACACTGGTTGATAAAAGAGACCCCATGACCTTCAAAGCCTAGGACGTTGCCATCTTGTCTTTTTTCAGAAAAAGTTTTTCAGCCTAGCTTAATGCTTGGCATCTATTTGTTGAATGAATCGGGAGTGACCAGAAGTAACCAGACCAACAATCTGGCCTCAGGACCTTGTAAGCTTCAGTGAAAACAGATGGGAGGAAGCAGGAGTCATAGATCTCAGAAGATTCATAGATGTCAGAGAACCAGCAAGAGTGGTCATGGTGTAGAGGGTTGTGAGCATTGGTTTTAGGACTAAGACTAGTATCCTGTAGAGCTGTTCTTTTCTCTCTATTAGATATTGATGGACCTGGCTATGTCCAAAAGGGAAAATTAAGGCCCAGAGAAAGGAATAGCTTGCCCAAGGTCATATGCCTAGTGCAGCACCGGGTGGGGCCAGGTTGGTTGCAGTTCAGCCCCTTAAAAGTAACATATGCCCCTGATGGAGCCCTACGCCAAAATGCTTGGATCACCCTCAAAATTCTATGGTTATAGTAGAACTTCTAAGACCCTGAAATGTTTGTCTTTTATTTGTCCACCGGCATCTTCATGGCCTATGGTTCAAGATGATCAGCTTATGGTGTGCTTATTTTTGTAATGACTACCCATAAGAATTTTAAAACACATTAGAGCATTTCACAGATGAGCAAGTCTATGACTGATGAGGCATGAAATTCCCATTTAACCATATTTGACCAATATTATTCTCTACCCTGGCCCCCTTTTCTAAAGCCCATCATACTATAATAAGGTACTTGTGATAATTCTTTTTGGAAGGTTTTTATGTTGTTTAGATATCCCCCTTTTTAGCTCACAATATCACCATGCTACTTTGGGGTATCAAAGACAAAGTCTTATTTGATCATACCCAGTTAATTAGTTCATGTGGAACCACTTTTAATCAAGGATACACCATTTTTCAGTTTTGCACTGTCCAGCTGCTGCCCTGACTATCCCCTACATCATTTATAAACAACTGTCTCTCCTAGTTAACCAGAGATCCCGTTTCTTGAAGATGTCCAAAGAAGGTGAAAACTTAGCAGTTGAGTTGAAGCTGGAGGGAAAAATAACATTTCACATTTTTAAGTGTATTTGTTTATTTTGAGGTGGGGAGGCAGAGAGAGAGGGAGAGAGAGAATCCCAAGTGGGCTCTGTGCTGATAGTGCAGAGCCTGACGCGGGGCTCGAGTCCATGGTACCATGGGATCATGACCTGAGCCAAAATCAAGAATTAGAAGCTTAACCAACTGAGCCACCCAGCTCCTCAAAGAATTCACATTTATACAGAAATTTCCACTGCAGGCATTTTGGTGTATGCATAAATTTTAAACTTTGCTCTCTGGAGCAAATACAAGCTATCTATCCATGAAATGTCTCATATGATCTGAGAACTGACTACTCAGAGGTATCTCGCTCACTCTTTCTGAGTCCCTCTTCCTGCCAGTGCACACCTTTATCTAATGCATTAGGCTCTCTAAGCAACCCAGCAACCCCACATGTTGCTTAACCTTGCAAAGGACATTTCCAACAATGAAGAATTCAGCCTCTCTGAAGGTTTCACACTCGCCTGCTAGGAAGTCTGATCCTATAAGAGTTATACCTAAAGTCCATACTCTTGAAGTCTCAGTGGTCTTTATCCTGACTTCTAGGGCCAAATCAAGCAAGTCTTCTCCCCTTAGGATGTAAATCATCTTTACAGGATTGGGAATGACTCTCACACCTCTCTCTCTGTAACGTCTCTCCCTTCAAGTCTTATATCTCCAGTCCAACCACCCATGACAGTTAGTTTGAAGTCCCAGGCCACCTCCCACAGACATAATCCCACTCACCAGTGCTCTCGAAGAGGGCCTAAATATATTGCTTCATTTATCAGGTGTCATATTAGGCAGTGATTGGATTTGATTGTGTGGTTAAAAGGAACAATACACACATGCACATCTAGTCTTTCCATGGGAACATTTGTTCTAGATTCTGGAGTCTAGAACTGGATGAGCTTTACTAAGACCATACATATCTTTTGTTTTGTTTTGTTTTTCATCTGCCTTCTGTATTTCCTTTATCTTTATTTTCTCCAACACTCTTCATTTTTATAAATGATAATAAAATTGCTATGCCCAAAAGTAATAGAATAACTTGCCTGAGTTCATGCTGTGAAATGACATATCCTTGCAAGTATTTAAAGCTAAGAAAATAATATTTAAGTAGAGTCACTGTGTGCCAAGTACTTTGAACATGTTTTCTCATTCAATCTTTGCAGAAAGCTCCATACTTTCATTCCTATTTAACAGATGGTGGGACTGAGGCTAGGAAAAAGGAAAGCTTCACAAATGCTCAACGGAAGTAAGCCCAGACCTTAGTCATTTTTCTGGAAGACCACTCTGCCCTTCAACTCAGAGTCCTATTTAAATCGTGGTCCTCTCAACCTTAGGCCAATGATGCTGCTTCTTTCTGAGAGAAGTAATTATTCATCTTTTCCCGTAATTATAAAATCCTAGAGCAGTAAAAGACCATATGGAGGCTGTCGAGTCCAACTTGATTACCAAGAAGAAAAATATGCTCTAATGTTGGGTTTCTGCATAACTCAGTTTCCTTTCTACTTTCACATGTAGCATTCTGTATTTTTGTGAAGTTTAATATCTTAGATTAAAAAGAATTCATCATCACCCTCGCCGGAACAGGTTGTGTCATTTTATGACATCATGGTCACCATAGCAACAGCTGGGAGTTAGCAGCATATTGCCCTCAGTTAGAGATCATGGCAATGAGTTAACAAAGTATGGCAGCTTCAGATGCTGATGTGAACGGGAAGGGAAGACGTGGAAAAGGAGGAACAGGTGTGCTACTTTTCCTGCCAGCGTTTCTTAGACCTGAGATGAAGTGGGAGTGAACATGTGAATAATCCTTAAGGAACAAAAATAAATCTCCTACTCACCTAGCCAATAAAGAGAAGAAGATGGGGAGGGGATAGAAGGGAAAGTAAAGTATTCTGGTGTCCTATTTCCAAATGTCAGAGTGTCGAAAAATCTCAGTCCTTTCTCTGCCTTTTGTCCTTGATCGTGCAGCCTATCAGAAAGATCAGGGGATTCAATAGACCTGGGTGGAAATTTTTGACTCTACCATCTATGAGCTTTCCGCACTTGAGAAAGTTACCTAACCTTTTGAATCTCAGTGATTTAATCTGTAAAAATGGTGTGACCTTTGCATCCTGAGAGCGTCAAGAAAGTGAAAAGGTAATGCAGCTGAGGTAGCTGACGTAGAAGGCCCTCAGTTTCCCTTTTTTTCTTTCTAGGTGGTGCAAATTTAGACTTACAAAAGAGGATAGTCAGTGGTAGGCACATGGGTGGCCATTGTACCCAATTATGCTTTTCTGCATGTTCGAACTATTCCATAATTGTTTCACTTCTAAATAAAAACGTGTAATTTAAGTCCCACTTAATGTAATAGGTATCAATTCTAGATATACTTTACTCTGTGAGCTTGGTCAAACCCCTTCGCGTCTCTAAGCCTTAAAATTGTATGAAGAGAAGAATAGATTTTTATGCTTCTGTTATTCTTGGCTATTTATATCACACCTTGATTCCATGTAGTTGTTAAACATGCCTTTCTACACCCATGGATTTATCCATCTCTGTAACTGCGATATTGAAATTGGATATTTACTTCTATTCTTCTTTGTTTAATGAATATCTTTCTAATTAGACTTTAGCAAGTAGATTTTGCATGTGTTTTCCTTCTTGTACCTCCAGGTTTCTGGCACTGTATCTTACACAGAGAAGGTGCTCAATATATACATTTGTTCAATAAGCAGATGTCGAGTAGATATCATTATTTGAGATAAGCACTTACAATGTTTACAAAATATTATTGAATACCTCTGAGTCCACTCACTAAATTAACCAAAAGTGTCTATATATATATATATATATATATATATATACATACACATACATGACTTTGTCTACATCTCTGCCTTTCAGTCTTTTGTCCTTGAGTCTCTGTCTCAAGCTGAGTCTGCTTCTCTCTGTGTCTCTCTTTATCTCTCTAAATAGGCCTGCCATTCTCTTCTTTCTGTACCTTTAAAACTCTCCCTTCCTGTCTTCTACACTAGGTCTCCCTTTTTCTGCTCTCTGGTCTTTAGAAGATTTTTCCTTGGGACTCCCCTGCCGACATAATTCTATGTGAGTTACATTCGTTTGCAAAACCTTTCACTGCATGAAGATGTTCTATTAGTAAAAGTTCATTTTTTTTTGTCCCCGACAGAGCATCATACATCACTAAGTCCATAGAGTCATTAGCTATGAAATTAATCAGGATGGAGGAAAGCAGAATAAAATCCTCGACCTCCGTGAAGCTCACCGTGTCTCAGGCTCAGCTGTGCCTACCCTACAGGACCCAGCCCTCTCAGGACCCCTTGGCCATTCCCGCTTCTGAAGGGGCACAGTGAGGGAGGCTGTTATTCACCCCAGCAGATATTATGCTACTGCTGCTCAGGGACAGAACAGGGGACCAGAGGAATGGAGAGTTGAATAACTCGAATATAAAATATCCCACCTGGGAGCTCCCGTTGCTGTTTGCAGAGAAAGTGTTTATCTGCCAGAACCTCTTTCAGTTTAGGCGGAAGGTTAACTGCTCCCACCCTTAGGGGATAAAGAAGAGATTGTTTTCACATCACTGCCCTGCCTCGTGTATAACATTTGGGGAATGCTGCCTTAAGATTATGATGTGATTAGGAATACAACAAGGAAGCAGAATGCACATAAACGTCTAAGAAGCACTTGATCTCTGTATAAATTATGTTCATTGGCTACTCTCTTGGTCTTAACGCTCTCTGGGCCTCAGTTACCATGTCAATAAAATGGAAATAATGATGCCCACTCTCTATTTCCCTGACAGAGTTGTGACAAGAGAAGAAAAGAATAATATTAACAGTGAGATATTAAAATGACCGTTTTACTTCTTAAGATTCTCAAAAGTCAACTTGGTCAAACAAAACCACATGTTGGGATTCAAAACAAAACAAAACACGTGACCATTAATCACACACATTGCGTCCACCATGTGGATGGGAAGATCAGCTGTCATGTGACAAAGAGAATACTGGTCACAGCGCCTCTCTGCACTGACGATTCGTGTGACCTCAAGTCTGTGAGCTTCATTTATGTATCGGTGAAATGAAGACAGTGGAGGTTACGTATCAGGGTGTTGCTATAAGTCCTGAACATCCACCTGCCTTTATTTCATCGGAAAATAGCATTAGCTAAACATTATGTTCCTGATTGTTTCAGTGTAACTGTATAATCTTTACGGGATGGATACGGTCTAGTATGCTATTCTCTCTTGTCACTTTTCTCTCTCCTAGATATTTGCCTCAGTTTTTCTCTGGAATCCGTCATTCGGCAGCTTTTACTCAGTTTCATGTGCTGTGTGAAGTAGCGTACTCATTTACTCCTCTGAACAGCTGTGTCAAAATTAGGCATTATCTCCAGTACACTGAGAGTTGGCAAAAAGTTTCCTGTACTTAGTAAGCTGGCGGCCCAGGATCCAAGCTCATCATCATTCACCTCCGAAGTCAGAGCTCATTCCTCTTTATCCCATATCTTCTCATCAGGCTTTCTCTGGGAGCTGTAGAAGCTCTGAATCTCCTCTGGGATCTGAGATGGGTTTGATGTTCAGGTGTAAGGCATGAGCGAGTCTAAGGTCAGGTTGGATTTCCAAGCAGCAGCTGATGTGCTTGCTTTTCTTTCTTGTTCTTTCAAATGCATCATAACACACAGCCCAGCAGGTGACCAGAAGCCTGCAACTGGTAAATTCTAATAGTGGTAATACTATGCATCAGTATGGTGCCTTTCATCTGGAGGCATCTGAGGACGTCCAACATTAATTAAACTTCACAGCACCCTCCTTCTTTAAGGTCAGGGCTGTACCGATTTTAAAGGGAGATAAACTGAGATGATATTGACTCTCCTAAAGGAAAAATCACCGTGGATTATTTGTCAGAAGACTTTTTAGCAGATGATAGAGGCCCAGTCTCTAGGTCAACTGAAACAATCATTTCATAAGTGTGTCAGAGAAAACACCAGCTGTGAAGTCAGTAGAGTATGGTCTGACATTTTCATTTTTATCAGGGTGAGTAGAGTGAAGCCACTTCTTTTCATTTTTCATGTACCCATCAGTAAAATAAGGGAGCTGCTGGCCACTGCCTTACTTAGCATCATTTATGCTTATGGAAGCATTGTCCTTAATCTGCCCAGTGTCCTAAATGGCGTCTCATGAACTTATGCCACCAAGATGTTTGAGAATTGACTCAGGGATGGAGTGGGGTTGTTAGGAAGCTTATGACATGAAAACTCCCAGGACCTACCCCAGTGATTCTAATTTGGTAAGTCTGAAATGGGTCTCAGAAATGGAAAAATTTTAAACACTCCTCAAATGTTGTGATGCAGCCAGCTTGGGACCCACTGAAAGCCAACCTTTGTTTTGACCTTTGTATTTTCACTCTTTATAGTGAGACTTGGTCCTGCCCCATCTGCCCCCTGCCCCACATCCTTCTCCCATCCCAATTACTGCCCCAGATTTCACCTTAAAATATGGATTATCTGCTCATTCTCAACAGCAATCTAAGAAAAAAAAAAGGTTTTTATTGAGGTAAATTGTAGGCAACCCACTTGCGTTGATATACCAGAAGGTTCCAAAGGAAATTTTGATTATACAGCAGTAACAGATCATCACTTACTGTATGCCAGGCACTGTTAATTATTTTTACATTTACCAACTGATTTGATCTTTACAACAGTCTAATAGATAGATAACCCATGTTCTTATCCTTACTCTATAGGTGAGGATACTAAGGCACAGAGGTTAAGAAATTTGTCCCAAGATAAGGCAGTAGAGCTCCAGACAGTGTGGTTCCAGAGTCTTTCCTCCCAAGCCCTATTTATAATATCTCAAACAATCCAGAGAATAGAAATGATTCCAATAATCGCATACTATGAAGTAGTTAAAATACTGAGACCTTTAAGAATCTGATGAAAATTATGAAAACCTCTCCCAGAGAACATTGGCTGTCATTTGGAATGGCAACAGACTTACTTCTGTGGTTTTGGGTGAAATTATAAAGACAGCACATTATGATTAAAGACAAAGGAACTGATATTTTTCTTCTTTTCTTTTTCCAGTTTATTTATTTTGAAGGGGAGGGGCAGGCAGGGGGAGAGAGAGAATCACAAGAAGCCTCTGCACTGTCAGCACGGAGCCCCACAAAGGGCTCAAACTCTCAAACCACACGAGATCATGACCTGAGCTGAATCCAAAAGTCAGATGCCTAACCGACTGAGCTACCCAGGTGCCCCAGGAACTGACATTTTTAATAATCAGACCTGTTGGAGATTTTGATAGAATTGGACTTCTTAAGGAGGTAGTGAGCTAACTAACCATTGCAAGGGGTTCTCAAAAAAAATGCTGAGTGGCAAATTCAGAGAGATGCTACTAATGGAATTTTTCTATAATAAATCAATTGCCTTTCTGGGAAAAGAAAAAAATACAACTTAACATTCTCTAAAGGAGGTTACCAAAATAGAGTCTCAGTAGCATAGTATCTATGTTATTCAGTATATTATAGTAGTGAAAATATTACTAGTTACATGAAAAAGCTAGAAAATGTGACCCCAAACCTGGAAACTGGCCCTGATACAACCCAGCTATTGAAATTAGCAAAACAAAAAAAAAAAAAAAAGAATTTAAGGCAACTATCATAAAAATGTCAGGATTTAAAGGAGTATGGACATAATAAGTGAATCTCTAGCAGAGATTTTTGTTTCTAGAAACAAAAATATAATATCTAAAATGAAAAATTCACTGATCTGGTAGAATAGCAGATTGGAAACAGCCACAAAAGAGATGAGTGAACTTGAAGATATAATAATAGCAATTAAAAACAGCAAATCTTTAGTGACTTGCAGGACAATATCAAACACTGCAACAGGCATATAATAATTTGAGTATAAATAAGAGATTATGGGACAGAAAAACAATGGAAGAAATAATGGTGGAATTACCCCCAAATTTGGTGGAAGGTATAAAGACACAAATCCAAGAACATCCAAAAGGGAAATGAGAAAAATTCCCCCGAAAGGATAAAAGCGAGGAAAATGACATCTAGGAACATTATAGTTAAACTATCAAACATTTAAAAAAATATATTGAATGAATTCAAATAAAATGACACATTAGATATGGTAAAACAAGGATGTAAATGATCGGTGATTTCTCACCAGAATCAATGGAGAACAAAAGGTGACATCTTTCAAGCACTGGGGATGGGAGTGGGAAACTGTCAAGCTAAAAGTCCATGTCCAATGAAAATATCCATGAAAAATGGAGGCAAAATGAAGATATTTTACTTTTTTTTTTTAATTGAGATTCAAGATTTTAAATTGGAATTCAAGAAAGGCTGAAGGAAGTTCATCCTGCTAAAGGAAATTGACAGATTTTTAGAAAGAGGTAGTGGTAAGCATAAGGGCAAACAGAAAAGACAATTTTTAAAGTTTTCTTAGTATATTTCAATGCATATGATTATTTAAGGCAAAAATTATGCCACATATATATTGCACACATATTAGGTACAAGACATAAAAAAATAAGATGGTAAACAGAACTCCACTGTTGCAAGGACCTTTCACTTTACTGGAAATAGTGACATTAAGTAGAGTGTCATAACTTAAGGGTGCATATTGGAATCCTTAAGGCAATCATTACCAAAAAAAAAAAAAAAAAAAAAGTGAAGAGGTATAGCTGAAAAGCCAATAGAGGAATTAAACTTAAATGCTAGAAAATATTTGATTAACCCAAACGAAGGCAGTAAAGGACAAATAGAAAAGTAATAAGAAAAGGGTAGATGTAAATCCAACTATGTGAATAATATTAAATCTAGACGAACTCAGCATGACAATTAAAAGGTTAAGATTATCAAACTAAATAAAAAAGCAAGACGCAATGCATCAGGGAGTACTTCAAATATGAAGTCGCAGGTAGTTTGAAAGTTAAAAGATGCAATAAAAACACGACGCACACATTAAGATGAAGAAAGTTGAAGTGACTCTATTAATATCAGACAAAATAGAGTTCAAGACAAGGAGCACTTTAATTTTAAAATTTTTCAGATGTGTAGAGAAATTGTGAAGTGCTTTTAAGAATTTTTGTATACTCTGCACCCAGATTCTCCACATGTTAACCTCCACTCCTCTCAATATCACTCTTCCTGTGTCTCTTTTCCTCTTGTTCCTCCCCCGTCTCCTTTCCCTTCCCTGTGTGACAATCTGTCCACACACACCCAGGCCTGCAGATTTTGTTTTTCCTGTGCCCTTTGGGAATATGCTACATACATGATTCTCATTTACACTTACATATTTTATTGTGTGCTCCCCCAAACCAGCACAGTCTCTTACAGAAACAGGAATACAATGATAAAAATCAGGAAATCAACATTGCTACCATATTATTACCTAATTTACAGATCCTGTTTCATTTTTCTCAATCATCCCACTGAAGTCCTTTTTTTCCCTTTTTTTTCTTTCTTTTTCTTTTTCTTTTTTTTTTAGCAAGTCTAATTTTTCTTCTCATTGAGAATTTAATCTGGGATTAAATGTTGAACCTAATTATTATATCCCTTTACTTTCCTTTGACGTAGAAAGACTCCTCGGCCTCTGACCTTCATGACCTTTAGTTTTTAAAAAAAATCACAAGTCTTCTTTGGTAGCATACTCCTCAAATTGGATCAGTCTGCTGTTTCCTCATAATCAGGCTCAGGTTATGTATTTTTGGCAGAAGTACCTTGGTAATGATACTGTGTCCTTTTCTCTGCAAAATATTAGGAAGGAAATGTTGTCTATTTGTCCTGTTTCTGGTGATTAACTCTGATCATTCAGTCAATGTGGTGTCTGATTTTCTCCTCTAATGTTGCCATTTGTCATTAATAACTTATTGGAAAATTCTTTGAGACCACGTACCATGTGAATATCCTGTTTCTCATCAAGCTCTTACCTACTGGTTTTAGTATCCATTAGTGATCCTTACCTGAAACAATTATTACTCAGGTAGTTTCCACTTGAAAGCAAGGAGTATAGCCAAAGATAAAGAGCAACAATTGATATGGTCAATTCATTGGGAAGACATAGTGATCATAAATGTATACATGCCTAATAACAGAGCTTCAAAATACATAAGGCAAAACTAACAGAATTGGGGGAAAATACATAAATCTACAATTATCACTGAAGATCTTAAAATTGTGAAGCAAACTGACTAAAGAAAGATAAATCCTCAATCATAATTGAAGATTTCAATACTGTTCTTCAGTAAGTGATAGATAACAAAAAGTCAGTAAGGATATAGCTATGAGTAACACTATCAACCACATGGACCTAAGTGACAATTATACCACACTATACCCAGGAACTATAGAGGGTACAAACTTCTAGTATATATAGAATGTTCACCAAGATAGACTATATGCTAGACTATTAAATAGATCTCAGTAGAATTAAAAAAAGATATCATATAGAGTATGGCCTCTAATCAAATGGAATTATATTAGAAATCAATAACTTTAAGATATCTAGAAAAGCCCCAAATATTTATAAATTAAAATGCTACTGGAGTACACAATGCATTAGCCAAGGAAGTGACCTTATCAACAAGTTCTAAACATAACTTCCACTATATGATGCGCATAGAGGGTCTTGAGAGATAAATACTATCATAATGTATTTTGTTATTACTTGATATTTGCATATTTCAACATTATGAACAGGTAAAGAAAGGATGACAGTTATAACTAAGTACACATGCAGATGTTTAATCCCATGACTTGGCAAACACTTTTATTGGTGAGGGAAGTAAGGCCTGGGCCAGACCCCATGCCACCCTACTGACTAGACACAATGATTCCCCCAGACGTATATAGGAAAGAGACCTGGTCCATTTCATAGGACCTGCATAGGACCCCGTGGGTTCAGTGGCTATCTTCTCCATAATTTTGGAAGGAGGGGTACCTAAAAACACTGCTTTCCCTAGGTTCCAGCTTTTAGAGAAGTTGACATTATTCTGGCTCAGGGAACTATAGAAATGAAGCAGCCGCCGAAGAATTACCTGGCAGCACATCTCTGCATAAATGCCACAGGAACTTTATTAGAATGGGAACAGAATGCTTCAGAGCGGCTGACCTCAGGGGGTTATTTCTGCCAGTAGACTGTGGAATGAAATTGCATCTATATCCAGAAATACATGTATATATTTTATTTTCTTTTGTTTCACCTCTAGTAACTAATTTTTCTATTATGAACACTATTCTTTATATAAGATACATATATGTGTGTGTCTATAGTTTTTTTTTATTTTTAAAGGAAAACTGAATTCAATGCTTATAGCAAGGGAAGTTTTTCTTTGTTCATTACCCTCTTAGAACATGGTACTGTCCCTGTTATTTTGGGAGGTAAATCAGTGCTTTAAAATGATTAGGAAACTAAAGGGGGAAAAGTCACACTAGATTTGTTTTTTTCAGGTGATAAACTTCACACTTGGGAGGGAGAAAGGGAACCGAGAATGTATCTGTGCAAGTTAGGAACCAGTGTGCTAGTCAAAATGGGCGTCAGGAAGAAAAAGGCAGAAGGGGGGCATTGCAAATTAAGAAAAAGCAATTCGGTGATGAAGTGACTCAAAAGGTCAGGCTGATAAGAGTCCCTGCAGGGCGAGAACCAGAAATCACAAGATGCAGCCCACGCAGGCCCACATGAAGGACCAGAATAATTGATGATACGGGAGCCAGGATCTGCGTAATTCACAGGATCTTAAACCACCCACAGACGTGCAGCCCAACTGTCTCTGCAAAACTCCCAGAGTCTGGGCAACCGTGGGAGGTTTGGGGACCGCAAGGTGATAGGGGAATGAAAGAGAAGGTTTATACAGACTGAGGCCAGAAACTCACCCGTTTGCCCTCCTATGGTTTGAAGATAAACAGGGACAGTGCTCACACAAGAATCAAACTCCTCACTCGGTGTGAGTGCGTGTGCCAGTCTCTAGTAACACAGGGCAGAAGTCTCTGGTCAGAAGCTGGGACGGAGTTGATGTATGGCTTCAAAGGTTAAGGAGACATCCTCCTGCTCCTCAAATCTGACTTGAGCTGCCACACTCAAGCCTGCTTGGGGGAGAAAGACATGGCTGGTTCCCAGTGGGGACTCTGGTGTAACTTTTGCTTTCTGCCTCTTGAAGAGGTAAAGGGCGTGCGAAAAGATGCTAATATCTAGTCCCAGCTTTCTAAGGCACAGTAAGCCTGTTTACTATTAACTTGGCTCAATGAGTGACTCAGACTTAACCAATCAGATGAACAACTCTTCCTGCCTTGGAAGACAGCCAGGCAGTGGGTGAAGAGTGGCCAGCCTGGTGTGGAGAGAGGGGCAGAACTGTCCCCATATGCCATCCCAGGGAAGGAGTTGTCACCTTCCAGCATGCACATTTCAGCACGTGTGAGCCTGGGTGTTGTTTCCTAACCACTTGTCCCCTTGAAGGGACTCTGGCTTCTCTTGATAGCTATTCTCAGTGCTTCCTAAACCCACAGTCTTGTTACCTTGGACCTGACTCCGATGACCATCTCTTTGCGATTTCTCCAAATCAAAGCCAGGAAGGGTCAGCTCTTGGGCTGGTACAGAGGGAACTTGGGAAATCACTGAAACCCTCTGGGTCTGCCATTTTTATTAATGTTGAGATTCATTTGCCTGGTGCAAAGCCTAGTGCTAGGAACCTTGGGCACAAAGGTGAACAGCTGCTGTCTTAGATGTTCTCACAATTCAGTAGGGGAGGGAACAAAATCATACATACGGTGGCAGGCTCCAGTGGTCTGCTACGGCTGCCATAACAAAATTCTCACAGACTGGGTGACTTAAACAACTGACATGGTCTCAAAGCTTCTCACAGTTATGAAGTCTGGAAATCCAAAATCAAGGTGTCAGCAGTGTTGGTGTCTTCTGAGGCCGCTCTCCTTGGGTTGCAGGTGACCACCTTCTCACTGTGTCCTCAATGATCTTTCCTCCAGGCACACGCTCGTCTGTGTCCTAATGTCTTCTTATAAAGACATTGGTTGTTTTCTATTAGAGCCATCCATATGACCTTGTTTTACCTTAATTGCCTCTTTAAAAGCTCTCTCTCTAAATGCAATCACATTCTGAGGTACTGGGGGTGAGGACTCCCACGTGAATTTTAGGGGAGGGGGGACACAATTTGGCACATAAAATAGGCACTGTTTCAGACATAAAAATCAAGAAAATATAGTCCCCACCTTTGAGATATTTTCAGGCCATTGGGAAAGGCGAGACGCCCATCTAAATATAAATCCGGAAGGGATTTAGCACTTTAGAAGCTTACATTAAAATTGAAGAAATAAAACATGTTTGCAAATACATAGTATTACATGTATATTTGGAAAGTTTTCATGGAAGAGATAGGAAGAATGTTAGGCCTTGAATAGAAGGAACTTTCCCTTCACTCCCTACTAATAACATTGATCCTTATTAGGACATTTGTCTTCCTACCCAGGAGTAAACTGTCAACACAATAATGCTACTGGGGTAGGTGGGGGGAAGCAGGAGGGGTGAGAATCTGGGCCCTGTAGTTCAAATTAGCACATCTCATTTGATAAATTCAAACTGTCTTTTGTTCAGCATTCTTTATATTATCAAAGATTGTTATTAAGTATTGCCGTTCAGCCTAGCAGTCCTAATTCATTCAAATAGACCGATGCCACGTAAGAGCTAGAAGGAGCCTTAGAATTCAGGGAAATCGAGAAGGAACGCGGATGGTATCTAGGGAGAGCTAGGATCCTCCAAAACAATAACCGATTTTGTGATTGTGTGCATTGTATTATGGATGGGGTCCAGATTTCTCATTGCATAAAGATCATGTCACTCCTTTACAGACGACCCCCAAAGGCTTCTTTCCATGGGACTTGGAATGAAGTCCATTCTTGTTACCAGGCCCTACATGATCTGACCCTGTTTACCCTCTAGCCTCATCTCCGACCACTCTCCCCCTCAACTCATTGAACCACAGCTACCCCAGCCTTCTTTCTCTTCTAAAAACACACCAAACTGATTGCTGCTTCAGGAAATCTGCACTAGATGTTGCCTCCACATGGAACGTCCTTCCACAGATCTGTGTCTACCTCGTTCTGGTCATTCAGATCTTAACTTAAATATAACTTAAAAATCACCAAATTATTAACTTTCTCAAGTATTGTTTATCACATGACCCTCACCATCCTCTTTTGTTTTTGCAATAACCCTATCATGATCTGAAATTATTTGCTCTGTAAGTGGGTTAACTTGCTTATCTCCTCTCCTATGAGTAGAATGTAAGCTCCATGAAATCAAGGCTTATGTTTATCCACGACATCCAAGGATCTGCAATTGCACTGGGCACGTGGCAATTTGATGCCTGGATCCTCAAAGTGATCCATCATCCAGTGTTCTATCGAATGCTCATCAAACAAACAAATAGCAAAGAAGTAACACCGAGAAACACTAATTGCACTGAATCTGTTCATTTTTTTTTGATGAGAGGAGCACCTGGGTGGCTCTGATGGTTAAGCATCTGACTTCAGCTCAGGTCATGATCTCGTGGTTCGTGAGTTCAAGCCCCACATTGGGCTCTGTGCTGACAGCTCAGAGCCTGGAGCCTGCTTCAGATTCTGTGTCTCCCTCTCTCTTTACCCCTACCCCGCTCACACTCTGTCTCTCTCTCTCTCTCTCTCAAAAATAAACATTAAAAAAATTAAAAATAAAATGACATTTATATTTAAATAAATAAATAAATAAATAAATAAATAAAATGAGAAAATGAGGCCCAGAGTTCATTCATTTCAACAAGCCCTGTATCATAGCATTCCAGCCCTCTTGCCATCCAGGAACTCTTGTTGGGGTCTGATCCTATTGTCAATGTTCTTCCTGAAACATAGCCCCAGAAACACCTCATAATAGGGTGACTGGAAGAGAACAGAATGATGTCCTCGCTTACCCTGCCCTGCCCCCCATACTTTGGATTCTCTTTCAGTATCTTCCTTGTGCCATCAGGCAGCTCATCCCTTGCAGCTCTTTTAGAAGCAGCTGCCATATTTTCTGATATTCGTTATTACCAATCCAAACAAGCACTTCATTTTTCCCAAACTCTAGCAGGAGATATTTTTTTAAAGGCCATCTTAATTATGCATAAGCAATGGAGAATCACAGAGGGTTCATTAACATAATAAACAGAAGTCAGTTTCCAGCATATCCGCAAAGCAAGGTGATATCAAAACAGCCAACCTTTGCTGCTCAGCAACTATGAATTTCTTTTCCAGTCTTCTCCTGGCTTCCTTAGTTTGGGGGGACTCGCTTTCACCTGAGGGCAAGGGGAGGGCTTTAAAGAGGAGGTGGAGCTTGATCTTTGCCTTGAGAGAGAGATGGACATAACATCAGGAATTCAGCCCAATAGAGAGTCTTAAAACAACAGAGATGTTGAAATATGAAGAAGAGTGGAAATAGGGCACGGTCTTAGCACCAGAGAGACAGGAGATCCAATCCCAGTTCCATGACTCACTAGCAGTATAACTTCTCTGAGTCTATGGCATTATCTCCTGCTTCACTGGGTTATGAGATAAATTTGCAAGTATGGGTCTCCTAGACGAGTGCCTGGCACATCCTCAGAAACTCCAGTTCCGGTCACCCAAAGTCTTCAGTAGAGTGCGACGCCCTTCCTCACCTCTTCCCCTTATCCTGACTTGGGAAGTTGACCGAACTTGATTCTTCCCAGGGCCTCGGGGCTGGATCGAGAAGCCTGCAGGCTCTGAGTGGTAACTGCCTGCCAGTTGGCAGGAAAGAAGGGTGTTCTGGAGTGGAGATTGAAGTGTTGCCATTGGAGATGGCAACAGATGCTTCCTGGTTGAGGCTGAGTTGGCTAAATCATGGCTCTGTGGTTTGAGACAGAATCCCAATTATTTCCAATTAGGAGATCGCAACGACAGCTGCTCTTTACCCAGCCCCTCCTCTCTGCTGCCGACCTGGCCTCCTTCACTGGAGAGCTGTAACCTGAACTAGAGATTTGTACGGGAGAGCATCTTCAACACACATTGTATTTGAATTCTTTAAATCTGCCTCCCTCTGTCTCTGTCTCTCTGTCTCTCTGTCTCTCTGTCTCTCTCTCTCTCTCTCTCTCTCTGTCTGTCTCTGGACCTGGCATCCCACACCCCTTAGCTTAACAGTAGTCCTGGGAGAAGGCAAAGGCCAAGAGAAGAATTGGATTCGGTTCCCAACTCTACCACTTGCTGGCTGTTTGACTTTGGGCTTGACCTCGGGAACCTGTGATCCTCTGTTTTCTCATCTGATATGAGGATGATAACTTGAGGCCTGTTTTGGTGCTGAGAGTGAGATGCCCAGTGTGAAAGGGCGTTGGGAATGGGGAGGGCCTCTGTGCAGTCCTCTGTGTCACTGGCGGCCCCTTCACTCTGAACTCGGCCTGATGTAGCCAGTGGCAGGTGAACTTGAACTCGGGGCAAAGTCAGATCTGGATGATGCCAATATGCTGCAAGGCTTAAGCCAGTCATTTACCCTCTCAGAACATTTTTGTGTCTTTCAAATTGAAGTAGAATTAATAGTGGGTTGCTTGCCTCACAGGGCTTACAGTTTTATGAGTGTAATGTGGAGTCCTTTGTAAACTGTAAAGTGCTGTGTACACATGAGCAATTATTATTATGTTCTTAGGGCTTTTTTTGGTTTGGCACCAGTTGAGTCAGCTGAATGCTCTGAGCAAGAACAATCTGTTTTCTTTCCTCTTGGCAAAGAGCACAAAAGACAGAGCAGCTCAGAGAAACTGGGGCAGGAGAGAAAAGTTAACTCTGTTTCTCTCCTCTCTGTTTCCCCTAGACACACACACACACACACACACACACACACACACACACCCCTATTCAGGACTCCCCCACAGATTCCCACAAGTCCAGCATCCCAAATACCACAGAGGAACGTGGGAAGTGGCCTCATTTCTTAACCGGTTTCTGTATCCCTAGTCCCGATGCTCCCTGCTCATGCCCAGATATAGTTAAGATCTAAATTAAGAACCAGTCCCTGGCAGCAGGCCTTGTCACATTGTGTGCAGCCCTAGACTTGGACCCCAGGTGACCGACTCTGCCACTTTAGCTTCTCCTCAACCCCCTAGTCAATCAGGCTCCAAATTATGTTCATTTTATGTCAGAAAACTCTGAGACCCACCAGCTTCTTTTCCATCCTAACTCAGGCCATTACCCCTCCTCTCACCCCTTCCTTCCCGTCCTCCCCTTCCCTCTCCCCTCAACTCCTCCTCACTCCTGAAAGAGCCTCCTTCCCACTCCCTGTGTCTACTCCAGCTCTTGTTCAGTGTACACCCTCCACTCTGCACCAGAGGGAACTTCTTAAAATGCAGGAGTCACTCCTCTGCCTGAAACTCGTCAGTCTCCCTGCTCCTCTATGGGGAACCTACAAAGGCCTTCACAGCTCATAGGACCCTGCATGATCTGGCTCTCTCTGTTTTGCCTCTGCAGCATTGCCCTCTGAACACCAGGAATACTGCCCCTCTGTCTGTTCGGGGAGCCCGTTCTGTCTGCTTCAATCCAACCGTGGAATGTCTCAGGCAAGCCTCTCCTACCCTGCCTACTTTGGCCCACTTCCAGCTAATTAACCCTGCACTCCTCTGCGGGTGCTAGTTCCCAAGTCCGCCCACCAGGAGCATCTGCCTCAGTTTCTCAGAGTGGGTTAATCCTTGTACCGTACATGCTGATGGCACTTGACCTTTTCCTGTATGGCTGTATCCCCGCTTGCCATTATTTTTGTATTTCTGTGGTGACGTCATCAATGGATCATAAAATCCTGAGCTCTGGGAATGCAGGAATCGTATGTTTGCTGACCACACGGTTGTAGCTTCTCACACACCCCATGGTACAAAATATTTTTGAAGGAATGAATGTGAATTGGGGCAATTCACGTATCCTGTCTCCCTGTCTCCTTTCTCATCTACAAAGTGGAGATAATATTACTTTCCCTACCTATTTGAAACGATATATAGAAGAGACAAAGGAGATAATTCATTTGATAAGGGCAGTGAAAATAAAACATCATCTTTTGTGGGCACCTGGGTGGCTCAGTCAGGTAAGCGTCCTATCTTGATTTGGGCTCAGGTCATGATCTCATGGTTCAGTTCGTGAGATTGAGCGCCTTGTCGGCTCTGAGCTTTCTCTCTCTCTCTCTCTCTCTCTCTCTCTCTCTCTCTCTCTCTCTCTCTCCCCCCCCACTCTCTCTCTCTCTTAAAAATAAACATTAAAAAAAAATCATCTTTTGAACCAGCACAATGTCAAGTGAGTCAGCAGAGGCTATAGAAGTCAGAGGGAGGAGGCATTGCTTGGGTTTGTATCCCAGCAGTGACACTGTAAATTCAGCATAGGCATCTACAAAATTGGGTTATATACCAAAACTGCCGCATTATTGTGACTCTCAGGGATTATGTACATAATGCAGCTGGCAGCCAGTCTAGAGCATATAGGTGCTCAGTAAAATTTATTACCATTACTGGTACTATTATTATTACTGTAGGTACTCGGGAAAAAAGTTGATTTTTACTTTGCTCCGTTTCTTACCTCCCTCAAAAGAGTATTTCCTGCAAGATGTAGTTGGCATTGCCTTCCTTTTCTGACAAGCCATCTGCATTATGCATGTCAAATTCAGTATCATGAAATGTATGTATTTTTGTCATCCATTAATTAATGTATGTTTACAAATCCTGCCAGTCCTTAAGGGCAAGGACTGTTGTATGGAGCCATTTTATCACTAGCTGCCCAACCCCTAGTGCAACATGTGTTGCAGGTGTTTGAAGAACTGATTCAGGAGATAGGAGTAAAGTTAACTCACTAATTCACACTTCAGTAATTTGCACTTTGCAGTGAGTGGGTCAGGAGCTGAAGTGTGTCTGTAGGGAAGCCAAGCATAGTCACAGATAAAGCCCAGGTGTTTCAACTGAGGGGGGAAATGGAAGGCTTTAAGAAGAATTTTGGAATCAACTTATCATTAGCCTCCACCAAGAGGTGAATAATTCACAAAGTAGAGTGGAGTTGGATCCTAAATACAATCCACTTGGAGGGACGTCTAACGCGGGTGACGGCAAGAGGTTGGTGAGTCCTCGCTGCAAAATCAGGTGTAAAACTAAATGCATTAAATTTACTCCGATGTCAACCTTGTGACAAAGCAAGACAGAGAGAGGCAGAGTGAGAAATATAAACATTAATATAATTTGGGAAAACATTCTCAGCAGGCCACTCAATGTGCGCATGCTCGAGGCGCATCAGCAGCTCTCACACCAGGGAGGGAGTCTCAGTCCGCGGCTGCCCCATCGTAGTGTGAGCATCTTGGCAGCATGGGTATGCTTCTGGTGCTTAAATGATGATACGCCATGACCCCTAAATCAGGTCAGCTACTGAAATGAGGAAGGCTATTTTATGGATAAAAGGCAGTAGGGTGTGGTGGTTAAGGGCAGTTCCTGGAGCCACGTTGGTTAGTTAGTTCCAACTCCCAGAAGCACCATTGAATAACAATAGGACACTGACAAATGATTCGATCTCTCTGCGACAATGTTCTCTTCTATAAAATGGGGATGATAATTGGGCTTCCTCATAGGGTTGTTCTGAGGGCTGACTGTACTCATATACAAAGTACTGGGCACATATCAAGTACTCTCTACTTAGTGTTGTTATTATTTGAGGGATTTTCAAGGGCAATTTAGATCACACACAATTTTTGCCTTAAGCATTGACTATGGAAACTTACACCCAAGGAAGGTACACTTCACTAAATCTATACGATAATTACAAATTATTTTAGGTGATTATTAAAGGCGATATTTCATGGACCTGGCTAAGGTAGTGATTTGTCATCCCGATTCAAATAATTGACTTTGTTTCTATATACTCTTTAAATGGTCATAGGATGCACCTGTATTTAGTACAAGTCCATTTTTTTTTAATCCTATAAACCTGACTTTTCATTAATTTCTACTTCCTATCTTCCTCCAGTGTCATTTGAAATAATAGGGAAGATTTGTTTCACATTACTCAGCATAAACTCCAGTTGGAAACTTTGTGACTCACTGGGTAGCTGGAAGTCTCTGTGCCAATCAGCTGTAGCAGCATATGGGGAAGAAGAGGCATTTGGAAGGAAATAAAGCATAGAAATTCAAAACAAGTCCTCTGGATTTGGATATGGTAATTAATCCCTGAAGATTAATTTACTTATCTGGAAAATGGGGGATGATAGTGGCATAAGTGTCAGGAGATTTATTGAGATAATAAATGGATATCAGCTGTACAGTATAGCTGATTCATACATACTGTTATCATGAACACCTACCTATGCCTGTGAACATCCCAATTGTCTGCTATTCATTTAGGAAGTGTTTGCTAAGCTAAATAAAACTCAGAGTTGGGAATCATCAACTAGACAGTTTGGGGAACTGATCTTTCAGAAGACCCTCCTCCCAGACACATCCCTTTTTCTCACAGGGAGCATTCAAAATGAGTTTTTAAAAATAATTTTTACACATCTGTACATCTCCTCTCCTCTAGAATTGTAGAAGACCTTGGGTCAAGAACAGGTTGACTGAGAAGCCCTGTTAAGAGCATATCTAAACATGGGTTTATGCCCTTCCTTTAGGACAAAGTACTTTCCAATTACCTGAGGACCTGACAGGTTCCAGATGTGATGTCAGTGTGTTCGTTGCCCAAGAGAAATAAAACACTAGATGCAGATGATCTCAGAGGCTCTGAAATGTCCCTTCCTGATCCTCTCCATCTGACAAAATAACACCTATTTCTTAAAACACAACTCAGTAGCCACCTCCGTGTGAATTTATTACTGATCATTTCCAGCCTAAACTGAGCACTGCTTTCTCTGAAGTCTTGCTCAGCACATGCTGACCATCTTCCATGAACACCTCTTGTATGCTTCATTGGACCAAAGTTAGACCCATAGATTTTGTATCTTTGTATATTCTTTTCTGACATCTGGATTTAAATCCCAACTTCTTTACCTGTTTGCTGAGTGATGTTGAAAAAGTTAGAGCTTAAGCTTCTGGAAGGCAGATGACAGGGCCTCACCAGAGTTTTCCAGGATGTATCTGATGAAAATGAAATAAAAGGCAACTTCTGTGAGTCCATAGAGTTTAGCTTTTGTAGGAGTCAAATATTTGGTAGTGTTTCCACAGAAACCTTGGCAAGTGCTCTCTGATGAATTTCTGGAAACTATACGTAAATAAGGTGTGGGCTCTGATTTTGTACTTTTTTTTTCTTGGGCTCCCTTCAGTCTCAAGGATCTGCATGAACATCCTTAGAATTGGTAGACTTGGGATCCTATCCCACCTGCCAACTCTTTCATTTACTCTCAGACCTAGATTAAGTCTTGGTTTACTTATATGAAAAGAGGAATAATTTAATTTTAATTTTTAACTAAATTTTTAACCCACAAGATCCTTATGAAAATTTATTTGGATCAGCAGATCCTCAAGAATGTTCTGTAAAATGTTATTCACAGAGCACACAAACAGATATTTTAGGAAAAAATAAAAACCTGGCGTGACCAAATGTATTTGCAGATTGCTGGATTAAAAACACAATTAAGCAGATTTATTTAAGGTAGAACTTTATAAGACTTTTATTGTCAATATGCATTATAAATCTCCAGAAATGATATGTAGAATTCAATGTCTTCCAAAAATACTGTTGGTAGAATCTGTGGTCACCAGAGCCCTTGATTACAAGTGACGGAGACCAACTCAAAATAGAGGGAGAGACAGAGAGAATGCATTTGCTCTTTAACTAAAAGGTCTCCAGGAAGGGCTATATTCAGAAGATCCAATGTGGTCATAAAAACTGAGTCTGTTTGTTGTTAAGTTCTGATTATTCTTCAGTGTTTTTATTCTGTAGATACAGAATTGGGTTCTTTATCCATCTCTGAACTAACCAGTGATGATAGTCAGATGGATTTGATGCTCGAACCCTGGAGCCTCAGATAAACTACTTTCTTTATTACTTACATAGGTTAACAGTAGGAAAGGAGTGGCTTGAGGTCCCATTATTAGAATGGGTGCAAATAGGTTATACATAACATGATATATACTACCGAATTATGCCCTCTTCTTTTGGGTAGAAAATGAAATGACACAAATATACAATATTCCTTGGGAGATATGAGTTAGATAGGTGTTTAAAGGGCCTGGCCATTGTCCTCATGAAATATCCATCTCCTTGATTATTTTTTTTCAGTCCCCATATGTTATGTCAGTGTCTGGATGGGCCAATCAAACCATGTGGAAAATTCTGTTAATACCTAAAACTCAATCCAAGTGTCAGGTCTTACAACGTAAATCAAACTTCCAAGCACTTGAGAAATCCTTTAACCTTGGTCATGAGATCAGTCCTATAGGATGCCTGACTATATTCTACTGAGTATTCTTTAATTGAATACCAGAGAAATAGCCATGTTTCCAAATACCACACATCATTCAGCCCCTAAGAGTTATACATATTTATTACTTTAAATGCCACAGGAAAGACTTTCACAACTTTTTTCCATTACTAAGGGTGTTTTTTTTCCCCCCATTCTCTCAGAAGACATTAATACTTCAAGGTGGCCTTGACCTGTCTCTCCTTTCTTCTCTTCCCTAACTGTTTTGAGCTTCCACTTTACCTTTCTCACCTCCCCTGACCCCTCTCGGTTTACGTCTTGCACTCCCCTTGCCCAGTCTCTCTCTGTCATCAGGGCAGCCTCTGCCCCTGCCTTCTTCTTGATCTTTATCTATTTTTGCCATTGTGTACCTCCTCTTGGACCCTTTGGACGCCTTTCCTCTTGAACTTCTTTCCTCACCTTAGGCCCTCATGGCATTGCATTCTTAAATATTGTGTCCCCCAAATGAGAGTCATATGACCTTTTGTTTGCAGAAATCATATCCATATTCATAAGTAGCAAGGCATATTTTATAAATCATCGTGAAATACATTAACCCCCTCCTGCTGTTTCAGCTTGCCCAAAAGAGGAAGCTGCAGTCTCTTGCAATTTTGTTCCAGGGAATACAGGCAATGTTTGGCAAATGAGAGCTCAGTCTAGCTCCTGCTGTAGGGAAGATGCCAATAAATCATACTCTGCTAACCTGCTGGGGCTTTTGTCTTCTCAGTAGTTGCTCTGAGTGCAGGTAAATAATAGTAATAATGGAATGGAGTTGCGCATACAAATACATTTGTCATCGGGAGGTTCCCCTCCTTATCCTCAAACACCTTCGCTTCTGGAACAGTTGTCAAGCATCCAACTCTGTTGTCCAAGAACCAAGAAGGAACTAACAGCCAACAAAGAACTAAGCTAAATTACTGACTCTTACGGTAAAACAAAAGAGGAGATAAGAATTAGTGTTTATTGAATATTCCTTGGCAGCAGTAGGGTAGATATTTGACCTTATTTGAGCCTTAAAATTGTATCAATATATATCTATATCTATATCATCTGTATCTATGTGTAGATATGTAGAGATATACATAGAGATCTAAATAGATCTGAGTCAGCGTAGGCTGCTATAACAAAATACTATACACTAGATGGCTTAAATAATAGGAATTTATACCATACAGTTTTGGAGGCTGGAAGTCTGAGATCACGATGCCAGCATGGCCCTATTTTAGGAAAGGGCCTCTTCCTGGCTTGCAGATGGCTGTTTTCTTGCTATGTCCTCACATGGCAGAGACGTCAAGCCCTAGTCTCTTTCTCTTCTGATAAGAATCCCGTTATGAGGCGTGACCTCATCTAAACTTAATTACCTCCCAAAGTCTCACCTCCTAGTATCATCACACTGGGGGTAAGGGCTTCAACATATGTATTTGGTGGAGGGGGGTGGCGAGGAGCACAAGCATTCCCAGCGCATAACAGTATAAGATCCCAGTTATTACAGAAGAGGGAACTAAAGCTCTGACAGAGCCCAAGATTACACACTGATGGAATAGGGTGAGTTCTGAGCCCCAGTGTCTCGGGCCTGGTACATTTTAGGGCTGATTCCTAAAGAGAGAGAGAGAGAGAGAGAGAGAGAGAGAGAGAGAGAGAGAGACAGACAGTATAATAAAATAAAATAATTCAAGTTCACTGTGAATGTTACAGTGTTAGGAAGCACACTTCCTCTCAAGCCACCCTGGTGTTTTTATAGCGTGGGCATTGAGGCATGGATTGAGAATTGTTCTCACCTAGTTTTTAGACTTGCTGCCTCCACCAGTTCCCGCTCTGGGGCTCCTTATTTCCTAAATAAAGGGGTTAGGAGGTTCTGTATAAGGTCTTTGTTCTGAATGCTTAAAGCTCTTATTTGTAGAATGGTCACAATGCACAGGGCTTAGTAAGTGCTCATTTAAACCACCTACTGGCCTCAAACCATTTTTCAGATGAGGAAAACAGGAGCTCAAGATGTTAAGTAACCAGGCCAGGTTAATCCAAGTAGCAAATAGAGGGCATTGGAGCCCAGATCTGACATCAAGCGTGAACTCAACCACAATTCCAAGCAAGAGTTTAAATATTCTTTCCCAAGGAATAAAAATTCCTCTCAAAATGCAAAAGGCAGAGCCAGTGTGGTCTTCCACATGGAGGTGGCCAGTGAACCATCACCCCATTGATCTGTCTGCTATAAACACAGACCCTCAAAATGAAGGACATATGCAGTCTGCCTCCAAGACCAAATCCAAGCCCCCGCCGAGGCCGAGGATGATTGTAGTCCGTTCACCCACCCACAGCCAGAGGATGAAAACATTGAGGTTTCTCTGCTGGGATTGGAACCTGTGCCTCCCAGCCACCTCAGGTGTGTGCAGGTGTTGTGCTAATTAGGCCCTCCCACTGACTCTGCCTGCCTCACTGGCTGTATGTCATCTTTGTGAGTTCCCTGCACACCATGCCTATACTGCACCAATACTGTGCACTCTGATAAAACCTTTCATCTTCATATCTCAGGCTGCTTTACAAACAGTAATTAATTAGGCCCCATAACCCCCTGATGGGATCATTATGTATAAACACAGTCCTGTGTGTGGCCCGGGGAATTTTGTCATCAGGAATTGTGAGTTCAATTCACACCTCCACCATCGACCTCAGGCTACCTCCAGAAAGGCAAAAAGAAACATGAGAAAGAGTGACATTGGGATTCAGATCATGAAACCCCTGCTACTGAGCAAAAACAGAAGTATTTTTGAGCGCACGAAGTCCATCGGTGGCGTGACGGTCATTCGTGGAGCACTGGAGTTGGGGGATGGAAGAGGACCAAAGTCACAGTAGTGATGTCACCAGTGTGGTCTCGGGAAAGCTCATTAAAGCCCCTAAGCTTCAATTCTTCATTTGGAAGTGGAGATAATGAGTTCCTGTTTTACAGACTTTGAAGAAGAATCCTTCAATCAAGTCAGGACATAAATAACAAAGTGTTTTGGACCTGTGAAGTGTTACACAAACATGAGTATTTGCGTATCATTATGATCTGAGCTCAGGATAACCTGCAGGACAGAAAGATCAGTGTCGTTCCATTTGCCATGTACCCACAGAGCACCTGGGAATCCTTGCAGTGCTTTTGGACACAGAAGGTGTAGAGATAAATAGAGTTCATTTTCTGAGGGCTTGCTGCCTCCTTGGGTCTATGCCAGGATACTATGGAGACAGATTTTGGAATTTTAGTCAGCACTCGATGCAATTCTGTAATCATTCCCTTGTTTGCTTTTTGTTGTTGTTGTTGTTGTTGTTGTTTTGCTATTCATGGACACTGTGAACACAACCTCAAGGTGGGGTAGCTATAGTCTGAATATTTCTGTTCCCTCCCCCAATTTATATTGAAAATTTAACCCCCAAAGGTGATGGTATTAAGTAGGTAAGGACTTTGGGAGGTGATTAGGTCATGAGTGGAGCCCTCATGAATGAGGTTAGTACTTTTATATGAGTGATCACAAGGAGCTCCCTTGCACCCTCCACCATGTGAGAATCCAAGAAGTCTGAGACCTAGAGTACCCTCACCTCACTAGTTTCTGTTGTTTCTAAGCTATCCAGTCTGTGATTTTTTTTTTAATTTTTTTTTCAACGTTTATTTATTTTTGGGACAGAGAGAGACAGAGCATGAACGGGCGAGGGGCAGAGAGAGAGGGAGACACAGAATTGGAAACAGGCTCCAGGCTCTGAGCCATCAGCCCAGAGCCTGACGCGGGGCTCGAACTCAAGGACCGCGAGATCGTGACCTGGCTGAAGTCGGAGGCTTAACCGACTGCGCCACCCAGGCGCCCCCAGTCTGTGATTTTTTTAGAGAAGCCCAAAGGAATACAGCTAGCCCCTGATGGGGTTTTGGAGTGATGAGGGTCTGGAGCCAATGACCCAGAAAGAACTTTCCAGACATCTGTGGTGCAAAAAGGTGATTTTATTAAAGCATGGGGACAGGACCTGGGGGCAGACAGAGCTGAACCGGTTGTGAAGAATGACTGGTTATTACTATGGAGTTGGGGGAGATAAATTCAAGAGGAAGTTTCCTAAAGGGATTTCCATATGCTAAAGAAGACTCACAGATTACTGCAGGCCTAGCTATTGTCAGGCTAAGGTTGTTTTTCCCTCTGGCAAACATTATCATTAAGACAGTAGGGAGTTCCTGGAGATTACGCTATTGATAAGATTTATAAACTGATGGAGACTCTATCAGTTTAACCACTTGTTTTCTGTCCTTTCCTTTGTTCTTGGGCAGCCAGGAGTGCCTGAGGAGTGTCATATATCCCACCTGGGGAAGGGGGTGGTTTGTGGGGTGTCAGCTTGCCTTATGCTCCCTCATCAGCCTCCTTGGCAAGGCTGTGCACTTTTCTATAACATAGGACAAGATCCTACTATCATATGACAGAAAAGGGAAGCAGTATATATCAAAAATCTGTTATTTGTGGTTGGAATATAAATAGCTTCTCTTGCTTAATAACATACTACCTGTATTGCTCACTTTGAATCTGTTTCATCAGATTTATGGTATTTTAAACTCTACGTATATAGCATTGTGCTGAAATTTATTTTTACAACAATCATAAATCTGAGGACTTCATATTTCTGAAAGCAGTTGGGTGATCAATTTAATATGTACAATGACCCCTCTCGTGACTCTATTAAGAAAAAAGAAACAATTTCTCACAGAGAAACTTGTCGTAGAATTATTTCATGGAAAGTTGAGGTCCTCTGATTCCATTATTCATTATTAATAAGGTAATTAATTAAGAAATTATTAATTTAACAAATATTTATTGAACATGTGAAAATTAGTAGCCTCAGTAGAACAGAGTCGGGAGTTTTCAGCAGGCGGCGTTCTCACCCTCTATCACTCCTAGTCAATTGCAGACCCAACAGGGAGAGAGGGGCTTGACCTTACGCGGACTTGACCTTGTGGTTGGATACTACTCTACTGCTCCAGCCAGAGGAAGAGATGCCTTCCTTATCCCCACCACAGGGCAACAATGGCTCAGCCAATGAAAAGCCACCACACTTCAAACTCCCAGTTTAGTCCAATGAGCTTTTAGTTTATAACAGCCTTCTGGACTCACCCTTGTCCCCTTTAAAAAGCGTGCCTCTGCTTTGTTCCCCTGATTTGCCTATGATTTTGCTGCAGCTGCATTGTCCCTGACTGCGATTCTCTTTTAGTCATGAATAAACCCCATCATCTGTGGGTAAAATAACTGTCAGTTTTCAACTTTAGGTGAACTAGCAAACATTACTGGTAGAAGGTGCAAAATGGCACAGGTTTTGACAAACGGTTGGGGAGTAGCTTATAAAAATAAAAATACCTGCCTACCCTATGATCCCAAATTCCCCCAATAGAAATGAAAATATCTCTTTATCCACCCCCTGCCCATCCAAAAAGAGAAAATAACTGTTCACCAAAAAAAAAAAAAAAAAAAAAAAAAAAAAGACTTATACAGGAAGGTTTGTACAGCTTTATTTCAGCTTTATTTAAAATAAAGTTTATTTATTCCAGTTTATTCCAAGACCTGGAATAATGTCCAACAACTGGTGGCTGGATCAACAAATATGGTATATACATAGTATGTGACACTAATCAGCAATACAAACAAACTCCCAGTATATGCATGACATCAGTGTGATGGTTAATTTCTTGTGTCAACTTGATTAGGACCCAGCTAGCTGGTTAAACATTACATTTGGGTGTGTCTGTGAGGATATTCCAGATGAGATTGGCATTTTATTGGTAGACTGAGTAAAGTAGATTGCTCTTTTTTAAAAAAAATTTTTTTTAACATTTATTTCTTTTTGAGAGAGAGACAGAGTGTGAGTGAGTGAGGGGCAGAGAGAGAGAGAGAGAGAGGGAGACACAGAATCCAAAGCAGCCTCCAGGCGCTGAGCTGTCAGCACAGAGCCCGATACAGGGCTTGAATTCACGAACCATGAGATCATGACCTGAGTGGAAGTTGGATGCTTAACCGACTGAGCCACCCAGGTGCCCCAAGCAGATTGCTCTTACTGGATGTGGATGAGCTTCATTTAATCTGCTAAGGACCTGAATACAGCAAAAAGGAGAGATATGTTGAATTTGCCGTCTGCCTAACTACTTGAGCTGGGACATCAATCTCTGACCCTCAGACCTTTGACTATATGGCTAGCTTTCCTTGATTTCCAGCTTATAGATAGTAGGTCTTGGGACTTAGATCCTACATAATTCTGTGAGCCAATACCTTACTAAAAGTCTCTTTATGTAGATACTATATATGTATGCTACATAGACTAATTACTATACACTGTTCTATATTATACTATACTATACTATTCAATACTGTGTATATATCTATATCTGTCAATCTCTATATATCTATATATTGTGGTAGAGCCCCTCCTTAAGGAATGTGGTGAAAACTTCAAGACAAGGGGAGGCAACCTGGCTATGTGTGCATGTGCGACATTCCTTACATCTCTGTAACATAGACCACCCTTTCAGACTGTATCATACCATATATGGGAGACAAAGGAGCAAAAATTGTACAAAAGGCTATACCCCCTGCTCTCGGGGTTCAGGTTTTTTGCGTATGAATCCACTGAGCCCATGCCGGCACAACAAATAAAGTAGCTTTCTAGACAGAAAAGCCTCAGTGTCCCATTTCTCTGTAAGAATTCTGCTACAATACACACACACACACACACACACACACACACACACACAATTTCTCTGGACAACTCTAACTAATACAGTCACTGAATCTCAAAAACAGTATGCTGAGCAAATGAAGCCTGACACAAGAGTATATTCTGTGTGATTCCACTTACCTAAAGTTTTAGAATAGATAAAATAATCTATTGTAATAGAAGTCAGATTAACAGTTGCCTGGAACAGTGGGTGGGGAATTGACTAGAAAGGAACAGAGTGGAGCTTTTGGGGATGATGGAAGTGATCTGTCTTTTGATTGAGGTAGTAGTCTTATTGTTGTGAATTATGCCTCAGTAAAGTTGATTTTAAAAGTGTAGACAATGATTTTTATCACATTAAAAATTGTCAATAATATTGGTTTCTTCCTCACAGTCTAACACATGACTTATTCATTAAAAGAGAGCTTTTAAAAAGCCCCCCCACCCATTGTGAGTTTCTATGTATCTAATAACCCATTTGAAAGTCTAGGAATTTGAAACTCCACATGGAAATTTTTTTTTTTTTTCATATACAAAGGGATAAGCTGACAGCACCTGGTCTGATTTGTCAAACCAAAGTTATCTCTCCCATATGGTATCTCACAACTTTGGGAACTGAACCAAGCCTTTCAAATAGTACATGCACACATTCAAAGTATGTTTTGGGCAGGGGCGGGGGGAGGGCGTATATATATGTATATACACATACACACACACACATATAGTTCTACCTGTAAGTACCTGCTGTTCAGGTGTGCTTAACTCACGGAAGATTAAAATATCTCATTCTTAAACTTTCTCAGCAGAATGTCATGTTTTAAAAAAAAAAAATTTATGTTGATTTGTTTATTTTGAGAGAGTGAGAGACAGACCACAAGCAGGGGAGGGGCAGAGAGAGAGAGAGAAGGAGAATCCCAAGGAGGCTCTGCACTGTCAGCACAGAGCCCAATGCGGGGCTCCATCCTGCAAACAGTTGAAATCACGAGCAGGACACTTAGCCAGCCAAGCCACCCAGGTGCCCCGAATGTCATCTTTAATCGACCCCTCTTCTGTAAGGTATCTGAAGCATAAAGTTCTCACTTCAAGGCTAGGGTGCTATATAAGCTTCAGCTCTGGATAACAAGTAAAATTTGCTGAGTTCTTACTCTGTTCCAGGCACTATATTAATAATCATTTTATGGACATTACCTGGTTTATTTCTCAGAGCAACTTGAGAAAATATGATGTTCTTCCCTTTTTGAGTGAATAAAGTGCCTAGTGGAAGAACGCACAGTGCACATAACTATGACGTACCTGGATTCCAATCCGAGGGGAGTGGTGACAAGCATGTGTGCATACCATGGAGTAGCCTCTCCTTCCTTGACGACACAGCATCTGCCAGAAGCTGACTTACGACTCCTGGTTTTGGAGACAGCCAAGATAATGTAACTTCTATCCCTGGATGAAGTCCTATCATCTGAATAAAGTTGTCCAGAACATATGATCTCAGGCCACTGGCAGAAACATCATTTCTGTGATTCTCCCCTCAGTTGTATCCTCTGATTTGTGGTAGGCCAAGGCCAGGAGACTCCATTTTAACTGCATTTGTGTTTATGTTTTTTATTTTTTATTTTTATTTTTATTTTTTTCAACGTTTTTTTATTTATTTTGGGACAGAGAGAGACAGAGCATGAATGGGGGGGGGGGGGGCAGAGAGAGAGGGAGACACAGAATCGGAAACAGGCTCCAGGCTCCGAGCCATCAGCCCAGAGCCCGACGCGGGGCTCGAACTCACGGACCGCGAGATCGTGACCTGGCTGAAGTCGGACGCTTAACCGACTGCGCCACCCAGGCGCCCCCTGTTTATGTTTTTTAAATAAAGCCATAGTAGAGCATAAGATCAGCAACATAGTTTGCAGGGATAAGGGCAAAATACATTGTTGCGTATTGGCCAAGGGTGGAAATGTCAGTCTCCGCTTCCCACAGGTCCATTGCCCCAGCGCATGCCACAGAGGTTTCACTCTAAGAGATTTCCAATCCTCACTGACAACAGAGGTGTGTTAAGTGCTTGCTTGGATCATGGGTAAGCAAGAAATCACTGCTGTGACTTGCCCAGTGAATGCATCATGGTGATGCCAAGGCACGGCAAGATACCCACTACCTTGCCCCATCCCAAGATTCCACAAGACACATGCCTGACTCCAGCCTGCCCTGTGACTTCATGCAGGCCCCCAGTGGGGACAGGAGGTGATGGTGAAACATGAACTTTTTGCTCTGTCAGTGTGATCTGGTCACCACCCTGGATGAAGGGTGGCAGTGGCCAAGAGGTGGGGTCGAGAGGTGGAGTCTGGACAAGGCCCAGGACACCATGGATAGAAAGCTGAATCTGAGAACACATCTCAAGGAGGTGGAACCACATGTAAGCAGTGGCTCTCCACCCTCAGGACATACTCCATCATCCCATCCACCTTCACTCACAAAACAGAAATTCAAAGGTAAAATTACGAAGACTTTGAAGACAGCAACAACAGAACATTAAACCCCACACGTGGAACCTTTCCAAGTCAGAGGAGGTCTCCGTGTGGTGTAAGTGCATTGGTCACACATCCACAAAGCCACTGGCTGAAGGCAGTGTACGTGATGAGTAGGAGCATGGATTTGGGGGTAAGACCACGTGGATTCAAATCCCATTCCGTGATTTAGTAGCTTTAAGACTTCTGGCCAGTTCCTTAACCACACTGTGCCTTACTTTTCTAATCTGCAAAATAGTGTCATTAAGAAAAATTCAATGTATAAAATGCATTAGGCTCACAGGCTATAGTACCTGGCACATAAAAATTTATAAGTATTAGCTATTTACTGATTTTTTATACATTTTTCCCACATAAATGTCCCAAAGCCCTTGTATGCATGTCTCTAAGCGATTTTTTTTTTACCTCTAACTCACTGATGTGAATTATAGCAAGCGTGCTTCTGTATTTAGTCATCTCCTGCTGCATGTTTTTATTATTGAATAGATGGTTTCAAAGCAATATTAAAAAACAATTTGTAAAAGGGAAAAACAAATCTTTAAGTGTACACCCGTACATAATTACTTCGGTGTTTGCATGTAAGATGCTAGTACTTGCCAATATGCATGCATATTTTTACAAGGCTTCTATAGTACTGTATATATCATTTGATATGTTTTTCGCTTACCATGAAATTGTAAGCATTTGTTCACGATGCTGCATTGTCATAATTATCATTGTAATGGTTGCATAATACCCTATTATGTTGATACATCATAATTTAATATAAATTATTCCCCTATTGATGGACATTTAAGTTGTTCCTTTTTTTTTTTTTTTTTGGCAATTACAGCTAATGCTATAGTGATGGGCTCTTAGCTTTATCCTCTTGTTGAATTATTTTGTAGAGATCCATTTCCAGGAGGGGGATGGCTGGGGCAAAAGGAATACATATATATATGTGGGTCCTTACTACTGAACCATTGTTTTCCCAAAGAGTAATTGCAGTAACACTAATAGTAATAATTATGGCAATAAGGGGCATTTCATCTGCAGACTCTGTCCTAAACTCTCTGTACATATCATCGCATTCTATCTATGGCCCTAGGTATTATAATCCCCATTTTACATCCGAGGGAACTGAGGCCACAGTTCAATTACTGGCCCAAGGTATATACTTACTAAGTAAAAAAGCTGGAAAAGGAACTAGTCTAGTCTGGCAGTAAAGCCTGGTGGTTAAACCAGGCACTGAAGCCCTGAAGCCACTGACGTACTCCCCATACTTCTAGCTGTTGATATGGCTAGGATCTTATAAATTATCTCATAATCTCCCTTCAGACTCCCCAGAGAGAGTCCCCCCTAGCACCCACTCACAACGAATGCTTGCTCCTTTGAAATGCCTTCTTATCCTATGTAATCTCAAAAAATAATGACAATTATTTGTTCTGCCTTCTTCTCTTCCTTTTCCCTCCATTATCCATCATTCTTTTCCTTTCCTTCTTTCATTCTTTCTCTTCTTCCTTCCTCTCTGATTTTCTTCCCTCCTTCCTTACTGCATATTTGAAGTATGCATCTTTTATGTGCTAAATTTCATGAGAAGGTGATATGACATCCTTATTTTCTTTGTTTTATTCAGTGGCCATCGCATTTTTTCCCTTCCAAGTCTTTAAGCAATTGTGCCAAATGTTAATATAAATTTTCATCTACTTTGCATTTACTTTTTGCACTTACTTGGAGTCCTATTAAAATTTAATTGGTAAGTTCATATTTTTCTTTAAATACTATAAGCTTTTAAAGAAGGTTACAGAAGTCTTGACTAATTTGTATCCATCTTGGGACTTGTTTTCCCAAAAGAACATTTCATCATATATATCACGTTTTCATCATATATATTTTCACAAGGTATGAGAGAATCAATCTAGACGTAGGTAGACTTTCTTCACACACCTTTTAAGAACAATCATTTGAGATATTTTATTCTACAAAGTTCATACATTGTCTAAACATTTTCAGCGTGGAGTTGCTCTAGTCCTGTTGTTTTTGATATCATTTCTTTTTTTTTTTTAATGTTTATTTTTTTAGAAAGAGAGAGCGAGAGAGAAAATCCCAAGCAGTCTCCATGTGGTCAGCACAGAGACCCATGCGGGGCTTGAACTCAAAAACTGTGAGATCATGTCCTGAGTTGAAATCAAGAATCAGGCATTTAACCAACTGAAGCACCCAGGCACCCCATGCTATCATTTCTGTTGCAGGAAGGGAATGTTCAGATGGCTGTGAGCAAACATTTACTTAGCCTCTATTATGTAACTTGTAAATAACTATGAGAAAAAAGAGATGGGGAATTAAGAAGTTAAAAAAGGAAACAAAGAAACAAAACACAAGAGGGATTTGAACAGGTTGCAGAATGTCCTGAAGTTGAGGAATCATTGCACGCCCAGCACATTCCATTACAGGTGTTCCAAGGGCACTAGAGACAGTCTCTCAACGTCCAACACATAATTCAGTAGTGAACTTTAGAACTAAGCCCAGCTGAGAAATAACTTTCTGGATCACAACGCCCATCTCTTGGGTCTCACACGTCCCTCTATCTCATTCCTTCCCTCCTCACCTCTTTCCCCCTTAATCCCCTTTCAATCTACAGCAAAATGAAACATTCAAATACATTATTCAGTCTAGGAGAAAATGTCAGCTCTTTCTTTCCTCTCCCTATGTATTGTTTTCTCTGGTTTTCCTCCCAGTCCTGCTGCAGACATGGGTCTCAGTGGTTTTTGCCTATGATAGTTTGGAACAGAAAAGTTGCAAGGAAATATTTCCCTAAGCACAGGAGAGTTGAGTGCTGAGAAGCAGAAAATCAGAGATTTCTCCTAATGCCCTTTGGCTGTGGTTGTAATAGGGTGCCAAGGAGACAGGATGCAGATAAAAAAAAAGTAGGTAAATCTGTTAGCCTCTCCTAAGACCCAGGTCATCCTCAGGCCCCAGGGGATACTGGGGCCAAATTATCTTTTTCAAAAAAAGCCTTGAGAGTACCCAAAACCTGAGAGACATTTATAGAGCAGTAATAATAGTCAATTCCAATGGTTTTCTACCAAAACTGGGAGACACTTCAATTTTTATTTTTTTTTTTTTATTTTTTGCAATGCTCAATGCCTCAATGTCTCTATAATATTTGCATCTCATTTCTCCACCACATAGGAGGTCTCCACACACAGAACTGTGCTGGGTTATCTTTGAATACACAGAGAGTGCAGATACACCTTTGCTGAATGAACAGTCATGGGAGGCTCAGTCTCACAATTGTGAGATCATGACCTGAGCCCAAATCAGGAGTCAAACGCTCAACCAACCGAGCCACCCAGACATTCCAAGGCCCACATAATATTTTTAAGGGAAAAATTTTTTCTGCATACAATATACAGAATTAACCAATTGTTCATACACACTTGGTTATGAGCTAGAATAACCAGAGCCAGAAGAATGAGCTAGAGTAACTAGGAAGTTGTCTGTGTGGGCTGGTGTGCATCGTGTCATTAGGTCCTCGCAAGCCATCCCGAGAGACAGGTCGTGACATCCAGTCCCAATTTTTCTTGAAGAAAATGAGAACCAGAGAAGTGGCGTCACTTGCCCAAAGTCACACAGGTCAGAAGTGGCAGTGTGGAGACACAAACCCAAGAAAAAGAAATCCAGGGCAGTGCCACCGGCTACCAGATGCTGCCTCCCAACCACACTGTAAACAGTGGCGTCCCTGGGGGTGAGATCATTGAGGAGCATTTACTTTCTATTTCGTGGACTTCCATTTTATTTCGTTCATTTTGACTTTAAGTATTGTGTTTATCGTAAAATAGTTTGTAGTTTGAAAAATTAGAAAGCAGAATACAAAATGCTTTAGGGGTTATGATAAACCATTATCCTGGTGCGGGGTGGGAGGGTGCAGAGTTTACAATTTCAGTGACGGGAGGAGTGAGGAAAAGAAGGGGAAAGTGAAGGAGGGGGGAAGAGGGAGGAGCAGTGAGAGCAGAGGGCAGGGGGAGGAGGAGTTGAAGCAGTCTCCTTTGCTTTCTCTATGGTTATGGGGCTCCAGGGAAGCTTAAGAGGGCCCTAAAAGAAAACAGCAACATCAACAGCACTAGTTTGCATTAGCAAACTACAACTATCAATTTCGTAATATTTATTTTTGAATCCTACAAAACCTCTCCTTTTCTTCCCTCTTCCCCTGTGCCCTTTGTCACCCCCACGTGACATGCCCTTCCGTGGCCTGTTCTGCACCATCTGTGATGATGAATCCAATTCCAGGCTTTAAAAACTAGACTTTTAGTTATTTGTACAGTTCATTAACACAAGACTTTGTTGCACAATAACTGGTTTCTATTATTTTTAATTGAATGAGGCAACCCTGTGTGTAACGTAGGACAGGAATTGGACTCGCCCTACAGTGATGCCCAAGGAAAAGAAGGAAAGGAAGCAGTGCTGAGGTTGAGGCCAGGCAGGGAAAAGGGAACTCATACCCAGCATCCCTGTGACCTCGAGGGAACCCTCCCATGCGGGGACTTGGTTGGCTCAGGTGATTGCGCTGGCACTAAGTGCCAGCCTGGCACTAAGTGGCTCCCCTGGCACTAAGATGCCAAGGTGAGAGCTCAAGTTAAAATGTAGGATAGGAACTCTGTCCTTGGACTGTGCAGCTGGGAATGAGTCTGACACCCCAAGGGATGCGGATAAGTAAAGGCAATTTACTTATTCATCCATGAGCACATGACTTAACTAACCTGGGCTTCCATGAATAAAATGGGTCTAATTGCCCACCTTTCCAGGACTGGCACAAATACCAAGTCGGATAATGCATGTAATGCTCCTGTTGAATAGTAGGTATAAAACGTCGTTCATGCTCCCCTTCTCCTTTCTTTGTGACTCCTATGCCCACGTCTTGCCAATGCCTGTTTCCCCCACCCACAGAGCTTCCCACTTCTCTTTAGGAAAAAAAAAAAAAGAAAAAAGCCCAAGTTCTCCTTTAATATATGATTTAGAGCCTAGATTTCTGAAGCTTTTCTGGTCTAACACCAAGCAGCAGTGGTGCACATGGAATTGTATAGCCACTCCAAGACTCAGTTTCCCCACACGCAAAGTAAGATGGCTTAAGGGAATAATTTGAGTCTTTTTAGATATTAAAATCCCTTAAATACGCATATTTTTGTTTCTCTTTCTCTCTTCCTTCCTCCGTGTCTTCCTGCCACTGTCTCCTCTCTGCATCACAGTCTGCTAGTGAGTAGAATACAAACCATAAATCAGCTTCAGGTGTTTACTTGCATCAGTCACGGATAGAAGATCCAATCGTGCAAGAATAGATTCCCCTTTTTCTGATGGAATTAGTCAGTTCTGTGTCTTCCTCCTCCCTCCCTCTGGATCTTCCTTTCTTTCTATTTTTAGATAGACAGTCTGAAAAGTCTTAATATATCAATGACATTTATAACACATGTTAATATCTAAAGCGTCAAAGCTCTATTTGTAGAAATGACGGCTGATGTGATGAGATGCTTTCATTATATCAGTGACTTTTATGATAAATAGGATGAAGCTGTGCACTCTTTTTTTGGAAAATTAAATAATAATAGTAAACTATTCTCTGTCCCAGTTTGTCCAACCATTAGCTTCAAGTACTAGGTTTTACTTTTTTTGGTGCACTTTTTTATAAATTGCTCTTTACAACTTCAGGGTGAATATCTGTCTCCTGGAATAGATGACAGCAGGTTCTTCTGGAAGAATGCATTAGGGAGGTAAGTGCAGACACCGGGGGATCCATTTTATAATCTTTGTAGCTTTTCAGGTTCCCTAATGGGTCCCAGCACCTCAGAACTCTGGGGGTGGCCAGTGCTGCAATCTTTATATAAAATGTATAACCCCCATCTCTGCCTCACCACATTTCCCCTATCATTAAAGTGCATTTCACAATTACATGAGTTGGAAGTTAAGAGCATCTGTTTTGGGAGCACACAGACATGGGCTGCAGTCGCTGCTGTGTCCCTTACCAACCATGTGATTTGGATAAGCCATTCAACCTGTCGGAGCTTCATTCTCTTCATCTATAAAAAGTGGGAAGTCAGTACAGGTCCTCCAAAGAGATGGTGGGAGTGTACGTGAAGTAGTGTATGCAAAGTATTTACCAAACATTCAAGGTTCAGGGGTAGTAGCTATTGTTTATTTGGGTTGTAATTATGTTTATCACTGCCTCATCCATGAAGAATGTCTTTCTCGCTCTGCCACTCCCTGCAGACCTGCTACTCATCTGGACTTTCACTGACTTTTGGTTAAACATCACTTGTCACTTTCTGACTGTCCAAATTTGTGTCCCTTCCTGGACCAGAGCAGCAACGTGCACATATCTAATCCACATTCCAAACATACAGAATTCCACTTTCATTCTTCAGACATGCCAGGACTTTGTAGACGCTCATGATTTGTCTTGCTTTCCCTCTACTTACATGTCTCCCTTTCTCTCCTTGGCTCACTCTTTAAACTCAGCTTGGCTTTCACCTCCTAGGAAGTTCTCGCTCTTCTGCTCAGAGGTTAGTCTACCTCTGTGATCCCACAACGTCCCCTGTGATCTCTAGCACGGCTTTTGCCAGAGTTTTCCATGCAATTGATTGTGTCATCTCCCAGACCATGAGATCATGGAGGACAGATCTTCTGACTCCCTTGCCTTTCAATCCCCAAGTCCTAGCACACAGACCACAATAAATATGTATTGATCAACTGGTTTCTGTGCATTTCTGATTCTTCCTGATTGATTGTGCAATTCTTTAGTTTGTGAATTATTACTCGGCTTTTGCTGGCCGCCATTGTCGCTAGCACAAGTCTTTATTTATTCAGCAAACACTCTTAAGCATCTTTACTCAGCGTGGACCTAACACAGATCTGTGATGAGGTATGGTGATACATAATGTAGAAGAAGCAATACTTCAGATTCTTCTGTCCATGGCAACTGTGAATGGGGCACCCGGCAAGGCAGAAAGCTATCTGAGTGGCAGAAGGAGAGACCAAGTCCCTTGGTGGCAAGATGACCATGCCTTAAATGCATGGTCCCATACTTCTTATGTACTCAGTCAAAGAGTAAGAGGGCCACGAAGGACAGTCTCTTCATTTGTGCTTTTCCTTCTATTCCCTGTGTGGAATCTGTAAACTGAGCCACATGCTACTTCTTAGATGTGGCAATGGCATTGCCCATCCCCCATTTAATTCCCTTCAAGAAATCATAAAATTTCAATATTTACATTGGTAGGGGGACAGTGTGCGATTGAAGAAGAAAAAGTCTCCAGGTAGACCCGGAACCATGGTCAGGTGTGCCAACTGAATCGTTACCTAGAGTATTGCACTGCAGCACAAGGTGTGGGGACAGTTATTAATAATTTAGTCCTGTCCTGTTACCATGACTTGTTTATCTGGGAACTCCTTGGGGCCCCATGGAAGCGGAGGTGATTAACTCTACAGAAGCCTTACATTCCTAGATTTCTGATCCTGACACCATATGATAGCACCAAAATTTTAACCTGGATTTAGAAGAAATAAATCCAAGCTCTTGCTTACTTCAGTTGCCAGTGGAGACAGCCTGAACACAAATAATGTTATCACAGTGAGCCAAGTATACAGAGTGAGAAGAAGTATCAGTATATAGTCAAACAGCATTATTACACGAATGATTTTAAGGATCGGGTCTTACTCTCCCAGGCTGCCACTTTTATAAGCTGCGTGATTACATTCTGCGTTTGGGGACCCTACAGGGTATCAGCTATTTGTCCTATGGCCTTTACGAAAGTTCACATACTTTCTAAAGGAGAAGTTGTTCCAAACTGGCTCTCGATCTTGGCTTCCCTCCTCCCTCCAGATTTCAACAAGTTCATAAAAGCATATTGGATGTTACTCGTGCCTTCAAATGTCCCAACTCCAGAAGCCGTGGCAAGTAAACTGATACAAAGAAAACGGGGAATGATTATGAAATAGTCTAGCAGAAGGCACATTTGGCAAAGATGAATCATAGTGAGTTAGTTAGCTACTGCCATAATAATGATGTAATAACAAACCACCCAGAATCTCAGTGGCTGACAATAGCAAACATCCCTTTTCTCACCCCGGAGTCTGTGGGTTTGCTGGGACAGCTCCCAGTTCTGTCTGCAGATCTAATGGGGATGCTCCTAGGATTCAGGTTGGTTTTGGTCTGCTCCACGTGTCTCCCCGCTCTCCTTGAATCAGCACCTCCTGAGATATATATTTCCCATGGAAAGTCATAGGAGTGCAAGTGAACAAGCTGATGTGCCCAAGCACGCTTCTGTCTCCGCTCACATTATGTCTGTTAGCATTCTGCTGACCAAAACAAATTACATGGCCAGGCCCGTTACCAATAGTTAGGACTATGTGCACAGTAGGAGGGCATTGCCAAGTGGCGTGGCAAAGTGTATGAGTGAGTCATTGGGAATGAAGAATGGGGACCGAATATCCACCCCAGCACATGTGTATTCTGCAGTTCACTCCCTGTGCACACAGGGCATGTATCATTTCTCCATCAAAACAGTCTTTCCTTTGTCTTCTCAATGCACCGAAGGATGGAAATTGCCATTCCTGACGCTGGTTGTTGTTCTTGCCAATAGGAAACCTCTTTCTATCTGTGTCTCTTTAAACAACTCATTTCCTCTCACTGGGTCTCACTTTTCCCATTTGTAAAAGAAAGTGGATTTGATGTTTTCTAACATTTCTTCAGCACCTGTGCTTTGGGGACTTTTATTCTTCAGATGGCAGTATGATACAATAATCAAGAGTGGAGGCTCTCAAGTCAGACTATCTGGGTTTGTAACTGGGCATCAAAAGTTTGTGTAACTTCAGACAAGCTATTTACTTGTTATGGTCCACAGTGTCCCCATCAGTAAAAGGGGAACAATAATGGCACCTATTCATAAAATGATGGTGGGTAGGAAATTAATTGATGCACATGAAGTGCCTAGATCAGTGCCTAGCATGGAGGTAGCTGGCACTCAACACAAGTTCCCTATTATTTGAAGGTTTAAATGATCCACTACTGGTTGCTCTTTTTTCATATTTCTCTTCCCTGTCTCTTTGTCCCTCTCTCCATAGGTTTCTTTCTTTCTCTCTCTTTCTTTCTTTCTTTCTTTCTTTCTTTCTTTCTTTCTTTCTTTCTTTCTTTCTTTCTTTCTTTTCCTTCCTTCCTTCCTTCCTTCCTTCCTTCCTTCCTTCCTTCCTTCCTATCACCTCTGTTCAAATCCCTGTGAACTTGTATATTTTGTGGACCATGGAGAACTCTTTAAGATAAAGAGCGGTTAATGAGATATACTCTGTGGTATAGAAAAATACGGTAAACTCTGTGATAAGAAGTAGACATCAGAACAAAAAATAAAATAGTTCAGTTGGTCATCCACCCACCCATTCATTCATATAAAAATTATTTATTAACTACCTACCTACTGAAATTTGATCCAAATCAAAAGATCCCAAAATATGATGGCTCCACCAAATTGAAAGTTTATTTTTCTAGAATCAAGCTGTCCAAGACTCACAGGGAAGCTCTGCCATTCTCAAACATGTCTTTCACTTCTGGGTCTAATGTAACTCTACAGCTCTCATCCCCTTCCAGGCATTGGGGAAGGGGAAAGGGGCAGTATTGTCTACAACCATTTCTTTTATATAGCATACATCATTTCTCCTCACATACTAATGCTACAATTTAATCCCTTGGCCATAACAGGCTATAAGGGTACCTATGATATATAGCCTACAGGTCAGTGGTCACATGCTGTGGGAAAATTTAGGATCTCTTGAATTAGATAGGGGAGAACAGATATTGGCAAACAATTAGTAATCTCTGCCTTAGGAACTGTACTAGACAGACAACATTGTAAAAGATGGACATGTCCCTACCCTCATGAATTCTTGTGGTCCACTTGGGCGACATACAATTAATCTGGCTGTGTACAGGAGTTAACGAAGAAGAAAGGTCAGTAATAAGACCTGCCAAATGGGGAAGGTGAACCAAGTAAAAGCTGGGGGGAGGGGGAATAAAAGGCATCACCAACAAATGGGACTGCACAAATGTCTGGAGAGAATAAGTGATAGGTACATTTCAGGAACTGAAAGATGTTCTGAATGGAGGGGTAGGGACAGAGGGGAAGGTGACGCTAGAAAAGCAAAGACAGCAGGAAAGAGGGGTTTATGCCGTATTAAGATCTTTGGTTTTTATCCTGTGATTGGTGGCCAACACTACATTTTCAACAAGGAAATAAGAGATCACAGGGGCCCTCACAAACCAGAAAAGAATTGGATGACCCTCAAAGTTGCATAATCAGGGAGCATGCTTTAAAACTATATGCTTTGTTTGGGAGAGAGGGTGAAGAGGGAAGCAGAATTGGAGCAGAGTAAGAGTAGGGAGACTACGTGAAGGAATTAGGATGGTTTAAGTTTAGCTACTTGAAGGCACTTTGCCAGAGGCCCAGAATCCAGTGTGCCAGAGCCCCAGGGCAGGTGACCTCACCTCACCTCCTGTGTGCTGCTGGCTTCCCCTACCTGATGGCCTTAAAAGATTCAAGAAGGGTGACCAGGGGGAATGGGGGGGGAAGCTAGCTGAACTTTCCTACCTTCCCACCACCCTGGGCCATTTGAGAAGTGAAGCGATAGCGGCTGAGGGCGGAGTTGAGACAGGTGCACATATCCTTGCTTGTGTGCTGCTGGAAGGAGCAGGCACCATGCAGAGGTATTGTGGACCCTGCCTCCTTTTGTCTTTAGAATAAACCCCCAAGGATTTGAGATGGGAGTAGAGCAGTCAGTGTGCAGGCCAGCCCCTCTCGCCTCAGAAGGAGTTACAGCAGCGCGGCCCCTAAAGAGAGCAAGCAGAAGGCCTCTTAAAATCGCGAGGATTCTGGCTTGTTTACATCTTCAGCTGGGTTTGGGGGACACTTTGTTCACCCCTCCACAAATCCCCCAAGGAATGCATACATCCTTCTTTTTTTGCTACTGTTCAAGAAAGGAATCATTTGCTTAGAGATCACCCATGTGTGCACGTGTTTGTATGTGTGAGTGTGCGTGTGTGTGTATGTGTGTGCCTGCCCCTCCTTAGCAAAAGCTAGTCTTTTCTTCCCCCCCTTCCTTTTCCTCTTTCTGTGGCCCCACATTAAGAGAGCCTCTTGCCTGTCCCTGACAGGACATGTCGCCCGGCAACATCTCTGTTCCTTAAGTGGTCTAAAAATATTTTGCTTGCCTGGGGGCCTGCTGACCAGAGTTGGGTTTGGGGACTTGGGAGTATTGCAAAGGGAAACTCAGAAAATAACTCTGGATTGGAAACCTTGAGTCCTAAGTGTGTAAGAGTCACGAGGAGTGACCTTTAAAGGTCAGGCAGGATTTAGAGGTCATGCTGTGGACCAAAAGGATGTTCAGGTGTTAAAGCACAGATCCTCTATTTATTTTCTTAAGTCTCCCTATTTTAATTTATTTTCTAAATTTTCATTCCAGTGTACTACTTGTTTCTGGTATACAGCATAGTGATTCAACCCTTCTGTTCACCACCCGGTGCTCATCACAAGGAAGCACAGACCCTTTAACTCAGCAGTTCGACTTCTGAGAATTTCTCCCGAAAGAACGATTGCAAAGGGATACAAAGATAACTAGCAGGACAGTAGTAACCTCATATTTACAATGAAAAAAAAAAAATGAAATGAAGGGGGGCAAATTTTGCCATCCAGAGCCATGCCTCTTTGGCATGGGAATGATTTTAAGCTGGTTATTTTTAAGAAACAGCAGACTCAGGTGAAGCTCTAAAAATGGAATAGAAGTTACCCTTTTGTAAGAGACATTTACATTAATGAGGGAAATCTCTGCTGGTAAGGGTGTCTCCTTACCAGAAAATGGGAGATGTCAATCTTGGAAACTCTTATCAGTGAAGAAGCCAGGGACTTAAATCTGCATAACAACATTACCTTTGTTTACTGTGCTTTTCCTAGTGACCTCCCCTATCTGACTTCCCAACCCCAATATCTTCTTTTGTCTTCAGCTAAAAATGGTATTTAAGTGACTTCGGCCACTTCAGGGAGTTAGTTTTCAATCTTCCTTTTTGCTTTTTTCTGGGAATTAAAAATAGATCTTTTTAAAAAAATGGAATTTAAAAATGTTTGTAAATAAATAACCTTGTTTTTGTACAATACTTTCATAATTACTATTTGTTTGCTCCTCACAGCTATTGATGCAGAAGGAGCGATGAGGGGGGAGAAGAGAGAAGGAAGGCAGGAGGGACACGTGCCACTGGGCAGGAATCTATCATGGGCCAGGTGTTTTACATACTTGACCTCATTTGGTCCCCAGGATACTTCAGGGAGCCATAGGTGAATTGTTAATCCTGTTTGCAGTTAAGGAAACTCTCAGATCAGGTTGATGTTCAGGGCAATTTTAGAACAGACACAAGTTTATCAGTTCACACTGAGGGGGAGCAGGATATAGCATTCCAAACTATGCCACTTTGGTATATTGATTATTTTGAATGAAAGTTACTTAAGAAACAGCCTGTGCCAGAGGACATTCTGATCTCCCCTGTCCCTCTGAAAGCAGGAAATATCTCTCCCATGAGAAAGGTGTTCTCCTGTCCCAGGAGGGGCGAAGGCATCCTCACCAGACACAGAGAGTTCAGCACTGTGAAAAGTCTGTATAAACAAACCTTGTTACTTCTTCACTAATATACTTGCCAAGCCCAAATCCTTTTGCCTTATCAATTCTTCACAAATGTGTTGCTTTCTTGTCTGAAAGGTATGAAAGCTGCCTGCCTCACTCATGTCTTTGAGTCTCATATTTTTATGGGTTACCGTATATATGAAATTAATTTTTTTCTCCTGTTAATCTGTTTTATGTCAGTTTAATTGTTAGACCAGCTAAAGAAGCTAGAAGGGAAGAAGGAAAAGTTTTCCTCCCCTTCAGTACCTCCATCAATCCATGAAATTGAGCAGGCCCAAGTGAATTAGGGAACTCCAAATTGATATCCAACACTCCTCAGAAATCAAACACAAAACCAGCCTCTTGCTCAGTTTCCCCCTCTAATCCTCTACCCCATGCCGGTAGCTTTCCTTCCTCTGGTACAGTTTATATATCTGTAAAATGAGGACAGTAATAATTTTCTGAAAAGATCAGTGGTAAGAATTAAATTAGTTAATACTTTAAAGCTCTCAAATAAGGCCAGATATATAGTAAGCTCTAAATAAATATAATCTATCTATCTATCTATCATCTATCTATCTATCATCTATCTATCTAATCATTATCATTGTTAGTATTAATTAGTTTTTGGCCCCAGTCTCTCATAGATAAAACCATACACAATCACCATAGGGTCTTCCATTTTCCTCAGTGTCTTCCTAACCCTCTAATCAGGCACCCAGTCCTGTGGATTCCAGCCTTCATTGTATCTCTCATCTTGATAGCCTACTCTTCGATAACTCAGGGGGAAAAAATTACAGTAGGGATTTTATCGATATGGCAGTTATCTCTCAGGGCTTAAGCTGAAGGATCAATGCTTATGAGACTCAGGAGGACAAGATGGCCCTCAGAGGGGCAAGATAAAAAATGGAAGGCTGATTAACAGGCAAGATAAGTGATCACTTCGGCACCTAAAGATGTCCCACTTCCCCTGGTTTAACAGGTTAAGGGAGAAAAGAAGATTCTCTATCTACAAAGGTCTTTTCAGCATCTAAACCAACCTCTGTTCTGCTAGCTTATCCGGCTTAACAGAGAGCAATCAAGCTACTCATCCTAGACCTGTGGATGCAGGAGCCATGTAGAAGGTATTTTAAAAGAGGCGGTAAAACAAGCCCAACATTAAAAGCAGAGAATATTGCTTTCATTACTGGCTGTGTGATTTTGGAATATGTAACCTCACCTCTCTGAGACTTGTTTCCCTCCTTGGTACTTAAAGATTATAATATTTATTTCATGGGGCTTTTATGAAGATGAAATATATGTAATCGATCTGGCACATGGGAGGGAATCAATAAATGGTGGCTATTATCATTACCAATCATGGTGATAAAATGAGTAAGACACAGCTCTTCCATTCTGGTAGGAACGTGAGAAGCAAGTGAATGTTAATTGAATAATATTTAACAAATGGCAATTACATGTCATATGGTGTGAGTGTATGTATATATTCATACACGCATATAATCAATGCTTATTGTTAATAATTAAGAGTTGTTAAGAGCTAGTGGTTGTTAATTGGCAATGGTTGTTCACAGTGCCTTAGCTTTGACAATAGTATCCCACATTAGGATGATAAAAGTTCTGAACTCAGAGCTCAGAGGGGCTTCCTGGTCGGTGTGCACATCAGTGTTCTGGAAGGGGGATGTGCTCTGATTCCACAGGGAGAGGGCATGGAAGCCCTGTGTTTCAGACTCTTCCAGATCTCACCCTCTATGTGTTCACTTCGCTGTTCCTAAGTTGCATCCTTTATAATAAAACCGTATTAAAAGTGTAATAGCACTTTCTTAAGTTTTGTGCATTGTTCTAGCAAAATATTGAACTTGAAGTGGTCGTGGGAACACTGGAATTTGTAGCCAGTAAGCCAGAAATGTGAGTAGCCTGGAGATGCCATGAACTTGTGGCTGGCAGCTAAAGTGAAGGCAGTCTATGGATTCTTGTGGGGGATCTGTGGTACATCTGAAGGGCTAGTGCCAGAATTAAATTGCAGTACACCAGTGAGTGTCGGAACAGTTAGGGCTGAAACAGAAGAGTTGATCTCAGAATCGTAATCCACCATTCACAAGCAAAAGAAAAAAAAATCACATGATCGTATCAATTAATGCATTTTTAGAATTTCACAAATTTCAACATTCTTGATAAAAACTCTTAGAAAAATGGGAACAGAGGACTTTCTCAACACGAGAAGAAGTGTTTGTTTTTTGTTTTTTTGGTTTTTTTTTTTTTATTTATTTTTGGGACAGAGAGAGACAGAGCATGAATTGGGGAGGGGCAGAGAGAGAGGGAGACACAGAATCGGAAACAGGCTCCAGGCTCCGAGCCATCTGCCCAGAGCCCTACGCGGGGCTCGACCTCACGGACCGCGAGATCGTGACCTGGCTGAAGTCGGACGCTTAACCGACTGCGCCACCCAGGCGCCCCAAGAAGTGTTTGTTTTTTTAAAAATAAACGATAGCAAACATTACGCGTAATAGTAAAAGGCTGAACCATTTTGTCTGAAGATTGGTAGCATGGTAAACATATCTACTCTCACCACTCTTATTCAACATAGTGTTGGAAGTTCTAGTCCGTGCAATAAAGCAAGAAAATGAAGTAAAAAGGCATACAACTCAGAAAAGAATAAATAAAAATTTCCCTATTGAAGATGACATGATTGTCTACACAGACTGTCCCAAGGAATGTGAAAAGAAGAAGAAGAAGAGGAAGAAGAAGCTAGAACTAATGAGTGAGCTCAATAAGTTGTTACAGAATATAAGATCAAGGTAAAAAAAAATTGTATTTATTTATACTAACAATAAACATGTAGATGCCAGAATTAATAATATGCTACCGTTTCCAATGACTGAAAAAAGAGGTGTAAGCATTACAAAACATGTATAGGACTTGATTACTGAATGCTACCCAATATAGGAGGAAATCAAAGCTCTAGATAAATGGAGAGACATAGCACATTCATGAATTGGAAGACTCCATAAAGATGCTATTTCCCACAAATGGATACACAATTTTAACTCAATTTCTATAAAAATCACCCCAAGGTTACTTTGTAGATATAGACAAGATTATTTTTAAGTTCTGAAAAAAAGAAGAAGAAGATGGTAAGAATCCGTCTCCCTGATCTTCAGACTGACTATAATAAGCTACACCAATTCAGATAGTGTGGTATTGGCACAAGGATAGATACATAGATCAGTAGAACAGACTAGAGCACCTAGAAAAAGAACTACACAAATGTGCCCTACTGATTTTTGGCAAAGTTGTTATTTTAAGCCACTAAGTTCGTGGTCATTTGTTATGCCAGGAAGTGAAGATTAATACAGGGTCCTCACTAATTATTAAGATTATATAAATGGGTCCTGAGGCCAACCATTTGAGGACCACTCTCCTGTGATCTTGGGCAAATATTTTAAATTTTACTAGCCTCATTCAGCTTCCACCCCTGTAAAGTTAAGATAACAATTTTCCCAAAATAATAGGGCTTTCTGAGTATCAAATGAGATCATTCATTTAAAGTAGATAGCAAAAATGTTTGGCATTTGGTTAGTGCTAATATGTGTTAGCCATTATTATTGACAGAACTATAGTTGGTTAGATCAGAGTCACAGAGGAAAGAGGAGGGTAAAGAAAAGTACTAAAAATGAATAAACACAGTAAATAAAAGTCCTAAAAGTATCTTTTTCTTTAATGAACCAGATTTGACTGCAATAAAAATAAACTCTGTTGGGTGACCCTTCTCCTGAATCACTTTTTATTGTTGTGAAAATATTGATCTGTTGAAGCAGGTTCTCCTCAAAGTGTATAAAATACTATAACTCTTCAAAAAACAACAACAGCAAAACTCACACCAACTCTTACTGATGTGAAATATAATGGCCAATCCGACACTTTTAATTTTATTTCATTTCTGCCTATCTTGGCGAATGTCTTGCATAAGAAAGGCCTGGCCTTTTCACAAATTATCTTGATGCTTAAGAGCACATTTTTCTGAGCCTAATCTTCTGTCTGCATGCCTTAGGAAGGATAGACCCCCAAAGATCTCCTTTCTTAAAACCACTGGGTAGATCAACTGTCATCATCTGATCTTCGGGGATAGGGATGAACATGTTCTTGTAAAAGCGACCAGGCTGGACCTCACAACCCAAAAAGCAAACATACTAACAAGAAACAGAATTAACATCGTTAGCCTTCTACTACCCCTTTTGATCTCAAAACCAAGTTCATGAGGGAGTGCTGTTCTTTATTCATGTCTCCAACCATTAAATATATTGAGCAGGTACCATGCGTAAAATACATTTCAAGTCCCTGGGAATGTGCTTCTTGCTGGTGTAGGTCTATAGTCCAATATTCACTATAGTCGAATCCTTATTCACGCACCATGCACCGGTAATTCAATGAAATATTCCATATAGCACTCTGTACCACCCAGGTCCTAAGACAATGCGTGCTGGTTGTTATCATACAAAGTAAAGAAATGAATTCTTGTCATTCAGACGCTGTTCTGATATTCTTCTTTTAGAACTTGATCTAACCCAGCCCTCTCCTCCTTTCTCTGAGTTACTTTCTATCATATCAACCTAATTTTTTCCTCCTTCTGCTTCTTCATATCCTTTGGAGCTGTCTGAAATTATTTTCTCCACTTGTTCTTCTACTTGCTTATTGTCTATTACCCCCCAATTAGCCATAAATTCCAGGAGAGAAGAGATGTCATATAACTTATCTCTGTAGCCACGTGCCCAGATCTATATGTGCCATAGTTAGTGCTCAGAACACATGAGTGTATAGATAAGGGAATCATTTGCCCGTCTCACTTCTTTTGGTCTGGAACTTCACTGCCCAATATGGTAGCCACACATGGTTGTTAAGTACTTGAAATGTGGCTAATGCAGAGTGAGATATGTTCTAAGTAAAAAATACACATTGGATTCCAATGACTTGGTCCAAAAAAGCTTGTAAAATATTGCATTAATAATTTTTATGTTGATTCTATGTTAAAGGAATAATATTTTGAATATATTAGATTAAATAAATATATTATTAAATACGTTAAAAGTTAATTTCACCTTTTTTCTACCTTTTGGAGTGTGGCTACTAGAAAATGTAGAATTTCATATGTAGTTCACCTTTATGGCTCGTGTTATGTGTCCATTGGACAGCACTGGTCTACAGTGGTAGCCATTGAAAACAAATTCCAAGAAATACAGAGATGTGGATAGGTTAATTACTACCAGGGCCCAGGAGAAGAAGGAAACATTTGGAATAAATTCAGATTCTGGCTCCAGGCAGCTTAGAGAATGATCATTCCAAATGAAAAGAGGTGGTACCTTTATGTCCAGCGAGGTGTTTAGTAGAAGCCAGACGCCGCACCCACACTGACGGTTTGGGAAAAGTGGGCTAGGATTAAGGCTGCCACAACCACATTCCAGACCTCTTCAGAAACCGCATCCCTCCCCTTGATGTGTGACCCAAATACTATCAGGATGTTGGGCAGCGATTAATGGTGACAGTTTTACGAGCACAGTGGTGCATAGGGATACAGACAAGGAGCTCCCCAGCCGCTCAGGAGGGACTTTTAAAGGCCATTAAATCAATGCTGTGATATTTTATGTTTCACTCCAACGGTCCTGGCTTCAGACGGGCCAATTCAGAGAGGGATCTGTGTATGCATGCGTGAAGCTTCTCTAGAATTACAGTGGAAAGCTTTGATAACAGGCTGGTTCTGCTTTGCCTTAAACACGGGGCTTGGAGAACTTCTCAGGTAAGGAGCCTTGTCTTACGCAGTTTTCCCAGTGGAGAGAGGCTGCCTTTTGTTCAGGGTTCCTGATCTCTATTTTTTTCTTTGGACACTTGAAGTATGTGGACATCCGGAAAGCCAGGGATGGCTTTGGCTGATATGGCTCTGAGACTTTTCTCGACTACTGCTTTTATTTTTTATTTATTTATTTTTTTACATTTATTTATTTTTGAGAGACAGAGACAGAGCACGAGTGGAGGAGGGGCAGAGAGAGAATGAGACACAGAATCCAAAGCAGGCTCCAGGCTCTGAGTTGTCAGCACAGAGCCCGACACGAGGCTCGAACTCACAGACCGTGAGATCATGAGCTGAAGTTGGACGCTTAACTGACTGAGGCACCCAGACTTCCCCTCGACCACTGCTTTTAAACTGCAGTGGGAGTGAAATTCCCCCATGGGAGAAACGGCTGATAACGCTCATGTTCTGCTTCCGTCCCAGGTCTGGAGCTCAGGAATCTGTTTTTAAGCCCAAGTAATTCTGACGCTGATGGTCTATGTAATTCACAGTGACCATTGCCTTCTAGGACAATGAGGGACTTGAAGTCCCCATAAGGAAAGGAGCTTGTCCGAATCTCCACTGAACCCCAACTTCTGGGGATGGTGTAGTCATGACGTTTTTAATGGCTCACTGAGACAAACCATGACCAGACTTTCGGCAGAACTGTTAAGCTAAATACTTGGGGGCAGAGGGCAGGTGGCACGTTATGATCTTCGGTGCCTTCCTTGACTTGGAAGCTGATCCCACTCCTACCCTATGCTCAATTGTCTTTCAAAATAGAGGCTCTTTGTATGACCTCCCACTCCTCAAAACATGTGAAAGGGGACATTAAATGGTGCTTCCAGGAGACTGAGTTCAGGGGTAAAGTTAGACTTGGAAACTACTAGGTGTCAAAACCAAATAAGATTTTTGTTTCTTCATATATACTCTGTTTACTTATAGCAGGGCTTATCAGGGTCTTTAATACATTCATGGCATTCAATTAATTTAACCTCAGAAATCTCACAAAACCCTAGGTAGGGAAACAACAAGGACTCTAGCATATTCAATGTTATAGTATTTTAATATTTATTACTTCTTGCAGTTATGACCACTCTCATGTGAGGGAAGGATTGCTACTAGGACCTTCCCCACTTAATGGATGAGGGAAGCTAAGGTACAGGGGGTTAAGTCACTTACCCAGAAGCACAGAACTCACACTCAGGTCTTCAGCCATGAAATCTAGGATTTTTTTCCCAATGTCCTGTGCACTGGGTTAGTGGAAAATTAAGGGGTCTTATTCAGGAAAGGGCACTTTCTATTTTGTTCTTCTCTCCAAATTACTTTGCACTTTTTTCCCCCTCCCAGACCCAGCTAGAACCTTGCAAACAAAAATGTGCCAGTTTCAACACCCCAGATGTGGAATCTGTGGATGAATAGGTTTGCCACCTGCCTGCTCTCCACCCTTCACCACTGACTATGGATCCCATGCTTTCTTGATTGTCAATTAATATTTAACTTAAAAACAAAACCAACACACACACACACACACACACACACACACACACACATACACACACACACACACTAACAAAAAAACAAGAGCATGGAAAGTGCATGATGACTTCAGTGTTCACATTTCGGTGACCATTGTGACACCTCGGAACAGAGGAAAGTTGGGAATGAAGGGACCCTTCTCAGTGACCAACCCAAGCCTCACACCCTCCATTCCTGTGAGGCTGGCAGTCTCCTCCACTCCAAATCCAGTCCAGTGAGAGTCAGATATGACCAAGAAACACAGTCCTTTTGGAACGTACCAGTGAGCAGCACCCAGGATCAAGCATGAGTTTCTGAAAGTATGTTGACAAGACACCAGCCACTTTGCGATAATGTGTGATGATGGATTGTCTCCTCCCCAGGTCTCTAACCATGGTGGCCTCCATGTTTCTGGCAGCCACACCACACAATGGAGTTCCCAATTTTTTTATTATAAAATTTTTTAGCATTTATTTTTGAGAGGTAGAAACAGAGTGTAAGAGGGGAGGGGCAGAGAGAGAAGAGGACACAGAATCCGAAGCAGGCTCCAGGCTCCGAGCTGTCAGCACAGAGCCTGATGTGGGACCCGAACCCACAATCCTCGATTGAGATCATGACCTGAGCCGAAATCAGGGGCTTAACCGACTGAGCCACCCAGGCGCCCCTGGGGTTCCCAATTTTTTGTCTCCTATGTACACGTATACCTCTGGCTGGTAGGCCTGAGTCAGAAGCATCATAACATGGCAGTCTCTCTGGACCTAGATTCCACATTTCTTTTTTATAGATTTCTATTTCCTTTTATTCTTGTATTTGTATGAGTGCGTGTGCATTGTGTATACATGAGTGTGCATATATGTGTGCAAGTGTGTGCGTGTGCCCCCACTGAGCGCACTGACGAGAAGGAGAGACGTTTACTAGTTCCTTAGTGCCACATCGTAGACTCGTGTTCTCTCTACATAAACACATTTCTGCAAATGACAAATGCAGTCATTAATTATTCAAGACCACAGCTATCCTGGCATTCACCACTGGGAAGCCCTTGTAGAAGAAAGTAACAGACTTGCACAGGGGAAGCAGGACCCAGGGATGTTCCCAAACACCCCCCACAATCTTATCTTCCGTTTCTACATCAAAGGAAACCACTGAGCGCTAACATTACAGACTAGTGCTCGATAGCACCATGGTTTAGATGCCCCTTGTGATGAAGAGCTGGCCACCTCGGGAGAGTTCCCCACTACTGTTTCAGGTTCTCTGTAACAGCTTCTGTTGGTTCTCAGTGGCTCTGTAGAGCTTTAAGGAGCTAACCTGTCCCTTCTACCTAATAGCATTTCCTATCTTTCCTCGGCCCCCGGCAGGAAGAAAAAAATTAAGTTTTAGAACATTAATAAACAATACCACTTTTCCTTTACAACGATCAGAGCTTATTAAGAAATAAGATTCAAGAAACACAGCAGTGAAACTAAAACCTCCCCGATTTGTTACTGACAAAGCTCATGTGGAAGGTAAACCAGGTCAGCAGTCATTAAGGGCTTTATTTTACCTCACCTCTGAATTAAATTTACCCACCCGTTGTATGCAGCACTGGGTCACTGAGTGCTCCCCATGTCCTGACCCCAATCTGGGCAGAGACTGCCTCTGTAAACTATCCACTGGGAAAAGGCAGACGTGTAGGTCCTGTGGACAGGGGCCGGCTCTACAAAGAGGTAGCTCAGAAGGGGACGAGATGAGCGAAGCCGGTGTTTTCCTCTCAAACAGCAACCATGTAAGTGAATACTTATCCTCTGGGGAAGAGGGAAAGTTAAACCAGAGAGAAACAGTAAGTCTCTTTCCCCTTTTTTTTGCAGTGGGATAAGATTTCCCTCCCTCGGCAGATACTTGAGTTGTAGAGAAGAGGAACATTCCTCCCCCTCCCTAGCGATTGCTATCTCTTGTGCGGCTGGCCTCATTAACTCATAATCCTGGTTGACCTTCTCTGGAAGTCATTTGTGCTTCAAATTTCCCTTTTGCTTGTGAGCCTGAGAATAGATAAAACTATGATGTCTAGGCAGAGCAGGGTCCAGTTGAGGAAACTGAGGTCCAGAGTGATTAAGTGGCTCCTTCGGGATCACGCATCCGCACACCAGACCCCTGCCTCCTCCCCATCAGGGTTCTTTTTTTGCCACAGCACCTCTCGCTGCCATGCTGGCTCCCCAGGTGAGGACCGTTAGCAGGGCAGACTATTGTTACAGTATTATCTGTCAAATGAAATAATGATTCTAAGATTCTGGCAGCCTGAGCCAGATGAAAACTGGCAGCCCCAGGAGGAGAGAGTATTTGACTCAGCACAGCCCCTTAATCCATCCTGTCTTCTACTTCCTCCTTGCACGGCACAGGGGGAGAGTGGTAACCTGTCTCTATTGCCTTGGCAAACAAGCAGATGTTGAAAGCAAGCTGAGAACTGACGACCGGAAAAGCAAAATGGGGGAGGAATCTGTATTCTAAAGGAAGATTTTGATTTGATCAAAGGGGAGGAAAATGAGAACAAAGGGATAAAAATGAGACAAAATGGTTTAGAGAGGGGGAAAGTTTCACTGTGCCAGAGCCCGGGAATAAGAAAATAGGGAAAGGTGATCATCCCTCATTAATGGAATCCCATGCCTTGCACACCCTTGGCGGGTGACATCCATGAGAATCTTGTTCAATTGGCCTGGTTTTGCAGCCAATCGGAAGTGAAGCGCTCAACGTGATCTATTTTAAATGTATTGCAGCTGAATTATTTAATTCGAAATTTAGCTGGTGCCACAGGCACTGGAGCGGGAGCAAGAAGAATGAGCAAAATTATTTCATTGGAAAACGGTTTAATTTTTAATTATGAGAGGGAGCACTTTGGGGGAATGAGGTGATTGGTCCATGAAAGCTCTGTCTCCTGGATTCATGTGGAGTCATGACAAGCACTTCAGCGTGTTTAATTACCCTGTCCTGGTGTCTGTCCACTGATTCTGGGAACTAACAGGGAGAAGAGGCACAAACAGCAGAATTATAATAATAACAATGATAATTGCAACTCATGTTTGTGTGGAGGAAACTTCCATTGATTTGCTTGTTATAGATACCATAAGGTAACCTTGAAGTCTTTTTGTCTTTTTGTATGAAAAGAGGAAAGGATACAAAGCCCTGTGCAATAGTAGAAAGCACGCTTGGGCTGGGAATGAAGAATACAGTATCCTATCCTTATTATTGCCACGGTAACTATAATCATGCAACCTTGAACAGGTCACTTTACCTCCCTATGTGTCTGGGGACTTTTGTGATCCCTTTCAACGTTAAAATGTGCCTCTCCTATGTGACTCTAAACCAGAATCTGTTCTCTGTAGATGAGGCTCTTTGGGAATCCAATCCATTCTACTAAATATCATTCTTATAATGCATCATTTAATAACTCTTTACTAAGCAGTACGTGGTCCATATGACTTCTCAGAGTCAGGCAGACTTGGATTTGAATTCAAGTTATGATAGTTCCTAGCCTGGTACTCCTGAGCATGTTAGTTGATTTCTCTGAGCCAAAATCTTCCCAAAATAGGGAGAATGGTAGTGTAGCTGACTCTTGAACAATGCAGGGGTGTGGGGTGTCAACACTCCATGCAGTTGAAAATCCACATGTAACTTTCGAGTCCCCCAAATTCAACCACTAATAGTCTTCTGTGACCAGAAGCGTTACTAATAACATAAACAGTCAATGAATACCAATTTTGTATGTTCTATGAATTATATACTGTATTCTAATAATAAAATAGAGAAAAAAGTTATTAAGGAAATCATAAGGAAGAGAAAATATGTTTTTAGTACTGTACCGTATTTATTTTAAAAATTCATACAATCAACAAACTAAAAGACAACCTACTGAATGGGAGATGACATTTGCAAGTGACATATCCAATAAAGGTTCAGTATCTGAAAGGTATAAGGAACTTATACAACTCAACACCAAATCATCATCATCATCATCTAGTTAAAAAGCAGGCAGAAGACAAGAATGGACATTTCTCCAAAGAAGACATACAGTTGGACAACAGACACGTGAAAAGATGGTTAACATTACCAGTCATTAGGGAAATGCAAATCAAAGCCATAATGAGATATCACCTCACACCTGTCAGAATGACGAAAATCAAAAACACAAGAAATAGCAAGTGTTGGTGAGGATGTGGAGTAAAAGGAGCCCTTGTGCACTGTTGGTAGGAATGCAAACCGGTGCAGCCACCGTGTAAAACAGTATAGAGGTTCCTTAAAAAGTTAAAGATAGATTACCATATGAACCAATATTTCCACTACTGGGTATTTATGTAAAGGCTACAACACATTGATATATGCACTGCTGTGTTTATTGCAGCATTATCTACAATAGCCAAATTATGGAAGCAGCTCAAGTGTCCATCAATAGATGAATGATAAATAAATGGTATGCACACACAAACACACACACACATATGCACACACAGTGGAATATTACTCAGCCATTAAACAGAATGAAATCTTGCTATTTGCAACAACATGGATGGATCTAGAGGACATAATACTAAGTGAAATAAATAAGAGAAAGACAAATGCCTTATGATTTTACTTAGATGTGGAATTTAAGAAATAAAACAAATAAGGGGCACCTGGGTGGCTCAGTCAGTTAAGGATCTGACTTTGGCTCAGGTCATGATCTCACAGTTCAGTTCGTGGGTTCGGGCCCTGTGTTGGGCTCTGTGCTGACAGCTCAGAGCCTGGAGCCTGCTTCATTTCTGTATCTCCCTCTCTCTGCCCCTCCCCAACTCGCACTCTGTCTCTCTCACTTAAAAATAAACATGAAAAAACAAGTTTAAAGAAAAAGAAAAAGAAATAAAACAAAGAAACAAAGAAAAGAAAAGAGCCAAGACTCTTAACATAGACAACAAATTGATGGCTACCAGAGGGGAGATGGGTGGAAGGATGGGCGAAATAGGTGAGGGGGATGAAGAGTACACTAGTCTACTTACCATGGGGCACCTGGCTGGCTCAGTCAGATAAGCATCCAGCTCTTGATTTCAGCTCAAATCATGATCCCAGGGCCATGGGATCAAGCCCTGCATTGGGCTCCATGCTGACCGTAGAGTATGCTTAAGATTCTCTCTCTCTCTCTCTCTGCCCCTCCTGTTTGTGTGCACACACATGCATGCTTGCTCTCTCTAAAAATATATATATATATTATATATATTATATATATAATATATATATATTATATGTAATATATGTATATTATAAAAATATATATTAATATAAAAATTTTATAAGAAATATATATATTCTTATTATGAAGAGCACTGAGTAATGTATAGGACTGATGAGTCACTATATTATACACCTTAAACTAATACAATATTGTATTTTAATTATTCTGGAATTAAACATGTGTTTAAAATATTTATAAGTGGATGTGTGCAATTCAAACTCCTGTTGTTTAAGGGTCAATTGTACTTGCTTCAAGGTTTGTGGTAAAAATTAAATGATGTTGTCCTTGTAAAGTACTTAAAAGTGAAGTTCAGTAAATACTAGTTTCATTTGTCATTGGCATCATCATCCCCATCACCATCATCACCATCACCATTATCATCATCATCATCGGTAATATCATCACCATCACCATCATCATCCCCATCACCATTATCATCATCGTCACCATCATCATCAGTAATATCATCACCATCATCACCATCATCATCCCCATCACCATTATCATCATCATCGCCATCACCATCATTGTCATCATCATCAGTAATATCACCATCATCATCATCACCATCCCCATCACCATCATCACCATCACCATTATCATCATCATCGCCATGGCCATCATCACCATCATCAGTAATATCATCACCATCACCATCATCATCACCATCACCATCATCATCACCATTACCATCATCACCATCGTCACCATCATCATCAGTAATATCATCACCATCACCATTATCATCATCATCGCCATCACCATCATCACCATCACCATTATCATCATCATCGCCATCACCATCATCACCATCATCAGTAATATCATCACCATCACCATCATCATCACCATCACCATCATCGCCATCACCATCACCATCACCACCATCATCACTATCACCATTATAACATGCTAGGTTCTCTCATAGACATTGGGAAAATGGAGCTGAATAAGATGTAGTTCCTATTACCAAAGGGATATTAATAGTCTAAGGAAAATAGACACAAACTGTAAATGTTGTCATTCAGGTTTGAACAAGGGACTCTAAGACTATAGAAGAAGAATGGGAAACTGTGGCCCATGGAGATCACATGACTTGCCCAAGAACATCCAATGTGTTATGCATAGTGCTGGAACAAGAAGCCCAGCATTCTGTCCTCATTGAAAATAAACACAACCTCCCCCCCCCAAAAAAAAACCTTTATAAGAAGATATTTCAAGAAACTAAATGAAATTAACGTCCTGAGTCTAACCTCTGCAAATTGTCCAATAGTCTCTTCTATTTTCCCATACCTCGGGGACTATCAAACAAAGATTTTTACTATTTTCTATTCACAACTCAGTTTTAAATCAGTAACAAATGGTGCAAAACATGGTACATTTATATACATATGTGTAATCTCGTGTGAATGTGTAAATACAAATATTCAGAAATGTGTGTCTGTAAGCACATGTAGCTGTGTATAGCGATGCATACTTGATCCCTATGCACAAACATTAGTCTGTTTGTGGATAGCCCATGTGCACATCCATATGTGACCATGCATATATTTATACACAGGCATGCATGTGTTCAAACATACATCCACACAGATACATATGCACAGAGGGTGTTTTGACAACACTGTGAACAGCTCCAGCAGCAAACACCGTGGAGATTCCTATAATTTAATTCAGCAATTGTCAGTAAACTTTGATTCTTGTTCGGGAGGAGCTGGGATCTCCAGCTGCACTGGAGCCTTAGCTCTCAATCATCTTAAGTCAATTAAAACAATGCTTTAAAGCATCAGGCTTCTGCCTTAACTGCACATCTAAAATATAGAGTTTGTACTTCGTCCCAAGTAAATCAGAGAATCCTAGATCAAGAATAGAACTTGACAATGGGTCTCAAGTGCTATAACAACTGCAGGAGCATGCTTGAGATGCCCATCATTCATTCTCAGTCCCAGAGACTCTAAGTCCAGACCCAGGGGTCTATGTTTTACAAGCCTCATCGGGGGCTTAGATGTGGTGGTTTGTGGAATATCTTTTGAGAAGGACTGCATTGGAGATGATCTAAGCCTCCTTATTTTGCAAATGTAGATAGAGATCCCAGATGGTGATGTGAGTTTCCAAAGTTCTGCTGTTGTTAATGGCAAGATGGGATTTGCAACACAGACCTTGTGCCCATTTCTCAGCAGGTTTGTGTATGGTGTTATTATTTTACCTGTGCAAGTCCCTCATCTTCCAACAGGGTTTTAAACTTCCCAGGGTAACCTCTTTCTCCTCATTCTCTCTTTCTATTTCTCCCTCTCTCGTTTCTATCCCTATCTCTATCTCTATCTCATCTCTATCTCCAGTATTTGAATACACATGGTAAACCAAATGAAGAGAGCAAAACGTGGAGAAATGCATAAGAAAAATAGCTTGGTGGAAAAGGGGGTGGCCTGCGTCTGGAAGAGAGTGAATAGTTACTGAGTTTCTATTTTGTGACAGGCAGTTTGTTAGAGCTTTCTATCAGCTAGAACTACGATTGCCTGCAAGTAACCGAAAGCCTAACCAGAGGGCTAAAACTAATAGAAATGTATTTTCGTTGGTCAAATATGGATCCAGAGTAAGGGCTTGACAGTATGGAGACTGGTAGCTGTATGTTAATAGTTCTGTTTGCCATTTCCTTGTCACCTCCTAGTCACAAGATGGTTGCTGCAGCTCCACCCATTGCATTTGAAATCAAGGCAAGAAGAAGGCTGGCTAGACATACCAGTTTCATTTTTCCTTTTTATTGAGGAACAAAAGTTTTCCTAGAAAATTTCATGAGGCTTTAGATTATGTATAACCGGGGAAATATTTAGCTGGAAGATTGTTCTGAGAAGTAAAATGGCTTATTTGTTGTTAGCAAAGACGAAGAAGGATCGGCTTTGGGATATTTTGCATCTTCACACTTATATCATGATGGAGAAGGGAAGGAATAATCCATGTGATATAAAGACAAAACAGTCGGCCCTTCTTTGCCAATGTTTTGTAGGTGATGATGGGAAAATTGTGTTTTCATGCAGCAGGCAGCATTCCAAATTTCCTTTACATACCAAGAACTGAACAAATTTCCTTTACATACCAAGAACTAGGTGCTGTAAATATAAGATAGAAATAGACATGATTCAAGCAATGGTTACACTTAAGGACCAACCATGGGAGCAACATTGAAATTCAATATAACATGTGCTACAGTGGAAACAAAGTGTTCTATTTTTGCATGCCATTTGCATGCCCCTCTAAGCCTTGATTTGCTCTCCCTATGTCTTAGGACAAAGAACTAAACCCCACAAAGTTCAATATGATCAATCGGACCACCTTACCAGACTCATCCCTTCTCATTCTGGGCACACATCCATCACAAGCTTTCTGTCATTACTGTAATGGGCCAAGCTTCTTCGTACCTCAGGCCCCTTGCACATGCCATTCCCTCTGTTTAGAATTATGTTTTACCCACCTCAACACACTTCACCTTTCAATCTCTATTCATTCAATCTCAGCCCTCATATGATATCTAGCCCCTTTGACTAGACCATATCCCACCCTTCTAACACTCATAGTGCCCGTCACATTTTGCTAGTATATGCTTGTGTGACAATTTGATTGATATATATTTCTTGCCCTATATTTTAGACTCTGTGAGGGAAGGGGCTATGTGTACTTGGATAACCATTTCACCTCCAGCACCTAGCACATAGTAGGTACTCAGTAAACATCTCTTAAATTGATGGACACATGAATGAGTAGAATGAAGCCTCAAGTTCTGTTTAGGCTCCATGAAGTCTATAGCATTTGAACTTGTCCTCCTCGATCCTTTATTTTACCACCTCTTAAATAGATAGGACACAGTGATGATCGCTCAGGGGTTTCCCAGCTTTATTTTTTACTGAGACCTACTCCTGAGCTCTGACTCCAACGCTGCCTTTCTATGTGACCCTGGGCAACACGCTTAACCACTCTCAGTCTCAGTCCCCTTCTCTGTGAAACCAGTAGAGATGATCTCTAAGGTTCCTTCCACACCTGAAACATCAGTGAGTTTTTGAAACTCCAGAAGGAACATGAAAACCACAGGATGAGAGCCGGAGGGATTCTGCTGAGTTGTGGGTTTTGCAGGTGTATCTCAGCAGGTTCCCGGGAGCCATTCTTGAAGGGACTCAGCGTGTTACCTGGACTAATTTATAAAGGAAATGAAAAGGAAATGGACTCGTTATAATGAACACCATTAATTCACCACTCCAGACTTCACTGTTTGAACAGCGAGTATCAAGCCATTCAATTGTCATCTGTCGATTGAATTCTGCTATTTTGCCTGTTGGAAATGACCGGCCAACACAACAGCGTGCAGACAACGACATGACTACTAATTAGCATATATATTGTTTGTCCTGGTATAAATTTATGGCAAACAGAAATATTTTACACTCCAGTAAAGTTAATAAATGAAGCTTTGGGCTATAAAAATTTCATGTTCCTTTGTGCAAAGGTCAATTATAAATAGTTAAGCACATATTCATTCAAAAGTGTGAGGCCTCGCAGCCAGGAGAATGAAATATATTCTGGTCAATTTACACTCTGGCTGGACTTGCCTCTCATTTTATAGCTTTGATGACATCCCTCTTTGCTGGTCCACACTGGCTGGTTCCTAAAGAACTCCTCTGGCTAGAGAGACTGGATGGAATGAGTATGTACGTGTTCCCAGGTCTGGTTTGACACCCACAGTGTATTCAACAAATGTTGGTTTAAACTGAAGGGGACAGCCCACGTGAGAGAAGGAGGAAGGGGTCCAGAGCAACTCCCAAAACCCTTTGCTCATGGCAAGAACACTGGATAGATAGGGGTTCTGGTCCCAGTTCTGCTATGAATCCACTAAGACACCTTGGCAAAGTGACTTTCTCCTCTCCAGGTCTTTTTTTTTTTTTTTTCCTCTCCAAATGAAAAGAATGGATTGTATCAGTATTCCAGTAATCTATGGCTCCATATAAATTACCCAAAGGTAGGTTGGTTTGTTGTTTTTAAAACATTAATCATTTTCGTACATCTCGTGCTTTTGTGGTGAGGAAATTAGACTGGGCTCCACAGCAGATAAGAGAGTTTTCCAAGGGGCAGCAGGTGGATGCTGACAGTTTCTTCCAATCTGCACCCAGAAAACTGGTATGGCACCATTTCTGCCACATTCTACTGCAGAAAGCGAGCGTAGGGACTACCCACATTCAAGTAGAGACAACATAGACCCTGCTTCTTGATGAGAGCGAGATCGAAGATCTTTCAGCCACCTTTAAGCTGCCACTATCTATGCTTTTGATTTTGCTCCATATTGAGAAGTGTTACACGGAAAAGGATTTGGTGGATAAGTAAATTGAGGAAGTTGAACCATTGTTTTTAAACAACCAGACACCTCAGAGTCTTTTACTTATCCTTCACTCTCTCAACACTTACTGTTGACTTGTGAGGCTACAAAAAAATGTAGCAGTGAACAAAATGGAACTTACCTTCTAGAGAGGAGGCGGAGTTAGGCAATAATAAACGCATAATGTCTGGTCCTGGTAGGTATGTATTAGGAAAGCAAGCTGCAGTGACAAAATTAACATTTCAGACGGGGCAATTAGATGGGCTGAGGAAAGCATATGTCAGGAGGTAGCTGAATAGTTAGAATGGAAGCCATACAGAGAATCTGCACCGTACCAACAGCAGGGTCCGAGGCCCTCGGGGTGGGTGGGTTATTGGCCGAAATGGCTGGGATGGAGTGAAAGAGAACTTAAGAGCATAGTGTTGAGTCAGAGAAGTAGGCGGGGCCTTGGGGAGCCAGGAAAGAGTTAGGAATTTATGGAAAGGGTAATGGAAAACAACTGGAGGTTCCTGGGTAGAGGAAGGATACAGTGTGACTTTCAAAAGAGCTCTCTGCCTGCTCTATAGAGAATAAACAATGAGGAGTAAACACGTAGAGGACTGGTTAAGAAGTCATTGCAGTATTCCAAGTGAGAGATGATAACGTTGGCACGACCAGTGATGGAGATGAGACTAGGAAGTAGGCGCACTCTCTCCTCAGATGAGTATATTTTAAAGATGGCTCCCAGGCCCTTGAGAAAGACATTTCTGGGTTATAAAACTTGCAACAGTCTGGGAGAAGATTTACATCTCAAAGGGACAGAGAAAGAATTTAAGACTGGAAGTTTTCTGAAGCAAACGCTCTACGAAAAGGCAGGTCGTGTTCAGGAAGAAACCTGTCGAAGGCTTAGTTAGACTAGGGGCAGTGTTAAGACTGCCTGCTCACTCTGTCATCTGATGCTTCCAGGTTCGGAAACTTTGGCACTTGAGATGGAATCTCAGCAGCCTGGGGCTGTTCTGCCACAGACTGCAAGACCCTGCACAATTACACTAAATTATCTTTGTCTCCACTTGTTAATTCTTCTACCTCAAAGCCTTTGCATGCTTCTTCTTCTTCTTTTTTTTTTTTTTTTTTTGTTTGTTTCCAGAAAGGATCTTCTACCAAATCTTGGGGTGTCTGACCTCCTTATTTCCTGCCAGTCTTCAGTCTTAGTGAGGCCTACCCTGACCACTGTATTTAAAGCAGCAACTGTCCCTCTGCTGTCCTCTCTCCCCTTTATCCCTTATGTACTATTTCATTTATTTATTACATTTCTCGTTTATGATCTATCTCCTTCTGCTGGAATGGCAGCTTTATGGGCCCTATAATGTAGCCCGTCATAGAATTACTTATGATAAGAAGAAATTTAAAATTAAAAACACTGTAAGGACAACATTAGAGGAAGCGTCAAGGAAGCTGATGCCTCTACTCAGAGGAATAGTATGCAGTCACTTAAATTATGTTTATAGAGAGAATCTATCAGGAAAGCATGCGTATAGAGAGGATAGTTTAAAAGGTTCACGTAAGTGCTATCTTATAAACACCAAAATTTAAAAAAATAACTATGAATAGAAAAAAACATTGGGAGGAAATGTGTCATGGCATTCATAGAGATTATCTTTAGGTGATATTATATCTATACTTATATATGTATATTTATATCTAGATAAAAAGATGCCTATCTATATTTATGTAGATATATAATGTTTTATTCTTTTCTTAACTTTAATGTTTTTTTCATTTTTAATATTTTTTTAATTTATTTTTGGGAGGGAGACAGAACATGAGTGGGGGAGGGGCCGAGAGAGGAAGACACAGAATCTGAAGCAGGCTCCAGGCTCTGAGCTGTCAACATGGAGGCCGACGTGGGGCTCAAACTGGTGAACCACGAGATCGTGACCTGAGCTGAAGTCAGACACTTAACTGACTGACACCCAAGCGCCCCTAATGATTTGCAACTTTTAAATAATGAGCAGGTTTGTTTTTAGTATGGAAACGTAAAATATTTAAAAAATTAAAGACTCTATAAGACTCTTAAGATTATAAACTTCTGGTCCCAAATTTGGGACACATCCATGTCATCCAAACTGCCTTGGTGCTTATAATGGGCCGTGTCTTAAAATTTTTTAACTGATTTATTTATTTTGAGAGACAGAGAGACCCCAAGCAGGGGAGGAGCAGAGAGAGGGAGAGAGAGAGAGAGAAAACCAAGCAGGCTCCATGCTATCAGCATGGAGCCCGATACGGGGCTCGAACTCAAGGACTGTGAGATCATGACCTGAGCCAAAACCAAGGTCGAATGGCTAACCTACCGAGCCACCAGGCGCCCCTAATGGGCCACGTCTTGATGTGTATGAGGTATTGAGAACAGAGAAAGCTGAAGCCTATCTTTTGAAAAACTCCCATGGAGCAGTTTGGGGACAGACGCATGCCCACAGGGTGCTTTGGGGACCCCGCATACCACAGAGAGGAGCTGGGTACGCAATGCAGCAGGTATTATCAATATTAGCCCAGTAACTAGGCAACTAAAAGATTTGTAAAGAAAGCACAGCATCACGCGATATGCAGGGATGTGTTTTAAGGAGACACGGTGGGGATTAACAGCCCTGTGATTCATGGAAACAGCAATTTGTCACCGGCGCTATCTGCAGCCGGTAGGGGACAAAGGTAAAGACAATGCAGAACTGTGCCAAGGAGCTGAGTGATAAGCACAGACGGGCAGAGCACCAGCATGACTTTGCTTTAATTATTCTGAGCCTTCCTCTAAGCAAAGTCTGGGGGCATTGTTGTCCCACTTTTCTTTGTTTTCCTGTTTGTTTTTAAACACTGAAGTCAGTTTTTCTAGGCTGTCTCCTTGGACCAAAGGGAAGACTCTTGTTTTATTGCATACCGACTAGGTCCAGCCATTAGCTACAGTGGTATCTTTTAAACCTCTCCGTTAGCAGCAGCATGGGCATTATTATTATTCTTATTTCAGACATAAGTAAATTAAGACTTACCAGAGGTGATGGTGCAGTTTTGTTACAAGATTATACATTAGTAGCTGTAGGCTCTTTGTATACAATTCCTGTCTACCCAGCCTTCCTTAATGTCGGCATCTACATTGCCAATTAAGTTATACTTGTGTATCGAGTGTTTCCTCTGGAGCTGGGTTCAGAGAGACCTCCAAACCTGTTGCTCAGAGTTGGAGAATTACAGACGATTGCAAAAGGAACCACAGCATTTGGTGTTGGGTCTGTCAGTGGTCCAGGCTGCACACTGATGTGACAAGTTCACAGGCTTCTCAGCGTTCGATTTTCTAGCAAAATGGAAAATGCAATTACAGTATTCCGTAAAATATCGTTGTTGGTTCAAATATAATTAAGCATCTTATTAAATCACTGTTTTACCAAGTGGGATGCAGAGACTCTCCAGGGCTTCCTTAGAGAAAAACAGAGGCTGCTCTGAAAGGGGGGGGGGGCAGGGCAGTACATCTCCAGGGAGTTATAGTTAATAACCAGAGTTCTTAGGAGAAAGTGCTGCAAGGCGACTCCCTTATAGGGCAGACTCTCTTATTAAGAGTTTAATGGTAAAGTTGACTGAAGCTGACTCTTTCCATTACAATAGCTTTGGAATTTATTTCCTGGGGATCCACTTTCACTGCTTGACATTAAGGGAGTTGGCTGCAGGGAGAAGATCCAGGAGGTGAAACACCACTTGGGGAGATACTTACCTTGTCAAGGAGAATAAAAGAAGCCTCCATTAGAAAGAACCATAAGGACTGAGCATTTACTGTGCACCTACTATGCTCCAGGCACTGGGTAAGGATATTGTCCATTTTATTTAGAGAGAAAGAAGATGAGCAATTAATGTCCACAAACAGACTCACATGTCCCTGAGCTTCTTTTCTGTGCCAGGCACTGTGCAAAGGTACTGATCAGGCAGTTTCTCACTGATGGCCACGACAGCCTGAAGAGGCATTTAGCAGGTGAGGAACCAGATCACAAAGAGATTAACAAAGTGCCTGTGCCACATGACTAGTAAATAGGAGATATGCTATTGATTTCCAGAATCTTCATCTTTGGCCACTGTTTTTAATTGGCAGCTAAGAAAACTAAAGCTCAGACACTAAAGAACTTATTCTACACTAGAAAACACCTCATGCAACATTACAAGTTTAAGGGAAGACGAACCTCATTTCAAAACCTAGTGCTGTTCTAGGATTGTAGGCAATTTCCTTTGCCTTTCTGAGGCTGTGGCCCACGTTACTGACACAACAGTAGTCGTTAGAATCATGCAAAGGACTTGCTGAAAAGTCCAGATGGCTTGGTTCTACCCCCAGGGTTGTTGATTCAGTGTGTCTGGGTGGGCCAGAGCACTTGCATTTCTAGCAAGTTCCCGTATGACACCGATACTGCAGACTGGGGACTCCACCTGGACAAACCCCACTCTGCCATACTCAGAATTCAAACTCTGGTTGTCCCTGGACTTAAAGACAGACTTGGCTGTAGCATCCGGGACATTGATGTTGGAGACTTGGTCTGATCCTTCCTTCTTCATTGCCTGGTTGTGTGGTCTTAGGCAAACTTACTAGTTCTTCTGAGCCTCATACTGCTTCCTTTGTCACCACCCTGCTGATGAGGATTATAGGGAGTGTTGTATTGGAAAGTATCTAGCCTATGATCTAACCAAAATATTCAATAGATACCGATTGTCAACATTAGAAAATTATCAAGATTATTTCCATGGTGCATGGCTTCAGACTTTCTTTACTTTTTTATTCACTAAATATACCAAGCGCTGCAACATTTCTTGCAATATTTTCATTTCTTCAGTCTCTGCATTCCTAGTTACCAAAATATGCTGTAGGTCCACTGTAAACCATACAGAGCAAACCCTGCACCTACACCTCCCATCATTATTGCTGGAGAAATATTACATATGTAGTTTTAGTTCAGAAGTCATGATTCACAGAATCCCCTAGAAGACAAGGTTCTAAGTGTTTTTGAATCTTAAGTTTCTGTAACCATCAAGGACCAGGAATCACCAGGGAGGAAGCCCAGAGATAAAAGTCAAGTTGGAAGACGGGTAAGTCCTTAATGCCAGAGGGACTGTGTCTCAAATTGAGAAGCTTCTCACCCTCTTCCATTAAGAAGGCATTGCTAGTGAATCTACATTAATAACTGTTGACCAAACCAGTTAGAAACTCTATTGGATTAAAAAAATATCCTTTAGTAGTTAAGATAAAACCTTACCTCTCCCAGCCCGCTCAACCCCAAGCAGAAGCCACTAAATACTACATTCTTTCTGTCTCATCTTTTGTTCAAGTTGAAAATCAGTCCATCTGGTTCACCTTGAATCTTGAGCTGCATATTTTTAGCAGCATAAGAACCTATGTTGCCAGCATTGCTGGGGAAAAGGCAGAGCCCATGGTGTTCTCTAGCCAGGAGGAGGGCAGGAGGCTCAGAGGAGCTGAGTGCCTGAAGCTTGGATGGTTCACCAGCCTTGATTCTTAACTAAGGAGCATGCTGGCTGGTGCCATGACCGGAGGACCGTGGGCCAGGAGTAAGAATTTCCAAACAGGAACTCTGATCTCAGGCCACCAATTCTTTAATGATCAAGATCAGTGTGGGAAGAAGTTTCAGAGTAATAAAGAGGGCTCTCATGTACTATTATTGTAATTAATACCAAGCAGTATCTATTAAGGAATGGACATGTCATGTAGTAGGAATTATAATAGTTAACACTCATATATGCTTGCTGTGTGCCGCTCACTGTTCTAAGTGTTCTACCTTTGTTGGCTCATTTTATTATCATAACATTTCATAGATGAGAAAAACAAAAAACAAGGAACTGAAAGGTTGATGAACTACCAGGTGCTGTGTCATTAATTATCCTGCGATTTCGAGGGAAGGGTATTCTTGAAACCCTAATTTAGCAGATGAAAAAAAATGAAGGTGACTTCCCTGAGATCACACAGCTTGCTTGAGACAGAGCTGATAGATTCTGAGCCCACAGAGTAGAAATCTTTGCTAGATTAGTCTGAAGGTTTCCCAGAGGGGATGAGGCTTGATAGAGCTTTGAAAGATGGAACAAACCATATTGAAGAGTGTATCTTGTTAAGATTCAGGAAGCCCAAGTTTGGAGGAAGGTTTTCAGGATGGCCCACAGTCCCTGTGCTGGTTAGATGTCCACGGTTATCAGAAAGGCCAGGTGTTAAAATGGATAGAAACTCTGTCTGGAATACCCTTCCTCTGACAGATCCACATAACAAACTCCTGTCATCTCCCGAGCCTTCCCATCAAGGGTCATCACTCTCAGAGGCCATATCTTGCTCTCCTTCAGTCTTTGGGGAAGATTTTTTCTCTTTTTCATTTGCCCCCATGCTTTCTTTACTTACTGCCCTGCAGATCCTTAGCAGGAAGCCCTATCTTCTTCACTAAAGTGAGGAGAGCGGAGTCTTGCCTCATTGGTGTCCTCAACCCTGTCGCTAGCAGGGACAGTCACACAACCAACACTCGGTAAGTGTTTAATTAATTGTATGAGTGGACTTTTCTCACCCAGGCGACATTTGCCTCTCCTGATGTAAAAGATGGCTGGACCACTAATTGCACAAACATTTATTGGGGTGCTTTGAGCAGGATGCTGTAGCAAATGTGGGGGATACACGTGTGCACATGACAGAATAGATATAATTTAAGAGAGGACACAGCCAACGAGCAACTTATGTTTTTTATCCATTTGCAGCCCCCCAAAATTCATATGTTAAAATACGAACCCTCAAGGTGATGGTAGTAGGAGGTGGGGGCCTTTGGGAGGTGATTAAGACAGGAAGACAGAGCCCTCATGAGTGAGACCCATGCTCTTATAAAATAGGACTGACAGAGTTTCCTTGTCTTCCTGCCATGTGAAGTGACATTAGAAATAACAGCCATCTAGGGAGCAGGTTGTCACCAGACACCAAATCTGTGAATGCCATAACCTTGGATTTTCCAGCCTCCAGCATTGTGATGAATAAATAAATAAATTAATTAATTTATAAACCACCCAGTGTTTTAGTTACAGCAGTCCGAATAGACTAAGACATCCATATATCCACTGAATCATTCATCAAAAATCATAAGCATTTATTCTATGGCATGGACCGTGCAAGGTACTGAAGATAATCTTCAACAAGATCTAATCCCTGCCCTTAAAATGCTTACACCCTAGCCAAATCCCCAATTATAATCAATGAACATAGCCCTGGGATTTTAGCTACAAATATAGAACTAGCAATTGAAGCAATCTTGCCTGTTATGGCTGCAGCCTGGCTTGCAGAATTTCCTCACAGCTCCCTCTCTCCTCCTGGGAAAAGAGGACCGTGGTTCCCAGGACACCACGCAGCAGTGACATTTCCTCTGGCTATTAATCGGCACCTTGCCGATGAATCTGCAGCAGCACCGTGGGGACAGGGGTGTGGAGGAGGCCTCAGATGCTATTTACTGTCTCTCCAGAGAAAGTCTCTGACCTCAATTTCATTTCTTGTTTTTATTGACCCATTTCATGCTAGTGGAGTGAATTTCAAAGCCCTTTAGGGACAAATCAGCTTCCCTTGTCCTTGTTAAGTGGACATACTCCATGCAGTCATGGCTGGACACAGCCTTATCATTGGAAAGATAAGTTCTGCAGTGCTTGATTTGGCTGCAGTTACCCAGAGTGTGTCTAAGTCCTCAGAAATCAGGCTCTAGTGGCTGCATTTCATGAGAAGAACCTAGGATGGGTTCCACATTCTGAGCCTTGTTTGAAACAGAAGGAGGGCAGACAGAATGATTCTTTCCCTAAATTCCAGTATACTCATGTTTCCCCAGGGAGACACCCCCCACTGAAGGAAGACTGTAGAAAGGAATTGCACAGGACCAAAAGGCAGAACAAAAAGTAGGAAGAAAGAGGTAGTAACAGAGGAGGAGATAGAAGACCTGGGGCGTTGTGATTAAGCAGAGAAGATTCCCAGGAGGAAGAGGCGAGACATTAAAATGAGAAAATTGGATGGATGCATCAGTTAAGGTGGACTGTTTCACTGTAGTAACAATCAACTCTGAAATCTCAGTGGCTTAAATCAACAAGAACTTATTTCCCATATAAGCCGCATGTCTATTGTGTGTCAGAAGTATGTTGTGGCCATTGCTGTCTTTCAAGAATCCAGGTGACAGAACAGGCAGCCTCACAACCACAGCTGGTCATCGTGTCAAGGGGAAACTGAGTTCAGAAGGGTCTCACACTAGCAGTTAAATGCTCTAATAGCGACACACACAACTTTTGTCCATCCTACATTGGATGACCTAGTCACATGGCCCCACTCTCCCAAAAGGGGCCAGAACCATGTGCTCAGGAGTCAGAGAGCACTAACGTCTACCCCAGGGGAGCCAGGAATTGAAGGAAAGCCCTCGAAGGCGTTTATGCCAGTATATTGTTTCAGAAGTGGACAGGTCTCCAAACACTCTCTGATTAAGATTCCAGTCCTGGTAGGAACGTGACCCACACTTCCTTCCAGTTGAAGAGGAAACCGGCAACAAAGCCTAGGAAGGAACAATAAGTTCAAAGAGATAGTGTTTAATGAGCTACCATTCTACTCTTTCATTTCTGTTTTTCTGTGCAAGTTTGAATGCCAGCTACACCTTTCGCTAACTCTGTGACTTGAAGACTTTCTCACTCTATGCCATAGATTCTTTACTTTATAAAAATAGGGATAACCAAATTACCAAATCCCCAACCATTTGTGCATATTAAATAAGTTAATACAGGGCTTAAGACAGGTCCTGACACATAGTAATAAGTATCCCATGGTGTTAACCATTCTTCTTAACAACTCAATGCAGTGGGCTATGTGTTATGTTTAATGGGTTGGGAATGGAAACCTGGGGAGATTTAGAATAGTCAAGATCACGTACATTGTCAGTGGTGAAGCCAAGGTTCACATTCAGGCACTTTGATTCCGGAGGATGAAGTTTATATTCCACATCAAAATTATCATCCCCTCAATTGATCCCCTCAATAGCCCTGTGGGCTAGAGTCAACAATATTTTTCCTATCACCAACCCTCTTTCTACTATTATGGTCGTCACTACAACTTCCAGACATCATTCATAGTGTGCCCATACCTGCCTTCCATAAATCATGTCTAAGCCTTGCAACACTTCCCTGAAGATCGGGATGGATATCCGTTTTTATACAGCAGTAAACTGAGCCTCAAAGAAGTTAAATAGTGTATCAGTCATCTAGGGCTGTCATAGCAAAGTTCCATACACTGGGTGCTTTAAATAATAGAAATCTGTTTTCTTAGTCTTTCTTCCTGGAAGCTGGAAGTTGGAGACAGGTTGGCAGGGTTAGTTTTTATCTATCTATCTATCTATCTATCTATCTACCTATAGAAAGAGGGAGAGAGCCAGTGAGGGGCAGAGAGAGAGGAAGAGAAAGAACCCTAGGAAGGATCCATGGCATCATTGCTGAGCTTGACCTGGGGGCTCGATCCCATGAACCATGATTTTATGACCTAAGCCAAAATCAAGAGTCGGACACTCAACCATGTGAGCCACCCAGGCACCCCTGGGTTGGTTTCTTCTACGGCTCTGTTCTTGAGTTGCACGTGGTGGTCCTCCCCCTGCGGCTTCACATCATCATCCCTCTATGTGCGTCTGTGTTCTAATCTCCTCCATGATGACACCGGTCATATTGAATTAAGGCCTACCCGTATGAATTCATTTTACCTTAATCACCTCTTTAAAGGCCACATCTCCAAATACAGTCACATTCTGAGGTATGAGGGGCGGGAGTTCAACATACGAATTTTGAGGGAACACAATTCAGCCTATAACAAGTGGCCTGCATCCAGATGGAACATGGATTTAAACGTAAGATGTTCTGATTCCAAAACTACATCATGCTTCCACCTTCAAGCCATTAGTACAGCCCTACTACATGCTCAGCATGGTCCCTGGTGTTTTCCCTTCCTTTTAAACATACAGTCCTCAGAGGAAGTGTTGGTTCTTTTGGATAGATGAGAAAACTGGGGTTCAAGGTAGAGGGGAATTTCTCCCAGTTTGGTCACCCTCGATCACCTTGAGATGTGTTCAGATCTTCTCTGACTCCTGACTAAGAGAAACTTTCTCTCGTAGCTTACTCCTCTGGAGAGGAGGCAGTCTTTTTAAAATGATGCCACATCCATTCTGTCACCAATAGTTAGCATTTTTAAAGTACTACTACGTGCGGTCACGAAGACAGGCACTTACCACACGGAAACCTTAGACACAATGCCAGTTTTCTAGGAAATTGCAACCGAGATGAAAGGACAAGTAATAGGCAGTAAAACATAAATACCGCTCGATATTCAGTGAGAGGCTCTGTCAGTAAATCCTGTGAAAATCCAGGGGAAGATAGAAGTACTATAGCCTGCGTACTCAGGGAACACTTTTGCCAGTGTTTAAGGAATGCATTTGGAGGTTGGAGGGGTTCAAATGCCGGCAGCAACAAAGATGGAGGTTTGTGAGTCGTGTTCGTGACATGATTTCTGGTCATACTCTGGCTTACGTATGAATGGTTCATCATTGTCTTCAAGGTGAAATCTCAGTGTACATGTTGCATCCGCCCTAGCTTATGCTTCAGCTTTATTGTCCGCCATCTCTGCACTGTGCAACCTTGGAGTAAGAGCCTCGCGTGCCTTTCCTTTCCTGCCTCTGGTCCTTCACCTGTGGACGGACACTGGGGCGTCGAGGTAGGTGCCCGGTTCTCCATCAGGCAGGTCTGAATTCTGGCCCTGCCCCTTACTAACCAGTGGGACATTCGACAGGTTATTTAACTTCTCACTTTCCTCCCCCATAAAGTAAGAAGAGTAATAACCTCCTGGCAGGGCAGGTGTGAAGATTTAATGGAATGAAGTCTATAAAGCACCCTAGTTACTGCCTACTCTATCATGCATACTCGGGAATGGTAGTTATCATCATAATAATGATGTTTTTCTTGGGCCAGCAACTCACGACTACTGCTTCTTAGCCTAAACAATTCCCACAGCACTTTTTCATATTTATACCTTAGCGTTGTATTACCGCATCATCTTACTTACAGAGAGAGGCAGAGCAATGTTTAGGGGCTCGGTCCTGGCATCTGCCTGCTTACCATTTATTAACTGTGCGACTTTGGGCCAGTTACTTGGCCTCTCTGTGTCTCAGCTTTCTTACGTAAAGTGGAGATTAAGGCATTGTCTCTTCCACAGAGACAGTTTGAAGATTGGATGAGTTTGCATCACAGGGCCCGGAATTTAGTACATACTCAATAAATGGTAGGTATTGTGACCTCCACTGCAGAAAGGAGGAAAGAAACTAAGGAATTTGACCAAAGTTGGATGACAAGCGGGACAAGAACTTTTAGCATCAGAATTTTGAGTCAGATGGCTCCACAGTCTGTGCTCTTAATCACCAGGCGTTTGGCTTCCCCCATGAATAAGAAACACGTCCACCTCCAAGTCCTTCCTCACTGTCATTATCAGATCCACATACTTGACAACTCCTCAGGCCGTGCGACAATCAGACTGGAGATACAGGACAAGCTGCCTCCCACAGTCATTCACTTTAGAGAGAACTCTGCATCGATACCACCCCACTCCCTTTACCCGCCCTCAGCTCGTCCAACTTTTGCACAAAAACGGAAGGCTCCGAGATAAAGCAACATGTGCAGGGTCCCACAGAAGACAAATGATCGAGGCCGAAATACAGATCACATCTAGGTGATTGTGTATTTTGGGGCTCCTGCTAATTGTCCTGGCCAGTGTTAGGCACTGGTGTTGGAGACTGGGACGTGTGTGTTTCATCATGTTAGGAACTGGACCACGATTCCATGGCACATAGTGGGCACTCAGTGAACATTTATTGAATGAATGAATTCATACACCTATCTACTCATCTCTCTCTCCCTCCCTCTCTCCATTTCTCTATCTACCTACCTAACAAAGCCCCTGCCTCATCGAATGGGGGAGAAAGAAATAAATACTTCCTATATGTTGCATCAGGAGCTGTGATAAGAGTGGGTGCTAAAGGCACCAAGAAAAGCTGTCATGACTAGCAAAATGGTACATTCTGCTCCTCCCAAGGTACCTTCCTGCCCACACCAGCACACCAGAAAAAAGTCACGATTACAGTGAGAGCTTATATAATGCCATAGTTTTGCTTTTAGCAAGCAGCAACAATCGTGAAAAGAACTTTAAATACAAATGAAACAAAGAATGGAAGAAATCAAGTTGCCTTCTCCAATATGGAAAAGTAGTACTTTTAATTCTTTTTTTTTTTTTTTTTTGCTCTTTTAGGAAAACAGTGTGGTTCTGCATGAAGACCAGAATCTGTACTACAAAATAAACACTGTTCTTTTTTTTTCAAGTTTATCTATTTATTTTTGAGAGAGAGAGGGCAAGCAGGGGAGTGGGCAGAGAGGGAGGGAGAGAGAGAGAGAGAGAGAGAATCCTAAGCAGGCTCTGCACTGTCGGCACAGAGCCTGATGTCAGGCTCCATCCCACAAATTGTGAGATCATGACCTGAGACAAAATCAGAAGTCAGACACTTAACCACTGAGCCACCCAGGTGCCCCTAAACACTGCTGTTTCTTAATGAGCTGAATCTTAGAGTCCCTAATATTTTTCTCTTGGCCAAGAGGTCTTACTAGGTACCTAAACAAGCTTGACCTCTTTTCTATTTTCTTTGTTAATTTTGGGTTTCTCAGCTCTTCTCGTTGCTTACTCTCTTATTTACCAGTAGCTTTTCTATCGCTTGTTTTGGTCTGGTTTGGTTAACTTTAAAGATGTATCAATGTTTTTAATGAATCATGCGAGCGTGTGTACTCCATAGATGTCTGGTAAGTAGAAAGCCTCTAGGTACAACAAGGAAAACATTACTTCATCTGTACGTCATGTGTTCAAAATAACATACTGGGGCTTCCTCGATGTTTTCCTCACTTTCATTTCTGCACCTTCAGAGTCACCAAGGCTTGTTACTTCTACACCCTAAATTTCTCTCACACTCAACCCTCTCTGGCCAACCTTAATAACTGCCTTTTTGCAAGCTGTCACCAGTACATGGACCATCGCAAAGGCATCTGAAGTATCCGATCTCCATTTGCTCTTAAGCAATGCCATTCGTCCCCGAAAATGTTGCCAGAGGGATGCTTCTGAAACCCAGATCTGATCGTGCTCTCTGCTAATTCAGTGGTTTTCCATCTGTTGGAAGATTCAGTCTCCTTGCATGACACGATGGACTAACCTAGCTTGACCTGGCTTTTGCTTATGTCTCCAACTTTGCCTCTAACCCAGACCAACGAAAAAGTAGAGATATGGTAACTCGACTTTCAATGTTTGTCCATTCTCTGCAAAAGGGCTTAAATCCCCTTGTCCTTTTTCCATACTGTCTCTCTTGCCTGCTTGAAGAGTCTCCACAATTTTTGAATACCTATTGTCTGTTTTTTTTTAACTGCGAAACTCAAACATCAACTTCATCCCTACAAAGAGCATTTGTAACCCCCTTCATTTTAATACTAGAATAAGTATCTTATGGGTGCTATTATCTTTACACAGATTACATTGAAATATTATTGCTCTCCTTTTTATTGTAAAGTAATATACGCACCTTCTAAAAATCTCAAGAAAATATAGATACAGAATGGAATAATTAAAATCATGCATAATTTGGTCACTCTAATGCAACTCTTGTTAACATTTTGGTGGACTCTACCTCTAGTCTTCTCTCCAAACATATGTAAGTGTTTATTTTGCAAAAATATGGTCATACTATCCATATTGTTTTATCACCGGCTTTTTGAAATCGAAGGGGATGTTGTAAAAATCACCTTGTCTTTAAAGTTATTTCCTAACATCACTGTCAATGCTGAAAAGTATTTCCTTGGATGAATAAAATAATTTTCTATTACTGGAACTACAGTTATGTCTAAAAGTTTTTATTACAAACAAGGCAATTTCTCTCTTTATAGCCAAATCTTTGAGTGTGATCATGATTATTTCTGTTTGATAAATTCAGCAGGAGTAATTTCTCGATCAACGAGGATATACAAGTTTAAGCCTTTTGATACACATTTTTAAATTGTCTTTCAAAAACATGCTATTAACTGGTATTCCCAAAAGCAATATATGTCCATTTCCTCACAAAGGTAATATAAATATATGATATTTAATAGCAATTGAATAAGCAAAAAGTATGACTTGTCTTAATATAATCCCTCTGTGAGGTATAATATACTTTCTTTGCATACTCAACTCATATATATATATATGTTTCTTTTGTGATTTTCTTAATTGGGTCCTCTGATTCACTTTCAACTGCAATGTTTATCTCTTTTTTTCATTGGTTTTATATATCATCCTTTGTCTGTCATGTATGCCTCACAAAAATTTTTATCTCTTTTTGCTGTCTGCCTTTGAATTTGAAAATGATTTATGATACAATTCATCCAATCCCCATTGATTTGAAATGCTACCAGTGTTATATATTGATTCATATATATGCTCAGATCAGTTTATGAACATTTAAAAATAATACATCAACCTGTTCCTCTACCACTATTCTATTTTTAAGTTAATTTTGGTTCATATCAATATTATTTTTATGTTATTATTATTATTAACACCATTACTGTCATAGCTACTATTTCTTGATCATGACTCACATATTTCAGCATGCAATGCTTAATACTTTTACAAACTATATCTGATTTATTCTTTCAAACAGCTCTGTGAAATAGGTACAATTATTATATACATGTTTCAGCTAAGGAAACCGAGGCATATTTATTATCTAGTAGAACTGAGATTAAAACTCGAGTTGTCCTGACACCAGACCTACAAACTGAAATTCAGAGCAATACTTTCTCTTTACTCATTTTCAAAGCATTTTTCTGCCTATTCTCACATGACTTACTCTTGGAGATAAACTTTAAAATAACTTTATTAACCTTATAAAGCCAGTCTTTGAATCTATTTAGTAGACTTTTTATTGTGGTATAGCATACATATGTACATGAACCATAAGTGAACAGATATGTGCAACCTACACCCAGACCAAGAAATTTATCAGCGCATCAGAGGCCCCATGGTGTCCTTTTCCACTTGTTACTACCCCCCACAGGTAAGCCCTGTCCTGACTTCCACACCACACATTAGTTTTACTCAGTTTTGGGTTTTAAAGGAACACATGCATTATGTTCCTTTATGTTTATGTTATCGAGGGTCTTTTCATGTTCCTTTTGGCTATATGTAGATCTTCTATTATGAAACATCTTTTATTTTTTAATTTTTTATTTGTCTGAGTTGAAGCGTCCTTTATTGTTATACTAGCATTTATTGAAAATACTCTGTCTCTGTTGAATCACCTTGGAAACTTTCTCTAAAATCAATTAAGTATATAAAAACAGAGGTCTGTTTCTAAACCCTTTCTCCTGTTCCTTGGCCTATAAGTCTTTTATTTTGCTAATATCACACTGCCTTGATTATTTCAAGCTATATAGTAAGTCTGTTACATAAACGTTCACTTTTCTCTTTACTTTCAAAATTTTTTTAAATTATTCTAGGTCCCCTGTACTTCCACATACATTTTAGAGCTAGCTTGTCAATTTCTAAAAAAAAAAAAATGACTGGGATTCTGATTGGGGTTGGAATGAACTCATGGGTCACTATGGGAAGAGTATTGAATCCTCTTGTCCACGAAACTGGTATATGTCTCTATTTACTTAGGTTTTCTGTAAATTCTCTCAGTATACACAAGCCTGACATATCCATTTTACTATGCTTTTACATCTGTGTATACTCAAGGGACTTCCTCAAAAAGTAGTTCTTTTGGAGGCACCTGAGTGGTTCAGTCAGTTAAGCATCCGACTCTGGGTTTTAGCTCAGGTCATGATCTCACTGTTCATGAGTTTGAGCTCTGTATGGGGGGGCTCCATGCTGTCAATGCAGGGCTTGCTTGGGATTCTCTCTCTCCCTCTCTCTGCCCCCCCCACTCACTCACTCATTCTCTTTCTCTCTCTCAAAATAAATAAACTTTTTTTTTTTTAAAGTAGCTCTTTTTCATTGTATTTCTGGTGCCTTTGAAAACTGAGTCACTAGTGAGTATCTTTCTGTTTTATGCTTTCCTTTGGTCACCTTTTTTAACATGCCAGATAACTTTTAATTGAATGCTACCATGTTATTTCCTCCAGAGATGTTTACCCTGTCCTTTGGTGGAAAATAGACTGATGGTGGATCACCTTCATCTGACTAGAAACAGGGTTGATATGAAGCAGCGTTGCAGTTCTTACAAAGGATCATCTACCTCTGGTTAAGCACACTCCTTAATTCAAGCTCTCCATGGATTCCCAACTGAGATCCTTGGGTATTTAATAAGTTCCCCTGCCCACAGCTTCACAACCTTTTGTGGTTTCTCATCTCCAATTTTTATCTTGTCAGCTCTGAGAGATTTAAAGACAACTGTTCTACACTCAAAAGTTTTATGCCTTGCTTACTATTCCCCTGACCTCTACTATTGAAGAATTTAGCAAATGCCTCAAGGAGAAACCAACAATTATGCTCATTTCAGTGAACTATCCTTTTCATTAGAATTTTGGCTCCCTAGGTATTGGCTGCATTGGCAGTCACAAAAGCATTTTTTCCTTCTCCTTAGATTTATGAGTTCACCAACACTTCTGCTGAATACTTAACCACTCAGGAATGGGCACCTGGCTCCATGTTCCAATAATTAGCAAATGCCCTAAGGAATACTGTGGGTGCGTGCTGTATGTGAGCTACCCTCTCCATGATTCTCTTCACTCTGATTCTTGGAATTTCAGCCTCATTTCCCTCAGTAGTTAGTTGTCTTGTGTCTTTTTAAAAATTATTTAAAATTTTCTTCTCCTCCTTCTTCTTCTTTTCCTATTTTGTTCTTTGTGGGAGACTGGTCTTATACACAAGCTACTGCATCACAGCCTGAGAGAAATTCTTTTTGTATGAGATTTGCCTTTCAAGACATTTGACCATTTTATTTATATCATCAAATTTATTGGCTTGAAGTAGTTCATATTATTCACTTATTATTTTTCAATGTTTGTAATGTCTAAATGATGCCTTCTTTTGTTCCTGATATTGGTAATTAGGGCATTCTCTCTTTCTTCTTGATCAGTCAAGCTAGAAGTTTTTCAGTTTTGTAGACTTCCAAAAACAAAACAAAACAAAACAAACTCCAAAAACAAACCAGCTTTTGGCTGCAGTGATTTACTGTATTTGTTCAGTTTTTAAACGTTTGATTACCACTCTGTTATTTCTTTATTTCTACTTACCTTAAGCTTACTTTTCTTCTCTTCCTTTAACCTCCTAAAGAAGAAGATTAGATAAGTGTTTTTAGACTTTTCCTGTAAATTAATAAACAATTTAAAGGTATAAAATTCTCTATAGGCGCTGATTTTTGATATATGACCTGCAATACCTATCTATATCTATCTATGCCTATATCTACATCTGTACCTATATCTTACACAGCTATGTTACACTCAACAATACTCATGGAATAAAGTTTGCTTTAAATAGCCATATGTCTTTTGATATGTTCTGTTTTCATGTATATTTGAATTCAAAATAATTTCAATTTTTTGTGTAATTTCTTTCATCCATTGGTTGTTCAGAAGTGTATTATTTAAATTTCCAAATATGTAACTTCCAGATTTTTTTCTGTTGTTTTATCTCGAATATAATTATGATAAAAACATGTTTTGTATAAACTTATTATTTTAAATTTATTGAGACTCCTATGGTCTAAACAATTACCTGTGTTCGTGAATGTTCCATGTATGCTGGAAGAGAGTGTAATCTCTTGTTGGGGATGGAATATTCTAGAAACATCAAGTAAGTTCAATTAATTAGTAATGTTCAATTAGTTTAGTAGTAATTTCTTTCTGTTTGCTCTATCAGTTAATGAGAGACAACTATTGAAATCTCAGATATAGGGGGAGCCAAGATGGTTCCCTTCACATGGAAGTTTTGTGTGTGTCTCTCATTTGTGAAATACAGCTAGACCAACACTAAACCATCCAGAAAACTGATCTGAGGATTAACACAACAACCTGCACAACCTGAAACACAGAATTCAGCAGGTACACAGCACGGAGAGGTGAACTTGGGGGAGAGAGAAGCCACGGAGGGCAGGGAGGTGCTCTTGCGTGTGGAAAGAGGACAGAGACAATGGCGAGAATACGGGAAAAGCACCACTCCCCAAAAGCAGCTGGAGAGAAAGTGGAAAATTGGAAACAGCCACAGGGGCTAAACTAAAAAGGGAGAAAGAAGAAAGGAGAGGGGTTAAATTCCATTAAGACTGTAAACAAGGGGAGCGCAGAGTCTGCAGCTCTGCAGCTCGATACCTGGTGGTGCTCTGGTGGGAAGGGCAAATCCCCAGGAGCTGAATGGGATCTGGGAGGGTCTCGGGCCACACGGGGAGAAGCGGCTCCACTGCTGGAAGGACATTTGGTAGAGACTGTTGAGGCCACCTGGTCCCAGCAGACCCCAGAGAACAGCCACATTCACTGGTGCTGGAACAAGGTCCTTAAGGGTGAAGTCTGATGCCAGATGTGTGTTGTGATTTTGTGATTTTCCATAATCCCGAAACACTGCTGCTATACTATCTCATGAACTTTTCCTGGGGCAGGCTGGCACTGGCTGCAGTCTCTGGGCATGGGCAGCAGCATAGTCCTGCAAATGTTCTTGGGTGTGGCTGGCATTTGGCCATTGCTTGGTGAGACCCTCTGCAGAGGGGCGGAACAGGTCAAAGCTGCAGTCCCTCAGAAGTAAGGGGCCGGGGAAAACAGCCGTATATGAGACAAAAGTCAGGAGACAGGCACTAACTGGGGCTTGATCATGGACAGTGTAAAAGCAGAGAGTGGACTAAAGCTGAAGACAAAGGACAGGTGCACAATTGCTGATGGGAGAGAACAGAGTTCCGATACTAGAGACTGGTAGCTGAATGACGCCATTTTCACTACTCCTGCACATGAGCATTTGCACCTACAAGCGCCACAACAATCCACCCCAGTAGGCTAGTAGCGCCATCTAGTGGAGAAGGGAGCCATTACACTAAGCCCCGCCCAACTGGGCCAACCTTGCTCTTCAAGAACAGAAGTCTCACTGCCTGATAGTTTATGGACTATAAAGTGCTTCATAGTCTGACTTCTAGGTGAAAATGAAGTGATTTCAGTCCTATTTCAGTCTGTTAGCAGGTCCATCTATTCAATTTTCTTTCTTTTTTTTCTCTTTTTTTCTTTTCTTTTTCTTGAATAAAGAGAAAAAAATCATTTTTATTTTCAATTTTTATTAAAAATATTTTTACTTTTTTTTACTATATTTTTTACTGTTGTGTAAATTTTTTCAAATTCTATTTTACTTCCATCATTTTATTTTAGTCTACTTCAGTGTATTCATTTTTTCAAATTTTGAAACAATTTCCTTTTTTTCTTTTTTCTTTTTCATTTCTTTCTCTTTAATACAGAAAGAAAAAAGTCATCTTTATTTTTAATTTGTATTAAAAATATTTTTCTTTAATTTTTTTCTACTATATTTTTTACTTTTGTGTAATTTTTTTCAAATTCTAGTTTACTTCCATAATTTCATTTTAGTCTACTTCAATGTGTTCATTTTTTCAAATTTTTCAAATGATTTCCTTTCTTTTTCTTCTTTCCCCTTTTTTCTCTAATCTATCAAGCCACTTTCACCACCCAGACAAAAACACACCTAGGATCTAGTATCATTTATCCGATTGTTGTGTGTGTGTGTTTTTAATTTTTTGATTTTAATATTTTTTAATTTTAATTTTTTTAATTTTAATTTAAATTTTTCTACCTCATTAATTCCTTTTCTTCCTTCAAAATTACAAAATGAAGGAATTCACCCCAAAAGAAAGAGCAGGAAGAAATGACAGCCAGGGACTTAACCAATACAGATACAAGCAAGATGTCTGAACCAGAATTTAGAATCACGATAATAAGAATACTAGCTGGAGTCGAAAAGAGATTAGAATCCCTTTCTGTGGAGATAAAAGAAGTAAATATGAGTCAGGATGAAATAAAAAATGCTATAACTGAGCTGCAATCACGAATGGATGCTGCCGTGGCAAGGATGGATGAGGCAGAACAGAGAATCAGTGATATAGAGGACAAACTTATGGAGAATAATGAAGCAGAAAAAAAGAGCGAGACTAAGGCAAAAGAGCACTATTTAAGAATTAGAGAAGTCAGTGGCTCATTAAAAGGAACATCAGAATCATAGGGATCCCAGAAGAGGAAGAGCGAGAAATAGGGGTAGAAGGGTTATGTGAGCAAGTCATAGTGGAAACTTTACTAACCTGGGGAAAGACACAGACGTCAAAATCCAGGAAGCACAGAGGTCTACTAGATTCATCAAAAACTGACCATCAACAAGGCATATCATAATAAAATTCACAAAATACTCAGGCAAGGAGAGAATCATGAAAGCAGCAAGGAGAAAAAAAGTCCTTAACCTACAAAGGAAGACAGATCAGGTTTGCAGCAGACCTAGCCACAGAAACTTGGCAGGCCAGAAAGAAGTGGCAGGGTATATTCAATGTGCTGAATCAGAAAAATATGCAGCCAAGAATTCTTTATCCAGCAAGGCTGTCATTAAAAATAGAAAGAGAGATAAAAAGTTTCCCAGACAAACCAATATTAAAGGAGTTTGTGACCACTAAACCAGCCCTGCAAGAAATTTTAAGGGGGACTCTCTGAGGGGAGAAAAGATGAAAATACAAATAAATAAATAAATAAATAAATAAATACCAAATGCAACAAAGATTAGAAAGGACCAGAGAACACCACCAGAAACTCCAACTCTACAAACAACACAATGGCAATAAATTCATATCTTTCAGTACTACCTCTAAATAATGGACTCAGTGCTCCAATCAAAAGACATAGGGTAACAGAATGGATAAGAAAACAAGATCCATCTATATGCTTTTTACAAGAGACCCACTTTAGACCTAAAGACACCTTCAGATTGAAAGTAAGGGATGGAGAACCATCTATCATGCTAATGGTCAACAAAAGAAAGCCAGAGTAGGCATACTTATGTAAGACAATCTAGACTTTAAAATAGACTGTATCAAGAAATGCAGAAGGGTATTATATCATAATTAAGGGGTCTATCCACCAAGAAGACCTAACAATTGTAAACATTTATGCACCAAATGTGAAGCACCCAAATATATAAATCAATTAATCATAAATATAAAGAAACTCATTGATGGTAATACCATAATAGTAGGAGACTTCAACATCCCAATCACAGCAATGGGCAGATCATGTAATCAAAAAATCCACAAGGAAACAATGGCTTTGAATGACACACTGGACCAGATGGACTTAACAGATATATTCAGAACATTTCTCCTAAAGCAGCAGAATATACATTCTTCTCGAATGCACATGGAACGTTCTGCAGAACAGACCACATACTGGGACACAAATCAGCCCTCAGCAAGTACAAAAAGGCCAAGATCATCCCGTGCATATTTTCAGACCACAATGCTATGAAACTCGAAATCAACCACAAGAAAAAATTTGGAAACATAAAAATACATGGAGACTGAAGAACATCCTACTAAAGAATGAATGGGCCAACCCAGAAGTTAAAGAGGAAATTAAAAAGTATATGGAATCCAATGAAAATGATAACACCACAACCCAAACCTGTGGGGTGCAGCAAAGGTGGTCATAAGAGGAAAGTATATAGCAATCCAGGCCTTCCTAGAGAAGGAAGAAGGATCTCAGATACACAACCTAACCTTATGCCTTAAAGAGCTGGAAAAAGAACAGCGAATAAAAATCCAAACCAGCAGAAGACAGGAAATAACAAAGATTAGAGCAGAAATTAATGCTATCGAAACCAAAAAAACAGTAGAACAGATCAATGAAACCAGAAGTTGGTTCTTTGAAAGAATTACCTAAATTGATAAACCACTAGCCAGTTTGATCAAAAAGAAAAAGGAAAGGACCCAAATAAATAAAGTCAAGAATGAAGGAGGAGAGATCACAACCAACACAACAGAAATAAAAACAATGATAAGAGAATATTATGAGCAATTATATGCCAATAAAATGGGCAATCTGGAAGAAATGGACAAATTCCTAGAAATATATATACTACCAAAACTGAAACAGGAAGAAATGGAAAATTTGAACAGACCCATGACCAGTAAGGAAATAGAATTAGTAGTTAAAAATCTCCCAATATTAGTAATCAAAAATCTCCCAAAAAACAAGACTCCAGGGCCAGATGGCTTTGCAGGGGAATTCTACCAAACATTTAAGAAAGAGTTAACACCTATAGTATTGAAGCTTTTCCAAAAAAATAGAAATGGAAGGAACACTTCCAAACTCATTCTATGAAGCCAACATTACCTTGATTCCAAAACCAGATAGAGACCCCACTAAAAAGGAGACCAATTTCCCTGATGAACATGGATGCAAAAATCCTCAACAAGATATTAGCCAACTGGCTCCAACAATACATTAAAAAAATTATTCACCACGACCAAGCGGGATTTATACCTGGGATGCAGGGCTGGTTCAATATCTGCAAAAACAATTAACATGATTCATCACATCAATAAAAGAAAGGATAAGAACTACATGATCCTCTCAATAGAAGCAGAGAAAGCATTTGACAAAATACAGCATCCTTTCTTGGTAAAAACCCTCAAGAAAGTAGGGATAGAAGGATCATACCTCAAGATCATAAAAGCCATATATGAACGACCCAACGCTAATATCATCCCCAATGGGGAAAACTGAGAGGTCAAGAACAAGACAGGGATGTCCACTCTCGCCACTGTTATTCAACATAGTATTGGAAGTCTTAGCCTCTGCAGTCAAACACAAAGAAATAAAAGGCATCCAAATTGGCCAAGAGGAGGTCAAACTTTCACTCTTCACAGATGACATGATACCCTATATGGAAAACCCTAAAGAATCCACCAAAAAACTGCTAGAACTGATTCATGAATTCAACAAAGTTGCAGGATATAAAATCTGTGCACAGAAATCAGTTGCATCCCTATACATCAACAATGAAGCAACAGAAAGAGAAATCAAGGAACCGATCCCATTTACAATTGCTCCAAAAACCATAAAATACCTAGGAATAAATCTAACCAAAGAGGTGAAAAATCTATATACTGAAAACTATAGAAATCTTATGAAAGAAATTGAAGAAGACACAAAAAAAAATGGAAAAAGATTCCATGCTCCTGGATACAAAGAAAAAATATTGTTAAAATGTCAACACTACCCAAAGCAATCTACATATTCAATGCAATCCCTATCAAAATAACACCAGCATTCTTCACAGAGCTAGAACAAATAATCCTAAAATTTGTATGGAACCAGAGAAGACCCCGAATAGCCAAAGCAATTTTGAAAAAGAAAACCAAAGTAGGAGGCATCACAATCCCAGACTTCAAGCTATACTACAAAGCTGTAATCATCAAGACAGTATGGTACTGGCACAAGAACAGACACTCAGATCAATGGAACAGAATAGAGAACCCAGAAATGGACCCACAAATATATGGCCAACTAATCTTTGACAAACCAGGAAAGAATATCCAATGGAATAAAGACAGTCTCCAGCAAGTAATGCTGGGAAAACTGGACAGTGACATGCAGAAGAATGAACCTGGACCACTTTCTTACACCATACACAAAAATAAACTCAAAATGGATGAAAGACCTAAATGTAAGACAGGAAGCCATCAAAATCCTTGAGGAGAAAGCAGGCAAAAAACTCTTTGATCTTGGCTGCAACAACAGATTTCTCCTTGATTTCTCTTTCTGTTACTTCTAACTCAACACGTCTCTGGAGGCAAGGCAAACAAAAGCAAAAATGAACTACTGGGATTTCATCAAAATAAAAAACTTCTGCACAGCAAAGGAAACAATCAGCAAAACTAAAAGGCAACCGACAGAGTGGGAGAAGATATTTGCAAATGACATTTCAGATAAAGGGTTAGTGTCCAAAATCTATAAAGAACTTATCAAACTCAACACCCAAAAAACAAATAATCCAGTAAAGAAATGGACAAAAGACATGAATAGACACTTCTCCAAAGAAGACATCCAGATGGTCAATCGACACATGAAAAAATGCTCAAATCACTCATCATGAGGAAAATACAAACCAAAACCACAATGAGATATCACCTCACACCTGTCAGAATGGCTAACATTAACATCTCAGGCAACAGCAGATGTTGGCGAGGTTGCAGAGAAAGAGATCTCTTTTGCATTCTTGGTGGGAATGCAAGCTGGTGCAGCCACTCTGGAAAACAGTATGGAGGTTCCTCAAAAAATTAAAAATAGAACTACCCTACGACCCAGTAGTGGCACTACTAGGCATTTATCCATGGGATAGAGGTGTGATGTTTCAAAGGGACACATGCACCTCCATGTTTATAGCAGCACTATCCACAATAGCCAAAGTATGGAAAGGGCCCAAATGTCCATCACTGGATGAATGGATAAAGAAGATGTGGTATATGTGTATACAATGGAGTATTACTTGGCAATCAAAAAGAATGAAATCTTGCCATTTACAATGACGTGGATGGAACTGGAGGGTATTATGCTAAGTGAAATTAGTCTGTCAGAGAAACACAAATATCATATGACTTCACTCATATGAGGACTTTAAGAGACAGAAGAGATGAACATAAGGGAAGGGAAACAAAAATGATATAAAAATAGGGAGGGGACAAGCATAAGCTACTCATAAATGTGGAGAAAAAACAGAGGGTTACTGGAGGGGATGTGGGAGGGGCAATGGGCTAAATGGGTAAGGGTCATTAAGGAATCTACTCCTGAAATCATTGTTGCACTATATGCTAACTAATTTGGATGTAAATTAAAAAAAATAAAATTAAAAAAAAGAAATCTCAGATATAATTTTTGTCTATTTCTCCTTTAAAGTTTGCCAGTTTTTGCTTCATGCAGTTTGTAGTCTTTTTGTTAAACATCTATAAATAATATATTTTTATATTTTTATCGTAGTCCTTTCATTGTTATAAAGTATCTCTCCTTTTGTCTAGAAATATATTTGTTTTAATGTCTACTTTGATAGTAATATAACTACTATAGATTTCTTATACTTACTGCATGCAAGATTCCTATCTCTGTAAATTTAATTTCCACTTATTTGTGTCCTTGTATTTAAAGAGTATCTCTTGTAGACAGCATATAGTTGAATCTCACATTTGTATTGAATTTGGCAATCTAGGTTTTGATTGGAATATTTAATTCATTTACACTTAATGTAATTATTAAAATAGTTGGAATTAGGTCTAACAGTTTTATTATTTGTTTTCAAGTATTCCTTGTTTTGTTCTTCATCCCTTTTTGTTAAGCAAATATTTTCTAGTATACCATTTGAAATCCACAACCGAATTTTGGCTACATTTCCTTTCATTTTTATTCTTGCTTGATCTAGAAATTACAATATATCTATTTAAATGATCACAATCTACTTAAAATTAATACTGGATTTCTTCTGGCTAAAACAAAAAGTAGATTATTCTGGCCACAGTACATTTCTGATTACCCCCTTCTAGCCTATGGAGTATTTTGCCATATATGTTGCCATATGAATAGATAGGTAAATCAATAGAGATAATACCTGTTTTACCTATAAAACCTATCCATATACCTAATTATCTATAACACCTATCTGTAGCTCTCTATACACATATCTACATCTATATCTGTATATTTACACAGGTATGTTACACTCAACAATGCTGATGATACAATTTTTGCCTTAAATAGCCATGTATCTTTAAAGGAATCAAGTATGATGACTGTGGAGATGCATTGATTTGATCTCCTTTAAAACTACATGCCGAGGGGAGCATAGTTAACTGACACCTTCCAGTGATGTTCCCACGAACACTGAGGTCATGCCTCCCCCAGGCTTCTCATAACCAGTGACTGAGCAAGCTAGAAAAATTAGTGCTGGTGCATTTCTGCCCAAGGTGGGATTACTCTGACAGGCAGCCTGGCTGAAATTTTCTCAGAAATGTACTGCGGGCCGAGCTTTTTCAATCCATCTTTTGTTAATGTAATTATTATGTTACATTTCCATCCATCTTTTGTTCCCTTTATTCATAGATGCTGGAGCTGCACTATAGTCTCAAGGCTCTCTGCCTACTCAACTTCTCTCCTTATTAATTCTTCATAAACATTTCCTTAAAATAATCGATCATATCTAAACCCATCGAGATATCTAATTCTTGGATGACTTAAACTGCCATAAGAAGAAAAATATATATAGACATACTTTTACCATTTCCAGCGTTCTTCATTCCTTCCTATATACACAAGTCACTATCTGATAGAATTTCTTTTCAACCTGGAAGATTTCTCCTAACATTTCCTTAAATTGTGTACGATAGCAATGAATTCTGTCAGTTTTTGTTTCTCTGAGAGTGTCTTTATAACATCTTTTTTTTTTCTTTCAACACTTTAAATATTTGAATCCAATATCTTCTGCCTTTCATTGTTTCTGATGATAATTCAGCTGTTAATCACCATTGTGTCTCTGCTTGTAATGTGTTGTTTTTATTTTTGCTGCTTGCAATTTTTCTCTTTTTTTTTGACTTTTAGTATTTTTACTGTGATTTACTTACATGTTTCATTTTGTTTAGTTTTGTTTTTCATCTGTATACTTCTTGGGGGTTGTTGAGATCCCTGGATCTGTAAATTAATGTGTTTTCTTCTACAGTTTGGGAAAATTTTGACCATTATATCTTCAATTATTTTTCTGCCCCATGCTGCCTTCTCATTCTGGGAGTTCATTTGTTGGACTGCTCAATACTGACCATAGGTCTCTGAGGCTTTTTATATATTTTTCCATGTGTCTCTTCTCTGTTATTTTGATTGGGCACGTTCTATTGATCTTTCTTCACATTTACTGATTCTTTCTTCTGCCATCTCAAATCTATCATCAAGCCTATTTAATGATTTATGTTTTCATCTTAGGTGTTGTATTTTCAGATCTAGATTTTTTAAAAATTCCTTTTCATAGTTTTGATTTCTCTATTCACCCATTAATACCACATTTCCTTTTAATTCTTCCAATTTATTTCCTTTTTAAAAAATTAATGTTTATTTTTGAGAGAGAGACACAGAGCACGAGCAAGAGAGGGGCAGAGAGAGAGAGGGAGACACACAATCAGAATCAGGCTCCAAGCTCTGAGCTGTCAGCACAGAGCCTGATGGCGGGGCTCAAACCCACGGACCACAAGATCATGACCTCAGCCGAAGTCGAACGCTTATCGGACTGAGCCACCCAGGAGCCCCAAACTTATTTCCCCTTAAATCTTTGAATGCATTTATATTAGTCATGCTGATGATTTTGCCTGCAACAATCCAGAAGTTGAATGCACTCAGAGTCAGTTTCCATTGACTGGGTTTTATGGCTTTGTTTGTTTTCTTACATATTGCTCATACTTTCTGGGTTTTTGCATTTTTGGAAATTTTTGGTTGAAAAGTTGGTTATAGGGATTATGGAATCTGTCGTGTTCTGAGTATTATCAGTTTGAATCCACACTTAACTTGGCTGTTCTCACACGGAGTGCTCTCTCCCTGTGGTTGCAGCAACTCTTATCTTTTTTCAGGGTCTTTGGCCTCAGGCGATTCCTTTTTTAGACACGGAGCTCCTTAGTGGTCAGCGGAAGTTTGGGGCAGACTTTATACCTAGCTTTTTAGGGGCTCAGTGCTCTCTGTGGTTTTCATGAGTTAAGGCTTTTCCCTTACTTTTCTGCTTCCTGAAACAGTTTTCATTCATGCCTCTAACACATCCAGCCGAGAAGGCTTCCACTTTCCTACAACTGGAGCTCTGTATGGGCTGTGCAGCACTAGTAGGTAAGAAAGCCGTGGCATCACAGTTGTTTTGTGGCTCAGTGGCAGTCTGTAGGTATAACCTCTTCCCCCATTCTGAGCTGCTGTGTACTGTTTTGTAGTGTCTCCAAATGGTGGTGGTTATTCATTTTGTCCAGGTTTATCATTATTATCTGTCTGAGAAACCACCTATCCTCATCATGTGGCTATTACTGGCAGTCATGGTCCCGATTTATTTATTTTTTAAAGTTTATTTATTCTGAGAGAGAGAGGAGAATCCCAGAGAGACTCCGCACTGCTAGCGTGGAGCCTGATGCAGGGCTGGACCTCAAAAACCATGAAATCGTGACCTAAGCCAAATCAAGAGTCTGACCCTCAACCAACGGAGCCACCCAGGTGCCCCATTCGGTACTGATTGAATAGCATTTTCTTCATGCTGGTTTCCATTTCTAAGTGTAAATAAAATTATATACTATATTTCTCACATTTTGGAATAAGTATAGTTTTTATTACAAGTTCATAAAATATATTAAAAAGCATCCCTCCATTTTTAGGCACTTAGGACATCTAGAAGTTACATAGGAACTGGATTTCTTAAAGATTTAGAAATCTTTCCATTAAAAAGTCTGAGCTCTGTACTGTCTCTATATTGCTTGGATGATTTGCACATTTTGCCTATGATCACTATGCGTTTCAGACTTTCAACATATGCTTCCATCAACCTTGATAATTTGTATTTATTTAGAGAATAATGTTCTAGATATTTTAGAGTATATTGGCAAAGAGTTCCACATCGTATTATTTCAGCCATTTAAATGGCTCCTCTCTATCCAGAGTTATAAGTTCTTTCTGTTTCCTGGCATGGCATCGAGTTTCCCTTGTTTTCTATTACTCTCATTTAAGGTGGCTATTTATAGATCAACCCTGTTCTTTAGGCTCTGAGCACCTTGAAGTCAGGAATTAGGCTTTGCTCACCTGTGTCTAAGCCACCAGCTACAGTGCCTTTCACACTGTAGGACTTAACTGTGTGCTCAAGTGAACTGCACAGACTTTGGGTTATTTATGGAGAAACTATCCATTAAGCTGAAATCCAAGAGTTTATTTTACGAATGGCAAAGTGAGAAGAGAGTCGACTTGTCCAAGTTTACACAGCAAATTGGTGGCAGAGCAGACGTCTTCCCAACAAACCATGCCATCTTGCTAAAATGGATTGAACCTAAGACAGCCTCAATTACCATCTGTCCTGCACATATATATTAAAGTAAAATATGTACTGATTCCAAAGCAAGTTGAAGCTCTAAAATTGTGAGTCTTTGCATGAGTATTCTGCTTCGTAAGATCTGTTTTGGTTATTAATGACATCTAAATTAGGGCCTCTTGTTCGTGGTGTTGTGTCATCCCAGGAACACGTCAATGTGTGATGGATGTGGCTAATTTAGCGATTCTTTGCAACTTTGTAGAGAATCGTCCTGCCAGTTTTTGGCAAGAAGGCTTGCTTTTTTAAACTTGGAATCCACCATCCAGGATAAATAATGTCTATGTCTGTCCCATTGTAGGTATGTGTTGCAATCGAAGGTAATACATAAGCTGTCTTTTTTTCCCTCTCTCTCTCTCAGCCATATCTGTTTGTTTTTATACAAAAATAAACAGATACTAAAGAAACGATTAGACTAGAAGTCAGCAGACCTGGGTTCTTGCCCAAACTCGGCCATGAAGTTGCTGATGACTTCTAGGGATCACAGATTCCTTATCTTTAAATGAAGCACTTAAATAAGTACACAAAATCCGAACATACCTCAGAGGTGCTTTAGAGGGCTCTACTTAATGGATGAGGCCAGAAAAGCTTTCAGAAGCCTTATCTTTGCCTAACCCCAGAAAATAAAAGGGAAGCCCATTTTTTTTTTTTTGAGGGAAGCTTTTGCTTTCGAATCTGCCATTAATCAGAAAGTCAAAAATAGCATCCCTGTTGCAACAGAAGCCATCTCCCAAACATTTCCCAAGGGAGCTACAACAAAAATGTTTTAAATGTCCAAATGACTGAGAAATCACTTTCAACACTTTTAAGATTGTGGCTATCAGAAAGCATAAGATAAAGCTGTATAGGGGAGATGGCATTTGAGATGGTCCTTGAGGAGCAAACAAGATTTTTTTTAATGTTTATTTATTTTCGAGAGAGAGAGAGAGAGAGAGGGTGAGCAGGGGAGGGGCAGAGAGAGAAAGGTGGACAGAGGATCGGAAGCAGGCTCTGTGCTGACAGCAGAGAGCCCGATGCAGGGCTTGAACTCAGGAACCGTGAAATCATGACATAGGCTGAAATCAGACGCTTAATTGACTGAGCCACCCAGGCACCTCAGGAGCAAGTAAGATTTTTTACATCCATTTATTAGTCCATTAACTTTTGTAATGTTTCATTTATTCACTATGTACACATTGAGATCTTACTGTGTACCCGGCACGATGCTATTGTATGCACTGGTGGGAATTATGGAGCTTACAGTCTACAGAAGACATAGCTATGAATCAAATAATTACGTATGTATGTTATTACAAATAACTATAGCCATTATGTAATAAGAAAAGTACAGTGTGAGTTGACAGAACTCGGTGGGGATGGTGAAGGATGATCGGGGAAGGCTTACTGCCTTCGTGAAGCGATACCTAGGCTGACATCTGCATTAACTGGGTTAAGGGGTGGGGGGGAGTGAGGGAGAGGAAGGGTCCTGAAGAGAGAGGGAGCGTGGTTCCCTTATGGAATGGAAACGAGGTCAGCGAGGCTGGAGCTGAGAGTCAAGAGGGGACACAGGAAAAGGATATTCTGCACTAAGAAAACAGATCTAGAAAAGAGCATCCCTTGTCCTGAGAATTAGCGGTAATTGCATTTGGTACGGGCTTTCAATACCTGAGGAGGAAAAGTGGAAGTTTTTGAAGGAAAAGTAGGTTGAGTTTGTATTGCAGAGAGGTTGAGTTGACAAGTTAAATAATCTGGGCTAAGGTACTATGTGTTAAAGAGAGACTCAGAAAAGTTATTGACCTTGGAGCCTGCTTTTATAACATTTGTTGCCAGATGAGGAGATTAAAAAAAAAAAAAAAGGAAAGGATTTAAGAAAAAAAGTCACTTGTAAGGGCTACGATGTGCACGGACAGCTGGATAACTATCTGCATTGATATTACCACACATTTCGTGGGTCCTTTTATGTGGCTACTTGCAAAATGTGTGAGGAATGGAAGCCTTGACTCGCCCTTTTCATCACTGATGCCATTTGTTGTTGCTTTCTGCTTTTTTTTCTTCCTTGAGGTGTCACCCCAGCAGTACAAAATGACATAGGGAAAAATAAAAGCGTCTCTTTTTCATAGTTGGGTTATAGTAACAGATGGTCATGTTCGCTCGGCAAAGACAAATAGCTCAAGTGATAAACACCGCAGGTTTGAGGGGTGGAGGAGAAAGGTTTTTTGCCAGGATCCCCATTCGTAGCTGGCTCTGGAAAGAGAGCAATCTGCTTTTACAGGTTCCAGCCCCCACCAAGGAGAGGCAGTGGAATTCCAGTGCTGGAAGGAAGGTGGCACCAAAAGAGAGGGGAAGAGGCTGCTGGGATACACGTTTCATCACCCCGCGGAAGGAGGGTTCCCGCTCACCCCCACTCAGCTCCTCCGTCTAATCTCCCACCAAATCCTGTCAGGTGCATTTCCTAAGTTTCTGTCTGTCTCTCCCCTCTTCCACCATTTATTCGGGCCTCCGTTATCTCTTGCCTATGTTACTTCTTTAAAAAAAAAATATTTTTTTAATTTTCCCGGTTCTTTATTGTCTTGATTTCAGTACTGAAATGTTCAAGACAATATCCACAGGATTTAAGTAAGCACAAGATAAACCGCTAAACCTAAATTATATATTTTTCTAAATCTGTTCTAAAGACAATACTTCTTGTTCAGCTTTATTGAGGTATAATTGACAAAATTGCAAGATAATTAAATGTGCATTGTGATGATTTGATATACCTATGCATTGTGAAAGATCCCCCCATTTATTAACACAGCCATCACCTCACATATTTACCTTTTTTGTGTGTGAGCACATTTAAGTTCTACTCAGCACATTTCAATATGCAATACAATTATCCGCTATAGCCATACATTATACATTAGATATTCAGACCTCATTCATCTTATACCCGTACCCTTTTACCTCTCTATTTCTCCAACCTCCAGCCCCTGGCAACAACTTTCTACTACATTCTACTGTTTCTGTGAATTTTACTCATTTTTTTCTAGATTCCATGTGTAACTGATACCATGCAGTATTGACCTTTCTCTGTCTGGCTTATTTCACTTATCATCCATGCCCTCAAATTCCATCCATGTTGTTGCAGATGGCAGGATTTCCTTATTTCTCATGACTGGATAATACTCCATTATGACGAATATTCCATATGATATGTGTTCATATATATATATATATATATGCAGTTATATATATCATACAGTTACATATATATCATATCTTCTTTATCCATTTGTCCATATCTTCTTTATCCATTGCTTAGGTTTTTCCATATCGTAGCTATTGTGAAAAATGCAATGAACGTGGCAGTCAGATATCTCTTCAGTATTTTGTTTTCGTTTCCTTTGGGTATATACCCACAGGTGGGAATCCTGGGTCATGTCTATGTTATACCAATAGCCTCCCAATACTTCCCTCCCCTTTGCCACTTCTGCCTTCCTTTCTAATAACTATGTTGCTGGCAGCAACATCTTTCTAAAACACAAATCTCATTTGAAACCCAGTGAAGGATCCCTGTTGCATTCAGTCTACAAACTAAGTTCCGAAATTCAGCATGAATAATCTCCAGGAATCAGCCCCTTCCTAGTGTGGAACTTCATCGCTGCTTGTAAAAGACAGGTGGATTCTAAAAGAGGGTAGTTGGTTAATTATTCAAAGCTGTGGAAGCAAGCTCAAAGTGAGGCTCACAGGGAGGAAATGTTCAGTAGGGTTTTGATAGGTGAGCAGGAGCAAGGAAAGTTACTCCAGTAAGAGCAAACCTGAAGGAGAAAGCATAGGGCTTGGATAATTTAGAACTTCATGAAAACATCAGTTTTTGAACAGAAGTATGTGCATGTGTGATTTCCACCTGTGTGCTTTCATCATTAATAATTGTAATATGTTATAATTATTTGTTATGTGACAATTTCTCCCTTACTTTGGGGCTTCCTGGGGAAAATAGGCACTCTTCATTCATCATCATTTATCCACAGAGACCCTTATGAGTTCCCTGAGCAACAATGCTAGTAGCTAATGTTTATGGAGAGTTGCTATGAGCCAGGAATTGTGTTAAGGCCTCCTTTCAATGACAGCATAGGAGGAGTCTTTTTGATTCCAAGTTGCTCATCAAATGGCAGATGATCCATTTGCTGATTCAAAAATAATGGGGACATCAGATTGTGTCCTTAAAGCATTGACTGTTGAGGATTTGAGATGGAAGAGACAATTAGGAGATGAACGAAAGAGTCATATGAATGCTATCCAAGACATTCAGTCTAACTTAAGAGTATTGATCAAATATCTGCTGCGTACCCAACCTTGGACTAAGCAATTGACCAAGTGTTTGTTTCAATGCAGGTGTTCCACCTTATTCAAAACCAGCTTTTCCAATCTGTAAATGAAAATATATTAGTATTTTGATCATCGTGTTTTAATCCCATGCACATAAAAATTCACAGCAGGGGCTCAATGCCAGGCTAAGTTCTGTGTCCAATGCTGACCGAGCATGTAGCATAAGAGAGAGCATGAACCTGGGAATCAGAAGGGTCCCAGCCCCTAATCTGCTCCTTTCTTACTGTGTGAGCTTGGGTTAGACTCTCCCCACCTTTGTATCTTAGTTTCACCATCTTAAAGTTGAGAGAAATGACCTGGATGGGCTCTCTTGTCTCTTCCACTTTGATACAATCTATGGCTCTATGGCTCCCTCCTCAGAAGTTTCTCTACAAATGCTGTTTTCTTTGCCTCAAATTGAAGCAATTTCCCTCCTAGCCTTGCAGGTAAAAATATCAAGAGAAGCGGCCAGTGGCATCAGGGACTTCTCTCCATAAGATAATTATGAGACTTTTTTTGGAGGGTAAGATATATTCCTAACACCAAGAGATAGGCCTGCAAAGAGTCTGTTTACAGGCTCCGTGTTATTCTGTTGCCACATAATATCAGGCCAGGTGCTGGAGAAGTTAGAGAAGATGCCCTGAAGTCACAATATCTGGAATCAGTGGCACCTGGATGGCTCAGTCTGTTGAGTGTCCAGCTCCTGATTTCGGTTCAGGTCATGACTCCAGGGTCGTGGGATTGAGCCCCAAGATGAGCCCCATGTCAGGCTCTGCACTCCGTGTGCTTGAGATTTTCCCTTTCTCCCTCTGCTCCTCTCCCTGCACTTTTGCTCTCTCTCTCTAATTTTCTTTTAATGTTTTGTTTATTTTTTGAGAGAGAGAGAGACAGAGTGAGTGGGGGAGTGGCAGAGAGAGAGAGGAAGACAGAGGATCTGAACAGGCCTCCCTGCTGACAGGCTGATAGCAGCAAACCTGATGTGGGGCTTGAACCCAAGAACCATGAGATCACGACCTGAGCCGAAGTCGGACACTCAACCGACTGAGCCACCCAAGTGCCTGTCTATCTCTCTCTCTAAAAGCAAAACAAAGCAAAACAAAACAACCCACAATGTCTGAAATCACATCCCAGCTCTGCCAGTGGTGTGCCCTGGGATGAGAAGCTCACTCTCTCTAGGTGTCATTTCTCTCAACCTCAGAATGGAGACAATGGTACATACAGCATAAGCTAAGTTTTGAGTAAATACATATATAGTGTTTAGAATAGTTTTGGCATATAGTGAAAGCTCCTTAAATATTGTTCTGCTGTTACTATTGTGCATATCATTAATCAAAGGGCTACCTCATTTAACAAAAAAGAAAATCAAGACCCAGGGAGGTGATATGAAATTATTACATTTTGATGGTCACAAGAGCAACCCCCTCGCTAATATATATATACTATATTATATACATGCATATATAATAACAATAACAGAAACTGATATTTGTGTAACATCATAGATTTGCAAGTGTCATCATATAGGAACTCCTTTTCCTACTTTGCAAGACAAAACCCAGATCGGGAGTGATTAAGTGACTTGCCCAAGGTTGCACAAATAATTCAGAACAAAGCTGGGATATGAACCTGGATAATTTAATGCCAAAGCCTCTCCCCATTCCATTAAATTCACCCCATCCCTTGTGCCTCCCTAAACTCTTGGCACCTCAGTTCCATAAGAAAGATTCGGAAGGTTTGGAGATGAGAATGTAGCAAGGTCATTGTATGTGTCAGAGTATCTGTTCGTCTGCATATCAGTCATCCATCTTCCAGTTACTCCCAGTGGATAAGGGTGGGCAGTGAGGGGGTGCTACGCCCTGACTGGGCTTGACTTTGCAGAAGAACATGCCTCCTTTCTCTCTCCAGAGTCTTGCTGGAGTCTGCCTCCCCAAGTGCTCCTTTGAGCCCATAGGGGAACCTTGAAGTTTCCTTTGAAATTCTGAGTCCCATACCCCCAAGCAGATGTGCAAGGACGTTTGCTCACTTAATGGCCTGTTCAAGACGTTTGAGGATCCGCACTATCTCCCTATCAGCCTCTCTGAAACATGCATTATCCATCCGTCCTTGAAGCAGGTCCCCCGGTGCAGTGATTAAAACAGTCCTGTGTTGGATAAACCCGATGCAATTTTCCAAAAGTCATCATCTCGGCATTTCCCCCGCCACAGCAGAGCACCTCGCCTCCAATTTCTGGGCTTGCTCATTTGTTTTCCTTCAGACAATCTTGGAGACACTCTTTCGAGTGACCTCTGCTAAGGGAAGGGAACAGTACACTCTTATCCTGACATTATGCAGACGCAGTGACAAATTGGTCTATTTTTTATGCTTGACAGAAATGGTGGGGGGGGGGGGACAGGAGAAACATATTAACTCACCATATCTTTGACTACTGGTTGATAGAGTTTGGAAAAGACTTGTTTCTTCTTTCTTTTTTCTTAAGTTTCCCTCCTTATGTCTGGTCTCATTGGTTCTTCTTTTAATTAGTCCTGGAATGTGACAATACTTCCAAAGTAAGCTGCAATCTTAGTAGATTTTTGAAGGTAATGTGATCAGAACAAATTTGTCATTACTCTCTTAAACTGGCTTCTTCTTACCTCGCTCCCTACCCACTCTTAAGACACACTCTCCAAGTTATCTGTGATTCAAATGCTGGATTCCATTTTTCCCCACCCTCTTTTCCATTTCTTGAGTCATTAACTTTTATTGATTCTTCCTCAGAAATATATGTTTTTGTTGATCTCTCTTTGCATTTCTATTGTGTGCCCCTAGTGTGGGTCTATGAGGGGGTGACTCTCTTGCATCGGTGTTTGTATTTTTGTGATCTCAATCACATTATCTTGATCACTGCATATCATCTGTTGTTTTGCATTGAATTGTAATGAAGGTAAAGCATGGTCGCTCTACTCATCCTTCTTCACCCAGGTGGGTGTGGTGTTGGTTGGTGTTCTTTCCTGAAAGGTACAGTCACTCAGGGCGCCATTGTCCATGATGTTTCTCAAACCAGAAAGCAACAAAAAGAATGAGCTATAGACGGGAGGCGTGATGAAGATTTATCTGTTGTATTCTTGATCATGGAGAGATCAAGGTGGCTGGAAGATAATTCTATGAGGTGAATTGTATGCTGGAATTGTACACTTAAAAATAGATCAGGACATAGAGGGAGAAAACAGGAAAGTGGCCAGCTAAATCATTCCTTCCTCTGGGCTGTCTTTCTTCCTTATTCCATCTACTGTTACCGGACCCATCTTTCCATACTCTCATTAACTCCTTACTCATCTCTCTCCCTACATAAGACTATGAGCTCCTCATGAATAAAAGAATTCTGCCTTTTCTAATCAATGTACCCTTAGCCCCTAGCAGAGTTCTCAGTTTCTCTTAATAGATACTTAATACTTTTTAATTGAGTTGAATTGTGACAGCCTTTGGGATCAGAGACTTTATAACAACTTTCATTTGAAAATATCACTTTGTTGAGGTGCCTGAGTAGCTTAATCAGTTAAGGGTCCGACTCTTGATTTTGGCTCAGGTCATGATCTCACGATTCATGGCTTCAAGCCCTGTGTCAGGCTCTGGACTGACAGTGAGGACCCTGCTTGGGATTCTCTCTCTCTCTCTCTCTCTCTCTCTCTCTCTGTCTTGGACCCTCCCCCCATCACATGCTTGCTCTCTTTCTTGCTCTGTCTCAAAATAAATAAACTTTAAAATTAAACGAAAATATCACTTTGTTTTTCTCCTGTGTTTATTTTCCTTTTGTTCTTGTTTGGCATTAAATTTTTTTGTGTATGTTTAATCCTAACAGGTCTAAGCTCTATCATGAAAATTGAAGAAAGGAGAACTGCCTACTATTGGTAGGCCAGGATATTAAATTGGAGAAATATATTGCTTGGAAACTATTGAATTCCAAGCAAGAGAATCCATAAAAGAAGGCAAAACTCCTGGAAAAGTGTGAGATCACTTGTTCAGAGTTTTTGCTTGTATAATCATGTTTGCATGAAAAAAAGAAAAACTCTGAAATAAACTGACATATACAAAAATGGTATTTATTATTTCACAGCATGAAATTCAAGACTTGAGATAGATTTGAGGGTGAATAGATTCAACGTCTTCAAGAACCTGAGTTATTTCCATCTCTCTTCTCTGCTGTCTTCAAAAGATACACTTTATCCTCAGGCTCATTGTTCTAAAGTTCACAAGATTGTGGCCGACAGAAAATGGGGTGTTGTACTTCCTTATTTACATCTAGTAGGAAAACAAGATTCCTGACTTTGAAATCTATTCTTCCCTTTAGCCAATTAAGTAGGTATGTGGACCCCAAGATGAATACTAGGCACCAACAGGATGTGATACACTCACAGGCTTTTGGCTGGATTCCTGAAACCATCAATGGCAAAAAGGGAAGAATTACCAGGATTGGCTTAGACCAAAGTTTCTCAACCATTGCACTATTGACATTCTAGGACCAGATAATTCCTTGTCCTGAAAATGCTATCCTGTGTATTGAAGGAGCAGCATCTCTGGGTCACTAGATGTCAGTAGCATCCCTCCCCAGTTGTGACAAACAAAAATATCTCCACACGTTGCTATATGTTCCCTTGGAGATAAAGTCGCTTCCAGGTTAAGAACCACTGACTTAGACCAATTGACTTGGACTTAGACCAATTGACTAGAATATTTGAAAATCAACCACAATCTCAGCCATAATTAACCATTCCTCTTTTCACAGATTTTCTCCTGTGAGAAATAAGCCTTTGAAGCTGTATTTTTATTTTAAAATAAATGGTTCACTTAAAAGATCTGTATCATGGGATGCCCATGCACAATCTAACTGGTCTCTGATGTTTGCTTCTAAAGTCGGAGAGCAGAATCTGCAATGACTACCTGCCACCTAGCTCCCTACTTTTACCTAACATTAACTATGCCACTCTCTAGTATGGTATCTCCTCAATATCCAAATGGGAAAGGTGCTATCTGTGGAGGGCAACCTACTTCAGGGTAGTTGATGTTACTATAAGTGACAGACAGGGACAGAGACAAAAATAGAGCTAGAGACAGAGACACAAAGAGAGAGAGAGAGACAGAGAAATGAGAGGGAAACATGTGAAGTGTGGTAGCAAGCTGCGTTCTCCACACTCCTGGAATAGTTACCATTTGGTTGGCTTCCATTCTGTGGACAGGCATTGTGCTGAATGCTCACTTTGCATTATATTATTTAATTCACAATGATACGAGTAATTTATGCATGTGCGTAACAATTTTACAAGTGAGGAAACTGAAGCCAAGAGGTATTTTATGCTTGCCTAAGGTCAGAAACTCTTGCATTTGTGCAGCGAGTATGACACAGAAACACAATTTGAACCCAGTCCTCTGCCACTGTAAACTCGTTTTAGTCCAACGTCTGCCAATATCTCTGTCATTCTCCATTTATGCGCTCAAACCTTCTAGGATTCTGTCATTCACGAGGACAGGGATACTGGACACAGGAAGAAAGAGGAGTGTGTGTGGGGAGGGTCGGGGGGAGAGGCTCTGAAAGGAAAGGGAGGTTATTAGATGAAAGTCTGAATCCGCCTTACAGACTTGTCCCCACAAGGCTGCCTTCTGACTCATGTGATAAATCCTGCTCCCTCAAGTTGCTTTCTTCAGCCACAGCTGCACACAACACAGTAATCACCATCAGAGGGGTCATCTCCAAATTGCGAAGGACAGCACAGCAGAGGAAATTATAACAGATAACACACACCGCCTGTATATATCTGTCATGCAGACAAGAGCTGCATGTAGAATTCTAGTCCCATCCCCTATAGCTCTCCACTGTCTTCCATTTCTTTTGCAATTACAATGGTTTGAACCACATTTTTCAAAAGTCTCCCAACTGGTCTCTCTGCTTTTTCTCTTCCCCCCTTCAGTACATTTTCCTTAATTGGATTAATTTTTTTCCCCGGAACACCTAACATTTCATTTCTCTACTACCAAAAATGAACAAACAAAACAAACAAACCAATAAAGAACTATGATAAAAAGAAATCAAGTCATGATTTTTCAGTTCTTTGTGGCAACGTCCCTGGCACAGTATCCCTATCCTTCTATGATCTGGTCTGTTTAGATCTCATTGCTCTCTGTCAGCCCTACCAGATTCCACCGCACTGAGCCTCTGAATTTTACATGTTGGGACTGTGCCCCGCTGCCCTTGCCCAGGCTACTTCCTGCTTAGAAGGCTGTCTGTTAACTCTGTCCGGTTCGCCCTATTTTGGCAATCCTACTTTCTTCTCCAGCATTAATCTGAGAGGCCATTATCATTTTGGGGGTGACCAAAAGGAGGATCAAAGATGTAAGAAATAAGATCCATGTCACGAAGTTTGTAGGTTGTAGAGCAGGGGACTGAAATCCACGTCTTCTGACCTTTGAATTCCTCGTTTCGTGTCATAATAGTCACTATTTTCACCATTCAATCCAAGCCTGAATACGCATAGCCAAAACTGCACCCAGCCCCTTTCTCCCAGCTGCCTTATCTCCAGACTTCAGCTGCTAATATCAGCACAGCCCATTTAAGAGCATTATCAACAAGCCTTCTCTCCTGCTTCCTTTGTCCTAAACTCAAAGGAACCATCTCCATGAGATTAATTCCAAAACTGCTATCGCATTTGTAGAGACGATGCCACCTCCAGTTATATTAATTGCATATTTGGGAAACCCGCCCTGTGTCTGTTTCATATGGCACGCCATTTGGTGTTTATGACCATCATACTGGAGTTAACAGCATATGGGGAGCTCACCCACTCTGAATACTAAGCTTATCCAATCCTTCTCTCAGAACCGACATGAGAAATAACTAATAAAAATGATTATAATAATGGAGGGTCATATAAATGCCAAATGCAAAAGCTATTCTTCATTCTAAAGTTTCTTAATATCTTTTCTCCACCAACATCATAAAAGTAGGTAGGGGGAAGACAAGATATTATACATAAATAATTAGAAGTGTTTCCTTAAGCTTTATTTCAAATCCTTCCATTAAGGGTTAAGATTCAATTTTAGGGTCAACTGGAAGGTGAGGCAAAGTTTTAAGGATAATTGAAGTAGAAATTGTGTGACCTTTGCAAAGACCTCTCTTTGTATTTATGCATTTTTGTCCAACCAGCAATAATAATAATATAAAAAGATACAAGAATAACACTTAACTAAATCAGATGCAGATGGCTGTTTTATCAAGCAGAGGCAATTTTTATCATTTTAAAAGCTTTTGTTTTTGTAAAGGAAAGAAAATGGGCCATGTTCCCTGGCTTTTTTTTTTAAGAGAGGAAAAAGCATATGTTTTTTAATTTGAAATGGAGTATTAATGGTGTTATCTCCCGAGAATTGCTGCGCTAGAGTGAATTGTAGAAAATGCATTTACTTGCAAGCTTTCTGGTAAATTCTTCTCTGACTTACAGAGTTAGTGGCATATTATATCAGCCTACCTTTCCAAGACTATACTGTACACACACCCCGAGAGTCAATTTCCTGAGCCTCTTTTACTAGATCATCTTGTTTCCTTTGTTTATATTATTGATTTAGGGAAAATCATTTGGTGAATATTGAGTGTTCACCTAAATGAGAAGGTGGTAATATGCGGCAAGTAGACAGAGAGGGATATAATATAACTGGGATAATAAAACCTTGTATCTGCGCTGCAATTTGTGGTTTGCATTATCCTATTTGAACCTCACGATACCTCTGAGAGTTATGGGGACAGACTATCATCCCAATTTTATAGATTGGAAGTGAGAGCATGGAGAGATTAAGTGGCCCCCTTCCTGTGTGCAGCTGGTAATTGAACCAGGACTACAACCTTCATGAGTCAATCTCATGTTCCCTCTTCTGCACAAAGCTGCCTCTCAATTAACAACCACCCCAATCATTCAGGAACATTTAGGGAGCACCTACTGTTTATTTGCATTAGAGTTGAAACAGTGACAGACATAATGGTGTTTTTAGGTACTGTCCCAGGGCACAGGTGCGTACCATTGGCTCGAAAAGCAGAAGTGAGATGTAGGAACTATTCTGTGAGTAAGATTTGATAAGTATGTAAGTATGAACAATTGCAAAACCAATATTGGCTGGTAATGTGGGAGGCCTTACTTGGAAATGAGTAGAAAATTAAGGATGACATTAGCTAACACTTATGGAGCAGTTACCATGTGTCACTTGAGTTGTAACTTCTTTCATTTGTTGGGCAAATATTTTACAGTTTTTACCCAGTGAAGGTATTTTGGACACTTACAGGAAAGAAATTCTAGTTCTGGCACTTTTAATTAATGACCGGGAACATGTGACTTCACCTCTTTGGGTCTCGTTTTATTCATCTGAAAGAATGTTTAGAAAAAGTACCCAATTTTTAAGGTTTATGTAAATAGTGTGTAAAATAAAATAAAATAAAATAAAATAAAATATTGCCAAATAATAATGGCCCTGCAATAATTTGGGGGTTTTGGTAATACAGTTATTTTCATTATTAGTACTCTGTGATAAGAGCTGGAGATACAGAAATGAATATGAAAATGCCTCTTGCCTTAAGAAACTTCATCTAGTAAGAGAGATTCCCACATCCTTCCTTCCGTCTCCCTTCCTTCCTTCCTTCCTTCCTTCCTTCCTTCCTTCCTTCCTCTGTTCTTCCTTCTTTCTATATTCTTTTTCCATTTGTTATTCCTTCCTTTCTTCCTTCCCTCACTATTTACTGAGTGCCTCCTTCGTGCCAGACAAAGCACTAGGTCCTTGCTTTTTCAAGAACATATTAGGCATTGATCAAACCCTGAAGGTGATTTCAGTATAGAGGAGAAATAATTCACAATAAAGAATTATGACAAAGGGTGCACCAAGATGCCAGGGGAACACAGTTCAGCAGCAAGAACATTTGAGAAAGTTATAGAAAGCTCCTCCCAAGATAGGAGAATTATACCGGATCCTAAAATACAATTGGGAATTGGCCAAATAAATGAACATTTGTTACTTTACTAGGTCTGAACAGTGTTATTCTTCTAGGAGGCCGGAGCCTAGACCAACTGCATGTTTCCCGGGTTCCTACAGCCACTAATCCACCAAGCAGGATTACTCTGACTCCAAACTTCCTTCACCTAATCTAAATGTTGTTTGTTTGTTTTTGACATCTTACACGCCAGCTTTTCTAGCTGTAAGATCACAAGAATAGTCTAGTGTTTTAAGGTGATGTTTCATCTTGAATATTAAAAACTTCTGGGGTGCCTGGGTGGCTCAGTCAGTTGAGTATCCAACTCTTGATTTCAGCTCAGGTCATGATCCCAGGGTCATAGGATTGAGCCCTATGTCAGGCTCCATAGTGAGCATGGAGCCTGCTTAAGATTCTTTCTCTCTCTCTCTCTCTCTCTCTCTCTCTCCACAACCCCCCCCCCCCACGCTCTCCCCACCACTTTCTCTCTTTCTCTAAAATGAAACAAAAAAACTTTCATAGATGTTAGAGCAGTGGCCAGCAGGTGTCTATTTGGGGTCTCTTAACTATTTGTATCCTTTCCTTGGGGATTGCATTTTATCCCAAGGCTTCAAAGATCACTGAAAACTCCCAAATGTAGGTACTCAGTCACAAACTCTCTCTAGTTTGGGAATCATCTATTAAACTCCATAAATAAACTTGAATATGTAGTAGATGTCTAAAATCAAAATGTTGATTTTTCCCCATCAATCCCTTGTCATCCCCTAATCAATTAATGGGGTCAACATTTGCCTGGTGGCTCAGCTTAGGAATCTTCACTTCTACTTTCTGGTGCCATCTAACATCAAGTCTTACTGCCCTCCAAAATAGCCTGTATTCTAATGAAACAATGCAGATCAAGGCACCACATATTTATGGCTGTTAAAACTATTAGGTAAGAAGTTAATGGGGGAACTTCATAGAGAATGAGTCAGATCAATGGCACCCTAATACACCAATCAACCTTAGTGTCACTGAAGAGTGACCACTAGACCTTGTGTCCCCTGGGATGCAACAGGAAGTCCCAGTCACCATCTATTAACCTGAATGTAATCAAATCTCTAGATATAGCTTTCAAATCTTAGGAAGTACAGGGGATAGAGGAACATGTATGATGACACCATGAATATATAATCAGACAACTACAGAATGTGGGAATGTCTGTGTGACAAAAACCTTACTTTAAAAAAAGATAAAAATAATGCCAATTTTATGTAAGAGATGGAAGAGTTTTCTTTTAGTAGTAATTCAGTCAAAACCAATCTGCACTACAAAATACAGCTTGGTGGTTCCTTGTAGGGAATGAAGGGTCATGCAGTTCGAAGTTATCTGGCTCATATCTGGCTCGAAATTATCTGGCTCATATATGGGTATGCAAAATTTATTGAGCTGTACATTTAGGATTTGCATAAATTATACTTAAAAACATTTCAATTATTTTATATAAACAGGGAGAGAAAACTATTATAGATCAAGGTGGATTTAAGAGACAAATCAGCCTAATTCAATGTGCAGATCTTGTTTGGATTCTGATTTGGGGAAAATAACCTGTAAAACACACACATTTTTTTGATACAATGGGGAAATACTGAACATGGGTTAGACATTAGATGACAATAAGAACCTTGGAATGTTGTTATGTGTGCTAACAGTAATATAGTAACAAAATAGCAATGAGGAGATGGAGAAAAAGAGGAAGAAATAGTCATGATCTGTTAGAGATAGTTCCTGAATTAATTGCTGGTAAACATAAGATGTGTGATATTTGCTTCATAAGATTCTAGGGCAAGAGCAAAACAAAACTATAGTTCATGAGTTAAATCCAACTTCTGCCTGTTTTTGTCATAAAGTTTTATTAGAACTCACCCATCCACATTCATTTACATATTGTCTAAGGATGTTTTGGCATCACAAGGGCAGAATTGAGTAATTGTAATAGTAATTTCTGCCTTCAAGACTGAAAATATTTACTATATGGCCTTTATAGAAAAAGTTTGCCAACCCCTGCAGTAAGAAGAGAGTGAGAGAGAAAAAAAAAAGGAAGGAAGGAAGGAAGGAAGGAAGGAAGGAAGGAAGGAAGGAAGGAAGGAAGGAAAAGAGGCAGGAGGGAAGGAAGAAGGGAAGAAAAAGTGCAGGAGAAAAAAGGAAAGAGAGAGAACCATAGAATGTTGATAAACTGTGTGATGACTACATACAAATTTATTTTTCTGATCTCTCTACTTTTACAAACATTTGAAGAATTTCAATATGTATATATGACATGTATATGACTATACGATATATATATGACTATATATAAGATAAGATATATATCTTAAGATAAGATATATATAAGATAAGATATATATCTTAAATGTAGATATCATATATATAATATATATATCTTAAATGCAGACATGTCTTACCATAATTCAAACCATCACGATCACCTGGAATTCTTCAATGGCTTCCAACTGTACTTCCAGCATCCTCTCTTGTCCTCCTACCCTCTTCTTACTAGACTTAAACCAAGATATCCCTTTAATATTTAAATTGAATCATGTCACCATGGATTAAAATCTCCAATGGAAACCCTAAAGTCTTTGAAAAAATTCCACCCTTTGGTCTATAACATGACCGTAAGTGAACTGGCATCCCCCTATCTCATAGGCTTCATTTTCTAACACTCTCTGCAATAGCCTCTTCTTAGTATTTGTGGTAAAGTCCAAACCTATCCCCAAATCAGGGCCTACTACATGCTATTTTACCTGGAAACACTCTTATCTGTCTCTTTGACTTCTTCCATCATACAGGTTTCATTGGAGAAGCCTTCTACCTTATTAAAATAGCCATCGGCCCCTCCCTAACTAATTTGAATTCTCTATTACCTTGCAGTGTTTTATTTTCTTCAGAGCATTTTCTTGTGGCCTTGGGTTTTTTTTCCACTAGAAAGTAAGACTACACATAAATGGAAACTAACCTCTCTTATTCCTTACTTCATTTTCAGTCCTTAAAATAGAAGCAGAGCAGAGGAGTGGAAAGTAAAAAAAAAAGAAAAGAAAAGAAAAGAAAAGAAAAGAAAGAAAGAAAGAAAGAAAGAAAGAATAAGCAGGAGCTAGCATATTTAAAATAAGTATACAGAGATATTCTAAAAGAATTCTAAAACATAAAGATCTCTGTGAGGTCAAAGAAGCAGAATGCTGATAGTTATAAGAGAGCTCTATAGAGCTAAAGTCCAAGAGGGATGAAAAAAAATAGCAGTTCACCATGATTCAGTTCACCAGACTCTTATGGAACCCTTACCGGATAAAAGGTGTGATATGATATTAGGAATTAGGGGTATAGAAATGTCTAATGCAAATTCCTTTATACTCAGTGACAATATTGGTGAGGTTAATAATAGGCTTACCTGCTAACCAGTATTGATCATTTCCCATATTCTGGGCCCTCTTCTAAGGACTCCACATATATTTTCCCATTGGCATTTTTTCTCACAACACTATGAAGTAAGTTCTATTCGTCCTCAATTAAAAAAAAAAAAAAAAGGAAATTGAAATTCAAGGCAACAGTGACTCAGAGCCAGTGGGCAAAATACTTGTAGACAGCGACCGATGTAAAAGACAGTGTTAGTGAAGTATTTGCTAAATCCCTCTGTAGGATTGAAAGAATAGGAATGATTTATCAGGACATGTCAGGGAAGGCCTCATAGATGAAGCAGGCAGCATTTGGTCTGGGCCTGCTGGGATGAGAAAGGTACTGCTACCTGGAGACTGGGGTAATGGAAGGCCATGAGTACATTACAGAGATGTCAAAACGCAGTTGAGTGCTTAACTGCTGGAGCTATAGAATCTGCTAGTGCTCAAAGTTGGGATCCCATCGTGATATGTACCAGTTCTATGACCCTATAAGCAAGGTCTTAGCCCCAGTTCCCCATCGGGCTGTATTAAGAATTAAGTAAACCTTGCATGTGAAGCCCAGTACCTGGTGCATGGGAATCACTGATTTTTTTTTTTTTCCAGCTGTTACTCCTTCCAATTTGGGAACAGTAAGTATAGTAAGCATATCACCAAAGAAATCTGGTGTGATAGAAGTCTGTAAAAAGTAATCTGAGATAAGTTCATTGTAAGTGGTGAATGCGAAAAGCTTGGACTCTGTTTCAGATTCACATAAAGGGGAATGAGTGCACAGGGGAGGAGATCCTAGGAAGCTGTGGTTTTAAGATGAACTCAAAAGGGCACCTCAAAGTGTTAAATCTTATTTTTTTATCATTATTATTAAGTAAAGTTCGTGGCTAAATAAAACAAAACCTCATTAAGAGTCAAAAAAGCTCCCTGACAGAGGTCTTCTGTAGAAGGTCTCAAAGTAATGGTGATATTTTTAGAAAGAGCACCCTCCAATTTATTTTTGGAAATATCACTCAAGCAACAATGGGGGGAATGGATGAAGGGATGTGAAACTTGGGTCAGGGGGTCATTTTGAATGTTTTTGGAATCGAGCAAGTAGTGAACCCCTGAACAAGGAGTTGCAGACAATTTTAGAAGACGAGGGCGAATAGACAAGCACTGGGTCAAAAAGAAAAAAAAAATACATATATATATATATGGCAGAACCAAAACTGAAAATTAGAAAAATAAAATTCAGACACTGGTTTTGATAAAAATTAATTCAGAATTTCCAAAAGTTATGAAGTTATCCAAAACAACCCTTAGGGCAACTGGATTTACTCCAGAAGACCTGCACATCATTCAGGGCCTAAAGTTGGTGACATTGGTGGCAAGTCTGAGAATGTTAAGACCTCCTATCCCAGGGTGCTGTTGGTGACTTTGCTGCAATATATCTCATACAGCTGAGAAGACAGAAAAATAGGCATTAGAATGTCAGAGTCAAGTATCAGAGACTGGCATTCAGGAAAGGTGATGGGGGGTAACCAATTAAGACTTCCTGCATAGTACATCATATTCTTTTATATCACAGCAGAAAAGTCTATCTCTGAAGCTTCATAATCCTGTGTTTTCCGTGGAAGCATTTACGGAAACAATTCTTCCCAGCAGACCGCGCTGAGTACCACCGTGCAAATGATTGTACTGTAGGCCATGTGGGTGATTTCAAGAACAAAGTCCCGGCCTCTTACCTACATGGTTTCTAGCCCTGAATTGTCCAATATGATAACTACTAGACACGTCCAAATCCAAATTGAGATGTGCTATAAATGTAAAAGTCACTCCAGAATTCACAGATGTACAATGAAAAAAACAAAGGAAGTATCTTATTAATGTTTTTATTTGCAGTGCATTGAAATAATAGTGTATTGGATATATGGAGTTAAAATATACTGTTAAAATTGATTTATCCTATTTCTTGTTTACTTTTCTAATGTGGCTACTTGAAAAACGTTGCACCTGGCTTTCATTGTGGCTCATTATATTTCTATTGGATGGTGCTGCTCTAGACTCTGGCCAATTAGACTTCCCGCTGCCCCCTAGTGTAATTGGCATTTCAATGGCTTCATGTCTCACCCCATGCTCATTTGTCAAAACCTACCTATTCCTGAAACCCATGTGAAAGGACATTGCTTCAATTTATTATTTTCTGAAGTCTCTAACTACATATGATATTCTTGAACTTCTCTCTTGAACCTCTAGAGGAATTTATTTGTCCTTATAATGTATTTATCATAGCTCTTTATGTTTTTGTTCTAATTTATTTTACCAGAATATAAATTCTTTGAAGGCAATCATGTATATAACACATTTTTATGACCCACAGAGACTAGCACAGTGCTTAAGTTTTCTTTCTTCTGAATTTAAGTCATTCAAGAACCCTATAATCTATTATGGAGTCGTGATGCTTCCTGGATCCCAGAAATTCTGATGCATAAAGGGAAGACACTTATCCCTTTGTTTCTGCTTTTGTGATATGATAGCTACTAATGTAGACTGTCAGCAGCTTTGTACGGCATGGGGCGGGGCGGGGGAAGGATGGGAAAAAAAGAGTTCCTAAGAATAGGGAAGCTTAGACTTGGAACAGAGATACTTGGAACTTCTCTAAAAGAAAAGCTAATAAAATGTGTATCCATGTACAAAACATGAGAGACAGAGACAGACGGACAAAGGTCAAAAAATGCTGATTTGTTGTTTTTGCTAGGGAATAGCACACAGTCCAATTGGTCATATTTCAGATGTACTACTCAAAGTAGGCTAACTCCTGTAACATGTAACCTTCAACTTTCAATGGCTTGATGAAATAAAAGCCTAACATTATTTTTCCTGTACAGTACAATCCAATGTGGAGAATCAGAAGTTGAAGGGATGCTTGGTCTACATAGTCATTCAAGGTCCTAGACTCCCTTCATTTTGTGTCTTCTCCCTCTGTTAGGTCACAGGAGAACTTGCCATCCAGCTAGTGCAAGAGGAAAAAGAGAGATGGGAAGTTTATTAATGGGTCAGTTCTGGAAGTGTCATGTGTAACTTTTATTTACATCTTATTGAATCAAACCTAGTCATGTGGCCACATCCCACTTTAAAGGAAGGGTAGGAAATGCAGCCTAGATGTGGGTTAAAGAGGAGATCAAGTGTGTTGGTCAATACTGGAGTCTCCAGCACAATAGAGCACATGTAGGATAGGGCTTTGATCATTTGTTCTTTCATTCATTCCTTTAAGACAGGATTTCTCAACCTTGACATTCTTGGGCTGGACAACCCTTTGCTATACAGGGTTATTCTCTGCCTTGTAGGAAATTAACCAGCATCTTGGCCTCTACCTTAATGTGCCAGCACCACTGCCTCCCACCCCAGTCACGTCAATAAAAAATGTCTTCAAATATTTCCATTTGCCCTGGGGGTAGTGCTGGAGGGGATCACCCCTGGTTTGATGTCATATTCCTTTATTCAGTAGTTTCCGAATGTCATGAAATATCTCCTATTTGTTAGGGTGGTAGAATTACAGAATTCTTTATTTAATGACATCAGGAGGTTTTTGGTTGTTGTTGTTTTTTTTTTCCTTCCTGATCCTTTATACACAGCTGTCCCTCAAGCATCACAGCAAGGAGAAACCAACTGTAGACAACAGGTCTAATCTCAATTTTCAGCCCATTTATTTGCCTGCATGTAATATTTATCTCCACTTTCATCTCTCTGGATCTCGTGTCTCATATTCAATCACTGGCCTCTAGATTATCTTCTATTTTTAAATCCCTTTAGTCATCTCATCCTGGAATATTGAGTGCACCTTCTCACAACTCTCAAATCTACATGCTTAGTCCAAGATAATCTTTCTCCTATTCTCTAACAGAGAATAGGAATCGTACAGGAACTAAAAGCATCATACGTACACCAAGCACGTAAAAAAAAAATGGCACTCATGTTGTCATTTCCACATCCTGTGCCCTTGGTAGACGTTGCTAATCAGCCTTGATACTCTTCCCCCCGAGCCTGGAGTCTGCCACTGAATCAAGGAAGTATTTGAAACAGTCACTATTGATTGAACAGGGTTGTAACAAGAGATTAAAATGATTCGGTCTCTGAGTTCTGGTCCCACTCCTTCATTTCAGAGAAAAGGAAACTGAGAACCAGATTATGAAATGGATTGCTCAGGCCACATAGAATTTTGACATTTTGGCCTTTTGTTTCTTCTCTCGTTCCTGTGGTAAGAATCAACAACGAGGCTTGCCCAAGTCCTGTGGAAATGAAGCCTTGAAAAAGGTTGCTAAAAGCAGGACAGTTGCTTAGGAGTGTGTTAGGGTGAACTTGAGCTCAGGCAGATTCTTTTTTCTCTGCTTTTTTGAACAACAAAGTACACTCTAGTATATTGAGCAGAGATTGGAGGGGTATAATTACCCCCACCACGCTGGTTTTTTAAGAGATCAAAGAAAAAGGAAGATTCTGAATACTAACTAAATGCCTGAATTTAAAATTCAAGAAAAATGCCACATGAAAATAGGGTTAACTGCAGGAGAATTCGCCAAGGGTGAATGTGATATGTATATTTGAATGATAGGATTTGAGATTCAATGTTAGGCAGAGTCTTTTTAGGGAAAAAAAAAAAGCATCAGTGTCTGGTGGGAAATCAGAGGCTGTTTATGCTTTATCATTTGTATACAATAAAGTACATTGGGAAGAAAAATTGACCCTGGTTCATTTTCTCATCTGGGTTTTATTTCTCTACTTTCAGCTTTCCTGGCCAAGGCTCATACCATCCATGTTTATGTGAAATGGGCCAGTGCGCCCATCTTGCCTTTCGATAATTATAGGTCTCCCCAGGAAAATGGCTTTACAGAGGGATTTTATACAGGTTTTAAAGATTTTATTATGAAGGATTCAGCTCTTCCACAATTATTAGTTTTAAAAGGTGCTTTGTAGCCGCTGCTGGTAGAACAGATATTGATCCCTTTACAATGGGAAGCCTAACTCTCATATACCCACGTGAGTGCTGTACTTTGGCATCTTTTAAACTGATATAAGAATGCAGTGAAGCAAAATGATCATTTTCCTTGTTGGAAGGCCTTGTATCCCCACTAATGATGACAGAATAAACTTAGACCCGTGGGCAATAGTAACCACAAATTTCACTTTGGTTTTAGCAGTTACACTGGAGGCTGTAATGAACTTCACACAGTTGCATGGCGTTTGCTCAAGAGGCAATTGCTAAACTTGTTAAATAGACAACATTCTAAGTATCTTTTCACTCAGTCATCTCCTCTCCATCATATCTGCCTTAGCTACCACCTCCTTTGGTGACTCAGCTTCCTAGTGGTTATCTCTTTGGCTTGTTTGCTTCCCTGTTGTAATTATTTAGTGCCAGGATCTCCCTTGCTATAGGAGTGAATCCAAACTGTACCGTATGTATTCCAAACCCCTGGCACTCTGGTTCATATATACTTTGTGTCTTCACTTTCTCTCACATGAACCTCATGAACCAGGCTAACAAATTAACAAACATAGCATATCTCATTTGGCAGAATAAAACAATTTATGGTGTGTATTTCAATGCAGCTATATGGTCCAAAAAATGGCATGGAAGTTTTAGAGCCAGCCTGATTATATCTATATCTATATCATCTATATCTATATCTATATCTATATCTATATCTATATCTATCTACATCTATATTTTTAATTTTTTTGTTTCTTCACTTGGTGAATGGCCTTGAGAAAATCATTTAACTTATCAGAATCATACGTCCTAAAATGAGCATAACGGTGAAGAGAAACAGATGTAAGGGGCCAGACGCAGTGGCTGGCGTATCACTGCTATGCGATTAAAAAAGGGAACTATATTTCCTGGATAGTGCTGGAGCCCAGGCAAAGGTAGGGGGATGCCACAGGGCTGGAAGAGTATTGGCAGAAGGTAGGGGCTTAGGCTGGAGGTGATGGAGACCACTGAAGATTTTTGAACACCAGAGCAACATGGTCAGAGAAATACATGGTCAGACGGCTCTGAAAGACAGGATAGGGGAGGGACAAGATGGAGATTTGGAGACCAGTTAGAGGCTGTTATAATAATCCAGGTAAGAGTTAACAAGGGGACTGAGGTGTTTATCATGGAAATAAAAGAAAAGTCCAGATGTGAGAAAGACTGCAGCTGTTCTAAGGGAATGAACATTTAGTCAATTATTACTATGTGGGGAACACTGTACTTTTTGTTAATTATTGCTGTGTTCTGGCTTGTAAGCCCAGTAATTATTTTGATGTTTAGACAAGAAAAGTTTCTCTCATCCAAAGCAAATTTTGTTAGCAAATATGGTCAGGTGACTTTTCTATGGCCACCCTACAGTCGATGTTGGAACCAAGATTAGAATGTAGATTGGTTCAAAAAATAGAACTACCCTATGATCCAGCAATCAAACTACTGAGTATTTAACTCAACAAATGCAAAAACACCAATTCAAAGGGATATATACACCCCTACATTTATTGCAGCATTATTTCCAATAGCCAAACTATTACTCAGCCATAAAAAAGTATGAAATCTTAACCATTTGCAATGACATGGAAAGAGCTAGAAAGTATAATGCTGAGCGAAGTAAATAATTCAGAGAAAGACAAATGCCACACAATTTCATTTATATGTGGAATTTAAGAAACAAAACAAACGAGCAAAGGAAAAATAAAAGAGAGATACAGACCAAGAAACAGACTCCTTAACTATAGAGAACAAACTGATGATCCCATCACCAGAGGGGAGGTGGGTGTGGGAATGAGTGAAATAGGGGATGAGGATTAAAGAGGGCACTTGTAATGATGAAAAAATAAAATAAAATATAATAAAATAATAAAATAATTGAAAAAATATAGGTTGACCTGGATCCAAAGTTTACGTACTTTCCATGTGTGTGTTCTATCACGCTGCCTTCTGGAAAGGCATGTGCTAGGGTACTCTGCTTTGCTAGGGAAGGTGTGATGAGAGCATAAAGTTCATAGAGGAAAGTGATGAGAGATGAAGCCATACATATAGACAAGGATTAGGTCCCAGGAAGCCTAGTGTGCCAGATGGTGGAGTCAGACCCTGTGGGTAATGTGGAATGCTTGAAGAGTTTGTGAAGTTAAGAAACAAGAACATGGGAAAGAATGGAGGCAGGGAGATAGGTTAGGGATTCTTACAAAAGTTCAGGCAAGAAAACTAAGGAAACTTGAACTCAGTCAAGGCGGTGGGAGTGGAAGTGTATTTATTGATATAGAAGATATTGGCTATGTATTGCCAATGAGTAAAAACAAGTTTCTAAATAATGTGAAACCCACTTTGCATTCCAAAGATAAATAGATATGTCTGTATCTTTATATGGATCTTTCTCCCTCTCTCTCTCCCTCTGTGTGTGTGTGTGGGGGGGGTGTCTGTCTGTCTGTCTGTCTCTGTAATGTCTTCATTGATAATCCTGGAGTGAGAGGGTGACTGGCATTTTTTCCTGCTCTTTTTGATTCTAGTTAATACATTTTAAGTAATTCCTATATCAGGAACTATGCTAAAAGCTTTATGGCCCTTTGCTTATTTAATAACTATAATAGATGAGGCGGATACTAATATGAAATCAGGTTTTATGGAAAGTAAGCAGTTTGCCTAGAACGTAGTTGCTTTGTTGAATGAATGAATACAGGCTGTGTGTATTTTAGTGGTAGGGGGAGAACCCCCAAAATACCAGCATGCGTCTGTGGATTGGTCTTTTAACCATTACATAATATTTTATAATTCATCTATTAGTTTATTTGAGGCAAAATAGAGCTTGAACAACATGGGTCCACTTACATGTGGATTTTTTCCCAATAAATACATTACAGTACTCTAAATGTATTTTTTCTTCCTTGTGATTTTCTAAGAAACATTTTCTTTTCTCAAGCTTACGCTATTTTTTTTTTTAAGAATTTTTTTAAGGGGTATTTATTTTTCACAGAGAGAGAGACACTGAGCGCAAGCAGGGGAGGGGCAGAGAGACAGGGAGACACAGAATCTGAAGCAGGCTCTGGGCTCTGAACTGTCAGCATAGAACCCAACGTGGCACTTGAACTCACAGATCGTGAGATCATGACCTGAGTTGGATGCTGAAGTTGGATGCTTAACTGACTGAGCCACCCAGGCGCCCCTTGAGCTTACTTTATTATAAGAATTCAGCATATAATACAGATAACATGTGTGTTAATTGACTATTGATGTTGTTGGTAAATCTTCTGGTCAACAATAGTCTATTAGTAAAGTTTTGGGGGAGTCCAAAGTTATATGTGGATTTTCTACTGTGTGGGGTTTGGAGGCCCCACCCCGTACTGTGCAGGAGTCAACTGTAAAATACATCGTATGTATTTGAAAACTGATTTAATAAGGTATAACGTAGTTGTTACAGGGCGCCTGGGTGGCTCAGTCGGTTAAGTGCCTGACTTCAACCCAGGTCACGATCTCACGGTGGGTGAGTTCTAGTCCCACGTCGGGCTCTGTGCTGTCAGCTAGGAGCCTGGAGCCTGCTTCAGATTCTGTGTCTCCCTCCCTCTCTCTCTCTCTCTCTCTCTCTGCCCCTCCCTTGCTTACGTTCACTCTCTCTCTCAAAAATAAATATAAATAAACATTAAAAAATTTTTGAAAAATATTTGTTACAAATAATATAGTTATCCAGCTCTCACTCATTCATAGGAAAAATGACCATTTTGTCTATTTTTAAACTTTTATTATAAAAGAAATGCATGCATACGGTAAAAATATAAATCATTTAAATAATAAAATAATAAAAAAGAGTCTCCCTGAAAAGTCAGCTTCACATTTACACACCAAAGAATACCACTGTGGATTGCTTATATGTGTGTATGCGTGTATGAATCTTTCCAGAAATGTTGAAAGCACAAGCAAGCATATGTATATATCCTTTATTTAATTTGTTAAAAACAGATGAGGTCATACTATATACACTGTTTGAAACATTGATCTTGTTTTTCTCTAAATGTGGATTAAAGATCCTTCTGTAATTGTGCATAAGAAAGTCCTCAATCTTTTTGTAGACTGTAAAAAACAAAACAAATGAAGAAACACAAAGCAGAAACAGACCCATAAACACAGAGAACAAACTGGTGGTTGCCAGAGGGATGGGGAGTGGGGGGGGATGGGCAAAATGGGTAAAGGGGAGTAGGAGATACAGGCTTCCAGTTATGGAATGAAGTCATGGAGATAAAGGTACAGCATAGGGAATATTGTCAATGGTATTGCAATAGCATCATATGGTGACTGATGGTAGCTACACTCCCGGTGAGCACAGCATAACCTACAGACTTGTCCAATCACTGTGTTATACACCTGAAACTAATGCAACACTGTGTATCAGCTGTGCTTCAATTAAAAAAATAAAGTCTCAGTTTTTTAAATGGAATAAAGAGTTGCATGAGTATACCTTACTTAATTTGATTCATCTTTTATGGACATTAGGAAAGTTCTTACATATACATGACCAACAGTATCTAGGGATAAATTATTAGAAATTAAATTGCTGGCTAAAAGAACCTGTACATATTTAATTTTAATTGAGGTGGCCAAATTGACTCTCTCTCTCTTTCTCTCTCTCTCTATATATCTATCTATCTCTATCTATCTCTATGTCTATCTATCTCTCTATATATAGAGAGATAGATAGAGATAGAGATAGATAGAGATATAGATATATCAGAAAAAATATATATATCCACAATTTATATATATCAGCAATATATGTATATATATGTATATATGGAAATATATATGCTGATATATACATATATATATATATATATCAGTGGTACATGATAATGTCTTTTTCCCCTTATACTTACTTGCTAACACATTTGCTCTTTGGCAAAATGATAAATAAAAATGGTGTCTACTTATTATTTTAATTTTTTTCCTTTAATTATGAGAAATTTTGGCCATCTTATATACATATTCACTGGCTATTTGTGTGTGTCTGTGCATGAGTGAAATTTTCTATGAACGACGTTTTTATGTCCTTTCCAGCTTCTCATTGGGCAATAGTTATTTTTTTCTTACTGATTGGTAACGGTTCCTTAAATATTAAGGGGATTAACTATTTTCCCTGTGTTGCATATAAAATTCTCATGACTTATGTTTATATTTTGGCTATGTCTCTAAATGTTACACAAAGTATTTATGTATGTATAGTTAATAGTCTATATGTTGGTAGTTTGTGGTTTTAGGCCAAGTATATTAAGACCGTCCCAACTCAAGACTTTCTTTGGTATTTTTCTCGTTATGTTTTCCACTTCATCTTGGATCTTTGCTCCATCTAGAATTTATTTTGGTGTGAAAAAAAGATGGGGGATTTAGCTTCTACTGTGCTACTCACTCTAAATGGCTAGCCTGTTGTCCCAGAAAATCTATTTAATAAGCCATCTTTCCCTCACATTTGAAACACTGTAATAATGCATTTGTTCAATGTACATTTGGGCCCATTTGGAAAATTTTTATTATGTTCCATTAATTTGTTAGTATTTTCTTGCTACAATGGCACATCGTTTTTACTACTATTTCCTTGTAATACATTTTAGTATCTGATGGGACTTGGCCCCTCTCATGTTCTCTTGTTCAAAATGGTTCTCGCAATTTCCTCATGCTTATTTTCCAGATGGATTTTGGAATGACATATTCAAGTTCTAAGGTGAAATATTATATTAATATATTTGTTGGGGTTACCATGAATATTTAGATTAATATAATTGACTTTTTAAGCCATTTACACCTTCTTGTACAAGAATAAAGTAGGTCTTTTTATTCACTATTGTATTCTTTTATGGTTATCAGTAGAGTTTTACAGGCTTTTTTTTTTCATACATGCCTTGTACATATCTTATGTTTATTTCTAGGAAATTAATCCTTATTATTACTTTTATAAATGAGATATGTTCATAGGTTAAATTTATATTAATATAATATATAAGCATTATTGAATTTTGTATTAATAATTCTAACCAATTATCTTATGATCCTCTTCTAATAATTTAAGTAATTTCTCTGTTTTTAATGATAGAGTCATTTCATTTGATGATAATTTTCTATTTTTCCTTTTATATAATTTTCTTTTCTAAAAAAATTTTTTAATGTTTTTTAATTTATTTTGAGACAGAGAGAGACAGAGCATGAGCAGGGGAGGGGCAGAGAGAGGGAAACACAGAATCTGAAGCAGGCTCCAGGCTCTGAACTGGAGCACAGCACAGAGCCTGAGTGGGGCTTGAACTCACGGACTGTGAGATCATGACCTGAGCTGAAGTCGGATGCCCCAACCAACTGAGCCACCCAGGCGCCCCTATAATTTTCTTTTCTAAATGCAATGGCTAATACAACCAGAGCAATATTAAATAATAGATGACATGGTATGTCTCTTCCTTGTTCTTTATTATAATGAAAAAGCTTTCATTATTTCAAAATATTAACATTTTGTTTGACATAGGGCTAAGGGAGTATCTATCTATTTCATACTTTATTAAGTACCAAAAAAAATCAGGTATAGACAAATCTGATCATTTTTCTGTTTTGGTATTTATTGAGATAACCACATGCTGAGTGTTCCCCTTGATTTAGTAAAATATTGACTACTGTTAATTCATACTTAATCTCGAATAGTTCTTTCCTTCCTAGGTGAAGAAAAAATCTATTTGGTTATAATGTGTTAATGTGTTAATTCATGTGAAGATGGGCTCTATTTGCTAGAAGTTTAGGGTTTTAAAATCAGCATTCAGAGGGGCGCCTTAGTGGCTCAGTTGGTTAAGCCACTGACTTGGTCTCAGGTATGATCTCGTGGTCCGTGAGCTCGAGCCCCACATTGGGCTCTGGCTGACAGCTCAGAGCCTGGAGCCCGCATTGGATTCTGTGTCTCCCTTCCCCACTCGCGCTCTGTCTCTTTCTGCCTTTCAAAAATGAATAAATGTTAAAAAAAATTTTTTTTTAATCAGTATTCAGAGATGGGATGTGTCTGCATTTTCCTATTTTGTCCTAATTATCTGATTTTGGAATCAATATTGTCTTTTTCCAGTCACTTCCCCCTGCTCAACATACATAAACACACATACACTCTTTAAAGTAGATAGTCAATGGGGGCACCTGGGTAGCGTCCAACTTCGGCTCAGGTTGTGATCTCACGGTCCGTGAGTTCAAGCCCCGCATTGGGCTCTGTGCTGACAGCTCAGAGCCTGGAGCGGGCTTCAGACTCTGTTTCTCCCTCTCTCTCTGCCCCCTCCCCTACTTGTACTCTGACTCTCTCTCTCTCAAAAATGAATAAACATTAAAAAAAATTTTTTTTAATAAAGTAGATAATGGATGGTCTAATTTTTCCTGCAAACAACTGTCTTTCATTTTATTTATTCTACTGTGTTTCTGTTTTCAAAATCATTAATTTTGATTTTTACTTATTAATTCCCACCTTTTTCCTTCCTTTTATTTTATGTTGCATTTCCTAACCTTTTTAGTTGGATAATTAATTCATTTATTTTCATGCTTTTTGAATATAGCAATGTGTATGCATCTATGAATAGTTCCCTGAGCATAATTATGACTTTATTACATAAGGCCCTATCTATGGTATTTTCATCACTGCTATTTTTAAAATATTCAGCATTTTTAGCTGTGCTTTTCTCTTTGTTCTAGGGGTCATTCAAAGAGGGTGGAATCAGTGAGGATTCTGATTTTGTCCCTGTCCTTACAAACCCATTATGACTTTACTGTGATCAGAAAATATGATCTTTTAAACTGTTTAGACCTTCTTTAAAAAAAATTTTTTTTTAATGTTTGTTTATTTTTGAGAGAGAGACAGACAAAAAGACTGTGAGTGGGGGGAGGGGCAGAGCGGGAGAAGGAGGCACAGAATCAGAAGCAGGCTCCAGGCTCTGAGCTGTCAGCTCAGAGCTCGATGTGGGACTCAGACCCATGAACCGTGAGATCATGACCTGAGCTGAAGTCAGATGCTCAGCTGACTGAGCCACCCGGGTGCCTCAACTGTTTAGACCTTCTTATACAAGAAGAAGGAACATCTTTTTATTTACTCTAATCTTCTTTTATGATTATGAGTAAAGTTTTATAGTTTTTTTTTCATGTAGGCCTTGTATCTGTCTTGTTATTTCTAGGAAATTAATCTTTATCATTACTTTTATAACGGATATTTTCTTACTTTAAATTTATATTAACATAACATAATTATAAGTATTACTGAACTTTACTAATAATTCTGACTAATCATCTTATACATTATCTTACTTCTAATAATTCAAGTCATTTCTCTGAGGTTTTGTTTTTTCATTTCTCTGAGTTTTTAATGATAAAATGACTTTTCCAATTTCTACCTTTGATCAATTATTGAAGTTTTAATAGTAAAGAAATACAAGACTGAAATACATAAATGTCCAATGGGCACTTGTAAACAATAGGTGTTTACTATCCTCTGATATAGAATTAATATCTGCCTCATGGGTTTAGTTATTTAAGTAATTCTTTATCTCTTTTCTTCTACTTGAAGTGTCTTTCTTAAGCTGAGAGTTCATTTAAAAAGCTCTGTCGGGGTGCCTGGATGGCTCAATCGGTTGAGCTTCCGACTTTGGCTCAGATTATGATCTCACGGTTTGTGAGTTCAAGCCCCGCATCTGGCTCTGTGCTGACAGCTCAGAGCCTGGAGCCTGCTTCAGAATCTGTGTCTCCCTCTCTCTCTTTCTCTAAACCTCCCCCAATCATGCCCTGTCTCTGTCTCTCTCAAGAATAAATAAACATTAAAAAAATTGTTTAAGTTCTGTCAATGTTGTTTTTTGTAATTTTGACATTTTCTACATTTTTTCCCTTAATATCGATGCTGTGGTATTAGGGACGTAACAAGTGATGATTTTAAGATCCCCATTGTTGTATCATTAGTAAACCCCCTTCTTTATCTTATTTCGTTCTTTTTTCCCCCTGGTTTTGATTTTATTCTATGCTTGCAACTTAATTCCCGGTATGTTTTTGTTTGAATAGTAGGTCTTCATTCGGTACTGTGATCTTTCAAAGGCACTTGTTCAAACTGCTTCTAACTTCGTGTTGTTTTATGAATCAATACAGTGGTCTTCTTGAATAATCCGTGGGTTCAGCCCACTGTAATTAAATAGTATGTGTGGGTTTTATTTCAGTTCTGTCATTTTATCTTTTTTTTTTTTAATTTTTTTTTTCAACGTTTATTTATTTTTGGGACAGAGAGAGACAGAGCATGAACGGGGGAGGGGCAGAGAGAGAGGGAGACACAGAATCGGAAACAGGCTCCAGGCTCTGAGCCATCAGCCCAGAGCCTGACGCGGGGCTCGAACCCACGGACCGCGAGATCGTGACCTGGCTGAAGTCGGACGCTTAACCGAGTACGCCACCCAGGCGCCCCAGTTCTGTCATTTTATCTTATGTTAATTTCTTAGTTTTGTGACCATTAGATTTTCTACATTTTGCTTTTGGACATGTGCTTCTTTGATTCATCTTGTATCTCTCATTTCCTCTGAGAAGTTGGAAGATTCTTTGGAAAGAGTTTTTAAAACACCCTATTGGTTATATTTATAGTTAGTAATAATATGCCTAAATATGTTTTTCTCCACTTAACAAGTAGAAGTAATATTTTTGGAATCCTCCCACCGTGGTGGAAAATAAGAAAAATTAGCTCCGTGTATGCACACACAGACACACGTCTTTACACCTCCCATGTTTCCACTTGAATTTTTTGTTAGTTTCATGTTCATATATATTTTCATGGCTTAGAGGAGCTACATTTTGTACTGCAACCAAAATTCTCACAATTCTTTAAACTTAGTTCTACATTAAAATAAAGTGAGTGCATAAGAACTTTGCTTCTATAGTTCTTCCTTTCTATGCATTTTATTTTGCTTCATTTCTTGGTTGACTGGATTGTATAACCATGCCTTTTTTTCAAGAAAGGCTCATGGGTGACATTTCCTCTGAGTTCTACCATGTATAAAAATGGCTTTCGGGTGCGTTTATGCTTGAACACCACCAATTTGGCATGGTATGAAATTCTTGGGTCACATTTCCTTTGCCTTGGACCAGAGTAGACATTGCTTGTATGCCTTGCTTCGCTGTCTGCCAGCAGTGAATGTTGTCTAGACAGAAACAGAAGCCAGAGTGTTCCTCATTCCCTTCTCTTTAGGGGATCCTGTCTGTGTGTTCAAGTGCCTTCAGGAGGCATTCTTTATCTTTGAAAATTAAGAACCTATATGGCTGTGTCTCACAGTTGATATGCTTTTGCTTGTCTGGCTTTGTTAATCCACTCTCCCAAGACCAGTTGTGCCCTTTCACTTGATACATGTAGGTGTTTCTTTAATTCATTATGTTTTCTGTCACATTACTATAAGCATATCGGTGTGTTTTTTGGTCTAATTTGTTCTCTTTTTAGGGAACATTTATCATCCATATGTTTTCTCTCCTCTAGAATGTGTCACTACATTTTTCTTTCTGATCACTTTTAGTCCTTATTCTTTTTCATGTTATTTTATATTATTTCTCTAAACCTAAACGCTTCGGTGTTCAGTGAAGTCTTAACTCTCTCTCTTTTTTACTTCTCATGATAATTTAATTTCTATAATGAAGTTGTAATTATTTGTCTATTATTTTATTTGTTATATCTAATTATTTGTTATATCCTCTTCCCTGAGTTCATTCCTCTCCTTAGTGATTGATGTCTCTGTTTCTGCAAGAAGAACTCTCTTGTGTTTCCCTGGAATCCCTCTATGATTATGGTGCTCTAGGTGATGATTTAGAGCTGTTTATCTTTACGCAGCTAATTGTGCCATGTGAAAGATTACAGAGCTGATCTAGCAGCAGACCTGTGTTTCAAAGAGGTATACAGGAGATGAGTTCAGACGAGACCACGGCAAAGGCCTGGTTGCAGTGCCTTAGGAATAGAGTCAGGGCAGAATTTTCAACCAGCTGATCTTCCAGACTTCTAGTGCAGGAGGATTTTCTGTAGCCTAACTCTGTAATTGCTCATCCAGTCATCATGGGGAAAATCATCTCTCCCTACATCATCACCTTACCAGCTACCCCTGACACCCTTGCCTAGAGCAAATACTGTGTATTCCATGGGGGAATCTGCTGAACCATGGCTGAATCTTCTCGTTGTGACCCCAGAATAGTTGAAGCTGTGGAAGGATGCCTACCTTTTAGAATAGCTGCTACAAAAAGCTGGCAATACCAAATGCTGGTAAGAATATACAGCAGCAGGAGCTCTCTTTTGTTGCTGCTAAGAATACCAATGGAAAAAGCCACTTTGGAAGACAATTGGCAGTTTCTGACAAACCAAATACAGTCTTACCATGCCATCGAACATTTGCACACCTAGGTTTTTTCTCCAGTGGTTTGAAAACACATGTCCAGTTAAAATCTGCATGTGGGGGCACTTGGGTGGCTCAGTCAGTTAAGCGTCCAACTTCGGCTCAGGTCATGATCTCATGGTTCATGAGTTGGAGCCCCGCGTCAGGCTCTGTGCTGACAACTCAGAGCCTGGAGCCCACTTCAGATTCTGTGTCTCCCTCTCTCTCTGCCCCTCCCCCGCTCATGCTCTATCTCTGTCTCTCAAAAATAAATAAACGTTAAAAAAAATCTGCATGTGAATGTTTACAGCAGCTGTATTACAATCACCAGAAACATTTTAGATGTCCTTCAATAGGTCAATGCGCCAAATCAATAGGGGAGTACATAAACAAATTGTGGTATATCAATAAAATGGAATACTTATTTATTTATTAAAGTTTATGTATTTATTGTGAGAGAGATAGAGACACAGAGAGAGTGAGCGGGGGAGGGGCAGAGAGAGAGAGAGAGAGAGAGAGACAGAGGATCCCAAGCAGACTTCACACGGTAAGTGTGGAGCCTGACATTGGGCTTGAACCCATAAACCATGAGATCATGACCTGAGCCCAAACCAAGAGTTGGACGCTTAACCAACTGAGTCATCCTGGCACTCCAAAATGGAGCATTTAAAAGAAATAAGCTATATGGGAGTGTGGGGGGGATGGGTGAAATGGGTGAAGAGGATGAAGAGTACACTGAATATGTTGAGCACTGAATCCTGTATAGAATTGTTGAATCACTATATTGTACACCTGAAACTAATAAAACATGGTATGCTATACTACAATTAATTTTTTAAAAAAGAAATAAGCTACTAAGCCATCAGAGACACAGATAACCCTTAAGTACATACTGCTAAATGAAAAATCCAGTCTCAAAAGGCTACATACTGTATGATTTCAAGTATGTGCCATTCTGGAAAAGGTAAGACTATTGAGTCAACTAGGCGGAGACTGAAAGAGGGAGGGTTGAGTAGGTAAAGCACAGGGGATTTTTAGAAAGATGGGTCTATTCTGTATTATATTGTAATGGTGGATACATGACATTTTGCATTAGTAACACCCACGGAGCTTTATAGCACGAAGAGCAAATCGTAATATATGCAAACTAAAAAAAATCTCAGAGGTTGTGGGATCCCAGCAAGGAATGTACATCATGGCAAGAGAATCTAACTGTATCACAAATGTACGAATGTACAAATGTACAAATGTACGAAACACCCTCAATGTCAGTGGTGGTGGGGAGGGAAATGCCGACCTAAGTCACTTTGAAATAAATAGTGTCTGTAAGACAAAAAGCAAAAAAAAACCTGCATATCAACACCATACTCTAGTTGATAAAGTTGGTTCCCACGGGTATACAGGTTAACAATTCTGATATTTCCATCTAGTGAGAACAGACTCTAGACATACTGAGGCTCCATTTCAGCTCTTCTTCCAGAAAAGAAGCCACAGTATTCTCATACTCCATTTCCTCTTCCTGGGCATACAGTAAGACTTCAGTAGGCTACAGCCATGTGGCTCTATCTGGGAAATAAAAGATGGGCTAAAGGGATGCACAGCACAGCCAGGCCCGGCTCCTAAAATCTTCAGCCACGTCCAGGTCCTCCCTTTCTTCTTCTACAGAGACCTGCAGAGGACACATCTTTAGGATACATACATTACAGGAAGAAGGGAGTCCAGATTTTCAAGTTACCACCTAGAGGGGAACCTCCGAGGAGAACCCCCCAATCCACATTGGAATATCACGTGAGAGATAAATAGAATTGTTACACCGTTATGACGCTGAAATTTGGGGATCATTATAGTCAGTGCCATCTTCCTAAGTGGTCATTCATCAGGGCATCATTCTGTCAATATTAAATATCTGAGCTCAGATTTGGGCTTTGGACAGTTAGGGTAGGAGAGAGAGAAAATATTACTAACACTTGCCTCACTGGACTCGAGGGACGTGGACTCAAGGACGACTATGCCTTGTTTAAAATGGCACTCTTTGCTTCCAGAAAGGCCCGCTGATGCCTGTATTAAATATAAGCTCACGTGCACCATCTGCGTTGCATGCTTAGAGCTGTGAGGATCATGGAGGGGAAGATGTTACTCATTAGAAATTATATTACTCAGCCATCAAAAAGAATAAAATCTTGCCCTTTGCAACAACATGGCTGGAGCTAGACCGCATTATGCTAAGTGAAATAAGTCAATCAGAGAAAGACAAATCCCATATGACTTCACTCATATATGGAATTTAAGAAACAAAATAGATGAACATGTGGGAAGGGGGTGGAGAGAAGAGAGGGAAACAAACCATAAGAGACTCTCAACTACAGAGAACAAACCGAGGGTTGATGGAGGAGGGTGGGTGAGGGGATGGGCTAAATGGGTGATGCGTATTAAGAAGGGCACTTGTGGGGCACCTGGGTGGCTCAGTCAGTTAAGCATCTGACTTCAGCTCAGGTCATGATCTCCGGTTTGTGAGTTCGAGCCCTGCGTCAGGCTCTCTGCTGACAGCTCCGAGCCTGGAGCCTGCTTCACGTTCTGTGTCTCCCTCTCTCTCTGCCCCTCCCCCACCTCATGCTCTGTCTCTGTCTCTCTCTTTCAAAAATAAATAAACATTAAAAATTAAAAATAAAAAAAGAAGTGCACTTGTGATGAGCACTGGGTGTTGTATGTAAGTGATGAATTACTAAATTCTCTTCCTGAAACCAATATTGCACTGTATGGAAACTAACTAAAATTTAAACAAAAAATAATTTAAAAAAGAAATATATTAATAAAAAGAAAATTTTCTGAGGTATTACAAACACTTTTTCTCGTTTTTTCTCCTCCTCAGCTATCTATGTTGATCATTTTACAGAAAACTGAGGTTTAGAGAGGTTAAGTACAAAGCCCAAAGTCATACATTTAATCAGTAGCAGAAGCTGGGCTCAAAATTCAAAATGTCTAACCACTAATCCCGTATTCATTCTATACAATGCACTTTCTCTGAGCCTAGAAATACATGTCAGGCTCAAGGAGAATTATCTGGTCAATCCAAATCCGTGTTTATCTCAAGAATCAAAGATTGAATTTCAAGAATGACCAGCAAACGCTAAGGACTCCTTAGAGTCCCGAGTCACTGGGTAGATAGATATTTGAGACAGCCAGGATGCAGTCTGGCACATAGGTTTGTGACAGACAGTGCCACATGGGACTCAGGGCAAGGGGCTTTGCATTGTCTGGGTGGGTCTGAACATTATCTCTATCATGTATCAGCTCTGGAGACCTGAGCACTTTTAATACCCCTGAGCATCCATCTGTGATTATTTGTAGCAAAAAAAAAAAAAAAAGTAAATTCTGCCTAGAAAATGCATGGAAAATTACCAAGCACGAATGAGATCTTCAATACGCCTGCAGTAACTGTGGTGGTACCCAGTAGCCGTTGGTGGAGTGTTCTTGGAGATAGTTAGGTTATGGCTTGTACGACATTGGGAAGTCACGTGGTCTATTGTGCTATGCGTGAGCTGCCTCTGTTTGACCCTGACTCTTGAGCTCCTGGGGAACACACACAAAGGCAGCTTACCTTCCTCACCTACCACAATCTTGCCCACAGAATAATAGATGATTTCGGATACAAAATAAGGAGCAGTCTTGACTCACTTCATAGTCTAAGCTGATTTCAGGACCAAGTCACTTCCAACATGGCATAAAGATAAATTTTGGCCTTCGTGTCAGCCGGCTTCTCGCTCTCCCCACCGAGTCTTTTTATTCAAGGATGCTGGATGTGATTTAACTCTATTCCATACAAACTATTTGGGGGGAAAGATCTGGTAAATATTAGGAAATGTTGATTTACGTTCTTATGTTGATGATAAAAGTAAGAGTTCATTACAGAAAATACGAATATGAAGTCGAAAATAAAAATCACCTTTAATCCTCCCCAACCATAAATAAGCTCTTTCATTTTAAAATGCTTTCATTGTATTTTTAATGCAGACACACATGTTTATGTGTAGGTACAATATGTTTGTAATATATTTAGCATTATGGGGGAGAGTATCCCGTGAATATTTTAGAAAGATATATAAGCCTTAAATTTACAGATTAGCAAACGAAAGAACACATTCGCCAAACAGAAAATTATTCTTTGAAGAACCGGTCTTTACCTTTAATGAGCAAACACAACAGAAAGTGCTTCTTGTGGCCCTTCTGGAATCCCTTGGAGGTGTTCGGAAACACTGCCTCTAAACAGGTGAAACTTCTCACCCTGCAGTCTTATTTCCACTGCTGATTTATTTAGGAAATCTTTTTACTTCTGGAGAACACAAAGTTATGTTTTAGTCTGGCCTGAATTACTGGAGCCTGAATTAATGCGATTTGCCTGTATTTAATTCAGCTTCTTTAAGCACGTGTTCCTCCTGGTAAAATCACCTCGGGACGCGAGAACAAAACGGTAACAATTCAAATATGCAACAGCAGAACACCGGCTCTGAGCAGACCTTAAGAAATCGATGAGACGCCATTAAGGTTTTAAATCTTGCCTCGTAACCAGGAGGTGAGTGGATTGTGTTTCAGCACGGATAAGCAATTGCGGGGCACAGGCTTGCCACAGAAAGTACCCCACAGGCTCCGGGTCTCTGGAGGTGCAATTCGGGCTCTGTCAGCAAGAGCCTTGCAGCAAAAGGTGCTAAGGCAGGCTGCAAGGCAGGCCGACCACGAATCTGAATGGCACTAGAGTTTGGTATAGACTGAGCACCGGCCAGCGGTCAGTGGAACGTCTGGCCCGAGATACCATTGTTGGTGAGGGATCAGACAGCTGCCAAATCACAAGTGGGTGTTGGGAATAATTGGGGGGTGGAGCAAAACGAGGCAAATGGAGGCCAGAGAGAGGAAGAGGAGGTGATGGGAAGGCAGAAGAGCAAGTGTATTTGCAGGGCACGTAAGAGGTGACCGACCTGGAAATGGACCACTTCCTCATCAACGCCCTCCTTTATCCTGCAAATTTCTTGAGACTCGTACTTGCACTCTTTGTGAGTATGCCCCACTTCCTAATACTGTAAGTAAATCCTCTGAGGCAAAGGCTTAGTTGTTGTCAGATCCTCAGAAAATAGAACAACATCTAATACATAGCTAATGCTTAACAAACGTTCATTCCATCAACAGATGAAGGAATGAAACCACTTTATTAGTCCGCCAAAAGAGGGAAAGGCGAAATAGGCCCGCGAAGTGGTGACATAGCCAGGTCTGAATAACTGGAGGCACTCTGATGGGAGGTGAAGCGATTTGTACACAAAGGTTTATGCTTATCTTACGTATCAGGTACAGGCTTTGGGAAACAGTCCTGGGTCTGAAGGGAGGAGAGTTGTTTTCCTTAAATAGATGATGTTAATTAAGTTCAATGAAGGTTACTTAAGACTTTTTGCATTTTAAATATCTGCAGTGCCTGACACTGTTGAGACCTTGAGAGTTATAAGTCAACAATAAGAAGCACAGCGTTTGCCATGAAGTCAATGTAGAATGATATCAGGGGATGTGTCCTGGGCTCTAGGACCACCGGGAATTCGAGTCCTGAGAGCATCACTCGCTTCTCACAACATGCAAGACACTTGCTTTCTCCTGGCACTGATACAGGCACAAGGACATCCATTAATTAGAAGCAAGCTCCAGGCCCCTCTTTACCTCTTTAATTTCCCTTCACATGGAAGTAGAGGGCATTTCAACGGTTGTTAGGAAGGGCGAGTGCCCTTTCTTCTCTGAAATCCGTCTCCTTGTAAAGTAGTTCACTGCTCTTCTCCCCAATAGACCATACGCTTGGGATGGAAGCTTTATTTTCAAGGAGAGAGACCTCTGGTTTTCCAGTGTGCTCTGTGTCTGGGTGGGTATACTTGTAATTCTGGGGTGTGCTATCAGGGAGCCCAGCATGATGCACACCTGAGCCTCTCCTTTATCCATGTGCTGGTGATATTTAGATTTTTCAACTGCTTAACCACTCTGAATCTCGAGTGGTTTAGCATGCAGGTGACATTGGTCCCCCTAAGACATTGTCAAAGGAAGGTACTTGTCCTTATGAAGCCTCGCATCCCTCATTCATGCAATAGATATGCCAATGCAAGTGCCCTCTGAAGTGTGATAAGGAGTGAAGCAGATGATGGGTGGAGAAGTGGATGGTTGTTTCAGGGCTGCCCAAGACCACTCTGAGTCTCCATGATTCACTAGAAAAAGTCACAGGACTCAGAAGGTGTCATACTCACTGTTATAGCTTATTACAGGAAAAGGACACAGATTAAAATCAGCAAAGGGAAAAAGTAAGTAGAGTGAGGTCCAAGAAAACCAAATGCAAGCTTCCAGTTGTCTGCTCCCTGTGGAGTTGCATGGATACATTTAATTCTCTCAGCAATGATGGGTGACAACACATGTGAAGCATTGCCACCCAGGGAAAATCACTCAAGCTTGGTGTCCAAGGTTTTTATTGGGGTCAGTTATGTGGCGATGCAGTGTCTATGTGACTGATCTCAGCTACTCTGACTTTATATCCTTAGAGCAAAAACAGGCATTCATAGTAAATCACATTTGTTAGCATGGACTATCTGGTGAAATGGGTACAATATGGCTCCAGATCCCTAGGTATACATGAACACTCTCACCAGGTAGAATTCCAGAAGCTCAGGTCTCATCTCCTAGGAGTTGGCCAAGAGCCAGTCATAAAGATGGCTTTTTTTTTTAGAACATGAATGGTTTGAGCAAGCCAGGTCTGCTAAGTCAATCCTTGCTTGCATAATGGTCAATCCCACAGTACTGTACTGATCTATAAAGTTAGGTTTCCTAACGTGATGGTAAAGAACCCAAAAGAATGAGGTCTATCTTTCACATAGAAGACTGATACACTAAAGAATGTTATGAGAGTTTATTGACTGGAGAGGATCCACCATTTCCTTTTGAGGCAGCGAGGCATTTAAGTACAGGACAAAGCACATAGTAGGCACTCAAGATTTGCTAGACAAAAGAAGAAACGAATGATTTTAATAACATGAGCATGGGCATTAGAGCTGATGTGAATCCTTCTCTTCCAAAGCCCCAAAGCCAAAGATGTTTTCTAAGACTCAGTTTCTTCTTCTGTAAAATGAGGATGACTACGCCTGACTTTCTTTCAAAGTGTTTTAGAGAATTAGAAATGTGACCTTCAGCTCGGTGCCAGGCATATAAGTAATAAAATGGTCCTGCTTCATGAGGCACAGTCAGAAGTCAGTCCATTATAGGGAGGCCTACTGTTTACCTATGACTTTATCCCTCATGTGTTGAACTGGCAATAAAACAAATGAGGGATCAAGTGAGATTTATTCCAAGGATGCAAGGATGATATGGTACCACAAATCAGCCAATGGGATATACTACATTAGCAAAATGAAGGATAAAAATAATATAATGATCTCAATAGATACAAAAAAGTCATTTAATAAAATTCAACATTCATTTGTGATAAAAGCTCTCAACAAAGTAGGTATAGAGGAAAAGTATCTCAACATAATAAAGCCCATATAGAACAAGCCCACAGCTAACATCACACTCAACAGTGAAAAACTGAAAGCCTTTCCTCTAAGGTCGTGAACAAGACAAGGATGCATGCTCTTACCACTTTTATTTAACATGGCATTGGAAGTCATAGCCAGAGTAGTTAGGCAAGAAAAAGAAATAAAAGGCATTCAAATTGGAAAAGAAGTAAAACTATGCCTATTTTCAGATAACAATATTATATACAGAAAACCCTAAAGATCCCATCAAATAGCTGTTATAATTAGTAAACAAATTCAGTAGTTATAGGATACAAAATCAATACACAAAAATCTGTTGTATTTCTATACATTAATAATAAACTATCAGAGAAATGAAGAAAACAGTTATATTTACAATTGCATCAAAAATAATAAAATACCTAGGAATAAATTTAGCAAAGGAGGTAAAAGATCTGTGTATAGAAAACTGTAAGACACTAAAGAAAGAAATTAAAGACTACACAAATAAATGGAAAGACATTCTGTGCTCATGGATTAGAAGAACCAATATTTTTAAATTGTCCATATCATCCACAGAAAGCTACAGATTCAATGTCATCCCTATCATGGTATTTTTCAAAGAAATAGAACAAAAAATCCTCAAATTTATACGGAAGCACAGATAAACCCTGAATAGCCAACGCAATCTTGAGAAAGAACAAAGCTGGGGGTATCACACTCCCTGATTCCAAACTATATTTCCAAGTTAGAATAACTAAAATAATCTGATATTGGCATAATAACAAACCTATAGATCAATGGAAGAAAATAGAGAGCCGAGAAATGAACCCAGATTAGTTTAGACTAATTTACAACAAAAAGCCAAGAATATACAATGGAGAAAGAACACTGTCTTAAAAAATAGTGTTAGGAAAACTGGGTAATCACATGCAAAAGAATAAAACCACTATCTTATACCATACATGAAAATTAACTCAAAATGGATTAAAGACTTGTAAGACCTGAAATCATCCACAAAACTTCTAGAAGAAAACACAGGCGGTAAGTTCCTTGACCCGGGTCTTAGAGAAGAATTTTTTAATGTGTCACCCAAAGTTAAAGCAACAAAAATAAAAATAAATAAGTGGGAATACATCATACTAAAAAGCTTCCACACAGCAAAGGAAATGATTAACAAAACGAAAGGGCAATCTCCTAAATGGTATAAAATATTTGCAAATCATGTATCTGATAAAGGGCTTATATTCAACACATAGAAGGATTCATACAACTCAATAGCAAAAAAAATAGTATCACAAAATGGGTTGAAGATCTGAATAGGTATTTTTCCAAGGAAGCCATACAGATGGACATCAGGTACATGAAAATGTGCTCAACATCACTAATCATTAGGGAAATGCAAATCAAAACCACAGTGAAATATCACCTCACACCTGTTAGAATGGCAAGTATCAAAAAGACAAGAGATACAAGTGATGGCAAGGATGTGGAAAAAAAGAGACTCTTTGTACACTGTTGGTTGGAATATAAATCGATTCAGCCACTATGGAAAACAGGACTGAGGTTCCCCAAACAGTTAAAAATGGAACTATCATATGATTCATCGATTCCCCTTCTGGGTATTTATCTAAAGAAAAAAAAAAAACACTCAAAAAGACATATGTACCCATGTTCATTGAAGAACTATTCACTATAGCCACGATATGGAAACAACCTAAGTGTCCATCACAGATGAATGAATAAAGACACTGTGATACGCACCACACACACACACACACGATGGGATATTTTTTGGTCATAAAAATGAAATCTTGCCATTTGTGACAATATGGATGGACCTTGAGAGCATTACACTAAGTGAAATCAATCAGACAGAGAAAGACAGATAATGAATAACCTCCATAATATGTGGAATCTTAAACAAATACATACACAAACAAAAACAGAAAAAAAAATAAACAGCAACCAAAAACCAAACTCAGACACAGAGAACAGCTCAGTGGTTGCCAGAAGTAGGAAGTTGAGGATGGAAGAAATAGGTGAAGTTTGTTTTATTGTTGTTGTTGTTGTTTTCTTAATTTCAATAAACTTTAATTTTAAAAAGAAAAAAGGGAAAAAAAGAAACAAGGGAAAGTTTAAATGGGGATATCATCATGTCAGACTTTGCTCTGTCAACCATGAGAAATGTGCCATGATTCAAGTATGAGAATCTTCTAATTCAACAGGATTCCCGCTTTCTACACTCAGCATGATGTTTCCATTCACTATTTCTTATCAGATGTCTGAAAAGTACACATTAAGGCTTCAAAAATATTTTTAATCAGCTTATTAGAGACTTCCATGTACAGTAAAGCTGTTATATGGCAGCAAATCCTAGCTGCTGTGAAGGGTTCCTTGCAACATGACAGATTGAGGTCAGTGTCATTAACGAACATCCAGATTGATGTTGCCAGCTTGATGATCACAGAAGATGGCAAATTCCCTTCACAAGGGGACAGAGGGAAAGAGGATTTGTCACACTAGATCATTCTGCCCATCCATTGGCGTGGCCCAGGCAGAATCCTGAACCAGATGCTTCTGGAGAAAGAATATTAACTATCTACATAGGCTTTGAGCAGAGCACTGGAATGGAAGTCAGATGTTTTTGTTATTGTATTGTGGACTGAATGTCTATGTACCCCCCCCCACTCCAATTCAGATATTGAAACCCTCATAACCCTGATATTTTGAGATGAGGCCCTTGAAAGGTAATTAAGTTTACATGAGGTCATGAGGTTAAGCTCCCAAAATGATTAGTGTCCTTATAAAAACAGGAAGAGTCTAGAGCTATTTCCTCCACACGAAGACACAACAAGAAGCCTTCTACAGGGTCACCTGAGTGGCTCAGTCAGTTAATTGTCTGACACTTGATTTCGGCTCAGGACATGAGCTCATGGTTTGTGGGGAGCTCCCAGTTGGACTGACAGCACAGAGCCTCCTTGCAATTCTCAATTTCTCCCTCCATCTCTCTCTGCCCTTTCTCCACTTGTACACACACACACACACACACACACGCACACACACTGTCTTTCTCTCTCAAAATTAATAAAGACACATTAAAAAAAAATAAGCCCAGTCCAAACCAAGAAAGCCTTCACCAGGAACTGAATAGCATCTTGCTCTTGGACTTCTTGGCCTCTAGAACTATGAGAAATAAATGCTATTTAAGCTACTGATTTTAAGATATTCTGTTTTCGAGGCCTAAACTGACTAGGACACCGTGTGTCTGCCAAGGACGCACAATCACTATGTGACATTGGCTAGGTCGCTTTTTCTGCTCTGGGTCTTCGTGCATCTCTGAGAGAAAGTAAATAGCAAATGGGTGAAGTAAAAAGGACATTGCTTTCATTCAACAAATACTTACCGAGCACACACCTGGTGCCAGGGGCTGGGCTGGTACCAGGGATGCAAGAGAAATCGAGATAAAAACGGCCCTGATGCTAATACTGTGACTTCATAGCTATTCTACCTTTATATAAGGGCTGTCCGTTTATTCCACAACACACAAATGCCAGAAATGCTTCCTGCTTTTTAAGTTACGTCTTTGAGTTGTCACCATCCTGATCACCAGGATGACCTCCACCACCCTCATTGACGAAGTGCCCTCCAATCCCCTTTTGAATACTGCATTCATTCTGCACACATATCGTCCCAGGAAAATGAGGCAGAGGCCTGGTGTCTGCTTTCCACTGACCGCTACCTTGCAGCTATCATCGGGAGACGCTGCGGAGGGATTCCGCTTACTTGTCACACAGAGGGTCACACTGAGGTCACTTGGAAGAACCCTGGGTACCTCCCTCAGGCCCTACACTGTGTGTCCATTCTCCGTGGCACCTAGGTCAGCAGTTGCATCAAAGATCCAGTCCCCCACGGGGACGCAGGGTGCAGCCTCATTCGCGGCAAACCCAAGTTCACCGTGGCGTCTCCCGGTGAACCAGTTCTCCCTTCTGATTCAAGTACCAGTCTCTCTCCACCTACCTCCACAGTCACATCAGCCTACTTATAGGCACTGTATGAGCTTCCTAGGGCTGCCACAGACTAGGTAGGTAAACAACAGAAACTCTCACGGTTTTGGACTCTCGAAGCTGAAGCTCAAGGCGTTGGAGGATTTGGTCTCTTCTGAGGCCTCTTTCGTTGGCCTGCAGATGTCCAATTTCTTGCTGTGTCCTCACAAGGTCTTTCCCCTGTGTCGACATTTCACTGGTGTCTCTTTGTGTGTCCAGTTGTTTTCTTCTTATAAAGACATCAGTCAGATTGATGGGGGCCCACCCTACCAGTCTCATTTTAACTTCCCTCTTTAAAGATTCTGTTTCCAAATACGGTCACATTCGGAGGTACCAGGGGTTTAGAATTTTGACGTATGAGTTTGGGGGGAGCGCAATTCAGCACATAACAGTAATTAGCACTTTCAACTACGGCACAAGATGCCATTCTTCTAGACTAAGGTGAGAATGGGACCCATGGAGTCGTGCAGTGCAGCAATTCTGCTAACCTCCCTGGACGGAGTCGTTTATAGGATGGCCTCTGAAACCAAAGAAAATGCTTTTCTTCAATCTTTTTCAAAGATTGAAAAAAGCCCTTTAAAGAACACATGCTGCCTCCTGTGGGTGGTATGTGTGAAAACACAAAAAGGCCAGTCCTGAGTTGGTTACTTCTTGTTCATTTACTATGAGCCTGTATTCCCGAAAATAAGACACAGTTCATCTCTCCTCATAGGTTATTCTGCTTCATTAATGATAATTAATAACAATAGCTAATATTTATCTTGTGTTTATTATTTATCTGGTGCTTTACATGCATTATCTCTTTTAATCCTTCACTCTTAGGAAGTCAGTGTAAGGATCAAAACCAGAAATGTAAGGAGGTAATGCACTTCCAGAGGAATAGTGAACAGGAATATTTCTTTTCTTCCCACTAAGTGTGAGGTGCTATTCTAGGTTGTTGTTGTTTTTTTCTCTCCATGGTCTCTTTCAATCTTCATAACAGCCCTGTGAGATAGGTGTGAATATCTCACATAAGGATGAGGAAACGAGGCTCAAAGAGATGAATTAACTTGCTAGATCACACAGCTAAGTCTTGATATTGGCCAGGGTGCACCCTGAAAGGAAGTTGACTCCAGAGTTTGGGACCTTAACCACTATTTTCAAGAGGCTAGTGGGTTAGATGGATTTCTTGTGTCATCCCTAGGATGACCAGAACTTGATATGAGACACTATTCTATGGAGTGGATCAGTTCCTGGGCGAGTAGTTGGTTGGTTCAGACATAGTTGCTGCAGGTGAAGAGGAAGATGACCACTCAGTGGATTTTACCTTGTGTTGGAAGGATGAAGAAAACGATAGTCGGTGATAGATAGTCCAATCAACCAGCCACTGGGCAATCATAATGGTATATGGGGAGGGGCAGGAGGGGCAAACCCTGTGACCGAGAGTCCTGAAATAGGCAAAATCAGAAGGAGAGGAGGCAAATGAGCTCAGGCTTAAGAATAAGACTCCGTACAGTAGGGTAAGGGTGACAATATGGAGGATCTCTTCACTTCAGAAAATTAGGCAGGAAACCACACCAGGAGCTCAAGACACTAGACCAGGGACCCAAGCACTGGGATCCAAGCATGGAGTGGACTACAGAAGGGCTGACTGTATGCTAGAGAATGTGATCACATGCTTGAAATTCTGCAATGGCTGCCAGTTGCTCTTAGGATAAATTCCAGAAATGTCATGAATCGAAAGACTCTTCATTGCATAACTACATAATACTCATATATTCTGCTCCTACTCCTCCTCACCCTCACCCCCAATTCATTCTCTCCTCCCCCTCCCATCTTCTCCCCTCCTCCCTATCTTTTCCTCTCTGTCTCTCTCTCTCTCTCCCCTTTCCTCTCTGTCACTGAACTGGACCATTGCATAGACTGTTACTTCACATGGAACAAATTTCCCTTCCTCTTTTTGTGCAACTCTGACTTATCATTCATGACTCTTATTAAATATCACATCTTCTGGTGCTTTTCCTGACCTTCCCCCTTCGCTGTCCATTCTAGGTTAGGGGTCCATGCTGTATATTCCCACAGCATCTTATACTTTCCCTCCTTAACATGTATCACACTTAAAAATTAATGCCTGTCTTCCTCTCTAACCTTCCAGCTTCCAAAAAATATCTGTTGAAGGAATGAATATAGAGTTGAACTCTAACACCTTCAATCTCTACTGAGCAAGGACAGTATTTTCTCTGGATCTTACTTTGAGATTGAATTTGTAGATGGCAATCAAGAGACCGCAGCTGTTGGGAGAGGTGGCCACATGAGCTAGAAACTGGGCATGTCCTGCTGGCCTCAATTGCCACATCAACATTCAGTGAAGCAGACTCACCAAGCCCTTGGCTTGGCAAATCTTTCTTAGCACATCGAATTTCTGCACCATTTGAAGGAAAGAAAAAAAATCACTCTACATTTTCCCAGTAATTTAGACTGAGTATTTTCCCCTATGCCTGCCTTCTGCCCAATCTAACCTCTCAGAAGACTCTCCTCCCAAGTGCTTTCAATTTGCAGGTGTCGCTTGTGCTGTAGGTGGGGTTTAAAGCAAAAGTTTGGTCCTGTTCAGGAGCTCTGGTTCCCAGAGTTCACTCCACTGTTCCTGTTTGGGTTGCTAAGCAACGTCCCTGCTTGCCTGGAAATGGGGTGAGGCTGTACCAGGCTTTGTCAGGGACAAAGCTGGGAACAGTCAGTTGGAGCTTCTTGTCTTCATTACTTCTCTTACCAGGTCAGTCTTCTATTCTCCTTTTCCAAGATTCCATTTTTATAACTTAAAAATGATTTCTTCGATTGCATCCTGCCCCAATTTGGGGTTTTAAATATGTGTGTTTCTGTAGTGCCTGTGAACTTTTGGAAGACAGGGATTCATCTAAGTCTTTCGCCCAGTTCCTGGGCAGTAGACAATTCCAGAGGAGTAACATAAGCAACAAGGGATGCCAAAGGACCTGAAGGGGCCCCAATTTCAAGGCCCAGTCTTGAGCCATGCCTGGCTCAGAGGAATAACCAAAGCTAACTTTTACTGAGTGCATAAGATGTACCAGGGAGTTCTGGGCAGGCCCTTACCTGCACTAACTCAGGTAAGAGGAGGAAATTTGGCAGAAGAAAACATTCTCGCAGCAACCTGATGAAGCGGGAGTTAGTATTCTCCCCACACGACAGATGAAGAAGCTGAGGCACATACAGTTGAAGCAATTTCCCAAGGTCACAGAGTTTGTAAAGGGAACCAATATCGGAACCTCTTCAAGCCTTAGATCTCATGCTGCTAACTACTCCATCTTACCACTTAATTTTGTGCTAAATGTGTAAATTGCAAAACTAAACGGAGGTCACCTGGCTTTTGCGGTGCCCTATTTTCCTCACCTATATGATGTAAACAATAGCAACTCTCTCAGGGATTCATGAGGATTGAATTAGATACATGGTAAATACCTGGGACATCACAAGGGCTCGGTAAACATTACTTGCCTTCTCTTCCTTCTCACAAAATGTGTGCTGAATCCCATTTCCTAAGACCTGGCTGACCTGGCTGACCTCACAAGATTAGAAGGTAAAATGGGCTTGCATATTCCCCTTTTCCATAAACATTGCTTGAGAAAATACTTGTAGACGTGGTTCTGTTTTTAAACATTTAAAATCCCTAATCACAATATAGTTAATATAGTTTCTCCATCCTGCCTTTCTGCCAATAAAGTCTTTGTGCCACTGTAAGAAAATTGATCTGCATGTTATGGCCAAAGATGACAATACTGGGATGGGGAGATGCAAATATTTTAAGCAAGTAGCATGACCACAGGAAGCTCTACCCACTGTTTGTGGGAGTCACCGTCATCCTCCCATTCATCCTGGAGCTCCCCTCCAGCTTTGTTGAGTCTACAGTGGATGGGCCTGGGGTGGGTTTTCAGGAGCCAGGCATCCGACTGGTTCCTTCCCCACCTACTATGTTGGAACATGGGAATTGGCCCAGTTGGAGATCAGAAGACTTCCTCTTCTTATGATAGTTTGGGGAACAGACTATAGTTTCCATCTCCTGCTCACCACCTCCTCGCTCCAGTCCCTCATCACCGTGCTTTTCCAGATAAGAACAATGCCCAAGTCAAACGTGCTTTGCCCGAAGAAGTAGTGGCTATACCTGAAGCCAGTGAGCATCTCTAAGGTGTTTTGAGAAGGAGTAAGAAATGCATCTAGGGCTCTGAGCCAGATCTTGCCCTTGGAGATAGAAGGTCTGTCCTAAGACAGCCCATTCCTCCTGGCTGCCTGCTGAAGCTCTGCGACTCCAGGAGTCAGTGCATTTAACACCATCTGGATACCCACCCTTGACTCTGGCTCCCAGAGGAACTGAGTGGTCTGTACTAAAGGAGTGGCACTAGGTGCCTTTTAAGGTCTGGATTATTCCTTTATTTTTCAAGCATGTATGTATGTATGTATGTATGTATTTATGTATGTTTATCTTTGAGAGAGAGACAGGGCTTGAGCAGGGGAGGGGCAGAGAGAGAGGGAAACAGAATCCGAAGCAGGCTCCAGGCTCTGAGCTGTCAACACAGAGCCAGACGCAGGGCTCCAACCCACGAACCGTGAGATCATGACCTGAGCCGAAGTCGGATGCTCAACCGACTGAGCCACCCAGGCGCCCCTCAAGTTTTTATTTTAAATTCTAGTTAACATATATGGTTTTGGTTAACATATATGGTAAAATTGGTTTCAGGTGTAGAATTCAGCAATTCATCACTTACATATGACACACAGTGCTCATCGCAACAAGTGCCCTCCTTCATGTCCATCACCCATCTAGCCCATCTCCCTACCCATCACCCTCCATCAACCTTCAGTTTGTTCCCTATAGTTAAGAGTCATTAAAGGGGGCATCTAGGTGGCCTAGTTGGTTGAGCTTCTGACTTAGGTTTAGGCTTAGGTCATGATCTCACAGTTCCTGAGTCCAAGCCCTGTGTTGAGTTCTCTGTTGTCAGCATGGAGCCCACTTTGGATCCTCTGTCCCCTTCTCTCACTTCCCCTCCCATGTTTGTTCTCTCTCTCTCAAAAATAAGCATTAAAAAAAGATTTGTTTCCCTCTCTCTTTTTTTCCCCTTCCCCTATGTTCATCTGTTTTGTTTCTTAAATTCCACATATGACTGAAATCATATGGTATTTGTCTTTCTCTGACTTATTTCACTTAGCATAATACTGTCTAGCTCTATCCACATTGTTGCAAATGGCAAAATTTCATTCTTTTTGATGGCTGAGTAATATTCCATTATATATAAAATCTATATACCGCATCTTCTTTATCCATTCATCAGTTGATGGACCTTTGGGCTCTTTCCATAGTTTGGCTATTGTTGATAGTGCTGCTATAAACATTGGGGTGCATGTGCCCCTTCAAATCTGTATTTTTGTATCCTTTGGGTCAATACCTACCAGTGCAATTGCTGGGTCGTAAGGTAGTTCTATTTTTAACTTTTTGAGGAACCTCCACACAAGGTCTGGGTTATTCTTACAGATAATTTAGACCACTTATTTGCACTTATGGGACACGCTAGGTGGAATAATTAGGAGGCCTATTTGCGGACACTGACAAATCATCACTAGCAGTGTGACCACAGGCAAGTTATCTCATCCATTGGAGACTCAGTTTCTTCATGTGTAAACTGAAGTGAAAATTACATCCACCTCACTGAGTTGCGGTGATGTTAAATGAGATTATTGCATTTAAGTTCATCAAATCTTACGACAGTGCTTGGCTGGTAAAGCTAGCTCAATTGATTCTAGCTATTTTAAAGATGATTCATTTGCATATATATATATATTACATTTTTATTTATGTCACTTATTTAACAAATAGATAGGCTTCCTATATGCCAATGATTCTTCTAGGCTCTTGAAATGTACTTAATTCGTAGAACAACCTTATTAGAAAGGAACTATTAAGAACCTCATTTTTTATGGGAAAATTTGAAGCACAGAGAAGTAAAATACCTCAGTCAGGTCACATAGGTAATAAGTGGCTGAGTTCTTTAAAAAAAATTTTTTTTAATGTTTATTTATTTTTGAGAGACAGAGCACAAGCTGGGAAGGGGCAGAGAGAGGGAGACAGAATCTGAAGCAGACTCCAGGCTCTGAGCTGTCAGCACAGAGCCCAATGCTGGGCTTGAACTCATGAGCCATGAGATCATGACCTGAGCCATAGTCAGACGCTTAACGGACTGAGCCACCCAGGTGCCCCATAAGTGGCTGAGTTCTAATCACTGCCTCCTTCTTCCTGTCTTCTAGGTCTGTGTTCTCAGCCACAGCACCTGATGCCAGTGATTTTCTCATATCAGGAATAATGGTGAGTTGTGATGGTTAATCACTAATCTGAGAATTGGAAAATTTGAGTTCTAATCTTCGTTCTGTAGGTGCCTAATAAATAATTCAGGAAAACTCAGCTCATAGGGTTTAATCTCAGCATCCTGTTGTGCACTAATAAAAGATTAGGTGACATTATTATTAATTTATAATTACGTGTTATACAATTAACACCATATAATTAACAATCCCTTGACAGTGTTTATAATCATCCTCTAATTTATAGGAACATTACGATTTCCTCACTTGCACAGGCCTGGGGCAAAGTCAGACCAATTGCTGGTCCCTGGTTCAGGCTTGCAGGGGTCACCTGACAGAAAGAATACAACCATCTGGGTGACATCAACACTAAACTTTAGACCTGCAGCTTGTGTATTCTTTCTCCTATCATCAGCTCTGAAGCTTTCATTTAAATTTTTTATCAAAATAATTTTCTTCATGGAGTAAATGGCTCCATTTAGAAGTTTTATTGACACTGTGAGATCTTGATTGTAGAGAGGCTCCTTGTTCATTCTTAGGGAAATATTGGTCCCTGGGTGGAGCCAGGACAGTTTGGGGAACACCTACCAACCAAGGAAGTTCAAGAATGGAGGTCAGATACTTAGAGAGCAACTCAACTTGTGATTCATGAAGCTCATTTATTTACTCAAGCTACTTAATAGAGGTTTTAATTGTTCCTCACCCGTCCCCCTCCCCTTTTACTGATTAAACTCTGTTAAGGACTAAATATTTGTGCCCCCCTCAAAAATTCCTATAAAAAATTCTGAGTTCCAAGGTGATGGTAATAGGAGGTAGGAAGGTGATGTCATGGGAATGAAGGTCTCATAAATGAGACGAGTGCCCCTATAAAAGAGACCCCAGACAGACCCTTGCCTCTTCTGTCATGTTAAAGCACAGTGGGGTGACAGCCTTCTGTGTATCAGGAAGAGGATTCTTACCAGACACCAAATGCCTTGATCTTGGACTTCCAGATCTGTGGGAAATAAATGTTTGCTGTCTAAACCACCCAGCCTGTGGTATATTTTATTACAGAAGACAGAACTGACTGAGACAAACACCTTCTCCTTCAAACTTCATGTATAATTGTATTAGGTTCAGCGGACTAGACTCTCTGTCCTCTGATGATGCCGTATGCATCGCAGCATCCCTGCACACCCCTTAACCATGCTCATGAAAGAGTTTAGAGGCCTCTTTCTTTTATTTAGTACTTACAGTTGAATATACCTACTGAAAACATTTGGGATTTAGTATACATGGGGTTTTATTAAAGTGACCATAACTGCCATTTTCATCAAGATGTTTATCTCTACGCCTTCCTGGAGGGCAGGATTCTGCTGTATGAGCTACATTAACTTGACTTGTGATCCTAGACCAACATACACTTGACATAATGGAAAAGGAACTAAAATCATGCTACGTGTTCCAAACTCGTAGAATAACTTTAGCTATGACTCCTCATCTCTGAAGGTTGAAGTTTAAGTTTTGTAGAATAGAAACTTTAGCCTAGATACAAGGCACTTACTGAAAGTTTGTAATCTTCCAGAGTGTCCAAGAAAGGTCATCAAAGGATCTATGAAACATTATTCAAAAGTGTATTTGATGGCACGTTTTTATTGGGAAAGAGTCCAGAGCTTTCACATTTATCGGAGATCTGTAATTCCCCCAAATTAACCATGTGATTTTGAGGTGATTTTCTGCCCCTTAATTCAAATCTACACCATTCTATTCCTTGAATCCGTCTTGATTTGTGGATTTGTTGAGAGGGAAGAAGGCTTCTCAACTGAAGTAGAGAGAAAGTATACCATGTGCATTGACTCAGAGTGCTTACAATTACATCTGATATTGAAAAGGAATATATGACCTTACATTTGTAACTGTAGGCTCTGATAATGATTTGGAGAGAGAACAGATATTGAGAAAGAACAGCTCCTTCTAGGTTCTTAAGGTTGACAGGGCTAGAGCCACTGATAACATTTAGTTTTCAGGAAGAGAATGATCTCCACTCAACCGGAGTTCCTTATACAATCCAAGGATTTGAGTAGATCCTCAATTGGAAAAATGCTCATACATGAGATGGTAGTGACTTAAGAAAAAATATATATTATAATGTAATATAATGCAATATAATATATAATATAGTATATATTACATATGTGTCTATCTATCTATCATCTATCTATCTATCTATCTATCTATCTGAGAACATAACTGTGTGAGTCTGTATCCTATTAGTTTAAATGTCATGGGGGTAATTCTTGATTCTTTATTGGAAAGATTATGCTAGACAACCTTTCACTTAGTGATAGTGGAGAAGGAACCATAATCATGGTCGGTGTTGAAAACCTTGTGGAATAACTTTAGGTATAATTCCTCATCTCTGAAGGTTGAAGTGTTACAGATTTTTAATGACCCCTTTAGTGTTCAGAGTCTATGGTTCTATGAGTCCACTCTTGTCTCACTTTCTCTGCTAAATTTACCATCTTTAACACTAAAGATGTATTTTGCCTTAAAGTCTTTTTCAACTGTTATTAACAGTGCTGCATCAGCTTTTTAGTTAATATTTGTCTAGCATATCTTTGTTCTTTTATTTTCAAATTTTCTTTCCCTTTATTATTTTAACATATAACATGTAGTCTGACCACCTCTTTTTACTTGTCAGTTTTATCCAATTACATTTATTGTGAATATCTGTATGGTAAGTTTTGTTATTATGTCTATGTGTCTACCAATTTTAATGATTCCTTTTTCTCCCTTTCTGCCTTATTTTTAATTTTTTTATTTGTCCCTATTAATTTGAACATTATACAACCTATAGCTATTATTTTAGGGGTTAATCGCTCCACACTTTTAACTTTATGGTCTCTTCCCTTGATCACTTATCACTACATATTGGATCCATATTATTCTCACTTTCTTTCCACAGAACAGAAAACAGGAGAAAATATTTGTCATTGAGAAAATTTTACCAGCATAGAAAACCCAATAAGATACTTTACATTTAAAATTATATTCTTAGACCTGAATAATCCCAAAGCCTCTTTTCTTTCATTGTGTCCATGTGTTTTACTTCCAATCTCTTCCACTTTGTGATGTGTAGTCTCTGTGCAAATATGATTTTAATCATTGAAGGGAGCCTTGCTGTTAGTATGACCTCTTCTTGCCCTCCTCTTTGAAGGGGGCAGATATGCCAGGGTCCAGAATTTTCCAATGATTTTATTTGATAGCTAATTAATGGCTTTCTGTGGTTTCCATGGAAATGCCACGCTTTGCTGCCAGGCCTTATCCAAATGGGCATTCTATCCACCCTTTTGCCTTAGCATCAGCATATTAATCAGACACCATAGGTCCTTGGTTGCTGCATCAAATTGGTAAGACACTAATTGAATTAAAATCTCACTTGAAGGCTTCAGGCTTCTCTTCCTCCCAGCTGGAGAGGAACCTTGTTAGCTCAAAGGGCCAGACCCATCCAGGAGACAGTGGAAAATCCACAGAACTTTGTGTCCTTTTATAGCAAAGTATTTTTCATTTGCCTTGGAATAAATATTTTGATGTCTGCATCTTTCTCGCCCCTTGAAAATCTCTCTATTTCCCTGACCTTTCCAATCACTGGACATTGTTGTATTCTCTTTGTAATATGAAGTGAAGCCGTTGGTATTTTCAAGGTGAAGGAAAGAGGATTTTCTTGCACATACGAAGTGGTAAAGTCAGGCGAAGAACTCAAGTGGAAAGCCCTAACTGAATTATGATAAGGATTTGGTGGCACAATGCCTATGAAGTACAGGGGTTAGTATAGCATGAGTCTTTGAACTACTTGGAAGGTAGAGATGAAAGGAAAAAGGAAGAGAGGCAACTGAGAGATGGTCAGTCTTAAATTCATTTTTCAGGTCATGAAGTTCGTGGATGATGGTTTCAACTTCTCATACAGAGTTAAAATCCTCACTGGCCTTGTTAGGCTTACCATTTAAAATGACACCTTTCTAAAGCTGTTAACAGACCCTCAAATATACTGTGCATATTTGTACCATTTATACCTTTGTGGTTTTGCCTTCTCTGTTCCTTTGGCCCTTGTGCTCCTGCTATTTGCCCAAGTCTGATTCACTTCAACACTCAGAATAAGTATGCCCATATAAAATGCCTTTGCCAACCCCATTAACGAGAAAATTATTTCTTTAGGGCTCCTCTCTGTGTGTCTGACCCCACAATAGCACTCACTCATCATGGTGTACTGTAATTATTGTTTATTCTTTAAATTGATCCGTAAGTCTGTATTTTTCATTAATTTGTGAGTGGCACAAAAGTATAGACCATGTCTTTACGAATTTTTGTTTCTCTGACATGCCCCGCTCATCTAATAGGCACTGGAGAGATGTTTGACGATCTGCTGACCTTCTGCAAAATCTTGTGCTTGATGAATAGCTGCTATGTGATCTCTGGCATGAAAGAATTTCCAATCTAAATGAATCCTGAATCTTCAAAATTTAAAGTCCAAAAAAATATGTTCATGTGAAGTGCGTGTTAGTGTTAAAGTTGGTATCAGAATATATGCTAATTCATACTAAAAACTGGAACATTAAAGTTGGAATTTACCATTACAAAAAAAAATAGTAATAAAATAAAAAGACTTACTCCCTCCTTCCCACCCCCCCCCAGCAATACACACACACGTACATACACATACATACTAGGTAATTCTTATGCACTGAAGCCCTCTCCTTCTTTCCTCTTAAACTATATTGGGGATGATGTTCCCTTTGAGTCATATTATCACAGACTCGGCTGACACTTGAGACAGGTCTTTCTATTTTATCTAGGACAGCATTAACTTGAGAGAGAGAAATGCACATTCCAGAACTAGAACCAGTGAGTAGAAGGTAGGTAAAAGCTGGCCAAGGTATAGAAGAACTATCTAATAATTAGATCTGTCTCATAACACAAAATGGAATGAATCTTATTGTTGCCTTTCAGTAAAAGAGGAATGCAAGGAATGTAGAAGATAGAGCCAATTGGCTTCCTATCCTGGAAATGGTCCAGGCGGTGAACAGCAGCTATCTCCCCAAGACGGCAGAGAGGAGATTCGCACTCTGTGCACATGTTTAGACCAGAGGAATTCCATTTTCTCTTCTGACCCTGAAATTTGTGATCCTGTTCCTCTGACAATACAGAAATGAAGATTCAGATGCTCTGAAGCACCTCTAGAAAGTACCACTGCAGCAAAAAAGATAAGCATAGAGATCCTGAATACTACGAAGGGATATCTGCCCAAATCCTCTGCTGGAGTGCTTTGAAATGAGTTTTCTTTCTTGAGTTTCTCCTTTCAGTTTTGCTCCGAAGTCCCAAAATAAGGCTTCTCACTTTCATAGATGCCAGAGAAATGGCAGTGTTAGTTTGTGCATGCGTGTGTGTGAGTGTGTGTTCTGAGTTAATGAAAGGATCATTTTTTAGCGACTTGGGGGAGGTGCCTGGCAGAGGAGTGAAGTGAGGAATGCAACTTCAGAACCTACCCCATTTTAGTCTATTGTGGTTATTGACTTGTATTTAAATGAAATTTTAATATGCAAAGCACTTCTAGGAAATCTGACACCATGTCTTTTTGGAAAAAGTAGGTGAAAGGAGTCTCCATTAAAAAAAAAGGAAAAAAAAAAGCTATCAAAACAACCTGAGACTGAAAAACATTCCGTCCTGTGGCAGTGTAGCTGGAAGAGAAAAACCAGAAAAGAGGCCAGAGGAATTTAGAAAAAGGAGCCTTGCCAAGGGGCTCAGAAGGCAGAGTTCAAATCCTTCTTCAGGCAGCAACCGTGGGTTACTGGGCGTGCCATTTCTCCCCACGCCTGTTTCACAAGCTAAATCAAGGAGTGTGACAGCTGATGTATAAGGTTCCTTATTGTTTTAACACCCTGTGATGAGGCTTATGCTTCTCCCCCTAAGCCCACCTGTTGTCCCCCTTCAATTAGCTTCAGTTCATTCCGAATGAAAGAAGCTCTATGGGTAAGATAGCACTGTCGCCCCCGTGCAAGAAGGAGTCGAAAGAACCACAAGGAATTAGGCATAAAGAGGGAAGAAATCATAACCCAAGAAATATCTTTATGTATGTCCATTTCCTCCCACAAGGAAAAATGGCAGTGTCGGTTGTACATTACATATATCTCTCTTTCTTTTTAGTGTTTAATCTTAGCACCTGCACAGCAGAGATCTTTGCAATTCATTGCATATGCTCTCCCCGTTCTCCCCCCACAATACAGCACCTGAGGCCTAAGAAGCAACCCCTCCAAGCTCCTCCAAAGGCTGAGACCCTTCTTCATGACAGAGTATAGAAATAACAAACATGCCCAACGGTTTTATACAGTTGCTAGAACGTTTTAGTTTCCAACGAATGCAGACTCTTCCTCCTTTTCTTTGAATTATGAATTACATTTTACAAATTGTTGTTTGTGTTGCTTTGCTTTGCTTTGTTCTGTTATGTGTGTACAACAAAAGGGAAAGCCCGTGGCAAGGAGTCCCCAGGTTAACAGAGTTTGGCCGTCATCTGGTCCGACTGTTTGAGGATCTCGGTGTTGTAGAGGTCCAAGGCGTGGTTCACCCTGATGATCTCGCTGTTGGTCAGTTTCAGGCGGTGCTTGAGCATACAGGAGAACAAGTCCAGCTGGGGTTTCCCCGGGGCCACAGGAGGGGCCAGGCGGTTGATTCGGTCCCGAATATCCAACAAGAGGAGCATCACGGACGAAGAAGAATAGAACTGGCCGCCTTGCGTGTAGGACTGGTTGACCTGTTGCACGGCGCTGCGAAGGAGGTCGGCGTTGAAGCGCAGGCTGTACCCGAACACCTGCACGTCGGAGATCTTGATGTAGAACTGCCTCTTGGAGGGGTCGGACAGGTCCACCGGGCCCTGGCCGGTCTCATTACGCAGTAGGGTAGGTAGCCGAGTCCGACTACGTAGGTAGATGTGGACCGTCTCGAAAAACGTTTTCCACCGATTGCCCAGCAAGAGAGTCCAGTTGTAGCACTGGCTGTTTTGGAGGCGAATCTTCTCCCAGCGCGGGTAGCCAAATTCCCCGAAGGGCATGTTCCAGCCCTCCGAGTGGCTCCCGCTGAAGGGGTTGACGTAGACAAAGAACATGGGGTCCAGGCTGCTGTTGCGCATCTGGCAGATGCGCATGGACATGCCGATCACCATGTGGATGAAGTCCATGCGGTTCTTGTTGCTCTTGAGCGTGAGGGACAGGCGCTTGCGCCACCGGGGATCGAAGAAGGTGTCGAGGCGGATCTCGTTGCTGATGAAGGTGGTGTGCACGTAGAGGCGCGAGTCCATCTTCTGCAGCAGGTACTTCAGCTCCAGGTCCTGGAAATCCAGGTCGGTCTCGAAGCTGATGAACTGCTCGCTGCGCTCCGAGTCCACGTTCTGCGGTTCGCAGCGGCCCCGGTACAGCTTGTAGCCCTTGTTGCAGGAGCCGCACAGGGAGATGTTGGCCAGGCTACACATGGCGCAGCTGTTGTTCCCTCCTATGATGCAGGGGATGGGGCGCTGGCACAGCGTGGTGCTACCGTGGCACACGCAGCTCCTCTGGCTCTCCAGGAAGGTTCCCCAAAACCCGTTCTCATTGCAGTAGAGGAGCGACTGGACCCTTGCAAGCCATTGCTGAATTGTCCTGGGGGGGGGGGGGAGGGGGGAGGTGGGCGGAAGGAAAACGGAGATCATTAGCCACCAGGGGGCGGGCTGGTCACGGTGACTCAACTGAGTAGGCAAAGTGCAGGTGCGCAAAAGATGAAGGGACGGGGTAGGACGGTTATGGTAAGAAGGGCTCTGAATACACACTGGAGTCCCTTGTGATGCCACCGACCCGCTGAATAACACTGCACCCCTCCAATGGTCAGTGTCCTCATCTGTGAGGTGAAGGGGCTGGAGTAAGTGTGCTTTGGGGTCCTTCCAGCTCCAGGATTCCATTGCCCTGTAGCCCCAAAGGAGTTTGACCCAAGAAACTAGTGTCTGAACTCCAACACCCCTGCCAGATGACCACAGATTTTAAAAATCAGCAAACAGGGGAGCACTTAGAGGCTAGTACATTTCACCTGACTCTCCTGTTTCAACCTTCTTCCCAGATTCCTCCCAGGAGGTTACATAATGGCCAACGACTTCAACTTCAACCAAAAACAAATTATATTTTATATTGTCCTAGAGATCGTCTGGTGTGTCCACCCTGGTGATCTTACGTGATCCTCACATGTAAGAAAGATGCTATTTGCCCCATTTTTTTCCCCGAGCTCCAAATTCTCAAGTCAGTGGAACTCCCGTCACAACATGTACCTCTAGGTCCCCCTCCCCACAGCCCCTCGATGCTTTTGAAACGCTACCCACGCCCTGTCCCTGGGGTTCCCGCCACTGAAACATTCCAATGGAGACAGATACTAGATCAGATAGGAAGCAGCAGAAGAATGAGGAGAAATACGGAAGGCAGTCAGCTTGGTAGCCTCTCGTCTTTCCTCATTTCTGCACAAGTCATTTCCCGCTGTCTTCCGTGCAACGAATAATCCCTTACCTGTGCCTGGCACTTTTTACCCTGAACAGGGCACACTCACTCCCATTTTCTCACTTGAGCCTCACAACAACACCCTGAAAATAGCTTGGGATGTGAGGCCAGTTGGGAGATTGATGAAAATCCTGGCTCCTCCACTTTCCCGGTGCCGGGCAGTTTCCTCTACCTTCCTAATCGTCACCACCACACGGGGCTGTGCTGAGGATTACCTGAATTTTGATGTGAAGGCTTATCCCCAAACCTGCTAGGTATCGAGGACTCGATAAAAGTTAGTTCTTCTTATTCTTGCAAAGGGACTCTCGGCTCCATTTTAGAGACACGCCAGAGAGAAGCTCAGCGGTCGAAATGATGGACTCAATGTCATACAGCGAGTGAGCGGAGAAGTCTCCTGGCTCATAGCTATTGGTTTTTAAAATATATGTCAAGCAAGAGTCAAGAAAGCCTTTCTTAAGGTTGCAGTGTGCTGTGGTCATGCGGATGGTGACAATGACGGTGGTGGCAGTGGCTCATGCCCCCCATTTTAGGAAACCGGAAAGAGAAGCCCTCTTGCATCAGACTGCCTGTGCAAGGAAATGTCAGCAATCCATCAACTGTCTCACTTCCACTGTGCCGCCGTGGTCGCTGAGCCCAAGAGCCACGAGGGAGAGAGTAGAACCCGATGTTGACAAAGCATGTGTGTTGGCCCAAGAGGAGCTGAGTTCCAAACTCAGTTCTGTAACCAGGAACAAGTCACTTTGTGTCTCTAAGCCCCAGTATCCATATCTAAAATGAGAATCATAAAGCCCATCTTAGGCAACGGGTGAGAGGATTGAGGGAGATAATATGGTTAAAGCATTTAGCACACAGTCTGGCATAGATCAATTATTGAAACAGGTAATAACAGTAAGCACTCTTCTCCCAGAGAATAAGCTATTTCTTTGAAGGTATTGAGACACTCTCAGGGATTTCACTATCTCTCTGGAGTCTGAGGGGAGCCATTTTGTTCTGTGGGACATTTGAAAATGGATAGTGTTGAAACGGCTTCCCAGAATGCTCTGCTTGAAGCAAGTTGCTTATCGGCCGAGAGAAAATGGAGGAATAATTAGTGCGCTCCTCAAAGCCGCTCTGCCTTTTACATCCACAGAGCCACCCAGCCCTGGCAATAAAACCTCCCTGGCCACATTCAAAAGATCGTACTGGAGACCCCCGCTTCCCCTGTCAGTTTCCCCTCCAGGCTTGAGGGCTTCAGAGGGGAGATCTATCCTTCCCTGAGCATCTCACCCCCGAGCTCGGCGCCCCAAAGGTTTGCGGGATGAATGTTCGCTGAATGAATGAACGCACAAAATCAGTATTTTTCTCGTATTCTCCATTAAAAAACCAAAAAGCAAACCCCAACTTCTCTTCTCCCCTCTGGACTGCGGTATTAGTTTCCGATCCCGTCCACCCACACGGCTCCAGCCCTCCCCAGTGTCTGCTTCACGAGACCAATCCTATTACAGCCTGGAGAACAGCAGCAGGCCCAGCCTTCAGGAAACGGAGCTGGAATGATAATGAGCTTTGCGGCTCCCACCTCCCAAACCAGAACATTGACTGAATATTGGCTATGAGTCATCTGATATTTTTGTGAGCTGCAGGGGCCCGCCACACGTCTCTGATTGCACGGTTCCATCTGACGAGAGCGTCATTCCAAAATGCCTCTTTCAAATGGCCCACACTTGCCCCTGTCACTCCCTCTCCAAGTGACAGGACAGTACCCCATTTAGAGCTCCTCTGTTCCCATCTGCAAGGCATTCTATAACCCCGCAGAGCGCCCCCTTTCTCGTGTCCCATCATTGGGACCCTTTGTCAGCCCCGCAGCCCTCACCCCTTGAATCAATGCCTCATTGTGGCTGAGCCCTCAGAATCCTCGGTGGGGGAAATACAAAGATGAAAGTCCCTGGTGATGCTGCAAAGAGCGAAGGGGCTAGCGGCGAATTAGGATTCCAGCCCTGTCGAGCAGGAGGGATTGGGGACAGAGGCCCTCTGAGGCGCATCAGTGAGCTGCCTGGCACCTGCATCTCCTGACCTCAGAATAATCATGAGGTTGTGGGCCGTATCAAAGAAGGCATTAATGATACAGCCAGAGGACTTAAAGCGGGGCCGCGTGCGTGCGGGGGTGGGGGGGGGCAGGGAGCGCGAGGCCCAGGGCAGGAGGAAAGAGAACGCGGAGGAGGGAGGTGGAGCACGGGGAAGGCTGGCAAGAGAAGAGCTGGTCTCCATGCTGGAGACCTTGGGGGAGACGGGGGAGGCCGACCTAGAGGAGAGGACGAGACAACGTGGGAGCAGGGCACTGGAGAGGGCCACCGCGAGGGGACGAAATCAGAGAGGGGAGGACAGAAATGAAGCCGCTCGGCCAGGCCTTCATGTGTCAGCACCCAAAGGCTCAGGGAACGCGGACGCCGGACGGGCCTTCAGAGGGCGATTCGGCCCTTTCTGGGAAGCAGAGGCCGGGTGTCGCAGACGGGACGCAATGTTACTGGTGACAACCCTGACTTCCCAGCTCGGCCAACTTTTCTTTTGCTTTCCAGGACCTGCTTCCGTGGGGAAGAGCAAAACCAGAATGAGCTCATTCCAGGGTTTTGTGTGTTTGTGCCGGACCCAAGCAGCTTCCCACAGTGAGGACTCTGCCTCGGTCAAGGCCCATCTCCTACACCATCGGCAACCAATGCTCTGGGCAGCGATGAGTGAGTGGTATTCCGAAATTTGGCAATGCTCCACTGCGCGTGGCACCCCGAACCAGCCACGGGGATCGGCGGCTTACAACCATTGAGCACTCACTGTATACCAGGCACTGGGCTGCAGGCTCACACACGCCATCTGACTGAGTCACAGATGGAGATACTGAGCCCTGGAGGAGCGAGACGCCCGTCTGAGACCCAGAGCTACTCCGGGTTCACACTCCACGCTCTCTAACCCCAGAGGCACCACGCTTGGTGCTGCGTACTAGAATGTAACATTATGACGGTGAGGCAAGGAGAAGGAGGAAACAGGCCACGAGAAGAGAAACAGATTGAAATCATGGAAAAATACTGCAAGTTTGAGTGTGTGAAGGGCCTATTATCGCATTCCCCGCTTCCTCTGGACCTGCCAGGATCCCTCTCCTCCATTCACAGATAATTGGAGCTCACCGACAAGTGCTCGAGGGGAGAGGCTGGGGACCAGGGGTAGGAGGGACTGTGATCTATAAATACCATTTCCCAGGCTAGCTGGTGACAGCCTGCCTCAACCCTGGCAACAGAGGAGTGGCTTAATAGGCCGGTTCCAGAGGGGAGGGTCTCACAAAGGGCTGACACAGCCCCACCGCAAGGCAGTCAGCGTGAGGCAACGGGGACCAAGTTTTAAAAGGCTTTTCTGTCCCTGGGGATCCGGAGCATCTTCCGCTGGCGGCCAAAGATGAACTCCAATACGTCCAAATCAGCATCTTTCTGTTGGAAGGGATTTCAATTCATCTGACCGGGAGAGGAGGGAGGAGAGGAGGAAGGAGGTGAGGGCAGAAGCCTGCATTTTTATTTTTAAAGCCCGAAAACCTTGGCGCCTGATTGGTGGGCTCCCTCCGAGGGCCACGTGCAGCAGCTTGGGCCACAGAAGCAGAAAACCTCCGAGAAGAAGACTGGGAAATGTTCAGCCCATCGCCCTCACGTGTAGACCTGAACGCTGAGGCTTTGCTGCTTAGGTGAAGCGAAGGATCAGTGTCCCCTGAGTGCTTGCTACATTGTGGCTGTTATCCCTCTATCCTCACGTCAACCCCCTGAGTTAGGACTCCTTTGTGATTTTTCCTTCTACTGAGAGGACGCCGAAGGCCAGAGAGGGACGGTGACTTTCCCATGGTCACACAGCATGGATGTAGCAGACCAGAGTTCAGGATTTCTGGATCCAAACCCAGTGTTCCCCTGAAGTCCCCGCTGTGCTTTCCTTACTCTTGACAACCCAGACCCGAGGAGAAGCTAGGCTCCAGGCCATGCTCCCCTGCAGGCCCCTGTCTTTGCCTCAGCCAGGATTTTCTGGCGACCTGACAGGTCTCCCAGTGACACAGCTGGAGTCGCTCGTCATTTGGAGGACAGAGGCTATGCCACCCAGGGCTTCCCATCACTGGCTTCAAAGACACACATCTCCCTTTCAGAACCACCCGGGTGGGGAGCCCAGGCTGGGATTCCTAATTCAAGCAAACTCCCCGCTGATTTTAATTGGAGGTTTTGCCTAAGACAGGAATGCAGTGCCAGGCCAGTGGCATTTTAGGGAAGATCACACAAACTGAGTGCCAAGGAGAGAGGGGGGAGAAACAGATCTAGGCTAAAATAGAAAACTATAATCCATAATTCCCGTTTGCCTACCAGGAGTGTTTATTTAAAAGTGGAGAGGAAATGAAAAAAAAAATGAAATTGGAGCTCTGAATTATTCTTTTATTTATGCCCTGTGCTTCTTCCTTGGCATTTCTTTGACATTGTAATGGGTGTCTGAGTAATTCAGTGATACGCCACAAAATGTATACTCTGTAGATCGTACTCTAGACCGGGAAGGCAAAACAGTTGTTTCTAGGCTTCTGATGATGCACCGTTTTTGTTTTTTTGCCTTTTTTTTTTTTTTTTGGTTGTGCTGCACATGACTGTGCGTGTGTGCACTTGCGTGCGTGTGCCTGTTAAAGGCAACGTGCGGATAACAATGAATATGTCGATGGTGTCAGAATGTTCGGGGCTCAAGTGGAGGAAGCCTTGGCCTCTGGACGTGCTAGTGTGAATCATAACTGGCCATCAGACCGACTCTGTGTGCCTCATTTCCCCCAGAAAAATATTTAGCTTTTAATCCTTCATTCCCCTCTCTGACTTTCTGTCGTTGCCTTAAAAACCTGTGTTCCCTGCTTGTCTCGGTTTTTGAAATGACGTCAGAGCCTCATTGAATGGCTCACAGCAATAAGGAAGGAAAGACCAAAAGAAGAGTTTTGTAGTCCGTTGCCGCAGCAAAGATGCCTTCTAGTCTGGCATCGTGGAATAAGTGATCGGTCTTATTTGCAGAGGACAGAGGTAGAGGTTAGAAGGAGGAATGGGGAGAACAGCCATGTAGAAATCCACTAGAGTCTTTAAAATTAGGTTGTCAGGAGCTTAATTGGGGAGGATTATGAAACAATTTTTGCAATTACACAGATCTGTGTCTGGAAGGAGGTGACAGACAACATCAGCTGCATATTCAAACTCGGCATTTTGCTTTGGGGCATGGATGTGCTGGAGACAAGTGAAGGAGGGACCCGGGAGCCTCTCTGGGGGTGACGGAAAGGCTGAAGGCACAAGCAGTTCCCGGGGGCAGGGCTGCAAGAGCGGTTTATTGTTCCTGGCAGTAGCCAGGCACAGGAATGAGCGACTAAGACCCCAAGGCTAGAAAGTACAATCTTTTGTAATAATCGGGGCTAACGGGCTTCCGTACAGTCATGAAGTACACTAAGGGTCATCTATGTCAACGAGGGGTGCAGTGGCGGGGGAGTGATCACAGGTGCGCGAGCCAGCTGGTTAAAACACATCCTGGACCCTGTTCTACCACTATTTGCCCTTGGATACTTGACCCTGCTATGTGACCTTGGATAAGTCCCCTCACCTCGTGGATTCTCCCTTTCCTTGTCTGTCAAACGGGGAAGGTGACACGTACCGTGACTTCAGAACCAGGATCAGATACGCCTGGGAGGTTTGCAGTGAAAGGAAGTGATGACTAACCATTCGCCCTTATTGTTACTGAGGGCAAGAAACAACCGGCTGCGGTTTATAAATGCTCTGGGTAAAAATATCGCTCTCAGTTACTAGTTGATTGCAGCTTAGTACCCTAGTCTCTCTGGTTACTCACCCTCCACAGTCTTAATGAATGCTGTCACCATGATGTTTGAAGAGAGAGCAAGACATCGGCTTTGGAGTCAGAAAAAGATTGGGTATTGAATCATAGCTCCGCTACTCATTATTTAACCTTCAGCTAATTGCTTGTCCTTCCAAAGCTTCCGTTTTCTCAGCTACAGAATGGAGTAATAACATAGTACGTTTGAGAACCAGGTAAGCTACTATATATAAAGCTTCCGACATATTGTAGGTGCACAGTGTCTCTCATGAAAACAAACTATTGTGTCCGTCTGGCTCACACAGAAAACGGTCCCTTTGAAGTAAGTAGTTACAGATTATAAACCCAGGGTCAGAATTCAATAAATGTCACTGGGTCAGCTGAATACTGATATAAAAACAGCAACAACAACAGAACATCTTTCTGACAATCTCTTAGGCATCCGCAAACATAAAGAGATGAAGGACAGATCTAAAGCGGAAAAGTAAAATAATAGTAACAATACTACCAACATCCACAGAATGGCTTTTAGAAGAAGACATAGGGAAGCATTATTGTGATATTGGCGGAGACACAGATCGCTTAAAACAGCTCACCATAAAGGAAAAAATGATTAATGGGGGGGGGGGGCTATATTACCATCAAATATACCCATCAAAAGATATCATTCAAAGAATAAAAAGACAACCCTCAGTCAGAGAGTGCATTTGCAATACCTCTAGCCAATCAAAGATTGTATTTATAATATACAGGTAACTCCTAGACTGGCCGGATGCTGGGTTAGTCTAAGGCACTTTATGCTGTCTAGGGTCTGCCCTTCCTTCCTGGGTCTCTTTCAATCAGAGTAGATGCAATTATCACAATTTTTACTTTTCTGGACAATGCACCCACTGTATAATGAATGGGATTTGCCCAAGAAAGAAAGAAAGAGAGAGAAGAAAGAAAGAAAGAAAGAAAGAAAGAAAGAAAGAAAGAAGAAAAGAAAGAAAGAGAGAGAGAGAGAGAAAGAAAGAAAGAAAGAAAGAAACTATATAGCAGTAAGAAGAAATCTGATAACCAATAGGGAAAATAAGACAAATGATAGGAACAAGCATTTCATAGTAAAGGATATTCAGAAGACCAATAAGTACACACAATTCCACTTCATTAGTCATCAGGACAATGCCAATTAAAACTACAATGAGAGGGGCGCCTGGGTGGCTCAGTCAGTTAAGCGTCTGATTGGGCTCAGGTCATGATCTCACGGTTTGTGAGTTGGAGCCCCACATCGGGCTCTCCACTCTAGGCGCAGAAAAAAAAAAAAGCTGCAATGAAATACATACCTCTTCAGCCAGATGGCTAAAATCAAATAAAGAATACAAATAAAAAAGATGGGGACCACCAAGCCTGAGCAAAAGGATGTGCCCCAAGTGACACTCTCCGATGCTAGTGGCAGAAGAGAAAAGTGGCTCAGCGAATTTGAAAACCGGAAAGTACCTACTAAAGGTAGATATTGGGTATGGAAAGGGGCAAAACCAAGCTGCGGTGAGTGTAGCGATGAGAAGTGGTTCCCCCAGAGAGCAGGCTGGCAGTGTCCAGGAGAGGACGCGGGCGGGTTCTGCAGTGTTGATAATGCCCTAATTTGTATCTGGGTGCTGCTGGGTACATGTGTGAACTCATCTTGTGAAAAGTCATCTTGCTGTACATCTGTGATACCTTCTCTTTCTCTGTGTGATACCTCAATAAAACATTTATTTCGAAAAAAAATTCCTTTAAAACATCCAGAATTATGCTATTAAGGCAGCCGTACTTTACATTTTTATTTCATTTTATTTAGAGAGACTCCTAATCAGGCTCCTCACTGAGGGTGCAGACCCACACGGGTCTCGATCTCACGAACCCTGAGGTCATGACCGCAGCTGAAATCAAGAGTCGACGCTTAACCGACCGAGCCACCCAGGCGCCCCTAAAGCTCTCCTGTTTGGGTCTCTAATTTGAGCGTCACAACTTTTCTGTGTTGTGGGCTGGGTTAAGAGGGTATCATGAATCTCACTTTCACGATAGGAAAAACCAGGCTCCGGGAGGAGACGTGACTTATTTTGCACGTCACCAGCAGGCTGTCACATTGCTGGGATTATAACTCACCCGTGTGTGAGCTTGCTGGCCAACTTGGAGGGCGGAAGTGGGGAGGTGGATTGGAATTGGCCCTGGAGGAGAAGAAAGAGCTATCCACGGATATTGTGACAACTTCATTCTATTTCTGACTCGGTCCTCTGAGCCTCTAGATTCTATTCCGAACAGGAAGCCACTTGTGAGCCCCAGGGAAGAAAGAAACAAAACAAAACAACTAAACTAAAAACAACAGAAAGGGTCTGAAGATGTCTATTTTCTTGCCTTACGTCAGCGGAGTGAGTCAAACTGCCCTACTTGCTGCAAATTCAGAGTGGCAAACAGGGATGAGATTGGAGAGACGCCCAGCAGTGCTGGTTACAAGGAACTCTCTACATCACTCCTGGCGAAACCCAGCTGCCCGCACACATCTCCACACCCCTCACCCACGCGGTACACCCCTGGCTTGCCGTGGGGTTCTGCCTCACTGGCTGCCTGCTTTTTTTTTTTTACCCCCATAAATAGAAAAGCAACGCCAAAGATATCCTTAGCTAAACATTTCGTCGCCCCATCGTTGGGACAGCACTTTGTACGCTTCTCTGACTGACAGTGAACTGCCCTGAGCCAGCCTGGGGTTATTTGTGGGTTTGCACCTCTTCTTTAATAGGACAATTTAATACACACTCAGAATAGGTCTCTGTCACCAAATTGCTACCCTCCCCTCCCCCAGACACATACACATACACACAGAAATGAGTAGGTCAGGGACTATCCACATAGCAATTTGCTCCAGGGAGAGCTGTCTGTGGGTTTAGAGTGACAGATTTTCAGAATCCTGGGGCTGAATGATGCTTAGACAAGCCCTGGTCCATGGGAAGCAGAGTCCAGAGAGGTTATGTGACTTGTTTGAAGTCACACAAGTAGTACCTAGAAGCTCAGAGCCAGAATCATCCCCTTGAGGAAGAACCCCATACTTTGACAGAAACGTACACTGTTCACCTTCCCCCGACCTCTCCCAAAGGTAGCCTTTTACCTGGGGTGACTACGCACTGGGGAAGAGGAAATACTCACCCTTGTCAAGGATTACTGGACACTGGATCTGAACTGATACCAATTCCCAAAGACAAAAATGTCACTGTGGTCCACTAGGCAGAATAAGTGTTTATGGAAGTCAGGTAATCAACAGAGTTTTAGCTTGGTCTTTCTTACAGTGGGTCCAGCGACGATTTCCTATAGTTATTTCCCCGATTCTAGAACACATACTTGGAATACTCGGTAACTTGGCAGAGTCCTCTTCCCACGTCAAATACCCACACTCTACATTTACCCAGCGAAGAATGAAATCATATTATGGAACATTCTCTCCCTTTAACCGGCTTCCAAGAAAACAAAACAAACAACAAAACAACAGCAAAAGAAAAAAAAAAATGCACCTAAGTTGAAACACGTAGCAAGGGGCGGAAACCTTAAGATAAACACACTAAACAACAATCTTGATTGACAAAGGTTCTAAAGGGCAATTTTGTATTACAAAATGTTTCTTCACAAGGTCTCTGAAGAGTGCACTCTTTCTAGACTAAAATATATTACACTGCAAAATTAAACAAAACCCACTATGCATGGCAGGTGGCTCACAGATCCACCTGTGTCAGAGACAGGAGATCTACGTTCCTTCCCTTGAACCTGGAGAGAGTCGACCACTTTTTTTGGACCAATACAAGAAGGCAGAAGCAATTCGCCCAGTGTACGGATTCTGATCTCAAGAGACTTGCAGCTTTGGGAAACTCCCTCTTGGAGCTCTGAGCTCTGAGACCACCTACAAGCAGTCTGACCACCCCACTGGAGTGGTCACATGGAGAAACGCTGGGCAGGGAGAGGTGTGCAGCTGAGCCCAGCCTCTGGCTGTCTCTTCCAAGGCACCAGACACACATGAGTGAAGCTTTCTTGGAACCTCCAGCCCGATCCAGCTGCCAGCTGAATACCAATTCAAGGGATTTCAAGTCAGCTCTACATGGAACAGAAGAATCACTCAGATAATTCTGGCACAGATACCTGACCCATAGGTCCTGAGCATAATATGATGGTTGGTGCTTTAAGGTTTGGGTCAACTTGTTATATAGCAATAGATATTGAAACTTCTTTTTTTTTAATTTTTTTTCAACTTTTTTTTTTATTTATTTTTGGGACAGAGAGAGACAGAGCATGAACGGGGGAGGGGCAGAGAGAGAGGGAGACACAGAATCGGAAACAGGCTCCAGGCTCCGAGCCATCAGCCCAGAGCCAGACGCGGGGCTCGAACTCACGGACCGCGAGATGGTGACCTGGCTGAAGTCGGACGCTTAACTGACTGCGCCACCCAGGCGCCCCTAGATATTGAAACTTCTATATACTGTGAGCCCCAAAGAGAACTCAGGATATCTCTTCCCTATTCCATTACTACCAACCTATGTTACTGTACGAGGCAGAATTCTAAACATGTCCCCTCGTCCCCCGAGATTCCCAGCAGTAATCCCTAGGATCTGTGAAAATGATAAAATATCCCTCCTGTGATTGTGGCCTGTTAACTTGGCACAGCTGACCTAAAAAATACGCAGATTATCTAGGCGTGCCTAATGTAACCACACGTGCCCCTTTACAAGCAGAATATTTTCCCTGGCAGGATTCACCGCACCTTTGCTCCTTTGAAGGTGCAGGCGGTCGGCGTACAGGAACTGGAGAGTGGACTCCAGGAGCTAAGAGCAAACCCTGGCCAGCAACCATCGAGGAAATGGTGACCTCAGTGCTCCAACCACCGTGAAGCGAATTCCGCCAACAACCCGAATGAGCTGAGAAGCGGGTTCTGCCCCAGAACCTCCACGGCTGTATTCCTGCCTGTGAAGCACAGGCAGAGATCCAGCTATCCCACGCCCAGACTCCTGACCCAAGGACACTGGGACACAGTAAACGTCTATTGCTTTAAGCCTCCGGTATGTGCTACCCAACAATACCAAACTCATACAACTACTCTGACCGAGACTTGGTTTCATTTTACTCTTTAATAAAATGACAGGAATAAATTAGTTGTTAGGGTCCCCGATGGCTATGCTATTTTATGCATTTCATAATTTTATGTCATTTAACCTTCCTGAGCCTCTGATTCCTAAGGTAAAGTACGGGCGTGAGACTGGTCCTCTGCCAGTTTTATTTTACGGGCTGGATTTCAAGCTTTCTGTGAGGTCCCCCTTGTTTCGTCGACCGCTCCACTACTCCCCTTTGCATAGTTCTTGCCACCTGGTAGGCACACACTAAGCATCTGCTGAAGGAAGGAACGAACGGATGAGTACATGAAGATTCAGTGAAAATATTCATGTAAATATTCTTTGGCAAGAATAAAGGACAATGCCTATGTAGAATGGCAGCAGAAGGATATTATTTCATAATGCCAGGCCAGTCATTAATTTCTGTGAGCCTTAGTTTGCTTACCTGTAAGTGGGAGACTAATCATTGCTGTAGATCCCTGACAGGTTATTTATGTATAAAGATCAGATCAAATCATTGATGTGAAAGCCCTCTGCAAAGCAAAATAACCTGTACAGAAGGTATTTGTCTTAGCTTACTTTTAAAGGTTAGGAATGTCCCCGAGCCTAATGGGGTAAATTTATTCTCTAATTATACCAGGAACTGAATACGTTCCTGCTGTTACTTTGGCTGCTGCTGGTTAGGACTCATGCCACCTCTCAGCAGGACTGGTACCTGCTGGGATACAAAGCCATTAGCATCTGCCTAAGCAGAAGGTGTGAGAAACTCAACTCCAAGAAGACAAGCTTCAAGATGAGGATCTGCTGACAGGAAGGATACCTGTGGTACCACACCAAACAATCTGGGTCACTGCCTCTTAATCTGGTGTAAGGCATTGATTTTGTAAGGTTGTGTATTAAGGGACCCCCTCTCTTGAGAAAGTTCAAGAAAAAGGGGTTCGATGGCCAAAGAAGTTTGAAAAATATATACATATGACCCCATCTCGCTTTACTTTTCTTTCTAATTGAACAGTTTTTAAACTTTTTCAACCAAAGACATCACCTCCTTTCCCCCCCACATCACAATATCCTATAGGATTCACTCAGGGGGATTCATTTTTGCTTCGTTTCTACCAAGTGAGGTGATGGTGTACTTAGGCCATTGAGAGGAGTATTCTAATCCAAGGTTAGTGTGGTCCCCAGACCAACAACATCAGTATCATCTGCAACCCAGGAACCAACCCAGACCTGCTGAATCAGAAACCCTGGGGGTGGGGCCCAGAAACCCATGTTCGGAAAGCCCTCTAGGTGATCATGATGCCCACTCTAGTTTGAGAGCCACTGCTGTGATCCAGAGATCAGTGGTAAAGCTCATGACAACCCAGGGAAGAAATACTGAATCTTTTTGCACCCGGGAGAAAAATTCCACCGATTCTCTAGCTCATATTTCAAATGGCTAGCAGAGATTTACTAAACCATAGCATTCCTTCCAATTTTTTTTCCTCTCTACTCATCACCTAAATGATAATATACAAATTCCATAGTTAGGTATTCAATTTCTCCAGAGTTTCATCTCAACATATGGGTCTCATCTTTTTTTTTTTTAATGTTTATTTTTGACAGAGAGAGAGACAGAGAGACACAGGATGAGCGGGGGACGGGCAGAGAGAGAGGGAGACACGGAATCTGAAGCAGACTCCAGGCTCCCAGCTGTCAGCACAGAGCCCAGCGCAGGGCACGAACTCACAGACCGTGAGATCGTGACCTGAGCCGAAGTTCGACGCTCAACCGACTGAGCCACCCAGGCGCTCCCATATGGGTCTAGTCTAATCTTATTCAATAACAATTAAGACCAATACACTAAGAGTTAATGTTAATTGATCACCTACTATATGCTAAGCACACTGCATATATTGTCTTGGGTAATCTTTACAATAGCTCGGTGGGCAAAGTGCTGCTTTTGCCTTATTTTACAGATGATGGCATTCAAGACCAGAGACACTGAGCAAACAGCTCACCAGGATTTAACACCAGGCTGTCAGGTTTAAAGCCTATGCACTTATGTCGATTTCTGCTCTCTATTTTCTGATTTCCCACTTCTGGATGAAATTAATCTTACAATTAAGATTACATATGTTATTTTATTTGCTGCTTTCCAGAACAGAAAACCATTCTCTGCCCGGAAGGCAAAGCGTCATCATCCTGCATCGTCCTAAAACTTCCATCTCAAAAGCTCCCTCCCTCACTTCAGTTTGGCAAGCGCTGACTGTGTAATTATGCACCAAGCACCTTTTCCATCACTGTGAGGCGGAGGGATCGACTTGTCCCTGCCTTCCTGGAATCTGTGGTCAAGAAGGGTAAGTCTGGGATGAAATACACCATTGCAAATGTGCCATGTGGGATGCAGTAAAGACATCCTGCAGGACAGTGCAAACTGGTCTAGTGCATCAGCACATGCATCCTAAGAAGTGCGGTTTTGATCTGAAAAGTAAAGGACAGAGAGAGTAATCCAGGCAAAGAGGCCAGGGGATTCTCCAGTCTTCTGCAACAGGAACGAATTTCTCTCCCTTCTTACCTCTAGTGCTACTCAAATTCTGTTTTCACAAAGGGAACTATAACAGAATCTATTTCATAGGCCCGCTGTGAGGATTCGATGAGTAAATATACGGAAGGCACTTAAAACTGTGTCTGGTATATACGTTAACTGTTATGATCATTTTTTTCCTCACTATATGACCTTACACAAGTTGCCCCACTAACAGTGGAAAATTAGCTGGAATAAGTGCTTCTGTCTCAGGACGAGCTCACGTAATTGGCCTCCATGTGAGTGACTCACCTCACAATGACTCCCTCCCTTCCCTCAGACAAACGTGTGACACTCACGGCACACTGAATACTCACGACTCGCTGGTCTGTTCCCTCCAAGTAACACGCACGCTTGTTCCCACATCTGCTTCTGCCACTTGTATCTGCTATTATTATATCACGGAATTAAAAGTCAAATCAATTAAAATATGAGCTGTCTTTTTCTGTGGAACCTAATTTGCACGCTGTGAACGAAATTCTAGAAAGACGTTTGCTGGCCAAAAAATGTCATCGATTTAACTAAAGGGGGAAGTACCTGAAAATGATTGGGACATGAAAATCTACCACTGTTTAGATTGTCTTAACAGTCTTCGAGCTATTCCTCACTTTGAATAAACCAGAGTTGGAAATGTTATGCAATTACGGGCATGGTTTATGCAAGAAAGCCAGCAGAATGTCAAATCAAATATACCAACACCCTCAAAAAAGATTCTGGCCCTACTTCAAAAGGCTGGCCAAGGAATATGCATTAGACATTTTAAGTTAAAATAAAATGTGTTTATATATGTGCAGCATGTATATGCCTTTTAAGAGTCTCCATTTTAACTTAACTTTTTCAATTGACTGACACACTATTGGTCTCTAATTTTGTCTGATAAGGAGCCTTGTGCTTTGACATCTTACTATACGCAAAAAGTGACATACGTGATCTTTTACTGATTTTCCAACATTAGGCATGATTTTTATCTCCACCATACCCATTAGACAAATGAAGTTCAGAAACCTTAATACTGTGCCAAGCTTACACTGTGAGTAAATGTACCTTCTTCTTGGCCTGTTAGACTCCAGAGTCTGAAGTCTTAAGTTCCTTTTTTTTAAGCTTTTAAAAAATGTACTTATGTACTTATTTTTGAGATAGAGAGGCAGAGAGGGAGAGACTGAATCTCAAGCAGGCTCCACGCTGTCAGCACAGAGCCCAACATGGGACTCGGACCCACAAACTGTGAGATCATGACCTGAGCCGAAATCAAGATTCAGATGGTTAACCAACTGAGCCACCCAGGCATCCCTGAAGTCGTAAGTATCTTCAATCCCATTGCCTGTTTACTATATTGTTACGTGTGGTCGGGCTTATGCTTTGTCTTCTCCAGTGGAAACATTCATTTCTTGGGGGCAAAAACAGAGTCTCCATCAAATAACTAGGGTTTGCCACCCCTGTGTTCTTGATTATATTAATATTGTATCTGCACTTTTTTTTTTTTTTTTTTTTGTAAGTTACAAAGAGTTTTCACATATATCCTATAAATTGCCTGGGACATCGACTCTATAGGGTAGCTATTCTTATTACCCTGACCATACAGATGAGGAAACAAAGGGCTTGGGTAGGTTTAGAGATTTTTGGAGGTCATGCATCTAATAAGTGGCAGAGCAGAGACTGTCAGTCTAATAAACTGAAATTGACTTCAGTTCAAATAAAATATAAGAAGTCCTATCCCTCTGCTCCACTGCAGGAGTCTATGGAGATTAAATCCAGAGGCAAGTAAGTATAGGGTTCAGAGAGAAGAATCAAAACCAGCATGGATACTGAGGGTTATCATAGTAGGGATAACAATTATCTTGGTGGCCAGAATCTTTCCATAGACACCAATTAAACACTATGTGGAGCAAGAAATATGTTAAAAGCTGACATGGGTTCAGAAGCCATGGCCCCAGGATTGGAGCCTGAGGTGGACGCCCCCAAGAGATTTTCATCTCAACAATGCATAATTATACTCTGCTTGGCGAAAACCCGGACTGCTGGATCAAGGCCATGTGAATATGAGAAGTAAAAATAAACCAAAGTCATCGGAAAATGCCAATAATTACACTGCCTGCCCTCGAGTTAAAGTGCCATGAGTCTGCTTTGCCTTACAAGACTCTAACCTCCACAAAAATCAGGTGACAGCACGTAGGAAAGAAACCCCACACTGCACTGACATGAAGGACCTACTCGGTGCTACGGGTTTTTCTTCATTCTGCTGAATTTCATAGGCTCTGGGAAGTGCCTGTTTTCATCCTCTTTCTGTTTCTTTTTTCTTTTTTTCTTCAATAGGGTACATTTCCCAACGTAACATATGTAACAAGAGATACTTTCAGGATTTGGATCCAGGTTAGTTGAAGACACTCTCCCATCTGCAGTTTCCATGTGACCATACTGTTTGGACTGTCACAGTCTGAGGGCCTCAGTTCTAATCACGGTCTATTCACAAATTCCCTGAGTGACCTCAGACAAGGCACTTAACCTCCTTCAGCCTCAGCTTTTTCACCTAGGAATGAGGAAGGTGACCTAACCACACACAGTTTATGCGAAGAAACCCTCAAATTATTTATATGGGAACGGGGCACAGTCGTAAAATACAATATCACCATGCCTTTGGGACCCCATTCCACGTAGAAAATAACTTATTTGTCCATTCATCGAACGGAGTTTTTTTTCAATAGCTACCGTGTGCCAATGGCCATGCGAAGAAGTTATGATGTTTAAGTGGTCAAGAACACGGGTACAGATACACGCCTGGAACCGACAGTCTCACAAGAAGAGTCAGGCGTTAATGAATATATAAACAAAGGTATTATGGTAACCTGAGGTTTGGGGTTTCATTTGGGAATTAAGGATGTTAGGAAAGCATATCAAATGGGTCCCAACACCCTTTCAATGCAAGGAGCACAGCCTTTGGAGCTGAGTTCTGAAGGACACACAGAAGCCACGGAAAGGGAGGGAAAAGGAAAACACATTCCAGGTAGAGAGAACAGCCTATGTGAAGCCCTGTGGAGCCGAAGGAAGGATGTACATGGGGCACCTGGGTGGCTCAGTCGGTTAAGCGTCCGACTTCGGCCCAGGTCATGATCTTACGGTTCGTGAGCTCGAGCCCCGCATCGGGCTCTGTGCTGACAACTCAGCGCCTGGAGCCTGCTGCAGATTCTGTGTCTCCGCCTCTCTCTCTGCCCCTCCCCCACTTGCACTCTGTCTCTCTAAGAAATAAAATGAAAACATAAAAAAATTAAAAAAAAAAAAAAAAAGAAGGAAGCATGTACATCTCGTGAACTGAAACATTAGTGGGGCTGTAGCTGTGAGAGCCAAGAAAAGGCATGAAACACAGACGGGAGGTAGACAGTGGCCAAATCATGGCAGAACTATAGGTCAGCTTAAGATTTTACTCTTCCTGGGACCCCTGGGTGGCTCTGTCGGTTGAGCCTTGGACTTCTGCTCAGGTCACGATCTTGCGCTTCCCAAGTTTGAGCCCCACATCGTGCTCACTGCAACTCAGATCCTGCTTGGGATTCTCTCTCCCTCTCTTACTACCCCTCCCCAACTTGAACTCTCTCTTTCTCTCTCTCTCTCTCAAAAATAAATATTTAAAAACAAATTAAGGGGCGCTGAGGTGGCTTAGTCAGTGAAGCGTCTGACTTCGTCACGAACTCAGGGTTTGTGAGTTTGAGCCCCCATTGGGCTCACTGCTGTCAGTGCAGAGCCTGCTTTGGATCCTCTGTGCCCCTCTCTCTCTCTCTTCCCTCCCCCTACTTGTGCTCTTTGTCTCTCAAAAATAAACATTAAAAAATTAAAAACACATCTTAAAAACAAATTAAAAAAAACCGATTTTGCCCTTCCTCCTAAGAGCAGTGATTCATCACCAAAGGCTTTAAGCAGAGATGCGACAAGACCGAATTTGCTTCTTAAGTAATAACTCTGACTTCCTCGCGCAACATAGATTGAAAAGTGGTTACAGCAGATTCTGGGAGATATAGTTAAAAGGCCACTGTAATTTGGGGCCAAAGATCTTAGTCTGAAGTACAAGCTACTCATTAAAATGGACTAAGATTCAATTACTGACCTTATACCAATATTTGGGAGTTGAACTGTTATTCTCTCAATCTCTGGGAGTGATATTTCTCCTACATTTGGGCAAGACCTCAAGGTAACTGAGTCCAGCTGTTTTCAAATTGCTTAAGGAAAAAAAAATCCCCTATTTTCCCAAGTGAGTTTTAATGCAGAAATTCCCACAAAGAACATAGATAGCCGCTCTAGGGAAACGTGAGGGGTAATTGTGCAGTACTCAACCTGCACCCGCCCACGCAAGGCACGGGTTTTATACCCAGGGCTCTCAGGAGCACTCCATTATGGATGTAGGCTGGCCCACACACAGCAAAGCCGTGAACTGAACTCAGGTCCTCTGGTTCAAACACTGTCCTTCTCCAAAGCACCTTCTGATGCTAAATAATGATGTTTAGAGGGCAAAGGCCCTGCTGCTTGCGTATTTAAGTGACTTTCAGGGTCTGGCATTGGGTTGGGAGGCGAGGTGGTCAGTCCACACTTACGGAATTGCACAGAAACCTGCTGAATCCAGCACTGCCCAAGCTGATTTTCTGCTGCTTTCTTCTCTCCTCCCCCTTTCCTCCTTTCCTTCCTATCTTCCTATTTTTTCCCATTCTCCCTCTCTCCATCCCTCCATCCTCCCTTCACTCTTTTGCAAGGAACAGTGTGAGGTGAATTCCATCACCATGCAGTTTGTAGTCTAGGCGGGTTGATCTGAATGCCCTGGACCATCATGCCTCAGGGAGAGGTGTAAGAGCCTACAGGTTATAGGAAAAGACTGCTAGCACCAGAATCCTGCCTCTTACCTGCAGTGTAATTTTCAGCAAGTCAATTAACATCTCTGTGCCTTAACTTCCCTACCCATAAAATGGGATGAGTCAGTGCTACCAGATAAGGTCATCATGGTGATTACGTGGAGGTGAAAGTGGTTAGGACGGGGCCTGGTACCTGGTAAACTAGAAATGTTAACTATTACGTGTGGCCTTGGACCTAAACTCAGCCTCGTCCTCTTCCTGATGAATTTCATGTTTCTCGTTCACTTTGCTTGCATAGTTCCTTTCTGCAGAGCTCTCCGAGTTTTACAAAGTGCTTCCCCACACACCATCTCAGGTGAGCCAGACATAGACCCTCTGAGGCAGGGGGAAGACATTATTATCCCTATTTTACAGAGGAGAAAAATCAAGGTTCAGAAAGTGTCAGTTTGTCTAAAAACAGCCGTGACCAAACTCAAGTTCCACCTCCCAGTCTTTGCCCCTTTTTAGCTGCACAACATGAGGATCTCCGGGGAGTGAAACCATCCACAGCTCTTTCCTGTGGGTCTCTGCCTTCCCTTCGCCCGTCCAAACTGCAGCACCGTGGTGCCACATTGGCGTCAGCTCCTGAACAGGCTAACCGGTATCCCTGGGACCCCAAAAAGAACCTGACCCATGATGGGGACCCATAGATATTTGGTTGGCTGTTGAATCCCCTTTGGCAAGTGCAGTCTGGAATTAGCATTGCTGCTCCCATCCCAACAAACACTGAGCCTTGCAGTGGGGTGGGTCTTACTTCTCGTGGTGCTTTCAGAGCCCACCACAGAGTAAGCTCTCAGCAAATGCTTGCTGACTTGACTTACACCGAACCTGACCTTCTCTCTCTACTTACAGGGGATGGGTCTGATGTGTCCACTTGGGTTTCTGCCTGGGCTCCAGAGTCGATGGTTCAGGGCTCCACAACCCGGGGCCATTTCCATTCCAGCCTATAAAATTCTAATCTTGATCCGTCACCACCCCCATGCCCTTGAGGAGCTAATCCTGCCTTTGGCATCACATACACTCAAAACGGGGCGTCCCAGCCAAGCACAGCTGCGTCTCTTTGCTGTTGCACACTGCTCAGAGCCTGCACAAGGCTCTTGACCATGAAGCCCACCGATGGTGTCAGCAAGACAATTCCAATCCTGTCACATACCTGCCCTGTGACCCAGGGCAAGTTAATTACACCTTTGCCTTATCGGTTCCCCCACCTATGAAACAAATCCAATGGCATCCACTTTGTAGAGACAGTAGGAGAAGTAGATGGGTCCTCATCATCAGCAACACTTAGACCTATTGAGCATCACATGGGCTAAGTAACGTACATGCAAAGTATCAGTTCCGGGTAAAAATAACAAGAAAAGAAGCTAACAAACCGCGTGTCTTCCGTGTGCCAGACTCGCATTTGATGGGGTTAAAGCACTGAATCCTCCCGGCAGGTTGGCACTATTATTAGCCCCATTTGACACTTGAGAAAACTGAGGCTCAAAGCCGGTGCTGACCTCCCCAGGGTTACAGTGTAAGCAGCCGACAGAGCTGGGATGCGAACCCAGCCAGTCTGCCTGTAGACTCTTTATACTTCGCCAGCTCTCCTGCCTGTTATAACAGCTGCTCAGTAAGAGGCTGTTATGGTTTTGTAATTAATTTTATTTGCCCTACATGTAAGATGGTCACGTCTAGCTCTATTTCTACTTAATTCATCCCGTAGTACCTAACCGCCAAAAACGATTCCCTCTGCCTGCAAAGACCCACAGCTCCCAATATTCACACCCTGGAATCTGGGCGGGGCTTTGGCCAGTAGAATACGGTGTCTAACTTCCGGAGCTTAAGATGCAAAAAGTCCCACCGCTTCCTTCCAGTCCCAGGACGCTGTCGCGCTGCAAGCAGCCCAGGCCACATGGAGAGGGCACGTGTAGGCAGTCTGCTTGGCAGCCTCGGCCGAGCTCCCAGCTGCCAGCCAGCAGTCTGCCAGCCGTGGGCGTGAGTCATCCTGGACGCCCAGTCCAGTCGGCCCTCAGATGACCCCAGCCTCCGCCGCCTTGATGGACCCCCGGCTGTGCCCAGTCAACCTGCAGAATCATGATGGCTGATGAGAAAGTGTTCTTTTTGAGCCGCTGAGCCTTGGGGCGAGTGTATTGGCGGCATTTGCCTTCCAGACCAGCGTCGAGTTTCCAGGATGCCTTAAAGCTAGCTCCGATTATCGGCTCGCCACTTAATTTTAGGGGGAGCCACCTCTTTGAAGTAACAATAAAATAATTAACACTTATTGACCTTGGGGATCTTACTAAACTCTCTGTGCCTCAATTCCTTTAGCGGTAAAGTAGGAATAGTAGGGTAGCAAAGGTACCTAGTTCGGAGGGTGGCAGTGAGGAAGAAATGAGCTAATTCATCATCGGGTGCTGAGAACAGTGCCTGGCCTTTAGAATACATGTATAAAGTGACAGCATCCTCTTTCTCCCCGTCTGCCTCCAGTCTTAACTGAGTTAGGTGTTTTACCAGGTCTTTTGTATTTCAAAATCTTAGTCTTTGTACTTAACCTGAAGGCAAAGCGTTATTATCCCATCGCCAGGGAGGCGCAGGGACGTAGGCAGAGCCTCGTGGCTGGAATGCCACGGAGCCAGGATTTGGACCCAGTCCGCGTGCAACTAAAGCCCCGTGCTCTTTCCATCCCCCACCCCGCCTCGACATCACCCCTCTGCGACACGTGTAAAAACCCCTCTGACACCTGTGGTAGCAAAGGCATCTGCTCAGTGGACTCATCTCCCCCGGAGCCTGGCACACACAGACCAATGCACAGCAATCGGCTCGTTTGCAAACTCCAGCTCGCTCAGTCCAGGTGGCCCAAGGTCCCCCGTGTTAGCACCTTTGTCTGACACTGCTCTGTGGCGGGGAGGTGCCCTGCCTGCTGGTGTGAGAAACACTCATTAGAAGCTCCGATTCGGATGTCAGGGAGCAGCTCACAGCCAGCAAGGAGGTTCAGCTCTCCTGGGAAGGCTTCAGAGGAATCCACCCAGAGCCGAGTTTCTGTGCCCTGCACCCCCCAGCCCCTGGCAGTCAATACTTGTTAAATGAACATAATTGACTGCCTTGCTAAGGTGGAGTCCTAGACATCCTCTCCAGATGAGTTAGAGCAGGGATGTTAGGATTCAGGCAAGTTTTCTCTCGCGGGAGGACAGAGGGCCACACTGGGAGGTCTTTCTTTGAAGGTCCTGGTGATGGTGGGACACTTCTGGCCTGGCGGCTTGCAAGGGAAGAGCAGCTCGTGGACAGATGTGGACATCTGCCCTCCCAACAGGGAAGCGACCTGCCAAAGGTCGCGAAGCTTGCCAATGGTGGGGCGGGATCACAGTCTAGCCCCGTGATTCCGTGCGGTGTTCTTCCCGTTGCCCATTTTTGCCCCTCTTTGCTACCGCCTTTTGTTTCGTTTAATTTAGTTTTGAGAGACACAGAGACAGAGCATGAGCAGGGGAGGGGCAGAGAGGGAGAGGGAGGCAGAATCTGAAGCGGGCTCCAGGCTCTGAGCTGTCGGCATAGAACCTGAAGTGGGGCTTGAACTCACGAACCGCAAGATCATGACCTGAGCCGGTCAGACGCTTAACGGACTGAGCCACCCAGGCGCCCCTTTCCTTTCCTCTTTGTAAGGAACCCGTCTGGCTGCTCTCCTTCTGGAGCCCTCCTGAGCCTTCCTAGGCCTGGCAGGACTGATGGTGCTCTGTGACCTGCACCCTGGAAATTCTTCTCACCTTTAATAAATGTGTCCGACTTTGGACCTTCCATTTCATTCTCTGAGGGGACACCCGGCAAAACTGACAGACCGATCTGTTTAAAATCAGGTAACGGTTAAAGGTTACCCTTTGCCACCAGATTTGCATCCAGTGTGGCGAATCCTGGGGGTGCAGGGTTTCTTCACCTATAGATCAAAAGCCACTTTTTCTGGGGTTCTGGGCTGAATTATATCTCCCCCACATTCGTATGTTCAAGCCCTCACCGTCGGTACCTCAGAATGTGACTCTATTTAGAGAAAGGGGCTTCGAAGAGGTAATTAAGTTAACATTAGGTCATTGAGGCGGGACCCTAACCCAAAAGGACTGGTGTCCTTGTAAGAAGAGATTAGGACGCAGAGACGCACAGCGGAAACACCACGGGAGGACACAGGCAGAAGGCGGCCACGTGTCACCAAGGAGAGAGGACTGAGAAGGAGCCAACCTTGCAGACCACCTCAACCTCAGACTCCCAGCCTCCAGAACTGTGAGAAGATCCACTTCTGTTGTCTAAACCGCTCAGTCTGTGGTACTTTGCTATGGCAGCACTAACAAGCTGATTTTAAGCATATATATATATATATATATATATATACACATACAGGGTTTTTCGTGATTGCTAACAGAGCCCCTCCTCTGAAAGACATCCTTCACAGCCCTGTGTACTGTGCTCCTTTCTGAATCCCTCATTGCATCCAATGCGGGTCACGTGACCAAAGCCTGATGGATCTAGATGGAATCTGGGCACTCGCTCGTGGTGGCAGTTTGGGCACCTGCTGCAGATGACAAGGAAGCCATTTTGTGACTGGACCCCTTTCTTTAGTTCCTGTACTCGCCGCACTGCAGCGAGGGAGCGACTGCCAGAGCAAATCCTGTTTGGTCCACCAAGTAATGATCACAAACTAGCTGCCAAGCAATGGGTTCAGAGTTGGAAGGAATGGGAAACACACGGGTCAGCATGGCCAAGAGTAAAAGGAGGAGACTTCACAGTGGGGGGAGAAAGGAAAGATGCGTAGGGGTTTTAGAGTAATGGGGCCCTAGAATAAAGAGCCTCTGTAGTGGCTGGTGCAATCAGGAAAGACTTCATGGAGGAGGCGGCATTTGATCTGAGTCTGAAAAAATGAAGAGGAAAACGAGTAAGTGCGTGGGGGTGGCTGGCATGAGGGAAATGCTTAGAAGTGTCATGGATCTTTAATCTTTGGGTGCCTGCCCAGTAGGGCGAGGAAGAACACGGTATTTAGCATCATAGCGCTGGGGGATCCTGTCTCTTCCTCTTATGTCAGGGCTTCCAAACCCCAACATCACTGACTTTTTGGTGAAGGATAAACTCTTTGCTGTGGGGATTGCCCTGTGCAATAGCACCCCACACCCATTATGATACTCAAAAATGTCTTCAGACATTTCTAAATGCTCCCCGGGAACAAAATCACCTCCTCTTGGGAACCACTGATGTGCACTGTAGCTCTGGACCAAATACTGGGCCTCTCTGAGCTGGTTCTCTGCTCTGTGAAAAAAGGGTAGCACTCAGCTATACAGACACGTGGCTGACCGCAAATCTGGTAAGTGAATGTGCCTTAGCCTTACTCTTTTAAAGAGTGGATCTCTTCTCTCTGAATAAAGTTGAGTGCAAAACCCCCAAATATGAAACAAATCAAGGTACAGCTGCGCTAGCCGAAGCAGGGTGCACAGCCCCCAAACCTGCCTTCTGCTGGATGGAGATGCCTTTGTGGAATCCACAGAGGCACCACTACAGAAACCACCGCACTCCCCCCCCTGCCAGGGAGCAGCTCACACATGCCCTGGGAGAATGGAGTCTGAAAGGGCTGGATCTCAATCCTGGCTTCTTCCCCAGAAGTTCAAGAGGGAGCAAAGAAACCCTAAGATCTGTGAAGACCCAGGAACTTCTGTCTTGTCAGCCCAGAGGGAAGGAAGTGAGGCATCCAGGTGTTTAAGGAGGCTCTCACTCTCAGGTGAGGACCCTGCACTCACAAGACCCAGCCAGGGAGTGCCTCCTTAAATTTTCCTGGTCCGTGCCTTTTTTGTGTCGCTGACTCCAGGCCCTGATCAAAGGTCCTCAATATATAGCTGAGGGATTAGTTAACCCAGTTTCTTCACCATTAAGATGGGGATGCTAAAATCTGCTTTGTTAAGTAATTTCTGTTTTTTTTAAATGTTTATTTATTTTTTAGATAGAGAGAGAGAGGCGGAGCGTGAGCCGGGAGGGGAAAAGAGAGACAGGGAGACACAGAATCTGAAGCAGGTTCCAGGCTCTGAGCTGTCAGCACAGAGCCCGATGCAGGGCTCGAACTCACAAACCACAAGATCATGACCTGAGCGGAAGTCAGATGCTTAACCAACTGAACCACCCAGGCGCCCCAATCTGTCAAGTAACTTTTAAATTAAATAGATAATACCTTTCAAGCAACCAGAATAATGTCACATAGCAGTCAGGGCTATGGCGGGCTCCCTCCCACAGTCCGACGGATCAGACAGAACACAGAGGCTGAAAGTTCCGGGCATATTCAGGAAACAGCGAGAAAACCCAGGACAGCAGCAACCAGAAGCAGAGAAGCCAGAGATGATCCAGAAAATGGTTGGTCTGGACCACGCAAGGCCTGGCCTGCCACCAGCAGGTGCATCATCATCGGCATGGCATTTCCCTGGGCCACGGGGGACTTAAGCCAGAAACAGGTCTGAGCCTGCAGAGGCGGTGGGGGCGGGGTGGGGGGTCGCACTCACCTCTCTCTAGGCAGCTGGTGGTTGGGATTGTGGCGACAGCGGACACTGAGGCCGAAGAGCTTGCGGGCGGTGCGCTGGATCTTTTGCCTCTGGGCCTCGGTGGCGCTCTGCAGGAGCTTGTAACGGTTCTGCAGGTCCCAGTCGTTGCCCCAGTGCTGATGGATGCTCCCGATGGTCAGGAAGTGGTTGCTGGGCAGACGCTTCATAAACGATTTAAACTCATCTAGCGAGAGACAGAGGCCAAGAGAGAAGGACTGAGCAAGGCTGCCCCCCCTTGGAGGCTGCCTGGAAGGCTCAGCCCCACCTACCAGTCAGGCAGGCTTGCAGATAAAACTCACTCCTTTGAGGCCCCATGAACTCTGCACTAGCCTCTGGGCAGCTCCGGGGAGGCCGTGCAAGGGCCGCTACACTTTCAGTGAAGGTTCTTTTACTTTGCTCCCACAGGAGGGAATCTGCATCCTGTGTCCTTATTAGAAACGAGGTTGTCCAGGGGGCGCCTGGGTGGCTCAGTCCCTTAAGCATCAGACTCTTGATTTTGGCTCAGATCATGATCACAGCGTTCATGGATTTGAGTCCCGCATCGGGCTCCAAGCCGGCAGTGTTGAGCCTGCTTTGGATTCTCTCTTTCTCTCTGCCCCTCCCCAGCTCATGCTCTCTCTCTCTCTCTTTCTCAATATAAATAAATAAACTTAAAAAAAAAAACAAAAACAAAAAACAAGGCTTCCCAAACTTCCGTCATCTGAATGCCAGCTTGATAATGATATTCACATATTTGTACTTATATTTACTTAGTATTTTCTTTGAATCGATTCAACCAAATTTTTATCCAATTCTGCATTAGAAAACCTCCATCCCATGCCTTCAGTAGAATGGGAGCTATAAAAATAAAGCTGTAAAACTATACATTTATGAAAACAGTATTAACAAATCCTGGCCGGATAGTGTTGCCAGCTAAGTGATCAAACCCTGGGTCCTGCTCTCACTGTGAAGTACACAGGAAGGTAGAGAGCCGAGCCACGGGGAGGTGCTATGGGCATATTAGCACCAACTGGAACGTTCTCTCTGATGTCATCTGCAGGGTCGAGGGAGAGCTGAGATGGGTCAAGCTCCTTGCTACATGATCCAGTCCTACTGGAAGTTGTCTGTGTACCACCTCATGTCACATCCCATTTAGAGACACCCCACCTTAAGAGATGGGGGCAAATCTTGGGTCTCCCAGGTGAAGGTTTCTGCCTCAGTTTGGTTCTGTGTTTCAGAGTTTCCGTGTTTTCTGCAACTCGACACAACCTTAGAGATAATCTAGGTCATCTTTCTTGTTCTACACAGAGGGAAAATGAAGCCCAGAGCAGGGAAATGATTTTCTGAAGGTAGAACAGCCAAGGAGTGACAAGAGGCAGGACTTGAATCTGAGCTATTCTTTTTTCAATATAATACTTACCTTTGTCATGCTCCCCAACTATCGGGAAAATAAAAGAATTAGGAGGTTGGTCATTTTGCGGGGGGAAAAATCCAAATGGTTGGGGATATATATATATATATATATACACATATTTAAATATAAATATACAAGTATGTATAATATATGCATATTTATATGTATAATATAAATATAAATATATGTGTATATATATATGTATGTATATATATTTGCAGCTTAGTACTTTTAGTTCGTGCTGCAAAAGCTATCAGGAAATTTCAGGTACATTAGGCATTCATTTTATTTTTAAAAATGCCTACGTAGCTTTCAGTAAGCACCACGCTCACTCTGAAACACCTCACCCATATAAGTGATTTTACAGCAAATCTACGAGGTGGGTACTTTCAGCGCCTTCTTTTATAGAAACTAGGACACAAAGAAGTCAGTTTTCTTGCCAAGGTCACACAGCCAGTAAATGGCAGAATTAGAACTCTAAGCAGGCTCTGAATGTATGCTTTTACTCAGCATTATACACTTACTCTCAACACATAAAGAGGATCAGTATACTGGGGGAAAAAAAGAAACTAACTAACTAAATAAATAAATGGTGCCAAAAATAGGTATCTCTGACCCCTACAGAACTCACAGTGCCTCCTTATTGCCAGTCAGACATTCAGGAGATCAAGTTGCATCTGGACCCCTGGGCAGCTGTATGACCATTATTCTTCCAACACCTCAGTTTTCCCATCTGTCAAACAGGTAACCTAGCACCTAATGCAAATCAGGAAAGAGTGACACAGCACTGTATCTGCCTGAATAGTCCTCGACATACAGAATGCGCTCAGGGGATGGGCGGCTAGCATAGGACAACGCCGGCTGGTTTATTCGGGGAGTTGGCTGGAGGCAGGGGGCTGGCCCTAATGACCCTGTGTGTTGGTTGCCCACAATACACAGCCTCCCCCAACCCCCAAGGAAGATATGCTGCTCTCCTGTAGAAAGCGCTGTTGACCTTGGAGAACATGACAGTTGTTTCACTGAACCTGAACCTGGGTCAGTTAGGAACATAGAATTTAAACGTTAAAATGATTTAATTTTTTGACTGAAAGTGGAAGGGTTCCCTCCCAATAAAGGAGGTGTAGACCGCCATTCATGTGTGTAAACTAGGTTCTATGTGACCACCAGTGCTCCGACTGTGAAGGAATCATTGGCTTTTCCCTTTTGGCCGGGTCTTGAATCCCTCCAAGCTGCCTAGTTGCTGAATCACTAAGGCCACTGCCTGAAACGAAGAGGAGGAAGATACACATGCACAAGCCACATCTACACGAAGGTATGGATGGATTTGTCTTAATGGGTAAAACCATTCCAGATGGATAAGCACAGGGTATCTAGAGCGAATGTGTGCTCTTGTGGAGAGAAAGCGTGCCACGTAAATCATTTCTGCAGCCTATTCAGCTACTCAGCAGCATTTCAGCTTTCTGTGTTTCCTTCCCCACCCACCTACCCACCCGCTGAAAGTGGTTTCTCTTCCTGGGGGATAGGATTCTATGCTAAAGATCCCTACTGCTTGTGCACATCGACTTCATGCCCCTCTGTTTTTTAGCAATCAGTGGAATCTCCTTGCAAAAGCATGTTATCAAATGCTTCTTTTGTTTGAGGCCAAATAATTGTCGCAACACATTTCCATCATGAACCTCTCTTCTATGAGTTCCTGGGATTTTAAATGGACTGGCGGGTGCGGGTCCATAGGGCAGCCACAGCTCCATTCGAGCTGCACGAGAGCAGAATCACTCATGCATTATGTGCTCCCAAAGCTGGTTCAGGGGCTTAGAGTTCATGGAAACCAATGGTTTTCAAATACAGCTCAGTAGGGCTCAGCTTTTACCTGTGGTACACAGTGGCTCCAAGGTACGATTTTGTTCGATCAAAGGGTTTCTCGGCTAAAAATTTAAATAAATTCAACTATTAAAACCACAAACATGTCCTCTCATATATCAGATGAGGGAACTGAAGCCTCGGGGGTAAAGGAGCATTAATACAAAAAGCTGCTACAAGCATGGGGTTTGGAATCAGGGATTCTGTTCCCAACCCTGTCATTTACTAACTATGTAACCCTGGGGAAGACACCGGGTCTTGGTGCCCCCCCCCCCCCCCCCCCCCCAAGATACAGGAATATCACTACTCATTGTAATGCAGTTGCTGTCATAAATTTAAGAAATATTGAGCTGTTCTAAAAACCAGTAATGCTCTCTGCATATGTCCATTTATTTGACAGATATCTGAACGCATAGTAGATGCCAACTGTTTACCTGGCATCTCTTCTTAGAAATCTCAAGGATGCCCAAGCTTTTCATGCCCAGCGCTGCATACACAGTCTCTGTTTCCGAACCACCCAGGGTATTCTAGCTCAGTGAATGGTACCAGCCTCCATCAAATTGTCTACCAAACATACCTAAAAAAAGCTCTTGAATCTCAACGCCCTTCTCTTCGACCACGTACAGCCCATGTAACACCAAGCCCTGCTAATCTGCCCTTCTAAACGCCTCGGTACCTCTGCACCTTCCCCACTTTTAGCACCTGTCCCACCACGCTAACCACGTCTCCGTCCTCTCCCTCCGAGGCACCTTGTGATGGCCTCCCGCTCTCTGACATGCACTCACCCACTGACCTCTGCATTGAAGTTTGATGTTCTTCCCCAAGGTGCCTCTCCTGACCTCCCTGACCCTCCTGACCTCCTCAACCTCCCCCTGCATGGATTTGCTCACAGTAGCCTCTCCTTCACATGATTAAAATGTCATACGATTCATGGCTGGCTTTCACATCAACTAGAAACTCCAGAAAGGCAGAGATCCAACTCTGTACCTCACCCACTGTATGGCCCTGGGTGGCTGACTTTCCTCCCCTGAAATTCATGACCACGCGTCTCCTTAACCATGAAAAGTGGGAAACAGCCACGTACCTGAAAAGTCGCTTTAGCTTTGACAATCTGTGAATTGTTTGGATATCTCTATCCGTATCATTATCTATATACATGTACATGGATAAAAATACATACACATATACATATTTAGACATACATACGTGGTTGTTTATCGAGAGATACAGGCGCACGCACACACACACACACACGCACATGCACACGCACACACAGACTCGGGAATCAATACAAGTACCTTTGACTCTCCATTCTCCAGAGGCTTCTATGTGCTATGTGGCATTACTCTCTCTGTCTTCTGGGTACAATGCAGACAATACATCTTAGGACCACAAACTCAATTACGCGATTCATTATTCCATCCAATGGAGACTGACTGAGGACCTACTCCATGACAGCTCCTAGACCTGGCTCTGGTCCCTCCCACGTGAAATAACTGGAGTCACTGAACAGTCCCTCACAGTGGTCCTAATTCTGGCTAGACAGTTTTCTTTTCTAGGCTTGGCTCAGGGCCACGGATGCAGTACGACCACGTTCGGCTCTCTACCTGAATTCTCCAGGTCCTTATAAGCTTCGGCCCAAGACTTGGCCATGTTGGCCAGCGTGTACTCCATGATCTGGATGTCGGTGATGGGGCAGTTGCACTGTGGGAACTCCTCTGCACACTGACACCTACACTGGCTGTGCTGGCACACATACTCCCCCTCACCATTGCACATGATGTAGCTCAAGGCCGACTGGACGAACTTCTCTTGCAGATACTGAGGGAAGATTATCTGAAGACCTGTGCGAGAACGGCAAGAAGGGGGGAAAAAAGAGAGGTTAAAAAAGGTGTTTCATTAACAGGTTTGAAAGGTGAAACATAGGAACCTGAAGCTGTTAGCTTTCTCCCTGTGTACCGTAACCGAGTATTTCTGGGCCCGCCTAGATCCACACAGGGCCCGGTTGGTGAGGCCTCCAGCTACACTGTGTCTACTTAAACTTCTCAGGTCATGACCTCGGCCACCTTTGAAAGGCACACTCTAGTCCGTTACATTAGGACTGAGGCCACAGCCAGATCTGGTATATACCTTTTCCATTTTGGGAGAAAACCCTTCTTGAAAGCACAAGATTATTGTTTATTTTTTCTTGTTTCCTCCATTTCTTTTGTTCTCCTTTTTTCAAATATTGATGGACTCTATTTATGAAGCCCAAGTCCTGAGCTAGGCACTGAGTCTATAGAGATGAAAAAGACAAGATCCTCGCCCTTGGGGAGTTTACAGCGTAATCAGCAGGGATAGACACAGACACACATCATCATAACACAGCTTTCTGGGCCTGGAGCAGAGATGGTCCAGACGAGGCACCTGGACAGAGAGGACCGCAAATAACCTTGCCAGGGCAGCAGGGAAACCTTTAGAGAGGAGATGGCGTTTGGGCTTCTTGGAAGGTAAATAAGAGATCACCATGTAAAAAAAAAGGAACAGGAAGCGCATTCTAAAGAGGGTAGCAGCAAGAATAAAGATGTACATGTCTGGGAGTTGCTGGTGAAAAAACGAATTTGGATGGGTGGGGTGCATTGCTGTCGGGGAACATGTGTCAGAGGCAAGTGGAGGCCAAAGTGCACAGGGCTTTCTTGTATGCTAAGGGATTTGGACTTCATCCTGTGGATAATGGGATACTTTGGTAAATTTCGAGGATACGAGTGATAAAGGAGAGTGGTATAATTTCATAAGACCAGGGCATCATAAAAATAATATCAGTGCAGAATCCCATCAGAGAGGATTAACTTTTTTTTTTTTTCTTCTTAGCTGTAAACACAAAGAAGCAGAGGCCCATGGAGGGGAAGTGACTAGCCCAAGGCTACAGGATGAACACTCCGGACCACACCTCATAATCTTGTCTCTATATCTGAGTAATCAAAGTCTTAATCTGGACAGCCAAGGATGGAGAAGGATCTATCTGGGCACATGCAGTACTCATGTACCTCTGAGATGTCATCATAGCAGGCTATTGACTAGGGTGCCCAAAAAGAAGGACAACTCTGGGCTAAATTAATTCACGAAAGACATCTCTCCCCACCTCGTCTAGTGCCGCAGACAGTTTCAGCTACCGGTGCATATAGGGGTAATGGTTTAATGACCCATTGTGTGAAAAATAACTGTGTTCTTTGGATTAAATGTTTTTCTTATTCACGTTTTAGGGACACACCCTCATCCTACTCATCAGGGGCTTGCTGAATCAGCTCGGCATGTCTCTCATTGTACTTCACAGTTGTGTTTCTGGGATTTTTATCTTTCCCTCTCTCACTTTCAATTTTTTAAAAAATGAAGCCCCATCATTTCAACCTGTCTTCACCTGGCAGCTAAAAACAACTGTGTTCAGAGAGGCATTGTGGGGTGGAGTGGGGGGCGTCTGGGTGGCTCAGTCGGTTAAGCATCCGACTTCGGCTCAGGTCATGATCTCATGGTTCGGGAGTTCAAGCCCCGTGTCAGTCTCCGTGCTGACAGCTCGGAGCCTGGAGCCTGCTTTGGATTCTGTGTCTCCCTCTGTCTCTCTCTGCCCCTCCTCCAGGAGTGCTCTCTCTCTCTCTCTCTCAAAAATAAATATTGAAAATATTTTTAAAAAGGCATTGTGGGAAAGAGGATGATGTGTTCGGCACACCTTACTGCAGGGATGCAGAAGGTAGTTAAAAGCTGGGCATCGCTAGTCAGGCTTCTCTACTTACTACCTAGACATCTCAGGTAAGTCACTCAACCTCTCTAAGCCTCTGCTTTTTCTTTTGTAAAACAGAGGTGCTTTTAGGTTGTTGAGAGGGCTAAGTGAAGGAATCCCTGCAAATCGTCACAACAGTTCCTGGGCACACGGCAAGCACCCAGTAAATGCTATTCGTTCGTTCCCATTTCTGACGATGATGATGACGGCGATGCTGTGATGGTGAAATCCCTCCTGTGACTGACGTTTTTTAAAGTTTCAACAGAACCTTCAGGATACACGAACGATAGCTGTGGGCAACCAGAAGAAAATCCTCAGCAGGCAGTCTGGAGTTATTTGTAGAGGAGGGTTTAGAATTCTGTGCCTGTCGAAGCAGCATGGTGGGGGGGGGGGGGGACGGCTATTCAAGAAGGTGTATCTATATCAGTATGGGCGAAAGGGGTTCTAACAGACAATGGAGCTACAGGGCTTGGGCACCGGCCGGCTGCGAGAATGGGTGAACTCCACACCAACGAGCAAGGGGTCTGCACGAGTTTGAGTGATTGCTGGGAAGGGCTCGCAGCATAGGAGCAGGAGACAAACACCAAACGATGGGGCCAATCACTAGAGCGAGTCCCTGCTCAACTAAGTCTACAATTCTTTCAGAGCATGCATTCCTGAGTCATTTTATCTGTATCAGGGTTTTTCGCTTCCAAAGCAAAATTTATTTTTAGCTGATCCCAATCCCCTATAGGCATCTGAGTCTACGGATTGGGGTTAAGTTTCTGTTGGAACTCTATAGACTATACTCTCAGTCCTATTTTTCTAGCTTGCTCATCATTTTCTTTCTCCCTTTTGTAGGGGATAAAATATTCTATTCTTGGTCCCAGCCCAAAAGGAATTTGGGGAGAGCATTTTTAGAAAATTGCGTCAAATCATTTCTCCGTTTGGCAAGGATACAAAAGGCAGTATTACCTACCCCGTTTAATGCAACTGAAAACAGATGAAGTTTTGGGTTGGGGGGTTTCTGGGAGCAGCTGAAACACAAAACTGATTGCTCTTTAAAAATGGAAACTCAGATCATGCCGAGCTGTCTCTGAGGCAGAATCTCCTGGGCAATTTTGAAAGAGAATAATGAAGACATAGCAATTAAAAAGCACTTTTCTGCAAAATGTCATTACTGTTTAAAGTTACATAACCATTTCTACGGCAGCGGAGGTTCACAGAGCAGTCACCGCCGCAGTCGTCTCCTGATGACCTGTGTCCAACAAAGAGGCCCATTGCTGACCTCCTAGGTTGGCGCCTGAGTACCACCGGCTTCAATGGGAGTCATAAATAACTTGGAGGGAGATTTGGCCTGTGGAACCACTGTTTGAAAGATATACAGCTGCCGGCTGGGGTGGAATATTCTGGCCCCACAGTTCCCAAAGACACACAGAGAAATAGAGAGAGAGAGAGAGAGAGAGACAAGCTGAGAAAATCAGAGACAGAGAGAGGTCACCATTACGGGCAAGCATGTAAATTTTGCCTCAAAACACCCAAGAAGGCGATGGCTGAGAGTTTCACTTGCACACCCAGTGACTCGTGCTGAACATATGGGATATCTCCCCCAATCTCATTATACTTTTTTTTTTTTTTTTTTTTTTTACAAAAAATCTTGTTATACTTTAAAATGGAATGTGTCACTGTTCCGCGAAGTGAGTGGGCAATGTAGATATGGGAACATCCACATCATCTTCTTTCTCTTTTCCTAATTTTTGCCCTGTCTCCCTTAGTCCTCCTCCCACCTCACCTTCAAGGCAGACATCTCAGGATATTTCTTGTGTTTTACATCCAGTCTTTGTGTGTGGAGGAAGGATTTCTCCTCTGTGTCACACGATAGGCTATCTCTATTTCCTCGCTTCCTCTCTCCTTATTTCTTAATATTCTATTCCTTTGTTTTTTTTTGAAATATACCAGGCATCCTTCTCTTTCCTGGTCCTTCCCTTGTGCTGGTCTTGTTCTCCCTAGAGTCTTTGCAAGTGTACCTCCCAGGGCCAAGAATATTCTTTTCCCAGATTTCTGCATGGCTCCCTTGTCCTGCAATCCAGACCTTCCCAGATGACCCATATTAAAAAAGCCTCTTCTATTTTCATCATAGAATTAGCTACTGACAGAAATCATCTTATGCATGTGTTTTTGTATTTGTTTTCATCTTCCCCATTAGGGAGTGGGCTTCCGGGGGACAGGAGCCCTGTCTGTCCACTATAGATCCCCCAGAGTATAAATTAAGGCCAAGGCCAGTATAGGTTTTCATTCAACAACCATTCTCTTTTTCACCCCAACTGAAAAACAAAAAAACAAAAAACAAAAAACAAAACAAAACATTGGTCTCTAAAAACTCTGAGGATATTGGAATCGGCCCTAAGTTGGTCTAAAGCCCCACAACCAAACTAACAAATTCAAGATTCAAATCCCAGGATTCTGAGTTCCGAAACCCTTACGGGCCCTCCCAGCTCTCTGGCATGAAAGACTGAAAACTGAGACAAACTCCTGCCTCAGTGTTCTCAAGGTGCCCCTGGCCCAGGGTGGCCTCTGCAGGTGTCTTAGCCTCTCTCTGAAATTCAGGCTACTTGCCTGTGAAGGGCTGTTGGGAAGAATAAATAAATGGGAAAGGCATAAAGGGCACCCAGCAAGAGCCTGGCTGCTATGGGCTGAATGTTTGTGACCACCCCCACCCTCTCCCCCCTCTCCCCTGCCCAGTTCACAAGTCGCAGCCCTAACTCCCAGAGTTATGGTATCGAGATGGGGCCTTGGCTGGTCATTGGGTTTACATCGGGTCACAAAAGTGGGGCCTCCGTGGTAAGATTAATGGACTTGTAAGAAGAGTACGAGACAGGAAAGCTGTCTCTCTCCCTCTCCCTCCATGAGCACACACTAAGGAAAAGCCACGTGCACACGCAGTGAGAACACGGCTGTCCACAAGCCAGACACCGAATGGGCCGGCATCGTGGTCTTTGACTTCCAGCCTCCGGAACTGTAGAAACGAAGGCCTCTCACTTCAACGATCCAGTTTTTGCATTTTGTTATAGCAGCCCGAGCAGATGGTTAGCATAATTAAGTGTTCAATAAATGGTAGGTCCCCCCATTTATACATCAGAACATAATCCACTCCCTGAACCAAACCTGAGTCGTTCTTGGAAACATCCTCTTGAGTAGCCCCCTTTGGACCAGTAGGAGACATGTCCAGAGTGCATCATCTCTTAATACCATTACAGAAATTGCCACGGGTCTCCATTTTTCATCCTTCCATTGGTTATACTTCAGCGAATCTTCCTCCCTTTCATCTTTCCTTCTTTTCTTCTCTCCCTCTGTCTTCTTTCCACACGTAGGCCCTCCCGTGTGCCAGTAACAGCGCCATAGACACCGGGGTGAAGAAAGCAGGCATTTCCTGCCCTCATGGACCTCACGGCTTAGTTAAAGAAGCAAACATGCAAACAAGCTGCTTGGATGCACGGAGACCAGGGCTCTACCCAAAGCACGAAGTTGCTCATGGACCACAAAGGAAAACACCTAACCCAGGCTGGATTAGGGGCAGTCACAGACACTCTCCTGCAGAAAGTGGCTTTTGGGCTGGGACCTAATGGACTCACAGGAATTACAGGACGAGGGGTCCACAAGAAGAGCCGTTTAGAAAGTGGGAACAGCGGGGAGTGGAGTAGAAGAAACAAGAAGAAAGTGGGAACAGCCTGTACAAAGGACTCAAGCAACAGAACTCCTTCCAACTAAGAACCTACCTGACCATCACCCTCCTTTCTGAATAAGGTTCACCTTTTTTTGTTTTTGTGTTTGTTTCCAGGTTCCCTAGAGAGGAGATGAAAGCTTTCTCACTGCCTCAGAGAAGATCAAGACTCCTAAGGGAAGAATGACAGGGGGCAGAGATCTGCCAGCTTATTAGAGGAACAGCATTGCTTACAGCAACAGAGGTCAAGGATCCTTGTCCATTACAGACCAAGAGTTTAGCTGGGAGTCAGAAAAAGCAAAGAGGGCTCACTGCATTGTTGATTTTCAACCACTGGGGAGCACTAAAGTAACAGACGAACTTTCTGGGGACCCCTACATTGAATTCCTTGGTACCTTCAATGACACGGTCAGTACAGCTGTCTGAAGCAGACACCTGGTCCAGGTGACTGCTCGGTGAGCTAGAGAAAAGAGGACCCAATCAACAAAAGCTGAAAGCACCTCTAAGATCTGCCGAGGGTAGTCCAGCCTTCATCTCTGACCCTGATCTGCTCTCTTTTGCTGTTAGGAACTCTTAGCCTCCTTCTCTTCTTTCAACAAGTAGTACGTGGGGATTTGTTGGAGGAGATGCTTCCATTTTCCAAGGACACTAAGGGGCTACTTGGAGATTCAAAACTAAAGCATAAAATCCAAGTACAAGAGACAAAGGCCCGAACCGATGATTGAAACGTAAAAAGCAGCATCACGTCTGGAACATAGTAGGTGTTTAATAAATATATCTTACATTTTGAAGAAGCCAGTCATCTATTATGAAGATGAAAGAAAATGACTCTGGAGACAATAATTAGGGAAGACTTCGTGATGTGTGTGGGATGTGGGTAGATCTTGAAACAGGAGCATGGTTTTTAATAGATACAGAGGGAACCACAGCATTCCCTGCAGAGGGTGTACCTTGAGCAAAGATGAGTCAGTGTGTGAATACCTTGGGTCAATCAAAGTCTTGTTCAAGGCAAGGACCATATATCTTTCTGGTTTTGCTTGTTTGTTTGCTTGCTTGTCTTTTGGATGAACTTTGTTTTATCTTATTCTATCTTATCGTAATTACCTAAAATAGTAGTAGTTTTGATGGATGTACTCTTTTCTGACCTAGTTCATTACGTATTAAATTCACTTTTTTTTTTTTTTTTTTTTTTTTTTGGTGCTAAGAGGCAAAGGGAAAAAAAATACAAGATTCTATTTTGGTTGAGTGGCAATATTGTTCTCTCCTGTGCTTGCATCAGAATGTGGCCCCCTGTTGATACCTCTGAGCGCTACAGAAGTCTGGCTGTTGCCTGGTACCCGCTAAGTTCTGCTTGTCAAATTCTGTCCATTTCCGAAAAGCACGGGTTGGGGAGAACGAGAAGTGCACCTTTCGCAGAAAGTCAGCCTGATCCCCTTCCTTGTGAAAGCCCGGGGACCTCAGACTGGCAGATAAAGGACTTTATGGCTCCAACAGCCATTCTGAACTCCAGTGTAATGAAGGCATGCAGGTCAATTACCCATCTGTTTGTGTTTCTATTGCTGTGAATTACAGTATCCATCGCTGACAGCTCATTGGAGTGGAATGAAAATAAGACGATAATTCACCGGGTGAAACCGTGCAGAAAGGGCGAAAAGGCTATGATCTCATTCAGAAGTTCAGCCCTGTCTCCGTGATGGGTCATTTGCACTGGGAGAAATGAAGAAAGGCAGCTACCTGGGGGGAAAGTGGGTGGGTTCTGGCGCCCCCTTCTGGACAGAGTAACCTTTGTGTTCCCAAGGATCATCATCCATTCTGTGGGATCTTAAGGAATAGACTTGGAACCCTTAGATGCAAGATTCAGGTAAATGAAGTTCAGCACAATAAAAGCAAAACCTTTTTACCATCAGGAGTTTTGAGGGATGAAACAGGTTGCCTTAGTAGGTAGAAGACTCCTCATCATCGGAAGCATACAAGCAGAATTTAAAGAACCCAGGGCCCAAATGGCATGTGGTTATCACTAACCCATATTCAGTTCTCCTCCCTTCGCGGTGTCCTCTCTTTGAAGAAATTACACACACCCCACCGTCCGCACTCAGATGGGTTCATGTGACACACTTTCGCCGATGAAATGTGAGCGCAGGTGAGGGGTACAACTTTCCAAAGCAGAGCTATAAGAACCAACACGTGGGTTTATCAGTTTCTCTGTCCCACCACCACAGAAAACAGCCATATTCCACATAGAGGCCACCGGAGGAACAAAATCACAATTGACTTGCGACCATGATGCAGCGTAAGCAAGAAATGAGCCTTTTCTCTTGCCAGCCACTGAGATTCAGGGATTGTTCGTTAGCACAACACAACCAAGCCTATACAGGAGTTGGCAAACTATGGCCCATGGGCCAAATTGACCTGCAGCTTATTTTTGTAATTAATTTTATTGGAACACAGCCACACAGATTCGTTTCAGTACTGTCTATAGCTGACTTCACATTACAATGGAAGAGCTGAGTGGTAAGAACAGAGATAACAAAGCCTAAAACATTTACCATCTGGCTCTTTGCAGAGAAAGTTTGCTACCTCCCCTACTAGCTGACCATTAAGGTCCCTCCAATCTTGATTTTCTATGCATCTACTCTGTGCTGTTGTTCATTCATTTATTTTTATTTACTTTTTAAAATGTTTATTTATTTATTTTGAGAGAGAGAGAGAGCAGAAGGAGCAGAAAAAAAAATAATAATCCCAAGTAGGCTTCAACACTCAGTGCCGAGGCTGACGTGGGGCTTAAACCCACGAAACGCAAGATCATAACCTGAGCCCAAATCAAGAGTTGGATGCTTAACCAACGGAACCACCCAGGTGCCCCATTAAATGACAATTTGAACTTTGAAAAAGCAAATGTGGTCAGACTAAGCTATGAAATCACCAAGGATAAGGAGGCCAACATATATTTTAAATTCAATTTCCCAGGGGCGCCTGGGTGGGTCCGTCGGTTGAGTGTCCGACTTCAGCTCAGGTCATGATCTCTTGGTTCGTGAGTTTGAGCCCCGCATCGGGCTCTGTGCTGACAGCTCAGAGCCTGGAGCCTGCTTCAGATTCTGTCTCCCTCTTTCTCTGCCCCTCGCCTGCTCACATTCTGTCTCTCTCTCAAAAACAAATAAACATTAAAAAAAAAACTAAATTCAATTTCCTAAAATTTCAACATGAAGATACCCTTACAGAGGGTGTTAAGAAGAGGTTGATTCTATTTAATTATACGCTTCTTCACAGAATTCATGATAAAAACCCAAACCTGACACCTATCAAACCCTGTGCTACAGATCCCCAGATCAGTTGATGTGTCCAAATCTTCTCTATTTCCCTTTCCTTGCTACAGCCTGCCACACCACAGCCACTGGCCCTCAAATGTAGAAAGTCGCCCCCGTTCACATTTTGCCTCCAGCTCTTAGTAACCGCAGGACCTTGGGAAGTTAAGATCAAGAGGCTTAACTTCTCTGATTCTCAATTTCTCCATGAGAGCTTCCATTGTGGGGGTGCAAGTAAAAAAAATCAAATAAACCATTTTGTATCTTGTGGTGGTATCTTGATTACAGGACGGATATTTCAAGTTCACAGAACTCTTCACCTCAAAAGGGTGAACTTCTCTGTATGTAAATTAGACCTCAATGGTCTGGAGAAGAAAATCAATCAGATCACACACGCGAACCTCTTGGTACAGGACAGTTGCTCGACTAACGTCATTTCTTGTCCTCACCCTGTTTTCTACTGCTTTCCCTGGAGGCCTTTGGCAATCTCAGGCACCCCCTCTGTCAGTACCCAGAAACACCTTGCACACTTCTCAAATTTTAATAGAACACCTATCACACCATATTATGTGCTTGTGTTCATGCTCCTCCTGGTCTGTGATCTCCTTAAATGCCAGAGGCAATGCCTCGTTCATGTTCCATCTCCCTGTCAGCTATAGCACATTAGTAGGTTCCTAGTCAGTGTGTTTGAATGAAGCTGAGTTTAGACAGAACATGTTTCAGGGAAGACCGTGGTTTTCTTCTGCCCTGTGCTTGGCATGCTCCTCCTCTCTACAGCCCTCCTTCCTGAGCAGGCCCTGTGTCACCTTCCCCACCATCAGAGCTTGAAATCTCGAGCTATTTCAACTTTGACGCAGTAGTGACAAGAACAGGTGTTCAGAAACATCTGAGTAAAAAAAAAAAAACACAGAGACAAAACAAAAAAAAAACAGAAAAAAAACCAAAAAACAAGAAACAGAACAAAAAAAAAAACCCAAAAAAAATCCTAAGAGAAAAATGCTGCTGAAGGTGTTTCTTGACTACGAATTTTTTTTTTTAATTTTTTTTTCAACGTTTTTATTTATTTTTGGGACAGAGAGAGACAGAGCATGAACGGGGGTGGGGCAGAGAGAGAGGGAGACACAGAATCGGAAACAGGCTCCAGGCTCCGAGCCATCAGCCCAGAGCCTGACTCGGGGCTCGAACTCACGGACCGCGAGATCGTGACCTGGCCGAAGTCGGACGCTTAACCGACTGCGCCACCCAGGCGCCCCGACTACGAATTTTTTAACACATACTTTGTTTCGGATCCATTGCTACAAATTATGATTCTTGAGAACTATAACTGTTTCCTATATTTCTTGGCATTCTTTCCAAGATATCAAGCAAGATCACAATAGGTGTGCAAACATAAAACTGCTCAGTCCAGCAACTATTAGTGAAGTCTGTCCACCCGCCAACTTACTGAGCCAGGTGCTATCCTAGATGCTAGATATGGAAAATGAATAAAGCACAATTTTCTGATCTCGGGAGCTCCAGTTGGGTGAGAGGACAAGATTCATAAAGATAAAATTATAATAACACACACATGCAAATGTATGCAAGATTCAGTAGGAGAAAAAAGAAGACACTTCAACTTTTATCAGAGTAAAAGTGTCCAGAAGAGTTATTTTGGACAAGACTGAACCAAAATGGTATGAACAGTCAAGCATTTTCCAAGTTGTATGCTGCAGAGCCTTAGATCTGCAAGTGTAACCAGGATAAAATATATTCAGGAAACTCCATATTTAATCTACCTCTTGAGACTCATAATGCATATTAGCATAGTTAAGGCACTGAGAAGTCCTGCAGTAAATAAGTGCGGTTTATGCTATTTAATACTGATGTTTCAGTATTATTGAGCTTTTTTAAGTTACTGCATGGTAACAAATAACCTCAAAATCACAGCAGCTTATAACCACAAAGGTTTATTTCTTGCTCTGTCTCACGTTGGCTGGGCTTTGGCTCTGCTCCAGACGTCTTCATTTTGGATCCAGACTTGAAGGAGCAGCTTTGCTCAGGGGTACGCCATTATCATGACAGAAGGAAAAGAGCAAAAGCCAAGCCAGACAATGTCTCCTCATGCTACGGCGGGGCATGGGTTATGTCCTCCCACATTCTATTGGCAAAAGCGAATCACATGGCCAAGGGCAATGCCAACTAGCCGGGAAGTATACATCTCCCACAGGACAGCACCGCCAGTCACACGGGGACGCACTGGTGTATATAATCCTTTTAGGGGAGGGAACAATGGGATAGATTAACTTGTTTTTGTGTCAAACCTTTTCTTAAAAACAATTCAATTACCACATGATCCAGTGATTCCATTGTTAAGGTATACAGCCAAATAACTGCAGACAGGCATTCAAACAAAAAACTTGTACACCAATGTTCCTAGCGGCACTATTCACAATGGTCAAGAAGTGGAGACAATCTCCAGGTCCACCAGCCCCTGAATGGGCAAACAAAATGTGGTATATCTATGCAATCAAATATTAATTCGGTCATAAAAGAAAAAAGTAGTGATACATGCTACAATACGGGTGACCCTTGAAAGCGTTCTGCTAAATAAAAAGAAGCCAGACGCAAAAACCCCACATATTGTGCTACTCCATTTGTATGAAATATCCAGAAAAAGCAAATCCACGGAGACAGAAAGCAGACTAGTTGCCTGGGGCTGGAGGGAAGCGAGGTGGAGAATGACTGCTTATTTGAGGTTGTGAGAAAGTTCTGGGACTAGATAGTTGGTGACTGTTGCACAATAACTGTGAGATGCTTAGCGTCCCTTAATGAATTGCGCATTTTAAGATGGTTATGATGCTGAACTTAACGTAATACATATTTACCTTCATAAAAAGACTAAGATTCCAAATACATTGATGTGACAGTTCAAATTACTTTAAATCAGTACAAATTTATTGAGCACCTACTACGAGCTAAACACTGAACTCCAGAGAAGTGACTAATGAAGACATTAAAAAAAGGGTATGGCTTCTACTCTCAGGGATCTTAACTACAATTAAATAACGCCATGTCCAGTTTTGCGCATAAGACAAGCTAGAACATATCTAGGAGCAGAAAAAGAAAAGCAGGTGGACAGTGCTATGTTTGCAGTGTCAAAGGACAGCTTAGTTATGACCAAGATGAATTGTGACAGGAAAAAAATAAGGATTGACTTCATTATCTTAAATATAAACAGGTGCCTTAGCCACATGGGATCAATGAATTAATTTTCATGGGTGGTTTATTCAGGTTTGAGGTGCCCTGATGCCTGGTTTCTGCCCAATCAATGAGACCAACCAGGAGTTCAATGAGACACGGTTGTTAAAATAAACCAAATCACCACACTGTTGATCAGCCAGGATTCCCTTGCTGTACGCCTGGCCATGAGTTCATTTGAAAAGTATAGACCCTGCAAGACTACAAGGCCAAGAGATGAGGGGCTAGGTGGCTTAGTCAGTTGAGCATTCGACTCTTGATTTGGGTTCAGGTCATGAGCTCATGGTCGTGAGATCGAGTCCCGTGATGGGCTCTGTACTGAGCGTGGGTCCTGCTTGGGATTCTCTCTCTCCCTCTCTCTTTCTCTCCCTCTGCCCCTTCCCCAACCATGCCTCTCACTCTCTCCCTCTGTCTCTCTCTTTCAAAACAAAAACTAAAACAGGGGTGAGTCCTGAGATCACTTCTCTCAACATCAGCTTAGATGCCATCAGAATTTCCAACACTTTCTGTACAAGTGTGAGTCTTGAGTTACCAAATGATTCCAGATGTCCCCAGGAAAGTGGCAGCACATTTTATAGTCATGTACACTGGGTATATTGCAAGGCCTTAGTAATCTGTGTTCTAGGGGTATGTGATCCTTCCTGGTTCTCAGTCTTTTTGGGAATATGACAATAGCTATAGAAATGGGGCACCTATAAACATATACAAGTTAGCAAGTAATTTTAGGAAAAGCGTAGACTTTCCAAAGTAAATAGCAGAGCCTACAAGCACACAGAAAGGGCTATGGAATTATTTGCTCTAATAAAAATCATGGTTATGATTCATATGCTCCAGGTTGAGAAACAATATGGTTCAAGAGCATTGGCATTGAATGGACTTGGGTTCAAATTCTTATGCTGCCACCTACAAGACAGTTACTTAACATCTGTGAGCCTCAGTTTTCAAGTCTTCAAAATGGGTCTTTGGTATACAGGAGATCTTGATATAAAGAAATGAGCTCTTTGCCCGGCAGATGAGAATCACGCAGTAAATTGTAAGCATAAGTATTATTTTATATCCGCCCTATTGGTTTTTAGGTCAGGTGCTTTCTACATGTTTTCCAATGAAATGCAGAACAAAGGCTCTGCCACAGAGGTGTTTTTATGCCCGTTTTGTAGAGCAGAAGACCTAGAGAAGCTCAGAGGGTTAACTAGTCCAAGGTCTCATCACCATCAAGCCTGCCCTCCGGATCCTCCTGATTCCATCTGCGTTCCGACTGAGCCTTTAATTGACCCTTTGATCCACTTCCTAAGAGGAACTCCGGTTGTCCTCATCACAAGGCCAAGAACAGAGTGCTCCTGGGCGCATGAAGGAAAACCAGCTTGGATGCGGCCAACTGGGTGGACGTCAGCAGCCCCCTCAGTCATGAAGACACTGCCCTTTTATTCAGCGGACAGACAGAGCCACGGGAAGGGAGAAACATGGAGCCCCATCAGTGCCTCCAGGCGCTGCTAATCAGACAAGAAGGGCCTAATCACAAGCCCCTGCCCGCACCCTGGGCTCTTTCTGTGGAGGACCTACCCCGAAGCTACCGACCGGCATTGGCAACAATCGCTCGGCCTTCCACCCTGGGGGCCCGAAGCCACACGGGGTGACAAGGGGTGAGAGAGGAGGGGGCTTTGTGGACAGAAAGACTTAATCATGTCCGGTGCCCCCTTCCTCTACTACTGCAGTTGGGCAAAGACTTATTCCCATCGTACCCACATCTAGAACTGTGCTATGCTGACTCAGAGCCTCCCAGCAAAGTCAAGCAGGCTTGGGGCCCAGGCAACAGGGAACCAAAAGCCAGGGGGACCTCGGGAAGGTTACCTCTCTGGGCCTCAGTTTCTCCATCTGTTTGATGGGGAGCATGATCCTTATCTCTCAGTTGGTGGGAGGGCCCAAGTGGCTAATGGATATGCACACAATGCCTAAGAGGGAGTAGCAGCAGAAAAAAGTATCATTTCTGACATTTCTACACTCTGTTCCTCTGTTTCTGCTACTTGTCGCAAGATGAGTTTGGGCATTTATGATGCCCAGCTACTGAGGAAAGGGATGGTTGATGCTACTTCTCTTCCTCAACCTCCTCCTCCCGCACTGTCCTCCCTCCTTCAAGTCCTTTCTGCCCTTCGCCCTCCTCCCTCTTCTGCCCTTCGCCCTCCTCCCTCTTCTGCCCTTCGCCCTCCTCCCTCTTCTGCCCTTCGCCCTCCTCCCTCTTCTGCCCTTCGCCCTCCTCCCTCTTCTGCCCTTCGCCCTCCTCCCTCTTCTGCCCTTCGCCCTCCTCCCTCTTCTGCCCTTCGCCCTCCTCCCTCAAGTCCTTTCCCCTCTTCTTCTCCCTCTCTCTCCTTCCCTCCACCTCCCTCTTCTTCCTCTCCTTCTGCCTTCCCCTAGTCCCCCTCCTTCCATTGCTACTTAAGCACCAATCATAAGGAAACATTCAATTCAGCAAACATGTATCGAGTTCCTATGTCCCCAGCACTGTTGAATATAATGAAAAACAAAGTTGGCAAGGCAAAAATCCCTTTTCTAAAGAAGCCTATCATCTACTCTATAGAACAGGTAAAACCCAAACCCCCCCAAATATGTGGCAAGGTACAGGAAAACCAATAAATCCTGCCAGAGAAGAGGTCTTAAAAGAGGCTTTTCAGAGGCGGTGGCATTTGGGAGATGAAGGGACATGACTCTGGCCTTAAAGATGTCAACTCTAGTGCCGTAGAGAAGACGCATGCGCTTTGGGAGAAAGATCCTCGTCAAGTTCACCGATGCCTGCCATGCTACTACTCAGTTGACCACAATCTCCATTTTGTGGAACATTCTTTTTATCTTCTTTTTTTAAGCTTATTTAGTTTAGAGAGAGAGAGAAAGCGCGAACGGGGGAATGGGAAGAAGTAGAGAGAGAGGAAAAGACAGAAAACCAAGGCAGGCTCCACACTGTCCGAGCCCGATGCGGGGCTCGAACCCACAAACCATGAGAGTGCCACCTGAGCCGACGTCGGACGCTTATCCGACTGAGCCACCCAGGCGCCCCAGTAACATTGTTTACTTGGCCTCCAGGACACCATGCTCTCACCGCTCCCTTTACACCTTCCCCAGCCACTTCTTAGCTTCCTCTTCCCGTTCCTCATTCTCATTCCATTATCCCAACCCTTCAATATGAAATTCTTCACGGCTCAATAACTGAATTCCTTCTTTTCGTTTCTATCTACACTCTTTTCCAAGGTCGTCTTACCCAACCTCACATCATTAAATATCATCTCTATGCTAATTTATATTTCTAGTCCTCCCCCCACCCCGACTTTCCAGATGCCCATTCAGCATCCACATTTGTATCTAGAACACACTTCTCAAACTTGGTTCACCCAGTTCCTCATGTCGCAGCAAAAGTGACCCCTCCTGCAGTCTTCACTGTATCAGCAAAGTGATTCCATCACTGCGGTGGCTCAGGCCAAACTCTGGGGTCATCCTTTACTTCTCTCTTTCTCTCACAAACATTTCTAGTTCATCACCAAATAATGTCAGCACCACTTAAAAAATGCACCCGTAGGGCAATCATTCCTCACAACCCACATCACCAGCTCTCATGGTCCTGGCCGCCATTTTGTCTTACCTTGGTAAACACGACAGCCCCCACACTGGGTTCCTTTTATGTGTTCTTGCCCTCTGTGTTAGTCTTTTCCACACAGCACTCATAGCGATTCATTTAAAATGTAAGTCAGGTCAGGTTACGCCACTGCCTGAATTTGCAATGGCTTCTCATTTCATCCAGAGTAGAAGTCTAAAGTCTTTTCCATGGTCTACAAATTTCTACATGACCTGTTCTCTCACCATCTCTCTGATTGTAAAGAAAATATATTTCTTTGTTTGCTTGTTTATTGGCTGCTCCCCTAACACCCACACACTAAATATAAACTCCAAAATGATGGAGACTTCGCTTATTCACGGCTATATATCCAGCTCTTAAAACAGTATCTGACATGTAGTTGATTTTCAATAAATATTGCTAAATGAATGAATGTATGAATGAATAAATTTATGGATCATCCCAGATTTCAGCAAAATATTCTCTCTGCATCCCTTTCCACATCAGTGAGCTACCAAGGCAGAGCTCTGCTCTCTGTATACCTCACCAGATGGATACTAGATTAAATTACATGACAATGTCAGCAAAACACTCAATGGGCTTCTTGGAGAGAGAAGTATAAAAATAAGAAGTTATCATTATGCCATTAGTGTTATTACTACCAGTTTGGCTGTTGCTGTTTCGACTACTAATAGCCTGTGATCATTTCTATGATCCTGTCTTTCTCACTCCTCGTGTCCTTCTCCAAACCTCTTCTTTCTTTTTCCGATTTCCTTCCACCTTTGCCCTGTTCTGCGAACAATTTGTGAACCACCACAAGGTCAATGTCATTAGGGTGCCATTCACATCGTCCTCAATCCACCAAAATAAACCTCTGCAGAATCTCCCCTCCCAGCCTCCTTCAGCGGAATTAGGAGAGGAAAGAGGAAGAGAGAACAGGAGCGTTTTGAGAAACAAAAGCTCTGAAGTCAGACTGTCAGGGTTAAATGTGGAGCTCAATCACTGACTGAGTGACCTCCCTCACCCCAGTTTCCTCACCTATGAAGTAGGGATGTTACTTATGCTTTCCTCCCAGGAATGGGGTGAGGATTCAGAACGTAGTAAGTGCAATTACATAATAAAATTAAATGGAAGTTAAAATGAATAAAAACAAACAAATAAACATGCATGTAATACAAATCAATGAACACAGGCCCTGGCACACTAGGAAGTGCTGGATAAATATTATCCATTGTTATTTCTGACTCCTCTGCCCTCAGTCCATGCGGCTGTCTTCTGGCTGGGCTGGACCACCTTCTGTTCTTCTACGTGTCTGCTTTATTCATGTCTTCTCTTTGCAGACGATGTCAAGATGGAGCACATTATTAAATAAATTTTTCATAGACGCACATTATACACACAGAAATGTATACATATAAATCACGTGCGTACAGTGCTATGAATTTTCACAAAGTAAACACACCCATGTGCTCCCATCCAGATCAAGAAACAGAACATCATAGATACCTCCAGAAACCTCTCCCATCTCCTGTCAGTCCCTTATTCTCCCTCCCCGAAGGTTAATGCTCTCTGAGCTACAAAAGCAACACATTTTTTTTTTGGCTGTTTTTGACCCGTATAGAAATGGAATCAAATAGCACATATTCTTTTGTGTCCAGCTTCTTTTACTTAATGTTATGTTCATGAGATTCTTCCATACTGTTGCAGAAAAGAATAGTTTATTTTCCCCCATTTCTGCATTGTAGCCTGTCATATGAATGCATGACAATGTATTTATCCATTTTCTTGTTGATGGGCAATTGGGGCTATTTCCATTTGTAGGCTATTTTGAATAAAGCTGCTATAAACAGCCATGTCCTTTGGTGAACATAGATGGCATTTCTGTTGTGCATACTCCCAAGAATTATAATTTCTGGGTCAGAGGGCCAGGACATACTGAGTTTTTTGTAGATACTGCCAAAAGAGTTTTCCAAAGTGGATGTACTGATTTATTCTCCCACAAGCAATGCAGATGTTATAAGTAAGTTTCCATTGTAAGTTTCCATGTAAGTTTCCATTGTTCCACATCATCACTCCTTGATGTTGTCAGTGTTTTTCCTTTGAACCAGACTGATTGTGGGGTTAGCATACTAAATTGTGGCTTTAATTTACATTTTATGAGGGCTAGAAAAGTTAATCACCTTTTCAAATGTTTATCTGCCATTTTGATATTCTTGTTTGTGAAGTGCCTGTTCATGTCTTTTACCCATTTTCTTGTCTTACTGGACAGTCTGCCTTTTTCTTGTTGTTTTTAGGAGTTACTGATATATTTTGCACAAGGTTTTTTTTTTTTTTTTTTTTTTGTCAGATACATGTATCAAAAATCTTTCCTTCTACTCTGCAGCTTGTATTTTCATTCTATCAGTAGCAGCATCTGATGAACAGAAATTCTTTTTTTTTTTAATTGAGAGAGAGGGAGAGAGTGGGGGATAGGGGCAGAGGAGGAGAGAGAGGAGAGAGGAGAAAGGAGAGAGGAGAGAGGAGAGAGGAGAGAGAGAGAGAATCTTAAGCAGGCTCCATGCTAAGCATGGAGCCCGATGCAGGGCTGGATCTCATGACCCTGGAATCATGACCTGAGGTAAAATCGAGAGTTGGATGCTCAACTGACTGAACCACCAGGTGCCCCTGGAAATTCTTAATTTTAGTGTGGTTCAATGTATAAATCCTTTTCTTTATACCTATTGCTTGTTGTATCCTACTGAATAAATATCAGCCTATCCAAGAATCATGAGACAGTCTTCTGTCTTATATTTAAGAAGTTTTTTTGTTTTACCTTCCACCAAGAGAATATTATTCTTCCTTAGATATTTTTTTCTTATGACTCCTCTACCTAGACAGGCCAAATGAATTACTCCCTTTTCTGAATCTCCATAATGGTATGCATTACTTTCATTATCTCTATTATATTATATATTGCCTTGAATCTTATGTATTTCCCTGCCCTTCCTCTCTATCTCATCCCCACACTCCACTCACCAGATTATCTAAATTCTTCATGGTCGTCTCACTAAATTCTGGTCATGATGCCAGCTAAATAACTCTAAAAGTGGTTGACGCCAGCTAAGTAACTCTAAAAGTGGTCTGTTTTTTTCAACCTCAACTGCTACCTTCATGGTCTGAATCTGTGACCTCTCATCTTCAGTACTGCAATAGCCCTTAATGGGTCATCCACCCCCAATCTACCCCGATCTAATTAATTGGACACATGACAGCCAGAGTGATCTTCCAAAACATCAATCTCCTCATGCTACTTCCTTTTTAAAAACCTTTCCTTGGTGCCCATGACCCTCAAATTAATGTTCGAGTCATTAATGTGCTGCACAGGCCTTCCAGGATCCGAAGGATTATTTCATCTTTCTCACCACTGATGTCTCTGCTTTAATCTCTTACGACATTTTCATTTCCTCAAATGCTCCTTCATGTATACTCATTGTCTGCCTCCGTATCCATGACCCTGACCTCTTCATCATCCTCCAGGTCCTATCCTATCCATCTTTTCCGATCCCCTGATAGGTTAAGTCCCCATACCATTAGGTGCCATGAAGCCCTCCTATTTTTCTCCACTACCATTCCTTATGCATCTTTTTGTTTGTTTAAGCCCATCTTCTCTGATAGGGTATATATTTCCTTGGGACACAAACTGTTTCCCACTACATCCTGATGCCCACTTTGACCCAACACAGATTCTTAAAAGAAAGCTGGGATCTTTATTGTCTTCTGCAAGTGCATCAGGTCTAGGCTCATTTTATCCACATTAATGAATTTGACTAGCTTTTCTGTAAGACAGCCCTTTAGGTATCTGTAGACAGTCCTTTTGCCCCAAGTCAACTCTCTTCAGCTGTTCCTCATAAGACACCGTTCTTCAGGAACACTGTAGTTTCTTAGTGTCCCTCTTGAAGTGTGATGCCCAGACCTGGCCCTAACCTTCCAGATGTGTTCTGACCAATCTAGAATAAGACAAGGATGTCACCTCCTTTTTGGTGGATAACGTACTTATAATCATGTAACCAATGGCAGACCTGCATTTTGGAGGACTGAAGCTCATACCATAACTGCTCGTTGAGAAAAGGAATTCAGCGTGAGGTGTGAAAGTCAGTATTTAGAATGAGAAAATTCGGGGACCTACATGGTGAGGGAGCCCTGGACCTTAAGCTTCATTAGCTTCGTGGGAAATCAGCCTCTTACTGGCCCTAAGATCTTAATACCTTCCTGGTAACTAACATCTTGTTAATCCCTTCTAAATTTACTCCAATTATAACTCACAGGTCTCTCCACTGCCAACATGCACAGCAGGGTTATCAAATGCAGGCTGGAGCCAAGCTTCCTGGACTCCAACACTTCTCTCACTTCACAAGGTCACCAGTAGGTATCACAGGAACTTTAATAAGTTGATCATCCGGGCACGCCCAAGGCAGATCTGTCTTATGTACTTTCTTATCAGGTTGTTACCAAACCCACTCATCCACTCTTTTCTCTACTAAAGGAGGTAGGGTTATTCTCTGTGTGTCTGGGTGTTTTCTTTTAACACTAAACCACTTTCTTGGCCTGCAATTCCCGGAGGGGTTTTCAATTCAGTGCTCCCAAGTGACTCTACCAAGCCCTCCCTGTGCCATTTTCCAACCATCTTCTGTAACAGGAGCATGAATCAAAGGATTGCCAAGGAACTGGAATATAAAAGTCATATTAGGCTCTGCTTAGCTCCACCTGCAAATCTCAGCTCTGCTTTCCTCCCACTGACATTCAGAGTCACCTTTATCAGACACCTTTCTAGAAGGTCACATTTTAATCTGCTCAAAGTTAAAGCATGCCATTTTTTTTCCCCTAACTATAAAGTTAATACATGATCGTTGGGGAAAAGTGAGAAAAAGAACTGGGAAGCCTAAAATAAATCATCTGCAACCTAACCATCCAGAGGTAACCTCTTTTAACATCTCGGCATATTCCCTTGCAATATTATTTTTCCTTACCCTTTCGCATTGTTAAGATCATGCCACACATTCAGTCAGACACTACCCATTTTTAAATTAACACTATATCAGATCGCTTTCATACATTCTTAGAAATTCTCATAAATAACATTTTAGTACCTGCCTAATATTATGTTGTGTGGATACTACATAATTTGCCTAGTCCTCTCATGCGGAAAATTGAGATTTTTACTTTTTTTTTTCCATTATAAATTATGCTTTTTAAAACAGCACTATCTGTACTCAAAGCCTTGTAATTTTTCCTTATAATGTCCTCACCTGTTCATGATGAATTAACAAGGGTAAAATTACTATTTTAAAGGGTATCTTTTCCTTAAGGTCATAAGTATATCTGGAGCCCCTAACATAGACCTGACATAAAACAGACACTAAACAAATACACATGTTGAAAGATATCAGCGAAGTAATCCCATAATTGTTGCATTCTTTTTTTTTAATTGTTGCATTCTTTTTTTTAAATTTTTTTTTAATGTTTTATTTATTTTTGAGACAGAGAGAGACAGAGCATGAAACGGGGCAGGGGCAGAGAGAGAGGGAGACACAGAATCGGAAGCAGGCTCCAGGCTCTGAGCCATCAGCCCAGAGCCCGACGCGGGGCTCGAACTCATGGACCGTGAGATCGTGACCTGAGCTGAAGTCGGACGCTCAACCGACTGAGCCACCCAGGCGCCCCTTAATTGTTGCATTCTTAACTAGCAGTGCCTGAGTGTCTGTCTCTGAACACCCTGTCAGCATTGAGTGTTCTCATTTATAAACTCTGCTGAAAGCACACACACACACACACACACACACATACACAAACACATATGTACGTGTGTATACATATATTAAAGACTACAGACGACGAATGAATAAGGAGAAAGAAGATTACGTAGAACCAAAAATTCTATAAAATGCTCTATAGCTCTTGGAATTCAAATAACACCTGCCAAAATACATTGAAAATCAAACACAATAATCTAGGAAATTCAGACAGCAAGATATGAAACTTTAATATATATTAGGTCTGGAGCATCTATAAATAACACTGTTTAGACATTTTCATTGAAATAATCAGATAAAGCTCCCATTTTCATACTTTATATCTGAAAACTAATTAATAACCATGAATTTAATGTCCTGTATATGTTAACATTTTTAAAAGGCATCATGTCCTAACTGTCCTAAGTTCCATATTTGTAGTCTTCCTTGGTTTCTCCGTCTTGCATCTTCATTGCATCTTTATTCTGCCTCCACATCATGCCTCCTCAAAATCCCAAGGCTCCCCCCCTCCCTCTCTCTGGTCTCCAATTCCCACGGGCATCCTACCTTGAAGGTGCAGTTTGCTCTCCGTGCTTTGCAGAAGGACGGAACTCACAGAGTCCAGATTGTCATAGCTGTTACAGCCCAGAGGCCCAGTGCGTGTCTCTGTGACCTGGAGTGCACATCAAGGGTGACAGGTGTGAGACAGGTGCCCTTGTCAGAGACTTGTGAGACAGGGCCCCGCAGAGTCAGCCCTCAGCAGAGCAAATCCGGCAGAGAAAGTCTCCTGGCCTGAGCCAACGGCCACTTCCTGGGCACCTCGCCTGTGGCAAAGACCACACTTGGGCTCTCACCAAACAGGCATCAGGATAGCAGAGCAATCGAGCACACAGACGGGACCCATTCCCTGGCTCTCGCTTCACAAGGTCACTCTACGTATTATATGAATTAATACGTTGAAGCACAATAGTGTATTTCAAAAGCACGTGTTTTAGAATCGGGAGAACCAGCATGAAATCGTAACGGGGCCATGAATTTGCTGTATGACCTAAGGAAGTCACTTACCTTCTCTAAGTTTCTGTGACCTGAAGCTAGTAAATTCTTTCCAGGAAGGGTGTGAGACAAGACACGACGGGTTTGAGCGCCTGACGCTTCGCACATGTTAAAAAATGGGCATCGTATTACCCTAGATCTCTATAATCTGTGATGAGTACATATACACTATTAGGCAAGAACGATGAAATTATCTCCGTTTTCTAGAAGATGTTTTATAAACTTGAAGTAAGCATGATTTAGGATGAAAAGAGGCTTCTCATCCCTTTAGCCTTAACTTCCCATAATTTCACAAGATCATTTATGGGCGAGTTTTGAGGTTTGCATCCAGTAAAGACACAGCCTCACTTGTCAGGAATGGTGTGACCTGTGACACGGCCACGTGACTTTCCAAATGCCAGCCACGCCTTCCCCCACCTGCAAAACCCTCCCTTTCTCAGCCTCAAGGTCCCATCTATAAAATGGTAGCAATACTTCTACCCACCTCAACAGGTAAAAGAGATCATATTTTTGAAGCCTTTAGCACTTAGGAAACTATATAAATGGAGGGTCTGTGAGTCATGTTTTTTAAACCATTTATTCTCTTTGTGTGTGTGTGTGTGTGTGTGTGTGTACAAAATAATAACATAGTTGTTATCAGTTGAGGCTCAAGACGACCAGTTCGTTCTACTAAGGATGCCCTGGGCAAAAAAGCTACCAGCAGAACTTCCTCACCTGGGTCAGCTGCTAGTCTTAAACAAAGTGGCGATTCTAGCCAGCTGGTCTTGAGGTAGCATGAGAAATGGCAAGCGAAACAGCCAAGTCCCAGACTGAGTGTGGAAGACAGTGGTACTGTAAGAATGGCTCCTTGAGTGGCCTCTGGGCAATTTCTCTGAGAAATTCCTTGTAAGGAGGGAGGCTGCATTTCCAGGGTGCACAAAAGAAGATTATCTTTCGACAGAGCCTCCACATCTCAATTCCACATCCCATCCAGGGGGGGAGAGAACCATTCGGTGATAATGAAAACCAGGCTCTTGCTTCACTCTGGCTCTGATGGCTTCATAAAGATCTGTCTTTCTGTGCCGAGTTCCCTAACGACATAATCCCCCCAATGGAGGCGATTCTTCTGGGATAAGCTGGCTCTTTGTTTGTCGATCTGATTTATTTCTCTCTTGCCTACCTCCCTCCTAGGAACACCCTCCCTCATTTTTCTGTTGGCTTGGTCAATTTCTAACTCCACTGCCCGAGTCTCCCTCAATGCCTTCCCCCTTACCCCCTCCCGCCTCCTGCTGCCCCCCCCCCCCGCCACCCACACACTTTTTCCCCAGAGATATTTTTGAAAATCTTAATATAAGGCTTGGTCTGTAAAAACTGGATCGAAGATTGAGATGTAGAATGCAGGTATAATCTGGTTTAAGAAAATGTGAGATGCAAAAAATCTGCACTGAAACCGTGAGAAAAACTAATCCTTTATATCAAAATTCACCCCCCATTCTCTTTATAAAGGTAATTCCTGAATTTATTGCATTTGAAATAGAATCTTTTTTTTTTAAATTCCTGTACTCTAAGGCACTGAATTGAAAGTCTAGATCCACTCTGGTCAATGTGGCTATTTAAATTAACACAAATTAGGGACGCCTGGGTGGCTCAGTCGGTTAAGCGTCCGACTTCAGCTCAGGTCATGATCTCGCGGTCTGTGGGTTCGAGCCCCGCATTGGGCTCTGTGCTGACAGCTCAGAGCCTGGAGCCTGTTTCAGATTCTGTGTCTCCCTCTCTCTCTCTGACCCTCCCCCGTTCATGCTCTGTCTCTCTCTGTCTCAAAAATAAATAAATGTTAAAATAAATAAATAAATAAATTCACACAAATTAAATGAAATAAACTTACAAACTTAGTTCCCTGGTAGCCACATTTCAAGGGCTCCATAACACATGTGACTAATGGCTACTGTCTTGACCACAGATATAGGGCACTTCTACGATCTCGGAAGGGTATATTGAATAGCACTGGTGCAGGGGAGTATGGGTCAGCACGTGACAGATGTCCTTTTTTGTAAATAAAACTTTATTGGAACACAGCCACACCCATTTGTTTGCATACTGTCCATGGCTGATTTTTGTGTTACAGCTGCAGAGTTGGGTTGTAGCAACATTGACCATATGACATGCAAAGCTTGAAATTTTTATTACCCGGCCTTTACAGAAATAGCTGAGTCCTGGTCCAGAGACGAATTTTAGTCCCTGTTAGGGTATTCTAGCTGTATAACCCTAAACAAAAAAAGTCTTTAGCTCCTGGACCTCAGTTTTCCCATCTGTAAAATGGGGAGGGGTGAGTAAGGGAATGGAAAACACAAATGTTTAAATTACTGGGGCGCCTGGATGGCTCAGTCGGTTAAGCGTCCAACTTCGGCTCAGGTCATGATCTCGCAGTTTGTGAGTTCAAGCCCGGTGTCGGGCTCTGTGCTGACAGCTCAGGGCCTGGAGCCTGCTTCGGATTCTGTGTCTCCCCCTCTCTCCACCCCACCCATGCTTGTTCTCTGTCTCTCTCTTTCAAAAATGAATAAACATTAAAAAAAAATTGAAAGAATTACTGATCAGGCATCTGTAAGCTGCCTCCTGCTAGCTCTATGACCCTGTGAAAATCATTTAACCACTGTAGCTTTCAGTTTTTTCACCTAGAAAGGGAGTCTAAAATCATCCACACGGGAGAACTTTAAGAGCAAATGAGAGGATTGTTGATTATTACGCCATGACCATAGCCAGAGCTGCCCCAGTAAATCAGTGCATGTGGTCACCCCAAAGACAGTGCTCCTGATCCTACAAGGCACTGGACTGCGTCAGTCAGGGGCGGGGGTCGGCAGGGGGCGCTGTTCGCTCTATGGCTGAAGCCAGAGACTGTATCTGCCCACCTGCTATCAGAACACCAGCGTTGCAGTATGGCTGTCTAGGAACCTTCAGCCCAGCCCCCCTCAAGCCTACCTTGATTGCTCCAGTTGATATCTGGATCTCATGCAGCCTCCTCATGGTGCCATCACGGTCCACAAAGTAGGACGATGCCAGCTGGTGCAGAGCTTCAACACTTTGAGTGGCATTCCCTGACTTCCTGTCGAGGCGACTTTTGTCCATGTACATGGTCAAGGCCTCCTCCCCTGCATGGAAAAGGAAAGAAGTTCAGGGAGGGAGCCTATCAAGCTTTGGGGGTGGGAGGAAAGGCCCCCCCCCCCCAAGGGGTTGGATGCTGAAAAGAGCCTTGAACTTCCCACTAATTTTGCCCAAATTCCCTTCTGCCTCTGAAAATCAAGAGCATAGTGAAGGAGAAACAGTGCAGAGGTGGCTGGAAGCACCCAATTCTATCAGGACAAGGACCATGGAAAGACCCTCAGCTGTTAAGTCCAACCTCTACCAACCCACCATATACTTCTCACCGGTATCATCTCCTCTTCTCCTCGACGCTCAGACTCTCCCTCTGTAAAATGATGGGCTTGCCCTAGATGGTCCTTTCCTCCTCCTCACCCAGGTCCTCCACTACTCACTCCCCTCTCTTTCTTTCCTCCTTCCCTTTCTCTCTTTCTCCTGCTGCTGCCCCTTCCTAGACAGATGGATACACGGACAGATGAACAGACAGATGGCTAAAGAGGTAGACAGACACAGAGAGAGATAAGACATTGTTTAAAGGCAGGGAAAACTGCACGCCTAAAAGAGGGAAAAAACAAACTGTCGGATCAGTGAAGTCAGACACCATCGATATTAACCAGCGCCCTATCCCTTGTACAGAAGCCCTGGGCTGGGCTTATAGTAGAGGGTAACCGGGTAATGCACCAGTGTTTTTTTAATTCCATCAATAAATATTCTCATTACCTCCGTAAGCCAGGCACTGTGTTTCTGTCAGTGGAATGGACAGGAGGTTACCTCCGGAGAGGAGGGAAGGCGGCAAGAATGTCAGGCACAGAGAGGGGAATTCGAGAGAAGGAAAGAGAGAGTGGGGGTGGAAAAACAGAGAGCGAGAAATGAATGCACAGACTCATGTATTTTATTCCATTAAGTTTTCCATAGTAACACGTGCATAGATTACTAACAGCACTAACTTCGGGCGCCTTTTATCTTGGATAGCAAGACGTTTCATCAGAACTTCAGAAAAAAGCATCCAGAAACACCTGCTAAACCAATCTGACCATTATATGTCTGGTTTCACCTCCTATGAACGGTGAACTTGGGGATATTTCTTAACGTCTCTGTTCTCAGCTTATTCATTCACAAAATTAGGGGAGGACTGGCACCTACTCCATAGAGTGATTAAGAAGCATAAATTAGTGAATACTTGTAAGGTCCTTCCAGCAGGGTCTGGTTCGTTGTAGTAAGCGAAGTTGTGTAGAGTCGTCGTAAAAAGCAGTCTCCAGGGGCAAACCTTCCTGGACTGAGCTACCTGCACGAGCAGTTACTTACCGTCCTTAGGCTTTAATTCCTCCATGGGCAGAACTGGGGATAGGGTTATCATGGGATTAAATTAGCTAACTGCATAAAGTACCTGCACCCTGCCTGGCACATGGTGAGTACCATGGAGTGTTGATGACCGTTACTTGATTACTGAAAAATAATTTTTTCTTTTTTTTCATACATTTTCATGCAATTGCATGAAGTTTATCCTGCAATAAAATAGGATAGTCAGAGAACAACAGTCTCAATGCTTTCTGAGGACAAAAGTCTGATATCTAAGATAACTGAAATTTCTTGAGGATGCTGATTGCTTTTTGAATTTAAGAGAAACAAACAGGGGCGCCTGGGTGGCTCAGTCGGTTAAGCGGCCGACTTCGGCTCAGGTCATGATCTCACGGTCCGTGGGTTCGAGCCCCGCGTCGGGCTCTGTGCTGACCGCTCAGAGCCTGGAGCCTGTTTCAGATTCTGTGTCTCCCTCTCTCCGACCCTCCCCCATTCATGCTTTGTCTCTCTCTGTCTCAAAAATAAATAAACGTTTAAAAAAAAAAAAGAAACAAACAAACAAAGTTGCTTTCAGGACAGTGATTGTCCTAGGAAGGGCACACAGTACTGACCCACAGATTAATTCCTGTGCCTCAGATCCCTCCATGACTGCTTCTAGAACTGAGTTCCATTGCTGCCCACGGTTCTCCACATGCACCCTCCAGTCTGTTCACCGCTGTCTCCCTCTATGAGCACCCGTCAAACCATTCCCTCCGTCTCCATGATTTATTGCTGCCGATTTCCTCTCCTCAAATGCTTCTCTCTGCTTAGAATGCCATTCTGTCCCTCCCCTATCTGACCGTTGAAACCCAACCAGCTTTTGTCACTTTCTCTTACCCCTCCCTCCCACAGGGGTAAGAAACCTGGAATACTCCTATACATTCCTCAGAACCCACTGGGGCATCACCTTTCTGGTGACCTTCTCCCACTACACCCTGACCCCAAGGGCGATGTCATCACCTTCCCTCTTTCACTCTCTATCATGTCCATTCAGTTTAGCTCAGCACGCATGCATTGAGCAGTTTGGTAGGCACTGGGGTGACAAATAAATAAGACATTGTCCTCGTTCTAGAGTCACTGAGTGACTACAAGTATGTTGTCCAATACAAGAGCCACCAGACCAGGGTGGCTTTTGGGCCCTTGAAATGTGGCTAGTCCAAACTGAGATGCACTGTAGGTGTGAACTCCACGGTAGATTTCCAAAATCTTAAAATGTAAGAAAACGATATACAATACATCATGAATTGCTTATCCCATTGATTACACGTGGAAATGACAATATTTGGGATATGCCATGTTAAATAAAATATATTGTTAACATGATTTCTCCCCTTTCTCTTTTTACTTTTAAAGAAGTGGTTGTGAGAAAAATCTAAAATGGCTTACGTGGCTCACGCTTCTATTTCTAATTGGTCAATGCTGGTGCAGGGAGACAGAGACATAAGGGGACCATTTCAATATACCAGACGGACAGCAAGGTAGAGGGATACAGACAGTGGAATGCAGCCTGGAAGAAGGGTGCTTGCCTCCCTGTTGGGAATGTGGAATGACCCTCTGGTCTCTCCAGCTGCCTCCTTGCCACTCTCTAGGGATGCTCTATCCTGCACAAATGCGCCTTGTTCTCTCATTGTTGGGACTTTTCTTTTCTTTTCTTTTTTTTCCTCCTGCCTAACTTCTACTCATCCCTCAGATGTCACCTACGGCAACACCTCCTCTGGGAAGCCTTCCCCGAATCCCCCACTCTTTACTTAAACGAGATCAAGAACTCTAACCACGTGCTTCCTGTCTCTTTTGTTTCTCTTTTATTTTATTTTATTTATATCACCTATCACATTTCCTGGTGATCACTTGCTTAATAGCCTATCTCCTTCGTTAGAGGAGAATCACTGTGAGGTCAGGGAGTCTGTAAGAGGCTGCCATCATTTCACTGTCATTGTCCAGCACAACGTGGACCAGTATTATGTGCTTAGCAAAGATCAGAGTGCTTGTGGCTGAATAAATATATATGGAAGTGATCTGATTCTACAGTATTTATTGTGCGATGTCTCTGCCTCAACTACTAGACTGAAATCTCCCCATGAGAAGACTCATCATTATCAAAATTAACCTCTGGGTTCCACAAGCCTAAACGTGAGTTCAGAGTAAGACACTCATGTTTGCACCTTCCCATGAAGGCTCGCGGGTAGTGCGGGAGGACATGATCTTCTGTCCTTTGGACTCCACAGCGACCTGGATAGATCTGACATAAAAATGACCTTATATACAATTAGACAATTAATTCGAGGACGGTGGGTGGTGGCCTGGTGGAACGAGGACTCTATGGATTCTTTTGTAAGGTTCCCAACAAAGAACAGGTGTCCGGGTATCCTGGGAGGGGTAAGTGGATGGATGAATGGATGGGTGGATAGGTGATTGAATGGATTGATGAACAGATAGGCAGGCGGAGAGGTAAATGATTAAATACGTGAATATGCTGGAAGTTAGAGCACATTTACGGGAATAAATATTCCAAGCGCAGGCTCTCCAAGGAGCCCGCGCAAGAGAAGGCAGAACAGGCCCAGCTCCCTTTGGACTGAAAACTGGCAGAAGCAAGCCTTAGATCAAGAGGGGTTAATGGGCTTCTTGCTGCATTATTAAGACTTAATTTCTTGTTTATTAAGAGAATGCTCTGTTTAGAGTTGCTTTCCCATTTGGGCATTCCTGCAAATTGCCTCTTCACCCCACACAGGCCTTTCCTCTGTGTCTCTGGCCTCCAGGGGATCTGCCTCACTCCGTCTGTACCGCAGCTTTCGGAGGGGAACACAGTGAGACTCAGCCGCGCAGTGGATGAGGAGGGGGCGGGAGCCGATCCTTTCACCTTTCGAGTATATAGGGGATACCATTCTTCACTGGGGGAGGAAGATGTCTGGATTTGGGACCCTCTGGGGCCTCTCTCATCCTTTCCTGCTGAGTCCCTGTGACTTTACCCTCAGCCTTTCTCTCAGCCCAGGGAAGCTTTCCGAAAATGCAGGGTGGGGAATAACGAATATACACACAAACATACACACACATACAAAAACATAAGCCTCCTGCATAAAAAAAACATTCATGGAATCTGCACACATTCACAAACGTGTGCAACCTCACACACACATATGCGTACATTGCACCTATAGGCGTTGAGCCCAGTGCGTCTGCAAGTGTGCACCACATATGCATGGACGTCTGCGTGTAGATGAACTTGCATCCAAGTCTAGGTGGGGATTTGTGCGTATCTGTCGATGGGGAGGCATGCACCCCCATTCATGCCAATTTAATCACACGTATCACTCAGGCTCCCAGGGGTTGCCTCTGGTCCAAAACATGATCTTCAGAGGGGCTAAGGGAAGATGCTATCCTACCCCTGTATCCCCATGGGTCATTCCAGACCAATTTTCCCCCTTACCACCTTCCATGAGGAAATCACTCACACCAAGTACTTTATGAGATGAATCAAGTTCACCAACAACCTGAGGAGCCCATGAAAGTGCCATGTGTCAGCCCTCCCATTGGCTGCACTTCCTCTTTCTCACTGCCTTTCCTTCCCCTTCTCTCTCCCTCAGGAGCCAAGTAAATGCATTTACTTGTCCTACGTGTGACAGTTTAAGAATCATCTTTTGTTGTCTGAGTATGCCCTTAGGAGCTCACCTGACACCTCCAACAGCTTATCAGAAGGTTTCTTCTAAATGAACACGGTGTTCTTAGGAAAAATTACAGAGAATAACATTTTCTGCACTTTCTTGTATTTAGGCAGGAAAACTGATATCCAGACAGGAAAGCGAATTTCTCAATGTCTCCTATTCACCTGGTGAGTGGTAGGAATGGGCTCGAATCCCAAATCCCCAAGCTCCTTAGCCCCACTACATTACAATAATTATAGTGAGAATAATGAAACAACACCAACAATAGCAACAACCTGTTTGTCCAAACACCGTGCTCAGCACTATTAACACACCATTTTATCTCATTGTCACAACGCGCATGAAGAAAATAGTCTTAGTTGTTTCTCTTTCTAAGAGAGGAAACCGAGGCTTGGAGCAGGTGACGCCAAACTGGTGTGGAACCAAGGCACGCAAACTCCAGAAGCTGCCCCTCCATTCACTACAACTTACCCCTTCCCTTTCTCTCCCCTTGCACGGGGAGGCTCTCAAGAAACAATTTTCCACGATCAAGTAAACGAAATGATGATGTTACCAGGGACCTCATGCAGTATCTGGCACGCTTTCAACCGACAGTAAATCTTTTCCCCTTCCCGCTCCCCGCTCCTCCACGGTGAGGACCGAGGGCACAGTTAGGGCCCGCTGTCCAACGCTAGAACTCAATCCAAAGCTTTGCATATTTTAAAATGTTGTGCTGTAAAAACAGAAGAGGGACAAGGCTCCGTGAATAATTCACGACTCCGCCTTGGAGAAATTAAAAATATATTTCACAGCAAAAGAAACGTCTTTGTTATTGGGGATTTCCAGGGACTCGGACAGAACACAGCTTCTAATTAAAGAACAGAATAGGTTGAAATATATATATTTATTCAAGTAAAATGGGAGGTGGAGAAATTCAAAGAAAAGGGGTGTAGCTTAATGAAACACTCAGTGTAGAAGTGATTTCGCTTTCACTTCACAATAAAATACAATTTATACTACATGATTTAACAAAGTCCTACTTAGTATTTGAGTAGCATCAACGGATCCATGCTGGTTGGTAGGTTTTGGAGTGGGTGGATTGGGGAGGTGAATGAGTTGGTTAAAGAGGGGGTCTGGATTGGACTCAACTGATGTTGAGTCAAAATATATATATATATATATATATATATGTATACACACACATACACACACACACACACACACACATGCAGGCTTTGTGGACATAAAGCCCAAAGTTAAAAACGTAGGGTAAACTGTGAACTGTGTTTTGTTTTGTTTTTAGTTTAAATAAACAGAAAACACAAACAAATGAACAAACAAAAAACCCTTAGCGTGTCACTTACTAGCCACACCCCTTCTGCCTCTTAGCTTCCTTATGTAGAAAATGGAGCTCATTGGACTTAGCTTGCAGATTTGGGGGACTAATGGCGATGTACGATGCCTACTATGGGCAGATAATACACAATGGCTCCTCTCACTGTAAGGATGAATGAAGTTGCCCGACCTCCCCTCACACCCCCGTGATCACCAAGTTCCTAATCTGGGCTTCCTCACAATGCATACTGTGCGCTCAGTCTAGAAAGCACCTGCCACCTCCCCTGTGCCTCGCCAGCTCCTGCCAGCTACACGGCTCCTTCTCCCATGGAGTCTGTCCCCGCCACTTCAGCTCCTGGTGCTCCCCCTTCCTCCGAAGAAGATCGAATGTTCTAATTATACCTCAGTCCACCCACCCCGCCTCCATCAACACACCATTCTTGTTTAGCGGGCAAGGGTCACATCTAAAGGCAACCTCTCAGCTCCCTGAGCAGGAGGCATGGCGTTCCCCCACCAAAGAGGCTTTCTCAAAATGGAGTGGCCCTCGTCATTATGGCAGAAAACTGATGTGCGAGGAGATTTAGCTCATAATATAAAATGATGCACGTGGGCAAGAACCATAAGCATCAAAATACACTAGTCTCTACCTATCCCCATCTTTAAAAAAATGTATTTCCTCCGTTCTCTCCTCCTCTCTTAAGGGTTGGACTTGATGGGGATGGAGAGGTAAGGCAAAGCCACGTGAAGCAATTGGTCAGCTTTCCTATTAACCTCCTCCAAGCCCATAAAACGTACAAATAATACCCTATTTGTAAAATGATAACCTCAAGTTATCAGTCCCTAAAGCAGACTTACATAAACAAAGGCAACTCTCTAAACAACACCTGAAGCTTAATTATTTCCCCAGATTAGACCACGTTCCAAAGGAACTAATACCACAGTCAGATTAAGTATCCCTGAAGAATAGAGCTAATTCCAAGGTGAAGCCACAAAAGTTAGTATTTCTACAAAAGTTAGTAAACTCAAGTCTGACTGTCCCGGGGAATGGAACCCAGGGTTCTGAAATGATCAGTGCAACCAAGTCAGTTTGGCTTATATGCTTTTGAGTGACGTACAGCAGCAGAGATGTTAGCTTGGCTTGGATCCCAGGGCATCCCAACCTCCCTTCCAATCCAGACCCCCAAGGCACGAACAAGGCCATGGCCCAGGAGCTGCCAACCTACCTCCCAAGGTGGCAGAGATGAGGAGGTGGGTGCCGTACTTTTTGATGATGGTATCGATGAACTGCTGAGTGGTGGGTCTTCTGCCAAGCAGGCGGATGCTTCTTTGAAACTCTGGCATGAGGGGCACTGGATGACGGACCAGGTCTCTCCTCTCGATGGCTGTGTTCCTCACCTTCCAACGGGCAAACTCCCTGGGCAAGAGAGATGAGCAAGAAGCCTCAATTTACCGCCTCTGCCCCCCAAGGCAAAGTCCACCCAACCATCCCATCCAGGCATCTCTCCTTGGGTGAGAGAGTGATGGCAATTATTTTTAATATTTGTCAAATCATACTTAGATCGGGAGCCCTCGATTCTCTTCAGCCAACAAATATTTACTGAGCACTGTTCTCACCACCAGAATACTGTAGTAGGCCAGACATGGCCGCGTTCTCATGTTGCTTACAGAGCATCAGGATACAAGAATCATTGTTGCCTAGCTGCTTCTCCAACTTTCTTGCTAGACTGTGAACCATACCACAGAGATGGAACTTTCTTAGGTACATGGTGCCTGTTGCATGGTAGGATTCCTAAGAATGCCGGCCATCTGAATAAACAAATGAGTCGATGGAGGGAAGGCAGGGAGGAAGAGAGGGAGGAAAAGAAGGCTCTTTAACAAGGGGCAAGATCTAGAGCACAAGGCAACTTGAGACCTGCTCTAAGATGGTTCCAGAATCCAATAATCAGCCCAGATTTCAGTTTGATTCACGCTTTTCACATGCATTCAGGGAGCAGGAACTGTGTGCAAGAAACAAAGCTGTATTTCGAAGACCATGTGGGAGAATTTCCACTCTTCCCTTCACTAATGATGAGGAGATCAACACTGAAGAGGCTTCTACCCGGGAGTCTCGCTCAGGATCTCACTCTGCCTCTTGAAGACTATGTGGTGTCATCTTGGACCAAGTGTCATCTTGGACCACCTCTCTGTACTTGCACTTTCTTATCTATAAAATCCAATTAACATTATCTACTTCTTATTGCTGGCGTACAGATTACACAAAACACTGGGTGTGAAAAATACCTTTGGAAACTGCCAGGTACTAATCCAATGTGGAAGACAGTTTTAGAACTATATTTTCTCACAAATCCCCAGACATGAAAATCGCTAAAGGTTCACGGACAGGGAACAGAAAGCATGCAAACGGAATACAAGTAGAAAGTTGAAGGGCCTTGGTTCAGGTTCCTTTTGCTTTAATAATGATCTCTGTTCCTCCCAAAGATGAAACTCCTTCTGGAACCACCAGGTCTTCCTGAATTACAAGCTCCTAGACCCTTGAGAAAAACAGACAGAGCCAAGAGGATGGTAAGGTCAGCCTAGATGAATGATGGGAACCGGAGTTTAATGAAAAGGTCTCTCTTTCCTGCCACAGGATGGGAGAGATGAATGAAGGAAGGGGTACGAAGCAAGGAGAAGCCGAATGGGGGCGGGGGGGGATCACCCCAGAATACACCCTTGTAATTCAGCGGTGGAGTTCGACCCCTGAAGCAGAGGAACGTGGGTCTGAAAAAAAATGCTTTCAAGTTGGAATACATTTCCAAACTTCAGAGCTTATGGTTCACGCCTGCTTATAGAATCTCTGCTCACAATTCGTGACACCGTTCAAATTCTAAATAAAGTCAGCTCAAAGCACTTATTAAGTTAATCAGCTGCACTCAGTGAACCCTCGCAGGGCACCTACTAAGTGAAAAGTATGATGTCTCCAGGAGGGGGATCGACACACCACAGTCCCATGTCCTTAAGAAGCTCACGGTCAGGCAGGGAAGATGAGCACTTTCCAGTTTGTTGTAAATCAAGAACTACAGGACACAGAAGAGGACAGATTTCTCAGGTCTCTAGGGAAGCTTCAGAGAGGAGGTCATATCTGAAGCATAGATTCAAAGTCCACATGGGCTTAGATAGGCGGAAATGTGGTTAAGAGCAACTGTCCCGGGGCACCTGGGTGGCTCAGTCGGTTGGGCGTCCGACTTCAGCTCAGGTCATGATCTCGCGGTTTGTGAGTTCGAGCCCCGCGTCGGGCTCTGTGCTGACAGCTCGGAGCCTGGAGCCTGCTTCGGATTCTGTGCCTCCCTCTCTCTCTGCCCCTCCCCCGCTCATGCTCTGTCTCTCTCTGTCTCAAAAATAAATAAAAACATTTAAAAAAATTTTAATAAAGAACAACTGCCCCCATGGAAGGAAGGGCAGGAGCAGAGTGGGGGGTGTTTGGGAGCCAGCGGAGGAGGATTTCATAGTTGTGGTGGGTAGCTTGTGACGTGACTCCCATGCCCCCCACGCTGTGGTGTTCACACCCCACTGTACTCAATCCCCTTCGCTTGAGTGTGGGTAGGAAGGGACCCAGCCACGTGCTTCTAATGAATGTGGAAGTGATGGAACATTACTTCCAGGAGTAGTTTACAAAAGATTTCGACTTCTGTTTTGCCCGCCCTGTGTGTGTGTGTCCATCTCTCTCTGCCATGGTGTGAGATCCAAATGGTCAGGAGCCCAGCGAAGCCTCTGGCCAGCAGCTTCTGAGGAACAGGGGCCTCGGAGGGACCTGGATCCTAACAGCAACCACACAGGTGAACCTGGAAGCAGACCTTCCCCAGCTGAGCCTCAAGCCCACTAAGCACAGGTGGGAGGCAGCAAAGGCATCCAGCCAAGCCACGCCCAGGTGCCCCGCCCACAGAAACTGACGTAATAAATACTGTTGTATTCAATCACTAAGTTATGGAGGGAATGTGCTACTCAGCAAGAGATGACCAACAAAAGGCGACGAGGATCATCAGATATTTCTAAGGAAAAGAGTCTTTCTTCATGAGGGTTCCCCTGAAATGTATCAAATTATACACATGTAATTATGAAGTTATATATATGCATAGAAACATAGTCATACTTCAGTAAACAAATATTTATGTACCTACACAAATATGTACATATATAATCACCTTGATTTATAATAACTTATGACCATAGACTACTGATTTTTTTCTTACGTGGCTATGGCTACATTCCTCAAAGCTAACTTGTCTTGACATACAGAGAGGTTGACTAATGTATCAAAAGTCACACAGCTAGTTAGTGGTAGGGCTGGGAGTGGCAAATTGGTATCCCGATTCTTAGAGCAGTCTTTTAATATAGATACTGAGAAGTAAAATGTGAAAACCATAGAACTAGTATTTATACGCAGGAATAATGCCAACCCCACCATCAACTTACAAGCCCATGACTCAATTCCTTCTCTCCCTTGCTCCCTTCCTTCCTTTCTCCCTCCTTTCCAACCTTCCTTCCTTCCTTCCTTCCTTCCTTCCTTCTTCCTTCCCTCTCTCCCTCCCTCCCTTCCTTCCTTCCTCCCTCCCTTTCTTCCTCCCTTCCTTTCTTCCTTCCCTCCTTTTTTCCCACAGCCTCTACATCTTTCTGATGCCCAACCAGCTACCCACCCAGGGCCTGCATCTTGGTTGCTTCCTTGAAAAAATTAGGTAAGAAGCTGATGCTGAGTACCTAGCTCCTTCCTCACAGGGTGGACCAAGGCCTAAGTGGGGGGGAGGCATGTGACCCGGTAGGACACAGCCAGGAATGTGGGAAGAGGTCAACAGCTGGGGTATGATTATGAGGCACTGCCTCTGTGCTAGGCACGGCCTGTTTAGTGTCACAGGGTTCCTGACCCTAAGGAATTCTTCCATCTTAGTGGACAAAAGTGCCTGTTTACGAAAGCTACGTAACTATGCTGTGCTATTGGCAACAGTAACTTTAGTCAGAGAAAGGGTCCCTGACCCAACCTGTACAAAGGGCTGGGGCCGGAGTGGGGGGGTCAACGAATTCTCCTGTACAAGCCCAGTCTATTTTTTTTCAATTTTTTAATGTTTATTTATTTTTGAAGGAGAGAGAGACAGAGCATGAGAGGGTGAAGGGCAGAGAGAGAAGGAGACACAGAATCCGAAGCAGGCTCCAGGCTCTGAGCTGTCAGCACAGAGCCCGACGCAGGGCTCGAACCCACAAACCGCGAGATCATGACCTGAGCCAAAGTCGGACGCTCAACCGACTGAGCCACCCAGGCACCCCCAAGCTCAGTCTTGATGAGAACATACGGCCAAAGATAGAGAAAGGGTGTTTCCAGAAGAATGAACTCCACCTGCGAAAATGGAGGACGAGGCGGTTGGCGAGGGAGGGGTGTGTGAGAGACAGAGATATAAATGGTAGGAGGTAAAGGCAGAGAGAATGTCAGTGACCACATGATGAAGGGCCTTGTGGGCCAAACCACGTTACTAGATTCCAGTCTATAAACTCTGTTCTGACTGGCCCACAATCAAGGCTAGAAACATTCAGAGAATGAATTCATGCGACTCTGTGGCCATCGCAGAAATGTTGGCGCAAAGACCATACGGGTTACAGGATTCTAAAATTTTACACCTTTGCCCATAGCAACTGAAGTAAAAGAGCTCCATAGCACTTGGACCCATTCAGAAGTAGATTTAAATAGCATTAGAGCTGAAACAGTTGATTTCTGTTTTCAAAGTTTGGGCACTTACTGTGTTTTCCAGATCTGAGGGTATTGCAATAAACAAATTAGCTGATATCAAGGAGCTTAAGCTCTAGTGAGAGTGCACTGATCATAAAGAGCCAAATCTAACAAGTCAGAGAGGGAGAAGGGCTGTGAAGACAAATAAAGCAGAGAAAGGCAGTCGGGATCCCCGGGGGTAGGGTGAGAATGTGGTTTTATATAGATAGCCTTCTTGATGTGATGACAGGAAAGGAGAGCCCTGAAGGAAATGAAGAAGAGAACATGGGGCCACCTGGTGGAAGAATGTCCAGGAAGAAGGGATAGCAGGTACAAAGGTCCTGAGGTAGAAATGTTTGCCAGGTTTAGGGGTCATGAAGGAGGCAGGCCTACATGAGCAGATAAGTATAGGAGAGGAGATAAAAGGAAGGGCGAGAAGAGAAAAGTAACATTAAAATGTAGGGCAGAGTAGGCATTGATCTTAAAAGGCTATGTTGGATTTGGTAAAGATGTCTTATTTTTAAATCTCAAGTAACATGTAGAGTCAAAAGAAGGTTTTCAGCAATGACACAATCTGATTTAGGTTCTAAAACAGGAGCCAGAGAGTAGTTTAGGCTCTGCAGCCATAAGTTATCTGTCACAGCTACTTAGCTCTGTCCTTGAAGTGTGATCAACCATAGACAATACATAAACAAGTGAGTATGAGCATGTTCCAATAAAACTTTATTCATAAAAGTAGGTGTTGGGCTGGATTTGGCTCACAGGACCCCTGTTCTTTTTTTTTTCTGTTTATTTATTTTGAGAGAAAGAATGCGGGAGGGGCAGAGAGAAAGAGAGGGAGAGAGAATCCCAGGCAGGCTCCGCACTGCCAGGGCAGAGTCCAATGCGAGGCTCAAGCTCACGAACCGTGAGATCGCGACCTGAGCCGAAACCAAAAGTCAGACGCTTAACCAACTGAGCCACCCAGGCACCCTGAGCCCTGTTCTGAGAGCATCACTATGACTCCTTTCATAGAAGTCGTCAAATCCAACTCCCACAATTCATGGAAAGGAAAACTAAATTTCAGAGACATTAAGCTTTTTGCCCCAAATCACAGAGCGAATGATTGGCAGGGCTGAAATTAGACCCTAGGGCTCATGGCTCCAAACGCAGTGCCCTTTCCACTGCAACAAACCACCTTTAAAAAAGAGAGACGGAAAGAGGTTGAAAATAGAGGAAAGTGAGAAAGTCTTGCTTGTCTGGTTGTCTAACTGCTCTGCTGGCCCAGGAACAATTTCATGTAAGTTCTCAGTGCACTGAGCACAACATAAAGTACATCTTTCCTTCTGAGCCCACAGAGCAAGCAAATTCCCTTCGGAGCAGAAGGCAGACCTCACAATGGTACAGGATCCGTGCAATACGCTTATGCCCAATTAAGCATCTCAGCAGGGCAGGCAAACCAATTAGACTGAGATTAAAAAAGGACCCTGGATGGAAGGCATGGGGTGGCTTTGGCGAGGCCCATCCCACCGGGGGAGCAGGAGGCGGGATGGGGGCGGGGCTGCGGGTGACATCAGAGGCAGGGGATGGATGAAGAAGACCAAGGCCAGGATGGCACATTTAAGATGAGGCTGGAGAGAAAACCATAAGGCCAAAGCTCTCTGCTTAGAGCTAAGCATTGCCTTTCTGGGACTCCTCCCTCCGCCTCCTTTCTACAGTCCCTGCTCCCCTGTGGGCGCGAGCACGCACACACACACACACACACATATACACACACACACATCCTCAATGACACACGGAAGAGAAAAGGCTGTGAGACTGGCAGGGGACTGGCTCTGTGCCCTTGGGAAGGTGTTGACTCTCCTGGGAGATAAGCTGATTGGATTAGATGATCCTCAGCTCTGCGTCTCTCAGCCTGGGCGCTGGAGGTGGAAATCCTGAACGAAAACCCGGCTCTGCCACCAATTAGCTGTGAAACTGTGGAGGAGTTTACTCACCCTCTCTGAAGTGTGGATGTCATCAGGGGGAGCCTATCTACCACGGAGGGGTGGGTTCAGCGTCACATTAAATCATGAAACACAGCACTTAGAACGAGCGCTCGATAAACTGTTAAAGTTACTGTCGATATTGTCACTATGGTTCCGGTCCTGGGAGAGGCTCCAATGGGAAGCTGGGTGACGGTGGGTGGATCATGAGGTGGGAGAGGAGCTGAAACAATCATGCTCTTTTTCAAGTTACCTGTGGGTAGAACTTCTGGGACAGATGGGATCTGATTCTTGTGAAGTCTGTTAGAAAGAGTGAGTCTAGGGGCACCTGGGTGGCACCTGGGTGGCTCAGATCACGATCTCATGGCTTGTGGGTTCGAGCCCTGCATCAGGCTCTGTGCTGACAGCTCAGAGCCCGGATCCCGCTTCACATTCTGTCTCTCTCTCTCTCTCTCTCTGCCCCTCTCCCACTTGCATTCTGTCTCTCTCAAAGATAAATAAACAGAAAAGAAAAGAAAGAAAAGAAAAGAAAAGAAAAAAGAAAAGAGTGAGTCTGAATTTAAGAAAGAGACCAGCAGCTTATAAACGGCTGTGAAGCAGGGGCACCTGGGTGGCTCAGTCGGTTGAGCATCCGACTTGGGCTCAGGTCATGATCTCACAGTCGGTGGGTTCAAGCCCCACGTCAGGCTCTCTGCTGACAGCTCAGAGCCTGGAGCCTGCTTCCGATTCTGTGTCTCCCTCTCTCCCTGCTCTTCCCCTGCTCATGCTCTGTCTGTCTCTCTCTCTCTCTCTCTCAAAAATAAACATTAAAAAAAAATAAATAAATGGCTGTGAGGCAGGCAGGCAATTTCCTGATATGTGTGATGAAGACAGAGACCACCCGTCTCCCCAAGTCGTGCTGAGAGATCAACGAAATGATGGTCGATTGCAACAGGGTCTGGACAGCTGTAAACTGCTCTTGGTATTTTTCTATTATGATCATTTACAGAGGCTCACTCATAATAATGTTTCAATTGCATAACATTCTCCTGTTTGTTCACTCATGTATAAAATGGGGGGGGGTCACAATTCCGACTTCTCGGGGTTGTGAGGAGAGCACCATCTACTGGTGGTGGCCAGTAGATAAGTGTTGGATACATGTGAGTTTCTCCCAGTGTTTTCTAGGGAATCGAGGCTACTAATGGCTTTTGAAGAGTGAAGGCTTGCTTTACTCTTCTTTACAGAGTATGCTTTGCAGCTTTTATTTCTTTACTTGAATCTGATTCCATAGCAGAAATAGCTGGAGGTGGTTTTCAAAAACACATACCATGTAAATTTAAAAATACAGAAAAATGGGAAAATAAAGGGAAGAAAATATTTTATTTTAAAGCTTCGTTAAAATTAGCACACAAACTTCATTCTGTAATGTCCTGAACGCTTGATAGAAGTGGACTACAGATGTCTCTGAGCTTCCCTGCAGCCAAAGGAAAAAGGGAATCACAGCCCAAGGAGCCATACAGTCAAGCAGACAACAGGGCAGTTGTTCACAGTTGTGGGAGAAACACACATCTGCCACATGTCCCAAAGGCTACAAGAAGACACAGACGTCCCCCATGGTTTCTCATAAAGAGATGCACGTAGTCGATGCTGGTCGGTGATATACCAATGCTTGACTGGCTCAAGACAGCCACGTGCATATTCCAGAAGCATCATCCACTACAGCAATTCCCTGTAGTCAACCATACTACAGTCTAAATACGTAGCTCTCTAGTGCTCTGACTTAATCCAGGGTTAGATACCTTTTAGAATACTTTATAGACACAGTCTCGCCAATAAATGTTTGTTGATGGCATAACTGATTACGGTGTTCATCTCCGGGTGGCGAATCCCATTGGTTGCATTAACTAATCATTTGGAAGTGGAATAAAAATGAACCTCTGAGTGTGTGGGGGATGGGTGGGAGGATCTGGGACCCCTGCTTGCAGCAAATTGTCCCTAGAGATGAGCAAGAAGAATTGCAGAGGAGGAGAGTGAGGAGAAGTCACTGAACCAGAGAGAGAGAGAGAGAGAGATCACATTTCTCTTGCCTGCTGTTCCCAATTTCTCCCCGCATGATCCCTAGCTACCTCAGGGAAAGGTGAAACCAAGGGCATATGTGAAATGGAAATGATGCATCTTAACAACCAGGGCATCCGAGACAAATCCCCTGTTGTCTCTATGCCCCTCAACGTAAGTGAGAGGGCAGTTGAGGAATCGGGGCATCCAAGTGGATCTCTGGGGCAATTTGGTGCCAGAGGGTGAGAGAGGTAGAACAGGGAAAAAATATAAAAGCTCTCTGAAAACACGACTGTGAACAGTTTCATTTTAATTACAAGTAAAGACACTGACTTAACTGTGGAGAATAAAATAATCCTTGCTTACGATGTGTATATAATCCTTTCTGTTTTCCAACGTGTGTTCACTTAAGTAATGGCATTTATATTTGTATACCAACCCAGCAGCAGTTGTAAAGGCTCAGATGGGAATAAAGTTCAGAGAAACCAGGAGAAGCATCTTAGAATGGAGCTACAGGCTTCTCATTGAATAGAAATTTGAGAAGGAAAGACAGAAACACAACAGGCATACTGGAATGGCCCAACTTTTGTATAAACAGACCATTTCCTGAAAAGCAAGTGGGGTTTTGCATGAAGCCCTGTGACTGAGGGCAGGGGGCGCAGTAGGGATTATGGGAATCCACTGTGGGCAGTGGATTCTATAGGGCACTCGGTCCTTTACAAAGCTCTGTCATCACACACATTATCCTTCCAACAACCTGAAGGAGGGAGAGTATTGCCATCACCATCACAAGGAGGGGAAACTGAGGCCCAGGCCAGTGATGGCCATGTGGCAAACCCGTGCCGGAGTGGAGACAGAAAGTCCAAAGGCATGATTCTCTGCCTGGGTCCTCTTGGCCTCTCCCTGCCTTCCCCTCCTCTGCACACTCCGGCATGACCACGCCGGCGAAGGACAGGTGCACGTGCTCCCAAACCACCGTGCCGATGCTCTGCAGAAGGTCTCAGGGAAAAGCAAATGGCTCGTTCCCCTGAGCACCAGAAAATGGGCCATGAAAGAGGCCCTTTGTGAAGATGTCACGGCACCCCGTAAGGACACAGTGTCAGAAAGTCAGAAAGCCCTGGCCGTGAACGAGCATAAAGCCATTCATCAGCTGGGTGATTCTTTGCAGATTCCTCAGCCTCTCTGAGCTTCTCTCGGTGCAGCAGAAATTCTAGTACTTACCTTGTAGGGTTGCTGGAAGGATTAAGCATAATGAATGCAATTAATCTGGCAGTAGTAGCTACTCAATAAATGTTAGCTATTTATCCTTTGGCGAGGCATTCTAAAAGGGGAGTTTGTCGCATAACACATAACTTTTAATGGATATTTTAAATGATCTTAATATGCTCATGGGCTCCAGGGATTATACAAACTGCATATAAATAAAATATTTAAAATTCTGTTTACTCAATTTGTCTCTCTGCTTATTTCCAAAGCATCTATTGTGAAAGCATGACTCATAACTAAATATAGATTAATAAAAGTTTGGAGCAGCAATTATTTTCCAATTATCATAAATCCCATTAAGCATTGCAATTATATGAATTTTCTCTTTCAGTCCACAAAATTTGAGAGCTCCAAGGGACCACGATAACATCTTCGTATGGCCCTCAATCTTTAGGCGGAAACACGGAGAGTCTGAGAGGGAAGATAATTTTCCCAGGGACACACAGCCGTCGGTACCAGACCTGGATTTAAACCCAGGTTTTGCACAGCCAGACCTCTGCTCATTTCCTTCCGCCTTTGGTGCATAGTTTTATGAGAAAAAAAAAAATGAACAACTTCCCCAGCAAGTAATATTGCATTTAATTGCCAACTGCTTCCTCGTTAAAATATTTGGGTATTGGCGAGCAAGATGTCATCTCAGAGCCTTCCCCAAAGGCCTTCTCCTGTTTCCCTATATAATAGAAAGCTTCTCTGTCCTTATTTTAAACTAGTTAAGAAATAGCTTTTCCTTCAATTCATTCAACGCACATTCACTGAATTGCGGGTTCTATGTCAAGAATTAGGGATTTAGAACCATCCTTTATTCAACATAGATGAGCCAAAGTCCTCAAAACCAGATTTAACTCAGAGGTCAGTAAACTATGGCCCACAGACCAAATGTGTCTTACTGCCTGTTTTGTAAATAAATTTTTATTGCAACACCATGGCATTCATTTATTTATGAATTGTCTATGGCTGCTTTTGGACAACGTGACAGAGTTTACTAGTTGCAACAGAGACCACAGGGCCCAGGAAGTCTAAAATATTTACTATCTGGCCTTCACAGGAAAATTTTGCTGACCCTGATTTAACCCATTGACTTGGCCAGTCAAATAATGCATGTTTAAGGAAATAATCAGGGAGGCCAGATCAAAGATTTATAGATTGAGCTACTCCAACAGATAGGTCTGTAAATTGTGTGTGTGTGTGTGTGTGTGTATGTGTGTGTGTGTGTTTGCGTTCACGTGCATGTGTGTGTGTTTGACAACAAGATTCCCTTACCGTAAAAATGTTTTTAAACTACTGGGCCAAAGAAAATTAGAAAACAAGGATGTTTTCTCACACAGCCTGTCTGCAGCACCTTTAAACCTAAATAACAAAGTCATTACTTAAATACAGATTGGAAGGAGCTGATTTTTTTTAAATGCCCACATCACACCTGAGTTAAGAAAATAAACATGTTTTTTCAAGTGGAATTTCCTATTTGATGACTAAACAAGTTAATTAACTTAATATACGCGATGATGGGGGGAAAAAAAAAAAACCACATCATCTGGGAGGGTCTAAGGCATTCCCAGAGGTACCTGATTGCCCAAACAGCCCAAGAAGAAGAAAGACTCCACCAATTTCCCTAGTTGTTGGAACCCGATGAGTTGTAAGGCCATGAAAACACAGCTCTGAGGGCTATAACCCGATTGACGAGGAAGGACCGACAGCATGATAAAGCCCCACTCAATACAGCAAGCTCCTGACTGACAGAACTAATCAGAAGAGAACAGGACGCCCTGAGAATTAAGGAGGTCCCTGTCCAAAGCCTTCAAAGCAGAATCTGAATAACTGATTGAACAGAGATGCTTTTTAGGAGGGATTCAGAACTCACGAGGCGGTTGGAAAATGTTGTTGTTGCTGTATTTACTGACTAGGCGACCCAAGGAGTTTCAAGAAGACAAAAGTGTGTTTGGAACATGAGGAACTGTCTTCTGGATGCCCAGCTAAACTGGAAATGTTTCAGTCAGGAGCCAGTAATGTTGTAATCACTGACAGGTGTGTTAGTGTCACATAAGCACCAGGGTGACAGGTGACAGATACGGAAGAGGTTACCTACTTAGTTGTTTGCTTTTTTTGCCTTGAGTTAGTTGGATGGTACTCCCAAAACACATCGAGGGATGCAAAGCCCCTGGTCTATCTCACAGGTACCCCTCCATTCAAGATTTGAATTCTACTTTCTCCCCTGAAGCACATAAAAAATGGCTCCTCTTCATCACATGACATTTTGGTTCTTTTTTGGCGTCCCCATGAGCAACTAGCAAATGTTACTTTTCTTGGGTATGAAGATGTTTCAGTGGCCACCTCCTACGAAAGCCACGGCCCAGAGACCATTCTTCTGTAAGCTCACGTGGAGCCTTCCAAAAGAAGCCTCACCCCCTCTCTCTCATATGCAGACTCTTATGTACCAACATCCCTACATGCAGCCATGAATATATACCGCTGTTCCAACACCGACACGCTTGATTCTTCAGATCCATATGCCTGAGCCAAAATAATATTGGCCACCTAATACGAGCCAGGTGCTTTGTATTAATACTCACAAACCACCCTATGAGATAGTTATGACCATCTTCATTTTATCTTTTAATATATTTTGTAATGTTTTTTTCTTCTTTTAATCTATTTTTGAGAGAGAGAGACAGAGCTGGGGAGGGGCAGAGAGAGAGGGAGACACAGAATCCAAAGCAGGTGCCAGGCTCTGAGCTGTCAGCACGGAGTCCGACGCAGGGCTCGAACTCTCGAATCGTGAGATCATGACCTGAGCCGAAGTCAGACGCTTAACTGACTGAGGCACCTCAGTGGCCCTCTGCCGTTGCCTTTTTAACAAACTCCTGGGTGACCCTTGCAGAGTAAAATAGAGGACCCCAGGGCTGAAGGACCGCTGCAGTCTCCTTTCCTACCTTCTCTACCTTACTACTACCTTTACTCCTTTGGACTGCCGTCTCTTCCATTGTCTTCTGGTAAACTGCTTTTCAATGTACTGGGCCTCAGCCATAAGGTCACTTCTACAGCAATCTTTCTCTGATTCCCCCAGCCAGCTCTGGTCCCCCAGATCACTGAACACAGCTGGCAGTGACGTGCTTGTGTGGTGACTTTACCATCATCCCTTCTACTAGACAGTAACCTCCACGGGGCAGAAAGTGTATCTCTTTTTGTCCCGCTCTTGTATATTCCTGGAACTTACAAAGTGCCCAATAAATAATTCTTGAATAAATCAAGGCAGAATGAATGAGTTTGTGAATGGATCTCTCCTTTCCAGCACCGAGAAACTCATGTTTTTAGGCACCCCCCACGATCAGAACGTTTCACTGCCAATACTTCCCTCCTGGAGTCTGGCAAGTTGCCTGAGGACCCTGTTTCCAAACTTTCCAAGTCGTAGCGACTTCCTGTTTCCATTTATGACTTCCTGTTTCTATTTACGCCTGCACCCTGTTCCACATGTAGGCAGAGGTGGCAACTGAGGCCTCAAAGGTGAAGAGTTTTGGAATTAATCCTTAACACCTTTGTACTTTCATTTTTCCATTGTCCAATCAGTAGCATAATTAATAAGTTCAGGGAAAGAACTCTTGAGATGAAAAACAAAAAAAGAAACCAAAGAAAACACAAGATTTGTAGTCAAGACACACAGAGGTGCAAATGCCACCCACCTGGGTCCCCTGCCTCCACTCGACAATCCCACAATTCTTCCACATATTACGGCGAGAACTCCTTTTTTCCAACTGTGGATTGGCTCATGGCTCAGCTTGCCGGGAAGCTGTCAATGAGTCTCCACTGTCTACAAAATACAGCGGACACTCTCTGGATTCCTACTCAAGATGTCTCGTGACCACAGGTAAACTTCAGAGGCCCTGCTCCTTCCCCTGTTACACTGTCCTTACTCTAGTCAAATGTCAACTGTGGACCTGTTCATAATTAATATCACCCACCTTCACCTTTCCCTTACATTTTTATGAACGTTGCGAGATGAATCACTCCCTAAAATGTAGCCCAGACCTCTTAATTCTGAGTAGAATGACCTCCATGACCTGTCCTGCCTACGTAATTTGCCAGCTTCTTCTTGACTCCTAATCTCCTCCCAGTCCCTTATTCTTTATTAAGCACCATCAAATATACCAACCCTCTGTGACCTCCAGGCGTTCTTACTCATTCAAGAGCACACTGCCCTTCCCCAAGCAAAACGTGTACCGAAACTGCCTGTTTACTTCTTTCTGTCTCTGTTACAGGATTCATTCGGCATGAGAATGGGGGGCGGGGGTTGGAAAGGATGCTTGTTCAGAATAGTCTTCGCACCTAGCTGTAGGCCTGGCAATACAGTAAGTTCTGAAATGATTGAGAGAAGAATGACCATGTGTCTCTCATCATGATCCGTTGACTCCATGACTTCCGGTCTATTCATTCATTCAACGAGTATTTTTTTAAAGCACTTCCTCTGTTCAAGGCAGTCCACTAAATTCAAGATACAGCAGTGACAAGGGCAGGCCAAATGTTGCTCTTATCAAGTTCACATTCTAGTGGGAGAGCCAGTCAATAAACAAACTGATGTTTACACCATGAAATGCCAGGCAATGGTTAAGTCTCGTATGAAGGGACAGAAGGTGCTAGGGGGAGAGAGAGCGTCTTTATACATGGGGGCAGTGGGAGCTTTTGTAATGAAGAGAACCTAGAGACCTAGCAGAGGGAAAGGAAGCCTAGACCTCTCCCACGCAGGGGGAAAAGCAACTACAAAATGCCTGAGGCCGTGAGAGTTGAGAGATCTCGAAAAATGACAGAAAGCCGGCTTGGAGAGAGACCATAGGGACAGGTAGCAGGGGACACATGAAGGAGGTCCTGGTGGACTCTGGATGTTGGATTAAGCATAATGAAAAGCCACCGAAGGGATCTGAGAAGCGCGACAGAATAGGAGTCAAATTTCAGAAGGATCGCTCTGGCTGCTCTGTGAACAAGAGCTGGAGGTATGAGGGTGACATGGTTGGAAGCAGAGAGGCCACCAGGTGGCCACTGCAGTGGCCCGGTGAATGCTGATGAGGCTGGCAGCTGGTCAGGTTGGCGATAACGCCGGAGACGCCTTCTGTAAGGAAAATCTACCGAATCTGCTGGTGCAGGGTGTGCAAGGAAGATAGGATCTCGGGTGCTCCTGGCTTGGGGTACAAATAACTGGGACAGTAGCAACGCCCTTAGACGAAAATGGGAATGTCAGTGGAAGAACGTATTTGAAAGGAGAAACCAAGAATTCAGACTTTGATCTGACACTTTAAAGGAGGCTATTAAGTAGCTGGGTGTATACATGTGGATCTCAGGGGAGGGGTCGAGGCTCAGGATATAAAAGCGAATCACCAGAAGAGAGTCTGTAAAGCCACTGGAGAAAATGAGAATAGAAGAAATCATTGAAACGTGGGAGGGATAGAGAAGAGGTGTAAGGACAGAGACCTCAGAATAGAGAAGGATCCAGCAAAGGCCCTGAGAAGGAGATCCCGCTGAACAACGATGGTCAACGAGAGACGAGTTGAGTAAAGAAAGTGCTTCAATTAACGTGAAATCAAAACTCTCTGCCGTGGCTTCTTTGCGCTGACTGCTTCCCTCTCAACCATTCTTCTCCCATTAACTGTGCCTCCCGCACGGTGGCCTTGTTCAGAGCTCCCAGGGGGCTGGGTGCGTCGGCCTTCCGTGCCCTTGGAGCCTGCAGGCAACTTTGCCACTGTCTGCAAGTATCTCATCCACGTGTTTACACTTCACGACCTTTCTCCACACAGTACCCTCCACCACAACCTAAACTCCAGAACAAGGACACTGCTGTACTCACTGGGGGCTTCACAGCATGGGCCTGGGCACGTGGTAGGTGCTCAGGAAGTATTTGCTGAAGACAGGAAAGAATTCACCTGTCCCGGTCCCATCCATCAAGACCAAAATAAAATCCTATTCCATTTATGGAAACTTCCCTAACTCCCCCCACCTTACAGCAAAATATGAGTCACTAAAATTGATAATTTTTTTTCGTATTCATTTATTTTTGAGAGACAGAGAGGCAAAGCATGAGTTGGGGAGGGGCAGAGAGAGAGGGGGGACACAGAATCGGAAGCAGGCTCCAGGCTCCGAGCCGTCAGCCCAGAGCCCGACGCGGGGCTCGAACTCACAGACGGCAAGATCGTGACCTGAGCCCAGGTCGGACGCTTAACTGACTGAGCCACCCAGGCGCCCCGAGAGTCACTAAAATTTAGTAGAAAGAGGATAGGCCTGGAAATCAAGTCACAATGGGGTCCAAGTACTGACTCTGCTTTTTGTCAGCTGTATGGCTTTGCCCCGGTCACATAAAGCCTCTGGGCTTGTTTCCTACACACTAAACTCCTCCGTGAGTTTCCCTTTTGAGAAAATGTACGTAAGGGGCCGTCAAGGTGTCCATAGAGGGTGTTATCTTCTAATCATTCCCTTCCCTCCGCTGCATTCCCAAAGCTGACACTTGAACCTGTCACAACTCTAGATTACAATTTCTTTCACCGGTGGGCTTTGTCCTCATCAAACACTGCAATTATCGACACCGGTTCAACTCTGAACGCAGTGACTTACAATTTCTCGATTCTTTGCACACGCTTGGGGGAGGATTCACCCTCGCCTTCCTCGGGGCATGGAGTGTTTTTAGCCTGAGTGTCTTCTACTTCATTTTAACCGGTGTCTTATCCCCTCTAGGGCTTTGCCTTGGGATCCTGGGAGTTTGCATATGTCACTCCCTGCTGGTCCCTCTTACCTCATGGTTTCTATTCTTTTTTTTTTTCTCCCCTTCTCCCTCCCTCCTCCTTTTAAGCTAACATTTATACAGTGCCTTCCAGTTTGCAAAGCACATTTCAAATACCAGAGTTTAATCCTCAAAGCTGCCCTATGTGTAGAGAGTTTTATTTACCCCATTTTTAAATGTAGAAATCAAGCTGCATGGGTGATAGGACTTGTACAAGACCCACAAAGCCAACAAGAGCCAGGCCGGGAGAGCCAGGAGACTCCAGGTACCTATGAGCTTGACCTCTGCTCTCTGCATTTTGTCATACCATTCATTCACGCATTCATTCATTCAACATGTCATTAATTCATCCATGTACACATTCAACAAATACTTAATAAGCAGCAGACACTAGTTGAAGCACTTGAGATACATCTGTGAATCGATCATCCACAGATCCATGCCTTAAGAATCTTCTTTTCGAGCAGGGATGTTAAAAAAATGCTTTGAGCAAGGAAAATGTGAAATTATAAACACTATGGAAACAAGGAAAGGTGCAGTGGGGTAAAGGGGATTGGAGAGCCGGCAGAAAGGGGGTGCCATTTCAAATAGGGAAGTCAGGGTAAGTGTCACTGGGAAAAGACCTGAAGCCTATGGAGAGTGAGCTCGGTCTGTCGACACCTGGGAGAAGAGCCATCCAAGCAGAAGGGACACACCGGAAGGGCTGGTGACGCCAGAGCAGTGGGGGAGGGGCAGGGAGTAGCTGGAGGTAATGTCAGAGAGAAAACAGGGCTCTGACCCCGTAAGACCCTCTTGACCACTGGGAGGATGTTGGTTTTCGTTATGAAATGAATGGGAGCCATCACAAGGCACGGGGGTCAATGCGTGACATACCTAACTTATGTTTTACAAAGCTCACTCCGCGTGGAACATAGATGTGGAGGAGTCGAAGCGGCAGGACTCTGCAGGAAGCGTCTACACAATCCAGGAGAGGGAGGAGGGAGTAACAGGAGAGGAGGTAGGAGGACATGGTCAGATTCTGGATCTGTACTTTCCTTCCTTCCTTCCTTCCTTCCTTCCTCCCTCCCTCCCTCCCTTCCTCCCTTCCTTCTTTCTTGTATTTATTTATTCATTCATTCTGAGAGAAAGAGAGAGCGCCAGTGGGGAAGGGAGAGAGAGGGAGAGAGAAGGAGAGAAAACACAAGCAGGGGACGGGCAGAGAGAGAGAGAGGGACAGAGGGAATCCCAAGCAGGCTCCGCACCACCATGCAGAGACCGACGCGGGGCTCAAACTCACAAACGAGATCATGACCTGAACCGCAGTGGGACGCTTAACCGACCGAGCCACTAGGGCGCCCCGGACTTACATTTTCAAAGCTGCAAAAGTAGGATTTCCTAGTGGATTAGATGAGGGGTGAGAGAGAACAAGAGAAACTGAGGAAGACAAAGGGTTTCCATTAAATGAGACGGGGAAGCAATGGGCAGAGGGATGTGGCTGGTGACCAGAAGGCACAGTCAGAAGTACAGGTCTGGATGTAACGTATGGAAATGGGACATGTCCAGGGTGCCCTGGGATACACAAACCTGGATTCGGGGACAGACATTTTGGCAGGAAATATTATTGATAACCTTCTACTCACTTTCAAAAGTGATCTGCACCAAGATTTATTCAACCAACCAATATATGTGTGCTGTTCACGAGGAATTGAGCCAGAAACTGGTGTTGATACGGCTGGGAGAAAATGGGCAGGGTTCCTGCCCCGCAGTGCTTACGGTCTATCCAGAAGACAGAGGAAGCATAGGAAACAATTATGACAATAAACTCTATTACAATACGATACGATCTTTGGTAGGGGGAGTACGGTAGGTAATGGGATTTACACAGCCGTGGCATCTGACCTAATCTAGGGATTTTCCTGAAGGTTTCCTAGAGGAAGTGAGATGTAAGCTGATACCTGAAGAAATACTTGGCTTCAGGCACAGGAAGAGGAGGAGTATTTCAGGAAGAGGGAATGGCCCAGAAGTGAGAGAGAGCATGCTGTGTCTGAAGGAATAATCAAAGTTTAGAGGCAATCGGGGGGGGGGGGGTGGAGGGTGGAGGGCTGCGTGGACCTGGTACCAGATGGTTGCTAGAAGGATGGGCACTGGGCAGATCACTAAGGGAGGTGACATCGTACATGTGTAGGTTTCATCTTGGGGACGGTAAAGAGGAAATGGAAGTTACAAACAGGAGTATCACATAATGAGCTAATCCATTAGGAAAAGCTTTCCCTTAGGTACCTGGGTGGCTCAGTCGGGTAAGTGTCCGACTTCGGCTCAGGTCATGATCTCGCGGTTTGTGAGTTCGAGCCCCGCGTCGGGCTCTGTGTCGACAGCTCGGAGCCTGGAGCCTGCTTCGGATTCTGTGTGTGTGTGTGTGTGTGTGTGTCTCTCTCTGCCCCTCCCCTGCTCGTGCTCTGTCTCTCTCCCTCAAAAAATGAATAACATTAAAAAAATGTTAAAAAAAAAAAAAAAGAAAAAAGAAAAAGCTTTCTCTGGCTGTAGACTCCCCAGCAAAGAGAAGCTAACAAAAGGATTTTGCTTGTCCCAGTTGGTGGCACAAAGTCTGCTAAAGCTATAGAAGACGCCATTTACCAGGAGAGAGGGAGGAAACAGATGTAGCAAAACATTAATGATTTCCAGACCTAAGTAAAGAGTTCACAGTAGTTGTGGATTTTCCTTTTCTTTCATTCGTGAAAGCTTCCGAAATTTTTAGTTTTTAAAAGATGTTTCAAACGTATATATTTTTTTCAAAGTAAAAAGTTGGGGGAGGTTATTGTTAACAGATCACTGTACATACTGCACTTCAAGGTGACACCTTGTTGAGGCAACTGATGTGGGGAACCCACGCTGAAATGGGCGTGTGAATGACCGATGGTGAATGCACGAGAGCGGATAAAACTGTCACCTCCCGGGTGTGGCCCAAGCCTCCTCAGGACTCCACCGGCAAGTCCCCACAGGCCAGCTCCAAGGAGAAGGAAAGCCGGCTGCCTAAGCACAACGAGGGCCACGGGGCAGCCCAAAGGATAAGCAGGCTCTGTGTGTGTTGAACCTGCTCCTTGGCAAGTTTTTTTTCCCCCACACCATTTCCTGCAATAGCAACAAACGTGAAAAACCAGCTTCCCTAGTGGGCGAGCTGGCCCCAGAGCCCACATTGCGGAAGCAGCCACCTCTCCTCGAAAGTGCCCCTGCTCCCTCTCTTTGTTAACAACTCAGGGTAGTCTGTATTTATGTTACATTGTGCTTATGGTAAAAATACAAGTGATCGGAGCTACATGCTGTCGTGTAGGTGCTCTGTCCTTAGAACAGCTGTCAGGTCTGAGAATGTAGGCCAGGGAGGAAAGTGTGGACAGAATTCCCGGTTCCTTCCAAAAGCAGGGGCTGAAATCACACAAGCAGCAGGGGCTTCAGGGCCCTGCGGTTTCCTGAGCAGATATTCTAGCAGCTGTTAGCACCCACTGCCTGGCGAGTAGAAAATTTAACAGGGAGGCACTCCAGAAATTCATAATCCACATAAGGGAAGAAAAAAAAAAAAGTCAAAATGCTGGAAAACAGAAGGAATCCAGGATCCCAGGTCTGGCTGTATCACCAAAGGGTTTTGTCAACTCTGGGGCGCCTGGGTGGCTCAGTCGGTTAAGCGTCCGACTTCAGCTCAGGTCACGATCTCGCGGTCCATGAGTTCGAGCCCCGCGTCGGGCTCTGGGCTGATGGCTCAGAGCCTGGAGCCTGCTTCCGGTTCTGTGTCTCCCTCTCTCTCTGCCCCTCCCCCATTCATGCTCTGTCTCTCTCTGTCTCAAAAATAAATAAACATTAAAAAAAAAAGGATTTTGTCAACTTGGGCATGCTGTTTCTTCTCTCTGGGACTCAGTTTCCCCATCTATAAAATCAAAGGTCTGGATGAGATTTCCCTGTCACTCCGTAACAACGTTCCTTGTCAATACGTACTACGATTCCGTGAAACAGGTAGACAGCAAGTAAGTATGAACCTTGGGTGATTCCAAATCTGGATGCAAAATGAGGCCACAGAAGTTCACATGGACAAATCGGAAGGGCGGGATCTTGCTGGGTTTGGGGATGGTGAGGATGTGACTGAGCAAAGAAGGGGATAAAGGAATCCCAGCCACGGGGAGCCGTGTGAGCAAGGCACGGAGGCCGGACTAAGAAGCATAGAAACAGGGATGGCATGGGGTAGAAAGACACGCACTTTCAGATCTCCAATATCCATGCTGTCTCTCCAACCCGAATCGGTCTCTCTGATGATCTCCTAAGCAACCATTACTATATATCAATTATTGACCACCTACTCTGAACCATGTGCTTTCAGGATTATCTCATTCAACGGTTCCAGCCAAAAGGCCAAGATGAAAATGCAAAGATATCAGGCTCAGAGAGGTTATGTTACTTATCCAAGGTCACCCAGCCAGATCAAATCTCTTTGTAACTATTTCATCCTTTCTGTCCACTGCTTAACATTCTTATTGGACATAGAGCTTCCCAAGGGCGGTGACCTCCACCTCCGGGCTCTCAGGGCCTGACACAGAGTCGAAACTAACTATCAAAATGCAAAGTCAAGTGGGCTGATATTAGGTGCCTAGGACAGATTGTAGCAGGCCAGGAGGCTGAAAGTGGGGAGAGAACCTTACCCTACTTAGTCAATCACATTCTGTTTATTCTGAGTCATTCCCCAGATTGCCCAGCCAAGGAAACCTCTGCCCTCCCCTCCCCTCCCGCCTGCCGGCTGTGTTCTCGAAATGGCAGGTGTTTCCCAGCTCAGGGAAACAGAGAGCACATCACAGGGGATGAGGGCAGAGGGAGAAGCCAGCTTCCCTCTCCTGACCTTGAGTGACCCAGCCCTGGAAAGCAGGGCACCGGGATGTGAGGGCACAGGAGGGAGAAGCAAACTCCAGGAGGAAAAACAAAACGAAGGGCAAACAGAGTCGAGTGGTTCCACTACAGTGACTAAGAGACGGACTTGGTCGAGATCACGGAGAACCTTTGTGAGCCCAGGTGCCTCTGCCAATGGATATAGCTGGACGGGTCTGGATTCAATTCACTGGAATGGACCCTACCTGGCCCTGATCTGGGAGAACCCATGTGCAGAGCCGAAGGAACTTCCATTCTGTCCCTGGGCAGCCCTGAGAGAAAGTCCCTCCGATTTCCTGTGCAGCAATGTGTCCTTCTCGGTAGAATGGGAGGGGTGGTTCCAACCCTGCCTACCTCCCAGGTCAGTCTCAGGGCCCAAGTGAGAAAACGGGCACAGAAATCTATTGCACACCTAATCTACAAGCTAGGAAACTGGGGTTCAGAGAGGTATGTGATTTTGGCAGAATCCTAAAGCATCAAGAGGTGGTTCCAAGTCCCAGAGAGTAAATCTGGCAGTTACCTTGGAAGATCTCCTAAATTAAATATGCACATACCCCCCCAAACACACGTGTGTGTGTATCATATATGGTAATGTATAAGCATATGTATACATGTACGTGTATAGTACCTGTATATATAAAATACATATGTAGTATACATATATACAAACACACATATGTAGTATATGTACATACAAACATACTGTATGGAGTTACATAATTATACTATTTACTGTTTATGAGAACCCCGTGGGTTAAATCCTATCTCCATTTATATAGAAGAAAATGGAGGCTAATACAGGAAAGGGACTTGTCTAAGGTCACTCGTTAGTAAAACCAGAGGCAAGATTTGAACTCAGGTCTGTCTGACTCCAGCCCTTGAACGATTTCATTGCTTGATAGATGGCTGGAGTTCATAATGCACGTCTAAAAAGAAAATCCTTTTTCTCTTTTAATAAATATTTTAGGCTTATAGAAGTCCACTGTCAAATGAACAGGACCTCTTCTAGCCAGTAAGGACACACTGCGGTCTGTCTGCATGAAGCCACCCCTATGGCCTGTGCTACTCTGTCCCTCCTTGGCTTGTGTATATATTCCTGCCTCCCAGCAGACTGTGAGCTTGCACCTTTAGGGTTTGAGCCTTGTTCCATTGATCTCTGTCCCTCTGTCCCAATTTAGTATAGTGTCCCAAACACAGTAGGTGCTCATGAAATACATGTTGAGCCCAGTAGGGCCATGTAGGCACTCTATTCTGACAAATCAAAATGATTCCCACGGGCTACGAAGAGAGGTGGGGAAGTCCCATGCACAATCTTTTGTTTGTTTGTTTAAAAATTTTTAACATTTATTTATCTTTGAGAGACAGAGTGTGAGTGGGGGAGGAGCAGAAAGAGAGGGAGACACAGAATCTGAAGCGGGCTCCAGGCTCCGAGCTGTCAGCACAGAGTCTGACGTGGGGTCAAACTCATGAATCGTGAGAGATCATGACCTGAACCGAAGTCGGACACTCAACCGACTGAGCCACCCAGGTGCCCCAGCATACACAGTCTTAATATGATGGGCCTTCCAAGACTAATCCTGAAATGGACACGCTGTTGGGTAGGTCCAACGAAGCACACTAGATGCCTGTGACCAGGCCACCCCACACCATAAGGTCTTCTACAAGCACCAAGTCCCCCATCACACCTGCGGTGCTATTTCCTTAGTTTTGGCTGGAACCATTAATCCTAACACAAGAGTTGTGAGTGTCTGGGCACCTGTTATTGATGGAGCACATTCTACCAGATGGGGACCGATAGTTCACTGACTTCAGCTCACCCCTGCCCCTCTCCTTCAGTTTCTGTTTCCTGTCACTTTCTCTTCATCGTTTCTCACCTTTATTTCCTTATTAGTTATCTTGTCTTCCTCCCTGACTACTTCTTTCCCCTCTCTTTTATGGTTTCCCCTCATGGCAGCCAGACAAACCAACCTTACTTGAGGACTCATTTGCCTGTAATATCTATAACAGTGATCTTAATTGGGTACTTTCCTAAACACATCCAAAACAAGGTCCATAAGTTTCCATCATAATATTTCCTAATGACAGTCCGTTTCTATTTAATTAGCCAAGCAATATCTGAATGCAGTTTCTTTGTTTTAAAAAAGGTTTTAATTATAGATAATCGCCATTATCATGCTAAAATCTCCCCAATTTTTCTTTTTTACATTTATGGGTGTATAAATATACTCTTACAGAATATACCGTGTTGTGTGTGAGCATGCATGTGAGTTTAACACACCTGGGGAACACCGCTATGTGGAATGTTCTGTAACTTGTTTCTTGTCCCAACAAAACCCCCTACAGAATTGTTTACATCAACAAAAATAGCTACGCTTTATTCTTTTTTAATTACTTCAGAGTGTTCTATGCTATCAATAAACCACAGTGCATTTACGCATTAACCTGCCGGTGGATAGCTAGACCACTTCTAATATTTTCACTATTCTTTTACAAGCATTTGGCAATGAATACCCTGGTCCATACCTCCCAGTGCACAGGTGCAAGCTTTCTCTACGTGCGACACTCAGAGAAGGCATTGCTGAATCAGAGGACAGGCCCATTTTAATGATATAGATACTGCCCAATTGCACTCCAAATATATATTTTCCCCTTCTTAATTTCCTTTATGATTACCTGGATGCACCAAAGTTTGTTTATCCGTTCACCTGGTGAAGGACAGGTGAATTGTTTCCTCTCTTTACTTTTTCCTTCTTTTCACATCCTCTTTCCTTTTGTTCCTCCTCCCAATACACTGCCTTTTGCAGAAGAGGTGCAATGACACCTCCAGCAAGGAAGCGTAACGTGCAGTTCCGGGCACTGGTTGGCAGAAGTCAGGTGCTACCGGCAGGTGAAAGCTGATTGCACCTCTGTCTTCCTAGCCTGGTGGTGGGAATATTTCCACCACGGAAATCGGAAAAGACTAATAATCAGAGGGCTTTCATAGGGGGGTAGGGATTTGCGTTGTTAACGGCTGTTAAACATTGGGAACGGTTGTTAAGCATACACTAGCACACAGGTTCCAAGGGGAAAGTCCACCACGACAGAACTAGAGGGAAAGCCCAACGTCATTCAAAGGTCCTAACTTTGTGACACATGGTATATAGGGGAACGATGAGGGTCTGATGGTCAGAATCGGGTGCCTTGCATCTTGAACCAGGAAAAAAAGACTATAACTTTCTAGAGATAAAGGAAGGTTCCAGAAATTTCAGCGTACCTGGAATCTTTCAAGGCAGTGAGGATGGCATGTGTGACAAAGATCTTGGAGATCATTGTGAGGACAGCTCATGCCACCTCCCGCTTCTCACTTACCCCCCAGTTCCCTTGTTTGACATATTTGAAAAGGAGGTCACCGACTCCTGCTTAAGGAACTGTCATAGAAACAGAGGGTAGAATGATGGTTGTCAGGGGCTTGCCGTGGGGGAAACAGGAAAACGTTGGCCAAAGGGTATAAAGTTTCACTTACGTAGGATGAATCAGTTCTGTAGAACTAACATACAGCCCAGCGACTTTAATTGCCAATGATGTGTTGTATGCTTGAAATTTGCTAAAAGAGTAAACATTAATTGTTCTTCCCCCCCAAAATGGTAATTAATGAGGTGATAGATGTGCTAACTAGCTTGATTGTGAAATCATCTCCTAATATGCATGTATATTGGAACATCATGTTGTACACTTTGCATATACACAATTTTGAGTTGTCAATTTTATCTCGATAAAGATAGGGGAAAGAACATTCCAGTAGCTGGCAACTCCTAATCTCCTCAGGACTGGCGCTCATCTATAAAGAATCAAGTTGCACTCCTGGGTCCTCTGCCCACTGTTCCTCATCCCAGGGCTTGGACAAGGTGGACAGATCTTGTTCTTGGTTCCTCTCCTTCTCTGGGAACCTCTTCTGTATTTGCAATTTAGGGTTTGTACTGGATGCCATCTCAGGTCCCTTGCAGGACTCCTGACTCCCCTGAATCCCCACGCTGGTCCTCCACGGATGCCCCTCCGCCTCCCAACATCCCTCCCACAGCCCCACGGCACAGAGGGCAACTGGCTGTATTTAGAGCCTAATCTTCCTGAGCGGTGAACCATTCCCCACCCAGTTAGAGGCAGCACTGCCTCCCTGACTGATGGTTTGCTGATTTTGTTTGGCATTTTTTTCCTGGCCTCATACAGAGCTTATTAGGGAACCATGTTCACATTCCATAGATTATATCTGCGACTCTGCTCCAAGAGGGAACTTCAAATGAGGAGATGGATGGGGCACTCCTGAAGAGCTAAGTGAGGCCCTGTATGAACCGAGTAAGTAACACAAACTCATTTACCTTGCATCTTTTTTTTTTTTTAATTTAAAGCACTTTCCTGTCAATTGAATTTTTTTATTCTCACAATACCCCAATCTAGGAAACAGATCTAATACTTTATTTCCATTTTACTGATGAGAAAACTGAGGTTCAGACACATACATGGATTTGCTAGGGCCCAGAGCAAATCAACAACACAGCCAAGCCTAGAACGCTGATTTTCTTAAGTGCTCCCTGTGTTCTTGGCCAAGGAGAGACACAAAACAACGCAAACATGGGCTGTTTGGGGGAAAATTCAGTGCAAATTCCTGAGAAGTCTGAATCACTTCATATCTGAACACAAACAAACATCTCTAGCATATATAGTAATGGAAACAGGTGTCCCCATTTAAAGTCTTGGGTTGGCAAACTGCCACTCCTTTGCAACTCAGCTCAGCTCTATGGTTGACCATGAGTTTTCTGCCCAGGCCCCTGGCTGTGGGAAGACCTCCTCTGAGAAGCTGCCAGAAATCCACCATACATCCACACCTCCACCGCTCCCCTGACCTACTGCGTCGCAGGTCTCCCTTACCAGTCGTGAGCTCCTAGAAAGAAGGGAGATCGTGTCTTACTCGTCAGTGTCTTTCAGCACCTAAAATAGTAGCCAGCACCCAACACATGCTTCATACATATGTATCAAACGAAACCAATGGGGGACTCTTCAGAGGGAGCGAATGTCCTATGCCCATCGATTGTGTAGAGAAAGGTGGAAATCAGTTAAACCAGTGTTGGTCACGGAAAGCCCGCACTACTGAACTGATGAGAATAAATCGTAATGGACCCATCAATTCCATATGCAAGAAAAAGATGCTTGCAAAAATGTTTAAAATATTTGCATGAAATGGTGTCAACAGCACCTTGGAAATTGTGTTCACATCAATTTATTATTTAGCAATTTTCCTTTCAAGGAGAGTGCAAAAGAAAGCTCACTACCTGCCCAAATCAGCACAAATTCTGAATTAGTGGGGTCAGAATTAATGAGGCTTACAAGAGTGTTCATATGCTTTGCCCTAATCATCCTCCTCCTGGGAATCCATCCGAAGGAGATAATTCAAAAGAAGAAAAATGCTATGCGTACAGAGAGGATCATAACAGCCTTGGTTAAAATTTTGAAAAGACGGCAATAAAACAAAATGTCCAACATAAGGAAAATGGTAGATGATCTCGGGAGAGACTTTTTGGGACCCAGGAAAGTATTTGGAAAATTAATGTTAGAGCTATGGATATAGGATGACGTACAAAGGAAGAGAGAGGAGGTCGTAGCTTTAGGTAGTGAAAGTGAGAATCTAGTGTCTTTAATGATGTTGAGTTAAGCCCACTTGGGATTTAACAGTAATTACTTAGTGGACCTAAGTGAACCAGGAATCTCCCAACTCAATGTATGGTCTGATCGTTTTCCCCCTCCTTCATCTTTCAACCTTTATTTCACTCACTGAACACCTGCTACGTATGAGGCACTCAATACACACACACAAGACGTGATTCCTGTCCTTAAGGGCAATCTAGTGTGAAGAATCGGCCCCAACCAAGGGTAGCACAATGCAACATCCAGCAACTGCTCTAATAATAGAGCAGGTGAGGGTCACCTGATTCTGTAAGAGCAGGAGCATGTGAAAGGAAGAATCACCGGCCCAGGCCCCGAAGGCTGCCTAGGATTCTTGCAAACGGAGGAGACGCGCGAGTAAAGCGACACAGTGTGTCCAGTCAAGGACACAGAGGCCAGAGGCCATACTCAGAGCCACACAAGGACACAGAGGCCATACTCAGAGCCACCTGCACAAAGGGGCAGGAAAGGAAGATGACGGAGACAACTGTGGCTTCGGGATGGATGGTGGAGCGACCCTGGGTGCCAAGCCGAGGAATCCAGCCAGCGCAGCGCTGCCCTGGTTCCCAGAGTGTAGAAATGAGACGGGCTACAGCTAGGTCAGGAATTACGCACAATTCTCATTGCTCACTGCCTTTCATGCCTGGCCTGGCAGAGATACTCCTCCTCATATGGGATATTTTATTCTGTTTTTAAGAGCTCTTCATTTGTCATTTGGGACAGAAAGTTGGAGCTGGTTGCAATCTGCAATCAATCAGCCTGCCTTTGCGGAAGACCTACCAGGAACTATGGTTCTTCCTCTGTGGGTCTTTTAGCATCGATGTAAGCATTCAAAAATCACTTACACAGTGTGTATGAGGAGAAAGGGAGGGAAGGAGGCAAGAAAGAGGGGACAGAGAGACAGAGAGGGTGAGCGTGACAGAAGAGAGCAAGAGACTAAAATACAGACGTGAAGGCAGGATAGGATTTTTCATGGGCAAATAGGAATAAATCAGCATTTTGCCAGAGAATACGAAGACTGGAAAAGGGGAGATCTTTTTTTGAGAAATACTGAAAATCCACTAGTTTATATTATATCTTTGCGCTCTTATTTCTTTCGCTTACGTTTATATAAATCTAGTATCTATACCTAGAGACACAAACTTTAAAAAAACATTTATTTATTTATTCATCTATTTATTTTGAGAGAGACAAGAGACAGAGCGAGCAGGGGAGAGGTAGAGAGAGAGGGGGAGACACAGAATTGCAAGCAGGATCCTCACTGCCAGGGCAGAGCCTGATGCGGGGCTTGAACTCACGAAACTGTGAGATCATGACCTGAGACCAAACCAAGAGTCGGACACTTAACTGACTGAATCTTCCAGGTGCTCCCTCTTTTTTTTTTTTCTTTGTAGCAGAATCGGGTCATGTGTGTATGTGGAACCTTATTTTTCACTGGATAGTACCATGTTCTGGTTTTGGTTTTTCTTTTTTCCTGCGATAGGTACACATAGATTGTCTCCATTCTTTTTTTAGTGGTTTTGCAGTATTATAAGGATGTAATCCTTACTGCTAGATATTCAGGCTGCTTCCATTTTTAATTTATTTTTTTTTTTGGCCAGTATAAACAAGGCTGCACTAAAGATCATTGTAAGTGCACCCCTGGACACGTCGTGACTATTTCCTACAGTGAAACTACAGAATCCTAGTGTACAGACATCTTGAATTTTCAAAACTACAGATTTATGCTTCTATCAGTTAAGATCTGAAAATGTTGCCTTGTCCACCTTCTCTAAGGGTTGGGACAGTTTTGATGAGGCATTTTGCCACTCCGTCTCCCCCACATCCGCACCCCATCCCTCACCTGGGAATTGCTCTGAGTGAAAGAGGTGCCACCGTTGAGGGCAGCGCTAAGCTTCAGAACGGTGCTGGGTGGAAAGCGGTTGACAGCCAAGGTGGGAAGAGCCAGGATACCCGGGTCCAGCCCTGGGCCTGCAGGTGCACAGCGCTGATGTTCTGACCACGTCTCTTCTACAAAGCCTAGCGACTCAGATGTGAGGATTTCTAGACCCTCCCTGGTTTCCTACCTGGGAGTCTCGGCAGGCGGACTTGGTGACTGAGGGTCTTTTTTGGCTCCGACATCCAGTGATGCCAGGAAAAGAGAAATGGAGGAGAGAAAGAACAGAGGGAAGGAAGGAAGAACATAAAAGAGCAACGGGGAGGAAGAGGAAAACACGGGTAACGAAAAAGACAGAAACCGAGGCACCTGGGTGGCTCAGTCGGTTAAGCGTCCGACTCTCGATTTCAGCTCGGGTCATGATCTCACGGCTCATGAGATTGAGTCCAGCATCGGGCTCTGCGCTGACAACGCAAAGCCTGCTTGGGATTCTCTCTCTCTCTCTCTCTCTCTCTCTCTGCCCCAGCCTGGCACGCGCACGTGTGCTCACTGGCTCTCTCAAAATAAATTGAATAGACATTAAAAACACAGACACCTTGGGGCGCCTGGGTGGCGCAGTCAGTTAAGCGTCCGACTTCAGCCAGGTCACGATCTCGCGGTCCGTGAGTTCGAGCCCCGCGTCGGGCTCTGGGCTGGTGGCTCAGAGCCTGGAGCCTGTTTCCGATTCTGTGTCTCCCTCTCTCTCTGCCCCTCCCCCGTTCATGTTCTGTCTCTCTCTGTCCCAAAAATAAATAAACGTTGAAAAAAAAAATTAAAAAAAAAAAAAACACAGACACCAAAGAAAGGAAACAATAAAGAAGAAGCCCATCTCCACCCATGGTTACAGAAAAGCCTTAAACTTTTTCAATACGCAGCTACACCAGGAGCTACGGCCTTTCGAAGAAAGAGAAAGGGATTTTGGAAGGGGAACTAGGAACACAAACGTTGTTCTCTTTTTTTCTCAAAAACCCCAAGTTTAATTTTGTCCAGAAATAATATTTTTCATGGTGAGTGAGACCAAGGAGAGAGTGATATCTGGTTACAGGGGGGCAAGAGAGGAGCTAGATCCCCTCTCACAGGTACATGCTTCTGCGTGTACCACAGACACAAAAGCACCCTGCCCGCAAGGGCAAGGTGGGTCCTTTTCTCTTCAATGCTATATTCGTCACAACCGTACAAATCACCATCCTCACTGACCACCACTTCTTAGATTCCTCTGAACCCTTTTTCAGAAGCGCGTTGCTGCTGGCCTCTGACCCACGATGCAGAGCCCCGGAGACGTACAGAGACCAAGGCGCTAACTGGCCACAGAGAGAGAGGCTGGTCACAGAGTTTGAGACCTAAATTCTGGGCCTCGCTGGTCCTGCCACTCTACCTGAGCCCATTTTCCCTCTTTGGGTCTCCTCTGATGTCTATAATGAATGCGGTGGAAATAAAACAGTGGTCATTAAAGTTCTTGGATGCACCTGCAGCATCAGCAACGTCAGCACCACCCGGAACATGATAGAAATGCACAAGCTCTGGCCCTGCCCCTGACCTGCCGACTCCAGGTCTGTGAGTGGGGCCTGGCGGTCTGTTTAGCAATCCTCCCGGTGATTATAATGTCTGCCAAAGTTCCAGAATCACCGAACCAAAAGATCACGAAAGGACCTGCTGCTTTCATAGGACACAAGCTGAGCCCTAACAATTAAAAAAGGGGGGGGGCTGTAGAGGTGAAATTATACAACCCTTTCCTCAGCTCAGATCCGCAAGCCCAGGCTGTATGGAGACCTGGTCCCATCACACCTCCTGCTTCTTCCTTAGGCCTGTTCCTTCCCACCTTACTGCTTCCATTGTAGGCTTTGGACCAGCAGCAAGAGAGTTGCCTGGAAAGAGGTAGAAATCCAGAGTCCCAGGTCCCACTAGGGACCTCCTGAATCCAAACCTGCATTTTCTTTTTTTTTTTTTCTTTTTTTTTTTTTTTAAACGTTTATTTATTTTTGGGACAGAGAGAGACAGAGCATGAACGGGGGAGGGGCAGAGAGAGACAGAAACACAGAATCAGAAACAGGCTCCAGGCTCAGAAACAGGCTCAGAAACAGGCTCCAGAGCCTGACGCGGGGCTCGAACTCACGGACCGCGAGATCGTGACCTGGCTGAAGTCGGACGCTTAACCGACTGCGCCACCCAGGCGCCCCCCAAACCTGCATTTTCTATAAGATCCAGAGCTGATGTGAATACACGGTAATGATGGAGAAATCTGCCACCAAATCTCTTCCTTTTGTCTCCTGCCTTCCCCTTTCTTGCTGCCTCTTCTCGATCATTTTGTACCACTCTTCTTTTGCCTTTAGTTTTACCCTTGGAAATGCCCAGGATTAAGAGAGGCCCAGCCCAGACCTAGGCTGACCCTCGGGTTTAACGAATTCATGCTACCCAGTGACTTGAATATCAAATTTTTAAGTTCAGGGCCAGCAGCCATGGACGCTGCACTTCTCTCTTCGCCCTGTGGGAGGCAGTATGGCCCACACGAGAGTCCTGAACTTGGTCCTCTTTGCATCAGAGTTCCTTCCAGAACCAGCTAGGGCCCCATCTCTGTGTTTGACAGAAATGTTTAACCTCTGGAGCCTCGTTTCTAAAATGGAGACAGTCAGACCTTTTTCTTGGGATGGTCGTGGGGATCAAGCGAGAGCATGGAAATGAGTGTAAAAGACCCAATTCAAGTGCTAGGAATTACAGTGACTATTACCAGAGCAACTCTTTTCCTCGCCCCTTCCTCAGGGCTCTTCCAGAAGCAGACCTCAAACCCTTGCCCCCTCACCACATGCTGCTGAAAATGGGCACCAATTTCCACACCCCTGAACCTGTTCCCAGGGTTTTTATTAGGAAAGAAAATACTGGATTGCCCCGCTCCCTCCTTCTCGATAAACGTGTTTATCCCCCTGTAAATTCCAACATATCAGTAGCTTGTTACAGAGAGAAAAGGTCGCCACCAAGAAAGATGTGTCATTCTACTGGAAATTTGGGTTTAATATGTACAAGGAAGCCTGCACATGGAAATCTCTTTGGAAATGATAAAGTCCTATAATGAAAAATACCACTACAATACGGGGCTCATTTCAGCAGATAAATATTTAATATAGATCAGCCAAGATTAATTGCCTACTGAAACGCGCCCGTCCTCTGGCTGGTGAGGGAAAAAAGAGCATCTTTACGTTAATTTATGACAGAGTTTTTGAAACAGGCAAAGCTTAGCTTGTCCCGGGGTTCATTTTGCCTGCCATTGAGAAATGCATCACAGGGTTCCCAAGGCTTTCTGCGCCGCTCTGGGCTCCTGCTGCAGTGTGGAGTGCACGGGCCACTCCTTCGCATACTAATCAAGTTCTTGTAGGCGTGAGAAAAAAAAAAAAAAAAGAAAGTTCTAGAGAATCACTGAAATCAGGACATGGAACAAACCAGTGGGAAAGACCTCCTTGGTTCTCGTGGGGCTGGGGCTGGGTGTATCTGCACATTCATAACAGAGCAGGGATGACAGCGGGCATCAAAGAAACAAGGGAAGGGCATGCATGTGTCAGGCACGGAGGCATCAGACTCCGAGCACTTACGTATATTCAACCCTCACCAGTGGAAAAATAAGCATGCACCCATTTTACAGATATGTCCAACTCCAGAGGCATGCTCCTAAAGCTTAATCTAATGACTTATCTGATGGCTAAAATTTTGCATTTAGCGATTAACACCACTGACAGAACTTCAAGTTCAGGACTCTTGGCCCCAAGACTCTTTATGCCTCCCATTCTTTCATTTGTTCCCCCTATGTATCCTTTCTTTCTCCCTCTCTCTCTCTTTCTCTCTGTTTTTCTTCCTCATCCCCTGACCATTCATCAGCCTTTCTTGCGTCCCCGGTGGATTTCCGATGCCTCAGTAGTGATATGTGGCATCACCGAGGAAGAAACACAGTTCACCAGGGGCCTCAGCAGAATCCTTCTCCTGATTTTCAGTTGCAGTGTACTGCTAACTCATTCTGTTTTTAGGAGAACTGGGATCCGGCTTGTTCCAGGAAGGAGAACTAAATGGGTTCAAACAGAATCATTTTTGCTTAAACAAAAAGCAGAACAACCTAGAAGCCGAGTAACAACTACTAACCCTCAATTAGCTGCACCTTCAGAAATCGCAGCTGTCACCCAGAAGACACGAACAGACATTCCTTTAAAGACGACATGTAGATGGCCAAAGACACAGGAAAAGATAGCCAGCATCCAGTCGTCATCGGGGAAACACAAATCAAAACTATGACGGGATGTCATGTCACACCTGTCAGAAGGGCTAAACTCAATGACACAAGAAACAACGGGTGTTGGCCAGGATGTGGAGGAAAGGCACTGCTTGGTGGGAATGCAAACTGGTGCCACTACTGTGGAAAACAAGATGGAGGTTCCTCAAAAGATTAAAAATAGAATTACCACATGGTCTGGCAATTCCACTTCTGGACATTTACCCAAAAAGTGTGAAAACACTAATTTGAAGGGGTAAAGGCACTCCTATGTTGACTGCAGCATTATTTACAGTAGCCAAAATATGGAAGCAACCCAAGTATCCATCCGTAGATGAATGGATAAATATATGGATAAATATATACATACGTGTGTGTCTATGTATGTGTATATCATACATACATGCATGCATGCATGCACACGTGGAATATTACTCAGCCATCAAAAAGAATAAAATCTTGTCATTTGCAACATCACGGATGGATCCAGAAGATATAATGCTAAGTGAAATCAATCAGTGCGAGAAAGACAAATACCATGTGATTTCACTCATATGTAAAATTTAAGAAACAACACAAATGCACAAAGAGAAGAGACGAACAAAAAACCAGATTCTTAACTACAGAGGACAAACTGATGGTTCCCAGAGGGGTGGGTGAGGGGAATTAAAGAGTACACTTATCGTAATGAGCACAGAGTAATGGGTAGAATTGTTGAATCCCTATATTGTACATCTGAAGCTAATACGATACTGTATGTGAGTTATGCTGGAATTAAAATAATTTTTAAAAATCATAGCTTCTATCACCTTCATCTTCATTAATATGGACATCAGCATAGGAACCTGGTGAGACACGATTATTTGCTATCACAGGCAAAATCGCCATCACTGATCTTTGTGATTGTTAACATCACTATCACCGGCAACTTTTCCCACTGTAATCATATATCCTCTACATAGCTGAGGGCATCTAGAATGCAATTACCACAATCATTTTCAGCAAAGAGTAACAAATGTAATGGATACCTACTATGTACTGGAAATATGAAGAATTAAAGGTATCTTTGCATATACGGAATTTTGATATAGCTGGGTAGACAAGATAATCGACAATCCAAGGCTCTGATTTTACATGCCAACAGAATGCTGTTTGGTATTTTGAAAGGTCAGAGACAGACCTGTAAGAGGGCACACACGAGAGGACCAGGGAAATCACTGGGCAGGTGGGCAGTTCTAGTCCTGTGTCTGTCATTACTGCATGTGTAATTGTGATGTCTTCTAACCACTCCCAAAAAAGTGCTAAACAGACTTTTTAAACACTTTTCCAGGCCTAAACATCCTTTGAACATTTGAATTGCACTAACATGTGGTTGGCTGCATTTTTTCCCCCCAAATAGTCACATAGATTGGTTGATTTCACCTTGAGGAAATCAAAGGTAAAGAGAAATTTGAGACAGGAGGGGAAAAAAAACCCACCTTGTGGAACTCAATTGATCGATCTCTCCTCTCTAGGGATCTACTCCTGGATTATTCCAAAGGCTCAGTTTACAGGGTATGGAGCACTTTAGTTTTAAATAATTCACATGGTGCTTTAAGTTCTCTCTTTTGAGAGTGTTCCATCATGACAGAGACTTGGTTCCAAGGAACAGTTCTTGAATAACACCCTTAGTATATCATTGCAAGATGAAATTTCCTCACTACCCCTGCTCGGAGCCGGTTCACATTTGTTACTTTTATTCATGTAGTCTTCTGGGAGTAGTCAACTCTAGATGTGAATCCTAGCTCTTCTCATCATTGTCCGGCTTACCTGGAACAAGCTTGTTAACTTTTCCGAACACCAAACGCTTCAACAGTAGAGATGATCTAGTCATAGCTCTATGGTGGGGTAGTTATGAGAATTCAACTGGTGGCATGCATCGGGTCAAAGAAATGGAAGTAAAATAAGGCAACATAAACGATCTATGGAATCCAAATCTCAAAGGCTTCCAGGACCGTGGAAGGAGTGTTCAAGTACCTACGCATCTACTAGAGTTGTCTCAGTGTCAGAGAACTATCCACGTCGGAAGGAGCAGCCCTATCAGAGTCAGCCCACGGCTGATCTGCACAGATGACGGCAAAGGTTTACCAGATGTACCAATTTGTCAAGAAAAAAATACGCATCTAATTTTTTTTCTGAAATCTTCCTTTTTTTTTTTTTTTTCTTTAAATCAGAGGCACATCATTTCCTTTAAAAACTCACTCTGGGCCAAGCAAAAACATGTCTTGTCTTTGGGCCAAGGCTTATATATTGCATTGCAGAGCCAGGACAGATGGGTGGGTAGTTGTTAAATGTCTGGTCTATTTGCATACAAGGGCTTCTTCCCAGCATCCTTCCTTCTTCTCACCTCACCTGAAGGGGTTCATTAAAGGAGGACAAATCACTTCAGCCTCCCAGTAGCTTTCTGTAAATAATTCACCGTGAATGATGCCGTGACTCTTAGAGGCCAAATATAGATGGCGACGGTTACCACTCAGCACTTTTTTTTTTATTTCTGCCTTGTTGCTGTAGATAATTTTTCCATACCTCAGACATAAAATGGTGTCCCGATGCATGCAAGATATAATGGGAAATGCCTTGGAGAAAGAATGAATGACTAGTGTGTGAGCCTTGACCTCATCAACCAATAGACTCCTTGTGATGGGAAGGCATCGAAAAGAGTAGCAAAAACACAACACGGAGAGCACACTTGTCTTTCAGCACCCATTTCACTAAGAAACCATCAATATGTGCCTACTGTGTGTTCTACCTCAGAGGTAAAACAAAGGCTGGGAATAACAGGTTTTGGGGGAGAATGGCGGTAAATCTTAAACAGGATCCCACCATTTGGGGTGATGTCTACAGTAAGCGATGGGAAAAGGCTTTTACTCAACCGCATAGACTTAAGATACAGCGCAGTGCCTGGCACAGAGTAGGTGCTCAATAAAAATACTGCAGTCAAATGAAAAGAGGTGAATGCACCAAAGAAAAGGTATCATTTAAACAAACTTTTGAAATCTGAATATGGGTTCCAAAGGCAGAGGATGTAGGGGAAGGAGAAAGAACAAAAGAACAGGATAAGAAAAGGCACAAAAGCAGGGCAGTGCGAATCAAGGTCAGGAAATGGTAAGCAAGTGGGTGTAGCCTTGCTTTTGTAAAGAAATAGAACAGTAAGGAAATAATCTGGAAGATGAAACTATTTATATCTGTAAGGACTGGGAGCCTTTGAAGATGACAGAGAAGAGGTAAAGTACGGTCTGATCTTTATTTTAGGAAATCAGTGAAGTCTGGCTGTTCTGCGCAAAAAGGAGATCTAATTAGGAGGCTCACAATTATGGGGCAGAGAGAAGCTGATGGTGTGTATTAGGGCTAAGGAATGGAAGTAAGAGGGTAGAAAGGAGAAATCAGAAACTAGCGTTTGATGGCTCATTTGATATGTGGAAAGTGAGAAGAAGATTGTGCCTCTATGAATCTGGCTGAGAACCCTCCTTAAAGAACTAACCTCAGGCTCAACCACCACAGATAAGGTCTGAAGAGCACCACGTGTCCCAAGAGCTTCTCATTCCAAGTTCTTATCAGCTCAGAAACGCAGAAGAACCCACGCATTGGCCAATAACCCGTTGGCGTAAGTCAGAAGACTGGTGTTTTCCGTCCTTAACTAACTATAAGGCTTCTCATAATCCTTTCCTCTCAAAAGCCCTGCATTTGATGACTTTTCACCAACTCCATTACAATCGCCTAGTGCCCGCTGTTACTGTCTCTGGCCTGGAGCATTCTGAAAGCCTCTTTATTGGTCTGAGCTTTACAATCTAGTCTCCCCTCCTGGTTGATGGACCCACCGTAATCCTTCAACAAGTAAATCGGCAATGTGTAAAGGCATCAGAGGGAAATTGTCAAGCAGGTAACAATTAGAAAAACCAGATAAGTTAAAAAAACTGACAATGACAATAACTACTTAAAGATAATGGAAAACACCCCAAAGCAGACAGAGCTACAGGGGAACTTATTCTTGAAAAACTGCAACCTGAAAAGCCAAGAACTGCAAGCCTCTGGCTTCCTGGCCTGAGGCGCTCCCTGGCCCCAAGGCAACAAACAGTGGTGGAAATCTGCAATCTTACAGGCTCCTGAGCAGTGGACAGCAGAGGTCAGGCCCAGAAGAGCAGGAGAAAATTGTAAGGGAGAATCTCCTAGCAAGGGAACTGTAAAGGAGTGGGAACCAAAATCTGCATTAAAAACTGCCCCGATGACATGCTGCTGGCTGGCTCAGCTACACAGGGTAGGCGAGACCCCAGAGGGCCCAGGGAAAGAAAGGAATCTGCCCATCAGTTCTAGAGAAGCACAGAGAAAGATTTCTGTTTGCTGCTTTTGAAAAACTGAGCGCATATCCTTAACTGCGCACTTTGGGTGGCAAAAGGTGAATGTTGATGGGCTTGGAAGTTTCAGAAGGTACCAAAGGTACGAAGAAGAGATGAACATCAAAGGGGTATCGGGAATTCTTAGAAACAAAACCAAAGAGAGAGAGAGAGAGAGAGAGAGAGAGAGATTCTCCAAATTGGAGTAGAATCTCTCCAAATGTTCAGGTGACCGCAAAATTGCGGAGGCACAGGGAAGAGCTGCAGAGGACCAAGTTGAAAACGAAGCAGCTGCAAATCATGGAAACAAAGCAGGAGTATCGGTGCCTGCATCCTATAGCTGAGACCAATTTTGCAGCATCGGGTCCAGGCAAGTTAACTGCATACTAGAACAACAACAACAACAACAACAATGACAACAGCAAATATTCAGAAAAAATAAAACATAACCCAAAGATACTGTGTCATAGTACCTATCATGCTTAATTTTCAACCACAATTAACTATACTTGCAAAGAAAAGGGAAACTATAGTCCTTTAAAAGGGGGAAATAAGGCAGACAGTAGAAACTAACTCCAAATAAACCCTGATGTTGGATTTATCAGACAAAGACTTCAAAGCAGCTATTATAAATATGTTCAAAAGACTTTAAAAAACTACATTGGTGGGGGCACCAGGGTGGCTCCGTCGGCTGAGCGTCCGACTCCGGCTCAGGTCACCATCTCTCGGTCCCTGAGTTCGAGTCCCACATCAGGCTCTGTGCTGACAGCTTGGAGCCTGGAGCCTGCTTCGGATTCTGTGTCTCCCTCTCTCTCTGACCCTCCCCCGTTCATGCTCTCTGTCTCAAAAATAAATAAACATTTAAAAAAATGTTGAAAAAACTACTTTTAGGGGCACCTGCGTGGCTCAGTCAGTTAAGCGTCTAACCCTTGATTTCGGCTCAGGTCACGATCTCGTGAGATTCGTGAGATTTGTGAGATCAAGCCCCACATCAGCGTGAGATCAAGCCCCGCCTCAGGCTCTGTGTTGACAGTACTTAGCCTGCTTGGGATTCTCCCTTCCTCTCTCCCTGACCCTCCCCTGCTCATGAATGCACACGCCTGTACCATCTCTCTCTCTCAAAATAAATAAAGAAACTTTTAAAAAGTACATTTAAAAGATTAAAAGAAATAAGGGAAAAATTAAATAAATAGGCAAATGCAACAGATAAGTATAAACTATACATAAAAAATGGGAAATTCTAAAGATGAGAAGCATAGCAATTAACATTTAAAAGTTCCTAACACAGGCTCAACAGCATAATTGAGATGACAGGGGAAAGAAAAGTAAATTTGAAGACAGATCATAAGAAATTGTACAACCGCATGAACAGTGAGGAAAACAAGACTGAAGAGAATGAACTGCACCTCGGAGACAACAAGTAGTCAAAGACACCATCATCAGTCCCAAAAGAAGAGAAGAGAGAGCCTAGGGAAGAAAAACACCTAATAAAATAATAGCTGCAAATTCCCCAAATTTGGTTAAAAGCATTAACTCACACAAGGCAGATGAAGCCCAAACAGGATAAAAACAAAGGCATCAACAACAACAAAAAACCCTACAGCTAACGTCACGTTTAGTGAAAGAATGAATGCTTTCTTTTCTAAATCACTGAAGATTTATACTTGCAACACTTCTATTCAACATTTTCCAGAGGTTCTTGCCAATGAAATCAGGCAAGAGAAAGAAAGAAAAGGCACACAGACTGGAAAAGAAGATGTGAAACTCCTCACAGATAGTGTGATCAGATATGTAGAAAATCCTAAGGAGGCTACAAAAAAACTACCAAAAGTCATTAGTGAAGATACATCAAGGGTGGAAGGTACACTGTATAAAATTCAATTATATTTCTCTATACTAGCAGTGAAATATTTAAACATAAAATAAAAATTAGAATTTTATTTACTATTCAAAATTGTGAATCCTTAAAAAATACATTACACCCCTTATACGCTGGGAACTGCAAAATATTACTGAATACAATCAAATATCTAAATAAATGAAGCAATAAACCATGTCTGTGTATCGGAAGACTTGGTGTTGGTAAGATGCCAGTTCTCTGCAAATTTACGTACAGAATTCCGATCAGCTTTCTAACCAGTATCAAGAAAGCGCCGTGCTGGTGTAAGGAATGTAGCACAACGTTCACAGGTAAGTGGTCAATTGATATTCAAGAAAAACATCGATGTAATTTAATGGGAATAGGAATGTCTTGGCAGCAAATAAAAATGGAAAAAAAAATGGATATTCACATTGGGGAAACAAAATAAACACCGACCCTTACTTGACACCTTGCACAAAATCTGACTTGAAATGACTCATCTCAGTTACCGCAGGTCCACATGTAACTCTGGCAGAGAGAGTTCTTAGACACATGAGGGCTGGGCAGCACTGCCTTGGCTCACCTTTCTGGCTTCAGCTCATTACAACCTACAACCAAGCAGCTTACAGGTGCTTGGTCACATGGGAGTTTTGAATTTAAGCCAGCTCCCCTAAAATGGACAAATAGCTTCGAGAGTTTCCTGCAAAGAAACCACCAGTTGAAAATAAGACCAATAATACAGGTAAAAAAAAAATGGCAGAGCTGGTATTTCTCCTTTCCCTGGGTTAAGCACTTCGGCAGTCATAGTATAAAGTCATGATGAAACGATCCTATCTGCCAATTGATTTAAAATAATCCAGGGGCGCCTGGGGGGCTCCGTCGGTTGAGTGTCTGACTTCAGCTCAGGTCATGATCTCATGGTCTCTGGGTGGTTCAGTCGATCAAGGATCTGACTTCATTTCAGCTCACATCATGACTTCATGATCATGAGATCAAGCCCACATCTGGCTCTGTGCTGAGGGTGGAGACTGCTTAAGATTCTCTCTCTCTCTCTCTCTCTCTCTCTCTCTCTCTCTCTCTCTCTTTCTCCCCTCCTCTTCCTTTCTCCCACTTGCTCTCTCTCTCTAAAATAAATAAACAAATAATCAAAAAGACTCTGATTTAAGTAAGAGGTTTATATCTATCCACAACTGCTAATAAATACATGGGTAATCAATAAACTAAAATTATGTTTTAAAAAATGTTAACAATTCTTACTTATTCCTTCCTATCTTTTAAAATGTCTATGTCTATGCTTACATAATAGTAAACATTAAATATTAGTAAATGTTTATAATATGTGATGACTATGGTGGTATGATTTTTTGGTTAATGATAAGGATGCATAATCATTAACGACCACCGGCTTAGGAAATAGGTATTGGGGAAATACGATAGAAAAGAGGAAGTTGGAATAGGGAAAAGTACATGAATTGGAAGACATATTCAAATTAAGAGAGAGAGAGAGAATGGTGATGAACTGGATATGTGAGCAGCATATCGAGGAGAGTAAGAACCCAGATTCTGTACTCTTGAATCCTAACCCCCTCGCCTATTAACTATGTGATCTTGGGCAAGCTATTTATTTTCTCCATTCATGACACAATGCAATAGTCAGCAGCTGGTCAAAGGATTAAGCGATATAATCCACGTAATGTTAACACAGAACGGGAAACATGGTAAACATTCAAGTATTGGCAATCACAATAAAATTACTATTATTATTACTATGTTTCATTGGGTAAGGAAGAGGAATTACCTGAGAATACTGTCCAACCTTCTGGCTTGGACCTTTGACGGATGACGGTACCATTATTTGAGACAGAGAACACAAGAAAAGAAGTAGATGGGTAGAGAAGGCAGAATACAAGCATCCTGAGATTCCATGACAAAGTCCAGTGGAAATATCCAGTTGGGGGTTGGGTGAAAGGATCTTGGAGTTTGGAGGAGAGACGGAAGTTTGGGAGTTGCTGGAGTGTTCGTGATAACGGAAGCCACAGGAATGGGTGTGATTACCCAGGGAGAGCAAAAGAAGAACTACCATCTGACTGATGATCTGGCAGACGAGAGGCCCATAGAGAAGACTCAGGTAAAACATCAGAAACACGGCGGGATGTTAATCAGACACGCAGGGCCTCCCCTCATACAACATACCCCTAAAAAATTAGAAGAAGGTGCTCTCTCCAATCCTACAAATGACAGCTTTTAGGCATGATTATGCAATGTTGGGTGGTCAAGGGTATCCAAGGTCACTGAAGGCAATCTCCTACCTGTGCTTACATTCTCTTTTGGTCACAGAATGCTATGCTAATTAGAGTCACTTTTGTGAGAGAAGAGGGACTTCCTCCTGCGTTCCATCAAGGTGCCCCCCTCCCATCTTCTAGCAACTCTGACCATTAAAAACATCTCACCTGGAAGACTGTTGTCCAGTAAGCCACTACCAGTTCCCTCTCTGGAACTAGATCTTGAGGAGCTCTCTGATCCCCAGTACAGGCTCTGTATATATAAGTTCCCAAGCTTACTGCATACAATAGCTATTGGTCCAGTGCCGGGGCTACCTTCTCTGGTTCTCTCAGACAGACAGGCCTCCAAGTTACTACTGAAAATCCAGCACCCACGGACAAGTGCGTGAGGATGTTGAGAAATCGGAAGATGTCTTTCACCTGGCCTTGTCTCCCAGAAGTAGGTGGGTGGAACTCAGCAACAGAATAAGATCCAAAAAAAGGAAGAGAATTATACAGTAGACTGAAATAGAACAGCATCATACATACAGCTATGTATCTTCTCTCTATCATCCTCCTTCCACAAGAGACAAAATGATCTCTACCCTTAGGTGTGGGGAGTTAGTTGTTTTTAGTGATACCATATCAATCTGCTGATTTTCAGAAAACAACCTTAGAAAAAAATACTTTGTTCCCAGAATCTGGAAGTGACACTTGAGGAGAGTCGATTTCCTTTCTTTTTTAAATTTCTTTAAATGTTTATTTTTGACAGAGACAGAGAGAGAGAGAGAGAGAGAGACAGAGACAGAAAGAGCATGGGGGGGGGGCAGAGAAAGAGGGAGGCACAGAATCCGAAACAGGCTCCAGGCTCTGAGCTGTCGGCACAGAGCCCGACGTGGGGCTCGAACTCACGGACAGCGAGATCATGACCTGAGCCGAAGTCGGACGCTCAACCGACGGAGCCACCCAGGCGCCCCGATGAGAGTCGATTTTCTGAGATAAAGAGCGAGTGAGATAAAGCCAAGGGACCCGTGGAACCACACCATGTAAGAATTGCATTTGTCTCCGTTTTCCTTCTTTCAAATAGCACCTCTGGAATCCTTATGCAGGTACAAAGTAAAGTACTCCCTGTTTGCAAAACTGCCATTCTCTCTCAAAAAGTACTGCGATCAGCACCAAGGATGCGTCTAAACTGAGTACCAGTCAAAAGAAGCGCTCATCAAACGAAAAGGGAGCTGTGGGCAGTTACAATGAGCACTGAAAGATGTGCCAGAAGGCTTGGATACAAGTCAACGTTTTACCCCTTCCAGACATGTCATCCCAGACCAACCATTTAGCCGCCCAAACCTTTGGCTACCTCATCTTCAAAACGGGGGACAGCGGTACCTATCTCAGACGGGAACGTGTCTTGTGAACTTTAAAGCATTACATACCGAAGGTGTATTTGAACAGGAAGAAAAGGAACAGGAAGAATAGTGGAAAGAAAAAAGGAGGAGGGGAAGTGAGAACTGTAGAGCATTAGAAAAGGAAAGTTCCCTAGGTCAGAAGATGATTCAGTATCGAGGACAGGGCAGGGCACAAGCTCCGTGGTTCCCACGGCTGCTCTCCCTCCCCAGCACTCTGCACAGCCCGTGGTCACAAGCACAGACTGTGGACCCAGACTGCCTGGGTCTGAATCACAGTCATGCTACCTCCCAGCTGTGTGACCTCGGGCAGAATACTTCTGTGAACCTCTATTTCCTCATCTGTAAAGTGGGGCTAGAGGTAGAAGCCGTCGCCCAGGATTGTTATGAGGATCAAATGATTTAACTTGACCATTTAACATTACTAGGTAATGTAGTTATTAATATATGCAGGATCACGTCAAACTGGTTTCTTCATACCATTCTGTAAGGGCTTTCATTTTTCAATGTTGTTCTTGGATCCGGAACGAATTTCAACTGGATTCTGTTATGGAATTTCCCCCAACATCCTATTCATTTCTGCTCAACACCAAGGGTGAGGGGATTCTGCTTCCTGAACATTCTCCCTTCGGAAGCCCTTCATCTCTAACAGCCACTTCCCTCTCCTTCTTAATAATAATGATGATGATGGCGTAAATGCAGCTTGAGCTGAAGCTGTTACAGAATTAAAACTCTGCGTTGTCTATAGTAAGTGCAATACTATCTAAATTTCCCTTTTGCTGACAAGCATCCCAGGCTTGGGTGCCCCAGCGCCTTTTTGTAAATCAAAAGAATATTGAACTCATTATGTTGAAGCACAAGTTACCCTTCATCGGTCAATTTGTCTGGGTCAACTGTTCTCGCACATTTATTCTGGACATCTAAAAGATAGGACATCCAACGGTTCGTCTCTGATATTACAGCTGTCATTCATTTTGTTATCCTAAAATGATATTCTGAAATCAGGCCATTCAAATGCAACTATTAGGTACCAACGCACTATCTTCCATCAGTGCTGTGGAAGGAATCCAAAGCCAGTCCTCGGGGGCCAGTAGACAGGAACAATAGGGTCCATATCTACACGAAGGTGCAGGGGTTACCAAGCACATTTACTTCCAATTTCTCTCTTTCTCTCTCTCTCTTTTTAATGTTTATTTATTTTTGCATGTGAGAGAGAGAGACAGAGTGTGAGCAGGCGAGAGGCAGAGAGAGAGGGAGACAGAATCCAAAGAAGGCTCCAGGCTCTGAGCTGTCAGCACAGAGCCCGATGCAAGGCTCAAACTCACAAACTGCAAGATCGTGACCTGAGCCGAAGTTGGACACTTAACCACCTGAGCCACCCGGGTCCCCCACTTCCACTTTCTCTAATGAGCATCACATTCTATAGCTCTGTGGGGGGAGGTACAGATTTTAAGTTCCTCTTTAAGGAAAAGAAAATTGAGGCTCAGAGAGAATAGATTGTTATTCAAAGATCTAATGGAGAAAGAAAAAAGACGCAAATGTAAATCTTCTGTGGTAGATGGAATTATCTACCCCATTCTCTTCCTTCATTTCTTCCTTTTTGTGTTCAATAACCAGCCTCCAAAGAGCGCTCTCATGTTAAATAAACACCTGAGCACGTGATTTTCACACTGTGTCTTCACCCCCAAGTTCTCCCTTCATCCCATGTGACTAGAATCCGATACCCTCAGCCTCTCGGCCCCTTGACCTATTCCACTCCAATGATCTCCATTTCCTCCCTCTTCCAGCCCCTACTTCCTGCCATGGTTACTCCTAGAATGTGTCATCTCCCAAAGTCCCTTAACTCTGACATATCATATCAAAAGATTCCATTCTCGGGCTTGTCCATCACAACACCCGCTCCCTACCTCTTTAAGACCTCTGGGCCCGTGACGATCTCCTTTCCCTCTACCCACGATCTAATGTCTTCACTTCTTTCTAGATCGACTTAATTCCAATGATCCATCTGTTTACTTTTCGCCAATACTTTCAACCCCTACACAATTACTCTTCCATCTTGTCTACTTGGCAAACCCCCACCCCATTTGAATCTCCGTCCACCATGCATGCTCTTACCTCAAAAGTTCAGTTTTTTTGGAGAACAATAGCCCAGCTGCACAGACTAGAGCCCTTATCAGTTGATGGTTATCAACATTATCAGAGCCCTCAATGCTTCCTGGTGATCTTTGTATATTTCCTTAATCAGATCCTTCTACCTTTCTACAGACCAATGACTTCAAAACACTCCAAACTCTTTTTGGCACTCCCCAAGTCCCCCTTCCTCAGCAATTGGTTTCACATTGGATTTCTACTTCACAAAGAGAACAGAGGCCATGGGAAGTCCTTTCAAATCCTGAATAAAATCAATAGATTTGCACCCACACGCTCTCTTTCCTTTCTTTCTTCCTATTTCAGCTGAAAGCTGTCCCTCCTTTTACCTCCATGGATGCTTTACCTCCCTCCCTGCCTCTTCAGGAAACGCTTCATCACAAATAACTCCACTCAGAACCTCCCTTTCTTAATGGTCTCCTCCCTTAGAAACCAAAGAACAACAAAAACCTCTCTGCTCTCTTAGTTATGATTCTTAAAGAAAAAAAAAAAGTCTACTTCCTTGTTTCTCACTTACTTCTCAACCACTGCAGTCTGGCTCCTGTCCCCAACATTATATTTAAACATCTCTTGCCAAGGTCAAGATTTTAAGCACAAAAGGCTATTTTCAGTTCTCACTTGATGTTCTCTATCAGAAACCATGGCCCCTGATTACCCACACCTTCCTTCTTAAAACATTCATTTATTGTAGCTTCCGTGGTACCAGATGTCCCTGACTTCCCTCCTCCACCATCGGCCAGTCCTCAGCCACTCAGTGTTTTTCTCTGCACATGCTAAGCAGGCTCCTCTGAGTGAACACATCCTTAAGGGACATCTAACAATCGCTATTGGTAACCTGATGATTCCGAATACCATATATTTTTTATCGAAGGGCCAGAGCCATTTATACAACTGCTTGCTAAGTCTCCATTTGGATGTCATGGCTAGTTTCAATTTACCAGTTGCAAAGCTGACTCGTCATCTTCAATCACACACAACCCCAGAGTCTCTTTGCCTTACAGGGTTGCTTATCTTGATGGAAAGCACCACCACCCACACAACTGACCCTATGAAAAATGCTCCCCGTCTCTTTTTCCTGTTTGACCCAGATCCAGTGATTCACCACTTCAGGTGTGATCTTGCCAAGTCCTTTGCAACCTTCAAATTCCAATACTGATACTTCCATCACCTTAACGTACCTCAAGTTATGATTTCATTTGTGTGACATTTCTTGAAATAAGGGACTCATAGAGGTGGAGAACAAATCAGTGAGTGTCAGGGGTTAACGATGGCAGGGGAGGAGGGAGAGGGGTGATTATAAAGGGATAGTGCACGAGATCTTCGTGGTGATGGCGTTTTGATGGTGGCGATGGTTACATGAATCTACACGTGTGATAAAATGATGCAGAATGATACCCATCCATTGTACCAATATCAATCTCTTGGTTTTGATATATTATATTATATTATATTATATTATATTATACTATATTATATTATACTATATTATATTATAGTTATGTAACCATTGGGAGAAACTGGGGAAAAAGTACATGAGACCCCCTTTTACTGTCTTTGCAACTTCTTGCCCGTTTCAAAATAAAAATTAAAAAATACATATATCTCAAATCCCCATTGATGCTACTTTAGTCCAAGACACCTTCCTCTCTTACCTGGGTCACTGCCATAGCCTTCCTGTTCCCCGTTATACATTTTGCACCCTTTCCCAATTTTCCCCCATCAGTCTATTCTCCCCATTTTAGCAGCAGTCACCTTCCAATGGTGACAATGTTACATGCTCTCCATCTGGGCAAAATCCTCTAACGAGCTCCCCATTGTCCTTAGGACATGATTCCTGAATTGCGTGCTGAGATGCTACAGAGAAAACTCATGGGGACACAGAGGATGTTATAAATGTTCGAGAGAAGGGAGGGGTATTTGCCATTTATTGGGCATCCGCAAAATTACTAACCTGAAATAGTATACAGTTTCAACATTAAAACATATGTTGTATAAACACATACAAACCTTTCTTTCATATGGTCTATCTTCATTAAGGTGGATTTTTAGCAGTTGATACAACTACAAAGTACCGCAGAAAAATTAATGAGGAATAGGAAATGAGGGGGGCAGTATCCGATTGCAAAGCATATGTAGAAGAAGCTGTGGTTATTACTTTCTTTTTAATGTTTGTTTATTTTTGAGACAGAGAGAGACAGAGCATGAGCGGGGGAGGGGCAGAGAGAGAGGGAGACACAGAATATGAAGCAGGCTCCAGGCTGTGAGCTGTCAGCACAGAGCCTGATGCAGGGCTCGAACTCACGGACCGCGAGATCATGACCTGAGCCGAAGTCAGACGCTCAACCAACGGAGCCACCCAGGCGCCCCGAAGCTGTGGTTATTTAAGAATAAAATTAGGAGTGCCTGGGTGGCTCTGTTGGTTGAGCGTCCGACTTCAGCTCAGGTCATGATCTCGCGGTCTGTGAGTTTGAGCCCCGCATCGGGCTCTGTGCTGACAGCTCACAGCCTGGAACCTGCTTCCAGTTCTGTGTCTCCCTTTCTCTCTGCCCCTCTCCCACTCATGCTCTGTCTCTTTCTCTCAAAAATAAACGCTAAAAAAAATTTAAAAAGAAAGAATAAAATTAAAATACAGCTTTTTCTTTAGATTTGCACACATCATTTTTCAAATGGCCACTAAACTTCTGGGGACATAAATATTTCATTAAGTTGTTTGAACGTAACTACTCAATAAACAGAATTAGTATTTCCCTGGTTCCTATAGGAACCATAACAAAATCACTCAGAACATCCTGAAATGAGAAAGTGTGGAAGGCACCATGTTAGGATAAAGTTCAATGTCTTTTATGTAACATACATAAGGCTCCATGACCTAGTCCCAGCTCACTCCTCTAGCGTGCATGCTAACATTTTCTCTGCCTGTCACTCACAGTGACTTACTGCAGACCCCAGGATAAGTCTGTCCCTTTCTGGACATGACCTCAACACACACACACACACACACACACACACACACTACCTTCTTATGTCTAACTCTACTGTCCAGATCTCAAGTTAAAAGAAGAATAAAAATCCTCTTTTTGAAATCTTTCCTTAATCTTGCAAGACCACCAGAAGTGCCCCTTCTTCACAACACCACTCAATATTCTTCTTCTTCCCCAGCACCCCTAGAGGAGGGAGCAATGTGACTCCTTACTGTCTATTTCTCACCAGCTCCCCTACGGTGCTCCTCGGGGTGTGGATTAGTTACTGCTTCGTTGGCATCAGACGTTCCTACAGTTCTTGCACAACACAGAGACTCAGCCAATATAGGTTGAATTAATGCACAGGTGAGCAATTCCTTCCCAAATAGTACAATCCCAAACCATTCGGTGGTGCAGAGACCCATATCGTTTGTATTCCATTCCTTCCTGCCCACACAAGCCACACCTCCCCTCATAAATGGGACGTAAGACTGGATGTCACGCTAGAGTCACAGACAGGATGTCACAAGTGCTCAGGGATGGAGGCTGCACCTTGCTGACCTTCTCTGGATAACACGCAGGCAATTTGAAAAGAAGTAGAGTTACCCCCACCACACAACCACACCCCGTTCTGAAATGCGGCTGGTGGCCGGAAGGTGCCTGGGCGAAAAGCCATCCCTCGGGGATCAACGTCTCCTGAGCATGACACATCAAAGATAACCTGGTGGACACCGTGCAGCGGGCACTGGAAGATGAGGTATCGCAGACTGCTCCCCGTCACCTGGACTGATTAATAAATTAGACGTTTGCAAATCATGGGATGTGTGCTGTTTACATGAATCAACGCCTGCTGCTAGCTTAAGGGTACCTTGTCAGTATGTAGGCCTCTGGATCCCTGCCGCACGTGCTTCAGGGCATCAGACATCTTCCTCTTTCTGTTCCTTTTTATCTGCTTCCTAACAAGTGTCCTCTTGGTCTAAGAATGGAGCCAGGGTTGTCATCCTAGGACACCTCTTCCACGCAGCGCCCAGACCCCTCCTGCTGTCGGAGGTCTCCTGCAAAGCTTCTCGGAGTCCCTGTTGCTGAATTTCCAGGGAATGGTGCTTCGGATATTTATTTTAACTACCCCTCCTCAAGCACTTGTTCTGTGCTAAATGTGATCCTTTGTTATCTTCTCAAACCTTTGCAACAATTATGGAATGTCTCCCCATGCTACAGATAGACAAGTTGAGGTCAGAAAGTTTCGGCAACATACCCCGGATCTCATAGGTGGGAAACGACAGAGCCAGGATTCAAACCAAAATCGGCTTGAATCTAAAGATTTCCTTCCCGTCGCTCAAGTATAGCGACTGGTTTAAGTTCACATAGGCTTAGAGACTGACTTGGGGCTGGAAGTTTCCACCGAGGTTTGCAGAGACAAGCCAGGGACAGATAAAGGCTGGGCTGCAAAGCCTTCCTCCAAGCCAGTCTGGGAATCCACTGCTAATGAGACTCAGTAATTCTTATGCCCAGAAGGAAGGCCTTGAGAGATAAAGAAACTGCCTGGAGGCAGAAGCCTGGGCATTCTGATTCCTTTCATAAGGGATACAAAAGTATCCAGCAGCTGTTGAATTGTACGTAAAAAAATGCATCCTGCCAAAGGGTGCCAAGAATGGAATTGGGGCAGGTAAGTCTGGTTGTAGCCCGGGAAGAGGACTGCCTGACGGGTAGGTCCGGAGGAACTCTCCTGGTGGCACTGAGTCGTACTTGGGAGTTAATGAACTCCATCTTTACTGCCCCTGTCTTGGCTCGGGCGCTCCCTTCCTCTCCCTTGAATTATTGCCACAGCTTCTGAACCCTTCTCTCTTACTCCCTTCCACTCAGTCGGCACGCTGCAGCCAGCACGGTATTTCTAAATGCATTATCAGACCACGTCCACCCCATGTTCCAAACACTTCATCATTCTGTTGGCCACATCAGGAAAGGCACAGGTTCTAACCTGAGCCCATGGCAAACTCTGAGGATCAAACCCGGCACAGCTGTCCTCTGAGCCCCAACTGACCACAGTATAGACTCAAAGTCAGCGTCTTTCAGACTGTAAGGCCCACTCCACCGGTGGAGGTTGAAATCACTTTAGTTGGTAGGTAGCAACGTTTAAAAAAAAAATAGGGCCGCCTGGGTGGCTCAGTGAGTTGAGCGTCCGACTTCGGCTCAGGTCATGATCTCACGGCTCATGAGTTCAAGCCCCGCATCAGGCTCTGTGCTGACAGCTCGGAGCCCGGAGCCTGCTTCAGATTCTGTGTCTCCCCTCTCTCTGCCCCTCCCCTGCTCATGCTCTGTCTCTCTCTGTCCCTCAAAAATAAATAGACATTAAAAAGAATTGAAAAAAATAAATGAATCAGAAAGGAATAGGCAGAATGGAAAACAACAGTAAATATCAAAATATATCACTTGTACTAAGGTTAAGTATTTTTTTCATGAATTTTCATTTCAATCATACATCTTTAGCTCTGTCTGTACTGCGTCTATATCTGTTTATTGAGTGTCAATATGAAAAGAAAATGAAGATGAGTCAGGGTTAAGAAATGTAAAACCAACAGAAAGAAAAAGCATTGCTCTAAATAGGTGTCTAGTAATATTCTGACAACTAGCTAGAGTTTGGTTGAAATCAAACCCTAAGTTTGATTATTATGCCCTAAGTCGCTGCGACACACACACACACACACACACACACACACACCTATAGATCTAGGCTTTCTCCTACCTCTTATCTTTGCAGACTCTCCTCCATCTTCCTGGGCTGCTTTTCTTTCCACAGCCTTCTCACAAATTCCTAATCGTCCTTGAACACTGAGTTCAATGCCCGTTCTTCTAGGATGCCTTCTTAGACTTGTCTTTTCAGCCCACACTTCCCCACCGTCACAACCCCAATGCTAGGGGAAGTCCCCCCCGCTCCGCCCCCCCCCCCCTTCAAACACAGCACCAAGGGCATTGCTCAGCCAGGGAACTTAGCACATGCACTGTGCTCATTTGTCTTTCAGTCAATTTTCCCCAAGATATAATGAATTCCTTGAGGGCAGGGATCAAAGTTTCCCATTCTCAACCCAAAGGGAACAGTGCAGTGCCCCCCGCTGGTAGGAGTTTGGAGATCAGTAAACATTTTTCAAAGGAATGACAAAGCTGCTGGGTGCTCCAGGTCATGGATCCGGTTCCTGCTTCCTTGGCCAAGGTTTGGAGCGTGGAGTCTGAAGCTGCAAGGCCTTGTCTCTCTTCCCTTCCAAATTCCTCAGGTCATAACAGTGGCCATGTTTGGTGTCGGCAGCTCCGTGTGAGGGAGGTGCACAAGCCTGTCCATTTTCGGTCATTGCTTCTCACTGAAGCTGGGTCATTGCTTGGCCAAGATCGAAGCAAACTCAAGTTTGCAGCTCACGAAGTCAGCTCAGTAATGACAAGGCAGCAAAAAGGTAAAGGATAGCAAAGGTACCAATTTGGTAGCAATAAAGCTATCATTCTTGGAAGTGGAAGATCAATTTTAAATAATCAACACAAAAGATTATCTTTGAATCGACTCCAAGTGGCCCGGGGGATGTTTGCTGTGTATCCTTCCCCAACCCTCTCTATTCAGGAAGAAGTTGATCAGAAATTTGGATTAAATGAGGGACAATGTAGGGGGAGGGTATAGGGTAATGGTTCTCACCAGTGACACCACTCTTTAAGTGGCTACAGCTGATAACTATCAACAGGGGACACTGTCCCACTCTCATCTTCTTTCATACCTACTGGGCATGCTCTTAAAGGGATAAAAAGTATCTGTTAACCCACTTGGTCCAAACTGGTTTTTAATAACTCAGGCCATGTATATCTGAACCTAGCAACAGAGCGTAAGCATCTTACTTCCTAAGGAATTCTGTAGTCAGAGGAGAAACCCACCAGATCTCCCAGGCCTTTTGGAAGAATGGAGATTGTTTTTTGTTTGTTTGTTTGTTTGTTTGTTTGTTTCTGGAGGAGAGAACTGGTTTCCCTTAAATACTGCCTCTCTGCAGCAGGAAGCAAAAATTGATTCACCTTCCTAAATGCATTAACTTGCACTCTGGTCTGAGGCCATGTCTTGAAACATGCAAAATCACTTCCCCTTTGGTCCTACAGCCAGACTCTTTGGGAACGTGGCCATTACACTGATGTCTATATTGCAACCAGTCCAACTCAAACTCATGAAGACCAAATTCTAAGACTATTTATTCCAACATCCTTCTCACCAGCCTTTTTCCTTTTGTTCCAAAAATACTTGCTCCAGAGCAGAATTTCTCCACCTCGACATTACTGACATTACGTGTCAGATCATTCTTTGCTGCAGAGGGCTATTTGTACATTATCAGATGTTTAGCAGTGTCCCTGATCCCTGACCTTTAAATGCTGGTAGCACCCATTTGCATAACCAACTGTGGCAACCAAAAATGCCCCCAGACATTTCCAAATGTCCCTTTAGAGAGCAAAATCACCCCCGACTGGCAATCACCGTCCCACTTCCTTGGCCAAGTGCTAGCTCTCCAAGTTAAAGAGGTGTCCCTTTAAGAGCTATGACACAGGCGGGTGTCTTAGCCTGGGTGGCTAAGCATCAGACTTAGACTCAGGTCACGATCTCGCGGTTTGGTTTGCGAGTTTGAGCCCCACGCTGGGCTCTCTGCTGTCAGCACAGAGCCCACTTCAGATCCTCAGTCTCTCTCTCTCTCTCTCTTGCCCCACCCCACCTCATGCTCTCTTTCTGTCTCAAAAAAAGAAATAAACATTTAAAAAAAAAAAAAAAGAGCTTTGACCCGGGCTGGTGTCCAAAAGGGGAAGACTCAAAGCCAGGTAGAACCAGCAACTCCTTAAACTCGCTGTTAGAATTCCAATACCTCTGAGAATAAGAGCTTGCAAGGTCAAAGAGATTTGATCAAATCTGGGAAGCAATGGTTAACAACGGTTAAACACACAGGCTCTGGAATCTGCTTACCTGTGACATATCCTACTCTCCCAGAAATTAGCTCTCTTTCCTTGGAGAAGTTATGTAAACAGAGATGATGACAATACCTAGTGCACAGAATGACTGGAAGGATCAATCAGTCGGACTAATTTATAGTCAGTGTGTTCATACTGGACCGTTGGTAAGCTTTCAATGCTAGCAATGAACTTGCCATCATTGTTATCATTTATTTGACTGCGGGATCTTTTTTGTTGCCGTTCCAAAAAACACCTTTTAACATCGCATTGAGCTGGAGTTCTATATAATCTACTTTAAGAAATGCTGATTTAGACTCAATTTCCCTATGCTAATAGAAATCTAACACTGGCACCATGGGATACTAAGATCCTGTCTGGAATCCAGAGGCTGCTGGTTTCCTTTCAAGTTCAGCCACAAGCATCCTGAGTGGTGCAGTGGCAGACCTCTCCCTCGCCACCGCTTGTCTGTAAGCTCCTAGAAGGCAGGGACCACTCTACCTTGTACTTTATTGGTTCCCCAGTGCACAGCATCTGGCATACCTAGGTACCCAACAGATACTCTTGAATGATTTCTGGATAAGGACCGCATCTCATTCATCTGAGGGAGACCGTCCACCTAGCCCCAGCCCCATTCATTCAGCCAAGTAGCTTTACCGCAAAACCTACTATAGATATTTTTGTGAAATACGTCAGGGAACCATTAGGATATCAGATTAGAACTGAGATTCATGCAAGTCTGAAATAACTATGCAAGACAGTTAGGCAATCAGACTTGGTTTCCCAGGATTCGATTTACATTCAACTTTTAGGTACTTATTTTGGGCTCAAAGGAAGGTGCACCATAAGCCACAAATCACTTGCTCAGCAACCTGCAGGGAAAACCACTCAATCTGAAAGCACCTCTTGCGGCATAGTGCCTGCCATTGTCAGTATCTCCCCTCCACCCTGACTCTCCAGAACCAAGTGTACAAAGGGTTCTATAATTTTTCTATTAAGTACGCCCCCGAAATAATTGCTACATTTTCCCATTACTGATGATTGCAAAGTCAGGAAAAAAAATAAACAGAAAATAAAATCCAAAAAGGCAGGAAACATCTTTGGACCAAACGGAGTTTTTTCAGAGCAGACTGACTTCTAAATCGTCTTGAGAACAAAATAAATAATTTTTAGCAATGCAGTCGGCCCTCTGAGGTAAAGGGGTCAAGTCGAATTTATACAGGTCCTGCAAAATTTCAAGCTCTACATGTTTTTTTTTAATGTTTACTTATTTTTGAGACAGAGAGAAACAGAGCATGAACAGGGGAGGGGCAGAGAGAGAGGGAGACACAGAATCTGAAACAGGCTCCAGGCTCTGAGCTGTCAGCACAGAGCCCGACCCGGGGCTCGAACTTATGGAGTGTGAGATCATGACGTGAGCCGAAGTTGGATGCTTAACCGACCGAGCCACCCAGGCGCCCCAAGCTCTACACGTTTGATATCAAAGTTACTTCTTACCACAAGCACACAAGGCATTTAATATTAGCCCCATATTACAAATGAGAAAACTGAGCCTCAAAGAGGTTGCAATTTGCCCACTGGCAAAAGGAGTTTCTCAGTATTTGATGGTGAACCAGGTAACTAAAAACCAGAGAGAGTCATGACAGCATAAGGTAAGGGCTCTTGTGGGGTCTCAGAGGCTCGCTTCTGACTCCCAGCTGTGCCACTTTCCAGATGTGTGACCCTGGACAATTTGCTTACCCTCTTGGTGCCTTAGTATTCTCATTCATAATATGGACAATAATAGTATTTCCCTCCCAGAAGGGCTGTGAGTATTTAATGACTAATATATGTATGGGCTTAGCAGAAAGTGAAAATCAATGATTTCTTTTTAGAATGATGACTTAGAGCCTTAATAAAAAAAAAAAATTGTAGATAGAAGAACATTTAAATTTCATAAAGCACTCCTACACAAACTTTACCTCATTTGACCTACTAGGTCGGCCAGACATCATTATCCCTTTCTACAGAGGAGAAAATTGAGGATCTGAGCCGTTCCTTACCCATTCCTATCCATGGAACGATAACTGTTTGTTTATTGACTTGTATGTTTCTTCTACCTTCCACCCTCAACTCCAAGTCTGGTGGAGGAGGGGCCGGGCACTACAGGTTGTGCACATGCGTGTGTGTTTGTGAGGGTGTGCGCCTCACTGTTTTCTCTTGGTCATTTCGGGATCACTAAATCGTAGCACAGCTCATGGCATTATGACCAGAGCTAAATTTTACAGCAACCGATGTATGAATGAGTGAATACGCATGAATGCCTCGGCCCAGGACGAGAAAGCTAGAAAGTGGCTCAAAAATAAACAAAGTCTCCAGACTCCAAGTCCACTCTTCTCCACTACCCCAGGCTAAATCCTCAGGGGACATTATTTCATGGAATCATGGAATTTCAGAAAAGGCAAGGACCTTGAAGATCACCTTCGCTAACAGTCTCGTTTTACAGATGAAGAAACAAGCTCCAAAAGGTCCATTATTTGGCCAAAAGCACGCACGAAGGAGGCAGGAGAGGTGGGCCAGCATCCAGGTTCCCTGACTTCAAGTTCAACGATGCTGGCAGGTTCAGGCAGGAAATGGCCCAGCCTTCCCTCCATGTGTCAGCTGAGACTTACGCATGACAGAGCGTGTGCCTCGTGCACCCAAACCACTGCCTGTACACATATTATTGCTTGGCTTGTGAAACAACGTGAGAGAAGACTTCTGCTGGGATTTAATGGGAAAGGTTCCCATCCTTGCCATTGGCACGGACTCCCCACCGTGATTCTATGAGCTGAAACCAGCCTCTGTGTGCATATGCATGAGGAAAGAAAGGAAAGAAATGGCCTTACCCCACTTAAGTGCAGAGAGCAGACCTCCTCTCAGACTTTTTTTCTTTCTGAAGCTCCCAGATCATCCTGGGGCCCGCCATGGGTTCAGGGTGGGGTGAACTGGCCAAAGCTTGAAGACTAGACATCTCAATAAAGCTGGCTCTCTAGCATAAGAGAATATGGCGCATTCCTGGAGAAAGCCTTTCTTTCATGATGCAAATGTCCATTGTCTAATACGCTATGTTCACATTAGCACATAAGAAGGCACATTGGAAATCACCGGTTTCCTGTTTCCACAAAGCAGCACTCAATGAGGACAAAATGTCAATTGACTATTATCCTGATGAGCATGTCCTAGCTGGCTTTGGCTCTGGTCTGAACCTGGCCTGGATGGGCACCATGTCTCTGGGTACTTATTTGCATGTGGGTACACGTGCAGATTATGATAGGAGCCCCACCTAATCTTTGCATGTAAGAAACTGGTTCCAGATCAATGTTTACAGTATTAATGATCTCCCAGTTACACCTACTCTGCTCTTTTTTCCTTTGTGGCACTTATTGTGTGTGAGTGTGTGTGTTTAATCAAAGTCAGTCTCTCCTATGAGAGCAGGGACCATGTTCATTGTACTCATCGTTATATCATCTGCACCAAACACAGTGCTGGGCCTGTTGCTGGTACTTAATAATTATTTGAAGATTAAATGGAGGAAGGAAGGAATAACTAGATGACCAGGGGCCTGACTTCTGGGTTGAACTCCATCATTTAATTAACCATGTGACCTTGGTTAAATCTTATCCTTAATTTTAGAACTAGAAAGCATGGTAGAAATCAGCTTGTTGGATGACCGCACACTTTGCTTTAGCAGTGGGATCCAACGGAAAGGATACGTAAAATCAGACCGTGAAAACAGCAGAGTCAGACCTTCTCTTGTGTAAGCACTGTGCACAGCTGGGGGGGGGATCCTGCCTGAGCACCCCCCCCCCCACACACACACACACACTTTGCCTATCTTCCCACACTAAAGTGGCTTTTTTGACTTCTTTAATCGATCCTCAAGATTTCCAAGAGCACAGGTTGAAAACCACTGATGTATTTCAAGGCTACCATTTGACAGATGAAGAAAGCAGGATCCAGGAGAGGAGGGAGCTTGACTAATGTCACAAGACCAATGCCCAGAAAGCTAGAGTTAGTATCCAGATGTCCTGACCCCCAACCTCACTAGCAACCTTTCACTTCTTAGCATCTCAGAAACCAACCCCAAAGGTTCACAAAGCGGTTGGGAGGAAAAATGTTTGCAAGAGTCCCTTCAGAACTCTGACACACTCGACGTTGGGGCACCAGACTTGGGGGAGGGGCAGCCATGCAGCACAGTGGCTGGAAGGAGGGCTTTGGGGTCAGGCAGGTCTGTGTTTGGACCCCAGCTCCTGTTCCTTACCACAAGGAATGTGTCCATGGGTCCCACCGAGTGGGTCAATGCACTCCGCCTCCCCAAGTCCTGGCCTTCCTGCCTACAAAATGCCAAGGCACTGCTCACCTGACAGAGGATGCTGTGAGAACTGAATGGCCTCTTTTCATGGCACACCCTAAGTGCTCAATTAAAGGCTGCCACTGTCGAACGTTTGTGTCTATGGTTCTACTCAGGGTATCCGCGGAAGTCTAGGTTATTTCAACAGCAATCACAAACATATGTCAATCATCTAACATGCAGGATAGCTCCCATCTAAAACTCAAGCATAGCCCTCCTACTGTATCATTACTACTCATCTTCAAGCCAACACAGCCCCTGTGTCTAGCACCGGGCCAGGCATACAGCAGTCGCTAAGAAACATTTGTAAATAATGAACGGATGCCTTGAGTTCTGCCGTATTCATTGGCGTGGTTATGGATTTATAATCAGACTTTGTTTCCACCCCAGACTCCGTCATTTCTCGGCTACCTCACTCTATTCAAGTCAGTCACCTTCTGATCTTTAAAACGGAAATTTGAACCCCAGTCATCCAACTTGAAGGTGGCTTCAGGAGGCTCAAGTGGGAGCAAAAGCCACATGTGAAACCAAGGAGTTATCGTCTGACAAAACACAAAGAGTGTGTTTCCTAGATCTCCGCTACTTGCTCCGTTCCCCTCAATCCTTTATCTCCAGCCTCCATCTTTCCGAGCACCAGGAATTTCAGATGCCGGTGCATTCTGCTGAGTAATCAGGGAAGCACCCATGTTTGGTTTATGCGTGTTCGCAGATAGCAATGGCTGCATTCTTCCAGAAATTACGTTAAGGATCCAACTCTGAAATTAGGCAGACAACTATTGTTCTTGGGTAGTTGAGGAATAGTTGTCCCCAGGAATGGGCTTCTGAATCAATAATTACATTGCTATTTATTTATTTAATTTTTTATTTAAGAGAGAGAGAGACTGAGAGAGAAGGATACAGGCGATCCAAAGCAGGCTCTGCGCTGACAGCAGAAAGTCCGACGCAGGGCTCGAACTCGCAAACTGTGAGATCACGACCTGAGCCGAAGTCGGCAGCTCGACCAACTAAGCCACCCGGGCACCCCAATAATTACGTTTTTAAAATTCTGGTATCCTTCTCTTTTTAAAGAGGAAATACCCCTAATTTTTCACCCTTGTGTTCCTTCCCCCTTTTCTTGCCCACCCCGTGTCCACGCTCCTTTGTGTCTTGCTTCCCATCAGGCTCAGAGCACCTCTCCCCAGTAACTCTCCGATTGTTTAGCACCCTTCAAGGCTCATCTGTGAACTCTTTCATAGATGGAACCGCTGAAGAACCTCAGCCACTAGTGGGCCAACTTCCAAAGTAGGGTTTGAATATTCAGCATAAGCCACAGGCAGGTACAGCTGGTAGAGGCTGCATGAATCTCACATCCCTAATCCATAATGCCCCCAAATGTGCAAAGGAGACATGTCTATTTTCATACCAAATACAAAAAAAAAGACTTACGCCCTGAATGCAAGCCTTCCCTGATGCAGTCAGCATCCTTTTCCTCCACCGTGTTCCCCAGCTCTCCTGTTCTCACTGGCCCAGGAGGGTTAGGGTGTGCCCCTTCTTCCTTGACCTTGAGACAAAGATTATACCTCTAGAGAGCTTTTGGCATTTTCCAACTCATTTAAGTACACAACACGTATTGTGCGCTTTTGACACACAATAGCAAAAAAAAAAAAAAAAAAAAAAAAATCACCCAAGGGATCGGGTCCAAAAATGAATTGCATGGAGGTCCTGCCTTCCAAGAGTTTCTAGTTAGGGAAGAAAGAAACACAAAAAGGCACTCTCTAATTTCAGACGGTTTAAAACGAAAGAGATGTAAGTGTAGAGAGCTGTGGAAGAATCAAAGAGAGGGTGAAAGCCCGGAATGGGGAGAATCTCAGATGGTTTCAAAGAGAAAAGAAACTTGGGGCTAAGTCCTTTTTGGATGAATGGCATTCTAAAAAGTCAAGAGCCACTTCAGACCTGCTCAAGAAAACATTGTCCGTGGACAGTCCCTACTTGTTTCCAGATGTGTGAGTATGTTTGGGAAGGATACGGGTACATCAGTGGCATTTGCAAGCGACACCACCTATACCTGACGCGGTTGATTACAAATTCTGTGACCACGGATACCGATAAAACGGGGTTTGAACCCCAATCCCATCACTTGCTGACTGTGTGACTTTAGGCAAATACTTTCACCTAGCTGAGGATCAGTTACTTCATGCATACAGTGGAGAGAACAAATGCAATCTACCTCCGACGGCTATTACGAAACCTTATATGAGATGGCATATACAAAGTAAAGCACCACGCTTGGCACACAGTAAGCACTCAATAAATGTTAGCTATTTGCTCTTCTCCTTGTCATTGTCAATCTCTCGTGCAAAGTACAAAAACAAGGTGAAAAGGCGAGTAACAACCCGCTGAAGGCTCACGATCCCTTGGCCCAGACGGTCCTCCATGCGGCAAGGCCCTACCAACACCGGACGCCAGAAAGCACCCTGTGAATGAAAGGCGCGGAAGGCAGGGACCAGCTTCACCCAGATCTTACCTGTATATTTTATATCTGGTTGTAAATCCTTGACGGTGTCTTTCCACAAAGGATAGGTAGCTCCTGGAGTGGTGGAAAGGCCCCCTGTCTGAAATAAGCCAATCAAATTCCTTGGAGACATGTTGGTCTGTCCCAGCTGGTTCCTGGTGGGAGGGCTGCACTGAGATACGGCCCCATACAAACAGGAAGTAGAGGAGCTCAACAAACCTCCAGTTCATGCTTTTCTGCCGGCCTTTTTCCTCTCATTCTTGCTCCATTCTGTGGAGTCCTGAGGAGAAAGAGTAAAAAAAAAAAAAGAGAGAGAGAGAGAGAGAAAGAGAGAGAGAAAATAAAACAAAAGGAAGAGAAAGACACAGGAAAAGAAAAAAAATGTGGTTAAAACATCTTCATAACATTATAACAGTAAAGTGTATCAAGGTTTACAAAACCCAGTATGTTTCTGGTTAAGGCATGGCACCTGGGGAGATCTGGGCTCGCGTTCCTGCTTCGCTGTTCACATACTGTGTGAACACGGACAAATGCTTAGCCTTTTAGGGATGCAGCCGCCTCAAGGGCAAAACAGAGGATGGGCTTCGATGCCTACACCGTGGCACTCGGCGCGTCATAGGAATGCAAGGCGTATGTGTTCGAAGGACGAGTGAAACGGACGAAGGCAGAACCAGAGTCTCATACAGCCAGTGAGGGATGTGGCAGTAGAACTCAGGCGTCTGTCCCACCCAGTAGCTCCACGGACAACCTGCCTCTTGTGATCGAGACTCCACAAACGGGAGCTCTTTTCTCCCCTCGTCTCACGCAGACGCGTACGCGAGTACACACTTGGCTTCTGCGTCATCGGAGGAATGCCCAAAGTCTGAGGATGGCCTGTGACCGTGGCTCTGGGGGCTGGACACCTTGCGGGTCAAGCGTTTGTGGAGCTCCTGAAAGTCCAGTTCTACACCTCTCAGTGGAATGTCTCCTTGACCCCAAGGACACGTGGCCAGTGGTTTCACTGTTGAGGATTCTGAGCCTCAAACTCCCTGAGGTTCAGACGGGAAAATAAAGGCGAAGAGATTAGGTGGGGTTTTGCCCACCTCCCTTTTTTTTGGGGGGGGGAGCATTGATAACAGCATAATGGTGCCATGTTGGAGAAAAGTTTAAGACTAAGGGAGAGCTGAGGCAGAGGCCCTTCATGGGGAGAAGAGAAGAGAGACCACAGGCCATGCTTAGCTTTTCGACACTCGTCTTTACCATCATTTTCTAATTATCAGTTTAGCACAGTGCTTGTGTCCCCAACCCCACTCATTCTAGAAGAGCTTATCTCGCTCATTATTTGAAAGGCAGATTTGAACCCAGGTTCCATCAGTTACAATCAGCATCATTTCAGGCAAGTCATTTCATATCTCTGTGTCTTCCTTCCCCTGTCTGCAAAATGTGGTTAACAGTAGCCCCTAGCGTGAAAACGGAGTGACATAACTTCTGTAAAGTGTCCCAGCCAGGGCTTGCCATTTAGTAAGTGCTCAATAAATGGCATCAATGATGAGAAGGATAGTGACAATGATGAATGTTAACACTGATCGTGTCCACATCTTCCCTGGTGGCGGGGGGGGGGGGGGGGGGGGGGGGGTCTTTGTGCATACTGTCTCCACTGCCCGGCCAAGTCCTATTTATTTTTCAGTAGCCAGCTGAGGTCGGGTCCTCAGGGATCATTTCCCGTCTTTCGTTCTCTCTAAAAGTGTTTGTTCCTTCCTCACGGTTCTCACTGCTCACTCTGTGAAACTGTACATCAGTCCTTAGTTATCTTTTCTTATATTTATTCGTTCCTGGGTCAGCTTTGCTCTTCGTAACTGGCCAGAACCTTTAAAAGACTGTCTCTACACAGGGCGAGCTGTGTGACGCAGGACAATCACCTCCCTTCTCCGGAGCTCAGATTTTTAGGCCTACCATTTAAAAACGGCCAAGACACGGGGGCTCCTGGGTAGCTCGGTCGGTTGAGTGTCCGACTCTTGCTTTCAGCCCAGGTCACGATCTCACAGTCGTGAGTGAGCCCCCGCGTTGGGCTCTGTGCTGAGAACGGAGCCTGCCTGGGATTCTCCCTCTCCCTCTCCCTCCGCCCCTCCCCCCACCCGGAAAAAATTAAAAACGGTGAAGACATAAACATGTTATCAGGTGTAACGCCACGCGTAAACATGAAGAGATGGGATATCTTCGTCGTCTACGCTTCCGGCTGAAAATGGGAAGAAAGTAAAGCTAAGAAAGAGAAAGTAAAAAAAACAGACAAGAGATGTGAATTTCCTACCCAGGCGGCCATGGCCCTCTGGCGCCCAACTGCACCCTGTTATTATGAGAAGCTGCAAAAATCTGCTCGGCGCTGCAAGCCCCAGCTGTCGGGGGCAAAGGACAGAGGCACGGGAGCAGAGCCGGGGGCCGCCAGAACCCGTGGCCTCAAGTGCTGTTCAGAGCCTCGAACAAAGCAGTGCGTGTGGAGGGCAGAACCCGGGCAGCTCCAGCGGCCAAAACCGTCCACCTGAGCGCAAGCAGGGGGCGGAGGCGGTTGTTCGGCACGGCCGGCAGGGGGCGCTGCAATACACCGAAATCGCATTCAGCCCTCCTCCAGGGCTTCCGCTGGGAGTGGGTGCGGGGTGAGGGCCCATGACAGAGTGCTTGGCTGCCAGCCATTTGCAAGGAAACAGGATGCAGAGGGCTGCAGCTTTCAAAAGAGGAAGAGCCTATCCGTGGAACCGCAGAGCTTGTGTGTGTGTGTGTGTGTGTGTGTGTGTGTGTAAGAGGGTGAGCTCTTAGCCCATAGTCCTAGAATTAGCTGACAGCTGACCCATCTAATCCAGTGTTTCCCAAGTGGCAGCCATGTTCCCCCCCCCCGAAGGACATCTTTTTTTTTTTTAACAAATATTATGTTTTTTAAATTTGTTTATTTTGAGAAAGAGAGAAAGCGTGAGGGGGGAGGGGCAGAGAAAGAGGGCGAGAGAGAACCCCGAGCAGGCTCCACACTGTCAGTGCAGAGCCCCATGCAGGGCTCGAACTCACAAACCATGAGATCATGACCCGAGTCGAAGTTGAATACTCAACCGACTGAGCCGCCCAGGTGCCCCTCCAAGGGACGTCTTGAGTGTCACGAAAGAGGGGGGTGCCACAGGCATCTAATGGGCAGGGTCAGGGATGCTGCTAAACATCCTGTAATGTACAGAACATCTGCACAGCAAAGAACATTGGACCCAAATGTCAACTGGGCAAAAGTTAAACCCTGGCTGACTCAACTCTCCACAGGACCACGACCCGGCTCCTGTCTTCCAGCTCCTGCGGGTCATTCTGTCGTACTGTCTGGGCAGGGCAGCACGTGCATGTGGCTGTGTTTGAGCCTTCTCTGTCATCGGGGCAGTAAATGTCACTGAGACAATTTACATCCCAGCAAGTGGAGATGAGTGCTTCGTGGAAGAAGTCTGGACACATCTCTGTTGACTCAGAAAATCACAATAATCCACAGAACACTAAAACTGGAAATGAAAGTTTCTAAAGGTGCGTGTTAAGAGAAGTGGATGTTTTGCTGGGCAAGAGTAAGGACTAGTAGGTGTGAAACAGACATGTCATATCATGAAGACGCTAGGACTCATGGGAACAGACCCCAAACAGTACCAACTGTACTAGAGGCCCAAGATAATAGTAGGGTCTGTGACTGATATTTATTGAGCGTCTACTGTATACTTGGGTCTAAAGCAGTCTGTACCCTTGGTGTCAGCGAATGTACCCAGTACAGGCTAGATGTTAATAAAGGTTTCTTCATGAGATGTGTACAACTGCCCATTTAACAGATGATAACCTTGCGGCTTGGAGACATTGGATGACTCCTAAGTTCACAACTTCTGAGTGTTAGATTCAAGATCCTAAGCCATGTATATCCTTGTATAAAGTCTTTATAGTTTCCACGACATCCCCCAGCCTTACCACACATCAGCTGAAATTAGGTCCTACCCTCTAGGGATTCAACATATGAAGGGAGGTGGTATCATACCCACGCAAGAGGAATTTTAATATAAAATAGGCTGTCATGAAAATTACAACAAACAAAAAATATTCGGTGGAGACATAGATGTACAGGCATTGTTTCCAACACAGCAATTTGGAAGGATCCTACAGAACAGGCGGTATTTGAGCAGGTCCTTAAATAGCATGTAAGGTTTTGGGGTTTGGGTTTTTTTATTTATTTATTGAGAGAGAGAGAGAGAGAGAGGCAGAGAGAGAGGGGGGCAGAGGACCTGAAGCAGGCTCTGTGCCAACAGCAGAAAGCCCAGTGTGAGGCTCGAACTCATGAACCAGGAGATCATGACCTCAGCTGAAGTCGGAAGCTTAATCGATTGAGCCACTCGGGGGCCCCACACCTAAGGTTTTATTAAGCAGAGACGGAGAAAAGGAGATTCTAGCAGAGCAAGTAGCATCAAACAAGCCTTGGGGGGGTAGGGGGGGTGGGAGAGGGCAGAGTGAGGGGCACGTGCCCATGTTAGCACACAGGGTGGCAGGGACTTCGGTGAGAACACGTCCTATGAGGTTTTATCTGTGTGTGTGTGTGTGTGTGCGCGTGTGTGTGCGCGTGTGTGTGCACGTGTGTGTGCGTGCGTGTGGGTGTGGGTGTGTCTGTCTCTCTCTCTCTCTCCCTCTCCCCCCTGCCCTCACCAAGAAAGAACTGCATATCCCAATTCCGTGCTATACGTATACTAAGAGCAAAGAACTATAGATGTTCAAGAATTCGTTCACTCATCCATTAACATATTTAGCTGGAAATCAAATGAAAGGAGCAGAGCAGCGAGGGCCCTCAGGGGACGTATTCTCCGCTGGGCTGGGATGAGTGAACACAGAGGCAGAACCTCCATGTGCAATGGTGAGCAGGCCTCTAAAGAAAATCAAAGCAGATAAAGGGGACTGGGAGCGAGGCTGTTCCCCGAAACACGTGGTGTTCAGGAAAAGCTCCTCCGGGAAAGCGGTTTTTGAGCGGATACCTGACGGAAGGGAAGGGGTGAGGGGTGCAGATGCCTCAGAGAAAAAGAAATGTCCATGGAAGGGAGGAGCGAGGGAGTAGTCAGAGGCCAACCCGTCGTTCAGTCTCCTGCAGTTTAGCTGCGGGAGGAACCGTGTATTAATTGAGCATTTACTATGTCCTAGAAACCACAGAGCCGCTTTCCACACGTGACCTCGTGGCAATACAGTAACAACTTATGGTCTCCACGTTACACACGGAGGGCGGGGAACCTGAGGTTTGGGAAAGTTAGGGAGGCGTCTCAGCACCACAAAGCTGGCAAAGGGCATGGCTGGAACTGCAGGCCTCGCCGTCCGATTTGGGAGCCACTGACCGCACGTGGCTGGGAAGCATTTGAAATCCAGATCGCTAGCCCAAATCGAGATGTGCTGTTAGTATGAAATACACACCCGCCGGATTTCAAGACCCAGCAGGAATAAAAAATGTGGTACGATATCTCACTAATATTTATATTGGTTACATGTTGAAATAGTACTATTTTGGCCGGGCTGGGTTATCAAAATGTATTCTTTAAATTTTTTTCACCTGTTTCTTTTTCATCATTTGAGTGTGGCTGCCAAAACTTTAATTTCTTTTAACGTTTATTCCTTTTTGAGAGATAAAGTGAGACAGAGCATGAGCAGGAGAGGGGCAGAGAGAGAGGGAGACACAGAATCCGAAGCAGGTTCCAGGCTCCGGGCTGTCAGCACAGAGCCCGATGCGGGGCTCAAACTCCTGAACCACGAACTCAGGACCTGAGCCGAAGTCGGACGCCTAACTGACTGAGCCACCCAGGGGCCCCTGGCTGCTAAAACTTTAAAACTACACACACGGATGGTGCTGAACTTTTATTGGATGGTGCGGGGCTAAAATGAGCCTTTTCGGCTCTACGACGCTGCCCAGGAGGGTCATTCATCAATCCCCCTGTTTTTATCAACATCTGGAGAATCCACTTGACTCTCTGTCCTACCACTGGCTGAACCACAGTGCACTTGCCTCCCCTGCCAAAATCACTAAAGAAACAGACAATAGGGGCACCTGGGTGGCTCAGTCGGTTGAGCGGCCGACTTCGGCTCAGGTCATGATCTCTCGGTCCGTGAGTTCAAGCCCCGCGTCGGGCTCTGTGCTGACAGCTCAGAGCCTGGAGCCTGTTTCAGATTCTGTGTCTCCCTCTCTCTCTGCCCCTCCCCTGTTCATGCTCTGTCTCTCCCTGTCTCAAAAATAAATAAAATGTTAAAAAAAAAATTAAACAAACAAACAAAAAAAAGAAACAGACAATAAATACATTACAAGTAAAAACTCCCGTGTTCAAGGACTAAACCTCCAATCCTCATTTACTAGAGACAGCCCTGGATATCTACTACCATGATTTGGAGGACTGCTGTTTTTTCCAATATTCATGAAGGGAACTTCCGGCCACTGGGGTTTAGAGCCTGTGAAAGAGAGGCTGGTTCTATTCCGAGCACTGCCCTTGACCTCCCGTGACCTTGCGTGAGTCACAGGCCCGCTCCCGCTGGGTGCCCCGGTGGATGTGGGGCAGCTGATGCGGGCTGTGGCCTGGAGAGCACGTGGGCCCTTGGCTGAACTGTGCTATATATAAGCCTGCAGTGTTATTAAGGGAACCGGGTTCATCCCACACAGAGCACACTCTCTAATCGTTGCCAGCGTAAATTATTTACATCCGAGGAGCACAGGCAGGACAAAGAGACAGACAAGGGTCTCCCAGGAGAGGAGGGTCACCAAGCTCCTCCTCCAGAGCCCTCTGCTTGGACTGCTGGGCCACGCCCGCATTCTGGGCCAGAGAGGAGAAGGGAGCAACCCCAACCCCCCAAGCCTCCATCCTCGAGGCCCCTGAGGACCTGAGGTCACCCGCAGTGTTTGCCTGCTAACCCTAGGTCAACCTGATAACCTCATTCAGATTTCAACTTTTTTATTTTTTTTAATGTTTATGTATTTTTGAGAGAGCCACAGAGACAGTGTGAGCAAGGGAGCGGGAGAGAGAGAGAGGGAGACACAGAATCCGAAGCAGGCTCCAGGCTACGAGCTGTCCGCACAGAGCCCGACTCGGGGCTCGAACCCACAGACCGTGGGATCCTGACCTGAGCCAAGTTGGATGCTTAACCGACGGAGCCACCCAGGAGCCCCCAGGCTTCAACTTCTAAACCTGGATCTCTGGATGAGACTTCTCACCAGATCACCGCCCACAGAGCCGGGGGACCGTGAACACGCAATAACCTCCTGCCCTGTGCCTCAGTGTCCCCATCTGTAAAACGTGGGCAACACCGGGAGGATCAGCATCTCTTAGGGATCAGATAAGGATGAAATGGGATTTCAAATGCAGCTTTTTGGGCCTCAGCTTCAGCTGGAGCCCCAGACAATAGAGACTATATTCTAAAGAGAGGGATACGCCCACTATACAGGTCCTAAAAGAAAAGGTAGCCAAACTACACCTTCTGAGATTCTTGACCGCTCACCCACATGGCGGCATGCTGGGATCAGGAGTGGTGCTTGAGTGAGCCCTGGCAGTGTTGGGAGTGCTCCTGCCCACCCCCAAACAGGGGAAGAGACGGGTAGTAGCCCCCCACCTCACGCTTCAACACGATCGCTCAAAGAACAGGATCAATGTGCCCGGGAGCCTGGGGGGGTACGGCTGATTGGCGTCTGACTCACACCGGAGACATCTAAAAAAAGAATCTTAAAGAAAGATAGGCTGAAACCCGGTGAAGGGGTAGGGGCTGCAGTTTGGAGAGCGACTGCCTCGCTCACGTGCAACACGTGCTCCCCGTGGCGCAGAGGTGAGCCACGTGCAAAAGAAAGCCTCAGGAAGAGGGGTTGCCCCAGATCCCACCTGGAGGGAAAGGGGGTCTCGGGTAAAAGGAAACTGGACTCTCCCAGCCATTTACCAAGGGTCCCCTACTGGTCAGTAAGGAGCTGAAAAGAGATGCATTTTTCTTCGTCGAGAATCACAAGTAAGAGAGCCCAGAGAAGAAGGGAAGCTCCAGATGTGCCCCCAGAACGCCGCACGGAAAAAACGTTAGCACTCGCCCTGCCAGAAGCACTGACGCTAAGTCTTTGCCAAGGTACTCGTCGAGGAAGACTTGCTTTCCTTTTATCTGTCCGTTCTTGACCCAACCTTGTATCCAAAAGAAGCTGTGATCAAGGTCAGCCGGATGGAGGAGACACAGCGCAGTCATAAGCCAGGGAAAGACAGGACAGTCTGGGGAAAGAGCGACGTCTCCCCCTTAAATAAAATGTGATTTATTTGTTGTAATATACTGACCCGGACACGTTCAGTACCGAACTAAAACTGTGTGTGAGGAAGAGTGAGCAGAAACAACGTGGGACACAACTTGAAAAAAAAACATGCCACGAGGGTTTGCCAAAAGGTAAGTGCAGGTTAACTTGTTGAGTGTTCTTTATATTCTGTGTTTTCTTTATTATTTTGTATTCTATTATAGCACTGCAATCATTTTAAAAAGGTTTTTTTTAACGTTTATTATTATTGAGAGACAGAGAGACACAGAGCGTGAGCAGGGGAGGGGCAGAGAAAGGGGGAGACACAGAATCCGAAGCAGGCTCCAGGCTCTGGGCCAGCAGCGCAGAGCCCGATGCGGGGCTCGAACTCACAAACCGCGAGATCATGACCTGAGCTGAAGTTGGACGCTTAACCGACTGAGCCACCCAGGCGTCCCTGCAGTCATTTTTATATGAGTATTTTTGGGTTGTGGAATGAATCCTCTGAGTTTCCATGATTTCTTATGGGGAAGTTTGCTTTGACAAATGCTTTGGATTACAAGCATGTTGCTAGAACGAATTAAGCTCACAAACCAAGGTTTTCCTGTATTTCTATTTTGTATCTAATAAAACGGAGACTCTTCTAAAAAAAGTCATTCTTTTTCCAATGTCACATTATTTTAAAATGACAGAATTAAACTTCAATCCAAGCCAAATCTAACTAAATTTTATGACTCAGTGCTTTAACACACCAAACTAAGAAACTACATCATCCTTAAGTTGGAGTTTTCTTGTTTTGACAACCATCAACAACCACAAATTAACTGTGAAGACGTTAACAAAGAGAATAGCTGATAAGTTGAGGTGTGAAACTTCTAGAAATGTGAAATCTAGGGACGACCGTGGCAATCTGAGAAAAAACTGAAATATGTGGGCTCATTATTTGTGTCATTTTTGAAATACTATTTTTTTGGGGCGCCTGGGTGGCTCAGTCGGTTAAGCGTCCGACTTCGGCTCAGGTCACGATCTCACGGTCCGTGAGTTCGAGCCCCGCGTCGGGCTCTGGGCTGATGTCTCAGAGCCTGGAGCCTGTTTCCGATTCTGTGTCTCCCTCTCTCTCTGCCCCTCCCCCATTCATGCTCTGTCTCTGTCTCAAAAATAAATAAAAACGTTAAAAAAAAAATTAAAAAAAAAAAAAAAAGAAATACTATTTTTTTGTTTGTAATTAACAATATAAGTACGTATAGTAAGTATCCTTCCTCCATAAAGATTTCATCTGGAGCCACATTTAGGATATGAAGATCTAAATTCAAGGCAACTGCCTTTTAAGTGTTCCCTCAAAATTATCAGCAGTCTCTGCAGGAGATCTTTCAAAAAGGAATGTGAAATTAACATTTTTGGAAGGTCTTTTCTGGGCCAGTTTGGTAACATTCAATAAGTATTTGTTGAGTATCCCTACAATTTTAATTAGGTCTCACAGTCCACAGTAGGAGATAGACAAAGAAACAGGTAATATTTTGGGTACAATGGCATAGGGCAAAGTCAGGGTATACCCCACATTCTGTGGAGTCTGGACCCCCAAGAAGGGGTGTCCAAGGAATGTTCCCTGGAGAGGACATCTAAGCAAGCCTTAGGAGATCAAGAGACATTCGTGAGGTGACACATCTGGGGTCTACACTTCAAGCCAGGAGAGAAACATACAAAGGAATGAAGGCGTGTGGTGTGGATATAAGATCTGAAACATTTCAAAGCTACTGCAGTGGCAATTTTGAAGCAGAGAATGGCAGGAAATGAAGCAAAGGAGCTAAATGGGGTCACATGCTTCATAATCATAGCTTTTCACATGACTGGCAGTTTCTTAAAGACATAAATTCTTCCCCGTCACCCCCATGTATACCCAGGATCTGGAACCAATCATATGCTAAGGCACTAACTCAGCATTTATTCAATGAATCAACTTCACAAATCAAGGTCTAGGATTAGACCTGTGGGACCACAGGGAACCTCTGAAGGCTTTTAAACAGAAGCATTTTGTGTTAGAGTTTCATTTTAGATGGATTACTCCAAATGTAGGGGCAGTGAATAGATTTAGGAAGAGACACGGACAAAATTGAGGAGGCCAACACAGTAGCCTAGGCTAGCGATGGTCTGAAGAAGATTCCTTCTATTTGACAGTTTTTAAAAAATGGGGGGACAAAATTAGCAAGATTTGATGACTGGGCAGGTGGGGTGGAGAAAGAAAGATGTCTACGATGTCTCCTAAGTCTGGTTGGATGATTAGACTGATGATGATATCATGCACGATGATAAAGAATAATGAAAAAGAAATGTCCATGGATGGGGGCAAATTCCCTGTTGAATCTGTTGAGTTTGAGGTGTCTTTTGAACATTCGAGTCAGAATTTCCAGTAGGCTATAGAATCCTCGACTCCAAATCATCAGAGAGGCCAGGGCTAAGAGTAGAAATTTGTAGGTCAGTATGAATAGTGATGGTTAGAGCTCTGGAAGTGGATGAGAATTCCCAGTGAATACGTGTGAGACAAGAGTGGTGGGAAACACACACAGAGCAATGCTCCTATTTAGGAACGAGGAAGAAGAAAAGAATCCCATAAAGTAGATTATAGGAGGAGGGGAAGAACAAGAATTATCAGAGAATAATGTCCACAAAGCCAAAGGAGCAGAAATATTTAAGAGAAGGGTCTCAAGTTTCAAAAAGCTACAGGATGAGCAGTTGAACAAGATAAGGGCTCAAGACCCCTATTGGAATTAAGAATACAGAGGTGGTGACGGTTTTCAATGCTTCAATGGGAGCTGAATATTCATTGAAAGAGATTAAGGCGTGAATGCGACATGAACACATAGAGGCGGAGAGTGGAGAGTACTTGGCAAAGAAGGAAAGATCAAAAAATCAGGAGTCAAGGCTCCTTTTCTCTCCACCAGAGAGGGATGTGAACAGTCAATGTAGGATTCTGTTTTTTCTTCATAGGATGAGGATATTTATAAACTCAGAGGCCAGATATAGAATTAAGGAAAAAAAGAAAAATAGGAGAAAGAAAAGAAATTAGTACTGATTGAAAGAACGGCATGGGGTTCTGCTACGGGGATAGAGTAGCAGACTCGGTTCCAGCCACTAAGGCATCAAAAAAGAAGAAAGTTTCCGTGGCTTTAGGGAGCCATGAAGCTGGTGAGAGAGAGAAATACGTACACTCCAAATCGCAAAACAACGGATTGAGTTTGATCAGAGTCCCGAACGATGTGTTGCTGGAACAAATAAAAAGTAACTCACGCACAGCCCGTTGAAGACGACTTCTGAGGGGAGCTGAGATTTTACTGGGGCTCTCATGGTTCAAGTAGTGATTGTCCAGCTGAAGGGGGACAAAGGGACTGGATAGAAGGCATTTCAGGTAGTAAGACCAGTGTGAGCAAAAGGTGTGGAATCATGCAAACCCACCTACTGGGTGCAAATCACTCAACCAGATACTGCGTGGAACACCGAGATGAGTGAGAAAAGGCTGCTCGCCCTACAGAGGCACATGGAAGATTCTGGCGCTAGAAAGCAATGCCAAAGATGGGAACGGGTACTACACAGATGCTCAAAATATAATTGTTCAATAAATAAACAGTGTTCTGCCGAGTTAATGGCTCTGAATTCTTCCCTGTGGCTCATCCATTCTTAATATTCAGTGGAGCAAATAAATAAAACACTTAAGTTTCCATCTGCACCTAAATTTCAACATTTACTCATCAAAAGCTCTGACCCTTGGCTTGATGTTTCCATCAGGTCACTAATGAAAACAGCTGAAAGTTTCCTGCTGGATCCATTTGGATAGAAGCTCCTTTGGCTCTGTTATTTCTCATGCAATGGCGTCATTCCTTCCTACAGTGTTTTCTTTCTTTCTTTCTTTCTTTCTTTCTTTCTTTCTTTCTTTCTTCTTTCTTTCTTTCTTTCTTTCTTCCCTTCTTCCTTTCTTTTTTGTAGATGCAACCTTAACATTTTATTTATTTATTTATTTATTATTTTAAATTTAATTTATTTTTAAAATTTACATCCAAGTGAGTTAGCATATAGGGCAACAATGATTTCAGGAGTAGATTCCTTAAGGCCCCTTCCCCCTTTAACCCATCCTCCCTCCCACCAGCCCTCCGGTAACCCTCTGTTTGCTCTCTATATTTAAGAGTCTCTTATGTTTTCTCCTCCTCCCTGTTTTTTATATGATTTTTGCTTCCCTTCCCTTATGTTCATCTGTTTTGTCTCTTAAAGTCCTCATATGACTGAAGTCATACGATATTTGTCTTTCTCTGGCTAATTTCGCTTAGCCTAATACCCTCCGGTTCCATCCACGTAGTTGCGAATGGCAAGATTTCATTCTTTTTGATTGCCCAGTAATACTGCATCCTGTGGTGCTTTTTAAATGATGGACCAAAAGGACTGTTACAGTTACACCTGCTGCTTGCCCATGACAATCATGATACCCAAGGAAGACATCAGGGGGACACACATCTGAGATTTTAAGTAAGTGCTGGGTGGGCAATCACTGATTGAAAAAACGTGGTCAGTTTGGAGACTGTACACGTTCTCCCTGACTCCTCTTAAGGAACTAATCATCCATCCTTGAATTCCTGCATAACTTTGTGTTGTAAAGGGATCGGGCTCTCGCTTGATCTCAGAGCCACTTTTCACAGATAGAGGGCAGAGATTTAACCTCTCATTCCAGAGATGAGAAAATTAACCTTCAGCAAGAAAACACCAGTGAAATATCTTAACAAGCCCTATGTAATTCACTTAGTCCTCAAAATATGCCTCTGAAGAAGGTCTGATTATTATTCCCGTGTCATGGGAAAGGAAACAGAGGCCAGAAAGGTTCAGTAATTTATCCATGGCCTCACAGCTAGTGGGGTATTTTGTTTTGCTTTCTTTTTTTTTAACCTGAATCCAGTATAAGTTTGGTTTTTTTTCTATTGCTAGCAATACATACGGCCCTACCAGAGAACAGCCATTTCTCAGCACACATGTACATTTTTAATAGGTGTTTGAGGTTAATACGACATACGTGTAAGGTGCACTGTCCTGGCAGGACAAGGAGATGGGCAGGGTTATTTGAGACCATTGATTAACTCCAGGAAATGCCTCACTATTGTCGAAAAGTCAAGTAGCACCCTGAGCCATAACCAGGGTTCTTCCTACTGTCCATCAAATCTCGAATTAAAATCATCGCATCGATTTGGAAGGGCTCAACTAGCTCCTTCCGTGTGATTTCAAGAAAGCTTCGCCACCTCTCTGCGCGGATCCTAGCTATGTTGCTGGGTTTGGAAACTCTCGATTTAATCCTTCCAGCCGCCATTCTTGAGTCCTGGCTACCCTAATGATTGTGATGAAAATAACTCATGAACATTTAGTGTACAAGAGGAGCTGTGTCAAGAACTATACAAACGTTACTTCAGTTGACGTCTACCACGACCACCAATGGGATAGATGTGCTCGATGGCTGGCCCCAAATCGTCACCCCTCTCCGTAACCAGGTTCTTTCTCATAGACTTTTCCAGCTGTTTTCCTAAAGCCGCGGGGTCTGTTCCCCATTCCCTTAAATTCAGGCTCATCCTTGCAGTCCCTTTGGTCGTTAGCATGAGACAGAAGTGATGGCGTGCCAGTTCTGAGCCTGCGCCTCAAGGGACTGTGTGGATTTCTGTTTAACCCCTTGTGCTCCTATCATCACAAGAAGGATGTGACGGTGTTTCAGAAAACTGACAAAGAATGTGTGGAACAGACTGACCAGCCAGCACGCCTCCGTGGGCCAGGCTGCGAGTAGAGTCCTAGCTAATCCGCAAGAGCAAGACAAGCCCAGTCTAGATTAGTGAGAGGGGCTGAGATCAGCTGGCCTACAGACGATTGAGCTGTAATAGTGTCATTTGTTGAAAGCCACTGGGTTGGCAGGGTGTGTATGCTGCAGGGGGGGGGAGGGGTGGTAAGCTAACAGACATGCTAGGTCATAATGTTACCATTCCCATTGAGTAGATAAAGATACTGAGGTCAGTGAAGTTTAGTCACTGGCTCCAAGTGGCATCGTGGATAGTAAGAGTCACGCTTGATATATGTGATTCTGGGCATGTCCAGGCTCTTCACCTCCACAACTGCCCTGTCAGCCACCGGGCTGAGGAACGTGGCCCCCACGCCAGGAGCCTTTAAGCTGGCGGGGGACTTCTGAGTCCTGAGCAGTCTCTGCTTGGGGCGCCTGGGTGGCTCCGTCAGTTGAGCGCCCGACTTCGGCTCAGGTCATGATCTCACGGTCCAGTCCATGAGTTCGAGCCCCACGTCGGGCCCTGTGCTGACAGCTCAGAGCCTGGAGCCTGCTTTGGGTTCTGTGTCTCCCTCTCTCTCTGCCCCTCCTCTGCTCAAGCTCTGCCTCTGTCTCTCTCAAAAACATTAAAAAAAAAAAAAAAAAAAAAGCACTTTCTTGTCCTGACTTAATCAGAAATTCTGATAGTGAGGGGCGCCTGAGTGGCTCAGTCGGTTGAGTGCCCGACTTCAGCTCAGGTCAAATCTCGCAGTTCGTGGGTTCAAGCCTTGTGTTGGGCCCTGTGCCGACAGCATGAAGCCTGCAGCCTGCTTCCGATTCTGTGTCTCCCCCTCTCTCTGCCCCTCCCACGCTCTTGCCCTGTGTCTCTCTCAAAAATAAATAAACATTAAAAATATATATATATAAAAATTCTGATAGTGAAAGCCCAGAATCTGTGGTCTTAAAACACTCCTAAGGGACTTTACTGCATTTGTATGGATGAACAGGCCACGTGGGGAGTAGGAGAGGAAGGCTAGTCCTAATAGAGGGCCAGGAGGCACTCACCCAGCTTCCCTCCTTCTCATGGGCTGTGGATGTGCAGTGTAACCTAATCCATCTATGCATAAGAAAGGAGGCGCGCAGGTTTTAAGCCAGAAAGGAACAAGGTGTTTCACTGGGAGCTTGAGGAAAGAAATAAAAAATTGCATCTTTTGGATGAAAGGACCCTTAATCTTCAAAACACAAACCATTTTTCCATACCAAAGCTCCTTCAAACCCTAGGAAGTCTGCTGAGGCCTCAAGTCAGGCAAACAGCTTGTGTTTTGCAGATTAAGGAGTCTTTGACCCAAAGGATCCATTTTTGTGAAACTCTAAAGGAAACGCCTGGTCTATTTCTAGCCGATGCACTCCCGGACAGAGGCGGCTTTAAATGCAGTCAGAGAAGGTGGCAGCTTCCCTGCTGGGACTGGGCCCGCACAGGGAGGCAGCAGATGAAGGGCAGAGTTCCGAAAGGAGAAATTTTGCCCCAAAATATCGTACCTGCTTTCTTGCCAGGATGCCCCAAATATTCACTATAGAATAAACACAGCTTTGAAATACTGAAAGTTCCCATTCAAGGAAGAGGGCTAATAATACCAAGTGCTCTAGAACTGAGGGGCCACGCTGCCTCGTCAGAGCCCCACAACACTGCACCATCTGCAGGGTGGGGAAACTGAGGCCTCACTTCATGGGCAAGGAAATGGGACTCCCAGAGAGTGGAGGTAGGGAGCCTAAGATTATGCCAACACTGCCTCATGTTCCATCCTACATCTGACCCCGGCCCCCAGGGCCAGCAGCAAAGCTACAGCCTGGAGCAGGGTTATTTATGAAGGATACGTCGGAAGATGCCCTGAGGTTTGACTGGCAGTGGGCTAGGCTGAGTTAGGGTGACCGCATTCTAGCCCCATCACTAATACCACTGCAGAGGCAAGACAAGGTAACTGATACGCCAGGTGTCTACACCTATACAAGCAGGAAGTTTGGCTTAGGTGTCTTCCTCGATTTCTTTCCAATCTAATGTGGTCTTGGGCTGGGATTCTATACTTGTGGAAGAAAGAAGAAGAACAGAGAGAGAGAGAGAGAAAGGAAGGGGAGGCAGGAGGAAGAGGAGAAGAAGGAGAAGAAGAGGAAGAAACCGAGACAGACAGAAGACTAAGAACCAGGGAGGGAGGGAAAGGAGAGGGGAGGAAGGCATGGAGGGAGGGAGCGAGAGAAAAAGAGAGAGAGAGACAAAGAGAGGGAGGGAAGGAGGAAGAGAGAAAGAGAAGGAGAGAGCACACCAAGTTCCATTTTGGCTTGCTTTAGAGGAGGGGAAATTATGCCAGACAAGAGGGATCGAGTCTAAGAAAGTGAATGGATTTGATTTGTCTAAGCCTTAGGAAAGCAAATATTACTGAAATGTTGGCTGACCGCCACTGACTTCCAAACAGAAAATGGCTTCCAGATAAACTGTGGGTACTCAGCAGGGTCTGTTAGAGTGAGTGATGTGGTGCCGTGCACTGCTGGAGAGAGGGGAGAAATTATCATGTTCTCCTGACAGAGACCAACAGAAAGAGCCAGCCCAAGAGGAGGAGAGGAGGCCCAGCTGGGGTCCCAAAAGGCTCAGAAAATTTACACAAAACCCAGAAGAGCTTCCGGAAGCAGTTACCCTGTTCGAGCCAAGTCACAACATTGAACGCGATGGGAGTTGGAAGGACAGCAAAGCACGGGTGTGGGAGTCAGGAGGCCCAGGCTCCAGGCCCAGCTCAGTCTCTAAGTCACCTTGTGATCTGGGTCAAAGCTCATCCTGCCCACACGCCTCAGTTTGTCCGTGTAGAAGACAGTTGGAGGTTTTAAATGATCTCCAGGGCCTTTCTGAGTCAGTCATTCTGTGATATATTGTGATCAAGTACCAGTGACCGTCGCCCACTCAACGGGTACTTATTGGACACCTGGTACCATAGGGCATCAAGTAACTGACATCCATAAACCTACAAGTGGCTTTCTATGAGATTATCAACTCCCCTTACGCGGGGAGTGACCCAAAGGTGCCATGTGATCTAACCTTCTATCTCCAGGAAGTACGGAATCTGAACGTTAGGCGGTTTGACGTTCACCTTAAACTTGATGTATAAGGCAGGGAAAAGGCTTTCCTTAAGAACCATACGATTTCGCAGGGTCAGGAAGTTCTGTTGGTCTCACCTGAGCCACGCCAGCCCTCCAAGGGGGTAGTTCTCATTAAGGGGAAAACACATGGGTAAAAGTCTTCTGATTTACACATCAGTACGTCTTAGAGGCATCACCAGCCTTGTGGGAGTTGAAAAGAAAACCCATAGGAAACGTCCTGCTAATACTCTGAACTATTTTAGGTTGAATAAGCCTTAAAGAGAATCAAGTCCAGAGGCTTCCTTTCATGACAAAGGTCCCACAGCTAGTTAATGGCAGAAACCAAACCAAGAACACATCTTCACATCTCCTTCTGCATACTATTTTTACAACTCTGAGCATCTTCTCCTGTTCCTAGAAGCATTGATTTTTTTGGGGGTGGGGGTGGGTTGTTACTTTGTTTTGTTTTGCCCTAAAGACCATTTCCAGGGAAGCCAAGTTCCCCAACTCAGCTTCTCATTACTGTGACAGCGATCTTACTGTGATGCGTGTGGGGGGTGGAGGGGCCTTTGGGGAACACGCTGGAGGTGATGAAGAGGGTGGGAGCCAGTGCAGGAGCGTGCGCAGTGCAGGGGAGCAGAGGGAGCAGGAAGGCCGCAGTCAAATGCAGGGGTGGAAACAAAGCTGTTGTATTGATTCAAAAAGGCAGTTCGCTGAGGTTGACGCTGCTGGCCTGGCTCTTGCTGGCCCGCTCTCCTCTCGGCCACCCTCAGAGGTTCAGACCCATCTACTCTGTATGCAGAGGGTGCGTCGCACAGGATCGGGACCAGATGGGATGTGTTCACCTGACCAGATGAGGGAGAAAGGCAGAGAGGGAAGGGAGAGAGAATGTGGGAATGGAAGAAGACGGATCCCTCTTCTCAGACGGATATAATAAAAGAACCAGGCGAAAGAGTCTAAAGGGACGAGTGCCTGATTCCTAGGAAATAAGTTGGGGCAGCTTTTTCTATGAAAAGAAGGGCTGTGGGGACAGAGGGGGAAGGGTCCAACCTCTTCCCCATCACAATGGTTCTGTTTCTAAGCAAATTTTCACCCTTTCATCTGGAAAGTGAAAAAAACCACCGGACCAGCCTCCTAATTCCTTCCCTTCTAAAATCTTGCAGGAAATAGATCCTCAGTAAACGTTTGATGAGCAAATAAACAGCCTCTAACTTTGATCTCATGATATCAGTTAAAAAAAATTTTTTTAACATTTATTTATTTTTGAGAGAGACAGAGCACGAGCAGGGGAGGGGCACAGAGAGAGGGAGACACGGAATCCGAAGCAGGCTCCAGGCTCTGAGCTGTCAGCACAGAGCCTGACACAGGGCCCGAACTCACGAACCGTGAGATCATGACCTGAGATGAAGTCGGACACTTAACTGGCTGAACCACCCAGGTGCCCCTTCATCATGTCAGTTTTAACGAATTTTTAGTGAATCACCACTTCTTCAGAGAACGTAAATTCAAAAATCTGGGCCATAAACACACGGAAATGGAGCGGCCAGGCACAGAGTTTAAGAAAGGGTTACGATGACCAAGGGTAGGCAGGTGACCCAGTCTAGGTCAGCAGACCATTTCCACATAGGAATGGCATCTCCAGGCTGCCAACCCACCTGGCTTCTCAGGAAAAGCCAGAAGGAAATCCAATTTTTTTATATGAAATCTTTTCATTTCTAAGCATCGACAAATGATCTCTCCCCCAACCCTGACCTGTGAGGGTCAAATGCAACGTAGCCATGTGGCAACAGGTGCATCTGTTCATGACCCTGGACTTACAGGGATCAAGTCCAAACATCTTAATTAAGCATCCAAGCCTCTCCCTTAACTAGTAGGTTCGCTAACCTTGCTTTTTCGTTCTGTACAATAGTTCCTGTTTCTAGCTCTGAAACAATAGTTTCATTCTGTACAATAAATCCTGTAACTACCATAAGTCCAATTTCCTAACACTTGGGGAAATATACTGCTGTCTTTACAGGTGCAGAATGTTTTCTCTGCTTTTTCCCTCTGCCTCAGACTTGCCTCCTCCAAAAGCTTTCCTAAAGGCGTCACCCCCTTCTCAAATCCTGTAGCGTGGAGGGGATATAACTATTCTTTGTCCTTCAAAACAAAGGCCATCATTCCATAGTTACTTAATAGAATCCTGCGGGGGTAAGTGTTTGGGGACCTAAGACATCTGGATTCTAATCCTAACTGTCCCCCCACTTTACTGTGTGGCCTTGGGCAAGGTGACTTTTCTGAGACTCAATTTCCACCCCTTTTGAAATAAGGATATTGGCTTAAGGTGGCAGGTTTAAAGTGGGCTCAGAAGTGACCTTGATGTAGAGAAGGGTATCAAAGTGCTAGTGTGGCTGTCTGGGCCAAGGCTGCCCCTGCCTTGAAAACACCAATCCCAATCCGTAGGGCTCTGATTAGTTCCCGGCATTCAGATGGTGGGTATACGTTTTTGCCTCTGCAATTAGACTCAATGATTTTGAATTCAGCTAAGCTTCACTGGTCATTTATTATGTGCCAGGCTCTGTGCTAAATGATTTTCCTATATTTTTATACCTCGTCCCCTCTTAGCTCCTAACCACGATCTGTGCACAAGGGGAAAGATGCAGGGAGAAAAGCACCAACTGGGAAGTGGGTGTCCCTTCATGGCCACTCTCTGGCCATGACTCTCTTATCTTGCTGTCATTTCCAGTTTTTGGAGTTTGGTGCCCACTTCATAAATGGGAAAGACCGGACTAGAAGGAATCTTTAAGTTCAAAACAGGAGGAGAGAGAGGCAGGAAGGGAGGAGAGTGAGGCCAGAAGGAAAGGAAAGGAAGAAGAAATCAGGGAGGAAAGGAAAAGTGAGACACTAAATTAAGCAGGTGGAACACAAAGAAAACTTCAGAGTTACTCAGTCGCTTGAGTATCCTACTTCGGCTCAGGTCATGATTCCGCGGTTCGTGAGTTCAAGTCCTGCATCAGGCTCACTGCTGTCAGTCTGTCAGCACAGAGGCTGCTTCGGATCCTCTGTCCCCCCTCTATGCCCCTCCCCCACTTGCACTCTCCCAAAAATAGATAAGTATTGACAAGGAAAGGAGAGGAAAGGAAAGGGAAAAGAAAGGAAAGGAAAGGAAAGGAAAGGAAAGGAAAGGAAAGGAAAGGAAAGAAAAGAAAAGAAAAGAAAAGAAAAGAAAAGAAAAGAAAAGACAAAAGAAAACTTCAGCTTCTCTTTCTACCTGGATGGCAGAATGAACTAATCTTGTTTTCCTCTAGACCAGGAATAGAAGACTTTTCTTCAAAGGGCCAGATAGTAAATACTCTAGGTTTTATGGGCCATACTGTCCATGTTTCAATTACTCAACTCAGCCGTTACTGTAGCATGAAAGCAATCACAGACAGTAAGAAATGGGCGTGGCTGTGTTCCAATAAAACTTTACTGGCAAAAGAGGTGGTGGGCCAGATTTGGCCCCTCCTCAAGTGTCCTTGTCCTCCAGAACGGCTTCCCTTCCCCAAGCCACCCTCTCAGGAACAACTTCACCTTTTCCATTGAGAAGAAGACCCATGAGCTGTCCTACCTCTCCAGAAATGACACTGAAGTGATTTCATTTACTTATTTAGAATTCACACCCCCACCTACTCCCAGACACAGCTAACGTGATATTACAAAGTTAAATAAGATATAAATCAGGACAATTAAAAATAAAAATGGAACAAAGAATAGTTAAAAATGAGTGCAGGAAGAGATGCTACCAGGCACCTGGGAAGAGCTAATTGATCTGGATTTAGTTCTGAGGTTCCTGGCAGCTGAAGTAAAGTGAAGTTAATTGGCCCCCAAGGGGCTCAAGTCCCTGAGTAGGGTCTCATTAGCATCGACCATTTACTGGTGAACAAAGAAAGGCTGAGCTGAGAGGTGTGACAGTGTCCCCTGCCCCCGGGGTGTCGGGACAGCCGGGAACTGCCCCCAATCCAAGAACTCCTTTTCCCCAAGCCAGGTAGTGCTTCATTCAGCACACCACAAAGGATTGAGACGGTCGGACTCCATAGGCCCCCAAAGGGCGAGACTTCCTGGAGTTATCAATACTCTCCGTGTGGCAGTTTCGGACCTGTCAAATGATACACTAACCCTTGCTTCCTTCATTGAGTTGTTGGGGGAAGTGAACTTACATGTACCAAATGCCCCATCCACGATGGGTGGGAACAGGGTAAACTCCTATGACTGTTGTTAATTCCTCCAACAGAATTGTTAACAGGCAAAGCCTCCTTAGAGCTTCTATGTTGCAATCCGCCTTTTCCTTTCAATTCTCGCCAAAAAGGGAGAGACAAGGGACCATCAGAGAGTAGGAAGACAACAGGCATCGAGGCGAAATGATAAAAGGGTGGGAAGCAGATTTCCAGCACGAGGGGTTTTACAGCCTCCGGTCCCTGCCTCCCTTCTAAATGCTTCAGGTAGGTATTGCATAGCAGGGCCTCCTTTCCTGCTTCCTTCTTACGTCCCTCAGCCTGGATGCCTACCTTCCACTCCATCACCCAATCAAGTCTGCTTCTCTCAAACTGCCTTTAAGTATGTGAGAACCCCTAAAAGATTCTTAGAAACAGAGAATGCAAGACCTAGGAAGATGCTACAGACGCCCGGTTCAAGCACTTCACAAAACCAGGGCTGTCTACACTGGCCGGAAGAGACTTGGCTGTAAGTGGAGACCTGGTCTCCCATAAAGTCACTTTAATTCATAGAGTGAAAAAGAGAAAATTCCCTCTTGAGCTCTCTCCCCATCATGATTAAGTTAAGGTGAAACACTCATTTTGCTTCTCCTATGTTTTATCTTCTCTCTAAGATTTTACAATGTTCCTTTTGACACAAAGTGGGCCTAAAGATGGGAGACGCGGCAGGAAAGAATATGGCTAGAATATAGAAGCCAGACCGTAAACTACAACATCATCGCACTGGTTTTGTTTTCACTGTATAATTTGTACAATTAACCATCTATTTAGTGCAAATAGCGCTGTATGAAAAGGAATTTTGTGGTAGCGATGTGGAATTTCCTTTAGAAATGTACGCATTTATGTAAGAAGCCGATACGTTCAAGGCAAAGTATGAAATGGCAAAGATGGAAGGCAAGGAGAACAGAAATTGTTAAGAAGGTACCTGGAAGACTGACATTTCAAAAATATTGATCGAATCCAATTCCTTTGTTTTAGGGACAAAGAAACACAGACAAAGAGAAGGAAAATAGCCTGCGCAACGTCTCACGTAAGAACGAGGACTCTGGAGCCAGATCCGTCTCCCTTTTTTGTGTTTTTGTTTTTGCTTTTAAGTTTATTTATTTTGAGAGACAGTGGGAGAGCGCACGCTCATGAATGGAGGAGGGGCAGAGAGAGAGGGAGAAAGAGAATCCCAAGCAGGTGCCGCACAGTCAGAGTGGAGCCAGATGCGGGGCTCGATCCCATGAACCGTGAGATCATGACCTGAGCTGCAATCAAGAGTCGGACACTTACCCAACTGAGCCACCCAGGCGCCCTAGATCGGTCTCACTCTGAACCCCAAATCTGCCGACTACCACAATTACCTGGCGAATGTTATCACACTTGCCTAAGTTTCGGGGAGAACCCCACAAAAGGGGAGCCCTACTACCATTTGCATCATGGCCTGGGGCTAGACCCGGAGTTAGTATGTTCAACACCCAAGAGACCTTTAGACACGAAACCAATAAAACTCCCCTGTGACCCATGATACACGTGATTTGCGAGCAAAATTCACTCAAGTGTATTTGTGATGGCCAGATATTGCTTTCCTTCCTATCCCTAAGACGTAGCTACAACTATGCCACAGCTCCAAACCGCCCTCAGGCTTGTGCTGGAAAATCTATGCACAGCATCAAGCAAGCAGCATCCTGGAAAGATCAAGCACAAGTTTCTGGAACTGAGACTCCCTCAGTTCAAATCCTAGGTTTTCCATTAACTATGTGACCGCGGCAAGTTGTTTCATTTCTCTTTGCCTCAGTTTACGTATCTTTAAAGTAAACATTCATAGAATACGTCAGGCTGCTGCCTGGAGTAAACCCATCCGAGCACATCAGGCAGTTAGCAGAGTGCCTGGAACACAGGAAGTGTGCACTGAACGGTCCCTCCTATTATCAGGGCACAGCGTCAAGCCGGGCCTCCCCCAGGTCATTCGTCACAATGGTACTTTGGCTGTTGTGCTGGGTCCAAGATGTGATCCACCAGGTGTGACAGGAGAAGGACCCACAGCTGTAGAAAGTGCAGATGCAAACAGATTGCTCTATACTGCCCCTGGGGAATGAGATATGGAGTCAGTGAAGGGTGAATTTTAGAAGCACATCCGATTAAAAACACATCAGTAAGAGAAAGCTGGCTATATGGGTCACGTTCTTCAAGTCATAAACCCTGAACTTAACAACCGCTCCATCCCTCGCCCGGCACCATGCAGGATTTCTCTCTGCTCGCATTTACCACACTGGCTGCATTTACATTGCACTTTACGGACCTGGCTTTTTCAAAACATTTCCTCCCCCTGCACAGCACCCTTTTTGAAAGCTACCCCTGCCCCTTAAACCTGAAAGCCCATCTTTCTGCATCTAATACGTGTTTCCTCGTGGCTCTTTCCCTCTGTCTCGGCAGGGGGGTTCCTAATCAGGTCAGTGAATTCTTGCTCTTTTACTCAGTCCCTGAGAAGTAAGTGATCCTGGAAAGTACTGAAATCTGAGATGCTGTTAACCTGCCCAAGGCTGAGTTGTGCAGAGGGCCTGGAACATCCCTCTCACGTGCCTGAACTCCCTGACTGCCCTCGGCCCGTCTACACAGAGCTGATTATTCGTCCTCAACAGTCCGTGATGGGTCAGACCTCCACGTGTTTGCACATGCTGTTCCCACAGCTAGAAATGATCTTCCAGGAGGTGACCTCCTGATGAATTCTTACAAGACCTGTGATCCCCAGCTAAAACTGTCCTGTCCCCACCCCGTCTCAAGTTCCAACGGTATTCGTGGTTCTTTCCTTCAGTGCACCCATAGCATGTTGGGAAGATGGCATCGATGGAGAGAAGCCAAAAGGGGGGGGGGGTACCAGAATCAGAAGACCTCAGTTTGTTTCCCACTAACTGCCTGCTAGTCTCTTGTTTCCTTGCATCACTTATTAAACATCGCTGAATCCACTTTCTTATTAGTACAATTTGGATAATAACCATATTCTCTATGTCAGAGCGTGGCAGGGAGAATTACTGGAGACAGTATATATAAAGTTTACTGTGCCTTGCACATAGTAAATGCTTAATAAATACACTACACAATATTATTATTATTATTATTTGGAATATATACGTATATATACATATATATATATATATATATATATATTCTAGCACTCTCCTACTCTATTTGCTTAATAATAATTTTCATCCTGAATTAAAAGTAAATCCTATTGTCTGTTCACTCTTACGTCACCAGCACTTAGCACGCAGTAGGTGCATACAATGTTTCTCAACCAATTAAACTCCTCCAGAGAATGGACACATCTACTTTGTCACTGTAACCATAGCCTCTAGCACAAGGAAGTGCCTTTCCACGCCTGTCACTGAGGGAACAGATGAAGACACCAATGGATGAGTGGATTTCCTTCCAAATTCTTTAGTTACAAGGCTTGCCTGAGACCCAGTGCTGAGTTTTTGAGACCACACCCCCTCCCAATTTCTGGCCACAACCACCATCCAATTGTGCAGATACCTTTGTTTCGCTAAGAGGGACACTCATTCAGCGTCCTCTGTTCACACCTGATTTTTGAAAACTGTTTATTTTGAAAGAGAGAGAGAAAGAGAGAGAGAATGCGCACATGTGCATGTGCAGGGGAAGGGCAGAGAGACAGGGAGAGAGAGAATGCCAAGCAGGCTAGGCACTATCACTGCAGAGCCTGATGTGGGGCTCGATCCCACGTGAGATCATGACCTGAGCCCAAATCAAGAGTTGGCTGTTCAACTGACTGAGCCACCCGGGGGTCCCCACACTTGATTTTTTTAACTCACCCCTGCTGTGGCTTACCAACTCCCCCAAGCACAAGTGGCAGAGCCTCAGGCTTTGGTCTCCACCCCACGGGCCCAGCCTTGTCCCATAACCTTAACGTTCCAGCATGTATTTCTTCTCTGCGCGAAAATAAGCAAAAGGCATTGTTGACCAACTTCTGAAAATCAGCAAGAACCCACGCAACATTCTGGATGCAAGTATTATCCAGATGGCAGTCTAATCTCTGGCCACGAGCAAAACCCAGAGAGCCGGAAGAACCCACGACCTCTGTTTCATCGAGTATTCACACAGTGCGTGCAGGCACACAACATCTGATTCAGCTCATGTGATGCAGAACCCCCTTCCAGATTGAGCCCATCTTAAGTACACTTGATAGCAATCCCAGACCCTGAACAACATCCTTCTAACTTGATTTCCCTTCATTCCGTCTTCAACTTCAGCTCTACTCTTTCATCAACGCCCTTATGATAAGGAGATTCATCATGGTAGTGAGTTCCTGGGGAGAATGGAAATTCTGTCTCCGGGTGTCTCTAGGAATAACAATGTCCCATCAGTTGCAAGAGTTTCAATACCTCCCACCCTAAGAGAAAAGAACAGTCTTACTAATTATCCAAAGAACTTTCTAGAAAGAGGAAACTAGGCAGCTTCAAATCTTTTCCCTGGGCTACCTTTTCCGCCACCTACCGCAGTCTTCCTTGTAGCAATACCCCACTCAGCCTCATGGGGGCTTCTTCAGCTTCTGCATTTTAGGTACATTAGCTTTTATTTGTTTTCTCTCAAGACTTAGGGACTGTTACTCAGTTCTGAATTTGGTCTTAGACAAGGAGGTTAAGTGATTCTTTCACGTTTACCCAACCAATAAGTGGCAGAGCAGGAACCTGCGCCCTGGTCTTCTGACCCAAGTCAACCCGGGCTCCCTACACCCTCATTTCTGATGTGTAAGCCTTAATGATGAGAGTTAACAGCTACTGGCCCCTGCCTACATATCAGACGCTGCTCTAAAAACTTGACCTCGATAAACACTCGTGTAATCTTTACAAACCTGTGAGGCTTAGATTATACCCACTTACAGAGAGAATAAGTGAGGAAAGACATTGTTAAGGAAACTGCCTGAGGTTATACAGCTAGTTGGAGGAGAAGCTAAAAAGTTCTTGTCCGCGAACTTTAGCACTTCACCTCCAAGCTTACTCAACGCTGGAGGCTTGATTGTAAGCTTTGTCATCAAATTGAATTTATTTATAGCATTGTGCATACTTCATTACATCAATCAGCCCTGAACACAGAAAAGGTACTCAATTCATCTCTGATTACCTGGAGATTCACTTACTCATTACACATGCAATGATGACCTACTATGGGCAAGACATTACCAAGGTATTACAGGAGATGATGAAGCACACAAAGATATGATAATTGTGTTTTGAAGGCAAATGCGGAGTGAGAAAGAGATTTATTCTATGTGGCATACTGTGTCAACATCAGCCTTTCAGACTCCACCGCCAAATCAAATTTTTAAAACCAAGTTTTTCGACCAACATGAGGCGTTCTTATTCTAGGAAAGGGCATTTAACAATACAGAAACTGCAATTACCATTACCCGCATTTTGCAAGAGAAAGTACCTTTTAGCCAGCAACGGAAAATGGAGAGGACATAACCTTAAAATAAAAGATCACCCTTCACACTTAGACATCAAATCTCAGATCAGCATTTGAGAACCATCTATCTACAAGACCCGGGTAAGGGAGAATGGCATAGAAAGGCTTGTATATGAAAGAAAAACCCAATGGGCAGATATTGCCACAGTAGAAAGAGGTAGAATGCAGCTGGAATTGGCATTCACAAACTGAGAATGAGGCCAAAAATCCCAGACACATTTCAGACCACAGAGTTCTTGATTCTATGGCTGTCCTTCAAGGATTTGTAAAAAATGCTATAAAAAATGAAATTACAGAAGCACCCACAAAACAGTTTGTGCGTTGTTTTATGGCCTTTTCACTTTGGGGTTCTATCTCTGGTGGATTGTCAAGGAAGGACGCCTCCATGACATTATCCAGAAATGTTAGGTAACTCCTAAGAACCCACTGGAGTCCACGTGAAGGATGTTAATTAACGGAAGCCAGAGATGCCCAATTTCCCCCCAAAGTCTCATCTCCTCCCCTCAGGGCACCAGGAAGTTACCCACATAGACTCGCTTTCTTGCCCCCAAATTCCTCTCTGAAAACGCTGAAAATTATACCTAGCATTCCATCACCGGTGACCTGGTTTTTTAGAAATTCCAAGGAATTTTCTTGCCCTCAGGAGTAACCCTAATTTGTTACTTGCTCAGCCTCTCCCTCTTTCCCAGCTCCTTCCCAGAGCTGACCAGGTATTCCTAAAATGCCATTCTGGATAGTGAGGAGATTACGAGCAGAGACTATAGGCAAACCCGCCCGGGCCTGGCTTTGGTTCCAGCCACGGGGCTCACCATCCATGCAGACAAGTCATGTCAACTCTTAACCTCAGTTCCGACGTCAGTCAAATTGCACCTTCAGTACATTAACCATTAACACAGAGTCTGGCACAAATACAGCAAATGTTTGGTAAAAGGCGGCTATCGTTACTAGTGAGTCTTTAGGTTTTCTGGGACCAATTTCAGTGTGGGAGTTCCCACACCAACAACAGACAATTCTCTAGACACTAGCTGGGTATCCTACACTTGAACGCAATTCTGATACCATCCCCCAACAGGTTTGGGTTCGGTCCTAAAGATGGCCCCTCCTCCGACATTTCAGATGCCAGTCACAAGTCTGGGTTGTTACCTGTGCTTCTAAGTGACCAGCTACAGACTGGATATGCCAACAACCCGCTCTAATTCAGGATGCTAATCCCACGCTCAGGTGGCTTTCTGTACATCTGACTGACTAGCTATAGATCAGACACCCCCGCCGACCCTCTTCTAGGATTCAATTAATTTGCTAGAATGGCTTCCAGAACTCAGGAAATCCATTTACTCACTAGATAATGGGTTTATTATAAAAAGGTACAACTCAGAACCAGCCAGATGGATGAGAGGCACGGGCAAGACTGGGGAAAGGGCAGGGAGCTGCCATCTCCTCTCTGGGTGTGCCACTCTCCCAGCACCTCCACATGTTCACCAACCCAGAAGTCTCTGACTCTCCCCCTTTGGGTTTTCACGGAGACTTCATTAGATAGGCATCACTGATTATATCATTAGCCATTGGTGACCGATTCAAGTTCCGGCCCCTTTCCCTCCCTAGAGGTTGAAGGGTGGAACTGAAAGTTCCAACCCACCAATCACATGGTTGGCTCCCCTGACAAGGAGCCCCCCGTCCTTACTGTGAAGCCCAAAAGCCACCTCATTGACATAACAAAAGACACCTTCATTGCCTCTTAACCACGTAACGAAATTTCAAGGACGAAGACCAGAATTATATTTCTTAATTATAAATCACAACGTTACATTGGACTACTTCCTTGATGACATCTATCAATGGCTCCCTCCTACCTCTACATGTCAACCATTAGCTATTGTCACTTTACCCCATTGTTCATCACGTCTCACTCTCCAAGTCTCTTGCCAGCACTCTGCTTCTGCTTTCTAGATTCCCTGCAGACACTTCCAGCATGCCCCAATCTGTTCTAACCCTGTGTTACTTTTTCCGAGGCCGATCCCTCCGCCAAGAATGTTTTCTCTACCTTATCCCCACTCCAAACCTAATAACCACCCCCCCCCCATTCTAATGTTCAGTTCAAGGTCATCCCCTTTTTGAAAAATCCCCCGATCTCCCTCAGGAAGAGGAAACCACAGCCTGTTCGTGATTTTATGCCAACACTTACTATGCCGCCACGTGTGTGGGCTTTTGAAGGGTATGTATGGAGTTTGTCTTATTCATGTCGGTATCACCCACACCAAATCAGGCCCCGGTGCATAGCATTCATCCGGCAAATGTCCCGTAAATAAATAAGTGAAAGGATAAACAAACAAAATGAAGTAACAAACGGAAAGCATGAGTGAATACGCATAGCATGAGTGCAGCATTTCCAATTTCAGAGCATGTGGGTTTTAATTAAACCATTTGATCCTGGGGCTTTCCCAGCAAATCCGGGCTCAGAGAGTTCGAGTGACGTGCCAGGTTAAAACACGGCAAAATGAGGACTTGAACTCACATCTTCTGATGTCACGTCCAATGCCCCTTCTACACCAAACACTGTCATTATTAAAAATTGATGATTAAAAAAAAAAAAGAACTAATGGTAGTTTATTAGAAAAAACCCCAATGTGGGATCTAGCTGAGAATGGGGCACAGACAAAAAGAAGAACAGAATCGATGGCTCTGTTGACAAGGAGAGTGGGAAAACCTAAATGTGGAGTGTCCAGCAACCCCTAGATGAACACGGGAGAACACGGTGGTGCTGGCTAGGCTCTCAGTTTGGGGAAATGATCATCAGAAATATACTGGAAACAGATTTTGCCAATTTCCTCATTTCACTGATGGCCAACCCCATTTCCTGCACTGCATTCCTTGCTACAACGGAAGTTTCAGCCCTTGGAGAGAAGCCGAGGGATTTCTGCAAATGTTTTCTCTTCAACAGATGGAGCAGAAACCGAGAAGCGTTACAAGGAAGATGGATCGGTGCGTCACATTTGCAACAATAAAAACACAGCAACGGTTAAAAGCGGTCCCAGTTAAATGGAAGTGGAAACCCAGGGTTAGCCTAAATCTTTTTTTAATTAAAAGTGAAGAAGAATTTCAAAGTTCTATTTCAGCCCCTCGGAGCGTCAACACAGTGAATCTGGAATGTTTATGTGGCTTGGCTGGGTGTCAGACTGCTTGAGATTTATGTGGGTTCAGGTCACAGCCTGAGAAAAACCCTCAGCACAGGAAACTGTGAGGGCAAGTGCAGGCGAGGGAAAGCACAAGCACGGGAAAATGTGGGTTCAAATCCCGGCTCTGTTCCTGTGTGACTTCAAGAATATCACGTAGCCCTGAGCGCCAGTCATGTCATCTGCAAAAGAGGAAAACGGGGCCTCTCCCTGAGACTTCCTGCAGGCTCTGGGTGAAATAATGGGAGTGGGGCACGGGAAAAATCATCTCTGAAGGTTTTACTCACCCTGCACCTGCCCAAGTGACCACACAGGAGCTTCCCATTACCTTAAGCGTCTGTATCATGAACATCTTTGGCATGCACTTCCTTTTCCTCCCTCTTCCTTTTAAGCCTGCTTTACCATCTAGATGAGCATTTCACACATTCTGGCCTTGGGACACCTGACATGAACACACCTGGAAGCTTTTCAAAAGATTTTGAAAAAAAAAAGCTCTCAGTGGTTAATAACTTGTGCCGAAGAATCCCTACAAAGCACGTAGCCATGTCAACACTGTGGATGAATTTATACTGGGCTGTCCATCCTGTACCCCAACAGCTCACACAATCCACATTCCCATGGCCCCCCAGACCAACCGCACAGATGTCCTTTGCTGGATGATTACGGTTTTGATGGGTGCATACATATTCGCGACATACATATTCATATATTTACACATCCATGCATTTTAAGAAGTGCGTATGAATAAAAGGAACGCATGCACCTCCACATGTCCATGAGCATACGGGTACGTGCGTGTGCACACACGTACATATATGCACACACATCCATACTCACACACCAGTACACTCAGACCAAAAACATGTAAACAAAATCTTTAACATAAGGACTCCATTTCAAATACCAGCCCTGATCACTTCAATTCTAAGAGCCTCAGTTGACACATGTTCAAAATAGAAACCTTAATACCTACAATAACTACTTAATCATTGTAAAATCAAATACATTACTGTCCATGAAAACACTTATTTCATTGTCAGAAACACTGTAGATGCTCAATGAACGTATGTCAAGAGCCACCTAATCATTTACAGATCTTACCTACTCAAGGAACATGCATGTCCACGTAACATTTATCCACATATGAAGGCACATAGGAACCCATGAATACACTGAAATGCAATTCATACGCATGTGAAAAACATCCAGACTCATGTTATACAAGCAGCCCGTGTATGTATGTGCACATACACACACGTGCCCGTGTGTGCACATGCACACACACACACACACAGCTTCCATGGTATAAAGCAAAAGAATCTACATTCTCTGCACTTCTTTAAGCCAGGTTTTTGCTGTACCTGTCAAAATATACTGCTGGATCTGAGGTCCTGTGAGAAAGTGTGGAGGAAACAATTACTACAAACAAAATGGATGCCAGGTTTTAAACAAAAAAAGTCTTGGCAATAGAAGCCAATACTTCAGAGAAAACATAAGCAAGGACACACATCAACGATAATTTGCCATGTGTATACAAGAGGCATCTCTGAGAAAAGACAGTAAGACCGGATGCCTGAAAGGCACAGCATGCCCAAGACTTTTCTAGAAACCTTATAGAAGTCCTATGAATCACCTTTCCCTTGGACCCTCCTGAAGTTTACCATCCAAAACAAGAAGACCAACATTTAGGGGACGATTTTCTTTTTTATTAAATTTTTTAAAAATGTTTACTTATTTTTTGAGAGAGAGTATAAGCACAGGATGGTCAGAGAGAGAGGGAGTCACAGAATCCGAACCAGGCTCCAGGCTCCAGGCTCCAAGCTGTCAGCACAGAGCCTGATGCAGGGCTCGAATCCACAAACCAAGAGACCATGACCTGAGTCAAAGTCAGATCCTTAACCAACTGAGCCACCCAGGTGTCCCTAGGGGATGATTTTCTAAAAGGACACCACTGTTGAGTTTGGCCCACATGAATAATTATAGCAGGGATGGTCAGTAAGCAAAGACATGAATTCCTATTTTGCTTTGAGCTTTCTAAGAAGATAAGTGTTTGTCTTAGGTTACGGTAATGTCAATGATCACCCCCACCAAAAGCTTCTATAATGTTCAGAAACTCCATCTGTCTCCACCATCAGTGCCTCTTGGAAAATATAATCATCATTAGTGTTATTATGTATTGTATTTCCTTTATGGCCACCTTCTCCCTATGCAAAGATTCTCAAGAACGTTTGTATTTTTCATTCTATATTAGTATTTTCCATGAATTGGGAAGGGGGGTGGACCAGATAACCGTAAAATGCCATTCTCTTCTAAAAGACTCTAATTTCATGATTCTACGATTTTGAAGATGCGGTGGTACTAACAGTTGATTTTCACATTCCATGAATATTACATTCTATGAGTCTAAGAGATTCTGGCACTAGTTTTTATTATTCTAAGATTCTCTGATTCCAAGGTTTGATAGATCCTAAAATTCTACAACCATGATTCTAAGATGCCAATATTCTAAGAATCTGACACTTTGAGCTTACAATCCCAAGCCACCATCACCTACGAATGTGATTACCAGACTCTTCCCCACGAGCCAAGCAGAACCTAAGCCAGGGTCCAAATCCCTGTCCTTGAACGGAGAAGGCAAAGGGGTTGTGAATAGAAAGAAAAATGCCCATCTGAGACAAGAGTTTCTCAGACACATCTCAAGGCTTTCCAAACACCTCCCTTAGCTCAGTCTCCCCTCTTGACTCCATTCTATGGCCTACTTAGAGATGAGAATATTTACTGCTGGAATATAGATGCTGTAGAGGCAAGACTCGGCCATTGCTTGCCTTTTTATCCCCCAGCATCTAGCACAAGGCCTGAACAAAGAGGCTCTCAATAAATATCATGTGCCTGAATGCATCGTTGGATTCACTGTAATATCCTTCCTCTTCCTTCTTGTCTACTGCCTCTGCCTTTATTTTATTTCAGGTCAACAGATGTTCCAGAAGTTTCCTTTAAAATCTACCAAGTTTAACAAGGGTGCATCAGGTAATACCAAATGAAGCATAAGATTAGGCCCTTAGTTGAAAGGAAAATATTGAGTCTGATATTGGACCTCCTTCTTTATCCTGCTCATTTTTTTCTACCATCCTTCGAGGTATGTCAGAACTTCCGTGTACAATAATCACATACTCCTCATAGGAATCCAGTGACCTACAGATTATTACCTCCCTTTTATAGATGACAAGCCCGAGGCCAAGAACAACTTCCCAAAGGCCACACAATTAAAAGTGATCCAACCCACATTGTCTGGCTCCAAGCTCAGCGCTCCCTCCTTTACTCCATGACTGCCTTATAATGAATGTTCTTAGTCATAATAAAAATAACCACCTTACAAGACATCCAGAAAACCACTACCTGGACAGAAAGCCTCTACTTCCTGTCCCTGACTTTAACCCTGAATTCATCTTCTCCATCAACACCAATTCTCATTTCAAGATTCCTCATCATGGGGGGCCTACCACACCCAACTGTTCATTTCATTTTCAAGCCTTCTTTCCTCCTCTTGAGAGTGCTGTACATGACATGTGTTTATTTTTCAATTCAAGCAAATTAAACTTAATTTCGCTTTGAGACTTATTTTTTTTAGAGAATTTCACAGCCCACGGTGAGATAATTGAGACCCCGCTGTTTCTGGAAACGCTATTTAGAGGGAGCAGGACTAGCTCCGGCCCAACCTTGGAGAAAGCCATCCTTACCCCTTCTCCCCTTTGTCACACACCACAGTATTTCTCCAATCTGTCCACTTCCTCAGCACTGCCTTATTCTAGAAGGTCATCCCTGTGTCATCTGAACCATAGCCAGCCAAAGGGCCAGCAAACCCCCTCTCTCCACCTCTCGCCCTCCTTCTTGTCTTAATCCCAGATTCGATCATGTCAATCCTTAAGAGTTGTCAACAATTTTCTAAACACATATTACTTAATATGAGTTCTAAAGCTTTATATGTTCCAGCCCTAGATTATTTCTCTAGCTTCACCCCCAAGCATATACTCCAGACACACTGAGCTACTTCCTGACCCACTGTCCACCAGGAATGCCTTTTCTCAGTCTAGCCAACTGGCTATTCCTTTGTGGCTCATGCAGACAGACCTCCCCTCCATTACCTAACATGCCCTGTATGTTCTAATTTCAGCAGCAGCTACTCTGTATTATCTCAGTTTGCACATCTGTTTCCTTATCAGACTGGCAGAGCTTTAGATCAGGAAAATGTCCTATTCATCACAGATGGTCCAGAATCTGGAACATAGTAACTCCTCAAAAAGAAATGTGTTTTGGGGAAAAAAAGGATAGTAAGGAAGCAGGAATAAACTAAAAGAGAGAGAAAGAAGAGAGTAAGGAAGGAAAGGAAAATAAAGCAAGAAAGTAAGATGATAAAGGCTGAGGGAAAGAAGGAAAAAAGGAAGGGAGGGAGGGAGGGAGGGAGGGAGAGACAAAAGGAGGGAATGGAGTTGGAAGGTGAAACATTAAATCTGGGAAACTTCCCTTCTTACTGTTCTTTATAGTAATGTTCTTAATATGACCATCATCCCTGAAATAATATAGACCATCAGAATTGCTTATAAAACATTTTTTCCAGAGGCATAATCTGATTTTTCAATGGAAGATATATTTCTCTAGTGTAGGTTTCCTAAAACAAGCTACATAGAATTATGAATAAGAATTAAATGAAAAATATAGAACGTTACAATTTGTGGCCAAATAATATTGAGAAGGCTTGAATTGGCTGGCACTAAAATCTCCCTCGATCAAAAAACTTTGTCAGAACCTCAAATTTGCTTGTATCTCACCTAATTTCCAAGAAGAGGGTAGATCATGAAGCATCTCCCAAATTTATTTGACCACACAACACATTTTCCTTGGTGTTCTTGAAGAATTAGCACACCATGGGAAAGGACTTGATAATGTTCCAGTGGAATGACTGCTGTCTGGGAGTCAAGAATCTGGGGTTCTAGGTATAACATCCCTATTAATAAAGATTATGGTCTTTGCCATGACACTCCTCCAGCCAAAGCTTTAGTTTTCTTCTCTCAAATACAGAGGTAGCTTGGACACAACAGTTTCTTCTGGCTCAGTTCTGACATTCAATGTTTCTGTGATTTGAAAGAAAAGAGAGAGGGAGAGACACACATACACTTGGTGTCATGTCTCTGTGCCCCCCATTTGCTCTACCTGGAATGTCCCCTTTGCCACTTCCACAAGGACAGACCCTGTCTCCAATGCTATCACATGTCCCAAGACTTTCCGGGCAACTTGAATTAGCATGCTTTCACTCCCAAGGTTTCTTATGGAAACGTTTCATTTCTATAAGAGGCTGCCTTAAATATAGCTCCTATTTTCTTTAATTCACTTAATCCGTTGATGGCAATTATATGTGTCATACGATGTTATTCCAAAGGTGGCCAAGGCACCATCTTACATGTACCTTCTGTTCCCACTAAGCCCTTGGGGATATGCCATAGTCCTCTATGGCCCCCCAAAGAGCTCAGGACAATGACTTCATCTAGAACAAAATCTGTCATGTGTTAAGTCCACTTTAGAGACCGTTTGAAGTTTCAGCCAATGATGTCAAATCATTTTTTTAGAGCCTTGGAACTTCTCATTTAACTCTTATACAGAAAAAGTAATAAAGCAACGCAGATAAAGCCGCTGCTTTGTGCATGGCAAGGTGACCGCCAACCTCACCTGTTCTATGACTCCTACTCCCACGGTGGGCCTCCTTACCCAAAATTAAAAATGACGATGGAGTCAGAACTCAAGTCTTCTGATTCCAAGATGGCAGCCACTAAATCCATGCTTTCCAAATCGTGGTACCCAAAGTACAACCAGCACATCCAATGATTCTAGGTGATACACAGGTGGTACAGCTTTTCTTCTAAGGATGTAATAGCTACTGAAACGTGCATCAGAGTGTATAAATCATTTATCGAATCTTTGGTTTTTACAAGTAGCACTGCTCAGGCTAAGGCCACATAAAAAGAGGGGGAAAAAAAAACCTGAGCATATTTAAATGGGATTTTGGACAAGTGACTAATAAATTTAGCAAACTCTGCATTAAAGCATGTGCCTCTGCCCTTCTTCCTACCAAAAACTCCTCACCGATCCCCCCACATCCTACTACTTAAAATTTTAATGACCTAAGGAACGCACATTCATTAAAGAAATATTAGGCAACACAGGTAAGCATGAACGAGGGACTGAAATTCACTCACGATCTATCACCCAAAGATAACCACTCAAACATCAGGGTGCACCTGACACAAGAGCATGCCATACGTAATATGTTTTACCTTATATATATTTTTAACATAATGGCTCACCACAAATCTATCCACGTCAATAAATGAGATCATGAGTGCCATACACTGAGCGCTGGAGGCATATTGCTGAATACTTTACATGCATGATGTTTGAGCCTCACAGCAAAACTACCAGGGAGGTACCACAGTTAGCTCCGTTTTAGAGATCGCGTTCCCTGTCTGCATTCCACTTTCTAACTTAAAAAGGTGCTCCTCTACCGTCATCCTTAGTGACTGTAGATATTCCATTACACAGTCTGTTCTGTTGTTCTTTTCCTTTTATCCCAAACACTCCATAAAGTTCCTTCTTCCCATATCTGTGCACATATAATTAGCTCACTTCTTAGAATGGGGAATTTCTTAAAATGGAAGGATTTGCACCTTGTTTTTAAAAAGAGGGACGACTGGGGCGCCCGGATGGCTCAGTTGGTTGGGCATCCGACTTCGGCTCAGGTCATGATCTCAGAGTTTGTGGGTTCGAGCCCCGCGTCGGGCTCTGTGCTGACAGCTCGGAGCCTGGAGCCTCCTTCGGATTCTGTGTCTCCCTCTCTGCCCCTCCCCCACTTGTGCTCCTTCTCTCTCTCTGCCTCTCAAAAATAAAGACAAATAATAAAAGTAAATAAATAAATAAAATAACAAAGAAAAAGAGGGACAAGTTCGGCTCAGGTCAAGATCTCACCGTTCGAGTTCGTGAGTTCAAGCCCCGCTTTTGGGCTCTCTGCTGTCAGCGAGGAGCCTGCTTTGGATCCTCTGTCTCCCTCTCTCTGCCCCTCCTCCATGTGTGCTCTCTCTCTCTCTCTCTCTCAAAAATAAACATTTTAGCATACATTAAAAATATTTTTAAAAAATAAATAAAAATCAAACAAAATGAAAAGAGGGACCGAGATGGAGATAATGGTAGCAATGGAGATGGAAATACAGATCTGCTTGCTCCCTGGCCCATCTCCTCTTCCCCCTCTTCTCCTCCTTGATCACCTCACTGCAGCTGGTTTCCTTCCTGTGCCTTCAGCTCACCAGGCCCAGTGCTACCTCAGCAACTGTACTCTTCTGCTCTCTCTTGCCGGAATGTTCTTCCCCTAGACATCCATCTGGCTATCTCTCTCGCTTCCTACAGATCTCTGCTCTAATGTCCATATTTCAATGAGGGCTTCCCTTCTTCACTACCTGAAACAGTGTGCCCTCTTCCGCCCAGCCCCCCTCCATCTAGAATACACCAACCTCCATCTGACACACTACACGTTCACTTGCTTATCTATTTATACGCTTCTCCCTCAAGAGAACGTCAGCTCCGAGAAGGCAGGGGCAAGTCAGCTGTGTCCACTGCTGTATTACGAGCTCCTAGGACAGAGCTTGGCACAGAGTAAGTGCTCAGTGAATGACGTCTGTTTGCTTGTTTAAAAGAAAGATTAAAAGCCACATTTTATCAAGGATATATTCATATAGATTTCCACCAATGCTACAGAACAGTGTCTTGTTCCCTGCCTTCTTGCCAAGACTAGATGCTGTCATTTAAAAAAAAAAAAAAAAAAAAGGCCATTTGGGAGCACCTGGGTGGTTCAGTTGGCTAAGCGTATGACTCTTGATCTCGGCTCAGGTCATGATCTCACGGTTTGGCAGACTGAGCCCCACGTTGGGTTCTGCACTGACAGCATGGAGCCTGCTTGGGATTCTTTCGCCTCCTCTCTCTGCACCACCCCCCACTCTCTCAAGATAAATAAATAATTTAAAAAACAGCCATTTTGATGATGCTTTATGGTACCACATTACTATTTCCATTATTTGATTGCTGGAGAACCTGAATATTTTGGCTTTCTAAATGGGTTCATTGGCCATGCGTGTTCCCCATTCCATTTTTAGCTGTAAGTTCCACCCCCAGATCACATTCTGACAGTAGATGGCTTTATGATAGTATCTGGGCTCATGTTCTATTAATAAGGAAGGAAAAATCTGCTTTGGACATTTCCCGCTGTATGTGTTGTTTTTCTCCTCAATACCAATATTCCTTTCTTATACGTGTGTGTGTAAAGAGAGAGCTCTCCATATGTATGTATATGTATGTATATACATATACATACATATACATACACACACATACACACACACATATATATACGCATATACATATATATGCCATTTCTCTTGCAGCATCTGGCTATAAAAATCCATACCACTTCGACCCTGCTATTTCCTGAGATGCTTTTAAAAGTGCTACTGTTTCCAGAGGTGGCTTTGGTGATTTTATTCCCAAGAAAAGTAACATTTTGGTTCTTGGCTCTGGCTCAGAGCTAGAAAGTAGCTCTCCTACGACTCCTGTTCCTGGTCTGAGCAGCATTTGAACTCTCACAACTTAACGGTACAAATAAACACACTAAGCTAAGGTTTCCTGCTGAGGCATTGTGAAGTTAAATTACTATTTTAAGAGGCTATGAAGTTGGCAGCCAGAAAGCACTGGAAGAGTGGAAGATATTCACGATGCTGACAGATAAAGAAGGAGAGAAAGCAAAATGCAGGTTATTAAGGAGATTTAAGAAGCCTCCCTCCAGTGACGCCATTTATAACATCTCCTGGAACTTGCAAGATAGATGCCTTTCTCATTTAGGAGTCTGCAAGACCGGGATTGAGGGCAGGGCCCGCGTGACAGAATGGTTGAAGATTTGCGACAACAGACCTGGCCTAAGACAATAGAGACAAAGCAGCAATAATCAGCCTTGATTTTGGGAGGCCACCAAGCCGCTAAGGGCTGGACAATGCCTTCAACGGGTAGGTGGAGAGAGGGCAGTTCAATGAAAGGATGTTAACGCTCAGCATCTGCTGATGATACAGGTTTGAGACCCGGTGCTATCATTTATTATATATCTCAGAGCAAGTCCTTTTGCCTCTGAGTCACAAGGTCCTCATCTGGAAAATGGGGAGAATAAACACAACTTGAGAGTGAGACTGTAAAGGCTGAAGGAAATAAAACACGTTAAGATATACCAGCACTTGGTGAAACTCGTGATAAAAATGAGGAAGAAGGGAAACCAAGAGGACGGGTAGGATTAATATGGTTCACACAAGAGCATGAAGCATGCTGTCAGTCACGCTCTCCCATAGGCATGTGCTGAACGCTTGGTCACATAGCTTAGAAAACCAAATCAAGACGTGTAAGGACACAGACTGCAGGGGTAGGGTACTAGAACCAACTCAGATACAGTTTGGCGTTAAAGAGGAAAAAGTTCGTATGTAAAAAAGTGACAGAAAATTGATCTGGACGCTAAGTTGATTTTCAGCTCTGATGGCCAATGATCCTATATCTACATCTGATGTCTGATCCACAGTAACATAGAGATTCAAAAAAAATCTGCCTCGGCCATTTTAATTTTATTATTATTGGGTTGTGTTTTGGTTTTTTTTTGAGAAAGAGAGAGAGAGAGAGAGAGAGCTTGTGAGCAGAGAAGAGGGATAGAGGGGGGTGGAGAGAGAAAGAATCTTAAGCAGGTTCCATACCCAGTGAGGAGCTCACCACGGGGCTCCATCTCATGGCCGTGAGATCATGACCTGAGCCAAGATCAAGCATCGGGACACTTAACCAACTGAGTCACCCAGGCGCCCCAGTCATTTTATTTCTATATCCTTCCATGCCTTTCCCTACACTCTCCGTCTCTCCCCTACTGTTGGCATCGCATTGCCACATTGGGGGAGGGGGACTGGTAAAAATGATTGAGCAAGCTCATTTGCAAGGTAGTGCTTTGAACCTGGTAATAATCTCTGTGCTCCAGAGCACCCCCAGTTAAAGAACACACCTATAGGCATGGGCAACATTCAATCTAATGCAGCAGGGGATCGCAATAATAACAAGTAATAATAGCTAGCATTTGTATAATGTGGATGATCTGTCGGCCGTTGCTCAAAGCGCTTATCATATGGACTCATTAAAACCCACAATATCTCTATGAGGCGTCAGCATGGTCCTCTTCATCGTGTAGAGGAGGAAACTGGCACCGGAACGTTAGGTCATCCGGCCAAGGTCACAGTGCTAGCCAGTGGCAAAGCTGGCGTTCGAACTCCAGCATCCACCCTTTCACCCACTACACTTTTACATCAGACAGAAGCAGCCCAAGGCCTCCACACATCATTGATTCCACGTGTGGCCTTGGACAAGCGGCATCACCGCGCTGTGCCCCAGTTTCCTCCTCTCTAGAACAAGGACAATAGCACCTAGGCACGAGTTTGTTGAGGTTATTCAACAAGGTATCTATATCACGTCCTCATTATAGCACAAAGAATATACAACATCCTTGGCACATACACTTTCCCCTCCAAGAACAGCTTGGTCATGGTGACATTTCGGCCACCTCTAAATATTGTGGGTGAAGATCCTTCCAGAATCCCCTCAAGTCCCATCCTGTGTTCTGCCTACATGTATAATCCCACCATCAGAAACAGGGGGCGAACGCAGGTGAATCCGTGGCTGAACTAGTAATGTTTTCAGGAATCCTTCAACGGACACTGAATTATGCTGTCCTGTTAATATGCATTTGTTTTTTTTTTTTTTAATTTTTTTAACGTTTATTTATTTTTGAGACAGAGAGAGACAGAGCATGAATGCGGGAGGGTCAGAGAGAGAGGGAGACACAGAATCGGAAGCAGGCTCCAGGCTCTGAGCCATCAGCCCAGAGCCCGACGCGGGGCTCGAACTCATGGACCACGTGATTGTGACCTGAGTCAAAGTCAGACGCTTAACCGACTGAGCCACCCAGGCGCCCCAATATGCATTTGAAATAAAGTTCTTTAGGACCCCTCTCAGCCCTCCTTGCCTCCGCCGTCTCTGGCAATGGCATTTGATGAGGATAGCTTCATCTCAAAGAGTCTTGCCTCCCACATTTGTCTCAGCAGAAAAACCGTATTACCACCCCCTGCCAGGTAATCTATTTTTTTATCTTTCTCCTACATTCCTACATTTCTTTTTTTTTAATTTATTTCTTTTTTATTTCTTTATTTTTTTTGAGAGAGAAAGCGTGCGAGCATTGGAGGGGCGGAGGGAGAGAGAGAGAGAGAGAGAGAGAGAGAATCCCCAGCAGGCTCCATGCCCAGCGCCAGACATGGGGCTTGATCTCATTACCCGTGAGATCATGACCTGAGCCCAAATCAAGGGTCAGATGGCTAACCCACCAAGCCACCCAGGCGCCCGTGATTTTCTTTTTTTAATGGCCCTTTTGCTTTGTGCATATGTTTTTTTAGAGTACCGGCCAAGACTCCTCACAGGTCCTCCGCCTCTCATGTGCCCATAGACTCAGAGCCTATCAAATCCCATAAGAAATTTAGCTTATCCACTACCACGCAAAGTGAATGAAACGTACTTGCTTAAGGCAGAGGTCTCTGTCTCAGCTCTCGCAATGCTCTTCCAGGTTAACCTTTGGGTTTCTGTCCACAGCCCACCAGAATCTCCTCAACTTTTGGGGATTGCTAAGTCCCAGAACGGAGACGTGTGAACCGACCGCTCGGAAGCGATCATGTATCCTAGATGTCTGCCCTTCCTCTACCCGAATCAGCTTGCAATCTGTAACTCGGCTGCTCCGCATTACCCCCAGGATCCATTACTTCTCATCGAGGTTCCCACGGGCTCATTTGCAGGACCTGTGAAAGGCTCGATGAATTATATCTCCGGGCCAGTATTGGGTTAACCCTTACAAAGGGTTCTAGCTGTTCGGATGAGCCATTTACTTGGAGCCCCGTCGCTTCGACCTTTGCAGTTTAGACAAAAACGATTTCATCTTGCCTTTGCTAATTGCCTTATGAATCTACTTCCTCACCGGAGGGGGGATACAGTCTCCTAGCTTCTCTCAAAGAGACCCCGGCATCGTTGGATACATCTCTGCACCCGGTGAGAAAATCTCCACACACTGAGAACAAGAGTTGTTCAGAATGATGTATTTTGTGTCTGCACCGGGTTTCTGTTCCCACGCGTGTCCTCCACTGGGTAGCAGACAGGCCCAGTAATTTAACCCTCTTAACTTTCTCAGACCCAGTCCTGTCCAATCTCTTCTCCGCAAGGCCACCTGCAATCTCTGAAACATAGTTCCTTTGAGACACAAAGATCCCCTTCACCCTCATATGAAAAAAAAAAAGAAATTAATTTCACATTTCCTCAGCCTCATTATCTTCTTAATTGTCTTCTTGGCCCCCCTCAGTAGCAAGGACTGTCTATGGATTTCTAGGCAGCCTTTTTAGGCCACTGTGTTCCAGGAGGACAGTGGGTTTCATGCTACCACTGAATCACTCTGATATTAAGAGTCACCATGGTGGTGTATCTATCCCATTCAGCCACCGTGGACTGAGTCACAGTCAGTGCTCTGAGGTATGACTTCTTTTTGATTTGCTCATTTTTGAGAAGATCTCTAAACATTATGATGAAGTACGGCCATCATGTGCATCTCTCCGTGCTTGTGCAAGAACTTTGTCATGCGTTATTTCATTGAGCTGGGGGAAATCCCTCGGTGAGACAGGCCACTGTTTGGTCCTTTCCAACTGGCAGCAGGCAAGCCCAGAGAGGGGAAGATATGTCCTTAGGGTGCTCCAGAAACACAGCGATAGGAGCTGGGACTAGAATTGGGTGCCCCGAGCCCATGTGCTCTGACTGTATGAAATTGAAAATGAATGGAGATACAAAATGAAGAGATATGGTCTCATCTCCAGACCTTTTAGTCACTGCCATCTTTCTCCTCCTCCCCCCCACCACAACCACCATCACATGATCTAATCTTCACCTTCCCCAAACTCTCATAAAATTGCTGAAATGAGAGTTGTCGGTCTACCATGAACGATCATTATGGATCTGCAGATCTCCTCTGTTCGATTGCCAGCCCCTGCCAGGATTCATCACCATATCTACCAGGCCATTTTGTCCAGGGCCTCTCCCAGCCAAGATATGCAATAAAGATTTGGTGATCCAAAATGACTCTGGCTTTCATTTGGTTTCACCAGACTTCATTTCAATTACCCTCTCTCTAGGTGTTCATTCTCTTCCTCTTTTTCTGTCTATTTCCCCCTCTCCAATTCTCCCCATCCCTTTAGAGCTGGGTATGTCCAGAGGGTGCAGCACCCAGCGCAGGACTAGAAATGAAGAGCAGAACTTACTGAAATGATGGACTAAAAATGGACAACATGAGGGGCGCCTGGGTGGCTCAGTCGGTTAAGCATCACACTGTTGATTTTGGCTCGGGTCATGATCTCGTGGTGATGAGATCGAGCCCCACGTTGGGCTCTGCACTGAGCATGGGGCCTGCTTAGGATTCTCTCTCTCTCTCTCTCTCTCTCTCTCTCTCTCTGTCTCTCTCTCTCCCTCCCTCCTCTCCTCCCTCTACCTCTCTCCTGTGCACACATGTGTATGTTTCTGCTTTCTCTCTCAAAGACAAAAAAGGGACAGGATGGAAACCTGTCAAGGGTACTTGAGGCTGAGTTTCTATCAGTCTCCACGCTCTTCGCATTGCAGTTCTCAGGCTGTCCATTCCCCAAGCAGGGACATTTTGAGGGAGAGGGTATTTCTAGACTCTTTATTCCCAAATCTTTTAGAAGACCTTTTGATCTAGTCCCTAACTACCTCTCTTATTTCCATCTCATGACATTCTCCTTCTCGTTGGAAAGCTCCAGCCACACGATCACTTGGATCTGCTAGTGGCTTCATCTTTGCTGTCTCTGCCACATGGCTGGCTTCCCCTCGCTTAAACCAGTCTAATGTCACGCCTTCGGAGAAGTCTCTCCCGACTACCCTATCTAAAGCTACACCATCCACATTCCTTTCTAGCCTCTTGCCCCAAATTATTTGCATGACATTTACTACTAGGTGAAATGATTTTGCTCATCTCTTTGTTTACCATTTATTACCCGTCTCTTCCCACAGGACTACGAGCTTCACGAAAAAAAGGACCATGCTTGTGCTACATTACTCATGCCCATAGCTGTGCCATTCAGTCCATTAGCTACTCATCACAAACAGCTACTGACATTAAAATTAAAATTCGATTAAATCAAAAACTCAGTCCATCAGTAACACTAGCCACATTTCAAGCGCTCAGCAGTCACATGTGCTTAGCGGCTACCGTAATGCATAGCACAGAGAACACATCCATTACCTAAGAAAGTTCTACTTGATAGCACTGGTCCAGAGCAATGCTTGAGAAATAGCTGTCACCTAATAAATATTTGTTGAAAAAATGAAGGATTCAATGTCCCTTTTAATCCTCACTCAATTTTAGGTCACCCTCCCCCTTTTTCGGCTTCTAAACCCTGTAAGTGTGATCCACTAGAGAAAGCCCAGAGAACAACATTGAGCTTGGTGTTGCAGGATCCAGGGCTGTGGAAACAGACCCTTCTGGTCTGAAGAAGAATATCTGTGGTGACATGATGATGCTTCCACGATATGGGAAGAACTGAGATTAGAAGAGACTTATACTTGTGTTATATGATTTGAGAGACTTACGATAAAAGGCAGATTTAGGGTCACAGTGAGAACACATCCCAACAAAGCTCTCCCAATACAACACAGGCTGGTTTGTGAGATAGTGACTTCACTGTTGCTAAAAATGAGACTGAGTGGACATGTGTTATGAGTATTCCAAAAGGGATTCTTGATTCTTGAGTAAGGAGAAAGATCTGGTTATTCAGAAACCTTAGAACACTAAGATTCGTTGATCAAATGAGTCCATGAGTCCTTCATAACATCAATTTCAAAGGGTCAATACTATGCTCTCAGCTATACTGGAATCTGCTGAACAACCCAGTCCTGTTGGTCATCCACAACGGTTACCATTCACTCAGTGGCCCCCAAGAAAGAGTAGAGGTGCTGAAGCAAGAAGGAGTCAGGTTCCACTTCTGGCTGTGCTGGTCGTGTGACCTTGGGCAAGGGACCTAGCCAGCATGAGTTGCACCTTCTTCTTCCGTAAAAGGACTGTATCTGCCTCACTGGGTGGAAAGGAAGATTGAATGAGAAGAAAACTAAAGACCCTGGAACACAGTCGGGCAATGTTTATTCCAAGTAGGACATAATTTCATCCATCTGTATCATCGATATCCCTATGTTGATAGTATAGGTAGCATGATTTGAAACCATGATTGTATTGCTTTGCGAGAACATGAAACGATTATCAGAAAGAGAAAGAATAAGAGAGAGAGAGAGAGAGAAGGATGACAGCTATAACTGAGCCTAGCCTCAAATGCCATAGCAAACATTTACAGAGCAACTACTATGTGTCAGTCCCTGGAGATAAAAGAAAATATTCTTACTAAGACCCTGTTGAAGAGACATATATCCGCAGAGTTACAAAACAGGGCAAACAGGGATAGAAGCTAAAATAGAGTTTCAGGCAAAATTATATGAATGAACAGGGGAGAAAGATTTATTCCAAAATAAGATTTTGGGAAGACTTCTTGGCAGGGTCATTTGAGCTGGATGTTAAAAAGTGGGGGCTGAAGCTGAGGGATGGAGGAGAGAAACATAAAGGTGCTCCTTGCAGATGGGGTTAGCATGGAAAACCTGAGGGGGGATTATCTGGAGGATGACATTTGAAAATCTGTCCTCTTCACACGACCCCCATCTTGTCTTTAATATGATTACCAGAAGTCCAGCGGCCAATTTATTAATCTTTGGATTTTAGCGAGGGGAACGCAGGGAGAGAAGGGCGGGTTATGTCTAACCTTAGTGGCCTATTCGGGTGATAAGCACTCATGATTTCACCTAAGGAATTGGGAGGGGGCAAGCTAGAGGGTGTCAAACAGAAAATGTCTCTTCACACAACCAAAGGCCCTTCCAGAAAAACGGAAGACTTTGTGGTCAACAGCATAAACTCTTGCAAGCACGAAGACATTTTATTTGGACTGACCAGGGGAGAAGGGTTTTTAAAGTCCCCACCTGTACCATTTCGAATGTATTCACTGCAGCCTGAGCTGGGCCATGGAAACTCAACGGGGGCCCAACAGCTGATTTGGAATCTCTGAGCCAGTTCTCCTCCGTTGAAATGGAGTCACAGCTCCCCCTTCTGGGAGCTAAAGTGCCATCCAGCCTCGGAAAAGCCTGTGTGGAAAGGCTCTATTGCAGATGGGCCTGAAACCCCCATGTTTTTCTCAGTGCTCGCCTGCACCCCAAAATGAGCATCTAGGACTCTGGGAGCACTTTTGCGTGGGCTTGGCTCTGACTTCTCCAGAGCCTATCCTTCACAGGGATTTACATTTCCCCTTCTCCGGGATGATGAGTCCCAAGTCTTTGTGTGGGTGATGCCTTTATACAGGGGAACACAATTCGGTGCGGAGGCTGAAATTCCCTTTTGGGGACTATAGCAAGGAGGAAAGGTTTCTAAGTCTGCATGTGCACATGTGTGTATGAGTGCACGTACACACGTGTGCTTGGACATGTTCCTGTGACTGCAGTATGCATAACTGTATAGGGCAAGATTCTCATTAATATAAAGAAATTAATTTGCCTGAAGTATTTGCATTGGTAGATGGGTATACACTTAACTCTGGAAGGCCAAGAATTCCTTAATAAAGAACTCAGGTACAGTCCGATGCTCTGTTGGATTCTGTCCACCAGTCATAGTCAGTATTGGGTCCCTGCCTGTGTGTAATTCTCTGAAGCCACCGGAGAAGGAATGGATGGTGTGTGTGTGTGTGTGTGTGTGTCTGTGTGTGTGTCTGTGTGTGTGTATCTGACTATCTGTCTCTCTGTCTAGTGGGGAGAGTGACTGAGGCATTGGATCCCTTCTCTCCGGGGTCATGTTTATAGATGGAGCACCTCTGAAATGAGAAGTTTGAAGACGGGAGACAGTGATTGTCTTGGGTGGGAGCACAGTGGCCGGTTGGGACTGGGGAACAATACATAGTCCCCGGGCAGTATGGTGAAGTGGAAAGGACATCGATCTGGGTGTCAGGCAGACACCCGTCATAGGTTCTAGCCCTGGGCATACCACGAACTTGCTAGAGAATGCTGTGGAATTCTCATCCCCTCTCCGGGCCACAAGTCCTGCCTGTCTGCTCTTTAATATTCCTTCCAGCTTTAATTGTCGCTGAATTGAAAAAGAAATAAAACGAGAGTGGATCCTAACACAGGGTGTCCTCCTCTGACTTTACATCCCCACACAAAATGAACCAGGGGGCCCTGCTCTGACATGAGTTTCCAGAAGCAGATTCCTTGTGGCCCCGTGAGGGCTGCAGCCTGAGGTACAAGTGCCTGCAGGCAGCACGGTCACCCACCCGCCAGGGCAGATCCTTGCAAACACATGTTTGCTTTTATCTTGCCTCAGAAGCTACACGCGCGTGCACATATGCACATACACACACACACACACACACACACACACACACACCCCTATCATTTTTAAAACACAATTATATTTCTACTTTTCTTTTCCCCAAAAGGTCTTTTCAGTGGCTCCTTGCCAGCTGGGGTAGACGAGGGGCCGTCCCAGCATCTGAGCCCTTGTCCTCCACTAGCCTCCATGCCTGGCGGCAGAACGGCTGCCTCTTACCTTGGGAAAGTAACAGCTGCCGAGTCTGGAAGCCATGCTAACAGCAGTAAAACTCAGCATTTTTGCTGAGTAGGGCAAGCCTTTAAGAGGCAGCCGGGAATCAAATCAATGGCTGGCCCCAGAGTCCAAACCCAGCAGGACCTAGCCAGGGTGGCCAGGGGACTTACCAAGAGAGCCTCCTGGGAGGTGGAGGAAAGAGGAAAGAGAGACCTGACCCAAACTGTCTTCCTTACTGACATTCTCCCCACCGCCGCCACCGCCCCCCCCCCAACCCGTGCCCTTGGCAGTATTTTGGAGCCTAGCAAGAGATGTGAGGTGCAAATCGATAGCAGTTTAAGTCAATTACGGCCACATTCTGCCATGAATTCCCCACCCACAACCATTCCCACATTGTGGATCTCCCTCAGCACTGAAACACACACACGCACACACACACGCACACACACGCACACACGCACACACAATCTCTCTGCTCTCCCATCTTCCTCCTAACTCCAGTGGAGCCATAAGGAGGCACAGTTTATGAAGAGATTCTCTTGGGGCTTCCCAAGCCTTTCTGAAATGGGGAAGGGAAGGAGGGATCTCTTAGGGAAGTGCCCCATCCATCTCCTTCCACGTTACCCACAGCTGCCCCCATATGAAATTTTCCCTGTGATCCTGTGTAACTATGATGGATGAGCAGGTCTCTGAGGACTCTCCTCCTTTCCCTTTAGGGGGATACATGCAAACTTGCTCAGATCATCCCCAAAAGCACCAGTACCAGGAGGCGCTGTCCTGCTGTTATGATTACACATGGAGAGGCATGGTAGACTCTATCCCAGACTTGCCAAGCCCCAGATAAGGAGCCCACCGCTGACTTCTCTCTCTGTCACCCACTACCCAGTGACTCCAAATTCCCATCAGAATCCTGGAGCCTGCCCAGTGTGGAATTTAAAGTGACAGCATGTCATTGCCTCAGGGTTTGGCCATTTCTCTTTCATATTAAACGATGAGTCCAAGTCTACCAGGTCTCCAACGTTTGGAGGAATTTTCCTTCCAGGGTATCAATATTGGGGTAAATAAGGTGCTGTCCTTATCCCTGGAATGCTCCCCAAAACCCAAGCCCAGAGCGCCAAGAAGTCCACAGCGGGTCTCCCGATGGCTACGTGATCCTATAGTAAGGATCCCATTCCATGTAAGCTGGAAAGACCTAATTAAAAAGACACACAAGTGCACACATACAAACACATACGTACAAACATGCACACACACATCGCGCCTTAAGTAGGTTATAGGACCTCTCTTTACCTCCTCCCCGACACACACACACACACACACACACACACAGAGCACAGCACAGCACAAACACGCATCAAACGCAAACGACGCTGCACACGCAAACACACACTAGCACCACATCAAGTTCCCACCACGGTACACACGTCGGGAGCGCGCGGGGAGCACACACACCACTTACTAAAACCCGCATTTAACCCCTTGCGCCCCAGAAAGCAGAGCCCTCCCCCTCCAAGGAACCTGCGAGGACTTGGAGGCGGCTGGGCGGCCAACGGAAGAGACGAAGGGTGACGGGAGGGGGAGGGGAGGGGCGGGCGGGGGCGCCCCGAATGCGGTCCGGGGCCGTCTCCAAGGGCAGCGGGGCTGGCGGGCGCTGCGCCCGGCGCCGCCTTACCTGGAGTCAATGTCCGTCTTTGGCGGAGAGCTGCGGGAGGACGCTTTTTATTCGGCTCGGTGGGAAGTTGGGAGAGCCCTGCGTCCAGCTCGCATACCGGGAACGGCGCGGGGACTGCAGGCGTGGGGGTACCTGGCTCCTAGCAGCCTGGCTCATACTCAGCCGTAAAGTCCCCTCCGCAGGTCCCGAGGACAGGCATGAATCCCGGCTCCGGAAGGCGGTCACTACTCCCTCAGCCTCCCGGCTCTCTCGCTCTCGCTTTGCTCTCTGGCTCGCTCGCCCGCTCCCTCGCTCCCTCGCTCGCTCGCTCGTTCGCCTGCGCTTTCCTCCTCCCCCCTCCCCGCGCCAGATCAGTTCACAGCCGTGGGGACCGGGAGCGAGGCGGCCAGCGAATGGAGAGGGAAGTCCAAGTGCGCCGCGGTCTCCGGGCGGGGAGCAGTGGAGGCCGGGCTACGCGGGAGGAGGGACTTACCCGGCGACGGGCGAAAATGAATGGGGGAGCGGCTGCCGGGGGCGGGGAGGGAGGAGCCTAGAGCCAGGGTTTATTCTGAGGAGTGTTTTGTACATCTTTAGGCGGAGGAGGAGAAGGGAGAGGAGGAGAGAAAAAAGGCCTTCTCCGAGGGAGGGAGGGGCGGCCTGGGTGGGCTGAGGCTGAGCCACTAGGGAGTCTAGTGGGTCTGGGGATAGGGTGGCGTGTCTCCGTGTATGAGCGCCCAAAGGGACTTTGTGATGTGTGTGTGTGTGTGTGTGTGTGTGTGCGCGCAAACCCTGCGTCGTGGTGTTTCTAAGCGTGTCTGTAGCTGTGTGCGTCGCGAGTTATAGGAGTTTTTCCGGGTATGCGGGTGCTAGTGCGTCTGTGTGTATCTATTCGAGTGTGGTTTTGTCTGGGGACGTGACTGTGTGGGTCCGTGTGTATCCGTGTGCCTCTGTATGTGTGTTTAAGACTGTTTGTTTCTCTGTATGTGTAGGCATGAGCCCCACGGAACCTCCCAGAATTAAGCAAGTGCTTCTCGGAGCAAGAAGCTGATAGGACGCAAAGTTCTCTAGATACAACCAGAGAAGGTATGGGGGCGAAGGCATTAATACAGAGACCCAAAGACTCCGAATTTAGCCTGAGGTGCAGGCTGGGGTTGCTGACGTGGGGCCTCTCCCTGAAGCAGCAAAGAAGGCCAGTACACGATCTAAATTCTCACGCAGCGCATATTCTCTATGTTTGCTTACTTTGCTTCTTTTTATTTTTTTTTTAATTAAAAAATACCAGCAATGGAGATTGCTAGTTCCTGGAAGCTTAGGCAAGGATAGGTAGCGTCAGTGAAGCTACCAGATGGAGGGGCAAAGAATAATAAGGAAAAGGTGATGAAAAATTTAAAGGAAACTAGATTCGGTAAAAGTGTCAGCTCCCGCAGGTTAGAATCCTGTCTATGATCCTGGCCAAATTAGTTACCTCTTAAACCTTAATTTCCCATCTGTGTATTCGAATAATATAACTGCCTATCTAGCATGGTTGGTGTAAGATTTAAATGAGTTAATTTATGTGAAAAACACTTAGAATACTCCCTGACACCTTGTGAGTGCCTAAAGCATGCTATCTGTGATTATTATTGTTATTGTTATCATGTTAGGATTATTCAAAGAGTGTTAGGAAAGAGACATGATAACTAGGGAGGTCCAGAAGGGTCTAGGAACTCGTGAACTATTAGAAGTCTTGAAACAAAATGGAAGAGAAATTCTGGAGTGAGGAATTGAGAACTTGAGAAGAAATATTTAATTGGCAAAGGGGGAAAGAAAAAGAGAGGAGGAGAGAGTGCCCTAATCCGAATGAGCTCCAGCCTCAACAGTGCAGGACTGAAAAGAGGGGGCACAGAAGAGGGGAGCGGTAGCCTGTCCAAATCTCCTCTCCGCGGTGTCTCCTCCTCCACGCTAATTCAAAGGACACGCATTCAGCACCACGGACAGCTCTCCAGCCACTGACCAAGAGCGCTTTCTCTGTACCTGGTGGAAGAAAACTTGTTCTGCTTGAACAATTTTTTCCTTCCCTAGGCTTGTGGCCCAGGTTCAGATCTTGGGCAGTGGTTCCCAAGACAGTTCTGTCTTTGATTCGAACCACAAAGAAAAACACTTGCAACACACACTGCATTTCCTGTCCATTTCAGTGTGAAGCTTCAGGTGGCTCTCTATCTCCTATCCCTTCCTGCTTCATTCTTTTGTTTCTTCTCCCTCTCTCTCTTTCTCCCTCTCTCCCCCATCCCTTCTTTTATTCTTTCTTCCCTTTCCCTCTGTTTTTCCATCAGTCTTCAGCTCATATATGCCTCCTTGAGTGAGAGGAGGCAACAGCAGCCCTTCTGGGAATGCAGTTCTGAAATCAGTCTGAAACAACCTCGTTAGGCAGCTTCAGAGGACAACCGAAGAACAGACTGATTCCTCGTAGCTATTCTCTTCTAATCAATCTCCCAAGATGGGTTGTGGTCCAGATGCCTTAGAAAGAGGGGATGTAACACTCTGGAACATTTTCCCATCTTCCTCTCCTCCACTTCACATAGTTAATATTTCCCTCAGGGAGCACAGATCTCTCCCCAGATCCAACCACTGTCAGACAGGGAGAAAGAGAAGATTTTTCTCCTTCTTCTTCTTCTTCTTCCTCTTCTTCTTCTTCTTTTTTACTTTTCCATGCACAAGGCATTTCATTTGGGTCTTCCATAAATTATCTTGTATAATTCACAAAATGCTATGAGGTATGAGCTAGGTAATATGACCCCATTTTTATGTCATAGGAAATTGGAGCTTGGAAAATGTGAGTAGCATGCCAAGGTATAGCTAGCGAGTCAGTGATGGAGTCAGGAATTCCACACCCAGATCTAAGTCCAAACTCTTCACCGTGTCCTCTGGAAATAATGCGGGAAGCCTTGGGGTGATTGGAAGAGCTCAGAATTTAATGGGGTCACCACAACAAAGCCTAAGTATCAACTTAAATGGCTGAGACCATTGCATTTTCTCTACCAATGGAGTATTTATCAATTCTTGTCCCTGGAGGAGGAGGAGGCGAAGGCTTTTCCGGGGCAGATTTAAAACTCACCCGAGCCTTATGATTTCTGAGTTTTGACTAAAACTCCAACCTTTCCAGGTCTTAGTTCATTTGCATTTGGCTATGTTTAGCTTCCCTGTTTCTATGAAGAAAGGCTAAAAGGGCCATTTAAAAAAAAGTCTCCAAAGACTCCTTGGCCATCAGAAAAGTTCTCAGTGCAAGGCATTCCTAATGACTTATGGAGAAAGCAATCGGAACCATATGGATAACATTTCTACAGAAATACACACGGGTGGGAAAAGGTTTAGAGGCCAAAAATATATTTCTTTTTTTTCTTCTTTGCCAAAGAAAGAACATTTAAGGCAGCTTGAGATATGTGAGAAATGTCTTGTTCTTTCTTTGGGGTGGGTGTTGGTGAGCAGCTGTTTGCTATTTCCACTAAATTTACCAAGGGCTTGCATGGGGAAGAGGCGCCAAAGGATTAGGGTAGACTTAAGAAAGAACTTCCTGTCTGTAGATCTTGGTTGCTACTAGAATGAAACCATTTTCCAAGGACATTTAACGTGACAATGTGACGGTTCCTTTTTAGTCTTCCCAGCATGGTGATTTGATAAGCAATGGATCATATTTTTAGAGTTGCAGACCCTTTTTAGAACCTCACATCGCCATGGGCCCTCTCTCTCTTATGAAAAGTATACTTACAAAAATGCCCACAAAATTTGTCATTGAATTTCCTAGAATCTCTTCTCACCATTCTCTTTTAAAGATGTCTACACCTGGACCCCCGCTTTAGAACCTCTCAAGTAGATAAATTTTCTGGTCTCCAGCCTGACCTTAGATCTCATAGGTTGTTGCTTCATTTAGTTTTGAGCTGAAGAAATTGTAAAGGGGAAACCAAAAAGTAGGTAAACAACCTTTTCCAGGAATAGACGAGAAATATAGATAAATGTTCCATGATGAAATGGAGGTTCCACTTCCCCCTCCTTAAATAAAGATAAGATTTAAACCTATTTGTGCAGGACTCGGAGCCACCTGCCGCTGCCTCAAAAGCTTAAGTTTACTACTTCTGTCAAATCTCAAAGGAGTTAAAATCCCTTAATCTGGGGTGCTTTGGGTTCAGAACTGACTGAACAACTCCAGAAAGAAGCCCACGTTTGTTAAGTGCCGACTGAAGGTGAGGTTGTGTAAAGGATTCAGAAATAAATATCTTTTCTGGTCTCTGTTTTCTAAAAGTCTGAAGTCCATTGCCAAGCCGTGCTTATCCCTAAATAATCACAATGCACCATAGAATGTTGCTGGCGTATGCAGGGTCTATGGGAAATGTTGCAAGAGAGAAGAGGAGAGAAAGTTTGCCTCTGCATCAGGCATAATATTTTGCACCCATCGAGAGCTATTTTTACTTTGTTTTAAAAGCAGTTGTATTAATAAGAACTAATATTTATTGAGTGATTACTATGTATGAGCAACACTGAAGCCTTCCACGTCTCCCATCTAGGTTTTTATGAGCATGTTCTCATTGAATAAAAATGCCACATGCCATTTGGTGCGCTCCCTCCCTCCCCTCCCCCTTTTGTTCTCCCTCTCTCTCCCTCCCTCCCCCATCTCTTTCTTTCCCTCTCTATCTCCCTCTCTCTCTCTCAACTCTCTCTCTCTCTCCAGCAATGCTTCACTTTGCGTGACCATATCTGACCCGTTCTTAAATATTTAGTTTACGTGCCATATCCTCTATCGATTCAATTAGGGTAAAACAAATTTTACCATGAACTGTACAAGGCTGTGCATGATCTTTCTCCTTAATATCATGTCTCCCCCTTCATTCCAACCACACTGACCCCCTTCCAATTACTAGAGTTTACAACTTTTTTTTTAATGCCCCTTGGACTTTGTGCTAGCCGATTCCTCTGTCAGAAGCCACTTCCCATTACTAGCCAAGCTCTGTTTGTTCTCTAAGTAACAGGGTAAATGTCACTTCCCAGACCCTAGACTAAGGCAGGTCCCCTGCTACCAGGTCTCTCACAACTCGTAACGTGTCCTTCATAACGTGTATCATCATTGTGTTTAAAGTTATGGGTGATATTTTTAAATGCATGTTTCCTGAGCTAGAACTAAAAATTACAAGCACAAAGGATATCTTCATGATGAGATCTTGGCACATAAAAATATAGTGAACATGCATTAACCATGCCCTATGTCCCAGGAGCCACTCTGTGTGCTTCCCAAATATCCTTTCTTTTAATCCTCCAAACTGTCTTTAATATCTGTATTATTCGTATGATCATAACCCCCATTTTAAGATGAGGTAAAGTGAGAAGGTTAAACACATTGCCCAATATCACATAACAGAGCCAGGAGTCAAACCCAAGCTACCCTGCTACAGACACCAGGCCCATAGTCCTTGTGCCACCTGGCCTTTTATATGGGAGGGGACCATTATGCACTTATCGAGTAAGTAGGAGTTCGGGAGTTCTTCCTAAGCCCGTCAATCTTTAGCTATATTGATACTCTTCACTTTCTGCCTTTGATGCTTATTTGCATATGTGAACCTTGATCTTAGTGTTCCCAGTTATTGACTGTGTTCTTTCAGCAAACAAGTCTGGAGACTTGTCCTTACCTACTAATACCACAAGTTGTACCCTTCCTGGTCTCCCAATGGGCTCCCCCAGCCACTAGAATGCATGCTTCCAGACATGAACACATGCATTCCGGTTTTGCTAGACAATCTCTCTCTCTCTCTCTCTCTCTCTCTCTCCCTCTCTTCCCCTCTCCCTCTCCCTCTCCCTCTCCCTCTCCCTCTCCCTCTCCCTCTCTCCCTTTCTTTCTGTCTTCCCTCTACCTTTCATGTTGCCCAAGTTCCAGCTTCCTTAGGTCTGAGCTTGCCTAGGCCATTACCCTGGTGACATATGATTTCTAAAAAGGAATTTAGAAAAGGTGTCCAGAAAAATACTATCTTATTGGCTGAGGCTCAAGGGATATCCCTATCGCAAATTTCAATATTCTACTTGAATTAATAACGCAGCATATGTAAGCCCTTTTGAAATCTCAGATGGTCTCTCCCTTGTTTTACTTTGTTTTTAGGAGCCTCTATTTTTGCAATGACTGAAAGATGAGGTAGGCGTGGCAGGTAGCCCCACTTTACAGAGGAAGATAACAGGCTCAAGCACTTAGTATAATGTACAGAAGGGTAACACGTAGCAATGAGGGACCCACGACTTTAACCCAGGTATTCAAACTCATAGAGGCTGGTTACTGGTTCTCTTTATTTTCCTGTTAAACACGGAGTTGGTGGCTTAATAATCAACCCATTCCGCTCTATTCTCTCTTGGCACCTCCCTCTTTGCAATTGGCTTGCCCTGCCCCTGCTCTCACTCTCTTCCACATTCCACTAGGGGGAGCCCTACATAGGCTATTGGTAGCTTTTGCCAGCCTCACATCCATTTACTCTTCTGCTAACAGCACCTTTATTTTTCTTTGGGAAACTAGCCTTCTAAGATTCTCAGCTCATTTGATTCCAGAAGTGCTGATTCTACCCCCTAGCTCTAGGACACATGGTCAAAGCTGGCCAGGCAGGGTGTTCTATCCCAAGGATCACTGTGATTGGTTTAGAGATGAGGGTTGACACAGATTGGTACAATGAGTCAGCCCCAGAACATTTACTGGAACCACGATTAGAAAGTACTCCTAAAAGAAAAATTAATAGTAATGCACATACTTATCTTGTAGAAGCCAATCCTGGAGTTCTGAAAATTACCTTTGCCATCACCATGAGGAGAACACACTGGGAAGAAGGCAACAAGAAAGAACACTTGTCTACAAAGTAGATCCAGAGATGCCTGAAGTCATAGACAGATAGTTGACTCTATGAGCCAATGACTTTCCTTGCTCTTTAAGCCAGTTTGATTGGGGTTTTTGTCACTTGCTTCCAAATGTATCCTGACTAATATAGCATTATAAATCAAGATGATTGAGTTTCAAATGTGGAACTTTGAAATATTTGATTTACAGAGACCAAAGTAGAGAGATGAACTTGGAGCCAGATGAATAGCCATCAATCCAGCTCTGTCTCTAGTAAGCCCTGTGCCCCAGACAAATTAAGTCTACGTGTCTTTCAGAGTCATACCTTCTCAGTGAAAGTGGTAGGGCAGAATTCTAGACTGACCCTCAGTGACCCTTGTCTTTGTAGAATCCCCTCCTTTCAGTGTGTGTAGAACCCATGAACAAGATGATATGTCCCTTTTGTGATTATGTGATATTATGCAGCAGAGAACAATGGATAGTGTCTAGGAACTGTAAGTAGTCCCCACCTGACAGGTAGCAAGAAAACAGGAACCTCAGTCCTATAACTACAAGGAGACGGATTCTGCCTACAACCTGTTCGCTCAGAAGAGGATACCAAGCCCTGGGTAACGATCGCAGCCCTAAATGACCCCCTGATTTCAAACTCCTGAGACCCTGAGTGAAGAATCCAGTCCCTCCAGGAAACTTACACACGTAACATTAACCCCTTCAAGCCTCAATGTCCTTATTTGGCAAATGAGGATCCAATAACTTACCCAGAACCTTTTAATTAAGCACCTTCTCTGAGCCAAACATCTGGTCTATAGCAGTGAACAGACAATTCCCCTTGGGAACATATAATCTCATTAGGAAGTAACATTTCTCCCAATAAGGTTGTTGTAATGATTAAATGAGATAAGCAGTTGCCATGAAAACCGGCATGCAGTAAGCCTCTATCAATGAGTGCCAGGCTTAGATGTGTTACACCTCCAAAGAGGAATTACATAATTATTAATAACAGCATTTATTAAATGCTTACTTTGGGCCAGGCATTGCTGTAACTGCTTCCCATGCATTAACCCATATAATCTCCACAAAAATCCCAATAAGTAGATGCTATGATCACCATCCTCAATGAGAAAAGAACTAGTAAGTATCAAACTAATATTTCAATTCATACAGTTGAACTCACAGTTCAATGTACTTAATCATGATTTCCTACCACTTCTAATGAGATGCCTTTAAAGCAAAGGGCAGAGAATTTCTTTATGTATTTGTTTTTTACATGGTGGCTCTCTCTCTCTACCCCTCCCCCACTCACACTCTGCCTCTCTCTCGCCTTCAAAAATAAATACTAATTTTTTTTTAATTTTTAATTAAAAATTTTTATTTTTAATTAAAGAAAAAAAAATTTGAAAGGGGGGGTGCCTGGGTGGCTGAGTCGGTAAGCGTCGGACTTCGGCTCAGGTCAGGATCTCGTGGTTCATGAGTTTGAGCCCCGCATTGGGCTCTGTGCTGACAGCTCAGAGCCTGGAGCCCCTTAGGATTCTGTGTCTCCCTCTCTCTCTAGAGCCCAGACCCCAATCACACATGCCACCTCCACACCATGAATACCCCATACGTGACACATTCTGGCCAATCACTTGGCCAGAGTTACATCACTTGGTCAGAATGTGATTGGCTTAGACAAAATGATATGCCTTGTGCTGCTGTTTCTCGTTGTTGTGTTTACTCGCCGCTTATTTTATATTTATCATGCACCAGAAAGGTAGCTAAGTACTTCACAAATATTGTCAACTTTAATAAAATAAAGAACTTAAAATTAGCGTCACAAAAAGCTGTGACTCAAGGTTGTCTCCCAGGTTATCTATGGCAACAGAATCCTGGCTGATAATGCTGCTTTGATCTTTTGTAGATGAAGAAACTGAGGATCTGAGAGGTAAAATGATTTGCTTACAAATACAATGTACCAAGAGCTGAAGTTTGCCTTGAAACTCGACCCTGTAAGTCTGTGTTCTTAATTGCCGCCCTCTTCTGTGCTCAGTCATGCTGGGCTACAGTTTTGCAACACTGTAACACGGAGACTGCATCCCCCAGCTGCTTGAGTCCAAAGTGATATCAAAGTGGCATATAAAAGCATTTTTTTCCAGTTTCAGGGTCACTGTTTTTGAGAAGGTATAGTTGGTTATTTTATGATGTGGATGTGTCTTTCTATTACTGTTTATAATTTTTTCTATTGCAGTTAGCTTGAGGTTAGCTGATTAATCTGTATTTTGTTTCAAACCACCAGATATTTTCAGATCGTCAATATCTCTTGGTGTCTCCTCCCTGTTACCTCTTGTTCATCTCTTGCCTGGGGCAGCAATTGCTAATTGATGGTGAAACCCTCTCCCACAATACCCCAAAACAGTTTTTAGCACAGCCCTCTAGGCAGCAACTACCAATCAGTTAGATTTCGTCACGGGAGATGAAACCTACGTGAAACCTACGTGTCATCTCAGCGTGTTCTCTTCCTGAGACAGGTGAAGGCCCTCTATAGATGTGAGAGATAAAAGCATGCCTGCCTGATGGCAAGATCAAATAGAAAGAATTATCTAAATTGTGAATTAAGGATACCCTTACCTTTCTGCCCTGAAGGTCAAGCACTACTTGCCTTTTATCATTCTTTGTGTGTTATTGCAGATGTCAGCACACAAAATTGTTTACGGAGCCTGGGTCCCTGCTGCTGCTGCTTGTGAGAAATACAATATTTATGGAATCTGGAAATTTATAGATGTCAAACCCTCTTTCCTTGATATGTGCGAACCGAAGGCTTTCCTAGGGACAGGTATCCCAAGAAACACATTAATGTCTGTTTGATTAAACAATACGAGGGCAAACAAAGCCATGGCTAATGAATGTAGTCATTGTTTTTCTCTGCTAGGACATTTGCCTGTGTTAGATCTCGCTGATAATAACACTGTTAAATAATCAGACCATGATACAACCAAGCTCTATACTTTTCCATGCTAATCATCTCGCCGAATCACTACACACTCCAGGGGGCTGCAACAACTTCAGATGGGCTTTGAACGGGAGTAGTTAATCAAACTCGCTGTATCAATTAGCGCTCTCTTGCTTATAAACGACAAGAAACTCATACGAAACTGGTTGAAGCGAGGAGAGATATTTGTCGCTTCTTGGAACTGAAAATAAAACAGACATAGAACTTGCTTGGGGTTTGGCCCCATGTCTTCAGGGTTCGTGCCGTTTCTCTCATTTCCTTCACCCTCTAGGTTGGCTAGAAGCCCGGGCAGACTTTCTCTACACATAGCTGGCAGATGCATGGTAACTCTTCCCCAAAGTCCCCATTAAAGTTCTAAGATTGGGTCCACCTGGCTGGGATAACGTTGTGTTCCCACTGTTGAATCTCCATCATGGTCCTCTGATGCTCCAAATCCAGGAAATAACCCCATATCACCTCAACCAGATGGACCAAGGGGGAAAAGGTGGCTCTTTCCAAGAAAACTGGGGTGCTATTACTGGAAACATAGAGAAGACAACCAATGTCCACACAGCCAGCCAGATTGACCCTAGTCATATCTGGGTATTAGCCTCTCCTTGGAAAACACACACACACATAATTTTGAATTTCAATTTTTAAAACTTTCCCCTGGAGAGCACCGGGCACGCTCAGGATATCACCTTCCCTATTGGTTGTCTCTCCCCCAGCAACTTCTTACAACCTGTTTTCTCACCTTCAACATGGAGATAATATTTTCTTATGTTTTTTTCAAGGGTTGTTTCAGAATCCCAGAATACTCTATCAGAGAGATTGTTCAATACTGCTGAACCTCACACATTTTACAATTCAATGATCACAGTTAATTTTGAAATATTTTAATGATGTTATTAAACATCACCAAAGATAGTAAAAATTGATTTTATTTCTTCTTAACCTGACATGCCCAAACTCACAAGCATCACAAAGAATAGGAGAATGTGCATGTGCTTAGGAAGTGGAAGCTAGAATTTAATTGTCTCTTTTTTCCTGTCTCAAGGAGACTACAGGGCATAATTCAAGTGTCTATGTAACACCAATAAACCAGTTAACAATAACTTGCATGTCATTTTCCCACACTTTGATCTCTATCTGTTTCTTTGATATATTGGTTTCTTTGAAGTACATGGATGGCCATGTCTAATCAATACGTTGAAAGATCTATGAAATCAGCATGTAAAAGGAAAGAACCCAAATTAAATTCAGAGGCCTAAGTTCTCCTTGTAGCTTTTCTACTCCTTCAGTGATGTGACCCAACGATGGTTAATTTTATGCGTCATCTTGACTGGGCCACAGGGTGCCCGGATATTTGGTCACCTGCAGAATCTTGGGACTGGTCGGCTTCCATAATCACACGAGCCAATCCATATGTATAAAAAACTCCGTTACTCTGGAGAACCTAGACTCACACAAACCCTAAGGAAATTACTTAATCCCTGTGGGTCTTAGTTTTGAGAATATTAAGCAAAAACATCTCAAAGTACCTTTCACGTCTGCTAGCCTGTGACTCCACGAGCATCTGGGACCCACGATTGCCACGTGGCAGCCTGCTATGTTACATCCAGGAGCTACAGACCCAGAACCAGGTGCCGCACAAGCTCTGATGCCAAGGTCTTGGCTCCATGGCAACAGCTGATACGTTTTTCTGATGACCTGGGCCCAAGGATGATAATGACCCACTTTCTACCCTACCACATCATCTCCAACCTTCTAAATGGTTTTAGTAAAAGAAGTCACAAAGCTTCTTAGATCCCAGAGAGGTATTTAGGGTTAGTGTATGAAATCAGCTATATCATAAAACATTACAGGAAAATAGTTCCGTGTAGTTATAAAGAATTTCACGTTGTGATAAAGAACATACTTTTTGGAGCCAAACAGACTTGGGTTCAAATCCCACCTCTGCCATTAGTTTGATCGAGCCAGATTGCTCTGCCTCTCTGAATCTCACTTTCTCATGTGTATAATTGGCCCAGTAATATTTAGTTTAAAGAACTTAGTGAAGATGAAAAATATCGCTTCTTGGCATCATGCCTGACGTGCTTAATTCTCAAACCAGTATATGATGAAATCAGATTGTGTGTTATATCACTGTCAAGGGAATTAAGGTTCAGAAAGTAACCTAGACCTTATGGTTTTTAAATGGTAGATTAAGGATTAAAACCCAGAACCTAGAGTATCATCTGGCCCAAAGGATGCATTTAGCAAGAGTCTGTTGAGTGAATGAATGAATGAGCAAAACCAACACACCTAGGTTCATCAACACCTCATCTTATCTTCTTTTTCCTCTTTCTTTCTGCATACAAAAATTAGAAAATCTAACACATAATGAGCAACCAGAATATGTTGTCTGCTTGGTGCATTAATGTGGGTTATGACCTAGTTGGACAATGGAAAATATTTCCCTAGTAGGCACACTGTTACCACTTTTTACCATATACAATGGGGAAGGTAGAGCCAATGAGTGAGGGGAAAAGCATTTGTTTGTTTGTTTGTTTGTTTGATTGATTGTTTTAAAATTCAACCTGTTAAAAAAATTATCTGTAAACTGAAATGAACCTCGATACTGGAAAAGGCCCAGTAAGTGCTCCAGCAATGGCTGTTTCCCAAACCCCTGACAGGCCACCCAGAGGGGTCAAGATATGTCCTGCTTGCTTTGCCGATCTTCTTGGAAGGCAGCCCGGGGGTTCCCTGAGCAAGGGACCCTTCATTCCCCATTGACATTTTAGAGACAAGATTAGCTGCAAGTTCCCTGGATCAATGAGTCAGAATCAGACTCAGTTCCTTGTTCCTCTTGCTGTTTTCACAACTGTAGCTTGGAAGCTTGGAAGAGGCAGGGAGTTGCTCTTCCAACCCATTTTTAGGGCTTGCGGCATGCATTATTTTCAAGTTGGAACAACTACGTCTGTTCTTTACAAGCTCAAATTGGGTTGTGCGTCCTCCTGGAGAGCTATGTTGATACTCCACTGCTCTCCCAGTCTCTCATGGAATTTGAGCTGCATGTCTCCTCTGTAAACAAATACTACCCTAAGTTGTAATCCTATGTGACGGTGCCCAGAGCTCGTTGTGCGAACATCTGTCTCCTGGGAAATCGCCATCTACCTTAGATAGGATCAGCGGGCCTTGACTGCCTACTGAATTATCATAGGTCTGGACCCCACCCACAGGCCTCTGCACAAACACAGGGGAATCCAGACCCCTCCCAGGGTTTCTGTGCTTTGAGAAATCCACGGTCACCTTTTCCACCCATTAATAGCTATGAAATGTCAGGATTAACAGATTGCATTGAGACGGTGTGGTTCTAGATTTTCAGTCTAGTCTGAAGACCTGAGATAGCATGTTATTCCATTGGTGGAAGGGAGAGTCTCTGTTTTATTTTCGTTTTTGATTTTTGTTGTCTGCCGATGATATTCTTTTCAACAACCATCACCACTCTCCAACAATTTAAACTGCATAATCCTCATGCCTTAGTGAGCCTGCCAAATTTAGGACATGGTAGACCGAGCAAGGGTCTTATACACTTGGGTACATCTGCATTCATGCTGCACAAACAGAATCCTCTGGACTCCAACAGCATTCCAACTCTTGAACATTGCTATGCCATAAAAGAAGGGCAATGGGTTTCCACACTGGTCTGGTTCGCTCTCTTCCCGGCTTTATTTACCTGAGGGACGGAGGATGCCTTTAAAAGTTTCCACGGGGCACTGAATTAGAGCCACAAGAACTTTTACAGGTCAAGTCCCGCCCTCACCTCCTTCCCATTTTCAAACTGATGTTTGAACCCCAGCTATCAAGGAACATAGTTAAAATGATTACGACTCCCAAACTGAACTGGTATTACAATGTTTTCCAGGCCGCTGAATTCCACTCAGGAATACTGCTAGGAAAAGCATCCAGGCCACAGGAAGGAGGGAAGATGTCTTCTCTTGGACTAGTTCTTGGAAGTAGCGGTAGCTAATCACATGTGGCTGTTGAGAAATAGAAGTACAGAAATACGGCCACTGTATGTACTGTGAGTCTAAAATATACACCATACAGCAAAGATAGAGTATGAAAAGGAAATGGAAAATGTCCAAACTGATGTTTATAGTAGTCACATGGTGAAATGATGCCTTTTTAACATATACAGTGACATAAAATGTTATTATAATTAATTTTGTTCATATTATTTTACTCTTTGTAATGTGGCTGCTAGCTGTTTTCAAGGATTTGGGGAGAGGGGATGGTCACTTTAATTTTTTTTTTAATGTTTTATTTCTTTTTGAGACAGAGAGAGACAGAGCATGAGCAGGGGAGGGACAGAGAGAGAGGGAGACACAGAATCCGAAGCAGGCTCCAGGCTCCGAGCTGTCAGCACAGAGTCTGACGCGGGGCTCGAACTCACGAACGGCGACATCATGACCTGAGCCGAAGTCGGACGCTTAACCGACTGAGCCACCCAGGCGCCCCTTTTTAAATTTTGTTTAATGTTTTATTTGAGGGGATGGTCACTTTAGATGAAGGTAATACAATGATTGGATCCTGAGAAGACCGCCTTGGTCGTGACCCTGGGGAATGAGTAGAGAGTAAATAATAAATGATAAAACCAGTGCTCGTGTTTATTCTCACATATCCAGAACAATTTTATGGCGGCATCACTCACTGAATTCCCATTTGGAATGTCAAGGCACGGAGGCCAGGAAAGTTGAGGTGATACACTAAAAATCTAGCCACAGGAAATGGTAGAACTCGGAGCATAAACTCGAGTCTTTCCACTGTAGAAACCCGGGCTCTTTATCCTACCTCAGACTGCACCTTTCGGAAATGTATTTACTTTACTATAGCCAGTGGGCTAAAGATTTTCGGTTCTGATTCTTCGTCTTCTCCTCTTATCTCCTTCTACCCATCACTCACAGGACTGCGAACAGGATTTAATATTGTTATTTTATTTACTACAACCATTTCTGGCCCCTGCACTCTGTTTGATGCTGTACAAAAATAGTTTGCCCTTTGGGAAGAGAGTGCTGGGTCTGTGCACCCCTCCATGCCTGTATCTGTGTTTATGAACCAGGCAGGGTACAGGGAGATAGCAAGTTGGCTAAGTATGGCTCCAGGGGGAGTGGATTTCTGGCTGAGTTGATAATGGAAAATGGAGAATTTCATCTCCAGGTCAGTGACTGAATCTGGTCCAGTCTTTCACTGTCTGCTCTATATGATTACTTGCTGGATAGAAGCTGGGATTTGGGACGTCCCCCAAAGATTCTTCTATTCTCCAAATGCTCCCCCTCCCTCCTCCTAGCGCATTTCCATGTCATTTTTCGTAGGCCTACTTTTCCCCCTAAACCTCTCCTCGTTAATTGGGAGTCCAAAGTTAATTCCCACTGACTTCACTTTTTCTCATACCTGAAATGAAAGGAAGAATTAAGGGCAAATGGTATAGAAACACAGGATTAAGAGCCGCCTCTGATATTCTAATATGGTTATAATTATCATCAAGTCATATTAATTTAATAAAATATTTTATGTGATTTGTTCTGGAAACCAAGGTTTTAATCATGTTATAAAGGATTTTTGAGTTAATGGTAGTTATTAGGCTGCTTGATAATGTTGTCCACATATATCTGGCATAGAGTATCAGTTCCAAAGGACGGCACACAATGGTGCAAAGGAAAATTAATTAGATTCAGAATGAGTGGGCTTGCATTTATATTGGATTCTTCTGTTTACCTTACATTTGATCCTACCTATCTAAACATCAGTTTCCTTATGTATAAAATGTGAAGAACAGCTCTGTGAGTTTTTGAGTTGTCATATGACTACTCAATAAACAGGTTGCCTTGCCGGTCCGTGCTATCTTTTCTAGCATTTTGTATTTGAGAGTAGTGATCTCTACGGTGAGTAAATATACATCTCACAGACACAAAGATAATTCATTTTGAGATTTTAGAAGAAAATATTAGAATTGTATTTCTATTTTTCCCATCTTCCAGAGTTTATTTTCTTATGTATGTAGGTGACAACAAATATACTGTATACATGTAGCAATGTCAATAAATACATATATAGGAGTGTATATTTACGATATTTTAACTGTTAGGGTTACACAATCAAAAGTGCTATCAAGACCACTGTTTTAAAAGGGCCTTTTAGGGGCACCTGAGTGTCTCAGTCAGTTAAGTGTCCAACTTCAACTCAGTTAACCGGCCAACGGTTTGTGAGTTCGAGCCCCAAATCTAGCTCCGAACCTGGAGCCTGCTTTGGATTCTGTGTCTCCCTCTCTCTCTCTCTGTTCCTCTTCCACTCGCACTCTCTCTCTCTCTCTCTCTCTCTCTCTCAAAAACAAATAAACACTAAAAAAAAGAGCCCTTTAAAATTTTTTGAAGTCATGGAAGTTGAAGAATTGAAGGAAACTGAACCGTATTAATTATAATGTAAGGTCATGCCTTAGAAGATAAATTTTAAAATTAATAAATCACATTATTTTTGTGTATCTCCCTCTTTTTCTTATAATTTCAAACCGTGTTAAAGGATAATTGTCTGTTTTAGAATAAAACACATTAGTAGTGTGGTGTGGAGTGTAGAACATACGTACAAGGACAAATGTATGAAAGCAACAGCATGAAAGCCAGGGTAATAGAAACGGAAGTCTGCTTTTGCAAGGTGTTTTCAATTTTTTTAATATTTTTAACGTTTATTTTACTTCTGACGGAAAGAGAGAGAGAGACAGAGCACAAGCAGGGGAGGGTCAATGAGAGAGGGAGACACAGAATCCCAAGCAAGCTCCAGGCTCCGAGCTGTCGGCCCAGAGCCTGACACGGGGCTAGAACCCACCAACCATGAGATCATGATCTGAGCTGACGTCAGATGCTTAACTGACTGAGCCACCCAAGTGCCTTCCCTTTTTTTTTTTTTTAATTTTTAAAAAAAAATTTTGCAAGGTTTTTATACAATATGTGATTTGACATAATATTACTTGAAGATGGATTGTAATAAGTGAGAGAAGGGTATATGCCATAAACCCTAGAGCAACCAACCACTACAATGAAGAAAAAGAAGATTAACTGTAAACAAATAGTAGACATGAGACAGAATCATAGAAGATGCTCAATTAATGAAAAAAAGTTGGGAAAATTTACCAAAGAAAGGGAACGAAGAACAGATTGTATAAATAGAAAGCAAATAACATAACAGTAGCTATAAACCCATCTACATCAATAATTAAATTGAATATAAAGAATCAAACTCCAAATAAAAGGCATAATGGTCAGGGGCAGCTTGGGTGGCTCAGTTGGTTAAGTGCCCAACTCTTGATTTCGGCTTTGCTCATGATCTCACAGTCATAGGATCCAGTCCCGCTTTGGGCTCTGTGCTGAAAGTATAGGGCCTGCTTGGGATTCCCCCTCTCTCTCTCTCTCAGACTAAATAAATAAACATTTTTTAAAAAGACATAATGGTCAGACTGTATAAGAAATAGCAAGACTTGGGGCACCTGGGTGGTGCAGTCAGTTGAACAGTTAATTTCAGATCAGGTCACGGTCACAGGGTTGTGGAATCAAGCCCTGTGTCACACTTCACGCGTGGAGCCTGCTTAAGATTCTCCCCCCGCCCACAATAAAATTTAAAAAAAACAGTGAGACTTAAATGTATGATGCCTACAACTACTTAAATATAAAGCCAATGATAAGGTAAAGTTAAAGAATGGAAAAGAAGTATACCGCACTAACACTGAACAAAAGAAATATAGGGTGTCTATATTAATAACTAAATAAAGTTGACTTAGGAAAAGGTATCTTAGGGGCGCCTGGGTGGCTCAGTCGGTTAAGCGTCCGACTTCAGCTCAGGTCATGATCTTGTACTCCATGAGTTCAAGCCCCATGTCAGGCTCTGTGCTGACAGCTCAGAGCCTGGAGACTGTTTCAGATTCTGTGTCTCCCTCTTTCTCTCTTCTCCTCCATTCATGCTCTGTCTCTCCTCAAAAATAAATAAACGTTAAAAAAATTTTAAAAAAAAAAGGTATCTTAGCACAGGACAGCAGCAGAATTTATATACTTTCAAGTAAAAAGGTAGTGCTACATAACATTGTAAGCACCCCCCAAATCTAAATCAGTTTGAAATGATAAAATATTTATGGAGTACATTCTCTGACCGAAATGAAATGAAATGAAATTAGATGTGAGAAAACAGAAATGTTTTGGAAAAAATCCTCAGATGTTTGAAATTACACAACACACATCTGACTAATCCATGAGTCCGAGAAGAAATCACAAGAGAATTTGGAGAACATTCTGAATTGGGTGAAGATAAAAATCACAACATGGTGAAATTGTGAGATGCAGATCTATCGATATATTTAAAAAAAGAAGGAAATTTATAGCATTACAGATGTATTTTAGAAAAAAATAAAGGTCTCAAGTCCATGCTCTAACTCCTACATAAGAACAAAAAAAATAAAAGTCAATGAAATGTAATGTAAGTTGGGAAAAGAAAAAAGAAACAGTGAGGTGAGAATGGAGAGCAAAGAGAAAGCAAACAAATAATTGAGAAAATCAGTAAATCAAAATCTGATTTTTGTAAAAGATCAACATTTTCCAGAGCTCTAGCCAGATTTAATAGGGAGAGAAGACACAAATTACCAATATCGAGAATAAAAAGGGGGACATTGTTGTAGACCCTATAGACATTATTCATTATTAAATGAATAATAAGAGAATATCACATCACAACTTTGTGACAAAAATTTTAACAACTAAGATGAAATGTATTAAGTACCTGAAAGGCACTGTCAGTTTCTCTTGAAGAAGAAATGAATAATTGGAACACTATATCTACTAAAGTTATTAAATTCACTCTTAGAAACCTCACAAATTTTAGGCCCAGGTGACTTCAACCAAATATTTAAGGAAAAAATAATACCAATTCTACAAACGCTTCAGATAAATATAAAGAGAAATAACACTTTCCAATCTGTTTAATAAATACAGCACTACCTTGACATCAAAACCATTACAAGATATTAAAGGAAAAGAAAAATATAGAACAATATGTCTCATACATGTAGATTAAAAACTCCTTAATACAATATTTAAAACCTGAAATCAGTGATATTTTAAAAAGATAAATTGTATGAGTAGGTGGATTTTTTTTTCAGAGATATAAAGTTTGCGTAACATTTGTAATATTGCAGGGCAATTCTGACGCTAATTATCCTGAGTTAACACAAAATTCACAAGTTGAGAGCACGGTCCTCAACAAGACTGCCATGATTGCGTAGACTTGTCACTAATTACAGGGTTCCCACGTCCCCCACACTTCTGACCAACTGGCTGCAAATTCAGGGGTTTTCACTATCCTCTTGGGTTCAGCAATTCACTGCAATGACTCAGAGAACTGAGAAACACGTTATTCTTGTAATTAAAGTTTTATTATAAAGAATATGAATGGGGGCCAACCAAAAGAAGATTCCCATAGGATGAGGCCTGGAAGGGTGCTGAACTTCTTTGTTCTGAAGGGTGGAAATTCTTTGTTCTGTCTCTGCTGAATCAGGGTGTGCCACCCTCCTGGCACACCAATGTGTTAATTAACCAGGAAGCTCAACTGTACTTTGGTGTCCAGAATATTTATTGGGTTTCATGATGTAGGCCTGGCTGACTGAATCATTAGGCATGTGATTGAGCTCAACATCCAACCCCTGTCTCCTCCCCAGAAGTCAAACTGATATCCTCTGGCTCAAAACCCCAAGCTTCTAGTTACATGATTGGTCTTTCCTGCAAGGCCAACCCCCATCTTAAACTATTTAAAGACTCATTGTGAGTCAATTCGTTAACAAAACCTCAGGCATGTTCCCAGGAGCCCATCATGAGTAACAAGATACTCTTACCAACTGGGAAATGATAAAGATTTAGAAGTTCCATACCAGGAACCAGGGACAAAGAGCTGACAAATTATTATATAACAACATTCAAAAATTTATCAGTATTATTATCTAGCATATTAATAGACTAACAAGAAAGTCCATACAATTATACCAATCAACGCAGAATAAACATTTGAAAAAATTAAATATTCTTAATGACACAAAAACTTGCAGCAAACTAAGAATTTTTTTTTTCTCAATCTGGTAAAGAGCATTTACAAAACTCTTATGACTATCAGCTTATTTAATTTTGAAAGACAGAATGTACTCCCCATAAGTCCAGGCACAAAGCTAGAATGTTTATTCATATTACTTCTCATCATTACTATACCAGAGGTCTTAGAGTGTGCAATACGACAAGACAAAAAAATACATATAGATTAGAATATAATAAGTAAAGTTTTATTTATTCCCAGATACATGATGATATATATACAAAATCCCCAAAAATCTATTAAAAAAGTTAGTAGAACTACTAAATGAGTTCAGTAAGATTGCATGATATCAGTAAATGAACAAAAATACAGCTTTCCTATATACCAGCAATGAGCAATTAGATAGTGAGATTTTAAAATACACCATTTATAATGGCATCAAAAAGCATGAGCATGTAACAAAACATGGTAATATCTGTACATTGAATGTTAGAAAATATTGCTGAAAGAATTTTTTAAAGATATGAATAAATAGAGATGTATATCATGTTCATGAATGAGAAGACAATAGTTTTAACTTGTCAGTTCTCCCCATTATAAATCTCAATCAATATCCCAATCAGCACTTTTTTGTAAAAATCAATAAGCTGAAAATATAATGTATATAAGAATGCAAACAATCTCACATAACCAAAACAATTTTGAAAAAGAACAAAGTTTGAAGATTTCAACTATCTAACTGAAGACATTAGAAAGCTACAGAATTAAGTTGGTATTGTTTTGGCATAAGGATAAATCAATGGAACAGAACAGAATGTCAGAAATGGATGCAAACATAAACGGTTAATTGATTTTTGACAAAGAAGCCAAGATAATTCAATGGGGAAAGGTATCATCCTTTTGAAGAAATGATGGTGGCAAAATTGAATATGCACGCACTTAAAAACATACTTAAAAAATGAACCTCAACCCTTACCTCATACCAGGCACAAAAATTAACTCAAAATGTATTGTAAAATTAAATGTTAGAGCTAAAAAATAATTCTAAAAGATAACAGAGAAAGAAATCCTTGTGACCTTGGGTTAAGGAAAGATTTCATCCACAGGAGAAACCATAAAGAATTTTCTAGTAGGCCTTCATCAAAATTAAAATTATTTTCTCCTCAAAAGACACTGTAGTGAAAACGAAAAGGCAAATTATGCACAGGGAGAAATATGTGATAAGTATATATCTGATAGAGCACTTGTAATCAGCGTATATAAATAACCCATTCCACTCCGTAACAAAAAGATATAAACAACTACATTTTTTAAAAAGGATCTGAACAGATACTTCACCAAAAATTTAATATATACAGATGGAAAAGAAACACAGGAAAAAGTCCTCAACATCATCAGTCTTTAGGTAAATACAAATTAAAACCCCAATGAGGTAGTTCTACGCACTCATTTGGAATGACTAAAGTTAAGAATGACAACAGCAAGTTTTGCTCTCACACATTGCTGCTGGAAATGCAAAATGACACACAGTCAGCGATTTCTTATAAAGTTAAAACTGAACTCTGCATTTCCATTCCTAGACATTCACCCAACAGAAAGGAAAACATATGTCCATACGAAGATGTGTATACGGGACCATTAAAAGCTTTGTAACAATAGTCAAAACTGGAAAGCTAAGTGTCCCATCAACTGGTGAATGGAGAAACAAATTGTTGTGTAACTATAAAAAAGAGTAAGGAACAAACTAAGGATATCCGACAACATGGGTGAATCTCAAAAGCTTTGTGCTACGTGAAAGAAGCCAGACGCACTGATTCCAAAGAAGCCGGAAATCAGATCAGTGGTTGTGAGGGGCCCCGGTGGGGGAGAGGAGATTGGCAGTGAAGTGTCACAGAGGATTTATTGAGGATGAAGAAAATGTTCTCATCCTGATTATGGTACTTGATCTTGATTGCATGACTGTATACATTTGTCAAAACTTGTTGACTGTATACTTAAAATTGATGACTATTATTGTATGTAAATTATACCTCAATAGAGCTGATTTTTAAAAATGAATATGTATATGTTTTGTTTCTGTGAAACCTGAATGGAGGTACACTTCACGTTCACAGTGGTTATCTCTGTAGTTCAGGATTAGGTGTGCTTTTTTTTTTTTCCAGCTTGCTGGCGTTCATTTACTTATTCATATATTCAGAATCTATCTATTAATGAGTCCCAGACATTCTACAAATCATTGGAGGTACAATGGTTGGCAAGACAGACATAGTTTCTGTGATCAGGGACTATACACGCAAGCCAACTGTTTCTTCTCTGCATTTCCTAATCTTTCTATGATGAACATTTTTATTTTTGTCCTAGCAAGGAGAAAACCTCCTCATAACGTCAGGAATTATAGTGTCTTTCAATCCTCTCTTCCTATAAGTTTGCTTCTCTGGCTCTCTATGTTGCTACCATCATGATCATCAGCATACGTTCAGTGGGCAGAATGTATCGTGTGTGTCAACCACTGTCACCATGAAAAATAAGAAGAAATGAGAATCTAACGGCTTCCCAGTATGCATTAGAGAAAACACGTAACATGCTTCAACTTGTACACAAAACGAGTCAATATTGGCATTTTAAATAGTTCCATTGTTTATATAAGTAAATACCCTATTCAGGTAATCTGAATGATTAAAAAGAGGGAGGAAATGTATGGGTACAATAGGATTGAATGTGCTGTTATTATATAAGAGGGGGCATGCTCTACTAATACAGTCATTATAAACTTCCTGTAAAATCACAGACCATTTCAGCTGCGTGAAACCTTACCGATCATCTACTACAATACTCAGAGTTTACAGACTCATAGTGACCTTTGAGAAGGAAATGACCTTTGGAAGACCACACTGCTCATTATGAAAAGAGTCAGAAATAGAATCCAGGTGTCTTGATGACTCAAAGTCCAGATGACACAGATGGCTAGAACCTTGGAACTTGGAATTTACAAAGGTTTTACATTATACGGCGTGTGTTCTGCCTTTCCAGCACCTCCACTGCCACGGCCCTGACAGACATTATTAATCAATCACCGTACTTTCTGGCTAAATTCTGACACAGCCTTACGCTTCTCCCTAAGAGTTTTCTCCACAGTGACTACTTTCAAGTAACATTGAAGAACCATTTAAGTTGAAATGCTTGTGAAATACACACACACACACACACACACACACACACACAAGCACACATCTTTAATGGTACCTATAGAAGCTTATCAGTCTTCACAAACAAGTCTTTATGTTCCTGCCTGGGTCCCACAGTTTTTAGATGGTAACCTCCATTTTATTGTTTGGAAGATTAGATGAGATAATCTATGTGGAAGGACTTCGGAAGTTCTGACATTAAATAGGAGCAAATTTTCTGTTTCCTGACTTCCATCTCCTTCTCTTTTTGCCCAAGTTTATGTGGCTATAGTGTAGGGCAGGCTCATTTCCTCTGCTGAACATCAGCCTGCGTCCCGATTTAGGAATAAGGTACAGTGATTCTTTCTTATTTTAGCATTCCCTTTCCATTATATACAGTGAAAAGAAATTAATTATAAAAATGGGAGCTGAATAAGAAGTTCCCCGGGAGAATACCAATGGAAAAAACAAATAATGCTGCATATTTGGAGGTCGGAGTGAGTGATTCCAAATCCTCCTGCCATATTCCCTCAGCACTCTGACCAGCTGAGCGATGATTTTCTCCAGCCATGAACTGGGGGAGACATGTATACATTTGCTACTCTTTAAAGTGCTTTCCAGCATGGATGATAGATTTAAAAATCAATTTCCGACCCTAACCGCTAACATTTGCAGTAAGTAAAGACCACTGTGGGTAACCCCAAACTCTCTCTTTTGCAGGGGTGAGGCAGCTGAGAACAGCCTTGTGGGGCTTCCACTATACGTTCAATTTCATGGCTAAAATTGCATGGGGGGAACTAACCACTAAAGAAGCAAATAATAATTAAAAAAAAAAACACATAGAGAAGCACGGTAAGAGAAATGATAATACAAGAAAACATGATAAAAATTGACAAGTGGGGAGTGCCTGGGTGGCTCAGTCGGTTAAGCGTCTGACTCTTGGTTTCCACCTGGGTCATGAGCTCGCGGTTTGTGGGATTGAGCCACCACTCAGGATCTATGCTGACGGCGCAAGCCTGCTTGGAAATCTGTCTCTCCCTCTTTCTCTGCCCTTCCCTCTCTCTCTCTTTCTCTCTCTCTCTCTCTCTTTCAAAATAAATAAATAAACTTTTTTTTTTTAATTTGGCAAGAGGACGGAGCAGGCCCAGTTGAGAAGATGCTATTTGAGCCACGTCTTGCGAAATTTGAAGGTGCCAGCAGACGCACAGACGGAAGCACATTACAGCATATTACAAGGGGAAGAGCATTATAAGGAGGCAGGAAGGAGCTGGACAAAAATCTCAACGTGGCTGAGGCTCTATAGCACAGACAGCTTGGCGGTAGCTTGAGTGGGGTGGGCAAGAGAGATCCACAGTTTGGGATAAGGCAGGCTATTCTTTAAGGAGGACTTCACACAAGATGGTAGGCTTCTGGGTTGTGTTCTTCTAAATTGTCAAAGGCAGCCTTTGCAGTTTGTAAAAGGAACACGGGCTCCTCAGCCCTGGAGAGAAGAAGAGGAGAAGAGAGCTTTAAAAACGCCAACAGTTGATTTGTCTGCAAAACTGCAGCGTACAAGCCCCTCTTCCAACATTGCTGGTCTGAACCCAACAGATCTGTGTGGGCTCTCAAGAATCACATGGAAACGCAGACACATAAATAAACATCATTCCCTTTCTCTTAACAAGGTCTGTGCTACCTTTAGCAAAAGGCTTGGCTTAGCGCAGAGACAATTAATTGTAGCTGCTCGGAGGACGGGGCATGTTGTGAGTGAATTAATGTGCTTCAAGGACCCTGTGTGTCTGACTTTTCATGTTGTCTAAATTTGTAACCTGTAAGACTGCATTTCCATAAGTTTTGAAATGCAATGTGTTCTGTGGCGCTCAGAACTCGATCAGGATGAAAAGAGCTTTAGAAAGTAAGATGTTATTATTGTATTTGCCTTCACAAGAGAAAATAGTCAAAGGAAGACAAACAGAGGAGAAAAAAAAAGATCCTATATAGATTAGCACTCCCACACACCCTGCAACCTGGGGAAAAAAGAAAAGAGAAAGAAAACCAGAAAACCAGGTATAAGAATAAACCTTATCAAAGACTGAACACTACAATCAGGCCTCTGTGTGGGGAAAGTTCTACCTTTTTGAACCCCAGAGAAGAAAATTACACTCACTGGAGGAAGAAAAAGAGTTATTAACAAATCAGTTATCTGATGGTTAAATAATGCACCTGCTAAGATGAGCCCTTCTAAGTAAACCTACAGCCGAGCTAATTAGTTCAGCATTTTGGCAATAACTTCATCCCCCTTCCCTTTAGCTTAAAAAAAAAGGGGTGGGCTCACACCATTAACACATAATACCAGCTCTGTGATAAAACAGGTATTTCAAAGGAATTAACATGGTAAGCTGGTCTTCAAACCTCCCTGCTTTTCAAATAGTACGTGAACAGTAGGTGGAATTTTCATTAAGGATTCTGAGCAGAGCCCTGTTCAGGAAACTGCAACCCTGAATTCTGGAACTGGCTCTGTGATTTACTACTTGTGTGGCACTAGACTGGCCGTTTAACCCCTCTGAGCATTAGTTCTCTGCAATGGGTATATTATTATCTATCCAGCTTGTGTCTGCAGTGGTCACAAGAAGCAAATAAACCATCACAGGCGCCAGTATTTTGAAGATGTTTAAGTCCAAAGCACACATGCACACACACACACACACACACACACACACACATTCTATTTTACAGAGAAATAAATATAAAAACAAGGTAAAATACCAGATCTTGCCATCTAATATGATAGCCACATGTGATTATTGACTGAAAGCTTGAAATATAGCCAGTATGATAAGGTACCAGGTTCCTTTCCTTTCCTTTCCTTTCCTTTCCTTTCCTTTCCTTTCCTTTCCTTTTCTTTTTTCTTTTATATAATTTAAACCTAAAGCTGATGCTCAATTGAGTTAGTAGAACAATTTTAAGTATGTTTGGAAAGCTCGGGTATATGAGTCTACTTTTTCAAGGTGTAAAGCTTTTGAAATCATAATTCAGGTCCAGTTTTCTTGAGAAAATGTATAGTTTATATTGAGATATGCTTTAAGTATAAAATACACACTAGATTCTGAAATTTTAATGTTATGAAAGTAAACTACTCCATTAATAATTTTGTATTGATTACGTGTTGAAATGAGAATATTTTGAATATAATGAGTTGACTAAAATACATTCTGCCTGTTTCTTTTTACTCCTTTTTAATGTGGCAACTATAAAATTTAAAAGGACCTACGTGGCTTACTTTTATTTCTATCGGATAGGTCCAGGCTAGTGTGAGAAGTGGGATCTTTAGTGAGCGGGTTCCAAATGCGAATGTTTCCACAACCCATATCCTGACAAGAAACAGACTGGGAAGAGTGAGCACTTAGCAGAAACTCATACAGCCACAAACGGGCAGCTGGTATTTGAACCTGTGACTTGAAAGCCCCGGTTTCCTTATAACTTCAGCCTGGGGCCAAGTCCAGCTAAAGACTATGTTGATAGAGTTTTGGTCTTAGAACCATCGAGTCTGAAGTCACCAAACTTCTTCGCCACCAAATTTCTGTATGACCTACCAGGGGACGGAACCTGCTTCTCCCTAGACTCAGTTTTCTCTCTGTCTATAATGAAGGTGATGCCCTAGGAAAAAGTGTTTTAAAAGGGAGACACGTGTCACTGGCAGAGGTATAGTTTTAGGAGACAAGCAGGGACTATACACCTGTATGTAAATATTAAATGTATTTTGATTACTGGTGCCCCTGGGGGTTCAGTCGGTTAAGCGCCCAACTCTTAATTTCGGCTCAGCTCATGATCTCGTGGTTTGTGAGGTTGAGCCCTGCATCAGGCTCTGTGGTGACAGCTCAGAGCCTGCTTGGAAGTCTGTCTCCCTGTCTCGCTGCCTCTCCCCCACTCGCTGTCTCTGTTTCTCTCTCAAAATAAGTAAATAAACCTAATAGACAGACACATAGATAGATAGATTATAGTAAAATGGCTATGTATTTGTGTATGTAGAATAATATATGTAATATCCACATCAGGCTCATGTTTTCAAACATATTGTTTTCCTTCGAAGATAAATTTATTTAACTTTAGAGAGCAAAGAGATTCAGAGAAAATGAATCACCGAATGCAGATGAGCGCTACAACAAAGATCCGAGGCGATACGCAAACACCTGAAGTTTGGGAAACTGCTTTTGAAGATGTGCAAGGTCCCTTTGAACTCAGAGCTATCACGGTTATGAGTTATTTGATTCTGAGAGACAACTTCTCCCTTCGAACATAGACTTGCTGTGAGACCCGGTGGAAATCCACAAGGTGGAGAGACAGAGGTATCGCCCTGTCTCAACGGAAGGGGGTGCTTCTGGCTGCACAGGCCGGGTCTGGGAAGGGTTCACGGACTTGGCCCTTGGCTGGGCCCTGAAGGACGGGGAGAATGGAGTTATAAAATGATGAAGGGGCGGGGAATTTCAGGGGGATGTGTTCCCAGCTCTGACACCCTGTCGCTTAAGAGAGGACGTTTGGAGTCCAGTGAGCCCCGAGCACGTTTGATTGAAAGGAACCAGGGAGGTGGGCTTCTGTCTTCTGCTACGTAAAGGGCATCCAGCATCCTCCTGCAGGCGAATTCAGATCCCAACGCGATGAGTTCCAACCGTGCCTGCTGGACACATACTCACAAAGACATTTGAACAGTAATCAGTGCCTCAGCATCCACACCTCCCTAGCCTGTCCTTGACACGAATGTTAGGCATTCTTCCAGGTCCTGAACATAAATCAATTTTCATGACAGCAGGGTAGAGGGAAAAGAGCCCCGGGCAGGAGGCTGGAGGCTCGGGTTCTCTACTCTCCTCTCTTACCAATTAGTGAGGTGACCTTTCCCTCCACACACATTTACCAGACACGCGTCAGGGGTTGTGCTGAGCACTGGGGTAACCGTAGTCAGGAGTAGGCCGGGCCTGCTCCCCAGATGGGTGCCGTATTTACCTTCTAGTCCCGGAAGAAGACCGTTCGGTGAATTGCTACCTAGCAAGTGACTGCCTTTCTCTGGCCTTGTTTCGCCCTGTTGGATACTAGGGGGCTGCCTTAGGGGACTTCTGAAGTGGGCCCTTCCAATCCATTCGTTCGTTTATAAATACATTTTCGAGTTCCTACTATGTGCTGGGCACTTCTCTAAGCTCTAGAGCTCAACTGTCCAACATGGTGGCACCTGTGGTTTTGACGCACTGAAATGGATCTGAACTGAATTGTGCTGGTGGTATAAAAACACTCACTGGATTTCAAAAACGTGGTATGAGAAAAAAATGGAAAAAATGCCCTTTAAGGTTTTACTGTGGTTTTTTATTTTTTATTTTTTTAATACTGTTTTCCGTTGGTTGCATGTTAAAATGATAACACTTTGGATATATGGGTTCAAATGAAATAGATTATTAAAATCATATTTACCCGTTTCTTTTTGTCTTCATTTTCCTTTTAAAAATTTTTTTATTTCTTTTTTTTTAACGTGTATTCATGTTTGAGAGACAGAGAGGCACAGGGCGGGAGCGGGGAAGAGGCAGAAAGAGAGGGAGACACAGAATCCGAAGCAGGCTCCAGGCTCCGAGCTGTCAGCACAGAGCCCGACGTGGGGCTCAAACTCACGAACTGCGAGATCATGACCTGAGCCGAAGTCGGACGCTCAACCGACTGAGCCACCCAGGCACCCCTGTTTTTTTGTTTTGTTTTTACCTTTTAAATGTGGCTACTAGAAAGTTTTCAGCTACAAATGTGGCCAGCATTCGTGATTCGCATTACCTTCTTATTGGACATTACTGCTATAGAGATGTAGCAGTAAACACAAGAGACAAAAATCCTTCAATGATGAAAGCTCCTATCACCATTTGAGAAGAACAAAAGGACTGGGAATCACATCCCTAATGGTGCTGATAAAGCCACACTGAATTTAAGCTGGTTGAGAGGAAGAATAGTGCTTTGCTCCTTTTGGTTTCTCTGTTCAGGTGAGAAGCACTGAGGTCATCTTTGGTTGGACCATATGTCAATATCATTGCATCTGGGGGTCACGAAGACAGCTGGGGGTCTATCAATCGGGTTCTCTTTCTTGTTCTGCCAGCAACTGCCTTTGAAGTCTTGACTAAGTCACCCCATCTCTGGGCCATGATCCCCCCATATGTACAATAAGGGAACAAACACAATGACTTCTAAAGCCCTTCCCAGGTCTGGACTTCCACGAAGCCAGGAAGATGGAGCCCAGGTGTGAACTGTCCCATCAAACGTCAGCCGTCACTGCCTTCTGATTTATTAGGAGTTATTAAGCAACATTTCTACAAACCCCTCTCTTGCCCAGAAGGGTGTTTAGGGAAAATTAGAATTGATGAAGAATCCTCTACATACGGCATGTCAAACTTTAAAATATGAACCCACAGAGAAGGGGGAAGGGTAGGTCCTTCAAGTGAAGGCATGAGTTGCCAGGCTGCAACCAAAGCTGAAATTCCTTAGGAGATTATAATTGGGATAATCCCTCAGGGACCACAGAAGGAACCGGAGGGGAATTCTTGCTCAGGCCATGAGAGGCCAGCTTTAGGCATGCACTGTAACCAAACTGGGTTTTGGCAAACCAGGTGGCAGCCTGTGTTGGCGTGGTGTCCCTTGGAGGGGCCTCTCCCTGGGGCTGGATGGGCCATTCAACTGGCAGCCTCCTGTTCATGAAGGGCCCCAGGTTTTTGACATAATCAACAAATTAAGTTATGTGTAGTCATCTCTGTGTGTGCGTGTGTGTGTGTGTGTGTGCAAAGCTTTAACTTTGCCAGTGTTTACATGTACTAAAATAGGCCACCATTTTGTTTTAGCAACGGGCATTTACTCACTCAGTACGTAGCTCAGCCCCCTCACTGGTTCTCAGAGGTGGTGGTCTGAGAAGGCGGTCTTTTTCCATTTCTCCATGCCTCCCAGACACTGTAGTTTCCTTCCAAGAGTGATAAAGAGATTCAAATGTAAATACCATTGGAGGAGGGACACAATGATGTGCCAATGTGAATGGCATCCACACTAGACTAAAAAGGAGGGACTGACTAGTAATGAAGATCAAGAACCTGGGGGTGCTGTGTGACCTTAACTAAGTATGTATCTCTGAGCCTTGGTTTAGTCATTTGCAAAATAAGCATTCGATTAAGTCTAAATTTCCTTTTAGTGTCAATATTCTCAGGGTAGTCAACCTTGAATACACATTAGAATCAGCTCAAATGAAGTATTTAAATCAGAACCAATGAAGGTCATTAGTTCCTTTGGTGATTCCAATATTAGGAATTTCTAGAAGTGAAACAACACTTTCTGATGAACTAGTAAGCTAATAGTAATAGCTAAGAGGTCCTTCGAAGAGGGGAGAACAGTGGACATAGTTCACAGAGTAGGAAAGTGCCCAACGTGTTAAAGGAGCCATGAGAAAATTAACTACTGCAGAGGGACAGTCCAGGCTGTGCAGTCCAATAGAAATACGACATAAGCCAACATATGTAATTAACATTTCCTGGCACCAACATTTAGAAAAGTATAAAGAAAGAGATAGAAGTAATTTTAATGATCATTTTATTTAAACCAATATATCCAAAATAGGTGAACATGTAATCAATATATGTAATTTAAATATGTTTGTAGGCACGTTCAAGGAGCAAAAATGAGTGGACTTTATCTTAATGGCATATTTTATTTAACCCAATATACCAAAAATATTATCATTTCAACATGCAAACAATAAAAAATTACCAAGAAGTCATTTTTACATTCTTTATTCTATCAAAGTCTTTGGTATCGATGTGTAATTTACATTTAAGCTATATCTCCATTTGAACCAGTCACATTTCAGTTTCTCTGTGGTCACATGTGGTTAGCGGGCACCAAGTTAGATGACATAGGTCTGGGCCTTCTTACTCAAGTGTGGTCTGTGGACCGGCACCTTGGGCATCACCTGAGACCTTGTTAGAGAGGCAGCTGATGAGACTCCATCCCAGACCTACCAAATCAAAATCTGCGTTCCTCGGGTGACTCATTTATACGTTTAGGCTTGAGAAAGTCCTCTCCTTTCCCATAGCCACTCGTATTGACAGTCCCTTAGCCCCTGGAGACCTTTCCATTGCTCAGACCGAGGCTTTGCTGGCCAACTTTACCATGAGTTTCCCCCTCTCCGGTGCAATGAGCTGCTCTCGGCGGCACAAGCCAACGTGACCTCTTACACTCTGAGCATTTGTATGTGTTTTCTTCTAGGAAACTCTCCATCTGCCCTGTTCCCCTTCTCATAGCTGATTCCCACTTGAAATTCAACTTTGATGCCATCTTCTTAGGAAGATATCCATAACCCACATCTCTTGAATTCTTCTAGCTCCTTGTATTTTTCTGTTTTTGCATCTTCGGTTATGATTTAGGGATGCCATTCTGTCCTTCCTCCTAGAGGGAAAGCTTCAGGATGATAGGGACAGCATTGGTCTCACTCACCATTCCATCCCAAGGGTCTGGCATGAGATTGGCACATAGCACATAGAGGGGGGTTCAATACATTTTAGCTGGGAGGGAGGGAGAGAAGAAAGAAGGCAGGAAGGCAAGAAGGGAGGGAGGGAGGGAGGGAGGCTCCCTCTAATGTGAAACGAAAATCGCATTTTCTATTTAGAAGATCCTGGATATAACACTGAAAGTTTGGGACAGAAACGAGAACAGACGTGGATCCAAGACCACTGTGGCTTTACAGGCCACAGGCAACTTCAGTCGGGCTACGTAGGGTCTGGACAAGCCACTTCACCTCACCGAGCCTCAGTTCCCTCACTGTGAAGTAGGCACGATAATGCCTGCGTCAGGTGTGAAAATTCAGCGGAAAGATGCATTTGTAAGGCTTCAGACACAGCACAGTGCTTGGAACAAGAAGGCATTGTGGTTTGGCTCTCCGACATTGCAACCCCTTACCTGCTCCTCTCCAGGCCCTGAGTTTCATTTTCCACTTGAGTTTAGAAGTCCAATATTTAGCTGTGCTAATGGGGTATTGGATCTTTTTATTATGGCCCCACTACTCTGTGTGTGCAGCTTTGCCGAGATAATCAAAGATGTTAGACTTTGTCTTGCAGCTGCTTAATGCAGAAATGCTATGGGAACACACCTGGGGTGCGGCTTCCAATGGAATCAATGGTGAGATCAGCCATGTCCCCAGCAGAGATAAAAGCACTAATACCCTATTTCACCTCTGCCCACACGGGCATGACGTTGATTAAAATTATTTTCTCCAGTTTGAGTTCTTCTTTTTTTTAAAGGAAATTTGTAAAGGGGTGTGTGTGTGTGAGAGAGAGAGACGGGGGGGGGTGGTTAATCGCAGTTGGATTTGATACCTCTGCTTGAAGTCTGGTTTCAGATCTAGTTTTAATGACACACATTTCACAGCCCCATGGCTTGGATGGGGCCACAGGGAGGTTTTGTTAAGTGCACTGGGCCCCCCTCACTCTCCCACTTTCCAGCCCCATCTTCTGGTCTTTGGTACAAATGTGTGGATTCATGTGTGTGTCTGTGCAAGTCCATTGGTTGAAGCCCATTTTATGTGATTTAGAAGAGACAGCCTCTGCTGCAGAGCTGACATGTCTCACGAGAGAAGGCGCGGGTGAGGGTGAACAGGCCAGGTCTCTGCCCAGGTGCACATATACACGCATATTCGCGGGGGTGTGGGTGTCAGATCGGTGTGCGTAGAAGGGGAAGCTGCTAAGAGGGCTTATTTGATAAGAGGCAAATTATATATTAATTAGGTGGAAGGAGCTGTGTATATATGCCATGCGTCTTTACATTAGAATCCCAATGTAAGGGCGTGGGAGGCTGTATATAGAAGAATAGGATTGGCCATTGAGAAGGAGGCAAGTATAAGCATAGGTTTATTCATAAGATTGATCCAAGGGTGTGCATGTGTGTGCGTGTGTGTGCGTCCACAGATAGTTTTGAACATCACTATAGATCAATCAATGTGCTTGTGGCCCAATGCAGGATATAGAGTTATGAATATGACAGCCAAGGTCTCTACCCATATCAAACTCCCAGTCTATGACAGGTTCTCAACTGTGGCACCCCGGATCATTCTTTTCTGGGAAGGAGGCTGTCCTGCACATCATAAGGCATGTGGCGGTACTCTGGGCTCCACCTAGGAGAGCATCTACTGATTGTCACAACCCATGATGTCTCCAGATATTGCCAACTGCCCATTGGGAGCAAACATCGTCATATGCTGACAGGCCCCGGTTTATGGGGGCAAGATAGATAGTAAACAAAAGAAAGAAATAGAGAATTGGTGACATAAGCCACCACAGGTTGTGAGAGAGAGGCGGGGAGCTGTGAGATCTTACAACTGTCAAGGTGAAGCATTAGAAAAGCCTCTGAGGGGCTCCTGGGCAGCTCAGTTGGTTAAGCATCCAACTTCGGCTCAGGTCATGATCTTGGGGTTCCTGAGTTTGAGCCCCGCATCACAGGCTCTGTGCTGACAGCTCAGAGCCTGGAGCCTGCTTCAGATTCTGTGTCTCCCTCTCTCTCTGCCCCTATGCTGCTTGTGCTCTGTCCGTCTCTCTTGCTCTCTCTCTCTCTCTCTGTCTCTCAAAAGTAAATAAAAATGTTAAAAAAATTAGAAAAGGCATCTTGGAGGAGGGGGTGGATAAATGGGGCAGGAAAGAGGAATAAGATTCTGCTGGGTGATATGAACAAATGTTCCAGAGAGGGGACAGTGAGTGGAGAATGATCGTGATAGAAGAAGAAAGGAACACATCCTTCAAAACAAAACCAAGCAAGAGACCTAGGAGAGCCCTGTGGATGTGCAGTGAGTAGGACAGGGAGGAGTGAGGCCTGAGGCCAGCTCTTGGCATGGGACTCAGGCCCCCAGCCCCCAGAATATGCACCAGAAAGTGGGTCAGAAGATGTGGGCATCGGACAGTGGCACCCAGAGGCCATTCCCGTTCTGAGAGGTTCCGTGTCTCTGAGAGGATCTTGTGATTACAGGGATGCAAGTGTGGATAAAGCCTGCACACCCTGCTCCCACCTGATGTTTCTGCTTAATGAAGAGAACTCGAGGCAGTGTGGAGTCAGCCACACTTGTCTGAGAGATGCTCTCGTGAGAACAGGTGGTTTCAGCTTTATGCAGACTGAGAATCCAGCTTGTTAGTAGTGTTTCTACTCGCCTTCGAGGGGTACCGAGGGTCCCAGCTATTTCTCAGGCTCGCCCACAAAAACGACACTGTTCCATGTGCGCACCCACGCAACTTCACCTACCTATAATTAAGCAATAAATAATAGGGTTGGGGCAGAGGAAGGAGGAATAAGGTGTGTGTGTGTGTGTGTGTGTGTGTGTGTGTGTGTGCATGTGTGCGTGTAGGGGAAAGTGTTCATCAAACGGTCAACTGAGTTTCCTCAGGGAGGGGCCCATCCACATTGCCTCCTTTGATGTGGCCCTGCCCACCAGATCCAGTCCAATAATTCTGGCTTCCCAGGAGAGCAAGGCACCTGAGCAAATTCCAATCCCAGGGCTCTCTTCAGGGACCCACAATGGGAAGTTCAGGGACTGTCGGCTATCCCAGCTTCAAGATGGCAGAAAACGCGGTAATGCTGCCACCTTGACCTTCTGAATTCTTACTCAAGTGTTCCACGACTAACCTAATTAGTCTGTTTCTCTGCCTGCTTCCAGCTAACAAATTCTTTCCGTCTTTCCAGTCTGAATTCTCGAAGAAGAAATCTGACGAGTTCAGCTCACTCTCCAGGACAAGCTATTTCATGCTCCACTACCAGCCAAAGAATTAACTCTTCTTCTTATGTCAGGTGACTATTCCTGGTCCAACTAGTATCTACCCCAAGTAGCAGGGTGCTTAAAGTGGGGCAGTTCTGTCTAGAAGGGAAGGCCATGCATAGCAGGCACCATACCCCACATAGTCCCTGAAAACCTGGTTAACCATAAAGAAGGCAGGTTCATTGGACTGGAGCCTGGAATAGTCCCAACCACTGGAGTAGAAGTGACCTTGAAGACTAAAGTCATATTAGGAAGGGCATTTCCTCTTGCTTTCTCCCTTCTTCCCTTCCTTCCTTCCTTTCTTCCTCCCTTTTTCTTTCTTTCCTTCTTTTTTCCTTCTTTTTTCCTTCCTTTCTCCCTTCCTCCCTCTTTCTCTCTCTCCTTCTTCTCTCTTTCTCTTTCTTTCTTTCTTTCTTTCTTTCTTTCTTTCTTTCTTTCTTTCCTTCTTTCCTTCTCTCTCACAATGGCCTCCATATGCTTGTAGCATTTTACACATTGCAAGACACTGGTCTTAACAAACAAGCCACGTATTCAGGACCCTTGCACATCATCTACCATTAAATCTGGTGTTTTCACTCTCAGCCTCTTTGAGTTTGCTAGAAATTCTACAAAGATGCAGATTCACAGAGGCTGACCTCAAAGAGGAAGGGCAGGCCTTTTAAAGAATAAAACAAAGTTGCCAGAGGCTGGGGTAATTTACAACGAGCTCAAAACAGAGGGCTTTGGGTTCATATTGTGAGTAAGTCAACTTTGAATGAGCATGTGACATTTCGAGTGGTTATTGTGAAACTTACAGGGATCCGATGCTCTCTGAGCCTCTGGAAAGTCCAGATCATGTTCTACCAGTGCCCTCCCAAGGCCGGGCACAGTATCTAACACAGAACCAATGGTGACAGGAGTTTATTAAAATGAAGTGAAGGCCTTAACATCTGCTTAGGTTGGCCACCCTCTCGCCCGCTTTAAGTTCCTTGAAAGTAGGCCTGTGTCATCATACTCATCCGCCATGACTTTGTGAGTCTGGCACCAGGCCTGACAAAGAGTAAAAGTTCCATACACATGTGTTGAATGGGTTTTAAAAAATCACTCCATGTGCACATGCTTCTTAGTTATTCCTAATACACACAGACACTTTTTATAGACACTGAAAATATAAGTTCTGGAGTGAGGACAATATCTAGGCTCACCAGTTAGCAGCCATTTGACTTTGAGCAAGTTACTTGCTGTACCTGAGTCTCCTTTATAAATGGGAATTATAACCCCTACCTTACATGCCTGCTGTGTGTTTTAAATGAGTTAATACATGTGAAATGTTCAGAGTAGTGGCTGACAGGTAATACACACTAAATGACATGATTTTCCCCTTCACCTATGAACATACTCAGTGAATAGTTTCAAATACACGTGCATCAACCCAATAATTATTTTTACCTCCTGATTTGTTTACCTGGAATAGTTTCAAAGTTTTTCTTTGCTCAGAAATAATCTCAATCAGTCGAGAGTTTCCTAAACAAAAGTGGCCCAAATGGCCCACTGTAAATTTCACAACAATCATGTGAAATGTCACATGCTCATTCAATGCTGACTGAGTCACAATATGAACCCAAAGCCCTCTGTATTGAGCTCGTTGAAAATTACCCCAGCCTCTGGCAACTTTGTTTTATTCTTGAAAAGACCTGTTCTTCCTCTTTGAGGTCAGCCTCTGTGAATCTGCATCTTTGTAGAACTTCTAGCAACCAAAATGACTCCTGATATTGTTCTCACAAGCTGACACCCACCATCTTGCTTGTAAGTACCCATCTAGGTAAAAAGACTTTTTGTCTTATTTTTTTTTCACAGCTTCTCCTGGATGTTGATTTTCTGTGGTTGCTGTGGACAGTCTTCCAGAGGCTCCTGCCACAGCCTGCATCCATATGTGTTGTTTGGGCACTAAACCCAGCCCCATGGCTGCCCCTGCATCTGGCGTGCCCTTCCCCCACCATGACCCTGATGAAAGCCTAAATGTCGGCTGCCTTGGGAATAGTGATAATGAAAAAGAAGCGTGACAATGGAGAATAAGAAAACATATCCTTCATTCTTAACACGTTCCAGGTCCCACGCCAATGGCCTCACAGGTATAAGTCATGGAACCTCTTAGGTAGCGCTCACCACGTGATTGCGGCATGATGAGGGTTTTGAGAAAACTGTAGGTCGCACAGGGGACCTTCTGTCCTCCTGATGGGGTCAGAGAAGATGTCACGGGAGATGTAGCACTTGGTCCATGCCTTGTAGGTGATGTGCCTATGTGGTCATCCATTCATCCTCTCATTCATTCATTTGGCCAACGTGTTCAAGTACCTCCTCTGTGCTTGGCCTTTGGTTAAGCACTGGGCGTGTAGAGACGGCCAGACTTGATCCTTGCACCCTCACACACAGAGTGCAGTGGGCAGGGGGAGAGATGCAGTGACTACGAAGTGCACTGTTCAGTACAGTCATGGCAGTAATTTGATGCGTGTTGAAGGTGCATTTGGATCATTCACGGAGTAATGAGAACAGCACCTAAATCTGCATGTGAGGATCAGAGAGGGTTCATGCAGGAAGTAGCAGCTGAGCTAAATTCGTAATGAAAAGAAGCCATTTACCAAGGACTTTCCACGTGCCAGTGTTATGTTCCATACCTCGCATGCATTCACCCACTAGATCCCAATAACAACCAGGAAACAAGGGGAGCATTCTCGCTTCCGGCAAGGGCAGGTAACCGGAAAGTGACAGAGAAGTTGACTGACCTGTCCCGGTCGTGCAGGTAGGATGTGGTGGAAGCCGGCATTCAGTATGTCAAGTGGCCCACATCACATCCTGGCTCGTAGCCGTTCCCTGAATATCCCCGAAAATCCCTGAAAATCCCTGAAACCTAGGAACGGTCCAAAGTAGAAGGGACGGTAGGGAGAAGGAACTTGCACCTGCAAAGGCAGGGAGACAGCAGATTTGGGAACCCATCAATCGGTGTGGCTGCTGGGGCCAGCATCGGGAGAGTGGGGAAGTCACATGGTACAGGAGGAACAACCCAAAGGGCTTTTTGTGCTCCAGTTAGAAGTGTGTTTGGGGGCGCCTGGGTGGCTCAGTGAGTTAAGTGTCCGACTCTTGATTTCGGCTCAGGTCATGATCTCGTAGTTCCCGAGATCAAGATCGAGTCCCCGTCGGGCTCCGGGCTGATGGTGCCCAGTCTGCTTGGGATTCTCTCTGTCTGCCCCTCCCTCGCTCTCTGTCTCTCTGTGTCTCTGCCTATAAACAAACAAACAAACAAACAAACAAACAAACGTTAAAAAAAAAAAAAGAAGTTTGTAATTTATGCTGGAGTCTTTAAGGAGGCAAAAAAAGATTTTGAGCAAGACTGAAATCAGACCAGATCTGCCCGTGGAAAGATGGATGAGGGCAGAGGCCAGAGGCTTCGAGTGAAGCTTAAGGAGTGTTTGTAGACATGTGGGAATGTATTGGCAAGAGTTAAAAGAAACCCTCTTTTGCCTTCCTGCCTCTGCCTGTCAATCTAACCCATTGAGACGGAAGGCTGTAAGTTTATTTGATTTCAGGAAATGATATATTCTTTATGGTTTTTTTCCCCCTCGCTCTCTTCGTTTTCCCCCTGGACCGCGTATCATTGCATGCAGTGGCCTGCAGGTTCTCAGTTTTCGCCGAGAAATGTACTTTTGGGGTTGTTGGGCCTGTACAACATGAAATTAACCAGTGTCATATCTTTCACGCCCTCCTTCCTGCTCACCCAGGAGCCCAAATTAAATTTCACACCGAACAATCCGAGCAGCTGACATGCTCCACAGACACCCAGTACCCGGCTTTGATGGCCACAAGGTGGACGTCTCTGTCACCAGCTCCCTATCAGCTCTGCCACCTCTGTTTTGATGGCAACATTCAGCCGATTTTGGACTCAGTCTCAAGCTTCTGTAAATTTCCCCGGGACCAAACAAGAGCCACCCCTCAGGGCATGAGGGTGAAGCCCAGGTTTACAGCATGCAGAGCAGCGTCCATGCAAGCCCGCAGAGCAGGGACTATCACCCACGGACTTGCAGGCTGGGAAGCCAAGGCGCTGAGAGGTATCTGAGGCCACATCGTGAGCTCACCCCACCCTCCACCAGGACAGCAGGCTCTTGGCCACGGCACGACTCCCCGTGATACCTTCAGAGGAGAGGCTTTGGGGGGTAGCAAGGAAACACCTAATACAAGACAGTGTTTGGGTAATTTCTTTTTTTAATTTTTAATTTTTTTTTCTTTTCACCGTTTATTTTCGAGAGGCAGAGAGAGACAGAGCACGAGCAGGGGAGGCGCAGAGAGTGAGGGAGACACAGAATATAAAGCAGGATCCAGGCTCCGAGCTGTCAGCACGGAGCCCGATGTGGGGCTCGAACTCACAACCTCTGGGATCACGACCCTGGCTGAAGTCGGACGCTCAACCGACTGAGCCACCCAAACGCCCCTTTTTTAAATTTTTTAAAGTTTATTTACTTATGTTTGAGAGAGGAAGAGAGAGAGCGCATTAACAGGGGACGGGCAGAAAGAGAGGGAGACACAGAATCGGAAGCAGGCTCCAGGCTCTGAGCTGTCAGCACAGAGCCTGATGTGGGGCTCAAACCCACCGACCGTGACGTTATGACCTGACCCAAAACTGGATGCTGAATCAACTAAGCCACCCAGACGCCTTTTGGGTCATTTCTTGAAAGTGGAAATTGTCACTTTCTGTTTTCTTTTCCAACCTCTCCCTTTTAGACCCCACCGCTTCCTTGTTATTCCCTCGGCCCTCGCAGCATCTCTCTTCCCTCGCCGTCTCCAGATCCCGCTCAGCACGTTCTTACTTACCCTCGCTCTGCCACCGTGAACCCTCCATCCATAGCGCTCTTTCCAGCACACCCCGCTGTGCAAATCTCGTCCATTTTCGCCCTCAGCTAACATTCCCCATCCACAAAAATGTGGTTCCTGTTCCTCACGGTGATTGATTTGTCCCCACCTCACAGTTCTACGTAGCACATCTTATAAGCTGCCGTGTATTTCACTCCGAAACCGTGCTGCCTGAGGCCAGGGGTCACGCCTGGTTCATGCTGGATCTTCATGCAAAGCAGTGTTTTTACGTACTGCAGTCATCAGCGTGTGCCTTACAAATCCGGCTTCATCCACCAAATCAAAAAGCATTGCTGCTCTCCCCTCTTCCAGTGCCTTGCTGGGTGAGAGTATCTAAATTGGTTTAAGAGATTACCCTTGTGATAGACAGTTAAGCTTATGAATAAACCTAAAGCATGCATCTGAGAGGTGCTGGTGAGTAAAGTTTCCTCCAGGATCCGCTTACATTTTGTGTTGCATGGCAGTCAGTTGACAAACGCGGGGGGTGGGGGGCAGGGGCGGGTGGGAAGGGTCCAGGCGAGAAAAGGAGAGAAGGCAAGCCTCACCAGCAGCAAGGAATAATCACCCAGATGCCTAATGACAGACATTTGTGAGTATATCCAGCCCAAATGTAATGCCTTCCACATTGTCCTCCCCCTTCAATTGTCGTTTGAACCCCTCCTAGAGCAGGGAGGTCATGATCTCATAAGACACCCTCTCTTATGGCGAAATCTCATGGTGAGAGGAATTCTTTTCTCATGCTTAAGTTTGCATTTCTCCTTCCATGCAATGGCCCTGGCCCTGGCCTCTGGAACGCTATAGAAAGAACCTGGGTGTTCCTTCCATGACTCCCACCTCCCCATTAGCTAGAGACAACCCCTCTCTGCCTCCCTCACTTGTTTTTTTTTTTTACTTTCTTTACTCCAACTATTCTGCAGAAGCTAACGCTGAGCATCAGAGAGAAAAAAGGACTTGGCCAAGACAATAGAAAGTCAGAACTGTAGCCACTTTCCTGGTCGTTTTCCCATTGCACCATGAGGGGTGCGATGGTTGGTTTCATGCACCCACTTGGCTAAATTAAGTGCATAACTGGGTGCTAAGCTAGTATGCGGTTCTGCAATTAAACACCAGTGTAGGTGCTTCTAGGAAGGTATATACAATTCACTTCGAGGGACATTATCTTCCGTAATCTGGAGGCACCTCATCTAATCAGTTGGAACTTTGAGAGCAAGACTGAAGGTTTTCCTGGGGAAGAAGAAATCCCACTGATGGATTGTAGCTCCTGCCCTAGAATTTCCAGCCTTCTGGCCTGCTCTACAGATACATGTGTGTGTGTGTGTGTGTGTGTGTGTGTGTGTGTGTGTCCTATTGGCTCTGCATCTCATATGCTTCTGTTTTTTGCTTCTTTGTTTGAACTTGGATTCATATAAGGAGCTTTACCCTAAGACTTCATTATTTGGGGGAGCATTTCAGACCCCGAGACAAGACTGGAAGTGGAACCATCTGTTAAAGGGAGCTTCCGAACCCCGCTCGCTGGCCATGGAAATTGAGGGCTGGCCACGGCCACATTGCTGGGCTGAATTCCTCCTTAGATCCTAAGAGAGCCCCATGTGGCCCTGAGGGTGTGTGGGCAGAGGGAGCCAGGCCCTTCCTGGGCTCCCGGAAGAGGGGCTGACTGTGGCTCCTTCAGAAGCAGGCTTTTGGCTCTTTCTGCTGCTGTACCAGGCTGCATCTGGGAGAAGGGAGACCAGACTGTGTGTCTCCCTGAGGCTAATGAGATCTATCAGATGCAGGTGACACTTGGGTGAGGCCGGCACCTGCTCTTCTGAGGCCCGAGGCTCTCTACTAACCTGAGAAGGAATTTGCTGCTACAGCGTGCTCTGGAAAGGTTAGCTGAGAATTCTTTGCCGTGGTTAAGACTTGGAATGCTTTTCAAACTGCCCCGGGACACTGAGTGCAGAGTTAACTGCGGTTGGGGGTGGAGAAAGGTAGGTTCAGCTCTTGGAGTCAACTTCCCCCCGCCCGAGAGACGGTGGAGTGGAACGGTAAGAGCACGCTTCGGGGTCGGGCTGCGTCACACCCCATTTCGGATTTCTCACTTACCAGTTTGTGACTTCTCTGAGACCCAGCGTCCTCATTTGTTAATCAGGGACCCAAACCGTACTTCCTTGCAGGGTTTCTGCAAGGGTTAATTAGCACGGGTGACACATAAAACATGCACAGGTCTCCTGGGGCGTGGAAGCACTCGGTAAAAATCTGCTAATGTCATTGCTCTGCTTCTCTTTCTTAAAACATTTGACTGACGCCTCACTTGTTCTCAGCCACGACTGGAAACCATTGCCCTTAGCACACTGAGTTGAAATGTGCCGGCCTTACCATTGTGCAAAACAGGGTCTCTCCCTCTTCTTCTCTGTGACTTTGAGCAGGTGATCTGACTCTCGTCTCAGTCAGCTGGGGTGAAATTGGACATAATGATACCCAGGACGGTGACATAATATAATGGGTATCAGAACGGGCACTACAATCAAGCTGTGGGGTCTGAATCCCAGTCCTTAGCAGCAGGGCCTTAGACAAGTTCCCTAATCTCTGTTTGCTGCAGTTTGCTCATTTATAAACTGGAGACGACAATAGTACGTATCTCCCAGGGCTCTTATGGGGATTGAATGCATTAATATGTAGAAAAGGCTTGGAGCCGTGCCTAGCACTTAGTAAGAACCTGATCCACGGCCACAAGTCTCGTGCTCTGAGTCGGGATTAAATGACATAACGCTTTGAAACAATCTGGTAAACCTAGCCGGTGCACCGTAAAATAATGGTGATCCTAGTGGTTGTTATCGCTTATAGTATTAATAATAATAGCACCAAGAATAACGTCATCATATTCTGACTTCTGGAGACCTAATAATACACTTTGTGTACGGTCGGATTTGTCTACTGGTCCTCTCTGTTTTAATCCCTTTTAATTTTCTGGAAGATTAATCTGGCTGAATCTCGGCTCCATGAGGCCTTCCTGTTGAAGTAATATATTCGGGAGTTTTCGCTTGCAGAATAAAATCCAGCACCTGGGCCGCTTTAGCCACTTTAATAAGCTCAACTTCGATGAGCTTTTCTGGCTGTAGGTCCTTGTCTCATAGTATTCCTTATCTCTTCCCTGCTTTCATCGCACAGACTCACTGGGTGCTGAAGGGCTTCTTGATTACGATTAACACTGAGACAGTGATTAACGTTGGACCACCCGGTTCGAAATATATCAGCCCGAACAGTGTAAGGATGGCAAGCAGACGCTGGATGTCTGCTGTGTACCGGGAATCATCAATCCCGTTTTAGAAATGAGGCATCTGAGCTAAAACGACTTTCCCAAAGCACTACCGTGAGTTCCTGGCCGGGTCTCTCCTGAGCTTTGCTGTCTCACATTCAAGGCTCCTTATTCATTTTGAGATTTTTTTATAGAAGTATGACAGGCACAGAAAAGTAGAAATATTATAAATACATAACTTGGTAAGTTTTTATGGACTGAATACATCCATGGGCTAAACGCAAGAAAGAGAGCATCAACAGCACCCCAAAAAACCTCTGATGCTCTCTTCCGGTCACTACTTCCCTGCGCGGGTAAGCACTCGTGTGTTCAGTGATGCATGAGTCATGTGTTCAACGAGAGGGGTGAGTTTGCTATGTTTGCTCTTTATAAAAAGGGACTCATCTGTGACTATATTCTTTAGCTCAAGATATATGTGTGAATCATCCATACTGTTGCCTACAATTGTAGATCATTCATTCGGATTGCTGTATTTCATATAGAATTATCTACAAATGCAGTATTGGATGGGCCTGGCCACGTGCAAAGCTTCCACAGAGGCAAGTCTGTTAATCTGAATAAACCTCACAGCACTTAATGACTGGGAAGATAGGATTGGTACCAAGAATGTGAGCAGGCTATCCATGTGTTAAAAAGGAAAGCGGTGCAGGATTAGCTTACAGCCTTCAAGTTCAATACCTGATCATGTATTATTTTAAAAGCTGTGTCTCATGAGGAGCACATAAACTTGCACGTGTAATTAAGAATTTGGAAACATTTCAGGGGCGCCTGGGTGGCGCAGTCGGTTAAGCGTCCGACTTCAGCCAGGTCACGATCTCGCGGTCCGTGAGTTCGAGCCCCGCGTCAGGCTCTGGGCTGATGGCTCGGAGCCTGGAGCCTGTTTCCGATTCTGTGTCTCCCTCTCTCTCTGCCCCTCCCCCGTTCATGCTCTGTCTCTCTCTGTCCCAAAAATAAATAAACGTTGAAAAAAAAAAATTAAAATAAAAAAAAAAGAATTTGGAAACATTTCAGAGAATTTCTTTAGAAAGATGTGAACATCGAGTGAGTTGTTGCTGTCCGAGAGTCAAAAATACCCAACCCTATTCATCCTTCTTGTCTCGCTGACTCTCTGACCTCCTTGATCTGGAAGCTGCTTGTTTTCCTCTCTCTGAGCTGGTGTCCCTGGACACGAGACGGTGGCCTGCCTAAACCTGTAGACCCTGCCAGGTACATCGTGCTCAGCCACCCTACCACTTACTTATCCCCTCAACTATTTTGGGTATTAACGTCAATTTCAGGTTTTTTCCAGGTAGGGCTGCTGTGAACATCCAGGTACCCATGGACGTATTTCTGGACTCGCACAGTTCCAGACCTCTGTATTAAATCAGAGTGGTGTGTCGGAGCTCTTTGGTGACCGAGATGCATGTGCGTTTTCTTCCTAACAAGCAGAGACATAGGCATACACATCCTTGCCGATATTATTGTTTTATTGCCTCTGACAAGGAGTGGTCTTTGGAAGAGCTTGAATCTGGTGGCTCGTTACTGTCACAGGGCTCCCCTCAGCGCCAATTACACCAGGTAGAAAGGAGCCCATTTTGGCAGGTGCCCTCCAACATCTTAAAGAGAGTCATGGATTCTCCCCGTTCAACAGGTTAATTTAGACAGCTCTTTTGGGCGATCGTTCATGGTCAGCTCACTTTGCAGGCCTTTCGGGAGGTAGTCCTATGCAGTAATAATGGCGACACCTCACATTTGCACAGCACTATACAATTTAGGAAGTACTTTTCACACGTATTTCTGAATGCCATGTGCACACCCATGTGTATTTTTGTCAATACCCTCTCTGTTGTGTTTTACAGACAACAGAACAGGCTCAGAGGTATCAGCTTACACAGCTGAATTGGGCCTCACGTGTGTCTCTGTTGACCCCAAATGTCCTTGTAAAGACATCCTGACTTTTTTTTTTTTCTTTTTACTTAAAACAAGATATTTATTTGGGTGCTTACAGAATCCTGTAGATAAGGAGGTTATATGTTGATTTATATATACCTTAAAGAAAAAAAATATGGGCTCAAGTAGTCTTTCTCAAGCTACACAGAAATATGGGTCCGCCATCAGCTACTCGAGTAACTCCCAACAGCTATTTGTATGCCAGAATGGCCCTAGAAATCCCTTTAACGGCAAGTTCAAGGGCAACTGTCAACCTACAAATTGAAGTGCATCAGAGTTGGGCCGGACTGCCTGACCATCCATTCCTGATTCCCCACACCCATTCCTTCTGGTTTCTAGGTTTGAACCTCAGTAATTGATCCAGTTTCCCCCTTGGTTGTGGTCACGTCTCCTGTGGGCTTTGCTACTTCTCCGGTATGCATCCAGGGTTGAGTCTTGCTGTTCTCTACTCTTCTTCCCGTCCAAAGGCTGGAGACGATTTGGGGTTCTTTTGTGTGAAGAAATGTTAGCTCTGCTTACCGATGCCCTTCCTGTCTATGCCTGTGGTGAAGCGGGCTGCCCTTCTGTTTGGATGAGAGCAAAACTCTGATGCCCAAAGTTTTCCGACGGATGACCGTGTAGTCTCTTTTCCATCTGGTACCCGAAACACAAGATTTTCTCTTGGACCAACAGCTGAGGTATCTGTGTCAGGGATCAGCAAACATTTTATGCAAAGGGGCAGATAGTGAACATTTCAGGCTTTGGGGCCTTTGGTGTCTCACGATCTCTGCCCTTGTAGGATAAAAGCAACGATATGCAATGTGTACATAAATGAGGGTGGCTGTGTTCCAATAATGATCTACAAAAATAGTCAGTGGTCCTGATTTGATCTGTGGAGCACAGTTTGCTGACCTCTGATCTACAGGACCAATTCTGGTTGGAAGAGCCTACCGTTAATTTACTGCAATCTAGAATCTGCCAAAGATTAGTTTTGACATCAGATATTTCACAGCAGAGTCCAATGGCCATGTTAATTTCTCTTCACCTAACACTCTCTCCCAGAATAAGTAGCACACTGGGTTGGTAAAGACTTAAAATGATTTTTCCACGTAGATTTTGAAGGGGAGAAATGCAAAAGGTCAAGACTGTGTAAGGAGAAAGTTAAGATGTTTTAGGCTCCATTAAAGGATCTAACAATGACTTAACCATTGACTAACAAGGCTTAATAACCCAAAGCATATGTATTATTCATGCAGTTAGACCAGAGTCAGTTAATCTCAGGATTAACTGAGTGGCTCTAAGATTGTCTTCAAGGATAAGACCCTTTGCATTTTTCTACCCTACCACCCTCACCATTCTGGCTTCTCATCCTTGTCTTGGTCATCTTATAACTGTAAGATAGGTGTAGTCCCTCCAAACATCACATCCTAGTGGGCCTGTGTCCAAGTTAGGAAGGGAGGCGATTGAGCAAAGAACCTTCTCCTTGTGTAGTTTTCTTTTATGAGAAATCGGAATGCTTCCCAGGAATTACCTCCACCAACCAAGCCCCGGCAAAGACTTTGGCTCACCTACGCCAGAATTAGGTCACATTCTCATCCATAGCCAATCCCCAGCAAAGAAGAATGGAGGTGGCCCGATGGCTTAGATAAATTAGGATTCATCCTCAAGGACTGGGTACATTCCCCTCAATAAGTTGAGTATTGTGTGCAAGGACGCAGGTGATGGAGAGAACAGGAATGACCGACGGGTAGATAAGCAAGAATTTAGATCATAAAAAATGTGAGAAAGATACAAACACCCTATGTGAAGATGACGGCATGCAAGGCCTGCTGGGATAATGTGAGGGTGTTGTCCTACCTTGAATTCAAGCTCTGGCTGAACCTCGGTTTTCAGTCACAGCAGTTCTCAAACATTAGGGCTCCCAAGAATCACCAGGGGCCCTTGTTGAAATGCAGTGTCCTGAGTCTCTGTCCTAGGAATTCTGATTAGATACTGCCAGAAAGGGACCAGGAGTATGGTTTTGAACAAGTGCCCCGGGAGATTTTGATGCAGTAGTCTTCTGCTTACACCATGAGCAGCCATCGCTACATAATTTTGAAACCTTGATGGGAGTGAGGTGCAAGGTAGAAACTACCGTCATTCCACACTTCTGGTTTGTCTTAAAAGCAAAGATGCAGATGTGTAAATACTGAGGGCATCGAGCGTCCTCGTTCTGAGAAAAAAATCGAATTTGTGACTTTTTAATTACATGATTACCAAGCCAAAGTGCCTGTATCAAATGTACCTCTCGCTAAGTGTATATAGGACTGCAAGGCTCAATATGAAATCAGGGGAATTTATGTGAACGTGATTTGTAAACTCCCTGATATTTTATATAAAACAAGGGCTCCGGGTCCACAGAAATTTGGGTTTGATCCCTATGTATGTATATATATATATATATATATATATAGATATAGATATAGACATATATCTATATCTATATCTATATCTATATCTATATCTATATCTATATCTATATCTATATCTATATCTATTTCGATAGATCCCTAATGTTACATGTATGGACAATAGCTTAAACGCTTTAGCTTCCATGTCCACTTACATGAGATAAAGGAAAATATTTTCCCTATATTGTATGATAGGGCGATTTAACAAAATCATTAAGAAAAAAATCATCCGTATAAAGCATCGATCATGGTACTTAGCATCTGCAAATGCTCAACAGACATGCCATTCGTCACCATCTTTGTCCCGATATTTGTAGCAGTGACCATGGCTTTATTTATACTTACGTGGTTTTAAAGTTATTAAAGTTGTCTTGCTAATTTCCTCATTTATAGATGTGAAATTGAGTCCCAGCTATGTGAAATAGCTTGCCAAGTTTACCAAATTAGTTGGCTGAGGTCTTGAACTCAACTTGACTCTTGATTCTCTAATCAAGTTCTCTGATGATCCACATACAAAATTCACAGTGAACAAATGGGGCCCAGTTTCCTGGTACAAGAAAGTACCCCACTCTGGAGAAATTGGTTTTATTTCAGCCCTCCTTTGTCTGCCCTCACCACCCCCCCTCCCCCCACCAACCTGGCCAATACCCAGAAGGCCTACTGGAGTAATTAAAACAGGGAAGTCAAGGGGCTCATTGGTGGGACCAGGACACAAGTCGATGTGGCTCAATCTGCTGGGAATTGACTGCAATCAATTTCTCTGAAAGCTTGTCCAAGGCTGCAGCCGTAAAGAGCTCAGCGCACTGATCAATGGTGGCCTTGAGTGCAGCAGAGGGAGAGACATAGCGGTGGCGGCAGCCGCCACGGGGCAGTCTGCAGCCAGGAGGCGAGCCCAAGTCCAAGGTCAGCCTCTGGATCCTTTCTCCTCTCCCCTCTCCACACAGCTCCTTGGCAAAGTGTCAAAACAAGATGGGGCAGCTGGAAACACACGAGAAACGTTCCTGGAATCTCCGGGGGGTGGAGTGGGGAGAAAGAAAACTCATTTGCCTAAGATAATAAAAATAATAACAATCTCATATTCATCATCATCACCGTAATGACGGCGGTGGTAATAATGACAGGGCACCTCATTTTATCTTCTGCTCTCTGAACGTGAAAGTACATCTCTATATCCAAATGAAAGTCATTTGAGGGCCGCTGTTTTGTAGCAAATGGAATTCATCACATTTAATAAAGTGTTAATTGAGGTGGAAGAAGGAAGCCTGTCTTTCTGGTTTTGTGCATTTGTTCCTGCATCAAATAAATGGTCAAGTGCTACAACGGTATGTCATCCCATACACACAGTAGGTGCTAACTTCATTTTTTTAAGTGCAAGGCACTGTGTCCCATGTCAGGAATGAAAACCCAATGATGAAATATGCCTTTTGCTTTCAAGGAATTCACATTCTGAGATAGCATGGAAACAGAGTGCCTTAGTCCATTTGGGCTGCAACAACGAAACACCAGAGACTGGGTGTCTTATCTGCAACAGAAATGTGTGTATTTTTCAAAGTTCTGGAAGCTTGCGTTCTGAGATCGGAGTACCAACAAGGTCGAGTCAGGGCCTCTTCCAGGTCACGGACTTCTTTGTATCCTCACATGGTGGAAGGGGCTAGGGAGCCCTTTTATACAATCATTAATGCATTTTTAGGATCTATTTTATAAGAGAGCTCTTTTGGGGCACCTGGATGGTTCAGTCGCTTAAGCATCCAACTCTTGATTTTGGCTCAAGCCATGATTTCAGTCATGAGTTCTCAAAAAAGAAAAAGAAAAAGAAAAGAAAAGAAAGAAAAGAGAAAGGAAAGAAAGAAAAAAGAGAGAGCAAGAGAGCACACGCTCTTTTATAAGAGGACTAGTTCCATTCATGAAACCTCTACCCTCATTACCTAATCACCTCCCAAATGTCCCACCTCCTAACACAATCACAGTGTGTGTTAGGATTCCAACAGATGAATTTGGGGGAGCCACACATATTCTGACCATAGCACGGCGGATTATAGCACTAGAGGTATGAACCAAGTGGTTGAAGGATCAGAAGAAGGATGAATTAGTTCTGATGGGGTGAGGGAGTGAAAGGGATGGGAGTAATTTGAGCTCTGATTTGAAAATTAGTTACAATTTCTTTGGGAAGAAACAATCATTGGAGGCAGAGAGAACAGTGCAGAGCTGAGAGAGAGTACAGCAAGTTTGGTGGAAGCAAGCAGTCCAGTGTGGCCTAAAATACTGTTCTTGAAGGAAGAGTTACAAAAAAGTATGGAAAGGAGGGTTGGGACTTGGAGAAGAAGGGTCCTTGTTTCATGTGAAGTAATGCACACACTTCCTTTTCTGTCCTATAGCCAATGGGAACCCCGAAATATTTTTTTTTGTTTTAAATGTTTATTTATTTATTTTGAGATGGGGGGTGAGTGGGGGAGGGCCAGAGAGACAGAGAGAGAGAGGAGAATCTTAAGCAAGCTCTGCACTGTCAGCACAGAGCCTGATGCGAGGCTCGAACTGACGAACAGTGAAATCATGATCTGAGCCGAAAGCAAGAGTCAGATGCTCAACCTACTAAGCCACCCAGGCACCCCGACCAACAAAATACTCCTAAGAGAGTGTTTGGTTCTCACCTGGACGTTGGATCATTATGAATAAAAAAAAAGGCACAGAAATAAAAGAACAGATAAGAAGGAAAACAGGTGAAGTCAATCGCTCGGGTCAGGGAGCAACCGTTCATCTTACATCCAAGTGTTTTGACTCAAATGCCGGTATGTTTTCTAATACTTCAGGCAGGGGTGGCAGGGAGGAGCCCTGATGTTGGAACTAGATAAATGTGGTTTAAATCCCGGCTTGACACTTTCGGGCTAAGTCACCTGGAGTGGGTCAGTTCACCTCCCTGAGACTCAATTTCTTCATCTATCGAATGGGGGCAAAATTCCTGTCTGTTGGAGTCACAGTGAGAACTGAATGCGATAATGTCTATAAGGATTTCTGCAGAGTTCTTGGCATACTGTAGGATTTTGATAAATGTTAGATGTCATTGTAATTAATATTAACTTCAAATACCCTCCCCATGTTTCCTTTCTGAAACTTTCCTCCACTTCTTTTGACATATCTTTGAATACTTTAGTACCTTGGATTAATTTTAGGCATGATGAGGGACTATCAGAAGAGCTATTTTGGTTTGGAGGGACTTTCCCTCACCTTTCTGAACACATCACCCAGCTGAATATCATATATCATATGAAGAATGGTTAAGGGAGATGAGAAAATCTGGAAGGGCATGCAAACCGTCTTCGTGTATTTCAGAAGCTGTCAGTTTTAAAATGGATAAGACTGATTCTTGTTTGACTTCAAAGGTAAAAGTTTGGCCAGAAAGGGGAAGTCACAGAGAAGTTTGTTTTATTCTGATAAGGAGAATTTTAATGGCTGGGGCTGTCTGCCAATAGAATGTGCTGAATTCTGTGGTAGCAAGTCCCCCATCACTGACAGGATTTGAGATTGATGGCTGCGAAAATATGTGAACTGGAGACTGAGTTAAATGATCTTCAGAGCACTTTTATTAAAACCATAAAGTCACCCGTTCAACGTAAATTAAAGTGAGCCATTTACATAGGTGTTGGAGTTTCTAAATAAGATATGTGATGTAGTAACGTATGCATACTAAGGGCCAGGAGCCAAATCCATTCCGTAGATGTGTGTATGTTTTCCCGATCATTTTCTTTCTACTTCACCACACTCCCCACCATTCCCTATGGTGTTACCCTAGTGAATTACACCCACCTACTTTAGCTACTTGGCCCTGTGTAGAAGGAGCCCTGGACCAAAAGTCAGGAGACTCAGTTCTGCTCCTGGACGTGCCAGTGATTTGCTTTGCCACTTTCGTTCACCAGTCTCTCCTGTCTCCGCCTCAGTGTCTGATCTGTAAAATAAAGGTGTTGGACTGAATAGCTAAGGGCCTTCTCTGCACTAGCGTTCTGAGATCTATCATCAGAAGCTGAAAAACTCACTCTAAGAACCTTTGGAAAAGCAGTGGCTTTCTCTGCAATCCCAGCAGAGGGGTATCTGTGCGAGCTGTTGCAAGCGTAACTTGTAATCACTAATAAAAACTGATGAATCTTCCATCAGTCGCCTTGGCTTTTCCTGGATCCCCAAGTTATTCCAAATAATTAAAACGCAATGAAAATATCTGAACACTGCCAATGTGTTCTCTGTCAAGATAAACACTTAGTAGGATTTGTACTAAAAATAGCTACCTCTCCCCCTACATTGTTACAGTGAACTGATTTGACTGGCCGGAGGTTGATTTGTTGGTTGCTGTTGCCGTCCTGCCCCGACAGACTGAGAGTTAAAAATATGAAGGAAATGGCAAGGCCAAAGGAAAATCTCAAAGACTAACAACATGCAAAATAAGTAAATAATAAAATAAAAATCCAGTAACTTCCTGGAAATGTGTACAATGGCCATTCTGAAGTTTATGTGTGAAGCTCTTTTAGTCCAAAGAGCAACTCGGCTGTGCGACTGGAGTCCATTTACTAATTGTCTGCCATTGGGTGCTCCCCCCCTGCTCCCATTACATAAAGTCCCTCTTATCTGTTGGGATCAGGATCTATAATTGTAGGTTAATGGAAAGTCAGTGAAAGCAGACTGTGCTGGAGTAATAAAGAGCAGTCTTACCGGCTGGGAGGGTCTAACTTGCAGTGGGCAGTAGTCCTATCTGCAAAGAAGATGGAAAGCATTGGTTAATCCAGAGAATCGATTAGTTCAGGAGTCAAGGATGCTCATATGACAACAATCAGAAAATACAGAAAAGCCAAAGGAAAGAGAATTCCCTAAATCCACTCGGAGACGGTCAGCGTTTTGATGTAAGTACTTCAAGAACTTCCTCTTCTCAAATATTTTCCATACGTAATTTACATGTATATGTAAATGTATTTTATCGTATGTGTAAATAATATAACATCTGTAAACAGATCATGTAAGTCAATTGATTTATAACCCACATTCCACTTAGTAGGTCATAAGTATCTATTAGGAGCAATAAATATACATCCACGTAATGATTTTATCAGTAATTTTATTTTGCAATTGTAAACCCCCGAATGCTGCCTCTGGCACACTTTCGTCTTTCAGGTTTTCGACAATGAGCATGCAATCATTATTTACTTAAAAGTGTGAGAAACAGTAAAACAAACCAAAAATGCAAATATGCTGGTTAAGGAGCAGCGTAATTAGATGTTAACAGTGGTGATTTTGGAATCAACCATGCCTGGCTTTTGAATTTCAGATCTGTCCCTAAAAACTGGGTGACTTTGGGCAAGTTGTTTAACCTATCTGAGCTTCAATCACCCCATCAAAAAATAGGGAAAGTGAAACAAATCATCGAGAGTTGTTACCAGGATTAAAGAAACCAATGCCTGTGTAGTGCATTGTATAGATTTAGCACACAATAAATAGTTGGCAAACGGTTGCTATGTTCATTGTCATTGTCAGGATACACAAGACTGCTCCCTCATTTTGGATTTCATGTGTAGGGGTGTCCCATTTTATCGAGAGAATATTCTCTTTCCCAATTATACATCGCTATGGCATTTTGAGTGCAAGGTTGATTAGCACTATTTACGATGATTTACAACAACAATGCAAATTCAAATAGCGGGTGACAAACTTTTGTTAATGGGCCTATAGGGCAAATATCCTTGCCTTATATTTTATTTTTATTGTTATTGTTATTGTTGCCCCTAGATTTTAACAACTTTACTGAAATATTAGCACGCTGCACAATTCACCCAATTTAGGTACAAAATCCAGTGGTCTTTAGGGTATTCAAAAGTCGTGCAACCCTCACGATCAATTTTAGAGCATTTTCATCATCCCTCCAAAAGAAACCCCATATCTATTAGCCGTCACTCTCCACCTGCTGCCCCCCGAACTTTTGTGGAACTGTCAGACTGTTTTCCAAAGTGGTTGTACCATTTTATATTTCCAACTGTAGCATGTAAGGGTTCCAATAATCCACATTCTTGCCAACATTTGTTATTGTCTATCTTTTTTATTAGAACCATTCTAAGGTGTGTGAAGAGGTATCAGTATGGTTTGGTTTGCATTTATTTAAGGGCTAATGATGTTAAACATCTTTTTTTTTATGTTTATTGGCCATTGTTATATCTTCTTTGGAGAAATGTCTATTCAGATTCTTTACCCCTTTTTAATTGGGTTGTCTTTTCATTATTGAGTTCTAAGAGTTCTTTTTTTTTTTTAATTTTTTTTTAACGTTTATTTATTTTTGAGACAGAGAGAGAGAGACAGAGCATGAATGGGGGAGGAGCAGAGAGAGAGGGAGACACAGAATCGGAAGCAGGCTCCAGGCTCTGAGCCATCAGCCCAGAGCCCCACGCGGGGCTCGAACTCATGGACCGCGAGATCGCGAGATCGTGACCTGAGCTGAAGTCGGACACTTAACCGACTGAGCCACCCAGGCGCCCCTAAGAGTTCTTTATATGTTTTGGATACAAATCTCTCAGCAAATATATTACTAGCAAGCATTTTCCCCATTCTATGCACTTCTCTTCACATTCTCCAAGGGTCCTTAGGAGCATAAAAGGGTTTTTGGCTTTTTTGTTTGTTTGGTTTTTTAATTTTTTTTTTTTTTAAATTTTTTTTTTCAACGTTTTTATTTATTATTGGGACAGAGAGAGACAGAGCATGAACGGGGGAGGGGCAGAGAGAGAGGGAGACACAGAATCGGAAACAGGCTCCAGGCTCCGAGCCATCAGCCCAGAGCCTGACGCCGGGCTCGAACTCACGGAGCGCGAGATCGTGACCTGGCTGAAGTCGGACGCTTAACCGACTGCGCCACCCAGGCGCCCCTGGTTTTTTAATTTTGATGAAGTTCAATGTGTCTATTTGTTCTTCTGTCACTTGTGCTTTTGGCATCATATCTGAGAAACCATTGCCTAGCCCAAGGTCACAAAGACTTGCTCCTATATTTTCTTCCAAAAGTTCTATAGCTTTATCTTATACATAGGTCTATAATACACTTTGGATGGGTTTTATATAGGGTGTAAGGAAGGACCCAACTTTCTTCCTTTTCATGTGAATTTTTGGTTATCCCAGCACTTATTGTTGAAAAAAAAAATAAAAACAAACAATTTCGCCCAGTGAATGAATTGTCTTGGCATCTTTGTTGAAAATATACTGACCGTAAATGTGAGGGTTCTGGGCTTTCAGTTCTATTTACCTATATTTTTATCCTCATACCAGTGCCATACTATCTTGATTACTGTTTTTGTTTTTTTACTGTTAAGTTTTGAAACCAGAAATTGTGAATTCTCCAGACCTCCGCCCCACCCCCAAAATTGCTCTCTCTATGCAGATCCCTTGCATTTTCACATGAATTTTAGGATCCACTTGTCAATTTTTCAAAACAGCCAGATGGATTTTTGATAAAGATTGCTTTAAATGCGTACATAAATCATAACAATATTAATTTCCTGATCCATGAACATGATATGTCTTTTCCTCTTTGTCTTTTACTTAAATTTTGTTAAATTTATTCATGTTTTATTTCAATGCATTCGTAAATAGCATGGTTTCCTTAAGTTCATTTTCAGATTGTTTATTGTCACTGTATAAAAATACGATTAATTGTTGCCTATTAATCTCATGCCCTAAAAACTTGGTGAAATCCATTAACTCCAAAAGTTTTTTGTGCATTCCTTAGGATTTTCTATTTATGAAATCATGTCATCTGCAAACAGAGATAGTTTACTTCTTTCTCTCCAATTAGAATAGCTTTTATATTGTTAAATGCCCCAGATAGAACTTCCAGGACAACACTGAATAGAAATGCTGAGAGCAGACGTTTTTGATCTTAGAGAACAAGCTTTCAGTCTTTCAACATTAAGTGTGTTGTTAGCTGTGGGTTTTTTGTAGGTATCCTTTATCAGGCTGAGGAATAATTTTTAGTTTGCTGAGTGCTTTTATCATAAAAGAACGTGGAATTTTTGTCAAATGCCTTTTCTATATCTATTGATATTTTCACGTACTTTCGGTCTTTTATTCCATTAATGTGGTACATTTCATTGGTTGATTTTCACATGTTGAACCAATCCTGTGTTCCTGGGACAAATCCCACTTGCTCATGGTGCAAAATTATTTTTATATTTTGTTGAACTCACATTGCTAGTATTTTTAAATGCTTATTTATTTTTGAGAGAGAGAGGGAAAGAGGCAGAGAGAGAGGGAGACAAAGGATCCAAAGTGGGCTCTGTGCTGACAGCAGAGAGTCTGATGCAGGGTTCGAACTCATGAACCCTGAGATCATAACCTGAGCTGAAAGTTGAATGTTTAACTGACTGAGCCACCTAGGCACCCCAGTTTAGTAGTATTTTTTAAAGGATTTTGCATCTAAATTCATAAGAGATATTGGTGTTTAGTTCTTTTCTTTTTTGTTCTTGTGATGTTTTTGTGTGAATTTGGTGTCAGAATAATATTGCATTATAGAATGATTTGAGAAGTATTTCCTTTCCTTATATTTTTGCGGGAGATTTTGTAGAGGATAATGTCAACTCTTTTTTAAAAGTTTGATGAAATTCAACAGTGAATCAGGTCTTAGGCTTTTCTTTGTGGGATTTTAAAATTACTATTATTAATTTGAACTCTTGACTTATTTTCAGAGTTTCTATTTCTTCCCGAGTCAGTTTTGGTAGCTTATGTCTTTCTAAATATTTGTTCATTTATTCTGGGTTATCTAATTTGTGGGTTAGCTACCCAGAGTACCATTTTATAATTTTGTTTTATATCTTTAAAGCCAGTGATAATGAGAGTTCTTTCATTCGTGATGTAAGTAATGTGAATCTTCTCTTTCCTTGGCCTGTCTAACCAAAGATTTGTCAACTTTGTTGATCTTTTCAAAGAATAAAGTTTTGGTTTTGTGTATTTGCTCTGGTTTCTATTATTTACATCATTTTTTTCCTTCTTTAATCTTTATTTCCTTCCTTGTGCCCACATGGCTCACGTAAGCTTTCCAGCGTCCTAAGGTGTAAGGTTATTTCCTGTCCTTACAGTTTGGTGGAATGGAGGCTCAGAGTAAAAAAAAAAATAGTCATAATAAAAGTTGCCCCTATTTATTGGGACCCTTCTGGGTTAGACCCTTATAAACATCATTGCTAGACCTCCTAACAAATCTGCAGCTCAGGCATCCTGAACGCCATGTTACAAGTGAGGAAATTGGCTTTCAGAGGGAGCAGATTGGGTTGCTCAAGACTACATAGCAGAGACAGTAATTATATCCAGTTCTGTATGGCTCAACGTTGGTGCTCCTTCTGTGTCACACAGAGAGGGAACAGAGACAGCATGAACTTGGGAGTTATTACACCCAGATTTGTTTACCCTAAATGCACCAATAGGAATCCTGTCTGAAAGTGTTTCCCCAATTCTTTGCAGAGTCACTGCCTTCTCATCTTTGGGTTTTAGTTTTTGCATCACTTCTTCTGAGAGTTTCTCTGACCACTCTTTTTTTTTTTAAATTTTTTTAACGTTTATTCATTTTTCAGAGACAGGGAGAGAGCATGAGAGGGGGAGGGGTAGAGAGAGAGGGAGACCCAGAATCTGAAGCAGGCTCCAGGCTCTGAGCTGTCAGTGCAGAGCCCGATGCGGGGCCCAAACCCACAGACTGTGAGGTCATGACCTGAGCCAAAGTCAGAACCTCAACCGACTGAGCCACCCAGGTGGCTACTCACTCTTCTTAAAAGAGACCCATCTCATTTTCCTAAGTCTCAGAATTCTATTTGCTTCTCGTTTTTTTTTTATTTAGTACGTTTGTTAGCGTGCTGTCATTTCTGTGTTTATGTATGTGTTTTGTTCTCCTACCTTTGCTTTCGTTCTTTCTTTCTTTCTTAAAATGCAAGTTCTATGAGGTCACAAGATGTGCTTGTCTCATTTACTGTTTTTTCTTGGCTTCCATTATAGATCCTGGTTCATAAAACATGTTCAATAAATATTTGTTAACTGAATGAATCAGCAAGAGGAGAGGCACCTAAAGCCTGCTCCCATACAGAGTTCCGGAATTCTCTCGGCAGTTGTTGCCCAGTAGTCAAAATTCATTCAAAGAAACTCAAGGGGAAAAAAAGTGAGAAACTTTTATGGAAATCAACTTCCAGGCCTCACAGGAACTAGAACATAATCAGGTGGTTGCTTTCTCTCTCTCTCTCTCTCTCTCTCTCTCTCTCTCTCGGGCTACTTGGTCTTCCACCTCTGCTTCTGTCTACCCATGTGCTCTTCTAGTCTCCTGTCTAAGGACCTGTTTCTTCAGATTAACCATAATCCTTTGCGACTACAAAATGGTGGTTTTAGCCCTGGAGATAATTGACTCTTACAACCCCCTTGCCCGCAGTTAACTGCATCCCTCTTTGCAGTCAGTGATTTCAAATCCCAGAGACATGGAGTCTGATTGGCCCAGTGGGTCAGTGGTGCTCTCCGGGCCAAACAGCTGTGACCAACAGGTTTGGGGTACACGGTGCCCACGGAGGCCTCTTCTCTGCTCTTGGGCTATACATGGCTGGAGTTGAGGAGATGATTGGCAGGTCCATGAAAAATTTAAAATTTTATGTTTAAAATTTTAATCTAGTGTTTAAATTTTCTATGTGAATACCCATTTCACATGGATGGTAAACGAGATGGAAAACCAGGTCTTCCTGCTTCTAAACACATAGCTATTTTGCATAGACGTGGCATTCAAGATACCCTGTCCTGGGCCCGCAAAGGAGAATCCTTTCTGTAAAGTCCCTTCTGTTTCAAGGGCTGGGAATCTGGCTACCATCCATTTGTGGGGTGTTCAATGTAGAGGAGGTCTCTTGCCTCCTGCTGCTGAGGAAATTGCAGTATTGGATTTTTAAATAAACCATTGGCCAGAATGTCTAAAAGCCTTTCTTGCAGACCTTGACAGGTTTATTTTTTTTTAAATTAAAAATCCTGGCCTGGGGCAAAATGAAAATGTCTTCAGATTTGCAATCAGTGCTTGTGTTTCATATTTGAAATGCATGCTAGAAACTGGAGTTCGGTGTGACCTGATCTCGAGACTCCATTCAGCAGATTGCTGACTTGTGTGAATTTAGGTGTTCTTGATGGAAACTGTCCTTGATCATTACACGTGGGCAAGAAAGACACACAATCACCCTAGTGTGGGAAGGGTGGTTTCCTTCTTCTTTCCCACGGTCTGAGAGCGAACACTCAGTCAAATACCCTGTGTGATTGGGAAAACAAATGGCACACGAAAGAACCCTAACTGTGTGTAAGGCCTTCTTGTCACCAGCTGATCCGAATCTGAAGACATTATGAATGTGCATCCGCATACACTCTTATCGATGTGAGCAAAAGCACTGAGGAGTGTCAACACCAAGGCAGCATCTTCCGAAAATGCATGAATTAGGGTCCAGTTGATAGTTTCAAACACAATACATTATCAGAAAAAGGCTTTCAGTCCCATTAAAAATGGCAGGCACGTACAATGACGCTAGGTTGGGATTTTTCATAAAAATGTTTGGATTTCACACATGTACCTCATAAGCTATCGAGAAGGCAAGGCCTCGGGGCTTGAACTAACAAATGATGATCTTTCACTGTAAGAGGGTAAATAAAACCTACTTCATGTATTTACTTTATTTACTTGTGTATCAATACCCCCTCCCCCCACCCCCAGCTCCACAAGGATTAACATAGGAGTCTAAACAATATATATATATATATATGTTTCTTAATTTCACCAGTAGAAATTTGGTTTTTACATTTAAGCTTAAGTCAGATGTTAAAGTAGGGTGGGGATTTTGGAGGACTCTATCCACACACACTCTCATCCCAAGCTTCACTATTGTACGCGTTTGAGAAGTGAGACTCAGAGTAAAGCAACTGACCTGAATCCTCCCAATTAGTGAAAAACAGAGTTAATACAAGAACTCTAGTCCTCTGACCCCATATCTAGTCCTCTTTTCATTATCTATGTTACTTCTGATTCGAATCACCTCAAGTCAATACAAATCAAGGGTCTGGTCTGCTCAGGGCCAGGCCCTGGGCCAGAACTGGACTCAAACAGATAAATGAAACATGGCTCTGTCTGTCCAGGAGGTCATGGTCTAGTGAAGAAACAAACAGACAAATACCCATGACCTCGCTGGGGCAATAGCTATGGGAGGAATTGAAAGAGTTATCAAAGAACCACTTCCCTGAAAGCTGCAGATCCCAGTTTGTGTGTGTGTGTGTGTGTGTGTGCTTTTTTAACCCCCCAGGTTAACTTCTTTCAAACTTTCAAGCAACAGATAATTCTCATACTTTATAAACTGCTTCAAGAGCAGAGAAGAAGTTGAACAGCTATTTCATTCATGGTCCGAAACCGGCAAAACTTGCCAAAAAACAGAATTCACAGACCGGAGGAGAGACAGACTTCAGAATCGTGTTTCTGCCATATGACGCAATCCCAGCCTAGGCCCTGCTGCATGAACCAGGTGTGGACCCCTGAACCAACATGGGCTAACCTGTTGACTGGCCAGCAAGCTGAATCTCTTTCTTGAGCTGCTGGACACAGTCAGAGGGAGGATCACGGGTTCACGCTGGATGTTAGCACTAAGAGGACAGGAATACATTCAGCAGCCAGTGCCAGAAGAGAAAGTTTTCTAAGAGAAGACAGACACAAGGAGAGATTAGAAACTCAAGAAGTGAAGAGGAAACAAAATATCATATAGCTCCTAAGGGACAGAAAAAGAGGCTTTGGTTGCTAGTAAGCTCCTTAGCTCCAGTTCCCATGAGACCAGGCTGTATCAGGCTCCAGTTTCCATGGCATCTGGATGTGTCCTTTCCATAACAGCTCCTTCACCGCCCAACCCCCACCAGACGCATTCACATCTCCCTGTGTTGCATCGCATAGGTTTCTATTTTCTGCAAGAAAGATAGTTTTGCTCGAATAATAATGGCTTAACACGAAGAGACAAAATTATCATTATTTGCAAAAGATATATTTTGATACCTAGAACACTCCAGAGAATCAACTGAAAAACTATTAAAATTAATGAGAAATCTCAGCAAAGAGACTGGTTACAGGGTAAATACATTAAAATAATAGTGTTCTTCTTTACTAGCAACGACTAGTTAGGCAATGTGATTTTAAAATATCGTATTCACAGTGACCACAGAAAACATAAAATGCCTATGAATAGCTTTAACAAGAACTATGTAAGGGGTGCCTGGGTGGCTCAGTCGGTTAAACGTCCAAGTTTGGCTCAGGTCATGATCTCACAGTCCGTGGGTTTGAGCCTCGTGTCAGGCTCTGTGCCGACAGTTCAGAGCCTGGAGCCTGCTTCGGATTCTGGGTCTCCCTCTCTCTCTGCCCCTCCCCTGTTCATGCTCTGTCTCTCTCTGTCTCAAAAATAAATAAAAACATTAAAAAAATTTTTTAACAAGAACTATGCAAGATGGGTGTGAAGAAAACCACAAAACTTTACTACGAGATGTCAAAAATACTTGACTGAATAGGACGATAAACAGCATTCTGGGGCAGAAGGTTCAGTGATGTAAACAGATCCATTTTTCCTTAAGTAACTTCTAGGTTTATCATAGTTTCCAATCAAAATCTTGACAGCATTTTTGGAAACTTAACAAGATGATTCTAAAATTTTATCCACGATAATAATAGATAAAAATAGCTAAGTCATTTTTGAAAAAGAAGACTTAACTGGAAATATGAGCCAGCAAAAATCATAAAAACATTATGTTTCAGGCATAATCATAGACATGTTGATGGGCCAAATAAGTATTAGAAATAAGACTGGATTTACACACATCCACACATAAAAAATTAATAGATCATTAAAATGGCGTCACAGGGGCGCCTGGGTGGCGCAGTCGGTTAAGCGTCCGACTTCAGCCAGGTCACGATCTCGCGGTCTGTGAGTTCGAGCCCCGCGTCAGGCTCTGGGCTGATGGCTCGGAGCCTGGAGCCTGTTTCCGATTCTATGTCTCCCTCTCTCTCTGCCCCTCCCCCGTTCATGCTCTGTCTCTCTCTGTCCCAAAAATAAATAAACGTTGAAAAAAAAAAAAATTAAAAAAAAAAATGGCGTCACAAATTTCTGGGGGAAATACTATCTTTAATACTTGGTCATGAGCCCCTTTTACAAAGGGGAGTCCAGGGAAGCAGTCACCCACACTATCAAATTTAATGAATTGCAAATTTACAAAAGAATTCAATTAAATGCTTTTACGTTTATAAAGCAACAAGTAATATCAGGAAACGATGAGAATGGAGGAAGAAGTGAAAGAGGTTACCTTAATTTAAAAAGGAAGAAAAATGACCCACAAAAAGAAAAACTCGATACTACTGTATAAAAATATAAAATAATCTGTGCTTAAATATAAAAGACAAAATTGAAATACTAAAGGGGAAAACTGAAAAAAAAAATGTAAACAAATGTAACAGAGTAAGAATCATCTTTAAGAAACAAAGGAAATTGGGGCACCTTGGTGAGTCGGTTGAGTGTTCAACTCTTGATTTCAGCTCAGGTCATGATCCCAGGGTCTTGGGACCGAGCCCTATGTGGGGCTCTGTGCTGAATGTAGAGCCTGCTTAAGATTCTCTCTCTTTCTCTCTCTCTCTCTCTGCCCCTCTCGTTCTCTCTCTCTCTCTAAAATAATAACAACAAAAAAATAAACAAAGGAAATTGATATAAAACATTCAGATTCCAACTGATAAGTGGCCATAAAATGTCATGAAGAAGGAGTTCATATAAGAGAAGATGCAAATGATAAATAAACCTATGTTTTATGGAGGCAACCTCACTAGCGATTAAATAAATGTAAATTAAAACAATGAGCTCTTATCCTTACCTCTCAAATTAGCCAAACTGAGAAACAAAATTCTCCTCCAAACAGGGACCTTTGATATAAGCACTCTTCTCTGCGGCCGGGAATATAAATTTGTATATCTTTTGAGAAAGCAATTTAACTACTGTATCTAGAGCCAAATATATTCAAAATTTTAAAATCTGTATTCCCATTTATAAGATCCAAAGAAACTCATTCGCAATGCAGACAAAAAAATACACAAAGATATACATTGGAGAAATTTGTGTGTGCGTGTGTATACACAGTGTAATAACAGTATAATTAGGGCCGCCTGGGTGATTCAGTCGGTTAAGCATCTGACTCTTGATTTCAGCTCAGGTCATGATCTCACGGTTTGTGAGTTCAAGCCCCACATCAGGTGCCTTGCTGAGCCCGCTTGGGATTCTCCCTCTCCCTCTTTCTCTGCCCCTCCCCTACTTTCTCTGTCTCTGTCTCAAAAATAAAAATAACTAAACCTTAAAAATTTTAAAAAATAATTAATAACAGAATTAGAAGCAAAAATATACTCTAAAAGAAAAAAAATATTAAAATTGTGACACCTCCATATAAAGGAAATTGATGTCATTGTAAATATGGAAAGTTGTCTTTATCAAGGCCATATTTTCAGAAGAGAAACACCCCCTTCATGTAAATTAAGATCTCAACTAAGTTAACACACACACACACACACACACACACCAAAAACACTTCAAACACTGAACTGTTGTCAGTGATTTCATCTGGCAGACAGAATTACGAAGGACCTTCAACATTTTAAAATTCCTTTCCTGTATTTTTAAAATATTTGTGTAAAAGAATATACATTGCTCTCATAATCAGGCATAAAAAAGCAAGGGAAAACAGGAAAAAAATCACCTCGCTCTAATGAAATAAACGCTTTGATAAAGGTCATTGCTTTGAGAACACTAAGCCTATCTTGAGGAGTCAAGGAAAAAACACTTCAGTTAGAGCTTCCAGAGCTGACATGGGAGAAGAGCAGGGAAAAGTGTTCTGGGCAGGGCCAACTCCCTAAGAGGAATACAAATTCAGAGTGAGAGAGAAAAAGATGGAAATTCTCATGTGGGGAAGAAAAGCATAAAAAAATGAACAAACCCAGGTACTTTCTGCTAAAGAGGAAATGAGTATTTTCCTAAAATTTTTTAAATCTTTATTTATTATTGAGAGACAGAGAGAGAGAGAGAGACAGAGCACAAGTGGGGTAGGGGCAGAGAAGGGGGAGACACGGAATCCAAAGCAGGCTCCAGGTTCCGAGCTGTCAGCGCAGAGCCCGACGCGGGGCTTGAACTCACAGCCTGTGAGATCATGACCGGAGCTGAAGTCAGACATTAACTGACTGAGCCACCCAGGCGCCCCTAGAAGAAATGAGTATTTAAACAGTAAGAGTGTTGGGGCGCCTGGGTGGCTCAGTCGGTTGAGCGTCCCGTCTTCAGCTCCGGTCATGATCTCACAGTGAGTTCGGGCCCCGCATCGGTCTCAGTGCTGTCAGCTCGGAGCCTGGGGCCTGCTTCGCATTCTGTGTCTCCCTCACTCTCTGCCCCTCCCCCGCTCACACTCTGTCCCTGTCTCTCTCTCAAAAATAAATAAACATTAAACAGTAAGCGTGAGATCTGGAGATAGATTTGGGGCGTGGGAGAAAATGGCAAAACAGAACTCAGAGAAAATGACATTGAGTCCTCTTGCGGCCTTTGAATCCTTTCATCCATGGAACCCTACCCACGTATTAATATACAAATGGTCACCTTGTCTGGCCCTTTCTCTAATTCTGCTGTATTTCTCACTCTCCACCACCAGCCATTTCAAAAGAGGGAGAGAAAGAGAAGCACGGCCTGCATACACAACTCTGTACAAACTCTGGGGCCATTGTGTTTCTCAGCAGGACATCCAAACAGTAAGTTTAGGGTGATCTCCTAATGTTGCACTCTTGCCTTTTCTGAAACTTTCACATCTGAGAAGGGAAGGCGGTTCTACATGGAAGGTAACTGAGTACCTCATCATCCAAGTAGACACTGACTTAATTCACCAGCAGTCAGGTACAGAGACTCTTCCCTCTGCAAGACATTGTGCTAGGTTGATGCAGAGCATGGGATCGGATGGGTGACAAAGAATCCACCTCAATAAATTTATCATCTAAACTACTGAGTCTTAAACGTGGCTGCGCATTGCAATCACCAGGGAAGCTTGACAAACCCTGCCGCTCAGATCACGTCCCCAGAGATTCTGCTTTACTTGGTCCGGGGTGCGGTCTGGGCGTCGGGAATTTTAAAATCTCCCTGATTCTAACGGGCAGCCATGTCTGGAAACTACCATTGAAAGGGAGCGGGAGACAAAATGCCTGACCATTGAACGGCTCTGATCACATCACTTTCCTCAATCAAATCCTTAATGGCTGGCTTCTCTATTGCATGTGGAAACCAGCTCAAACTCTTGGTTGGCGTTCAAGGCCCTATGCAATCTAGTGCCTACTGAACCTTTTTCTTCTGAAGCTCTCCCAGTAGAAGGCCCGAGCATTCCTTTAGTCTGCGGACTCTGCTCCAGAAACAGGAAATAGACTTCTGCCAATTCTAACTGATGCTACTGGCTACCTAGAGAAGTGTGTTTAGAAAGATCTGGGGATGATCACAGCATTCAACAGGAAAAAGTACCCCGATCTACTAGTAATATCTGTCATGGGCAGAAAATGGAAAAGGGCGGTTCCAGTACCAGACATCAGTATCAGCTTTTGTGTACATGTCTCAAATACTATATGACTGTGATTTTCAAACTTAAACTTGCATTAGAATCACCTGAGGGTTTTGTTAAAACACATCCAGAATTTCTGATTCAGTGGGTCCCGGGTATGGCCCGGGATTTTGTATATTTGACAAGTTTCCAAGTGGGGCTGCTCGCTGCTGGCTTGAGTGCCACACACAGGAGAACGACTGCTTTGTCATATTATAATTACGTTATAATTTCCTAGGAGGCCTGCCTCAACTTCATCTTGATCTGTGCATTCCCTTCTAGCAATATCCTTAACAGAATAGTTGCTTAATTTTCATTGAATGAAACCACAGTAATCCAAGACAGATACGATAACTGAGAAATGATTGGTAGAGACATACACTGTAAGAAGTCAGACTCATTTGGAATGATCACAAAAATCTTAGGCGACCGATTATGTCTCGGACAGGAGGAGAGAAACAGGGATACCTCCCGTCTCAGCATCTGGAGCCGAGGTCACAAAGATGAGAAGCATTTGAGAAAGATGCCCGACTAGTAACCCAGAGACACATTTACTTATTGTCCCCATCAGTCCGGAACAAGCAGGCCCCAAAGGACTGCGGATTTCACAAGGAGGAAGAGAGCCCGCGAGTGCGTTCGGGGGTGAAAGCACACAACAGTTAACCAGGGAAGGAGAAGCGATGGCGGGGAGACTCCAGGAGGATTTTCATCTGGCGTCTCTGGAAAATATGTCTCCGTTGGCTTTATTGAAAGGCGCCCCAAGGCTGGAGGAGGAGGCGGGGGAGCTGAAGGAAGATGAACAGAGATGGCTCATTGGGAAACTTCTCCCCCCCACCGCTCTCACCGGCTGGGTGTTAAAAGCCATTTCAGCAATTGTTCAAAGCTGTCAAATGTCTCTGTCAGATCAATAGGTTACTGTGGAATTTGCCCAGACTGTTGGCCAATCAAAATGTAAATTCCAGATAAATTTAATACATAAACCAACTGGTCTTCTTCAAGCCATTTTGAAAGTCATGAAAGGCAATTTGACTTTGCCTCGCGACTGTCCTACAGGAGACACATTTCTGCTTGTGTGAAGTACTTATTTGGCCTCCAAACTCGTTGCGGGTCCAGTGGCGGCCGGGGAGGTGCAGGGTGTACGCGGGTTTATGGTCTCGTCATCTCTGTGCTTCAGAGGGCGCTGGCAGGTTTGCTTCTTGGGGTTCCCTTCACGGGAAACGTACGAGTTAATGTGAATATGTGTGGTGTCTGTACGCGCATGAGGGTATTAGACACACTCGTGGAATGTGTGATTAAAAAGTCATGACCCCCTTATGTGAATCTCTCGGGGCAATCTCAGTTACTAGCACATGCGGCGTGTGTCTGGATGCGTGATGATGTCTACGCATGTTGCAACTTCTCTTTCCCAACAAGAATCATAAATCTTTACGTTGAAGGAGAAGATTTATCGTCGAGGTAGGATGGCTCCAGGCCCCGTGGGGAAGTATGCTTTGGAGACATGCCCTAATTTTTCACACTGAAGAAAGTCATAATGGGAAAGTCATACAGGCGAGAGCTACAAAGCTTTAACGTCAGAAATGTTGGAAGTGGAGATTTTGCGTCGAACCAGTTTTCCTGTGGTCCTCACGACGGCGGATGCTTGCTGCCCTGTTGCCACCTCAGACGCTCTGGCCTCCTTTCCATTCTTCTACCTGGAGAAATTGTTCTCACTGGAGGCCTTTGCTCGTGCTGTCTCGGGGAGCCAACACTTTCGCATCCATGATGCCATTTGGTTCTTAATGACCCATCAAAATAGCTAGGATGGCCCTCGTCTCACAGGGGAGGCAAGTGAGGCCCAGGCAAGCGAAGTGGCTTGACCGAAGCCATAGAGGAAGTGTAGGGCCAAGGCTTGAGCCCAGGTGTGTGGAATATTCTCCACCATGCCCTCAGATATTCTTTCTACACTCCTTCCCTGTGCATTCTTTAGGCAATGCATTAGCTGAGCTTTTGTGTTCGTTTTCTACGGCTGCTGTAACAAATTGCCACAAACGTGGCGGCAAAGGCAGCAAAAATATATTCTCTTCCTGTTCTGCAGGTCAGAAATCTGAAACGGGTCTCCCTGGGCTAAAATGAAGGTGTCGGCAGGGCCCCGTTCTCTCTGGAGGCTCTAGGGGAGAATCCATTTCCTTGCCTCTTTCAGCTTCTGGAGGTTGTCTGCATTTCTTGGCTCCCTTTAAAGCCTTTAGGTCAGATGGAGTTCTTTTCCTGTTACCGTCTCTCCAGTTTTCTTCTCCTTCCCTCCGCCATTTTTACAGACCCTTCTGATTATATTAGGTCCATCCAGATAAGAAGACAGAAATAGGCTCTCTATCTTAAGGTCAGTTGATTAGTAACCTTAATTCCACGTACAACCTTAAACCCCTTTTGCCACCTAGCCTAACATACCCACAGATCGGATGGTTACGAGGTAGACATTTTTGACGAATATTTAGCCTACCACAGTTCTCTTGCTTGTAGCTTCTAAGCGTTCAGCCAGAACCCTTAGCAGGAGATCACGAAAGGGAGAAGAGGGAGGTGCGGGCATTTATTCCCCCTGTTGTCTCCCTACTGGGACGCATCTCCTCAGAGGCTACATCACTCTGTTAAAGGCACAACTGTTATGTAGCCCTTTCCTACAGCTACGACTTTATCCAGGTCCCATAACCACTCTCTACTCTTGTCCCCCAGGCTTGGGTGGTCACTGCCCTCAGTTGTGATTCCCACCCTGTTTGACCACCCTGGGTGGTACTCTTAGCCCTTGCCATACCTTTGTCAATCATGTTTTCCTTTAAACTATCTCCAACCGTTTCTTTAAGTGTGGCATCTGTCGCTTGCCAGGATCCTGGCTGATGGGTAAAGGAAGCATCTTCCAAGACCAGCAGTTTCCCCGATACCCAACTATGGCTACGAGACGGTCAAAGGCATGGTTCCGTTTCCACCATTATTTCCTTTCTTTTCTTTTCTGTCTAGGGTATAAAATCAAGAACAAACTGACAGCACTGCTTACTAAGCTCATTCTGGTCCCATTTCTTATTCAGCTGTGCAACTAGATTGCTTTGCGTTGCCAACTTCCTTCCTGTATAGTGCAGGCCCTACATCATGGACTTCCGTGCGCTTCTCTGACCTCGCGTCTCACCCCAGCCCCCCTGCACCTCCCTGCCTTCCGTCTCATATGCTCTGGCCTCCTTTCCATCCTTCTACCTGGAGAAACTGTTCTCACCGGAGGCCTTTGCTCGTGCTGTCTCTCTTCCTAGAAACCTCCATACGCGTATCTTGCGATGGCTGGTCCTGCTCAACATTGGGGTTTTAGCTCCCATGTCACCTCTTCAGAGAGACCTTCCCTGAGGAACCCAGACAATCACTCCGTCACCATCACTCATCCTGTTTCTCTCCATAGTACTCAGCATCATCTGAAATTACCTTTCACCGTTTTCTTTGTTTTCTGTTTTCCCCCCGCCCCCGCCCTGGTAGAATATGTCTTCCGTAAGATCGGTGGCCCAGCCTCTAGACCTGGGATGGCAACGCCATCAGAGCTGTGGCTGAATTCTTAAATTTAACGACTAGACTAACACTGGTTCAAAACTTAGTATGAACAGTGCCAGGCACTGTTCCAAGTGTTCTAGGTGGATTTATTCATTCTTATATTTTCTCCAGCCGTGCTCTGAGGTTGGTGCTACGGCTATCTCGATTTTACAGGTGAGAACCCCAGAGCCCCCAAGAACCGTGGGTTTGATTATCCTCGGTCACAGATGATGTGTGGTTGATAAATAGCAGAGGAGAGTTTTGAACCCAGGCAGTTAGCTGCGGGGCCTGTGTTTTAATTATCACATCGCACCCTCCATCCCCACACAAGGAAGGTTTGGGACTTTCTGTGTGTGCTTTCTTGACGCTCACTCTTCCTCTTCACCTTCTGAGGCCCAATCGAATGTGACCTACATAAATTTCAATATTTACTCTGACAGAAGCCTTCTTTGCTATCCTCCTCATATTATATGCATTTCAGTTATAATATGTATCAACTCACGTCAGAAACACGGGCTGACTTCTTACTTAATTGTGGAATCTTTAAGGCAGAAATCCATACGCCTGTCTCCCATCTCCAGCAAGGGTACATCCTAGCCACTCAGTAGCTGATATCTATTACACGTGCTGTATTTTAGACACTCAAAAAATGTTGCATATAAATAGACTTAGGGCTTCCGAGCCATGTAACTTGGTCCAAAGTTGAGGAAGTTTTGTCCCAAAGTTCCAAAGAATACTTGAATCAGTAGACTCAAGGAGGAAAAGTTGACGAAAGAGGTGGGAGGGGCTCGGTCAAGGCGCCTGATTCTGACACCGGTGTCCACAGAACAGTCAGGGAGATGAGAGTATGTCCTGAGAAAGAAGCCGCATTGGGACCATTTGATAGAGAGGCGGCCGATGACAGAGAAACAGAGGCAGGGATGGAGATGTTTCTACAACTCAGCAGCTCATCAGAGCTAAGTGGAGATCCAACCTGGGGCAGCGCACACCCTGAACTTTTTTTTGGTTCTGGCAGACCTTTCTTCTCACGTGTCTTGGACAGAAGGCCTGTTTCCCATCTCCCAGAGTTTGCTTTTGCTGGTCCCCCTACTTGGTGCACCCTTCTTTCTCCCAAGCACCTGACCAAATATAGTCATTTATCCCGAAGAGTTTTCAAGAAGAGAACTGAACGTGTTAGGGATTAATTAGGAAACATGAATTCCATTAGATGGCCATTGGTTCTGACCTGAAGCAGTTCAAAACCAATAGGAATAAGGAATAAGAGCACTGAGAAGAAAACGGGGAGAAGTCGCTGGTGATTCAAGTAGCTCCTTGGGTGGAGAGTTGTGTTTTGTTTAATCAAAATAGTGGGTGATAAGAGTGAAGGGGAAGAGTAAGACGCCAGAGGAGTCATGGAGCCTGAGGTCATGCTAGAAAAGGATGAACGTCATCAAACACGGGATTTGTTTTTTCTTTTAGTACAAGTGTAATTAACACACTCTGTTTGGTTTGCTCAGAGATGCTTAGGTCTTATGACCGTCTAATCACCTGATTTAATAATAATTGTAATCCCAGTAATAACAACCAGCAACGCGTACGAGGGAAATTCCTGCGAGGAACATAATTCTGTTATTGTGAGCATGAAACGATCTAGTCCTAGGAGTAGGGTCTCCCCACCACTGATAGATTAGCGTTTCTTTGGCAATGGGAGGTTTCTCAAGAGCCCCATTGCCCTGCTTTTGCAGATCAGGCCAAGGCTCTCATTCTGAATGGTTCAGCCTCAATCCTCCCCCCCCCCTCCCCCCATCCAAGCTGCCCCATTCTCCTCCACGGCATTCCAGGCTCTCTGGCACCTTTGGTATCTTTGGCTCGAGCATCTAAATTAACATTTGGGTTGTTCTCTAAATATCTGTCGTGCATTATTTCTCTCCTACCGAGGTGATGGACTGGCAGAGAAGGAGAAGTCCGGCGTGGCCGTAAAGCCCAGTAAAGATAGGGATGGACACAGGCTTGACCTTCAATGAATGTTGGTTGCGTTGAAGCAGAATGAACTTTGCCAAAGGGCTTTGTGGAATGTCGACCGATGTTGTGCAAGTGCGGGAGGCCGGAGGGAAGAGGCTGGCAGGTCTCTCTGGTCAAATCCATTTGGAAACACTGGACTCAACAAAGTTCAACAGGTTTCCTCCTACAGGGCTCCCCCATCCGTTTGATATGCAAACGTTGTCCCGACTCCCCCAAGAGGGGGCTTTCCCTGTGCAGAATTTGCAGACCTGGTTCACCCTAGAATCCTTTATTTTGCGGAGAAACGTCTGCAACTGGTACTCCACAGAAGACACTTGGGAAACATTGATTTTAATTAAATAAATTATAGATCAAAAAGAAAGCTTCGAGATTACTTTTTTCTACTCGCTTCAGTTTCCTCATATGTAAAACGGGAATGATAATGCCCAGCCACCTGCCTCAAAAGTTTGTCACCAGATTAAATAAATGAATATTTTTTAAAATTTTATTTACTTATTTACTTTAACGTTTTGTTTATTTTTGAAGGAGAGAGAGAGAGAGAGAGCGTGAGCGGGGGAGGGGCAGAGAGAGAGTGGGAGACACAGAACCCGAAGCAGGCTCCAGGCTCTGGGCTGTCAGCCCAGAGCCCGATGCGGGGCTCGAACTCACAAGCGGTGAGATGATGACCTGAGCCGAAGTCAGATGCTCAGTGGACTGAGCCACCCAGGCGCCCCTTTTTAAATTTTATTTAAATCCAAGTTAGTTAACATATAGTGTAATAATGGTTTCAGGAGCAGAATTTAATGCTTCATCATTTCCATATAATACCCAGTGCTCACCCCCACAAGTGCCTTCCGTAATACCCATCACCCATTTAGCCCATCCCCCCACCCACCTCCCCTCCAGCAGCCCTCAGTTTGTTCTCTGTATTCAAGAGTCCCTTTTGGCTTGTCTCCCTCTCTCTTTCTTATTTTTCCTTCCCTTCCCCTATGTTCATCCGTTTTGTTTCTTGAATTCCAGATAAAGGCTGATATGTATTAACAGAAGACCTCAATACATTTAAGAAGTGGGTTCATTTCCGGTCCTATTTTACAGAAGGGGAATTGAAGGGCAAAGAGGTGAAACAATTTGAGTGAGGTCACATGGCTAAGGAATGAGAAGGTCAAGCTCAAACCCCCTCAGGCTGACCCCCGGGGTGAGTTCTCCCAGCTATTGAGCCTTCTTGCCCCTCAGCTCCTCGCCGGCCAGGTCTCCATCCACAGTGAACGGCATTGGTTTCAGCAGGTCCTCGGCTCTTGGCTCCTGGCCGTTTACTCCCGGCGGTGTGCTCACGACGCGATACATTTTGCCAGGCGGCACCGTGGGCTCAGGGGTCTTGGTCAAGGCTTTCCCAACTCGTCTGCACGTGCAGCCCGGTCCTCTCCCCAGGCTGAGAAAGCTGCAGCCACACGCTGTGGTTGATAGAGGCCTTGCTGTATCCCTGTGTCCAGGCCTACCCAGGCGGGGAGAAGCCAGAGTCAGAAGAGTCTAAGGATGTCATGAGCGTCAGAGGTCTGGGGTACAGTGGCCCTCTGTCCCCGCCCCGAGAGGCCCGGGGATCTTGACCTGCACAGGGTCAGCCCCAGAGCGGACCCCCTCCTGAGAAAACCACAGGAGGAAGAGAACACCTCGCCTACCGTGTCTTCCTAAAGAAGCTTTGAGTCTGATGCTGAGTTGCGCCCACGACGCGGGCCATCGTCCTCCCTCTGAGCAAACCGAGAGCTAGAGAAAGAAGGTGATTTGTGTTTGGCCGTGGAGCCAGCAAGCTGCAAAGTAGGGACGCAGACTTGAGTGGCTTCACTCCAAACCCCGCTCTGTCTAACTTTCCTGCACATGCCCAGCAAACGTAGAGGGGTCAGAAGGAAGGACCTGTGGGTGAAATTAGGGCAGATCAATCTACAGAGGCCCTTTATCTGCGGCTGTGATGCAACGGGCCTTGGGCTTAACTAACACCAGCCAGTTCAGAGATGCCCAGGATAATAAGCTGTGCCTCTGTCCAATTCTCTCTGGAGTTATAAGCTGAGACCAAGACATCCATCTTTCTTCCTTCCAAGGAGTCACCTGATGGGAACTGGGGTCATGTCAGCATTTCCAGGAGGCGTATTTATGTAGTGCTTTTATCAAGCAGAGCCATGGCCATGATCCCACAGCAGGGCTGGGTCAGGCAATTGAAGCATTACATCATCTCAGCTGAGCTGTTTTGGAAAGAGGAGCCAGAAGAAAAGTGTGAAAGGGTCCAGGATGGTGGAGAGAGAGAGAGAAAAAGAAAAAAAAAAAACAAAAAAAAACAAACCTCATGTGTTGAGCAGCTAAAGTATGCTAGATTTCCAACCAGGTATCTCACAGACATGATCTGAGTCCGTCTTACCTGAGTTCCTCAAAGCAGATGAAAAACCAGTTGCACAGATGAAAAAATTAGTCTGGAGGGGTAAAGAGGTTCTGCAGTTTGGCATCTGTGATTCAGACTCAGATCTTTTGGATTCCAACACCTGCCCTATTTTCCCTATTCCTTTCGGCGTCCGTGTCTTCAGAGAACAGTCCTGATTCTCCCACTTAACTGACTGCACCCAAGTTCTCCTACCCTGCTGAGCCTCAGATTTGTTGTCCAAAAACAGTAATAGTTCCTCCCTTCTCTAGAGATGGGCGGGACGTGAAGATCACAGATTTGAAAACATTTCGATCACTTGGACAATAGGTATGTAGTATTTTTGTAATTAGAAAAAGTGCTATTAAAAAAAGGGAAAGGACTGAATATATATCTTTTCCTCTTTTCCTCTTTATATATGTGTACGTGTGTGTCTGCATATACACACACACACACACACACGCATAAAGGCACGCACACTGTGTATAATTATTTGTATATAATTATCGCATCTAATTCTTCCGTAGAATCTTTCATAAACATTCAGCCTCGTGTGCATCCTTTTCTGACATGGTGATCGTGTGTTTTCCTGTTTGGGGATAACAATATCATTTTAAATCATGTAATACTTTACCTTGAAAAGGTTCACTCAACATGCTTCCAACACTCTAGTCTAATCGTGCCACTCAATGATTTATCTTCACGGTTTGTGCCAAATGTAGAGCATTTTGTGAGTTCTTCCTTCCTAAATAAAAGCTAAGGTTGTATATTTCCAGAGGGGTGGTGGTAGGAACATGGTCACTAGTGTTAGCCTGGGTTCAAATCCTGACTCTGCCACTTGTCTGCTACATGACCTTGGGTACATTACAGCCCCTTCTAGATATAAAATGGGACAGTGGTAACACTGGCTTCTTAGGTAATAAAAGTGCATGTGAAATGCTCAGAATAGGGCCTGGAAATAATAAGTGCTCAATAAACATTTACCGCGATTATTTTATTCCAGCCCTAGAAACATAGAAGAGATGATAGTAAATTATTTCTGACCATTGTTTGTTTGAAGTTGCTTCCAGGTATGACTAACAGGGTCAGTATAGAAATGCATTTTTTAAAGTTTATTTATTTATTTTGAGAGAGACAGAGACAGTGTGAGTAGGGGAAGGGCAGAGAGAGGGAGAGAGAGAATCCCAACCCTCTGTCAACGCAGAGCTGGATGGGGGGGGGCTCGAACTCAGGAAACCGTGAGATCGTGACCTGAACTGAATCCGAGAGTCAGGCGCTTAACTGACTGAGCCACCCAGGCATCCCAGAAATGCATTTGACCTGATAACCATTGCATTTCTAGAGGGGTCTAGAAATAAGGGATTGTCCAAATAAACACGATTGAGAACTGTTAATTAGTACTTTGAGGGAAAATTAGCAAGGTACTCTGAGAGAGTGAAACAGGCATATTTTATACAGAAGTTTCAAAAAAGACCTCCTTATGGGAGAAACATTGCAGGGGAGGCCTGGTGGATCATAGGAGAGGTTAGCTAGACTAAGGGTGAGAACAGGGGGCAGATTTCCAGGGAGAGGAGACAATGTTATAAAGGCCCTGAGCCAAAAAAGAGCCTGGGATCCTTGAGGAGGAACAGTGTAGCTGGATTGCAGTGAAGAAGGGACAGAGAGGAGAGACATGTAGCGGGGGAGGAAGACGGGGAAGTTTCTTAGATCATGAAGAGTTCTGATTTTAATTTGAGAAATGGGATGCTACAGAAGGGCTTTGCATGGACAAATTTTGTGTTCAGTTTCACATTTGGCGTGAGGCGAGGCTGGTGGCCACATACCAGGAACAGACATAAAGACCAACTGAGGGGCTATTGCTATAACCAGACTGGAGGTGATGATGGTTTGGTCTAGGGTGATGGTGATAAAAACAGAACCAAGTAGATGGTTTCGAGAGGCATGACGGAGGCGGAGGGCATGGGTATGGAGGTGACTAGTCTGCTTTGAGATTTAATGTATTGAAATAATTTGCAATAAGACAGGGACAGAACCAAATCATTGCGGGGGAGTCACTAGAAGGCCCATCGACATTAAACATTTATTAAAGCCATCCCAAAGTGAAATAATCTGTCTAAGGAGGTAATGGATTATTTGACTTTGGAACTGCTCAAAAAGGATCCAGTTCCCCATCTGTATGAGATTTTATGAAAATGGCTTGGGAATCCCCCTTAAAGATATATTTCAATATTTTGGAAAAGAATATGCGTCAGAACATTCATAGTTGACTTAGTTATCAGCCTAGCTAACACCTATGGAGTGCTCATCGCGAGCCAGTTGTAAATGCTTAACATGGATTAATCCATTTGACCCTCACTGGTCTATGAGCTAACTCTAATATTATCTGCATTTTACGAGCAAGGAAGCAGAAATGCAGAAGTCTAAGTAATTTCCCCTGGGTCACTCACACTGTTGGTAAATGGGCAGAGGTAGGATTCAAACTCAGGCAATCTGGATCCGGGAGACCAAACTCAAAGCACATGCCGACACACCGAAAATGAAAAAGAAGGGATTGTTCGGGTGAAGAGAAAATAGCTGACATTTTTTTTCCTGTTTTCTTTTCCAAATTTCCCCCAGTGTGGTGATAACCACATTTGTTCAGAAAATATAGTTGCGATTCACAGCCGATGACACCATTCACCCCAAAAAGAGCTGGAGGAGGATGGACGTCTAAGAACTTTCCCAACATGGAAATTTTAGGACTCTGTCAGAGTGGGCTTTTTATGGGCAAACTGGGTATCCGATGCGGGTGTCTGATGAAGACAAATCTGTCACAAATGAAATGCAAAATCTCCAGTGAAAACTTCTATTTTGATTTAACAGTCAATAATCCAAACTAAACACCAGTCGATTAAGACAAATATGTTTTTGAGGACTCACGGCTCTGTGTTATTAGTCACACATCCCTGACAAAGTTGCTATACTTCCATAAATATGTTTTTAATGATCAGATGATATTTATCTAATGCACGCTATCTCTCACATTAAGTTGAAATTAAATGCACCGTTTACTGTGTCATCTGCCTTCATGGCTTCAACAATCCTCTCTTTCCTTGTCTTTTGAGCTCTGATGACAATTTGCAATGCAGCTGTGTAACATCTGGTAGCCAAGAAATGCTACTCGGGAGGTTTTCAGTCTCAGAGTCTGATGGGTCCTGATACATAACGGGAAGCCATTTCTTATCAACTTTTCCCCGATGACAAAATGCATCTAAGGAAATCGTGTTTGGGAAATACCCACGTGTCTGCCATTTCCCACCCCCCCCCCCCCGCCCCGAGCTGAGGAATATTCCACAACAAGTCAATATACCTTGCTGCAGAAAAAAGATGACATCAAGGTGCCTCCTACTCTTTTTTTTTTCACTTATTAACAACTACCTGACCCCAGAAGAGCAGATTCAGGGGTGAAGCAACACTATTTCTTAGGAGGGGCTATTCAATTACGATGAGATGGAAGGTAACACTGCTTTCCCTCTCTTTCTGAAGACATGCTTTCTGAAGACATTTCTTTTTTTTTTAAACGTTTATTTACTTTTGAGAGATGAGAGCAACAGAGCACGAGGAGGGAGAGGGGCAGAGAGAGAGGGTGACACAGAATCCGAAGCAGGCTCCAGGCTCTGAGCTGTCAGCCCAGACAGAGCCCGACGCGGGGCTCGAGCTCATGAACCGTGAGATCATGACCTGAGCCCAAGTCAGTTGCTTAACTGACGGAGCCACCCAGGCGCCCCTGAAGACATTTCTAATTAGAAGACACACTGCTGATTTAATAAGAGCTCCTTGGGAAAAGGAGAGAATCGCTACACTAACATATAGGCCAGTTGTAAGACATCCTAATTTCAGATATGTTTAAAAGGTGAAAAAAAAAAAGAATATATCTCAAAATTCAGAAAAGATGAGATCTGATATATCAACATTGGCAAAATGCGGTTGTCTTAATTTTTCCATTTTCTTCTGATCGCAAAAAGGGGCTACACATTAGATCTTTTTATCTCTTTTTCACAGATGAGGAAACCAGGCCTCAGAGGTCAAGTGTGTTGATGGCAGAGGTGGGATTCTTAGCAGCTCTGAGCAAACATGTCTTAAAGGAGGGAGAAATGCTCCCTTCCTAGCACTGGAGCCTATAGGAAGGAGAAGGGCTTTGAACGGACAGGCAAAACAAGTTGAGATTCTTCCCAAGATCTGTCCCTATCAGGGACACAGTTTGTGCTAGAACCTGGCTTGCAAGACTCTGAGTTACCTACAGGGGCTGATATTTAAAGTTATTTCCAATTTAAAGGTCATGGCTTACGGATTTTTTTTTAATGTTTGTCTATTTTGCGAGAGAGCATGTGCATCCAAGGCACGCAAGCAGGGGAAGGGCAGAGACGGGGAGAGAGAATCCCAAGCAGGCTCTGCACTGATGATACAGAGCCCGACTCCGGGCTCCAACCCACAAACCCTGAGATCGTGACCTGAGCTGAAATCAAGAGTTGGGCGCTTCACTAACTGAGCCACCCAGGCACCTCCATGAATCGCTGAGTTTTAAAAAATCCACTGAAACCTCAATGAATATTTGTCAGCTCCTTCGTTCTTTGTCTAAGGAAATAAGGCACAACAACCACTAAGCATCGAATGGTTCCTCCGTGCTGTGTTCTGATCACTTTATATAATAACAGTTTATATTTGTAGCAGGTCCGGGAGGTGAGTGAATTATAGATGAGCAAGTTGAGGCACAGAGAAATAAAGTAACTCGCTCAAGATCTAGAATTCAAATCCAGATTTTTCTGAGTCCAGAGCAGGGTTTTAAATGACTAAATTAGTCTACTTCCAGCACACAGGAAAAAAAAAATATGGGGGGAAATGTTCTCTTCCCTTGAGGAATTTGAAAACTAGTGAGATAAGATTAGAATACACAAAATAACACGAGGAAAACGCCACCCAGTGGATATTATTCCCCCGTTTTACAGATGAGTAAATAGAGCCTAAAGCTGTAAAAAAAAAAAAAAAAAAAAACACCAGTGAGACAATTCAAACCCTGATTTTTTAAAAATATAATTTATTGTCAAGTTGGCTAACATACGGTGTATACAGTGTGCTCTTGGTTTTGCGGGTAGATTCCCATGATTCATCCCTTACACACAACACCCAGTGCTCATCCCAACAAGTGCCCTCCTCAATGCCCATCACCCATTTCCCCCTCCCCTCCCCCCCAATCAACCCTCAGTTTGTTCTCTGGGTTTTTAAGCCCTGTTCCCACTCTTCTTTCTACCTCTCCATTGCACCTGCCATCCCATTTCATTTTTGAGAGGAAAGCTGGGTCCAAATGATATTCAATAACTGTCCCAATATGAAAGGTTTATCAAATTTTGATGCTGTGACTTCACCCAGTGATTAATGTCTGAGATTCCAAGGGTGAGCTGTGACAGCCGAAACCTCCGTCTCTTAGATCTTCATATTTCCTCATCCCAGTCCCTTCCTGCCCAGCCCTCACTCACCCCTCTGGTCATAAATATCGCCTGCCACTTTTATGATTATTGGTGGTTACATATGATGAATTCTGATACTAGTCAACTGTGGAGGAGATATTAAATACATTAGCTAATTTTCCCTTAATGCCTCATCCAATATGAATCAATATTGGTTTAATAATTAACATGTTTAAACATTTTTATGTATATTTCATGACGAGACGATCTATGTTTATTTTATGAAGATGAAATATTTAGCTCCCTGCCACCGATGGCAAAGCCTTTCCAACTTGGAGCTTCCTCTTTAGCCTGCTCTGGGGCCATCTTTTCATGTTCTGGGAGAGCTGACTGGTTCTCACAGACTGTAACCTCGTAGAGGATGCTGACTTCATAATGAGAAGTTGATAGCAACTGGAAGGAGGGAAGGCTAAACGCTGAAGAGTGAGCTCTGAGAGGACCCTAATGGAAAAGTGGTTCCAGCTTCCACCTCTGTCCTAGCCCCGCCCCAGGCTAAAAGCATAGACGAAGTGTGGGCTTTAAAGTAGAGTCAACCCCCTCCCTCAGGGAAAGACAGTATTGCTGGTGTGAGGAGGGAAGAGGCATGATCTGGGGGGGTGGTGTTCAACCGGGGGTGGTTTTTGCCCCCACCGGGACATTTGGTGATGTCTGGAGTTATTTCTGGTCGTCCCAACTGGAGGTTGTGTTACTAAGATCTCTTGGGTAGAGGCCAGGGATGCTGTTCAATACCCTGAAGGACACAGGACCACTCTCCACAGCAAGGAATCATCTCATCCAAAATGTCAGTGATACCAAGATTGAGAAACTGATTTGCAGTCACATGGCGTGAGGTCTGACTCTCAGTTCTGCCAGGTGTGGCTGTATGAACTCAGGAAGTTTCTGGTCCTTGCCTTCTACACCTCTCTCGACTGGGGTAATAATCATGAAGGTGCCTAACTCGTGAAGTTTGATATAAATTAAATAAGAGAATAGATATTAAAGGTCCAAGTATTTGGTATCAATCGAACCTGGGATGGTGGGAATGACTGGAAAACTCTCGACAAGAGGTGAATAAGATAGATTACAAAAAAAAAAAAAAAAAAAAAAAATGGCCACAATTCTTAAAGCCACCATATCCCATCTTTACAGCATGACTTTGAAGTTCCTTGGTGTATTAGTTTGAGCCCAGGCTTCAAGAGGCCGTGGGAGCTCCCATTTTTTTCTCCTGGAAGCCTGCGACCATAAAGTGAATGGGTCAGCCTGCTGGAGAATGGGAGAGCACTGGGACAAAGGTGAGTCATCCCAGCAAAGGGCATTTCAATCTGGCCCAGAAGCAGACCAGTCACCTGATCAACCCTGGCCAAGACCAGAAGAACCATCCAGCTAAGCCCGTCCCAAACTGACAACTGGCTTAATAATGAGCAAAGGAATTGTTTTCAGTCACTAAACTTAGGGGTGATTTTTCCATGGCAAAAGCCAACTGAGATAGTAAGTTAGAGTTGAGTCCCCTGGGTCAGGAGGACATAATCCAGAGAGGAGGGCAGAATATGCCCAAAGATCTAAAGGGAAGACAGAGAACAGAATTCCTAATGGATCCCAAATGAAAGACTAATTTCCTTTAAGAAGCCCTTTTGGATTTTTTCCTTTGACAATACCTTGTGCCAGGAACCCTGTAGCCTGGAATGATCTGCATGGACAGCTCCAAGTCTATCGGCAGAGCCTCGTCCATGGATCTGTCTCCTTGAGAATGGACTCCACTGCTGGTCACCTACCTGTGTCCAACAACTGCCTGAGGGCACCTTTACGTGGAAGGAATAGACCTGTGGGCTGGGGTTTTCGCACACAAGCACGTGGGGACCCTCTTGATGTAAGAAAGAGCTGGGGTAAAAAGAGAAAGGAGATGTACTGCAGGCCAAGAACCTAGATCTCTAATCTTGCCTTAACCTCCCCCCCAAATATTAGAGGCAGATCTTCTTATCACTTCTACTTTGTGGTTGAATCATACTTGTGTTAGTGTGCATTGTTTTAGCAAATTACCCCCGACTCAGTGCCTTAAACAATGCAAATTTATTATCTTACACTTCTGGAGGTCACAAGTTTGAAATGGGTCTCCCTGTGCGAAAATCAAGGCGTTGGTCGGGATACATTTCTTTCTAGAGATTCCAGTGAAGAATCCGTTTCCTTGTTCTTGCTAGCTTCTATAGGGATTAAGTCTTTTGGGTTCTGCACCCAGTTCCAACATGTGTGGTGGGGGAAGGGGTTTACACAGTACCAAGCAGTTCTCCAGATACCAGCCGGGTGTCCTATGATCCAACCCAATTCTGACAGTCTCCCCTAAGACAGCATCAAATTCCACAGGTTAAGGACCCAGTCCCGCAAGATCACCTGCCCCCACACTTCTGACACCAGGCAGAAGTCCAGGTCGTTACCTGTGCTTCTGACCAATCAGCTACAGATTGGAGATTCCAGCCACCCTCTCCAAATTAGGACACCAGCTGCAGGCCTACGTTACTCCCTGTGCCTTTGACCTACTTGCTGTAGATCAGAGGTTCCCACTACCCCTTCCCTGGGTTTGATTACTTAGCCAGAGTGGCTCACAGAACTCGGGAAACCTGTTTACTCACCAGATCACTGGTTTATTAGAAAAGGATATAACTCGGGAATGGCCAGAGGGAAGACACGTGTAGGGCAAGGAATGCAGGACAGGGGCATCACCGTCTCCAAGTCTTCATGCATTCACCAACTGGGAAGCTCCCAGAAGCCTGTCCTTCTGGGATTTTATGGAGGCTTCATTACATAGGCATGATCCATTACATCATTGGGCATTGGTGATTGATTCAAACTCCGGCCTCTCTCGTCTCCCTGGAAATCAGCGGGTGGGACTGAAAGTTCCAACCCTCTGCATATTCATGGCCGGATCCCCCCCCCCCCCCAGCAGCCAGTCTCCATCCTTAAGTGCTTTCCAAAGGTCGCCTCATTAACATAAACCCAGTTGTGGTGGAAAGGGGCTCCTTATAAATAACAAGACACCCACTTCACCTTTATCGCTCTGAAATGATTCTAGGAACTGAGGAAAAGAGACCAAATATTATAACAAAAGGTGAGCCCATTGCTCTCGGCTCTCAGGGAATCCCAAGAGTCTGGGGACCTGTGAGTCAGGAATTGTGGAGGAAGACCAAATATATAGGAGAAATAGATTTGTTTAACTGAATGACCGAATATGTATTTCTCGTAAATTACAACACTGCACTAGGCCACCCTCATTCCCTGGTTGGTGGCCTTTTCCACCATCTTCAAAGCCAAGAAAGTCAGAAGCTGTGAGAAGTGTTTGAATCTTGGATATATTTTGAAGGAGAGCCAGGAATATATGCTGATGAATTGGATGGAGAGTAAGGATGAGCCCAGAGTTCTGGTCTGAAGAACTGGAAGCCTGGAGTGGCCCTTGACCGCAAATGAGCCTGTCCAGGTAGGCCTGGTGTCTAGGGAACTTTTTGAACCATGGGAGACGTTGTTTCATGGTTTTATGTTAACCGATAAGATTTTCTAGAGTGGGGGGCAGGCAGCGTGATTCTGAGAAAGCATGGTGGCTTCCAGATTGTAAGAGTAGTCACCTCAAGCAGAGGTTGGGCCGGGGGTGGGACAGAAGTTCGGGTGGCATCTAGAGGCAGAAGTGGACAGATTTTAGATCAAAATATGAACAATTAATCTCTAATAATAAAAGGGAAAGCCAGGCGTATGGGCGCAAGTCCCAGTAGGTTGGTAGTGGTGGAGGACATCCTCACTGAATTTCTGGTGGAGTAGACATCAAAACCTGAGCAAAGAGTGAGAAGTGGGGAGGAGATACCGGAGAGGCAAGGAGAACAGATGAAAAATGAAATAATCACCACGAATGGATTAGGGAGATGTGGTGGAATTTGAATCCAGGTGCATTAGGCTCCGATATCAGCTCATCTCTCATACACCGCATCCTTGTAACATTACGCAGCGAGGGTCAATACACCCTATTCCAATTTGAATAACGAGCGAGACGGAAATTTCGGGTTCACGTGGCCCAAGACCATTCAGTTTGTTATGTTGCACAAGCAGGTTTCAAACTAAATCTTCAGACAGCTAATACTCAGCCCCCAGAACCTCTGGCAGATCTTCCTACAGGGAAAGGAAGCGCCATGGAAGACAGCCCTGGAATGATGGCAGATGTGAAACCGATCTGCAGGTTTCTGTGGGTCTTCTCCGCTGCATTGTGTTCTCTAATACCACTGCCGGATCCTTTGTGTATTTATTCCTTTTGCCTTCAGCTCTCTTTATTTCTCAGGTCAAGTTGAAGGAACAGATGTGAGAATCCCTTTGATCTGCCCCTGTGAGTCAGTGACACGTGGCAGGATATCTCTGTGTTGAGGGCTTTTGAAAAAAGGCCGTACTTTCCTGGAAAAGATGAACTCAGGATAGAACATCTGCATGCACTTTTTTTTTTTTCCTTGCCCAGGGTTCTGTCCCTTCATTCTTTTTTTTTTTTCCTTCATCCTGTGAAATATGATTCATAGCTAAATGTGCCACTTAATGGACACTTTGGGTTTTAAGTAACGTTTTATGATTTCAAGCGTTAGAATTTTTCTTTGGATTGAAAGAGACTTTGGAGATTGCCACGCCCAGTGTCACTTTGCTCCAATGAGAGACTGGAAATGTCCACGAATGCAGGCTCCTTCAAGCCCCATCAAGGGCTGCAGGAAGATTCCAGAAGGTTGCCTATTCTTCTTCACACTTCCGAGTAGGCCACAGCCAAGTGAAAAAGGGTTCCCAGTTTCCTAGCCAGGCTCCTCAGCCCTAAAATGACATTTGCAAATAACGTTAGGGAAACATTTTCTCCCCTTGTTTTTAATGTCCAAAGTTTAAAGTGTCCTTAAAGGTTGTATTCTAAAAAGGGTGAGTTCGTGGTGAGTCAGTGTCTCAGACAGACTGCAGGGCTATTTAAGACTAGACCTGTGACTTCTAATTCCTTCACCACAAAAGGCAGTGGTAGACCTACCTCAGAGAAAACCGGCTGCCATAAACAGAAAGGGGGGAAACAGGGCAATGGCTTCCGACCATTCAGACAACACTAGGATCTTCGTTGCAGCCCTTTTAATTCGCTGCGTCCCCATCCTACCTGCAAACCTAACTGCATCTAGGCTTGCTCCCTGCCTTTGCTCCTGCTCCAGGATCCTGTATTATCTACGATTTTCCCTTGTGCTCCACATCTTTGAATCTCTTTATACCTCCTAGAAGACTTTATTCCATTCGTTGTGCTCTCCGTTTCTGAGACTCCCAGCTCTGCTTCACTCCTGTCCTCCTTTCCAACAACTACATCTCAGCTGCCCCACCTGGATGCTGTGCTTTCTTCTCTCGTCTCGTCTTTCTGCAGTCCTTCAAACACGAGTCCCGCGAAGAGGTCCTCTCCCTTGACTGTTGCTAACTTCTTATCTCCTATTAATTCTGCAGTCCGATAAAATCAGACCTCCTCTCCCAAGAGTTCACTGTTATTTTCTGGCCAAGGGCATCAACCATCTCTTATTCGCAAATCCCAGTGGATACTTCGAGCTTCTTTTCTTATTCAAAGTCTATGCCATTTGGTGCTGATTACCTCCCCCTTGAAACAAGGTCTTCCTAGGATTCTCAGGTCCCCAATAAAGGATTTTCTGTCCCTTATGCACTTTGTGAAATACCGGTGTTTCCCCAGGATCTTCTTTGACCATCTCTCTTTTCTTCAGTTTACCTTGCCTTCTCTTCTCTCTCTTTCCCCCTTTCGCTCCTCTTCTTCCTTTCCCTTCCCTTCCCATTCCGTACTCTCACGGGGCAATATCAATCAGACTCAGAGCTTAACCTACTGCTCATCTTCTAATATTTCTTAACTTGACATCTCTTTCTTAGCCTTTTTTCTGAGCACCAGGCACATTTTTATGACTATTAGCCATTTCTGCCCGTGAACTGAGATTTTTTGATCAACATAAATCTGCTCTCTGAGACCCCCGATGCCACTGTCAACCTCCATCCCAGCACACATATTTGTTCACCAAGTACAGTTTTTGCTACATCCTAACTGTAGAGCAGCCTAGTGGAACGATCAAGGAGATATCCCGCAGAGAGCTGCCCTGGGGATCTGGGTTGCAAGGAAGATAAGCTGAACTGAAGATCCAGGTTGGGAATGACCCCAAAGAAAGGAGAGCTAGGAGTATATCAACTTACCTAGGAAAGAGTCCAGAATAGGAATTCAGAACAGAAGCATTCCTAGACAGCCCCCCAAATTCTATCCAAATTGTATCATTTTGGTATATATGTACATTTTTATTTTAAATCCTCATTCTTTTTTGTTTGTTTGTTTAATTTATTTTGAGTAGGCTCCATGCCCAACATGGGGCTTGAACTCACGACCCTGAGATCAAGAGTCATATGCTCTACTCACTGAGCCAGCCTCTCACCCCTATGTACATTTTTCACAGATGATTCATAGCTTCCGTCAGATCCTCAGAGAGATCTAGGGGGTCACAGAATTCTAAGGAACCCCTAGTCTAAGCCAAATTTTTTTTTTAAATCGTTGCAAAAGTATAAGGAAGAAATGACTGCATGACAATAAGTAGATTTAGGAACTAACCTTGGCTTTGCCACTAACAGATGGTATGCCATCAGGAAGAATTACCTGACTCTCTAGGCCCATATGAAACCTTCCCACACCACCCTAAACTCTCCCTGCAGCACTTTGTACATCTGGGGTGATGATTTGTATTATTGACTTAATATCTGTCTTCCCCACTCGATGGTAAGCTCCAAGAGGGTAAAGGTCTCTGTTGCTCCCTACTGTACTATGAAACAGTGCCCCTAATATTTGTGCCTGATTCCCCAGACCATCATTTCCCTTTTTGGGGCTTCAATGTATCCATATATGACGTTAAGGATTCATTTTTCACGATTCATTTTTTCGAGCACTAACAATCCTGCATAGTGTTGGTCTTCGCCAACCTTATATCTCCAGAGCCTACTGAGCCTGAGTGCTGGTTCTTTCAGTGAGGCAGAGTAGGCAAGCAAAGAGAGGTGTAATTATAATAAATTGTGATGTGTGTTACAGTAATGGGCTTAGAAGTGCTAAGGGAGCAGAGCGAGGGACTGGCCACATCTGGGGATTCAGGCATAAACCATCTCGACGTAAGCTCTTGGCCAAGGACACGTTTGTCTCCTCAGAGCAGGATGTACATTGCCCTCTCCAGGTAACACTGGATACTAATCACCCTGGCCACATGCAGACAAGCCCATATGACTCCTTTCTAATCATTTCAGGTACTGTTTCCCCCCACCCCTCTCAATTTCAGCTCAGGACTCACAATTTATAAAAAATAAATTACCTGCCACTGTAGTGTGTAATTTTCAAAACTACCTGTTCACCACAGCAAAGCAATAATGCCTGGCTCCCAAAGGATGCATCATTCTCTCCTCCCCTTCCTTCCAATCTCATTGTGTGCTTAGCTACATCAAGTCCAGGAAGGAACAAACACTCCAGAAATGAGCCCACCTCCCGGCTCCGCTCCCCACCTTGCACAGCTACTGTTTGAATGTCTTTCTTTACAGAGTTCCTTCATTTTTTTCCCCTTATGGTTTCTCAGCTTCTCCTGCTTGGAATGCTACTTCGTTTTCATTATTATCATTTTTTATTACAGACAAGTTCTGAAATTACTTATATTTTCAGCCTACACTCCTTGTAAAGTCATACCTGCTCTACTTTTCTATATCCATTCTGCTGATTAGTCCCATATTAAGGTGATATGGTTAACACATTTTAGGATTTGGACTTAAAAATTCCAGCATTTTAAGCCTATTTCTGCCCCACAGTCAATCCATTGACTTGTCTGAACCTTAGTTACCTCATCTGTTAAGTGGGGACAGTAATGGTAATAGCACCTTCCCATATCACTTTTGTGGGTGGGGTTTAGATCACAAATCATGAGGCTGAGAGTTTTGTAAATTCTTCATGCTCTATTTGAGTATATAATCAGTATTATTACTTTCCAGCTTGATGGTACGTCTCATGTCCTCAACTTTGGTGAGCAACTCTCTTCCTTTCCCTACCTCCCTTCCAATTGAAACTTCAGTCAATTCTCTCAAAATCCATCTCTTTATGCTAGTGAAAATTTGCTTTTTAAAAATTAATCTTGCATGTTATGCAAAGAAGTTTAGCTAGCTGTTCACTCCTCATTCAACAAATATTTATCATGCATATAAAATGTCTTGGATATGGACTTTGACTTTATACAATGCTGTTCCAACATCTTGTATCGCACCCAACACCCTCTTCAACATCCTCTGTGACATCTAACATTCTCCGTAACAGATGGCTTTGATGGTTACTCTGTGCGTGTGACTGATCAAGGCTGATGAACAGGTAAGGAAGCTAATTGCTTGAGGAAGAAGATTGAATTGTTAGAAAGTTTTCCTCAGGTTGAGCGAGTCTGTGTCTTCTTGCAATTTACATCTATTGTACTGGTCTAATACTCAGTATCTTCCTGCACACATATTCAAATGTTTGTCAATAGCTACCAAGTTACTTCTCCCAAAATGTCCCTTCCCTAGACTAAGAATCTGAAGTTCCTCTAATTATTCTGTGTATCTGATTTTTTTTTTTCTTCCCCTCCTTCTTCTGGCCACACTCTGGTTTGTCATCATTGACCCTAAACTGAAGTTGAACTCAGGATCGCAGGTGTGGTTGGACCAAGGTTAAGTAAGGTGGAGTTATTGTCACTTTCCTCCACTGAGCATGAAACTACTCTTAGCTCAGCCTACAATAACATTAGCATATTTTGTTCCAATCAAAGTTCACTGTTGACTCATGCAGTACTTAAATAGAAGTACAACCTCACACTTTGAACCTATTTTTTTTTTTTTTTTTTTTTTGCTAAACCCTGTCTTCTTCATTCTGTATTTATAGAGTGGGGTTTTGGACTCGTTTTTGCCCATATTTAATTTTCTCTCTTTAGAGCCGACCCAATATTTTCACTTGCCAAGAAGTTGTTGAATCGTGATTATTATTCAGTATATTATTGGCTGTTTCTCTGAACTTCATGACATGGAGTTTTAATCAATAAACCTTCCATGTACTCCTGCTGTTAGTTGACGTATTGCAAATTGAGATTAAGAAGGAAGTTTATAGATGGAATAATTATAGCCTGGGTTATTTGTATTACCTTTTCTTTTTCACTTTGGCGTATAAAGGTAAGGTACTATAAAGTGCCGAAGGGATACATCTAGCACGTAATACCTACCCCTTGTTGGGTAAAGAAAGCCAAGCAACAGGTCTACCACACCTAATTTGGGGGAAAAAAATCAAAGAAAATACACAGAAAAAATAAGAGGATCATCCACACAAAGGTTGACGAAAAGGAACACAAAGTTGTAAAGATAAATGAAATTCTCAACGGAGGTCAAAAGCTAGAAAGTGTGGCACTATATTCAAACTGAACCTAACCCCTCTACAACTGAGAAGGCACAGAAAGCATTTTCCCTGAAGTAGGTCCTAGCTGGCGGCTAATACTGATGGTCTTCTGAGGATGCGTTGATGAGCACGAGGACGTAACAGACAAAAATAAAGCATCCCCTCAACACACATGTGCAATAATACTAACTAACTCTCACTGAACACTCCCTGTGAGTGACTTAGCACCATGCTAAGTCTCAATAAAGTCTCCCAACGACCCACTAAGGTTGACACGATGGTCGTCCTCACTATACAAAACACAAAACCGAATCTTAGGTAGATGACATAAATTGCTCCAGGTCACACACACACAGTCAAAAGTAGACACAGGATTTGAACCTTCGTATATCACCACTACCAGTGTTCACAGTATCTGCGTGCAAACTTGAAGAGGTTTCTTCCTACACTCTTACACATTTTGAAACACTGGCTATAGTTGATCCATAGTTAAATGCAAGGGGGAAGTTGTCGAATGAATACTCAAAGTACCATTGCTTAAAGACCAAAAAAAGCCCAAATCAAAACCAAAAATCAAAACCAAAAACCAAAAACTAAAACCCAAAAACCTGTGGGAGCTAGGTCTAGAGCCTTCAGATGCCTCTCAAAAGCCTGGTCTAGATTTTCTATACATTAATTATTCCAATTCCCCTAATCTTTTTTGTTCTATCATTCCTGCCAATTCTGATATCATTTTTATCTGTAGTCTACATCAAACTCATGGCCTTGGATCACCCTCCAATTCTACATCCATTGTGCTCATATTTGACCCAAGTGACCCACTTAGGACGTTCCATCTCACTGCTTTACCTGAGCCAGCTTGGCTCTCTTACATCAAAATTCAGGCCAGGGTCTGATGTGTGTGTGACAGATAGGATACCAGGACCGGCAGAGTTCTCCCCAACACCAGCCACGGGCTCGTTGCAGGTGGGGGTATTCAGACTGGAAAGCAAAGGCTGAAGAGATGGGGTCCCTAAGAGTCAACTAACTCCCAGATGCTTACTGTAGGCACCTTGCTGAGGGTAAAGTGATACATTTTCAGGTGGATGTTCCTGAAAGCCCCACCAATACTCCATTTCTTCATCAAGTGTTTGTGGAGGGCCTGCTCTGCGTCTGGCCTTCTGCTGGTCCCCAAGGGTACGGTAGTGTGCAGGACGGAACTAGGAGTTGATCGTTTACTATGGGGCAAATGATAGAATGAAACCCTAAACGCAAACACCTTAGGACTAGCCTTGTGGACCACTCATCTTGCTGACCCTGCTCACCCCTTTGGGACTCGGTTCCTCACTTGCAGAATGCTCGGTTGAAGAGATGCCCCGGTTGATGCCACAACTAAGATCCCTTCCAAGCATGATGACCACGAGTCTGTTTCTCACCACTGAATGTCCCACCTCCCTTCTAGGTGGTTTATCTCATGCTTGCTGTTTGGGGGAGCGAATGGGGAGGCTACCTGCTGGAAACTTCTTTCCCATTTTCATAACAGAGTTCTGTATTCCCCTCGGCAGGTCTTTAATCTTCGAGCATTTATCCCATCAGTTCTGTCTCTAGTGAGCCCTTATCCCAAGATGTTTGTCTATTAAATTAAGAGTTTTGCAGAAGGGGAGAGCCATTTAAAGGCTGTAAATCACCCAGCAGTCTCTCAGCCGCTCCCTGCTCCGAGCCCCACTGCATCATCGTGCACTTAGGCGGCTGCCACTTCCCCTTGGGCCTGGCTGGCACTGGAGCACAGAATCCTGCAGACCTGCCCACTCCCTAACCTACTCCAGTCTCTGGGGCAAGCCTGGCCTGGGGGTGAGGGGGTGGGGAATTCACAGGAGCACTTACCCTCGGGAGCCCCAAAGGCAACTCCGGTCTTCATTCACATCTACGTTGGTGCGTTTTGTGTACCCAAGCCCTGGTTCGAGACCTCAGCTTTGACACCTGTATATAGCCAAAGTGTCCTCTGACTATATACGGTTCCCTAACTTGGGATTCTAACCAGTAAGGCAGGGAAATATCACACTTCTGGGACCTTACTCACTATGAGCTAGATGCTGCACGCGTCCTCTGCCGCTTACATTGTTATCATTCCCCCATGAGTTAAATGATATTCCGGATCAAGAGGCTGAGGTCAAGAGGGATCACCCATCCAGGGTTATACTAGTTATACTAGTAGGGACAGAGCTGGAATTTTGAACTTGAAGCGGTTTTATACAATAGACTGTGATACACATTCGTTCATAGGTGGTATTTGTGACCACGACGTGTCCTGTGCGCCACGCTAACGTTAGAGTGGCAGCCAGAGAAGTGACGATCCCACACTGTCAAGAGCATGCGGTCTACCCTGCAGTGGTATTTCACGGCCTCCGTTAGAAGCACCGGTACAAGCCCCTTCTGCCTCCCTCTCAGTTTGGTGTTGGGAATTTTGTCCCTGGACCACTGCCACCTTCTCACCCTGGCCCTGTCCGCTTTTCTGGCCCTCAGGAAATTGCCGGAGATTCCCCTTAGCCGTGCTCACAGGAAGCCCTTGTCAAGGCCCATTGCATGGGCCTGACAGTGGCTCTCTCATTGCTGGGGCCACAATACAGCGCATCTTTCCCGCTGCTCTGGATCATGGCCTCTTGCGCTTCCTCTCTTGCGCTTCCATATTCTTGGGGAGATGGCCAGTTCCTGCCCCGGCCTCTTTCTGCTGGTCCTATCCTGCTGCACTTCACCTTCTCGCGCCCACCTGCCTCACAGCACTTACCAGATCAAAGCAATCACCTGAAGCATTGAAACACAGGGGTGAAGCCGAAAGGCGAGCTCTTCATTTATCTTTCCTTCTTCGAGGACTGATGGGCCTCCGGCTGCTCCTAGCCACTCGCTTTCCCGCATTCTGCCTAGGTTGGCCTCCCTCTAAACGCCCCATGCTCTTTAATGACCCTTCCCTGCCCCCGTGATCGCGCTCTCCAGCTTCGTGAGCAGCCATCCCAGATAAAAGTAACATGAAGGGTTCATCCGTGATATGCAGAATGGGGATCCCATGGGGCCAGAAATCGAGAGACTCCATTCAACTTCCAATTCTACCAATGACCAGCTATGAGATATTAGTCGTGTCGCACACACCCTCTGGGGTCACTTTCCCCTTATCTTTTAAATGGAAACCTCAGAGGCTCTGATGGCTTTACACCGAGCCCACCTTGTCAGGCTGCCCTACATTTCCCAGAATTCCCTTTCTTGTGTGTTTCCTGTTAGGACATCCCACGAAGAAGACCCTTGGCAAGTTCTGGAGGGTGGAAAGGGAGCGGCAGCCGTTCCGTAGCTCACTGACACTATTGCTGATCTGCTAACTCACCTCACTGGCTTGAAGAAGCAGCTGGTCTCTAACTCCTCTACCCCCCTACCCCCCCCCCCCGCCAGGGTCCTTCCTCCTTCAGCGTCTACCAGGGGTGGGTCAGGAGTGTATGCTTAACTCTATGACAAAGGATGCCTAGGGCTTCTGCATACATCACTAAGGAGAAAGGCAATGAGAACTCACATGGGTTTTAATCCATCCACACAGAGTGCTAGTTTATTCTTGGAGCTGAGCATTCATTTGGCTCATGGATCTGTAGGACCGCTGAGGGTATTCTTTACATGGTATGTCTAACGGTCACCTGCCATGAGTTGGATCCACTTGTGTTTATTCTGGAGCCCAGTGTGAAAGGACAGCAGCTACCTGGGAGAGGCTGTGTTCTTGGAGACGGCAGAAGCTCAAGTTAAGCCAGCACCTGTCGAAATTTTTTTTTTAAGTTTATTTATTTCCTTTGAGTGAGAGTGTGAGGGAGGGGCAGAGAGGGAAGGAGAGAGCGAATCAAGCAAGCTCCACTATGTCAGAGTAGAGCCCAATATAGGGCTTGAACTCCTGAACCGTGAGATCACGACCTGAGCCAAAATCAAGAGTCAGAAGCTGAAAGGATTGAGCCACCCAAGCACCCCAAGCAAGCCCATTTCAGACTCTGGATTGCATCATGTCTGCTAACATCTCATTGGCCAAAGCAAATCGCATGGCTAACTCTAAACTCAGAAGAGGAGAGGCACACTCACCTCTCCTGGGAGGAGCTGCGGGAGGTATGTAGGAAAGAGAGTAGCTTCAGACTAAAGAGTTGAGGCCACATTTAAAATATAGAAGCAAAAGGTAATAGAGGGCAGAGAGTAACATAAAACAATAAAAAAAAAAAAATAAAAAATACAGCAAGCACTGGGTGTTTGTTACATATAAGTGATGAATCACTGAATTCTACTCCTGAAACCAATACTACACCATATGTTAACTAACTTGCATATAAATAAATAAATTAAAAAATAAATAAAATACCGTGGTTTGGAAACGTGTCCGGAAACCTGCTTCTGCTGCTTACAAGCTATGACATAACTAGAAATGGTTATGAATAAACAAAGGGATCTCTCTTCCAGTTCTAACTCTGCCATCAAGGAGCTGTGGCGTATTGGGAAAGGTAATCCATAAAGTTTTGTCTGGAAAACAAGGGTAATAATACTCATCCCTGGAGGAAGGTCAGTTTGATCAGATCTTTTAAGGATTCTATGAGTTAGGGAGAAAATGGGGAATCCACGGAATCATAGATCTTGGAAATAAAGACAGATTTGTTTTGTGGGGTTTTTTTGGTAATCTTTTATTCAGTCATTAAAAAATCCTTCATTTAACAACATATTTTGCCATCGTACTTAAAAATACTTATAAATTATAAGTAAAAATGAAAGCTTGCCTTCAAAACCCTTACACCAAATTCTATATTCAATTCTGCCTACAATACAAATCATTGTTGAAATGCTGCCTGTCTCTTTCCAAATCTTTTCATGACTTTAAATACACACACACACACACACACAATCATATTCTTTCATTTTGTAGTTTGCCCTTCTACTTTGCTATATCTTGGTCTTTTCATTTTGGTCTACGTCGATCTATTTCATCTTTTTAAAGCGTGTCCTATTTCCAAGCGTGAGTCTACCAGAGTGTATTTAACATCTGCTCATTTAATGATTACAGAAACTCTTCTGTATATGCCTTAACTAAATCAAATGTCTAAGAGAACAACTTTGAGCCTGCCTTTGTGCAATGTGAGAATGTTTTCTGTAAGGTACGTACCTAAGAAATAGGTGGGTTGAAGAATTGTCACATTTCTGAATCACTTCTGTAATGTCCTCCAAATAAAAACAGATCCAATTTATAAATGCACCCACATAATATACAAGTAGGATCTCCAAATTTTTACCAACACAGAAAACCACCAACCGCTAAGTTGTTTCTTCTCTAGTTGAATGTTTGCATGGTTGTCGCAAGGATTATTATGATAAGCAGATGTCCACAGGCACAGGCAAAGGATATGAGTTCCTTTAACGTTAGTAAAGAATACAAACTGCATTGCATGAGGATGTCTAGACAAAGCAGCAAGGAGATGTGCACGGTTCTCCTCACTGGACCGGCAAGTTTTGTCAGCCTTAAAGCCTACACAAAGAAGCACTTTTGCACGTGGCACCATCCAAATAGAGTAAAGTCCTCCTGAGCCAGCAAGAAGCTTCCTTGTGGCAGGTAGAATGATGGTTCCCCAAAGATGTCCATGCCTTAATCCTCAGAACCTGTAAATATGTTGCCCATGTGACCAAAGAGAGACTGTGGATGTGATTATGGTTAAGGACTTGAGATGGAGAGTTTATCTTGCATCATCCAGGTGGATTCAGTGTAATAAAAATCAATCCTTAAAAGCAGAGAAGCTATTCTAGCTGTGATCAGAGAGACAGCTATGTACACAGAAGGATGGTCAGTGAGATTCAGTGTTGCCGGCTTTGAAGACGGGGGAAAGGTGGCCACGAGACAAGGGACATGCAAGGACATGGATTCTCCCCTAGGGCTTCCGGGAACAAGTACCGTCCTGCCAATGTCTTGGTTTTAGCCCAGTGAGATCCGCATCAGATTTCAAACCTACAGAACTGTACAATGACAAATCTGTGTCATTTAAGCCACTAAGTTTGGGGTAATTTGTTACAGCAGCAATAGAAAACTAATACAGCCCTTCTCATTGTGTGTTGGGGCAGGGAGCCATGATTATCTCTTTTGGGTTTCTTCTTAATGACTCACGGACTTCCCTCTTGCTGATCTACCACGTACAAGGAACTGACAACAACTAGAGAATGTATATTGATATTTGCTGTAAAGATTAGGACACGATCAGTTTATGCACTTTTTGCACGTATCATCCGCCTGGCAGATACAGACGCAATATGCAATCCTGCCCAACGGAATGTAACTCAAATGTGTTTCAAATTTAATTTCCTTAATTGTGAACAGCATATAAATTGTAAATACAAATGTGAATAGCCTCTTTTCAAGATTAAATCCTTTCTGTAAGACCTTATCACAAAGAAACCTTTGGTTCAGAAGTGTTTCTCTGGTGAATTCTATCAAATACTTAAGAAAGAAATAATACCAATATGACACAGCATCTTTCAAATCACAGAAGAGAGGAGCATACATCCCACTGCATTTTATGAGATGAGTGTAACCTTTATACCAAAACTAATAAAGACCTTATAAGACAATTATAGACCAATTTCCTTCATGAACATAGACACAAAAATCCCTAACAAAATAGTAGTAAATCAAATGCAATGTCTGAAAAGGATAAGTCATCAGGAGCATGAAGGGTTTATGCCAGGAATGCAAGGTTGGTTTTATAGTCACTGAATTGTTCTCTCTAAAATGATTAATCTTATGATATGTGAGTATCACCCCAATTAAAAACATCAATGCACACAATTCACAGTATTAATAGAACAAAGGGAAAAGTCCTATAGTCACCACAATACATGCAGCAAAAGCATTTTTACAAAATCTAGCACCAATTTATGATAAAGCTTCTCAGCTATTGAAGAACACAAAGAGACAGCTTCCATCTATAAAGGGAATTTATAAAACGTATATATATCATCATCCTTAATGGTGTCATATTGAATACTGAGATCAGAAAAAATGTGAGGATTCCCACTCCCACTACTTCTATTCAATTTAGTGCTGGAAATCCTAACCATTTGCAATAATAAGAGAAGATGTAAAAAGCATAAAAATCAGAAAGGAAGAAATAAAACTGTCTATTTGAAATGACGTGTTTGTTTATAAAGAAAATCGTAAGAAATTTAAAAAGCTACTATAAAAGGGATTACATGAATTTACAAGGTTATAGGATAAAAGGTTTCATTTAAGAATATCAATTGCATTGTCATACACAAAACTATGTAATTAGAAAATAAAATTCAGGGGCGCCTGGGTGGCTCAGTCGATTAAACATCCAGCTTCGGCTCAGGTAATGATCTCACAGCTCGTGGGTTCAAGCCCTGTGTCGGGCTCTGTGCTGACAGCTCAGAGGCTGCAGCCTGCTTCCGATTCTGTGTCTCCTTCTCTCTCTGCCCCTCCTGTGCTCGTGCTCTTTCTCTCTCTTTCTCTCTCTCTCAAAAATAAATAAACATTAAATTTTTAAAAAATTTTTTAATGTTTATTTCTAAGACAGAGAGAGACAGAGCATGAGTGGGGGGAGAGGCAGAGAGAGAGGGAGACACAGAATCTGAAGCAGGCTCCAGGTTCTGAGCTGTCAGCACAGAGCCCAACGTGGGGCTCAAACTCACAAACCGTGAGATCGTGACCTGAGCTGAAGTCGTTGGTTCAACCGACTGAGCCACCCAGGCGCCCCTAAAAATTTTTAGAAAAGAATACAATTCAAAAACAATTCCTCTTATAAGAGCATCAAAATATAAAATACATAGGAAAAAAATTACCAATATGTGTGTAACACCTCTACCCTGAAAACTAAAAAAAAAAAAAAAAAAAAAAGTTCAGAAAAAACATAGAAGACCTAAATTATCAAACCCTGTTGTGCTAGCATTGGAATTAACAAATAGATTAATACAATGGAAAGTATAGAAATAGACCACACTCATATGGTCATCTGTTTTTTTTTTTTTTCCCCAAGATTTTATTTAAATTCAAGTTAGTTAACATGTAGTGTAGTATTAGTTTCAGGAGTAGAATTTAGTGATTCATCACTTACTTATAACACCAAGGGCTCATCCCAACAGTGCCCTCCTTCATGCCCATCACCCATTTAGCCCATCCCCCCACTTCCCTCCCCTCCAGCAACCCTCAATTTGTTTCTATACTTAAGAGTCTCTTACGGTCTGCCTGTTTTTTAACAAAGGCATCGAAGCAACACAATGTTAAAGGGGTCTTCCACAAATGGTGCAGAAGTAATTGGATATTCCTATGAGAAATTCTTAATCCAGGGGTGCCTGGGTGGCTCAGTGGGTTGAGCGTCCGACTTCGGCTCTCGCTGTCCGTGAGTTCGAGCCCCGTGTCGGGCTCTGTGCTGACAGCTCAGATCCTGGAGCCTGTTTCAGATTCTGTGTCTCCCTCTCTCTCTCTGCCCCTCCCCCACTCATGCTCTCTCTCTCTCTCTCTCTCTCTCTCTGTCAATAATAAATAAACATTAAAAAAAAAGAGAGAGAGAGAGAAATTCTTAATCCACTTCAACCTTTACTCAAAACTTATTTGATATGGATCATAGATCAAAACATAAAAGCTAAACCCACAAAACTTTTTGGAAGTTAAATCTAAGAGATTATTTTTATGATCACCGATAAACAAAGGTTTCTTAAACAGGTCATAGAAAGCATAAACATAAAAGGAAAATTGTGATAAGTAAGATGTCAAAAGTTAAAAATTCTTCTCTGCAAAAGACACCATTAGGAAAATGAATAGACCAACCATAGACTAAGAGAAAATGTCCGTAAATACTCAAGAAAAGACTGTTATTCAGGGTATATAAGTAACCCCTATAATTGAATTGAAAGACAAACAATTCAATAAAAAGTAGCCAAAATATTTGCATACCCTTTGCAAAAGAAATATACAAATGGCCGATGAGCAAATTATAAAGTGCTCAACATCATTAGCATGGAAATGCAAATTAAAACCACAATGAGATCTAGCTACACAGCTACCAAAATGGATAAGATTATATACACTGGGAACATGAGATGTTGACAGTGATGTGGAGCAACCAGGCTCTCTTGGTGAGAGTATCAAATTGTACGATTGCTGTGGGAAAAAGTTCTGACCAATTCTGATAAACATAAGTGCATATGTACCTTATGATCCAGCAAGTCCAATAATAAGAGAAACAAAAGAATATGTCCACACAAAGACTTGCAGATAAATGCTCGTGGTGGCCTTATTCTTGTTTTTTTGCAAAGTTTATTTATTGTGTGTGTGTGTGTGTGTGTGAGAGAGAGAGAGAGAGAGACAGAGAGAGACAGAGAGAACAAGCAGTGGATGGGTCCATGCTGTCAGCTTGGAGCTCAATACAGGGGTTGAACTCACAAACCGCGAGATCATGACCTGACCTGAAATTAAGAGTTGGATGCTTGGGGCGCCTGGGTGGCGCAGTCGGTTAAGCGTCCGACTTCAGCCAGGTCACGATCTCGCAGTCCGTGAGTTCGAGCCCCGCGTCGGGCTCTGGGCTGATGGCTCAGAGCCTGGAGCCTGTTTCCGATTCTGTGTCTCCCTCTCTCTCTGCCCCTCCCCCGTTCATGCTCTGTCTCTCTCTGTCCCAAAAATAAACGTTGAAAAGAGTTGGATGCTTAACCGACTGAGCCACCCAAGCACCCCATATAGTGGCATTATTCTTAATAGCCGTAACAGGAAGTGAACCAAATGTCCATCAAGTGGTTAATGGATCAACAAAACAATGTATATCCACGTGGTGGAATACTACATAGTCATTAAAAGGAATAAATTATTGATAGCTTAAAACATTAGGCTCAGTGAAAGAAGCCTTAATTTACAAAGTACATTTTGTATAAGTTATTTAAAATTTTTTTTAACATGTATTTATTCTTTTCTTGAGAGACAGAGAGGCAGAGCACGAGCAGAAGAGGGGCAGAGAGAGTGGGAGACACAGAATCCGAAGCTGGCTCCAGGCTCTGAGCTGTCAGCACAGAGCCCGATGTGGGGCTCAAACCCCCAAACTGAGAGATCATGACGTGAGCTGAAGTCAGATGCTCAACTGACTGAGTCACCCAGGTGCTCCCGTATAAGTTATTTCATATGAAATTCTAGAACAGGCAAATGTGATCTCTAGCATAAAAAAATCAGAACTGTGGTCGTGTCTGCAGAGAGGGTGACTTTCGTGATTGGCTGGTTATGGGCATGAGGAAACCTTCTGGAAAAATGGGAGTGTTCTCTATCTTGAGAAGGGTTTGGATTATAGGTAAGTGCATTTGTCAAGTCTCAGCGCATACCTCAAGATTTGTGCACTGCGTTGTACATCAATTTTACAACAGAAGGAAAAAATGTAAGTAAATATTGAATCCTGCTAATGACATGAATGCTGAAGTTTTCAGAGTGACTAAGGCTTGTAGTTTCCTCTGAAATGCAAAAAAAGGAATCGATTAATGGAAGGATAGATATGTAATAAAATAAGTGTAGTAAAATGTTAATGGTACATTGAAAATAGCTTGGCCGTTGTTCAAAAGGTTAAACATTGAGTTACCATATGACCCAGCAATTCCACTCGTAGAGATATACCCAAGAGAAATGAAAACATATGTCCACACAAATACTTGTAGACAAATGTTCATAGCAGCATTATTCACAATAGCCAAAAAGTGGAAACAACCCATATGGCCATCAACTGATGAACGGGTAAATAAAATGTGGCATATCCATACAATGGAATATTTTTTTGGTAATAAAAACAATGTAGTACTGATGTATGTTGCAACATGGATGAACCTTGAAGACATTACGTGAGCTAAAGAAGCTAGTCACGGAAGGTCACCTGTTGTATGATTCTATTTATATGAAATGTGCAGAATAAGCAACGCTCTAGAGACAGAAAGTAGATTATTGGCTTCCTAGAGCTGGGGGATGATGGAAAGGACATGGGTGGTAGGAGGGGGAAAGAGAGCAGTTGATGACGGGTATGGTGTTTTCTGAGAAGGAATGACAAACATATTTGAAAATCATTTGTGGTGTTGGTTACACAGTAAGAAAGCATTTAACGGTACACTTTTAATATATGAGCTGTATGGTATATGAATCCTGTCGCAATAAGGCTATCATAAAATTTGTTAATGGTAAAATCTAGGTGGTGAGTATACAGGTGTTTACTATAAAGATATTTCAACTTTGCTATATATTTGAAAACTTATTTATTTATTTATTTATTTATTTATTTATTTATTTTTAACATTTATTTATTTTTGAGAGAGTGAGAGAGAGAGAGCATGAGCAGGGGAGGGACAGAGAGAGAGGGAGACACAGAATCCGAAGCATGTTCCAGGCTCTGAGCTATCAGCACAGAGCCTGATGCGGGGCTTGAACTCACAAACTGTGAGATCGTGACCTGCACCGAAGTCTGAAGCTTACCCACCTGAGTCTCCCAGGAGCCTCTATATTTGAAAACTTTTGAACTAAAACAGCCCTGGTAAGATCTGGATTGGAATTGTCTTTTTTTTTTTTTTCAACGTTTTTTATTTATTTTTGGGACAGAGAGAGACAGAGCATGAACGGGGGAGGGGCAGAGAGAGAGGGAGACACAGAATCGGAAACAGGCTCCAGGCTCCGAGCCATCAGCCCAGAGCCTGACGCGGGGCTCGAACTCACGGACTGCGAGATTGTGACCTGGCTGAAGTCGGACGCTCAACCGACTGCGCCACCCAGGCGCCCCAGGATTGGAATTGTCTTATATCTAGAGATGAACAGGGACAAAACTGATACCTGGAAAATGTTGAGTTTTTCCAGTTAGGGATAGGCCACCTGCTGTTTAAATCCTTTGTCAGCATCCTTAATATACTATATCATCTCAGGCCACCTCTGACGAGTATGTGACCAGGTCCACTGTTCCATCACGGCTCAGCTCTGGATGTCAGAAAGGTCTTCCTTATGTGCCAAGACAGAAATCCCCGTCACTAGTTCACTAGAACTTGTTCTTAACTTCTCGAAACTTCTTTCACATTTAATTCCATCCCATGAGACGGTAACAGTCATTAAGTCTACGAGTCCCCCGTTTTTCAGGTTTCACATGCCTTGTCCTTCTAGTGGTGTTTTCTATTTGCATGCTCCTGAGACCCTTGGCTCTCTGGGGTCCCTTTCTCTGAAAATTGTCAGCTTCTCCTCACCTCCTAGGTAGAACAAGAACGGAACAGTGTGGCTCGGGTAAGGTCTTATTAACCCAGAGGAGAGAGGAATTATTTTCTCTCGTCTAAAACATTTTACTTCTATTAATACAACCTTAGGATTGCAGTAGCTTTTCCAGACAACCACAGCTCATTGCTTTTGAACTTAAAACCACTTCGTCTATTCCTGTGTATTACCAAATACACTATGTGTTTTTTTTTCCCCATCTGTTTTTAAAATGACCTTAAAAAAAAAAACAACACCTCAAGGACTTTCCTCAGCAAGTGTTCTGGGAGTGCTGAGTGTCTGGATGCCTGGTTTAGTGGCCACCTACCTTTGAGAGAGCTGCTTTTCTGGATTTGCGTCACTTTCGTGATGAATAAAGCATGGAGAATCGCTCTCAGCTGGTAGCGGTATTCATAGCCTTCCCAGATTGGAAGAGACCTTAAAAGTCCGGCTCCTCCCTCCTCCTGTCACCAAGCAAGACGATATCTACATCAATCCTCTTCAGAGAGAGGGCAACAGCTGTCACCAATCCCCCCGCCCCCAGGTCCCTAGGCTGTCCCTCTGTGACCCAGTCTCAGGTTAGCATAGTCCTGTTGATCAAGAGTTTCGAGAGCCTTGGATGAATACAGTGCTGCAATTAGCAGGAAGTAGTGGAAATAATTCGCCTGCGCTCAGCGTCTTGTGCAGACAGCATCTGCCGGAAGTGGGGAACTGCGGGCCGGAAGAGATGTTGTGCATGTCAAAGGGTGATGAGGGGGCTTGGAGCTCCCTGCACCACGGGCTGAGAACTGCTCGTTCCCGGTCATCTACTTGGAGAGCACGCTATGAATAGCACTCCACTCACCGCATGCTGCCCACAGCCCATGAAGGGAACGATTTTCCAAGGAAAGTAGGTCAGTGCAGTTCCTGGATGGAGGGTCACTTCACCTATCATCTGGGTCAGTCCCCAAGGCCCAGGGTCTCTTACTGGCGGGAGACCAGCATTCACAGTGCCAGGCTCTTTTACGGTATTTCCGCCAGACTCATCATATCCCAGAACTGGAGGCAAGACGTGGGTCATGAGATTCCAAAATCGGCCATCGGGTTATGGGATTCAAACAGCATTAGCTACTCCAAAATGTTTATTAATGACCGTGGTCGTGTTGACATACGTCCACAAAGGTTTGAGGCTCGTATCTCTGGGAAACAGAGCTTCATCCCCCTCCCCCTGAATATGGCCTGGACTTAGCGATTGGCTTCTAACAAATAGAGTGTGGCAAGGGAACAAGGCTAATTTGCAAGGGAGAAACCTGCAGACACCCCCTTCATCAAATGATTAAGGTTAAAAGCAACAGTAACGTTGGAGTCACTAGCCAGGGCTGGCTTCGTAGATGCGCAACCTGTGTAGACACAGGGCTCCGTGCTCAGAAGGGTCCTGCCCTTGACGTAATGTTCCGCTTTGGGCATACGGAAATTCTTAATAATTTTATTTATGAACTTGTGTTTTAGAATTGAAGTGTTACGGGAAATGGGGCAGATGTGTGAGCAGAAGAGATACGTGCGGCACGCATGGCTTCCATTCCTTGCTACTCTGTTTGCATACAGCATCCGATGCCCTGTGAGCACAGGGTTCCAGTGGACCCGTGATGCATGGGAGTCCAACGAGACTCAAGCAAGGACAGGGTAAGCACATTACCCTGTGACTGAGGAGGCAGGGACGCTGATCGCCCCTGGAAGCGCCACTTCCTGCTCCAACCAGAACTTCCTTGGAAGAGAGAAGAAGGCAATGAATGGCGTAGGCATAGAACACACGCACGTGCAAGCTTCAGAACACAAGTTGTGTAACTTCGATGATTCTGCATACAAATTAAATGCTCTAATATTTGTACTTAAAACTGCCATTCTGCGATGCAAAGATAATAAAATTCATGCCCATAATTTACAATATGTTTATTTAGAATGATCTTCAGTAGCAAATAAAAATTGGTGTAACAAGTTCAGAGACGTTGTGGCGGAAAAGGAAAAGCTTTATATTTAGTGCCTTTAATGTTTTTTCCTCCCTTTTAAAAAAAAACATGGGGCTTCACTTTTTCATTGTACACTGTGCCCAGAAAATTACGTGGCCGATCCTGCATATATCCTGATGTTCTACAATCACCTCTTTGATATTCTTCCTCCAGATACTTAACTGTAGTCTAATCATAAGTAAGAGTCAGACAAATGCAGTGACATTCTCAAAATACCCAAACAGCGCTCTTCAAATATGTCCAGGTCATGAAAGGCAAGGAAAGACCAAGAAATTATCAGACTGGAGGAGATTAAGGAGACATGACCACTTAAAACAACATGCGGTTCTATATCTGATTTAGGAACAGAAAAAAGGACATGTGCGGAAAAACTGGTGGAATCCAAATAGTCTGTGGTTTAGTTAATAGTACTCCAATTACTCAGTCATGTTAATTTTTCAGTTTTGATACATATACTAAAGGATTATCAGATGTTAACGTTAAGGGAGGAAGCAGGATGACAAGTATGTGAAAACTCGATGTACTAACATTGCAATTTTTCTGGAAATTTGAATTGCTTCCAAATAACCTTATTACTTTGAAAAAAGCATTAACTCGGGGTCTACTATGTTCAAATCACCACAAAAGGTAAATTCATGTATATGTTCTTCTTTAACCCTCACAACAGAGCTATGATGTATGTGTGTGTGCATGTACATATATTCTCTATTTTACAATAATAAAACTGAACCTCAGATGTCAAAGTGGCCACTTAAGATAAAAAAAAATATCTAAAGCGATGGGGCTCAGATTAAGATCAAACCCAATGGGGGCACCTGGGCGACTCGGTCAGTTAAGTGACCGACTTTGGATTTCGGCTCAGGTCATGATCTCACGGCTCATGGGATCAAAGCCCGTGTTGAGCTCTGCGCTGACAGTGCGGAGCCTGCTTGGGATTCTCTCTCCTGCTCTCTCTGATTCTCCCCACCCCCCCCAAAAAATAAATACATAAACTTAAAACAAAAACCAAAACACGTCCAATGATCACTTTCTTCTCTAAACGTTACTTTTCCTCCTTGTCCCCTAAATTAAGTCCAAAGCCCTGTGCCTTATAAACCAGTCTCCTGTATCTTGCTCTCATTCCAGGCTCATATTACTTTGTGCTATATTATTTCACACATGCAACATCACACTTGGCTTCTTCCAGATCACTAGTCACAACCTGTATTTTCCCTACTTTATGCCCAAATTCGTGTCACTTCTCTGCCTAAACTGCCCCCCCAAATATCCACCCCCAACCCCAATCTTACTTGATGTTTATGACCCAGCTCAAATGCCCCTTTCTCCTTGAAATTTCCTCTTATCTTTCTTCTGGAAGTGGTCTCACTCCCTCTCATCAAATTCCATAGCACTGTATAAAATTCTTTATGATTCGTAATGGTAATAATAAACAATAATGACACAATGCCATTAACATCTACTAGTGCCAGGCACTGTCACAAGTTTTATGCCTGCGTTATCTCACTGGTTCCTCACACACAATGGTGCTCTGGGGTAGGTACAATTGTTTTATCCATTTTACAAATGAAAAACCGAGGCTTGTAGAGTTTAAGTAAATCACCCAAGGTCACAGAGCTACCGATGATAATATCATAAAACTATGTAATTTTTTAAAAATTGTTTTTATGTTTATTTATTTTTGAGACAGAGAGAGACAGAGCACGAACAGGGGAGGGTCAGAGAGAGAGGGAGCTACAGAATCCGAAACAGGCCCCAGGCTCTGAGCTGTCAGCACAGAGCCCGATGCGGGCCTCGAACTCATGGACCGCAAGACCATGACCTGAGCCGAGGTCGGACGCTTAACCGACTGAGCCACCTAGGCGCCTCAACCTTATAATTTTTAAGTAAAGGATTTCTGAAAAGCCAACTAACTCAACCAAGTCACCCAATGCTTGGATTTTCTTTAGCACATGAGGAGCCTGAGGCCAAGAGAGGTAAAGGTGACTTTTTATGAAATAGGCAATGGCAAAATGGATTAGGACCCAACACTCCTAATATGGGGCTAGCTCCACAAGCTGAAGCTTCATACATTTTGCCTTAACCAAAATCCCCAGCCTTCAGGAACACTGGCAGAAATGTTATGGCAACTCAGGGATAAAGGGGAGCCTTCCCACAATCCATAGAAGAATGCATGAAATGTCTCTGCTTTGGAGGATTTACGACCTACTGGTGTAATCCTCAAACTGTAGTCCCAGACCAGCATTACCTGAAATCCTGTTTGAGATGAAAATTATTGGGTTCCACCCAAGACCAGCTAAATTATCAACTCTGGGGTGGGGCCCAGGACTCTGATTAATGAGCCTTCCAGGTAATTATGCTACTTGCATAATTAGTCTGAGAACTACTGTTGCAGGGTAGATTCTAAGGCACAGGTAGAGACATATGTTACCAACTGCAGCAATTCTGTGAGTTTTTTGGGCTCCTCTGGTTGTGTTATTTGTTTCATGAGGCACTTGGTTTTCTTTTTCCTTAATAGACTCACTTGTTCATTAGCATCTGAATCAGGAAGAACAGGTGAGAGGAACTTTTCCAATTGGAGCAAGGTCAACATCTTGTCTTTGTCTGCCTCAAATCTATTCTTCTCCTCTCTCTTGGGTAAGAGTTGTCATATGGGTTCTCAGTATAAAAAGGTTAATGCAAAAAATGTCAAGGATTCCTTTTATGGACATGAGAGGCTTAAAGATTTCTTCAGGCTCTTGCTAATGCAGCTGTGCCTTGATTTTCCTACCCTGACACAATTCAGGATAGATTGGATTATATTTTCAAATTCTTTACTCCCCTGCAAAAAGATTGCATCCACATGCTTTGTCTTTGCAGTGCTCTCCTCTGTTTGTGGAATCCACTTCCCTGTCACACTGATGTTAACTTTGGCACGGTGACTTGGTTTGGCTAACGGAATATAAACAAATGTGACATGAGCAGAGTCTTTAAACTCGCTTGTATATCATGGTCCTATTGATCTTCTTAGATCCGTCGTAAGAAGAGCATTCTTCAGGTAGCCAAAAGAATAATGGAGCACGTGGATCGTAGCTGAACCCAACCCTTAGCCCAGGGCCAAACCCAGATGATTCCAGCGGAACCACAGCCAACCCAAAGGTTTGTGATGAAGGAAATAAATGCTTATTGCATGACACTAAGAATTTGATAGTGTCACTTCCGTGAAGAGGTCCTGGAATATGACCATAATGGTAACCAGAGAGAGTTATGTTTCTGTTTGGGATGTGGTAGTTCAAGATAGACTATTGATCCCATAACCAAGACTTACAGAAAATACCATCTGTCTTTTAAGATAGGGGAGGACAGTGGACACAAAGACATCTAAAAGAATTAAATTTCAGCGAGAGCTGAGTCCTTTCTTGATGAGCAGAAAAGAGTGGCTGCTTTCCGTTCTGCCAGCATCAGCCATCCTTAAGCCAGAGAAGGTGGAAGGTTATGGCTTCCATAGGCAGATATTCCTTCCATAGGCGGTTGGCCAATAATAAACCAACAAAGCCTTTTGTCACATGACCTGGTATGATGAATGGAAATCTGTCGGACCCCACCTTCCAAAATACACCACTAATTCTCTTTTCCTACTGATTCCTCCCCCTAGGACTTTCACTAAATACATGGTGGTATTGCAGGAGGTTGAGGGCTGTGGTAGGAATAATAACAATCTCTCTTCATCTAGTGGTCCTCAGAGCTCAAAGTCTTGCAGGGAAAGGTGAGAGTAATACACACAGGATACATGTTGACCTTAGACATTTGAAATCAGAGGTGAACTGAAACTAAATAAAGTTTAACCTCGGATGTGACCAATCGCAACTCATGATGGAATTTAACTGAAGTCATCAGTCCCTATTCCACCTTCCTTGTTGAGTAAAAGGTTTGTCTCTTTGGAGCAAAATAATATTTACTCCATGCTCTATGGTTGTTTAAAGCACAATATCTGGCACACAATAAAGTTTCAAGGTCTGCAAAGGCACAGGAAATTGCTATCCATTAACAAGAGGAAAAAATAGTCAATAAAAGCAGATCCACAGGTGACCCAGATATTGGAACTAATAGGTAATGACTTAAAAATTATAACCACGCAGTAATAACATCTAGGATTAAAAGGTAGATTTAAAAAGAGAAATTTAATGGAGAAAGAGAATCTCTAAAACAGTTCCCAGTAAACCCCCAGACCAAAGAGTACAATATCTAAAAGAGAGGATTGATTGGATAGGCCTACAGCAGACCTGACGTAGCTGGATGAAGGAAGAGTGAATTCAGAAATAAATAAATAGAAATCATACAACCTCAAGCACAGAGAGAAAAAACCATGAAAAAAAAAAAACGTGTAAGACTCTAACAAATGATACAACTGGAGCCCCAGAGGAGAGAGTTAGAAAAGAAGAAATATAAGAAGAGATAATGGCCAAAGGTTTTCCAAAATTGTTCGAGGAGGTCAAATCAAGAATATCTTTGAAACTCAATGGGGTTAATGAGAATCCTAACCAATCTCAAGATGCCAGGTATGAGCAATCTGGGACCCTGATTTCCCTTTGCACCATGATCTGTTTTTCTCTCTGCTCAGCCCCATGCACTGACCTCCTAACTTTATCCCCTGTACTAGTGGCTCTCAGACTCTCTTGTAGTACCTTTCCTACACTGAAGAAGTCCAGCAAGGGAGCTACCAATGCCTCTGTCTAGCTCAGACTGATCTGCCCACATCAAGCCACCAGGGGAAGTGGTGACTGACTGTTGTTTATATCAAATTTCCACATGCATAGTGAACAGCCTACCCAGAGGCAGCCCCTCCATAGATGGCCAATGATGCCTGATTTATTGTGAACTCAAGTTTCTGCCCGGTGGGAACACTCTTAATTAGCTAAGTAAACCACCAGGAAAGAAAATGGGAGGGATTGGTTAACGCAGAATAAGGAAATAACAAAACATTGGGTTTGGAGATGAAAAGACCCCATGATAAAGAGGCCATATGAGGTTTGGAGAGAAGGACCCTGGGAAGCCGCTTTGGATTATTCACTCACTTAATCTGTGCCAGATGCAGAGCATTCAAATTTCATTTGCAGGCCTTTAACAAATGCTTCGAGAGTGTCTCTTGTCTTTGCCACCGTGAGCAAAGCTGTGGTCCTGCCAGAACGGCCCGATTGTCTGTCCCTGAATGACCCGATGGTCATTCTGCCTGGGACCCAATTCTGCCATGCACAGCTCAATGCAATGATTCTATATCCTGAGGCTGCTACACCAACAGGAAAATGTGCCCTGGACCACTCTCCTCCCTCCAACCCATGCCCCAGGTCCTAATTATTGTGGCCCTTCCCTGCCCCAGCTCATTTCACCCATACAGTATCCACCCGTCTCCTAAACCCCCACCCCCCCCCACTTTTTTTGTATATGCCTGTCAGGAGCTACTTCAACTCAACAAATATTAACTGAACACCAACACTATTCAAGCCGCTATGCCACTTGTAATAAGTAGATGCAACAAATAAGTTTCTTTTGCATCAAAACTCTGATTCTGCAACAGAAGGAGCTTAAGGGGCTTTGTTATGAAGGGTTCTGAGGCCTTTTCCAAGCACTGTGGTAAGGGATGCTGTGATTGATTATTAATGTCTACCTAGAGCAAGGCTTGAGGTAAAGGCAGTACGTTGCATACTTACCATCCTGGCTGTAAGAGAGAGAAATATGTATTAAGGGCGCTTCTGTCCCAAAGAGTCTCTCAATTGATTGGGGAAGACAAATAAATATACACATAGCTAACTCGCACAACAAACAAGCCAATGTGAAATATTAATATATTCTATGACAACATGGGGGGACAATTTGTCTTCATAATGAGGGTTAAGAAAGGTGTTATAGAAGTGGTAAAATTTGAGCTGAGATTTATTATTTTTAATTTTAAAATATTTTTAATGTTTTATTTATTTTTGAGGGGGAGAGAGAGAGAGAAAGAGAGAGAGAGAGAGAGAGAGTACAAGCAACGGAGGGGCAGAGACAGAGGGAGACACAGAATCCTAAGCAGGCTCCAGGGTCTGAGCTGTCAGCACAGAGTCTGATGCTGGGCTTGAACTCACAAACTGAGAGATCATGACCTGAGCCAAATTCGGACACTTAAGCGACTGAGCCACCCAGGTGCCTCTGAACTGAGCTTTCGATAGAATTAAATCATTTGTGAGTTGAAATCCAAGTTATGACATCAAGTGGCTTTTGGCCATTTAATTTTGCGTCACCTTTTTTTCTTTTTTAAATCCAGCATTTCATTTGGGACCCGGTGGGTTTTGTACCTAGTGCTGTTGGAGTTAGGGAAGCTAATGGCAAGTGCTATCTCCAGGTTCCTTCGCTAATTCCTCTAAGGCAACATTTTGTGGCCCTCCAGCTCATGCTATGCATGATCCCATTCCCAACCCATCCTTAAGCACTTCAAGGAGCTGGGATCCCTGTCCAGGCTCCAAGGAGGGAAGAGGTTTCCATACTATCCAGTGTTTATTGCCTTCCCTGAAACATGATACTTTTCTTTTCACAAATGACACAGATGATGTGGAAATAAGGTGGCATTTATAAATTTAATACAGGTTTGTTTGTTTGTTTGTTTGTTTTTGTTGTTTGTTTTTTTGCACCAGAGAGTGTCTGTCTGGTGAGATCCAGGTATGAAAGTCAAACAAAGATAGATTTCTTCATTGTGAGCCCCAGAACATGGTATCCTTGAAAGATAGCTGGACAAAAAGAGGAGAAGAGATCCGAGTTCAGATTCTGTCTCCGCTTTGCACCGGGACCTCCAGAAGCAACACATTTCCCCTGAGTCATCATGTTGTCGTGTGTCCAGTGAGATGGTTGGAAAAGATGACCTCTCTGTGCTACTCTGACCTCAATTTCTGAGATCTATAAGAAGGATGAGTCTATCAGATAGTGAGGGGAAAAGGTAAAGGTTAGAATGAGACCCTGGAAAGCTGCCCCAAGTCACCTTCTTGTGCGAGTCAGAAATTCTGACTATTCACCCAGTTGGTGGCAGGAGGAGGACGGAACAGAAAGGGAGACAAGGATGTACTCAGAAGCTAACCCCTGAATCAGCCATCTGCAATGGTAAGGGTGTGACTAACCATAGCACAAGGAAAGACAAAAGAGAGTGCTATACATGACATAGAATTTTCTATACAGTAACCCTGCCCACTAACAAAAAAAAAAAAATACTACTTTAATGTTTTGGGCAGGACTAGGAAAGGAGGGGGCAGATGGACTGAGGCATAGGAAAAGGAGGTAGCTCCCTCCTCACCAATTGGTTTGGAAACTTCTCCCCAAACTCATGAGATCCAGCCAGTTACTGCCTAGGAAGTTGGCATATCCGGGCTAAACTCAACAATCAGCTTCGTTTGAAAGCACACAACAACAACAACAACAATAACAACAACCAAAACAAAGCAGTATATGAATCACTTGAGAAAAATAACTTCGACTAATTATAAATGCACTTGGAGTTCAGAGAAGAGAGGTCAGTATGAGCTGGAGAGATTAGCAATGCTCTCCTGGATGAGGCAGGATTTGAATTGATTTTGAAGAATGGGAAAGGGATAGTAGATAAGGTAGTGATAAGATTTAGGAAAGTAGGGGGGTCAGATGTGAATCCATAAATGCATTTCAACAACAGGCAAATAGCAATGGAATATATTTCAGAAAAATCAGAACATAAGCAAACGTGCAGAGCAAGCCTCAACATGCCTTGTCTGGGGATGAGAAGGATAACTTAGACTTGGCGGGTGCGTAGGAAATAATATCGGGAGATGTTTGGATGGGCTGCAGGGACAGATAGAGTCGGATTTGGAAGGGCCTTCAAATCCATGGGGTTTGGACTAAAGTCAGAGTCGACATTAAGTATTGATAGGCAACACGGTACAGGGCAGTGGAAATATGAGAATAGGATTTTCAGGAGATATTTCTTATAGCTCATGAAAGGGGAATAATTGGCATGGTGGGAGGGGGTAGGACTGGCTGTGCTCCGAGCCAGAGGCTTGAAGACCTATAGCATCTGGTTAGATGCTCAAACCATAATGGTAAACTGAATGGTTGAAGCCTGGATTGGGGGAATGGCTGCAGGGATCCAGATAAAGTGTCAACTCAGAGAGACAATTCAAGTGAATGGTTGTCAAGTCTCAATGCAAATTGGAGACACAGGTGAATAATTTGAAGAAAAATCTCTCTAGATGTGCATGTATACCTTAAATAACTTCCTATATAATTTTCTCAGGGAAAAGAATCTATAATGCCGCTTCACTTCCTGCCTAATTCAAGTGTCAACGATTATAAGGCTGACTTTTAAAATTTTTTTTTAATGTTTATTTATTATTGAGGGATGGAGAGACACAGAGCATGAGCAGGGGAGGGGCAGAGAGAGGGGGAGGCACAGAATCCGAATCTGTGCTGACAGCTCAGAGCCCGACACGGGGCTCGAGCTCAGAAACTTCAAGATCATGACCTGAGCCGCAGTAGGTCGCTTAACCAACTGAGCCACCCAGGTGCCCTAAGACTGACTTTCTAATGCAAGCTTTGGCTCCCTGGAATGGCAGGAGCTCCAACGAAACCCATGAGGAAGTTGTTTGGGCTGGTTCTCACGCAATTTGTCCGGCTCCCTCATCTCGAAATTTCTCAAGGAATTCACCAGATCCGAATCACGCGAGAAAGGTCTGTGTTTTCCTGAGGGCATCCCTTCGTATTTCGCATGCATTGTCACGTTTAAATCTCATATCAGCGCTGTCCATATGATATACACAACTCCTCCCACTTAATGACAAAGGAACAGTCACCAAAGGCAGGCGAGCCTTAGACCAGCTACCCAGACAGGTTGCTGATGCACTGGGGCTCCGGTCTGCCTGTCCCAACCCAGGGGAAGTTTTATTCTTTGATTTAAAGTGACATGCTGTAAATAACTGTCTCTTTCCAAGCGCCCAAGTCCCAAATAGCTTTACAAGTTAAAAAAAAAAAAAATAGTGAAAAAACATCTTATGACCAGGAAGTTTTTGGGGTCAAGTTTAGACTTGATCTAAGATAAAGCGTCTCCCTAATTCCCACGTGGGCTGCCCACTTCCACTTCCAAAGGTTCCTGGGAGTGTAATCGCCATGACCCAAAGGGAGAAAGCAGAGAAAAGGATCGCAGAGAGGTAGGTGGGAGCAAATGGCAGGAGATTGGATCTAAACACGAAAATTTCCCAAGACTTCTGAACGAGGAGCTTCTGTCAGAACATACACCTGTTCCAGCTTGCCAGTAAACATGCCAGCCCGAGGAGCAAAAATACGATAGAGAATCCCAAAATGTAGGATGGAAAGGAAAACACTTGCTGGTAAGTGTATATGTCCGGGGATGAGTGTGAGAGCCGGGTTTGGGGAAAGATTCACCCTTCGGTAAATATTCGTGGACTCCTTTTAATGTGTCAGATAATGTGCTAGTTGGCAAGACGGAATCCATGTTGGAGGCTGACATTCATCATGTGATCACACAAATACATTTTATACTTATATATTTTGGACTGTGTTTAAGGAAGAAAAAAATGTGAGTTATGAGCATTTATAAAAAAAGGGATCCTGATGTAACCCGTGGGGTGGGAGCCTTTGGAGGCAGGAGAGTGAGACATAGGGAGGTCCCGAGGACAAAGTAATCCAGTGTATTCTAAGCCTAATGTGTAAAAATAAGGCCAGTGTGACTGGGGGACAGATCAGCACCGTCCAGGGCTCGAGAGATAGGTGACAGTGAACCTGGGCAGAACTATGTGGGCTACCCTGAGAATTTTGGTAATTGACTGCTAGAGTGCTTGTTTTGCCCACTGATTTGGGGGCACCGTTGAGTGGGTTCACGTGGAAAAGTGAAATGGCCAAGTTTGTGATTTAAAGTTTACCCCAGCCCTATGTAAACTACTCGAATGTTGAACGCTCACCAATAAGTAAATAAGTGTAAGTATCTAGTAAGATCTGCTGAAGTTAACATGTTACCCTGAGGGCACTCGTTCATGGATCCGAGGAAGGAGGCAGTTTTTGCTTGGTAGACTTGGAGTCTTTTAGACACCAGGGATTGTGACCAGTGTTTACTGGATCTCGTTTCATTTAATCTCCATAAAATCTCTATGAAGTGGATGGTATTTCTGCCACTTGACAGATAAGGGAATACCAACGTTAGAACAAACCATCCATCCATCCATCCATCCATCTATCCATCCATCATTAGCTCATTCATTCACTCACCAACTATTGTATGGAGCGTCTACAGTGAAGGTACCTAGCTAAGCACCAGGATTCCATTGGTGAACAAGACACAGTCCCTATCCTCAAAGAACTCAAAGTCTAGTGGAGATGAGTAAATGGGTGAGTATGGTTAGTGGAGAAGGTTCTCTGCTATGGGTAAACTCATGGTGCTTGAAAGAGCAAAGGCAAACACCCATCCATGTTATGGTAGATGGACCTCGTTACCTAAGGTCTCACAACCAATAATATGTGTCAGAGCCAAACCTACGTAGGTGGCTCTTAATCTGAAATCCACGTGCTTTTCATCCGACTACCTACGCAAGCAATTACTTTAGATTCGGGGCCAACTTTCAGAAAACACATGTCACGTCTTGTCAAAATCCCAGTGGAGGCTGAGCTGCGAAGCATTGCGTGAATAAGAGCAGTCGAGGTTGACAGACCTCAGCTACCCTCCCCCACACTGCCTGGACTTGGCCGGCGCGGGGCCGCTCTGGAAGCACCGAGCACCCGGGCCTCCGCAAGCACCTGCCCAGGACAGGCCCTGCATCTAATGAGCTCGGCCACGGCAGAGGGGCACTTGGCACCTGGGCCGATGGAAATGGCCCCTCAGGCTAAACAAAAAATGAAGTGCACAGGCTGCCAGCGTTTGGAGCATGAGAGAAAGAAATCTGGGTTGAGTGAGGAAAAGCAATTAATTATAATCTCAGCTCGGGCCGAGGAGTGGTGAGAAGTGCTTCTTCCGAAAATCACTTGTCTCGGAGAAAAGGAGAGGGCTGTCACCCTTCTGTTCCATCTCGCAGGCCCGCAGGAGCCTTGGAGGGGGCGTGAACACACACGTACACGCTCACACACACACGTACATACGTTACCTAGCACTGATCATGTGTCAAGCATGGTGCTTAGTGTTTATCTGAATCATCTTCATTTTGTTCCTACAGTGGCCCCTTATTTGGATCTCTTAATCATTCTATGTTGCTTATCGATAGACCAAAAAAAAATAAAGCACCCTACCTTCACCTTCCACGTGATTCTTCCTGACTCTTCTCTGACTTTTTTAAACAGATTCGTGAAAAAAGACAAGTGACATAAAAAGGTACTATTTTGCGTGGGCATCTATTCCCCTGCCATGACCCCAGGAAGGGAGCTGACATGGATGACGACTTTGGCCTTTGAGGGGGGATCATCTGCACTGCCCCAGAAGACCCTAGGAAGGAGGGAAGTGTTTTTTTTTTTTGGTTTTTTTTTTTTTTTTTTGAGGAAGGAGGTTCACGGGAGTGAAAGAGACAGAGCCTCTTCTGCCTGGGGAGGGGATGCCGTTGGATGGCCGACCGCAGAACCTGAGCCGGGACCGGGGGGGGGGGGGGGGGGCAGTTGGCCATGTCTGTGCTCAGTGGGCACCTCAGCGGCCTGTGGAGTAGCTGTGCCTTGGAAAAAGGAGTCCAGGGTCAACACCCGTGGGCCCTGTTGAAGGGGATACTGCAGCCACTGCAACAGAGCACCTGTTCCCTCCCGGGAGTCCTGAAACGTCCTCCACTCTCACAGCATACAGACGCCATCTTGGAAGGAAGGAAGTTGCATATTCCACGACCACGCCCATACGCGCTGCTCCTTAACCCACAAAGATCAGTCCATCCCCTTATACACGCAGTCATATAAGCTCAGCGTTATACACAGTGCTTCTATCATTGGTTCTTCTTTGCATTAACCGGTGCTTCGGAGCCTCCGTGCACTTGCAGGTGGGTGCGCGGGCCTGTGTGCATCTACGCAGGGGCCCTGGGGGCCATCTGCATGATTCTCTTAGCGCCGCACGTGAAAGCAATGGACTTCTTTAAAAAGCAAACACAAAAACAAAAACCACTTTACATTAGTGACTGGCACAGAAAACAAGGAGAGGGGGAGGGGGAGACAGCCAGCAAGTGACGCCTCCTTGATTAGGGGCCAGGATGTGTTTCACCACAGGCACCATCAAGGCCAGGCGCAGGGCACAGACCCAGCAGGCAGCTGCCTGCTGGCATGCCTGAAGCCTCTCTTCCACCCACAACCTCCCCTCCGTGATCCCGCAGCTCTCTGGAGCTTCTCCCACATGTCCCTCGTTGGGTGTATGGTGAAGTCCCCATGTCCGGTTATGGGTGTGGGGGAGCATTTATTCGTGAACTATCAGTGGCGTGAATTACTGGCAGCCTTGACCGGAGACGAGGTTGAAGGTCACTGTCCCCACTGACCATCTGAGGGGCTTTGGCAACATCACGGACCTCTCTTTGCTTCCATCTTCCTGTATAAACTGTTTTCTTTTGGGGGCCCCCTGGGGGGGCTCAGTCGGTTAAGCCTCGGACTGCCGCTCAGGTCATGATCTCGCAGTTCAAGGGTTCGAGGCCCCACTGGGGTCTGTGCTGACAGCGTGGAGCCTGCCTGGGATTCTCACTCTCTCTCCCTCTGCTGCCTTCCCTGCTCGTGCTCTCTCTCTTTCAAAATAAATAAATAAACTTAAAATACTTTCTTCTCTTGGCATTTCACTGTAGTACGGTGGGGTGGAGGGGGGGCATTAAATGGGGAGACGCACCGGAACGGATGGCTCGGCCACTGCTCTGGCCGTCGTCACAGACTGACCAGCTTTGTGAGTGCTCGCCGAGGAAGACGAGTGTTCTCAGGGATGCGTTCTGATGGCAGAGAGGGAGTGGAGAATGGCCAGGGGTGAGGGGATTTTGTCAGGAAAGGCAAGGCTGAGTAGGGTCGTGGGCAGATGGTGACATGGCCCGTGTGCAGATGCAGGGGGGCAGGGGGGGCCGGTGACGGCAGCTGTTCCAGTAGCTTCTTCCAGCAAGATGGGAGGAGAGCCGGTGCAGAGGCCCAGCAAGCATCCTCCGCGGTCTGCGGTCCTGCAGGTGAGAGCTCGGGCAAACTTCGGGCGTCTGTAGCACGTTCAGGGTGCAGGGGACAGCGGTGCAGCTGAGAGGTGAAGGAAGCTTGCCCAAGGTCACTCAGCAGGCCGGCTCTGGAGTTGAGACTGGAGCTGGGGTCCCTGGACTCCCGTTCCAGGGCTCCATTCCACGCCTACATTGTCTCTGTCCAAATGGCATCACTAGGCTGTGCCAGAGGCATTGATCACGCAGCCCCCTTGCAGCTTCCCTGGGTCCTGACACCACCCCTGGCTAATTGTGGCCCTTAGGGGCACCCGTCCCCTCCCGGAGCTGTGTCAACCGGGTGGCTGATCAGATGGCTTCTGAGGTCCCTTTGGCTGTGACGATCTGTGATTCCTCAGCTCACGAGTCACGGAGGCTGTCAGATGTCCGAGTAGGAGGAGGACGCAACATGACAGGTGGTGTCCCTGACTCTGGAGGGGGACTTGGCAAAGCTGCCTCCTCTGATGGGGATGGGGGGGGGGTGGTGGGAGCCGGCAGGAGGATCCACCCACTTTGGACACCAGCTATGATTCACCCAGTGGAGGAAGGGAGGGAGGGAAGTGCATCAACCCACAGCATGGGACTTCACAAGAGATGGGTCTACAATCTTCCAAGCTCTGGAAGCCCACCCCCCTCCCCCACCAGACCCGTGTGCGCAGAAGGCCTGGAGTTGACTCAGACAAAGCCCAGAGCTCAAAGTCACAACTTTCTCACCGAGATTCAAGGAGGCCACTATTTCTGTAGTGAAGATATTTTAGGATTATTCAGCAAGTTTTAGTGACTCAGTTCTTCATGGCACAGCCGGAGGGGGTCTTTCTAAAATAAAAAGTGGGTCATGGCATTTCCTTGCTTAAAATCTTTGAGGGACTTTTGCAATCCTCGTCACTGCCTCTAGAGTCTGGCTGGATGAGACCTTTGCCTGCCTTGCTGACCGCCTCCCAGCCCCCCGCCCTGCACCCTTGCCTGACTGCATTCCCACGGCCCTTCTCTCCTGAGGGACCCTGGCTAGTTCCCTCCTCAGTGCTGTTTTTTGCACGTGCTGTTCCCACCACCAGGAACGTTGTTCTCTCCACTTCTCTACCATCTATCACTAATCTTCCTCCAGGTCTCTGATGAAATAGGACGTTAGCAGCAAGGCTTTCTTACCCCCTCTCCAACGTAAATTAGGGTCCTTTTCCTCTTAGATCTTACCTCAACTTCTTTTTTAAAATATTTATTTATTTATTTATTTTGAGAGAGAGAAAGAGAGGGTGTGTGCAAATGGGGAAGGAGCAGAGAGAGAAAGACAGAGAAGACAGAGAGACAGAGAGACAGAGAATCCCAGGCAGGCTCCACACTGTCAGCACAGAGCCCAATGCAGGCTCGAACTCACAAACCGTGAGATGGTGACCAGAGCTGAAATCAAGAGTTGGACACTTAACCGATTGAGCCACCCAGGTGCCCCATTTACCTACTTATAATTACATATTTGTTTGTGTTTATTCGTTGCTCTCTGTCTCTCTCCCCCACCATCCCCAAGCCCCATGAGACCAAAAATCATAGTTTTCCTTTTTCCTTCTTGAAATGCCGGTCCCTAACACAGTGCCTGGCAAACGATGAACACACAGTAAAATATATTTTTCTTTGCTTTAATAAAAAGGAACGTATGATCATTGGGACTCACATCAGGAACAACTGTCACAAAATGTGAAATGTCCACAGTTCGTTCCAAAATGCCTTCAGGGGAATTTGTGCATTTATGTAAATAAGGGCTTTGAATCACTCCTCCCGGAGGAGAGCAGTTTTAGAGCCATAAAATGTGGCGACTGGACAGAACTCTAGAAAGAACATAGCAGCGGATAGCTTCAAATTCCTTTTTAGTGGTGGAACTTGTTTCCTGGCCAAAGCTGTGTCCAAACCCCAATACATAAACCACACAAAAGCAAAGGTCTCTGGCTAATGTGTGTGTGTTGGGGGGGGGTGGTGCTGGGGTCCCTGCAGAAGCAATTTCTAGAATCTTTCTCTCCCCAGTGGTGTCCCTAGGGTGGGATAGCGGGAGTGGTCCACCCTGCATGTCAGCTATAAGAGGGTCTATAGAGAGTTTAAAACAGTAATACAATCAATAAACAACAAGCATAAAACAACATGATCTAAACCTAAAATTTGACTGGCTTTTTATTAGACAGCTCTAGATAATATCCGTGATAAAATGCCCGTTTTTGCCTGGGGGGGTGGCTCCCACTGCTTGCACGCTGCAGGTCCCGGTGGCCTTCCTCCATGGAATTTTTATCCAAAGCCCCCATCAAAGAAGAGACGGATTTGGTCAAGTTCAAACTCCACGCCCGGGGGAGCTCCGCATGAGGGCGCCCGCCTGGAATCAAGTCAAGCTAAACGGAGCGCCGGATCAAAGGGCTTTGGTGGTGTGCTTACGGCTACTCCCGGGACAGAGGGTCGCGTCTTTGAGGGCCAAGACTGGGTGGAGGTCAAAGGCAGCCAGCCAGCCTGGATCCAAACCCGTGCTGTGTCATTTGCTAGTGTTTGAGCTTGGGTAACTCACCTGAGCGTCTTAAGCTTCAGCCCTCACCGCTAAGTTGGGGATAATGAAGCGACCTGCTGAAGAGTGCTGCTTCGGCAGTTAGAGGAGAGAATCGACTTCTCCTGTTGGGGTGTCGGGAAAAACGCAGGTGGTGTCGGGGATGTCCTTGATGCCAGCATTCCAAGGGCACCTTTCTCCCCCTGGGGGTGCTCCGTGGCAGGGGCTGAAGGTACAAAACATTGAGATCCACAAGAAGAAGCCGGGAGTGCCTGCTGGCCCCCCAAAAGGGAACACCGAAACCTTTACCTTCCTGCCTGATCTTGAGAAGCCACCAGCGGAGTTGGGAGGGGGGCGGGATTGGGACAATTACTGTGGCTGATCTCGACAGGACTGCAAACCAAATATTAAAAAAAAAAAAAAAAAAATCACGGAGGGGCGCCTGGGTGGCTCAGTCGGTTGAGCATCCGCCGTCGGCTCAGGTCATGATCTCACGGTTCATGAGTTCGAGCCCCGCGTCGGACTCTGTGCTGACGGCTCGGAGCCTGGGGCCTGCTTCGGATTCTGTGCCTCCCCCCACCCCCCCTCTCTCTGACCCTCCCCCACTCACACTCTGTCTCTCAAAAATAATAAATAAACATTAAAAAAAAAATGTAAAGCCAAAACGTGGCAAGTACGTTTTCTTCTTAGAGCTAGGCTTGAGACGCTACATCCTCTGCCCCTACAATCCTCATGAGCGTCCAGGGGCTAGAATAATCACCCCTTTTCTCAGTTACCTAAGACCTCCAGTGAGCCCAGAGCATGCCCAGCCTCTCAGAAACAGGAGCGCACATTGCACAGTGCAGCTTGCTGATACATCTGTGACTTCAGGTGCTCGTCCAGAGAAACATGGAGACAAGGGCACGGTATCTGCTGCAAGCCTACCGTGTGCCCCTGACACTTTCCACAAAACACCTCCTTTAATCCCGGCCGTGACCTTGCGCCATATTCCCGTTTGTCAGATTGGAACACTGAAGCTCACGAGGTCAAAAGTAACTTGTCCGAGGTTACGCGTTTTCGAAGGGGGAGAGAAAGTTTTGGAACCAGGCCTGGGAAGACTTGATGGTTTTACTCTTTCCCCTCTGCCCCTCTGTTGCCTTCTTCATAGTTTATGTGTCAAACATTAATTCATCTATTCTGAAAACATCCTTGGAAGGCAGAGGTCACTGCGTCTATTTTAGGGGGAGAGACGGAGCCGTGGAGAGACGACTCTCCGCTGTCCCAGAGCCGTTTTGAGGACACAGCTCTACGTCTAAAATGGGTAAAGCTCCCTCCGGTGAGTATGGGAGGGTCTCGAAAGCTTGGTGACCCCCTGGCGCCTTTCCGGAGAGAGATTGAGGAAGGAAGCAGGGGTCGTAAGTGATTTTCCTAATGCCACACCATAGAATATTTTGCAGTCCTGCCCCTGTAGGATTTTGGAGAATCTCCCTTAGGGAGCTCTGGTTCAAGATTTTCAGAAACAGAGCCTGCTTCTGGATCCTCGTGGCTTCAGCTCTCTGGTGGGGTGGAATTTTCCACTTACCGAGCGAATTGACTTCTGAGTGGCAACCTCCTCCCACCTAGAACCTGGATCATGCCCAGGTTTCAGGTGCCAGACACTGCCGTGAAATTCATAAGCCCTCGTCCCCTGGGGCCGGACCGTCATGCCTGGTGTGGGCAGGCGCCCGGGCCGCAGCCCATGCAGAAGGATGTGTCTCAGTCTGGTAGGAGCACACAGAGAAACTCACTCCATCCCGCAGGCCCTTGCTAAGCAGAGATGTTCCAGCTCGAGAACACATTAGTCATGCTGCTGACTACTGCTGACTCAAAGCAGGGCAGGATGTAGCACAATAGTAGGGGGAGGAGGCCGAGGGGATCATCCAGGCCAGCCTCAATGGCTTCTTGCTAAGGAAGCTGAGGTCCAGTGGGAAGCAGTAACTCACTCAAGGCCACCCGGTGGGTCACGAGAGAGACAAGTCATAGCATTTGTTCACTCTGATCAGGGCCCGGGGAACTCTCAAGGGTGGAGGTGGTCAAAAGCCACAGGAGAGATGTAGGCACGTTTCAGAGACTGGTTCCGTTAGTGTCCTGGGCCAATACTGGCAGATTCTGGGCTGAGAGATTTGCTTAAGTCCTGAGTGCCCCAGTCCTTCCCCATGCTTCCGAGAAGACCGAATACGGGGCCTTAAACCTGGAAGGCCCCGCAGGAGAGCCTTCGGTGCGGATGCAATATTGACTAAAGGTATGCTGCAGCTGGGCAACGTAAACGGCTGCACTCGTGGTCCTGAAGCTGAGTGGAGCTTCTTGAACTTGCACACGTGTGGTTGTGTAAGGAGGAGGCTGGCCCCGCGACTCCCCATCACATGCCCTTGCCGTGCGGCCACCGCAATTCTATTCACTCATTCATTGCACAAATACGTAGAGAGTGCCCGCACACGCCAAGCACTGTCCTGAGTCCAGAGGTACAGGAGCAAATTAAACAGAGTCCCTTGCTCTCATGGAGCCTGAAATTTACACTCTTCTCAAACGTCAACCTTGTCAGTGAAGCCTTCTCAGGTTATACCGCACAGACATGGTCCGTCTCTCCATCGTTTTTACGGCACGCGAGGCCAGGAACTCAGTAATGCTGGACGAGTGTTTCTTGAGGTATTTAATTAACCCAGTCAGTCAATCATCCATAAACACTTGTTTAGCATTTTCTGTGTACAAGGTCCTATATTGGTGTCTATCACAAATGGATGCATATCATGTTTTGGGAACATGTGTTTTATCTTCTTAAGGATAATATAAACTCCTTGGTGATGATAGGGACTATATGTCATTTGTCCATGCGGTGGACATGACGTTTTCTGGTAGTAAAATAACTATGAGGGCATGTTATTAGAAGGAGGGAAGAAGGACGGCTAGTAATGACAGCTGCACAACTGTATGGTTAGAGACATATGCCACCAGTTCAAAGACTAAGAAACTATGAGTTTCCTAGCCAGGTCATACTCAGATCCAGGATTAAGATAAAGGACTTTTGAATATGGGTCTCAGCTCTTTATTCTCTATGGGTAGAATAGAGGCTGTGGGGGCAACTTTAGGAACAACAGCTCTCCAAGGACTGCCGGGGGAGTGCCTAATCCTAGCCAGCTCTTTCTAGAGCCATGGCAACCTGACCTTCACCCATCACGGTCCTTGGCAACACACTCCAGAACTGACAAACCTTCCGTTTACAAGAAGTTCCTCTTCATGGTCAGTCCACTAGAATCTCTCCATCCCTTCTGTGAATTGGTTCTGACCGTCATGGAAGTTGAGTTCAATTGTTGTCGAGCTTTTGTCCAAGGTGATGGTTAAAAGCACAGGCTCTAGTGTCAAAGTGAACGTGGTTAAGACCCTTCACTTTCTGAATTTCTGTCTTCGGCATTGGTGATAGCCCCCGACTACCTGACTGCTATGAAGATGAAATGAGAGAATCTACATAAGGTTCCTACCCTAAGACTAAGTCCACGGTGAGTCCTTAACAAATATTAGCTCCTGGGGTTGTTTGCTTCCAATGAAGATCACTAGTCACTCAGCAAACCCTTCCCAAGAGCTGGTCATGATGCCAGGTTTTGTGCAAAGTTCTGAGAACTCAGGAGTAACTAAAAACAAAATCCCTGTCCTCAAGAACCTGACACTCCCGTTGGGTTCCGACACACACACACACAAGTTATGTCCACTGAGGCAGAATCGGGCACGGCCCAAATGGATCGCCCAAGGTGAACAGCACAGGGAAGAGATTCATTGTGACCGTGGGATGGAAGACGGGGTGGCATTTGAGCCAAGTCCTGAAGGATGAGCAACGAAGAAGAGGGAGAAGGTTGAGGGAATGGCGTGATCAATGCTAAGAAAGAGCTGGGCATTTTCCACGTGTTCTGAAGCAGTCAGAGGGGAGGGAAGGTAGATGGATACAAACCAGGGTAGGACTGGAAAATGCTGAAACATCCACTAAATTGCCATGAAGAGTAATTTGAACTTAGTTTTTATTTTTTTTAGTATTTTTAATGTTTATTTATTCTTGAGGGGGCGGGGAGAGAGTCAGGGAGGGGCAGAGAGAGAGGGAGACACAGAATCCGAAGCAGGCTCCAGGCTCTGAGCTGTGAGCACAGAGCCTTGCATGGGACTCAAACCCATGAACCATGAGATCATGACCTGAGCCGAAGTCAGGCGATTAACCGACTGAGCCACCCAGGCGCCCTGAAGTTAGTTTTATCAATGACAGGGAGCCACTGACAAGCCTTGAGGATGGATGTGACATGATCTGCCCAGGATTGGATAGAGATTTTAAAATCAGATGCACAGGGATGATGGGAAAGATGAGACACTGACATCAGGGAGAATGGTGGGAGTTTAGACAGGAGGCAATAGCCCAAGCTCCCATATTGGCCAAATGCCCTCCATAAGCTACCCCTGCCCACCCTTCTCACCCCCTTTCCTGCTACACTTCTTTCTACTCCGCTGTACTCCTGGCCCTGGAACACCACAGACATGTCTAAACCTCAGGGCCTTTGCACTTGCTTTGCTCTCTGCCTGCAATAATCACTCCCCAGTTATCCACACGGCTTGGTTCCTTCCTTCTCTCAGGTCTTATCCAGATGTCACCAGTCTATCTAAAATGGCCACCAGTTATTTTTCAGTCCCTTCACCCTGGTTTATTTTTATTCACAAAACTTATGCCCCCTGTCCTTATGTTACATGCTTACTTGTTTACGTCTTTGTTACCTGTCTTCTTGAGGGGAGGGAACTTATGCCTCTCATTCTTACCTATATCCATAGTGCCCTCCCATCACATTACAGGCACTTGGTGAATATTGGCCGAGTGAGCGACTGAATGAATGGTCTTCCTTTATCCTTATATCACTGCCACTTCTCACCGGCAATACATTTTGTAGGGGGACAAAACAAAAATGGTTCCTATCCTTGAGGATCCTACAAAATGACCCATAAAATGTTTGTGCAAATGTGAGCTCTGAGCCCTCGTGGCGCGGCAAGGAAGAGTGTCGGTGTGGTAGAAAAACCCCTCGAGGCAAGAACTTTTGGGGGCCTCAGGGAGGGCTGGGGATAAGACTTCGAGGACAGACTTGCCTCAAGCTACCACGGACCTAGCATACGGACACACGGGAGGCTCTCCGTAAACATTGGACGAATTACTGAAGGCATGGCACATTTAGCTGAGTTCTTTCCAACACATCCATGCCTATTTTAAGGGGCAAGATGGAAAACAGGGCCAAATACTGGCCCAGAGGCCACAACAGAGGTGGGAGCCAGGAGGCAGGAGTGAGCAAGCACGCGCTTTTATTTATGAAACCCCGTATAGACCATTTTCCTCTCACAATGAGTAGCGCTCATATTACGTGGTATTACAAAGGCTAGAACCACAATGCCATGTATTTATGGAGGGGCTGCCTCTGAGGGGCTCAGACCATTTTACAGATGTGATCTCATTCATGCTGTCTCAGGTCTCCTCTCCAATGACAGGATGGTTCATTGTTCCAAACAACATCAACTATTTCTTTTAGACGCACTCTCAGAATTATCCATTCTGTTACAGGTTCAAAGATTTACAAATCACCACCACATGGCTCCAGAATTGCTACAGCAGGCAAGGAGGTGGGTGGGAATGGAAATTTTCTGAATTTGTAATTTAGAAACTCTTCAAATATTAGGAAGTCACTCTTTGTATACTCGTCTTAAAAACGGGGGAAACATAGGCTATGACTTCCAGTCGCATAATGTGCTAATAAAGGTAGGAAAAAAAGAATATTAATCCTCCACAATGTTAGCTAGGGCTATAAAAATAGGTGCTAACTAGTGTGGCTAAGCGGCGGGATAATTAGAGCCATGATAAGCATGAAAGCAGGTGGCGATACGGACGTATTCTCAAGCTCAGGGTCACAAGAAGTGGGTTCCTCTTTGGTGCTGCTATAAATTACTTTGTGCCCTTACACAAACGCTTCACTTCTCCAGACATTTTTGTCTTATCTGACAATGGAGGTGATTGGAAATAGGTCCTCCCAAGCCCCTGCTGTTAGTGAGAACATTCTGGTCTGTATGGCTCTACTACGACCACCAGCGCATCGTGGCCTAATGTTTCACCTGGAACATAATAGATGCTCACCAAATGTTTGGTAGATGACGGTGGCTACTCTTCGGTGGTTTCCACACTAGATTAGACTTCATACACAGTTGGCGAGCGCCTATTCTGTTCCAGGCACAGAGATGGTGCTGGGTTATAGCAATTTGTGGAAAAGGTCGTCATTGACACCCATGTGAGCTGTGAAGGGAGCCAGATGATTAACACTGACGCAACAGAGCCTCCTTGGAGGAGGGGACATAAGCTGAGTTTAAACGGGTAACGACCAGGAGCTCACCAGATGGACCAGAAAGAGAAAGGCATTGCAGCCGGAGGGAAAAGCATGTGCAAAGACACAGAGGTGGGAAAGAGCTGGAGGAAAGGTGAATAGAGTGTGCGGGTGGGCCACCAGGAAGCCAGGCTGAAGAAGTAAGTTTAGGTCACATGGTTCAGGACCTGGAACCCTAGCTATAGATCTCAGGCTTTGTCTTCACTGAAAGGTTGATAGCAGGAGACGGTCATGTCTGATTTTCAGAAGAAACATTAGAAATTACTTTAGACTTACTCCAAGGAATTGGTGGACTGGATGTTATTCCTGTTTTCCAAAGGCAGAAGTTGAGACTCAGACAGGATAAGGCATCTGCCTAGAATCAAATAGCTTGAAGATAGCAGAGGGGCATCTGGGTGACTCAGTCATTTAAGCGTCTGACCTCAGCTCAGGTCATGATCTCACAGTTAGTGGGTTCGAGTCCCATGTCAGGCTCTGTGCTGACAACTCGGAGCCTGGAGCCTGCTTCAGATTCTGTGTCTCCCTCTCTCTCTCTTTCTGCCCCTCCCCAGCTCATGCTCTGTCTCTCACTCTCTCTCTCTCAAATATAAATAAACATTAAAAAAGATTTAAAAAATAGCAGAACCAGGATTAGACTCCTTTCCTAAAAGTCTATCAAATCTACCTTCTCTTACCGATGTGATCTAACCTATTCTTCCTCTCCTGCACGGACCCCTTGTTCCAGCAGCTAAGTCACCTGCTTGTCCTCTGAGCACACAGTGACACTCCCCCCTTCCCTACTCTGGCCCCCATGCTGTTCTCTCAATCTGGGATATGCTACTCGGTCCAAATCCCCACCTTCAAGGTCCACAAATACTTCAAAGTTCAACTCAACCTCCCTCTACTGCGAGAAACTTTCCCGGGCGATTCCAGGGTCCACAGGCCCTTTGCAGAAGGACTATAGTGCGTAAGGCGTGAACCACATATCTCACCAGTCTTCATTTGCTCAACCCACTGGGCAATCCCAGACGGTGCAGCCTCCAAGCATCCAAAACCATGCTGGGTGGTGAGCAAAACACAAAGTCTTTGCCCTCATGTAGCTTACATCTAGTCTGGGGAGATGGCCGGATAGTGCTTCAAAGGAAGATGGCAGGGTCAGGGGAGGGGCAAAAAGAGAGAGGGGCTCCAGGGCTTGAGGGCTGCTATGATGAAATGGGGTTCAAGCTGAGGTCGAATGGCTAGAGGGCGAGCGGGAGTTAACTAGGTGAAAAGAAGGGGAGACAAGGGGAGAAACGTGGTCCTGGGCTGAAGGAACCCCCAGCCTAAGCCGACGGTGGGAGAGAACGTGATGTATTGAGGAATGGACAGGAGGCAGTGTTCCTCAGCCAGGACACAAAGGGGCAAGCAACAGAGATCGACTCTGGTGAGATTTAAGCCGGATAGAAGATTAGCGAAGGATATCGAGAAGTTCAAAGTTCCACCAGAAGACCAAAGGAGTTTATACCACCAAAGCCCATCACAAACATAAGCTCGCAAGCAATCTGGTAGGGATCCTGGGAGCTCACTGTTTTAACATCGGGATCCACAGCCTGCTTGAGCACCCCTCCCGCACGGGGCTTCCGGCACCCTCCGGCACCTTTGTCACCAGTGCCCTGAAAACAGGCAGGTGTCACTGCCGCCACTACGATGAACTTTTTCCCAGTCTTTTCTCCTCCACCCGCTATACCACGACCCCCAGAGGCCCAGGCACTTCTGATGGGCCATCCATGCTCTCGATCCCTGGCTAGCTGGAAAAGCTTCGAGCTGGCTTTTTCAGCTTCTATCGTGGGGCGCGGACTATTTCCCATCAAGATGTATCATGTGAAGAAGTCCTCAAATATAGAAAGAAAGCTCACGTGCCGGGCACACGCTAGCACAACGGGAGGACGAGAGCACCTGTAAAATTCCATAATTGTTTTAGTTGTGTTTCTGTCAGCTGCCGAACTGGATTGAGATCTCCTTTGGGGAAGTGCCCACGCTTTCTGCCTCCCTCACAAGTTCAGCCCTGACTGACGGTCCTGGCCACATACTCCCTGCTCAATAAATTCTTGTTGACTTCAGTCTAGTTCATTCTGCAAAGGTCATTTCATTTGGCCTTCGCTGGGAGATGATTTTCAAATGTAAAATATGAATAACTTGGCCCCGGAGTCAGTAACATCTGCAGATAATCATGTCATCTGGCCATGCAGAACCTGTGGGCATGGGAAGCTTCCTGGGACGTGAGCAGATACGCAATGGAAATGTGGTGCGTGATGTACCCATCACTTCTCAGGGGCTTCTTCCCTCTAGGGCAGTAGAGAAGCTCAGGTCTTGAAAACGCATTTGGGCAATCCACTATTAAGTAATGGTTACTTAGGTGAAAAAAAAGCTCCTTAAAAAATGAACAGTCCGCACAAGCAGGTGCAATACCTTGCTGCAAGGAATTTTGTCCTTTGTTTTCTTTTTTGTTTGTTTGTTTGTTTTTTTTTTTTTACAGTGTTTCAGCAGAAGGAGTGCTGGATTAGGAAGCGGGATATCTGAGTCCCAGATGTGGCTCTGGGCTTAGTAGACATGAAGTCTTGGCGTAGTTTCATTATTTCCTGGACCCTCGGGCTCCCCTTCTGTAAAATGGGTGTGCTGATTTATTAGGGGGCAGCCTATAATAGGCATCTGGTTTTTTTCTGCTCGTTCACCATACTTCTGTCCTTTTCTAGAAATCTGTTTGTGTGTTTTCTTTTAGAATGGTGGTTCTCAAATTTGAGCATACATCAGAATCACACAGGGGGACTTTAAAACACAGATTCCTGGGGCACCTGAGTGGTTCAGTCGGTTGAGTGTCTGACTTGATTTCGGCTCAGGTCATGATCCCAGCATCGTGGGATCGAGCCCCACGCCGGGCTCTGTGCTGAGCACATAGCCTGCTTGGGATTTTCTCTCTCTCTCTCTCTCTCTCTCTTTCTCTCCCTCCTCACACTCTCTCATTCTCTCTCTAAACAAAACAAAACAAAACAAAACAAAACAAAACACACAGAATTCCTGAACCCTTTCTTCAGAGTTTCTGATTTTATAGGTCTATATAAAGAAGTGAATTATTATATTTATAATAGTAGGATTGATACAATAATATATTGTACAATATAATTGTATTCTGGAATTTGTATTTCTAGCTATTTTTCAGGGGAGTCTGATGTTACTGACCCAGGGACCATACTTTGAGAATCACTGTGCTACAAAGCCACCCTCCCTTATTCTAACTCCATGGGTTCAGAGACTCATTTTGGCCTTTGGCTCCACAGGTGGGAACACAAACCAACCCTGACTCAGTTAGTTTATTCTAACCATCTACTCATCGAGGATGGTTTAGGATGGGGAGAAGAACTATATTAAACCAATGAATACTCTTCTTCGAGGGCTGCTCACCGGGTAGAATGCGAGCCTGAATCCACTGGGGGCCATCTTGAATCTTCTGATGATTATATTGACTGAAGAACTCAGATTTGAGACCTGCAAACCAGAGATCCCTGAACCTCTACCTGAGCTTCTTCAGTCATCCTCAAAACATGCCATGTGAAACTACATGTTCTCCTTTTAGCTTGAGTCACCTGCGTTTCTGTTCCTTGCAACTGAATAATTCTAAGTAATACATAATTCTCCAGAACAGAGAGCGGGTTCAGTCCTTTAAAAAACAAAACAAAACCAACAAAGAACAAACAAACAAAAACTCCTAAGAAGTTGTTAGCTGTGAGACAGTGACCAGATAGGAAAATGGTGAAATGATATTACAGTTCCTTAAGGACTAGCCTAGGAGACAAACGGAGAATGGCACACCAAAGACAACCATGACAGTGAAAAGGACATTAAGGAACCTTTGCTGAGTGTTTAGTCAATACCACGTTCTCTGCTTGATGACGTGCATGTATTACCTGACTTAATCCACACAATGACCCTCGGAGGCAAATAAGATCATAAGATCAGCCCCTGGATAAGGATACTAAACCTCAGAGATTTTAAGAAACTTGCCCAACATTGCTCACCCAGTAAAAGGCAAAAAAGGAGAGGAAAGGTAAGGTAAGGAAAGGAAAGGAAAGGAAAGGAGAAAGGAAAGGAAAGGAGAAAGGAAAGAAAGGAAAGAAGGAAAAGGAAAGGAAAGGAAAGGAAAGGAAAGGAAAGGAAAGGAAAGGAAAGGAAAGGGAAGGGAAGGAGAAAGGAAAGGAAAGGAAGGGGAGGGAAGGGAAAGGAAGGGAAGGGAAGGGAAGGGAAGGGAAGGGAAGGGAAGGGAAGGGAAGGGAAAGGAAAGGAAACGAGACGTGCCCACTTGTCCCAGCTCATTCTGTTACCTTGACAACTGCTCAGACCTGTTCCCTGTCCAACTCATCTGCAGTATCCCCCCCTCCCCACAAGCCTGCCTCTTAGAGCCACCTCCCAAATCAGAATTTGGTAAATATTTCAAAGATGATCCCAATAAATACTTCGTTGGTTACCAACTTCACCTGTCTCAAAAATATACACCCAGATGGTTTGATTATATAAACGGATTGCCTTTTTTTAAGTGCCCGTGGCTTTCAGCACTTTTCACTGCGTCCTCTGGCTCCTTTGCACATACCTCACCTGCTTGCTTCTCTGATTTCCACTTATTTGTGTTTGTTCCACGGCACAGGGGCAGCCCGGTGTCCCTTGCCCAAGCAGTGACGGTGGTGGGGTTTGATCTGGTTTTGTCTGAGCCATCATCCTCTGCCGCCCGCATGAACACTTCTGCCAGGTTCATAACATGAGTTCCTGCCTCCGTGTTTATCCCGCACACCCGAAGCATGTCCCTCCTGACCACACTGCTGTCTTTCCGAAGCACAAAGACGCCTGTTGCTCATAAATCAAATCTGCTATTGATTTAACCTCCTGGTCAGCTCTTCCCCAACTGCCATGCAGCCTTGCTTCCTTGCGACCTCACCCCAACTGTGCATTTAGCCTCAGCTGTCCCATCCCGGCCAGACCCCTGTCCCCTAGACTCAGTCTCTGTATCTCTGCTAGGGATTGCTTCCTGACATGGTGACAGCCATACTCCTGCATCTTTTCCCATCCCGCCGTTACCTGTCCTTCAAGTCGTAGCTGGAAGTCTTCCTTCTCCATGACATGTCCCCAAGTCCCTTGGGCTAAAGATGGTAGCACCTCCTCTGGACTCCCAAAGCACGTTTAAAGTCCTTCTCTCCCACTACCTAGCCCTGTCTCCATTACAGTTATTTATAGATAGAAGCCATCTCTTCCCCACTAGTCTATAAAATCTTTGTGGGTTGTTTTTGTTTTTGTTTTTTTTTAAAGTCAATTTATTTATTTTGAGAGAGAGAGAGAGAGAATCCCGAGCAGATGTGGGTCTCAGTCTCACGAACCATGAGACCACGACCTGAGCTGAAATCAACGGCAGGACCCAGGTGCCACCCAGGCACGCCACAGCCTAGACGATTTTTGAATGCATGGTCCTGTGTCGTTTGTCAATGTATTCCACACCGGACCTGCCTTATTACCTTGTACATATTAGAAACTCACATATCTAGGGGCGCCTGGGTGGCGCAGTCGGTTAAGCGTCCGACTTCAGCCAGGTCACGATCTCGCGGTCCGTGAGTTCGAGCCCCGCGTCGGGCTCTGGGCTGATGGCTCAGAGCCTGCAGCCTGTTTCAGATTCTGTGTCTCCCTCTCTCTCTGCCCCTCCCCCGTTCATGCTCTGTCTCTCTCTGTCCCAAAAATAAATAAAACGTTGAAGAAAAAAAAAAAAATTTAAGAAACTCACATATCTAAAAATAAGTAAGTGTACGGGGTTCTGGGAGGGGACCCTCCTCCAAAATGCCCCTTTCATAGTCTACCATAATCGTGGACATTCCATGATTCCAGTATAGAAGACTAGTTGTTCTGGGTTGGCACTAAGTACTGAGAACAGGAGTCTCTCACGAGACCAGACTTCACAGGAAATGTCTCCATACATGTGGTCAGTCACCGGGTGTCCCTGGAGCACTTGGGGACCCCATTTGAAACAGTTCCCCATAAACATGTTATTTTTGGTATACTGCTTTAGTTTTTGACATCCATGCACATTTTAATTCTCTATTATGCAATACCAATATTCCATTTGATATAAACATTTCCTCCCAGTGGTCAAAGAAACTTTAGCTCCAGGCATCTATGCCCAGGGTACTGTATGACCCTGAGTACCTTCTGGTCCCCCATCATGGATGGTGATACCCCTGGCTGCAAGGCACAGCGTGAAAGGATCTGAGTCATTCACATATTTCCGTGAATTAATGATTCAGCTCTTTTCTCACCGAGGGCGAAAGGAAGACAATATGAGACATGAGAGCATTACTAGGGACCGACTAGCATTGTGTTTCCCTGAGGGACAGTGTAAAACACATCGGAGGAGACGGGCAGAGAGAATATCCCTGGCATCTGAGACGAGTCAAGGTGACCTGACGGAAGGTGTGGGAGGGAGCCTGATCTGGTCGCCAGTTTTCCAAATGATGGCCCTGCTTTGGCCTCTCCTCTCCCCATGGAAGGTGAAGGCCTGAGCTAGAGAGGTCATCAATTCATTTTCTTATTGGAAGCTGAGCTAGCTTATCCAGAGCCGGGGGGCTGTCAGCACAGGATTGTTAATGAACATGTTTCCTGTAGATAATTATAGGAAAGGGAATATTGAAAGCACTTAAAACATTTCATTCTTTTTAATTCATTAATTATATTGCAATTATCCCGTGCTCAGGAGCGGTTCAGGAGGCTGGATTCCAGCTATTCCTGTGAGGCCCCATGGGCAGAAATGAGGGCCAAGGGCTTGGGGAGAGAGGGCCTGAAGAGAAAAGCTCAGAAAAGGTTAACTGTGCAGTTACAAGAAGCTAATTGGAAACCTCTTAAACAAAATCCAGGTTAATAAGAGTTGAAAAGAACAACAAGCCTCTTTGATAACGATTATTATGATTATTATCATTGTTTTCCACCTACATCAGAATTGCTTCCAATCTGATAGACCCCGTCATAAGCAACCTGACCCCTCCCGAAAACTTCTGGCTCTGAAGTTGAATTGGGAACATCAGACTTTTAGAGATGGGGAGAATCTTTAAAAATGGTGGACTCACGGAGAGACCAGTCTCAAAACTGCATCTCGGTGTCTTATATGCTAGACCTGACCCTGTGTCCTCTCCCCAGATTCTCACGTTATCCATAAAAGAGGATTGTAAATAACTTGCATCGACAAGTACCGGACCCCTCGCATATGCCAGGCTTGGGAGAATAATAGCGGTACGGAGGAGGTCTCTGTTCTCATAGAACTTGCAGTGTGTGGGAAACACGGTGAATTAAATGTGCGATCGACGCTACGGATGAGGTGCAGGGAGAAAGGCCATGGGAGCTCCTATCCTGGTCAGAAGACAGGGTGGCGAGAAGGCCTCCCGTGGGGGGTCTCCATCCTCCAGACACAGGTGCGTCACATTAACAGCATTGCCTCCAATCTCAGTGTTTCCTGACTCCACCCTCCTGCCTTTCGGGCAATCCAGGCTGCTTTCTTCCCCCCGGGATTTCCCCTAGGAAATCTGTTTGTAGTCGTGGAAAGGTGAAGCGTCGCCCTCACCTTTAAGTGGTGCTGCAGCCTAAGGGTCTGCGGTTGGTCAGCTTGATGGGCACCAGTCATCCACCCTTTCTCCCTGCCCGTCTGGTCTTCATGGCTTCACCAGCCTCCTCGGACTGCTTGGCCCCAAGCCACCCATGGCTGATGTTGCCACTGATAACCAGGTACATCGCTAGCAGATGAGTCATTAATATATTTCTGGGAATTAACGAGTCTGCTCTTTTCTGGCTGAGATCAAAAGGAAGACATTAGGAGACATGAGAGACTAAGTAGGGACCAACTAAAGTTGAGTCTCCTATGGGGGTAGTGCAAAATGGAGCTGGGGGGGGACAGAGTGTGCCCCTGGCTCCTGACCACTAGCCAAGAGATCTTGAACCTGAAGGTATGTTTTCCCAGTCTCTATAATGTGAACCAGCTCATGTCGCACTGATTAAAGGTGATAGACCACGTGGGGGCGCCTGGGTGGCTCAGGCGGTTAAGCGTCCGACTTCGGCTCAGGTCATGATCTCACTGTCCGTGAGTTCGAGCCCCGCGTCGGCTCTGTGCTGACAGCTCGGAGCCTGGAGCCCGCTTTGGATTCTGGGTCTCCTTCTCTCTCTCTGCCCCTCCCCTGCTCACGTTCTGTCTCTCTCTCTCTTTGAAATAAATAAACATTAAAAATTTTTTTCTAAAGATGATAGACCATGGAGACTGCAGATGAGTCAACCCAGTTGTCTCGGTGAAGCCCTATATATCTTACAGAGCTCAGTCAACATCAGCAAAAACAATCTGTATCTCACTCACAACTGACCAAAACCACATATGGGGACGTCGCTGAGACCAAAGGAACTCCCCAGATGAACCCTATCCAAATTGCTCACCTGCAGAATCATGGGTCAAATAAATGGCCATTGTTTTAAGCCATTACCTTGTGGGGTAGTTTGTTATGCAGTAACAGCTGACTGATAGAGCATTTAACCATATTTTAGGTCAGTTCAATTCACCCAAATGTTTTGGAATATCTATTATGTTCTTGGTCACTGAAGACATAATAATGAATAAGGCACAGTCCCTGTTTCTGGAAATATACAGATCTAACACCTCTTAAGTGTAACTAAGAAATTTTCAAACGCTGAGATTTTTACACTTTTGTATATGCATCACCAGAGTGTATATGTTGAGGCCCCAGGGTGGTCTGTGGACTCCTTGAAAGCGTGTTAAAACTTTGCACGTATGTGCTTCTATACGTTTCCTAAGAGAAGGCCCTTGGTTTTCAAAGGGATGTTGAGAACCGTTTGACGATAATGCAGTGGAAACCGGCTCACTTTGCCAGCACTCACTCCAGTCTATTTGGGAATGCATTTCACTGCTGACTCATCCAATCAGAAACGCGTCCTCAAAACGTTATGCTGCCCGAGGCCACAGAGGTTATGTTTTGGACCATCAGAGTGTTAAGACTGTCTTTAAAAGAGCTTCCAACAGATAATGTTATCACTTTTTTGTCATATAGAGCAGAACCTTTGTATGATCCCCAAGCACAGTTTCTTTTATAAAACATGATGGGCTTATCTGTGTCCTGCTTTTGTTCACTGTAGGGTTGGTAAATCTTTCTCTCAGGGCAAAAATGCAAGCTATCATTCCCTATAGCCTTGCTCTTCCGGCAACAAATGCCTCTCATTTTAGCCAAAAATGGAAAATATCTATACCGTGTGTTCTTGTTGGAGGAGTTCACCGAGCTCTGTCTGAGATTGAGAACCATACTAAACCCTGATGACAAAACATCTGATGTTGGGAAAGAGAAATTATCCCTTTCTCTTATTTACTTAGGGTTTCTTTATTTTTAAACTAGATAACAAAAAAGCGTGAGAAAGCAAGGTAAAGGACAGAAAATGCCCTAAAGAACCTTATCTTATCTTTATCTTATAATCAGTTCTATAATCTTGCTTAACATCTTTGACCAAAGCTACTATCTCTGAGTCTAGGTATTTTTATTTGTAAAATTGGAGTTACTTTCCGTGCCTTGCCCTCTTCACGAAGGTGGTACTGTGCAACTCAAGCAACTATGTGTGAAAGTGCTTTACAAATCGTGAAGTGCTACCAAACCTAAGGTTGGTCTCCTCTATCTTGTGTTCCTGTGATTCACTTGGAGTCTTACGCCTGGGCCCATGTGATTCTATCAAATTGCCACCTCTGGAATTAATGACATCGTAGTTCATTAACAATATCAGATGGACAACATCATTCCCCAAATCAGCTCCTTCCCTGATGCCCACTGGATGGACGGTGGGAGTGGCCGAGCGTTGAACTCCTACGGTCCCTATGTTTCCCTGGACGGCTGTGTAAAAATCACTGGTCTTATTTCTGCATCAGGAGATGATATAATTTACTGGTTAACAGCATGAACTTGGGAATAACGATGCCTGGAGTGGAATGCTGTAACAACCACTTAGGAGCCACGTAATCTTACGAAAATCATTTAACCGCTCTGTGCCTCAGTTTTTCTCATAGGAATTCATAACTCATATAGTTTGGGAGGATTAAGGGAGGTAAGTATGTAAAGTACTTAGAACAATTCCCAGCACTTAGTGGAGTAGCAAGAGAGCTCAAAAATATTAGCTAATATTATTAACTTTTTCCTGTGCCAACTTGGGAGCACCTTGGGTGGTGGTGAGAGTTGCACCTGCTTGCCCATTTCCCGATTCTCAACACTTGCTGTTTGATAGGTGCTCAACAAATATTAAAACATGCACGCATAACATGAAGGATAGATGAATAAGTGAAGGAATGAATGATTTTGGGAAAAACGCTGGCCCTGAAGGCAGAACATATGAATCCTGGGCCGCGCCCCATCTTTAACTCTATCTGACAATCTCTGAAACACGTTATTTACCTCTCTAGCCCGCAATTTCCTTGCAAATGCAAGCAGTGGACCAGATAATCACTAATGACCATTTCATCTCCAGAGGTCTATAAAATGAGATTATAAGGTGAGAAGGAGAGGGGCTGTTTCACTCAGAGTCTGCTGGTGGGTCAGACAATTTACTCAGAGGATCTTGTGAAATCTTCCCAGTGCACTCTCAGGGAAACAAGATTATCTCCATTTTTATAAACAGAGAAACCGATGAGACTCAGAGAGGTTAAGTGACTTCCCCGAGACCACACAGCTGATAAATTGGGAAGCAGACTCAGCCTAGCTCTGAATGAAGTCAAAGGTCAGTCCTTTCCACTATCCTATTGAGATCCACGATATAAAAGTGAAAGATGGCATGCTATAACCCACGCGGCACCTTCTCCCATCAAAGGGAATCAGAGGCGGTGAGCAGGGGGCAGGGCAGGTATACTTAGAACAGGTGTGGAGAGAGCTGTCACTTGACATACACATTTAGACACGTCAGCATCTGTGTTGGGATCCAGATGGGGAGAGATTAAGCAGGGGAGACAGTAGCAGCTATAACATTAGCCTTGAGTTAATTGCTATTTTGGTGTCCTTATGGAAGGAAACATCCAATGTACATATTCACGCAGCAAATGGAATTCATAACAATTTCTTTGAGTTGGGAATCACTTGTCCCCTCCTCCCTGGAGCTAATCCAATGTCTATATTTAACCCGGCAGGCTGGGTGGCATTACATTTGGGTGATTATTTATAGATACCCTCATGCACGGTCTGCTGCAAAGCCACAGGGATTCTGCCAAGGCGGTGGGGAAGGAATAGTTCCAGATGTGCGACTGCATGTGAATCCACGTCTGGGCCTCTTTGGATAGGGAGGTCTGGGAGCTCGAATATGCATGAGATCACAGTGTCTCTGCTTTTTATTTCTATTCTTAATTCCCAACGTGAGGGGATTTATTTGAACATGAGGGTAGCTAAATCATCAATCTTACAGTTGAAAGGCAATTTAGAGTCATTCACCCAATCTCCAGTCTGATAATTTGAATCTTCTCTACAGTATTTTCATTCAACAAACACTTGCTAATTATAACCCTAATCTTACCTATCATTGATTCAACAGATAGTGTTTGAGAACCTACAACAGGATCTGTGCTGGGACTTCGCAGGTCAGGGACGTGCCCTCGTGTTGAGTTGGGAGAGCGCTGCCATCACGGGGTCACAGAACGTGGGATGACTTCTAAGAACAAGGTGCCTGGCATGGCTAAGGGCTCAGTAAATAGTGGCCATTGTTGTCATTCCCTTCTTCCTGATGTGGTTGGAGAATGCTTCACAGCTCGTTCTTGAATGTTAAGTTGCATTTCTCCAAGCAGAAGAGAGGGTGACTAGGGGAAGAACGAATCAATCCATAAGGCATTTTCAGGAAATGGTGAGAAGACCGGAGAGTCTGAAATATATTCTTCATGTGGAGGAGTGGATTGAGAAGAGACAGAGAGGGTAGATTGGGCTCACGGAGAAGCCTAGAATATCACACTCAATAGGAGGAACATGGTCGCAATTATTTGGTAAGCAAAGGAGTACTGTGCTTGTTTGTCTTAAAAATATCCAAAAAATATCCCTATCAATTGATACTATTCAAATTTTAGGATTTCTTGGGAATGGTAGTTGAAGCCCAAAGCATTAATCTCTCAGAGTCTCAATTTTCATATCTGTGATGCATTTACCCTCAAGGAACTTAGAGTCCAGAGAAGATAAGACTCTTAATATGGTAGTAGTGTAAGGCAGCTCATAATTAGTGCCATTACATTCGATAACGGTCTTGCTTTTCAAGTATATTGGTTAAATTCTGCAGTTACGAATGCCACCGCTGTTATTTTGTTTTTATTATTTTGTTTGTTAACTTTGTTTTTATTATTATTTTTAAGTTCCAGTATAATTAATGTACAGCATTATATTAGTTTCAGGTGGACAATATAGTGATTCAACAATTCTATACATGACTCAGTGCTCATCATGATAAGGGTACTTTTCATCCCCATCACCTATCTCATCCATTCCGCTCCCCGCCTCCCCTTTGGCGACCATCAGTTTGTTCTCTATAGTTAAGAGTCTGATTTTTTTTTCTCTCTTTTTTTTCTTTGCTCCTTTGTCTTATTTCTTAAGTTCCACACATGAGTGAAGTCCTACGGCATTTGTCTTTCTCTGGCTTATTTAGCTTAGCATAGATCCATCCACGTTGTTGCAAATGGCAAGATTCCATTCTTTTTTGTGACTAACATTCCACTGTATAGTTATTTACCATATCTTCTTTATCCATTCCTCTACTGATGGACACTTGGGCTGCTCCCATAATTCATGCCACTGCTATTATTAATAACTACTCTTTATTGACCACTTACTGTATGCAAGCTACTTGTCTAAAATACTTTATTAAATTTTGTCCTTTAACTTAATGTTAGCAACACTCCTAAGAAGTAGATATCATTAGGTCCATTTTACAAAATAGAGAAAGCTCACAAAAACAAGTCAATTCGTTCAAAGTCGTACAGCTAATAAAGAGGAGCAAGGAATCAGACCCGGGGAGTTCTGATTCCAGAGCTTATAGCCTGTCTGTGCCCTGTCACAATCCCATTGCACACTTTTGAAGTCTACAGTGCTTGCCTCATGGGCTGGGCAAACTGGAAAAGGCGAAGGGGGTTGTTTACCTGTCATCACGTGGTCTCAGGTCTGCAGATTCTTTGCTACTCCTGGAGTTCACCCTCCAGACCATCCAGAAAATCAGCCTCTGTGAATATGTCCCAGTGACTCCTTATTCATGCTGTTTGGGGAACTGTGGCCCTGGGGTTCCCAGCCTATTTGTTAATAACTCAACATTTACATGGTCACAGTAAGATGTATCCATAATGTATCAACTTCACCTTAAGGTTTATTTTTAATGAAATGAAGTTGGCATACGTTTTGGTAACCTTAAAGTCACAACTGTGCAACACATCTGTCTCCAGGGCCAATTCATCTTTTTATATTATTAGCATCAGAAGGCTGTGTTTATTTTATTAGGACCCCGCCTTTGACTTGTTCTCATGCAATCTTTGAAATTTCAGTAAAGGAAGTAGGTTGGACCATTTTTAATGTTTTTGTTGTTTATTTATTTTGAGAGGGAGAGGGAGACAGTGTGAGCAGAGAAGGGGCAAAGAGAGAGAGAGAGAGAGAGAGAGAGAGAGAGAGAGAGAATCCCACGTAGGATCTACGCTATCAGCACGGAACCTGATGTGAGGCTTGATCTCTCGAACCATGAGATCATGACCTGAGCTGAAATCAGGAGTCGGACACTTAACCAACTGAGCCACCCAAGCGTCCCAGGCCATTTTATTTTTAAGGTTCTGTGCACTTTAGTCGTCCCGCATTCTGGTCCTGAACATTCTGTGCCACAAAACACAGAAACCTGGGGAGAGAGCAGCCTTACCCCTTAAGGAAGGTACAGTTTGCTACAATAAACAAAACCTACCTGAATTAAAATTTCACACGCACAGTGCTACAAGGCAGCATGAGTTCATGTCTCCAAAAAAGTGGCTTGGGCTGTCAGTGGTGGCAGTGTGGGGGGAAAGGCTGTTATTTGGTTGCGGTAGTTGGTCCAGAAAGAGGTTGGAAGGAAATACAAGCGATACGATATCGACGAGAAACCTGACTAGCTTCACGATTCTCTGGAACTGACTTTGGAGAAAAATCGACATAATGGTTGTCATGTTTGCATATATATTTATAGTCTCTGTATTTATATCTTATATAACAATGCATGCGGAGCTGCATAAACACACTGAATAAGAAGTCAAGAGCCTTGGGTTCTTGTTCCAGCACGGATACGATCTGGGTAACCAGGAGCAAGCTGCTAGACCTCTCTGGGTCAAAATTTCTCCACCTATCACGTGAAGGCACTGAAGCCAAAGATTCTCATATTTCCTTCCAGCTTAATATCATAATTATGTGACTCTTGTTTGAAAAAGCAAAAGAAGGGAAAACGCACAAGAGAAAAAGTCAGCAACACTGCTAACAGTACCTTTCCAGTGTAGAACCTTTTTGCCGTAGCACGGATACGCTTGCTTCTTTCTGGCAACAAAATGAAACAAAACAAAAATACAATTCCTGAAATATGTCCTAAATGTTTATTAGGTTCCAGTGACAACATTATAAATGAACATCGAGTGACAGTCTTGTCACCTATTAATAGCATAAAATTTCGACAGGTGGAATTCTGGGACTTATGTAAATGAAAGACTGGATCCTCCGTTATACTTTCTTGGTCAACTTCCAACATGCTGACTTAATAGCTATGGTGTACTGGAAAATAAAACGAAGGCACTCACATATATTATAAGGGAGATAATGAATTATTATTCCAAAAGTAGGCTGGTTGCACTCATTTGCATATAATGTTTAATTTTTACCAAATGATTCATTTTAATACATGCAAAAATGATCAAAAACTATCAAAAAATGCTAATGAACTTCCTATTGCAAATACATTGTTGCCCTTGATTCTGGGGGTTTATTATAAGAACATTGGAAATTCTCAATGGTAAAGTGATTCTTTTAACAAAAATAATATTGAAAATCTTCACACACTTTCAGTGGAAAAGGCCTTTGAGATCATCTAGTTAAATCACCTATTTTTATAAAGGAGGCTGCTGGGGCTCAGACTGCTGGAGCGAGTTGTCTGCAGTCACACAGCTAACCAGCGGGGGACCGCAGGGTTGCTGCTGTCCAGTTTTGTCTATTTTTTAGTGGGCTACATGATCGCAAACAAACAGACTTAGTGTTGGTGTTTCAAATGTTTACAACTGAACACAGTTTCACCGTCAGAGACCCCTTAGGAGTTATTTCGGTTTACATGGGGACGGAGATACTGGCTCGGGAGTGGAGACAGGGCACGAGGCAGGCTGCCAGAGACGTATGGACGAAAGTAAAATGCCGAACGCCTTCATAAAACGGTACTTCCTACACGACTGTGGTTCAAGCACCATCTTCGTGATTTTTACTATTCATAGACCACTTATGTTCTTTATTTAACTAACTTGTTTTTCCCTTTTTAAAAGGCGTTTTTAGGTTTATTTATTTATTTTTTAAGAGAGAGACAGAGACAGCGAGTGCAAGCTGGGGAAGGGCCGAGAGAGAGAGAGAGAGAGAGAGAGGGAGAGGGAATCATAAGCAGGCCCCGTGCTGTCAGTGCAGAGCCCGACACAGGATTTGATCTCGTGAACCTGAGCTGAAATCAAGAGTCAGATTAACCAACTGAGCCACCAAGGCACCCCTTAACTTGTGTTTCTTAAATTAACCCTTTTTAAAGAAATGCATGTTCCAGAGGGATTTAAATTCTCATACTAAATGGAAAGCCAAAAGTATGTGTTTATATAAAAGACAGTGGGAAAATAACAACAACAGCCATAATAACTCTTAGAGACACCGCACAGTTAGTGAAATTCTAACAGGATACCGTTTCTTATCCCAAGTTCTCTGCCCGGAGCGTGCTCTTACTTTGTTATAAGAAAGGATGGAAACGGGGAGGCTAGCAAGTGTTAGAAGCGTTAAAGATGTTAGCACCCAACGGAGATTTTGTTTTTCTTTGACGTTGAAAAGGAAATGACTTTCTTCCAACATGATTTGATATCTGATGGCATCAGTGTCCTGCCCCATCAAAATTGCCTCTTGGGCCATCAACAGTGTGCATCTCACACTTTGGAAAAGGCTGGGCTCGCAGGAGACACCTCTGTTATTTGGGCCTTTGGCACTTAGATTTCTGACCAAGGAACCATGTAGTAGAGAAACTGAAAGAAACCTCAGCGATCATCCAAGCAACATAATACGGCTGCGAAGGTACGGGTCCTGGATCCCAGCAGCCCGGCACGTATCCTCATCTCGCCACCTAATAACTGTCAGCCAAGCAAATTAACTTGTCGGAGCGTCAGTTTCCTCGCATGTAAAATGGTGGTGAAACTCCCTGCCTTGAAGGGTTATTGCAACGTTATCTAAGAAAAGGTAATAAACATCGAAACATTTACTGAGCACAAACTTTACATGTGTGATATACCAAATCCTTGCAAGAGCCTATCAAGGGAAACATTATTAATCTCGTTTTACACTTGAGAAAATTGAGGCACAGGAAACTAATGATTCCCCAAAGCTAATAGGCGGCCAAACAGGAACTCAAGTCCGTGTGTGCTTGTCTCCCAGACAGCTTCTCAGCAATTATGCTTTAGACACGCAGATAAGATGTTTAGAGAGAGAAAGTCTAGCTCGGATGGATGGGACCCTGCAGGCAAAAATCCCACATAGAAGCCTCATGGAGGTAAGCAGTGAATTATTTAGTTGATTACCGGAGTCCTATTGTTGCAAACATGCTACATAATGAGCCACCCAAAAGGAGTGGAGTAGAGCGACAGGTTTTTATGTGTTTTCCCCACTCACAGTCCAGATGTTGTTTGGTACACGTCTCATCCACAGGTGCCTACCTACCACCTCCGTGGAGTAGTGGCCGAGAGGGCCTCTTCTTCCCCTGGAGGTTCACAGAGGCTCAAGAGAACAAACCAAATGGCACACGTGCATTGAACGCCTTTGACCGCGTCGCCTCTCTCGTCACCTGGTCCTGGCCACCGCCAGGCACACGGCCGGTCCCGAAGTGGAGCAGGAAAGTACGCCCCACCCCCGGGGTCCAGGGAAGGGAATGACCATTTGCTGGGAAATATTCTGATCGGGAGAAATGAGCACGAGCCTCGGGAAGACAACTTTGGGTCTCACGAGGGAGCGCCCGGAATGCCGAACAGGGCGAACGCGGTTCCGTCAGCAACACGGAGTCACCGAGGCTTGAGGAGTGAAGCCTGACTCTCACTCATTTCGTCTGACCTCCCTGGCGGTCGTTTGCTCACCAGTGCTAGCGCGCGGTCTTTGTTAGCGAAGGTTCCACCTGGGCAGAGAGCATTGCAACCTGCAGCCTCTTTACAGGAGATACTCAGCTCTAGCGGAGAGGTCAAACATTACAGCAGATTTTTAGGGAATAAATAATAAGGGAGATGCCTCTCAAAGTCCATGGGCCGGAGGACGGCCCGTCTGTGCAGTCGGCCTGGGGTGCCTGGGTGGCGCAGTCGGTTAAGCGTCCGACTTCAGCCAGGTCACGATCTCGCGGTCCGTGAGTTCGAGCCCCGCGTCGGGCTCCGGGCTGATGGCTCGGAGCCTGGAGCCTGTTTCCGATTCTGTGTCTCCCTCTCTCTCTCTGCCCCTCCCCCGTTCATGCTCTGTCTCTCTCTGTCCCAAAAATAAATAAACGTTGAAAAAAAAAATTTAAAAATAAAAAAAAAAAACAAAAAAAAAAGATGGCACCCCTTTTATTTTCTTTGCCTTCTCATAAGACATCGCTACCTGACACGATGCTATACGTTTGTTTGCTTCTTTATTGTCTCCGCCTCACTCGAATATGAGTTCCGTGAGGCCAGTGACCTTGTCTGTTTTCCTTTCACTAGATTCTTGACACCTAGAATAATAACTTAATAAAGTTAAGAGCTCAGGAAGCGTTCGCTGTATGAAAGCACAGACACCGGGCTGGTGCCTTTCCGCTCGTGGCCTCTTCCTCTGAGATTCCCGACACTCAATACCAGGGGATGGTCACCATCTTCAATCCTGCACAATCGATCAATCCATCGATCCCACGTCTCCCACGGACAGCCTGCGGCCTACTCCTCCTCCTGGTACCACTCCGTTACAGTTCTTGACTACACGTGAAAGAAACCAACTGCGGGGGCGCCTGGGTGGCTCAGTCGGTTAAGCGTCCGACATCGGTTCAGGTCACGATCCCACAGTATGTGGGTTTGAGACCCGCGTCGGGCTCTGGGCTGACGGCTCGGAGCCTGGAGCCTGCTTCAGATTTTGTATCTCCTCTTTCTCTGCCCCTCCCCTGCTCTCTCTCTCTCAAAAATGAATAGAAACATAAAAAAATTAAAAAAAAAAAAAAAGAAAGAAAGAAACCAACTTCATGTAAATAGCAGAGAAGAAAGGTACTGGGGGATATAGGTGGTACAGGTAGGAATGGAAAGAGACAGAGCACAGACAAGTTCTTGGCCCTGGAATCATCTGCTTCAGGCATCCTGTTCCCCGAACCCCAATCGTCTACTCAAGTCCTTATTGCCAAACTCCCCACTGCACTGAAGCCTTGCAAGTGATTTCTAACTAACCCCGAAGCTTTGGATTACTCCCTCAAGACTCACAGCCCCCCTTTTTGAAGGAATATCGGCAGCTGTTTCATGGAAAGTGGTTGCTCCTATTGTGGCAAGATCTACAAGGTATTGTCTGGTGAAAACTCAAGGTACGCGATGGTGTGTGCATGCTTCATGTTAAGACAAAGGATGTGGTTGCTGACGCATGTATCTAAATAGATTTCCCTGGAAGGCTACAAACCCATCTTGGCTATAAGAGTCTCGTAAGTAAGGGAATTGCATGACGGGGAAATGGAGAGAGAAGATGTCCTTTTTTTTTTTTTTTTTTAATTTTTTGATGTTTATTTAGTTTTTGAGAGAGACAGAGACAGAGCATGAGCAGGGGAGGGGGAGAGAGAGAGAGACACAGACTCCGAAGCAGGCTCCAGGCTCGGACCTGTCAGCACAGAGCCCGACGCGGGGCCCGAACTCACGAACCGTGAGATCATGACCTGAGCCTAAGGTGGATGGTTAACCCAGGCACCCTGAGGAGATGTCCTTTTTCTAGAATATGGCTGTTCAGATCCTTTGAATTTTGTACTATGTGCCGAAGTTACTTGATAAAAAGATGAATCCGAAGTGATTTTAGAAAATAAAAATGAGTAGAATTAAAAAAAAAAAAAAAAAAAAGAACCAATATCCTGGGCTGAACTACATGATTCGCCGGCTTCATTTATTTTCCATGCTTTAGCTACTAGAAGCGAGGGGAGAAAATATTTTTCTTCCTACCACTTCCTACTCCTTCTACCTTTTATGGCGTGTTCCCCTTCCACACACACGACAAACGAAGAGTGTCGGACGCATAGCAGCTCTGGTAGATTTTCTTAACGGCCCCAGTTATTTACCCCATCCCGTATTCACAACCTTTGCCAAGTGATTTCACTTCCCTCCGTCCCAAATCACCAAGTACATTTTAACACCTCTTAAATTTGAGCCGAACCGCGTGACTGGCGCTGGACAACGGGGGTGAGGGGTGGCAGTGACACGGCGTCCATTCTGAACCTAGGCTTCCGGAGCCATCTCGTGCTCGTGTGTGCTGTCTTGCACCTCTGCTATCTCTACAAGAATATCCCGGGCTTGTCTGTTGGTCCAGGGAGGGCAAGGAGCACATTGAAGAGACCTTGCCAATTGGTGGCTTCGAGCTGCCTGCTTAGGTCCAGCTGTAGGATAAATAAATGCTCATTCCGTAGCCTTGAGATTTGTGGTTGCTTGTTACGCAGCGGCAGATGACGGATACAGCCACCAAAGCGAGGAATAGCTCCTGTAGGCACCAGCTTTCAAATCGCGTGGCCCAGGGTGACCTCTTGCCCTCTCCCAAAGGAAGAAAAATCACTGACAGACAGTAAGCCCCTAGAACGTGTCACACGTAGAGCTAACTACCTGACCTGCCTTTCGTCTTTTGCTCCCATCACAGACGCATTAATATGACCTTTCAGAAGAGGAGAACTAGAGGCTTAGACAAGTAAACAATCTTCCCAAGTTTATAAAGATAGTCAATGGCAGAGTTTGGATTTTAAACTATTTATATCTGATGGCCTTTTCACACACACATACACACACACACACACACACACACACACACACACACAGAGCTATTTATTAGCACACATGATTTAAGACATGCCTCTTACTGGGAGGTCCTGTCCCTCGCTAACCACTCCACATGGGTGGACACTAGAACGTTCTTAGGACATAGCCAGAAGCGCGGCTTCCAGGAGAGTGTCACAGGACAAACAGTGTTTTCGTATTCATCTCCAGAGAATCGTTCTCTGGGCGAGACAAGATTCCCTGGAGCGGGGGCCCTGGGCAGTGTGCAAACCTCTGAGCTCAGAGTAGCCTCAGCTGGTAAATCATTGGTGAGACAATAGCCTGTGGTTTCAAGTTACTCCAGGCCCAATTTTGCCATCTCTGGATTAAAAAATTGGGCTCTGCACTGCAGGCTAAGAACGGGGAATGATTTGCTACTTTCAAGTGCTAATGCTTCTAGCGACGCCCTTTGTTTCCAAAGCTCTATAGCGGGCTTCTGCCTAAAAGGGTAATAGCACCCACTCACGCCCAACTTTCCAGGAGATGTCACGTGCCCACCTGCTGAAAAAGGTTAGGAGGAAGCACAGCCTGACTCTGCTGACCGTGATCTTGTTTCCTCCCCGCCTCGGCTCAGTGAGGTCAGTTTTATTAACCCTAGGGTTCCCAGTGAGGAAACTGAGGCTCCAAGAGTATAAGAGAGAAGCTCCGGGTCCTACAACTGACAGGAAGTGACAGATCTGGACTTGAAATCCTGACCCCTGAAACCAAGTCCGGAGCTCGTTCATGAGAACTGGCCTCACAGGAGCAGAGCCCCCAAGCTGGTCTCCGAATGTGGCCTCGCTTTGGAGATGAGCTTCACCCCTTCCTAGTGGCCATCCGTGACAATACCAATTGTCTACCAAAGCATTTGATTAAGCTGTACCTCGGTGTGCATGAACTGGTCATGGAATAGCTTGGAAGGAATGGACCTTAAAGGCATGTGGAAGAAATGGACGAAATTGTTTCCTTTTATACCTAGAAGAACAGAGATCTGGAGAGATAGACTTTCTCAAGGCCATACTAGAGACCTAAGCTTGTCTTTTCCTATCACAAAAGCAGCCAACTCTCCTATTTCTAGGGCCAGTCTGAAGCAAAGAGCATTAACAGCAGTTTGTTGTGTATTTACAGAGATCCACAAAGCCCTCTGTGGCTCACGCTCTTATTACGATGCTCATGAAATAGACAAGGTGAGCTTTTTCCCTCCATTCCCCAGACAAGGCCACAGACAGCCAAAGAGATAGATTACCTTGGTTTAAAATACTCTACACCCGGGGCGCCTGGGTGGCTCTGTCGGTTGAGTGTCCGACTTCAGCTCAGGTCATGATCTCACAGTTCATGAGTTTGAGTCCCACATGTGTGCTGACAGCTCAGAGCCTGGAGCCTGCTTCCGATTCTGTGTCTCCCTCTCTCTCAGTCCCTCTCCCCCTCATGCTCTGTCTCTTTCTCTCAAAAATAAATAAACGTTAAAAAAAAATTAAAACAAAATACTCTATATCCACTGCCCTTCGTTTTCAAAAAAAGTTTAATGACATTAATTTGTATTTATTCTACAGGCTTTTATTGCACAAGGATTGTGTGACAAGCACAGTGCTACCTCTAGAATCATAGGGCACAGAAGACTTGGTGCCTGCTCTCACAGACGTCACATTCTAATCAAGGAAGCAGCCATGAAGTCTGTAAACTATACAAATAATTGTATAATTCAAAGACCAATAAATGGAACAGAAGAAAAATATAGGAAGTCATAAGAGTTTTAATGTTGTTGGTGGAGAGGAGGATCTAATGGGTCAGGAAACACTTCTCTCAGGGGTGTTGGTAAGAAATGAGTGTTTTTTAAAGGAAAGAGCACAGAAGGTATAGATGCCCTGAGATAAGAAGGAGCAAGTTACGTGAAAATAGCAGATGAAATGCCAAAGTGAGTGGACCCCACAGATAAGAAGAGTGGAGAGAGGCAGGATGTGGGGTGGGGGGGTGGGGGTCAGATCATGCCAGGTCCTTGTAGACAAGGGAGAGGATTATGACCTGCATTCTAGCACTAAAGAGAAGCCACTGGAGATTTTAAGTGGTTGAGCAAAATGATCAGACTCTGATTTAAAAATTAAACCAAGCATGCTGCCTATAATGCTGAGAACAAATCCAAAGGGCATCGAGCGATTAGGTGGCTGTTTTTGACCAGGGTGGGAGGAGCAGAGAGAGTGCCCAAGAGTTGGTAGATTTGCGTGGCCTTTTGGACACAGATTCAACAAGATTTTGTGATGGACGATCTGTGAAAGCAGAGGGAAGAGGGAAGGCAAGGTGTCAAAAATGAATCCCAAGTTGCTGACATAAGAAATTAGGTGATTAAGGGAGATGAGAAACCCGAGAGGAAAAGAAGCAGGAGGGCATGTGACTGAGGCTGGTGAGAGGTGAAGATGGGACACGAGGCAGTTTCAGGGCAACAAGCGGTCATGAGCTTACATCTCAAGAGAGAGTCTGGACCAGAGGGACGAATGTGGGAGCCATCGCATAGAGGTGAAACCAATCATGGAAGGGTCTGGGTTATCCGAGGAGGAAGTGACCAGTGAGAGAAGCAGAACATATTAAAGCAACGCAGGGATCCTAGGAGGAGAGAGGCTCAGGATTAAGCCCTAGGGAGCTCAACATCATCTTGGTAGAAAAGGAGGGGCTGGCGGGAGAAGCTGAGAACGAGGACGGCCAAGTAGGCAGATGATCCAAAGGAGATTCCAAGAGGAACGGCCATGTTTCTCCAACGGTTGAGAGGTCGAGAGAAGACTTCAGAATACACCTTAGACTTGGCGACATGAAGGTGACCGAGTTTAGGCTGAAGTGATACAGTGGAAATCTGGAGGGAGTTGAAGATTACCGGAATGATGTGGCGAGGAATAGAGACTGTGTGCTAGCCAATGCTTTAGAGAATTTTGAATATGGAGAAGGGAGGCATGTTGATTGTTATTGTTACATTCGCTGGGTGACCTCGGGCCACTTCATTAACCTCTCTGTTTATGAACGAACACCTGCAAAAGGAAAATAATAGAATGTATTCATAAACTGCTGAGAAGACCCATAGAGAGGGAGATGTTGCTGATGGAGAAGAGAGGTTGGGAAACGAATGGAGATGGCGGAGGGAGGGCATGGGCATACAGAGCACAGGCGGGGGGAGGGGTGGTCATTGGCAGGAAGAGGGTCTGTTCCTACCGCATTGGAGATATAGGTAGGGTTCCCACGTGAGTCTGTGCAAACTTGTGATACTATGCATGAAAACTTGAGAAGGGGGCCACGAGAGGACAGAAAGCAGACAACTAATTTCTGAGTTGCTCTTCCAGACCACGTGGTTGGTCCATGCTCTGTGGGGGGAAGCCCCAGGCCAGACCCCAGACACTTGAACTACAGGTGAGAGCACCGTCGAGTGTCAGCATTGGAGACACAAGACAGCATCGGAACAGGCACGTGGGGCCACAGAAGCAAGGCAGCTTGGTGTTGAGGTGATTAATCCCTTGTCTCCATTACTCGAAATGAGCTAAACAGATCCCTTGCTGGGCCTGTCACACTGATGTTCCGCATGCAGATTGTTCTTAATGAGCAGGGCACAGGGCTGGTCCCCTGGTTTGTAAACCCATTCATTTCACAACACATTGTTTTGGGTACATATTTCTGTGACACGATCTGTTGGCGGGTGAGCTCTTAAATGAAACGTTGGCCATTCAGAACTGCTTGAAGAACGTGCCGCCTCGCTCGTTGGGAAACACCACACACAGTGGACTCTGGATTAGAAGACTCGGGTTCGAGTCCCGGACTCTGCCGGTTTCCATTCTCAGAGCCTCTATTTTTTTTTTTTTTTTTTACACAAGATGTGGGGTTTGAGCTACACTGGTTTTTCCATAGCGTTCTCTGACATATTCATGGTTTGCAAAATCAATTTTAAAAGGACTCTGTGATCCAATATTATGGAGAAATATGGAGTTGAGAAGCTGCACAATTTTTTTTTCTTTTGGGGGTATTTTTTGAGGGGGAATTATGGGACATCCCAGAACCACTACTATGTTAACTTGCATCATGAGTATTTGATCAATCAAGCAAATTTTTTTTTTTTTTAAACAGAGGATCTTACTGATCAAATCTTCTGGGAACCGCTGGGTCAGATGATGCTGGAGATTCCTCCAAACCCTCAACTGCCTGCAACTATAAGGTGCCCAATGAGGAAGAGGAGAAGGTGAAAAAAGCTGAATGGGTCAGATGAACTGATTTCAAGGACATTTACCAGGCATCTGCTCTATGACAGATATTATTTTCTTAGTTTCTTTTTTGCTTCTCCTGGACTTGAAAAAGGTAACGCTGGTAAAGGAGGTGCGGACCACCACATTGATTTTATTATATTAGATTTATGGCATGCTGTTTTTATTGTGTTGAATTGTATTTGTTCTCAGTGCTGGCGGCAGATTTTACTGAGACTCGCATAGTTTGGTCTTACTGACACTCATGTGACCGCAGAGCCTCTCACCCACATCTCTGGCTGCATGCAATACTTCCTGGGCCATAAACTCTTCCAAGAGTTAGCGCCCCATAGAAAACGCCAGAAGTTTCGCCCGGTGTCTCTAAATGGACCAAGTGCGGTCAGAGAAGTTTCTCTGCCTTTCTGGGCCTCAGCGTCCTCACATGGAGAATAAGGAAGTGACCTAACTCAACTTTAAGTGACCTGGTTTAGCTCTCTTGGGCTCCAACCGCGGACAAGTCCTGAAGCGCATAGCTGAGGACACTATTGCACTGTAACTCTAAAGTCCCGACGTAGGAAATACTAAGAAATACAGTCTACCTATAAGTGTGATCAAAGATCTCCCCCCAAGAGGAGTTGAGAATTCTTGTGACAATAACCACGCTAAAAGAGGGGCAAGAATCCCAGATTCCGGGTCCTCTCACCAAGCAACTGTGCAGCTTGTAACAAATGTCTGTAGGCCGGATGTTTGTGTCCCCCTCAAAATTCAAATATTGCAGTCCTAAGCCTCAGTGTGATAATATTAGGAGGTGGAGTTTTTGGGCGACCATTCGGTCCCGAAGGGGGAGCCCACATCAATGAGATTAGTGCCCTTAGAAAACAGACCTTGGAGAGTTCTTTGCCCTCTTTCATCATGGAGGATACGAGAAGTCAGCAGTCTGCCAGCAGGAGGTGGACTCTTACCACGCACCGGATCTGCCGTCACCTTGATCTTGGACTTCCTGCCTGAGAACAGGGAGAAATAAATATCTATTGTCCCTAAGCCACCCGGTCCATGGTATTCTGTTACAACAGCCCAACCTGAGTAAAATACAAGTTAGTCCCCCCTCTCCGAGCTTGTTCGCGCACTTGTAAAATGAGAGAGTCAATGCCATGTGACCGCTAAGGTCCCTTATAGCCATCACATTCTGTACGTCTCTGACATGAGTCCAGAGCCTGTTCGTGCAGGTGTTTGGTAAATAAGAAAGAAGAGAAACGCTCTTACAGGCAGGAGAAAGGTCAGAGGCCTCAGGAACTGTCACATGATCAAACCTTCAGGATGGATAGTAGAAAAAGCCTGTTCTAAAATATAAAGAAGGGTGTCGAATAACAGTCAATAATGATTCATTCAGTGATTACCGTATGCCATTGACATTCGATTGTTCAACAAGTATCCTCAGGCACTTACTCTGTGACAGGCACTGTGTGCTAGTTCTGTGGATATAGCAATGGATAGGAAAGAAATAATTTCTGTTCTCATACAAGCGACATTTGCGTGCATGTGTGGGAATAGACACTAATCAAGCAAATAAACGAGCACGACGACTTGAAAGAGGCTATTGGTGAACGAAGAGACTTGATCGCTACGATAGCAACCCCAAATAACATTGTTATCTATTTATATTTTTATTACACTTTAAATAATTTTTTAATGTTTAGCTTTGAGAGAGAGAGCTAGACAGAGTGTGGATGGGGGAGGGGCAGAGAGGGAGGGAGACACAGAATCCGACGCAGGCTCCAGGCTCTGAGTTGTCAGCACAGAGCCCAACATGGGGCTCGAACTCACAAACCATGAGATCATGACCTGAGCCAAAACACCTGTCAGGGGGCATGGAAACTGTTGTCTTGATTCTGCAAAGCCATTACTTTGCCAAAAATTAAGAATTCAATCACTGTGGAAGCAAGGGAGAGTAGATGCTGAGAAATAACTCACACATTCATGGATAAAGGTAAATAATTCAAGGGGTCTATCAGCCAGGTTAGCCTAGGTTATGTTGCAATAATAAACCCCAAGTCGTCGTGTTATACGATTCATTGTTGTTTATGTCTCAGCCTGGGTCTGGGGGACAAAAGAATCTTTTCTCATCATCGTCTTAGAGGAACTTGTCTTGAGTGGTGCCAGTTACCGTATCAAAGAGAAAATAGATCTCTGGAAGGTCTTGCATCAGCAAGAAAAGGCTCAGAATAATTAATGTCATTTTTGCTGACAAGTCATTGTCTAGAACTAGGCACACGGTCCCACCTAACAGCAAGGGACAACGGGTGTCATCCTGTTGACCAGTCCACCGATGGAGGTAGAACTGAAAACATCTGGTAAATAGCACTGCTCACGACCCTGGAGGGTAATGCGACAGAGTGGCTTGGATAGGGGGAGGGTCTACCTCAAATACCATGGCCATGGAAAGCCTTTCTGAACAGTTTACTGGAGCTGAGACTCAACTAATGAGAAACAGGTTACAACCACGTGAAAATTATCTGGGAACGCTGTTTTAAGTCTCGCTGTGGTCGCTGGGTAGAGGGGTAAAAGGACAACCAAGGAGGTCACCTGGAGGTGATTATCACATCTGGGTAGCCTTAAGAGGGAAGCATTATTACCATCCTGGTTTCAGAGAGGAGTAAACTGAGGCACAAGTCAACAGAGCTAGTAAGTGGCAGCATCTGAATTGTAACTCGGGCATTGTGACTCTTGTGAAGCTTAGACCCCGTCAAGTTAGACCCCTCATCCCAGCCCTGAGGTAGACCTTCTCTAGGAGGGGACAAGTTTAGGACTAGCTATTAGGGCAGCACATACAAGTGGCCAGGGAAAGAAGATGCTGAACGGGCCCACCAGAAGGCCGCAGAACAATGCAAGACTCTCAGACAACTCAGAGGAGTCGTGAGTTCTTGTGAGTAGATGTTTAACAGAAGAGGGAGTGGGGGATACACATTGTTGGCAGGGAGAACAGTGGGTGCAAACGCTCACAAGCTTGGAACAGGGCTGCAGAGAGAGGGATGCTGACAGGGTGTGGCCAGGAAAGAGCCTGCAAGGTTGGCCGGGGCCGGTTTTGCCCACCAATAATCAGGAAGAAAACGCATCATTTATTCAAACTTCTTTCCAACTGCAATCTCCGTGACAAAGTACTCCTGTTTTACTCCAGCAAAGCCAGCTTCCCGAGGACTTCTGGAGGTCATCAGCGTGAGCAACGGTAATGGAGACCCACTGGGGCAAAGACAAGCAAGCAGCAGAGACTGGCGTTAGGGCGGATGGACTTTGGCCCAATCCCAGGGGGAAAGAGAAAAAATCCAGGAGTAAAACATGGGGCCTTGTGAGCCCACTCTGCGTCTTTCAGCTTTAGTAACTGCTGCTCTTGGCTTGTATGGCAAAGCCTAGAGAAGGAAGTTGATAGCTGGAATCAGCCGCCTCTGGGATCACCAGGCAGGAGCATGGAGGGAGCCATCTTGGACTCCAAGCAGATGTCACTAACATCAAACCATTCTGGCAGAACACAGGCAGGACAGAGAACTCCAACCAGCTTGCCGTGATCTTCAAGGCGCTCTGGTCAAACTAATAGTAAGGAACTGGGTCAGACTCCCTACCTGACTTCATTTCCTAGAGCTCTCCTCTACCCTCATTTCACTGAAGCTTTGCTGGCCTGCTAATGATGCCTCAACAGTCCGCGTTTGTCCCCACGTCCGTGCCTTTGCCCTTGACCACCTGTACCTGGAACACTTGCTCCCAGACACTCATTTGTCCACCAGACAAGACTGCTCAAATGCTACATCTTCAGAGAGGCATTCCCTGACCGCCTCACCCCACCCCACTCAATTAGATGAATATCTTTGATGCTTTTGCTTCATTTATTTGTCTTCATAAGACATACAATTCCTGATGTTACAGCGCACATTTGGTTTTTTGTTTATTTGTCTCCCCATGGAGCATGATCACCATGCAGACATTGTCTGCCATTTGTATGTCTATATTCCGAGGATTGAGAACAGTGCCTGTCACGCAAACAGTGCCCATTCCGTATTCGTGAACTGAGTGAAGATTACGGCAGAAACACGTATGCAAACTTGATCATAAGGGAACTTAAAAACACCCGAGTTACTGGAACTGGAGTAAAAATGGAAACTGGAATTATGCCATAGTAATGGAAGCCACTTAGTTCCTTGCCCAAGGCTCCTCCCATGGATTGCACATGGAGCTCAGGGTCCGGCCAAGTCCTGAGATGGTCCCTACTATGGGTGAAGATTGGAGATGTGTGTGTCTGAGTTAAGTCACTGCAATTCTCCTTTGTGAGTCTTCCTGAGTCCTGTTCAGTTTCATCTGAAACCCTTGTGAGTGGAGTAAGGACCCACGCTGGTGCCGAAATGTGCCACCAACACCCCACCCATCTACTCCTACAGAGCCCTTGCTTCTGGTCTTGGTGCTTAGTGGTAAGAGATGACTGTGATCGCAAACATTAAAGAAACTCGGAGCTGGGGTAGCTGGCGACATCCCTCGGTGTGTGTGTCATTTTGCCCAGCCTGGGGTATGCTAAGAGCCTGTCGGCCGGCTCACTGTTCCTGTGGCAGGGCCAATTATCTCCATATTACAGCAACACGCATCCAGACCACATACCTTGACAAGTGCCACAGCTCATTAGGGTGATTACACACCCCAGAGGCTGCTCCCCCGGAGGCTCAGGTCTGTGAAATGGACTGTAGCCACCCTTGGCTTTCAGAGGTGCCCACCCCATGGTTTCTGCCACCCTTATCCCACACAACCAACGAACAACTAAGGGAAATCGATATCAGTCTTAGAGTCATGAGCATATAACATGCCTGAGAGACCTCTGGATTTGGAGAGCCAAGATTGAGGTTCTGGTCCTCCTTCTGCCTCTGATTTACCGTGAGACCCAAGGCGCATGGCTGAAGATCTCAGGGCTCAGTTTCTCCCCTGTAAAAAGAGGGCTTGACTAACTCCCTTCACTGTCGTAAAGATTACTTGTGAGTTACTTTAATTATTATACTGAGTGCTGATTATCATTTATGACCATTTGTGGGAAGAGAACGGCACAAGGGGTCAGTGGGCTACCATTTGCCTTTTCTTTAGGAAACCAGACTGATATTATTATATAATTCTTTCATCCCAAGAATCACGCCTCCTCATTATAGAGCCTTTCCGATTTCAATTCCTGGGTAGAGCAATTTACATCCATCTTTAAAAATAGCATTGACCAATGATGCAAACCAACTTCCCTACTGCAAACCATACTTCTTTCCACCCTCCATGCAAGCCTTCGTTTTGGCTTTGGACAGTTGATACAACAAGGTTATTACACTAATATGTGGGTATTAAATATGCTATCTCCTCCAGCTAGCACATGTGTATTTTAATAGAATTTTTTAAAAATATTATCTGAGGAGGGGCACTTCTGGTGGACTTTCGGGCACAGGGAACTTGTGACTGGGAAATCAAGGAAGGTGGTCAGCTTCAAGTATCACATCTTTATTCCTCGAAATAAATTCAGTTTCATAGGGAATCAAGCCCAAAGAACTTCCCTGCCATTCCTTCTGCCCACTAGGCTCAGAGACTTTCAGCTTCTCTTTCTTCATGCACCCACCCAAACCTAGACAGGAAATACCTTGGAAAGCCAGGCTCAGAAGACTAGCTTCGTTATTCATTAGAAGGTGGAGAGGTTATCAAACTTGGGCCACATCATCTTTTCCCCCCAAAGTCCTTTTCACTTGCTGGTTTCTACTGGCTCCTGGCCCGTTTTTCAGACATCCCGCCTCAGACTCCATTAGTTCTGAAAACATGGTATAGTGAGGTACCTCTCTCACCGTACAATGAGCAAGGTCAGGGAGGTGAGGTCCAAACCTTTTCTAGTACCATGATTCCATACATCCTCAATTGATTTCATTTCAATTAATCTCCATTCAATCCAATTTGCTATATTTCAATTCAATTATTTCCATTTAGTTTTGTAATTCTATTTCACTCAGTTCAAGTCAATTCAAATAAACTAAATTCCACGGACTCCAATTGGATCCACTATTTCCTGGTGGCCTAAGCAATTTCTAGGGCTTGAGAATCTAGGAGTGAGCTGGGGAGAACATAGGGGCAGGCAGGAACGCCTTCATGGCCCTCATCCAGGTCTGAATAAAGGTACCACCGGAATGTCTTTGGTCTGCGGAGAAGTAAGCATGAAGCATTGGAAAGGAAGTCAAATTAGGAATGCGGTGTGGCCTTGTGCGACCCGTAGGGCCCTGCACTCATGACATGCAATGAATACATACTCTTGAATGATTAAATGTAAATATTAATGAATATAAGAATCTCCTCCTGTCTCTAGATCTGGCTTTCTCTGTGACCTTGGCCAAGTCACATCACCTCCTTATTCTCAGGAGAGAACTGAAGGTATTGCACTAGGCTGTCCAGACCTAAACCCCAGGCCTGAGACTCCATGAGTCCCCCTGCTGTCTCCTGGCCAAGCCCAGAGTGTTCCTCCAAGGAGCTGAGCTGGGAGAACAATACCCCATGATTGGCTCTGGCAGCTTCCCCAAGGGAAGAGCAGCAGGTGAGCAGGGGGAGCCCTGATTGCAAGGCCCATGATGAGCCGAGAGGGGTTGATTAGCTTGAGCTTCTTAAGTCAAGTGGCTCCAAAATTCCCCCAGTGCGTGCGTCCCTCCCCTTGGCTCTTGTCTCCGGAGCCGCATGTTATGTTCCCAGCAACAGCCACCCTTCTCCATCTGACTTGTCCTGTCTTCCCTTACATGACTTGGGGTTTAAGGAGCTAAAAAAACATCGAGGGCTTACTGTATGCCCATGGGAGTTCTCTGATCTTCGTTAAATCCTCGTGAGGACCCCCATGCAATGCTGTTGTTATAGATGACACGACCCTCCACCTATTTTTTTCCGTGGCCTTTGGATGTTGGTCAGTCAGCCATCCTGGGTTCTCTCCCAAACCAGAGCCCGATCAGTCCGGGAAGCAGGGCCAGGGCTGAACCCCAGTCCATCCCGCTAGAGTGGAGGCCATGCCCCATTTGGTCCAAAGGTAAGCCACCTCCCAAGTCTGATGCAATAGGGGTCAAGCAAGCAAGGACTTGGGTCAAACTGAGCAGAAGGTGGGGTCATTAGGTAGGCTACTTTCTCCGGGACTCCCAGGATCCTGAGACATAGGCACCCAATTTTGAGGGGTCGATGCCTAAAGGATGCCTATCCTTCTGCCATGAAAACACAACCAAACCAGAGCTATCTCCCTCCAAGTCCTGTATAGGTCTGCAACAGAGGGGTGGGGGTGGGGGGGGTGGCTAGTGGGTTAATCAGATAATCCAATCTATCCTAGAGCTACTCATTCTGTTATCTCATTTTGGTAATCTGGTTCTTTGAGCAAGTTAAACAAATTTAAGATGCTTAAGGAGAAAGGAGGGAGAAAGACAGCCAGTGTTGAGTAGGTACTTTCTGTGGTGGTCCTCCAACCTGAGTGTGTATAAGAATCCTCTGCGATGACTTAAGAAAAGGCAGTTTGAGGACTCACTTCCAGAGATCCTCATTCATTCATTCGTGGGTTCTTTTATTCCTACTTACCAAGTACTGTTCTAGGGGCTGGAGGCATAGCAGCAAAAGTTTCCACTCTTATGGTATTTATAGGAAAATAAGTGGAGAAAACACACAAGAAAGAAATGACAAAGTATACTGTATATCAGGTGATAAGAGCTATAGGGAAATATGGAGCAAAATAAGGGATGATGAAACTCTAATGGGAGTAGAGGTAGGGTCTATATTTTATGTTAGAGAAAGAGAAAGAGAAAGAGAATGAGTGAGGGAAGAGGGCAGAGGGTGGGAGGAAAGGGGAGAGAGAGAGATAGAGAAAGAGAGAGAGAGAGAGAAAGAGAGAATCCCAAGCAGTCTCCATGCTCAGCTCAGAGCCCAAAGCAGGACTCAATCCTGCGACCTTGGGATCATGACCTGAGTCGAAATCAGGAGTCAGACGCTCCACCCACTGAGCCACCCAGGCGCCCCTGGAAGGGTTGCGTTTGAAACAGGGGATTCCAATGCAGGAGACCCTGGACCCCTTGAAAAACACGGGCTCGCTTCGTGTCAAAATCTTCACACGGATATTTCATTTAATGCTCACACCAGTCAAGACGGTTACTGTGGTCATTATTTCCGTTCAGCAGATGGGAAGACTGAGATGCCGAGAGGAGAATTTGTTAAAGTTATCCCAGCCAGTGAGAAGCAGAATCTAACTTCGGGGCGCGCTCTTTTCCTTACACATGACAGTGAGGAATGGGGAAAATTGCAGACAGCACGGCTGTGTGTGGGCGCATCATCTACATCACCCCTTATGTTGTCACACCTTCCCCGTGTGCAAAGCACCCTCTCACCCTTTGTCTCGTCTGAGGCTCACAGCTCTGGGGAGGAGAGTGCGGCCCCTGCTTCCCCCCCCACCCGCCCTGCTCCTGCACCTTAGGCTCTGACAATGATCACTGCAGGGACCCGCTAACCTCTCACCCAAGCCTGGCCTGATTAGGCACATTCACCCCAGAAATGGGGAATGCTCTTGCTGGCATTTTCAAGGAGACTCTTGGGACCCATGGGCCCAAATGGAATTTAGGGCTTTCCCTATGCTACAGATTACCCAGTTGACACAACTGGTTTTTGCTCTGGGGTTCCGGAACCCCAGCCTTCTTCGTCTGCTTCCCTGGCGGCTCAATCCTTCCCCGGGACTCTCAGTTTCCATCTGAAGAGCCCCTTCAAGCAGGTAGACCACACCTGCTGATGATGACCAGAGCAACAACAATACAAACAATACACACTTAGAACAGTGGTTGTCGCATAGCAAGTGCTCAATAAAAACATGTGTAATGAGGGGTTGAATGACGAATAATTATCACAAACACTTAGAAGTGCTTACTAGGCTCCAAGGGCCATGTTAGCACTTTCTCACTGACTTCTCACAAAAGTCCTGGGGAGAGAGGTACGATTTGTAGGACCCTGTTTCACATGAGAGTGAACCGACACTCAGAAGGGTCAGGTCATTTGCTCAGGTTCCCAGGGTTGGGAAACGGTCAAGCTTGTGTTTGGACCCGTGTCTGATCCCAGAGCCCATGCTCTCCATCATCAGGAAACAAGATTAAATGACCATAATCTGCTCCCTGATCAACTTCGCCCATCGCCGCCGCCCGGAAGCCTCTGTGCCATTACAGGATACGCTGGATTAGGGCGTCTCAAAAGACAGCGCTGACTCAGATCAAGGGGAGCTTTCTCGGCCACTGTGGCCACTGTACTTTGGACTCTTGGGAAGCTCATGTTGAGCCCGACGGTAGAGCTAATGAGCACCCTTTGGCCCTGATCCCATCAGGTTCTTCAGTCTTTCTCAGTCTAACCGGATGCCCCAGCAGAGATCACGGCTGATCCCATAATGGCGGTTTTAGAGCATGGCTGCAGAAATCTTCACAGCTCAGTCCACTGAGAGGTGGACCTCTGTGCCCACCTGCTGAATCTGAGTAGCTTATGACTGCTTTGACCCCATCATAGGAAGAAGTGTTGCCACGTGATTCCTAAGACTAGATCATGAAGGGCCACCGGGCTTCCAATGTTTTACAAGAACATTCGTTCTTGGAGCCCCTGTGCCAAAAATGTAAGCAATCCAAATGCCTGGAGGTCACCCCGCTGTGAGGGTGCCCAGTCTGCATGGAGAGTTGAATGTGGGCATTCTGGTTAGCAGTTTCGATATGAGCCCGGTCTTTGAGCCACCCCAACCCAGGGGCCAGACAAGCTTTGAGACTTCTTGAAACTTCCCAGCTGAGGCTCCAGACATTGTAAAGCAGAGACAAAGCATCCGTACTGTGTCCTGCCCAACCTGCCTTCCCCACAGAACCCACAAGCATAATACTACGGCGGTTGTTCTACGTTACTAAGTTTTGGGGTGGCGTGGTACCTATCGACAGGTAGGTAACCGGAGCGCCATCTACGTAGACCAGCCCAGCTGCGTAGCAGAAGGCTAAGGGCACAGACTTTGGAGTCACACAGGACTGGGTTTGAATTCTAGGGGGTGTCATCCTCCAGACCCGGCAAGTTATTTCACTCCTCTGAGCTGTATTTGTCTCGTCTGCAAAATAGCAAGAAGGACAGCATTTCAACGCATGGACTATTATGAGGATTAAGTGAGAAGGGTGCATGGCAATCTTCTTAGACAGCGCCTAGTATATAGGACGCATTCAGAGACACTGGCTCTGGCCGTTCTTACCGAGTGGCTGAGTGAGCGCAGGTATTATGCGAATACCCTACAGAGGAGGAAACCAAAGCTCTGAGAAGTGAGATGATTCCCCCAAGGTCACACAGCCAATCAAACTTAACTTCATGTCCGGTGCTGTAGAGCCTTGCCACCGTGGATGTGGCCAGCTCCCGGTGGAACCAAATAACTTCCAAGGGGCTCGGGAAGCGAGAACGACAGCACTGATCTTTCAGCCCCTTAGGAAGCACCCGAGGGAACACAGAAGAACTTCTCTTCCTGCGCCCCCACCTTCACGGGGCCCCAAGCACCAAATTGGAGGGACATCTTCTGAACACGTTCCCATATCAGCTTCCCTTTAAAGCAAGTCTTAAAAAAAAAAAAAAAAAGATGTGATACTCTAAATGTCATCCTTTCCCGTGCTGGTAAGCAGCTTTTTTAGCCCAGTGTGTGGCCACCTTAAGAGCCGGGAGGAGAAAGCCTACTGCTGGGAGTCATCTCTGGGAGCCCTGGGGGGTGAGTGAGTCACTGGCCTGATGGGGACAGAGGGGGGCAGGGGAGGTGGCTGCACAAGGACAGGAATCTCTGCGGGGGTAAGCGGAGGGGTGGGGCTGGGCGAGGCGAGGGTCCCGCATCCATTTTCATAGGCATGGAAACCAGAGGCTCAGAATTTGAGAGCCAGAGGGAGGCAACGCGTTTTGTCCAACTCGCAACATTCCACAGATGAGAAAACTGAGCGCCTGGAGTGGCGTGGGTAAGGGAAGCTCAGAAAACTGAAAATCTACCTTCGAGAAATGGCTTTAGAGCGATTCCTCCCGTAGCCCCACCACATATCGGCTGGGTCTGTGGCACACAAGTTGTAGCTCTCTTTTACAGATGTGCAAAGCAAGGATCAGAAGAGGAGCATCTCGCCAAAGTCCACACAGGAAGTTAACCCGAAAGCTTGGCCACCAGCCTGGTCTTCAGACCCTGGGTTTTATCTTCTTGGAGTAAGAGACTAACCCGCTACCTTACTGCCCGGAAACTCACAGGTAAAGAGTCACTTTCCTCCGTAACCACGGGGGGTGTCAGTTGTCACAGGGTTGGAGACGCGTCTGTCTGTCGAGGCTGGGAAAAAAACAGGCAAACGTGTGAAAATTAAATAGAAAAGCTGGATTTTTAAATTAGAAAGGATCACTTCCCATCGACGAGGAAAACCAATCCCCCAAAGGAGAAAACAACTTTCTGGTTAGTGGAAGGCGTAAAGTTGTTTAAAGAGAGGGACAGGGGCTTGGCGTACCGAGAGACCCAGATGTCCCTCCCAAGCTAGCTCTTTACCAGCCGGGCATCCTCGGGTAGATTATTGAAACTCCCCGAGCCTCTGTTTCCTCGTGTGTAAGATAGGAGTAAATATTACCTCTTCATACGTTTGCCTTGAAGATTAAATAGAAAACAGCTAGCATGTAGGAGGCCTTGCCTACTTCGCTTCCTAGAAGGAAGACCCAAGACTCACAACAGTGTTCTTTAATGCCAGCTTCTTTGGAAAGATGAGATTTCCGGTGGAGACTATGTAACAGCCTCGCGGGTCCCTACTTCTCATCTTCTGAGGTGGATACCAACAGAAGCAGCCACCCAGCTCACAAAACCACCCCCCAAGTTGGGGGGTTTCCTTAGTACACTGTGGTGGGACCCTGGCGGCAATGCCCGTGTTGGGTTGCCCTGGCCCCCAGCCACAGAAAATTGTCCCAGGGGTAACTCCTGCATGCAAGCCAGGCCAGTCAGACGTCCCCCTGGGTGTTCACACTAGAACTAAAGGAAGAGACTGAGTCTTTCCACACTGGTAGTCATGGAACACGAGTGATGACAACCATGAGGGTCCATGTTCTGTGCCTCATGGAGGAAGCCAGTAGAAGAGGACGGAAGTGATGCTCAGAAATGAGAGACACAAGAGAGCTGCAAATCTGGCTGTGTGGAGCACCTGTGACCTAGCTATACCCGTCATTCAGAGCTTACAAGACGTCCCCGTGTCTTTCTAGTGAATTACTCTCTTCTTGGGTCAGGTAGCTTCTGGCCTAAGATTTCCCTCCATCGGGTCACACTGGGTGATGCTTGAGGCTTCCCCATGCCTTAAGCAGCTGTAGCTCCTCAGGGCGGGCTGAAATGTCGACTTCACTCTCATCCTGAAACCCCAAGACTGAGAGCAAGGGAGACTTTTGAGAACCCAGTGTAATAAACCAGAGATAAAGAATTTCTACCAGAGCCTTCATAGCCACCTCCCTCTCACTTAGCCCTCACTCTTAAACCTCAGAGCGTCAAGAATGCCTTTTCCCTAGCATTAAACAACATTTCATACTTTTTAGAGCTATTTATTATATAGGAAGCTTAAAAGACCCCTATCTGGAGGTGTGTTTCTTTTTGCCATCTTGAGAGAAGCTCATATCCTTGCCCTTCCTGGCTTACACCTCTAGACTTCTTCAGGGAGTCCGACCCCAGAAGAACCTGTCCCATCCCCATCGCTTCATCGATAAAGCCTTAGAGCAAGAGTTTCAAATTCCAGGGTCTTCACTCACTCCTTGCCTCTTGAGTCCACGGCACGTCCCCTTAGAGCTGGAGCTCGGCGGGGCCCCCCAATGTCGATGCGCCTCTGATACAGTGAACCCCGCCATCCGGTTCTCTGGGGTATTGTGTTCAGCAACAACAGTGAGCCGGGTCCAGGAATGTGTACTGGGGAGGAAATAAAAACTGCAAAATATATGACCCCAGGCTTCCAGCAGGTCACTATTCGGGTAGGCGGGTGGCCACTGGCACAAAGAGTGGCGACCTTCTGGGGGATGTGTTATCATCCAGGTGGGCACTAAATTATCTGAGCAGAGAGAACAGCAAGTTACCTCCAGGAGTCCTGAGAGGTCTTGCCTGAGGACGCCAGAGCGGTGACTTTAATCAACTGGCCACCATAACTTGGGGCAAGCGAACTGATCTCTGGCACGTCAGTTTCCTCCTCTGTAAGATGGGAATAATGATAGTGAGTCCGTCATAGACTTTGTGTGGCTCAAGTGAGTCAATCCACGTAAAGTGCTTTAAACCGCGTGGTCCACCCTCAGTCTCCGGCTCTCGGCTAGCGGCATCCACATCGACATTAAAAAGGTGAGCAGGAGCATCCCAGAGGGACAGGCGGGGAGGCACAGGATAGCCAGATACAGAGCTGGGTCAACCATACGACGCTTCGAGCCTGGTGAGTTACCCCAGGTGGCTGGCAAGCCGGGAGCTGACCCTCCAGAGGAGGGCTCCCCAAACTTTTTCAGCAAAGGGTCAGATGCTAAGTATTTTAGGCTTTGAAGTCCAAGAGATGAAGCCCTCAACTCCTCGAGCAGCCAAAAAGCTAACAGTCTGTTTCACATTTTACATTTAAAAATGCAAAAAATGCAAAAAAGAAAAAAAAAATCCTTTGCTCACAGCACACACAGGCTGCGGGCTACATTTGGCCCGTAGGCTGTCGTTTGCCAACCCCTGCTCCAGAAGGCCAGAGGCTGGGTATAAAGGAGATCACAGGCCTTGCTCAGGAAGCTGCATTTCTCCAGGCAGGGAATGCAACATCAGATTTGCATGCGACAAAGCAATGTGCAGAATGGATTGGGAGGGAAGGGCGGGGGGTAGGTTAAGCCGACAGTCCAAATAGAGCATCACTGTAATTGCAATGGAAGTGATGTGTGTGCAGAGGCAGGAATAATGAAGACGCTGAGAAAGATTTAGGGGGAGAAATGAACATCACTGGTTGTCAAGATTTAAGCGGCAAGCGGGAAAGAGAGGCAGAACACTCACCGTTATCTGCTTATCCGATGACGGATGAACTTCCACGCGGAGTGGAAGTGAGCGCTCCATCCCCAGAAGCAATCAAACAGGCAACATGGATTCCTGCCCGACAAGCGTTCTGCAGACAGCAGTGGATGAAGAGAGGGACAGATAAATGTCTTGCCTGGCTCCGAGGGTCCACGATCCTACAGTTCTGGGATCGTCTTTATCAATCTAACAGGAGCAAACAAACGATTTGTTTAGTCAATGAAGGATATAGACAAACTTCGCCCCTCAATACAAATCACCTTAATTTTGCAGAAAGCTGTCTATTTTCTAAAGTGCTCACATCCATTATCTCTCTGAGGGGCCTGGAAAAGGACTCCGAAACTTGAAAAATGCTAGACAAACGTGAGATTGTGTTATTATGGTCATTATTATTTTTAAAACATGCTGCAATTGAATATAAGAATTCTCTATTTGATTTCAAATGTAGTGCACTTACTCTGACTTGGGCCCGGTGAATTATTCATTTCTGTACCCTTCTCATCTCTTGGACAACACTCGGCACATTGTAATAATAGCAATAACAATAACAATAATAAAATGGTGTTTGTCAAATCCTAGCAATGCGTCCAGAGCCAGCTCAGAAAGCATTTGATCCACACAATGTTTCCCTTCCCTGAAGGGAAGACTTAACCAGTGCTAGCTCTGTTTGCAAAGACAATAGTATCTTTATCAATGACAACAGTCACCATTTATCAAGATCCCCCGGGTGGCGCTCAGGAACCTCATGACAGACGCCATCGTGTGCCCATTTTACGGGTGAGTAAGTCAAGACCCGGAGAAGCACAGCTGCTTGCTCAGGGTCACAAAGGTTAGAATCGTGCTTTCAACAAACAGGCCATCTTCCCAGTGGACACAGGGAAGTCACTTTTGCACACGTTACTTCTTGGAGGGGGAGATTGGGGCTGCTGAGTGGCCAGGACCGGCACAAAGGTCTTTTGTCATAACTGCCTTCTCCATGTCAGGGTCGCTCTGGGAAATACCTGCCACCACCGGTCGGTCGGCAGAGTCTCTGAGGCAGAAACCACAGCTTCTGGGTCGCAGGTGTCGGCCGCCTATGCGGCTACTGGCCAGCAGAGGGCAGCTGCGGGAAGCCGTCCAAGGACAGTCTCCACCCCCATTAGAGCTAATTAAGCCGCAAGAGGCAGGAGGCGAGTGCCTGTCGGCGCGATGAAAGCAAACAGATCTACTCGTGGGCTGAGTGAGGCAGGGGGGTCACAGGAGAGGGGCGTCCATCGGCGTCCAAGAAGCCGGCTGGCCGGTGCCGTGGTGGCTGCCTGCACCGCGCCCCCTCCTCCCTCAGCCAAGCCCACCCAAGTGGAAGCGAATGGCCTAGGGCTAGAGATGCTGGGAAGCCCAGTGGCGGGAGCCGAAACGGCAGCCAGTTTGCAGCAGAAAAACCAAGACAAACCGAGAGATGCATAGCATGCCCACAAAGCCTGTGCTCACCAAACAGGGTGGGACCCACAAGCGTTCACGGGGGACCAGCCGTCGCTGCCTGATTGGAGTAAGAAAACCGGGACAGTCGAGGCGAACCACAATGGTTGGTTGCTTAGCCCTCTGAACATACACAAAGGCGGGCAGACCCACAGCATGCATATGGATAAACACACACACGCGCGCGCACACACACACACACACACACTCCTGCAAATACACGCAAATACTGATCCACCGATCCAGAGGCATATTGAGGTAGAAGGCTGTACTGCTTTGAATTCTAGTACCAGCTCTCCCACAGATGGGGTGCAACCTGGAGCAAGGTATCGAACCGTTCCCGATCTCGGTTTTCTCCTTTGCAAAATGAACAGTAGCCTGGTTTCTCAGAATCATGCAGGTGCTCACTCAGAAGTTGGGGAGCCCAATCCAGTCCCCCCAGGGACGCCGGGGACAGCTCTGTGTTTCTTCTGCCAATTCTCTAACCGTCGAGGAGGTATGAGCTGGGTGGCGAAGTTCACGTCCCTGGACCCAGACCAACACCCCCAGGCCTGCTCTGCTCTCTCTAACAATGTGGGAATCTTTAAGTCTATGTGCCTATGACATTCTCCCTATAAGCACAATCATACTGAACGCAGAATTTCTTTTTCTGTCCTCCTTCTTCACTTAACTTTAGCATTTCATAAACATCTTTTTAAATGGCCACAGAATGTTTCCTTATATGGCTATCTGTACCTCTCTGATTTTCTATTTCGTTCTTATCCACCCCCCCACCCTTTGGCTACTATAAATAATGCTCCAGGAAAAAAAGAATCTTCATGCATAGATCCTTTCTCCATTTTCGGAAACTTTCTTTAGGAAAAAAAAAATCTGAGAAATTAAATTACTAAAATTAAACCATATTTTAAGAGTCTTCATGCACACTGCCAAATTGTTTTTCCAAAAACGCTTGCCCTGGTTTATGCGTCTCCCAGCAATGGTGGAGAGTCTCTGTCAGCCCATTCTCGAAAGCACTGGCTGTCCTCTTTTTGTTTCTGTTTAAACTTTGTTAATTCAATAGGCGAAAAATGTTATCTCATGGTTTTAATAAGCGTTTCTGTGATTATTAGAGGGAACGAACATGTTTTTCTTGTGTTTGTTACCCAGTTGTATGTATTTCCCTCTTTTGAGAATTGTCTCTTTCTGCCCTCTGCTCACTTATCTGCTGGGGTCTTAGTGAATTTAATTGATTTGCATGCGCTCTTCACATAATAAAGATAGTAATCCTTTGTCGTATTTGCTGTGGGTATTTTTCCAGTTTGCTTTATGTCTTTTCCTTTGTGGTATCTTCTATCACTTCTAAGCTTATACAGCCACCCCCTCCTCCAGAGACTTGATAAATATTCATTTCCGATTCCTGAAGTTTTCTTTTCTCCTGGTAGGATTTGATTCTATAAGCTACAGATTCCATGAGACCATAAATCTGTGATTCTTGGCTTCCGAGATGAGTGCTGCCAGCACTGGGTTGGTTATCTTTCCAGGTATAGGCTTTCTAGCACATTCCACGTTTCCTGAATACTTTCACGCACTCTTCAGAACATGAGCTCCGTGAAGATAGGACTGTGTCTGTCTCATTCTCCCTGAATCCTACGAGCCCAGCACAGCACCAGGCACACAGTGGACGATCACTAAATATCTGTTGCTTGATTAACTCCCCGATCCTGCGGCAAGCCGTTGAGAACGCTCCGGTTCTGGTTCCACGTCCCAGCGCGCAGCATGGAGGTCCAGAGGTACGAAGCCACCTGCACCAACAGGGAGGGCGTTGCCAGAAGAAAGAACACCAACGGCTGAATTAAAAGTGTGCAAGGACATGGAATTTAGGAACGATAAACAGCGGAGCATGCCAAGACCCCGGGACGTGTGGCAGCGATGGACAATGTGGCCGAAAGTTTAAGTTGGGCCCAACGAGCGAAGGGCGCCGAATGTCAATATTGGAGTTTCATCCACAAAAATTCCGTTCTCCACAGTGCGGCCAGAGGGATCTTCTTAAAAGGGGAAACTGATCATGTCATTCCTCGGCTTTACACCCTGCAAAAGCTTCCCTTTGCACTCAGGATACAGTTGAGGACCTTGCTAGATGGTCTACAGGGTCCTGCCTTCCTTAGTCCCTGCACCTCCGGCCATCCTCCCCTTTCCCACCACCCCAGCCCCCTTTCTGCAGCTCTGCTGAGCCCGGCGCGTTGTCTGTCCCTCTGTAATTGCTAGTTTCTCGTCCTGTTAACCCTCCCATCCCCAGGCTGCCTGCAGCTGCTTCCTTCCCCTGCTTGGGTGGAGCTTAACTCTCCTGTGCTACTGACCCTCATTACTCTGGCCTCCTCCCTGGTTTTATTGCCCTCCTCTGACTTGTCACTAAGGTCATTTTCTCTGTTCACCCTTCTTTTCTTTTTTGTCTCTTCTTCTTGAAGGAGGGACCTCCCTCGTCTCACTTAATGCTACAGTTTCATCACCTGCGACAGTGCCTGGAGCACAACGTTCATCTGACTGTGTTAAGTATGGAGACCTGGCCAGTGGAGACTACCGTGGGGGTGGGGGCGGGATCAGGCGTGTGTTTCAGACAGATAATCGGGCTGGCGTGGTAGAGAGTGGTCTAGAACTGGGGAAACCAGGGGCAGACAGACGGAACGATGTTCACATGGAAATGACTGCTTTCAGAAACATTTTTTTTTTTAATTTTTATTTGAGAGAGAGCACGAATGGGGGAGAGGGGCAGAGGGAGAGACAGAGAGAATTGCAAGCAACCTCCAGGCTCAGCAGGAAGCCTGATGTGAAGCTTGATCCCACGACCCCAGAATCGTGACCTGAGCCGAAGTCAAGAGTCTGACGCTCAACCACCTGAGCCACCCAGGCGCCCCTGGAAACTTTTTTTGAGAGAAGGATTTGATCCCGGGGGAACGCGACGTGAGAGGATATCGGGAGGCCGGTATTGGAAAGGAAGAGCAAAAAACATGCAGAGTGGGCAACTGCAGGCATCCCAACACAAAGTAACCATGATCATAATGAACATTAAATGGTGCTTCACGCTATCTCGCAATAGCCTCACCAGCACCACTTTTGCAGACGAGAAGACTGAGGCTGGGGATTGTGAACTCGGGGACACACAGCTGGTGAGCAGTGGACGTGAACGGGAACTGAGGGCAGAGTTCAAACACGACGAGTCAGGGAGGAGGCCATTTGCCGCCACATTAACGGTAAATGCCATTTGCTCCAGCGACATCTCCGTATCTGACTTTTTTTGTTCCCTCCCCCCGTGGCTGAAATGACGACAAAGTGGAGCAGGGACCGAGGGAAGGAAGAGATAAACAGGGGTCAGAAAGAGACAGGGAGGGACATCTCCGTTCAAGTCGGCAGACAGGCTGAGACACCCACATGTCCTTATCCCCTCTAAACTGGAGCCAACGACATCTCGATGGAGGCGGCAATTACCGGTGGTGTTCCGGTGAAGTCTCTGGATGCATGAGCAGCAGAGGTAGGGAGAAGGGCCCGGAATGTCTCCTAATTCTCCTGAAGGGAAGAGCGCTCCCACCTCCCCCCCCCCCCCGACGTGGCGCACCCAAACCTATTGTTCCGGTGCTACCTGCTTCCTGGAGCTTACATAGGTCCCACTGATCATTTTCATCTAGAGCTTGTTTCTGTCTGTCATGTTTCTTTAGACGGAGACAAAGAAGTGGAAGGCGATAGGGGCGCCAGGCCTGCACCTGTCCTCGAGTTTGGAGAACAAGCCACGGGCTGGGGACACAGCCCCCAGAATGATTCCCGTCTGAATGGCTCCCAAAGGGGCTCGAGCGACACCTTCCAACTCTGGGTGTTTCTGGCAATTTGTATCCAAATAAAAGTCGTGGGCGAGTATCCCTACGGGTTGACAGTGATCCAGGAATAACCTGACCATCGTGTTCATAGGGAAATAAGTTAAGGTTGGGGCAATGGGGTCCCATATCCCACCCTCCTGGAGTGAACCAGACAAGAAAGCCGTCCTGGCAGGAGACATCTGCCAACTGATTTTTCTCTGCCTCCCTCCTCCCTTCTTTCTCTCTCTCCACTCTCCCTTCCTTCAAAGTTTTTTTCACTCATTCATTCTCTCTCTTCTTTTTTTTCCAGCCCCTTTCTCTTTCCCTCTCCCTGAATCCAAATTCACAATTTCAGATCTTTCTCATGTGTTAAAAAAATTAAGCTCTTTACTACTCAGTTCAAGATATCGTGCCTATAAATCATATATAAGAAATTGAATGGTTTCCTTGGGGCTGTTCAGTGTGTATTTGCCAAGAGGTAAACAGAGGCATCATTTTAAGGTAAAGGAGTGTGTGTGTGTGTGTGTGTGTATGTGTGTGTGTGTGCACGTGCACACACGTCTGATGGCTCCTGGGAAGAAAGGGAGGGGCAAAGAACAAAAAGCACAGGTCAGATTCAACCATCCATTCATTTGTTCATTCATTCAACCAAGAAATATTTGTTGTGAGCTCCCCATAAGCCGGGTGCTGGGTGGGCCCCAGCCTCATGGAATGCCCAACCTGGTACGGAGGCAGAAAGCCACCAGGAAGTCATCAGCCCTTGCGATCAGGCCTGGGCTAAAGGTCACGTGAGGAGGAAAGGTAAGGGATACGTAGGGAGAAGCAGTGGCCTTGGGACCATTTCTCAGAACAGTTGAAGCAGCTCAGGCCAAGAGGGACATGTGTAAAGCCATATTTAAGGAGCAAACAAGAGGGTGCAGTTCAGGAAGCCATGCCGGCCAGTAGATACGGGAGGGACGTGAAGGTCCCAGGGTTGGGGCGGAGGCTAAGATCCGGGACAAGTCAGTAAGGGACAGGGGTAGGACATGTCCTTGTGTGTGTATGCATGTGTTTGTGTCTTTAGTTGGGGGAAAAAGGTGTTTATTCAGAATCCACCTGTACCTGCCCTTCTCCTAGAAGGAAGAAACTTGAGAAGCAGATCTGGTTGTGTTGGGTTAATAACTATTCAAAAGCAGATTGCAGAAGCAGAGGACAGGCGGCTACACTCTGAGAAAGGAGAGTTCCTGTAAAACACAGGTTGTATTATTATTCACGTTCAGCGAGGTTAACGGATGGGGAGACGGTTGCCGTTGAAAAGTTTGTTGTGCACACAAACCCCCTACTTCAAGGGGGCTCCCTGGGGAAGCATCAGGGTCAGTTCGAATGCAAATGGGGGTGGGGAAACATGGACAGGAGCCTCAGCTGAGGTTTCCATGGGAAGGAACAAGTGAGGCAGGGCACCCAAGCTTAGGGTTGTGCAACTTAAATAATTTCAGTGACGTCTGAGACAGAGGGGCTGTCCCTGACTATGTGGCACCTGGGTCTGGGATGATTAGGGCAGGAGAATAGTGACCCAGAGTGTCAAAGCCCGACAGAGAAGGCGGTCAGCGTGTAGGCCCTGGATTGGGTGGCCTACGTACGACAGACATGCGTCCTTCACTCTCTGCGAGAATTGAAGGCAGTCCTTTCAGAGTCAGCAAGCCCCCAAATGTCAAACCACCAAGAATACAGCAAATGAAAAGCTATGATTAATGCAGATGTCAAGCTCCTGAGGGTGGGAGTCAAGGTGGGGTCGGGGGTGGAGGAGAAACAAAGGAGTGCATGCCAGCGTAGGGAGAAGACGCAGGGTGAGGAAGACAGCCGTGTCTGTGAGCGTTGGGGGTGTGTATTTGTGTTTGAAGGAAATACTCTCTCCAGAGTCAGAGTAGCTGAAGAAGACGCTTAGGAAGCTTTGCTGCCTGATGAACACGTAAGTCCCTCCTTTATGAAACGAGCATTTGTTCATGGCTGTTTTCAGAGCTGGATCCGAGGGTGGGCAGGTACTATAATATAGGGATTGGCCTAAAATATCCCATTAATATTTAGATTCTGTATCCATATTCCGGTTTGCTGAAGTAGTTTTTGAACTTTGATGAGCCATGGGACTTTTCTCCAACTGAGATCTTACGCAGAAGTCCAGTGGATAAAAAAAACAGGTGCATGGGCGCCCTGGTGGCTCGGCCGGTTAAGCATCCAACCCTTGATTTCAGCTCAGGTCATGATCTCAGGGTTCCTGAGTGTGTGAGCCCCACATCAGGCTCTGCACTGACAGTGTGGATCCTGCTTGAGATTCTCTCTCTCTCTCCCTCTGCCCCTCCCCCTCTCTCCCTCCCCCTCCCCGCTTTGTCTGCTCCTCCCCTGCTTGTGTGCTCGAGTGCATGCACTCCTTCTCTCTCTCTCTTTCAAAAATAAATAAATAAACTTTAAAAGTAAAAAAAAAAAAAATAGGTGCAAACACGGGATCGTAGAGTTGTGTGAGCCCAGCCCCTCTCAGCCCCCACAGGGGCACCTCATCCAAATGCAGTTTTCCAGAGCAGAGCTTGAAAACCTCTGCTCTGGGCCAGTGATAACCACACTGATTGGAGAGAAGTTTGCGATGAAGTGCACATCTAAGATCTAGTCTCTTTCAGGGATGGGAGACTTTAAAGAGGGCCCATGCAGGAGAGGACACACAGACCCGCATTTAGAATATAAGGAAGAGGTTCGGAGGACAGGCTTTTTCAATGCTATGTATCTGGGCTTGAAACTCACCTCTGATTCTTGGGCAAATCACAAAAACCCCCTTGGCCTCAGTTTCTTACTCCATAAAATAGGATGCATGACATTTATCCGATAGCATGATAATCAGGATTAAACCAGAAAATGTCCTTACTAGAATGTTTAGTTGGTAGTAAGTTTTCAGTAAATGCGGACTGTTATAATCATCCTCGTTAGTATTATTCCCCAAAGGAGCTAAGCAGTTCATACTGAGGTGGCCTCACTAAGACCTTTCTAGCTCTCAGAGCTGTACAAAAACAGAATGAGATATCTGACAGCGTTGAGTTGCCCACTTTGGGAAATGTTTCAGGAGGAGTTTAAGGCCACGTCACCGGGGTATTACCAAACGGATTAATTGATTAAATGAGGGTGACTATACACGTTTCCTCGGTCTACACCCGTCTTGAGAATCCAAGTACCCTGGATTCCCAACCCAAATCCCATTTGATTGCAAGATCTTCTGATATGAAAACTCCATCCGCGTCCCATTTTGATGAGACACATAGAGCTTCCCAAGGCTCAGACTCAGCAGATCCTTTCGGGGAGGTTGAAGGTGGAGAGCAGGGGAAGTCTAACACGTGGGGGACAGTCCAGAAGCCTATTGGTCCAGCCCTTCCCAAGGCCGTTGGCTCTCAAATCACTCAGGTGGGTGCAACTTCCAGAAATATTAACAAGTTTACAGGCAATTGCCGCTTCCCAACACAATTAGAACCTAATTTGAAGAAGTATGTTTTTCTGAAGAGGTTCATTAGCCAAACGCAACCCCCTAATTCTGTAGTTCAAGAAAGACTGATGAGCCCAATATGCAGGCACTTGGCCGATGCCCTGGGAGAAAAGGCAGATGCATTGAACTAGATGGGAACACAAATCATTTCCCAGGGTTGGAGCTGGAAGTCATTGGCAACCCCACCCATCTCTAGGTACACTCACCTGGCATATCGGGGTTCTCAGGAGGACACTGGGAATGCTGCCATCACTCTCACCTAGCAATGCTAACATTCCAGAGGGGTTTAGAGGTCTTAGTTCCCCTACATGACCTCTGACCTTAGGAAGGAGTCCCCTCCACAAAGACCCTGACCATGGGGCTTGAACACAACGAAGGGTAAAGGGACTGTCTCCCACTCCAGGAAATGCACAATCTTCTAATCATAGAAAGTGTCCAAGTCTTATGTTCAATCGAAGTGAAGCTTGCCTTGTGGAGCTAAAAACCAAAATAGCTTTCTTATACCTGCACTTTGGGTTAGCTTGCTATTGTCTTGTGGTTTCACTTCTCACGAAAAAAAACTCTCTCAACACCTGCAAAATGCATTCGATCGTACTTACCGGGCACTCACAGTCCTGGTAACTGTGCCACCTCGTGCCTTCGAACACATTCCTATAAATCTCCTAAATTAGGGTAGCCCAAACTGGATATGATTCTTCGGGTGTCTGTCGACAATTAACAGAGCACAGCCGACCTCGTTCCTCCTTCATCCCGGGCACCATATAATGATACCTGAAATAATAGATATACCATTTACTGAGTGCCGCGATATGCGTGCGTTAATCCTTAATACAGTCCTGGTTAGGAAGGTATTATTGCTGTATTATAGATGGAAGAGCCAAGTCATGCTATAGTTCAATAATTTTCCCAAGGCCACATGACTGTCGATAGTTAGAGTCAGGATTTATATCCGGGACTTTCTGCCTTTTAACAACCACTCTCTTCTGCCTCTGAGATCCGTTGTTGTCATTTTACAATATTTAGACTGTTTTATACGTTACACAAGCGTTTTCTTTATTTTATTGTTGTTACGACACTTAACACGAGCGACCCTCTTAATAAATTTTTAAGTGTATGGTATAGTACTTTGATTTCAAGTACAATGTTGCACAGTAGTCCTCGAGAACCTATTCATCTTCCTTAACTAAAATCTTATGCATGTTAATTAGCAACTCCTCCTTTTCCCTTCCTGCCAGTCCCTGATGGCCACCATTCCACTCTTTGATGCTATGATTTTGACGGTTTCAGATCCCTCAGATAAGTGGAAGCACGGAAAATTTGCCTTCCCATGACTGGCTTATTTCACTCAGCGTAACGTCCTCACGGTTCACTCATCTTGTTGTATGTGGCAGAAGTTTCTTCTTTTTAATATCGCAGAATATTATTCCATTGTATGCATATACCACACTTTCTGCACCCTTTCATCTGCCGATGGACATTTAGATCGTCTCTATGCCTAGGCTACTGTGAATAATGCTGCAATGAACACGTCGCGAATACCACTTCAAGATCCTGATTTCAGTTACGTTGGATAAAGACCCCCGAACTGGGACTGTTGGATCATATGGTAGGTAATAATCAAGGAAATGCAAATCAACATTAAAATGAGATATCACTTCACACCTGTCAGGATGCTCTTATCAAAGAAGTAACAGACGACAAGTGTTTGTAAGGATGTAGAGGAAAGGGAACTCACACACTATTGGTGGAAATGCAAAACGGGGCAGCCACCAAGGAAAATGGTGCAGGTTCCTCAAATAATTAAAAATAGGATTACCATGTACAAAATGTTTGCCCACGAAAAGAATTCTATTTGGAGAAAGATGCCTCTCTAGTCTTCTCATACCTGAATGTCTGTTCCACGTGAGATGCTCACAGGTCAGGTACACGCCGTCTGATACTACACATTTAATTTTAAGCTTGTAAATATTTAATTCACAAGTAAAAATTTAATTTAAAGCTTGTAAATAAAGTACAGGAGTTTGTGCATCCCTTACATTTTATTCTGCTTGTTTCTACTCATTAGTCCATCCGTCGGCATAATTTTGAGATTCCAACATATTGCAACATTTATACACCTGATCAATATCTCCCCTGTATCTTCTCCAAATCATGCCTACACAAGTTGACAAGCATCAAGTCAAAGATCGAAACCTGTGACTTGCCTTGGTAAATTACCCAGGTAATTCAACTAACTAATCTACCTGGTTGTAACCGAGTCCAGTGGTTTCCAAGCAAGATGATCTTCAGAATCAACTGGAGATCATTGTGATCACCAAATCTGACCCAGGACCATCTCAATCTCAATGTCTGAGGATGACATTCCGACACATGTATGCTGATATGACTCCTCTGGAGATTCCTGCCCTCTCTCAGGTTTATTTGCCACCCATCTGGTCCACGTTTTTCTAATTTGTCCAGAAACATATGATCAAGTTCCTCGATGTCAACATGTCAAATCAAGATGTGTTACACTGATTACTCTTCAATCTAATACACCCATAATAGGAGAAAATCAGGATACTTCTTAATCTCAGGAAAACTCACATTATTTTCTAACACTTGATGGGGTCCAGGCTTAATTTTTTTAGATTCATTAATGGAGGGTTATAGAACGTTTAAGAGAAATCAATGGATAATTCGTGATTATCTAGCACTACGCTTGATTTTTCCAAAATACAAACAGAAACTTGCAGAAGAAAAATGACTCTCCCAAGGTCATGCTGTGGCATGAGTCAGTGGCACAGTCTAACATGGACTCCAGCTCACCTGATTTGAGCTCAGTGCTCTTTCCTACACATCCTGCTGTGTCTTAAATTTATACTTGGCTTTGAAATTCATTGTGGTTTTGTTTGATTTACTACATATCAGATGGCCTTCCTTATTCAATTTTGCTTTTGCTGATGTAAAAATGAATTTGCATTCACTGAGAACATGCCAACTAATGGCAGAACAAAGGGGGTGGGAAAGAAAGGGAGTATCTAAGCCATGTTCCAGAGGATATAAAGTCAAACTCAAATTTAAATATTCTGGAAAAAAATCCACAGAGAGAACGTTAAGTTCAAAAAAATTAGGATAGTGGAAAGTGTTCCGAACCAAAGATCTTGCTTGGTGACTTTGGATAAATTGATGAACTTTTTATGAGAATCCAGGTTGTGGGAATCTTATGAACCTCATTTTGTTACGGAAAAGTTCATTTCTTTTTTTTTTTTAATTTTTTTAATGTTTATTTATTTTTGAGACAGAGACAGACGGAGCATGAACAGGGGAGGGTCAGAGAGAGGAGGAGGCACAGAATCTGAAACAGGCTCCAGGCTCTGAGCTGTCAGCACAGAGCCCGACGCGGGGCTCAAACTCACAAACCGCGAGATCACGACCTGAGCCGAAGTCGGCCGCTTAACCGACTGAGCCACCCAGGCGCCCCGGAAAAGTTCATTTCTAATAAGATAAAAAATATTTTATTCCTTTGTCTTATCTATAAATAAAAGTTAAAGTAATTATTCCATAGCATAATACAAGATAATAATCAAGCAGCAGTCACATTACAGGGCCACAGTGTTAAAACTGAGGCTCACTTACATGGTTGGGAGAAATGTTTCAATAAAATTGGAAAAAAATTGAAAAAAATAAAGAACACATTTTACCTATTCATCACCATTATAATGATGATATACAAGGGGCGCCTGGATGGCTCCATTGGTTAAGCATCCAACTTTGGCTCACGTCGAGATCTCAACAGTTCATGAATTAGAGCCTTGAGTCGGCCTCTGCACTGACAGCTCAGAGCCTGGAGTCTGTTTCAGATTCTCTCTCTCTCCCTCTCTCTCTCTCTCTCTCTACCCCTACCCTGCTTGTGCTCTCTCTCTCTCTCTCTCAAATATAAATGGATGAACATTTTTTAGAAAATAAAGTTCAGGGGCGCCTGGGTGGCTCAGTCAGTTAAGCGTCCGACTTTGGCTCAGGTCATGATTATCTCGGTTTGAGAGTTTGAGCCCCGCATCAGGCTCTGTGCTGACAGCTCAGAGCCTGGAACCTCCTTCAGATTCAATGTCTCCCTCTCTCTCTCCCTCTCTCTGCTCCTCCCTTGCCCGCGCTCTGTCTCTCTCTCTCTCAAAATAAATAAATAAACATTGGGGAATTTTTTTTTAAATAAATAAAGTTCAGGACCTATTTATAAAAAACGATAACGATGATACTCACAACCCCAGTCAAGGAATCCTTGCTCTGTATCAGACACTAAGCTGAGTGAGCTCTTTTCATACATTTTCTGATTTCGTTTTATACCACACACAGGAAGCAGATGTGGCTTCCATTTTACAGATGGAGAAAAAAAAAATGTCTCAAACTTTAAATGTTGTTCGGCACTGTGGTGTGAGACTACACTTAGCGTGACTTGAGACCCAACTTAAAAACACATTGAAGGAATAACTAAGTTGAATATCCAAAAAATAACAAAGCCTTAAAATCTCTGCCTGTTTTCGTGATTGGAATTCCGGACCATAGTACACGATGGTATGGAGCTAGTCTACTTGTGGCTCATTTTTCCCGTCTCGGAAATCGTCAAGAGAACATTGATGGGAAATTATTATTTTTTAAGTACACAATTGAAAAATATTGCTAAGACACAAACACAAGCAGCATTTCCCTATATGGCACTACAATTAGCTTGAATGACTCCGTCTCATCAAAACCCACCCTCATATTGAATTTTGGCATTCTGTATACACAACTGTAAAATTACTCCAAAATTATTCATTGTATCAGCAGATCTTGGCATGTAAATGGATTGAGTTTTCGCCAGCTGAAAAAAATGGCATTCCGCTCTTTTTTGGCACATTTTTTTCTATTACCAGCCTCAATTAACCATTGCGGGGAGGGGATGGCTTGCATTTATTGAACGCCGTGAAGTTTTAAGCGCTTGTCGGATGTTGACATCTTTCATCTTTATCACACCCTTTCGAGGAAGGGCACCGTTCTCCCTCTTTGACAGGAAGGGAAGGCAGGTGTGTTTCAAAAAAGGCTAAATAACTTGACCAAGGGCACATGACGAGTGAGTAGCAGCATCAAGATTTAAATCCTACAGTTCAGGCTCATCTGTCTCCTGCAAGCTTCCTCCCAAAGGCGACGCTGGAACACAGAAAGCCATACGGTGGATTCAAGGCCACACAGCACGTTCATGGTGGTCTCAGGCTGAAAATGAAATTTGAATCCTCCTGGGTTGGGGACTCTGCTATATTGATATCTTCTTTTCATTGGACACCTAGATGAGCTTTAATCGAAATGATGGATTCCTGGGCATGTTGCTTTTTGAAATATAAATACCATGGGAGAGAGTGTCAATAACACAGTCCCTTTCCAGGCCATTTTGGAAAGCGAATTTGTTGGCCCAGCTCTGGGAACATATATGCAGGGAACAAGGAGTATGATATTCAATGTATGGATCTCTGGGGAACTAATTTATGTAAGGGCTGGGGAAATGCCCAGAAGGTCTGCAAATAAATCAGGGAGCATCTAGAATCCTACTCGCTGCAGCTAACAAGCCCACCCTCTGCGCTCCCTCCCTGCCTGCTCCTTTCCAAGAAGACGTGCTAGGCTGAACAGAGAATAGACAGCAGAGAATCGTCCAGAAGTAAAGGTAACGGAGAGGGTGCTCCTTCCAAGAAAATGTAGTGAGTCCATTGTCATCGTGCGGGGTGCCGACTGCATCTAGTCTCTCTGCTTCTTCCCTCCTCCGGATCTCGCACGCTGCTCCCAGCACTGCCTTCCTCACTGGTCTCCACGCCTCGCTCACGATCCCTCCAACCCGTTCTCTAGACCGGACCAGCAGCCAGAACACTCCTCCAAAAACCCAAATTAGAATCTGTCTCTCTGTTGCTCAGAACTTTTCTACTCTTCTGGGCCCCCGGGGATAAATGCAGCATGGCACTTCGGCCCCGCCTACCCCTGCACCTGACACCCTTCCCACTGCAAGTTTCCTTCCAAAGCTGGCTCCACTTACAAGAGCCGGGACCCGAGTGAGGCACGTGAGGCACTCAACTGGGGTGCTAGGTGGAGAAAAGGGGCAAAATACTTAGCAATCAAGATAAGCAATGCATTCAATACGGTTTTTCAATATATTTTTGAGGTATTCAATTCAGGATATTTTTTTAAGAACACAGAATTAATGCAAAGAAATCCACGCTGAGCAAAATATCAAAAGTTTAACCAAAAAGCGCTGTGCCAAGCCGTATTGGAGCCTGAGGCAAAAGAAAAAAACCCAGCCCTACTGATGCCGTTTTTATTTCAACTTTTGATATTTTGCTCATCATGGATTCCTTGCATTGATCTCTATTTTCTTAAGCATTAATATTAAATATCAGTCCCGGCCCTGCCTGGGAGATCTAAAATGTGACTGTTTCAGACGACAAAAGACCTAGCATAGTTTGCAAAAACGGAGTAGCTTAAATCTGGGGGTAGGGGCTTGAGGGAGAGCTAGAATTTGGAGGAGACTAGACTGCCTACACCAGTCAGTTAATTTTAGAAACAAAGAATCGTCCTGAAAGGGATTGTAGCAGGGAAGCATCATTATTTGGCTTTGCCCATAGTTTCTCATCATTTCATGCCCATATTGTAGGAGTGTGAGCTATAGATGATGAACTCTCATTGTGTATGTATGTGAGGAAAATTGAAGTGACCTGTGAGGATAAACCAGAATCCAGAGCTGGGCCTGGTCTTCCAAATCTTCACTCAATTACTAATTGATTCCTTCACTCGATCGTCACGTATTAGGAAGTAGGGTTGTCAAGTCATATGCACAACATCCTGTTTAATTTGAATTGCAGTGAAGCACAAATAAGTTTCAGCAGAAGTATGTTCCACATATTGCATGGCCCATACTTCAAACTTTACTAGATTACTAGAAGGTTACGGTGTACCAAGGTACAATACTAGGAGAACATAATGAAAGATAAACTGCACCCAATCACGGTCGTTGGGGAACTTACAATGACTGAGGCAGGCATTAATGAGAATACTGCACAGGTGAATTGGAATTATTGTGATCGTTTCTTTTTTTTAAGTGTATTCATTTATTTTGAGAGAAAGAGAGACAGAGAGCATGCACAAGTTGGGGAGGGGCGGAGAGAGAGAGGAAGAGAGAGAATCCCAAGCAAGCTCCACGCTGTCAGCACAGAACCTGATGCAGGGCTCGATCCCACAAACCGCAACATCATGACCTGAGCCGAAACCAAGAGTTGGACGCTCAACCAACTGGGCCACCCAGGGGCCCGTAAGTCATTTCTTATGAAGGAAAAGTACACAGTTTAGTAGTGGGAACTAACTCATGCACTCATGAAAGCATTCTGGGAAAGGTACACTTGACCTGGAATCTGAGGGTTAGGTAGGATTTAATTAGATACATGGAGAGGGAGGAGAACATTGGAGCAGAAGAGTCAGTGTGTATGAATGATATCTTTTTATTTTACTTTATTTATTTATTTTGAGAGAGAAGAGAGGGAGATGGTGAGCAGGGGAGGGGCAGAGAGAGAGGAAGAGAGAGGGTCCCAACCAGGCTTTGTGCTGTGAGCGCAGAGCCTGATGGCAGGGCTCGATCTCACGGACCACGAGATCGTGACCGGAGCTGAAATCAAGAGTCAGATGCTTACCGAGCCATCCAGGCATCCCGTGAATGACGCTGAGGTAGGTGGAATGATGGTCGGCTGGGAGGAAGGAGGGAAAGCAGTGTGACTGCTTTAGGGTCTCCTGCGTTAGGGAGAGAGGTCAAGGCAACAAGAGGTTGGAGGAGTGGGCAAGGGCAAAGACAAACAGGGTTTTGCAGTTCACGTTCAGAATGTCCAGCTTTGTTTTAGGTAAGTTCCAAGTCATTGAAGGGTCTTAAGGTCGGGACCCAGATGACCAGAATAGAGTTTTGAGTCCCTAGTTGATGATGGAGGGTTTAAGACTCAGGAGAAAGCAGGGGACCCGTCAGGGATCTCTGCAGCAATGCAGGTAAGAAAGGCTGGTAACTTGAACCGGGGACCAGGAGTTAGCTGAGGGTTAGGGAGAGACGTTCTGCTGCAGTGTCCTTCCCATCACCTTGGACTGTCAGGTGAGAGGTGATGGCACTAGGGATCATGAAAATGGAAGAGGGAAGTCTACATGCGGGAGACACTAGAAAAGTAAAATTGACAGAACGTGCTCAATAAGTACTTCTTGATTGATTGAGTAGAAATTAATGTCTGATGCCTTCTGTGGAGAAGAAAAAGCACACACGTTATGCACCTGTTTAAAAATTGTTCCTTTATGTTCCCTTAGGTCTTTTAATGTCATCAGATGTCACCTCTTCTGATTGTGTGCATGTAACACGACATGTAATTAATCCTGCAGGTAGCAGAACGTGTAATTCAGCATATATGCAGAGTGGCTGTGATTAAGCACACATTTATTGTGATGCACACGCTGGAGGATGCTTCCTGGTGTGTGTAATTATGCATGTGTCAGGTGACATGAAATCACAACTGATTCTGGGAGCAGGCTAAAGTCCCAACTCCTATCCTGACCTGTTAATTGGTATTAATCTACCTTTGTTAGAAAAACATCTTTGGTAATTGAACCTGCTCTATTCTAAGGCATGAGCTAAGGAAAGATCCATACAAAAACAAATAAACAAACACACAAACAACTCTGTTTTCTTCCAACATACAGTATATGCAATTGATGTGCACACATCACCCAAAAGAGAATATCGGACAATTTCCAAGGATTGTCCTATGTATAACAAAATGTTCTTGCAGGATCAACAGGATGAAGTAGGTCCCCTAATAGGCCCTCCTGCCAAAGAAGGCAGCCTGGCGTGGTGAAAGTATATATTCTGCAGTTCTCTAGAATGTTCAGGTGGATCTGAAGCCCCCCCCGTCTGCCAGTGGAGCCCACTTGTCCACCTGCAAGTAGTTTTTGAGGTCAGACTTACTGAATTCCAGTCCCACGTCACTATTCGTTGATTAGACAAACTACTTAAGCCTCATTTTTAACACTTGTAAAGAGAGCATAATAATAGTAACATCAGTAGTATCTTGCCCAAGGTTGTTTTCTGGATCAAATGGGGTTGCATCCAAAGGCTTTGTACAAAGGATGATTCAGTACTTGTTAACTATGTAGACTTCACATATGTTCCCTTATTCAACCCTCACCATAATTCTATAACATAGATGCTATTATTACATGTTATAGATGAGGACACTGAGGTTTAGACAGGTTAATAGTGTCACAAGCTATTAAGAAATGGAGAAAGAGGGGCGCCTGGGGGGCTCAGTTGGTTAAGCGTCTGACTTCGGCTCAGGTCATGATCTCGCAGTTCGTGGGTTCGAGACCCACGTCGGGCTCTGTGCTGACCGCTCAGAGCCTGGAGCCTGTTTCGGATTCTGTGTCTCCCTCTCTCTCTCTGCCCCTCCCCTGCTCACGCTCTGTCTCTTTGTGTCTCTCAAAAATAAATAAACATTAAAAAAGATTAAAAAAAAGAAATGGGGAAAGAGTTCAAATGCAGGTCTGTCTTACTCTAAAACCTATAAATGCCATATGGCATGCTTCCTCCTTTTGGTTACAATAACACTTTGCCTATATATCCTTTGTAGCTGACTACATGGGAATTATTGGTGACAATAGAACATAAAGGTGAACATTAGAAGCTTTGGAACCAAAGACACCTACATCAGAGCTCCAGTGAGTACTGCTGGTGCGAGCTTAGTAAGTTGCTTCCCCTCTCTGAGCTTGACTTTCTTCATTTGCAAAACAGGGATATTAATACCTTACTCATAATGTCACTGGGTTGATTAAATGTAAATTTATCTATGACAATAACCACAGAAGGTGGCCCATAGCATGTCCTCAATAGGAGCCACCATTATAATTTTCTGCTTCCTCTTCTCTCCTCCTCCTCTCCCTTACCCTCCCCCTCCCTTCTTCTTCGTCTCCTCCTCTACCTTCTTCTTCTTCTTCTTCTTCTTCTTCTTCTTCTTCTTCTTCTTCTTTTTCATTGTGGTCCTTGGCATCTAACCTCTTTGTGTGGCACAAAACAGGATCTCAGTAAAAGTGTGTGTTCAGTTGAGTTGAACTAGTTTTTACTGAAACCATCAGATCGAGGTAGAGTTTTGTAGTTTGGGGTTCCTTGAACCATGGACTGGGATTCGGCATGAAATAAAAGTCTTGCTGCTGCATCAACCTGTCGGGCAGGAGATGTACAGAAAAGGAAAAGACCCAGCTTCACAAATGCCCGAGCCCTGACCTGCCTCCCTCATCCCAGCCTTGTGATTCCACTACAAAGCTGCCTGCATCACACAAACGCTGTCTGTCTCATGCACTCGGTTATCGTGTCAGAAGTGAGACACGCGGCATCGGAGTGACAGGGGGCTGTCACGAGGCTGAAATGTTTTCTGTCTGCTCAGGAGGAAGGTTTTGCTGGAAGAGGGGAGGGGAGGAACACTGGCACGTGATGGGGCTTGGCAGCTGATTTCATTTCTTTGTCAGAAATGATCTTTGCCCTTGTGCTAAGGGGGGAGGAGCTCAGGCGGGGGGGGGGGAAGGGAAGGCAGCAGGGCGATCCCACCAGTCACTGCCCCCAGACTCGCCGAGACAGATGAGAACAGGAGCCAATGAGAAGCAGATTAGCTCCAGCCAAGATCCTCCTTGACCATTAACTCAGAAGATCATGACTCTCCTGGTGTTCCCTTGTGAGCTCTATACTCCTCACTGACCCTGACAGCCTGGCCAAGAAGTTGACAAAGCAAGTTCTACCCCTCATTGTAGCAAACATCTACAATCTTCCTCTTTTCATTACCCATCGGCTACCATTTTATTCCAAGGCTACGTGTCTTCTGACCTGCTACTTAAAGTCTTAGTTTGATTTTTCTAGCAGTGACACTTGATGCTTGACATTGTCCATCTTGGTGTGAACTTTATCTCACACCCAGCGCTCCCACGCTCTCCACTCCTAGGCATTTTAGGTCAGATATGAGAAGTAAGAGTGCCCAATACTTTACAGAAGGGACACAACAGACCCTTCAGAAAATGAAAAAAAAAATGCAGCAAGTTTGAGGTCATGCCCCCTCTTCACTATGGATCCCTATTCTTCTGGATGAATTAGCAGGCAACCCTCCTTGTCCAAGAGCCTTTTTGAGTGAGTGGACTCAAAGCCTGTTCTGCAGACCCTAGTGATGATGTAGGAAATATTTCAACTTCTTGCCATAAACCTTGCACGCGAGCGTCTCTTCTCAAAGATGCTCAGCATTTGGATAGAGATACACGGGCCCAGATGTTTAGGCATAAAGCTTGTACTTTGTTTTCTCATTTTCCATTTTCCTTGTGAACAGTTTCCTCCTCAAAGAATAACAGAGAAATTAGTGGTGAGACACCAAGTCCTTACCCCAAACACTGTAGACGCTAGCTAGTTTTAGAGCTCTAAGGACTCATTTGTTTGGTCCCTAATCAATTCAGACAGACACACATTACTTGTACATTTATCTAGAAGTTATTTCATTTGGTCTGCCATCTCAGTTAACTATGCATCGAGATCGCCATGTTATCAAAGGTAGAGATTTACATATACAATTTATGTGGATGCCAGGATTAAAAGAGATGACAATATTGAGAAAGTCCTTCCAAGAATGTCGGAAGAATGCCTTCAACAAATAGATGCTAATTTTCCACTAGGGGCTAGGAACTGCGTTAGGCACCAGGAACGTAATGACCAATGGCCAAAGAGTCAAGTAAACAGAATGATACACTGTAAGTGTCATATTGGGGGCAAACACAGACAGGGCATTGAGGGAGGTGTTCTGGCTCCTGAGGGACAAGTGGAAGATAATCCAGGAGGCAGGAGGGCATCTCAGGGAGAAAGGGTAGCATGTGCAAAGGCAATGAGTTGAGACTGAACATGGCATGGGTAAGAGGAACTGTGTGGAGGTCAGTTTTGTTGGAGTGATGGATAGAACAGAGTATAACTAAATGAGCGAAGGGTATATAAATAAGCCTGGTGGTGGGTGCAGTTTCCAGAATGAGACCACCAGAGCTCGAACCTTGGCTCTATTCCTTACTAGCTGGTGACCTTGTACGGTTTTCCTATCCTATCCTAGCCTCAGTGTTCTCATTGGTACAATAAGGATCACAGGGGCTTCTAGCTCATAAGGCTGATGTAGGATTAAATTAACGATTGCACCTACCGTGGTTAAAACCCGGTCTGGCACAGAGTGAGTGCTGAACAAAATGGCGGCTAGACTCAACGGGCAGAGAAGAGGGGCCAGTGAGAAGCTTTTCAAGAGATGAGGTTGGCAGAGCTCAGATCCCAAGGGCTTCGTTAGTTGTGCTAAGAAATAATGCTTGAACTCTGACCACAAGAAGCTTGTCTCCCAGAGGGAACAGACAATTATAACTGAGGGAGCTAAATACCGCGTTATGGAAAGAGAGTGGGTGGTGATGGGAAGCTGGGAGAAAGGTTCCTAACCCAGTCTGGGAGGACCAAGGAAGGCTTCTCAGGACAGATGAAATGGGGTGAAGTCCTGACCCAGCTGGGGTGTGAAGCGGGCGGGGGAGGGGGTAGATAAACAGTGATGGAAGGGAAGCAGTGCTCAGGCAGATGGGACAGAGAGAAGCCGTGTCCAGAAACAAATGCATGTTGTAGCTTAGAAGTTCTAAATCTGCCTCCTACCATGCAGCCTCTGCCCTGAGCGATTTCCCACGCTTCCTCACCTAGCCCTCAGCACCTTGAAAGGGAGCTGCCGAAATCCCCCTTTTACAGAGAGGGTGCCCGTGAGGTCACGTGGTTTGCCCAAGCTCATAAAGGCAAGTGGTGGGGTTGAGCTGTGAACCAATGTCCATCTGACTCTCATGCCTGGATGCTTAACCACTAATTTCAGACATTTAAACTTCAGGTAAGATGCTTCCCTGAGATATTTTTTTCCCAGAAGACAAAGGAGTAAATGCTCCAGGAAAGAACCCAGGGGAGTCCGTAAAACCAAATGTCCTTTGAAAGACCAAGTCCAGTCAAGCAGGGCCAGAAGATGAAACCTTTCTTGGCGCACTGCACTGTGTGCATATAAATGTGTGCACACGTGTGTGTATATGTGCACATGCGTTATTACCAAGGTGATGTTCCCTTTGCTATGGGTTGACTTTATTTGATAAATATACGTAGACTGGAGATACGTTGGTAGACAGACAAACAGACTTACACACATGCTGATGGGGGGGGACGGGGGGGTAAAGCCATCCCCACTGCCCTGGTGGTTGACTCTAATAAAACAGCTCTGTTGGAATAATGCAGTGCCTGAGAGATGGGGTGTAATATGGTTAAATGCTTTTACAGTTCCCCATTAAAGTAAGTGGATGGAAATTCATAAAATATTGATAGCATTTGAAATGTGTTCATCCACAGCTCTGCCCAGAATCTCAAGTGGTAGAGGGTGACTGGCCCAGGCAAAGACAGCCTGAACCCTAACCCAGCCACATAGCCCCCCGATAGCCAAGTGTCTGGGATGGTATCTGGTCAACAGAGCCTCCTATGGGAGCATGGAGAGAAGGGAAGAGGGAGGGGTGGGGGAAGGGGTACGCACCTTTCCCAGTTCCTATGCCAGCAAAGAAAGGGTAGACAAAGAAAGTGTGCCCACCATGGCTCAAAAGACCTTATACAAATTTGTAAAGCCAGCTCGGCAAAATCAATACGTCTCCAACTAGACTATTTTTGGTAATGCTCCTTGCCCACCCCAACCATGTACTAAGAATAAGGGTTTGATCCCCCTTCCCCCCACCCTGGCTGTAGCTGACGGTCCTAATAGTGACCTGGCCAAATGAGGTCAATCAGAATTTTTTTTTCCCCTGGAGGATCTTAAATGGTGCTTCAGGGAGCCAGTCCATCTCTGTTGATAAAGCTGAGATGCTTGGTTATAAACACTTCTGATTCTGCTTCTCGTGATGAAGACAAAGCCTTTCAAGAGGACAAAACCTGCACCAAGAGAAAGCAGAAACAAAGATGGAAACACCTTGTGATGTTCAGACCCTTGGTTTTGTCATCCCACGTGAGCCACTGAAACACTGCTTTAGTTGCGGATAGATAGATAGATAGATAGATAAAAATCCCTGGTTTTGCCTAAACAAATTTGGCTTCTGGAAAATGTCACCTTCAAATCCATTTTACTTTCTATCCTCCATGTATTCCATAATATGTGATTAATGATTATATATAATGTTTGTTGGTCATTTTCCCACATGCTGATGACTTCAAGATGTCATTTTATGCGTTTTCTCACTGAATCTTGACTGTAATCCTATGAAGTTACTAGTCTTGTCATTCCTGTTTTACAGATGAAAAAAGTGAGACTCTCAGGGGGAGACACAGCTAACTTCACAAATTTATTAAATGGCGGATCCAGGACTCAAAGAAAGATGAGTCTGATGCCAAGACTGTGGTCTTAGGATTCTACTTCATCCCTAAAAAGCTCCTGAAAATCTAGACGGCCCCGTCCAAAGTGGCATCTCACTAGCATCTGGGCTCTTGCCCAGGCAATCCCTCCACATTCCATGGACACTCACTCCCAAGTATATGGGCGCTGTCTCTTATACTGTCCGTCCTCGGTTGAGCCCTCTCCAGGGAGGGAGCCTCTAAACGATCTCTCAGGTCAAAAAAAAGTCTGTCCTTGACTTCGTAAGTGTCCTTTTCCATTCCTTTTGTCAAATGCTGCTTTGATCATGCTACTCCTTCACTAGAAAATCTTAAATGAAAACACATTTTATACCAGACCAAGGGCAAATTCCTTCCTAAGACATTCAATATTTCTCAGTCTGACCCCAGCCTCCCTCTCAAGACTAATCCCCAGCCAGTCTCCATGTTACTCCCGTATCTCTGTCTACACTGAAAGAAGTTCTAATTCTCAAAGGGCAGCTTTCTTGCCAATCTTCCTGTTCTCTTCTCTTTCTCTGGCAGAGCTGAGCTTTTCACAGGAGCACACAGTTTCTGAGGGGCAGATCTGGAGTTGAAATCCAGGTATCCCTGTTTCTAACATCTACTCCCTATGATTTATTCACTTAGTATTCCTCCCCAAAATATTCACTGAAACTTTGAGCTGTTTGATTTCTAAAACTCTGTGTTTCTCTCTTTGGGGAAGAAGGCATTGAAGATCTTTGTTCACACACAGAACCTTGGAGGACAAATGTTATCATTTGTCATTTAACCTGTGAGGTCATTCTTCATCATATATTGGTATTTTTAAAGATTTTAAGATGATGGGACACAGGATAATACACATATCTTAACACGTAGGAAAGAAATGCCTAGAGTCACAAGAAATTTCTAGAAATACAGCCACTGAGTCCACCCTTTCTTCCAAGTTGCTGTTTCTTTCTTTTTTTTTTTTTTAAAGACACTGAGCACGGATTCTGGACGACATTTGAACCATGGGCCTTTCTCATTCTTGGTGAGAACCTGCATCATTAGTTTCTCTCCCCTATCAACTAACTTTCCAATGTGGAGGCCCTCCTTGGATTGATGGCCATTAAAGGGAAGGAAATGTGCTGACATATAAGATCATGGGCAAGATATTTCTGGGTATCTGTGGCCTCCTAGGGGTCAATGCAGAAATATTTCATTTTTGGAAGATTAAATTGGCTTTTACTAATGGACTGAATGACCGATGGATAGAGAGAGCCGAAACTAATGAAGGTAAGAGGGATTTCAATCAAAATCTTGGTAGATTCGTCGACTGGATTTACCCCGGATGGTGTGCTGGACCCGAGTGTCCCGCTGTTGACATCATAACCATAACAGCTGAGTCGGCCAGGACGTGTTTGCGAATCTAGCGCAAATGTAATTAAGTCTTATTTCATCATCTGTTTGCTTGGAAGACTGTCATAATGCTTTTTGAGGTTTCTGTTGAACTGTATCACTGTACCAATGTGATCGTGAATAGACCACCACCTCTCCGAGCCTCGGTTTCCTCGGTGGCAATGATAACACTGGTCCTGCTTACCGGGAAGGGTGTCCCTGCTTCCTGTACATTCTTCCAGGTCTTCTTCATGTGATCAACCTCTACTTTACCCTGCGTAACGTATCTAAGACATCACCTCCTTGGAAGAGTCGCCCCAGATTTCCTGATCCCCCCAGGCTAGAGTAGGCTCCCACTCAGGTGCCCCCATGGCTTGTCAGGTTTCCCTTTTCATAGAATTCCTAGTGCCTGGAAATGTGTGCGTAATTCCAAATTCCCTTCGGGGCTGTAATGGCTGTGAAAGGAAGAAACACGTACATCTTGTCTCCTGCCTTGGCCAGTGCCTTTCTTGGTGTCTAATACCCGGCAAGTGACGTGAATATGCTTTAAAAACTGACAAAAGAGGGGCCCCTGGGTGGTTCAGTTGGTTAAATGTCTCTTGATTTCAGCTCTGGTCATGATCTCACAGTTGGTGAATTCGAGCCCTGTGTTGGGCTCTGCGCTGACAGTGTGGAGCCTGCCTGGGATTCTCTCTCTCTCTCTCTCTCTCTCTCTCTCTCTCACCCACTTGCACGCGAGCTCTCTATCAAAATAAATAAACTTAAAAAAAAACTGATAAAAGGGAGTAAGTTTAACACTGATAAAAGTACAAAAATACAAACATAGGGGACCTTGATATTCCTCTGCAAACACACATTTAAATGTAATGAACGTTTTCAGTGAAAATTTTACGGTAAGAAAGATTATCTCTGAATCTTGACCAAAATAATAATAATAGAGGCGTCTGGTGGCTCGGTGGGTTGAGCATCAGACTCTTGATTTTGGCTCAGGTCATGATCTCACAGTTCATGGGATGGAGCCCCACATCTACTTGAGATTATCTCTCTCCTTCTCTCTCTGCCTCTCTCTCTCTCTCAAAATAAACACATAAACTTTAATAATAATAATAATTGATAACCTCCGTCTAACTTTCAGGTCAAGCAGGTCTATTAAAACCAGAGATCTCGGGGCGCCTGGGTGGTGCAGTCGGTTAAGCGTCCGACTTCAGCCAGGTCACGATCTCGCGGTCCGTGAGTTCGAGCCCCGCGTTGGGCTCTGGGCTGATGGCTCAGAGCCTGGAGCCTGGTTTCCGATTCTGTGTCTCCCTCTCTCTCTGCCCCTCCCCCCGTTCATGCTCTGTCTCTCTCGGTCCCAAAAATAAATAAACGTTGAAAAAATAAAACAAAACAAAACAAATCAAACAAACAAAACCAGAGATCTCAATGGTGGCATTTAGGGGTCCCTGTGATTTTAAGAGTGAAGGACCTTCTAAGGAGACTATACTTGGATATTCCTATGCAGTTGATTATAGTCAAGATACTCTGTACAGTGGAATAGGGGAGGTGACAGCACAATTTGTTTCTTCTTGACCCAGCATAGCTGGTTGGACGCCTGATTGAATGTCACTGGGGCTTCAAACCCTTTAGCCACCTGCCTTCCTCAGTATCAGCCAGAGAGATGAGTCCTAATCCAGATTCCACCAGCTGAATGGAAGTGTAATGAGATCTGGGAGCCTCAAGCTATCCTCCGGGGCTCACCTTTCAAGGACATCCAGCCCGAGATCCCTAAGGTTTGATTTTTTTTCTCCCACTGATCCCCAAGTAATGGCACTTACACTATTGACCACTGGCTATTTGTTTGTTTGTTTGTTTTGTGTATTGATTTTTATTGAGGTAAAATTCTCATACCATGCCATCGACCGTTTTAAAGTGTGCGACACAGGGGCGCCTGGGTGGCGCAGTCGGTTAGGCGTCCGACTTCAGCCAGGTCACGATCTCGCGGTCCGTGAGTTCGAGCCCCGCGTCGGGCTCCGGGCTGATGGCTCAGAGCCTGGAGCCTGTTTCCGATTCTGTGTCTCCCTCTCTCTCTGCCCCTCCCCCGTTCATGCTCTGTCTCTCTCTGTCCCAAAAATAAACGTTGAAAAAAAATTTAAAAAAAAAATAAATAAAGTGTGCGACACAGTGGTATTGAGAAAATTCACAGTGTTGTGCAAGAAGCAGCTCCCTGTAGTTTTAGAAAGTTTTCATTATCCCAGGGTGCTGCGTGGCTGAGTCAGTTAAGTGTCTGACTTTGGCTCTCGCAGTTCACAAGTTCAAGCCCTACATCAGGCTCTGTGCTGACAGCTCAGAGCCTGGAGCCAGCTTCGAATTCTGTCTCCCTCTCTCTCTGCCCCTTCCCTGCTCACTCTCTGTCTCTCTCTGTCTCAAAAATAAATAAACATTAAAGTTTTTTTTCATCATCCCACAAAAATACCCCATCACCCATTAAGTGATCATTCTTTCTTCTTTTGCCCATTACCTGCCAACATCTCAACTGCTTTCCGTCTTTGGATTTGCCCCATTATGGATGCATCATAACAAAGAAACCATGTAATAGGTGACCTTTTGTGTCTGGCTTCTTGTAGGCAATTTTTTCAAGACTCATCTACATTGTAACACATATCCGTGTTTTGTTCTTTTTTATAGCTAAGTAATATTCCACCATATGGGTATACATTTTTTAAAATTTTTTAACCATTCACCTGTTGATGAGAATTTGAGTTGTTTCCAGCTTTGGGCTATTATGATAATGTTTCTATAAACATTCATTTACAAGGAAGTTTCTGTGTGGCATATATAGAATTGCTAGGTCATTTGGCAATTATGCATTTAGCCTTTGGGGAAACCGCCAAACTGTTTTCTATAGCACATCCCTATCAACAAGTTTTATCTTTGATGGTATGTTTCCCAGACCTAGTGTCCTATTTGCCTCTGTGCCCCATTCAGGGCCTTGCATCTTATGAGTATAACAATGAGGAGATGATATCTATAACCTTAATAGAAGGCACTAAAGAGAGGATGATCTTTTCGGAGAAAACAAGTATGATTTTTAAAAAAAATTTTTTAAATGTTTATTTATTTTTGAGAGAGACAGAGCCTGAGCAGGGGAGGGGCAAAGAGAGAGGGAGACACAGAATCCGAAGCAGACTCCAGGCTCTGAGCTGTCAGCACAGAGCCCGACTTGGGGCTCGAACACACGGACCACGAGATCATGACCTGAGCCGAAGTCGGACGCTCAACCGACTGAGCCACCCAGGTGCCCCAACAAGTATGAATTTTTGTGTGTCAGCTTTATAAGGAGGGCATGGAGACATAAGGAGGAGAGCAGCGTGCTATCCTTGGTCATCTAGGAAGATGAATTTGGGGCTCTCAGGATGACCAAAAGGAGTGGAGAAGGGAAGGGAGAAAGGAGGGAGGAAAGAAGAGCCTAGAAAATGAGTAGAACATTGAGAACAGGGTACCAGCTGATGTGACTCCTCCCAGCCTTGGCCTCCCACAATTCCCTTGTAAAATATAGCACATTCTCAAATGTTAGGGATAATCATTTTCATCACGCTAACTCTGGTGCTTGCTAATTCTGAAGGGGTTAAATTTTACACTAGGCATAAAGGACTGCGTGATGGAAGCAAAATTCACCGTTTCTAAAAGGTAGAAGGCAACCCGAAGTAGAATCTGAGATCTATGGTGATCAAGGACAACTCTGAAGAGCCAGTAAAAGGAAGAATAATGTAGGTAAGAGACGCTCGTAAGATTTGGAGTCAGGTGATGGTAAATTCAAATACCTGCTTTCCCACATATTAATGACATGTGTCCTTAGATCATTTATTTTCTCTCTCAAAGCAGTAATTTTCTTATAAGCAAATGGAAATATTACCTACCTTGTAAGATTGTCATTAGGACTCATTGGGATAATGAATGCAAATGTTGGCAGAGACTAAGAAAATACCCTCTGATATTTCCTATTTCATTGAGTGGGTTCAACATGTGTAAGGTGTTGGATTTTGTTAAATGGCTCATCCATCTATAAACACGTCATATGATTTTTCTCTTTAGTTCTATTAATATGATGGATAATACTAATAGATTTCTTAATATTGAGCCACAGTTGTGTTCTCGAAATAAAACCCACTTGGTGGTAATATATGTCTTTTTAATAGTCCGGTGTTAATTTTTTACATTGATATCACAAGTAACATTGATTTGTACTTTTATTTTGGGGGGCAAACTTTGCTAGATTCTGGAACAAACATGATGCTCATCTTATAAAATGAATTTGGAAGAGTACCTTATGTTTTCATACTTTGCAATAATTTAAGGAGCATTGACATAATCTCATTTGCAGGATTTGGCAGAATTCAAACATGAAAGTACCCATCTTAGTGATTTTGTATGAGGAGCTTTGTAACGACTTTCACTAAGTTTTCCTAAGACAATTGGTTTGTTTGCAACTTTCTGAATTTTGGTAAGTTGTAGTTTTCCTTAAAAAGTATCAATTTCATCTGAATTTCAGGTATATTCCGTATAAATTACAAAGTAGTCCCTTGAGATTTTTTTCTTTTAATAGTTATCCCCCCCTTATTTCTTTTTTTTAAATGTTAATTTTTGAGAGGAGAGAGAGAGAGAGAGAGAGACAGGAGGGCCAGAGAGAGGGGGGGACAGAGAAACCAAAGCAGGCTCTGCACTGACAGCAGACAGCCTCATGCGGGCCTCAAACTCACAAACCATGAGATCATGACCTGAACCGACAGAGCACCCAAGTGCCCCCCCCCTTGTTATTTCTAATTTTATGTATGTATGCTTTCTTCCACCAATTTCTTGGTTAGGTATGCAAATAGCTTACTTTGCTGATATATTTTTTTTTAAGTACCAACTTTTGGACTTATTGGTTTAAGTTTTCCATTTCATTATTCCCCTACTCTTGTATCTTTTTTTAAATGGTTTTTTAAAATTTATTTTTGAGAAAGCACAAGCAGGAAAGGGGCAGAGAGGGGGTGGGGGGTGGGTCTGAAGCAGGTTCTGCACTGACAGCAATGAGACTGATGTGGGGTTTGAACTCAGGAACCACGAGATCGTGACCTGAGCTGAAGTCCGACGCTCAGCCAACTGAACCACCCGGATGCCCCGTCCCATGACACCTCTAGATAGGATTGTTATATTTTCTTTTTACTCCGTCATGTTTTACGTTGTGTTTATAAGTGTACTATCTTTTATACAAATAGTCTTTCATAATTTGGTCTATGATATTTATTTCTACATTTTAAAATTTATTTATTTATTTATTTATTTATTTATTTATTTATTTATTTATTTTGGTAGATTTGATTTATTTTTTTTAATATGAAATTTATTGTCAGATTGGTTTCCATGCAACACCCAGTGCTCATCCCAACAGGTGCCCTCCTCAATGCCCATCGCCCATCCACCCCTTCCTCCCACCCCCCATCAACCCTCAGTTTATTCTCCGTTTTTAAGAGTCTCTTATGGTTTGGCTCCCTCCCTCTCTAACTTTTTTTTTTCCTTCCCCTCCCCCATGGTCTTCTGTTCAGCTTCTCAGGATCCACATAAGAGTGAAACCATATGGTATCTGTCTTTCTCTGTATGACTTATTTCACTTAGCATAACTCTCCAGTTCCATCCACGTTGCTACAAAAGGCCAGATTTCATTCTTTCTCATTGTCAAGTAGTATTCCATTGTGTACATAATCCACAATTTCTTTATCCATTCATCAGCTGATGACAGCTAATGAATTGATCAAAAATGATTTAAACAATATAACAGAACAAGAATTTAGAATAATAGTCATAAAATTAGCCGCTGGGCTTGAAAACAGCATAGAGGACAGCAGAGAATCTATTGCTACAGAGATAAAGTGACTAAGAAATTGTCATGAGGAGCTAAAAAGTGCTATAAATGAGGTGCAGAATAAAATGGAGGCAGCCATCGCACAGATTGAAGAGGCAGAGGAGAGAATAGGTGAATTAGAATATAAAATTATGGAAAAAGCAGAAGCTGAGAAAAAGAGAGAGAAAAAAATCCAGGAGTATGAGGGGAGAATTAGAGAACTAAGTGATGCAATCAAACGAAACAATACCCGTATCATAAGAATTCCAGAAAAAGAAGAGAGAGAGAAAGGGGCTGAAGGTGTACTTGAATAATTTTTTTTAAAGGATGAAATACTTAAGAAAGTTTGTAAGTTTGCTCAAATCGCTTCCTTTATGTCAATACTTTCATATCTATGGCAATTGACAACTGGTTTGCTACTATGGATAATATTGAAATTTGCTAGTAATCTCTTCTTCACCACCTCTATCCCAGGAATTGATTTGAAACAATATCCTTTTATTCCTAGGTAAGAACTATAAAGCAATCATAAGCTTAATTTGCTTTTTATATGCTTTCCCTCTTTTTAAAAGTCGATGCTGTGTTCCTACAATTTCAAGCATAAGGTTGTCATGGCTTATACCTTCTCTCTTATAAGCATCATTTATACTTTGTTCTACAGGTAGCTATATATTTAATGCTCACCACCAGGCCTTATGTCAATGTCTCTCCAGTCAATTTCACTCTTTGGTAGTTTACTCAGGAAAGGCTCCTGGGAACAATATTTCCTGAGTTCTTGCTTATTGATAGCAGTTTGTCTGCCGTCTTTATACTTGAAAGTAAGTTCAGCTGGATTAATAATATATGGTTCATATTTTCTTTCCCTGAGTATCTTAAATATGTCATTCCATTGTCTCCTGATATAAGATGTTGCTGTCAAGAAATCTGATAGCCATCCAATTTTCTTTCCTTTTTAAGTGACTTAGTCCTTTTGCCCGGGAGCTCAACGTACTTTTCAGCATGTGTTGGTAGGAGTCATTCTGGGTAATTTTTCTTGAGTATCTGGTGTTCTTCTCTGCCATGTGCTTTCAGATCCTGTTTTTAGGAAAGGTGCTTTGTATTGGATTTTTTTTTCAGTTTGAAAGTATGTGTTTATTAACTGACCAGATTACAAAAATAATAATCATGGCAGATACCTTAGTTCATCCTTCTAATAAGCCTATTGATCTGGTCTCTTCCCTGTTGCCAGCATCTCCAAATGGGGGTGGTCTTTTTCTTCCTTCCCCCTCATGGAGAAGATAATCTGAGGGGCCATAAGAAGTTGTTTGCCTCTGCGAAGCGTTTTGCCACAGATCTCGTGAATCAGATCCTCCACGCAGATGATGCCGTCTTCGCCGAGAGATCTAGCAATCTATGTGCTATCTGCCACGGCAATTTGCTTCTTGTTGGTTTTGCCATAACCACACTCGTAGATCAAGTCATCTACCAACTTCAGGTTTGGGTACCCCTAGGCTATATGGGGTTCCACAGTCCTTAACATGTTAACCAAAGCCTTGTTGAGTTTAACAAGGGTGCCGCTGAAGTTCTGGCAAAGACAAAGGAACTGCAACACCTTTCCAAACTTGGGCTTGCACCATTGATACCTCTGATCCTGATGACGAATGCCAATTTGGGTTCCGCAGGTGCAGAGAAGTCGCTGGCCTTTCTTGCCATCCTACCCGTCCCACCCTGCTCAGTTCTGCACAGATGCCTATATTCCTGTGGGGATGCTGAGCATTTTTGTAGATAAGCTTCCTCCTTGCCTTTGGAGGCATCTTCCAGGCAAACTTCTTTCTCAGATGCTTCATCTTCAACACGGCAAAAATTCCTTTGCTTTCTCTTTAAAGATTTTTTTTTTAATGTTTATTCATTTTTGAGAGAGAGGGAGAGACAGAGCACAAGCGGGAGAGGGGCCTTGGGAGAGGGAGACACAGAATCCAAAGCAGGGTCCAGGCTCCAAACCATCAGCACAGAGCCCAATGCGGGGCTCAAACCCACGAACCACGAGATCATGACCTGAGCCAAAGTCGGACGCTTAACCAACTGAGCCACCCAGGTGCCTCTGCTTTGCTTTTTCTTAAGGATTTTCCGGCACAGAAGCAACCTTCTTTTTTGTGTTCTCTGCATCCTCCAAAGTTCTGGCCAGAAGAGCTGTGTTTTGTTTCTTTCTTTCTTTCTTTGTTTAATGATTTCTCTTCCATTTCTTTGCTTTCTTCTTTTGTGAACTCTTCTGTATTATACACATGTATTTTGGCTCTTTACCTATTTTCAATTTCTATCACGTTTTCTCAAATCTTTTTTTTTTAATCTCTTCCCTCATTTGTTTTGATGTTTAAAATTTTACTCCTTTTAACCTTTATTTTTTTAGGCTATTTCTGGTTGTATTTATCCACTCCTGTGCTCTTTCCAGTTTAATATTGATTTCTGAAATGAGGTTTTTTTTTTTTTTAAATGTTTTAATGTTTATTTATTTTTGAGAGAGACAGAGAGTGAGTGGGGGAGGGGCAGAGAGAGAGGGAGACACAGAATCGGAAACAGTCTCCAGGCTCCGAGCCATCAGCCCAGAGCCTGACGCGGGGCTCGAACTCACGGACCGCGAGATCGTGACCTGGCTGAAGTCGGACGCTTAACCGACTGCGCCACCCAGGCGCCCCCTGAAATGAGGTTTTTAAAACAAATTTTTCTTTCTAATTCTTCCAGAGTCCTATAACTTTACCACTAAGTGTTTCTGTTATAGACTTATGTTTTCTTTCATTTCCCCATTATTACCTTCATTTCTTTTAGCACATTTTGAAATTTTAGCCCACCGTTTTCATCTGCCTGGAGTGTTTCTATGGTGCACTCCCATTGCCAATAGATTGCCAATGGAGATACAATTGTCCTCTCGACTCTCCTTTTTCTTCACTGATAAATTTGTATGGGACTCAAATTTGATCCTTTCCTGTTGCCTATTCTTTTTTTAAAATTTTTTTTTTCAACATTTATTTATTTTTGGGACAGAGAGAGACAGAGCATGAACGGGGAAGGGGCAGAGAGAGAGGGAGACACAGAATCGGAAACAGGCTCCAGGCTCCGAGCCATCAGCCCAGAGCCTGACGCGGGGCTCGAACTCACGGACCGCGAGATCGTGACCTGGCTGAAGTCGGACGCTTAACCGACTGCGCCACCCAGGCGCCCCTCCTGTTGCCTATTCTTATGTGAAATTAGTTTTCCTTAACTTCCAGGAGAAGTAAGTGGGTCAGGAGAGATCTGCTAGCTTTGTGGTTCTATAGCACTCTTTTTTCTTTTTTTAAGTTTATTTATTTCAAAAGCAAGAGAGTATGAGCGGGGGAGGGGAAGAGAGAGAGGGAGAGAGAGAATCCCAAGCAGGCTCCGCACTGTCAGCGCAGAGCCTAACAGGAGGCTTGCACTCACGAACGGTGAGGTCATGACCTGAGCCGAAACCAAGAGTCGCCCCTAGCACTCTTTGTGTGTGTGTGTGTGTGTGTGTGTGTGTGTGTGTTTCCCAGTATGACCTGTACTTTCTGAGAGCTCCTCACATTCCCCCACTTCTATCTGGTCTTCTTTGGCTTTTCCCCTGGCATCTCTATCTAGCTCAGCTTGGATCCTGTTTCTAGCAATTTCTAGTCCATGCGGGATTTGGGGCTCGTAGAGCTCAGACTATTCCAGCCCTTTCAGACCCTCCGGGGGACTCCTGCAGTTTGCAGCACACGGGAACGAACACACAACCAGCAGTTAAAGTCCTTCTGCCTGCCTGCTACCGACCCTCCGGTGGAGATGCGGCCCCTTTCCTGCTTGTAGGGCCATCGGCGAATCTGTCGCATCTCCTTGTCTCTTCCTTTGCAGGTTCTGATACCACGCAGATCCCAAAGTGATGATGTGTGGTTCACATCTGCTCCTAATTTGAGGTTTGGAGGCTACCTTGATAGCTCATTAAAAGAAATAGATGTCTGTGGGTTTGGTTTTGATATCCTGGCACTGTTGTTAATGGAGGGTTGAGAGAGCTGCAAAACCCGTATCATCAATGCCATCTTCCCAGAGTTTGCCATATTGCCTTCTGGAGTGATCCCCAAGATAACCCACTTACAGTGACATCCAGCGTGTGCAACTGCCACATCCCCATACACAATCCCCGAATCTACATGAAAGGTCTTTGCCTCATTTGTTATTCTGTCACATGACCTCCATAAACTTCTAGCAACATGCCCCGCTAATGTTATTTGAGGTCGTTTTATTTTTATTTTTTGAAGCTTATTTTTATGTATTTTCAAAGAGAGAGAGAGCGAGTGGTGGAGGGGACAGAGAGGGAGACAGAATCCCAAGCAGGCTCCGTGCTGTCAGCACAGGGCCCAATGTGGGGCTTGAGTTCACCAACCGCGAGATCACGACCGGAGCTGGAATCAAGAGCCGGAGGTTTAACCGACTGAGCCATCCAGGTTCTCCTGTTTGAGGTTATTTTAGACAAATGTGTCTTCCTCAAACACCAATTCATTACTCCAAATAAACTAGGATGAGGATCTGTGTAAAGACAGAGATATAAGAAGACTTCTTCTTGGGGGAGTGTTAATTAGAGGGAGAATTCTCACCTCCACAGAGTGTAGTCATTGGGCATGAGGCCGGGAAGTCAAACTGAAGCCAGGGCCCGGAGGGACACAAAAGGGCGTCAGACCCCAGGGAATCAAGTGAGTTGTACAAACAGCCGTCCGTTCTGTTGCTGCTCAGAGAAGCAAAGCTTGGTGAGGGCTTGGCATCCTTCACAGCGGAGGGAGAATTTGATAGAGTCACAGAAAGCAAATATATTTGCCTAAACGAGGCATCACTGCTGCATATGCGTATTATGGGGGTGGATGGAAGTGGGTTCCCCGCAATTAGAGGGATCCTCCAAGCCCAGGTCTCCCACAGCGCCTCCTGCCAAGAGGTGGAGTTATTTCTGATTTGGAGCTCCTAAAGCAAAAGGAGCGTTTCCAACCTCTTCTCGGTTTACCACCTGAAATATATATTCTGTTAAAAAAAAAAACATTATAAGGGCGCCTGGGTGGCTCAGTCTGTTAGGTTCCGACTCTGGCTCAGGTCGTGGTCTCCTGGCTTGTGAGTTTGAGTCCCTGCATCGGGCTCTCTGCTCTCAGCACGGAGCCCGCTTTGGCATCCTCTGTCCCCCTCTCTCCTGCACCTCTCTCTCTCTCTCTCTCTCTCAAGAATAAGTAAGCATTTAGGAAAAATAATATCATAGTGCATCAGAGACACCATTTTTGTGAGCTGTAGGCAGAAGAAATGGGTATTTCTTTAGTTCCTCTGCTCGTGGGTGCTGGGCACGACGTCATACCTCCAAAGTCCATCCAGATCAGCTGTCAAAGGCTAGGGCTCTACTGATCTCGTCATACGTCCCTATAACCCAACTTCAACCCCAACCTCTACAGGTCAAGTCTCTGTGGTTCACACACACTCACCCTTATACTCATTACACTCCCAGCTCCCAAAAGACTGATGGGAAATACAGATTACTGGTTATGGGACGACGGATGGGGCAGGTGCACCTTGTACTGCACAGCAAAACCCCCTAACCGGTCCCTTTCACCGCCTCCCTCCCCAGCACTGATTGTCCTATTGTACTGCCAATGTCCCACCCAGCCCCTCTCCACTACCCTTTCTGATTGCCTCCCCCCCACACACTCCCCTGCACCATTCTCTCCAGGGGTCACCATTCCTTTCCTTTCGGGGACACATTTAGCGCCCCCCTCAGCCTGGCTTCTCCCCTTCCCTGGCCCACCTAAGGTCTCTAGTCAGCAAACGAAAGGCTCTCCTCAGGAATCTGGTCTCTGGACAAAAGAAAAAGAAGACAAGGAGATTGTGAACAGCACTCTCCTCAGATGGTCCCAATGCGGTGAGGCCATGGTTTCTTTTCCTGTGATTCGGAGCCACTTTCCTGGTTGCAAGGCCCACTGACTTGTATAGAGAACAGATAGATGTGCTACTGTTGAAGATCAGAAGAAAAGTGTGTGTGTGTGTGTGAGAGAGAGAGAGAGACAGACAGACAGAGACAGAACACAAGAGCGCACACGTGCTGGGGGACAGGGCGGTGAGGGGTGGATAAGTCTACGCAGGCGTTTCTGGCCACCATAACAAAGCATCTTATGCAGTGATGGGAGCCAAGACCTAAGCGTGAGGCAGAATGGCCCGGTCAAGGAGGAGGAAGGAGCACTTATTAAGACACATCCAACTATGTCGGTGATTAAGCCCTCCCAACAATTCATTATCATCCCCTTAGTGCCAATGACTAAAATGAGGGTCAGAGAAATGAGACAATCCGCCCAAGGTTATGCAACTAATAAGATCTCTTTGTCTCGTAAATTCGCGCTCTGTCCACTTTCCTGCACTGCTTCCGCTGTCTTCTCCTACCCTCCACAGGAGGCAGCTTTGCATTTCAATGAGGGACCCGGTCCAGGGTGAAGGCACCGCAAACATTGACACTCGGGCCCTGCAATCCTCTCCCCAGCCACCGCGCTCCTTTTCTCAGCCTCGCTAGCGCCCACGCTGGCCACCCCGGCTCAGCCCGACCGGTTGGAAGAGGCAAGCAGGGGGCCAGAGGTTGGCCCGGGCCTCTGCAGGGTAATTCTCTTCTGTCCCAATGCTGGGGCCCGGCCCTCCCGACTCCCCCCGCCGCCAGCCTTGCCGCCGAGGATAGCAGCACAGCTGGAAAAATAGATAGGTCTTTCTAACCCTCTCATGCGTGTGCCGTGGGGCCAGGTAGCTCTATAAATATGGTAATGGCTTCTCAAGCATGCCCAGACTGGAAATGAGACCGAGAGGCTGGGGAAGGGCTGTTCCGACCGATAACCGCGGCAGCTGCCTTGCTGGAGGAGATGGTGCCTCTGAGCTTCAGGGTCAGATGAACGCCGACTCCCCCCCCCAACCACCTTGAGTAGATCCCCTCTCCTCCTGTCCCCTCCCACCCCATTAATCGCCTGCGCCCACCTGTCCCCTGATTACACCGATGACACACACGGAGGAAAGCAGGCAAACAGAAGCTCATGTTTTGTCTATTACCAGAAGGCTCAGACTTGTGATAAAAAAAAAAATAAATAAATAAATACACCGGCAACAACACAGCTACATAGATGCGTACAATGGGGAACCAGCCTGACACTTCCTGCCGCGGCCCCACTGAGAAAAAGGACAGCTCCACAGCTGAACAGCTGTGCCCTCCAAGAGGCTCTGTCTGTCAGCAGCCGCTCCCGGGCTCCTCCTTGGGTGCAAAGCGGACAGTGACCCCCACCAGCTCCCCCAGCGCCCCGTGGAATATAGTAACTATAGCAAATGGGGCCTGGGATTCTAGCGTGACCTCAGACCAAGCCCTTCGCGTCGTTCTAGACCTTTCCGTCAGATGAGAAGGATCATTCCTTCTTTCCGGGTTGCCAGATGAGTTTCAAGGCTTAGGAGATGCTTCTGTTTCCCTCCGCCGGCACCCAGCTCTTTTTTTTTTTTTTTTTTTTTTTTTTTTTTTTGCTAATCTGACCATCCCCTCTGCCAGATGGCAGCCAGGCCTCCCTGGCTTGCATTGCTTGGACAAGGGGTTAGTGCTACAGAAGAAGAGAGAAGGCTTTTGGGTGTCAAAAGCCTAGGACCAGAAGGTAACCAAGGATGGGGGCTCGCACGCTGGGTTTCTTAGGCTTTTGGGGGGACATGTGACGTCGATGGACACCAGAGAATAGTATTTCACCTGCATAAACCATATTGCACATCATCTTACCACATAAAATCAACTCTTATACAAAGATGAAAACGAATGGGGTTTTAAATTTTTATTTAACTCGCTGATGAATGAAGACATCAGGAAGGTGTTACAAACCAGTTCAAAGTGCAAATCCAAACAGCAGAAATGTATATGGGCAGTTAAGGGCGCTGAAATGAATGTGTTAATACATGCAAAGCTTGCTTGTACCTGAGGTGGTTGGGAAAGGTCCGAGAGGGATCTTTTGTACATCTTCAGGACAACTTTCACCGCTATGGGCGAGTTATTTCCATCAGTCTGTTTCGCTCAATTTTCAGAGTTGTAAGATAGTTCAAAGGCAAGAAAAGCTGAACACTACTTATAGACTCAGGTAACCACAGGGGGCATTAGAGATTGTCTTGTATCCTACAGGAGACTAATACACATTTTTCACCGTTTCAGAGTTGTTGCGTTTTTTTTTAATATATAATTTATTTTTTTCCTGAAAATTAAATGGAAACAAACACAGAAGAAGCCAATTAGATAGAAATACACTCAAGGACACCTGGATGGCTCAGTCGGTTGAGCGTCCAACTTTGGCTCAGGTCGTGATCTCGCGGCTTGTGGGTTCAAGCCCCACATCAGGTTCTGTGCTGACAGCTTGGAGCCTGCTTCGGATTCTGTCTCCCTCTCTCTGCCCCTCTCCCACTCACACTCTGTCTCCCTATCTCTCTCAAAATAAATAAACACAATAAAAAATTTAAAAAAAGAAGCACGCTGATTAAAACGGTTTAAAATTCTGTGATACAGTTAATATATGTGTTTCTTTGTTGACACATTAATTAACAAGATAATGTAATGACTACTATAATTTGAAAGGAGTCATATATATCAATAACATTTCAGGATATCTCCCATGACCGTAAGGTGATATGAAAATATCAATTATTTCTGCATTTTACAAAGCCGCAGATACTAAAACGAATGTGATATGTTGCTTATATTTATAAGGGAAGGGAAGGACACATTTCAGTCAGAAGTTAGTAAAAATAAAAATGCTTTCCCCCCCCCCCCCCCAATTTCACGGACCTTTATAATTCTGTTAAGGCTTCATAGTAAGAATCTCTGAGTTGGATTTGAAAAAAAAAAAGAGTTCCCCCTCATTCCTACTGTTGAGATCAAAAATGATAACTCAAAGGGAAGAGGAAAGATAAAAAGTGAAGACAACTAAGCACGTTAGACATTATTGACATATGTGAGGAAGATGCCCTTGGCTCTTTCTCCCCCAGGGTGACCAAGAAATTAAGAGAAATCCAACGTAGGTCTAGGGAATCTGAAGTTTACAAGACCCCAGGGTCTGGGCAGACAGGATGGAGAGAATTTTCCAAAGTGTGACCCAAATGTCAAAGCAGCGCCTGCCGGGTGGGTGCACAGAGCCCATCTGAAGACGTGGTCGACGTGGGGAGGTCTGTGGTGACAATGATGGAAAGAATTCAGCAATCTCCTGGTAAGTTCATGCTGTGGCCAGAAGAGGAGTGAGGAGGGATCTTGACAGAGTCCACACCCAGCATGTCTATACCCTGTGCCCATCCCCCCGCCCCCCCAGGATGTAGAAGTCCTGTATCTTGCACGTGAGTGGACTAAATGTTGCCTTTTTTTATTCCACCTGAGAAAGGCTCCCAAGTGTAACTTTCTCCCCATCCCAGGGCACTTCACTGATTCAAAGTCCTTACCCTGGGAATCATGGTCCTTCCTCTGATGGCCCCACCTGATGTTCGAGTCGTATTTCTCACCCTCTCTGCCAACATGCCCCCATCACTGCCAATCACTGCTTCTCAAGCACTCTGCCCTCTGACCCCACTGCGGCTTGACCTGGGCCTTGTGCTCTGCCTGGAAGGTCTCCCCAGCTTCTTAGCAATCCTGAAAGCTCTTCTTTGCTTTGGCTCAGAATGTGCTCTATTCCCCAAGTCCCCTTCCGACCTACAAAATCCTATTTATCCTGTCTGACCACGACCTCCAGCATAATTAACTCTTCTGTGATGCCTTCCAGAACCTCTTCTCCCAAGGTTCTTGTGATATGGTGACTTACAATATATATATATGTATGTATATATATATATATATATATGAGCTTTTTGGCTCAGACCAAATATTATATATATATATATATATATATATTTATATATATATATATTTATATATATATATATATTTATATATATAAATTCCAAAGAGCCCCTTGGAATTTCCTAAGGGATGAGAGCCATAAAGGTGTCTTTTGTTATGTTAATGGAGTGACCCCTGGAAGGCACCTAAGGATTGGGGGCTGGTTAGCCCTGGAGCCTACCCAGTGATCCAGGATTGGAATTTTCCATCCCACTCCCCAGCCTCCCCACCCTCCAGAAAAACCACAAGAAGGGAGGCAGAGGGGAGAAAGGATTCGGGTACAGGTTTCAGAGGGAGTGTGGTCCTACTGATACCTTGATTTCAGATTCTAGCCTCCAAAATGAAGAGAGAAAAAAGAAAAAATGTCTGTTGTTTCTAACCACCCAGATGGTGGTACTTTGTTATGGAAGCCTTAGAAAACTAACACAGAGCCTTCCTGGCACAAGTGACATTTGAATAAATTTTGTATTTCCACCCAGAAACGTGGAATTTATTTGCCCAACAGATGTGGGCCAGAAGGAATTTTCCTTTATTTTGTCTAGTATTTACAAGTCTGCGTATTTCACACAGGCATTCTGATGTCCAGCTTACCTTTGTTAAAAAAACAAAATTCAACCAAGCAAATGTGAAGATCTAATTGGCATTATTAAGCAATTCACAAATCTGGCAATGTCCCTTCCAGAAAGCAGAGATGTTCTGAGAAGTGGAACAAAACGGAAGGTTTTTGGAGACAGGCGGGCGGGTCAAGGAAGTTATTAGCAAAAGAATAAAAAAAAAAAAAAAAAAACGGTGGGGGTGTGAGTATTTCTGGCCAAGGCATCTTTGGAGAGATAGGGAACGGCAGGATTTTCATCACCCAGATGACCCCACTAGTCCTATCTGGACATTTCAGATTGGCTGTTGAAAGGTCACATTCCTGGGATAGGTTTCACATTATAATTAGTCTTGGTTTGCTGTCGTGGGGTGGGGGTGGGGGGGCACGTAACTTCATTTTGGGGCTTCTCGCTTCTTCCAGAACACCTCGAAAGGTGAAATAGCCACATGCCACCAGGGGCTAGCGTTCGGTAGAGATTGCCTCTTGCTAAGAAGCCTGGGTTCTCAGATAGCCCTGTTGCCTAGCGCTGACATCCCTGCTCCTCGTCTCTCATTACACTTCCTGCCTCCTGTCGATGGCATAATAAATGCATGAATGGGCTCTAAGATATTAGCCAGAAAAGAGTTCAGACAAGAAGTCTCTGCAAATCTCCCCCGGAGCCCCAGCGAATGGCACTGATTGTCACCTGTCCTCCAGAGCCCTGGCCACTTGGCTGTGTCAGTAGCAGTGGGGGGGATGAAACCTATTCCTCTATCTTTAATTAAATCACCACTCTGCAGACATTCCCTTGGTCTGAACTTATTACCATACCTGGATCTTCTACCCTTGCCGCTGAATTCCAATGTGATGGATCTCAAGTCCCCTACGTGTTCTACAATTTGCTCTTTAAGTGAAAACGTTTACATTTTGATTGCCTAATGCGTTTCTATCATTTTCCATCCAGCAGGACGTCAGGGCTCTGTATAGCACTCGGTAAAGTAAACCAGTCTAGACTGCAAGGCCTTCGTCAAGACAAAGCTCAGGTCGTACCCGATGCATCCACAAGCCTTCCGGCAACAGACAAGAGTGTGAATATCCCCCACACACCACGGGAAGCGGGTCAGAAAGACCTGGATCTGAATTTCAGCTTTGCGACATATTAGCCGCTTACGCAAATTACTTGACCTCTCTAAATCTTATGTGTAGTATGGACATAAAAACCTTCTGTCACAAAGGATTCTAATGATGATTAAATGAGATCAGCATATATGAAGTATTTAGCACATGCCTGGCAGGTCATAAATACATTTTCAAGTTGGCTGTTGTTTTTACCGTAATTGTTAACGGTTTCATCGCTGTTCTTACAATTGCCGTTATTATTATAGAAGTAATGCTCCATTGTAACGCTCCAAATAGGGTCCAAATCTTCAATCGCATAAACTGTGGGATCACGTTATTGCAAAATTTTAGGGAAAAAATTAGAATAAGGCTACGATGCAGAAGGGGAAAATTGCCTATCATGTTATATCTGAATCCATGCCATCATGATGAGTTTTTTATACAGTTTCTCTGCAGTGCATTTGCTCTGTGGAAAAACTAAGCCTGTCTGACACCAGTTGGCAGATCAAATATCACAGAAGAGCCCTCCCTGGCCAGAGGGCATTTGGAGAAGCCCAGAGCTGTGTGCATGAAGCTATGAGCAATGAGTTTAGCCAAAGATCATAAAGAAGGGCCACACTAGAGGGAGTATACAAGACAATGTGACAGACAGACTTCATTTGGGATGTCACCTTAGGCTGACGGAGATATAAAGGGATGGGACCTCTGAATAATAATAATCAGATTGACAGATACCCTCCCCCGGGAATCTGGGCAGTCTATGTTCTCATTAAGTTGGAAAGCATTGTTTTTCTCTCTTCTATGGTTGAAACTTTCCAGAGGACTGCAATCTATCTGTGCAAAAGATGTGGCCATATTAATCCCATGAAGAGTCTTAAATATGAACAGACCAAAGCAGATACAAGGTAGAGCCCTCTGCCTTGCATTGTTATAAACCTCATAATCCGCCTAAACAACAGCTTGTTTCCTGCCATTCCTCTGATCAATCGGCATCAAGGGTTCCCCGTTACTGAAAGCGAAAGGTCTAAAGTCCTTGGATGTCTGCATGCTGTCCAGACAGGGGGAAGACGAGAGCGTAAGAAAAAGAAACAGGGGCGCCTGGGTGGCTCAGCTGGTTAAGCATCTGACTCGGCTTCAGCTCAGGTCATGATCTCATGGGTTTAGTGAGTTCAAGCCCCATGTCGGGCTCTGGGCTGACAGAGTGGAGCCTGCGTGGGATTCTCTGTCTCCCTCTCTCTCTACCCCTCCCCTACTTGTGCTGTCTCTGTCTCTCTCAAAATAAATAACTAAACATAAAAAGGAAAAAGAAAAAGAAACAGTAGCCAACACAGCCTAAATGTTGCACGTCCTATGTTGGGAAAAAACACCCCCACCTGACGAGTAACCACAGTCAACTCCCTGGGCATTATCCTTGACTCATTTTGACTCACCTCTTTTCTTCTCCTTACACACCCACTCCATCAAATAACCAGTCAATCAATCACTAAGCTCTTAATGTAATTCCCCAATAGCCCTTGAACTCATCCACTTTTTCCCTACCCTGCCACCACAGTCCAGATCTCTCCCCCTAAATCCATCCATTCACCTCAACGTGGGAAAAAAATGACTTGCGTGCACAGAGGGAAAGCGGTGGGGAGGGAGGTAGCAACCATGAGGAAGGAGAGTTGGCTGGAGAAGAAGCAAGTAATCATAACAGAACGCTTTTCACCGAGTGATTATTATGTGCTGCTATTGTGCCAAATGCCGTCAGCCCGTTACCTCATCAAGTTCTCCCCAAGTCCCATGAGGAAGAAAGTGGAGGTTTGTGGGGGGCGGGGGTGGTGAGGGTGCACAATAAGTTAAAGATGGCTCTAACTTTAGAGCCATTTTTTGTGGTTCCTCCAATTGGAGCTATGAGCATGAGGCTATGAGCAATGGGTTGAGCCATTGCTCTCCTTGAATCTAGGCTGTCTTAATAACTGGCTGAACCACAAGAAGGCAGCAGAAATTGTGTCTGGGACTCGTGAGGCTGGGTCCAAGATAAACTGCCCACCTGAGTCCTAAATTCTTGATCCACTAAATTATGATCAAAATAGAATAGTTATTACAAACCATGAAGTTTTAAGATCGATCTTTATGCCGTAAGAGATAACCTGAACAAATTAACCCACTGGGTCAAAGTCATATCGTGGATGTTAGAACGGAGACTCACGTTTAAGTGAGTCTTCACCACCAGGCCATCCTGTTTCCCTAAGTGGAGAATGTTGGTTGATAGACCCGGACAATCAAATGCTTCCAGAGAGCAAGGCATCAGTGCCCAGAGCACGGAAGGGAGAAGGGGAAGAAAATCAACACTTATCCGGGCATTGCACTAGAAATATTTCATCAGAAGACAAAAACTTTTAATTGAAAGAAGAGAGAGAGAAAGAGAGAGAGAGAGAAACTGTCAGAGACCGAACAGGGAGTCCACATCATCTGATAGCTTCAATTCTCACTTACAGCTTACTTATACCGATTGATATCCTTCTCTTGTCTGCTGAGGGGAGCCACTGGCTTCCATAAATCACCTTCCCGAGTCTCAGGCGACCGCCATGTTAACCCCTGCTTCAACAGAAACTTTGCCAACAGTGACACGAGCCACGTGTCATCGACCACTACCCGTCTGGCAGAATCTACGCAAAGTGCTTGCGTCTGTAATCTCACTTAAGCCCCACAAAACCCTAGAAGGTAGGGGACTATTAGCACTTCTAAGTTAAAGATGCACGGAGTCTTAGCAACGTTAGCCTGACTTGCCAGAGGTAAGGCGGCAAAAATGTGCCAGAGTCTAGAATTTCTCTAACATCTGAACCTCGAATTCTTACATCACAGATTTTGGCCATCCTTGTTGGCACACGATAATGGTCCATACTTTTCACTCCCCCCCCCCTTTTTTTTTTTTAGTTTGGAGATGCACAATGATCCTAACAATAATGTCCACGAACAGTATTGCCTCCGCTTTATAAAGACTGAAAAGAGATGAACGCAGAGCCATTCAGCCCATCAAATGGTGACAATAACAGTCATCATGCCTACTGTAATATAGAAGTATTATAGTAGTACTATTGTATAACAATAACTTATAAAAATAAGGGGCGACTGCGTGGCTCGGTCGGTTAAGCGACCGACTCTTGATTTCAGCTCGGGTCATGATCTCACGGTTCGTGAGTTCCACCCCCGAGTCAGGCTCTGTGCTGACAGTACAGAGCCTGCTTAGGATTCTTTCCCCACCCCACCCCCAAAATAAATAAGTAAACTTAAAAAAATAATCATGCCTACTTGGACCTAGGCAATGTTTCACTACTTGAAATATATTAATTAGTTTACACAAAGTAATATAATAATAATAATAATAATAATAAGTCTTATTTGACGGGATTGACACATAATATCGACATCACTAAAATCACACAACTATTAAAGGGAAGCTCCGAAATAAAACCCACTTCTCCTGCCTCTTAACCTAGAATGTTTTCCACTGCACTGACCATGTCTCATTACATATCTGTCCTTTCCTTAAAGAAATGGAATAATGGGGGCGCGTTCTTCTTGGGCTGAGGGATGGTGGGTTTGATACTGAAGCACCGGCACGTTGGGCAGTTTAATTAAGAAAAGTGAGTATTTGGGCAAAATTTATTGAAACCCTCACCTTCAGGGATAGCGCTTGTCTGACCCTGATCACGACAGCAAGTGCTTCCTTAAATTTTGCCCTCCTTTCCCCCTCCCCGGAGGCTTACTCCCTTCACCCTAGTCCTGGCTTTGGAGCACATTAGGATTGGTCTCCGGACAGTTGTGAAAGATGTCCTTGTGGGGCTGTGATGAGAGATAGCATTAAATATATCAATTTATCATTTATTAACACCAAAGCGCACACAACACGACGGGGGACCCGAGGAAGGCGCCTTTCCTTTGGCCACTCAGCACTCATTAATGGTGCGTCTCTACTCTCCCCAGCACCGCTGACATGGACAGAAGCCTGGTCCTTCGTCCTGTGGAGAGAGGTGAGGAAGTCCTCTGCAGGATTGCACACTGGAGTAGGGGCGTGTGTGCCTGAGTGTGGGGAGGAGAAGAGCCTACATCGCATTAAGTTCTTGCATTGCTGACATCGGAAATCAATTCTCGCTCAAGAAGAAAATGAAAAAATAATAAAATGAAATCAAAATTACTGGAAGACTATGGAGTCGGGCCTTGGTCTTGAAAAGGAGCAGGGACGGCTCTGGGGGTCTCGGAAAAAGAAACAAAGGGACAGTTCAGTTCCCAGCGATGCCATAGACAGAACTCAGCCCCGACCATTTGTTTCTCCAGCTCCTGCCAGTCTGCATAAGCTTCAGATTTCCAGGGAGTGTGTCTGAATGGCTTAGCAGGTCAGGGGGCCACCCTCTGGCTGGAGGAGGCCCGCAGGATGGGGCAGGGCCACTTTCAAAAAAGGAGATCAGATGCCCTCATCCCCAGGATGATTAGAGACAGGCAAACGTGGCAGCTGTTCACTAAAAAGACCGAGACAGAACAGAACAAAAACAGAAAAGCAACTATATTAGTTTCCTGAGGCTGCTGACATAAACTATGACAAACCAGGTGGCTTCAAACAACAGAAGGTTATTCCTATCATAATTCTGGAGGCTAGAAGTCTGAAATCAAAGTGTCGGCAGGGCCATGCTCCCTCCAAAGCCTCTAGGAAAAAAATCGTTCCTCCACTCTTCTTAGTTCCCAGGGGTGGTCAGCAATGGTTGGTGTCCCTTCCCTTGTAACTACATCATACCAAGAAATCTCTGCCTCCGTGGTCGCACGGCCTTCTTCCCGGCGAATGTGTCTCCTCTCTCCTTGGGAGGACACTGGCCAACTGGGTTAAGGACCCACTCTCACCCAGGATGGCCTCATCTTACATTGATTACATCTGCAAAGACCCCATTTCTAAATAAGTTCACATTCCCAAGCCCTGGGAGTGAAGACTTCAACATATCTTTCACAGGGATACATTCAACCCATGACATCAACCAAGTCGAGAGAGATACGGCTGGTGGAACTTCAGAAGCCTCGAAGGAGGCAAGATCTCAGCAAATAGTTACGTGACCGGAGGCAGGGGTCGTGGGATAAAGACAGGGAGATGAGGTAGACCTTGGTTGCATCATACAGATGGATGCCTGGAAACCCAGCACAGGGAGGAGGTAACTTAGTGGCTAGAAACCCACATGAACGACGATATAGGCTGATCTGGGAGTGGGTGAAAGACACAGCTCCTTCCGTTCCCACATTAACCTTAAAGGTACCACGGATTGTCCTTCTTCTAATCTCATCTCCCTGGCCTTCTCTTCAGCCTCTTCCTCTTGGTGGTTCCCCTCATCACATCTCTTTGAAATGTACTTGGGGGGAAAATGAGGGACATCACCAAGAAAGAAGAGCGAAGAAAAAAGAACCACCCCCCGCCCCAACGACACACACGTCCAATCAGCTTTTTCTTTTGTTCACCGAGAGGGGAGTCTGAGATCAAGTCCGGATTCAGTCTTCAGTGCCTGAAGGCTGCAGAGTGGACAAAAGTCAAATAGATGCGGAGATCTTGAAAATGTCACAGATAGACTGCCATCAAACCCGAGAAGTACAATCAGGACTTAGCATTTAGAGCATTCTCCATTTCGTAGGGGAGGAAACTGGGGCTTGGGGAGATTCAAAAGGGAGAGACTCGAGCTACTCTGAGCCCAGTGCTTTGCTGAGCTTGGAGCTCTGGTCATCTGTTTCCTGAGACCTTTTCAAGGTCTAGATGCAGGTGTCTCAGCGCTCAGTGCTCCGGCCACACTGGACTTCTCTTGGCTCCTAGAGCACACCTCTCTCTCTCTCTCTCTCTCTCTCTCTCCCCTCCTACCCCCATCACCCTTGGTCTAGCTGTCCATCATCCTTTGGATCTCAAGTTGGAGGTGACATCCTCCAAGAATCGCTCCTGAATCCACCAGATGGGAAGAGACTCCCGTTTCGAGGCGGTCCAGGCTTCTCAGATTGCCCCTCTTCCACCTCCTCCCGTAAACAGTACCAGTATGGCTGGCACTCTGCCCGGATAGGATACAGGGATGTGGTGGCAGGATGGCCTCAGTGAGGAAAAGGAGCCGTCTGTTCTCTGCCTCTGATATTTCCGTGCTCAGCCTGTGAGGGCAGAAGACAGAGAGCACCAGCCCCAGCAGGACACTGAGCATCCCAGGACAACACCTGCTGACGACTGATAGAAGCTTCTGAGAGCTTCTGTACCTTCCCTTTGGTGACTTCCTCTGAATCTTTGCTCGGCTGCTGCTGCTGTGTCACTGGCTCCCAGACACGGAGCTGAGTGATTTCGTGAAGTAAAAGGAACTCAGCCGCAAGGATCTTGGGGATCATTTCACCCTGCCCTAGCCTGGATGCACGCTGGGAAACTGAGGCCCACAGAGTGGAAAGTGCTTAGACTCTTTCTAAATTGTTGGCGGAGGTAGGACCACAATGGGAATTTCCTGACCCCCAGTCTGGTTTTCTTTCCAACAGCGCAGTCCGCGAGATTGCTCGCGGAGGGAACTGAGCACAGTTGGTCCAACTGTCTCATTTTATAGATAGGAAACTGGGGTCTGGAGAGGAAAAGCCTGGCCCCGAGTCACAAAATATCACTTTGCCTTGATTATTTGTGTTCCTGTACTTCCCTCCTGAGCTTGAGAATGCCACGAAAATTAAGTCCTCCCAGGATTCATCTCCATACCTAAGAAATGACTGGCACAGAGCAAGTGCTCAATAAATACTAGTTAAATGGAGGATGGCTCTAAGAAGAGATGAATAAACATATAGATGAATGAACGAATGAATGAATGAACGAACGAACTGGGAAAACAAATTCATCCTGCTTAACCTTTTGGTCCCTATTGGGAAGAAACGCCTAGGAAAATAGCCCTTGAACCTGTCATCACTCAGGAATGTCAGAGTTCAAATCAGTTTCAAATGCTATGCTAAGCATGCAATCCGATGAAGAGAGAGTAGGAAATCTACATCAATGTGGGAAGTTTCTGCCAGGGTGGAACCACTAGACAGATAGCATGTTTACGTTTCTCTGCAGGTTGCAAAGTTCTCCTCAGACCCATTATCTCATGAATCCTCAAGACAGCCCAGGGTGCTGGGTATCTCACTCCCACTTCCCAGATGGGAAGACCGAGGGTCATCGATCAAACAGAACTAGTCCACGGCCCCTGGGATCCCGCTGCTATGTCTGGTTTGCAGTCCAGTCTCCTCGTTCCCCCCCCCCTCAACCTGGTGGTGTTGCAAACTGTGCTGGGGGCCAGGGCAGGTCTGGAGGGTACCTCGTGCCCCGTTAAACCGAAACCAGTTTGTGCTGTTTCCAGAAAGGAATCTGAAAACAGCTGGTGCCATCATGCTGGGACCCTGTGGGCTCGGAAAGGATTAAACTGCAGCCGCACAGACTGAGCTCATTTCTCACCCTGTCTCATTAGGAGCGGCCACCAAGTGCCTGTAGCGGGGAGCTAGCCCGTCATCCACTCACACCTTCTGCTCACAGGTGACAGGCCCCACCGGCTGCCCCATGCTACGTCTGATGTCAATTTCTTGGAGACAAATGGTGGGGCTTTTGCTAAGAAACTGAGATGCGCTGTTTGTTCAACCAATATGTATTGAGCACCTCGCTGTGTGTACCCCTAAGTGCCAGGTGCTTTGGGGAAGGAAAAGAATGAGCAGTCCTATTATCCGTTAGCCACAACCCTGAAAATACACATTATCTTGTTCATTATCATCACTTTGGAAATAGGGTCTTTGTGGGTGTAATCAAGTTAAAAGGAGGTCATAGTGGATTAGGGTGAGACCGAAACCAATCACTGGTATCCCTGTACGAAAAGGACAATTTGGACAACTCCGCAGAGAAGAGAAGGCCCTCTGAAACCAGAGACACACAGAGAGGGCACCGTGTGGAGACAGAGGCAGAGATCAAAGCGATGTATCTGTAAGCAGAAGAACACCACTGATTGTCAGTTACCATGAGAAGCTAGGAAGAAGCAAGGAAGGATTCTTCCCCCCAACATATGAAGGGCACATGGCCACGCTGTCACCTTGAGTTTGGACTTTCAGTCTCTGGAACTCTGAGAGAATCCATTTCTGTTGTTTTGAGCTGCCTGATTGGCGGGTGTTTGTTATGGCAGCTCTTGGAAACGTATGTAATGATTTTAGGTGTCTTTTCTGGAGTGCTTTCCACAAATAGCACTGGATGAGAATTTCACGTGGATTGTCTCCTTTAGTCCCCATGTTAAATCTGGAAGACGGTTCTCCTGACCCCCCTTTTGTGGAGGAAGAAACAACACACCCAGAGAAGGGAGTCCGCGTGTCCCGGGCTCACAGATGACTGGGTTTTCTTCACCAAGCAGTCAGCACAGTGTTGGCTTTCAGTAAAGTCTTCCACCTGGCGTTCAGAGCGATCCTCTGCCCAGCCCTAGCCCATCTATCCAAAGAGAACTCCCACCTCAGCTCCTCAGGTGGTAACGGAGAGCACAGGTTGGGGGCACAAAAGGTTTTGGAATCAATCCCAGCAACGTGACCTTGAGCAAGTTGCTGAAACTCTCTCGACCTCCACTTCCTCACCTACAGAATGGTGAAAATGGAATCTACTTTCCAGTGTCACGGTTAGGATCAATGAGACGACACAAAGTTTAGGGCATACAACGCAATATATAGCAGTTATGGTTATTTAGATTATCATTCAACCTAAAATGAATTTGCTCTTACTTCTATACGTTTATTGCCTTTGGGACGCCCCAGTTTTCTCTTTCACACCCACTCTTTGATCTTCTGAGATGCCTTTGCTCATCATTTCTGCATAAGACAACCTGACATAGGATCCAAGGCCAAGTTCAAAATCCTACTTTCCCATGGTGCCTCCCTAAACCCCTCAGCTGGAACCGCTTCTCCCACCTCCAACAAAGAGGGCCATTTACTAATATATCCCTTAAATGGCACCTGCACTTCTGTCTTGTGTCTCTTCCTCAGTTTGGATGACAGTTGGGGATTTGTCTTTATTTTTTAAGTAAAATTTCCTCAAACCACTCAATTTCCTAGCAGAGGTAAATCCTGTAATCTCAGACCCTTGGGGGAATTTCTTTAACACAGTCCCTACAACCATCCATGAATGCTGTCTCTATCTCTTTCTCCCTGTTGACTTAGATCTTTCATTGGCTTTCTCAAAACTTTGTTCCCGATCCTCTCTCTTCCAACCCATGAGGGGTGCCATGCTGCTATCTTCCTCAGTCTTTGTACCTCCTCTCCTCAAAGGCTTCCTGCTGCCTCTGAGCCCCCAGCCCCCACTTCCAGAAGACTCATCAAACATTTCCTCAAATAACTTTATAGTTGGATGCTAAGAGGAAGTCTATCAGTCCCTAAGAGTTATTTCCAAATTGATCGCAATAGACTGAGCACCATTCCTAGTATTTTACTTGGATTAACGAGTTCAGTCTTTCCCACAACCATGCACTACGATGATCCTTCCCTATGGTTGAGGAAACTAAATAGCTTGCCCGCCTTGCGCAGCAAATGGGAGTCAGATTTAATTTTTAATGTAATTAATTAATTAATTTGGAAAGAGAAAGCGTGAGCAAGGGAGGGACAGAGAGAGAGGGAGAGAGAGAATCCCAAGTAGGCTCCACACTGTTGGCATGGAGCCTGACATGGGGCTCAAATTCAGGAACTGTGAGATCACGACCTGAGTTGAAACCAAGAGTCGGATGCTTAACCGACTGAGCCACCCAGGTGCCCAAGCAAATGGGAGTACGAGTTAATCACAGTGCCATACTTTGTATAGACTAAAGGGTATAGACTTCTCAAGAGTATAGACTTCTTTCTGTTGCTCATTCTTTGTGTCCATCTCTGATCTTTCCTCAAACTTCGAGAGAGGTGGCCATGTTGGTGACCCTCTCCCATTGCCTAGAAATGTGTCTAACTCTGGTCATCTGTGAACTGGAATGGCTGGGCCTGCCATACCTAAGGCCCATGGGTGCTCTGCAAATGGCAAGTGTTAGCTGCTGACGCTCTTTAGCGCAGGCCCAACATCAGGGAACATAGCTCGGAAGGGATAAGCTATCTGGAAGGGAAAGCACACTTCAAGATACCACCGAGAGCCATCTGAAAAGTAGACGGAGACATGTTTCTAGTGGTGGTTGCACACCTCTGTAAATTTACTGAGAATCATCACATTGTACACTTAACGCAGATCAGTTTTATGTCATGTAAATTATATCTCTGCTGAGCTGTTAAAAACAATAGTATAAGGACACCTGGGTGGCTCAGTCGGTTAAGCGTCTGACTCCGGCTCAGGTCATGAGCTCACAGTTCGTGAGTTGGAGCCCCACGTCGGGCTCTGTGCTGATAGCTCAGAGCCTGGAGCCTGCCTTGGGTTCTGTGTCTCCCTCTCTCTCTGCCCTTCCCCCGCTCACTCTGTCTCCCTCCCTCTCAAAAATAAACATTAAAAACAATTAAAAAAAAGAAAAAAACGATAGGATAAAGGAAGAAGGGGGGTTGGAGTTGCTATGAGCTTGGCTATCGTATCCACAGGGCCTATAGGCAGAGCCTGAGGCCTGTGGGGTTGGCCAGGGTCCGAGGTCCCCCGCGGTGGGGGTGGGGAGAGGACATTTCCTTCAAAATCCACAAAACGCGGCGTGCACGATCAGCATCAACTGCTTCACGAAATTCCTCTGAAAGGCAACATTCTATCAGTTACATCAACTGTAGTCGCGTCTTAACGTGAGTTTTAAGGAACTATAGTTAACGAGGGGTGTGAAGGTCTTTCACAACGTTTCCCAAAGTAAGAGTATCCAGAGTCCGAAACCTGAAAATCCTTCGAATGACCCTCGTTACGAACACGCGCCCTGGAACACCGGGAATTCCGTGGGCTTAGCGCAGAGGTCAGCAAATGTGTTCTGTACGTGCCCAGGCTGTCCATATTCCAGCCTTTGTGGGCCATCTGGTTTGTGCTGCAACCATACAACTCTGCCATCGTAGATCGAAAGCAGCTACAGATAATACGTCCACAAAAGGGTGTGGCTGTGTTCCAATAAAATTACTTGCAAAAATAAGCTACTGGCCCGATTTGGACCTGCAGGCTATGTTTGCTGACCCCCGGCTTAGTGGTGGGACACTAACTTCAAACTAGCGGGCTTCGGAGGGAGCAGGAAGAGGCTACCTCTCTCTCTCTTGCTCCCCCACACCGGTACAACAATCTTAATCCTTCCTTTTTGTTCTCCCACCCTCCTCTCCCATTCCCCAAGCTTCCTCCGTTGCCTTATCTTGAGAATAAGCATTGAGGGCTGCTCCAGCCACAGAGTCTGTAAAACTTTCGGGCACTGGAAGTCACTGCCATTTAGTTCACTCCCTGAGTTTCCTCAAGTCCAAAATTCTTTTTTTTTTAATGTGTAAATATTTATTTATTTTTTGAGAGAGTGACAGACAGACAGAGTGTGAGCAAGGGAGGGGTGGAGAGAGCCAGAGACACAGAATTGGAAGCAGGCTCTGTCAGCACAGAACCCAACGTGGGGCTTGAACTTACACACCATGAGATCATGACCCGAGCCGAAGTTGGGCGCTCAACCAACTGAGCCACCCAGGCACCCCATTCAAGCCCAAAATTCTAAGGAAAGAACTAAATTGGCCCATTTCACCTTGGGTCCAAAATGGATCATAAGTCAATGTAGAGCCTAAAGGTCTATCATTCCCCCTTCAGGGGTCCACATTGCTTATTCTGGGCCTCAGTTCTTTGGGTTGGGAGAAGGAACAAGGGACAAGGTCAAGTCCAAGACGTGGGTGTTTAAGAGCTCATCACTAAGTCTCTCTGGGGTGCTTTTCCCCATGCGCCCAGAGACCCAAGGTCAAGCAGAGAAAATGTGGGCTCTAGTAAGAGGAAGGGGGTGCCATTTTCCAGTTATTCTTTCCCTCAGTAACCTTGGAAAGTCACATGAACTCCTTACGCTTTAATTTTTTCACCTACAAAATGCGGATAACGATTATTTTCTTAAATGAGTATGCTAGAGAGAAAATTAAATTAATACTGACAGGAGGAAATACAGGAGACACCCACCATGGGGCTGTTTCTTTTCCTGTTACAAGGATAATGCTATTTGTCCTATCTATTTGGGTACTGTCATTATTCATTTGAAGCAATTCAGTCAAGCATTTATTGGGTGTCAACCACGTACATGACGACCCCCATGCACGAAACGTCTCTCAGAAGTGATCAGCAGTGGACACGTGTCTGAGTTCTGTTACTGGTATTACTATTATCGTCATCCTGTGTCTGGTGGGTGGGCTCCAGAGAGCTGGGCCAATGCTGCACAAAACAATCTGACTTAGGAATTCTTGGCAGGCAGGCAGGCAGAGCCAGAGCCCTGAAATGAAGGTAATACAGCTCTAAATAGATAGCCAGGGGACTTTTTTTCTATATTAAACTATTGATTTTTCATAAACTAAGAGCACAAAAGGCCAGTGAAAACAATCGAGTCCCAGAGCAGGATGCCAAAAAATTAGACAGCTCTTTGTCCCTTGTCGGCCACTTTCAGGAAGTAACTTCCTTTTAAAGAAAAGATAAAATTCCTTTATGTTTAGGAAGTAAATGAAAGGAAAAGGGAAGGAAGGAAGCCAGCAAAAAACGAAAGAAGCAAGGAAGGAGGGAAGGAAGGAAGGAAGGAAGGAAGGAAGGAAGGAAGGAGGGAAGGAAAGCAGGAGGGAGAGAAGGAGGGAAGGAAGGAAGGGAGGAAGGAAGGAAGGAAAGGAAGAAGAAGGGAAGGAAAAAAGGAGGGAGGGAAGGAGGGAGGGAGGGAAGGAGGGAGGGAGGGAAGGAAGGAAGGAAGGAAGGAAGGGAAGAAGAAGGGAAGGAAAAAAGGAGGGAGGGAAGGAAGGAGGGAGGGAAGGAGGGAGGGAAGGAAGGAAGGAAGGAAGGAAGGAAGGAGAAGAAGGAAGGAGGAAGGGACAGAGAGAGGAAGAGTATAGTATAAGAAAGTCACTCTAAACTCGAAGACAGGAAACCAAAGTTCTAGCTTGACTCACCGCTGAGCAAATAAATACCTTCCTTTCTTCAGAGAGCAGGTGGTAAAGCTTGATGCTTTCTACATTTGGCCATTCTGTGACTCTGTTAGGGGAGGAAGGCAGGGAGGTGGGAAGGGATGAAGGAAGAGAAACCTGAGCGGAGGCACAGCCGGCTTATGCAGATGGTTCTGGTTTGGATTCACTCCTTCAGCTTTGCCTCGATTCCAACTGCGAGCCCAGAGAGTGTTTCTGTCATAAGCTTTACCCCCAGCAAGGAGCAAATCTTGGTCACGGGGACTGACGCGTGTTCAGTCAAGGGAGGGAGTTCTATTTAACAAAAATATGCCAAAGTATGAATATAGGAGTTTGACCTTGGAGGGTTATGCAAGCGAGGAACCCTGAAATATAACTATAAGCTCATCAGCTTCAGGGTAAATCTTCCTCCACCTGGAGTTACGCCCTTGAGAAGAAGAAGCCATGGGGGGGGGGTGTGATCCATGTATCTTCAAGGCCAGCACCTCCTCCTATGTCTTTAGACTGTGATTTTATGGTACTGACTGAGCATCAGTTTGGTTCTCTACATGCATCGAGTCATAAAAATCTTCACCGGGGAAGCGAGAGATCATGGTCCCCACTTTATGGTTTTGCTACTGGAGGCAACTCTCTCCTCTAAGAACAAAGCTGAGCATTACTTAGAACTGAGGACAAGATCACTGTCCTGCTACTAAGACATTTTTCTCACTGGGGTCCCATTCGTTTGAATTCCTTACATGTCAGACACCGTGATGGGCTTTATAGACATTGTGTCACTTATTAACCAACATAGTCCCATTACACAAGTATTGCTACCCACGTGTGAAAACTCACCAAAGCAGTCATGTATGATATGCCGTGCCGCCAGCTTATCTCCTTGGAATCAGCATGAAGAAGTTGTCCCTAGAGCCAAACTACTACCTTTTCCAAATATTGCTGCTTATCCCAGCCCTGACGTGAGGTCCAGGAGCCCAGAGACACTGCAGGAACTGGAGGCACCTGTCAGATCCCATCACATGAGCTGACCATACGACTCATTTGCTTTCTTTCCACTTCCTGGAAGGAAGAGGGTTGGCTTTTAGAGAGGTGGTATTGTGGGAGGAACTTAAATACCCGGCCAGGTTCAATCTGTTCACCTTGGACCCTCTCTGATTGGAGTCATTGCCGTGTTCTTCCCTCAACCACGACAATCCAGCCACATGTTGCACCATTCAGGTAAGGAGACACCTAAACGCTCACCCTTGGGTAAGTGCTGAACTAAATTCTCACCGCTTCTGGAAACCCTTTCCTGAGCACAACAAGGCTCTACAAACTCTCTTCCCTCTGATGTTCTGGGGCTTTATTCATTCATTCATTCATTCATTCATTCAAATCCTACATGTGGTCTCTGAGCCTCCTCTGAGAATAACTTCTCATGGGTATTGCTGCAATAATTTTTCAAGGCACCATTGTGGCTCTTAGGCTGGATTATTCCAGATACAGACCAGGAGGTAAGGATTGGAATGCAAGTAATTTATGTATTCGATCAACACCGGTAGGAGAATGGGGAAGTAAGACAGGAGAAAGGAAGGCAACTAATAAAAGGTGAGCACCCAAGGAGTAAACTCCCTGTGGAAATTCAGGAAGCTGCTTTACAGCATTGATTTCAGAATTAGCCCATCCAAGGGGCAAAGGAGCTGACTTCTGGTAAGCATCCCCATCCTGCTCCGTACATGGGGAAAGTGGTTTCAATGGAGAAGAATCACAGGCAGTTGGAAGGCAGTCAGGATGTCTGAAGTGGTCAGGGTGAGGGGGAACGGGCAGGACACCTATGGTGTCTACTGTGTGCTTGTTCTAGCCTATCTCAAAGGGTTAGCTATTTGACCTACAAGACGGGGCTTGTTGAAGAAATGAAACGAGCACTCATCACCCATGTAAGTTGTCCATGCAGTGGGTGGCACAGGGCAAGAACTGAACACCCTAAATATTTCTTATTTAACAAACACTGGGTCTGTCCCTGAGAAGCTCAAGGCAGTTATACCTCCAAAGAGTCGGGAAACCGGAGCCCAGAATTATCCAGTGATGCCTTCGGGGGAAGGAGACAACGTAGCAGTGGAATGTGCGTGACTCTCCCAAGAATGGCATCCAAGGTCACAGATGTCCTTAGATGGACATGCTGTCCTCCTCACAAAGGCCCAGTCCTGCCTGAGATCACACAGCTGTGCCAGATTGCTGCCAATGCAGATGGGGCCCCTGATGGGCAATGGTTTCGCCAGCGGGTTCCATCATTGTCATTCCTTCTCAGAGAGAATGGCTAACGAGTCTGCTTTGTTTATATGGTGGGACAATTACTTTTCTCTTTAGCATCTCAATAAACAATGACTATATTTAGGGCAAGATGCTGAGTGCAAGTTGAACCTGCATAAATAACGTCCTGAGAGGTTTTGAGCGAGCTTGTAAGCCTGTTTGGGTTTTAATCAGTTTCTCTATCTTCTTAAGCGTGCTGTTTTAAGTAAAAAATTTACTTTCAATAACATGCACCTTTGTTAGGTGCACCGTTCGATGAGTTTTGACAAACACAGGGTCACATAAACACCACTGCCATCGAGATGCAGGTATTTCCTCCACTCCCAGAAGGTCATTTGTGACTCTGCATTTCACGCCTTCCCCCCTAGACCCCAGGGCCAGGCAGCCACCCCTCAGACTTCTGTTTCCATAGGGCTGTCTTTTCCAGAACGTCATGGAAATGGGACGGTACTGTATGTAGCTGCTTGTGTCTGACTTCTTTTTGCTTAGCATCACACTCTTGAGATTCATTTGTGCCCTGGCTAGTGTTAGTAGTTTGCTCTGTGCATCACTGAGTAGTTTTTCGTTGCCTGATGGGTCCAGTTTGCTTATTTGTTTATCCATTTACTGGTCAATGGACATTTGGGTTGTTTCCCATTTGGGGTGATTATGGAGGAAGCTACTCTACCCATCCCCATAAATGCCTTTGTGCAGACATATGTTTTCAGTTCTCTTGGAGAAGTGCCTAGCAGTGGGATTGTAGAGCGGTAGGGTGTCACGGGCTGAACTGTCTCCCCTAACCACCCGTACCATACCTCGCAAAGTAACTGTCATTGGAGATAGGGCCTTTAAAGGGGTGATTAAGGGAAGGTGAGGAGGAAAGAGGCCTCACGAGAAACCAAACTTTCCAACACCGTGATCTTGGACTTTCATGTTCCAGAATTGTGAGAAAATAAAGGTCTATTGTTGAAGTCACCCACTCTGGGGTATTTTGTTATGGTGGCCCTAGGATACCAATACATAGCATAAGTGTGTGTTTAGTTTTATAAGAAACTGCTAAAATATTTTCCAGGGACACCTGGGTGGCTCAGTCAGTTAAGCGTCCGACTCCGGCTCAGGTCACGATCTCACGGTTTGTGAGTTCGAGCCCCACGTCGGGCTCTGTGCTGACAGCTCAGAGCCTAGAGCCTGCTTCAGATTCTGTATCTCCCTCCCTCTGCCCCTCCCCAGCTCACACTCTGTCTTTCTCTCTCTCAAAAATAAGTGAACATTAAAAAAACAAATGTAATGTCTTCCGAAGTGGCTGTTCCCATAAACAACGTCAGAGGCCTGGTTTCCAGACCCGCTCTCCCACTGGTATGAGTTTTTCCTCCCCAGTGATATCTCATTGTGGATTTAGTTTGTTTTATTTTTTTAATGACTCATGATGTTGAGCTTCTTTAATGTGCTTTTTTGTTACCATATCTCTTCTTTGGTAAAATGCCTGTTCACATTTTTTGCCCATTTTTAGATGGTTTGTTTTTCTTCTTATTAGTGAAGTTTGAGATATCTTTATATACTCCAGATCCAAGTTCTCTACCAGACGGATCTTTGCAATTATTGTTCCTTGTCTGTGGCTTACTCTTTTGTTTTTTCAAGGGTGTGTTTTAAAGAGTTCCATAAAATCCAACTTGTGATTTACTTTCTTTTATGGCTTGTGCTTCTTTTTAAAAAATTATTAGAGAGAGAGAGAGAGGGAGGGAGTGGGGGAGTGGGAGAGGGAGAGAGGGAGAGAGGGGATGTGAAGCAGGCTGCATGCTCAGCACGTAGCCTGATGCAGGGCTTGATCCCACAACCCTGGGATCATGACCTGAGCAGAAATCAAGAGTCGGATGGTCAACTGACTAAGCCCCCCAGGCTTGTGCTTTTTCTGTCCCAGCGAAGAACTCTTGAGATTGCCAAGATTTCTGCTATGCTCCCCCAGACCCTAATATTCTACAGAGGCAATCAATTCCCCTTGTTCAAGGCCTGCAGCTGTTTACTCTGCCAGGGATGGGAGCAGGTGAGTCTGTGTAATTCAGAGCTGAAGGAGTGGAAGCCACCACGGCTACTGGCCCTCAAGCCATACTCTCTTATGGCGTTATCAGTTAAAATGGTGATGTCTCAACAGCCTGTGCCAATGTCATCTGTCTCCAGACTCAGGCATGGAGTAGAGACAAGGGACAAGTATGAGACAACGGTCATCCCAGAAAAGCTTTGGACACATTATTACAACGTCTGGCCTTCCTCCTCTAGTCACCGAAGGGCCACCAAGGGGCCTCCAAGAGAACATAGTCTGAGCTATATCTCAGAAAGATCATTCTGGCTTCAGAGCATGGAATGAATTAAAAGGAAACAAGACTAGAGGGAAGGGGGCCAGTGAGGAGGAGTCAAAATAATCTTGACAAGCGATGGGATGATGGCTGAGATGAGGGCCATGGTAATGGGAGTGGAGAAAGGGTAATGTTTATTGTTCAGTCTCTTTAATATTTGGTAATTCTTGGAGTGTCCCATAAACTCTGTATCTTTAACCAAAACAAGAAACATGCTGATTGCTACCGTTATTGTTAAATCATCCTGGATCCTTCTTTCTTCAATGCATTTTCTGCAATAGCTAATTATACTCCAAAGCCACAGTGCCAGATGGATAATATAGTAATACCAGTATTTACACAGCGCCTGTCTCCCACAGGGAGGAGCCTGGCTGAATAGTCAGCAAACAACCCATTTCTACACCCCCACCCCCAGTGATCACTCTGAGACAAAGAAGTGGCTCTCCCCACTTTGAAGAGTGGCAAGTTGAGCGGAAATGGCAGGAGGTATAATGAATTTGAATTCTCAACTCTTACTGAGAACTTACTGTGCGCCAGGCATGTTTTCACATGTTAGTTCACGTGATTCTCACAGCAACCCTGGGAAAAGAGATATGACTGACCCAACCTAGAGGTTAAGAAAACTGAAATGCAGAGGTGGAGGGAGCTTTGCAAGGCAGCACCATCGGGAAAGGGGAGCAAAGTGGGTTTTGAACCCCATGCTCCTTTGGGCTCTCTGGGAGTTTCTTCCTGGCAATTGGAAACAATGCTTCCCATCACTATACCACTACAGTCACATCGATGAAAGTCCTTTCTTTCAGAGACCTAAAACTGAAAGGACGTAAGGGAATTTGCATTCTTAATAGGTCCCGGTGTTGGGATTCTAAAAACATCCTTATTAGAACCACTTTCCTTAGAGAAATATTGGTATTTTTTAACAGGTAAAGAAAATGCATGGGTATAAAGAAATGGTGCCTTGTCCAAAAGCCACAAAGAATCAATCCATAAAATTTTAAGATAAGTAGCTGAGAGAAATGAACTAGGGGCGGGGGTGAGACTTGTATTTCTTACGTGAACAACTCCATCCCTTGGACTTCACAAGGGAGAAAGTGATTTCTATTCGTAACAGTGGTTCTTAAACAGTGTTATGGATCGCCTTCTGAATGTGAGAGGCTGTATGGACTATCTCTCCCACAAAATGCACAAAACATAAAATTAGGTATATAATTTCAAGTGTTTTCAAAAGCTCCCTCCACGACCTCTATCCATAACCCCCCGAAGCTGAAGTATTAAGAAAATATAAATATTAGTATTTAGTTTGAGCTGCTTTCTACTGAAAATCCACTGCCCTAAGACTCAGAAGAGCTGAGCTCGAGTCTCAGTTCTGCCCAGTTACCCGGGGAATCGTATTGACCCAAACTCAGTGGCTTACACGTGGCACGTGGAAACCGGTGCATTTGCAGGTCAGTTGGGAAAGAGCCAATCTAGGCTTCGACTTCACTGGGGAATATTCCTTGAGGCTCTCATTTTCTTTCTGGAAACAGTGGGCTAGCCTAGGCACGTGGTTTGAAGATGACGACAGAAATTTAAGAGAGCAGGCACAAACTCACGGGACCTCTTATTGCTTGTGCGAAGAACCAGCACCCTGACGTTGCCATACTCTAGGGGCCAACGCAAGTTACACGGCCAAAGCCAAGGTAAAGGAGTGGGGAAATATCCATCCCCGTTTTCTATGCTTTCTAACAAATTGCCACAAACCAGAACTTAAAAAAACATGTATTTATTGCCGTACAGTTTCTGTGATTCAAGTGTCTGGGCAAGACTTAGCTGCATTCTCTGCAAGGCTGTAACTAAGCTGTTGGCCAACACTCGCGTCTCACCTGGAGGCTCACCTGCCAAAGGGTCGTTTGTCAACCTCGCTAGGGTCGTTTGTCAAATCCATTTCACCCATGGCTGGAAGTCCAAGCCCTTCAGTTTCTTGTTCAGTTCCTAGACGCTGCCCATAGTCCCTTGCCAAGTGAACGTCTCCAACAGGGCATTTACCTCCTTTGTGGCAGCTTGCTTCTTCAGTGCCAGCAATGGGGAGAGGATGGAGTCTACCTAATGTGATATAACCACAAAATCGCGTTCAAGTGGGAATCACATCTCATCACCTCTGCCATATTGTATTGGTTAAAAACATGCCGCAGGTCTTGCCCATACTTAACAGGAGGGACATACATACAGGGGTGAAGCTTAGAAGGTGGGATCTTGGGGACACCTTCTAGTCTGTGCCCTGAGCCCTTGGGAGTGAGATTTGAGGCCACCGTCCACCCACCACCGTTTTATGGGTGACATAGATGTAGGTGATGTGGACGTACAGTGGCAGGATGCTACGGGGGGCCACAACGGATGGGACAACCAGGATGGCCTCTCTGCAGAGGTGATCTTTGGGCAGAGAGGTCAACACAGGAGGAAACCAGAGGTGCAGAAACAGCATGGGATGTCTAGAGTTTAGGAACTGTGCAAAATATACCCCAATCAAGAGTGGGGAATATGCTTTCCAATGGATTATTGCTCAGCGTATTCTCAAATGATGGCCTAGACACTAGGTCTTTCCTAACCTGCCCATTAAATCGACCACTAAGATCATCGTGCAGGAAACCCATCTTCCAGACAAAGGGTACCTCGTGGCTAATGAGGTGAGGAAGAGATCATGAGAAGAAGCACTAGGAGTGTGTGCCTGATGGAACATTTCTGCGCCTGTGATGTGCATGGGAGCAGGGGAGAGAATGTGTAAAAGTATGGGGCTCAGGGGAGCCTCCAGGGGGACAGCAAGGGCTAGAGATCATGATAGGTCATTGCCACGAAGGAAGAGGCTTTGCTCAGCCTGTGGTGCGTAACTGAGTTGAAGGCCAAGGGGCCAGGTTAATTGACTGAACTGAAGACTTCGATGGCTGCCAAACGGAAGAATCAATTTCGTAAGAGAGCCAGAGCTCTCAGATAGATCTAAGTGATTCCATGTAAGCCCTATCACCTTTCTGAGCACCACCTTCTTAATCTGTAAAATGGAGGGCACCTGGGTGGCTCAGTTGGTTAAGTGTCTGACTTCGGCTCAGGTCATGATCTCGCGGTCTGTGAGTTCGAGCCCCGCGTCGGGCTCTGTGCTGACAGCTTGGAACCTGGAGCCCACTTTGGATTCTGTGTCTTCTTCTCTCTCTGACCCTCCCCATTCATGCTGTCTCTCTCTGCCTCAAAAATAAATAAACGTTTAGGGGTGCCTGGGTGGCGCAGTCAGTTGAGCGTCCGACTTCAGCCAGGTCACGATCTCGCGGTCCGTGAGTTCGAGCCCCGCGTCGGGCTCTGGGCTGATGGCTCAGAGCCTGGAGCCTGTTTCCGATTCTGTGTCTCCCTCTCTCTCTGCCCCTCCCCCGTTCATGCTCTGTCTCTCTCTGTCCCAAAAATAAATAAAAAACGTTGAAAAAAAAATTTTTTTTAATAAATAAATAAATAAATAAATAAACGTTTAAAAAAATTTTTTTAAAAATCTGTAAAATGGGAGGATTGAGCTGAAGTCTGAGGCTCAGGCAGGTGACGGCAGCGTGTGCCCCGAATCTTCTATGAAACAATGGGGATTAGGATTTTTACAGGTCTATTAAATGTGTCTCATGCTTAGTGACACTGACTTTGAAAACACTGTCAGGTGGAAAAAAAAAAAAAATGATCCACGATATGTTGATTTGCAGCTGTCAGTAGACGTTCCAAAAGTCCTTTGCAGCTCTAAGGAAAGTGCTTAGCACAGCACTGGGTACATTGTACGATTTCAACAAAATGAATGCAATTATTATTATCAATTATGTTATTTTATGATTTTCTGCAAGATGTTAAAGGCAATGTACTCGGAGAGGCAGTACATTAAAATGTCATCAGCCACTAATTCCACAGCCGATTTAGTGAACCCCTATCAAGAGTCCAAGGAAGAAAAAAGACACTAACTTGCACATGGCAGGAGCCCCAATGGTGCATTTTTTAAAATTAGAGGTTAAGGGACAGCCACACGGAAGGCTCAAACATTGGCTGATGCTTCATAACAACAATCTGTGGTTTGTATATAGAAATGTGGCGTATACCGAGCCCGCCCTGCTATTGAGTATTTCATATTGTCCCGACATCGGCCCTCAGAGGCAAGCAAGAGAGAGAGATTTCTTTCCTCTTTGCAGATGGAGAAACTGAGTGTTAAATATGGTAGACTCTTCCGAGGTCCCAAACTAAGTTGTGGAGTCAGAAGTCATATACACGCCGTGCCTCCTAGCGTAACTCCCCATGGCCCATCCGTGGAATCACACGGGATCTGTTGGCAATGCTAATCCCCAGACCCTGTTCTGAAAACTTATTAAGCAGTAGGATGGAAATGTGGTCCTGGGAGTTACATTTTTGTTAAAGTCCCCAAAGTGGCTCTGGTGGATCAACCGTGACGTGAAACTAAGCTCTTCAAGGACAGGCACCTCTGTCTCTGTCTGGTTCACCAGTGAATGCACGTCCATTAGATGACTGCGTGGATGAACGCATGACCACCATGCCTCAGCGTTCCCCGGGAAGCCAGAAATTATTTCAGGGCATTGGGCTTTGGGAGTGGTGTCAAAATCATAAAGGCGCAGAGAGAATCATTGAGCCGAGGGTAAAATTCGGCATTATTCTGTGCACTTGGTTATGTGCCTGTATCAGGCACTGGCAGTCCAAGGGGGATACCCGGCTGCCAACCCGGGTATGCCAACCCAGCTGTTATACACTGATACGTAGGCTATAAGACAATACCGATTGTGGTAAGTGCCATTGGTTGGGCGCCCTCTGTGTGCCAGCACCCTAGGCATGTGATCCGATTTCAAAGTGCTGACGGGGAGACACGGATGCTGTAGATGTGCAGAGGAGGGCAGAATCTTTCTTCACCTCCCTCCGGGCTTGCTTTGTTCACCTGCATAAATAACCACTCTCTCCAGGAGCGAATGGCTATTTGCCGAGGCAGGAGGCAGGGGTTCTCTTGGCCTCTTGGAGAGAAGCCCGTGATCAAATACCAGGTCTTGGGGCAATACTTGCTTCCAGGTGGGGAAACCGAGGCAAAGAATTAGTAGCAGGCCTGATCTCTCTAATTTTCCAGTCCCAGAGGAAGTGGGTTTCCTGAATCCGTGATTCTTCACTTCATCACGTAAATCGTCCGACAACCGCATCCCAATTTCCTTCCCTGGATTTTCAGAATCCCTAAGATTCGGCAAAAACTTTTCTTCACCCTTAGCAGTCACTGTGCGACTCCCATCCTGTCTAGCCGCTTCAATTCAGTTAATGTCCCTTTCTTCTCGCCCCTTCTGCTCTCTGTTCTGCTGGCCGGTGGGCTGACAAAGTACGAGGTGGATGCGTCACATGCCTGCAGGACGCCTTTCAGTGGCTTCCTGTGGCCCACAGAATCGAGTCGAGAGTTCACTGCTTTGCCCAGTCCCACCTGCCCCCTCACCTCCATGTTTTCTTCCTTCCAATGCATACTTAAGACTCTCAACTTGCAACTCAGGGTGAATTCTAAGTAGGTGTCCGTCTCCAAGGCGTGAAAAGTCGGGCGCCATTGGTAGGTCAGCATGCGGAGAAGAATCACAAAATGACGATCGCCGTGTAAACTTGACGGATGGGTGACGAATGGTACTGACTGCATTAATTTTATCACAGCACAAGAAAGAGGAAGACTAGCAAAATACACTTTGGGGCTGATGAATTCATAAGCACATCTGCCAGGCTGTGCCTTTCATCCCGGAAGTTGGCAACGCTGTGGTCCATCATGCCAAATTCAGCGGCCAGTGCTCACAGCTCCCTTTACTGAAACTCTGAGCAGAATTTGGTTCAGTTATCGACACTCTCTGCTCCCTTAAGCACTTTCTTCCCGTGCCTTTCTAGGACTGCCCACTCTCTTGGTTTTCCTCCTACCTTCCTGGCCATTCCTTCCCAGTCTTTACAACTGGATCTCCTTCCTCCTTCTTACTGACCTCCGAAAGTCCCGTTCTCCCACCTTCAGATCAGCCCCTATGCCACCAGCACTGTGATACTCATCTGTATAAATGGCACCCACCCTGCCCAGTGGCTAATGTCAAAGAGCTTGAATACACCTTGACTCTTCACTTCCCCATACCTTACCTCCAATCCATCTGAAAAGCCCATTGACTATACCTTTCAAAATAGAGCCCGAATAGTCCGTGGCATCGTCATGTTCTACTCGGGCAAATACTGTAGCCTCCTAAGAGGTTCCCGTCTGCCTTCACGCTTGCCCCCTTGTGTTCAGTTCTCCACATAGCTGCCTGGATGATCCTTTTAAAACCCAGTGCCACTCCTGTGGTCAAAACCCTCCACCGGTTTTCCATGAGGTTCAGGATAAATACAAGTTCTTATTATAAACTGCCAAGTCTTATATAATATTACCATGTGCTCCCTCCCTGATTCACAACGTCCCCCCAGAGCTCACTCTGCACTAGACTCAATGGCCACACGTAGCAATCATCTGTTGCTACGTTACAAATCATCCCCAAACTTAGAGGCTTAAAGCAACGGTGAATGTTTACTATCTGACAGTACTTGTGGGCCAGAGTTTTGGAAGCGGCTTGGCTGGAATTTTCCGGTTGTAGAGTCTCTTGAGTTTGCAGTCAAGATGTCTGAAGGTTTGACTGGGGCTAGAACATTCACTGGCAAGGTGGCCGCCTCATGTGGCTCCCATCTTTGTGCCGGCCGTTGGTGGAAGGACTTTGTTCCTTTCCACCTGGGTCTCTGCACAGGGTTCTTGGGCGTCTCCGTGACAGCGGCTGACTATTCCCGGAGTGGGTGAGCCAAAAAGGCCAAGACAGGACTGCTAATGCCTTTTACGACCTATCACTGGACGTCGCCCGATCATCTCTGTCATATTGCGCTGGCCACATAGACCAGCTCTGTATTAATAGGGGAGGAGACTACAGAGAGAAAAAAAAAAACCACTGAGGCAGAGATTAGGAGCTTCCTCTGAGGCCGGAGGCAGACCATCTTGCTGTCCTCTAAACTGCAGAGCTTATCCCCACCTTAGGGCTTTTGTAATTGTTGCTTATTCTATCTGAGTGAGAAGAAATCTTTCCTCTGGGGAAAACGTCCCCTAGATTTGTGTAAGTTTCATCCCTTATTTTATTCAATTAACTCAGCACTCCTTCTTCAGACCAGACCACCTTGCGTAAATATCCTGCCTAGCGCTACCCCACCATTTTATTCTTCCTCCTGGCACTTATTACCATGCTCCACAAAGGCGGGGGCTTTGCCAGGTTTAGCCATGGTTAAATCTCAAGTGTCTAACACAGTGTCTGGCACAAAGTAGATGCTCAGTAAATATTTGTCGAATGAACGAGGAAGGGAAGGGGTGAAACCCCGAGTCTTGGGGCATGCAGGGAAGCCACACTTATCACAGAGAGCAGAGAGGTGAATTCATTCATGCCCCAAATAGCAGCGAACCAGTTGCTTAGTGTTCAAAGGGGACCCCGGACAAAAACCCCTGGCCCCCAGGAGCCTCTGGTCACCCACCAGGCACATTTCAGAGGTTAAGACTCTTCAGCGTAAAAGGTTTCTTCCCACGTTTCATTGCCTGTGCCACCCAATACAGTGTCTTAAGGCGAGTGGCCATCCGGTAGCTAAACGGTTGGAAGGTGAGATCAGGGAGCCCCCTCCCCCTAGCCAGAGCTGATGGGGTCAGAGTCGGGCTCCTAACTTGGGGGACACCACTCTATACGGTGCAAAGCCAACTGTGATTCGGGCAGCAAGTTCTGAGAGGTCAGCTGAGCCGAGCGGATGCCCGTGGGAGCTTGGGTCAAGAGACACACAGCACGGTTACAACTAGAACAGGGAGCACGAAGGGACAGAGGCCCTGAGGCTGAGCTGAGACAGAGTTGAGGCCCATGCTAAGCCAAAGGCCCGTGCAAGCTGAAGTCCTGGGGGGCAGAAGCTGAGTAAGCAGAGGGTCTGGAAGGAAGAGGGGAGAGAGGAGCAGAGGTGCAGAGACAGGAAGAACCTATTAGATGGAGAGAAAGAAGAGACCGCGTGAGAGGGGCAGAGGGAAAAAAATGAGACAGAGCTAAAAGCAGACAGAGCAAAGAAAACAGGACACTGAGACCTGTCCATCCCTGGAGCTGCCCACTTATTCCTGCCTGAAGCCCGGTGGTTCCATTTTGCCCCGAGCACCTGTGCATCGGGAACCATTCAACTAAAATATCTCCCACCCTCTTCCTTCTGAGTTTAATTGAGTTATTCTCTCTTATTCGAGTCTAAAATCACCGTAAGGCATATAGTTTCTGAGAAGATCTCTGTGTACGGATCCCTTGAGCATGAAATAAAGCTGTGACCTATCCTCAGAAGGAATCTGCTTTCCTGTATTCTAGACCGGTGGGGATTGGCTTCCTCTGAAATATCCACTCTTTAAAATATTTATTTATTTGGGGGAGAGCACAAGTAGGGGAGGGGCAGAGAGAGAGGGGGACTGAGGATCCAAAGTGGGCTCTGAGCTGACGGGCTGACAGCAGTGACCCCGATGGGGGGCTCGAACTCATGAACCACAAGATCACGACCTGAGCTGAAGTCGGATGCTCAACCAGCTGAGCCGGCCAGGTACCCCTGAAATATGCACTTCTTTAAGTGTTCTTCCTCTGCTGCATAGAACATGCATGGACAGGGGCGCCTGGGTGGCGCAGTCGGTTAAGCGTCCGACTTCAGCCAGGTCACGATCTCGCGGTCCGGGAGTTCGAGCCCCGCGTCGGGCTCTGGGCTGATGGCTCAGAGCCTGGAGCCTGTTTCCGATTCTGTGTCTCCCTCTCTCTCTGCCCCTCCCCCGTTCATGCTCTGTCTCTCTCTGTCCCAAAAATAAATAAACGTTGGGAAAAAAAATTAAAAAAAAAAGAACATGCATGGACAAAATGAGCTTGGAGATGCATCCAGCCTCGGCCCCTCGACAGGGACTGTCTTCAAGAAGCCTGGCTTGCTTCTCCCTTGAATTCCTCGTACCCCACACAGTCTGTCCCGTGGCGCCCATTGGGAGTATTCAGAAATGGCTGCCCAGGTCTCTCTCGCGAAGAACCCACGGCCCTAGCATATTTTCACTTCTTTGCTGTTGCAGCTACTGATGATAGCAATAATCATAATCATAATAAGAAGGCCATCTATTGAGAGGCACGCTATGCACTATGCATCTCGTGTGCTTGTTATCTGCCGTAACCCCATCAGTTCCTTTCATGGGTCCTCAGCAACTGGTGCGAAAAATTGTACCGCTGCTTTTTTCTCTTCTTTGCGATGCCAAAATCTTTCCTTTTGCGAGAGTAAGAGACAGAAGCATTCAGGCCCTTTCTTCTTCCAGGACTAGCCAGCCATTGAGGCTTAGGCATCAAAACGTCAGAATGCCTTGGTTCAGGAGAACAGGATGGAGACCTGGAGGGAGGAAGAGAGGCTTTCTTTGGGAAAAACATTCTATCTAGAACTTTATTATGACTTAATGGTATTCCAGCAAGCAATAACCCCTACATTCTAAACAAGGGAGGTAATATAGGGGTACGCAGCGTTTCTCGACCCTCAATACGCATCAGAATCGCCTGGGAATTTTCACTTTTTTCAAGTCTCCTTTGAGAGAGAGACAGAGAGAGTGCGCAAGCAGGGGAGGGACAGAGAGAGAGGGAGAGACAGAGAGAGAATCCCAAGCAGGCTCCACACTGTCAGCGCAGATCCCGAGGCGGGGGCCCGAGCTCGGGAGCCGTGGGATCATGACCTGCGCGAACACCAAGGGTCAGACGCTTCATCTACTGAGCCACCCAGGTGCCTGGGAATTTTCAGACAGGTGTGCCTGAATCTGCTGTTCCTGAACCCACACATGGAGTGAGCCAGAAGCTGCACTCCTAGGTAGACACTCCACAGAAAGGCATACATTTTTCGCTCACCAAAAGATTTCTACAAGAATGTTAGCAGCTAGCAGCAGCCTTTGCAATACCCAAGGATGAGAAAGATGTCCCTCACCAGTGGGTTGGCCAAATGAGCTGTGGCACGTTCACACAACAGACCCTCTGCAGCAACAGGATGGGACGAACAACTGCCGTCCCCCACGGTGTCAGTGAATCTTGACGCAGAAGTAGGTCAGCTCTATGACTCTGTTTACACAAAGTTCAAAAGAGGGGAAAGGGAACGTCTGCTATTTAAAGTCAGGATGCGGGGCGCCTGGGTGGCTCAGTCTGGTTAAGTGCCCAACTCTTTTTTCTCTTTTTTTTTTTAATGTTTGGACTCTTTTTTAAAAAAATGTTTATTTTTGAAAGAGAGAGAGAGAGAAACAGAGCACAAGCAAGGGAGGGGCAGAGAGAGAGAGAGAGAGACGGAGACCCAGAATCCGAAGTAGGCTCCAGGCTGTCAGCACAGAGCCAGACGCGGGGCTCGAACTCACAAACCGTGAGATCATGGCCTCAGCTGAAGATGCACGCTTAACCGACTGAGCCACCCAGGCGCCCCTGACTCTTGATTTCAGCTCAGGTCATGATCTCACGGTTCGTCGGATTGATCCCACATTGAATTTCTGCACGGTCCGTACAGCCTGCTTGGGATTCTGTCTCTTTCTCTCTCTCTCTCTGCCCCTCCCCCACTTCTCAAAATAAACAAACAAATAAACAAATAGGATGATGGTTATTCTTGGGCAGAAAGGGTGGTAGTGACTAGAAAAGTACACGAGGGGTCTTCTGGGGGGGCTGGTTTGTTCTGGACACGCGATGTGTTTCCGTTGTGAAAACGCACCGTGCTTTACTCCATGAGTTTCTGTTTCTGTGCGTCTGCTATGATTTACGAAAATTTTTGCTCAGAGCAATACATGCCAGGACCTTACCCTCAAAGATTATGACTCAGGTATACGGAGTGAGTGGGGCCCAGGCATTGGTTATTTTTAAAAGCTTCCCCAGTGTGGAAATTACTGAGGTTTTTGGTATTACAGAACCGGATTTGAGTCACTCGCTGTGAAGTGACTGAGCAAGCTAACCATCTCTCTGAGACTGCTTCCTCACGAGTACAGAGGTACTCGGCCACAGACCCCACGCGTAGCAGAAGGTTAAATGAGATAATACAAAGTGCTTAGCACACTGTATGGGACCAAAACAGAGAGACAGACAGACAGACAGACAGAGACAGACAGAGACACAGAGAGAGACAGAGAGAGAATGCGGTGAGTGTTAATTACTATCATATAATTTTGCCCAAGACTGAGAAGCAAGCATTTCTGGGATCTGACCCAGATCTGCTAAATTGTAAAGCCCATATCTGTATGTTTGCTGAGACGTTATGTGCTGTCTTGAGGACGCCGAGCCAATCCTTTCAAGGGACTGTGACCCTGAGAGCAAAGAAGAGAGGCCCTGTTCTTTAATCACCGGGTGTTGATTAGGTTTGATTGCATGTTCCATGGTTATTATTGATCTGGAGAATGATTGATGGTCACTGGTTGTCACAGTCTCATCTTTGCTATAATTGCATGAAATATTTGTCGGGGTTGAGCACCTCTTACTCAGATGCATTAACAATAATTTCCCCAAATGTGTTCCCTTGAAAGAGATTGAATTATTTCCAAAGGTCCTGTGCATCTCCTTTGCAGTGCAGGAAAAAGTGCATCCATAAATTACTCAATTGACACAGATAGGGACCTGAATGGCGGAGCAGTCAGCCGCAAATTCTTCTTCCCAGACACGTCCTGTCTGATGGCGGGACTGGCAGAGGCTCTGGGGGTGCCACCCTGGTCACGCGCGAGCATAACTGGTGGTTCCTCTCGGAAGGAGGAAGTAGACAGGTCGCTAATCCATGTTGGGGCTTTGGAGTCTGACAGCAATGACTAAGACAACTCGAAATTAATTTCCCTGCGGTGCTGGCTCTCTATTGCCTTGCCTTTCTCCTCATGGTCTGCACAAGCTGGGAAAGGATTCAGAGGAGAGAAGAGTACCTGTTAACGCTGACGCAAAACTGGATCGTGTGCTGGCCGTGCGGTGTTTTTTCTCCGAGCCTCAGTTTCCTCACCTTGACAATGGGGGCAGGCTCACAGGTCATACGAGTCAATTTCCTGGTGTGGAAGTAAAGCTTCTGTCCGTGGCGTGATACCGCCTCCATCACTGGTGCTAGAAGCTTCTTCGAAGAATGAGGTCTTGGCATAAGTAGTTTAGTTTTCCTAGATAGAGGTTATTTCTCCAAATATATTCTATTCCTCTCAAAGAAAGGAGCTCCTGCAACTTATTTTAATCTTTGTTGTTCTATCCGATGATCAGAAACAGAGTCGATAAATACATTAACAGCTAGAATGGCCATAGAGGACAAATTTCCTGGTTTTCTTCTGAAAAGCCAATAAATCAATTATGCTGGTTTTAACAGAAGTCATCTTGAATTTTTTTATAAGTCTCATAGTAGTAAACTATTTTCTAGTTACCTTAAAAAGCGTATTTAGAGAGGCGCCTGGGTGGCTCAGTCAGTTAAGCCTCCGACTTCAGCTCAGGTCACGATCTCACGGTTCGTGGGTTCGAGCCCTGCATCAGGCTCTGTGCTGTCAGCTCGGAGCGTGAAGCTGCTTCAGGTTCTGTGTCTCCCTCTCTCTCTCTATCCTTCCCCTGCTCTCTCTCTCTCTCTCTCTCAAAAATAAGTATAAACATGTAAAAAATTTTAAAGTGTATTTAGATCAGACTAATGCTGGAATATCAGAGGTTAAGCAAAAATCACATCATCCAGTGGCAATAGCCTGTATCAAGAAAGAACAAAGTGTGACCCCAACATTCTTGTTTAAAGTTGTTTGGATACACTTTGAACAATAAGAGTGATTCTTGGGTTAAAAAGTCGGCTGTTTGGGGATTATTCTCTAATGTAATCTTAAAGAAGTTTCGATAAGGCATATATTATTATCCCTACTTTACAGATGGTGAAATTGGGAGAGTTGGAAATGTTAAATCAATCACCTAACTTCTCACCATGAGTTGCAGGAGTAGAAATTCAAACCCAGGTCTGCCTGGGGCCAGTCAAAGCCGCTTTCACCTTACAAAGCTGGACTTCCGTCATGCATTACCAGCGTTCACCAGAGACTAAACGAAAATAACAACAACTGCTAAGGATCTTTACATTTTAATGTCATTAAGCCAGGATAAATTCCACATGAATTGATTTTTCAATGGGCTCAGGGCCCCAGCAGCAAGTTCAAACACCAGGCTCACGTTAGAGGTATGCACGAGGGCGGAAGAGTTTAAATAAATGCATTGATTGATTTGACAAACATGTATTAAGCCCCTACTGTATGTCAGGAACGACAGTCGGCACTGTGGCTAAAATGGTGACCAACAATACCCACACACGCTGCCCCCTGCTACTCTCCATGGCAGGGGGGAAGGGGGGGTGGGGAGAACGGAGATTAATTCAAGACTGATGTAACCATGTAATTCCACACTTCGATAAACGCTATCATGGCAGAAAACAGGGCAGATCTGATTTAGTTTCCGTGTGTGGGTTTTGAGGGAGGTGTCAAGAAATGTTTCCCCGAGGACATGACAAGAAGTAATATTGTAGCTAAAATTCATAGCAGATATCAAATGTAACTAGACAAGGAGCAGGAGGGAAGGCGTGCGGACAGAGGTAACCGCGTTTGCGAAGATTCCAAACCTTGGGCCCAGAGGAAACATCCTGTATCTGTGATAAGCAAATAAGTCCAGCATGGCAGGAGAAGGGAAAGGAGGGAGAACATCGATTGTGCTTCCTGACGTGGCCAGGAGGTGGCCATCCCACATGCTCCTCTACGATATAATGTTACTGCTCCGCCATTCTCTAATAGGGTGCCCCTCACCACCCCCCCCGCCCGCACACACTGAATCCGAGTGGGCCTGTAATTGGTCTGACCAGTTAAACATGGTGGCTTTGACAGAGGGCCATCTGGGGTGTGACTTACGCTTTTGTCTCTCCGAAGCCAGCTTCCTCACAAGAAGCCTGGCTGCCCCTATCATGCATCGGGGCTCTGAAGGCTAAGACACCATGGAATGGGACAGAAACCGAAGCACACCGAGGCACCAGATCCGCCCCATTCATAACCAAGAGGAAACCACATTTGGAAGCGTTCCGTCCAGATCCAGCTGCCCGGCGGACACCATGTGGACCAGAGGGACCCTACCCAGCTGTGCCCTTCCTAAGTCCCTAACTACCTCCAGTACTATGAGCAAAAACACCTGGGTTTTCAGCCATTTAGTTTGGGGATGATTGGTTGTGACACAACGGATAAGCACAACATGCGTGTGGACATGAACAGAGACAACCCGGACGAGAAGACACAGAGGCCGTTTCTTCAGAAGTCGATACCACAAAGGAAGCGGTGGACCTCCCTCGTGCTCAGCAGAGACCCACAGGCCAATAGGAGAGTCGGAAGGATGCAGAGGGGAATAAAGGGAAGGCTCGAGGTATCCTCTGATCGGATGTGGTTAGCATGCGAAGCTGGAGATGGGCATCCAATGTGATTGGTTCGCGGACCACGTCTGGCTTTCTCCGGGCGGTCGTGGCTCGGAAGCAGGGGCAGAAATTAAGGAAGCTGGCAGTGATTGATCGAGTCCCGACCGTTTGGGGCTGGTTGCTACAGAGGTGGCTTGTCCTCCGAGGCTTCTACCGTCATACGTAGTCTGTATGACATGGTATCATCCATATACACATTCAGCATCTCAGGCAGCATGGTACAAGGTGAGGCTGCAGGTGTAGGCAAGAAGTAAATCTCACCACCTTATAGTCCATTGGGAATGCTTCTCTGGACATGCCATGGGAGTTGACCTTGTGCTTGGCACGCGGACACTTACGTGGAGAGGGGCGAAATTAAAGCTAGCCCATAAGACATGGCCCCCAGAAACAATGATGGCAGGTAACTAGAAATCAATGAGTAAGACAGTAGGGATCGGAGAGGTTGAGTAAGAAGGGTTGGTGTGCCTTTACCAATGTGTTTTAGAGCCAGGCAACCAAGGATCCAGAAGCAAAGAACAATCTAAGACCCAAGCGACTGTCATCATAAAAGGGCTTCAGGCTGCAGGCTTGGACGCATCCAATTAATTAATTCAGTAGAAGTTCACTGGTCAGCTTCTATACATCAGGGGCTATTCGAGGGCTGGAGATACAGTGTTGAACAAAACAAGCCAAGCCCCTCCTTTCACGAAGCCCACATCTAGTGGCCAGGAAGTAGATCATAAATACGTAACAAGTAAATAACAAACTATGGGAACGTAAAGCCTGGGGCTGGGTGGACAGAGAGTGAATGGAGTGTGTGATTAATTTAGAAAGCGCAGTTCAGGAGACCTACGGAGGAGAGGGTGCCGAATGGTGAGAAAGAGTCAACAAAGCTACCACCCAGGGAGAGAGCATACCAAGCTGACAAAAGAGCCATGCAAAGGTCCTGAGGCAGGACGCATCTGGGTCTATCCACGGGGCTGAGGAGAGGTCTGTTGGATCCTGAGAATTATGGGCTAGAGATCAAGGAACTGTAAATGAGGCCAGGCTACAGCCAGATCCAACTGGACCTTAGAGGCCTCTGTGAGGAGCCTGGGTTTTATTTAAATCCTATGTAAAGACACTGGAGAGCTTTATGCTAGGGAGATGGGGTAGGAGTGGGGAGACTGGTTTGATCTAGCTTGCACTTTGAAGAGCTCACTTCCCTGGCCTTCAAAGAACAGTCTTTATTTAGAACCGAGTAGAGTGGACGTGAAATGCAGAGAAGACTCTAGATTCTGACAGAAGAACGAGACAGAGTGTAGTCCTGGAGTGAGCTAGGGATGTTACCAAGGCAAAGGGAGATGGTGGTCCAGTATCCAGACATGGGACATAGGTGTCGGAGGGGAAAGTTAAAGACCCAGGCACCAATTTAAAGACCCACAGCCTAACGCCGCTATGACTCTCGATATCATTAAAACACAGCTACCATTTATTAAATAGAAGCTATGTGCCAGATAATCAAGGATGCTATCCTGTTCAATCTTTACAACCACTTCATGAGGTTAAAACCATTCTCCCCGTCTTACAGGTGAGGAAACGGAAGCTCGCAGAAATCAAGGGACATGTTCAAGTTTACTCATTTTATAATCCCTGCACCGAGATTCAGACACAACCTACGTAGCTAGGATCCTCGGCGACTACACGTATTGCTTCCCGAGCAAGGCAGAGTTGTTGGGTCGTCAGCCGAGTATTGAAAGCTTCCTTTAATGCCCCTCCCCATGGCCAAGTCCACACTCTGCCCTCCAAGCTGGGACACGTGAATCAGAAGACCCAGCTAGAAAGCCTGGAAGGGAGGTCGGAGAGGGTGGCCAAGAACTGGGCAGGTCTCAACTCTCAGGCTCATGTCTAACTTAAAACCATCACCAGCAAAGCATGAAGAACCCATATTTGGAAACGATTGAATTTCTCAGCTGCAGCCATTGCCTGTCTGTAACCCCCGCGTGTGCACATGCATACAGATACGCGTATATCCGCCTCTCTGCATATGCCCAGGGATAGGTATGGCACGTGGGCCTTCTTTTCAGTTCTGCAGAAGCAGCAGATGTATAATTGCAGCCCCTAAGTGCCTAATCTGCTCTCCGGGACACGGGCAGATTTCTGAGCCAACAAACTTAATTGAACTTTCTAGTCCAGCTGGAAAAGGTTATAGTGTTGCCGCACACACAGCACAGGCAGAATGAAAAGGTCAGCGGCTCAGTCCTTTTTGTAATGGATTGACCGAAGGCATATTGTTTTGTTTTGTTTTCTTTTTCTTTTTTTTTCTTCCTACTTTCTTAAAGAAAATAATATTTCTCCCCACCAGTGGATTGCAAGACTTAATTAGCCGCGTTGAGGTTCCTCCCCTAGTATTTAAAGACGTGCCTATTATGCTGACATGTTCACGGTCTTTAGAAAGGTTCTTCGGCGAGAAGGAGAGGAATTGTGTTTAAAGGTAAGGGCCGGGCTTTTTTTTTTTTTTTTTTTTTAATTTTTTTTTTCAACGTTTATTTATTTTTGGGACAGCGAGAGACAGAGCATGAATGGGGGAGGGGCAGAGAGAGAGGGAGACACAGAATCGGAAGCAGGCTCCGGGCTCCGAGCCGTCAGCCCAGAGCCTGACGCGGGGCTCGAACCCACGGACCGCGAGATCGTGACCTGGCCGAAGTCGGACGCTTAACCGACTGCGCCATCCAGGCGCCCCAGAAACTTCCGGTTTTTAATCACGTCTTACGTCATTCACTTGTTTAATCGCTAAATTCCCGTTGAGTGCCAACTATGGGCTAGATGCTCTCCACACTGAGGCCAAAAGATCTGATTCCCACTCTCAAATGACTCACTGGATGTAAATATGAAATTAATTCATCATTTTCTTTTTTTTTTTTTTTAATTTTTTTTTTTCAACGTTTATTTATTTGTGGGACAGAGAGAGACAGAGCATGAACGGGGGAGGAGCAGAGAGAGAGGGAGACACAGAATCGGAAGCAGGCTCCGGGCTCCGAGCCGTCAGCCCAGGGCCCGACGCGGGGCTCGAACTCCCGGACCGCGAGATCGTGACCTGGCTGAAGTCGGACGCTTAACCGACTGCGCCACCCAGGCGCCCCAGGGCCGGGCTTTTTAAAGCTCCTTGGATGCTAGTCAAAGACCCTCTAATAAAGGGCATCTCCAAGCGGCCGGGGTAAGAATCACCCTGAAAACACCGATTCCGGGGCCCACGCCCCGGAGATTCTGAATCAGATCAGGGTTGGGCCTGAGAATGTGCATTTTGAGAAACTCCCAGATAACGCTCCTGCTGCTGGTCCTGGGACAAGGCTTTGAGCCCTCCTGCTCTACAGTCCTGTCGCAACTGAACCTTCTGACTCATCCTCAGAGGTAGGTGCATCAGTAACAGCACCAGCAGCACGTGCGGTTCTGAGTATTACGTTTCCAGAAGCCCACTGGAAGCTCAATTCTGTCCACAGATCCACAGCCTGGTGGTATTGTGACCGTTGGATAGACCTTGAACGTGCTGTGTATTGCGGGGGCAGGTGGGGGGGTGTTGCCTCCTGTAAAGAACTGAGGAATTCTTTTTAGCTGAGAAGGAGAGGATTTGGGGGAAACACGATTCCTGTCATCCATTCCCTGCAATGCTGTCGTGCAGAACAGGGATTACGCTTTGTCACTGCAGCTCCGAAGGACAGAACCAGAAGTCCTAAGAGGAGAGACAATTTTGACTCAGTGTGAGGAAGTGTTTTCTAATAATTCTAGGCAGAATCCACTGCGGCAGGAGGGCGTCAGCTCCCTGTCCTGTGGCTGCGTCCACTCAGAGATTGGGGAGCCACTTACTGGGGAGACTGGAGGGCAGACACAAGCCTTGCATAGCAAATTGGACTTGAGAGTTCATTTCTCCCACAGCAGCTACACACAATTACCATTCAATAAATGTCGAAATAATATATCTCTCGATTTCCTGGTCTTTCTTCCCATGGGATTTCTCAAATGAGTCCCTCACGACCTCTTACTTGGATTCCCGCAGTAGCTTCTCACATGGTCTCCTTGCTTCCAGTGTCTCCTGCCATGAAACCCATCCTTTATATGACCACCAGATAATCTACTTAACATGCAGACATTACGCGTCACCCTGTGGTTAAATTCATCTTCTGCTTAATACATTTAAGTCTTTTCCCATTGTCTATAAAACAGTTTTCACTCTCTGGGGCGCCTGGGTGGCTCAGTCGGTTGAGCGTCCGACCTCGGCTCAGGTCATGATCTCGCGGTTTGTGGGTTCGAGCCCTGTGTCGGGCTCTGTGCTGACAGCTCGGAGCCTGGAGCCTGCTTCGGATTCTGTGTCTCCCTCTCTCTCTGCCCCTCCCCCGCTCATGCTCTGTCTCTGTCTCTGTCTCTCTCTCTCTCTCTGTCAAAAATAAATAAACATTAAAAAATATATATAAAAATTAAAAAAAACCAGTTTTCACTCTCTCTTGCATACCGTGCCCAGCCTCCAGGACCTGGACACCGCTGTATCTCACAGACCTCAATTCTTTCTACTCCTTCCCTCCACTGAAAGCCCTACCCTATACACAACAGGTTTCCTTGTACACGAAAGCCTGTTGCAAGTTTTGCTTTACATATATTACATACCTGGAATTCAGTTACCATTTTTTCTCTACCGTGCTAACTCATACCTACCTCTCAAGGCCAAGGTCAGGGGTTAGTTCTTAGAGGAAGCCCTTCCCAATACCTCAGGTTAAGGATCAAAACGAAAAAGCGCATAATTCTGTAATTCATCTGTAATTCACAGATGAGTGAATTTTCCCTGATACCTTTATATTAAGATAGAAGGAGACATTGTTGAACATCTTTTCATGTGTCTGTTAGCCATCCGGAGGTCTTCTTTGGAAAAGTGTCTGTTCATGTCTTCTATTTCTTCCCTGGGTTACTTGTCTTTTTCTTGGGGGGGGGGGTTGAATTTTATAAGTTCTTCATAGATTTTGGAATCTAACCTTGTATCCAATATGTCATTTGCAAATATCTTCTCCCATTCTGTCGGTTGCCTTTTAGTTTTGTTGACTGTTTCCTTCCTGTGCAGAAGCTTTTTTATCTCGATGAGATCCCAGTAGTTATTTTTGCTTTTGTTTCCCTTGCCTCCAGAGACCTGTCGAGTAAGAAGTTGCTGCAGCTGAGGTCAAGGAGGTTGCTGCCTGTTTTCTCCTCTAGGGTTTTGATGGCTTCGCGTCTCACGTTTAGGTCTTTCGTGCGTTTTTTAGTTTATTTCTGTGTGTGGTGTAAGAAAGTGGTCCAGGTTCATTTTTCTGCACGTTCATTTCCCAGCCCCATTTGCTGAAGACACTGTGTCTTTACCATTGGATACTCTATCCCGCTTTGTCGAAGATGAGTTGGCCATACATTTGGGGGTCCATTTCTGGGTTGTCTGCTCTGTTCCATTGCTCTACGTGTGTGTTTTTGTGCGAGTACCAGACCGTCTTGACGATGACAGCTTTGCGACACAGCTTGAAGTCCAGAATTGTGGGCACTTGTTGGGATGAGCACTGGGTATCGAGTGTTAAGTGATTAATAATCAATCACAGGATTCTACTCCTGAAACCAAGATTAAATTCAAGTTTGGGTAACTAACTTGAATTTAAATAAATAAATTAAAAAGAAAGAAGGAGACGTTGTTTTCAACTACAGAACGAGGTACTATATTCCCAAGAGGATGCAGACTAATTTTAGGATGGGAGGATGGGATTGTCTCTGTTTGTGGTGTGTGTGTATGTGTGTGTGTGTGTGTGTGTGTGTGTGTGTGTGTGTTAAAGTGTCACTTGCTTAAGAGGCTGTAAATATAAATGCCTAAGGAGAGGCAGGCAGGCACTATAGGGGCGAACCTGGTGAGGCAGGGGCTGTGGGAATTTGGAATGGGACCAACCCCAAGGGTCTGCCGTTCTGGAATATTGTTACCGTATGCATAGGAATGTGAGTCCGGTGTTTCCAGACCCTATTTTTCAAGAGAATAGAAATTCCAAGTTTTCACAGACAACCTCATGATTTTAATAATACGTTTGAAGTGCTCACACTTAAATATTGCAAGGCACAATTACAATATCTGCGGGGAAGTTGTGGCTCAGAGATCGCGATTTTGCAACCTCTTTTTAAAAAACCTTCCTTGGCCGTTTTTTAAGCCTGCCCATCATTCACCTGGCTGCCTCGACAGGCCACAAGAGCAAATGAGAACGGGGCACTTCCCTCTGTACTCAGGTCCCGTGGGGCAGACGGGAAAAGCACCACTTAGGGCTTAAGGTCACAAGGTTCTTTTATTCGGCTCGTGTCTAACAGTACAGAATTAGGCAGATCCTTTCTTTGCCCCCTGCCTCAGTTTCCTCAGCTGTCACATGGGAGTCTTAATTTCTCTTCCGCGTACCTCAAAGAGTGTGTGTAAGACTTCAGTGAGATCAACGGAGGTGAAATCGCCTTGGAAAGAAAAAGAACGTTTGCCGACCGAGGTGGGGAAACGTGGCCTCACACGGCAGAGACACCTGTACCTCCTCGCGCCACCAAAAGGGTAAAAATGAGGTCGTTTGCTGGCGAGGTTCCTTCCGTTTCCCATAAATACTTTGTTTCAAGACAGGCTGGTTCACCAGTCGAAGTTAAAGATTGATACATCATTGGTTTCTGAACCCGGGGACCAAAGGTTTGGGTACAGGCCCTCTCCTTGCCTCCCTGATGACGGCACCCTAGTTTACTGTCACATGTACCCCCGCACAGCGGACCCTTGTCAGCTGGCTCTGTTTTATTTTTTCTTACTTTGGAAGAATGAAAACATGGAGGAGAATGTATCAGTGCGAGCCAGTTGCTTGTTCTGGAGTAGCCGGGGCAGACCGTTAACGCTCTGTGCCACAGTTTAAAAGAAAGACTGGGATTCAGCCTTTCCAGAAGGGAGGAAGCCTGCCAGCGGCTTGAGTACTAAATACAAACATATAAAGTCTATACAGCAGACAGCTTAGAGCATGGCCTTTGGCGTGACTCTTAGTCTGACAGTAACTCTGGTCCTCTCTTTTTTTTTTTAATTTTTTTAATGTTTATTTACTTTTGAGAGAGAGACAGAGTGCGAGCCGGGAGGGGCAGGGAGAGAGGGAGACACCGAATCCGGAGCAGGCTCCAGGCTCCGAGCCGTCAGCCCAGGGCCCGATGCGGGGCTCGAACGCAGGCACCGTGAGATCATGACCCGAACCGAAGTCGGTCGCTCAACCGACTGAGCCACCCAAGCGCCCCAGTTCTGGTTTTCTTTATTGGACCTTGCAGTAGGTTGATGGCAAAAAAGATGGACGCAATTCTTCATGCCTCCCCTTTTCCGTGTCCTCTGAGATACGACTTTGTTGCCTCTCCCATAAACGGGAAGAGCCCGCTCCATGCTCCTTGAATCTGGGTCGTCCTTGTGACTGGACCAACCAACGGAATGTGGAGGGAGTGACACTGTCGTTTCCAGATGTGAGCCTCCAGAGACCCGGAAGTGGATTCTCCTCCTTCTCCTCCCCTCCCCCCTCACACACACGCAAAATCCCGCCACTGCCGTAAGGGCAGTCATGGCATACCCTGCTAGCATATGAGAGACCCACGGCCCAGTCACCTTGTTCCCCCAGTGGACAGCCAGGCAATGCCAGACATCTCAGTGGGACCGTCCTTGACCCTTCCGCCCCAAGTTGCCCCACCAGACGCATGACCGAGCTCGGCCAAGACTGGCCACTCCTTGTCCAGGTCGGCAGAGCCACCTACCTTCCCCAAGGACTCACGAGACATAACCAGTGCTTTGTTGAAGTCACTGAGCTCTGGGGGAGGGGGTGGGCGTCACGCAGCAGCATTTAACCAATCTGGACTCGACCCAGGCAAACATCTTTCTGGGCCTTCACTCTTGGTCCTTTGTGGGCAAAATGGGAATGGTACCAGTACCACATGGAACCGTAGTGAGTCTTCCGTACGGTTGTTCTTACCAAAATAATTCAGCTTAGGGGGAGCCTGCGTGGCTCAGTTGGTTAGGCATCTGACTCTTGATTTCAGCTCGGATCATGACCTCGTGGTTCGGGGGATCGAGCCCCGTGTTGGGCCCTGTGCTGACAGCACGGAGCCTGCTTAGGATTCTCTCTCTCCCTCTCTCTCTCTGCCCCTCCCCCACTCACGTGCGCTCTCTCTGTACCCGTCTCTGTCTCTCACAAACAAATAACATGAAAAAACTTATTTTTTTTTTATTTTTTCAGGTTTATTTTTTTTAACGTTTTTATTTACTTTTGAGACACAGAGAGACAGAGCATGAACGGGGGAGGGGCAGAGAGAGAGGGAGACACAGAATCGGAAGCAGGCTCCGGGCTCCGAGCCGTCAGCCCAGAGCCCGACGCGGGGCTCGAACTCACAGACCGCGAGATCGTGACCCAAGCCGAAGTCGGACGCCCAACCGACTGAGCCACCCAGGCGCCCCCAACGTGAAAAACAAAATTTTAAAAATAATCCAACTTAGAAATATTTTTATTAAAGTTGTGTTTCTTTAAAAGCATCCTATGGTTCGAGCGTGTCCTACCACCTGAGCGCCCTTCTCCAGATACTCCACCCTCCCTCACACACAGCTCCGAAGTAATGAAGCTTCGCGGCACATTTAAGGTTCCACCAAATAACTTGCTAATTCTTGTACTTAAATAAACCCTAACCTCATCAGCACGCAGCTGATCTCCACTCCCCTGACAGAAAATGGGACAAAATGACCCACACCATTGCTGTCACCACAGACCTAGGATTAAAGCTTCAGACCCCTACCCTGGACCCCACTTTGATCATCGGCGACTTGAGAGGTTGAATCCTTTTAATCCCCTGCAAAGGAGAAGCCTTTGCTGGAAATGGCAATGGGGCTCCCGTACACCTCTGTCTGGAGATTTCCAGAGCGAATGCACCCACATCTTCCACGTTCTCCGCCACGAAAAGCACCTCTCTGTGCAGTCCTGCTTTGCACGCCACGCCCGGCCCTGGGTGACTCGAGCCCACACACCCAAAAAAGAGCAGGAAATTCTTCTCGCTCTCCTCCGCCTTCCCCTCCAGCGCTTGACCGACCTTCACCAAACCCCTATCTCCTCTCCTCCAATGAAGAAGACGTTGGTACAGCGGGTCATGTGTCTCTCTTTAGGAGCTAATGTGTCATTAGGAGCTAATGACCTACCTGATGACCTACCGAGAGCACGGCCTTGCTTGAATCACATCTGACCGTATGTCAACACAGAAAGGAATGTCACCACCCCACTGCCAGGTGCATACGGCTGGCCACTACACACTGCTTTCTCCTCAATCCAGAGCCGGCCTCGAGCCCTCTGGCGACAAGGACAACCACACGGTAACAACAAACACACAGCACCCGCTCTGAGTGAGACGCTCCAGGCTGTTCACAGATTAACCCGGTTAGTCCTCACTACAGTTTTAGGAGGTGAGTGCCCTTATGATCCTTATTTTGCAGATGAGAAGCCTTAAACACAGCAAGACTGAATAAGCTGCTAAGGTCCCACGTGGTAAATAACCTAGAAAACCTGGATAAAGATTTAGGCAATTTCCCTACAGAATCCATGCTCCTTTTTTTTTTTTTTTTTTAAGTTTATTTATTTTGACACAGGGAGAGCAGGGAAGGGGAAGAGAGAGAGGGAGAGGGAGAGGATCCCCAGCGGGCTCCACACTGTCAGCACCTAGCCCAATGTGTGGCTCGATCTCACAAACCCTGAGACCATGACCTGAGCCGAAACCAAGGGTTGGACGCTTAACCTACTAAGCCACCCAGGTGCCCCCAGAATCCGAGCTCTTAATCACAATGCTAGTCTCAGAGGACATTCCAGAAAAACCCTTTTTGGCTTCTGGGGTTGGCAGATGCGGTGAAAGTGACTATACCTATTGGCCCTCTTGATTAGAGAACGTTATTATTAAAAGGTACTTTTGGGGGACACCTCACCCATCTATCTCCCTATTTGTACAGATGACGGGATGGAGGTCAAGAGTGAAGTGATTCATCTTGGATGAACATATTTCGAAAGTACGGTTAGTGAGCAATAGTCATTCCAGTGACCCGTGAATCATGATGCTTTTGGCTAATGATGCTCATTATAGGTCAGACAGTGTATTAAATGCTTTTTCTCATTTAATCCATGCATATTTAATGCATCTCATGATATCACGCATTTTCTCATTTAATTCACAGAAGATTCTACAATGAGAAAACTGAGGCCCAGAGAGTTAAGAAAAGGCAGACTTCACCTGGCTAGGGAGTGGGCAGCAGGGACGGTGACCCGGTTCGGGCTGACTCCAGACCTTCTGGGTTCTGCAACAGCGGACGATAAGGTCATGCTCTCGCTGATATCACGGCATCGCTTCTGATTGAGAGGAGACCAGGGATTTGTTGTTCCTTTATAAATTCTTCCATCGCTGCCTCTACTCTGAGAAGTCCGAGGTTTCACCCCAGTGAACTTCCTAGAATGGAATAGAATGCAATTCTGAGCCTTGAAGAATCAAATGTCACGTGGAGGAAACAAACATTTGGAGAGATGTATCAATTGCATAGCTCAAAAATACCTGCCTGGGATTGAGAGGGGAGAATTTCAGGGCCATCTAGGAATTTGGAAGCAGACTCCAAGATGATACAAAACTGTGCCTTTAAACTTCAAATAGGCAGAACAGAAGACCATGGGGGGAAGGGAAGGAAAAAAAATGGTTACAGAGGGAGGGAGCCAAAACATAAGAGACTCCTAAAAACTGAGAACAAACTGAGGGTTTATGGGGGGTGGGAGGGAGGGGTGGGTGGGTGATGGGTATTGAGGGCACCTGTTGGGATGAGCACTGGGTGTTGGATGGAAACCAATTTGACAAAAAAAGTCGTAATAAAAAAAAGAAAAAAAAATAAAGAAAGTAAAATTCATAGGCAGAGATCTATGGACCAAAATTTCCTGGAAAATTAAATTGTAAACCCCTTGAGGTCACGAGTCTTGTTTTCAAATTCCGTTTTCTGCTCTCCTGTCAGACCACAGGCACACTGTAGGTGCAAAGTGGGACACTCACTTTGGAAGGAAAAGGCCTGAACGGTACCAAGCCGGCACCCTCATTCTAAAGGTGCAGACACGAGGCTTAGAAAGATGAAGCGACCTCCCAAGTAAGATCTCCTAAGCCCTCGCGCAATGCCCACTGCGTATGAGGTGCAACCCTTTGAAATAAAGGCAAAATAAGAGAGGTTACAAAGAACAATGACTTCCAGTCATAATAATTGGCTGTAGGCGTGGCATGTGGGAAATCAGAGGTCATTTAACCCAGCTCCCCAACTGGTGGTTCATCCTTCATCATCTCTTCACCAGTTACCCAAACTCTAGGTAAACACTCAGAAAGGGGGACTTCAAGTAACTTGACCTAAAAGTAAACCGTGGGTAGCAAAGCCTCTCAAAACTATTAGTTTTCTCTCAACTGTGGCTTTCAATGCCACTTTTAGAAACAATTAAAATGCATCCCCTACAACAGTAGGCTGAGGTGATTCAAAGATATCTCCCAGAAAAACCCTGGTTTTGAAGTTAAAATCCTTTTACAAGATGGCTCAGTGTCTCCCACCTAATACTCTTTCCCCAGCCAGAGACCATTATAGACTTGATGGAAGAAGAGATTACAAGGGAGAGAAGTTCATTCCAGATACCACAGACCATCGAGTCCTTGGCTTCTACCACGAGCCTGCTAATTTCCAGGCTAAGAATTGCTCCGGGCCATTGAGCCGTGACCTCCTAGTGTCTTCAGAATCACAGGGCCAGAGCCAGTTAGTGCTGGAAGGGGCTTTGGGGATAATTTAGTTCTGGCATCTCATTTTGCAGATGGGGAAACACAGGGTTAAGTGACTTGCCCAAGGTCACGCAGCTGGTTAATGGCAGAGCTGGACCGATGCCCCAGTTCACCAGACTCCCGGTCCCGTTGCCTGTCCCCTCCCCGCTGCACCTCCTCGGGGTGTTCAGACACCACCAAAGCAGCTGTAGCACTTGCTTCTCGGTAACCAGCCCCTGGAAATGGATAGGGAAGCCTTTCTTTCTTGTGCCTCCTAGCTCCCATCTGCCATTCCCTTGCATCTAATGAACGGGGTGTTTCCGGTCCAGTTGCACCTGCTAAGCAAGGGAAAGGTTTGACTTCCCTCTGAAACAGTTGCGTGTACCTGATTAGGTCTACTATATAATGCAGTGGGCAACTCTGTCCTATTTATGAGCAATTTTAGCAAGAGATAAAACATGACTCTCATATAAATATGAAAGGAACATATGCCAGATATTTTATTTAACTCCTGAATTAATGAGGGAACCGGTAGGATGTTACAACCCATTCAAAGGAGAATTTAAGAAACACACAGAGGCAACCAGGCAGGCCGAAATAGATGCAAAACTGGTTAATACCCATAGGGCGATCATTAATTCATCTCCACTGGACACAGTTTGCATCTCTAGGGATAACAATCATTTGCATGATTATGGGGTTTTCTTTCAGTTACAGAGTGGTAAGAGCTCAAAGACAAGGCAAGGGAGATCTAACCCAGAAGGATGCACCAGACAGGGCCCCCAATAATTTTGGGGGCTCATTGCCTAGTCTTTCACAAATTTCCTGAGTGCTGATAACTGTTGCCTTGATGATGACATCTCAGAATGTCTCAGGGCAGGAGTGAAGTGTGGCCCCATCATTCCTGCACACTCGCTCTCTGTGCCTCACTGACTCTACTCCCCTTCCTTCTGGACACACATTCCATGCATGGAAACATCTCACCACTTCACGGTCTTTCCCTCAGCAAAGCTGGCTAGGCTGTCATGGGTCTGACACGGCTGGATTCAAGTCCTCCTCTTGGCTGTTTCCTGCTCTATCACCTTTGAGGAGTGACTTGACCTCTCTGAGCTCAGCGTCTGCATCTATAAAGTGGCAATTTTTGGTTTCTGATGCATGGGGCTCTTGTTTTCAAGATGGAAATGGGGGTATGGATGTTGGGGCGTGTTTTCCCGATCTGGTCCATCAGGGGCATATGCTGGAGGTGCACTTGGGTGGTTTATTAAAATGAGGGTTTAGGGAGGCTCAGTCAGTTGAGCGTCTGACTTCGGCTCAGGTCACGATCTCACAGTTCAGGAGCTCGAGCCCCGCGTTGGCCTCTGTGCTGTCATTGCAGAGCCCGCTTGGATCCTCGGCCTCCCTCTCTCTCTGTCTCTCCCTCCTTCCCACTATCTCTCTCTCAAAAGTAAACTTTTTTTTTTTTTAAATGAGGGTTTATTAGAAGGAGTATAAGGACATATGTAAATATTCAATAAAAAGTAAAAATGTCAGCACAGTTCCGTGGACCTCAGTCATCCCAATAAACATCACTTACGAAGTATCTACCAATAAGGATGTTCACTATTAAGCACTTACTATGTACCAAGTGGTTTGTTTGTGTTGTTCTTCTATCTTTACTGTTACCTTTTGCCTCCACTCCATGAACTAAGCTATGGGAGTTCAGGGTAACTCCCCCCAAGTCCTACAACGAACGGATGCATGTTCTACCCTTCAAACACAGCCCTCCAGACAGAAAAATGCAGTCCCGTACCCACCATGCAACACAGGCTTATTGGAAAGTGGCTGAAGATCACTCGGAATGGTAACTAGCTTGCAAATTCCCTCTCTCCCTCTCCCTCCCTCTCTCTCTACGGTAAACCCTCTATGTATGTTTCCCCTTAGAATTTTATTAAATCCGTTTCTGGTATTAAACATAAAGCATCCCTATGGGACATAGTTTGGGCCAGTCACTTCAGAGGGGAGACCTCACTTGTGTCTGATGTTTCTTCCCCCCAGACATAGGGCACCAAGCCATTCTACAGACACAAGGACTTTGGTAGAGGCATCAATAACACTGCCTCTGGCAACTTCGCCTCGTTGCCCCATGCCCCCAAGCCTGTGTCACATGTGAGTCCTTACTTACCCACTCCAACTCTCAGTTTGCTTCTCTGTAAAGTGGAACAGGCATAATACCTACCCCGCTGGGTGATTTGGGGGAAATAAATGGACTATTTCACATAAAAGCTTGGCCACTCAAAATAGTAAATATTCAATAAACCCTAGACACGGTTGTTAAACGGACTTCTCTGTTACCATTAACAGAAAACACCATGCGGGCATAACCAGGAAAGCAAAACCGGGTTGGTCGCAGTCGGTTGCCCCAAATGCTTATCGTGTAGAAATAAAGCATTGGGGCTCCTGGGTGGCTCAGTCAGTTGAGCAGCCAACGCGATTTTGACTCAGATCGTGATCCCAGGGTCATGGGATCGAGTCCCATGTCAGGCTCTGTGTTAGGCATGCAGCCTGCTTGAGATTCTCTCTCTCCCTTTCCTTCTGCCCTTTCCCCCTCCTCCCCCCACCACCTCAAATAAAATACATCAATAACATTTTTAAAAATTAAAACAATAAAAACTAAAAAATAAAGGAAATAAAGAATTGAGTCGACATCCAGTTAGGCATCCATTTCTCTGTAAATCATGAAATATCATGCATGTTAGTAGTGCCTAGTTTTTCTGACCTTAAACGACACACATTTTCTCTTCTTTTGCATCAAGCCCACGTAGTTTCCCGGGTCTTTTTCTTCCTGCCTGTTTGCTTCATTCTCTCCTCCCGGCACCCATCTTCCACGGTCAGTTCTTCCTCGTGAGCCACACTCATCACGACCTTGATGCACATGGCCGTCCAAGTGGCCAGGACCCTGCCGTTTTTTAGTTCGTTGACCCAGACTGTATCCCAATTCTAAATTTCCAGAAGAAAGAATCAGAGTGGTGCAGCCCACCCTCTGGGTTGGGTCTCCCCCGCGGTATTCCTAACTTGTCCAGTCAGCTTTGGCCATACGCAGTCACGTCCTATAATATTAGCCGGGCAGAGGGGACCACTTCCAAGGGAAAGGAGAAAGTTTCAGGTAACCCACACAGAGTACACACCACCCTGGCCAACTTAGACACACTAATGAGATTCTTCAAATCGCCATAAAGCAAGTGATTTTCAGGCTGAAAACAAGGGGTGGGATCGTGGTAAGCTGGGTAGATGCTCACTGTCATTCATCGACGCACCGATTATTTACATGTCCATTTCAGAGCCTAGGGAAACATTTCCAGACAAATGGTTACATTTCTCCATCCAAGGAACAGAATTAACACGTGCTGGGGCTGATAGCTCTGTGGCCAAGCTGCTCTACCCCGCCACCACCCTGGGTGTTTTGGGTGACTTTTTAGAGCTAAGGATTTGACTATGTCTTGACTATACACCCTCTGACATCACTGTAAATCAGTAGGGAATCCTGGCTTAATAGCATCTGACTGGAGGGTGGACACCAGGGAGATTTGTGATACAAATATCTAGGGGCATTACTATTAATGTGGTCCATTCAGCGGCGCGGAGAGAAGCGTGCTCCGATCCTTCCTCCTAGAGCATACACATCGATGCAAAGCTTTCCACACGAACTCATTAGAATGCCTTTATTTTGCTTATGCAAAGATAACTTGAAGGGATGTTGCTATATGCTGATTTTAAAAGGGTCAACGGAGGTTTAGAAAATCATTTAAGAGATAATTTAAGATTCAGAGTTGTTGTTTTTGGTTTTTTTAACGGTTGCAAGCATGGGATGGTCGGTTAAGTGCGGCGCAAAATTCCAGTCTGGGAAGGGCTTCTATTTGGAGCATCGGGGAAAGCACTGAGCTAGTTGGCAGAAAATGTGCATCCAGGTCTTGGCTCTGATACTTACTAGCTACAGGGACCCGAGAGAGTCTCTTTTCTAAACCGGAGGTCTATCATGTGTGCAAGGAGGCAATGCCCTTGTCATGCATAGCCGTGAGCATCAAAGCTAATAAGTTAACAGGTGTGGAAGAACAGACAAGATCAATATCAATACGAAAAGTTTTAGAGCGAGCTTCATGCTTTGCTGGAGAAAGTGAGGACCTGGGGAGGTCACGTGACTTGGAAAACGGTACATAATGAGTTGGTATCACTGACTATGTAACTTCTATCCCTTGGCTCTCGTGTCAAAGCCACAGCATGCTATCTTCAAGACGCTAATGACCCATCCGTGACGTGACCCTGTTCGTCGTAAGGTAGAATTGTGCTTCAGGGGTTTAAAAGCAGACTTGATCTCAAGTATTACTGCTTACTATCTGAGTTAATGGGAGGCCAGGCATTTAATCTTTATAAACATCAATTTCCTCATCTGAAAAATGGGTGTCATAGTAACAGGAAGCTCAGAGAGTTACTGTGAGCTAAAACATAAAAAGTATGGCACTTAGAATACAGGAGACAGTAAATAAATATTAGTTGCTATGATGGAGGAGGAAAAGAAGGAAGCAGGGCTTTGGAGGAGAAGAAAAAGGAACTATTGTATCATCACTTTATTTCTTTTTAATTTTTTTAAGGTTTATTTATTCTTGAGAGAGAGAGACAGAGAGACAGAGAGAGAGCAAATGGAGCAGAGACAGAGGGAGACACAGAGTCTGAAGCAGGGTCCAGGTTCTGAGCGGTCAGCACAGAGCCCATAGCCGGGCTGGAACCCATGAACTGTGAGATCATGACTTGAACCAAAGTCAGATTAACCAACTGAGCCTCCCAGGCCCAGGTGCCCCAGATCACTTTAAAGTTTAGGTTAAATTTTTTTTTTCTGGGGATCAACGGGAAGGTAAGGTTGCCACATTTCTCCAAGTTGAATGTGTTAATGTAAAGACAGCATTAAAAGATTATAGCATCTTTATCCTTGAACATAAGTCATAGTATAGAAGTATATGTAAGTATATAAGATGTCAGACTGGGGCACCTGGGTGGCTCAGTCGGTTGAGCGTCCGACTTCGGCCTAGGTCACGATCTTGAGATTTGTGAGTTCGAGCCCCGCATCAGGCTCTGTGCTGACAGCTCAGAGCCTGGAGCCTGCTTTGGATTGTGTCTCCCTCTCTCTCTCTGCCCCTCCCCTGCTCACACTCTGTCTGTTTCTCTCTCTCAAAAATAAATAAACATTAAAAATTAAAAAAAAAAAAAAGACGTCAGCTTGGGGCACCTTGGTGGCTCTGTTGGTTAAGCATCTGACTGCCTCTTGATTTCAGCTTAGATCATGATCTCACAGTTGTTATCATCAAGCCCTGTGTCGGGCTCCAAGCTGACAATGTGGAGCCTGCTTGGGATTGTTTCTCTCTCTCTCTCTCTCTCTCTCTCTGTCTGTCTCTTTCTCTTTCTGCTCCTCCCCTGCTTGCACTCTCTCCCTCGCTCCCTCTCTCTCAAAATAAATAAGCTTAAAAAAAATGTTAGATAATGGGCTGGCCCTCCTCAGAAACACTCAGCTTCCTACAGAGTTTGGCTAAAACTCCTGCGCCTGCCTTTCATGAATGACAATGATTTGACTTTGACCTCTGTAAAATCACCCCTGTTACAGCCCCTCCCCGAAGACACGCACCAGGTTATGCTGCCATAGCGATAGATTTCTCCCATTCTCTAATCATTCCCTGTACTTTGCTAGATCTGAACTCGGTCCAGCTTATCGCTCAAGCTGGAGTCCCTTCCCAATATTTGCTGCCTATGAAAATCTCATTTGGCCCCCAACATCCCATTCAAATGTCACCCCATCATTAAAATCTTCCCTAATGGACGTACAAGATTCCTTACCTTGCATTACTATTCACCATGTTCCTTTCTCTTTTTTTTCTAACACTTTTTTTAATGTTTATTTATTTTTGAGAGAGACAGCATGAGTGGGAGAGGGGTGGAGAGAAAGGGAGACACAGAATCCGACGCAGGCTCCGGGCTCTGAGCTGTCAGCACAGAGCCCGACGCGGGGCTCGAACTCACGAACCACGAGATCATGACCTGAGCCCCGAAGTTGGACGCCCTACTGACAGAGCCACGCAGGCACCCCCTCAACGTGTCCCTTCCTTTAGAACATCTTTGTCTGCGTGCCTATCTTCCCCCACTGTGCTGTAAGATCCTTGAAGACAGACCCTTGAAGACACGTCCTTGGAGATAGATATATGCTGCATGCCTTTATGACTCGAAACGCTTAGTGTCAGGTCTTCTGCACAAGAGGTGTTAAATACTGCTTAAATTGAATCAGAATTTGCTTTTGAGCCTTCCAACAAGGGTAAGTTTTAGGGAAGATACACGTGTATGATTTGGTTTCTGCCAATCTTCGGATGATGCCACGTGGGAGACACAGAGCTCCAAACTAGTTGCTCAGGAGGGAGTGTTTTTTATAGTAATGAAGCCAGCTATTACTTGTTGAGCACATCCCATGTGCCAGTCACCGTTCTAAGTTACAGGCATCACCTCTCTTAGACGTTGATCCTCACAAAAATTCGGCGAGGTAGTTTCGACTCTTGCCCCATGTTACAGATTGGTCAACTGAGACCCGGCAAGCTTGAATGGCTTATCCCGGGTGCCACGGATAACGCATGATGGATTCTGGATTTGTCCCCAGAATTTATACTTTTGACCACTATTAATACTCCATGGGAGCCAGCGCAGCCCGTGTCCAGCTTCCAACGTCCTGGGGGGATTCACAGCCAAGGACCACGCAGACTCCTGTGCCCGCTTTCCCGCTTCCTAGAATGCAGTCATCCCTGGCTCGCTTTCCAGACTCTGTCCCCATCCTCCCGCAGCCCAAGTGAGAATCAGCCAAGAAATGCACAGACCAGCCCTAGGGGAGCTCTGGCGGCGGCGGGAGGGCCAGAGAGAGAACAATAAGAAGGTTGACACTGTGGTGAAATTTCCCTGCTGTTTTGTCCTCGCAGTGGAACATTAAGACGGGTTTCAGAGACAGTAAAACAGTTCCCATTGCCCGTTTTCTCCCTTTCTGTAATGTAGCCAGAGACTTAAATACGATTGAGTTAATCTTTGAAGAAAACAGAAAATACTGTAACAATAAAGGCCGTAACATGGTTACAAATGAGACCTACTGCTCCCTTCTGCATTCTAAATTCTGAGGATAATTCTGCAGAGCTTCATTACCAGAGTATAATTGTGTTATAGAACTCTTAAATCACCCTGCTACACTTAACTGGCAATAACATTAAGATAGCGCAGATATTCATTTTAATTAAAACATAGCCTCAAACTATTTCCCCGCTATAAGAGGCAAAACTTTCTCCTCCCCCCCCCACCCCCAAAACTTTCATTTGTTAGCACATCTCTGGCCAGCAGTAGATAGGAGATTTAAACACAATTAGGGAATCCCACCTTATAAGCCAGGAGCAGTTACAGCATTGCTGAGGAAGACAAATACGGGGAAAGCTGGTTTGGGGTTTTCGTCTTTTTCTCCCATGTGAGGCACTGACAGCAGTCGTTTCAGAGAGGGTGGGGTTCCCAGATAATCAGTTCAAGACTTACGCAAAAGAGGAACTGAACTGTAGTAGTCCAGACATTCACATACTGAGCTATCCTCGGTAGCTCAACAGTCTTTGAGAGTTTCCCATCGCCCATAGCGTAAACATTCATTCATTTAACAACTACCTACTGAGCATCTATTTGGTGCTGAACACGGGGGACAGACACACAAATAAAACGCGGCTCTTCCCTTCCAATATACCGCAATCTCATGAAGGAAATTGACATGTAAATAAGAAATCGCATTACAAAAATGTTCTGTAGAAGATGCGGCCCAGTAGCTCCACCTTCCTCGGGATAGGAAATGTGGGATGGGTTTTGGAGTGCATGGAGGAGTTTTCCAGGCAGACAGGCGAAGGACAAGAGCAGAGGAACGGTATGTTCAAAGACGGAGATGCAGTTGGGGCGGCTGGGTGCTCAGTCGGTCGGTTAAGCGTCTGACTTCGATCTCATGGTTTGTGGGTTCCAGCCCCGCATCAGTCTCTGTGCTGACGGCTCAGAGCCTGGAGCCTGCTTCGGATTCTGTGTCTCCCTCTCTCTCTGCTTCTCAGCCACTCGTGCTCTGTCTCTCTTTCTCTCAAAAATAAATAAACATTAAAAAAAGAGACAGGGTCGCATGAAACAGAATGGGCTATTCAGAAGATTCTAAATGATTCAGAATGGCTAGACTGTAACGTGTAGAGTTATGGAAAATGATGCTGGCGAGGCCCAAGATGTGGAGAGTCTTAGAGGCATTGGGAAGGGGTTTGGACTTCAGCCTATAGGCGATGAACAATTATTGAAAGGTTTAATTGGCATGGTGGGGCAATAGGGGCTGATGAGCATTGATAGCAATGTGACTATTGAGGCTATACCAAGATTTTGTAGCTTGGCATTCAAGGCTTCGAATCACCTCCCCATCTATATAGAAACATTAATAAGATAACAACAGTGGCAATTAGATCAGCAGCACCGATGAACACTTCTGACATAACTCTAGGTCTCATGATTTATGTATTTTATTTAATCCTTCAAAAAGGATTAAGGATTGGCATTCTCCACTTTGCCTGTGAGGAAACTCAGGCACAGATAGAGTGAACAGGTTGCCCACCAAGATCACCCAGATAGAAGTGGGATTCAGACTCAGTTCCATTTGATTCAGAATCACAACCCCTCGGCAGAATTTCTGTGTCAATTATAAACATTCTGTTCCGCATTCTGCTTCCGCATCTCCTCGTGCAAAAGAGAACTCTCTGTAGGGGCTCCTGGGTGGCTCAGCCGGTTAAGCGTCCGACTTCGGCTCAGGTCACGATCTCACGGTCTGTGGGTTCGAGCCTCACGTCGGGCTCTGCGCTGACAGCGCGGAGCCTGGAGCCTGCTTCGGATTCTGTGTCTCCCTAAATAGGAATCAGACCGTTTGTCGTTAATCTTGCCCATGCCTCTTGAGTCTCCCAGATGTGTGTTCACACTCCTCTATGTACGTCTGAATCCACCTTATGCTTCCAGGATCAGGCTCAATGCTTACCTGTTCCAGTGCGTTAAGCATGAGCGTTTGCTGAAAGTGGTCATTTCTATTGCATGTCAATATCTGTCCGAGGTGTTGGGGTCAAAGAGGATGCAGAGAGCAGATAAGAACGTTCCTGGTGGAGTTGAATTTCTAGGCGAAACAGCTAAAGAGTGTCAGAGCCGGCACAAAACCCAGAAAACCCAACTCTAAGCCACAGTGTCCAATGTGGAAACCACGGGCCACATGTGGCCCTGCAGCACTTGACATGTGGCTGGTCCAAACCATACGTGCTGTAAGTGTAAAGTTACCCCAAGTTTCCAAAACGGTGCTAAAAAAAATGTAAAATGTCTTCTTGTTTATGGGAGAGTGTTGGTTATGTGTTGAGAATATTTTGTATATAATTGGTTAAATAAAATAGATTGTTAAAATTATTTCCGTATTTATTTATATGTGGGCACTGGGAGATTTAAAATCGCACGCGATGTGGATTAGGTTTCTGTCGGTCAGTACCGATCTGTACTCTGCGCTTCTGTTGTGTTGTATTACCTCCTTAAGAAATAAAAATGACAATTGAGGAGAAAGATGAGCATTATGTAACGGGACATGTCAATAAGTGAATGTGAGTGGATCTGTCATTAGATAGGGTGGGCAGAAAAGTCTGTCTGAAAATGGGATACTTGGGCAGAATCCTGGAAAGCAGCCACGCAAAAGCCTGGAGGGGGTGTGAGAGATTCAGATCATGCCACTAATTTGACAGTTAATATCTACTTTCCAAGTATTTTTGTTTATAACTCTTGTTTTTTAACTCAGAAGTACACTGAGTATAGTAGAAAGTATGTGACTTAAAAAAAATCACTGATTTTTAAAAAATGTTTATTTGTTTTTGAGAGAGAGAGAGAGAGACAGACAGACAGAGCGTGAGCAGAGGAGGGGGAGAGAGACAGGGAGACACAGAATCCGAAGCAGGCTCCAGGCTCTGAGCTGTCAGCACAGAGCCCGATGTGGGGGCTCGAACTCACAGACCACGAGATCATGACCTGACCCGAAGTTGGACGCTTAACTGACTGAGCCACCCAGGTGCCCCTACTGATTTTTTTAATCTAAATTTCAAGAACCCTAATCTTGGGCATTTCCTTAGCCTCTGTGGACTTCATTTGCATCTATTAAATGGAAGGAAAATTTTCCCTAATTTATTTTAAGGCTTACGTGGGATATAGAGTGTGAAAAGCATGTACCACGATGCAAACATTTACATTTTACTCTAACTCCCTTCCTCTCCAGTTTCATTCTGAGCTCCCTTAGAACACGAAATGTCAATAGCCTGTATTTTAGCAGCCCTCAGGGAGCCTTTCACAGCGCCTTGCTTGGTGGATGCACAACAAAAGAGTTGAGTCAACTTCTTCATTAAGTAGCCGAAAGAAATGGAACAAGTATATTTTACAAGACCTGAGACTACTGGGGTATTTTTGAGCCAATCTTTCTAAATTGGGCATGGTCCTCGGGAAGTTCTGCTACCAGACTCCTCCTACTGACTTGATTACAGCTCGGAAGTGCTTTTCCAGTCATTCCCCTTAGTTGCATTTGTAAAGTTTTTCATTGTTGACATAGGGATTCCCAAACCTTCTGAGCTTCCCGATTGCACCGCAAAGTTAGAAGAGCGAGAATCATTACAAAATGAAGCAAGACACAAAGGCACCTGTCCCAAGGTGACCCACTAACGAATGGCAGAGCTGATCCTTTATGTCTGGGCCCGGGACGTTTTTACCACAGAACATGGATCCCTCATAAGTAAGAGTTTCTCTCAAGATGTTACATTTTGAAAGCTTTTTCATAATTTCCCTATCACTTCAACTACTCCCATATTAGCTTCCCTACATCTGAGTATTTTCTTGTGGGCATCTGTTTGTAATACAGCACTAAACGACGTGTTGAATGATTGGGCACATTTGTCCCTATGGGCAGCTCAAGTATATTATTATTATTATTATTATTATTGCTATTATTCCTTCTGGATTATTTTGCTAAATCCAAATTCTAAAGTGCTGATAGGGTTCGAAACTCTTCAATTTACAAACAAGGTCCTTACCACCTTCCCAGAGCTTGACTACAGATTCTCTGAGATGAGAACAGACAAGGTTACAATGCCTCCAGGCTTCCGACGAGAGATTTCAAATATTTCTAATTTCTTCAATTTAGCTTCATTTAAATTTTACTGAGAAGTAATTGCACTGAATTAATATAGTTACAATTATGCTGAAATCAATCCATTAACATCTTGAATATTCTTATTAATCTGGCGGCAATGTTATGGATAAAAACAGAAATACATCCTCTATTTGGAGTGTAGATTAATATAATAAGAATGCTAGAGTTAATTTCTCCAGGATATGAATTCCTTGAGACAAGAGAGTCTGACTTGTATTTCTGTTTTCTGGTTTTAAAGCGCTGCTTTTAGTACATGATGATAATATTTGCATGTAAAAGTACCTAGGACCACTTGTCCTAATTCCTATTTCATCAAAGGGGACCTGATTAAAAGTCCAAATCCCAGAGCTTTTTCTGCATTTTACTTGTTTGTCGTTCAACGCGCCTTGGCTTTCTCTCCCAGAAACATACCTGGGACAAGGAATGTGTTATCCCTCTCTCTTTTTTCAACTTTGTATCTAGCACGCTTCTTAGAAGTTGGTTAATATGCTCAATAAACTACCGATGACTATGTTGGCATTCACAACACGACAGTGGTGATGAGTATACTAAACCATCAGTAACAAGTGTTCGTACTTTTAATATATTAGACGGTTTGCAATGGTGTGTGTCACATAGGACTTCAAATTCGCTTGAAGTGTCTTTTGAGGTTTACCCGAAGCACACTGTGTCGATTCTTTGCACATCAAATATGTTATTTGTCTGCATCCATATCTGATCACTACTGCCCAGCACATTCATGCATTCAAAGGTTATTTATGAAGTATCAACTGTCTGTTCACTGGTACATATTAGCGATTGAAACAAACATAAATCCCAAAGTCATGGAGCTTACAAATTAGCGAGGGGGGATCACAACAAGGATGTAAACAAATGTTCCGTTTAAAATCGTAACTTGTAAGTCCTACGATGAAAATGAGCAAGGTTTATGAAGGGGAATAACAGAAGAGTTCACCGTTGCCAGGTGGATTCCCCGTATTTATCCTGGGGTCCAATACTTTCTTTGTGGTCTCAGAGCAGGTGACCTCAGAGCAGATGTCAGGGCACTGGATCATTTATAGCAGAGGACTAACTTCCTATTTTTTATGTAATTAAAGCATGTCCCTGGCTATTCTATGAGGAAAGAGATTTGGTGAAATAAAGAGAAGAGGTGGCCGTTGTAGTGGTCCAGGAGAGACAGGATGGAGCCTTGGGATAATGTGGAGGAAAGACAGGCAGAAGTCTATGGATCTGAAATGCTTTTCGTAAACAGAAATGACAGAAAATTTGATAAGCATTTGGATGTTACAGAGAAAGCAAAGAAGCAAGCGTAACATCTACGTTTTCGGTTTCGGCCAGGGGGGTGATAGTGGTACCATTTAATGAGATGGATGGACGAAGAAAAAAGAAGATTCTTCAAGGTTGTGGATGTGTGGAAAAGATATGTCAGTTAGGCAGATATACAAACGCGGAGTTCAAGGAGTGGTTTGTGTTGGAAATTTACATCTAGGAGTTATCAGCATATATGTGACATTTACAACGACGAAAATGGCTAGACTTTTCTAAGGAAAGTATATGGAGAAAGAAGGAAAATGGGTCCTGGGACACTCCAGTATTTACATATCAGGTATCAAAAGAGGTTTGAGAAGAAAGGGGTGAATAACTTTGATTAAAACTGCCAGGAGATGGAATAAAATGTGGACAGAAAGTGGTCATTGCATTTGGCAAAACTGAGGTAGTTATCATCGACCTTGACAAGAGCAGTTTCAGCAGATTGCTGGGGGAAACCAGTTTGGAGTGGATTGAGGAGTGCTGGGGAGGTGAGGAAGCAGATGTGGCATGAGTGGATGGTTTTTTGGTGACCTTGGATATGAGATCAAGACAAGAAGTGAGGCGTAGGCGAGAGATGCGGAATCCAGGAGAAGGTGAACAGACAGAGGGGATGGGGGGGGACGCATTTGCATGAGGAGTAAATGAACTCCACGAAGAGAGGCTGGTAACACCGGATGCTGGTGGACGAAGGGGCAGAAGGGGGCAAGGAAGTGAGAAGAGATAGGATCAGAGAACTGAGGGGGGATTAGCTTCTGATGTGAAGGAATGAGAAACCCTCTTCACATGCAGCAGGAGGGACACAGCATACAAGATGGGTTGATAGATTTGGGGGATGTTTTCTACTTTACTTATGAAGTGTTGGTGAAGCTTAGCTAGCCTGGAGGTCGAGTCTCTCCTAAGGAATGGGAACAAGTGCCTGGGAGAGAATGGTATGAAAGTTCGTGTGAAGTGATCAGTTCTCAAGAAACCGAGATCTGAATGCTGGATGAGCCAGCCAGCCATATCTTGACATTTCCAAGTAGGAGGATAGACAATGGCTATCGAGACAGAAGAATGACTGATACAGGAGCTGGATGGCAGAGGGGTAGGAGCGTCGGTAGACAGTCTCCGCGAGGAAGCAGGAAACGGTTCGTGTCTTTCCAAGAATGTAAACTTTTGCAAAAGGCGGGCAGCAGCAGTGGATGGAAGGAATCCAGTTACCCCAACTACTAGGCTGGAGGTATGGGACACGTGAGAGGGAAAACTGCCTTCTCGATAAGGCCGTGGAGGATACGACACCCTCGGGGGACAGACATACTTCAGGCGAGGCAAGAGGGTAAAAGGAATGTTCTAGAAAAAAAAATGGTGGCCATAAAAGAGATTGTGAGATAAGGGGTACTTATATGGCCCAGGGGAGGAATTTGGGAGGGCGGTTTTGGGGGTGAGGGGTTAGCTCAGTATAAGTCACAGAACTCAAGAAGGGTGCCTGACATCTAATAAATATCGTGTGTATGTCAGCTCTTACAGTTCCTATTTAATGGGCATGAGATTTGAAGGTAATGGATTACCAAGTAGGCTTGGAATTCTGGCAGTCGCAGCCAGACCACGAATAATGTGACTACATAAAGCATCCGCTCTCAATCTATTAACTGCATTTCCCTAGGTGAAAACAGATCCGAAGTTGAGATTAAAATATGAAGGAATAATGATCTTCACAAATAAAGCATGGCCAAAATTTGCTGTGCTACCAGTTCCCGAGAACAAGGCATTTAACACCGAAATACCAATGTCCTTACACATGTGTGTTGACGTTGGCATTGTCTACCAATGTCTCGCTGTTTGAGGCTTCTTGGGAGCGTGGTTCTTACTTTTAACATTTCCCCGTCTTTCGAGTAGTTACTTTTCCTCTAGGAGCCTTGGTTTCTTCGTGTATAACATAAACCTACTACCTATCTGTTTCACAAGATTATTGTGAGAGATAGGAAAAATGCCTGAGAAAACATCAAAAATGAAGGATAATTGATGAATTTTGTTATCAATCTCCCCCATATTCAGAGTATTGCCTGAAGAGGGAGGCCTATCTTTTTCGTGTTACTTGTAGATAAATTATCCATATCGGCGTCTCCAGCAGCAGTTGGCAGTAAGCTAAATGTCAGCTCTTTTCCATTTCCACGCTCGTGTGAGGTGGGACAGACACGACGGACGCCCCAGCCCCAAATCCCTTGTCTGAGAATTGGTCCCTTCCCTAAGCCACCGAGGAGAGCTTCTGATGCCAATTCTGTCCCATGTGACTCCAGCATTCAGAAACGGGGATGTCTCAGATGAGTTGGCAAACCTTTCTGGAACAAAGACGCAATATGCTGAGATAACCCACAGAAGCTGCAAAGATAAAACTCGCTGGGCCTCGCGAAGGAGTGCGCCCACAGACCGAAAGCCACCAGAAATCAGGGCAGCTGCTGTCCCTGAGGTCACAGCCCAGGCTCGCTTCATTTTCCTCTGTCCCTGCAAACTGCCTTTTACCTTCAATTTGCACACTTACAGTCGTGGGTGAGTAATAGTACCTACGTCATAGAGGTATGATGAAATCTGCATTAATACAACTGAGAGCACCTAATTCAGTGGCTGGAACACTTCTTAATGACACTTGTGAATCTTCAACAGCTCAGCCCATTCTCCCCAAGAGGGCTCAAGCACTCATTTAAAATTCTCCCATCACAAGATGATGGTCTAGGAATACTTTAAGCAGCAGAAAGGTAGACAATAATATAGTGGTGGAAAACTCTCCAGAGAAACCTCAACCAGAGTTAGGCCATGAGCCCAGATAATTGGACAAGGAGTGGAGAGCTGTCCCGAGCGAGACCCGGCCTGTAGTGTCCTTCTCAAGAACTGTGTCCGGAAGAAAGACCCGAGTGAGTCTTAGCGGGGTTGGAAACAGTCGCTTCTGCCCGGACCGATCATTGCAACGCTCTGAGCCCCAACCGTAAAACAAAGAGATTGAACCATAGTGTTCTCAAGAATCACCTCCAGCCCCAGCACTCCGTAATCCCACGCTGAGCGCTCTCTGGTGCAGTGATATAGTATGGAAATTGCCAGGGCAGGTAAGTGAAACGTCGACACGAACCGAGCAGATAGCTGGCAATTACACAATGGGAAATGTCGAGAAAATAACCTTATGGGGTGGAAAGTATTGGATTGTCTGATTATGACTTACTCTCCAATATGAAGACATAACCATGCTTGGCCGCTCAAGGGTGAAAATGTGGTAATGTGTTAAAATGCTAATGAAATTGGAATCCTATAATAGATGTTTGGAACAGTTTAGGTTACCAAGACATGGGGAGTTAGAGAGCACAGCTCGTAAATCCTGATGATAAGGCCAAGCTCCCCAGAACATTCCAGGCCTTTTACAGTCTGATTCCAACTTGCCTTTTCAAGCTCATCTCTCCTCACACACCCTCACGCACCCTGCGTTCGGTCCGTAATGAGCCATTTGACATTCTCCGTACCCAGCAGGCTCTTTTGTTTCATACGCACACAAATTCTGTTGCTCCCACCTCCGTGTTTCACGTGTGTCTATCCCACTGGGATCATCTGTGGCGGATCATGGTCGCTCACCTCACAGGATGACTCAGACGACTTCTTGAAGGGACAATCCACCCCTCATCTTGGTTTGCTCTAATCCGTTACCCTTACAGTGGCCAGTGTGTTCTTCTTAATCACGTAACCAATCATAACTCTCTCGCTTAGAATTCTTTCAATTGGTATTTCATTGCCTTTAAGACAAAATCCAAATTCTTTGACACGGCTCGCAAGACCTTTAATGCTCTGGCATTCAGTTACTGACCCCAGCTCCAGGGCACCGTTTCCTTCCCGCTGTGGCACACGCTAGCCTTGCTGACACAATCTCACTTCCCCAGACGCGATAGATTCTCTCTCACCCCCGGACCTCCACGTGCTGATGCCTCTCCTACAATCTCCCTCTCTCAACACCCCTCACCTGATTTGTTTCTACATAAGAAGGACTTCCCTCATCACCAAGGCTAGCTTAAGTCCTCCAGTTGGGTGCCCTCATGGCTCCTGGGTGTCTTCTGTTATAACACGTCCACAATGTTGCAACTATCTGTTGAACGGATTAATGCTATTCCCTTTTACTTAAATGCCCTCTGGTCCCCTTTGCCGGGCAATTTTTCACTTGCTGTCCAAGCCCAGCTCAAGGGTTACTGCCTTGGGAAGAGCCTTCCTGATTTCACCGGCCATTCCTTCCTCCTTCTTCCCTTCTCCCACAGAAATTCGTGCAGAGCCCTGTTTGTCACAGCAAACCTTATTACTGAAAATTAGAACATTGCTCTAGAGAACATTTCACAATGTACCACAGAAAGATATATACTATTTTGTGGTGATGCAGAGAATGATGGAAAAATTCAGATTCTAAAATACTTTGGTACAAAAATAAATGCCCAGACCTAGTTCTAAGTAGGGCAGAACGGGACTCGGTATTTCCCAGGCACATATGTACACGCCTGAGTGCACACACATACACACACACACACACACACACACACACACACATGCCTTTCTGAGATTCTAAGTGATCATTCTTAGAGAAGACCATTTAGACCTCTAAAATCCATGGGGGTATTTGAACAATCCTTTTTCCTTGCCAAATAGCAATAATTCCACACCTTCCATGTCTAAAGCTCTCAGTAAGATGTGGCCAAGAGCATAATGCTACTTCCCTTCTTTCATAACGTAATGATCTTCCTGTTGCCATATTAATCAATAACTAATTTCATAGTTGGACAACTGTTTTTAATGACCTAGTACATTGGAGGCACTGTTACCCAAGTCTTCAGATCATTCCCTGAAGGACCTGTCACCAAAAGGGCAGATTCATTTACTTGTCATAAAGGAGCCAAAAGCCTCATTACACTAATTAAGGAAAGACGCATTTGGGTCTTTGTTGGTTGAGAGTTAAAAGGTCTCCTGTCTGGACCTGAAAGGGGAATCGAATGGAGCCATCCAAAGATATTTTGAGTGATACCAAAAGGGCCCCAGACATGTTATTTGTGAGGTCATGGGCTCTTGGGTAACTCCTTAAGTTGGGTTATATTTTTAAAAAGCGTGTTGACTCAGTCTTGGTGGAATAGAGCAAACCAGGGGATTTTTTTTTAATATTTATTTATTTTTGAGAGAGAGACAGAGAGAGACAGAGCGTGAGAGCCAGAGGGGCAGAGAGAGAAGGAGTCACAGAATCCGAAGCAGGCTCCAGGCTCTGAGCCATCAGCACAGAGCCCGACACGGGGCTCGAACCCACAGACCGCGAGATCATAACCTGAGCCGAAGTTGGACGCTTAACTGACTGAGCCACCCAGGCGCTAGGGGAATTTTCTAGGCCTCTTCTTACTGTGAGTTTTTTTGCTTCCAAGAACGTTGTGGTGGCCTTCTCATGGAGTATCCTGAGTCTTGAAGAACTGAACTTAACACCGCTTTGTCTCCAATTAGTTTGCAAAAAAATGGATGGAATGAGTCGGATGGTGACTAACTTCTGTGGAATTCTTACTGATGCCAATATCCTTGATGTATAAGCTTTAAGCAGCTAATGTTTAGCATGAACCAAAAAACTAATTAATTATCTATTATATTCCAGGTGTCATCCTTTAACATATGCTAACATTCTCAAAATAACCCTGAGAAATGTTTTTTTACCCTTTATTTTATTAACGAGGACACGAAACCTTAAGAAGTTAAAGCGAGCTGGTATTTCAACACGAATCTTCTAAAATCACTTGCCTTTTTGCTACTCACAGCAACCTGCCATTTTTCTCAATATTCCGCCTCCCTATGTTGTAATAGCTACTCTCCACAGATAGATAGATACGGAGATACATAGAGGTATCGATTGATAAGCGTCTCATCCCCTCATTGTAACAAATCACCTTAGTCTCACTTTGGTTTCCAGACCCAGGAGGTGAGTAGGCTTCCAGACCTTCCAACACCCACTTCTTATCTTATCATTCTTCTGGAAAACAAACAAACAAACAAACAAACACATTCAGAATTGCTCCTGCCCTCTTTAACGTGTGTTCGCTGCACAAATCAAAGTCATCGCGAGGAGTTTTGAAATACCTTTTCCACTCTCCAAACTTCACGCGTTAGCTCCTGCTGTCCCCTCCACCTATAATGCCTGCCCTTTTCACTGGCTGTCACTCACCAGGGTCCTTTTATTCTTCCGAGTTCATGCTGAGTCTTTACATCCTTAAAGTCAAAACTGCTTCTACCTCTTTGAAGTCCTTTTTCAACCTCATTTCCCCACCTCCAAAACTCTGACGTGCCCCCTCTCCTCTGAATCACCCTCGTGCGTCATCTGGATTTATACTAGGGCTCTTGAGTTATGGGTGTGCCTGGCCACGTTGCTCACTAAACTGTACGCTCTTTAAGTACAAGTCCAACCTCTAACTTTCCCGCGTGTGCACCCTCAAATCTCTGGATTCTTTCCCTCTTGGTTCCATTACTAATGGCTCGACAAATGATTCTTGTCCGTTTGAAGCCCCAGGGAACTGTGGCTTGCCCACACCCCTTAGCCAACCCCGCAAAGCCACCAGGGCAGCCCCACACCACAGGGCTGGGTTCGCTTTGCAATGTCCCTTCGATAGCCTCACATTTAGCTCGGTGTGGAAGGGGAAGCGTCGCCAACCTGAAAAGGAGATATCTGGATTATTCGATGTTACCCAAGGGCTATGACGTTGAAACTATTACTTGTGGAAGAAACACTACCCCGTAACAGAACTAAGGCTTCTAGGTTCTGAGAGGAATACCAATGCTCTCTCAGAAAAAAAAAAAAAAAAAAAAAAAAAAAAAAAAAAAAAAAAGATTTTTTTTCTCTTGAAGATGTCATTGTTTTCCAAAATCAGACCTGGCTTAGTAGCTGTTAGAGCACTCTCAACACACCCCACCCCCATTTCAGTCTGTTAATCCGCTGGCTGGTGCCTGACAGCTCTTTGCTTCTACCTTTCCGTCTGCCTTCCTTTCTTCCCTCCTGTCCTGTCTTCCTTCTTTCCTTCCTTTCTTTATTCCTTCAAGATATACTATTCTGTATTCGAAACCGGGGTGAGATCTGGGTGCTATTAAGGTAGTGCTAACCTGGTATTATGTCCAGGGAACTCGGGAATCTTCAAAGACTGCCCTAAATCCCTCATCACAAAGCGCCCGGCAAAACATGAAGCAAAGCAACACTATTGTTAGCTCTGGCTTTAGCCCAAAACCCCTATGTAGAAACTCTGGTAAGCTGGGCCCCCTTATTTCTTTTCCCTAATCTCGTTAGTCCTAAATAGTTTTAGAGCAAAGCAGACGATCGGGTCTGCTCTGTCGATTTCATTACCTGCCGTGGCGGAACTCAATCCCCGTATCTTACCACTAAGAGCTGGTGGGCCACGATTAGGGGTATGGCCTGGCGTATTCTTGGAAAGGAGAAATGAAACGGTGAACTACAGTCATAATTACTCGTTTCTAAAAATCACAAAAAAAAAAAAAAAAAAAAAAAGGTCCACTTAAAACAAAACAAATAAAAATTTGAAACAGCTCAATGGGTGAATTTACACGTGACCGAGGAAGTACAAGCCTCCTCCTCCTGGAGGGTAGAGGAAAGTGCTTTCATCCTGATTCATGAGGAAGAGCCCTTAAGTTCTTCCTAGAAATCAATATGCTTGCTCCATGCCAGGCGCCATGCTAAGCTCTGGAGACATGAAGGTAAGCAAAACTCAAGGTCTCTGTCCTGGAAGAAATCTCAATCTAATGGGTAAGGCAGACGGGTAAATAATTCCAAATCTATGTTCTGAGAAGTCCTAGAGACGGATATTGAGCTGGTGGGCATTGAGATGACCACACAGGTTGATAAAATACTGAAATGCTCTGAACCCTTTTGTAAATACCTGCTCCTCTGAGCCTCTGAGAGATCACTAGCCTCATCCTCGCTGCTCCTAAGGACCTTGGGCCCTCCATGCGCCTCAGACTTTATGGACCAACAGGGGACCTCCAGGACCCCATTCCAGATCAACAGTTAGTGACCATTTGGATTGGTCAGTGCTGGAGATGACCCCAGAATGGAGAGATATGCAAAGAGCTGCTGTAGGGCAGAGAAGAGAAAATACCCTCTGGTTGGAAGGTGTGAGTCTTATAAAATATTATGGCTTCACAGAGGAGGAGACCCTTGAGACACGTCTTGAAAACTGAGAAGAAGTTCACCAGATGGGCTTTCTGGGCAAAGCATGCACCATGAGTCAAGGCAAAAAAGAGAATCCCGTGTAATGGAAATGAAATGAACTTAATTGGTCATGGATATAAAATGATAATAAAAAAAAATTGCAAAAGGGAAGGATGGTACCAAGGGAGGATTCTGGGAATTAAGTCAAGGGTCTTGTGTGCCTTCCACTTGGGTGGAAGGTGGGTGGTAGGCAGTTTTAATGGCCTGGCCATTGCTTTTGTTGTTAGACAGATAATGGGTCGAAGCATAAGTAGTTCCCTCCCCTCCAGGGGCCCACACGAAGATGGTTGTTAGTTCTCTCAGATATGACTGCAAAAAATCAGAACCCTTTCTCCAAATCCTTCTCATTATCTGCTATGAATTTTCTATAGTGAAACTCCTTTCTCCCTACTCTACTCATTAGAGAAATAAAGTCTGTGTATGTATTAAATTTTACAGCACTTATGATTTCTTCTATTAAATCAAAGCTCTGGTTTGAGGCAAATTTACGCAGGGCTCATAATACAAGATTTGGGGCACGGGTCTCTGTTCATCTTGACAATCTTCTGGACCCTGGACAGTGCACATGACAGAGAGCTGAGGAAGTTCATTGTTCATCCAGATATCCCTCCTAGTGCCTCAACGGAGGAGGTGCCCTGGGTCCACCAAATTTATTAATCACTATTCCCTCTCAATCTTCATCTTTCTGGAACAAAGTGTTATTCTCCCTCCAAAAGATGTAATTAATGCCCTCCTTCCCTTTGGCTGTTCTAATCACCATTCTCTAAAATAAATCCATCTTACTATCACTTCGAGAAGCAGCAGCCAGAGCCCCCAGAGATATGCGTGTCTCCTGAGCAAAGGGAAACAGTATGGTCTCTGTTTCATCACCAGCACTTACCAGACTCATATCAAGCTGTATCGAGTACCTACTATGTACTAAGCACATACTGCGTATTCAAACACAGGGAGGACACAGGCCCTGCTCTGATGTTCTCAGCTCTCTGCACATGAATACAACAAGGTGGACCGGAATTCTCCCTCTTTTCCAGGTACAAGTGGTCGTTTACCAAGGATATCGACTTAGACCAATGTCTCAAGGATGCAGTGCATTTCCCGAAGTATGTCTGATGGACTACTAGTTCTGTAGAACATCGGTAGGTTGATACAGAAGCCAAAGCTTTCATTGATCAATTACATTTGAAAATCACCGGGTAAATAAAACTCTTGACTTCAGGACTTCTCGTCTGCCTTTATCAAGCACGTGTACTTTGTGGCTATCCAAAAGGGGAAGGCGTCTTCCAAATCCAACCAGCCAGAAGACTTTTGCTGTATGTCATCTCAAGAAGGATGAGGTGCTCCCAAGAAGGTTCCTTGGGACAGTGCCGATCAGCCCTGTTGTGGATAAGAGGTGAGTTCGTCATCTTAAGAGCATCCCTTGTATTGTTTCCTCTATTTTCATTTCCTTACATTTACTCGCCCTGGAGCCCATCTGCCTTCATGCACCAACCCCTCCTGTAACATGGGCCCTTCTGCAGTGGGTCCCCAAACCTTGGCATTTCACTACCTAAGAAGCCTTGGTGGCACCGTGGCCACTATAATCGGCCACTGGATTGTTCGATAAGATCAATCCTGGCAACCATCTTTCCTCTAACAAACAAGGTTTCATATGTATGTTTGGTACATTTGTGTGTGGGTGTATGTATGTGGGGCGGTGGATACTTTCTTTTACTTCTCAAGCTAGAAAAGTTCCTATTTATTCCTCCCATGTGTTTCCTCTTTCTAGAGTATGATACATTACACTCGCTAAATTATTGCGCTCTTAGAGAACCTAGGAAACATGTTTTTCTAATAATAGAATCTATAATTCTTTGCCAAATTCTCAGCTTTGATAAAATTTCACCTTACTGGAGTGAAGGTACTATAAGTTATATAAATCAACACTTGGCAAATGATATTCTCTGCTGACATTTCTGTTCCGGAGTTGGTATTTTATTGGGGTTATAGACATTTGCTGAATTTATTAAAAGTGGTTGACTTGTCTGAAGGGGTCAGCTACTGCTGATGAATCCTGTCTGCTACGGGTCTGCATCATGCTAGAAGCTTGGAGTACAATAGTAACCATGGCATTGCTTAGGTGTCTTTGCATGAGGAGATGATATTTTTGCTTACACCTGGCTGGAGAGTGGGCAGAAGCTTGAGGACTTACACAAATTTGGCTGAATAGAAAGACACTCCCATTGTTCTCTCTCCCTCCCTCCCCACCCCCTGCCCCCAAGGATAGCATATGGCGCTGAAATTACCTATTTTTTTTTGAACCAGAGGTCCTGATGAAAACAAGGGTCTGCATGATAAATGTCTTCCTGATAACTCACAGGACAGAGAAGAATAAAGTGTGGACCACTGGTTCTGAATCTCATAAATTGCGTTCTTAAACACGATCCTGGAGAAACGGCATTTGTGATGCAGGGAACTTCGATCAGCTTCCGTAAGGCTCAACAATGCTGTCGTCCCTCGACTTGTTAAGGGACTGAAGCGGTTAAGATGGGCGAAGGGAGAGGAGAAGAAGATCTGTTTTAAGAAGGAACGAGCTTCTTTGCAATGTAGGTCAGATGTCGTCTGCCATGAACTCGCATCGGAATCACCTGGAGGCTTTGTTAAAACTGGGAAGAGCTCCCGATTCACTAGGTCCGGGATGGGACCTGAAATTTGCATTTTAAATTAGATCCCAGACACTGTTGAGGCTGCTGGTTCTCAGACCACCCTTCTCCACTGATGCAAAAGTGCTCAGTCACTTAAGATGTTCCTACTGAAGGGCAACTAGTCAGTGAAAATATTTAGGACACTGGTTTCGGAGCGGAAGGGTGGAGGGGTTGGCTAGATTGAATGAAACTGATATTTTTGAGAACTTACTAACAGAGCTTGGAGCCCACCAGCAGCTTGGGATCTTAACAATAGCATCAGTGTCTCGTTTAACCCTCACCATGCACCTGGCAGATTAGCAGGTGTCAAAATGAAAATACACTCATTAACCAGGGAACCAAAACAGAGTTAACATCATATGCTCTCTATCCATTTGCACGATAGTGTTGTGTGAAACACAGGTTTGTATTCAATGATTCTTGAGATTCCACTCTAGTCGGAGGAGTCTGAGTCTCCTCTCTTATAAGATGAAATAATAAGAGTCAGTACTTAGAAATTTGCTAAGTAAGAATGAGAGTTAATATGGGGCGCCCGGGTGGCTCCGTCCGTTAAGCGACCGACTTTGGCTCGGGTCATGATCTCACGGTTTGTGGGTTCGAGCCCCGCGTCGGGCTCTGTGCTGACAGCTCGGAGCCTGGAGCCTGCTTCGGATTCTGTGTCTCCCTCTGTCTCTGCTCCGCTCGCTCTCTGTCTGTCTCTCTCTCCCTCTCTCAAAAATAAATAAACATTAAAAATTTCCAAAAAAAAAGAACAAGAGTCAATACATCTGAAGTCTCTATAGAGTCCTACTTAAGTGAATGTCATGATTATCGTCACCTAAGATTCCATGATTGTTTGCGTGTCTTCTTTCCCTTTGGACTCTAAGCTGCATGAAGGACGCGATCAATCTTCACTTCTCACTATCGTGTCGCTAACACTTAACACCGTGCTTTGCATGTGGTAGGTGCTCGATTAATTTTGCCGAATAAATGGACCCATCACATACACAAAATAGAGCAAATGTCCACATACGATTAAAGTAGAATAAAGGTCCCCCTCCCACATGGTGTCCTTTATGTTTGAAGGTGCTTATTAAAAACCCAGCAAAGAACTTGAAAGGGAGTTACTTCATTAATACCTTTACATCAGTGACTCCAAAATCAGGTAGGTTTCGAGGTCCAGATGCGACCTCTGTCCAGGGAGCCTCTTCTTTCTGAATAATGGAAGCAGACGGAGAAACCCCAGGGCGGGGAAGAACTTCCTTGTGGGTTAGAGGGAAGGCATGAGTCCTGGGTCAGGAAAGGGCAACTGGAGCGCTCAGGGCAGCTTATGTACAAGAAGAGGAGAAAAGAGGGTTCTGGAGCCAAACTCAGTCCCTGAAAGACCGTCTCTGCTGGAGGGGAGCCAAGGTAAAATTACTTATGGTATTTTACTTTCTGAGTGCTTCCTTCTAGGATCACAGAACTATGGACTTGAAGGGACCTTAAAGTTCCTCCGATTAATACTTAAATATCTCTTACCAAACCCCCATCAATTACTGTGATCTTCTTGCCTAGACCTTCCCCAAATGAATCCAAAGACCAGGAATCCATTCCGAGGCACAACCTATTCCAGTAGAACATTATTATTATGTTATTATTAATGCTAGTAGAAGAGGCTACCATTCCTTGGGGGAATTCTACCTCAGCCACAGGTATGTAGCGTGTGATAAATACACTATCTCATTTAATCCCCTCAACCACGAGGTCAGTACGATTGTCTCCATCTACAGACTGGCAAACAGGTTCAGAGCCTGCTTGCTTGACCTAGGTGCTTTGGAGTCACACTGCTTGGATTCAAGTCCCAGTTCCGCCTCGGACAAGCTACTTGAATGCGGGTGAGTCACATAAAGGCTAAGCCTGTGTTTTCTGCAAAACGGGGATAAAGGTCATCTTGTCCTGAAGATTCCATGAGATCATGTAGGTGAAGAGATTACCAGAGCGTGTGGCACGTAGTGAGCCCCCGACCCTGGAGGTCTGGGAATGTCAATGGCATAACACTGGTCACCCAGTCACTGTAGGAGACAACTAGGCTTCAAACCCAGGGCCCGTGCCCTGAATGTCTCCAGGGTCCTGCCCCCACACCCAGTGCTCACCCCTCTGTGCTATTCTTCTAGCACACTCCTCAACAGAGGACTGAGTCTGGCACTCGTCTTCTTGTGTAACCTGGGGAGGGTGGATAAAGAAAGCAACATTCGGGGAAGGAGGTGATATAATGCCACAGTCCCACAACCCCCAGTTGGAATGATGCTTTCAGACCCATGCCAGTCTTTGCAGGGACCCAAAGGACTTCCACCAGAGAAATCCCCTTTGCCCTGTGAAGTCCATCACTGGTCAATTTTCTACCATCACGGTCCACACCACCATCCCGCATAAGATCCCCCTCCTGCCTTTAGATTCTGTCCTTAAAGGCCACAGAAAGCCGTGTGTGCTTAGACCACAAAGCTCGCTTAGACAGGAAGCTCACCCCAGCCTTTTCCAGAAAAACACCAAAAACGGCACCTCAGGCTGTCGGCCCATTCCCCAACTTTGGAGAAGAAAACATTCTGCCTTAGTTGAAGAATCCACAGGTGGCCGGAATGACCAGGCAGAAAGGAATAGCTAGGGCAGGTAGCAAAATGGCTTTGTGAAGGACAGGCCAGTCTTCTGGGGACAGGACAGGGGAGAAAAAAATATAGGCTGCCTAGAAGACACTCATGGATTGTAGACTTAATTATCAGACTCTTCTTGGAGAAGGAAACACATATTGTCTGATACGGGCTCCCAAGCTTATAAATATTTAATGGACAAATAATGAATCTCGGCATAAATATTTAATGCAGCAACATCAAGGTATACAAGGGTGGGGAGTGTGCTGAGGGAAGAGGCTCTAGACAGTAAGACAACGGAGTTGGAACCGGAACAGAAATAAGTCCGGGGGGTCTCAGTGTCTCAGAGGGGAAGCGGGGTCTCCTTGAAAACCAGGCTTGGCTGCCTAAATAAAAGAACAGATGATCTGCTTTGCAGAATGTAAACCGCTGCGGAAATAATGGCAAGTAGTATTTTTATTAGCGCTTTCAATATTGATTTGGAAGGTAGCATTCGACTATTTACCTGGAATGTGGTAACCACCGAGGGAGTTAGTACAAGCCACAGAAAACTCTAGGTGGGAGGAGAGAAGCATTCCCTTGGGAGGAGATCACTGTTTTTACAGGTATGTGGATTTGCAGACGCGAAGCCTACTCAGAAGAGGCGGATGGTACAGCTTTGGGGAAAGCTCTAAGAACAGGTTCTGTTTATCTTGAACCCACCACGTGGCCAAGATCACGTGAGTCCTGGGCCCGCAGAGTGAATCAAGATAGACGTGGTGGCCTTGTGGCTTCGGAGCTCACCATTGGCCAGGGGAGGGTGTAACTCAGAAATTGCCACGTAGGGTAATCAGTACCAGGACAAGGAAACAGCCACGGGGGCGACAGGGTAAATCAGGGCTGAATCACAGCAGACTTCCTGGAGGGAGCAGCTTCCGGGTCACATCGTAATGGCTGATGGCTGATATTATAATCGCTCGCTTGCTTGTCTGACTCTTCCCATTCGGTGGAAAACCCCAGGAGGAGAGAGACCCAGAGGCATAAAAGGGGAACCTAGAATGTGACAGTTAAAAGGGTCTTTATTTTTATTTTTTTTTAACGTTTATTTTTGAGACAGAGAGAGATAGAGCATGAACGGGGGAGGGTCAGAGAGAGCGAGGGAGACACAGAATCCGAAACAGGCTCCAGGCCCTGAGCTGTCAGCACAGAGCCCGAGGCGGGGCTCGAACTCACGGACCGCGAGATCATGACCTGAGCCGAAGTCAGACGCCCAACCGACTGAGCCACCCAGGCGCCCAAAAGGGTCTTGAATGCCAACATAAAGAACTTCAGTTTGCATTAATAAGTAAATAGATAAATTTTCAAGAGATTAATGATAGTTGAAGCCAGTAGACCCTCCCGGACGGGAAACAGGTGCACACGTGTGTGCACGTACATTCGCAGCCCTTGGAAAAGTACGTCCTTGTAGTTGTGTGAAGTGTAGAGCAGATAGAAACCGGAGCAGAGGATGCCTCTTCCTGAAGTTCCTTGAAGAACTTTAAAACAGGAACCAAAAATAGACTTAAGCCCCCCTTGCTCCCTGTTTCTTTCCACCATCTGTCAGCCCCACTCCCCTGGGGAGAAGCTAAGGCTGACAGCAGCAGAGCGGGAGAACAGGGGTGTGGGTGGGGAAGTTTTCTTTTTCTTTTTTTTTTTTCTGCCAGGCTGAGTTATTAATTAGCTTCCCGGAAGGTAGAGGAACAACCGGCTTTTGCCTTCTCACTTGACAATATTGCACCAGGGAGGTCTAGCGGGCCATCCAAGGTCACCCGACACCTCCTTAATAGAGGCAGAGCCAGAGTCCTGGGGCCATCCGAGAGGCTCTGCCCCACTTCTGCAAGCAGACCACCCTAAATTACCTAAGCCCCCTCTCTCAAAGGCATGGGATGGTGTCCTTGGGAGACGTGAGCTGGGGTGATCTTCGCGGTGGGTTTTCCCAGCTTCTCGGTAAGCCACGTGTTTCCCAACCTCCTTCGCAGGAACGAGCCCAGTCCTCACGTGAACTTGGCAACAGATGCTGTTTACTTCAAGCAGCACGGTCTTCTCACCCCCTGATGCACAGCAGGGCAACCGAGCCTTTCAGCTTTCGGGCCACAGGACCCCAGGGAGGCGGTGGACAGATGGATGCCTGCCTCGTTCTCCCGAGGCCCGAGGGACGGACCCAGTGAGAGGGGTGGGGATCCACAGGGGGCAGCCGCAACTTGCTCCTCTCTGGACCAGAACCCTGATCCTCTCTTATTCCCCCAGAGGAACAACAGCATCGCCATCAGGAGCTGCATCCGGGTTCCTACCCCTTCCTTCACCCGGCGACAACGGAGCAGAGTCGCAAGTTGGCCCCTCCGTGTTGTTTGGCTTCTCCCCAACCGACCCACTCCTTCTACACGAGTACCTAACGAGAGCCTGCTGATGACTGAGGCGTGAGCTCTGCACGGAATGCTGAGACAGCCAGGGTCCCCCTCCCTGGTGGGACACAGTTGAGGAGGGGGAGGAGGAGATAACGTGTTGTCCTTGGCGTCCTAGAGATGTGTAATGGGGCCAGGACTCAGACCTGGTGTCTGTAACTACCCCACACGCCTCAGAGAGAACACAGAGGTGATAACTTAGGCTACCACCCAGAGGAAGCCCCTACCACCCACCCAAAGGACCCACCTGGCCCCCCGTCCTCTTCTGCCTGCACAGGTACGCCACGGAAGAGTTCGGGATCCACCCTCCTGCTTGCCCACCGCGATTCAACCGCAGGCGTTAGATCCATTTCAGGGTGGGAAAAGGACCCAGGAAGTCTGCCCTGATGCAGAAGCCCGAGAAATGTCTGGGGACTCCCAGCACTTGGGAACTTGAAGTGACTTTAATCCAGTGGAGGGTCCACACTTTTTTCTTCTTTCAACAGCTTCCAAAGGAAATCGCAAATAAACACCCAGCGTGTCGATTTGACCAAAGCTGAGCTGCCCGGACTTTATTTGGGGGTCCTATGGACCCAAGCCCTTTTCCCCGCGAGCAACCCTCTTCAAAGATCCTCAGGACCTGAGGGTCACAGTTTAAAAACTGCTGGTCTGGGGCTCCTGGGTGGCTCAGTTGGTTAAGTGTCCAACCCCGGCTCGCGTCATGATCTCACGGTTCGTGAGTCAAGCCCCACGTCGGGCCCCCAGCTGTCGGCACAGAGCCTGCTTCAGATCCTCTGTCCCCCGCCCTCTCTGCCCCTCCCCACTTCTCAAAAATAAATAAACATTAAAAAAAGTGCTGGTTTGACCTCATCCCTTATTTTGCAGAAGCAGCTCTTCCTTGTGCCTAGACATGCCTCTTGCACATCGGTTATAGATCCACCGGAGAAATGGGGGTGAATACACTTATACCCCTTCTACAGCATTCTTGCGGAGGGCCTGACAAGGTCCTAGTATCAAGACACTTGCAAACTGCAATGCATACCTGGGAAGGAGCACGGTGGTGTGCAAACCCCAGGCCCCCCGTTTTGTAGCTATGGGAATGAATCTCTCTGGCTCAGTTTCTTCATCTATAAAATGGGAACAATAATGACACCTGTCTCACAGTCTTGCTGTGGGGCCGAAGCGAAATAATGGCTGTGATACATTTCACCTAACTGCTTGAAATGTACAAAGGCTCCCCAAACGCTTATTTTCAGCGTCATCCTCTCCATCATCAGCACCGCTATCGTTGTCTTCGCGTAAATTGTTCTTTTCTTTTTGATAAAACTGCCCTAGCTCCCCTTGTCTCTCCCCTAGGACATGAGCCTGGAGTGGCGTGGCCTCAGAAAGTGGTAGATGCTGTCTGGGACTACAGTGGGACATCCAATCTGTGAAGGAGGTCGACACAAAATAAACCTAGTTGAGGGACGAAGACAGAGACTCTCGGATGTGCTTTGGGCGCCTGTAACCGGCCACAAGAGGCAGTGTCCAGCTTCTGGACTTTTCAGGTAGTGAGCACCCTGATACTTTCCTTTGCTTTAATGCCTCCTCTACCCTCAGAATGCCCCCCCCACCTCCAACACACACACATGCCTTGGTAGGAGGTCCAAAAAAGAGAACTATCTTGCCTGCGGCCCCCCAGCAGATAAGAGGAGAGCTCCAATCCCCTGCCTCCCCCGCCTGTGTTCTTCCTCTACGCCTCACAGGCTGTGTTCTCCAAGCATCTCTTACCTTCCTCGGTCCCAGAGAAGCCAGGGATCACTTGCACGGCCATTTGTTCTTCCTCCAAACCCAAAGCACGCAAACTACTCTGCGGAAATGTGCCTTGGCGAGGGGAACAGTCCAATTACTGATCTAATGAGCCAGTTTTCGTCTCATCTCCCCCATAAAGGCACGTGTGGCCCCAGCGCTCCCGGAGCCCCGCTCCAACGACGGCAGAGGGATGGGGACGGAGCCCTGGTCGGCAGTTCAAACCCCCTTACTGCGCGGGCTGGGAAACGGAAGTGACTGATACCGTGTAATTAGGCCTTAATTATTTATCATTTTTGGTTAATTACTGCCACTCGCAAGTTCACAGGTTGTAAAACTCTTGGGCTGTGTTTGTCAGATGTGAGGCGATCGTTAGCGAGGAGGTGCCATTTTCCAGCGTTAATGGAATATCCGTAAAAATCCACGACCTCCAGCAACGCAGGACTTGAGGCCCCTTGGGGGACAGTTACATGGATTTATAGCTGGTTTTTATATTTTTGGAATCAGGATTCCCACATTTGGGAAAAGAAGACTTGAATGAAAGATCGCGATGCCTCTACAGGCTGTCCCGTCATTCTTCAGGAGCACAGGGGAGGAACAAAGTGGGGTGGGGGTGGGTGGGTGCACGGGGAGAAGAAGAAGAAGAAGAAGAAGAAGAAGAAGAAGAAGAAGAAGAAGAAGAAAGATTAGTGTCCTGAAGGACAATTCCTATCTCTCCTCAGGGTCACAGCGTCTAAATGTCTGCCATTAGAAAGCCATTCTTCGGAGTATAATGTTATCCAAACTATGCAGATGTCCCTCAGAAAGTAAATATCCCTGGGAGAAGTTCTTTATAATTAAATGGAAAATGTGGCTTTGCAGTAGCCCTGCTGAAAAAAAAATTACTGGAAGTGATTCGTTCAACATGAATCCACGGATGGACTAAATGAGCGTCAGGCCATAGTAACAGAAGTCTAAGGACTGGAACAAAGGAGGTGAAGCCACCGGCATACCTCGACTGGAGATACAGACGCAGCTCTGGAGACCCCGCTTTGAAAGGAGCATTGAAAGGCCAGAGTGAGCTCTTGACAAGTAAATTGGATAATGAGAGGGAAGAACCTATTTCACGGGAAGATCTCTTGAAAGAATTGAGAATGTTTAGCCCGGAAAGGCGTAGGCTGGCTAGATAGCTCGACAGTTGTCTTCAGATACCTTAAAAGCTTCCATGTCGATTGGAAACAAATTTATTTCATGGGTCCCCAGAAGGCAGGTCTAATGGATAAAAACTACGAAGAGGCAAGCTTCAGCTCTAAAGTGTTTTAAAAAGGGGGGAGTTGCTCACCAATGGAAATGGTTGACTCGGAAGGTAGTGGGTTCACCTTCTCAGAGGTAGGTGAGGCAGGACCTCGACGATCACCTTGAAAATGCCGTGGAGAGGAATCCTTTCACCAGATGGATGGCTGAATGAAAGAATTTTAAACGTCTGAAGTTCTGTGAATTTGAAGTCATTAATACTTTAATGTCAATGATCTGGTTCTGTTTTTCCCCCGGCATTCAGGAGCCGGGGGCAGTAAGAGAGCCCTGGGAACGTGGAGAAGGGGGGAAACATTGTAAGATGAAAATATGTACACATTATAGTGGTGTAGGTAGCTAAATCCAGTGCAATTTTGGACAGGTTGTTTTTAGTGGGCGGAAAGGAAGTTAGTATATTCTGTTGACGGGCAAGAGTCTGGAGTGAGATGGTATCGTTGGTGAGGGGAGAGAGAAGCAGCTTCAGCCTCCAGATTTTTTTACTCACTCACTCCGGACCTTGGGTTCTCATCCTCAGCCTTAGTTTCCCCATCTGACCATGGAGGGCTATGCTTGGTAGTCTTTCAAGACCTTTCTCTATCTACCGGGAAAGGGTTCTGGTTCTAACGTGGAAGTAGTCCTGTGCCCCCAGTGCCCCCACCAGAGCTACCTGGGACCCTGGGTCTTGGCTCAGAAAGCATAGAAAACGAGGCCTGTCTCTAAGCTGCCTCTCCAAGACGCCATAAGGAATAATGAGGCCATTTGTCGCTCCTCCGAGCTCAGCGTTGAATGTTCAATCACCATCGAGAGGTACTTGTTTGCAGACATTTCAGGTTATAATATAATATTATAGGCAGAGAAAAGCATAAAAAGATTTGTAATTAAGATAAAGAATCAATCAACCTACTCTTTCTTTCTTATGAGCTCAGCCCAAACAAGTGGCAAGCGTCTGCGTTCAAGGTCATAGAGCGTATATTCACGGATTTATATGTTTAACATGAAATAAAGCGCTTGGTCGGAACAAAAAGCCATTGCTATCAGTCATGGATTTGGCCAATGTAGAGGGAGCCAACATTGTGAGGCACAAAGGGTAGAGATGGGTGTGGTCTCTCTCTCTTTAAAGGCCTTCCAGCCTAGTAGAAAAGTTCAGAATTTTGCAAAAAGAGCTCCTATATACCGGCAAAGGCAGGCTGCTTAGTTCTAGAACTGCCCTGCCTAGTAGAGTATCTGGCACACAGTCGGCATTCACTCATCATCGCGTGAATAAATCCTTGAACAAAAGTTTTCTGGGCCCATGAAGACCAGTGCAGAGGAGGTCAGAGGAAGAAAAACTCCCTGCACCCTATCCACCATTGCTGCCCTTAGACCGGAAGCACCGTTAGAATCACGGCACCGACCTTGGCGGAAGCACGCACTGACCCCCCACGATCTGCTCAGCAATGTTCAAGCTTCCAGGTCAGCCCCCCAGCCCCCCCGTGACCTGGCCACGACGCTTCCGAGTGAACTCAGCACTGCTCTGTTTCACTGCAGGCCCTGCCTTCCACAGTGGATGATTCCCTGTTGCTTCCGTGACTCAGCTCATGCTCTCCTCATGCACAAAAATCCCCCTCTTAGAAGCTTCAGGTCTAAATTTCATCCACAGCTCAAGGTTGCAGTTTAGTGCCACCTCTTCCTGGAACTTGGCCCTGAACCGCTACGGAAGTCGTCTGTGGACTCCGGGCCTATGCCCGCCTCACAGCTCGTGCTTCTCTTTCCGTGCAGGTGGCTGGGCACGAGCTTGGTCTCTCTCAAAGCAAAAGTGCCCCGAAGACGCTTTCCTGGAACTCGGCCAAGAACTAGGGTCAGAACGGGTATCACAGTGTGAATGTGGACGATCTCCCACATTTCTGGCAGATTCTCTGAGACCCCTCGGGGGCTCTGCCTGAGCCACTCCATTCTCTGTGGAGCGGGGCTAACTGACACAAAGGGGGAGATGCCTGGAAGTGGGGCCGGATGGAGTCCCACTGTGGGAGTGAGATGACGACAGCGTGATAGGCGACCCCTGGGGCCGAGACTTCTCACGGCCAGATCCAAAAGGATCCCAGGGATCTACTTGCGGAAGTCCTTGGAACTGTTCTGTTTTCTCCCTGGGTTATTTGGTTTGGTTTTGCTAATTCTTATCTCTACCATTGTATTGGTTTGCTAGGGCAAAGCTTAGCAAAGTACCACAAACTGGGTGGCTTAAACGACAGAAGTGTATCGTGTCACAGTCCAAGAGGCTAGAAGTCTAAGATCAAGGTGTCCATACGGCTGGCTCTGTCTGAGGGCTGTAAAGGGAGAATCTGTTCTAGGCTTCTCTCCCTGGCTTATAAATGGCCATCTTCTCCCCGTGTCTCTTAGTATTGTGTTCTCTCTATGAGTGTCTGTCACTGTGTCCAAAATGTCCCCTTTTGATAAGGACACCAGTCATAATTGGATTAGGGACCCACTGGAACCCGGGATGACCTCATCTTAACTAGTAACATCTGCAGTGATCCTATTTCCAAGTAAGGCCACATTCTGATGTACTGACATACTGTGTTAAGGATTCAACGTGTGCATTTTTTTAAAAAAAAGTTGTAACGTTTATTTATTTTTGAGACAGAGAGACAGAGCATGAACAGGGGAGGGGCGGAGAGAGGGAGACACAGAATCCAAAGCAGGCTCCAGGCTCTGAGCTGTCAGCACAGAGCCCGACGCGGGGCTCAAACCCACAAACCGTGAGATCACAACCTGAGCTGAAGTCGGACGCTCAACGGACTGAGCCACCCAGCCACCCCGCATATTTTTTTTTTTGAGCAAGGGTTACAATTCAACCCATAACAGTCTTTCTAGCTTTTGGAGACTAGTTGTTTTGGTATTATTCCAATACTCCCACTTTTGTTTTCTTAAAATATTCAGGATTGGATTGTTTCTGACCAAAGAACCTTGATAGATAAAGTGAGTGAGTGAATGAACGGGTGAGTTAGGAAAGAAAGAAAGAAAGAAAGAAAGAAAGAAAGAAAGAAAGAAAGAAGCGAGGGAGGAAGGAAGGAAGGAAGGAAGGAAGGAAGGAAGGAAGGAAGGTGATAGATAGACAGATAATAGAATAGATGGGTAGGTGGGTGGGTGAATGAGTTAGTGAGGGAATAAGGTCACTGCCTGGCTTCTTTCCCCATTCATCCTCAATTTTCTTCACATCCCTCTTGAAGTAGGAGTTACCAGCACCATAGGTCAGGATCCGGCAAGCGAAACGTACACTAGGACCCCCATCCTCATCACCCTCCTGTTTTGTAAATTGCCAACCTGGGGATATTTCATTAGAACCAGTAACAAGGAAGATGAGACACTGTTTCCTTTGCTAAGCCTGTACTGCTTCGAGGAACGAGACAGAAAGGACATCAATTACTTAAGAGAAAAGTCGCATTTTCTTGAGCCAGGGAGCACGAAGGGGGGTGCGGTCAGGGGGGATGGATGTGAATGTGAGCTTTTCATGATATCTACTGGGAAAAAGAAGGCTGCCCATCAGCTGATTTTAACAAACGCCACCAAGCAGTGACAGTTTCCCCAGAGGCCCATGTCTGTTCTCGCTTCCTAGCATATTAATTGGCAACTGGAGTCGTTGTTGGAGGAAATTAGACTTCCCACCTCCATCACTTTGCCCATGGAATACGGAGCCCCAGATAACTTAAGGGGGCAAAAGAGACAACCTCGACCCCTCCCCATCCCTTTTGGAGGGACCCTCAGGCATCCCACCCAAGAGCGATCTGCGCCCCCCCATGGTACCTAGGGGGACCCCATCATGGGGACCCGCTGAAAACCTGTTCCACACCCGTACTTGCAGGCACTCGCTCCACAAACCATTGTCACTCTGCTGCAGGAACCATTGTCACCTCCATAGAGGCAGAACTAGGACCAATTTGCTTGACAGTATGTCTTCTCACAAATACCTTTGTGACCAAGATAGGTACTTGTTTTCTTTCTCTCTTTCATCGCTTCTTCCTTCTGCTACAACCTGTTCTCCTGTTCCCTTCGCTCAGATCCTGATGACATCTGTCAACTGCACACTCTGTATAAGGAATTTGGTTAGGGACTTTAGCATGGTTTGCCCATCAACGCGCGCTCGTGAATCTCCTTTCTATTAAACAGATGGGGACCTGGGCAGAAACAGACCTTCCTGACTACTCGATCTAAGATATCCCTACAGGTGCTTTCTTTCATGGCACACTCCTCATTCCCGACCTACCACTGTCCGATGTTACCTGGGTTATTTGTTTGCATACCAGTTGTCAGTATGATTAGAAGAAGGAAAATTCCGCACCGCCTGACTCCTTCCCTGCTGAACGTTCAGCACCCAGAGCCTGGTACAGAGCAGGGGTATGTATATAGAAAGAGACGGCAGTGGGCTTCTGATGATTAGAAACACTCTGCCTAAAGAGGTGGAATTTATTTGATCTGGGCTTTGAGGGGCTGGCAGGGTTAAAATAAGCATTCGGAGCAGAAGACACAGCATGAGAAAAGGTGTGGAGGTGAGAACTTTCAGAGAGCATACATGAGGGCTCCAGAATATGTACATGGATATTCTTCTAAAATACTGAGCTACAGCTTGGTGACAACAACCTTTAATGGCTTAGGATAGGTCGAAGTGTGAAACTGGCTCATTTGAACTATATCTGGTAGTTTGGAAGGGAGCGTGCTTTAGAACACAATTCAAAACAGCTGGATTCCAATCCTAACTTGGCCAGACATAGCCTGTAGCAAGATAGGGAAATATAGGGCTGGAACGACCACAATACTGTTCACACAGACTAAGCCAATCGCCTCTGATGGTGGCTTGTGAGGCCATTCTCGCCCCTGTTCCAAGAAATGCCCCATTAACCAACAGCAGCCAGAGCACGTTGTTTGGGGTTTGGGGTTTTTTTTTTGGGGGGGGGGGGTTCTTTTCATTTGTGTTTTTTTTGTTTGTTTTGTTTTGTTTTGTTTTGTTTTGCTTTGCTTTGCTTTTTTTTTGTTTTTAAGCTGAATCTGATTGTTTTCAAATCCCTCCAAGGGCACTCCATGGCCCTCGAGCAAAATCCAACGTCCCTTCCTGGCCTGCCAGACCCTGCACAGTTTGGCCTCTGCCACACTGACCTTGCTATTCTTAGAACACGTCAAGCACACACGCACCTCAGGACCTTTGAACTTACTGTTTGCGCAGACTGGAAAGCTTCCCACCAGGTATATTCGTGCCTTATTCTTTGTCTTCAATCAGTTCTCCGTTTAAAAGTTACCCCTTCCGAGAGGCAATCTCTTTTCATTCTATATAGGATAGCACCATCTAGCATAAAGTTCCATCATGCCTTGTAGTTTCCATTTCTTGTAGGTCTGATACTATATGGTCATGTGTTTACCTGTTTACAGTCTAACTCCCTCGCTGAAAGATCTGCTCCATGGGGACAGTTCTGTTTGGTTTGCTTCTGTCGGCACGAAGTGGGTACTCAACAAAGGTGTCGAATTAATGAATAAAACCAAATTCCTTTACAACGTAGCGTTAGAATAAATGTATGCCCTCATTTTTTGCAATATTTCACGGCTAATGGATGACCAAGCCAGGGCAAGAAAATAGGTTCCCTGCTTCCCAATTCAGTCTTCTTTCGTCGCCCCGAGTGAGCTCGTACATCTCTTTCCTTCATCTGTTAAATGGGTGTAATATCTCTACCTGGCCTTCCCGGAGAAGCTGTATTAACATGGACAATGAGCAAGTTCCTTATAAAGTACATGAACGCAAGAGGTTGGGTGAGAATTTACAGGCGATGATGGGAGAGTTGTAGTAATTAGCTAGAGGGGGAGCGCATTCAGCTTCTCAGGGCAAGTGAGTGACCCTTGCATTGACCCTTGCCTGTCACCATCCAATGCGTCCCACGCGGCCAGGACTGTGCTGTAACTATCAAAGAGCCTCCAACTAGGGCACTGATTGTGGGAACCAGAATAAATCCAATTTGAATGAGACATATAGCACATTTTGGGAAACATCTCAAGAATAGTTTTCAAGTGGGATGGTGACCAGCTGTTCTCCTTCTCTGCTCAGGAAGGGGGAACCACCATGGGATTTAGGGACAAGCTATAGGAGAGTTGATGATGATCCTGGGGACTTATGGATTACAGCAGGCAGAGAAGGAAGAGAGGGACGTGGCCAGGGCAGAAGCCCCTTCCCACCCCCCGAGCCCCTCAGTTACCTTTTACAAAACAAATTTGGCCATGGTCTCCCAGTGCTTACAACCCTTCAGGGACTCCTCGCTACCCTTGGTATAAATTCCAAACTAATTAGCTTGACATTAAAGCCCCTCCATGAGCGGACTTTTCAGCCTCATGTTGTGCAACGTCTTGATTCGCCCCCTACAGCCCGATATCGCAGATCTCCTTGGATCTTACACGCACACCCCTCACTGTTTTCTTTTTCGGCTTCTTAGAGAAACATTCACCTCCCCTGAACCCGAATAATTGCTTCCTATCCTTAAAGACTCAGCTCTGCCTTTACTTCTCAGCAAGACTTCCCTGTAAACACACACTCCCACACACAAGAAGTACACGTGTTCCACAATGTCTCGTGCACAACCCATACTTGTCATAAATTTTGCACGAGGTTTTCATGATCTGTCTTTCAAATAGCTCTCCTTCTCTGGGAGATAGGGCAGAAACTGGGTATCTTCAGCTTTCGAACTTCCCGTAAGGGTCCCAGAACAGAAAACGGTCTGGGGATGCCAGCTGTGGATCGGCACCCCAATACCGATTTGTGATTTCAGTTACGCTTAAAAAGCTTTTGATTGCTATCAGGCAGAATGAGCTTTTTCACGGTCAGTGAGATTTGGGGTGCCTTTGAGAGCCCCATTCCCTGACCAGAAGCTAGCTGTTCGTTCCACCAGGCCTCAGGGTCACAGGCAGCCTCAGGGCCATTAGATCAAGCCATGCTTCAGAAACTTTGCCTGTTACATCAAGGACTGGTCTCTTTTCCCAAACCTTCTCGTGTGGCCGTGCGTGTTCTGGGAGACCTGATGCCCGCGGTGAAGCTCCAGCCAGGTGGGCAGCACACAAAGCCTGAATGCCCGAGGCCTGGCATCTGATGCGAGCGCAAAGTAGAGGTCCTCGTTCCGTGCGTCCGGACGGATTCTCTAGAGTACAAACAGGCAACAGAAAGTGGAAGGTCTGTGCGTGAGAGGGCAAGGTCATAGCACTGCCACTAGAATTCAGGGGAAATTAAATCAGGGTGTAGAAAAGTTATCTAAAACCTATGCCTTGCCTTTTAAGAAGAACCTGATTCCAGGAATAAAAACCGTAGAGGCAGATTAGTGCATCAACTGCTCCAGGAACCAGGGCTGTGGCCTAGACTTCCATTCAAGAACATGACATTGGCTTTTATGGCGCTGACTCCTCGCTCGGGGCTAGAACGGAACCCACGTGCCATTCTCCACGCCATCCCTGAGAAGTTGCCGGGTGCATCCTAGCCCTTCATTCATTCAGGCTCCACAGTAGCAATGACCCCAATGTATTGTGATGACGCCGTTGTTCTCTTCTTTCTCACTGGATGTGAACTCCCTCAAGCAGGGACCTCCCATATTTGTTTTGACGGGACAGCACCAAAGCCATCCATTCGCCAGGCAAATAAATATCATAAGCGTCTATCATTTACAGGTAGCGGTGCTCCATGAGAATCCAGGAATCCTTTTTTTCCTAATAAAACATGTTGGATGTCATTATTTACTTGCTGGGACAGGAAGGAAAAGGGAGGGTTGATGGTACAGCTTTAGCCTCTCGAAGGTGAACGTGACCGGGCCATCCTTCAGGGCTAGCTTAGCCGCTGCTCAGGATAGAGGCCAGAGGGTAAGTTAAAAGGCTTCACGTACCACCTTACCATTCAATCATCAGGCAGCAGTCAACTAAGTATAGAACACACAAAGAAGGCGAAAAATGAGGTGGTAAGTCCCTGCAGGATAGTTTCGTTTGGGTCTACGAAAAAGCTCAAGACAGTTCGGTGCTCTGTATTGAATCATTCAATGAAAGTTAGACAGGTCTTCAGCTGATCCCAAACCTTGAAGATGGTGGCCCTAAAGAAAGCATATATTCTTTGAGAATCACCCCGTGGAGCAGTGCTGGGGTCGGGGGGGGTGGTGGGGAGGACTGTTCTGTACGATAACAAAACAGATCTCTAGAATATCAGGGGTTGACTTTCAATGAAAACATTTCCAGAGCCCCTCAAATAGTCAAGGTTCCATAGCAGGCACCAGGGAGGAGAGAGATAAATGAGATAGGGGTGACCCTATATAATGAGCTTGCAATCCCATAAGGAGCGACTTTTAAGAAACACCATTGTACAACCCCAAGTCCCGGTTGCATAGAATAAGAAGAAAACTAATAACGGGAAATTACTTTCCATTAGAGGAAATAAGAAGGTTTTAGAGTGAGGACATGACATTTTCCCAGGTCTTTCATGTGGGACATTGATAGACTGAAACGGCGAGGTCAAGGCAGGGCGTTCTAGGTTGAGGAAATCAGATTTGCAAAGGCGTGTGGTTGAGACCACGAAGGGCACGTGTGGGTGCAGGAGGTGAGTGTGATTTGACTGTAACGTGGGGATGACAGGGGAAGGCAGAGAGGCCCAGGAGGCTAGAAGGACAGCGCGTAGCCGGGCGTGAAGGTTCTCGCAGCTCATGCTTGGGGGTTCAGGTTTTATTCTCTGGATGGTGGGGGAGCCACCAGATGGGCTGGGATGCGAGGCTGACGCGGCTGGGGAGCAAAGGTGAAAACAGCCCTGTCTTCCTCTCTGGAAGTCTGGCATGCGTGATTCTGAGAAAGGACGTGTCTGGACCCTTTGGTTCCAGTTGTCTTTCAAGGAGAGGGCCAAGGCTGGGCGGGGGCAGGGACTGCGTTTCTCTCCCTGTTCTTCATCCCCGCAGCCATGGGACCCCATGGATCCTCGCTTCATTACAGAGGGGCCGAAGCACCAAATGAACCATTGTCTCCTAATGGGTCTGGCTGCATCTGGAGGCGGCCCATCAAGCAAATTAACAAGCAGCTTTAGCAAGAGCTTCCGGCCCTGCTGCCTCACCCCGTTGGACAACGGATCTGCAGCAGGGGCGGCCACCAACCCGGGAAGCCAGAGTGAGGACAGAGGTGGCAAGAGAAAAAAAGTCCCCGAGGGAAGCGTCCTTCAGAGTTTACGATGTGGTGAGTTTCCCGTAACATGAAAAGGAAGGGAAGGAGCAGAGAACCTGTGATGTACTTCTACTGCTCGGTCCCCATCTGGGAGAAGCCACACACATTATGGGTGGAACCATGAAGTCCTTATTGGACGAGGGTGGCCCAAAGATCCAGCCGGGAACACTTTTCTCCAGAATGGGTCCCAGGCCAGGTGCCGTTTACCATTCTCACTTCTCTGACTCACTTCCTCCCCCAAAGACCCAAGGGGGAACACACGCGGTACGTGACAAAGAGCCCCTGTCTCCAGGAATGACCGAGAGTTTGGCCACCATTGCCTATACACAGATGGTTTCTCTGGGGCCTCAAGATGGGATAAAAATTCAGCAAAGCAAAGTAGTCCCTCTTTTAAGGGTTTGAGCATCAACCCTGCTAACGTCCCACTCCAGTTCAACATGAGTTGAGGTTGGCTTTCCTTTGGAGCGCCTGTAATATTCCAGGGACCAAGTTAGATGTCATCACACACCTTTTCTCACATGGATAGATTAAGCAGATATAATGAAGGCTTAGTCGAGCACAGAGAAATTAGAAAAAGATCTCAAGATCTCAATGAATCCCAAGCCGGGCTCGAATAGAATAAACAAATTGTCCAACGTGTTCAAAGAAAATTCAATTCTAGGCTGTATTGATAGAAAAAAAAAGTCATAAAATAGGCTGAAAACAACTTGACGTGCTAATAACAGACCTCACGAGAGTATCGGGGTCTGTTTCCATCTTTTACTTTAATACAGAACATGGGCCTATGTCTAATGACAGAATATAAAACTCTAGACCTTTTTATTGTGTGGATGCTAAAAGCTGGTGATTTAACTGGGACAAGGGAAGGCCAAAAGGCGATGATATTTTCCAACATGTGAAGAGACATTTTTCCAGCTACAGGATACAGAGGAAGCAGTGAAAGACAATTGCTTCTAACTTTTTAATGTCTCCCTTACGACTCTCTAACCTAGTACTGTGGGTCAGCCCTGGGTCCCCATGGAATCCTTTGTGCCTGCAATCCAGATCAGAATTCTTTATTCATGGAAGTGAAGTGAGACGGGGGGGGGGGGGTTCCTCGAAATTCCTCTAATGGGGATCCTTTACTTTGTTTAAGAATAATCTGAGGATCTTACAGGGCACCTGGGTGGCTCCATTGGTTAAACGTCCAACTCTTGATTTCGGCTCAGGTCATGGTCTCCCGTTTCGTGAATTCGAGCCCCGCGTCAGGCTCTTCCCTGATGGTGCGGAGCCTGCTTGGGATTCTGTCTCTCCTTCTCTCTCTGCCCCTTCCTGCTCTCTCACTCTCAAAATAAATAAATAAAAACTTTAAAAGAAAAAGAAAAGAATAATCTGAGGATCTTAGAAACTGCATACGCCCAGGGCCCAGCTTCAGAAGTCAGAAGGGCAAAGTGGTAGCCGCCTCATCCGGGACCCCCGATGGCCAGGGGACAGCTCCTCCACGCACAGGGTGCCGCCCAGACCCGGCCACGCAGCTCTGCTCCCTGGGTGCGTTCAACGTGCCTCCTTTTCTATTCCTTCCCGCTTCTCTAAGCAAGCCGGCTCTCCAAGTGAAATTGGCTCCTGGAAATCAAGCCAGGGAATAACCTATTTCTCGCCGAGAAGTAATAATTACGGCCCTGGAAGGATGCAATCTGCATACATTATTGCAAGTTATGCCAACAGAATGTCAACATTTGTGTCAGGAGGAATCTCGAGCGGCAATTACTCCAGGTCCTGGCCTGGCATTCGGAGGCAGAGTTGACGGTGCTAATTCCAGGGGAGGCGAACCGGCGGGTGGCGGGTTACCCGGACGGGAGACAGATGGAGAACCGCAGTCTGGAAGGTCAGCGTGTGGTGGGGATAGAAATGAACTTGAGCTGGAAGCGTCACAGGAAGCGTGGTGACAGAGTTGTTCTCTACTAAGTTGGCAGAGAAGCTAGTCTTGGCACATCAGATTTTTTTTTTTTTTTTTTGGCTCCGGGCTTTCCTCCTGTGTCAAGGGTCCACTTCCTCTTGGACACTGAGGGCTTTAATTTCTCCTCTGTCAGGGGCGAGGATGAAGTGATTCATTCCATCAATTCACCCATTCGCGCCTTCATTTATTGACTGAGCACCTACCCCCGGCTGTCACTGTGTCCGGGGCTGGAGACTCGGAAAGGAAATAGGTTCCACTTTGGCTCATAGTTAAGCGGGGAGACAGACCCATACACAGATCTTTACGCATATGCCAAGTATTAGAGCAGATCACCTTACGGAATGTTCTCAGAGGGTTGTGAAAATCAGGGAATTGGGGCCCCGGGGAGGAAGAGGGGATACATTTCATGAAGGATTTAGAATTCCAGCAGCGATTTAAAGGATGGATCAGTAGAAATTTACCAATGGCAGATTTCTTAGGAGGAAGGGAGGAGGGGATTCGTTCACATGGCAAATAAAAATGGAAACTCTACCACGTCTAATAACCAACAAGAACTAAATGTGAGGATAGACTGTGGGGTATAAAAATACAGAAACATGTTCATAGAAATGACTTAATGAAAAGGAAGTTATAAGTTGTACTCCTGCCCACATGTGAAAGGTAACTAGCATCTGCTGAGTAACTTCTAGGCGTTGCATATTTTACAGGCAATATCTTTTTTTTCTTTTAATGTTTATTTATTTTGAGAGAGAGTGCATGCACGCACACAAGCAGACGAGGGGCAGAGAGAGAGAGAGAGGGAGAGAGAGAATCCCAAGCAGGCTCCACACTGTCAGCACAGAGCCCGACATCGGGCTCCAACTCACGAACCATGAGATCATGACCTGAGCCGGAATCAAAAGTCGGACGGTTAACCGACAGAGCCATGCAGGTACCCCCTTTTTTTCATGTTTATTTAGTGTGTGTGCGTGTGTGTGTGTGTGTGTGTGAGAGAGAGAGAGAGAAAGGGGAAGGACAGAGAGAGAGAGAGAGGGAGAGACAGAATCTGTAGGCAGTATCTTCATAGCCACACAATCTTCTCTTAAGTCCCTTTACAGTTGGAGAAATGATCTGGACGAAGTACGGGAAAAAGACGCACCTCAAGAGCGAGTCCTTGGGATCCCCAGAGACCTGCCCTCTCCCCACTATGTGGCAGAGCCACCTAAACACCAAGGCTTTGTGGTTTTTTGTTTGTTTGTTTGTTCGTTTGTTTTGTTTTTTGTGTTTTGTTTTCTTCATTTGCCAAAGAAGTAATTACATCAGTTCAAAGTTTTTCACTTTCCCCCTTTAGTGCCAAGAACTGTAAGAGAAGCTACCGGAGGGGCCTGGGGAGGGTCCGCAAGCAAATGCCTCTTTCCGGCCTCGTGTTTTATCCACCGTGAAAAATTCTCCAGAACCTTGCCGCCTGCCCTAGACTGTATCTTTGTCTGAACACGCACGTGCCAAATGGCCTACACGTTAAATTACTCAAAAGTTTTCCCTCCCAAAGGGCCAAGTAAAACAAATGCTTCCGGAAATGGCGGCCCAGGACGACAAAGGTGCAGGAAGAGAAACCAGCCGGAAGCCTCAAATTTTGGCTGGCGTGTCGCGGCAGAGGGGACAGCACGTCGCCAAGAGTGGCTCCAGAAGGAAACCCAGCAAGCCCCAGAACTCTCCGAAACTGAAGATGGGAGATCAGAATGGCTTCGAGGGTGAGGGCCTTAGAAGCGCAAAACCTCCCAGGAGCCCAGGCAGAAGGAGCTCGTCCTGGGGATCTGCGTGCAAGCCCTGGGGCCCCACGGGGAGCGTCTCTTCCCACCGGAAGTGCATGGCTCCGGAAGGGCATGCAAACTTGAGGGGAAGGAATGAAGGAAGGAGGCTTCATTAATGACCCAGCAGCAGTGGAGGAGGAGAGGAGCCTTCTGCCCGTGACATCCTCATGTAGGGCAGGGTCCAGCAGCCTCCGAACCGGGAGGTGGGTGTCTACTCTCTTGGCGGACACATCTTGATTATTTTTGTCCCCTGGACTTGGGTACTTTTCTCCCCGGGACGTACGTCTCATTCCTTCAAAGGGAACAGCAAGTCGTGGGGAAAGGCTTTACCACGATCGGTCGCTGACTCAAGTGGGGTCAGGATGTTGACTTCGAAAATTACTGTTTTCCTAGAGTCTGAATAAATCCAGTAGCAGACCCAGGCCTTCAGGTTTAGAGAATTTAATTTAGAACACTTGATTTATCCTTTGTGGACATGTGGACTCTATAAAGTATTGTTTGGATGGGATTTACGACAGGTTTCTCCCCCCGCCCACCCCACCCCCCCAGCCCCGGTAATATGTTTTAAAAAAATATACTACGGTTGCTGACAGATTGACAGACTCCCTGGATCTTTGCAGCATCCATCCCCCCATCAGACAGCGCACATGGCAAGAGATGACAAGAAAATGGTGCCACGAAGACACAAAAGTAGGGAGGCACAGCTATCACCAGCGGCCTCTCAGATGGAGCAGAGCTTTGGCTCCGGAGGTGGTTGGCTTTGGTGACTCAACGTGTGTTCTTGGAATTAGAGCCGGCACCAGTGGGCAGAGGAATTGGGTGTCCAAGATAAATTCCAGCTCCTCGTTGGTGTCTTTCTTTTTTAATTAGGTAGAGGATCAGCGTGGGAAGAGAGCCAGGGGACGAGGGTGTAGATCGCAAGTAAGAAGTCTTAATTGTCCTCTTAATTGTCCTTAGGTAAGGAGAGGATTGAGAATATTCCAGAGAAAGGAGTTTGAACGACCAAGGAGGACCACCATGAGAAAGAAGTGAGCATCCAAGATATCCAAGATATCTTGGACTTTCCAGGCCAAATGGTCTCTGCTGCATCTACTCGACTGTGCCATTGTCGTGTGAAAGAAGCTATCGGCCGTGCGTAAATGAGCAGGCATGTGTGTTGCAGTAAAACTTTAGTTCAAAACAAAATAAAAAGAAACAAATTAAAAAAAAACCCACAGGTGGCATCCAGATATGGCCCATGGGTTATAGTTTGCAGACCCCTTATCTAAAGAGTGTGATGATTCCATATTTCCCTCTGACCATAATAGGCTATTCTATCATGCTTAGACCGTCACACTATCTACTTTAGAGCTTTCCGGAAGCGATTCTCCAGAGGAACGGCAGCAGGCATTTAAGGCAGCTAATAAGCAAAACCATTCGCCGAGCATTTATTCTGTGCAAGATACGGTGTAGACCCTTTGTGCATAGTGTTTCTGACATTTGCCACTGAATGAGCGAGAAACGTACAGCCACCGGGGCACCTGGGTGGCTCAGTCAGTTGAGCATCCAACTCTTGATCTCAGTTCGGGTTTTGATCTCAGGGCCTCGAGTTCAAGTCCCGTGTTGGGCTCTGTGCTGGGCATGAAGCCTACTTTAAAAAGAGGTGGGAAGGGGAGAGGGGGAGAAGGGGGGAAGAGGGGAAGGAGAGGAGAAGGAAAGAGAGGAGATGAGGGGAGGGGAGGGGAGGGAAGAAATGTAGAATTGCCATTATCCACTGAAGTCTGCCTGCCCTAAGCTCCCAATAAACGAGAAGCCTCCACCCTGCCTCTACGTGAACAGTAGCCACATGGCCCGCTCCATCTAAGAAGGTGGGAGCACACGTGATGGATGTCATTCCCAGTCATTCATCGCAATGACCAACTCTGCACGGCCGGGGGATATGAAGGCACATCTCCGGACGGAAACGGTCTGGCACGCCGAGCCAGCGAGAAAGGGCTCTGCGCTGGAGTGTGCAGAGTTTGCAGTGGACTTCGAACGAGAAGCAAGTCAATTTTTGTTGTATTAAGTCGTTGAAGTTCCCGGTGTTTTCTGTTGTAACTGCATACAACTTGGCCCGACCTCCCCGATGGGGAAACAGACTTAGCAGGGAATGAGCACCTCACCAAGGATAGACAGTGGATGAAGTGGTCCGTGTAGGATTAGAGCCAGATCCTTCTGACTCCCAAGTCCGGTTTCACCTCCACCGTGAAGTTTAAAACGTAAAGAAATTTGTATTCTTTCAGAGACTAGGAGCCACGGTAATCGTTTGCAAAATGTAATTTACTTTTCCTTTGAAGTAGAATCCTCATCCTGGATTCTTCCCTCGTCCTGGCCCACTCAGATCTTCTCTTGCTATGCTCCAGCACATCTGGCCTCATTTCGCTTCTCGAACTTTCCAGACCCTTCTTCTTAGGTACTGATACACGGTTCCCAAGTCTGGGGTGGTTTTACCGCCGGTCTGCCTGGTTCCTCTTATCTTTTAGGGTCAGCCTGCATGTTCCTTCCCTAGAGACGTCTTCTCTAACCCCACTCAGTAGGCCCTCCCTCAGTTCCATTTTTATTCCTGCCTTCCTTCCCTCTTACTCCTTACTCCAGCTGGATTGGTATATGTGTTCGGCTCCTGGCTTACTGTCTATCTTTCCCAGGAGACACAACGACAGGCCCTCGATAACTCTTGATTTACTGACTGAGTGCAGGTCAGCATCCAGTTTCATATTTATTTCAGATATAGGTACGTGGAAAGATAATGGATTCTGAGCTTCAGCTTTGCCATTTTCTGGCTCTTTGACTCCGAGCAAGTAGGTTTATTTCAATCGTTAATGATCCACTGGTGACAGAGTGAAGATGGCTTGTCTGACGAGTTAGAAGTTTGGTAGACTGGCCGCTCCCCCTGGAATCAGGTAACGGGGTGCTACTTAGAAAAATCAAGCATGGGGGCGCCTGGGCGGCTCAGTCGGTTAAATGTCCGACTTCGGTTCAGGTCGTGATCTCGTGGTTTGTGGGTGCGAGCCCCGCGTCGGGCTCTGTGCTGACAGCTCAGAGCCTGGAGCCTGCTTCGGATCCCGTGTCTCCCTCCTTGTCTGCCCCTTCCCTGCTTTTGCTCTCTCTCTCTCTCTCTCTCTGTCTCTCAAAAACAATAAATAAACATTAAAAAAAAAAAGGAAGAAAAATCGAACATGTTGGATATAGCCAGTGTTACTCTGAGGGGAATAAATAAAGTATTGCTTATGTGATAAACAACGCCAGATTTATATTCACTCGATATCTATTAAAGGCATCGCTAACCACGTATTGGTTTTTGAAAATACCCTACTGATTGAATAAAAGGCTAGACCAAAGGAAGCAGCAAGCCACGGTGGCAAGAAATCCAGATGGCCAAGCGTCGTCTGCTGCCGTCTAGAGATACGACCAGGGAAAGGTGTGAGACCTCTCTGAATCTGGGTGTGTGTGTGTGTGTGTGTGTGTGGGTGGGTGTGTGTTTGAACATGCACCTGCCTGAGTGTTTCATCTACTAACCGGAGATAACATCCGTCCACAGAGGGCTGTACAAAGGAAGTAACAGTGAAAGCACCAGGTGATTGGTGAAGTTCTGGAGGGAGGCCGTATGACGTGATGGCTCGCTCATGGGTTTTACAGTTCCACGAACCTGAGGCAGTCAAGTCAGCTGCACCCCTCACTAGCTGTGTGACACCGGTTATTTAACTTTGCTGAGCCTCATTTTTCTTATCCGTAAAACGGGGATAAGAGACGCTGCCTCACCCCGCTCTCATAAGAGTGAAAGAGGATGGATGTAAGACACGTGGTAACGAAAGGACACTTGTAAGACACGTATTATACAAGGGCACCTAGGAACCCCCCGGGTGGCTCAGACGGTTAAGCGCCCAACTTCGGCTCAGGTCATGATCTCGCCCTTCATGGGTCTGAGCCCCGCCCAGGGGGCTCGGTGCGGGCAGACGGCTCGGAGCTTGGAAACTGCTTCGGATTCTGTGTCCCCCTCTCTCTCTCTCTCTCTGCCCCTCCCCTGCTTGCGCTCTGTCTCTCTCTGTCTCTCGAAAATGAATAAACTTGGGGCGCCTGGGTGGCGCAGTCAGTTAAGCGTCCGACTTCAGCCAGGTCACGATCTCGCGGTCCGTGAGTTCGAGCCCCGCGTCAGGCTCTGGGCTGATGGCTCGGAGCCTGGAGCCTGTTTCCGATTCTGTGTCTCCCTCTCTCTCTGCCCCTCCCCCGTTCATGCTCTGTCTCTCTCTATCCCAAAATAAAAAAAAAAAAAAAAGTTGAAAATGAATAAACTTACAAGGGCAGCTAAATAGCACGGTAGCGCCTTGTCAGGCTGTGGATTTGTTGGGACCTGGAAGGAGCCGGCCTTCTGGGTTCTTTGGAGGCCTGGCTGATGCTCTCCTTGACCGGCATCTGACCAGAAGTACTTCTGCCCCACATCTGATGGGGTCCGGTGCGATGGGGATGTGTGCTTCGTCCCGGCCTCCCCTCCAGGCCTCCGGGGAATCGGCAGCACAGCAGTGTGGGAGTGGGACAGCTTTTCTTGCACCGGCCAGGGAACACGGTCTGCATTCCTTCTGCCCACGAGGTGTTCTGTAAATAGGAAGCTTTAATTACTATAATTAGCTCAGCCTCTGGCTCCCTAACCTGACTTTCCGAGGCAACCGACTCTGAATCTGGCCATCCAAGCCCTTGGAGGGGGGGGAAAAAAAGTGGGAAACGGTGGAGTGAATTGGGTTGATCGGAGCGTGTCCAAGTGGGCAGGGAAGCAAAATATCGGCCTCTAGCTGGGGTCAGCACAACAGGGTAGAAAGCCAAAGCCCACACTCGGTCGCTAATAATTCTTCAGGGCCGGGGACACCTGATGACAGATGCGACATCTGGACGCGGCAGTGAAAATTTTCTGCTGCAGGAGATGCCCGGAATCAAGCAGCGAAAGGCTTTGGATTCAGACTTGCTCCGATTCGGGTACAAGCTCTGCTGCTTACTAGCTGTGCGTCCTTGGGCACACGCCGTCACCTCTCTGATTGTCTTTCCCCTGCGTGGGAGTGAAGATTCGGGGAGAAAACGGATTGCCAAGGGCGAGCAAAGCAGCTGGGCATTACTTCCTTTACTCTCACTGCAGCCTTCTGAGGGAGGACCGTCCTCCCACTCTACAGACTGGAAACAGGCTCAGAGAAGGTGCTACGTGCCCTGGCCGTGGCTTGGGCAAGGTTCCCATCTGCGCAGTAAAGGCCTGGTACACCTCAGGGTGGTGACGGGGGGACTCAGCTGAGAGCCATGACCACAGCAGAACCATCAAGAACAATGCTCAAGAAAACTGCCATCTTTGGAGAGACCTCTCGGTGCCAGCATCTGTTATAGGTGCTAGATCTCGATGCACCATTTAATTTTCCCAGCCACGTTCGGGGAACCCGAAGATTAGAGAGCCTAGGTCAGCGCCTCTCAAACTTCAACGTGCAAATGGATCCCTGGGGAACCTTCTTAAAATACAAGAGGTCTGGCCAGAACCTGAGGTTCCAAATCTCTAATAAACCTCCAGGTGATGCAGATGACCTTGGTCTGAGGACTGCACGGTGAGTAACGGTGGCGTAAGTGGCTCACCCAAACTTGCCCAACTACCAAGGAGCAGAGACAAGATTTGCACCCACGTGTCTCTGACACCAGAGTCTATGTTGCGTTCTCCACCCTAATCGTTGTGGTAGCTTTTGCAGAGGAAGGCGCCCTGGAGAAGGCCCTTGGAAGATTGCCCGAGAAGATAGCCCGCCCACCCCAGGCTGCTTTAATGGATAGATAAAGGCTCATTTGTAATGAAAAGCATCGCTTTATTTTCTAATCATGTTCTCAGTTTCTTAAAAGCTATTGGTTTATGTAAGTAGGTGAACTCTCTCTCTAGCTGCTTTCTTTACACATTTGCTTAGCAAATCCGTTTACTCCTGGAAAGCGTAAAGAAATTGCAAACTCTGAGTTAACCCAAGTGAAAATGAGGTTTTCCCTTACTCACTGCAGGCTTCCTGCCACACTGACGCTGGGTCCCCTGTCCTAGTTGAGGACTGTGGGTGAGGCCAAGAGGTCCAACCCAAAAGGCGGCATTCGAAACCACATAAATCCAGGGGACGCCTTTCTTGGTCAAAAACGAACGTGAACTTCACGCATAGAGCAAGCTTCAGTGAGCCTTGAGCTCGTATGATTTCCAACCCAGCAGACCTGCTGCTTCCGACCTGAGCTAGTCTTAAAGCAAGAGGCAGTTAAACCAAGAAGAGGCTTTAAAAATATGCCATCTGTAGGAGGTACATGGTAAGCCCTGGAGCAAACACTAAGACAATAAGGAAAAAAAATACAGAGTGGAAAAATACTTTAAAAATTAAAATGCTAACATTAGATTATCATCGCTTGGTAAGACAGGAAGATGTAAAAAAGGCACAGAGGACCATGTATGAGGCATATCGGAAGTGGATTTGGCCTCGCCAGCTCCTGGGTGAGGCTGATCTCCCCGCGACCAGGCTGAGAACACTATCTTGTTTTAATTTTTCAACGGAAGTGCTATCCTACTGGAGGGCAGCAAACGCCATGCCTAACGGTAAGGCTTTACAAGAATTATCCTCAAAGTTCGGCGCACTCCTGACATTCACCTGAAGGATATTAGGCAATACAGAGAAAGACAGATACCATATGTTTTCACTCTTACGTGGATCCTGAAACTGAACAGAAGACCATGGGGGAGGGGAAGGAAAAAAAAAAAGTTAGAGAGGGAGGGAGCCAAACCATAAGAGACTCCTAAAAACTGAGAACAAACTGAGGGTTTATGGGGGGTGGGTGATGGGTATTGAGGGCACCAGTTGGGATGAGCACTGGGTGTTGGATGGAAACCAATGTGACGATAAATTTCATATTAAGAAAATAATCTGAGAGAGATATGCACGAGTCCAACGTCAGAAAGAAGGAGACCAAATAAAGACAGAGAGGCAAGGTGGCCTAGCGGTCAAAAGAATGGATTGACGAAGCCGCACTTGGGTTTCCATCTTGGATCTCCCTCTTCCTGTCTGAGAATCCCTGGACACGTTTCTTAACCCCTACGCCATACCTGTTCCACCTATAAAATTACGATTTTGATGATGATGGTAACGTGACCCACCCACAGGATTAAGCGTGTAAATTCCATGAGCTAGTATCGACCGAATGCTTAAAACATAGAAGTCCTAAGAAAGACGAATATTTCCATCACCCTCAAAAAATGCAAGCTCTGCAGAAGGGTTTGCCATCAACGCCGTCAGGATAATTATCTTCAGGGTTCCCATGCAAAATCCAAGAGATTCAATAGCCTGGTCACTAGCACTAATCACACGGGAGCCAGGAAAGGTCTCTTGACACAACATCACCATAAAAGGATCGATCGTGTTTCTTTCTGTTTGCAATAATGAGTGCAAATACTTCACGGAGAGGACCAAAGAAGAACATCGGACTGTCCGTGCTGGAAAGATGCTGGAAACATTGGATTCTGAGTAATCAGAGAATGAGTTAAACTCAGAGGTGAGGGCCGAGCAAGAGTGATGTTCCAAAGCCGGGCACTCCACGTTTACGCAGCAGAGACAGAAAAGGGAGGCCCTGAGGATCTCAGACCGCATCTCCCTTCTGAGGCTGTTTACAGGTGAACAAAATTCACAAGGTCTGTGACTACGTCAGTGACTGGAGACGGTCCTCACGGCCCCCGGTGCGGCAATCACAGTAAGAAACACATAGCTTACCTCTCACTGCTTTGTCTATCCCCCTTACCTCACCCTGTCCATCCTGCCCACACCCAGTGTCCCCTTCTTACCCTGTTTTGTTTCCTCTGAAGGGAATACCTTTGCCCCTTCGCCACCTGACAAAACCCTCCTTATCTTTCAAGAGCTATCTTCGTGACATCTCGTTTGCAAACCCTTCCCCGGCTTCTCCACGCAGAGTCCAAAACACCCTGCCTGGCTCTTTGTCCATATTATATCTGTCTTTGGCTGAAAGAGGAATTAGAGACCGAAAAACCTGAACAGACATTTCTATTCACCAACTAATTGCTCGATTTACTTCCTGACTCTCTTTCTTCAGATTACACCAGGGAGATCCAGAATGCACCTCCTTTCCCTCCCAGAGAAGGCGTACATATTTGGGATGAGGCCAAACTCTCAATACTCCAGACAGGAGGCCTCGTCCCCGGACTCCTTTTGCGACCAACTCCCAGGTGAGGATGTGCAGAATGTTCTTAGCTACACGGGAACTCAAGGGAAAGGGTCTTCAGAGAGGAAATGAGGTAAACACAGAAATAGAGACACAATGCTGTCCTAAATACTGTTTCCCTAGGAATTTGGACTCGGAGCAGATGTTTGCAAAAAGTAATGTTCATCCAGGATCAGGAAAATGTTGGACTGTTCCCGAGCCACCCAAGGAAGAGATAAAATGCCGAGGGATGTGCTCAGCTCCTTCTGATGCTGCAGACGCTCAGGCCATGTTGAGCAAATCCAAAATAAAAACTGCTTTGCCTTCAATAGGGACAGGGCTGACAACAGGGCTGGATAATGATGCTTTTCAGCAGCAGAAACTGATTGTCACCTTGCCCGGTGAGTTAAATGATTCATCTACAAAGATACAGAACCCAAGATCCAGCAATTCGCAAAGCCCATCTGTTTCCTTCGTTTGCTCCATTCAGACAATACCTAACAACCCAACAATGGCCACGCAAAGGGGCAGACACACCACACAGACTCACTTAGCTTATCGTTTAGTGGTAGGGTCCAAAACAAACTATCGATCTCAGTGATAACCATGGGATTACAGTTCTGCTCAGTGTGACGACAGAGAGGTAGAGGGGGCGATAAGAGTGTGTGTGACTGAGGGACCAGGCTCGTTCAGAGGTGGGGAGAGAGCATTACAGGCACAGCCTACCTGGGAAATAATATTGAACCTGAGGTTGAGGCACGAATAGATTCACGCAGGTCAAGAACGGATCAAGAGCATGGCGGGCCATCACCGTAGCACATAGAAGCGCTCTACGGCGGGAGGGAGTCTGACAGCTTCAAGAAAGAAGGGAAAGGCAATCACGGCGGGCACTGGGTAGAGAACAGGACAAGCTGAGGTTAGTGGTGAGGAGATCATATCCATCAGGGCCACGGAGACCACGTTAATGCCTACGGGTTGCATCCTTACAGCGTTAACGGCACCTAAGCTGGAGGATGAATTTGCGTTTCAGAGTATCTTCCCACCAAGGTTCCATTCTGATGGTCGAGGTGGGGTCCCCGAAACTACTCCTTCTCACACACATCTCTCAAACTTTATTGCCTTCCGTGGTACTTCCTTTTTCCTTTATTTCCCCCACACCCCAATCCCTTGAATGATTCTATCACACGTCGTGTTCGTTTTCAGTGGAATAGTTGTATCTTTTTATGAGATGTGGAATTTCCTTAAGAACGGGAGCCACCAGCTCTTTGAGAAATCATCCCAGCCGTCGTTTAGCTCGAATACATCCACGCAAGTTAAAAATGACCTCGAAACAGTTGTGAACGGAAATTATGCTTTCTCTGCTTGGATACTTCTCAGGGATGGGGCACTTCCTACCTCTGATATCTCTGACTCAACCACTCCACTCGCGGTTCTGTTTCTGCCATAGTGTGTTATTCGAGAATACTGCCACATAATGCCATTCTCATCCCTTCTCCCGTTGGAAGATGAAGATGTCCCCTTCTGATCCCCTCTGATCCTTTGTCAGCACTACCAGTTTTGATAAAGGCTTTGAGGATGGGTTCGCATTATGCCAAGTTTACCGACAACTACGTTTCCCGGAATTCCCTTCACTGGCTGCTTCAGAATGAATAGCCAGAAGACACGTATCGCACGATTTGGGAGGCAGAGTTGAAGAAGTATCCAGAGTGTTTTTACATTTGGAAGATCATTACAAGGTCCAAGGTGACCTTGCCATTTTTTTTAGGAGGGGGAGGGGCGGGGGGGGTCAGGGAGAGAGAGAATCTTAAGCAGGCTCCATGCTCAGTGTAAAGCCCAATGTGGGACTCGATCCCATGACCCTGAGATCATAGCCTGAGCCGAAATCAAGCATCAGATGTTCCACCAGAAGCCACCCAGACTCCCCGATCTTACAGTGTGCCAACTTGATTGGGCCAGAGAATACCCTGACCTTTGGTCACACGTGATTCCGGGTGTGTTTGTGAAGGTGTTCCTGGATGAGATCAACATTTGGATCACTACACTGGGGAAAGCAGAAGGCCCTCCCTAACATGGGTGGGCCTCATCTAATCAGTTGAAGGCGTACATACAACAAAAAGATTGGCCCTCCTCTGAGTAAGAGGAAACTCCTCCTGCCGAACGGCCTTCAAGCTGGGACAATGGGTTTGTCCTCTTTCAGGCTCAAGCTGAAGCATCGGCTTTTCCCGGGTCTCAAGTCTGTTGGCATTCAGACGGCAACTGTTATCATCGTATCTCCCGGGTCTCCAGCTGGCAGAAGATAGACCTTGGGAAGGCCGGCCTCCCTACTCGCATGGGTCAGAGAACACTGACCAGTACACCGCTCTCGCACGCTGTGCCTGTGTGCTGGCTCACCTGGTCAGCGTGGGGTCGCAGCCAGGCCCACGAGCTCCTCCAGCTTTCGTGAATCTTCTTCAGCATCCCCCACTCCTGGAGCAGACGTCTAACTGACACCAAGAATGCAGCTTCTCCCTCTGGCCAGCCCCACCACCAAAGCTGAAGACTGAAGGCGGTGAGAGAGTCACACGGTTCTCAGTCTCTCCTCGAGGGCTCCCGCCGTCCTCATGGGTTTATGCTTGCTCTTGCTTCTGCTGCTTTAGGATTGTCTTCACTTCCCCACTGACTGCCCTGCTGACTTGAGGCCGCATCAGCAGACACAGAAGCAGAAGCCTCCCATTGGCTGTTTCACCGGCTCCCAAGATTGAAGGTCCAGTCTCTACACTACATATTCTGCTTCTCTGATCAAACGTTCATGATACACCCTTTGATATGCGTAGAGCCTTTATCCTCTGTCTTCCAGTATAGACACGTCGTGGGCATACTGATCACATTTTTGTTAATGATTTCATGATGACAGTTAGATCTTTTATTTCTTATTTAATTTGGTCTTCCAATCATTTTTGAATGAGAAAAAAAAAATGCTTTGGTGATTTACCCAACCACAAACCCACAAGTTCATTGGCAACTCTCCCCAGTAGATCCTACCAATGTGACCTTGCGGAGTAGTGATGTTGACTTCATCAGGAATGTTACAGGGATTACTTATTGCTATCTATTCCTTATTTTTCTAGTGACTCACAAATGTGTTTTGCAAAGGAACACACAAGAAATAAGACCGTGACTCCATGGGCAACCACTTTAATGCTTTGTGATTATTCACAACAATCATATTCTATTTCCTCCACTTTAATTTTTAATTGTGAGCATCATTGCGATGCTTGAATTCCGTACAGTTTAAGTCTTGTTGTTGCTGTGGTATTTATTTATTATTAAAAAATTTTCTTTAATTTGAGAGTGCCATGGGAGGGGTAGAACCGAGTGGAGACTTTGTGGTTTCAGGTATTTTGAAAAAAGGAAGAATTTATAACCTTTTCAACATGGCTTGCACTTTCTGTTTTTCCCTCGCCTCTATTTCTTATACTCATGTTTCAAGGGATTTCTTTTTAAAAAAGGAAGAGAGAAAGAAAAAGAAAGAAAAAAAAAGCAATTGCATTCTAGTGTTAACCATTGGGGAGTTTAAAAAAAAAAAACCTTCCAGATGGGAAATATATATGAAAAATCTCATCTCGGTGAAAAATAAATCCCCCAAATAGAGGCGTGTAATGAAACACCTAATTCACTCCAACTATACTGGTCATATCGCTGCAATATTCTAATGCCAGATGACTCTTTTAGCACCATGGACAGCAGCTGGCCTTCCATCAGGAATGTCTGAAACTGAATGCAAAGCTATCCTTTTCCAAAAGAAGTTTGGCTGGTGTTTGAAGTCCACTGCATGGCCGTCTCCTCATACCTGTGCTCACGAATTAGCAGTTTTTTATACGATGTTTTAAACGTATTTTATCGTGTGATTCTCCAGAAATCTGGATTGCTACGTGGCACCATTGAACGCTGGAAAAGCCCCTTCAAGGGTCACCCAACTGCAACCTCAAAAACCATTCCCTGTCTTCACATTTTGTGACCTCTCTGAGAGTAGGACACTAATGAGTACATCCCTTAGCGCAGGATTGTTTTCCCTTGGACTCTTCTCTCCATAATGGACCAGTTAGTCCACAGCCTTTCCCGTTACCTCTTCCTCTCCTTCAATTCCTTTTTACTTATTTTTGCCTCTTAAATGTATTTGCCTTTTCCAAAGCAAGCCATTGTCATTACTCGTCTTTATTTTTTAAAAAATTTTTTTGACGTTTTTATTTATTTTTGAGACAGAGGGAAGTCACGAGCTGGGTGGGGCAGAGAGAGAGGGAGACAGGAGCAAAGCAGGCTCTGCACTGACAGCAAAAAGCCAGACGCGGGGCTCGAACCCGTCAGCCGTGAGATCGTGACATGAGCCGAAGTCAGACGCCTCCCCGACTGAGCCACCCAGGTGCCCCTCGTTATTTTTCTTATTCTAGGCATTCTTTCCTTCGGAAATTGTTTTCATTTTCATGGCTTTGATCAGCATCTATACTGGTGACCCTGAAATCTTTTCTACCTCTGACCTTCCTCCTAAATGCCATTGTTCCATTTCCAGCCACCTGCTGGATCCCTTCCAGTTGGGTGTGGCTGAGAGTGCAAAACTGAAATTTATCATAATTCCTTAGAAATCTGCACATCTTGTGTCTGTTTCCCACTTTTTAAAATATTTGTTTGTTTGTTTGTTTGTTTGTTTGTTTAGGGAGAGCACATGATAGAGTGGGGAGGGACAGAGAGAGAGGGAGAGAGAGAGAGAATTCCAAGCAGGCTCCGCACTGTCAGCGTGGAGCCCAACTCGGGGCTTGATCACGTGAACCCGTGAGATTGTGACCAGAGCTAAAATCAAGAGCTGGACCACCAACTGAGCTACCCAGAAGCCCCCGTTTCTCACTTCCTTATTGGTGCATTCCCCCTTTGAATGCACTCACTTTAGTGCCTAAAAATTCTTCTTTACCTCCTTCTCTCACATCCAAACAAAATGTCAAGTCCTTTTCATGTGACTCCTTAATAAGACTGCCCTTGCTAACAAAAACAATTCATTACTTACCTAGCTTTCATTCCCCAGAAGGGAAAGCAGACATGTTTCCCCCCTACCACATTTTATTGCTCACTGGGGGTTGTGTCTTACTCGCTGGGGGTTGTGTCTCACTCTGGGGTGGTGGACCAAGCCTATTGAACAGAAGAAGCCTAACACAATGAGCTGGGAAGAGAAGGATCTTTGCATACGCATGAACAGTGAGAGCCAGGGCTATCCTGACTTGAGGAGAGCGGCAGTGGAGTTCATTCCCCAAGAGAGAGTTTCAGCTGGATGTCCCACAGTCCAAAGGTCTGTGGATAGGCCTTTTCTGTCTCTCCGGGGTGCCTTATTTTGGTTTGGGAAGTAAGTCCTGTTTAGGGGATGCATTAACTCAGGGCCGGGCTGAGGCAATTCAGACTTGCTTAGAGGGGGCAGGAAATTGCGTGCTGAGATCCTGGTAGACTGCAGATAAAGAGCACCGTGGCTTCTGGCTCTTTCTAGGGCCTAGAACTGTCCCAGGGAAGGAAGCCAGACTTCAAGGCAAGTCCTCCAACAAGAGCTAGTAAACATTTTGCTTCCCTGGAGCTCGCTTAACAGTATAGCCTCATGGTTGAAAGATAGGTTCAAAGGGTAGCCTTCGAAGCTTTGATTCCAAATCTGCCACTAATTAGCCACGTGGCCTTGGTCGAGTCATTTAACCTCTGTGCTTCCGTTTCATCAGCTGTGACCTGGAAGCGATGACGGCAACCTACTTCTGCGGGTTCTGGTAAGGATGAGGTTAATTCAAGGAAACCAATTTGGAACAGCGTCTGGCCCTCAGTACGCTCCATTAAATGTTTGTTTTTATTAGTTATTTTCTTCCTTATTGTTCTTTGGTGGTATTTGGTGGAAGGTCAGCAAGACCAAAAATAAGCCTCCAACAGAAATTCTTATTACACTTGATTTATCGTTACCGCATTTTGTGAGCGTGGCTTTGCTACAGGTTTATTAAACCGGGATCTATTTGCAAAGGTCAGGCTCCCCCTGCCTTGCATTTTCCTTAAGAGACATGTTGATATTCTCCCGTTTGTGATCAAAACCAATTAAATGATGATCCTTGAAAACAGAAGCTTAAATGGGACCCTGATGCATAAGTTGGTAACAGTCCATCCACTCTGTGGACATGTGGGCTTTAGCCTCAATCTATTTCTTGGAAAGTGATTCATAATTAAATCATTTTACTTGCCTAGAAAAGATTTCAACTTGTGTTGACTTTGAGTCACAATATTTGGAAAGCATCACTTAAAAAACCAAATTGTGTCATATGCAAGGAAAACTCAGTCTACCTAGCATGAAAACAACAGTAGAGTGGGCAGTTGATGGTCTGGTGTGGTCAGTTATATATGGACGGTCCTTTAGGTCCCTAAATCCACATTTCCTTAATTATCATAATAATTAGGCCAGTCTCTGGATTTCGGCTAAATGATGTGGGTAATAGTGACGGAAGCCTTTTCCTGAGGGCAGATTTACACTCTCATCTTGGCAGAATCAACTATTTGCTTTGTGATTGTGGAAACATTTGGAGAGAAACATTAATTTTCCGTCCATTAACTTTGGTGGAGATGAACACCCCAGAGGGACAAATGTGTGAAGCTGCTTAACAACCTTTTGGCTGTTAGGAAGGTAAAAAATGTTTTGAAAACATTTTTCTTTGCAAAGGAAAGAAGAAGGAAAAAAAAACAGAAAAGGAAAAACAACTATTCGGTCAGGGAATATTTGGTCTTTTAGAGGTTTCTGTAAATGTTCGCAGCACTTTAAACTGTCGCGTTTTTCTGTAAGCATGACCTATCCTGGTTTACTCCCTATCTAAGTATAAATTAAACTGATAGGTCCTTCTTAAGAGGGCTACTTTTAAAATTATGCACTTTTTCTCCTTTATAGGCCAGATGCGTTACATTAATCAGGACTGCGTAAAGGAGAGAATCGGGGGAGCGAGAAGACAGAAGAAAACTAAATGGCTAAAATCGTAAAATTGATCATATCTTTGCATTGGAGGCCGCGTCAAACTGCCAGGATCTTGGAATTGAATGTGTAATATCGGAAGAGGAGAAGCTATGTTTAGGGGAGAAGGAGAAAGCTCAGATGGTCTCTGTGTTCTGGGATGGAACTAACCAAGGCCAGAGTAGAGCTGGATAAGCCTGAATAGTTGTCTATTCCACCAACAAGTCAACACAGCATCAGCATCATCAAACACCCAGTGTGTATGAGACCCCAAGCCAGGCAGGAAGGAGACACAGCTCAGGAAGACAGATGTGACCTCTCGTCCCCCTACAGCCTGTGGTCTAGTGAAGAACATGGACCACCGTGGCCTGACCTCACATGGAGATTGGGGGATGCTTCCCTGAGAAGGGCATGTGTAATTTGGGGTGGAGAGGTTCCTAAGTGTGGCTGAGTGTTTGGATGCATGTGTGGGGGTGTGGGAAGGGTTGGTGGAAACAGAATGATCTAAAGACTCCACGGGGAGGGAGGGTCACGCAAAGGCACCGGGACAGAAAGGAACGCTATTTATTTTTTTAATGTTTATTTATTTTTGAGAGAGAGAGACAGAGCCCGAGTAGGGGAGGGGCAGAGAGAGAGAGAGGAAGACACAGAATCCAAGGCAGGCTCCAGGCTCCGAGCTGTCAGCACAGAGCCCGATGCGGGGCTCGAACTCACGAACCATGAGATCATGACCTGAGCCGAAGTCGGACGCTTAACCGACAGAGCCATCCAGGTGCCTTCAGAAAGGAATTTTATACGTGGAAAATCCAGGAGGTGGAAGAAAGAAAGTGAAGGAAAGGCAGTAAGAGAAAAGGAGGTGGGACCAAAGACACATGGCCCCATAGGTCAGTCCAGTAGGGGATTTGGGCCAGCAAGAGGGAGGCTGGAGGAACCAAGCAGGTGATGGGGAACAAAATAGGCCACCTCAGAATATGCCACTTTGGCATATTGATTATTTTGAATTAAATTTAGTAATGAGGGGCGCCTGAGGGCTCAGTTGATTGAGCTTCCTACTTTGGCTCAGGTCATGATCTCCCGGTTCGTGAGTTCAAGCCCCGCCTCAGACTCGCTGTTGTCAGCTAGGAGCCTGCTTCAGATCCTCTGTTCTCTCTCGCTCTGCCTTCCCCCCCCCCTTTCTCTCTCAAGAATAAATAAACATTAAAATAAATAAAATAAAGTTAGGAAGGAAACAGCCGGTGCCAGAAAGACACTTGGCTCTACTCTGTCCCCCTGAAAGCAGGAAATATCTCTTGCATGTGAAAGGTACTGTCCTGTCCTAGGAGGGGAGAAGGCACCAGACACAAAGGGTTCAGGTCAGAGAAGGCTACCTAAAAAAAAAAAACAAAAAACCAAAAGCAAAAAAAAAAAAACCACCCCAAAACACTTTGTTATTTCTTCGCTAATTAACATCCCCACGCCCAAAGCACCTTGTCTTGTCAATTCCTCACAAATTCATTGCTTCCTGTCTAAAAGATAAGAAAGCTGCCTGCCTCCCTCACTTCTTTGAGCGTCGTAGTTTTATGGGCTCCCAATAAATATGAAAGAACATTTTTCTCCCATGAATCTGTCTTATGTCAATTTAATTATCGGACAAGCCAAAGAACCTAGAAGGGGAGAAAAGAAGTTTTCCTCCCCTACGCAGGCGAGAGACATAATCATATCTGTGTTTCGAAAAGAACCCTCTGGTTGCAGTGCAAGTAATGAAATGGACAGACAAACAGCTGGTAGGAGAAAGCGGGTTCGCAGGGCTCTTCCATGGTTCACGAGAGGGAGGGTGGGGGTGTGGAAAAGGAACATGGCGACAGGGATGGAGACCAGTAGAAGGGCGGGAGTGACATGGTTCTAGTGAAAGGCTGTAAGAGCCCCGACCTGTTCCAGTCTCCCAGAAGTCTAAGTAGGTTTCCCTTTGAAAACCGAACATGTTAATGACTTTTGCCCCAGCCTTTTCCCAAGTCATTCTGCACATCTGCAACCACAACACACCGGGAGGCAGACGCGCAACGTACTGAAAATAATTGGCGTCCGCTTTTCTTTTGCTTTGATTGGCTTGCGCAAAATTAAAAGTAAATTCTCTGTTATCAGGAACAGCCAGGAAATACAAAGTTCTGGTTAATAGAGAAGCACAAAGCGTGCCATAGGATTCTTGCCCATCTTCCAGGACGTGGCGTAGAAGATGTAAGAGAGAGAGAGAGGGTGAAGTATTTAAGGGTAGGGTGAGGCCGAGGGACGGGGCTCCGTCTGTGGCTCGGTCGTGTCTCCGGATATGACACTTTGGACAAGTCACCAGACAGGTGAGAAAGAAGTTAGGAACATGGATTTGTAGAGTCACACGATCCTGGGCTAAACGTGCCTGAGTCCTTAACTGCTTTGAGGCTCGGTAATCTCATCACTGAAATGGAGATAAAAATGCTCACTTCACGTGAGCGTCACGGTGACGAGACAAAATTGCAGGGGCGAAATGCCGAGCAACTTAAGTCTAGTGATTATTTTTCTGTGAATTTTGTCTTCTGATCTGTATGCTGGAGACAATGACACTTTTCCGACTTCAGGGAGCTGTTGCAAGCGTCCCAAAGGTGAATGCATGTGAGATGTTGTATCATTTTCAATGCAATTGTGAAGGCTTCATCCTTGTTAGCATTGTTCAGACAAACACTCTAGAATTTTGTGGGTTTTTTTTTTTTTTTTTTTTTTAAGTCTGTAGCACGGCTGGTCTACAGAAGTGGCTACAGAAGGTGTGCGGAATTGACTTAAATCCACACTGACCCCAGGGCATATCACGGAATCTATTTTCTCAAGATAAAGCCAGGTTATCAGCTTGTTGACTTGTAACCTTTTTTTTTTTTCTTTTTTCTTTTCATTTTTGTATAAAAGCAGAGTGTAGACAAGGCAAATGCATTCTTGCCAGGTAATAAAGGGTTTGGGTTATGGAATTGGCAGGTCGGCTGGCTGTCACTGCATTGTCCGTGTGCAATTACGGTCTATAAAACATCTCTACCTAATAATGCACCTCTGGATACGGGCATGTCTAATTTATAATTCAGCCTATTTGAAGACTGGTTGAAGGGCCTTTCTTGACAATTAGGCAGAGTTGGGGGTCACCATATGGATTGATTTAAAAGGCACAGCCATGTTCCCCAATTATCTCCCCCAGGGCTGCACGGTGCCTGGAATTTAATCATTAAAATGAATTCCTTTGGGCTCTGACAGGATTTCAGTGATAGAGGTAATAACTTTCAGGAGCGAAAAGTGCCCGACTTCCTTATTTTGTAGGTGAGCAAACTGAGGATCTTCAGGAAGGTCCCTCCTTCTCTCCAAGGTCAAACGCTGAATGAGAGACTTGACCCGACCTAAACGCCGGACCCGACAGCCCTGCTGATGCTCGGAGGTCCCGAGAACCCCCGAGAAGCGTCTCTCTGCGTTCGTCCCTGGAAAGGCAGAACTTCAGCGGATTCCGTGCCTATTTTTGGTGCCCGGCCCGGCCCCACGATCAAGCAGAGATGCTGATGCTTTCTGTTTCTTTAAAGGAGACGGCCCAACTTGCCGAAACATAAAAGTGAAAAAAATCACAAATATCACAGCTTTTACAAAGGCGGCTATCTGGCAGGAGACTTATCCCCCTGAAGGGGAAATGGGATTAAAGGAGCGATGAGGCAAAGGCATGAATCAGCGCTGATCGTTTTGGGACGGAGAAGCGGGTGGGTTTGTGCTCTGCCGGGGGACATGGCAGATGGGCAGTTATCGAGCGCGAGAATGCACGTCCTCCGCCAGAAACCAACTGGCCTGGGCGTCTAGGGTGCGGTGGAAATACAGAGCCTCTGTGCGGAATGAGGCGGAGGGAGCAGGTTGTGCAGGGTCATAATGGCACATTGCTGGGCCCCTGCCTTGTGCTAAGGACTCTCCAGGATTCATCAGCCAGTTCTTGGGGAAGCTTTCTGAGTAATAGCGTCTGGAGGAAGAGAAGCTGCGTGTAGGCATTTTTCAATTCATTTGAAAAAACGCTGAAAAAAATAAATAAAACATAAAAACGTAAAAGCGATTTAACTCCCAGGAAAAATACCCAACTTATAGGTGACATATAACTGCACTAAGGGAAGGAAGTTTTGCTTTCCTTGGTGATACAGCCTGACCGGCAGGGGCGTGCCAGAGAAAAAGAGCCCCAGGCTGGGGTAAGGGGGGCGGGGGGAGGGGGACACGTAGGCTCTGCCCCCAACCAACCCTGTGACTTCGCCTCTCGGAAGCTCTGTGTCTCATCTTTCATTGTGTGAAATGCTTGCTCAGGTCTACCCCAGCCAAAGCTCTATAAAACGTACCAGCGCGTTCTCTGTCTCTACGTAGGCCGAAAGGGTGCCAGGCAAGTGGCCCCATTCCTGTTTGTCACCCTTGCACAAAAGGCACCACGCCGAGCTCTGAAGGAGTCTCTGAGATAAAGAAGGCAGCGTCCAGTGGCACTGATCGCTGAGGCGGAGGGCTTGTGAGGCCCCGCAAGAGAGCCATTGACTTGGAAAAGTGGCCCGTCTGTGGCCATTTTCAGTAAAGATATAAAAAGAATCTCAATTCGTCTTCTCCTTTATCATTTGCTTCCTTAGCAAAGAACTGAAAGGCGAGAGCCAGGAGCAGCGTTTCCAGGGGCGAGTGCTTAGGTGAGGAAGGAAGAAGCAACGCTTGTCTGTTCCAGCCTGCAGAGAGCATCGCTGTTTTCCCAGCGGGGACAGCGGGAGCAGGCAGGTGAGCCAAGCACAGAGGGGAGGGGGCCCCTTGCTCGGAGAAACCGCTGCAGAACTCATCACCCAAGGTGGCCGCGACAAACGGCAGGCCCGGTTATGGCAGGGGTCCGTCTGGCAGCAAATCCCGGTGCCCCCCTTGCCTTTCTCGACTTTCGACGCATCCCCCTTCGATCCTACTGCCCTCCTTTATTACCCCGCCTCTTGCTGTTTCCTTCTCGCCGTGTTCTGTATTCTCCTCTCTCTTCCTGCTCCCCTCGCCCTCTCCATCTTCTCCTTTTTTTACTTCCCATACCCTCGTCCCCTCCCTTCTTCTTCTCTCCATCTCTGCGTCCCTTAGATATGACTGCTGCCGTCTAGTACATCCCTGCCTTTCGTTAAGTGATGCTTAACCTAAGACACTTACCACTGATGGTCATCAGTGAGTCCATATGGGGATTTGTTAGAAAGTATTTCCTTGATGATCGCTACTTCAGGCAGCGTTCTTTCTATTCCCTGAGATATTTCCATCGCTTACGTTTTCACAGAGCTAAAGCCTCTCTCCTCTACTTACAAAGTGTATATATCACACTTGGTGGAGGCAGACACTCAGTAAAATATGACCCTGATGAGTCTCCTAAGGCAGGAGAGAAGTCCAGATGTTCTCAAGTGAGGAAATATTAACCTGGTCTACGATGACTACTTTACCGGTGGGCCAACGGCAGGTAAAACGCATCAGTCACCTTGCTCTCTCTTTCCTGGCAAACCCGTTTGGGGGCATCTCCTCTCCAGAATTGGCCAGCAGGAAAGGAAAATGACGATCCAGAGGTCTCATATGACAGTCTCTATTCATCGATGCGCTCTGGGCTAGACATCTTATTTTGGCGAGCCCTCACAATTATCCCATAAATCGATACGTTGATTCCCATTTTGCAGATAAGAAAGCTAAGACTTGAAGAAGTTAGGAACGTGCCCGAGGTCAAACAATGGGGGGAGGGGTGGAACATAAAGAAGGTCACTATTGCAGGTGCCACCAAGTGCTCCTGGAAGTGTTCAAGCAGAGTCTAACGACCCTCCCTGTGCGTCCTAAGCCGAAGAGTGTCTACACCATGTGTTCTTCTGTTTCGTGGAGCCATTTGGTGTGGTCAGCATTCAGTTTTTTCATTGGCAACGCGGAGCGAAGAGAGCCTGTCTTACCCACAGTAGCGTGGAGTGCCCGGCTGTTGGCACATGACCGGCAATTGCTAGAAGTTCTTTCCTTCGGCCACAGAAGACCTGTAGGTGGATTCAGACATACAGATCGTAGCTGACAGCCCACAGCCGAGGAACTCTTGGAAAAAGGACAGCCCAACACCATCGGCCCGGAGCCTGAATCTTTCTCTTCTCCCCTTTGCATGTGTGCATATGTGTGTGTGTGTGTGCGCACGCGCGTGCGTGCGTGCATGTGTGTGTGTGTGTGGAGAGAGAGAGAGAGAGAGAGAGACAAGGAGGTGGGGGAGAATGAGATGGTGAGCACACATAGCCTGCGGCATCTAGACCTCCGATTGTACAAATGATTCTCATTTACTGAATGATGGGTGCTAAGAACCCTGCTGGGGATTTTTTGCAAGCCTTTATCACCTCTTATCATCATGATGACCTTGCAAAGGAAGCATTGTTCTCCCCATTTTATGAATGGTAAAACTGAGGCTTGCGGAGATGAAGACGTTCTCCAGAGGCCAAATAGGCAATGGCCGGGTCCAGGGAGAGCCAGGGTTCCTGCTGTTTCCTTGCCTTTAAGGCCTCCAGTAGGTCGGGAAACCACACCTGTAACTCTTTGGGTTCCTGCTCTTATTTCGGTTGAGGGTCGGGGGAGTCACGGAGGTTCACTGAGTTGCCACAGGTCACGCGGCCAGAGGGCCCAGTTCGCCCCGGTGTCCCCACCCCTCGGGCCGTGTGGATTTCCTGGGATTGAAAAGCAAGTAGAGAGAGATTCAAAAGAAGCCTCGGTCACTTTTGATGTAGCATCCTCGTCCGAGGATTTTTACTTTAACACGGCTATGGCATCGCTTTCCCTCTCCCTGCACCCAGAATTACACACCGGCATCGGCGAATGGATGAAAATCTATGGGAAACAAGATCCTTGCTACTTTATGGTAATTAAAAGCAATAAATATTCTTGCCCACAGTGCTAAAAATCTCAAATGGCCAGTGGGTCAATACTGGCTCCCTGGTTAGGACGGTGATAAATCTTTATTCCTTTTGAGCCGAAACACGGAAGAGGTTTTATTCATAAATTCCATGACTTATTACTGTAGCGTTTTCGGAACAAACACACGTGCCATGAAGAGGTTCTCCACCAACTGTGTTTACGTGCTATCTTCCAACCAGCCTGCTTCACCAACGAAGCCTCTGCCTTCACATGGTCCTTTTATTAACGCAGCAGCGATGTCCTTTCCCCTGCACCAGAATGGCACAGAGGAGTGGGACGTGATTTCCTCCTCACGGTCTCCTTAGCCCCATGCATTCTCCAAACTGGTGGAAAACAGTGGATTTAACTGGTGGGTTTAACTCTGGACCTCTCACTCGTCTTCTTTCTCCACGGTTGCCGCTTGACACGAAAGGCATGGCTCTGATCCATTAGGACTGTTTTCTTTTTCTTTTCTTTTTTTGAAATGTTTAAAAATGTTTTTATTTATTTTTGACAGACGGAGAGACAGAGCATGCGCGGGGGAGGGGCAGAAAGAGGTGGAGACACAGAGCCCGACGCGGGGCTCGAACTCGCGAGATCGTGACCTGAGCCAAAGTCGGCCGCTCAACCGACTGAGCCACCCAGGTGCCCCTCTTTTTGTTTCTTTCTTTCTTTCTTTCTTTCTTTTTTTTTTTTTTTTTTTTGATCCAGTACGATGGCTTGATTATCATCCTTTCCAGGAGGGGTGTTTTCCCAAGCTCACAGGCAGCATTGGCTTGGTGTTCATCAGCGATCAGTGCTGCTCGTTTAGGAAACTGGCTTGTCCCGGGCCCCGTTGCAAGTGGGGATATAGAGTCAGACTTTCACATAAACGCAGAGGAAGACGGAGCCTGTGTGCTGAGCCCTTCCCTTGGAGGGTAAGTTTGAGGCACGCTGTGTGGCCTTCGGGAAGCTGTTTCACTCTCTGGGCCCCAGTTTTTGTTTTCTTTGTTTTTTTTTTTTTTAATGTCTACAAATGAATGGGTTTCCAGAGCTTTCCTACTCCTCTTCTTTGTAGCCGCTCCCGCTTGGTTGATCAGTACCGGGGAAAGAGCAGAATTTGGGAACAAGCAACAGCTTCTTGCAAGTTGAGTCGCTCTGATAAACCCACTCTCCCCACTTTGGCAGGAAGCGTGGGTCTGCCTCTGCGTCCTTAGAATTGATTTCATATTTAAAGCTTATGCTAAGTTCAGGTTGCCTCAAAACACCACTCTTGGTGGGGTGACGCGGGGGTGACTTTAACATTTAGCTAACGCAGCACAATGTGTATTAACCTGGCTTAGAGATAAGCACATGAGTGTTCCTAAGACACACACACACACAAAACCCCCCAGCAACATTCTGGTTCAATTTACTCCTCTGCGACAATGCACGTTTTATTTTCCGTGGGGGAGAAACACCTCGGAGAATAGGTTTGCTGAATAAGATAGACCCTTTGCATGCTTATTTTTTGAATCGCGGGTAGGCTGTGGGATGCTTTATGCTAAAGAGGCGCCCAGGGTAAATAGTGAGGAAAGTCAAGAGTAACGGCCTATCTGTGAATAACGCTATAGAAAAATCGCCGGCTAAAATGAAGACTGTAGAGCAAACCTCATTGCTTGTATGTCACTATATTCCCAATTCATTATGTAGTGCCACACTTGTAAATTTGTACCACTTTGCATTAGTTTTCTTTGGGAAACTTAGGCCGGGAGGGAAGGAGGAGGGAGTGCATTGAATTTGGGATGCACGGACAATGGTAGGTCTTAACAATGGATCGAAGGCCAAGTCCACACTGAGAGGCAATGCAAAGCCCCCGCGCTGATTACAGCCGAGGGGCTGAGCCTGGGTCAGAGAATTTAGGATCAGTGGCCGACACTCACACTCACAGCGGGTCATGGGGCTCGTGGGCAGTGATGGGACTCAGCAACCGTAGAAAGACCTTGGCTGCAGACTTGACCGCCCAAGGTGATGGGGAGAGGGGGGGGGGGAGTGAGCATCGTAACACAAGCCAACATCACCCATCCTGGGTTTGGGTTCAAAACCCCATCCTGCACTGGGTGTTGTATGGAAACCAATTTGACAATAAGTTTCAAATATTAAAAAAAAAAACAAACCATCCTGATGTAGGCGGCCTCCAATTCATCATCTGGCCTCCATTCCAATGGGAAGCGACCTTATTCTAAAAGGCTCAGAAAGGTATTCCTGGATGTATCTACATCTGTATCTATATCTACACTCATTTCTGTCTCTTCTTGAGCATAAAAGCAAGGAACGAGCGTTTAAAGAAACCATCATAGGGGCGCCTCAGTTAAGTGTCCAGCTCTTGATTTCGGCACAGGTCATAATCTCATGGTTCACAAGTTGGAGCCCTGCCTCAGGCTCTATGCTGGCAGTGCAGAGCCTGCTTGGGATTCTCTCTCTCCCTCTCTCTGCCCGTCTCCTCCTGCTTTCTGTCTCTCTCTCAAAATAAACAAATAAAACTTAAAAAAAAAAAGAGGGGCACCTGGGTGGCTCTGTCGGTTAAGCATCCGACTTTGGCTCATGTCACGATCTTGCCGTTTGTGGATTCAAGCCCCGCGTTGGGCTCTGTGCTGATGGCTCAGAGCCTGGAGCCTGTATTGGATTCTGTGTCTCTTGCTCTCTCTACCCCTCCTCTGCTCGTGCTCTGTCTCTCTCTGTCTCAAAAATAAATAAACATTGAAAAATTTTTAAAAAATGATAATCACCCTTTCGGAACTGCTTTCCCTTCCCTGTCTCATCCCCCTACTGTTTCCCAGAGCCACCTCGCAAATAAACTCCTTGCATTTGAATCCTTGTCCCAAATTCTGTTTCTTGGGGAGCCAAGTTCTGTCACCAAGAGAGTCTGTGCCTGGCCTTTACCAGAAAAGGAAACCAAGAAGCTGGTGCTCCAAGAGAAACTGGCTACACAGAGAGTGGTTCCCAAGCTTGCGTGATCATCAGAGCCACCTAGGAAGGAGAAAAATGCACAGTCTCAACCCCTACCTCGGAGAGTCTTTCCATAGGCTCTGGCTAGGGCTGAATGCTGTAATGGCTCTCCATGTGATTCCGATGACCAACGCAACTGGGGAATCTATGAGGCAGAATAAAGACCTTCCAAAGCTATCCACACCCTAATGCATGGAAGTTCTGAATAGGTTAGCTTGTGCGACAAAGTGGAAGTGAGTTAGCATATGGAATTAGGCTTCCTAATGAACTGGCTATAAGATAAGGCATAAGGGAGAGCATCCTTGAATATCCAGGTGGGCCCAATGTTATCCCAAGGGTCCTTAAATATGGAAGAAGGAGGTATAATTGTCACAACCAGAGAGGTGGTAGGATAAGAAAGCCATGGTCCTATGTTTTTGGATTTGAAAATGGAATAATGGACCCATGAGCCAAGAAATGAAGGCAACCTCTGGAAACTAGAAAAGGCAAGAAAGTGGATTCTCCCTTAGAGCCTAGAACACAGTCCTGTTGAACCTTTGATTTGAGCTCAGTGAGACCCACTCCATATTTCTAGCCCCCAGAACTGTAAGATTATAAATTCAAGTCACTTCAATCCACTAAATTTCTGGTAATTTGTTATGGCAGAAATAAGAAACTAACACAGGGAGAAATAATTCTACTTTGAGGGAAGTACGTCTCAAACGTTAATGTACGTGTGGATCCTCTGGGAATGTTGTTAAGCTACAGGTTCTACTTGATAGTAGGTCTGGGGTAAGGCTTGAGATTCCACATGTTTTTAACTGTTTTATTTATTTTGAGAGAGAGAGAGACAGACAGACAAGCAGGGGAGGGGCAGAGAGAGAGAGGGAGACACTGAATCTGAAGCGGGCTCCAGGCTCCGAGCTGTCAGCACAGAGCCCGACGCGGGGCTCCAACTTGAACTCACGAGCCGCGAGATCATGATCTGAGCCGAAGTCAGACACGCAACCGACTGAGCCACCCAGGCGTCCCTTGAGATTCCACGTGTTTAACAAACTTCCAGGTGAGGTGGGTGTGGCTGGTCACAGCTGTGCTAGAACAACTCCAGAGCAGGGTTCCCTGACCCCAGTGCTGTTGACATTTTAGCCTAGATAACTCTGTGGCATAGAAGCTATGCTGCATAGCGTAAGACATTTCACAGCATGTGTAGCCTCTATCTATAAGATGCCAGTTACGACCCTTCCCCAGCTGTGACAGCCAAACATGTCTCCAGACAGTGCCACATGTCCCCTGGGGCTGAGACTGAAAATGAGATTGGCTAAGAACCACAGTTCCAGAGAACTGAAGGCTAGGGGCCCTTCAATGACAAGCACGGGAATCAGGTAGAGACCAGGGCAGCCAAGTGGGATTAGAAAACCCACATGGAAAGCAATGTGTTGTGTTAGATTTTAGGATACAGACCTCCATCAAGGGGAGCCAGAAATTTCCCCCTAAAAACAAAATAGAAATTTGACAACTTAGAATAAGTAGACCAATTCCTCAGAAACCACAAACCACCAAAACTCCTCCAAGATGAAATAGACCATTTGAATAGTCCTATAACTATTACAGAAATTTAATTTGTAGTTTAAAAGCATCCAAATCAAAATAGCCATGCCTACACGGTTCGTCTATAGAATTCTGCCAATTTTTAAATTTTACAAAGGTTTTTAAATGTTTTTCTGCCGATTTTTTTAAAACAAATACTAATTTTACTCAATCTTTTGCAGGAACAACAAAAGCAAACAAAGATAGTCCAAGAAAAAAAAAAGAAAGAGGACCTACATTTCTCATAAACTCAGGGCACAAAATCCACAACAAAATATTCGCAAATTGAATTCAGCAGTGTCCAAGAAATTATAGAGCACAACCAAGTGGGATATATTCTAATAAGCTTGTTAAAATAAATCAATCACTGTAATCCATCATGCTCGAGAAGAAATATCACATGACCAAATGCCGAAAAATCTTGCAAAATCCAACATGTATTCATAACAAAAGCTGTTGAAAACTAGGAAGAGGGGAATGCCTCCAACTTGATAAATAAATCCTACAAAAACTTACAGCTAATAACAATCCTTGACAGAGAAACAGTGAATGATTTCCCCCAAAGGCTGGAACAAGACAACTCTATCCACTTTCACCACTCTTATTCAAAGTAGCACAGAAAGTTCTAGACAATGCAATGAGGCCAGAAGAGAAACTCAAAGGCCTACACACTGGAAAGGAATAAACAAAACCGCCTCTCTTTGCTAACGGCATGATGGTCTACCCAGACAATCCCCAAGAATTTGCAGAACACTGGAACTGAACAAAGAATTCAGTGGTTGCAAGACACAAGGTCAACGCTCAAAAATCATCCACAATCCACATAGCCAAAAAGGACTTGTATCTAGAACACATAAGGAACTCTCGAACTGTAACAATTAAAACAAAACAAAACAACCCAATTAGAAAATGGGCAAAAGACATAAACAGATATATCAGCGAACGCACAAAAAAGATGTTCGGCATCATTAACGACTTAGGGGATGCAAATTAAAAGCAAAATGAGACAGCTCTACACACTCAGAGTGGCTCAAATTAAAAGACAAAACCAAAAACCCAAAAACCAAAAAAAGCGCTAACACCAAATGCTGGCAAGGATATAGAGAAACTAGATGATTTACACCTTGCTGGCGAGAATGAAAGTTGTACAGCCATTCGGGAAAGGAGCATGGCATTTTCCTATAATTTTAACAACGTGTTTACCAACCAACCCAGCCATTGAACTCACGGATCTCAGAGAAATGAAAACAAGTTTACACACACACACACAACTGTATATGAATGTTCACAAAGCTTGATTTGCAATACTAGTATATATTCATAATAATCCAAACCTGGCAACAACCCAAATGTCCTTCAACAGGTGAATGATTCCCAAAAAAAGTGAAAACAAACACAATTCTATATCCTACCTCTGCTAGTATACATTCAGTGTCTTTGTTCAAATTGACTCAGGTCTGGGATGATAAATATTTGCATAAAATAAGAATTCCGCCTGTGTTCTACCTAAAGCCATCTGGTGCCCCATCAGTCATACACATAACATACTTTGTAAAAAAGCGGGGGGGGGGGGGGGAGGGCGTTCTGAGCAAAATGGCCCGAGCTGGCACACAAAAGCGTGAGGGAGCAGGATGTATTCAGAGCCAAGAGTGACAGGCGCGCAGGGTGCCGGTGGGAGGGGAGGGCAGGAGATGTGCTTGGTGATGAGGCTGCAAAAGAAAGGTCAGGGCAGATTGTGAAGGAAGAGATTGGAATAATCACAGTCCACTCCTCTCCTTTTGTTATCTCTTGCTCAGGCAGAAGGACTGGGCAAGTGTCCTGGGGACCGCGCGTTCTCGTTCTCTCCCTCTGCCGCAGAAGTGCGGGCAGTCATGTGTAGCTGTGTTAACACTACACGAGTAAAACCAATCCCCCAGCCCCTTCCAGCTGCACACCTCGCCGCCTCCACCGCTTCCATCCGCTGATTTGCATCCGGGCAGGTTGTGTAAACAAGGCTGTTAGGGGAATATAAATAACCGCAGCCTGGGTTGTGGTTCAGTCGTCTGGTCTGGGGGAATCAGAACTTCCGTTTATCTCCCATGCCAAGGTGGAGCCTCTTAACTGCTCGCCGGGTTCTCACCCTCTCCCTCCCAAGATGCCCGTGCTAATCCTTAGCGCTGGATGGCTTCCTCCCGCCCGGATCCTCCTGCTCTCCTGTCTTCGCGACCAGATGCTAACCCTCCGTGTTGTCAAACAGAGCCAGGCTGTGTGCTCGCTTTGCTCTGGAAGGCTGGGCAGGAGGAAAAAGGCTGTGCTCCCTTAAGAGACATTCCCCATCGATACCTTGACCTTCTCAAGGTCAGGAACTAAATCTCATCCAGTCAGGTGGCCCCCAGCGGCTGACCCAGTCTCTGGTTCCTGTCGCGGGAGGTGAACATCAGAGTCATTCAGAGTCTACTTAGCCTGGAGTCTGGGTTCGATTCTCGCTCCACAGCTCTGGGACGTGGGGCAGGTTCCCTAAACTGTCTGAGTAGTTATGTTACTTTCATCTTTGGAGTCGAGATAATAATTGACCCTTCCCCTTAGGATTATTGGGAGAAGGACATTTAATGCTAAAGGTTTAGCATGTTTCTGGGATATAGTAAGTGCTAAATAAATTGTGACTATCTTTAGCCCTATTCCGATGATGCTGGTGGTGCTGCGGCTAATGATAGTTCAGGCTCACTGGTAATTGAGCAATTCAAAGCATTGATACCTATACCCCATGTCTCTGTAGAACCATTCCTTTAAAAAAAAATTTTGTGAGTTTATTGATTTATTTTGAAAGGAGAACAAGCCAGGGAGGGGCAGAGAGAGAGGGAAAGAGAGAATTCCAAGCAACCTCCATGGGGTCAGCACAGAGCCCGATATGGGGCTTGAACTCCAGAACCGTGAGATTGTGACCTGAGCCGAAACCCAGAGTCAGACGCTTAACTGACTGAGCCCCCCAGGAGCCCCCCCGTAGAGCCATTTCTGCATATTGGTTTAAAATGACAGGAGGAGGGGCGCCTGGGTGGCGCAGTCGGTTAAGCGTCCGACTTCAGCCAGGTCACGATCTCGCGGTCCGTGAGTTCGAGCCCCACGTCAGGCTCTGGGCTGATGGCTCGGAGCCTGGAGCCTGTTTCCGATTCTGTGTCTCCCTCTCTCTCTGCCCCTCCCCCGTTCATGCTCTGTCTCTCTCTGTCCCAAAAATAAATAAAAAACATTGAAAAAAAAATTTTTAACTGACAGGAGGAGAGGAGCCCACAGAATAACTGAGAGGCAACTTCTTGGTGATGGTAGAAACCCAGAGCCTGGGGGCGCCTGGGTGGCGCAGTCGGTTAAGCGTCCGACTTCAGCCAGGTCACGATCTTGCGGTCCGTGAGTTCGAGCCCCGCGTCAGGCTCTGGGCTGATGGCTCGGAGCCTGGAGCCTGCTTCCGATTCTGTGTCTCCCTCTCTCTCTGCCCCTCCCCCGTTCACGCTCTGTCTCTCTCTGTCCCAAAAATAAATAAACGTTGAAAAAAAAAATTAAAAAAAAAAAAAAAAAAGAAACCCAGAGCCTAGAGTGAGAAGATTAAATCGTAGCAGAAACACTCAAAAGTTACTAGGCTTCTATCACGTTCTCCACACGGTCGATCCATCACCCATGGAGCTGGAATCCCAATAACTAACCTCCTGGGGTTCATTTGAGGACCACGCTCGATGACGGTTTTGGAAGTTCCACGTCGAGAGTTCTATCTTTCAAGACTTCAATGGTAGCAGACAGGTGAGGGGCCCTGGTGATAAGAGGCGTGGAAACACCGAGAAGATGAAAATTTCCCTCTGCCCCGGGGAACATGTAACCACTCAGTCTCTTTCCCGGTGTCTGTCGAGTTCTCTTCCTAATCAGCTCTGGATTCTGGCCTCTCCCTCACCATCCGCCGGTCCCATGGGCCGTCTTCCTGCTCTTTGAACTCTTCCAGACCGTTCCGCCTCCAGCTCCTGGCCCCTGCTCTCTTTCTCTATCTGGAAGACCTTCCCCTGGTTCACAGCTGGCTCCTTGGTACCATTTAGAGCTTATGTGACCGGTGGTCACCTCTCTGAACCTCCTTCCCCGATGCCCAAGTCAAGAATGTCCCCAGGCATTTCTGTCACCCCACCCTCTTTAACGTTCAGCATGACACTTATAATCTGAACCTGTCACATTCACTCATTTGATTATTTGTTTTATCTGCCTTGGCCACTGAAAGGTACGCTGCGTGAGGGCAGGAACTTTGGGTGCTTTGTCACGGCTCTACCCCAGGGCCTGGGATAGACGGGGTTGACCCCAATCCAGGTGTCGAAGGGTCAGAGTTAGGCAGTCGAGGGGACAGAAGACAAGGAGTTACGCTTTCCCTGGAGAAAGTTACCATCTAGATGAGGCTCTAAGATTCACTCAGATTGAATGAGGCACGATACCGTGTGACGGGAAATGAGCCAACCCAACTGTCCGAGCTTCACCAGCAGGTGGAACTTGGGCGGGCCCAAGAGAAAAAACGTATATACTTATTACCAGGGGTGCTACTCACATCTTATTATTTAACAGGATAAAAACAGTGGAGGGAAGGGGGACGGTGCAAATGGAAAAGGGCTCTTGAGAACAGCATTGACCATGTCACAAGCATGCAATTAGGGGCTGCAGGTTAGCAAAGGGGGCTAGATGCTCTGTGGCAGATTCTATGCTAAGTACATTTATATTCAGTATCTCATTAAATCCTCAAAATACCCCTGTGACGTAGGCTTCCTCCTCCTCCTCCTCTTCATCATCATCCGTATAGTGCAGTCAAGAGGAGAGTCCCTCACTTCTAAAACCCGTTACATTCGCTACAGCAGTCTCTACATTGCCTCTTCTGCCTACTGAGTTCTCCTGCTCCAACTCTGTATCCCTGTTCTGACTACATCCCAAGTTTTAAGCACATAAAAACAAAGAAAAAAAAATATGTATCAACCGAACAAGTATGTTTTAGAAAGAAGCAGCAGGAGGAGGAATTAACATCACGTATTTCAAGATGCCTTACGCAAGGGTCTAATGAGACAATTTTTTCAGGGAATTTCTTGCCATGCCGAGACCTTGTTCACCAAGATAAACACATCTTTTCCTTCAGTCAAGTAATATAGATTATATTATGGACGTATTTCCCTTTTCCCCTTAGCTACCAGGGACCTCGGGATAAAGCTCAGTATCTGATCCTGGAAAGCGTATCCATTCATTCACCCATTCAGTAACAACCAAAACAAAAGCAAAAACGATACTCAGGTGCCTACACACAGAGATACAGAGACAGACACATAGCATAAACTATTTGTTAAGCACTGTGGTGGCAAACAGATCCACCAGAAGCCCGACAAACGTTCATCCTCTGCTCATTTTAATTTGCCTAAATCTGTCTTCACATTTATTTGGCCTGTTCTCTTTCTTAAATCCGTCCCTTAAACTACTTAGGAGAAATTGGCAGAACATCGACCCGAAATGAGCAAAGTCATACTATCACATTGTAACGACACAGGAATAAAAGTAGTTTGACCTCATGAAGTCCTAGTGGGACAGAAACACGCGTGTAGCATTGTCTGCATGTGATTACATTTTTTTTTTCTTTTAGCATCAAAGACCAGTTCTTAAGAGCAGTCTGATAGGCCAGAGAAGCTCGGGGACTCCTGTTTCTTCAGATTGGGAGGCGATTCGTATTTTTCAGTTAAGTGATGATGTTAAGGAAATACTGACCAATCATCCGAGGCGTATTTGCTGAGATGCCTTGTGTGGCTGGGGCGTAGGAATGTGTCTTTCATCACCCAGTGGAAACGAGCAGCTCTTTCATACCGGTTTCCTGCCAAATCTCATCCCTTGTACCCTGGGAGGGCTCTCGGTCCATCTTTACCCCCACAGCTTTGGTTCAGACTCACCGAGCTATCACTGCAGCTTCCTGAACCTGGTCTCCCCACGTCCGATGCCCAAGCACCACTCTCTGCCACTTGGATCTCTTGTACGTCGTCCCCTTGTGCAAACAAACCCTTTGGTTTCCAAGAATGGCATCCGGGTTTCTTACTTTAGCCCTTCATAATCCTTCACAACCAATCCCACCAGGCACACCACCCTGAAGTCACCCACCCACTGTGGACTGGCTGGCGGTCCTGTTCCTCAGGTCTAGAGAGAGAAGAAGAGATGGCCGGGATCCCAAGCCTAGAATCTTCCAGCAGCTGCCTCCTATGTTTGCAGATTCCAGAAGCAGAGGAACAGTAGCCTAGGGGCTCAGGCTGCAGAATCCAAAGGTTTCACTACCCGCTGGCCAGGTAAGTTTCAGACTGCCTCACACTCAATACCTAGATTTGCTCCTCGATCACATGGGAATGATAAGAGGACCTACATCACAGGATGTTATGGTGCGACTTAAATTAGAAAATGCATGTGAAATGCTTAGCCCAGTGCCTGGCATCTGAGTGGAGCTCTGTATATGTCAGCCATGGTTATGCTTCTCTTAGAAGAATCTGTTTCCAGATCCTGTGTGGACTCCCAGCTCTGGTGAGCCATGCCAGACTTAGCGTAAGCCCTGAAGGTTTCTAGTCGACTTCGGGCCTGGGATATTAACTCAAAGCAGACTCGAGCCCATCCTTGAGCCCATTTCCAGGCCCACCTCCCTAATCAAGGGGTGTCCCTTAACATCCCACCATTCTGATGGCACTGGGGGGAGGCACAGAAAGTCAAACCCAAGACAAATCTCATCTAGTAGGTAAAGGGAAGGGGGCTGTTCCTAAGAGGTAGGGTCACCGCTCCAGAACATAGATGCCTCTCTGCAAGAGGAAAGTCCAAGCCTGGCTTTCCACGGCTGCCACATGAACCAAAAGAGGATGAACCCGAAAAGCAAATACGCACACAAGAGCCAGGAGCTTACTACCGCGGTCTGACCTTCAGGCTGTTTCACTTTCGCGTATGTGATCTGATAACACCTTTACGCTCACCCACATTTCGGCTCCTCCTCTCCCTCTGCCCAGAGAAGTCTGGATCCCCCGGCCACGTTCCTCCGCAAGCCACGCAGTTTAGAACCCGCCAGGGACATACACACAATGCAGGTTTACGTCAACACATCTTTGCTGGAGATTCTCTCGACCTGAACACGTCCAGCCTTCTTTCATCCATTTGCTTAACCAATGATGAAGTCTGTATTGGGTGAGAGGATGAGAGGCCCTAACCGAGATTCGGCGGTACAACGCTGAACAGAATAGACCCAGTTGCTAATCTCATGGAGGTTACAAAAAACAACAACGACAACAAAAAACCCAACAACGCAGAAGAGAGAAACAAAGATGAAAAACACAAAAGGAAAAGGTAGGACAGCTGCAGTTAATGAAACTACCCGAACGTCATCAGGAGAACCATGTGGGAGGTGCAATGTGTTTGTGTTTGGGTGGGAGAGGGTATCAGAAGGACCCTGCGGGGAGGAATACTTGAGCTGAGACTTGAAAGGCAAGTAGAGTCAGATAGTTGAAGGAAGGAGGCAGGGGTTGCAAGCAGAAGAAACAGCATGTGCAAAGGCCCTGGGGACGGAGCCAGAGAAAGAGCCGCTGAGGCTAGAAAACGGTGGGCAGAGGGCACAGTGGCAGGACCCTGGAGAGGGAGAGATGTCTTATTCACCTTCAAAACACAATTTGAATGTCACTTCCTCTGGGAAGCTTTCCCAGGCTCCTCCCCCACCCCCACCCCATAAGAATTTATTGTCCCTCTTCTGTGGTTCATGTCTCCATTTTATTTGTTTTATGGTATATGTAGGCAATTGTGCTGCATGTCAATCTCCCTGTTACTGAAGCACAAGGAACCTAAGGCAAGGAATTCATCTTATTCATCTCTGCTCCTACACTCCCTCTTACAAGTGCCCAGGACAAAATGACTAGTCAATGGATGTCTGTTGCATTTCTTTCTGAGATAAAGCATCAAAATCTAAGTGACTTAGAACCCAGAGAGGAGATTTTTAGGGGACGAAATGTGTCCCGTGCTTCCTTATCATGGGCCATCGCTATTTTTTTTTCTGTTTTCTTCCCAGCTGTGTTGCCTAATTAATTCTTATTAACGTTTCTGCGCAGCTACTAATGAAACCATACCACGGATAACTTGACCAGAAGCTGGCCAGTTTACAGGAGGGAGCCATTGAGCGCGCTCAAGTTTGATAAATAATGAATTACCAGAAATGAGCCCAGGGCATACAGAAGCTTATAACTTAAAAACAAAATATGGGCCATAAGAGGGATAGAATCACCTCCGTGATCAGCCCTCGATATCGTTCTACAAAGTGCTTCTCGTGAGTAGTGAATTCATTTTCCCCAGACCCTGAGTCTGGTGACAAGGTTGCCATGGTGTGGCACGGGGGAGCCAAGATTGGGAAATCTCTCCAGCTGGCCACCAGACGCCCAACTGTTTCCTGAATACTTCCAATGGTTGTGTGACAGTCTAAGGAGAGAGTAAATTTTGATTCTGAAAGGTCAAGGGTCAGAATATGGGATGAGGCAGTGTTTCTCCAGTGTTTTATGGAACACTGTTATCACATTTGATATAAACGGATGCGTCACACGAGCAAACAATCTGTGGTCCAAAGCATTTGGATTCAAACAAACAAACAAAAAACCCTACAGTGTTTTTTTTTTCTTCAAGTCTTTTTTTTTTAATAATTTTTTTTAATGTTTATTCTTGAGAGATCGAGACAGAAGACAAGCAAGACAGGGGCAGAGAGAGACAGAGACATAGAATCTGAAGCCAGCTCCGGGGTCTGGGCTGTCAGCACAGAGCCCGACGTGGGGCTCGAACCCACGAACTGGGAGATCATGACCTGAACTGAAGTCGAATGCCTATCTGACTGAGCCACCCAGGCACCCCTCTTCAAGTCTTTTAAGAGTCTCTTCTATTCTAATATTATGAATTATGAATTACAGAGATGAAAACATGGTCTCCAATGGTTCCCAAATATATTTGAACCATAGATTATTTTTCCAGTATACAGGCATCACAGTGACTCGTGCTAATGGCTGAAGCAGTTACAAGGTCTGAATATTTTCGTCCCTAAAGTAACCACATAAAATGGAAACCTCCCAGGCTTTAGATTAGAAGGCCTGGGTTCAAGTCCCTGATGAGTCATTCAAAAATGTGTCCTCAGGCGTGTCGCTTAACTCTGAAACCTCAATGTCTTTACCTGTAAAGGAAAGTGAAATCATCAGTTCCGATTTCTCTGGCTTAATGAGATGATTAAATATGTTAATAGGCATTAAAGGGCTTTTAAGATGTGTAAGCACCATGTAATTTTTGTTTTTATTATTAATAAAGTTCAGTGTAAAGACTAAGCATCTAGAAGAGGGTGACAGCAAGCTTACGAGAGTCAGGAGATCGAAGGTAGAACCTAGGAAACCAGCAAGGCAGAAGCACATCATGGACTCATATGTGCCACACCTGTCAGGAGCATGGAAAGTTCCATCTGGTGCTATTGCTTCCTGGACAGTTGAATCCCCCTGCTGACTTCTGTCCTAAGGTAGCCCAGGCCTCCCTATGTGGCAAACTCCTATGGCCTTAGCAGGAGCTGAGATTCATCCATAAGGAACCCCCATGGCTCACTTGGAAGGTCAAGTCTACCTAAAAGGGCACAAAGTTTAGGGCCGCCTGGGTGGCTCAGTCACTTAAGCATCTGGCTTTGGTTCAGGTCATGATCTCACGATTCATGGGCTCGAGCCCCGCGTCAGGCTCTGTGCTGACGACTCAGAGGCTGGAGCCTGCTTCAGATTCTGTGTCTCCCTCTCTCTCTGCCTCTCTCTCTCTCTCTCTCTCTCTCTTTCTCTCGCTCAAAAATACATAAATATTTTTTAAAACTTTAAGAAAAAAGAGAACAAAGCTTAGAATTTTAAGGATCAAGTTGAGTCTGGTGATTTGCTTTCCTAGACCAGATATACACCACCAGCATATCCGATTTTTTAAAGTCTTTGGCAAGGGTTGCAAGAAAAATTGCTTATTCTTTGGCCTTGTCTCGAATGCCCAGCTTTACTCCTTCCGTCTTTCTTTTAAAAACTTTTTTAACGTTTATTTATTTTTGAGACAGAGAGAGACAGAGCATGAACGGGAGAGGGGCAGAGAGAGAGGGAGACACAGAATCGGAAGCAGGCTCCAGGCTCTGGGCCATCAGCCCAGGGCCCAACGTGGGTCTCGAACTCACAGACTGCAAGAGCGTGACCTGAGCTGAAGTCGGACGCTTAACCGACTGAGCCACCCAGGCGCCCCACTCCTTCCATCTTTCTTACTCAGAAGAGTTTACTTCACCTTGACCACATGGCTTCTTGAACTACTTCCTATACTCCAGTCTCAACACTCATGTCTGGTGAAGCCACCCGGAGTGCTGAGAATACCCAAGCACCCCCATTCCTAAGTCCCACTAAATCACTAAGCTGTAACACTGGCCCTGACACCGAACCCTAAGAGAACATCAGGAAGATGTGACGTTCCCTAAACGTCTTTGTCAATTTCCTGGCTTCCTGCTGGAATCTGCCCATAGGGGGCGCCAGAGGGAGGTTAGAAGAAAGGAGGAGGAAGGGATCCTTCTCCTGTTTGTGCTGTGGTCAGTCACCAAGGTGGTAGTCGGATCCGGCATGGACCTCCTCTCTTCACTTCTTAGGGCAGTCTCGGTGGGCCTCTTGGGCTTTCTTGGGCCCCTCCTCTGGGCTCCGAGATTCTGTTACCCTAACCTCTCTCATTCTCCTGCCCGCCTCTAGTGGTAATGGCTACCCTCAGCATTTATTGCCTCTGAAATATTCAAAGTTTCTTTTCTCTGTACGACTCTGTAAAACCAGTATGACGACTTTCCTATGTTAAATTCCCTTTGTTGAAATACACCGTGTGGTTTCTGCTTCCCTGGCTGCTCTTGCCCGATAAAGTCCATGCAGTTTTCGGTGCCCTCAAACCGGAGGCCCAACAGCCTCTGGGACTGTGTAACTCGACCCTCGGCCCTTTGTAACGATTCTCGTAGTCATAGGCTCCTGTTGGAAATCTAGCGAATGCTGTGCACCCTCTCCCCAGAAACCACACATTCACACAATTCTGAATACCAATATAAAGGGGTTCACGAATCCCCTCAAGCGCCCCCCCCCCATTAATTTTCAGACCACACCCAACATATAGAGAGATGAAGATTTCCAGAAGGCCATACAAATTTTCAATCATCCTCAATTTTCAGTGTAACAGTTTTTTAGGCATATACCAAAATTTACCTGTGTAAAAAGCAATATGACCGAGGCGACTGGGTGGCTTCATCAGTTAAGCCCCTGACTCTTGATTTCGGCTCAGGTCATGAGCTCACGTGCTGAGCCTCACCCATGTCAGGCTCGGTGCTGACGGCACGGAGGCTGCTTGGGATCTTCTCTGTCTCCCTTGCTCTCTCTCCCTACCCCACTCTCTCTCATGCGCGTGCGCTCTCTCTCAAAATAAATAAACTTTTTTTTTTTTTTTAATTTTTTTTTTCAACGTTTATTTATTTTTGGGACAGAGAGAGACAGAGCATGAACGGGGGAGGGGCAGAGAGAGAGGGAGACACAGAATCGGAAACAGGCTCCAGGCTCCGAGCCATCAGCCCAGAGCCCAACGCGGGGCTCGAACTCCCGGACCGCGAGATCGTGACCTGGCTGAAGTCGGACGCTTAACCGACTGCGCCACCCAGGCGCCCCTCAAAATAAATAAACTTTAAAAAGCACTATGAGGACCTTAACAAATGAGTCACAGTAGGAATTTGTTGATTCAGTTGATCACTTTGGGCTATCTTACTTGATCTTTGTGACAAATGTTATGTTATCTTGCAGTTTATAAAATTCTCCCTAAGAAATGTTACGGAGAAAGAAGATGCGGTATATATATGCACAATGGGAAACTACCCCGTGATCGAAAAGAATGAAACCTTGCCACTTGCAACAACATAGATGGAACTAGAATGTATCATGCTAAGGCAAAGAAGTCAGTCAAAGACAAGTATCGTGTGATTTTAGTCATATATGGAATTTAAGAACAAAACAGAAAAATATAGAGGAAGGGAAGAAAAAAATAAGATAAAAAACAGAGAGGGTGGCAAACCCCAAGAGGCTCTCTTTTTTTAATATTTATTTATTCTGATAGAGAGAGAGAGTGCGCGCGTGCTAGTGGGGGAGAGGGGCAGAAAGAGAGAAGGAGAGAGAATCTTAAGCAGGTTCCATACTCAGCATGTGGGGCTTGGTCCCACAACTGGGAGACCTGAGCCAAAAGGAAGAGTCGGACACTTAACCCACTGAGTCACCAGGTTCCCCCTATAAGTGATTCTTAAATACAGAGAACAAACAGAGGGTTGCTGGAGGGGAGGGGAGTGGAGGGATGGGATAAATGGGTGATGGGCATGAAGGAGGGCACCTGTTGGGATGGGCGCTGGGCATTGTATGTAAGTGAGGAATCACTAAATTCTACTCCCAAATCAATACTACACTATATGTTAGCTAACTTGAAGGTAAATTAAGAAAAAACAAAAAAAAAGAAATGTTATGTGAACTACTCATAAAACTACCCATGAAGCTAGACATGGCTCAGCCAAGACACAGATCCCAGCTCAGAGTTTCTTCCTCCTTTATCTTGGAAGAGAGAGAGAGAGAGAGCGAGAGAGAGAGAATAATTGATAAAGAAGCTAAGAGATCTGTAAGTCTAGAAAACAGCATTACAGATTTCTCAGTCTTACTTCATATATGTATATGTGACTATATCATATATCCTGGTATCTACAGAAGGTATGGGACTGGTCTACAAGACTTCTGGAAGCAGATGTATGTGAGGCTCCACATAGGAAGACCTGAACTTACAAGATTAGGTACATTTTCACAAAAGGAGAATCCATCGCGCAATTATTCATTTTTTTTTTTTAAGCGTGTGCTTTGGAATCAAATAGACCAGGATTCGAGTCAAGGTACTGCCATTTATCAGCGGTGTGGCCTTATGCAAATTCTTCAACGCTGTCATCTCTAATTTGCTGATCTGTAAAATAGATGCGGTGTTTAACAGAAATTAATATTACGATGAAAAAATGTATGAGCGCGTTCGGCCCAGTGCCCAGGACGCAGCAGGCTCGCAAGGCTCATCTCGCTCCTTCCTTGCCCCATCCTTTCCACATCTTCCCTTTGATCCTACTAGGTAGATTCAGTATATCCCAACTTTCATCCTTGTTTATGAAACCCCAGACTAGGTCACTATCAAAGCAGATGGGCAATTCTCTCCGCGTGGCGGTCGTTATAATACAGACTGTAATCTTTGTATTTTAGACACCTTCTTCCATTGTTCGGCTGGTAACACTGGAACCTTTTCCAGGGGAGTGACTAATGCGACTCAATTCAATATGGAAACACTTCCGCAGTGTTTTCATTTCCCTGATGAGACTCTTTACTCAGCTTTTCATTCCCACCCCCTCTGCAAGATCCTCTAAGAGGCCTCCCTTAATGGAGTCCCTGCAGATGTACTATTCTGTCAGGGGCTCTTCTGAGCACTTCACCAATGACACGGGATTGGGTGAACAGCACAGCTTTTCCAGGTCGTTAAACACTGCTTAACTGTTTTTCAAATGTTGTGGCGTCCATTAAAAAAAAAATCTGAAATGCTTGTGGGGCCAAGCGCTGGTTCCATTAATGTTTTACACCCTGAACGTTTTAAGGGATTCATTCATTCTGAAGTCACCTGTCCGCTTCTCTCTAGCAGCGTTTTGATGTTCCTCCAGCCACCCCAAGCTTTCTGGGAGAATCTCTGAATTTCTTCATCCATTTCCATCCATCCTCTAGCTTCAGACACTGTGGGTGACCCTTGGAACTAGATGCCCACAGGCATCTATAAAATAGACCTTCACAGCAGGACCGGCACAGGGAAAAATTAAGAATTTTGTCAACAGTATTGTTGATATCTTCATAAGTGAAAAGTTGTGGGGGCGCCTGGGTGGTTCAGTCAATAGAACATCTGACTTCGGCTCAGGTCACCATCTCACTGTTTCTGAGTTCGAGCCCTGCGCCGGGCTCTGTGCTGACAGCTCGGAGCCTGGAGCCTCCTTGGGATTCCATGTCTCCCTTCTTCTCTGCCCCTCCCCTGCTCCTGCTTTGTCTCTCTCAGTCTCTCAAAAATTAAGAAACATTAAAAGAAAACATAAAGGAAAAGTTGTGAATTCTGTGTGATTTTCTGGGATGAGGGGATGTGTAATAAATGGACTGTTCCCCTGATAAGATTATTATCTTTATATAGGGTTGTGATCGTTTTTAAATCCTGGCAAGGGTTGAATCTTACACAAAAGATCCTACTTCTGAGAGCTCGTGAGAATAAGTGATTCCAAAAGATGAAACCATGGGTTCTCTGGCCAAGACGATAGTTTCAAGGGTCTCTGGAAGGAAAGTTTCTTTGTTCCCATGGAAGATGTGATCTGTACTCTTATTGTACGTGGGTTCTCTGTATATAAGCTAGTTTGTGGCTCGTGTATCCGATGTAAGATCTGCTCAGCAGTCTATCTCCAAACAAAAGTGCCCAATTACACGTGGAATATTTCTCAATCATTTTGTTCATTCCTTGGTGAGTAATTACCATGAAAAAAAAGGAGGGGAGAGGGAAACCCCAAATCCACCTACTCCTCTTGTATCCTCCCCTTAAAGAGGAATAACATCTTTAAAAACAGGCACGTGCACGTGCACACACACACACACACACACACACACACACACACAGATTTCTAGGGTGCCTCGCTAAGCCAGAACCCAACTTCCACCCTTCAAATGTCTTAACCTTGTAAGGAAGCACACGTCTCCAGAAAACTGATCAAGATTGAACCCCACTATCAGAAATTTCAGAAGTAATGACAGGGCGATATAGAAAATGTCTTGGGAGAGGGCCCTGTTCTTCCTTGCATCATACAACACGGAAGCCCTTTACTGAGAAAAGCACTCTCCGAGAGACCAGAAAACCTGGGATCTAAATTTCAACTCCCTTATTTGCTAGCTGCATCACCTTGAGCTTGGCACCGAACCACTCTGAACCTTGGAATTTTCATGAGGAAGAAGAGAAGAGAATTTCCGGACCAAATTAGATGGTGGATCTTTCCAAAGACTTTGGGATTTACCAAGTAAACCACATTAATAACAATCTTGTGACACAAACCAGGAGGATCAGCTTGTTCCCACCTGATAGACTGAAGAAATCGAAAGTCAGAAAGATAAAATTACTTTTCTAATGATTTAGAACTAGCAGCAGGAGGAACTGAGACTTGTAACCATACACCCTTTTAAAGATCTTTGGGTCGGAACGCACCGCCTTTCTCCTGCAAAGGAAACACATTTAGCTACAACGACACTTTCCCGTTTCTGGGGGTTACTTGTTTCATTTTGTTTTGATTCTGATTAGAACATCCAATAATATGAGATCTACTCTCCCCAAAATTTTAAGTGTTCAGTATGGTATAGTTAATACAGGAAGTGTTGGACAGTAGCTATCCAGAACTTACTCATCTCGCGTAACTGGAACTTGCTACCCTTCTGGCCACCTCCTCCCCCAGCCCTCCAGCCCTTGGCTGCCTTCATTCCACCTTCTGCTTCCAGGACTTTGACTATTTCAGATACCGCAAGGTGAGTGAAGCCACGCAGTATTTGTCGTTCTGCGACTGGTTTATTTCACTTCGCGTAACATCCTCGAGGTTCATCCATCCACGCTGGCGCATGTGGTAGAATTTCTTTTTTTTTTAATTTTTTTTTAACTTTTTTTAAAATTTATTTTTGAGACAGAGAGAGACAGAGCATGAACGGGGGAGGGGCAGAGAGAGAGGGAGACACAGAATCAGAAGCAGGCTCCAGGCTCTGAGCCATCAGCCCAGAGCCCGACGCAGGGCCCGAACCCACAGACCGTGAGATCGTGACCTGAGTTGAAGTCGGACGCCCAACCGACTGGGCCACCCAGGCGCCCCTAGAATTTCTTTTTTAATGTTTAACCAGCTTTTTGTTTTGTTGGGGTTTTTTTCCTACCGTGTTTCTGTGTTCTAATTCATTTCTTTCTGCTCTCGTTTTTATTATTTCCTTCCTTCTGCTAACTTTAGGCTTACTTTTTTCCAGATGCACGTGAGAATGTATAATCGGTTGTGGAACACTCTGTATATGTCTGTTAAGGTCTACTTGGTCTATAGTGTTGTTCAAGTCTTCTGTTTGCTTATTAATTCTCTGTCTGGATGTCCCGTCCATTATTGAAAGTGGAGTGTCGAGGTCCCCTATCCTTATTGTATTGCTATATATCTTTTCTTTCAGTTCTGCCAATGTGTGCTTTGTATGTTAAGTGTTCTGATGGTAGGTGCATGTATAGTTACAATTGTTATATCTTCCCGGTGAATTGACCCTTTTATCATTATACAATGTCTCTTTTTTGTCTCTTGTAAAGTTAAGTTGCTATCAACTTAAAATAGGCTTTTATAACTGTAAGATGTTTTATGTAAGCCCCATGGTAACCACAAAGAATGTACCTGTGGAACATACACAAAAGCTTCAAACGAGACAAGAATCAAAGCGTATCAATAAAAAAAAAAAAAATCAATGGAACACAAAGGAAAACAGCAAGACAGGAGGAAGGGACAGAGGAGCCCCAAGGCAGACAGAAAACAATTAACAAAATGGAAACAAGAAGCCCTTCCCTATCAATAATTACTTTAAATGTAAATGGATGAAACTCCCCAATCAAAAGATACGGAGTGCCTGGACGGACGAAAAATACAAATTCAACTAAATGCTATTTGCAAGAGACTTGGTTTCGATTTCAGGACGTACATAAGCTGGAAGCAAAAGGGTGCAAGAAGACGTTCCATGCAAATGGGAACAAAAGGGAACAGAGGCGGCTGTGCTTCTATGAGACAAAATAGACTTCAAGTCAAGGAGCTGTCACGGCTGCCTTGTCAACGCTTCCCCACAAGCCTCCCAGGATGCTGAGACACACAGAAGAATTCAGCTGCTTCAGGTAGAGCAAAGCGGTGGGAAATTTTTATTTACCTGAACACATCTCGGCGTGCTATAAAAGCACTCTCTGCTCATGGAAATGTTATTCCCTGAGCAGGACGTTTTTGGCATAATCAACTGGGGGGTTGGCAGCCTCCGGCTGTCAGCAAGGGATGAAGCACGACACAAGGATGTGGAGACATCTGAAGGCACCGTGCCTGGGGCACCAGGGTGGCTCGGTCAGCTAAGCGACCGACTCCTGGTTTCGGCTCAGGTCGTGATCTCCCGGGTCTGTGAGTTCAAACTCCGCACTGTCAGCACGGTGCCTGCTTGGGATTCTCTCTCTGCCCCTCCCACTCTCTCTCTCTCTTTCTCAAAATAAATAAATAGACTTAAAAAACAAAAACAAAAAAGACACGTGACTTTACGGTAGAAATAAAAGCTGAAGGTTTGAAGGTTTCTGTTTCAGGCCGCCTCCAAAGATTTGCAAACCCCTATCATCAAAATAATCGCGTCAAAGTGTTCTATTCCCATTTTCTCAACCTCCCTTTCCAGTAGGTGGGATTTTATAACCCCTGATGGACCTCGCTTCTCCAGAAGCCCCCTTCACACCCCTGCACCTTCCCAGGGCCACTCCCCCATCCCACACTCTCTGGAACTTGCACACATGACCCGGGCGTCCAAAATGCGTTCCCAAACCCATCTCCCTTACCTCTGTTCCCCTCATCCCTGCTCTCTTCGCCCTTCCCCCAGTATCCTTATTAGTTCTGCCACGGAGGGAGCCGCACAGTATTTATGCCCCCGAAATAAGAAGAAGAATAATCTGGGTAACCTAAGCACACACTAGGCGGTCAACCAATCCTGGGTTAAAGCAATGAGCTGCAAAATGCTCTTTCCACAAAAACACCCCTGCTATTAAAACGCGTGCCTGGGTCTCTCCTGGGGTCCACAGCCCCTGGTGCACCAGAGCGGCACACGCCCGTGCTCCCCGAGGGGAGTGCAAGCCGTGTGCCCGTGTGTGAGGCAGAGCTCAGTTCCCCAACGGGCAGAACGTCCCTCGGCTTCAGAGCCCGTGGCTCCAGGAGCTTCGGCTGCAAGATCAAGGACAGGCACACGGGGATGCGAGCGGCAAGAGGAAAATACAGATCCAGAGAAGTGGAAACACAAGCGCAAGAGGGGAACCGGGCGGAGCAGGAGGGTGGAAGGAGGGACTCAGACCGGAGGCTCCCCCGTGCTCCCCCCAACTTCGAGAGCTGCAGAGTTTGCTGAGAAGGAAGGCAGCTCAAGTTCATAAACCACATTCAGAACCTGGAGAGGCTGTGTTCAGGAGTGATTCATGCAAATCGGTTAAAAAGCTGATGAAACCGTTTCTTCCCTCGACATGGAAAGTCCAGGCAGGGGAACCTGAGCACTGGTGGGCCCAGCCCGGCCCAGCCAGGGTGAGTGGCAAAGAGGCCGGTGGGGCATCAGAGACAGGATGGCTTTAGCGGCCGGCACTTTCCCTCTGGGCAGAGCTGGGGTCAGATCGCCACCGTGTGCCCTCAGGCGCACCACTGGCCTCTCGCTGCAGCTGACTTCCTGAGAGGCCCCAGCCCCACAATGAAGATAAAATGTGTTCCTCCTAAGATTGGTGCCAGAGTTAAATGGAATCTCGCAGAGCCTGCCATTCAGAAAATAAACACTCAATAAAAATGAGACAAGTCTTAAGTTCATTTGGGAAGACATCCCAGAGGCTTCTGCAGAGATGAAGAGGGAAATGGTATAATAATGATCTCCATTCATGAGGCTTTATGGGTTTTAAAAAGCCCTTTGAATAAAGAACTCCTACAACTCAACACCAAAAAACATAATCCAATTAAAAATGGGCAGACGACATGAACAGACATTTTCTCCAAAGAAGACATCCAGATGGCCAATGGACACATGAAAAGATGCTCCACATCACTCATCAGGGAAATGCAAATCAAAACCACAATAAGATGTCATCTCACACCTGTCAGAATGGCTAAAATCAAAAACACAAAAAACGATAACTGCTGGCGAGGCTACGCAGAAAAAGGAACCCTCGTGCACGGTTGGTGGGAACGCAAACGGGGGCAGCCACTGGGGAAAACCGTATGGGGAGGCTCCTCAAAAAAAGTAAAAATGGAATTACCTTATAAGCCAGCAATCACACTACTGGGTACTGACCCAAAGAATCTGAAAACACTAATTAGAAGGGATATACGCACCCTAGGTTTCTTGCTGCATTATTCACAATAGCCAAGATATGGAAGCAGTCTGAGTGTCCATCAGCTGGGGAATGGATAAAGAAGATGTGATACATAGAGAGAGAGGTATATAATTCAGCCATAAAAAAAGAACAAAACCCTGCCATTTGCGACAACGTGGATGGACCTAGAGAGTATGATGCTAAGTGAAACAAGCCACTCAGAGATAAGACAAATACCGTGTGATTTCATTTAAATGTGGAATTTTTAAAAAACTTTTTTAATGTTTATTTATTTTTGAAGGAGAGAGAGACAGAGCATGAGTGAGGGAAGAGCAGGGAAAGGGGAAGACACAGAATCCGAGGCAGGCTCCAGGCTCCGAGCTGTCGGCACAGAGCCCAATGCGGGGCTCGAACTCGCAAACTGTGAGATCGTGACCTGAGCCGAAGTCAGGCGCTCAACTGACTGAGCCACCCAGGCGCCCCTATATGTGGAATTTAAGAGACAAAACAAACTAAGTGGGGAGAGGGGACAGAGAGATAGCCCAAAAAACGGACTCTTAGCTATAGAGAGTTGGGGGGGGCGGATTCCCAGAGGGGAGATGGGAAGGGGAGTGATGGGGATTAAGAGCCCACTGACCATGAGAAGCACTGAGTATGGAATTACTGAATCACTACATTGTGCCCTAGAAGAGAAGAGAAGAGAAGAGAAGAGAAGAGAAGAGAAGAGAAGGAGAGGAGAGAAGGGAAGGGAAGGGAAGGGAAGGGAAGAGGAGAGAAGGGAAGGGAAGGGAAGAGAAGAAGAGGAGAGGAGAGGAGAGAAGAGAAGAGAAGAGAAGAGAAGAGAAGAGAAGAGAAAAAAGAGAAGAAGAGAAGAGGAAGAGGAAGAGAAAGAGGAAGGAAAGAAAAGAGAGAAGAGGAAAGGAGAAGGGAAGAGGAAGAGAAGAGGGAAGAAGGAAGGGAGAGAGAAGGAGAGGACAGAGAAGGGAAGGAGGGAAGGGAAAGGGGGGGGAGAAAGAACGAGGGCTAAGAGGAAGGGGGGAAGAAGAGAGAAGAGGAGGTAAGGGAACGGGAAGGGAGGAATGAAGGAGAGAAGAGAAGAGGAGAGGGGAAGGGAAGGGAAGGGAAAGGGAAGAGAGAAGCGGAGGAGAAGGGAAGAGAAGAGAAGAGGAAGAGAAGGGAGAAGAGGAAGAGAGAGAGGAGGGAAGAGAAGAGAAAAAAGAGAAGAGAAGAGAAGAGAAGAGAAGAGAAGAGAAGAAAAGAAAAGAAAAGAAAAGAAAAGAAAAGAAAAGAAAAGAAAAGAAAGGAAAAGAAAAGGAAAGAAAAGGTTGTCAGTTTTCTTCCCTGCATGGATGGGAAGCTTGGCCTTTGGGGGGTTGCCAGAGCATGATAAGAGGGGTGTTGAAGTCTGGAGAGAAATGTTCAGACTAGTTTTTTGCTTCCTCTTTCCCTCTGCACTTGGAGAACTCCTCTTCGTGTATTAATTGCCTGATTGGCTCTTTTGTTCCTCAGACCTCTTTAGATCCTCAGTTTGGAGCAAGTCCCCTTGTTATCTGTGTCAGCTGGGCCTGAGGCAGGGTTCGGTGCAAGTTTGGGGGAATTTTATCCTGGCTTCCTGTGGGAGATGGCTGGACTGTGCAGTGTCACCAGTGTCGCGGGTGATGTGTCTCCATTCTTCACGGAGGAGAATTCAGAGACATGGCGGCCTATCAGCGCACGAGAAGAAAGAGATCGGGAGTGAGGGACAGTTAGTAAATTGAAAACGAATCTGGGTGAAGTAACATTTGTTGAAGACCCAGTCGGATTTTATAGACTTACCAGTTAACTTGATGAACTGTGAAAGGGAGGCTGTGTCTTTCGCTGAAAAAAAAAAAAAATCCCTTAATAAATGCTTAGGATGGGGACGGGGTCCCAGTCTCGAACGTCAGCTGGTGCCAACATATCTGAGAAGAGATCAATGACTCTTTCTAGAAGAAGGAATAATTTGGGGGCTCCTTGCCAATCTGGGGGTTGTAAGGCGAAGAGAAGACAGCAGAGGAAGGCTGTGTGCATGGGGGAGGCTAGGAGCCGTGGGTGTGGATTTCCCCTTACACACAAACACACACACACACACGTTTCAAATCAGTATCAGTGTCTCCGTAACTCCCGAGTACCCGGAAAGAGCACTATTTGTGACTTTTGGGAAAACGGAAGAAAACCATCGGGGTCGACACGACGGCCCGGAGCCAGTTCTCAAGGATGCGGGAACTCTGCACCCCAGGTGGTACCACGATGCAAACACTCCAGGAATTCCCAGATATCCTGGGAAGAGCTGTGGCTATCCCCACGATGCAGGACGAACATGCCACCACCCGCTTTCTCTGCATCTCAGAGCAGCTGACAATTAGAACAGGATAATGGATTCATCTCATTTAATGGCCATCGCTATGCCGTGCAGCACATTATCATCCCCATATTATTGACGACGCGAGAAAAGCACTCGGGGGACCCGCTCGCACAGCTAGTTAGAGGCACACCCGGGGCTCGAACCCCGGCCGCCTGACCACCAATCCCGTCCCAAAGATAACTTAGACGCCACGTGCTGTCCGAGGTGCTTTGCCGGCACCAACTCATTTAATCTCTATTTGCTGTGTAGGAAACTGGATGAGACAGGGATGGGTGGTTTTCCCCGGGTCGTGCAGCTGGTAAGCGAAGAGCCAGGATTCAAGCGCGTGCAGTCGGTGACAGGCGGCACGAGTTTAACCCACGAGGGGGCCCCACCTCTGCCTTCCCACCACGTGCTGCCCCCTCCAACAAACCACCGTTGCCTGCTCCTTGCCAGTATGGAACAACAGCCTTGTTTTCCTCCTGGCTTAACTGTGATCTCCCTGCAGCCGGTTATCAGTTTCTATCTCCCTGCTGCTGGCTGCCGCGTCTGTTTTACACATTCATACCTCCCATCCCCTCGCGCTCAGATATGCATCCGGTTTACGAGAGGCCAGACCGATGGCTTGTGCTGTGTATTTCAAAAATATTTGCATTAGGGATTCCCAGACCCCAACCGGAGGAAAATGAATTAGCAGCTAAAAACGCCTTGGGTGGCAGGTCAATAGCTTCTGAAAGATACTAGACACAACTGTTTGGAGCTTTTACTAGAAACTCGTCCAACCATTCATCCCCTGATTTATTCATTCCACACACTTTTATGGAGCTTCTGCTATGACAGGAGGAGGTGGGTAAGATGCAGGAATGATAAGGACACCCAGCCTTGTCTGCAAAGAGTTCACATCCTCCCAGAGAAGGCAAAGCCCTTGTCTGAAATGGAGAGCTTTATAAGAGCGCTTCTTAAGGAAGCAGGCTGTCTCAAGAGGCAGTGAGATCCCGGTCAATGGAAGTATCCTAGAAGTCAGATGACTCCTTGTAAAGGGTGGTACAGTTGGAATCCAAGCAGCGGGTGTCGATTTGGGCCTGACTTTAAGATCCTTAAAAGTATTGGGGCGCCTGGGTGGCTCAGTTGGTTAAGCGTCCTCCGACTTCAGCTCGGGTCATGATCTCATGGTTTGTGGGTTCGAGCCCCGCCTCCGGCTCTGTGCTGACAGCTCAGAGCCTAGAGCCTGCTTCGGATTCTGTGTCTCTCTCTCTCTCTCTCTCTCTCTCTCTCTCTGCCCCTCCCCTACTTGTGCTCTGTCTCTTTCTTTTTCTCTCAACAATGAAGAAAGGTTAAGAAATAATTTTTAAAAAGATCCCTAAAAGTATTAAGATTCTATGAAAATAAAGCAGAGCCAGTCAAATGCTATAATGCCAAGATCTGTCAGTTGTAGTAGATAGAACACAGATCGTGGAAGAATTAATTCCATCTAGTGGAAATAGGGAAGGGAAAAGTTCGCAGGGTGTGGGAGGCAGTGAACAAAGCATTGTTTAATTTGAAGTCAACATATCCATAGCTTTCAAGGCCCCTTGGCTTTCCAACTTATTAAAGCTCTGTGATTTTAGTGACCTAATCTCCAAGAGAGGGTTAATGAGGCCCACCCTGCCCATTCCTCCCTGCTGCTGGGAGCGTCACATGAGATGATGTATAAAGTAGTTTGTAAACTAAAAAGTACCCATGCAACTATAATGTCAAATCCGAAACTTAGTGCCAAGGGACCTAACACTGACGGCAAAATTTCAGGCATCACTAGGCACGATGCATCCTTTAACTGAGAACTTTCCTGGGACTCTCGGACCACAACACATACCATCAGTAACAGAAGGTCCTTCTTTATTCACTGAAATTCTGGTCTAGCGTCACTGTGTCCCTGGTGGCTTTAGGCAAGATCGTTCAATTCCTTCTTCCCTTTTACCCCCTCAGCAGAAGTGGGGGTAATTGTCGGTCTTGGCAAAACCTATTTGTTACCCAGCCACATAAAGATAAATAGCCCCCTATCCGCTGAGGTCAAATAACAAGATTCTCCATTGCTTTGATTCTCTATACCAGGGAAAAGGGCAGGTGTGGAAAATAAATGTATGTTGATATATGCACGATAAGCTAAGGATAAGAGAGACACGAAAACGGAACTATCAAGGAGACGTGAGTGACATTTCTAAGTTCAGTTCAGCACTTAGCATGGACCAGATCCCATGGCAGGCAACGCTTGGGGACACCGAGATCACTAGGACATAGCATCTGTTCTCAAGGAGCCCACATGTGGATGAACTCTCTGAAAGTGACCAAGAGAGGGGCGCCTGGGCGGCTCAGTCGGTTCAACGTCCAACTCTTGACTTCGGCTCAGGTCATGATCCTAAGGTCATGGGATTTGGTGCCTCGTTGAGCTCTGCGTGGAGTGTAGAGCCTGCCTGAGACTCTCCCTCTGTCTCCCTTGGCCCACCCCCCCCTCTCGTCCTCTCTCGATCTCTCTCTAAAATTAAAAAAAAAAGTGACCAAGAGAATAGACTAGATTAAATGGGTTGTGACTGAAGATAACTCCCCCAGTCCTAGAACTGATGCTGAGTCTAGTTGGTCTGTTAAAACATCATACTGCTTTGTGTCCATCCTTTGTCCACACTAAATGAAAACCCATAAAATATTGCCTTAAAACCTGTTGGAGGGGCACCTGGGTGGTGCAGTCGGTTAAGCGTCCGACTTCAGCCAGGTCACGATCTTGCGGTCCGTGAGTTCGAGCCCCGCGTCGGGCTCTGGGCTGACAGCTCGGAGCCTGGAGCCTGTTTCTGATTCTGTGTCTCCCTCTCTCTCTGCCCCTCCCCCGTTCATGCTCTGTCTCTCTCTGTCCCAAAAGTAAATAAACGTTGGAAAAAAAATTTTAAACCTGTTGGAAATGCTTGCCTCCTACCCACCAGCTATTGGAAAGTCCTAACAAAAAAATGAAAGAAAAACAACATTCAACCTCTTCGATGAGTCACTGATGTACTAATTATACAGCGACTTTATTCTGCAACTTACATAGTGAAAAAAAAATACTTGAATACATTATATTATTTTATCCCAAATCAGCTAATGCCTTCTTTTTGACCTTGCTTGGATTTGGAATAATTGTCTTACTGGAATAGTTGTCTTACAGAACAGAGAGACACAGAGATTTGTGACTAATGACTTTCAGGTGCAATTTTAACTTTATTTATAATAAGAAAACAAGATACTGTTGTCACATAGAGCTGATGTTAGTAGGTTCCGTGTATTATCCCCAGGAGTTGTTTTTTTTACCTCTTTCTCTCTCTCTCTCACAAACATACACACACACACACACACACACACACACACACACAGTGTAACAAGACCGAAAGGCTCCAAAAGGCTGGAAATTGACTCCGTGCTGACTCAGACAGATGCAGCGGTGTAGGGCATGGGGAAGTTAGCTGTCAGCAGAAATCCACCTGTAGATTTCCTGCTCATTGCCTATTGTTTACCCATAACACCAGTCCCCACATCTTCACGGAACCCACCAGGGGCACCTGGGTGGCTCAGTTGGTTAAGTATCACACTCTCGATTTCGGCTCAGACCACGATCTCACGGTTCGGGCATTGGAGCTTCCAGTCGGGCTCTGCGCTGGCAGTGTGGGACCTGCTTGGGGGCTGGCTGTGCAGAACCTGCTTGGGATTCTCTGTCTCCCTATTCTGTGTCCTTTCCCAGCTCGCATGCTCTCTCTCTCTCTCTCTAATAAATAAAATGAACAATAAAAAAACCCTGAACCCACCATACAGCCACATGCTTCATGGCAAGTTGGCCACATCCCACTCTCGTTGCTGTATCCCAACTAGCATGAGCCAATCAGGGAAACCAAATCTCCTTGCCCATGATCAGCTAACCAATAGGCATGTGAGTAGGTTGCTCTGCCCTGGGGCTTCTAGACAAGAATATCCTATTCCAAAGAAAGAAAAAGCAGAAGACGGTACCTTTATGCCTCTGAATATGTCATGTCTGAAAGTGATGCCTGGAACCTCTAAAGCATCTTAACCTTCAGAGAATTCAGCCAGTACACGCAGCCAAGACCATCGTAGAGAAGTGGTCCAGGAGCACGTGCAAGCCTCTCTACCTTTGGGCTTCTCATTGTGTGAGAGAAGATGTGTCCTTTGGCCCCAAGCCATCTTGATTTGCACTCTCTGTCACTTGCAGCCCCAATCCTTCTCACCGGTATGCCTATCACATACCGCTAATGAGTTTGCTCCTCACTGACATTGAACCCTATCGGTAGTGGCATGGGAGCAAGCAGCCCACTAGCCTCCCAGTGGAGCCTCCCAAGGCCTCCCACGAGGGGGTTAGGTGAGTGCTTTGAAACGTATTATATCCCATTTGCGGTAGTGTTCAAAAGGGTCTCTGCACGGAACACTCCTGGAACCATAGACCCTCCTCCCCCCAAATGTCGTTATCACTGCACGTAAAACCCAAAAGATCCTGTGGGGTGGAACATGGATTCGAGCCCACATTTGTCTGACCCCAAAGTCACACTGCTTCTGAGTGCTTGTCAAGTCCAATATAAGAACGTGCAGTCAGGAGGCTGAATGTAGGTCTGCCTCTTGGGGGCTATGTGACCTTACGCATTGGCTCCACCCAGCTGAGCTTATTTTCTCCACTGCCAAATGCAGATGAGAATAATCTCTGCCCATTCCATCTTCTCTGGCAGAGGGGAGGGGGGTCCAATAAGAAAATGATTTGGGAAGCGTATCACAAGTCTCTGCCATCATTATCGCGTGCAAACACCTGCTCTCCCCAAGGCATTCAGCCTGATATCCCTTCGCTCCTCTGGGGTAAGCTCAGGATAGCAAAGCCATAGTGTGACTGCTGTCACCCGTCCCCAGTCTGCCCCCAGAGGGGCACCCAACCAATGATGGTCCTCTTTTCTCAGGGTCTTGCTTTATGGCGTTAGCATCCCACTCAACCCTCTGCTCTGAGGAGCCTGTATACATCAGCTAAAGTTGGTCCCTGGGTTAAACCCTCTCAGGATTGGTGGATTATCCTTCCAGTATCTACTGGTCTTACTCGCTACCTTCTCCTCACATGCCTTCTCACATTTATTTTTAGTTATAGAAACCTAACTTTTTAGTGTGGAACACTAACACCCAGAAATGAAAACCTATAATTTTTAGACCCTTTTGCAGCTAGTGGTAGCCATTCGAGGAAGCTCTGGCCAATGAGTATAAGTGAGCGTTATGCGGAAGTTCCAGAAAGGCTGCTTGAAGTGAGCTGACTCATCCTGGAGCGTGCCCTTTCGGCCTTTCTGCCTTTTGAGTTTTTACAACTCACATTATGAATGTAATGGTTGAAGGCCTAGACACCATATATAACCATGGAGTTGACTGAAAATGGAATTAATACCCTAGGATGGTGAGGAAGAAAAATGGAAACCTATATTCTTGATAACACCTTTGAGCCGTTATCACAGTCATGAAAACCATCTATCCTCAAACTTCTTTCATATGAAAGAGAATAATCTAATCTAATCTACTAATCTAATCTAATAATCTACTGGACTGCTCTGATAATCTAATCTAATCCCCACTACTTTGAGGGTCTCTACTTCTCATAGATAACCCCAAGTCCTAGCTCATTCATAGCCCAACTCAACCTGCTTTCTTTGGTGAGTAAAGAAATAGAACTATGTAAAGGAGAGTATATACCAGTATTCACAGTGAAGCACTCAATCCACAGAATGTTGTTCTGAAATATTTTGAAGATGTTGCGAATAAAACTTCGCCTGGTTGTTTAGAGCATAAGCCTTATGATATTTAGCTATCTATAGAATCTAAATGGGAGAAGAGAATAATATATCCATCAACATCTATGGATATATATCATACTATTGCTTATTGAGTGCCTATCGTGTGAGAGTTATCTTGTATTAATTGTCTCCAATTATTACAAAATTACAGCAAGATAGATATCATTACCCCCATTTTGTAAGTGGTGAAACTGAGGCTCAGTGAGGTAGGGTAAATGGTCCAGTTTCGAATAGATAATAAAGGACGGATCCAAGATTTGAAGCAAGCGTGTTTTACCAAGGGCTGTGCTCTTTCCATGGCACCCCAGAAACTGAGTTAATTATAACCTCGGTTGGCCAGGTAGCAAAACATCCCAACAGGTGTTGAAAGACTATACAACAACCGGAAGTGCTGCAGACAATTAATCGGTAGGAACAACCGCGCACACTTGATGATTTTTTAAGCGCCAGATTTGAAGAGCGTGAAATGCATGAGTCATGGCTTTTAGCGAACAGATGGTTAGTGGTCTGTGTTATTTCAGTGACCAAGTTTGGAGCGGGCTAAGAAGAACAATAAAACTCGGTCTCATGATGCCTCATCTTCAGTGTCTCACTCCCCCTCGTAACTGCTGCTTCAGTTTCTCTCCTCCAGGATGGCCATTCGATGGAATGGCCTTTCATCGGACCGATCTTATGAAAGGCATTCCAGGTGATCTTTTGTTTCCACTAATATTCCATGGATTTTGTACGGTCTGTGTCCTAAAAAACCGTTTCGTCAGAACTGTGAGGGAAAACACATAAGACCATGTCTCAGTATCGTGGGCTCTGAGTTTTGAAAATCATCACTTACAGAGTCTCGGGGCTGGGATGATATTGGAGATAATAATGAAAGCCAGCACTTATTCTGTATTCACTCTGGTCCAGATATGTTGCATGGCTATTGTATTTAATCCCCAGTCAGCACCATAAACTAAAGGGCGATCGTATTCCCCGATAGACAAATATCAAAGCAACATGTACAGGGGTCAGTGACTGGCCTTAGAAGGGGAAAGTGTTAGATCAGGGATCTATGCCCAAACAGTGACCTTGAAAGAGGTCTTGAAATCTGAGTAGGTATCATTATTTAAGGCAAGCTCAAAGTTATACAAATAACCTTCAGATATCATTGGCTTAATATAATCAAGGCTTACTGCTTATTCCTCTTACAGTTAATTGACAGCTAGCCGGGGTCTGGGCTCCATGTAACCATTCAGGTACCCAAGCTTCTTCCATTGAATGACTCCAGCATCTTCTGTAACCATGGAATCTTCCTCTGGATCTCCAAATGAAGGATAGGAGGTGGTGAATTATCCTATTTTCTCTATCACAGTAGATTTTGATGTTAGTGTGGGTATGGAACGGGGAGGGATAAGGAGATGCCAGGGAAAGGGTGAACCTTGAGCAGAAGCATAGTGGTCTGAAAAATACTCGTCAAATTTGGGGAATCCCAAATAATTTAATATGGCGGAAGCCCAAGTTGGTGGTTTGAGTGTCGAGTTGAGGAGCCAGATAATTTAGGGACCTGGAATATATACTAAGGAGTTTGGACTTTATTATGTAGCTAAAGGAAAGCTTTTAGAGGATTTTTAACTAATGGAAAACAGGATTATATTTGGAATTTAGAAAAGTCATTCCATGAGCATCATAGTTGGTGATTGGAGAGAACAAGACAAGAGGCCAAGGGTTCAGTCAGGGTAGGATTGAATCATAGATATAAGATGTCATAAGGATGCTTGCAATGACGTCAGAAAGAGAAGATGGGTGGTAGGATTAGATTAGGGAAGTAAAAGTATAAAATTGTAGGGGTTGACAAGTGGTCACCTTCTCTTTATTATCCAATTCAGTTTTGCAGTGGAGGTAATTATTATCTCCATTTTATAGATGAAGAGACTGGCCTCAGGGTAGCTGAAGGACCTGCCAAGGTCACACAATTATCGGATGTCTGAGGCAAAAGTCCATCCACGTCCAACTCTACGACTCATATGTTTCCACTTTGTCATCTACAGCGAGCCATATGTATGTTTACGAGCACTTTCTGCTACCCTCCCTCTTCCAGGAGAAAACATTCCAGATTCCTGCAATAGTGCCTTGTTTCACCCACCCTAAGCATCTTCAATCTTCTGGTCACACTCTAAAAGAGATACATTTCAGATAACCCCGTCCCACTTGGGTAAAGAAGTCCCTCCCTGAAACCACTTCTCTAGTTATGAGGTAACATATTGAAGCAGAAGCTATTTCGCTGCTTTTCCAACTCATCAAAAATGCATAAAACCCAAATAGCTCACCAGGACTTTCTAAAGTATTTTTATTCTTTTGCTTACATTACTGCCCAAAGGTGCGAGTGGCCTCACTTCTAAAACTTGACGAACCATTAGTTGTTTCAAAATACTGCTGACTCTTTGCTTGAATTGGGCGGCCTCCACCAACCCATGTGTAGGTGGATACACGGTTGTATAAATGGGTTCTTTTGTACCTATGAAATCTAAGTTCTTTTTCATATATGGGGCTATGGTATACTGACTGGTAAGTGCATTAAACAAGGAAGTGGTAACAGTCCCTGACAATGGTTTTGAAGGCGAAGAAAATAGATGAGTTGGATCCCAGCTCATGAAATCCCTCACAGTAAAAACCCCCGCCTTGTCTGGTTTTTCCATTATCAATGAGTGGTATCTATCAATTCCCACCCGGTTGTCAGGCCACAAAACTGGGACTCATACTTAATTCATCTCTCTCGCTCATCCCTCACATTTAATTAATCATCAGATTGATTCGGCTTCCGAAAACACTGCAATCCGAACTGTCTCTTATTCCCCCAGTTCCCCACCCCCCCGCCTCCCCATCCAGCCCAGCCCATGACACAATCCCTTCTTCACTGGCTGTAGCAAGCTCCTAATTAGCCTCCTTGAGTTTTGTCTTGCCACCACCTATTCTCCGCTCCCCAGCCAGACTGCAGATCTGGCCAACCTTCTAAAGCGTCGGTCTGTTCTCCTCGTATACCTGCTTGGAACTCTCCAGGGTCCCTGTTACCTACAAATATGCTCAGGCACAGCCTGCGTTTATCTGCTCTCTGCTAGGGCTTATAGCTCCAGCCACCTCGTCCCCACCCCGCTTACGAGCTCTGCTCCAGCCGAACAGAACACGTTCCCATCCCCCAAAAGTAGCTTGTCTGCTGTCACCTGCAGACTTCTTCACTTGCCCTCCCTTCTGTCTGCAACACTTCTACTCACCTCTGCTCTTTCTTGCTAACTCCTGTGTATCCTTCGGATCCCGGTTTAGCTGCCTTCCATAAATCCTCCCCTGACCTCCAAGACTGAGTTTGAATTCTAGCACCTTCTGCTTCCTCTATTTACTCCACCGATCGCCATCTCTCTGGTACCTAACGGTGTCGCCCCGCCAGAAATATCTGGGGGATGGCTTCAATGACCGAAAAACACAAACAAAGCCTTCTTTAGAAAAGAGGAGACGCAGCCAAGAAAGACCTTGTCTGTCCTTGGGATCCATGTGCTGTGTTTAATGGAAAAGATCTCCAAGGTAAAATATGGCTCCGGGTGAAGTTAAAAACAAAACTGAAAAATCCAGAGGTGGACAATTGAGGTAAAAGAAGCCAGTTTAGGCTCAGATTCACTGGCAAAGTTCCTTCAGTCCTGTCCCACAAACCAGGGACAGGGCTTCAATCAGTATTTCATTCATTCATTCGTGCATGCATCACTCCCTCACCCATCCAGTCTCAGAGTGATGCTGAGACCAACTGTGCTAGGAGCATTGAATTCTAAAGGGATTTCTAAAGAACGTATACATTTCAAACATATAATTTATAAAGAAAATGCAGAAGAGTCACGACAGAGATATGTGGACAAAAGTCTACCTAACTCAATCTGGGGGAGTCAGAGACGCCTGCTATGGACACACAAGGGCTGCCTCCTGTCCTAATCCTAGCTGCCATTTTTTGCCTTAATCTTACCCTATTTCCAGGATGGCCGTCCCGAAGAAGGTTCCAGGAGGAATTCCTTAGACAATGGAATACAGACTTAACGATAAATGTGGCCACATGGACCAAGACAGGCCATGTGAATCCCTATTGTTTCTAGGATGAAAGCTGTCAAAGAAAGGAACTCATATTACGATTCTAAAACAGGGGCTTAACCAACCACTTGTATGTCATCCTAATTTGGCTATCTGTTCGAAGTCTCCAAGTTTCTCATCTGTCAAAGGGAAATAGTCACAAACAATAAACAGTAGTTGGAAGAACTCTTTGAGATCATCTTGTCTGATATCTGCCCACCTAAAGGATGTCAGTGGGCTTTTCTCAGAAGCGGAGTCCTTAAATCATGATCATTTTGGTGGCAATATCTTGAAGTCCAACAGATTTCCTTATTTCAGACCTTTTCATAGCCTTTAACATACTGAGGTATGCCGTGCATCTCTTCGAGGTAGGAATGAATGAGTCACGTCGTCTTCCAAACATACTTGGCCACAGAGCCCTCTTATCATGAAGTAGCTCATGGGGCCGGTGTTGGGTGGGACATGTTGTATCTGGTTGAATCCACTCTTCCAGATAAGAGAAATGGGGATCAGAGCAAAGAAGGGACTTGCCCAAGTGATTGGATAAGTCAGAACTAGACGTCCAGTATTCTGGCTCTCCTACCAGGCATAGTTTCCAGTAATGATGAAGAAGTTTCCTTATCAAAGCTTCTGGTTGTTGGGAGACGCCAATGAGATGTAAGTAAGGGTGGGATTAGCAACGCCCCCAACGGGAGATGTCTGCGAATCTCTCTGCTATCGGAAAGTTCCCAGTAAAGGATGTTTCTAAACCTAATGCTGACAGAAACAGAAACTAATGCTTGTTTGTTTAAATGTTTGTTTATTTATTATCGTGTGTGTGTGTGTGTGTGTGTGTGTGAGAGAGAGAGAGAGAGAGACGATAGGGCACACGAGCAGGAGAAGGGCAGAGAGAGAAAAGGAGAGAAAGAATCCCAAGCAGGCCCCACACTGTCAGTACAGAGCCTGACGTGGGGCTCAATCTTACAAACCATGAGATCGTGACCTGAACTGAAATCCCAAGTGGGACCACAACCAACTGAGCCACCCAGGCGCCTCACACAGAAACTAATTCAATCAGCATTTGTGACACGGCCTCGTGGAGATATGCCTTATCAGGTAGGTGGGTGAGGGCCAGTCTCCGCCAAGCACTCATAGACACGTGCCAGGAAAAGGATCAGCTTTCAGTTTTGGGTGGGATAAAAGCCAAAAGAAAACTCCCTAGGTTTCCGGTTCTTTGTGGGTCATTTTTGGCCAAGCCTTCCACTTGACTTTCTCAGTGGAAATGACGAGGAATTCAAAACACTTGCAAAAACAGAACGTGCACAAAGGCTAAACCATATCCTGCGATCTGCCAGTGAACGTGGGTTTAGAAGGGAGATAAAGCCCCTTTCAGCCCAAGAAACTCACTCTGAACCGAAACAGCTGACAAACGGGGAGAAGAGAGCAGTCCCACGAATCAAAAAGCGGCATTTTGAAATCTAATCAGATATTCTCTCAATTTACTCACCACCCCTGCGGTGCTATCCAACTTTATTAGGGTTTTATTCTGTATTCTCTTTTAAAGTGACACTTACATTAATTTACAATACTAACACAAAAATCTATTAAACGGGAAAGAACTTTTACCGCTTTGTTATTTTTTCTTGGTTACGGTCCCCAGGTTTTCAACCCACTAATAAGGAATCTTTGGTTTCAGTTCATGTCGGAGGGAAGAATCGTGAACTCTCCTCAAGGCTGTCTCCTGCTGGGTTGTTAAACGCAGTGGGGACACCGACTTGGAAGGTGTGTGCTCTAATTGGCTGGAAGGGCCAGGAAGTTAAAGCTCCTCATTCTCTCTCAGTCCCCTTTTATCCTGAGTGTCTTAGAAGATTATAACCATCCACTTGTTTGGCTCTGACTTCAAAAGGACAGTGAGAACTGAGCTATGAGGAAGTAGAAATGCTGGGTCATCCCCACCTTCCAACGGTGATGGCCTCACAGTCCATGTCCCCAGAACTGGGATTGCAGCCCCTCACGCCTCTGACCCGAGAACACCCCCAACCCCGGAGCCATCTGGCCATCCAGATGTTAGGCACGGTCTACATGGGAAGGAGGGGAACGTATGGCTCATCAGATGTGAGGAAACGGAGGCCAAGACCGAAAGTGGGATTTACTCGGAGCCAGGGAGACAGGAAGTGGCTGTGTCAGGACCGGAATCCAAATCTTGTAGCTCTCAACCCACTGTTGGTTCTCCTTCCCACTGTGTAAAACCCTAGAGTTCTTCCAAGAACAGAAATCAGCCCAGGCTAGGCCTCTTAGCCAGGGTGAGTACCAAATGTATCTATTGACCCATGCCTACAGTGATCAGAAACCCATCCTGCGTCTTTCATAATTATTTTTTAAACGTTTCTCATTAACACAGACAATGAATTACATATGGCCTCCATGTTTACTTCTCTGTGTGAGTTCCATGGCAGCTGCCTTGTTTATCAGTCCAATATGTTTAAGACAGATGCTAGTTCGATGGATAAAAACAGCCAGTCTTTTTCTTCCATCTTCTACCCCAGCTCTTCCTAAAAGCAAGCCATTCCACACCAAGCCGAAGTCGCCCCAGACACCAAATCGCCAGATACCAAAAAGGTGAAGTTAAAACACTCGAAAGTCTCTTTCATATAACCTGTGTGCTCCCCGTAAGCCAATGAAAACACCCTGTGTCAAAAATACCAAATGATAGATTGATGCATTTATCCCATTAAGATCTAGTAGGCATCTGCGATATGTCTCATCGTATTCTGGGCACAGGAGATACAAAGATGAACAGCCCAGACACTGACCTTGAATGGCTCCTTCCCTGATGAACAAAACCAGTCTCCGAGCATATAGTAACAGCCACATGATAAATGGCATTAGACGAATGGCAGGCAGAGAAGGTCCACTCCTACCTGAGAAATCAGAAAATGCTTCCCAAGGGAGCTGACCGTTCACCCAAGTATAGTGGACGATAGAACAGGAAAGAACCCCATGAGGAAACCCAGTTTGGCTCTCCGCCCTCGGAACCATTGGAAAACATGATCCCATTTTGCGGACGAGAAACGTGAAACTCAAGACCAGGCAAATTGGACAAGGTCACCTTGCCCGTGATACAATTTCTTCGCACGTTCCCAGATTCTCCTGCTTCTCTTCAGTGAGGAGAGGCAGCACCGTCCCAAAGGTGCCAATGAGGTTAAAAAACACAAAACAAAACAGAACAAAACAAAACAAAACAAAACAAAAACCAAAACCAAAACAAACAGAAACAAAAACACTTTAGAAACCCTCCAGTACCCAAGGCTTATCGAGATCGTAAGTAACTCTTGCTCAGTAAAAGAATCCACCTTCCCGCTCAGCTACATTTCCAGCAGCCAGAAACTGTTGCAATCTAATGCATTTATATGTTTGGGTTTTCTTAATTTATTTCAGGCACCTCATTTTCCTGGAACAAGTGCTGTTATTTATGACACAGCGGCAAACACTTTACATTTATAGAGGTTATGAATTTTAGTAATGGTTTTGGTGGCAATTTAATCTGTCCTAACTATGAGGCATTTTACAATGACAATTAAATTATTATTAAAAAATAAACCTCAAATGACATCCTTATCACTTATCAACATATCAAAAGTTTCACTGAGTTGCATTCCGGGTGGGTCGTAAATATCCCAATGTAGGCTTAGTGAATCCGTGCAATAAACTTGAGTGAACTTAATTAACTTCCACAGTATATTTAAAAGAAAACTCCTCACACATTTTGATGTCGGGGAATGAAACATTATTTGAAAAGTGGGTTTATTACATTCCATGGTGCACACTGATATTTAATATTTAAAGACTCTTAAATTTGATGTACTGTGCTGATAGCTGAAGGGTTTAGTCCCGCAGTGTGGGAGGGTGAGATGGTGAATTTCTCTAGCCATCTCAGAGAGGAGGTTTTTATTTTATTGGCTGAGCCCCCCATGCACTGATCTATTAAAATCTATGCTCAGAGAAGTGTCAAGGATGTTAATGTATACTTTATCAAATTAATTTTAATGTAGGCTTGCTGAATAGCTAATTCTCAAGCTCTGTCCTAAATTGTTGCAAAACAACTCCACTCCAAATTAGCCAGGGTGCTGCATTGATTCCAGCAGATAACATGTCAGCAAAGTATCATTTGATACAAATTAAAAATGAGGGGTTTTAGGTTTTTTTCTCCTTAGAGAATGTCATAAAGAAAAAGAAACATTCGGTCCCAAGCCACTTCCTGTTCCAAACATAAAGGGCTCTGGCTGAAACCAAATTACTTTGTTCAGATCCACATTTTGATAATTACCTCAGCCAGAAGTCGGGGGTCTCCATTTCAAAAATTAGACTTGACGTTTGACTCAAATACAGTGTTCTCTTTTAAGCCCAAATTTCCATGCACTTAAATGACAGTAGCCAAACACTGATCGCAGATGATTCTTCCTTAAAAGGTAGAGATAGACAATTTTATCAAAACAGGAGGAGGCAACCATCCAATAGGAAAATGCAGGGTTTGCCTGTACTGTATCACTTTAGCCAACATACTCAAACCCACTGCAAAAAGAAAAAAAAAAAATGGGGAATGATCTGCTTCCATTTGTAACTGTGTAACAAAGCCTAAATCGCAAGGAATTTTTTTGAGGTTCTGTTGCTTGTTAACTTATCATCTGCTTTCAGCAATGACCCGGAGAATACGAACTATAGTTTCCTCATTTGTAAAGTAAGCGGGTTGAACTGACAATGTATAGAGTTCCTAGTTACGGCTTTAATAAAGGAAAAAAATACAGGGTTCTAAGTTTCAAGGATTGTTTCTTGCAAAACACTACTTGATGAGCACCTACGATGTGTCAGGAACTGTGCTAGCCTTGGAGAGAAGTTGTGAAAAAGGCAGCCAGAGTTGGTTTTCTCACAGATCCTGTAGACCAGGCTTTTATTTCCGTAGCATTTGCTACTGTTATGAAAGTGGTACCATTTATATGCACTAAAATGGCTCATTTGATACTCTTTAATTTCTATCTGAGAAGCACCAATCAAGGCAAGGCTAACCTTCCCTTTAGCCCATTCCCAACCCTTCAAATTCCAACATGACACACCTTAATGAATGTTTCCCATCTCCATTACCAGGTGAAAAAGCAGCTCTGACTTCCCTCGATGGAAGAGGGGGTGGTCTCTAAGTGGAGGATGAAAGGACGCCTGCCAGATGGGGCGAGAAAAATACTGAGTCCAAAACTGAGCTTCTAGGGGCACCCGGGTGGCTCAGTTGATTAAGCATCCGACTTTGGCTCAGATCCTGATCTCACGGTTGGTGAGTTCCAGCCCTGCGTCAGGCTCTGTGCTGACAGCTCAGAGCCAGGAGCCTGCTTCGGATTCTGTGTGTCTCTCTCTGCCCCCCCTCCCATCATGCTCATGCTCTCTCTCTCTCAAAAATAAATAAAAACATTAAAAAAAAATAAAAACAAAACTGAGCTTCTGAATCTCTCCTATCCCCAAGTTCATTCTACGTTTCCAGATCTGAAGCATTTTTAATTTTTTTTATCTGAACCAATTTTTAGGTTCATGTTATATTCTTACAAGTCTTAAGGGCCAGATACATTTCCTTAATGACACCGATCCTCACAGATTCTATCCTGGGGCCATAATTGTCCGATCCTGTGATCCTGTGTGAAGATACATATTTACATTTAAATGCAACTCGAGACTCTGAAAAAAAAAAAAAGAATGAAAGAAACCTAAAGATTTACCAGAAAGTAACTTAGCAGAATTAGCAGAAGGGAATTTTGCTTTTGTTTCAGACCAACAATCCTATGAAGAACAACTTAAAAAGTATACCAGTTTGATCAATTACAAAAACAACAGTCATTTGGAGGACATCTGAGAACCACCAATACTTGAAAGGCTAACTTCAGAGAAGAAAGTCCAGAAGGTCGAGCCTAATGTTTGGTGCTGCTTTCCTCCCTAGAGACATTTGATGATTCGATATTTTATATTGTTTTATTTTATTTTATTTTATTTTATTTTATTTTATTTTATTTCGAGAGAGTGCAAGTGGGGGAGGGCACAGGGAGAGAAAGAGAGAATCTTAAGGAGACTCTATGTTCAGCATGAAGCCTAAAGCGGGGCTTGATCCCACAACCCTGCGATCATGACCTGAGCCAAAATCAAGCGTCGGGTGCTCAACTGACTGAGCCACCCAGATGTCCCGACATTTGACGATTTTAAGCGGGTATCTGAGCGGCTCAGAGGCTGATCATGAAGTGCTTGTCTGGAGGCCAAGAAGCTGAACAGAGTAATCTTATGAGGTTGGAATAACTAACATTGGAGGTCAGGGTCTGGCAAGAAGGAGCTTTCTCTTGGGACTTTTGAAAGACACTATCCCAAGAGTAAGAACAAGCAAAAACTAAAGACCTTCAAGGCAATGAAATTACTCTCTATAAAATTATAATGGTGGATACATACCATAATACCTTTGTCCAAACCTACAAAATGTACAACGAGAGTGAACCCTAATGTAGACTGTGATCTCTGGGGAGTGATTATGTGTCACTATAGGGTCATCAGTTGCAGCAAACATAGCACTCTGGTGGGAGTACTGATAAGGGGGGAAAGCTATGCACATGAGCCAGAAGTGGGAGGGGTACGGCAAATGCCTGCGCCTTCCCCTCAATTTTGCCACGAACCTAAAACTGCTCTAAAAATAATGTCTATTAAAAAAAAAACAAAACAAACAAGAAGCTCTTTAAAAGGCTAAACCCAGCTTTAGTTGCTCAATCTCTGATTTGATTTTAAAAATCTGTTCTTAATCTGTCAGAAGCAAACGTAGATCCTCTCCAGAGGATCAATATGTTGAAGACATATGATGCCAAGATGAATAATTTCCGCAGAGGGCAAGAAGCCATAAAAAGGAATCAAATGGAAATTCTAGAATGGAAAAATGCAATCCCTGAAATTAGTACACAGCACATGGGAAAACAGAAGATTAGATAGAACACAAGAGAGGATTAATACACTGGAAGACATGGCAAAAGAAAATATCTCGTGTAAGGCACAAAAAGACAAAACAAAACAACGTATAGAAAAGAGAGTAAGATACAGTGAGATATCCCGAGAAAGTCTCACCAAGTATATATGGTTGGAGTGCTGAAAGTGGAAGACACAGAACAGACAGAAATAATGTTTGAATAATGACCAAACACTTTCCCAAACCGACGGATGGATGAAGCCCGAGATTCTAGAAGCACTACAAACTCCATCAGTATGAACACAAAGAAAACCACATAGAGACAAGAAATCCCAAGGAAAGTAGAAAAACACAAAAGCAACCAGAAAGGGGAAATGCATAGTATCTCCAAAGGGGTGGCGATAAGAATTATAGCTGACCTCTGAACAGAAGTGATTGAGACCAGTAGAAAATGGAATGGCTTCAAAGACTGAAAGAGAATAACTATCCACCTGAAAGTCTGTATCCAATGAGGAAGATGAAGGCAAATGGAGGACTGCAGACAAACAAAATATAAGGAATTCATCAACAGTAGACCTTCACTACAGGAAATACTGAAGAATATGTTTCAGCTAAAAAAAAAAAAAAAGAAGTATATCAACTAAATCAGATGCGGAGAGATGAGTCACGTCTACATAAATATTGATTGTATAAAACAGTAACAGTTAGGGGCGTCTGAGTGGCTCAGTTGGTTGAGTGTCCAGCTTTGGCTCAGGGCATGATCTCACGGTTCGTGAGTTCAAGCCCCACATCAGGTTCTGTGCTGACAGCTCGGAGCCTGGAGCCTGCTTCGGATTCTGTGTCTCCCTCTCTCTCTGTTCCTCCCCCACTCACATTCTCTCTCTCTCTCTCCCCCTCAAAAATAAAAAAGAATTTAAAAAATAAAAAAAAATAACTAACAATAACGATAATAATGATTCTTGTTTAGGCTTAATATTTGTAAAATGAGAATGCACAACGAAATGGCATGAAAGAATGAAACGAGTAAAGGGAATGGAGTATTCTAAGGTCCTTGCATTTTGAGGAAATGCAGAAGTACAAATTTGTATTAGTCTTTAAATAAGGTAAAAAACACTTATTATAATCCCTAGAGTAACCCCTAACGATATAGGAGACTAATGTGTAACTAGCAGGGAAAGTGAAATAATAGAAGAAAATAGCTAGAAAAATTGTGTTTCCCTTAGCTTGGAAAGGCCACTGGCTCTAGAGTTTTGCTAATTAAATTCTTCCTGGCTTCAAGAATACAGATGATTTGAAAGGAACCATTTTGGATGTCTGGGGCCGGCTTTGCCATCCTACTGATTTCATATCAGTTTGCAGCAGCATGGTGAGGGAGCACTGGAGTTAGAGACACAAAGCCTGAGTTTGGATTTCAGACGAGACACTGAGCTCCTGAGTTATTCTGGACAATCTTGAAACCACACCTGCTGCACCTGTAAATTGGGCACGATGAACACCTGGCCATGTTTCCCCAAGGTGTGCTGGGAGGCTCAGAGGAGAAAAGAGATTTAAGACTTTTTCTCAGATGCTATACAAGTGCTTCTAGTTCAAGGAATAAATACTTGCTTCTAATAGGCGATACTCAAATACATTATGGAAAATTAAAGTCAATGGGATGCTGTTTGTGTTAGCCAGAAGAGGCTAAGCTAGGCTGTAGTGAGTGATAGACCCTGGAATATCTGTGGTTTCAGACCGCGAGGAAACACTGTTGCTTTGTTCAACCATAGGACATACAGGGTGGGGAGCTCCCTTGGTGGTTCTCCTCCAGCAGGGACTCAGAAATTTCCATTCGAGAGTGCCCCCATCTTCAAAACAAGCAATGTCATGGTCAGCAAGAAAAGGAAGAGAGAGAAAGGAAAATTGCACAGGAGATTTTAGAACCAAGAATGGAATTTGAATACAGTCACTTCAATCCCACGTCCGGTTGGCAAGAACCAAATCACACGATCCTGAATTAACTTCACAGGTTGGGGAATGTCTTCCTTTATGTCCAAGAAGCAAAGGAACTAGTCAGCGTCAAGCCTGTCTCTCCCAACCCATTGGTGCCCAGGTTGTGCCCACTGCAGCGTGCTAGGAATTAGAGAAGATGCTGACTTTCCCGTTATGCTTTTGTTTTCATAAAAGATAAAATACTTTTTGAGCTCCTCCTGTGGGTTTTATCAAAATACAATTAAACAACATATTACTCCTTCCCGCCCCCCCCCCAAATTCAGATGAGTAGTTCAGCCTCTCAAAGAAGAATTTGTTTGGACAAAGCAGAAACTACAAATGGCAAGAAACAGACGCGACAGAAATAAAACCATCGCTCTTCAAGACGTTTTACAACAAGACAGTCCCGGTGCAGATCAGTTACTTAGAGAGAGAAAAACTCTCCAGCGACACGTACAGTCGTAACTGATAGATAGCTGCGCTCTTGTGTGTCCCAATAGGCCCCCAAATATTTTTTTACAATGGAGACCTGGGCTAGAAGACTCAGAACTTGGCATAGTGTTACAAAAAGAATACCCAGAGCTCTAGCAGTAACTAGTTTTGGAGCTCCTGCAAACTCACTGAGCCTACCCTGATTACCAGAAGACTGGATTGATCAGAATGTCCCAAAGTGGGATGTAAAAGGTATTCTGCAAAAAAAAAAAAAAAAAAAAAAAAAAAAAAAAAAGATGTTTCTATGGTCAGTTACGTTGAGTTCCGGTTTTGTTGTTTCTTCTACAGAGACTTTAATGTTCCATTGTGAATCGTGACGGGCCAAAATGTAAAAGGGTGTGTGTGTGTGTGTGTGTGTGTGTGTGTGTGTGTGCGTGTGCGTGCACTGGGAGTGGGACAGGGTCGGGGGTTTAGTATGTAGCGTTCCAACCCTACTTGGCCAGGTACTACTCTACGATATAGGAGATGTTGGCATGGTCAGGCTCTGATGCCCTTTACGCATCTAACGGCGGGTGATCCGTAAGTGTGATTTGCCCCCGAGTGGCCAGATTACTCCATCAGATATGCCGGAACCTCCAATTCACGTGTGTGCAGAGTCAGCTGGGTGGGAAGGTATGAAGGCTATTGTTACCCAAGTCGTTCCATGAAAATTTGGAATTAGAGGTCTCAGAGGCCCCGTGCTAGCTTAATTTCCATGAATTTATGAATTTAAGCTTCTCAGTAATAGAAAGACACCGTGTGTTTTCAAGTCTGCGCTCGCAAGCCTTACCCTGCAGGCTCAGAAATCAAACAGGTCTTTGGAAAATACAGAGTAAAATTTAGAAGTGGAAAAAAAAAAAAAAAAAGCACATGTTTCTCTTTAAAAGACGTTCCCGGGTAAGCCTGGCTATTGCTCCTATGATAGAAAGATCTGTCTTCAATCCATCCCAGGCTCTTGCAATCAGTGTAATCTTTCTGAAACATGGATCGGATAAAATCATTTCATCTTCTTGAAGAAAAATAGATAAGCATCATTCGTATGATGTTCTGCAAAAATACAAACCCACTGCATGGATTCCAAGACCTTCATAATTTAATCCTTGCCATTCCGGCTCTTCTGGTCACTAGAGTCTACCTGTCCCCGCGCCCACACGCCCACACGCCCGACTGCTAGGGATACCCTGTGCGGTCACTGCACCCACACTTCCAGGAACACTTCGACCCCTAGGGACTTTATGCCACCTCTGTGCCCAGCTCCCAATTGTTCTGTTCAGCACGAGGTTGTGTTATGCTTTCCCTATGTTTACACCCCAGCAATCACCACAGCCCTTAAGATACTGTGTGATACACCCATATCTACACACTCATCATCAACCACACCGCGAGGTAACAACATCGAGCCAGGTTGCTCCCCTTTCCCTAAAGACAGCAAACGCGTTCACCCCACTGCGATTTGGATCACTCAGTTTTGCTCCCTGGAATTTTCCTTCAGGTGTCTCTGCTTGGAAAAACTTCTATTCCCCGGTCAAGATTCAACCCCCGTGCTTCAGAGGAGGCTTTCTTCATTCTCCACTGCATGAAGTGTATCCGATTTACTCCTGCTCCTTTCTCCCGATACACTTTTCACGCGATGCTTCCGATAACCCATACCTTGTTATACGCAGTGGAAGCTTATTGTCACTTTTTTTTTTTATCATAATGGCCTTACCCACTGACCAAGCAGTTACAGTGCGTGCTTTCTGTGTATTACCTTGGTTAATATTCATATGAGTCCTAATGAAGTTGATACTATTTTCTAACTTCGTTTTGCAGCCGAGGAAACGGACGACCACGGAGGCGGAGTAACTTGGTTAGGATCACACAGGTAGCATGGATTGGAACTCAGATTTAAAAAATTTTTTTTTTCAACGTTTATTTATTTTTGGGACAGAGAGAGACAGAGCATGAACGGGGGAGGGGCAGAGAGAGAGGGAGACACAGAATCAGAAACAGGCTCCAGGCTCTGAGCCATCAGCCCAGAGCCCGACGCGGGGCTCGAACTCCCGGACCGCGAGATCGTGACCTGGCTGAAGTCGGACGCTTAACCGACTGCGCCACCCAGGCACCCCTGGAACTCAGATTTAAATGAGGGTCTGTAAGGCTGCATAATCCCTGCCTGAAATAAATGATCCCAAGCTTCGCCATTGAACTAGTTGACTGGGGCCGGCCAGGTACCTCACTGAGCGCCAGTCTCCTTGTCTGAAAATCTAGATAACCCCTGCCTTGCTCCTCACTGGGGTATTGTGATCGTAAAATGAAATAATGAATCTGAAAGAGCTTTGCAAATGCTAGAGCACTATGCAAATGCAAGCTAATTAATTAATGAACTCATTAACATGTTCTCCTGCTGGGCTGCAGTTAGGGCCAAATTATAAATAATCCTCATCTTACTGGGAATGTAACCAAGAAATTTAGGGTGGTGGTAGGAGGGAGGAAGAAGGCTGTGGTCCCAGCGTCTACATCTCTGCACACACCACGGAACGCAGTTTAATGCAGAATCGTTCCCATTGCCAAGTGCAGGGTATTTTTTTTTTTTCTCCCTAACCAAAAAGTAAAAGGATGGGGGTTGGGATGAGAAATGCAGAAAAGATTTCAGAGGGAGAAATCCCTCTACTACACTATTAATGCAGATGGCAAGGGAGGTCATCGTTATGCCCTTAAGTCCTCGGATCCCGTGGAACAGGGAGGCCCTATAGCATATGTGTAGGTCCTCATTACTTACTTAGATTTAGCAAACATTTTTACCATGTGTCAGGGACTGCTCTAAGGGCTGTGCAACCCGTAGTTCGTTTAATCCTCATAAGGGCCAGGAGAGAAGTTGCTGCCTCATGCCCATTTTACAGAGGGAGAGACTGAGACGCACAGAGAGCTTAAGTAAACAGCCCAGGCTCATCATGCAACCGGGACATGGAAAAGCCAGGGCTCGCGTATCTCCACCCATCTGGTTTCAGAAGCCACATTCTTGACCCCGTGCTGCATTAGCTGTCTTCATGGGGCCACGCTGGTCTTCCACAGTGTGTCTTCTGCCTTCCACAGACATCCAAGAGGGTCTTTTACTTGGGGGAGCTCGTGGAGGGGCAGTAGCACTAACTATACGCCAGTTACTGAGCCAAAAACCCCATGCACAACCCCATTGAATTTTCAAGCACATATTTGGAAGATGGAAATAGATCCACAAGTCTCCTGGTTTCGGCTGCCTACAGGGAGGCTGCATTCTGCTGTCCCTTCCTAGGAGCCGAGGGGAGCCGCCCCCCTCCCCCCCCCCCCCAGGGAGGCAGGTGTCCTGTGGCTGGGGGGTGGGGATCTGGATTAGAACACCTGCGGCTGCTAACGCATCCCCGTCACCTTCTCCAAACAGCTTTAAAGGAATACAAGTAACATTCTGATCTCAATCTTTCTGGCTGAGGTGCCTCTCTCTCAGTTGGTTCTGAACCCAGGCAAGAAAAACAGGATTCTTGCTTATTCACCAGGTCAAACCCCAACAGATGAGGAAACTAAAGGTCAGAGGGGCCCCTTGGCCAAGGTCGCAGAGCGAGGATGGGGTGGAGCTGATCTATGATGCCTTAGTGGTCCCTACTATTTCTAGAATAGGATAGCTTTATAAATCTGGACCATCAGGAATGGGCAAAGGGCAAACTCTGTGGCTTATTATAATACTAGATATTTTTACAATAAACATCAGCTGTGTTGATCTGATTTAATTTACATTTTAGGGAGAAAAAAAGAACTCGCTTTCCACACACCAAGGTCTGTAAGGGTAAGAGATTCCCCCAAAATCCTACATAAAGAAGTAACAAAAATCTGGATTTGAATATAGATTTGGCCAATTCTAAAGTCAATACTTACTCTACTATGTATAGCCTATGATTTCCCGTGCCTTATATACTGAATAAACAATGTTGCAACTAAAATAACAGAAAATGACAGGAAAAAAAATGTCATCCATAATCTCATAATCCCATTACCCATCATAAATCAACCATGCTTATTTGTCCACATTTCCCCTTTAAACTTTTGTGTCGGCATTGTGGAATTGATGTCCTTATAGCCATCTAACCACAGAGGTTCCTGAAAATTCTATGTCATATTCGGGACCAAAATTTCAATAACTGCATAAAATCGTCATTCTTTTTTTTCACGTTTATTAATTTTTGAGAGACACAGAGAGAAAGACAGAGACAAAGACAGAGACAGAGACAGAGACAGAGACAGAGAGCGAGCAGGGCATAAGCAGAGAGAGAAAGAAAGACACACAGAATCCGAAGCAGACTTCAGGCTCCAAGCCATCAGCACAGAGCCAGACGCGGGGCTCAAAGTCACAAACAGTGAGATCATGACCTGAGCTGAAGTCGGACGCTCAACCGACTGAGCCACCCAGTCGCCCCTAAAATTATCACCCCCATATAACGTACTGAAACATGTGCTTTGTGTGATACAGGAAGTATGCCTCTAATCTTGGCCCCTTATAAATAACATGATGACGAATACCTTCCAATTAATGGCTCTGACTGCTTTGTGATCATTTCCTGAGCATCCATCACAGTGGTGGGTTTTCCGGGTTAAATTGCTTCCGGTTGGGCCAAGTAGAAATGGAACTGACGCGCTCGTTCAGCATCTCCCATAAGCCTCTCCACGCTCCCCGCCACAGATACACAGGGAGCCGGGGAAGCACATCAGCCCATGATTAGACCAGTCAAACATGCTTAAATAAAAAAGGAGTTTAGAATATTTAACAGGATCAAAGCTGGAAGATTACAGAGCTTTGATAAATATTAAAGATACATTCCTCCACTCCACTCCTGGCTGTGCATCAAGCGTGGAAGAGACTCCGACAGTCGTGGAATTCAAAAGGCAAGGGCCTTTATCTTTGTAGCAACATCACCCGACAGGTAGGGAAGAAACATATATTGTCTTTACTCGAGCGGGGGCGGTGAGGACGAAACGAAGCTACTTAGCAAAACTGGGAATCAGCGAACCTAAGGGCTGCCCAGAAGGTGGGGTTGTGAGATGTTACCGGGAGAGGAGAATTTTGATAACCTAGCCCACCCCTCCTCTTGAAACATCGAGGGCTGCACGCTGCTCACCAAGCATCCCAGGCAGAGCCCAGACCCTCTGGCGCCTGGCCAGTGTTCCTTGTAATGAGATGTCGCCTCTGCTCAAAATGTAACAGAGCCCAGACTGCCGCCGCCAACGGTCTTGAGGTGTGCCAACCACTATTTACTTACAGGTTAGGCCAGGGGTCGCATCAGACGGACAAAAGTTCACCCCAGTCTGAGCATCCTGGACCGCCCCAAGAAACGCTTTCAGGAGCTGGGCTTCCTCCTTTCCCCGGGGACAGTCGGCCTGCTTGGGCTCCTATTTTTTCTGATGGGGCTTCTCTGCAGCCTGATTGGCCAATGTTCAGGCTGGAACAGTCATTAAACATTTTGAGTATGGCCCCTGGCATTTGCTAGGGTTTTCCTATGGAGGCCTGGATAGACACATTGTTATAAAGAGAGGAAAGGTAAGTTTGCAGACTCAAGGAAGCATCCACCCTCTGAGACGTTTTGCAAGGAAGTTTCTGTCTCAACTGTGTTGAACGCGGTGTTTCCAAACTTATCAGACAAAACAGGAGCAGTGTGGCTCCGTCCTGCACCTTTTTGTGTGTGTGTGTGTGTTTTTGTGTGTGTGGTTTTTTTGTGTGTTTTTTTGTTTTGTTTTGTTTTTGGTTTTTGGTTTTAAGGAATGCCCGGCACCGTGCTGTAAAACTCGTGGTCTGGGAAACACCGCCTCGGTGAGGAAGTGGATTTCTGCTACCCGGTGGCATCCCATCGAAGACGCTGATGAGCACCCCCTTCGGGAAGAAGAAGTTCTGGAAAGTGGTAAAGAGATGGACTTTATTGAACCCTGCTTCTACCACTTGCCCTCGAGGAAATGACTTGAATTGTCGACGCTCCTCTTCTTCATGTCTAAGACAGGTTTAGCATCACCCCCTCTGCAGGATTGCTCGGAGGATCCCGGAGATGACGGACGTAACGTATTGATCGTGGTGCCCCGCAGAGAGTAGTCAGGAATAGGAGTCAGCTGCCGTCGTCCGGTCCTGAGCCCCAGAGGGGTGCCCTTGAGGCTTCCTGCTCTCACCGAGATCACAGTCTGGCTGACAGACCGACAGACGGACAGGGCTAGAGCACAGCAGCCGCCGCAGAAGACAGGGCTGGAGGAAATGCTACGGTTTCACAATGTTTCGTAAAATTGGTGTCGAGAGTTGAGGCCTGACAGAGAGACCCTTCTCCGCCTTCTAGGTTTTTTTTTAAGTGTATTTATGTTGAGAGAGAGAGACAGAGAGAGACAGGAGGGGCAGAGAGAGAGAGAGAGAATCCCAAGGAGGCTCTTCACGGTCAACAGAGAGCCCAACGCAGGGCTCGAACTCACGAACTGCGAGATCATGACCTGAGCCGAAACCCAAGAGTCTGACGCCCAGCCGACTGAGCCCCCCGGGCGCCCCGTCCTTCTACTTTTTAAAAGCCAACTCTTTAAAAATAACTGGAGAATGGTGGTTACCAGGGACATGGGAGAAGGAGGAGGAGGAGGAGTCATCTCATGGATACAGCGCTTCCTTGGAGAAAAGGGCGGCGGATACGGTGGTTGCAGAACGCTCCGGATATCCTGGATGCCACTGAGCTGTGTGTACTTACAAACGGTAGACGTTATACGCTCTGTGTACTAGGCCACCATTCTAAAAACCTGAAATCAGTTTTGTCTTCCCTATCCAAGGGCAAATGAGCTCCCCTGCCTCGACTCCGTACAAATCGCATCACAGCCTGAGGCTTCATCTCCCCAGGGATGTTGGCCCTTCCTTGGCAGAACTGTTCCACATCTTGTTCCTTCTAGGGTTTCTCTTCCTTCCCAGCCAAGCCTCCAGATGGTATTTCAGTAACTCAGCTAAACATCTTCCGTCACAGCCTTTTTCCCCCCTTCCCTCCCAGTTCACTTAAAAATAAATTGTCTTTTTTCGTAATTCCAGACAGAACATGAAGCTCTCTCTCTTTTACGCTGCCACTGAATTCTAAGTACACAATTATGCAGGAAATGTCTTTAGATCCACCAGCTTGAGAACTTTTCAACATTAAGCCCTGAATCAGATAACAGCTTTCATCTCGAGAACAGCTTTACGCTGTACCTAAGTAAAAGCTTAACTTATAAGAAAAAAAAAAAAATTGTTACCGGGGGTATAAAAATGTCAAGGTAATAAAATGAAGCGAATGCAAAACCCTCCCAAATAAAACAGGCCGAGGAAATTAAGTAAGAATATTCCTAAGGCGGCTGATGGCGTGTTAGTTTCTGCTGCCCACTTCTGCATGCACTGTTTCAAAAAAGAAAAAAAAGAAAAGAAAAGAAAGAAAAAAAGAAAAATCCAAATGGCCCAGGTACATTCGTACCCCCCTCCCCATCTACCTATTAATAAGATTTCACCATGTTAAACAAACCAGCCACCTAGTTGGCTGTGGTTAAGACTTAATTGGATGGCTGTGTTCAATTTTGAGCATCATGTTTCCAGAAAGAAAAGAAAAAAGTGATAAATTGGATGTAGTTCAAAGGAAAGCAAGACAAGGGATGAAAGCAGCTTGGAAAATAAGACCCAGCTGGGGATGTTAAGGTAATTCTGTGCATTTTCAGCTCCGCGAAAAGATGGCTGGGAGATAATGGGAGGCATTTGATGAGTCCATTCCGCCTTGGTCTCCGAGGGCTCGCCAACAGGAGGAAAAGGAGAAGGGAGAGAATTTTCTCTCACTCTTCCTCACAGCCCCGGGTCTGGCCCATAGTAGGTGTTCAGTAAAAACACTCTCGTTGAATACCCCCACAGTAAAACACTGCAACGAGATTGCTAATCCTGTTGGTGCTGATGCTTACAAATTTCTTTTCCAAGAAAGGTTTGAGGTGTTGGGTTTGAGCCCCGGCAAGAATAATTTAGGAAAGGTGAAATCAATGTCCTCATTTGGCCAGTTGTGGATTAAATAACTTACCCAGGGCTCCTGTCAACTCTGATAACTCTTGGCTGTCTGTAGTGTAAGACACATTCACCATGTCACTCAAAAACCTATAACTCGCTGTGGCCCCCAAGGTGAAGTTCAACATCTGGAGGTACACGGGCATCCACAGTCCAGCCCAAACATGACTTCTTAAAAAAATCCAAGTGAGTTAACATGTAGTGCAATAATGATTTCAGGAGTAGAATTTGGTGATTCCTCAATTACATATGATGCCCAGCGCTCATCCGAACAAGTGTCCCCCTTAATGCCCCTCGCCCATTTAGCCCTTCCCCCCACCCAACACCCCACCAGCAACCCTCAGTTTGTTCTCTGTATTTAAGTCTCTTATGGTTTGTCTGTCTCTCTTTTTATCTTCTTTTTCCTTCCCTTCTCCTGGGCTCATCTGTTTTGTTTCTTAAACTCCACATATGAGTGAAGTCATATGATATTTGTCTTGCTCTAACGGACTTATTTCGCTGAGCATAATACATTCTAGTTGCATCCACATTGTTGCAAATGGCAAGATGTCATTGACGAGTATTATTCCGTTGTATATATAAACCACATCTTCTTTATCCATTCATCAGTCAATGGACGTTTGGGCTATTTCCATACTTTGGCTATTGTCGATATTGCTGCTATGAACATTGGGGTCCATGTACCCCTCTGAATCAGCACTTATGTATCCTTTGGATAAATACCTAGTAGTGCAATCGCTGGGTCACAAGGTAGTTCTATTTTTAATTTTTTGAGGAACCTCCATACCCAAACGTGCCTTTTTAATCTAGCTACCTCTTCTTCCCTCTCCAAACTCACCCACTCAGACAGACTTGTCCACACACCATGACGCCCTCTCCCATTTTTCAACATGTAATAGCTCCAACAAACCGCCATTTAAATCTCGGGGCGCCTGGGTGGCTCAGTCGGTTAGGCGCCTGACTTCAGCTCAGGTCATGATCTCGCGGTTTGTGAGTTCGAGCCCCGCATCGGGCTCTGTGCTGATGGCTCAGAGCCTGGAGCCTGCTTCCGATTCTGTGTCTCCCTCTCTCTCTGACCCTCCCCCGTTCATGCTCTGTCTCTCTCTGTCTCAAAAATAAATAAACTTAAAAAAAAAATTTTAAATCTCAATGCCATCACTTACTAGCTCTTCGTCCTTGAGCCAATTTCTTGCTCCCCCCAAACCTTACCCCGTCCTATGTAAAGTGGGGATAGTAATCGATCCTATGAGTCTGAAATAAGGTCATACATGTGAAGTTCTCAGCAGCGTGCCTGGCACACCATACTCTTCCCCTCTCTTCCTGTCTTTAAGAATTCCATGTTCCTTTTCTAGAACGCCCTTCCGCTTGCTTTTCATAAGTTTGCCAACCTCCGCCCATTCACTGAGGCCCAACTCAAATCTCACCTTATGTACAAACTTTCCCCTGAATGCTACAGTCCACGGTGGTGTCACCCAAGTTCTGTGAGCACGTGGCACTCATCTTCTGGGCTGGCTCCCTGGACCCTGATCTCACTCCCCGCCGAAGCACCTGCTGCCCTGTCTTTAACTTACCCCTTGAGCTTGGTTCCCCCCGCACGATGGAAAGAGGCGTAATATAAAGTCCCCACTCTCAAGAGGAAGGAGGAGAGGAAGTGTTTGTGTGTATTTACGGGGCACTACCGCAGACCAGCTACTCTACCCAGCCCTTTCATACACCATCTTCCTATTAATCAAAACGCCAACAGCAGTGCCTCTGAACCATCGCGGCACATTAGAATCACCGAGAGAGAGTGGTAAATATATGCATTCCCCGGTCCCAGCCCAGACCAGTGTAAACAGAACTTCTGGCCGTGGGGGCTCGGCGTTTTATATAAACTCCCTAGGGGAGGCTCATGAGTACCCAAGGGTGAGAACCTCCGGCTTACGATTTAGTTTGGGAAACACGCGTGCGCACACACACACACACACACGCTTATAAATGCAAACCCAGTCATGTATTGAGGTGATACCAAGCACTCTTACAACAGGCCACCACATGCTCATCTATTTTTTTCCCTCATTCATTCACCCAACAACACCCGTTTCAGTGCCTTAAAGGTACAAACAAAATACTTTGTTAGGTGCCAAAAAAGACACAAAGTAACTCAGATGGAGATTGTCCCTCTTAAGGAGCTTACATATGAGCACGAGGCAACAATTGCATATACTTATCTATGGCACAGATAGGGAGTGACAAATGACCCCCCAAAGATTGCCAGCTAGCAGGAAGCATCTTCTAGCTGGGAGCGGGGTAGGCACCCCAGGGTAACATCAGGATGGGAAGTATCTAAATATGTAGCAAAACGTGGGCGCCTGGGTGGCTCGGTCAATGGAACGTCTGACTCTTGGCTTCAGCTCAGGTCATGATCCCACGATTCGTGGGTTCGAGCTTGGCGTCAGGCTCTGTGCTGACAGTGCTGAGCCTGGAGCCTCCCAGGCTGGGGACCGGGTGCCAGCAAGCCCGGGGAAGGCGTCTGAAGTCAGGCTGGTGGTTCCGAGGAGCTGGTGCCATTTCTACAAGTAAGACCCTTCTGTTGGCCTGGGGCAATAGCCTGTGTCGAAAAGTTTGCGTCGTGCTCCCGGACTGACCTCCGGTGGGCTTCCTTTTCTTTCCTCTCATTTCCCCATCTTCACAGTGGACCATCTGGATTACACAGTAATTCATTGGGTTTTTTATTATTAGCAAAGGTATCCCTTTCTGAGCATTTGCAGGCAAGCATTACCTGGTTTACTTCCCATAGCCATGTAAGAAAAGGAGTGGTCTTCTATCCATTTTACGGATGAAGAAGCTGAGGCCAGAAAGGCAAGATCTAGTATCCCAGAGCTGTAAATGGAACCTGAACTAAAACAGTATTCTCAAACTGCAGGCTGCAGAAATGATGTAGAGGAGCGTGACTCCACTTTTTTAGTGGAAAGGACAGAAATGGAATGGACTGGATTAGAAAAATAAGCGTGAACCTCACGTAATACGGGTGAGTGTTGTTTTGTGAAACTTTCATTTCAGTTATACACCACACACGCACATGCATTTCAGTGTAATATATATTTCAATTACACGCATAGATGCATCTCCCACTTACATATGTGCACTGAGTCACATAGTAGATCTTTCCGGAAGCTGTGGTCAAAAGCAATTGAGGGGCGCCTGGGTGGCTCGGTCGGTTAAGCGTCCGACTTCGGCTCAGGTCATGATCCTGCGGTCCGTGAGTTCGAGCCCCGCGTCGGGCTCTGTGCCGACAGCTCAGAGCCTGGAGCCTGTTTCAGATTCCGTGTCTCCCTCGCTCTCTGCCCCTCCCCCCACTCGGGCTCTGTCTCTCTCTGTCTCCAAAATAAACATTCAAACAAAATAAAAAACAAACAAACAAACAAACAATTGAAAACAATTGAAAAACCCTGCCGTAAAACCACTGAGCTTAGCTCTTCTCTGGGTGATTTCTACAGAACTAGTTTTCTCTACCTTTTTTAGCGCCAGTGTTTGTAAATCTGAAACTTTGCAGGTGCACACGGCTGGGAGTGTTCTAAGGCGGAGAATGTCCCTTTGGGCAATTCCTGAGGAGCGCGCCAAGTGTGGGCCCTTCTAAACCTGGGTTGATTCCTCCTCGTTCTGTTGGAACAACGTGGCCCCGGTGTGGGGGGGGGGGGTCTAAGAAGACCTGTGTCTGGTGGTGAATCCACCCGCACAGAGGTGGTCCTGCTGAAATCCCGCAGGAAGATATGGGTCCCCTGGGATTCCCAATCCAGCTGGAGAACAGAATCGCCATCTGGTAAATCACAAGACGATTTTTGTTCTTGCCAGACGCACCCTATCACTATGGAAGACACAGACAGTCTCCAACACACAAACAGGTTACGTTGCCAAAAGTTCCTTTGTAACTCAGATGTTTGGCGTTTGGAACACATCACCCCCTAGAAACAAGGATATAAATGGAGGTTAGGGTTTCATGTTTCAAAACTCAGAGGGTGTATGTAAGGACTGGGTGAGAACACATTTGCTAGTTGTGGGAAAGGACGTGTCAGTTCCTTGTGTGTTCAGCGTCCTCGTTCTTCGTTCCAAAAGGGGGTCACGAAAGATGACCTTTTTTTTTTTGCCAGAGATGTGGTGGCGGCGGGGGGGGGGGGGTCCCTGTGGCTGCTATTGTTCGAACACTGTGGTTAGAGAAAACGGCACGTGACCTTGCCTCTGGCACACAAGTCCTGGGAGCCTCAGTTTCCACCTCTGTAAAATGCACGAGAATGCTCAGCTCACAGGACAACCACACACATAAGTGAGACGGCATGCACAAAGCGCTTAGTAACAAGCCTAGCACACAGTGAGCGTTTAATAAATGGGCAGCCTCGGGGATGCCTGGCTATACCCGCACGCATTTTCTGAGTTGACCTGAATCAGCCCTTATCAACAGCCCTATGCGCCTGGAAAATGAAAACTAACAGGCATTTAGAAGACGCCTCTCCCACGTCCAGTCCGTTTGCTTGGTTCCACACATAAACACGAGGTAAATGCGAAGATCCCTCTCGCTCCGAATGCGGGGCAGAACCATTGCACGTTCTGCATCGTGATGGGATCAGAGGTCACCCTGATGATGACGGAGAAGCCAGAGAAAGAGAGGGCTGGGGCAGATTTCGGCTGATGGCGTCGCCCACTGGTCCAGCGGAACTGCACCCCTGCTAGAGAGATGCTGATGTACGGGAGACAACGATCGTGATAACATTTGACCTTCACCCGCCATTAATAGTCCCCGGGGAGAACCTCAGGCCCGATGCTGCGTGCAGCAACCATCCACAGGCCAACGGCCGGACTTGGCGACCGGAGCAGAGAGACCGAGTGCCCCAATAATAAAGTTCCCTGTAAGGTCTCAAGTTTCACACAATCTTTACAATGCTCAAGATGATCTCTCTGGGGAAGGTGAAAAGAATTATAATTACATCTGTGAAAAAGGCTTGGGAAAGAAAAAAAAATCCTGCCATATGGTGTGTGGAAACTGTTTGGGAGCTGAATAAATAACATGGTGGGTGTTCTCCCCCCCCCCCTTTTTGTTTATACATCTACGTTATGCAGGCTGACTAGTGAACATGGGTCAGTTTTTCTTTTGGAATCGAAATGCACTGGGTAATTTAATTTTATGGCCATTAATAATACGGGTCTCTCTCTGCAAGCAAAGACATTTACAAACTTATAATCAGATTTTGTGATTTGGGTGTAAACCAATCACCCACAAGAGGCAACGAGATATTTCCATCCAGCTTTCCCTTTGCAACAGGACTGCATGAAATGCAAAAAAAAAAAAAAAAAAAAAAAAAAAGGTCACGGAGTGAAAGGTTCAGATTCCCAAAGGCAAGCGGGGGAGGGGCGCCGGTTTCAATGGACATCTCATCCTTCAGCAAGGAAATTTTAAAAGCCATGAGATGTGCATTAATAGGTATGAGGCACCGAATGTGTTTCAGACTCTGTCCAAATGGCATCCTGTTGTGTGCCCTACCCATCTGTGCTGTTGGTATTTCCATGCCCATCGGTCAGAGGGAGCAGAGATCAGGGAGATGAAGGAACCCACTTCTGTTTGCACAGCTAACCCGTAGCAGAGTTCAGATCGGACCACTTGCCTGCCTGGCCCCCACCTTTCTCTCGTACCCCTCACCCCTCTGTCATAAACTCATCCCGCACAGGAACTATCACTCAGATAGTTGGGTATGCAAGCATTTTATGCTGCAGATGCACCGCACCAAGCGCTCAAAGAGAGGCCGTGTAATCAGGTAACAGTTCAAGTAGAGGGTTTTTCAGAAAGTATTTTCAAAGACTGTGCCGACTGTGTTGGAACGCATCAGCCTTGATCCTCACGGCAATGCGATGACAGAGACCCTACTGTTGAATTCCTCTCGCAGGTGAGGAAACCAAGGTTCAAAGAAGTTAAGCAAGTTAAGAAGCCCAGGTGGATGGAGTGTAGGGGATCGTGTCGAGCAGACCCATTCACTTGACAGGAGTTATCGAGCCTCTTCCATGAACATGACTCCATATCCGGGGTCATAGAGACAGATAAGATGCAATGATTGCCCTGGAGTATGTCTGACCTTCGAATAGCAAGGAGAGGGGCACATGGGTGGCTCAGTCGGTTGAGCATCCAATCCTTGATTTTGGCTCAGGTCATGATCCAAGGGTCATGGGATCAAGCCCTACATCAGGCTCTGCGCTCAGCTCTGCACTAAGCATGGAGCCTACTTGAGACTCTCTCTCTCTCTCTCTCTCTCTCTCTCTCTCTCTCTCTCCCCCTCAGCCCCTCTCCGCCACTCTCTCCCTTCTCTCTTTCTCTCTAAAAAACAAACAAGCGAACAAAACAACAAGTAGCATGTAGGTTGTTAAGTTCCATGAGGGTACCAGCCCTCAGGCACGTAATAGGGGCTCAACAAATATCACATTTAATTCTTGCAGCAAATAATCATTGACAGACTACTACGTGCCAGGCACTGTTATAGGTACTGGGATGCAGCAGGAAATAAAGCAATAAAAATAATTACCCTCTTAGAGTGTACATTCTAGGGGAAATAAAGTATTAGGAAGATAAATGATGTACAGGAGTTACAATTTTAAATAGCGTTGTCAAAATGGACCTCACGGAGGTGACGTTTGAAAAAAGAATTAACAGTAAAACTTGAAATATAGCTTCAAAAAGAGTAGGGCGTCTTTGTGGACACTGGTAAACCAGCGAACGTGACCTGTGGGCGTCAGGAGACAGAAAACACAGTGGAAATGCGTGAAGTGAGACCGAAGCATTGTCCTCCGCCAAGAACCAAAATCGTCGAGAATTTCAAGATAGCCAACCTTGGAGCTCTGAGTATTTTGGCCAGATGGATCATAAGGAAAAGGGTGCCTGTCACTGTCCCCTTCTTGGCGGGCTTGGCGGATGTGACCCACATTTCTTACTCCTGCTGGTCTGAATATAGATGCCATCCCGAACCTCGTCCCCAGTCCAGCCACGGGGCAACATTCTGGGCTCTGGGGGAGGATCAGTGGGTACTTGATAGGGGGCAAAGAGATCAAAGATGTCCCTTTCCCTGGCATTGTTGGAGCCTCACTGGTGATGAGCACAGGTCTTGTCCTAAGGAAAAGGCGAAGACTTTCAGCAAGATCAGTCAAAGCCAAGAACACCCGCATGGGGGCCCGTGACCCTCATTCGGGCACATCAACTTATCTCTCTTTTGTGTATTTTCTCTGCCACGCTCAGCCTGGTATCTTATCTTATCTGGTCTCTTCCAACTTATCTGATTACCTTATCATCTCATTTCCTCAAATGTCCATTTCTTTTCCCTAACTGGACTTTATCTAGAATACTTGAATTGAGCAAAGACTTTTGCTCAACAAGTTCCCGCTTTCCAGGCTCACAGTTGCCCGCTTTTGCCTTGCAAAGCAACCATTTTATCACCTTCAAAGACCCATGAATGTTAACTAGACTTAACGTGGTGATCACTTAGCAACATAGACAAATATCGTATCATTATGCTTTACATCTGAAACCAGTATAATGTTAGACATCAATTGCACCTCAATTTAAAACAAAAAAGAAATTGCTTCTGGAGACTCATCTCGGGTCACCTAGTCTGGGAAGTCTACCGAGATTACCAGCCCTCCAAAGCAGAACTATGTACTCTTAGATTTATTTAAGTTTTATAAATCCACCTCCAACACGGACCAAATTCTCAAGGTGTCCTGTTTATCTCACAACCACCCATAGGCCCACTGTGAATTCATTGCATGCAGAGATCCTGTCTTTTTTTTTTTTTTTTTTTAGCTCAGTGAATATATACATTGTAAAGCAATAGTGAGCCTATCGGCTATTTCAGAAATTGGGCTAAGTCGAGGAGAGAGCACGGCCCTTACCATCGCTGTCCTCTCGGCACCCAGCGTGGGGGCGACGCACTCTTCAGACGTAAGCTGACTCGGGAATGTGGACCTTCGGTGCTGGGCTCTAAGATCCCTGGCGCTCAGCTCTGGCCTGTTCTGCAAGAACCCCCATTTTCCAACCAAAGTTCAAAGGGCAGAAAGACCTTTAAGTGGAATGAGGCCGTCCCTGACCGTGAGACGCCAGCACGGTCGAGGTGATGCGGTTCTGAGTGTGGAAGGCCAGCATCTCCGGCAGGTGGCCGTGGGCCATCGCCCGCTCACAGAAATGCTGTTTGGTCCCCACGTCGTTAAAATAATTGTGAAAATCCATTGCCGATACTTAAAAACTGGGAGTTTTCACGTAAAACTCCCGATTTCTATTTTCTCTTGAAAAATCAGAAGATCTAGCAACACTTGGCCCGAATCCCCGCCCATATGTTTCCAGTCTGGTCCCGGAGTTTATAACCCGATATAAATCAGCGTATATTTTATTCTTATTATTTCCGATTCATGCATTAGGAGAGCAAAGAGTTTGTTAAAACGGTCCTTGTTTTTCCTGGAGAACTTCTCCAAGTCACTGATTTTGCAGCACTCTGTGCCCTTCTTGAGGACGGGAAATTCTGAGAGCAGGAGAGAGAAGTTTCCAGAAAATGTTTTCCGACTTCTTCCAGCCTTGCTTCTAAAAACCTCAGACATTGTGGCACTCGCCCTGACATTTCTCTGGGAAAGCTCTTCACTTCCTTTCTCTTGGGGGCGACAGCTCCAGATCAAAGAAGACAGATAGATAGATAGATATTATAGATATATAGATGATATAGATAGATATAGATATATAAATACAGATACAGATATAGATATTCTATCATATATGATATGTATACACACATGCACACAGGTATATATATATGCATGTATATGTATGAGCATACTATATGTACATATGTTACATACATACGTATATGTGTGCAGTTGAATTCTTGAATTATTATAAACGCACATATATGTATGCACCTGCGTAACTGCATGCACGCATGTCTATTTAGGTAAACACACACATAGTTGTGTTTCCGTGTATATATGTGTGGCGGGAGGCTTGGCTTTGCGTTCCGGCTCCAACACTGATTACGTGAATGCTCCCGGTCAAATCACCCGTCCGCCCTCAAGCCTCAGCCTTCCAGCTGCTCCAATGGGGTCCCGCTGTTCATGGGGTTCTCTACAGATAAATGGGGTCTTGCACACACATCCTCACCTAGAGCAAAGGACTCAGATGAAACTAAGACTTCATTAGTGAAGAATTCACTCTGCATTCGAAATTTAAATCATCCCTGTTTTCTGCTGCATCCAAGCCGCCCTGTCCTGGCTCCTCCCTGCAGGGAGATTCAATTCCTGCAGGCTTGATACTGCTGCCGGCCGGGAAGGCGACAGGGAGGGCCGTGAAATCCAAGAGGCCTGGGAGGTTAAGTGGATTATTGTAATTTAATAAAGAAAGCCACCCAGCGTGTCCTACCTGCCGTCACCAAGCTAGAGGTTCTCTCCTTCACCGATGCTAACTGGACACCTGCTCGGGGCCACACGCTGTGCCAAGTGCCTCGCGGGTATTACTGTCCCGTGTCATTCTCACATCAACCACGTGGGGTTGCCCCGCTGTGTCTCCCATTCACAGAGGCCACCAAGCCTCAGAGACCGTTAGCCATTTGCCCAAGATAATATCACTAGTACATAATAGAGCAGATAAGTCCGTGTGATTGTGAAACCCTTGCTTTTAGTCACTCTGCAATATTCCTTTTCCAGGCAGCCGTGTCTTAGATTTGAACGCGACGTAATAGATATTTTCAAGCCGCCTCAACGTGATGCATGTGATATCTCTTTTTCAGGTTTGGTTCGATTGCAATCATTTTTAATGACCAAAGATAAGCCTGGGCTTAAAAATGACACTCTTTTTAAGAGTTGATTAATAACAAATAAGAATACTGTTATTTCCATTATTTAATCTGATCTCTAGTGAAGGCGTTTACCCCCATTTCACAGATGCAGAAACTGAGGCTCAGGGGGGCTGAACAGCTCGCCCGAGCCTGCACAACCTGTAAAAGGATTCTGGATCTCAAGAGCAGGTCCACGGAACGCAAGTCTATTTCAGTTTTGTAAGCAACAGTAAGATTACCAGGATCGGCTTCCTTGAACCATAGTAAGGAAATTGAGGCCCAGACGGGAAGGGACTAGTCCAAGTTCACGCAGTGGCTACAAGGAGAGACACGGGGCACCAGACAGATTTGTGCTCAAATCTCGACTTTCCCGGGTTCTTGCGGCATGTTCTTGTGAGCTTTTCTGAAACCACTCTGTTAAAGGACACGGTTTGTTCATCTGTCAAATGGGGATAATAATACTGCCCGTAGATTTTTGTGAAGGTTCAACTCGTGTAGTGAAGGGCGGCTCTAAGGGACACTGCTGAATCGGAGTCCAAGACTTGCCTCTCAACCTGGTGTGTGTCCCAACAAGACCAAGCCCCTTGCAATCTGTGGTTATCCCTGTAGACATAACGACATAGTGTAATGTGCACAGTGTTGGTTCCCTAAGTCTAAAACACTGTGATTTCTGAAGCAGACTAAACCTATTATCTGTATTCTCTTGGAGCCTCAATCATCATAGCTAATTTCTTTCTTATTTTAACAGGCAAGGCAAGTCTCACCCTTTGCGAATGCAAGTCAAATAACACCATTGTTCAACTTAGGGTGGATTTCACAGTCACAAATTCTCCTCGTAAGGGAAACGTCCTATTTTGGCCATTCACGAGCTGAAGGAAATTTGGTATGTCTGTGATACAGCAAAATATTAATGTCTTTTTTAATAAAGTTTTCAGGACAAAAAAAAAACCCCACCTCATGTTCGAACGTTTTATTGTTCGTATTAAACTCTTTAAACTGCCTGACAGTTCTTGTTTCATTTAAGAAATCTTAAATTTGAGACATAAACTTCCTGACAGTGTGGGTCCCTTTAAAGGTGATATATGGCCTGACAGCAGAGAAATAAGGCCGGCCGAGTGTTCTAACCACAGGATGGTAAAAGTCACGGCCAGGTTAGAAGAATCAATTAGAGTGGGAACGAGGCTGTGTAAATTTCAGGACTCAAATGGCAAAATATGAAGACAGGGCTGAATTTAAAGCCTGGCCTGATGTGATTGTATTTCATTTCCTGATTGGCAAGACAACTCTAAATGAGGTATTACCTTGGGTTAAAAAAGCAGTTTTCTTCCTATTTAAAACGAGACGCAGGAAAAAAAAAAAAAAAAAAAAAAAAAAAAAACAAAAAAGATCCAAGGAAGAGTAACAACAAATTTGAAGATTTATATGGGTATTTGAGAAAAGACAGAGGCCTGGGGGGAGAAAAAATGTATTTGAAGTCAGAATTCTGGACAGGGAGACACTGAGTCTCCGACCGCATCAGCTGAAATGGCTGTATTTATAGCAGGTGCGTGACTGCCTGGCTGGGGCCCGGCCCGACCCGGTGCACGCAACTCGGTGCCGGGCTGCACGTCTGTGCTTGTGCGTTACATCAGCTGCAGAGCTGCTGTTTGGAAGCAAACAACAGCTTTGGAATCTTAAAATAGATACCCAAAGGGCGTCCATGGTTCCCAGCTAGTCTGACGGTGGAGCTAAGGGGGACAGAGGAGCAGGCATTAAGATCCCCCCACGTTTGATCCCAGTTCGGAAACTTCCCAGCCGAGACAACTGGTAAACCTCACTGTGATTCAGTTGTGTCACCTGTCAAACTGGGTTTCATTTGCAGGATTAAATAATACCCGTTAGTCAAGGCATTTAATGCACCGCCTGGTTCATAAGTAAGCACCTTATAACTGTTGGTTATTCATATCATATTATTATTATTATTCAATATAGGAAAGAATTGATGGTTGCAAAGAGAAGGAAAGCTACTAGATGGTTTTTATCTCCAAACGTGACTCCTTCCTGACCGTGCCCATCATTCCTTCCATCCCGACTATATCCCCAAGCCTCACGTTGCCTGTCTCGTCCCAACTCCGACCTTAGCGGCGATGGTGACCGCACCCAACCAGGAGGACAAGTAGAGTATAGCAGCAAAGGCTGTTGGATTCGAAGGCTGCACATGGGTGTCCAAACCTGTCACTGCTGCTTGGAAACTGCGAGGGTGCCAGGCAGTCGCTGGGTTCCTGGAACCCCATCCCTGAGGTGGTATAATTTCCTCCAACCCATCTACCGTGCCCGCCCATGGTAGGGGATTGGCTCACTCAGAGGCGTACGGAAGTGTCCTCAGAGGACAGCGCCCTGCCAAGGTGTCATTTGGTGGCATCCGATCGCCTCCAAAGCCCCCTTTGACCCCATCTCCCAGGGCGATGTACCCTTAAATGAAACCATTGTCATAATGATTCCCAACGAGCCCTCCGTCAGGGAACTACCCATCCTGTACTTTGCACTTTGGAGAAAAGGGAAAAGGAAACAAAAAACAAGGCAGGTGCCTCGGAACGGTGGAGGGGCTAAGCCAGAGTAACAACGACACAGACGTGCCTGTGACCTCTGGCCCCAGGGCAGGCGTCACCCTCTTTCACCGAGCCCAGACGATCCTTCTCTACACAGCGCCCTGACTAACCACTGCCGTCTATGGTCCACAACCTCCCGCTGCCATCAGATGGAAAACGCCACGCAAAGACCCCAAAAGCAAAAATAAATAGAGTGAAGTTCTGAGCTCTGGAGTCAAGACTCTGGAGTCGAGGTTCTAATCCCAACCATAGCACCTAGTAGCTGGAGAACCACCCTCAGCTTCCATTTCCTTATGTGTAAAACGGTAATTAATACAAAACGCCCACTTCATCAGAGCGCTGTGATGTTCAATCTGATCACTTCTGCCAAATAGTAAAAATCCAGTCATCATTAGCTACTATTATTAATAACTCGCTTCCTCTTTTTAAAATTCTTTAAATGTTTATTTATTTATTTTGAGAGAAAGAGGGTGCGAACAGGGGAGAGGCAGAGAGAGAGAGAGAGAAAAAGAAAAATCCCATGCAGGCTCTGACTATCAGCCAGGAGCCCGACGCAGGGCTCGATCTCACAAACCGAGAGATCATGACCGGAGCTAAAATCATGAGTCAGATGCTTAACCGACTGAGCCACCCAGGAGCCCCTAACTTGCTTCCTCTTATCTGATGGTCTCTCTCTTCCTTCCTCCTTTCAGACAAATGAACAAGTAAGCAAAAATTATTCCAAATCACGTAGAGGAACGATGGGGTTTAGAGCCCTTGGATTGAATACCCTCACTGCCGTTGTTATTTGTGCGGCATTGAGCAAGTCGCCCCAACCCTCTCAGCCTCAGTTTCCTCGCCGATAAAAGGAGGAAAACCTTTTAGGACATGGGAAGGATTAAATGGGATAATATTCATAATGTACTTGGCCCTCGGGGGGCTCCATTCAAATATTCGTTGGAAAAGAATGAATGAATATTGAGCATAATAGGATCAACTCAAATCCATTGGAAACATTACAGAAGAAACATTTTCCCGAGAAGGTTAAAATGAAATCAAATGTCTGAGGTAGATTAAACTTTTTTTTTCTCCCTCTCTCTCCTCATGTCAGCTTTGTTTCCACAGGATTTCATCTGCATAATGGAATTTGCTGATTTTGAGGAGATGGTGCAATATGCACAGAGCATTTTCCAGAGGATAAAGAACTGAAGGTTATTTATATGTCATTTGTAAGGCTGTCTTCCCTGATTCCTCAGTATCTGAGCTCTCCCACAAAATCCCACACTCCAGTCACCCATGCTTTCCCCTCCTTCTGACCATAATATGCTCTGTGACCTAAAGGTTCTTGGAACTATTGGGAATGCTATACCTCTGCACTCATTCTTAGAGATTTCTAATGCCCATTCAGTGCCCTAATAAAGGCACTGAAAAGTCCTGCAATGTTTAAAAATGTATATGTTTATCACAGCATTGCTTCATTGTATCTCATCACGGCAAACTTTTTTTGAGGTTGACGCCTTCTTACCATGCCACATAATTGCTATTTGAAAAATGCTATTATGCTGAATTCCCCAAAATCACCAATGAAGGGAGAATTATAATCCGAATATTCACTACGATTGTCAGGCAGGGCTGACAGAAGACACAAAATGCAGTCAACCAGAGACCGTATTGCCTTCTTTTGTGGGGTGAATTGTGTTCCCGAAAAGACAGGTGGAAGGCCTAACCGCCAGGATCTGTGAACGTGACCTCACTTGGAAGCAAGGTCAAGTTAAGATGAGGTCATACTGAAAGAGGGTGGACCCTAAACCCAATGACTGGTGTCCTGATGAGGAGAGAGAAACTTGGGGACACCCAGAGCAGACGCAAGAAAGAGAGCTACGAGAAAACAGAGCAGAGGTTAGACGGACGTCGCCACAAGCCAAGGAGCACCCAGGATGGCCGGTCACCACTGGAGGCTGGCAGAGCCCGGAAGACTCTCCCCCTAGAGGCTGCAGACGGAACAACCTGATTGTGGACTTCCGGTCTCCAGAACGGTGAGAGAATTAACTTCTGCTGTTTTAAACCACCCAGTTGGTGGTACTTTGTTATGGTGGCCGCAGGGAATCGAATAGAGTTGCCTACCAGACCGTTCCCCTGCGTTCCAGATTGTTCCCCTGCGTCCCTGCTTGCTCCTTCTCAGTCTCCCTTCCTGGCCAGTTATGTTGGGGTGACGGCTGCCACCTTTTCCTAGCTCTCTTGTAGCACAGATGCTACAGGACCCTGCTTTCAAAACCTTCTGCGGGCTGGTGAATGCACATTGCATTTTTAAGATGGATTCAGTATGTCCAAAATGGAACCTATGATCCCCTTGCAAACATAGATCTTTTCTTTTGAAAACGTGCTCTGCTCCCCACCCAGCACGCTCCGTTGCTGAGGGCGAAATCCCGGAGTCAGCCTGGAGTCCTCTCTTTTCTCAACACTTCCTCCACCAGCAAATCCTGGCGGATACACCTTTATTTATTTATTATTTATTATTATTTATTATTTATTTTTTTTAATGTTTATTTGTTTTTGAGAGAGAGAGAGACAGAATCCGAAGTAGGCTCCAGGCTCTGAGCTGTCAGCACAGAGCCCAAAGTGGGGCTCAAACTCATGAGCTTCGAGATTATGACCTGAGCAGAAGTGGACACTTAACCCACTGAGTCACCCCGGCGCCCCCTGGTGGACGCACCTTTAAAGCACATCCGGAATTCCGTCCCTGGCCCCACCTCCAGCCCCCTCCTCGCAGTGGCTGGTGGCTATGGTCTTGTTTGCTTGAGCGGGTGCTGGAGTGGGGTCCATCCTGCTCTCTCTGCTTCTGTCCTCAGCTCATACTGGCCATTCCTGACACGGGAGCCAGAATCATCATATTAAATCATTACCTTGTCCTTCCCACGTTAAGGTTCCTGCAAAGGCTTCTCATCCTTGTGGAATGAAGTCCAAAGTCCCTGCCATGACCCAAAGCCAGTCTGTCGCTCTGACCTCCTTTACTCCCGCACTGTTCCCTCGCGCAGTTCCAGCTACACTGGCCTCCTGGAGGCTCTCTAATGAGCAACCTTGCACCTTAGGGACTTCATTTACCGTGGCCTCAGCCCGGAGCACTCTAATTCCTGATACCCACAGGCGTATTCCCTTGCTTCAATCAAGGTTCTTGAAAAGCACCTTTTCATCAAGTCCCTCTCTTGCTGCCCTGCCGAAAATGTCACCCCCCACCGTCCTGATCGACTCCCGTGCCCTGATTTACCACCGCACATCACGTGGGACGTGTGGATGTGGCCCCCTCATTAGAACGTGCGTGTTCTTCGCCGTGCCAAGAGGGGGCCCAGTACTTGGTAGGTGCTCAAAAATATTTGTTGAATTAATTAATTAATTAATTCTCTCCAGAGAGGGAGGCACAGAGGAAAAATAATATAATTTTAGCATTCTCGGGGGGGGGGGGGGAAAGGCCCTCAATAAAAGCTGGGAAAAAAAAAGCAGTCTGTGACAAAGATTTTCTGGCAAACGGAAACGAAGTCTTCTTGGACTACCAGAGCTCTTGTTTGGTCTGTGGAAAATGCAGTTTCTAAAGTCACTCACCGTATAATTCATCGTAACCTTCTTTACCTTGTTTTTCGTCTCTAAAGGGTGGATAAAGTTTTTCAAAGTCCACAGAACAACGTTTCTGAGTGATGGACAAGTAGCACTCACTTTGAGAAATCTTTTAAAGCCCTTGTGTTTCAGTCTTTCAAAGCAGGTTTTCACACAACACCCTTACAGCAACCTTAGCATGACAATTAATCTTCATTGAGAGCTGGCCGCAAGCCAGGGACTTTCCAGACATTCTCTTACCTAAAACTCCAATATTCCTAGGAGGAAGGTTCTATCATGTGCTCCATTTGTCGATGGGTTTAGTGTGCAGCGAAGAAGATACTGGAGCACCAGCTGGGGACACGGGTTGTGTGCCCACCAGAGCCGAGTCCCAGAGAAGCAAACTGACCTGCCCAAGGTCACACAGTCAGCTCTGGAACTCACCTCCCGGGGTTAACGTGCTTTCCCCTGTATCTCCTCGATGCCTTCCATACATGCTGCGGCCATCAAGTCACATGCACACAATGCCTAAAAGGCCTACAAATGTTGAAATAAATTGTGTTGTGTGTTTATGTATATCTACGGATGCAGTGAGGGAATTGGAGGATTTTTGCATCCTGGTTTGGTTTTTTTTTTTTTTTTTTTTTTTTTTTTTTTTTTTTTTTTTTTTGTAATTATTTGGTGGCTATTTTGGTAACATCTTTTGGAGATTAAGTCCAATTAGGAAACAGATGGCACCAAAATATTGTCAAACATATCGGATCAGCAGCAAATCACTGACTTAATTATGTAAATAATTAAAATGTATATTTACACCTGATCGTCCACACGAGGGTGAAAGCACTGATCTCAGGGTTGGTTAGGAGTGCTGGCTCAGAGTCCGGTCAAAAAGAAGTCACGTTCAAGTTACTGCTGCAGTCCCTCTCCCAAATCTTGCCCTCGGAGGACATTTGGGGGGAGGGGGGGCAGCATCAAGGACCAAGTGACACAAAAACTATGTCCTCTGAGCATCCCAGGATTGTGAGGCTAGGCTCGGAAGGGCCCTCCATAAGGGAAGACATGGGGCCTTCATTTCTTTGGCTCTTACCCTGCCTCTCTTCTTCCAAGAGCATTTGAAGTTCCCCCCGTTGGCCTACAGACTCACATTCCCTATTCCAACACCACCTTTACCAGAAGAGTGACTCATTGCCTTGTAATAGTTAGGAGAACAGGTTTTGAGAAAAGACCTGCGTTCAAGCCTTGGCTTCGTCACCTGGCTCGGTTCTTCGATCTGTAAAATGGGGATAACAATAACTCAAAAGTATATCAAGTGCTCCTTCCTGTGAACCCCGTTGTATGCCATGCACTTCACGTACCTGACATGATGCACCACTCACAGCATCTCTAGGTGGCTGTGCCCCTTTCTCCCCCAGAGAAAAGAAGCAACTTGCCAGTATGAGTTCAGATAGGATTTGCCCGTGGGTGACACAAAACCTAGTGCAGGGGCGCCTGGGTGGCTCGGCTGGTTACGACCGAGCCCCACCTTGGGCTCTGTGCTGACAGCTCAGGCCCTGGAGCTTGCTTCAGATTCCGTGTGCCTCCCCCTCCGCCCCTGCTCCTCTCACACTCAGTCTCTCTCTCTCCCCGAAAAAAATAAACACTAAAAAAACTCAACACCGAATGCGACGGTGGCTTGAATGCAACATAAGTACATTCCTCCTTCGTATATTTAGACAATCCAGAGGATTCTCGATGGCTTCATGTTCACTGGGTCTAGCTCTTTCGGTTTCTTCCCTAACATCTTCAACACACGGCTCCCACCTCGCGGTCCAAGACGGCTACTTCAGCTGCCTCCGTGGAGCTCGCGGCTAAGCTCCAGGGAGAAGAAAAGGGAAGGAGAATGGATGCCTCCTCCCTTTGAGGACAAGTCTCAGAAGGTGGGCGGTAGTGCTTGGGCTCAGTTCCTATTGGCCAGAACTTGGTCACACGGCCGTACCTAACTTCAAAGGATGTTCCTTTATTGTGAGGAAGGATGTGTCCGGCCATGGGAGCTAGCCTCCAAGATGGCCTCCAATGATCTTCCCCTCCTGCTATTTATGGCCTTGTATAGTCCTCTCCTACACTCAGTAGGGTTTGAATGATCTGATATAACATAACGTAACGTAACGTAACGTAACGTAACACTATGCGGCTTCCAAGACCACAGAAAAGGGAGGTCTGCTTTGGTCCCTTAGGTGATTTACTTTAGGGAAAGCCCACCACCATGGCATGAAGACACTCCAACAGCCTTGCAGAGACGTGCACACTCCAACAGCCTTGCAGAGACGTGCACACGTAGAAGAGCCCCCCGGGTGAGCCGGCATGGAAGCACGAGGCCTGCAGAGAGAGTTAACCTTCGGATGACTGCAGCTCCAAGGTACGAGGTAGACCCTGAGCCAGAAACACTAGCCAAGCTTCTCCCAAATTCTCGATGCACACAAACTGTAAAGACTAATGAGTAATTGTGGACGTTTTAAGCCCCTCAGTTTTGTGATTCATTACACAGTGATAGATCAAAATTCCCCAGCTAACACTTGGGAGTGGCATTACAGAGGAGGAAGGAGAGAACAGATGACAGGAGACAACTAACCATCTCTGTTTCACATGCACTGAAATGTAATCAAACCCACATCATCTGACTTAGATGTATTTTTAACCAACACCCTGGATACCTAATGCCTTTCTCTGAATTCCTATAGCACATGTTGTTCTTAGCAAAGAATGTTATCTTAAATTATAGGTTGCTTTGTCCTGTTTTCTGTAATCTTCATGTGCGGAACTATTTTCTCCCTTCCCTCTCTGGAAAGTGGAAAACTATGATTTCTTTCCCTTCCTTCCTTCCTTCCTTCCTTCCTTCCTTCCTTCCTTCCATCCATCTTTTGGTAGGTCCTCTGACTCAATCAGACCTGTCATTTCATCTCCACATTTAACTGAGGGAAGATATTTTGCGAACTCCCTCACGAGGTTGGCAAGATTCTGTTCCTTACAGGTTATATTGGCCAGAGACGGACTTCAATTTTTTTTGCCAGGCTGGCCTCTCCATAGGACACCTTAACACCGTGCTAATTTGCATGTGACAGAACAAGATGGAAGGAGTAGAGCAAGAGAGATACTGCAGTCTTTTGTAGCCTAATCTCAGGAGGAATATCTCACCACTTTGGTTGTGTTCTATTTGTTTCAAGCAAATGAGTCCGGCAGCCCATGCTCAAGGGGGAAGAAATTGCACAAAGGCAGGAATGCCAGGAAGTGATTCATTCCACAGTGATAGATAAAATTCAGATCCATCCATCCATCCATTAAATCTTTGAGGGCTCACCACGGTTCATGCAACAATCAGAACCTTCTGTAGCTCCCTACTGCACGTTTGGTCAGATCCATACTTCTCAATGGCACATCCAAGACTCTCCATGTTCTCCCTCTGTCCTATTGTTTAGCCCTCATCTGCCATTTCTTCCCCTGTGTTCCAGTTTCTCCAACGACCTTTATTCCCCATCTCAACCTGTCACCTTCCTACCTCGGTCCCCCTCTCCGTGACCCTCCTTCCAGCGAGAATGCTCCTCGTTCAAGATCCTCCCTCTTTGCACCATGTGGTGCTTAAGAACCCAAGCTTTAGTCTCAGGCAGCCTCAGACTCCCACCGAAGATTGTCACTTACCAGCTTGGAGGAGTTACTTAATCCCTCCGAGTCTCCATTTTTTTTAATGTTCATTTATTATTTTTTTAAATTTTTTTTAACGTTTTTTATTTATTTTTGAGACAGAGAGACAGAGCATGAACGGGGGAGGGGCAGAGAGAGAGGGAGACACAGAATCGGAAGCAGGCTCCAGGCTCTGAGCCATCAGCCCAGAGCCCGACGCGGGGCTCGAACTCACGGACCGCGAGATCGTGACCTGAGCTGAAGTCGGACGCTTAACCGACTGAGCCACCCAGGCGCCCCATAATGTTCATTTATTTTTGAGAGAGAGGGAAAGAGAGCAACAGAGCGTGATAAGGGAAGAGGCAGAGAGAGCGGGAGACGCAGTATCTGAAGCAGGCTCCAGGCTCTGAGCTGTGAGCACAGAGCCAGACGTGAGGCTCGAACCCACGAACTGCGAGATCATGACCTGAGCCGAAGTCGGACACTTATCTGACTGAGCCGCCCGAGCGCCCCTCAAAATCTCTGTTTCTTATCTGTTAACCAGGGGAAAAGACCCCCATGGGACTGTCGTAATCCCATTGTAATCTGCGTACTACACGAATACAGCGTCTGGAACATAAGTGCTCGATAAATGGCAGCTATTGTGATTATCGTGATTATTAGCCTCTCCTCGGAACCCTGGAGGAAGAGCTAGCACACCTCGGTGCTTTACAGTACAGTGGACGCGAATACTCGGGTCCACAACTGCATCTGACACTTCCTGAAGTGAGTTTAGAAGTGTGTTATCGCTTGTTCACAGATGAGGAAACAGACTCAGAGAGGTCAAGCGGTGAGTCCAGGATCCCACCGCCAGCTGGTGATGGGACCTGAGCTGGGCTCAGTCTGGGCTCTGTCTGCTTTCACGAACGTTCGTTCTTCAGCTTCACCTGGGTACAGGGTTGCGTTGGCGAGAATCCCCTTCGTTCCGGGTCCTTTTCTCTCCGAAGCGATTTCACCAGGCCTCAGAGCGAATTGAGCTGTCAAAGGGAGTCAGAGCCTTCGGGAGACACGTGGAGACTTGGGGGCTGTTGGAGCTGCTGACAAGCTGCCACCTTCCAGATGGCCTCTTCTGCCTGTCATGGACACACGCCAGAGCTCACATATCTGTCCCAAGCCTGCGAGCCGTTTCATTTCCGGGGTGGGGCAAGGACAATATGGAAGGATAACCAAAATAACATCCAATGAAATCTGGCCAGCCCTTCCTTCTAGCTTTCCCTTTTGAAACTTGCTGACAGTCGAAGTTCAACCAACTGGGTAGGATGTTCTAGAATGTGTGAACGCCAAGGGGCCGTGGAGTAACAAGGAATTAAGAGCCTTAAGAGTCACAAGAAGTCTCTAACCATCAGCGCAGTTTCAAAAGGAATGGGTTGTAGGAAGTACTCACCACAGAATATGTACGTAGGAGTTGCCCAAACCTAGCCGTGCTGTCTGACTACCCGGTGAGATTCTTTAAAATGCATATTCTCAGGCCCAGCTACAGACCTGCTGAACCGGAATCTCTAACCGTAACGTGTGTGAATCTGGATCTTTCACTGTCCCGGGGTGATTTTGATGGACGGCCAAGTTTGAGAATCATGAAGTTCGTTGGCAAGAATTCAAGCATCAAGAGGAGGTTGGACCAGATCAGTGATTTTTAAATTTTTTTTTTTCAACGTTTATTTATTTTTGGGACAGAGAGAGACAGAGCATGAACGGGGGAGGGGCAGAGAGAGAGGGAGACACAGAATCGGAAACAGGCTCCAGGCTCCGAGCCATCAGCCCAGAGCCTGACGCGGGGCTCGAACTCACGGACCTCGAGATCGTGACCTGGCTGAAGTCGGACGCTTAACCGACTGCGCCACCCAGGCGCCCCCAGATCAGTGATTTTTAAACCCAGCTCCTCCCTGGAGCTCCCTTGGGGCTGCCGCGTGATGGTGGTGAGGGCAAGGGGCCGGGGTGAGGGAAGGGCCGGTGATGGGGAGGAAAGTGGAGCGTCTAGACCCCACCTCCCGGTTTTAATCAGAGCACGCTTTTATCTCTTTTGTTCATTTACGCTTCTGTGTAAGATTCATTTGAGCCAAGGAGGCTCTAGTTTAAAAAGCTTGAAAGCAGCTGAACTAGATGACCTTTAATTTATTTAATCAATAAATAGTTACTGAGTGTCTGCTCCACGCCAGCCTCTGTGCCAAATCAAAGCCGACTCAGACATAGCCCCTCTTTCCCGGGAGCTCGCAGTGGAGATGGCAGAGAGGAAGAGGGCAGCATTCAGATGCACCACGATGACAGCACTAATAGAATGAGAACAAGGCAATGGTTGTGCCTTGCAGACACAACGCTAGTTGCCGGGGAAGAGGAGAGGATGGAGGAAACAACATGTGCAAGGCCACGAATGCCTGAAGGGACGGGGATGGCTTGAGCACCTGAGTGGGGCTCAACCTGAGGACGCATGGGGGAGCGGTGGGCAATGAGGCGATAAGATGGCCGAGACCTCGAGGAGGCCCTATCTCCTCCCTGGGCTTCACAGCTGCCTCATTGCCAAAGTGAGGGGGGGGGGGTGGTGTGAAGAAGTGATCTGGAGAACCAGAGAATCTTTGGATTCGAAAAGAACGCCTATTGACTCCCTTTGGCAGTGGTTCTCAAAGTGGAGTGATCTTCTCTCCCTAAGAGATACTTGGCAATGTCTAGAGACATTTTTAGTTGTCACAAATGATGGAAAGAGGGCATGCTACTGGCATCTCGTAGGTCAGGGACACTGCTAAAGATCTCACAACGCACAGGGCAGCCCATCCACAGAGTTGGATGAGCCCATCCTCCGGCTCCAAACGTCAGCGGTACTGGGCTTAAGAAACCCAGCCCGGCAAATAAGCTATAGGTAAGAGCCCGGTGCTTTTTCTATAGCCTCTAAACATGGCATTCAAGGCCACTGGTGCAAGAACTCATGTTTTAGCAGTGGCTAAAACAAGGTGGGTGAGAATCAGGAAGGGATTTGGTGTCAATGCTTCTCTTCCACCATCACGGAGGATCAAGGGCCAAACGAGAAGGGGCCTTGGGGATCAAGTCCAGATGGGTAACCCAAGCCTAGAAAGGTTTTCCGATCTCGCCAGGCTTTCTGACCCAGTTGGTAGGTATGATCCAGTTCTCCTGAATCCCAGAGCGAGACCACTTCAAACCTCAGATGGGGAGAGAGAGAAGGTGTGCGAAAGATGAGGTCAGAGAATGAAAGCAAGGACTGGATCACAAAAGCTCTTGTCATTGATCGTCTTGAAGAGTGGGGGCTTTTTTCTAAGCTCAGTGGGAAGCCACGTATCTGTACGCACAGAACAACCATCCAATTTCAGGTTTCATAGAATGCTTTCTGTGTACACAAGCCTCCCCTAGGCACCATGGGTGAGGGAGGAGGGAGAAAACAAAGGCAGCATGAAACATGACCATTGATTTCTCCGTGGGCAGGACCAGGTTATTCTTTAAGCAGGGCTTAAAGAATATGGGACAGTTTCAGGACCCTGAAAATCAGGGGACACAGCTGAATTTGTCCGGAGATCTGGCCTCTGGTATAATGCCTCGCACAGAGTAGTGCCTGCTAAGAGATGGATAAATATAAGCAAAAGGTGTGGTCATATGATCAAGGCAGCAGCACAGGCCAAGAAAGGCGGAAGGGTGGGGAGATGGAGGTGTAGAAAGGTCAGGAAGTCTCCCTGAGGGTGGGCAGGAGGAAGGAGAGACCATTGCAGGCAGTGGGAACTGTATGTGCAATGGTGCAGGGGAGAGAAAGGTTGTGGACAGGTCTGCATCAGGCAGACTGACCAGACAGAAACAGAGGATTTGTCCTTAAGAACTGGGGGAGGGATAGTTGAGTAGATAAGGCGGGTCATCGGTCCAGGAATCGCTGAAAGACAGAAAGGGGATTCGTAGTTGATCCACAATACATGGGGGAGTCTTTGTAGGCTTTGGAGAAAGGAAGAAGCCCGAGGAACCCTATGTTCAGAAGGGAGTGGGCCGGATACTGGGACTGCAGAGAGAAAGACAGGAAGCAAGACCGAGAGGTGGTTGCTGTCATCCAGCTGGAAGGCCATCCAGGTCACAATGGGCAGGGCTTCCGTTACGTTCAGGGGAGGGGCAGGAGACTCCTGAAAAGCAACTAAAGACCAGGTCAAGAGTCCTGGTATGTCATTTTCCCCCACTGCAGCTGAAGACCTGTAGGTGGGAAGTTTTGTTTTGTTTTCTTTTTTTCCTTTTTAATTTTTTTTAATGTTTCTTTTTGAGAGAGAGAGAGAGAGAGCACAAGAGAGTGGGGGAGGGGCAGAGAGAGAGAGAGACAGAGGATCAGAAGCAGGCTCTGTGCTGACAGCAGAGAGCCCGACGCGGGGCTCGAACCCACAAACCGTGAGATCATGACCGGAGCCGAAATCGGATGCTAAACCCACTGAGCCACCTAGGCGCCCCAGGAATGCTTTCTAGTTGGATTGTTTGGTTTCCAGGACAATGAACGGGTCACAGTTACCAGTGGGGTGGAAGCAACTGTAATTTAAAAAGTCTAGACAAAGGGTCTACAGACCACAGCCCACGGGCCAGATCTTTCCCACTGAGAATAGTTTTTACATTTGTAAAAGGTTGGGACAAACAAAATCAAGAGAATAATATTTCTTTTGAAATGAAATGTACATTTCATGAGTCCTATTGGGGCCATCGGATTGGGTGCTGTCCATGGTAGCTTTGCAGTCAAGGGCAGAGTTGAGGGGCTGCCTTGGAGACTGTGGTCCACCAAGCCTAAAATACGTCCCCTGGCCCTTTAGAGAAAAAGTTTGCTCACCCAGGTCTGGGCCTTTCTCTCTTGAGTTCAGGCCTTATCTCTTTATTTGTTTTCACTTCTCCCATAAGGTGAAGCTCAGGTATGGGAAAAAGCCAAGATTCAGGTGTGGACTAAGAGGGGGCTCACAGTACCAGGATTGGAATGACTTCCCTTTGGAGTTCACCATTGCTACATCTCGCCTTGATTCCCTTGTAGCGGGGGATGGGTCGAGTTTGGGACAGATATTCATTCGTAGTGTCCAGGTTCCCATGCCTCTCTGTCCAAGCCTTCCCCACAAACCCTAACAAAGGTCTTGAAACAACGGAGTGGGCAGCTGAGGTTGATACATGAGGATGACCACCCTGTTGCCCAGCATGAGGACGGGGGTCTTCTCCGCAAGGGATGTGAAAGCATGCATCGGATCCCTCCTAGGATTCTGGACCGAGAGAGTTAACGCGCTGGGAGAGGTGAGGGACCATCCTGGTCCAAGTGGCCTGGGAGGCCTGATGCCAATTCAATTTTCACAGCAGCCCACCTCCATCGGAATGAAAAATCTTTTCTTAACACTCTTATTAAACCCTAATCTTAATCGTATTCATCATTATTAAGTCTTGAAATTGTCTGGAATATTTAAATAGGGCCAAACTGAAAGGCAGAGGAATGGATTTAAAGGGACAGCTCGAATTCTCTTCAAGGAGATTCAGCCCCTGATGGAGAGCAAGGTTTCTGAAGGCAGAGATTTTCAACAAAGGCGAGGGAGGGGGATGCCAATTACATTCAGCCTGGGTAATATTAGTCTTTCTTTCAAAGACTCCTCAAAAACTTATCAGGGAAAGGAAGAGGCATAAAGAAGATGAATTAAGGGCTTAAATGGACCCAAGGGCTTGGCGGGACATTAAAAAGGAAGAGCTCTATGGGCCTCCCCTCTGGTCTCCCTCCTTTTCGGCCCCAAAACAATGCCCATGAAATAACGCCACTGCCCCCGTCTCTGTCACTGAGGAGCTAATTTCTAGCAGTCCCCCAGAGGTCAGATCATCCGGCCCGGCTGTTATCTCCGGGTACACGGCAGGAAGCCACCAGGGCCTTTAGAACTATGTTCCAAGGAAGAAATAATGGCCCTTTCACATTTTTCTCTAAATAAGAAATTTAATTTGAGAAGACGGTTTCTCATTCTGGCTCCCCTGTCCATCTTACAGGTATGAATGAGTGTGAATTTGTCGGGGTCCATTTGCACCACACTGGACCAAGCACGCCACAGACACGGTCCCACGTCACCTTTGTAGGAGCCGCATGAGCGAAGTCTCCCCGAGAGGAAAAACCTTAACCACGGTCACCCCGCTTGATTTGCACTTGGGCCTCTGACTACAGGGCCCACACCCTTTCCCTCTCTGCCCCCGCTGGCTTGTCCCCACCCCCATTGTCCCTTGGCATGAGGATGACCGGGGAGGGGTGATGGATTCAGTTCGGGGGCGGGTGGGGGTTCGACACAAGGGATATTATTATTTTATCATTATTATCAGGTTTGAATCCTGAATGTTGAAACAATCCATTTAACCTTTACTCTGGCTAATGCATACATTAGATGGGGGAACCTATATGCCATCATAAAAATGTGAGAAATTGAAACCTGCTAACATAAAATCAAATAGCCCAGCCATAAAAGGTGTCGCTTTTATGTGATTATCTTGCCAATATCTTCATGTTGCTAAACTAAATCAAACTACAATTTTCCCCACATGCCCTGAATTTAATGGGAACCATTAATGGGTGTGATTCCTTATAGATCTCCTTGTAATAGAAACATGGCCTCTTATGCCCTGGCCGATTAAAATGAAGCCACTCGGCTGTCATTTGTTGTGTTGCTTTGAACATATTGAATGGTGGCTCTACTTGAAACGTCAAAGTCGTTTATACTCAGGCTGGCATTCAAGGCCTTCCTAAAATGTATGGCACCAATGTATCTTTCTGGAGCTTTCTTCCTCTTCTCCCACGAATGATTTTTCATAGAATCCAATGAGATCCAAGGTGGAAGAGAGTTTTGAGTCCTCACAAGTAGAACTGGAATCATCTGCCAACTTGGATGGGCATCTTGGAGCACTGGGTGGAGAAGGATTCTGGGGCCAGTTCCAGGCTCACTGGGTAAAGGACGCCATGTTTGATTAACAATGTCTGCCAGGGCATGGTTGATGGAGTGGGGACGTACATGACTCAACTATGCCTCTGTGTTTTAATCCAACCCCTTTGTTTTACAGATGTAGAAACTGAGGTTCACAGAGACTGTGGTAAAGTCACACAATGCCCATGCAACAGAGTTCTTTCCATGATGGGGGAACTCTGAGGAAAGAGGGTAAGGCACGTTGAGAGAATCAAGGAAGCGATGGTTTGAAGAAGGAAGGAGGCAACTCCCACCCCCATGATGATGAAGCCAACTGCCCCAAACTCCCCAAGATCCTTGGTCCTAACACCTGGTCATTTTAAGGAGGTTACTATTCCTTCACTCGTCCTTCCCAACTTTTGTAGCTTCTCCTCCACCAGGCTGCAATATTGTGCTACTGGTCCTTAACCTTCCCCAAATAAGATTGTCTATAATTAGTGAACTCTGGGGTCTCCTGGTGACTCTGAGCCTTTCTCAGTGAGGATCCCATGCCCTTTCTTCTGACTAGCATCCATCAGGAAGCTTTGATCGCTGGCTTGGCCCCTTGCCAGGGTTCAAGGTGGAGTGAGTGAGACAGAACAGAGAGGCAACAGCTGAAATCACTGGGTCCTTCGTGCACACATCCATGTTCCTCTCAACCTCTCCAAAGCTTCCCCGAATCCCCATCACCTACATGACAAACCACCCTCCCATCCCCGAGTCTTAACGTGATCTTTTGCACCTGCTACCATCCGCTCAGCCTGCTGTCCAGCCCCATCCGTTCCCAGTCCCTTCCGACGACCCAACAAGTAGCCTACCCTGAAAAGGGCCAATGGCACTGAGGCTCTGACTCCCAGCCCATCCCTACATGTTACTAATAGATCACTGGTAACGGGCGTCTCTCCTTCTTTGCCCAGACATTACTTCAGAAGGGTGTTGTGTGTGACTGGCAACATCCGCCCTAGACGTGAAAGTGTGCGGCATGGGGACAAGGCTGATTTGATTATGATTCCTGCTATCGTCACAGTATTAACTGGCTACTTGGTGAACCATCCTACGTACACCTGCTTTGGTTATAATCATGGCAATCTATGCACCATGCATATCTGGTGACCCGATTTAATCTTCAAAACCTGGCTTCGAGAGTCACCACCTTCGAGAAACTCTCCGCAGCTCTAGACTGAATGGATCCCAAAGCAAAATGCCTAGATCAGTATAGCAGGACGCTGAAGGGCACAAATTCTGGAGATAGACAGCCAGGGTGCAAATCCCTCCTCTGCTACTCAGCAGCTGTGTGATGTTGGGCAAGCCACTCAACCTCTCTGTGCTTCCGTTTTCTCACCTGCAAAGTTGAGATAATCACAGCACTTAGCACTTATCTCACAGACAGAAAGAGTTCCCGGGCTTAACCCCTAGAATGTATTATGCGGTCCAGACTGAGGGCTCAGGGAGTGTTTGTTATCAGGTTGAAACTTTGTGACTTGATGACAATGTATCTGCCTGGCTGCTACACTGAGTCGCAAGTTTCTCCAGCTCTGGGGTTTGGTTTTAGTCATCTTTGAATTCCCTGCCCCCTAATACCATGTTGGTTACATAGGTGCTCATGAATATTTGATGGCTGAGTAAATGAATAAATAAATCTGTTTGAAGCCTTCTAAGCCCGAAGGGAGACTCACTTTCTAGTGCTCTCTGCTGCTGGTGGCCTGTCCCCGTTCAGGAGGACGCGAGTGAAGGGTTCCATGGATGTCACTCGGAGTCGGAAGAGACACCCGGCCTCGTGTTTCCCTTGCGCCACTTTAATAACCTCTCACTAACTCAAAGAATTAAAATTCCTCCCTCTCTTGATGTGATCCCTGAGTGGCAAACGCTGACGGTCTTTTTCCCCTTCCCCTTGAGTTCCTAATGAAGCAGAAGCCAACATGACTGTTTTATGTGCTTATCTGTCTGAGTAACGGTGTCAGTGGAGACAGGCCCGCCTCTCCGAAGAGTGTTTGCCCGAGAACCGGTGCAGAACAGCACCGGCAAGGCACGCAGCATTTGGAAGCACACCGACGAGGCGTAGACTTTTTGTGGACCGTGGAGGTGACGTTGGTGCTGAGGGCTTATGTCACTACCATCGTCACACAGACTGGTTCATTTGGGGGCTGCGTGTGATGTGTACCAACTATACTTCTAGCCATTCATTTGTTCATGCATTCGTTCATTCATTCATTCAACAGATAGGTCCTGAGAACCTACTCAATTCCAGGGGCATCATTCACGTCATAGTCTAGGGAATGCTGGTGCGCCACCTGGGGACCGAGCCCCCAGACACGGTAACGCTACAAGGGACAGTGCTGCAGATGCAGAAACGCATAGGATGCAGGCTCCTTCCCTCAAGAAGCTCACAGTCGAATAGGAGAGTGATACTTATAAGCACAAAAAATGCCAATCCTGTGGCGGGAGTAAAACAAAGCTCATTCAGGGCAGGTGAGTATTCCAGCGACCGTCTCTGGGAGGCTCGGGGAAGAGCTCTTGAAGGTGGCGATGTCTGATTTCGGTTTTGAAAGATGCATAGGAGCCAGAATGGGTGGAGAGGGTGCAGTTCCCAGAGCAGAAAAGAGCATGGACAGAGGTATTTAGGCCGGAAAGAGCACCGTCACTCGGGGTGAGGTAAGCCATCCCTGCATTCCAGCAGTGCTAGCTTTGAAAGCGTGTGTGGTGGGGAACGAAGTTTCTGAAGCTGGAGGGGTAAGCAGGCGTGAGGCCACGAAGGACCTTGAATAGCAACTCCCCTTCCCCCCTCGCCGCACTCCTTGGCAACCACCATTTCCCCCTCTGCTTCTGTGACTTTGACTAGTTTAGACACTTTGGATAAGGGGAGTCACGCTGTTTCTGTCCTTTGGCTGTGGACTTATTTCACGTAGCCTGATGTCCTTGTAAGGGTCACGCAGGAGCTCCTTTTTTAAGGGTGAGTAGTATTCCATTGCGTGTATATGCTACTTTATTTATTTATTTAGACTGTGAGATCACGACCAGAGCCGGAATCGAGAGTCGGGACATTTAACTGACTGAGCCACCCAGGCCTCCCTCCATTTTTTTTTTTTTTATCTGTTCATCCATCAGTGAACATTGCCATGGTTGCTACATCTCAGCTATTGTGATTAGTGCCACAAACACCATGAAAGTGTTAACATCTCTTCAAGATCCTAGCATTGGTTCTCTTGGATGTATACGGAGAAGAGGGGTTGCGGGATGATAAGGTAAGTCTATTTTTTTTTTGTTTTTTGAGGAAACTTCATCCAGTTTTCTAGAGTGGAAACTGCACCAGTTTGCATTCCCACCGGCAATATACAAAGGTTCCAGTTTCTCTACAACTTGGTCAACACTTATGGTCTTCTGTTTTGTTTTTATAATGGTGACCCTATCCGGTGTGGGGTTCTAGTTCATTGTGGGTTTGGTTTGCATTTCCCCGAGGGCTCCTAAAGTTCTATGATTAAAGAAGCAGACCCTGTCTGTCGGTATAATCAGGGGCTGGGGCACCCCAGCCGGGTCTGCATTTGTGGCCGGAGTCCCACTCATGTTGTGATTGGGAGTCCCTTGTAGTTGACCTGAATTGACCGGCTGGGCACTGAGCTATGCCTGGCTTCCAGAGAACTTTGCCAACTCCCTTTCTGAGCAGGCAGCCTCCAGGGGATCAGTCTTGGACAAGTTCACATTTACCTCTCAAAGGGAAGGCTAGTGCCAGGGGATCATCCGCGCTGATGTTACTCAGGGTGTGTCTGGAGACGACCTAGGTCAGATACTCCCAAGATGCTTGCAAAGAAATGCATATTCCAGACTGCACCTTACTCCTACTGCAAGTGTCTGGGGGTGGTATCTATCCTGTCCCCCACCCCAGTGCACTCTCATTGTGTGCTAACATTTGAAAACTGCCCATCGAATTTAAAATTAGAATTGGACGAGGGGGACACTGAGGCCCACAGAAAAAAAGGAATTTTCCCAAGGTCACACAGAACGTCCGTAACAGGATATCTGGCCCATGACCTCATGAATCCAGTAATATAATTTAGGAAGGGGCACCTGGGTGGCTCAGTTGGTCGAGTGTCCGACTTCAGCTCAGACCAGGACCTCACGGTTCATGAGTTCGAGCCCTGCGTCGAGTTTCTGCTGTCAGTGCACAACCCACTTTGGATCCTCTGTCCCCACTCCTCTCTCTCTCTCAAAAATAAATAAACATTAAATAAATAAATATAAATATATATATATAAATATATATATATATATTTATATATATATATATTTGGAAAAGCAGCCGTATCCATATCCATTTAAAAAATACATATCTGCAAACTTACGGAGTTCTTAACAACCCCCTGAGCATACTGACCCCAATGTTACATATGAAATCATCAAATCAGACCTGAAAGACAGGTCTTCTGATTTTACACATTATTTTTTCAGATAAAGAAACACAGGTTCGAGGGGCCTGGGTGGTTCGATAGGTTAAGCGTCCGACTATTGATATTGGCTCAGGTCGTGATCTCGTGGTCATGAGACTGAGCCCCACGTTGGGCTCTGCACTGAGCCGAACCTGATTGGGATTCTCTCTCTTCCCCTCCCTCACTTTCTCTCTCTCTCTCTCTCTCTCTCTCTCTCTCTCTCTCTGAATCTCTCTCAAAATAAACTTAAAAAAAAAAAAAGAAACAGAGGTTCAAGGAGATTAAATAATGACAGGTGGTCCAGGGTTCTTTTATTTATAGAGAAAGATCTAAGAGGAAATATTCAGCCAAATGCAAGTTATCACCGCAGAGGCTTCAAGCACCAGCTGAAGTTCTGGGTGACAGGAATTGCCAGGGACAGAGGGGTGACTCAGAGAAGGGCATTTCAGCCAAGGAGAACTTTTGAACCGTGCTTGAAAGAAGTTTTAAGTTGGCTAAAACGAGTCATAGATTTCAGGGTCTTTGCCATAATGAATCCTAAAAAGAGTGACACTAGGGTATTGAAAACATGATTGTAATGTTTCTGGGGGGAAATTAACGGTCTAATCCTGTGGAGGACGGATATTGGTGATTCTGACTTATGTGCACACCACAGAGCTTCCCTAATCAGCTTTTCCTCTTAGTGCAGCTCAGGGTGAAGGCAGAGGGCTGAAAATAGTCCACTCCAAAATCTTTTGATTGCAAAGTGTTTCAAGAGGGGAGACGTGGGTGACAGACTAATAAAACCCAGGAGCAGCTTGCATTTGTGTTTTCCCACAAAGTCTCTTCTACCGCAGGCTCCACAACAACCATTGCAATCGCCCCCAGGGCCCTCTCGCCCTGCCCCCCTGTCCAATCTGATCTTTCCAATGGCATTTGCTGAGCACTTACTGGAAGCCACCTACCCGTAGTCACTGCCAACGTCATCTGGCTTACTTCTCACCTAAAACTGGGAGGCAGGTTTACACTCGGAAAACCTGGCATACAGACCAAGGGTTAAAAGGAACAGATTCAGTCAGTGTATCTTAGGCGCCTACTATGTGCTTTCCCATCGACTCGAGTGACTTCTCTCAACAAGCCCCCTTTACGCAGTAGGTGTTACGAATCTCCATTTTACATCTATGCACCTTCCCTACGGTCAGGAGCGTGGCTCAGGCATGATACATATGTATTTGAACACATCCTATCTGATTAGAAACAGACACTTTCCCCACGCTTTCCCAGGCTGCGTCTAATAGGAATCCTAATCTTGGAGAAGAGAGGCCGAAAGTCCACGGTCAGTGATTAAGCTTACCATGTGATAATTACAATACAGGGTGACAAGCACCGTAACAAAGGCAACAACAAAGTGCTGTGGCCGCTCAGAGGAGGAAAAAATGGCAGACATTTGCTGTAGGGTCTTTGCACATACTGTTCCCGAGGAGCACAGGTACCTGCTCGAAGAGCCCCGTCCTGACCCCACCATCTACGTTGCTTCTGTATTGTATCTGTTCTGGTGCCTATTTTCAAGGGGGGAGAAAGAAAGGAAGGAAGGAAGGAAGGAAGGAAGGAAGGAAGGAAGGAAGAAAGGAAGGAGAAAAGGAAGGAAGAAAGGAGGAAAAAAAGGGAGGGAGGGGAGGGAGGGGGGGGAGGAGGGAGGGAGGGAGAGGAAGGAAGGAAGGAAGGGAAGGGAGGAAAGAAGGAAGGAGAGAAAGGAAGGAAGGAAGGAAGGAAGGAAGGAAGAAGGAGGAAAAAAGGGAGAGGGAGGGAGGGAGGGAGGGGGGAGGGAGGGAGGGAGGGGAGAGGAAGAGGAGGAAGGGAGGGAGGGAGTGAGTGAGAGGGAGGAAGGAGGAAGAAAGACGAGAGGAGGAAGGAAGGAAGAAGAGAAGGAGGAAAAACATGGAGGGAGAGGGAGGGAGGGAGGAGGAAGGGAGGGAGAGGGAGGACGGAGGAGGAAAGGAGAAAGGGAGGGAGGGAGGGAGGGAGAGGGAGGAAGAAGGAAGAAGGAAGAGAGGAAGGAAGGAAGGAAGAGAAAGGAGGAAAAAAAGGGAGGTGGGAGGGAGGAGGGAGGGAGGGAGGTGGGAGGGGGAGTAGGAGAAGGAAGGAAAGGGGAAAAAGAGGAGGGAGGGAGGGATGGAGGAAGGAGGCAGGAAAGAAGAAGAAGGAGAAGACTGAAGGAGAGAGGGGAAGGAAGAAGGGAGGAAGAGGAAGGAAGGAGGAAAGGCGAGAGGGAGGGAGGGAGAGGAAGGAACAAGGAAGAGAGAGAGGAGTTCTTTCTTTCTTTCTTTCTTTCTTTCTCTTTCTTTCTTCCTTCCTTCCTCCATTCCTCTCTTTCTTTCTTTCTTTCTTTCTTTCTTTCTTTCCTTCCTTCCTTCCTTCCTTCTTCAGACTGCAACTTCTAGTCACTAATTAATTTACTTTCTGATTGCTTTTCTTCTGCAATAGCCTGAAAGATCCACAGGACAGGAATGTATCTGTCCTAGTCACTTCTGAATCCTCAGGGCTGGCACCAGTAGATGTTGAATTAATTATTGAAAGGAGGAAGGAATAAATGAGTGGGTCGATAACTGATTGAATTGCTCTGATGATTTAGTCTTTGGGACAACACTGTGAGGTAGGCATTATCATCCCCCTTTGGAAATCAATGAACAGAAAGTTGAGATCTAAAAAGAGCACCACAGGGGGCAGAGGGAGAGCCACCCCCAGCTGTTCTGGATCTAACTGCATTCAGTGCACATCTCACTAAATCCCAATGCACCGACTTGAACTTACAGATTCTAGCGACCGTGGATTCACAGTCGACTAACAGGAAGCCCGAAGAAGGAAACAGGCAAGGGGACGCAGAGGTACAGAAACTGGGGTCAAGCTTTCCCACGTGTGGCTGAGTCTGACCCCATCAGACCGATTCATAAGAGATCGTGATAGCCACTGCTGTTTATGGTGTGCCTAAAGCTTTACCTGGATAACAGAAGTGAAAATATTACTCTCCCAGACGTTAGAGAAGAGCGGACACTGCATGAGGGTTAAAGCTTCAGATGCAGGAAGGTCCGGCACGGCAACCAGAGTCACCAGCCCCACCGCTATGCATCCAACCGAGACAGACGGGAGGAGGGGAGGCAGGGGGCTGGATGAGGCACCGGTAGGTGGCCAAGGCCCTTGTGGCGTGACCCCTCCCCTGGATTTCCAAGCCATCAGGGATGTCTACGGGCCTCACAGCATGCTTAATGCACGTGTCTTTCTCACGCAATCCTGCGAAGGGGCGAACTCAACATGGAACCCAGAGCCAGGCGATCAGGGAGGCCGGAGGAGAGGAAGTCTACTTTGGGAAGGAAACGCAAAAGCAAGTGTCACTTTAGGAAAGTAGGTTCGCCAGTCTACCGGTATGGTGGGCTTGACGAGGCACCACCCAGAGGGTCGGCGGGGGGAGGGTCTGCCTTCAGGGAAGGGCGTTGGCCCCAGCCGCTGGGACAGCCTGCAGCAATCCACCCCCTCGGGGATGCCCATCTGCAGAGCCCCTTGTCCGAGGCCACGCCCTGCCTGGCGGCCCACGTCCCTGACGGCCAGGGTCGGGAGTCGGAAGACCCAGCCGGCCGGGCCCCAAGTGGGACATCGCCGAGAGCTCTTTTACCTGTAGACTCTCGGTGGGGTCCGTCGAGGCCGTCTCTGGGGCTGCTCTGCAGCTCAGCCTCAGGCTCCATCCAGTCCTCCATCCTTCCTGGCCTCGGTGGGTGTTGCCGGCCTCTGGGTGCTGAACTGGGTCTCAGAGTCTGTTCCTGGAGAGCCCGACCTGCCGCCCTCAGGCATCCCCTGGCTGTGGCGTTGGTGAGATCTGAGCCCACAATTACAGGCACACTTCTCCGCGTTTCCAACCATGCAGTAGGTACTGTTATTTCCAGTGTGCACACGGGGAACCCCAGGGCCCATGTGCTTGCGTACGAGGCCACGGCTTGATGTTGGATCTGCCCAAGTAGTAAGCACCCCATTAACACCTAGTTACACAGAGCCCCTCCTCTGAACTCTTTTCCGGAAGCTAGCCGAGCCCTCCCCTCCTCTCCTTCCCACAGCACGTGATTTTTTTTGTTTTGTTTTGTTTTGCTTTTTTTTTCCCCCCTTCCTTTTCTATGGCTCTCATTACATCCTGCCTCTCATCACGAATATTTATTCACAGTCTGTGTCCCGTAATGAACCATGTTCTTTTTGAGGACAAGAGCTATGTTTGATTCATCTATATATGCTTACAGGAGAGGGGGGGAAAAACCCTAAATAAATGTGAACTGAATTAAAGTAATTCTACATTGATTCATCTCTAATTATGGAATGGAAGCCTTTGTTCTAATATAAAAGAACCAAGAGTGCAGGCAGTTATTTTGGTGGGGGGAGACCCTGCTGATACTTTTGAAATCAGCCCCATTTTGCCTTTGCCTGTGACTGTTCCCGAGAGTGAAGTCAGGAGGGTGAAAACAGCAAGTGCCTTCTTTAAGCTTTTGAAAATTAAGACCCAAGGAGAGAAAGAGAGAGAGAGAGAGACAAAAGCAAATATTAGTTAGGAATTTGACAACAAAAATTTAAATTAAGAAATTAAATGGAGGAACAGAAATTAAATGGCGTAGGAGTTTCTACCAATAGATTCCGAGCTGTAAAACGGCGTCTCTCGCTCCCGTTCCTCTGCAAACAATTCCAAGCGTAAATGTATTTTTGGCACAAATGGATCTGTCCTAAGATTCTTGATTATAATTATAATAATGGGTTTCTGAAAGCCTGCAAGTGGTTCTGGGAATGATAATAAGGGTTGAGAAAAGGCATGTTGTTTATGTGGTGAGTGTTTGTGGAATATTAAATGAGGGTGGGAAGAAAAACTCATGCTATACTTTCCACAAACTCCAAAATATACAATTACACCCAAGCCGCCCGTCACCGCCTCCCTTTCTTGCAGGCACACACACCCCATCAGTTCCATTACCCCGAAAATGGGGGGCCGGAGGGGAGGCTGCAGCGGAGGGGGTAGGGAGGGCACACCCTCAGTGTTTTCCCCTGTGGAGTTGCTCATCCTTTAGAACACCACCGGCTTTTGCATCAGGAAGAGGAGTGGCGGAGTCTAAGACGCTGGTCTCAGCCCAGCTCAGCCCCTTCGTTTCCCTCCCCTGGTGTGGCCCTGGCAGGTTCCTAAGCCACTTCCCTTTGGCCACACCGCAGACCTCATGTGCCAGCCCTCCTCCGAAATCTCACCATCTCTGATGGGGATGGTTTATGCGACACAAACCACCTTCCCTCCCTCTGCAAGCTCCCTGAGAACACGGAACCTATCTGATCCATGGTCGGCGTTGGTTTTTCATGGTGGCAAAGGGCAGTAACGCACAACGTGACATTTTAGTCATCTCGTGGTGCGCGAAGTACAGTCACAGTGTTGTGCATCCGTCACTGCTATCTTGTTCCAGAACTTTTTCAGCATCCCCAAAAGAAACCCATGCCCACTAAACAGCCACTCTCTGTTCCGCTTCCTGCCAGCCCCTGGCGGGTCCGCTGTTTTTCACCTATTACAGTAGCTACCCCTGTCTTGCATTCGGTAGGTCCTGATTAATGCTGAAAATCCAATAATTGCCCACTTAATCATTCATTCATATCTGTTCTGCCTACTCTGATGGTTATAACTCTGGGATGATTATTATAAATTATATAATAATAGTCGGGGTCACAATAATGATCACTGTCACTTAGTAAATGTTTACGGTCGGTATAAGTGAAATCATACAACATTGGCCCTTTTGCATCCGGCTTGATTCACTGAACGCAATGGTTTCAAGGTTCGCACATGTTGTACCAGGTATCAGACCTTGGTTTCGATTGGTGGCTGAATAATCACGCGTGTGTACCCCGTTTTGCTTATTGGTTCATCCTCGGTGGCCATTTGGGTGGTCCCCCCTTCGGCTATGGACATTAGTGTGCAGGTTTTGTGTGGACATGTGTTTTCATTTTTCCTGAGTATACGGCCAGGAGTGTAATCGCTGGTTCATATGATAATTCTATGTTCAGTTTTTGAAGAAAATGCCAAACTGGCTTCCACAGTAGCTACGCCTTTTTACGTTCACCCCAGCAGCGTGCAAGGTTCTTCATGGGCTCACTAACATTTGTTGTATTGTAGGGTTTGTTTCCTTATCTGTCTGTCTGTTGTAGCCATCCTAACAGCTGTGAGGTGATTTCTCTCTTCTTTTTAAGTTTATTTATTTTGAGAGGGAGAAAGAGCACACACAAGCAGAGGGGCAGAGAGAGAGAGAGAGAGAGAGAGAGAGGCTCTGCACTGTCTATGGGGAGCCAGATGCGGGACTCAATGCCACAAACTGTGAGATCACGACCTGAGCTAAAATCGAGTCTGATGCTCAACCAACCGAGCCACCCAGGCGCCCAATCTCATTGCGGGCCTGATTTGCATTTCCCTGATGCCTAATGATGCTGAGCGTCTTTTCATCTGCTTGTTGGCCGTTAGTATATCTTCTTCAGAGAAATGAGTATTGAATTCCTTTGGTCATTGAAAACTATTTTTTGTGGGGTCTTTTTGTTGAGGTTTAGGAGTTCTTTATATATTCTGGACATTATACATTTACCCAATATATGATTTGCAAATATTTTCTCCCATCCCTTAAAAAAAAAAAAAAGACAGCTGGCTTATCCAAAATCTTCTCTATAGTCTACAAAACCTCTTGGCTAACTCTGCTTCATTCGAGCTGTGTAACCATCTGGGTGGGTCAGTTTGACCCCCCAATTCTACAGATAAGAAATTGCCATTCACCTGAAACTCACATAACACCATGTGTTTGTTACACCTGAATAAAAGAAAAGACCTGGAGATTCACAAGGGCGACGTGACTCTATCATGGTTCCCTGGCGGGGCAGAGACCTGGAAACTCACATACTCCTAGGTCAACTGTATCAGTTTTCTCCTGGAGAGCCATGGGTGCTTCTGGGGTCATTGGAAACTCTGGCCTCGCCCAGGACTCTGGTGCCCATTCTAGGGAACACCCCAATGCCTTGCCTCTGGAAGCCTGTTCTGACTGGAGGAAGCTGTAGAGAGAAAATTCTTCACAGACTTGGTCCTGGGGTACAAGGCGCGAGCTCGCCAGCTGTCTTCCCAGCTGTCTGTCACCTTCGACTCCTTTGTCACCTGAACCCCGCTCCTTGGAGGCGTCTTATTTTTATTCAGCACTCTGGCTCTCTCACCCACACCATTTCTGCCTGTTAACAGCACAAAGCGGCAAATACACACTAGCAGGCTCTCCATTCTGAAATCAGCCCCAACCGAATACCGTCACACGACTCGAAAGTGGCTGTTTATTACTCACAACCAAGCCACGCTTTCTCACACATTATGGTAAATGATACACGAGAATAAATGCGCATCTGTAGATGATAACACCATGTACTGAGCACGTCATAGACGCCTGCCCGGTGCTTAGCACTTTGGGTTCAATATCTCATTTAATCTTCTTTTTGCCTGTGTCACCGTCCCCAGACGACTGTAGATTTCCCGATGGCGAGATCCAAGGCTGGTCCCACACAGAACCTGGCGCATAGTAAGCCCTCATAGTAAGGATGTATTCCAGAGTGGCTGAGATTCAGTAAACACCTACTGTGTTTACTATGTTACTATGTAAACACCTACTATGTTCCACTAACCCACTCACTGGTAGCCCCACAGGCCTCAAGATGAGTATTACAATTGTGCTTTTCCAGAAAAGGAAACCAGGCTCTGAGACATTTAATAACTTACCCAGGTTTCCCCAGCTAGTAAGTAAAAAAGCCAAATACTACCCACATTCTCAGGCTCTAAAAGCAGAGTTCCTTCCACCAGACCACGAGTGAATGAAATTAAAAAAAAAAAAAAAAAGTGTTGAGTCTGGTTTGCAACCTCAAAGTGCTTCCCTCTTGTTAATAAATCAGACTAACACTCCAGGAGAGAGTAATTGAGTCTACGGCGATAAGCAAAAATCGCTGCTTACAGGGGGATCGCAGGGAGGAATGCAAGCCTGGTGAGCAGGAAAAGTTTTAGGAGCTGAATAGAGAACGGACTCAGGTGCCGAAGGCCTGGTGGGATTTCAGTGGCAAACTGGACGGAGGCGGGTGGCCCGAGGAAAGATGCAGAGGCAGGGGGGACGTGGCAGGCACGGACGTGGGGCGGGGGCAGTGTGACCAGAAGATGAGATTGTAGGCGTGGGGATAGGACTGCAGGGGGCCCTGAACGCCAGTGGACAGAATCGCAACACTGTAGATCCCTGAGCTGCATGAGGAAAGCACATTTCAAGAGATGATTCTGTATACAGAACACAGAAGGGCTTTGGAAAGGGGAACCCCAGCACTTGCCCTTGGCTTGATACATACTAGGCACTTAAGTGTAGAACCGAGCCATTGATGAATAAAGAGGCAACTACACAAGTGAATGAAAGGGGTGATAGAACAGAGGGTACCGCTGGCCACCCCGAGCTGGGATACCTGGCCTGGGCGTCCCTGGGAAAGATTTGGCAAGACTGACAGGTGCACTGCATGAGGTGGGTAACGAGGAAAGACAATGCCAAGACCTTCCTCCTTTCTCTTCGTCCTCCTTGCTCGTTCCTGCAGCCCAGGGAATCTGAACGAGCTTCAGGCCTCCCTAGCAGCCAGTGAAAACCAGGGCAGGAGGCATGAAGGACGTCTCTTACCAAGCAACGCGTTGATTAACAAAGAGCCCGCGCGCCAATGACACGCGTTGTTGTTACTTTCCTGCTGGAGGTAGAAATCACACAGGATTATCTAGGTGTGTTTTCCAGAAGGGTGTTATGGAACAATAACCCCATCAAGAGAGACTAAAATAAGATGTGAGAGATACAAGCCTCCTAACAATGCAAGCAGCCGCCCTTTGATGAACGCTTTGTTTGTTGACTCATTTGCATTAAGAAGCACACTGAACATGACCTCAGAGAGCAGAGCTGCAGCTTTCTGTCTCCCGCGCTCGGCTTTTAAATGGCACAAAAATGTGCTTATTCGGCAACTATCCTGGACAAGGAATCTTCCACTGGTTTTCCTAGTGAATGTAGGTCCGGCCTACCTGACGGGCCCCTAACTCACGGATGAAATGAGATAAGGTTTGAAAACACGTAGCACACAGGAGACAGTCCAAATTGCCTGTCGGACTGGTTTTCCCGGGCAGACCCGGTCTTCCTACCTCCTTCTGAGCTCCCACGTCCCACCTGCAGAACGGAGATGCCCCTGAACTTCCCCGATGCTGCCCACCTGTGAGTGTTCATCCGAACACGCGTCCTTTCCTTCTCTCCTTCCATCCTTCCATCCATCCTAAGATCCTTTCGGTGCATCCCCACCAAAGTGTCCTCCAAGTGCCATCCAGATGCTGGGACCGTGAAGCAACAGTTGCCCACACAGGCAGGGCGCATGGCCTCCCGCGGTGAGACCCCCCCCCCCCCACCGTCCACTCCCGCTTGCCTGCTCCTAATTATGCTGCCCCTCCGGTGACCTCCAACCCTGCAGCCCTAATGATGGCTGACTTTGGCCTTGACTAGCATGGTAGATGAGCAAGAATGTCGATCACCCAGCAGCTGTGGCTCTGAGTAAACTGTTTTCCTTGCCTCCGTCCCGGTCCCCTCCTCGTTAAACGGGACTACAAATAGTAAGTGTCTCAGTTCCTGGGGGGAAAGACTTGAATGCTTGCTCCCGGGTAGGTACTCAATAATTGGTCCCGTCAACATCAACGTCATGATCTGTAAAGTAAGACTGGCAGCTTCCTCTTATTGGGATGTCCGTGCTCACAAAATTTCAGCAGCTGCCCATGGCCGTTGGCACAGTAACTCAAAACCTTACAAGAGCACATCGACGTGCTTTCTTTCCATCGTGCTGGGGTCAAGTCCTCGGTTCGGCTCACCAAGCATTTCCGGTCCTCCTCGTCACGGCACCTTGCAAAGTTCCCCAGGGCGTAACCTCCGTCAGCCTACGTTCCCGAAGGGGGATGCTTTGAAACAGAACCATCGTGCTAACTGACGACACACACTTAGTACAAGTGAGAGGTAAATCTCCGTTACCTTCGGCTTTTAGCATTTGGGGCTTCTTGCTACTGCAGCAAACGCTAGCCTCGTCTGACTGACACCCTCCCCTTCCTTCCTCCAGCCACAGGGCCTTTGCTCAAGCTGGCCCCTCGGCCCAGGAGTCCCTTCTCTCGCCATTGAAATACCTCCTGCAGATCTCAGAACTCGAGCGTTTCTTCTTCAAGGAAGCGTTCTCTAAGTCTGTCATGCTCCCCTGCCAGAGGCTCTCATTTCATCAAGTATCTCTTCTTCATCGCTCTTCTCCAAGTGGCAATTTCCCCTTTATTTATTTGATGATTTTATTAATTTCCATCTCTTCCACCACCAGACTGTAAATTCCACAGGAGCAGGGTCCGGATCTGTTACAGCCCTTCATCGTACCCTTAGTGCATATCACAGGGTCTGGCACTCGTAGGCCCTAAATAAATATTTGTTGAATGATGGTAGGAAGGAAAGAAGGAAGAAGGGAAGGGGGGGAGGAAGAAAGGAGGGAGGGAGGAGGGCGGGAAGGAAAGAAGGGGAGAAGGAGGAAGGGTAAATGCCTGAGACAAAGGCTCTTTGCTCCCAGGTTCTAAGCTGGCCCTGCCCCACTCCTGTTGTTGGCTGTAACATGATTTGCTGATTAAAAAAAAAAAAACAAAAAAAGGAATCAGGACCCTGTCCTCTTCCTGTCATTTGCCCTTGAAAAAAAATGCAGAGAAGTTGAGAAAGTCCAGGCTGTGGTCAGACCCTGTGACCTGTGCCGGGCCAGCCAATGCCTGCAAGTTCCTCCGCTCAGATCTTTCCACCTTGTGCCTAGGAGGGGCTGTGACAGACCCCCAGCGGCCACGTCTCCCCCACCAGAGTCGGCCAGGGCCCTGGGTGCCCCAGACTCCCCAGGTGCAGGCCTGGCACTGATGTGCCCTCGCCTGTGTTAACACCATGGTCTTCAACTCTCCATAAATCAGATTTACAGAACACGGCACATTCCAGGAGCCCGGGGACACTTCTGGGGCCTCCCAGTTCAGTGGAGCTCATTATGGAAATCAGCTAAATGCTGAGGAGCGAGATAAGTAAGAACTGTTTACCAGTCCCTTCCACCAGAGACCCACAGACTTCACTAATGGGAGCTCATTTGCGGCCTCACTCAGTCACTCAACCCTCTTTATCCGCTGCTGTGACTAATCTGCAGGGAGAGAGGCGCAGGTGCGCACGAAGGACTCTCCCAGGGGCTCCGGGTGCGTGGTGAAGGGGACGGGGACAGCGACAGGCAAAGCGGGGCTGGCCCCAACTCACCCTACCCCTTGGGGAAACCACTTCCCGCCTCCCAGGGCCGCGGATGCTCTGGCCAGCCAACTTTTGAAGACCAGCAGAGATAACGATGATGGAACATGGGGAATAGAGTGTTCCAGTTTACGAGACACCCTCGCTTCCATTAACTTGTGGGAGCCTCACAATTTTTTACCAGGTGGGTGTTTTGCTCACGCCTCCATTTACCAGCCGAGGAAGCAGGCTCGGGGGCAAAGTGGATTGCTCAGATAGGAATTGGCAAACGCTACTTTTCTCTGTCCAAATACAATGTGCTCTCCACTTTACCAGGGCTCTTGAAATGCGGGTTATTAAAACTCCGTGAACGGGGTTCAGGGTGTTCTTGCATGTTTTGAACTTGTACGCGGATTCGGGGGGCTGGGGGTTTGGGGGCTTTGGGTGGGGGGGGCGCATGGTGCAAGCGGGCAACAACTTTTTTTACAACGCTCTCAGGTGGACTGAAATCCCCAAGAGGTTTAAAAAGCCACCAGGGGTGGGGCACCCGGATGGCTCAGTTGGTTAACCATCCGCCTTCGGCTCAGGTCGTGATCTCACGGTTTGTGAGTTCAAGCCCTGCGTTGGGCTCTTTGCCCTCCGAGGGGAGCCTCCCTTGGATCTCAGTCCCCCTCTCTCTCTGCCCCTTTCCAGCTCTTTCTTTCTCTCTCAAAATTAAATCAACGTTAAAAAAAGAAAAACAAAACACTAGGGGTTCTGGACCACCCCCTGAGGGCGTGAGCTGCTTACCTGGTGAGCCAAGGAGGTCTGTGAGTTGGACCTCTTTGCCCATTCACCCATTTTCCCAAGAAAGAAAAGTGTGAGTTGAGTGAGGTTTGGTCTCCATATCTTCCTGTTCCCTGCCGTTGTCCTCCAGTGACAGCCTGTGTGATGTCTACCTTGCAGCCCAGCCCCCACGGCCGGGCTCTTCCCACTCTTCCCACAGCCTCTCAGAGTGCATCACCAGGGGTCCATGGTCAGTGGCCAGGCCTCAGAGCACGAGGCCCCCTCTGGCAAGGGGCAAGGCAGGGGGAGCCAGGAGACATGAGTTCCGTGTGTACAGGGTCTGATTTTGTCTTCAACGATCTGGATAGTTTTGGTATTTTTTTTTTTAATTTTTTTTTTTCAACGTTTATTTATTTTTGGGACAGAGAGAGACAGAGCATTAACAGGCGAGGGGCAGAGAGAGAGGGAGACACAGAATCGGAAACAGGCTCCAGGCTCTGAGCCATCAGCCCAGAGCCCGACGCGGGGCTCGAACTCACGGACCGCGAGATCGTGACCTGGCTGAAGTCGGACGCTTAACCGACTGCGCCACCCAGGCGCCCCTTGGTATTCTTTTTGATTTCACAAATATTGGACTTAATATTACTCACCATAACCGCCGAGTTTTTTCGTGCCTCCTTAAATTTTGCTCGTGGGCCCGAGTGCCTCACTCGCCTCACCCCGGTCTAGAGTCCGGAGAACAATGCCGCCTTCTGGGGAGCCCCTCCGCGGTCCAGACAGTTATGCCAACTACGTTCAACGGTTCATATGTGTCATTTGGAGGACTCTACAGAATGCCTACCTCAACCTCATAAGTTTATTAAAAAATTTTTTTTAATGTTTATTTATTTTTGAGAAGGCGCAAGCAGGGGAGGGGCAGAGAGAGTGGGGCAGAGGATCCAAAGCAGGCTCCCCACTCCCCCCCGAGTGGGGCTTGAACTCACAAACAGCGAGATCACCACCTGAGCCGAAGTTGGAGGCTCAAGCGACTGAGCCACCCAGGCGCCCCCCGACCCTCCTAATGTCAAGGCACAGTGTGTGGATTCAAGAGCATAGGGGAAGGCTCCTACGGGTCTGAATCCTGGCTCTCCTATGAAACCTTGAGGGAAGTCACTTATCTTCTCTGAGCTTATCTGAGAGACGGAGATGAGGCGGGTATCCACGGTTGTGCCAATGAGATAGCATGGTTTCCAGACCATAGAAATAATCTGTGCAGCAAGCCAGAGTCTAAACAGGAACCAGACGTGTTCTTGAACTCCCCATTGTTCTCTTTGAATTTGGACGAGAAGGTGAAGTATGAGGATGAGTCAGGATGTTTTATTGCCAGCAGCCCCAAGGGCTCCCCACTGGTCCATGTGCGGTGGCTTTAGAGGCAGTCGTCACGAGTCTGAGTCCTGGCATGCCCATCCACAACCTTGGACAAGTAGTTGACCTCTCTAAGCTTTGATGTTCGTGTTTAGAAATGAAAATAATAACACCTCCCGTTAAAATTTCTGTGAGAATGACAAATGTCCACATCACATGTGCCTGGCTCCGCTCGTCTGCTCAGGCTGCTATCAGACGACACTGTGTGTGGGTGGTTGAAATGCTGCGAGTTTATTTTCTCGCAATTCTGGAAGCTGGAAGTCTGGGATCAGGGGGGCGGTACAGTCAGGCTCTGGTGAGGGCTCTCTGCCTGGCTTGCAGATGGCCACCCTGTCCCTGTATCTTCTCTAGGAAGGGAGGGAATGAGCCCTCTGGTGTTTCTTCTTGTAAGGACACTAATCCTATTGGATCGGGGCCCCACTCTTATGACCTCGTTTAACCTTAATTACTTCCTCAGAGGCCCCATCTCCAAACACAAGCACACGGGGCGGTGGGGGGGGGGGGGTCAGGCTTTCAACATGTGAATTTTGGTGGGACACAGATATTCAGTTCACAACACCAACATAGGCAGCTGACCCTTGTGCAAGCGTAGGTTTGAACTGTGCGGGTCCACTGACACGCAGATTTTTTTCCATAAACACCATCCAGTACTCACATGTATCTTCTCTTCCTTATGAGTTTCTTAACAACATCTCCTTTTCCCTAGCTTAATTCATTAGAAGAATACAGCACTTAATACATACAACATACAAAATACGTATCAATCGGCTGTTTACGTCACTGGTAAGGCTTTCTGTCAACAGTAGGCTATTAGTCGTTAAGTTTTGGGGGGGGGTGTCAAAAATTATATGTGAATCTTTGACCGTGTGGAGGGTTGGTGTCCCCAACTCCTGCTTTCTTCAAGCGTCAACTCTGGTCACTGCGCAAAGAGTCGATAAATAGGCACGTAAAGGTAGTAAGTGGTATTCAAAGCGAAGAAGCCAAGGTCAGGAGGTAGGCACGCCCACGTGGGCACCGCGTGTCCACAGCTGTGCTCAAACTCGAACCCAGGTCCCCGGGCTCAGTCCGGCAGGCACGGGCACCCCTGAGCTACTCTCCGTGTCATTCGCAAGGTTGGCCCGGAGATCGGAAGGATCTAAGCGACAGGAAAACGAGAGCCCAATTCTTGAATTTGGTGACACCAGGGGATTCCAGGGAACCTCAGCTCAAGACCTGGTCCTCCTGCCCTTCTGCCATCAGACAAGGCCCCCCAGCCGCGGGGAGTGAGGCTCGTGAACACGGCTGGCACTGGGAGGCTGACCGTGTGGCTGTGTCTGTGTGTGCCTGACCCAAGGCTGGTTATAAACTGCCTCTTACCAGGGCCTTTACAGCCGACTCCTGCATTTCCCAGAATAATCTCGCTCATTACGATGCCGGCCGACTTTACAAGCCAGCTCATTTTTCTTCCCTTTGTCTCAAATTCCAATACCCTGCCCTTTTCACGAGATTTCCAAGAGAGTAGTTCACAGTGCCCATTTTGTGGGGAGAGATGGGGGGGCAGAAACGTCCCCAGAGGGTGAGCGGTATCTCAGCCTGAGTTTAAAAAAAGGAAAAGAAGAAAAAAAAAAAAAGATGAAGGAAAGAGCTTTGTCTGCTAAATCTCCCCATTTTGGAATCAAATGTTATTTAAAATTCAGGACAAATTCTCGGCTCTCTTGCTGACAAATTCCACACGAGCACAGAGCAGAGGGGAGAGGGAAATGAGAACGGCGAGGTGGGAGGCGCCTAAGCAAGCGCTCCTCATTAAATGGTCATTAAGTGAGCACCTTCTGTGTGCCTGATCCTGCACTGGGTGCCGGGGATACGGCAGCCAGCTCAACAGACGCTGTGTCTCCCTGGGGGCTTAACGCCTGGGGAAGGTGACCGACGGGACCAAACAGCCACCCACGTTCATAATGATAAGCTGGGGCAGGTGCCATGGGTGAAGAGCGTGCATTCCTAGGAAAGCACGTAACCAGGACTTCATCTAATCAGGGATCGGGGGACATTCCCTGGGGGGGTGACATTAGGTCTAGGACCTAAAGCATGATGACGGGGTCTTCCAAGTGGGGAGGAGCGGGACGTCTTCCAGGAGGTAGGAACAGCATGAGCGAAGCCCTGGGGCCAGAGGGAGCCCCAGTGTTTTGGGGGGACCTGGAAGGACACCAGCATTCTGAGATCCTCTGCGAGTGACAGAGGAGGGGCCGTGAGCCAAGTGACGCAGGCACGGGTGAGGTCATGCTGGGTTTTGCAGCCCCGGTAAGGCCCCAAGAGCCCTGTTCCCTCTGAACAAGAGGGAACCGTTGAGGGTTTTAAGAGGAAGAGTAACCTGTAATGGGAAATTTGCTCTGGCCACTGAGTAGGAGACAGACGGGATCAAAGCAGAAGAAGCCGCGGGAGCCGGGCAAGAAGAGTGGCAACTTAGTCCCCAGTGTTGGCGGTGGTGACGATGGAGAGAGGTGACACGTTCTAGGGAATATTCCTGATGATGTTATCAGTACGGCTGCAAACACAAGCACAAATTCTTCCCCTTCCTATATCCAGAGAGTCCCCGGCCCCACGGACGCATGGTTTAGCCACAAGACCTTCTCTGGCCAATAGGACAAGGGCGAACGTGACGCAGAGATTTGAACGGTACCTGTGCCCCGGGGCTTGGTCTTTCTTGCAGCCTCGGGGATCACGTGATCGTGGCGTGAAGAAACCCAGGCTAACCTGCGCGAAGGTGACACGTGTAGAGTCGCCCCGACTCCCCAAGCCAGCATCGTGCAGATCACCAGACGTGTGCGTGTGCCATCCGAGATCACCCAGCTGCCAGCCAACAGGCCAAGTGGGCGCAGAGGCATGAGCGGGCCCAGCAGAGGTCAGCTGGTCGCGCCTAGACCAGAGGTGCCCGGCCAACTCAGAGAATTATGAGCTAAACAAATGGACGTCATTTTAAGTCATTACATTTTGGAGGTGGTTTGGCTAACTGACATATGGATGTTTATGTCTGCTTTCTCTGGATAAAGCATAAGGTAAAGGAGGAGTAAGACCTTGTCTTTTTCTAAAGTTTACTTATTTTGAGAGAGAGAGAGAGAGAGAGGAAGACAGGGGCAGAGAGAGGAAAGAATCCCAAGCAGGCTCCACACTGTGGACTTGATCTTACAAACTATGAGATCGTGACCTGAGCTGAAATCAAGAGTCCAAAGCATAACCAACTGAGCCACCCAAGTGCCCCAAGACCTTGTCTGTCTCGTTCACCACTACTAACCCCCCAGGCAAATAGTAGACACTCAATGAGGACGTACTGAATAAGGGAATGAGGAAGTGAATACACGACTATCATCTATTTGGTTTCCCCCGAGAAAGATTTTCTGTGTCAACACCAGGACTTCTCTCCCCCCTCCATTAGCAGCTGAGGTACAGACACTCCTGGGTGGAAATTAAATTCATATTCCTCCTTTGCAGAGATATTCCATGTGTGAGGTTGGCATGACATTAAACACTGAGGACAAGCCGGGAAAGGCATATTCTCTACCACGAACGTGTTGACTGTCTGGTCATGGGCACAGAAAGAAGCAACCGTCTCTCCTGCCTGTTGCACACTTGCTACGTCCCAGGCACCTGACACGGTGTTTCCATAACAACCATGGGAGGAAGGCACTGCTGGTGTCCCCTTTATAGGGATGAGAAAACTGAGGCAAGGAGAAGTTAAACGATCTCCCTGATGGGATAGAGCCAGACTCAAACGCAGCTCAGTCACTTTGCTCTAAGTGATATGTGGACAACAGAGCTGGACGAAGGAGGTATTCCTTTTGCCTGGGATGGGAAGGTCGGAGCAGCAACAAATGGGTCAGAAAAGGTTTTGCGGACATGTTGATTCTAGAAGGAAGAACGAGGATTCCCCACGTCAACAACAGCACGAAGGCATTCCGGGCTGAGAGCGCAGAGTGCTGACACCGGACATGGGGCAGTGCATGGTCGGCCTGGGGACTTCTGAGCGGCACGAGTGACCAGAAAAAGAGGGGTACAAGAGTAGCCGTGAGACCAGCCTGGGAAGGGCGATAGGAGCCTAAGAAGGCTGCAAGGAGGGCCACGCTCCCTCCGAGGGCCCCTCTGCCACCCATCTCCCACTGACACCAGCTCCCAGCTGGTCCTGAGAGAGCAGCGTCACCCCAGATGGAGAAGACGTGGCTTCTGATCTCAGCTTTGAGTGCTTGCTCCGTGGTTTCAGGAAATTCAATCACTTGCCCAGTCCGGGGCTCAGTTATCCCCCCTATGCACTGAAAATGTAGGGCGAGAGCTAAGAAATTTCTACATATTGAGTACCTATTATACACTAGGAGGTAGTTATCTCAGATTTCGTGTGAGGATTGAATGGGTTAATGAATATTAAGTGATTAGCATAGTGCCAGGTACGTAGTAAGTGCTCAATAAACACTAGTCATGACTACTGCTGATGTCATTTCAGCCAATTGTCAGAGTAACCTTATGGGTGATAGTCCACATCGATGACTCTAGACGTACACGGCCTGGATCTAAATCCCAGCTCTGCTGCTTTCTTGCTGTGTGACTTTGAGCAAGTTCCTTAAGCAGTCTAGGCCTCAGTTTCCTTGTTTATAAACCGGGGATCATAATGGCGTTTATCTTCTTGGGTCATTTAAAAAAAATTTTTTTTATGTTTATTTCTTTTTGAAGGAGAGAGAGAGAGAGAGACAGAGCATGAGGGGGGAGGGGCAGAGAGAGAGGGGGACACAGAATCCGAAGCAGGCTTCAGGCTCCGAGCTGTCAGCACAGAGCCCGATGCGGGGCTTGAACCCGTAAACCATGAGATCATGACCTGAGCCGAAGTCAGAGGCCCAACCGACTGAGCCACCCAGGCATCCCCCCCCCCCTTTTTTAAATTTTTTTTTCTTGTTGGGTCATTTTAAGGATTAAGAGGTAATGCTTATAAAATGTTTCATTTCTACAACCAGGCACCTACTAATTAATGGCAACTATTATCAGATGCTCCGTTTTGCAGATAACAAAGTTGAGGCCTGCAGAGGCAATGAAACTTGCTCCAGGTAGCACACCTAATAAATGATAAAGCTGATATTTACCCAGGGAAAATTCTGCTTCCCTATCCTTGCTCCTCATTGGTGTTCCAGACGCTTCCGAAGCACCTTCCGACAACAGCAATACCGCTCAGAGCATTATGGCTTCTGACCAAAGTCATTGTAAAACTCCAGAATAAAGAATGACTTCTCCGGAAGAACTTTTAAATCCCCCAGAGAGGTTAGAATTAATGTAGGTTCCTGATATACAAGCGTACCACATTTCCAAGTTGGTTTTATGAGGGGAAGCTCTAAACGCCTATGATTCGTAGGTGGTAAATGGTAACGACAAAGTATTAAACTTTGTGGGGGAGTGACTGCCAGAAACCCTCTGCGGAACGAGGCAAGGTGCAAATAAATGAATACCTAAGGAAGGGAGCGGTGGTCAGAGCCTAGGCCTGGCTCCCACCCCTGCTCCATCACCAGCCTGCTGTGTGACCCAAGCGGGACACGTAACCGTCTCTGCATCCACACGTCCTTGTCAGTGGGACACTTGTGAGAGCAAAAGGGGGCGCAATGAATAATTACACCAGATCCTGGGGACGCTGAGACTGAATGCCTTACCTACGAAATGCTGAGATCATTTTGGAAGGGCCTTTCCTGCTCTGTCGTTTTATGAAAAAGACTGTTTCGGGGCACTGTTCCTGTCCAGGTATCGGAGATGCTCTGGAATGCCGGTAGCCCAAGGAAGAGCCTTTTCAGCGAAATGCAGCGGGTCAGGGAGAAAGCTAGGCTGCTTCTGTTTTGGGTGAAGCAGAATCGTGATGGATAAATGAAAACAGGAAACAGGAGGCGACGTGACGGCAGATCCTCGAATCTCCGTAACGCCATCTCGAGCTGATCACGCGGCTCGCCCTGCCATTTCTCCCCATCCGTCAGACCAACAAAACAGACCAAGAGGTGAAACGCCTGTAGCACGACAGGAACTCACCACCTTGAACGCTCGCCGTCCGCAGGTCGGAAGTGTCCTGACACAGCTAACCTCATCATCTGTGATGCCCTGTGTCTTCCAGATTTTCTTGGCCCGCTGGTCCATCAGACATGACTTGGATCCTAATCCTGAGCTACCCAGATTGGCAGTCTACGCAGGCCAAGTAGATGAGATAATGACTCAGCTGTCTGCTTGGCTCTTAGGATCTGGTTGCAGGGAAAATCCTGGAAAGATCTATTTCCAAACATACCTACCATCTGTTTGACTCGAACGTGAGCTGCCTGTCGAGAAGCCAGTGATTCTACCTGGTGACTCCAGTTATCAGCAGAGTCTGGAGCTTGGTCACCTCGGAGGCATCTCTTTGAGACTTCCTTTCCCTGATTATGGTACAAGAAGCCTCTTACACTCGACACTAGCTCGAAAGAACAAGGGCTCTCAACCAGAAACACTTCATCTCCTGCTAGATTTCGGCTCCGGCATTTGATAGGATCATTCTTTAACAGAGCTGCATTTCTACCCCACATCAGCGATGATTGAAGGCAGGGGAAAATATTCCTGTGAGAAATGGGGGTTTTCAGTCAAGCAAACAGAACTCTGAGGGTGATCGGTTTAGAGGGACAGCCTGGCCAGCAAACGGAGAAATGAACGCTTGTCTCTGTGAGACGCTGGCCAAGGTGCCTAACCTCTCTGGGGCTGTCTCCTAATCCGCTCTTCTAGACTTCCGGGGGCTTGGAAGGAGGATAGGCGATCAAGTGCTCAGCAGCTCCCAAGTGCCGGTTCATATGTAAATGATGAGTATCTTCCAGGATGTGAAGTGTTTCTTTAAAGGTTGCCGCAGATCAATTATTCTCTTCCCTCGTCCAGGACTGACAAGGTTCCTAAATTCCACATTCTGCAGACGCTGACTGACGGTTGTAGATTGCATTTCTTTTTTTTTTTTTTTAATTTTTTTTTTCAACGTTTATTTATTTTTGGGACAGAGACAGACAGAGCATGAACGGGGGAGGGGCAGAGAGAGAGGGAGACACAGAATCGGAAACAGGCTCCAGGCTCTGAGCCATCAGCCCAGAGCCCGACGCGGGGCTCGAACTCACGGACCGCGAGATCATGACCTGGCTGAAGTCGGACGCTTAACCGACTGCGCCACCCAGGCGCCCCGCATTTCTTTACAGTAAGGAATAATCCTGCAGCGTTTGGCCTCCCTCAGAGGAAAAGCTGGTTCCCTGGGCGTCAGGGGCCGGTTGAAGGCTCAAACCTCCATTTGGGGGCCTGATGTCCAGGAGGGTGGAGTGTAGAGAGTCGAGGTCTCATTTTGTCAAATGGGGTTCGGAGCCCGCGGCCGCCCTTCAGGTGCACTTGTGGCTTGAAACACGGATTTGTTTCGAGGGGGAGGGATTGTTTGTTTTTTCTTTTACTCGTTCTCCTTAACTGAAAAGGGAATGATGGGTAACTCTTCTCCTGCGTTCCTTGAGGGAATAATCTGCACCAAATGTATCCTTTTATGGGGTCAGTCCATATGCGCCTCCTAAATGCTCTGTTCGCTAGAAATCGTTACGATCAGAAGAATAATCCTCGTATATATCCGGGCCCCTAAAGGCATCCCCAACTTCCAGTGGGGGTTGATCCTGACTCCATGCCCTGAGGGAGAGACCCTTCTGATCTTTTCCCCTAAATCTGGCGAGGATCAACAAAGAATGTGTGAGGGCTGCCTTCCCCTCTCCTCCGCCTCCCCCCTGGTGCCCAGATGGGTGCTGCAGCTGTGTGCACCCGCAGCAATCAAGAAGGCAGGCAGTAAATCCTGGCTGTTTGGTTGGCGCCTCTGGGTGGGGATGGTCTGTGAAGTCATCGGGAGTGGTGTCAGCCTGTAGAAGCTGTGTTCTCCCTGCAGGAGTGGGAAGATTAAGCCCGCTCTCTCCATCTGCTTTTGAACAGCTCCTCTTCTCTTCCCCTGCCCCCTCAGGCTGGGCATCCTTGGACAAGTTGCTTTGCCTCTCTGAACCACCTACCTCTCCGGTGAAGTAGGGACCCTGATTCCTGCCCCAGAGGGCTGCTGTGAGAAACAGAGGAGATAATGATGAGAGGTACCCAGCTGTATGCCTGGCACATTTTAAAGGCACAATATAAAGTAGCTATTAGGTTCTTCATCAGCAGCTGATGAGAGGGTAGATAGGGGCTTAGGGACGATAATGTATGTAAAGTACTTTATATCGCGTCTGGCACCTAATGAGCGCTCCAGAAGTGTTGGCTATTATTAGTGGAGATAAAGACATGTACATTGCAAAAATAACAATAATGCAAAGTGGGAAAGGATTAAACAGAAGAGTACAAGGAGTTTGCAGCTAAATCAAAGGAGAAAGAGGCAGCAGCTTCTGGCTGAGCAAAAAGGGTCAGTGTTCCTCCCACGTCCCCGATGACAGGAATCATTTGGGGTTCTTGCGAAACACAAATCCATCAGCAATGGCCCGTGCCTGATCTGTAGGTAAGGGGCTGGAACGTGAGCTGCGGAAGCCATACATTTAACAAGCATCCCAAGATCTGTATCATGAAAGAAGTTTGGAAAACACTGGAGTGAATGGCATTCGGGCCGGGACTCGTCAACCAGGTGACAAAATAGTCACCTCCGACTTTCTCTGAGAACGAAGCACGGTGCGCACACAAAACGCCAGTCATTATACACATTACAAACATCGTAAACATACACACATGAGATCGGTAGGTATCACTAGCCCCATTTTGCAGATGGGAAAACTGAGATTCAGGATGTTGAAAGGACCTGCTCCGAGTCACAGGTGAAAGTGCCAGTGGCAAGATTCAAAGCCAATCCTGCCTGATTTCAATGTCTGCGTGCTTTTCGCTAAACAATCCTCTTTAGAGGTTAGCATGTGTAGTGAGGGGACGTTCCCTCATCTTGTAGAAGCAGCCTGAGCCAAGGCCTGGTGGCAGGGGGGCAGGGGGAGGGGAAGCCGATGTTAGAGAAATGGCAGAAATAGTAGTGTGCTAGTGTAGCTGGGTATTAGAGTAAGCAAAAGGCAGTCATGGCAGAGAGGGTAGGAAAAGCAGGCTGGCCTGTATTGGGGTCCACATGAAGCTGCTGTTACAAAGAGATCCCCAAAGTGCAGGGGCTGAAATAAAATAGCAGGTGGTTTCTCCCCTCACACGAATGACCCACAGTGCGTGTCCCAGGGCCCCACAGGGTAGGAGTAACACAGCAGCTGTGATGCACACGGTTCCCCAGGGACCCAGGACGTTGGGTCTGCTCAGCTGTCCATCCCTAGTCCACGGCAGCTGCCCCAGGTACTGCCGTTTCTGAGCCCGAAGGAAATGGAGACGCGGAGCCCAGGGTAGCCAGGTTTGCCTTTAGGAAATGGCCTGGAATTTACTAGAGATGGGAATGGCGTTCACCTCACTGCTGCTCACCCTCCATTGGCCTGAACCTAGTCACAGGATCACACCTACCTGCAAGGGAAGCTGGGAAATGTAGTATCTAGCCGGCGGCCATGCACTCGCCTGAACTTGCCAGGGGAGATGGTTGAAGGAAATGATTCAAAGGAAAAAGGGGTGAATGGATACCGGCGATCTCTGTTACAGGGCCGTGTAGGGTTAGAACGTACCAAAAGCAGTTACCCAGTGCTTAGTTTTTGGCAGGAACCTTCTAAGCATTTTGTCTGCATTAACTCAGTTAATTCTCACAACTGACCTGAATGCCAGGATTGAGGGCTCGCTCCAAGAATAAAGCCCTTAACTGGCATACGTAAGGATGGAGAATTTTTGAACAAGAGCGTTGGGCGTATAGCCCTTGGTCGCATTCTGATTGTCTAGTCAAGGGGTTCATAGCAGGGACACCGCAGCGGAGCCAGGCCTGGGAGTTTCGAAGGCTTTATAAGCCCAGCCCTACAGCCCTTTCGTTCCAGGGCCTTTAGCCACAAACCTCTTTGTCCGTCTATAAAATGAGGCACGGGAATGGTTGGTTTCCGAGGGGTCCTTTACTCTGCAGTCCTATGTCATGGCCAGAGGCCTTCCCGTGAGCCTGGCGTTACAGGGGAGAAGGGAGAAGGCAGACAGGTGGAGAGAAACAGTGGATTCCCATGGGACGACCACAGGACAAGAAGAGCCCACCTCCACAGGACGGGTAGATGCCATCTGTAATCCCGTCACTGGGAAGGCACGACGGATGATGAAGACAATGGCGTGCCTCCCGCCAGAGGTGTCCTTGGATAAGACCTCATGTTATCAAAGAAAGGAATCAAAGTTTCCAAATGTTGGGATTACATAGCAATTTCAACCCAAGGCTTATTGTGACAATATAAAGCCAGATCTATCAGAGTGGGTGGGAGGCTTTTCGAAATGAAAGGAAGGAGAAACTGGGAACTGGGAAAAAGCCAGAGCGGGAATCAAAGCTCTGCGACCGGAGCAAGGTGGCAAGGGGCTCCAGGAAGCGTGGTGAAACGGGAGAGGGCAGCAGGTGCTCAGGTCACTGAAAGGCTCCCGTGCACCTCGTCGCTAAAATTCACCACGTCACCTCCGGTGCCACCTGCACGGCCGGTGTCTGGATTTGGGTCCATCACGTCAGCCTCCACTGAAAGGAGCCCGGGCGGCTCCGCACAGGAAGGTTCGCACTGAATCTCGAGGCAGGGTCGAGGCAGGCCATAGACCTGCCATTTTCAGGAAATGAGATGTCAGTGATGGTGTTCAGGAAGACGAAGAGGGAGGGCCGAGGAAGGGCTCCCCCCAGACAAGTGGCTCAAACTCAGGCAAGCTGAACGAGAAAACAAAGAGTGAAAAGCACAGTCAGCAGAAACCAAGAGCTGCCGGGGCCTGGTAATGGTGGCGGCTGACACTTCTGTGCCGGATCCCGTGCTGAATCTCAACCCATCTAGGCCACACGGCAACCCGGAAAGTCCACGTGCTGGGGTGAAACCCTCCTTTGCACAGTAATCAACCGGGGTCCGAGAAAGTTAAGTCATACGTCCCAGGTTGCACCGTGACAGCCAGGATTCCAACCCAAAGAGCCCGACCCTGAAGGCTTGTTTCTTAACCACCGGTCGTGCCGCAAAGTAGCGGGTGCAGAAGGGGATAGCGGGTGCCCAAAAGCCCCACGTGGGCCTCCTATGTTGTTTACAGAAACACGGTGTATCAGGCAACCCACAGTTCCCAAACACAGAGGGCGGGAAGTGGGGACAAGGGCACCATTAGAGAGTGACTACGGGGAAAGTAAGGGAAAGTAGCTGGAGTCGGTGGGGCTTCAGAAGGTGCAAAGCGTGCCATGAACTCGAACGGAGACTCGGCGTTAAGTGAGAGGTGAGTGACGCCCGGGTGAGGCCTAGAAAGCTGTGTCCTTCTTTCTGGCTCCCGAGGCGTGGTGGGCTTTGTGGCGGCCTAAGAGGGTTTCTTGGCCTCAGCCTGAGCTCTGCCTTCAAGCTGGTTCACTCACCAGCTGGATGGGAGCTTGCGGCCAGCTCTGGGGGCGGTGTGCGGAGAGGGGTAGCACGCTACCGGGCGCCAGGGGGAGTTTGAATCCTGCCCCCCAAACACGCCAGCTGGTGAGATCTTGGAGAAGTCTGCTGGCAAAACCACGCGTCTGTTTCCTCATCTGCAAGATGGGGGTGATCGCAGAACCCACTTTCAAGGGCCGTTTTGAGGGTCCACTGAGATGATACAGGTAAATCACTCCAGATAATAAAATAAGCCAAAGCCCTTCTTTGTGGGCAAGCCCAGCTAGGCTAGCTCCTCACGCCATGCAGGAGGCCCTTTGGGAGAAAAAGCCAGTGAGGGCAACTGAAAATCGATGCTCTTCTTGGATGGTCAGAGGCCTGCCCGTCTTCTCTAAGAGAACACGAAGAGATAATCCACAATTCACACTTGGTTTGTATCCTATAGTTTATCCGACGTAGCCCTTTGATGCAAGCCCATACCCACTTTATAGATGAAGAAACTGAGGTTCCGAAATGGGAAACAACGAGCCCCAGGTCACACAGTAGGATGGCACCAAGTTGCAGAGCCAAAACTCAGGTCTCCTGTTGTAAGGCCAACACAGTCTCTCTGGCCTGTGGGACGTCCTGGGCCCCCTCCTCTGTCCCCTCCTGCAGCCATACAGGATCAAACAAGCCCCATCTCAGCCGTGCTGAGGGCTGATGTTCTGCTTTTTGTGGGGATGATTATCATAAACATTAATATCCACAAAGGTCAGAGATGCTTTCTGAACTTGATTATTCTTTAATGTGACAGTTTCGAAATAATGTTTGCATATCGTGTTGATTGGTTGCTGTGGTTGGAGCAGGGGGCCGAGAGTTAAATTTAAAAAGACGGTGTTAGCAAAGAATGAACACACACGTACCTAGGGTGTCAGTCTCGTGTGATGTTTGTTTCTTCCGGCTGTATATCTCCAAGAGGCGTTGTGCATGCGTGCTGTGCCTTCTATGTGTACTTCTAAAAAAAAAAAATTTTTTTGTTTATTTATCTTTGAGAGAGAGAGACAGAACGCAAGCAGGGGGAGGGGCAGAGAAGAGAGGGCGACCCAGAATCCGAAGCAGGCTCCAGGCTCCGAGCGGTCAGCACAGAGCCCCACGCGGGGCTCGAACTCACGAATGGTGAGATCGTGACCTGAGCCGAAGTCGGTCGCTTAACCCACGGAGCTGCCCAGGCACCCCTTTGCACGTGTACTTCTATCATGTGGTTTGAGCGGTGTGTGTGTGTGTGTGTGTGTATGTGTGCCTGCCTGTGTGTATTGTGGTTACTTGTGCGTTGGAATGTGACTCAGCATTGTCCACAGGAGTGCCTTGCGAGCACATGTCCGCGTGCCCATCAACTGCACGAGCCGGTCGTGTTACCTGGGGGCTCTAAGCCCCTGCTGCGCGCGCGTTGAAGGCCGTGGGCTGTGAGCGAATGTGACCTGTCCGGGGAGAACGTGTGCGGCCCAAGCGGACACACTGCGTGTGCCTCGGTGCAGAGTCTGTCTCCCGCGGGTGAACATACGGCGAGTCTGAGTGTGTTTGGGGCTTGCAGGCTGTGTTCTAGATCCGCGCGGGCTGTAAGTGCCCGGGCTGCGGCCGTGTGTCTGGATTGCACGTGTGCCTGATGGGTGTGCGCGCACATGCTCACGTATGTGCCCGGCATGACTTCTTCCCCGGGGCCTCTCTGTCTGGAAGTGAGCCCCACGCCCCACCCCCTCCCCCCACCCCTGCCGCGCCCGAATCCCGACTCCTCCCCCCGCCCCCCTTGGTACTGGCGTCTGGTGGTTATTAGCTGGTCAGACGTTTTTATCTCTTCAAAATATCTGATGGCTCATACTCAGCCCAGTAATCACAGGAATGGGCCTCAGAGACATCACTTATGCTGCAGCCTCCATAAGACCAGGAGAACTTGTGTCCCTCTTACCTATTAGTCACTGGAAATAAAGGCTCACAAGCAAACTAGCTGCTGTCCCAGCCGGGTTAACCATTTCTGAGCCAGCGTGAGGTTTTCTTCGGAAAAGCTGGGAATATCGTGCAGACCGCAGCGGGAACATGAGGGGCTGGAGCTTCAAAATACCCCCTTGGGGCACCTGGGTGGCTCAGTTGGTTAGGCGGCCAACTTTGGCTCAGGTCATGATCTCATGGTTTGTGAGTTTGAGCCCCACATCAGGCTCTGCACTAACAGCTTCAGATTCTGTGTCTTCCCGTCTCTCTGTGCCTCCCCTGCTCATGATCTGTATCTCTCTGTCTCTCAATGATAAATAAATGTTAAAAAAATTAAAAAAAAAACCCAACTCCACTTTCCAAATACAGTAAAACCTTGGTCTGCAAGCGCAGTTCATCCTTGGAATCCAACGCACTTGTATCATCAAAGCGAATTTCCCCATAAGAAATGGAAACTCAGATGACGCGTTCCTCAAACCCAAAATATTCATATAAAAATGATCCCAGTGCCGCCATATAATACAAGCTAGGAAAATACAAAGTGTAAAGAAAAAGAAACAAATGAACCTGCCCTTCCCTTTGAAAACCTTCTGGCTGGTGTGAGGGAGGCCAGAGAGAGGAGGGTTATTGTGTAGGACGACTTTCACTGTCACCAACAGAATCACTGCTCTCTATTGGCTCAATGGAATCTTTTTCTTTTCGTGCAACTTTAACAAGGAACCTATCCGATGACCTAGAATGCAGCAAAGCATTCCTAAGCTTACCCTTCTATGGAAAAGCAAAGGACGGTCCATAGGTGCTCTGAAGCGACAAAAAATACACTAGTGTCCGTCGTGGGCACCTTTCAACGTTCTGAAAAATCACTGATTTCTGCTAAACATCGTGGCCTGAGACCGAGCAACCGAGCATGGGAGATGATCACCCACAAAAGTACAGAGAGAGAGAGAGAGAAAGAGAGAGAAGAACCATTGGCTCAGTTGTGATCATGTGCTGTCCAGCATCAGGTACTATTCGAATGGCAAGACATCGCTCATTTATCACGTTAAAATGTATCTGAAATGTTTGGCCATCTGGTGGAACACTCACAGAGCAAGTTACTGGCACTCCAAGGTTTTACTGTACTCCAGAATAAGATTCTTAGGCTCAACCATTGTTCCTCAAACGGAATGCTGCTGGCATTCATGGGGGGGGGGGGGGTGCAGGGGACCTGCGTTAGTAAACGAGAATTCTCTGCACAGTGCGGGACGTCCAGCCTGCCCAGCCTCACCCATTAGGTGCCCGATGCCTTTCGTGTGTCCCCATCAGAATGTCTGCAGAATGTCCCGTTTCCAAGTGGCCCTGGAGATATGGGGTAGTGCCGCCCTTCGGCAAACTACTGAGCTAAACCAACTAAGGAAGTGTGAAATGATTAGAGGGGAAAGGACTTCAATGACAGCTCCATCATCCTGTGAGAGGGTGGGGTGGGACATCTCCATTCAACGACACGCAATGACGTAACACACAACACAATCACAAGCAGTGCTCTGGATGCCAGCTGGGTGTCCTACGATTCAACTCAGTTCTGACCCCATCTACCCGGAGACAGTATCATATCCTACAGGGCGAGGGCTCAGCCCTACAAGACTGCCCTGCCCCCAACACTTCAGCCCCTTGGGAGTCAGGGGGTGGGACCAAAATTGCCAATTCTCTAATCCTCTGGTTGGTTTTCCTGGCAACCAGCCCCCATCCTTAGGTGTGGTCCCAGGCCGCCTCATTAACATAACAAAAGACACCTTGATCTCTCTCTCTCTCTCTCCCCACTTAGGAAACTCCAAGGGCTTCTGGAACTCTGTGTCAGAAACGAGGACAAACACCAAATATATATTTCATATTATAAATCACGATATCACATCAGGGATGCAGAAGAACTAGGTCACCTTAATTGTATAAGAAAGAAAGAAAGAAAGAAAGAAAGAAAGAAAGAAAGAAAGAAAACAACAACAATGATAATGCTGTGTGCCCGGTGCTACACTGAGTGCCCTGTACTAACTACCCAGCGGGACCCTAAAGAAGATGTGTTATGCTTTTGATCTTTGCAGAAGATGAAATTGAGGTTTCATTTTTTTTTTTTTTTCAACGTTTATTTATTTTTGGGACAGAGAGAGACAGAGCATGAACGGGGGAGGGGCAGAGAGAGAGGGAGACACAGAATCGGAAACAGGCTCCAGGCTCTGAGCCATCAGCCCAGAGCCTGACTCGGGGCTCGAACTCACAGACCGCGAGATCGTGACCTGGCTGAAGTCGGACGTTTAATCGACTGCGCCACCCAGGCGCCCCGAAATTGAGGTTTCAGAGCGGTGGGGCGTCTTGTCCCAGCTCACGCAAGCGGGACCCCACTTTCTAATCCAAGCACTCCCACACCAGGGTCTGCGTGCTCCATCAGACCCTGTTCCTGAAGACCCCAGGACTTCTTAGGATTCTGAGTCACCAGACAGTTTTGGCTTCTGGGTCCTGGTTTCATTGAGAGTGGCGTCCCCTGTGGCCATGTCCATCCCCTGGTTGTACCGTCTCACCCAGACAACCTCTCTCCTCGGAGTTAGCCTGGGGGAGGGGGGGTGATCTGTTACTCCCCAGAGCCGGGGCCAGACCACAGGGCACCTGACTATGACCCCCCTGGATGGTTCTTATCACTTTATCACTTTACCTACTGCCCTCACTGGGCAGAGAAATGAGGCAAAATTCTCTCTCTCTCTCTCTCTCTCTCTCACACACACACACACACACACACACACACACACATGCAGGTGCACATGCACACGTGCATGCACAATTTCTCATTCCATCAGTGCATCAGCATGCTGGGGCTCCCTGATTGTAAATATTCACTGCAGACCCTTTTATCTGCAAGACCTCTCTATGGTTCCCGAGTTCTCAGCTCAGAGCTGCCCCGCGTCTGGCCCCGGGCATCTCCGCCTTTTCCAAGCGTGGAGGTCATGGACAACGCTGTCTTTATGGAGGGCCGGGTTTGAACGTAAACAGAAGGGATCCTGTCCAGAAGGTACAAAGAAAAATTCACAAATGCTCCTGAAATGGGTTATTGGCACGCACATGGACAGGTCCCTTGAAGAGAGCTTCCAGAAGCAAGAGACAAAAAGCGTGGCCTCCTGATAGAACCTACTAGGGGCCAGATGATTTGCCTTTAGCACCTCACTCATCAACACTCAATCCTAGGCTGAGATACCATTACTATCTCTGTTTTGTAAATAAGGAAACAGAAGCCCAGAGGGGCTGAGCCATTAGCTTCTGGGTCACATGGCCAGCAAATGGCAGAACTGGGACACTCCCAGCGTTCTTCCATTCTTCCAATGGCAGAGCCCAGAGGAGTCCAGGATGCCGAGCTGTTTTCCTGAGGTCACAGAAGCCGGTGTGGCAGGAGGGCTACAGGCCCACCTGGGGGAAGGCAGGTGCTGGGTGCCCGGATCCACCCCCTCCCCCCCGCCCCCGTATTCCCATCAAGGGTGGTTATTCGGACCTTCTCGACTCCTCTTCCCGGCATGCCCACCACCCGTTGTGGTGCTGACGATTTTGCATCTGGAAAGTGCCTTGCGGTCCAAGACTTAAGCACTGAGTATGGGCCCAGGGCAGGTGAGGGGTGGGAGGGATCCGAAGAGGAACCCAACATGGCTTCTGCTGTCAAAAGATGTAACAATGGGGACACAGAGGACAGCAAAGTGTGAGAGCCCAGTTGTTCCGTATCCTTGAGGGCACTTGGTGCTTGAGGTCTTTTTAATTTTAGTCTTGTGGTGGCTGTGGGGTAGTTTAACTGGTATTTCCTTGGTGGCTGATAAGGGGTTTGGAGATGCTTAGGGACCATTGTGAGCTCTTCATTTGTGTGCAAATCTCTTCCTCTTCAAGTCTTTTGTGACTTTTTAGTTCGTTTTTTCCTTGTTGATTAATAGTTGGTTATATATCCCTATTACAGACCCTTTGTCAGATGTGAGTATTACAAACATCTGCTCCCAGTCTGGACTTTTCTCGCGTTCGCTGATCAGTGTCTTCGGGTAAACAAATGTTCTTAATTTTAATGACATTCAATTTATCATTCTTCTCTCTTATGGGTAGTGATGTTTACGTCCTGTTTAAGAATTCTTTACCTAGGGGCGCCTGGGTGGCTCAGTGGGTCAAGCATCCGACTTTGACTCAGGTCATGAACTCATGGGTCTCGACTTAGAGCCCCATGCGTGGGACTCTTCTGCTGTCAGCACAGAGCCCGCTTCAGATCCATTGTCCCCCTCTCTCTCTGCCCCTCCCCCACGGGCTCTCTTTCTCTCTCTCTCTCTCTCTCTTTCTCAACAATAAATAAATAAGCTTTAAAAATAGGAAAGAAAAAGGGCCCCTGCGTGGCTCAGTCAGTTAGGCATCTGACTTCAGCTCAGGTCATGATCTCATGGTCCGTGGGTTCGAGCCCTGCGTCGGGCTCTGTGCTGACAGCTCAGAACCTGGAACCTGCTTTGGATTCTGTGTCTCCCTCTCCCTCTGCCCCTCCCCCACTCACACTCTGTCTCTCTCTGTCTCAAAAATAAATATTTTTTTTATAAATAAAGAAAGAAAATCCTTTACCTACCTCAAAGTTCTGAGGATCCTCTCCTGTGTTTCCTTGTCGACGCTCTATTGTTTTTTCCTTTCTCACTGAGGTCTCTCATCTGCCTTGAATTAGTAACTTAGGTATGTGTTGGGAAGGAAGGGTCAAGGCTCATTTGTGTTCACAGGGGTATCCAACTGACCAAGTAAAGACCATCTTCCCCCCCCCAAAAAGACAATGATGTCTTTCTGGTAAACCGGGTGACCAAATACATGCAGGACGTCAAGTGACCAAATGTGAGTCCGCTTCTGGACTGATGGTATTTTAAACCAATCCAAAAAATAAATAAATAAATACAGAGAATCTTAAAAAACACTGGGCTAGAAGTTGAGAAACCAGGATTTTGATGTTGACCCTGACGCGCACTTGCCGCTGTGCAGCTCTGGAGGAAAACGCCCCCTCTCTGAACATCCATTCTTGATGGCTAAAATGGCATCGCCCCTCCTGCTCCGGGATACAACGGCTCACGGTAAGCCTTCCTACTGGAGCGGATCTTATCTCCAAGTGGAGTCCCGAGTGAGTCCAAAAGTGGTTTCAGGGAAATCTTTTGGAAGGGAAGAAAGAGGGAGAGAATGAATGGAGGTGTGGAGTCAGGACTTGGTGATGCGTCTTATTACTGTTGACACAGGTCGCCGCGGGCTTGGTACCTTGTAGCATCACACACAGAGGGTCTCCCATCTCTTGCTATAGACCGGAAGTCCTACTTGGCTCTCAGTGGGCAGGTTCAAGTTGTCCTCAGAGCTTCATTCCTTGCTGGAGGCTCTGGTCTGAAAACCAAGTCCGCGCCTTCCCCAGCTTCTAGACACTACGTTCCTTGGCTCACGTCTCCCTTCCTTCCTCTTCGAAACCAGCTTTCTGACACTTCTTCCACCACCACATCCCTCTGTCTCTCTTTCCTCTCTCCCTCTCTCTCCTTCCCTTCCCCCCACCCCTTTCTCTGACCTTAAGTCTCCTCACTCCCGAGGGAGGGCACGTGTGATTAGGTTGAATTTACCAGATGATCCAAGACTATCTCTCCCAACTCAAGGCCCTTAATTTAATAGTATCTTCAGAATTATTGACCGGTTCCGGATATCAGGACTGGGACATCTTTGGGGGCCATTATCTGACCCGCTATACAAGTGAACGAGTCGTTAAGCTTACATTCGTTGAATAAATGAATTCATTGTCACCGTTGAGTGATAAATATTTGTTGAATTAAATTAGTCTTCATTTTCCAAATCCCGCTAACCTCCAAGTGGCTAATAAATTAAGAATTCCTCAGCGAGAAAAGACCCCGGAGGCGGAACCATGGGAAACGTTAGGGACCACTGGAGGCAGAGCCCAGAATTCTGGATTCTGTGTGTACTGAGGCAACTTGCTAGCTGGGTGACCTTAGGGGAGCCTCTTTACCTCTCTGATGCAACTTCCCCCATCTTTGCACTGAGGATTCCGGACGACAATCCGGGGTACTCGCCTTCTAGTTCTCCAGGGACCAAGGCACGGAACAGAACTGCGTAAAGCAGCCAGGTGGAAGTGGAAAAGAGAGGAGCCGAGATCTTTGGCCGACTGGAGGACAATGTCCTGCTTAGAAAGCGTTCAGACAACTCGTCTGTGGCCCTCCCGGTAAAGTACCGTCCACGGGGCCAGGAGCCCCTAAACCCGCCGGTCTCTAATGCTGCCTCTCCCACCTCTAACATCTGCCGGCCTCTGCAAAGCTTCGTCTTGCATGCATGCGTGTTTTTATTCTCCCACCTTCAGCAGCGGGAGGGGACACATCAAGCCGAACCGAAGCATTTCTCTAACAAGATGGAGAAAAGAAGGAACCGAACTGAAAAGATGGGGACCTTCTTCCCCCACCTCCAGCCCCCTCCCCAGCTTGCAAACATGCTGTTCTGAGGAGGCGGCCTCCCAGCCCAGCTGGGTTCAGCTTGGCCAAGGCTGGAAGGGGACCCAGAGCACCCCAGGCCTCATTTCCGAAGGTTGTTATTTCACCCCTGCTTCCCAGATAATGTAACTGAGTCACTCAATTGAGCATAAAATAGAAATGTGGCTTCTTATCTGCCTCAGACCTGACTTTACTATTTTCTTTCTGCAAAATACATTTTTCACTATCTTATCTTCTAATAAACAATCCTTGCTCGGCAGCCCGTGGCAATGGCGCTGAATGCATTTAAGAGACATATTTTTCCTCTCTCACTCCCTGCTTAAAGTCTTCTGTTTAAAAGCCTGCGATTCCCCCCCCCCCCATCCCTTTTGGAAAAAAATATATATCCCATTTGTATGCCGTCTTCCTTTAAAGAACATACATATTTTTCATGAGTCGTTCTGATAGATCCCTCCTCATTTTCCCTTTAGCTCGCTTGGTCAGAATTAAAAGGACTTCCTGCCACAGCGATGGTATGTGAATTAGATAGAATTTAAGACCAGATAGGAGAGGTCAGAGCACCCCTTCAAGAAAAGGGGCAGTTTCTAGAGCGGTCAGACCCCACAGGTCCTCCAAGATTGTGTGGTGGGCAGGACATATATTGATGAAAAACCAGCTATGAATGTTTAATGCCTTCTCTCAAATGCAGACTGTCGTCAGATGCACCAGACAGTGAAGCTTAAGCCACAGAGGAAAGGGGAGGAAAGTGAACCAACATTTACTGGCGCTTTCCTCAAAACAACCTTCTGAGAGAACAATCCCATTAGCAAAGAAGAGGACTCAGGCCCATTATTACAGAGGAGGAAACCAGGGTTCAAAGTTGCTAATGCACATCAGAAAAAGGGATTCGATGGTGGGTCTCCAAACACCACTTGGGGAATTAGAATCTCACACACACACACACACACACACACACACACGCGCGCGCGCGCGCGCTCACTCTTAAAAATGGCGATGAAAGTCACTGGGGGAGACTGGCCTCCATTCTGTTAATTCCACGTCCCACTATTTTATGCCGGAAAAGACAGGAAGTGACAGGTGCTTGTGGTTTTCACCTTCCAAAAGACTTTACCTCCACTGCGTTTGCAGTTTAATGTGTATTTATTTTTGAGAGAGACCGAGACAGAACGCGAGTGGGTGAGGGGCAGGGAGAGAAGGAGACCCAGAATTGGAAGCAGGCTCCAGGCTCCGGGCCGTCAGCACAGAGCCCGACGCGGGGCTCGAACTCACTAGCCGTGAGACGATGACCGGAGCTGATGTCGGACGCTCAGCCGACTGAGCCCCGCGTTTGCGTTTATACTCGGGATGAAACTCGGCCTCTGTCCCATCCGATGCCTGCGAATGCCACCACCTCATTCACACCCTCCAACGTGCCACACCCTGTCTCCCCGCTAAGGTCTCGACATGTGCGTTTCCGGGAGTGCCTGCAATACCTGCTCATCCTTCATATGCACGTTCAGAAGTTGCCTCCTCAGAGCAGCTTCTGTGGCCATCATACCCCAGGTGGCCCCCTCGTTATTGTCTCTACAGCACCCCGCCCTTGCCCCTCACAGCGTGATTACAAGCCTGTACATTTACATATGAGGCAACTGAGGCGCAGAGAGCACCTTGCCGAGGCCAGAGCACAGGATTTCCTGTCTAAGCCTCCTGTTCTTCCTACTCAGCCACAAGGCCCCACATCTGAGCCACCGACCGTGAGAAAGGGACACGACTGATCGAAGAATTATATAAACGTCACACTTAGCCCGGGTCGCGATTACGGTGGAAAATTATCTGATAAGCGTCCTCCGTCTCCTCGGACATTTGCCAATCGTAGGTCAAAGACTTTGCTGCAGAAGGACAAGGACAGCTCCCTAACCTGGTTGGACCCTTGGGACAGTCCTGGTTGGAGAGTCCTTCTGGAACAAGATGGTCTACGTGCTGACTTTGCTCTCCCACCCAGGGTCCCGTGCCTCTGGCCCAGCTGCCTTCGGCCCACACCTAGGCCTTTGCCAGTCTGAGAACCCCATTTCTCACTTGCAGCCCGGAGAACAGGATGAGGTCAGTAGGTCCTCCTGTTCCCGTAGGAAGCCAGAGAAGATTAATCTGTGGACAGAGACATGACGCCCGGCAGTGGAAGAGATTTATGACAGAGAGAAATCCAGGCCAAGGTCCCTGGTTTTTGTTTCCCTCTATCTGTCTTTTGACTACCGCAGAGCCCTGTGGTTGGAAAAACTTCCAGAGGTCATGTGATCCAGCCCCCTGCCTCCTAAAGACCTTTGGGCAAAAAAAAAAAAAAAAAAAAAAAAAAGGATGATCGTCTGGTACTCCAAAGCTTGAGCTCTCTGCGGCTTTCTCCTCTACACAGTGCAAGCTAGATGAAGCCTCAGCATTTGAACCCGGCCTCTGAGGTCCCCAGCGATCTGGTTCCGTGCTGTCTAATCTCCTTCTGACCCCAACACAAACTTCACTGCAGCCAAACTATTTCCTCTTGTCTCCCAACCTCCATCCACCTGCCCGTGCTGTTAACTCCCACCTGGAGTGAGTTTCTTCCTGCTTTCGAACATTTCTTGCCATCACAGGTCTTTATCGCACAAATTCATATTAATGTCGGGGGTGGGGGGGAGGTCTTCTCTTTGATTTGCTAAATGTTTATGAGCTCATCACTTCTTGATGGCTTTAAGGCACAGTGATGACATATGGTAAAACCTTGGTTTGCGAGCATAACTCATTCCAGAACCACGCTCGTAATCCAAAGCGCTCTTAAAGCGAATTTCAAGGACCGTTGGCTCAGTTGTGATCATGTGACTTTCGGCATCAAGTTCTACGCATACTGCAAGACATCGCTCGTGTATCAGGTTAAAATGTACTAGAAACGTTTGCTTGTCTTGTGGAACACTCACAGACAGAACAAGTTACTCGCAACCTAAGCTTCCACTCATTTCTGTTTCTCGTGCGCCAAAGGCACAAGACCCTTACGGTGTGGTTCTTGTCTCCCTAATCAACCTTCACACACAACATGCCCCTCTCTGCCTTTGCACAGTGCTGGTGCCTCTACTAAGAGAGCTCTTCTCCTTCTTCTCAGCCTGATAAACTCCTTATCCATCGAGGCAGAGGGGAAAAAACACTGCAAAGCTGTCATAGCCCAGGTACTAAGCTTGGTTGGGCTTTGTATATATGATCTCAATTAATCTTTACCCAAATCCCGGGTTACCTCGCTAGTGTTACGCCCAGTCTGTAGATGACGATACTAAGGCTCAAAGAGTTGGAGCCCATTTATATATTCATCTGTTCGTTCAATCAACAGGTATTTAGTTCATATCTACCGTGTTCCAGGCACTCTACTGGGAGCTGAAAAATAATCCGGCTGAATTCAACCAATTCAGACCTTGTTCTCTCGAAGCTTATTATGATACGATACCAGCGTGACAGAGTGTCTCCATCAATATTGCATCAGAACACAGTATCACAAATGTAATGAGGGTTATCAAGGAGAAGCACAGAACTTTTATGAGCTTGCCCAGTCTGGGAGACAGAAAAGGGCTCTGTGGGAGGGGCACTTCCAGAGACCAGAATGACAAGCAGCTTTAAGCTAGGCGAAGCGTAGGGGTAAGCTACCTCCTTGAAATGACAAAACTCCCCATTGGAGGCATTAGGATGCTATCCCAAGTCTGTGCAACCCTAAGTCCTTTTGGTTTCTTTCTTTCTTTTTTTTTTTCTTTAGTTTATTTATTTATTTTTGAGAGAGACAAAGAGAGCACACAGGGCAGGGACAGAGACAGAGGGAGAGAGAGAACCCCAAGCAGGCTCCGTGCCGTCAGCGCAGAGCCCGATGGGGGGCTCGAACCCACAAACCACGAGATCACGACCTGAGCCAAAACCAAGAGTCGGATGCTCAACCGACCGAGCTACCCGGGTGCCTCGTCCTTTTGGTTTCGAGCACAGCACTGTGGCCTCTCTGAGAAGACCTCCCAGAACACCGACTCGAAGTGTTTGTGTTCCCTGGGAAGCCTGAGCCGAAGTCAGACCACATGTTGTCATGTGACACGAGGGAAGACAAGGTCTCTTCTCAGGGGTTACAAAAACACAATACTCTTGTATATTAGTCAAGACACATTAACTGGTGTGAGGGACCCAGAAAAATTAATCTGATGGGAGAGAGGGTCTTGGCAGGATTAACTCTGCTGGCAAAATCATTCACAGACTTGGACTCTTTTCGTCTAGTGGCTTGGCCATTCCCCGGGCCCACAAGGGCTTCAGGTGGGTCCTCTTCACCTGGTTGGTTGATGAGCATGACGAAAGTGTGGGGAAGGGGTGGACGGAAGGGCAAAGGAGAGGGCTGGAGGTGAGGAGGGAGATGCAGTGGGGAAGAAAGTGGGGAGCATGGGGGATCACACAAGGTTTTAAGGGCCTGGACGTGTGCCTCATCATAGCCCACATTCTATTGGGCTACGGACCAATCTCATGAACAGCCTTGGTTCTGGAGCGTGAGGCCAAGACCAGAACCCACGTATCCAGAACTGATCCAGGTGCTGGTCACACATAGCGTGGTGCCACCATGGTGCGACATGCTCTCACCCGCCCCGGATACCTGCTTTACCATATGTGCTATGCAGCTATCCCAGCCACTCTTCCAACCTCAGCCATCCTGGGAAGCATGCCTTGGTCTTGTCAGACGCTCAAGGCTTGGCACCAGGGGATATAACACCCAGATGGGCCACCCAGGTGTCTTTGTTTCGTACTTGTAGAGGCAGAGAATGTCATGGCTCTAGACCAGCCTCTTCATTTCACCAGTGAGGAAACGGAAGTCCAGGCAGAATTAGAGACCAGCCCAAGGACATACGTCTGCAAGATGGCCATGTCATCAAGCTCACCTTTGGAACTCACCTGTCGGGATGCTTATTAGACGTGATAAATTTCTGAGAGCCAAACAGCTCAACGAGGAGACTTTCAGGCCTTCTGGAAGGAATAATTTGGGAGAAAGAAACCCTCACAGATCCCACGAAATAATTCTCCATGGGCTTTTCCATTAGCTCAGTGGTTCTCAATCCTTCCTCTGCCTCTTCCCTTGTAGCACGCCCAGCAATGGGGCACGGTTCCAGAGGCAGCGACAATCCTGGAAGATCATCTCATCCGAGGAAACAACGGGAATACAGTGAGGGCGAGATTAGAGTGATAACCTTGAACCCACTCAATACTTCGAAGGGAAAAAACTTTTGAACCTTTCCTCTTTAATTCCCCCGCCCCCATAATGAATTAGTTCTATCTCGCACCCGGATCTGGGTAGGAGCAAGGACAGAGGGAGAGCTGCACCCTGGTTCAGCATCTCTGCTGTACGAACCCACATCAAGCTTCCACAGGAAGGGTGGGATGGCGCCCCTCTCTCAGGCTCCAGCTCTGCTCGGCAGGGGCTCCCAGGCCTGCCTCGGACTTGAGATCTCACCGAGATAATGGAGAAGGAAGCTCCAACGCTGACAGCCCGCCCCGCATCTTCAGTAATCCCGGCAACGTTCCCTGCTGCTCATGTAAACAAACTGCCTGTCCCAGACTCAGCGACTCCAGGTGCTCTGGTAGGGGCCCAGCAAGCCTGCTGCATAAAACCCACTCCTCGCACCTGAGCATCTTGCCCAGCCAAGGGCAGGTCCCTAGAGAAGGGGTCTAGAGAACTGAAGGTGCCTCCTGGAGCTCGCTGCCCTATAGACGTGCGGCCCATATATAATCATCCAGAAGCTATCCTGTGCTGTGTCTGTGCTAAATCAAAAGACCCACATTATTCCAGTCTTCATAGAGCATCCAGTCCCACGGAAGAGGCCGGCCACTGCCGTACGAGGTGTTGAGAGGAAGGGTGGGGGCGCCATACTGGGGGAGCCCTGCTCACTCCTGAAAAAGCAGGCATTTTTCCACACACTGGCCCTTGCATTTCTAGGCTCCTGTTATGAGCCCAGCATGGAGCTGAGCACTAGAGACCCCCTGATAACTAAGATCAAGTCACCTGCTACCTCTTTCTGTATTTTTCTCACTAATGACGTTCCTTCTGTGTCAGTTGGCCATGGCTGCCATCACAAAATGCCGGGGACCGGCTGGCTGTCACAACAGGAACTTACTTTCTCGCATTTCTGAAGGCTAGAAGTTCAAGATTAAGGTGTTGGCAGGTCAGGTGTCTCCTGAGGTCTGTCTCCTTGGCTTGTGGATGGACCCCTCCTCACTGTGTCCCCACAGGGCTTCTTCTCTGGGTGTGAACATCCTTAGGATGTCTGCCTCTTCCTATAAGGACAACAGCCGGATTGTATTAGGGCCCAACCTAATGACCTCACTGTGACTTAATCACCTCCTTAAGGTGACCCCCTAGCTCCAAATACAGCCACGTTGGGGGTTAGGGCTTCAACACGTGTATTTGAGGGGCGGGGAGTGACACAATTTAGTCTATAACATCTTCCATGTAGAAAGTCTATTAAGAGCACGGTCTTTGGGGACAGGCAAACCTGTGTCACTTTCAGATCTGCCACTTACCTGCCCCTTGACTTCGGACAAGCGACCTTAGGGAGCCTCAGTGTTATCTGTAACGTGAGAGAATAATGTGCCTATTACACATGTCTTAAATTTTATTAGGATTAGAAACCGGGTTAGAGAGAGCACTCAGTGAATGGCACGGGGGCTGCTGGTGGCATTGATTGATCACAAGAGTGGTGGTTTGGAGTGACACGGGTCTAGGTTTAGACCAGAGAGTAAGCGCCTGCACTTAGGCAGCACAAATATTCCAGGCACGATTATAAGTGGATTTGCTCACTTAATAAAACAATGCTAGGAAGTAGGGACTATTATTCCCATTTAACAAACGTGGAAAGTCAAGCACAAGGTTATGTACACGTTCTCAAGGTCACACACAGCGAATAAACGGACGATCTGGAATTTGAACCTAGGCAGCCTGGCTCCCACATCTCATTACATAAGTAATGCACAGAGGACTCTGTATAATGTACTGAATGAACCTCTCAAAACAAAGCAACCCTATCACGGCCCACGGTTGAGATACAAAATTAACTCCTAGATGGCAAGATACCTAAGACAGGTGACTTCCCTTTTTGCTTGAGCTTCAGTGTTTATGGATCTTTTACCAAGGAAACCACAGTGGTACCAGTTTTCAGACAGGGCAGCCTATAGAAAAAATGGTGACTCGTGTGCAAATGAGCTGATGAAGCCCTCACCCCCTCAAGAAGAGAACATAGCTTGAGTCCATTCTCGAAATCCTAGAATGTTGATTAAAATACTTCTAGAAAGTAGAAAAAAATAAGGCTAATATTAAAAAATCCTGTTTTATTAATCCCCAAAGGGAGGATTTTATTAATTCCTTTAGAATCCAATAAAAGTGGGTTTTTTAATCAAGTTTGTTTTACGACTCCTGCCCAACTGTCAAATCATAGCAAATTAGCTCACAGTTCTTGAGATGCTTCCGGGTCCAGGGGGTGTTGGGTCAGGAGCGTGGGGGACAGATACGGACCCATGCCTCTTTGACAATGCAGCTGGACAAAACACATTAAGTCCTCTGGGAACCGTTAAGTGCTATCAACATGATAGGAACAAGGAACACTCATGAGGGTGTTCTTTGTTCACTTCCTGCTCAATCAAACAAGAACCAATTGTTCTTGAATGGCACCTGGCACATAATAGCCCCTCAATAAACACTTGCTGAATAAGTAGGCCAGAAAGTAATCATAGACTGTCTTATACACATGGTAAGAAGTTTGGATTTCACTAAAAGAAAAAACCCCAATATATGTAAGAATTTAAGCAGAGAGTAACACGGTCTGATTTGTTTTGTTTTGTAAGTCACCTTGATTTACTATTGGAAGAAGGGATACAGGTGTTCAGAGGGGAACGAACTGATAAAACCACTTAGGCGGCCGTCACATAGTGGGGATGATGACGACCCGGAATGGGGGGTTGGCCATGGAGGTGAGACAAGAATGGATCCAGGATAGAGTTGGGGCCTAGAGTTCATCGGCCATGTCCATGGGGTGGAAGCTAGAGATAAAGGAGATAAGGAAATCTGTCGGATCTCCTGGCATTGGGCGCAAGCATCTGGTAATGAGACTTACCGCGATGAGAGTAATATAAGGGACATTCGTTTCAGGGCCCAGGGAGGGCAGACGTCAAGAATTCTGCATTGGACATGCTAGCGGGACATTGTAGACATCCGAGGAGAGATACCAGACAGTGGTGGGACAGATACGTGAGAAGCTCCGAAAGATGCCAGGGGGTCAAGGAGCTCAGAAAGACTTGAGGGGTAGAGGTGGCGATGCTGGATGGCCTGCCAGAAGCCTCTGCACCAAGAAGAAGACTTGTTTCTCTACCGCGTCATAACCACGCCTCAGCACGCTAAAATCATCCGAGGCTCCGAAACAGACAAAACCGAGGCTGTAAATGCACAAACACCAAGACCCCGTGGATGGGGGCTTGCGTTTCCTGAAGAAAAGCTGAGACTTCCAAGTGGGCCCCCACCTCCTTCCAGGGGCTTCTCCAGATGTCTCCAGGCCTCTCTCACACCCAGCAAGTTCTAGGTGAGAGTCGCTGGTACCCACATATAGTTAAAGTCCACCCCTCAAACTGCGGGTTTAATCAGATGCATGGCTTCATCGCTTGGGCTTAATGAGGTAAACCAGACCTCCGGTAATATTGCCTGTATAATTGACATGGTTCTCTGGGAAACATTACGCTTTATAATGAAAATACTGTATATAATTAGAATCTAATAGGAAGAAAATAGTAATTAGCCAGAATTAACTGAACAGACGCAATCAGGCAAATAAAGGTTATCCTCAGGAGAGGACCCTTCAGAGTTCAAATGCACGTCCTATAATTGTGGAGAAGCCCCAGTAATTAAGGGTAATTTTTTCCCTGCATCGTGGTGGAAGAGTTGGGTTTTTTCTGTTGTTTCTCTTTCATTTTTGGGTGTTTTTTTTCCTCTGGTTTTTGCTGAGTGGCAGAATGAATTCGGCCAAGACTGAACAGGGATCTGGAAGGTCATACGCACAGATCCATGGGGGAAGAAGGAGAGGCCAAGAGAAGAGCAGGGGACCCAAAGCCTAAAATTCCAGATTCAAATTCCAGGTCCAGCTCTGTCATCGATTAATGACAGCTGATTAGCTGTGTGACCTTGATTACATCACTCCCCTCTCTGGGGATAATGGTAGTTCTGGCTGTGATCACTTATTGAGTGTCTACTAACCATGAGCTGAGCCCGTCTCACAGATCATTTAATATAATCTTTGTGTCCCCAACCTCTGGATAAACATTCCTCCCTTCTTCATTGAAGTGTAGTTGACATACAATGTTATTTTAATGGCAGGTGTATAACACAGTGACTCAACAGTTCTACGCATTCAGCTCCGCTCACCACGGTGAGTGTGGCCACCATCTGTCACCATACGTTATTACGATATTATTGGCTGTACTCCCCATGCTGTATTTTTTTCATCCCTGTGCCTAATTTATTTTAGAACTGGAAGTCTGTACCTCTGAATCCCTTTCACCTATCATGCCCATCCGCCCAACCCCCTCCCTTCTGGCAACCACCAGTTTATTCTCCGTACTTATGATTTTGTTTCTGTTGTTTGTGTTTGTTCGTTTGTTTGTTTCAGCTTACTTCACTGTACGTGTTATTGGAGAGCAAGTCGCTCGGAGGCTGTGGATACAGACGAGCTCCCTGGAGGACGCAGGGCCACTCTCTGACCGGTAAGAGGGTAAGAACAGAGTATCACTGGAGGAGAGTCAATGCTGTGCAAAGCCAGGGGCGCTGCTGGGCAAGCCGCTGTGGGATAGGTCTTCACATGCTGGTCCAGAGCCGTATAGCTTCTCCAGCAGCACACGGTCCAGGGTCTTGACGTGGGAACTGGAGCAGCAAAAGAACCTGTTCTCATCAGCAGGAGAGGAACACGTTTGGCTTGAGGTTAGACACCACAGTACTTGGCCCCGCACCGCCAGACAGCTGGTTGATTCTTTGAGCAGATTCAGTCAACATTCATGAGCACCAACCCCGTGCCAGGCTGGAAGGTGGCTGTTGGAGTTACAGGGGTGGTCCCTTGTGGTGAGCCCTATACAGGGAGCGGGGGAGGGAACGGAGAGGAGGAAGAGAGATGCATCGTTGTGTCTCCAGGACACGAGCAGGACGTGCTAAGTGTCGTGACATAGGGAGCCTGGAAGAGGTTATTGAACACCACCTGGGAAGAATGGAAAGAGACCTGGGAAGACTTCCAGAAAGAGGCAGCGTTTGAGTAAGACCTTGTCAGGTGGAGATAGGAGGGAGGGACACTCTGGGAAAAGGGATGAGCCTGGGCGGCAGACACACTATATATGTCAGGGGAAAAAAATCACTTGAATCTCTACTGTGGCAGATTTATAGGGAAACAGAGGTTTCTAGAACCAAGGACATCTTGGGTTCCTCGGTCCAGTCCCACCCTCCTCTGCCCCCTTGGAAGGAATAATGAATTCCTTCCAAGGGTGAGGGTAAAGAAAAGTTCACCCTGTCATCCAAAGGGCTGATACCACATGGGAATATCAAAGGGAAGAGCCGGGGAGAATGGTATCTTCCAGGTATGAGTAAAGATTTCTCTCTTGGGGATCCCTTCACCTGCCTCTGCCCGGGAGTAGTGAGCGCTGGGCACAGGGGCTTTCTCCTGCAGACTCGAACAAGCCTCTGTTTGCGGTACGTGTCAGCTCGTCCGTCTGTCCCAGGGTAGATGAGTTCCACAGTCAAGATTCGGGAAGGTATGATCCAAGTGGAGCTCTACCAGCAGTGAATCTGATCCTGGATTATTTCTCCGCTGAATCTTTGTGGTTTCTTTAGTGGAGTCCATCCCGGAGGGGGCTGGGAACCACAGAATGGCATTCCCCTCGCTAGGTGCTGCAGGACGGACACACGGTTGGGGGCACCTACCTCGCAGGGAAAGGTGTGGATGGTGGGAGACAAGGCGGGGAAGGTGGATCAGTGCCTTAAGAAGTGAGACAGATGAGACCCAGGTCATCATGAAATGTCAGTGCCCCCTTTTCCCATACCAAATAGCAAATCCATCTGACGATTGAGATGCACCTTCCCTTTAGGAAAATGGGTGCCTGCTTATGGATCTGTGGCTTAAGATTCATGCCCAAGGCATGTCCGTGTCCTAGGTTCCAACCTGCCCCCCGCCCCCCGCCATTCCCCAACCTGCATCAATACCATGTTGAGACAAGAGATACCATGCATGTGAGTGCAAGAAGGTCAAAGGGGTCTGGAAGTATTGATACAAGGAGAATGAATGAATGAATGAATGAGCAGACAGCCATGGGACATCAGTCCCTAGCTATGTTGCCTACCACCAGAGTGGCAGATACGTACAGCATGTACTTATTAAACACCTACTGCACACAAGGCTTTGTAAGAGAAGCCAGGAAAACTGGACAGAGGAGTCAAACATAGTCCTTCCGTTTGAAGAATGTGCCATATAACAAGGGAGATGAAATTTGTATAAAATAATGATAATACAAGGCGAGAGGAAATAAGGTGCTAGGGAGTACTATGGGCATGCAAAGGGGAGAGAGAGGTGTCTACGGCAGGAGAATTTCGAGAAAGTTTGCTGGAAGAGGTAGCCCTGAAGCTGAGGCTTGGACTCCAGGTAGGATTCGGAAATGTGGAGACAGGAGGAACCTAACTGGCAAGACCGAGGGGCTGGCAAATTACGGGGCAATCCCTGGGGAGGAATGGGAAATCCCAAGGGCCACTAGCTTCCTGTAAAGAGGTATTCTGAAACAAACATGGAAGCTGCATCTTGCAGGATTTTGATGTCCAGCCAGGGTGGACTTGTCCCTGCATTTGGGAAGGCTGGAGCGGGGGGCAAGACCAACAGAACGGTGTCCCAGGGCAATTGACCACAACACCCCCTAGAGGAAAGGTGTGGAGGAGAGTAGGCTCCTTGGCTGTGTTTCCATCCAGGAGCCGCCTCCCCACAGCGCCGAGCGAAGATACGGGAGGTGACATCCGAGGATAATGTTGCAGATCACCTCACGCCTCTGCCCCTCCCTTTTCTCTGCCGGAAGTTGGACCCAAAGCAGCTCTGATGATCACAGGTGGAACCCTCTTGTCTGGGCCTCCTCCTTCTATTATTAAAGCCACCTCGGGGCGCCTGGGTGGCGCAGTCGGTTAAGCGTCCGACTTCAGCCAGGTCACGATCTCGCGGTCCGTGAGTTCGAGCCCCGCGTCGGGCTCTGGGCTGATGATGGCCCGGAGCCTGGAGCCTGCTTCCGGTTCTGTGTCTCCCTCTCTCTGCCCCTCCCCCGTTCATGCTCTGTCTCTCTCTGTCCCAAAAATAAATAAACGTTGAAAAAAAAAAAAAAATAAAGCCACCTCATGCCTAATGACTCCACCCGCCACAAGGCCTTGGGAGCGCCCCTTGCCGGAGACCAATCGGATTTGTCAGACATTTCCAAAAAGCACACAACTCTCCCGGAGGTCTCAAAATAGCCATGTATGTCCGTGGCCCTAATGGAACATAATTTCCGGCGAAGGAAAACTAATTTACTATTTTCAGGCATTATGTCACCAAGTGCCCACGGAGAGAGAGAAGACAACTACTAACATGGAACCATCCGAGCGCAGTACCCCTGTGGAATCAGATCGCCTGCTGGCCTATTTAACGTTGCAAAGCAGATCCACGGGGGTGGCTGATTGCGGGGACAGGAGAAGAGTGGTGTCGTGGTGAGACCGTGTGGGTTTGAGCCTGGCATCTGGGATCGGAATCCCAAGCCTGCTTCTTCTTAGCCGCGAGAGCTTAGACACACTCCCTCACGTCTCTGGACTGTGCTCAGGTTCTAGCACAGTTCTCAGCACGAGGCTGCTAATATAATCCTAACTCATCTGGCTGTTGTAAGGATTAAATAGAAAAGCTCACGGGAAATGCACAGCAGAGAGCCTAGCACTTAAAAAACACTCAGTAAATGGTTATGGTTTGATTACAGCTGCTCCTATGATCGATCAAAGCACAGTCGGGTAACACTTGTCACTCCCCCGCTAGGAAGAAAGGTTCGAGATCAGGAGACCAACCCTTCCGGAGTAAATAATGTACGGTAACAGGACGTGGTGGGTGAATTTGGTGTGTTGACTTGAGCGGGCTACGTACGGGACGCCCAGGTGGCTGTGAAGACATTATTTCTGGATAGGTCTGTGAGGGAGTCTCTGGAAGAAATGAGCATTTGAACGGAGAGACTAAGTAAAGAAAATGACCTCTACCAATGCAAAAGGGCCTCATCCCATCCGTTGAGGGCCTGAGAGAACAAAAGGGCCGAAGAAGGCCAAATTTGCTCTCTGCTTGACCTGGGGCATCCACCTTCCCCTGGGCTCCGAGACTGATGTGCCTGGTTCTTGACCCTCTGGACTCAGGCTGGGACTTCCATCTTTGACGCCCCGGTTTCTCAGGCTTTCGGGTTTGGACGACGCCAGCGGCTTTCCTGGGCCTCCGGCTCGCAGGCAGGGGGTGTGATGTGCTTCCCGGGCAGAATCTGATCTCCTCCAGAGGATGCAAAGCCACGCCTGTCTTCCCCTGTTGCTGAATAAGTAGAACGCGGCCCAGGGCCTGGCACACGGGAGGCGCTCACATACCGTCAGAAGAACAGGCCAAGTTTTCAATCTCAAGGCTTTAATTTTGGATCGCGCTGGTCTGATTCCCCACCCAGCACCACAACTGCCTCCTCCAGGCTACCTTCCTTGCTGCCGTCAAGAGATATTTCCCCAAATCCGCCTATGTTTGACTTCTGTTGAGAAGCGTAACAGAATTTCTCAGAACCACCCCCCCCCCAAAAAATTGTTTTTTGAATCCAAATTCTCCATCCTGGCTTTTGAGGGCCTACAATTTGGCCCCAGCTTTGTCTCCCCCCAGAGCTTCTGTCATGCCTCCTAATCTGCCTGCACCCTTTTTCTGATTTCTCCGATAAGTCACTCCTTTCTTTCACACACATAGCAGCCAACCTAATGAATCACAGTGCTTTTCCCCATCAAGCCAGACATGACTTCAGAATCCTTCTCAACACACTGTCTAGGCAGCCCCAACCAACTGGTTCGATTCATGCCAAAACGTTAGGTCCACTTGCCATCCCAGCCTCGGCTATGCTGGATCTCGGCCAAGCTAGCTCAGTCTTGGCTGAGTCTCACAGACACCTGAAAGCCAACTAAGCCAATGTCTCCAAATTGATCACATGCCTTTGGGCCTCTCCTGAGACACAGGACCTATTTCTCATGGAAGCTTCCCTCCCACTTCTATTCACCCTGGACTGTAAGGCCCTAAACCCTGATTTCAGTCACACAGTCTCACTCCGAGGCAGGTGACAACCTGTCCCTTAGACTCAGGGACACAGATCTATCTGCCCTTTCTGCAACTAGTCAACTGGACCCGGATGTTTTTCGTGGCCTTAGGGACCTACAGGGGAGAAGCTAAGATCAGGATCTCAGAGATTATCTTCGTCCACGAGCTCTGAAGAACCCAGGAAGGCGGCTGCTACCCCCAGCAGTAGGTGGGGGCCCTGAAAAGGTATCCCTTTAACTCAGGATCTCCTCAACCTCCCCCAGGATCAGACCTTTGGGTTCTTGATGACTTAGGAACCACTGGGCTTTCCTGAGACCCCGATCCAACTTCACGCTATTCCTGCCAAGATCCTTCTAGTTCAGCTAAGAAGATTGGAAGCGGTCTGGGCCAAGTTCCTACTGCATCTATGCCCCAGGCTGTCCAGACACCACATAAGGAGACTCCCGGGGTCAATCCATGACAGCTAAACCGGAGCTTCTAGAAAACTTCTGGTGGAGTTTGTAAAAGATGCTGATGCCTGAGCCCACCCTCCAGAAATACGGATTCCGTTTCTCTGATGTGGGACATGCACATTTATTTAAAGTTCTTCAGTTGATTCCGGTGTGTTAGGTGAGAGTGAGAACTGCCCTTGGGAAAGCCCTGTAGGGGTATCCTCTGGAATATGTCCTCAGCATTTCTTCCAGCCCAAACAAGGTAGAAAGGATCAAGTAATGAAACAAACTAAGACGTGTTAGCAGTAACCCCAAAGACAGTCCCCAAAGGACTGGAGAGCACGAATTCACCCAACAGAGTCCTAGTCAGAACTGATGCCTGAGCCTGCATTCATTCATTCATTCATTCATTCATTCTTAAATTCAGGCATGGAGCTAGGACTCAGGCAATGGCTTTGTTTGAAAGACGCCCCTGCTTCTGAACCATGACTCCGAGTCAGAAACTACTGGACGTAATTTGTGAGCCTGGGCTGAGAGCTCCCCCAACTTCCCCTGAGACTCTCTTCTCTCCAAAGCACTGATTGGCCAACGGCAATTCTTTTCACTTTCTCTAGGCTTTTAATGGGACAAGAAATTATTAAGTGTTCATATTCTAAGTACTCATACTATGTTTGGTTGACTAGTCACTCCGTTGCAAGGTAGATTTTATTGTCTGCAATTTATAGAAGATAAAGAAGTTGAAAGAGAGGATGTAATCTGCCTAAGGGTCCAGAGTTTTTAGGGAGTTAAGCTAAGATCTGACCACACATCTATCTTCACCAGTCTAGTTTATCATGTATCTAGGGCATTTATTCATTGATTCCATGATGCAACGAAACCTCACCAAGGTTTATTCGGCACCTTCTCGTGCCAGACTCCAGGTGAATGAATGTCAGAACAAGCCTGTGAAATGGTTATCACTTTTATCATTCTAGACCATCCAACTTTTTTTGTAGTGTCATATTGTAAAGATTTTTGGCCTTGGAGACCACGGGCTCTTTGCTGCCGTGACCCCATCGTTGTAACACAAACGCAAGCCTTGACAATACAAGTTTCGATAAAACTTTATTTGAAAAAAAAATGGTGGCCTGGATTTGGCCACGGGCCCTAATTTACCAACCTTTGTTCTAGAGAAAAGGAATCTGAGGTTGAGAGAGGGAAGAGGACTTGACCAAGGTCACCCAACTGCCAAGAGATGAACCAGCCTTCAGCCCACATCTGTCAGGATCACCCCCTTCTCTCTTCACCAACACAACCCCAGGGACTCATTCTTTCACAATTAATATCCCTCAGTCCTCTAAACCCTATCTGTTCCGATTAAGGCGAGCTTATTGTGCTCGAGATGGGTTATTGCTTCCCACAATTCTCTCTCCAGAACATAAGAATAAATCAATCTTTCTGTCTTAATAAGGTGATAATCATTGTGAAATATTTCGTGTGCCCAGTGCTATCCTTGATCTTCAGGCTTCAGTCAGAAAATCACCCCTGTCCTTCCCTCACTCAAACTTTCACCCTGCATTTGCTTTTTCTTTGCTCTTTTTTGTTTCCTACTTATTGGCACATCTGTCCCTCTCCTTTTGCCGTCCCTTCTCTCTCTCTAAGGCTGAATTTTGTCCTTGCTAATAAGTGGTCCCTTTCTGATTTTTTTTTTTTTTTTGGTCAGTATTTGCATTTGCTTAACAATTTGTATCCTCCCTATTTACTTTGTAAAAGACCCTGGGTCTCTGAGATCTCAGGCAGCGGCTGTCTAACTTGCTTCCTTTCCCCCAGGAAAGACTTCATTCATTTATTTATCCACTCACTCAAAAAAACTTTTTTTTAAATGTCTATTTATTTTTACGAGAGACAGCATGAGCGGGGAGAGGGGCAGAGAGACAGGGAGACAAAGAATCTACAGCAGGCTCCACACTGTCAGTGCAAAGCCCAGTGTGGGGCTCGAACCCCCAAACCGTGAGATCACAACCTGAGCCAAAGAGGGACATTCAACCAACTGAGCCACCCAGGCACCCCATATCCACTCATTCAATAAATACCGGTTAAGCGTCACCAGGCACAGGTGAAACGGTGATGGTCAAAGTAGACAGGGTCCGGGCTCATAGACTGGGAGAAATTTCCCTGCAATGAGAGAGATCAACGTGAACCAAATGATTACACAATACAGAGTCTCAATCTGTGCTGCTGAGCGACATAAAGTCAGAAGGGGCCAAATTTATGCCCTGGGTGAGGACCCTTGGGCAGGGCTCAAAGAAAAACCTCACTGAAGTATAGGAACTCAACAGAGATGGGGGGGGGAGGCGAAAGAGGAACTCCCAGCAGAAGGAACAGAGAGGGGGTGGCCTTCCCCCCCAAACTATCTCCTTCCTACTGTTTAAAGCTCTCCAAAGGAAAGGTAGAAACACTCTCCATTTCAGGGGATCTGTTAACAGCCTCTCTGGTTAGAGATGCTCCTTCTTGCCTCACATGGTATAGCCCCTTAGGATAAGAGGTTCTTCTGCGTCTAAAGCCCCACGGGAGGGCCTTAGGTATCATCCGAGGTAATTTGTTCCCTTCACAAGTGAACAGCCTGGCGTCTAGAGGAGGGTGAGCCTTGCCTGAGACCATAAGAGACCAGCCTGAGCCCCTGACACCCATTCCGGTGCTCTTTCCCCCCCCTTTCCAGTTAAATTCTGGTGCCACAGAGCTTCCCAAAGTCAGGTGCACCCGTCTTCCTTCCATTACGGACTAATGGTTGTATTGGTAATAATAATAGCTGCTTGTGTTAAGATTTGTCCCCATTCCAGGAACTCATTTATGAACATTTAAACTCATTCTCTTTTTTATAGTCATCTAGGCGTCAGTGGTACAGGGCTCGACACAGACCCTTTGCTTCACCCTGTCTTCTCTCAGCCGGCTGAGCGCTCTGGTCAGCTGGAGACCTCGGGCCAAAGAACAGAGAGGGCTCCGCACGCCCGGCTTGACTTCCCTTCTGTGCCACACAGCAGGCAGACTACGATTGGCCATTTTGACAGCATCGGTCTATGGGCCCCGCCGCCTGCTAATCAGTCACCAGGAATAGACGCATCGGGGACGAAAACATTTACTGGCAACACTCTCTGGCTCCCATCGTTCACCTTCGCCGGGTAATGAGATGAGCTAGAACATTAAGACCAACAAACAGCCCTCGGTGTTTACAGCAAATGTTTGCAAGAGCGCGGGAGCCAGAGGTGCTCTGAGGCACATCTGGATCTCGGGAAACTGTGTGATTGCACAGATGTGTCAGATTCATCAGACTTTAAAAACGTCCTGTGATGTGTGTCAAGGGAAGAAAAACAACCTCCCCAAATGAATCTGGCACAAAGTCTCAATCACGGCGAAGACACCAAGGGAAGGCGGGTGAGACTCCAGCCCCTTGGGAAGCCTGCAGATCAGGGTGAAGTAGGTTGCCTTGGGAGATCGGTCTTTGGTTGACAAGGGCAGGGCGAGGGTGAGGCTTGAGGAAGCCAGCGATCCTTAACCCGTCTGTTGCTTTGTCTCCCCCTAATCCCCTCTATGGATACCCACTGCACTATTTGGAGTGAGTTCCTCCTGTTCTTACAAGCTGTGGGATCCCTACCTTGCCTCGAAATACCGTCTACTGGCTTATAAAATTATGTGGCCTATGCCCTGTGCCCCAAAGCACTTTTCCAGATTCGTATGCTGCAACCACCACCCCTGCCATAAAACGAATACTCGTTTTATTTCCCCAAATAGGCCATCAACGTGTCTTCGTGCAACCCTATAAATGCCTGCGCTAGCTGGATCCCTCAAAAGTTGTTTTGCTTTTTTTCCCTCCTTTTGGATGGTTGAGCAAATGAATGAGTGAATGATTTGCCCCAGGGCCTTTACATGTGCTCATGCCCATGCCTGGACTCTCCCCGAGTCCCAGAGATCAAGCAGGAGTCCCTCCTCCTTCCCAAAGCTGCTTATCCCCCAGACAGCTTTTCCCTCTACTCCCTTCCCCAGGCCTTCATCCCTCTTGCTATGTTTCATGTCCCCATATATTTTGCATCAGCCTCTAGTTTAGCCTATAGAACAGCTATAGGCTGTTCATTCTTGAAGCCCAGAAGCCCAGAACAGCTCTCAGTACGGAGCAGTGTGGTAGCACTAGACGAATCCCTTTTGAAAAAATGCTTATTTATTTATGTTGAGAGAGAGAGAGAGAGAGAGAGAGAGAGAGAGAAAACACAAGCAGGGGAGGGGCAGAGAGGGAGGGAGAGAGAGAATCCCAAGCAGGTCCCGTGCTGTCAGCAGGGAGCCCAACGCGGGGCTTGATCTCAAGAGCTGTGAGATCATGACCTCAGCCAAAACCAAGAGTCAGACCCTTAACCGACCGAGCCCCCCGGGTGTCCCTAGATGAACCCCAGCAAGAATAAAGAACTCTTAACATGAAGTTCCAAGGGCTTGTGATTCTAAAAAGAACATCTTAACCTGGAACACACCTTAGACAAAGTAACGTTCTCAAGGCGAGTTTCAGGGGAAGTTACTGTTCTGCGTTCGGGAGGCTCCATGGGACGAAGTGGTCATTGCAACAGTTCAAGGTATAACAACGCGCCCATGCCAATCCAGCTCTAATTATTTCTATTAGGAACCCAGTTTTGCAACACTAAGTAGAACAGAAAACAGCATCAATAGAAAAATATATAAACAGCATGGATAGAAAATAATATGGAAAGAAAAAGAGAAGTGGGTGTTATTTATGCCTGCCTTCCGAGAGGAACCAGGTACAGCGCCAGATAAAATGTCTGGGCAGACCCAGCTTGCCTGAGTCCTGGCATAGTCTTCCTTCCAACCACCTCGTACAGCAGAAGGTGACGAATGCCGCTGTATGTGTTTCATTGCGGGTGACCCAAAACCCGGCTCCCATCACAGCCGAGAGCATCACCAGGCAAAGGACTCCATGGGAAGAATTTCATCTACCCTGGCATTTAGGGGAACAGCGGACTCTCTCTGGAAGTTAGGTATTTGTCTTTCCGTTCCAGGGAAGAGGAAACAGAAGTCCCCATAAGTTCATCATGAATCCAGTATAAATCAGCACAGGGCAGAAGTGAAAACCGACATACGGCCACACACACACAAAAAATAGCAATAATGACCAAGATGGCGAAACTTACACCAGTAATGACAGTGGTCCCAGTTCAGTACCCACCCTCTGTGTGCCAGGCACTTGGGGGCATCTCGTGCAAGCTTTAAAAAATAACCAGGACAAGACGTTACTTTGAGACAGCACTTCTCAAGGGGTGTCCTGGGGCCACCAACATCAGAATCATCCAGGGATTTTGTTAAAAATGCGGATTCCCAGGGGCGCCCGGGTGGCTCGGTCAGCTAAGCATCCGACTTCAGCTCAGGTCATGAGCGCACGGTTCGTGCGCTCGAGCCCCGCGTCGGGCTCTGTGCTGACGGCTCGGAGTCTGGAGCCTGCTTGGGATCCGGCGTCTCCCTCGCTCTCTCTGCCCCTCCCCCACCCGTGCTCTGTCTCCGTCTCTCAAAAATAAACAACCGGTTAAAAAAAAAGAAAAAAACTACAGCTTCCCACATACAACCAAAAATCTACGAAAACAGAATCCCTGGAGGCAGGGTCCAGGAATCCGCATCCTAACATACTCCGCAGGAGATTCTTTAAAACACCAAAGTTTAAGCACGGCTAGGTTCATCAAAATCCTTCTAAGGAGGAATCAGCCATTAAAACCAGGCGTTTACTCCTATTACGCCCGCACATGATGTGGGGCTGTAAATGTGGCTGTTTCGGTTTAAAATTCAGGGAGCCCAGCGTCTGGTCTACTCCACAGTGGGGGCCCAATTAGTCTCCATATGTCCTTCCACAGCCCTTGCAAAGGCCAGAGTTAAAAGAAACCCCCTCGACCAGCCACCAGGGGCGTCTGCCTCCAAGTGGGAAATATTTTACAACCCAGAACCACAGAAGAAAAGAACGGGTCACCTTCCAGTCTCTCCCATTCGCCACCCTTGCCAGAGGCCCCCTCGTTCAACAAATGAGACCCTGCAGGGCCGGCGGAGAGAGGAAATTGCTTCACCAAGAGCGACTGGGGGAAATTAGGGCCTCCCTACCTGGGAGGCATCACGAGACAGTGGACGGGGGCGAGAGAAAAGAGACAGACCGCCCATTCCAATAAGGGAACGGCTTTAATCTATCAAAGTAATTCTCCTTCTTGCGGGGAGAGAGAACACAAAATTGCACAAAATGATTTACAGAACGGCGCCCGGTCTGATTAGCGTGGGGCACGGAGCTCTCTGCACTTAGCATGTAGGGTAGAAAGCCCATTTGAATATTCTTCAAAAAATAAAAAATACAAATTCCCCACAAGAAAAGGGAGAAGAATGCGTTTGTCTCTTCAAAAGATGAGGTTTGGAGAAGGCTCATAGATGAAGGATGCCGCGGAAAAGACGGGGGCCTTACTGGGAGCAGGGAGAGCCTGTGATAACCAGGGAGGGTGACATTTTCATTCCTGACCCTGCCATTTCTCCAGCTCCTACAGGTTACGGTCTAATCCCTCAGTTAGACATTCAAGTCACTTGAGCGTCTAGACCAGGGATCAGTAAACTTTTTCTGTAAAGGGCAAGATGGTAAATATTTTAAGCTCGGCGTGCCCGAGAGTCTCTGTCTCAACTACTCCACTCTGCCTCTGTAACCAGAAAGCAGCCATAAATAATACATAAATGAAACAGAATGACTGTGTTCCAATAAAACTTAATTTGTGGGCACTGAGACTTGTATTTCATATAATTTTCATGTATCACAAAATAGTCTTCTTTTCTCTCTCTCTCCCTCTCTCTCTCAACCATTTAAAAATGAAAAAGAAAATGCGTTTGGCTCTCGAGCTGTATAAAAACAGGCAGTGGACCCACGTGGCCCCCGGGCCGTAGTTTGCGAACCCCTGGTCTAAACTCAGCTTGTGTCTCTAACCCTATCTCGTGCTGCTTCAATGCGGAGGGCTGTCTTTTCCATGCACGAGCCCCCTCATTTCCAGATTCTCTACCACCTGCTTGCCCTTTCTGCCTGGATCGTCTTTCCGTTCCCTTCCCAAGCATCGTCCTGGTTCTCCGAGCCTCCAACTCAACACTTCCTCCCGGGTGCACTACCCTTGCTAAGAAGTCACTTTCCCATACGTACTTTATCTACGACTCTTGTCTCCCATTCCCGACTCTAAGCTACTTAGAAAGAAAACAATATCCAACAGTTCCATTCATCCTTTGATTAATACCCCACAACAAACCTCTGAGGTAGGCACTGTTATTATCCCCAATTTACAGACATGTGAATCGTATCTTTTTTTTTTTTTTTTAATTTTTTTTTTTTCAACGTTTATTTATTTTTGGGACAGAGAGAGACAGAGCATGAACGGGGGAGGGGCAGAGAGAGAGGGAGACACAGAATCGGAAACAGGCTCCAGGCTCCGAGCCGTCAGCCCAGAGCCCGACGCGGGGCTCGAACTCACGGACCGCGAGATCGTGACCTGGCTGAAGTCGGACACTTAACCGACTGCGCCACCCAGGCGCCCCGTGAATCGTATCTTAAAGAGGGTTGTTAACTCGCTAGAGGTCACCCAGCGACTAAAAGACAGAGCGAGGGCTGTGTCCCGCGCATCAGATACAAGCCATACTTCTAACCCGGGCGTCGTGCACCCTGAGAGGAGACCTCATACCTTCTAATAAAGTGTTTTTTTTTTTTTTTTAACATTTATTTATTTTTGCGAGACAGAGACAGAGCGTGAGCAGGGGAGGGGCAGAGCGAGAGGGAAACACAGAATCCGAAGCAGGCTCCAGGCTCACGAACCGTGAGATCACGACCTGAGCCGAAGTCGGACGCTTAACCGACTGAGCCCCCAGGCGCCCCAAGACCTCATACCTTCTAAACTGCATGCTGCGCCGTGTCTCAAAAATAGGGGTGCTCCCTATGTGTTCACTCAAATGAACATGCTCATTTATATTCATCTCATTTATGAAGCCCCGGGAGATTACTAGTAGGCAAGGACACCCCTGAGAGACAACAAATAATAGCTGACCGTCTGACTTTAAGAGAGGAGAGTGAAAGCAAAGGATACTAAACACCAGCTCGGTGAAGTCACAAAGCCCAGAAGTCCAGTGCCATTCAGCGCGGGCTCTGGCGGTCCTGCGTGGACATGAGTGTCCCCAGTGGCTGTGTGGTGGCACCACACAGTATAAGACGATCACAGCGGCAATACTGAGTTTTCACAAAATGGTAGAGTCCGTGGACTGCTTTAAAAATCAGGAATTATGGGGGGGCGCCTGGGTGGCTCAGTCGGTTACACGTCCGACTTCAGCTCAGGTCATGATCTCGCGGTTCGCGAGTTCGAGCCCCGCATCGGGCTCTGTGCTGGTTGCTCAGAGCCTGGAGGCCTGCTTCCGATTCTGTGTCTCTCTCTCTCTCTCTGCCCCTCCCCCCACTGAAATAAATACACATTAAATAAATACACATTAAAAACATGGGGTGCCTGGGTGGCTCAGTCGGTTAAGCAGCGGACTTTGGCTCAGATCATGATCTCATGGTTCACGGGTTCGTGACCCGCGTCGGCTCTGCGCTGAGAGCTCAGAGCCTGGAGCCTGCTTCGGATTCTGTCTCTCTCTCTCTCTCTCTTTCTTCTTTCTTTCCAAAATTCCCTCTGTTTGAATAGTGTGGCCCACATTTATCTAACTATCCCTTCTCTGGAGAATTGTCTGCTCCCTGAGGATAATGGGGAGCAAGCAGTTGTTCTGTATCATAATAATATTGCAGTGTGGCCTCGGTTTTAGCTGCCACTCTGTATCTTCTGACTTGACTGGGAATAGTCTTCCCCGCTCCCTGTAGGTGTGGATGTGCACCTTCCTGTGTTCACAAATCGACTAACGTTGACCCCGTTACCACCCTAGGCAAAGTCCTGTGCTGATAATATCAGCGCGGAACTGGCGATGGGGACAGCCCTCAAGGAGCTTACGATCTGAGACAGCGTCTGAGGCGGACACGGCTTGAGACAGACCTTTGTCTGTCTGTGCAGAAATACTACGGTTTCACTGGAAAGGAGGGTGTACCACGGAGCTGGTCAAATACAAATAAGCGCTCCGTCCCCCCCAAATATCTTGGGCTTTCACATACATCCTGGCTTCCCTTGATTGTGTCCTCCTTATTCCCCACTGTCTCTAGCCTGGGGAGAGCAAACTGATCTCCAAGCTCAGCCCAACACCATCTTGGAGTCTCCTGGTAATCGGTTTGCGTCTTAGGGGGCTCGTTCAAGTGTTTCCTTTTGCTCCGGGGCTGGCGTGAGCTGTCCATCCTCTCTTGGGGATCTGATCCCAGTTCATTCTCATTTCCCGATTGGCTGCTCCGGCCTTGACATCGGGAAGTCAGCTGGCCCCCCAGCCAGGTGAGGAGAAAGAACGGCCACCCCCGTGAGCGGACATCACATATCACGAATTCCATATTCGTTCCTTTGGTAAATAGCCGGTGAGCACCTACTCAGTGCCCGGCACTGTGCCAGCTGGGCACATGGGATGATGATAAGCTGTGCCCCAGAGACTTTTGGCATAGACGTGACAATCGGCCCCACACGATAAGTTCTGTGATCTGTGTGAACCCTGCCAGGGGCCGGGGTTTGGCGGGAATGAATCCGACAAAGTCCTTCCTTCATGGCGCTCACTGTGACACAGCGGCATGTGGCCGTCACGAAGGCCATCCGCGAATATCCCAGTTCTTGTACTAAAAAGCACACGGTAGCCCTGCTCTGCCCCGCCTACTTGAAGCCTGTAGGGTGATTTGATTCGCCTCAGCCGATGCAGCATGAGTGGAAGGAAGACATGAGCCACTTTCAGGCAAAAGCCTTTAAAATGACGGAGGCCGGGGATGCCTGGGTGCCTCGGTTGGTTGAGCCTCTGAGTCTTGATCTCGGCTCGTGATCTCACAGTTCGTGAGTTCGAGCCCCACATCGGGCTCTGAGCAGATGGTGTGGATCCTGCTTGGATTCTGTCTTTTCTTCTCTCCGCCCCCTCACTTATGTTTTCTCTCTCTCTCTCAAAAAAAGTTAAAAAATGATGGAGGCCGGGGCGCCTGGGTGGCGCAGTCAGTTAAGCGTCCGACTTCAGCCAGGTCACGATCTCGCGGTCCGGGAGTTCGAGCCCCGCGTCAGGCTCTGGGCTGATGGCTCGGAGCCTGGAGCCTGTTTCCGATTCTGTGTCTCCCTCTCTCTCTGCCCCTCCCCTGTTCATGCTCTGTCTCTCTCTGTCCCAAAAATAAATAAACGTTGATAAAAATAAAAAAAAATAAAAAAAAAATGATGGAGGCTGTTAGGAGGGATGGTGAAGGAATGGCCTTGGGCAACTGAACTTTAACTCTACGAGCCTTGATTTGCTAATCACTGAAATGGGCATAGCACCATGACAAAGGACCGCCGGGAGGACTGAAAGATACAGTAAAGCTCAAACAATTAGCTGCGTGTTGTTGATCCCATGAGGACTCTGCGTTACAAAAAATAACGAGTAATCACAAATACTGTAAGCAAAAACAATAAACAGAAAACAAAACAAAAAAACAGGGGGATCTATTCGCTTCTATAACTGGGAAGTCTAAGGGACAGAGCTGAGTTCCAGAGTGGCTGCATCCAAGGAAATTCTGTGCGTAGGTCTCTCTCTCTTACTCCCGACCCCGCTCAACTCTTGGGTTGAGCTGTCTTGCATGAGGGTCTGTTGCACAAAGAAAGATAAAATGATAACTGCACAAAACAGGAGGCGTGGGGTAGAAGCAAGCCCTGGAGTGTGGGAGCCAAGCAGACTGGGATCGAATCTCAGGCCTGCACCCATCTGGCTGTGGGACCGCAGGGACGTGCCTTCCCCTCTCTGAGCCTGTTTCTTCACCTACACGTGGGGACAGAGACGCCTTTTCCCCCCACAGGATTCCTATGAAGATTCCATGAGAACAGCGAAGCTGAAGCAAAGCATAGAATCCCCGGTGGCTTCGGGGGGGCCATGTGGGATGACACCCAGCCCCCTCTAAAATATGTCCCCTTCTGCTGAATCTGTCCAGGGCTCCCCTGGGTGGGTGGAGGTCCCCACCCGACAGTAGCTCGTGCGCTCTCGACAGACCCTCAAGTCTCCACTCAGTCACTAACCTTGGGAAGTCACTGTCCCTTGGCGTGTCCTTATCGCCTTCTGCAAGACGAGGTTTGGATAAATCAGGGCTCAAACTTGTGATCCAAGGGCCCATGTGCTTTGTGTGTCTGCACAGGGTTTGGTAACATTTGAATGTGGATACTTCGAGGTATAACCTGCAGTCCTCCCCATTCCTGGTCTCCTTGGCAATCTTAACCCACACCAGGCACCCAGCCGGCCCCTGTGTGTGTTTGACCTTCTGCCTTGGGGACTCAAGCATCCCGATGACCTTCCCAGCCCAGAAGTTCTAGACTCAGTGTTGCTCCCGTCTCCTGAACGAACCCCATTCATTCCCATCTTCGTGACCACTCTCACTTTGGGCTCTGGCCCTAGAATGTCTGACTGTCCCCTCTCTTTCCCAGATGCCACTCATCCGTGACCGCCTTCATCCTCCCCAAAGCAACCCATTCTGCTTCTTGAGGGGTCTCCCTGCCGCCAGCCTGTAAGTTACAGGGTTCCGAGGACACAAACAGCAACCGCTTTGGGAAACTTTCCTTACTGAACCCCGTCCTGGGTTCGTCAACTAAGACACCCAAGTCACTGATCATCTTTTTTTCTCCTGTTACAGCTTGCGACGCGGTGATCACTTGAAATGTTAAGTCACATATCCGTCAGATGACTACACCACATCTCAGTTCACGAAGGGCCTCCTCGACCCCCCATTTAGATCTTCACGGCAGTCCCTGGCCCTGGGAGGACACAGCTAATTCTCCCATTTTGCAGATGAATAAAGAAAACCGGCAAATTGAATTTCCTCTCCCCGCCCCCCCCCAACCCGAAGCAGCCCTGACTGTGCCCTGAGATTTAAAAAAAGAAAGAAATGAAGAAAATCCCCCCTCCTCCTCAGCTTGGGGCTGGCATTAGGGGCAAGATTGAATTTATACCGATCTGCAAACATTTTCCTCTTAAGTGTCCATTTTCCCCGGACATAAATTGGACTGAATTGCCTTTACCTGCCGGAGCTGGAAAACCCGTCTCTAGAAATTGATCCCTTAACTCTGCCGTTCTCCCGAAACAATTAGCCGCTCTCTGACAGCCTCCACCTCTCTGGGTAGCAGCCAGTGAGAGGGTCACCAACACCCGGATGTTTCTGCAAGGCGGTCCGCTTCTCTATGCCGCTCTTTTCTGGTCCGGGAGTGGAACACAGTCCCACCTTCTCTGCATTTGCTCATTCCAGATTCCTCCTCTCCCTGCCTCTGGCCGTCTCTCCCTGAAACAGCACTTAGCTTCCTGCATGTTCCCTCCAATCCGTCCAGTCTTCACTCTGTGGATTGGGTGGGGGGGGGGATCGCTGTCTGTCCAGGGGTAAGATGACAATTACCCAACTTCTTTATGTCCTTTCCCCCATGGAATGAGGAGTCTCTGTCCTCAGCTCGAGGTGGGGAAGAGGCTCCAATGTCTCCACTCAAGATGAGACAGTAATATATTTCCCTTCTGCTGAGGGTGGGGAAAGATCCAAGCCTTCAATAGCTTCCATTCATTCAACACTTGACTGCCCGAGCTCTGGTGGGAGCAGCGTGCATGTATACGGAGATGTCCCCAGCACACCTCTGTTTCTATTACCTTCCAGACAGAGGACTGACTGGTTTTCGTTTATCCCTTCAAGTCCTTCTCACCTTCCTCTCGCCTACTCTGTGCCCACAGAACTGACCTCTGTGGTCCGACTGGGGCTGGGTTCGGCCAGCACTTTGGAGGGGGGGGCGGCGAGGGCAGAGAAATCACCACCTCCCTCAGCTCCCACCCGGTCCCAACGCCCCCTCGCACACACCAGCTCCTTCCTTCTGGGGCATCCCTCTCCTAGGTCACGGCCAATCTGTCCAAGTTCTGGTAACTGTCCCCTCCCTTGCCTCCTAGCCTGGCTGTCACTGACCACCTTCCCAACCCAACCCTTTGTTAATAGACCCCGCCTTAACTCTCCTTGGTCCCTCCCATTCGCAGATGTCATCTGCTACGCCCTGACTTCTAGGCTGAGGGCACTGAGGAGACGTCGGTCATGGGGTCCACATGTGCAGCTAAGAGATGAGTAAGTCCCGGAGCTATAAGACACGGCATAGTGATTAGAGTCAACGATATTGCGCTACACCCTTCAAAGTTGCTAAGAGGCTCAGTCTGCAATGTTCTCACAACAGACAAGAAAAGATCATTAAGTGAGATGATAGACTGGGACTCCAGTCATACTGCAACAATATAAACGTATCAAACCAACACATCGCACCCTGAAACCTACGTATTTGACAGGGTTCCAACCGACAGATTGACGGATAATATGCCGCTACGTTATATATCGATTACATCTCAATAAATCGGTCAGTAAATAATTATTTTAAAAAATGGAGTGGGATCCTGGGCAAGCCACACCCGGCCTGACTCTCCTTTTCTGTCTAAGGTTGGGGGTGGGGGGGAGATAACAGCAGGAGGATGAAAGGAAAGTGGATGGTCTGGTTAGCCGACGGAGAATTCAGTTAGGAGAAGCCCTGAAACAGTGTCTGGCTTCTAGAAAACACCCCAAAGTGTTACTTGTTCTTCATGTGATTAGACACCGATGATGTAGTGCTTCCTCCGTTTTACAAGAAAACTGCAAGACGTGACTCCTAACAGAAGTCAAGTGGCTTGCAAAGTCACCGAGCACTCAGGGCGAGAATTCGAATCCAGAGCTGTCTGACCCAGGGCCTGAATTTTATCCAGGGAGGCAGGCGTTGAATCGGAAGCATTGTGGCCCTCCCCTGAGATGCTAAGACAGAAGCTGCCTTTCTCTGGTGCCTCAGACTTGGGGGAAACCCGTGTTGTCTGTGAGGACCCACAATGCACCTGGTGATCGCTCCGTGGATGCTGAGCTGGTGGGGGGGCCTCCTTGACCCCTGCAGGCAATCAGCTCAGCCCGCGAAGCGTGAGATTTAATTACCCTTATCTAAGCTTAAATAACTGTAAACGTTATTGTTGGTCACACGAATTACCTTGCCCTTTGAAAACACCCAGACGTTTCCCTGACTCCGTGCTTTTTCCTCAGGCGGGGAAACAATGCGATTAATGTCACAGAAGCCCACCACTGTTTGAACCCCAGTGCCGTGCTGACGGATTGTGTGACATTTGGGAGGACCCGATCGGCGACTTCCTGTTTGTCAGCTATTGGCCAAGAAGGGCAGCTGCCTCAGTGGCTGCCACCCAGGGAAAGACAGAGAAAGAGCTGAGGTCCATAATTTGCCACTTGGTGGCTGGAAGAGGCCAGGGACATTGCTTCACCTCTCTGGTCTTCTATCCCGCTGCGTGTCCTCAGCCTCTGTGTTAGTGGAAAGGGGGACGTTCGCCAGGCCGAGTTCATGGCAACATGGGAAAGGCCAGAACCAGCGTGTGGACTCGCCCAGGAGCAAGGTTCTGGGAGGGAGTCCAGACCACCAGGGGCAGCCCCGGGAGGAAGTGTAGCCCGGTGGCTGGTGCCCAGGTGTCACAGTCGGACTGATCGTAGCAGAAGTCCCAGATGCATGCACGGAGCGCTTCTCTTCTTGAAGCCTCTTGTTTTGTTTTGTTTTTGTTTTGTTTTTTGCTAGTGAACTAAGAACGATGGTACCTCCCTCCCAGGGGTGTTGAGAATATAGTAGACGTAATACAGGAGTAGAGGAAGATAGATCGATCGATCGGTCGATCAATAGATCGATAGATTTATGTAAAGCGCTGGCAAATAGTAAACACTCAATAAAGGGGAAGAATTACCCTGAACTACCATTTTGCTCTTATTCTTTTTTTTTTTTTATATATGAAATTTATTGACAAATTGGTTTCCATACAACACCCAGTGCTCATCCCAAAAGGTGCCCTCCTCAATACCTTTGCTCTTATTCTTGATAACCGTCGCAAGAAGATACGAATGGGTAAGTGGCGGTGTCCAAGATGGCGATTCATGAGAGAAGTGGTTTCTATCAGTTATTGTCATCGGTGGTGGTATAGTAACTAGCGTTTCTCAATCCGCTATCACTCATCAACGCTGTCCTAAGCACATCATACACATTATCTCAAAAAGCTTCATAATCATCCTAAGCATTGTCACTCTTATTCTATCACTGTCCCCATCTGGCAGACGAGGAAACCGAGGCTCAGCGGTGTCGACTGATTTCCCCAAGGTTGCTCGGCCAGTGAGCGGTGGCCGCTGGAACTGGTTCCAGGTGCTCCAGCAGCCCGCGTTCTTCGTGATGGGGAGTGGGGAGTGCGTGGTGATGCGGAGGTCAGGGGCAGGTAGTAGCAACAGGAAGCGTGGCTCCCAGAGGCAAGCCTCAGTTCAGCAGCCAAGAAGTCCCCAGAGGCTCCTAGCAGGAAGGTCAGGAAAGTGAAGGACAGAATCTAATCTAACAAAGGAATTCAGAGGTGAGGACTGTCCGTGTTTACGGGTCCAGCCCGAGGTACCCTGAAGACCCAGGCTAAAAGCGAGGGCTCGAAGCATCATGGCCGCCGTTCCAAACACTCTGATTCCAAACGGGGCCCTGTGACATTTCTGAGCTACGAAATAAGAAAACCAGAGCCAGACAAACTTGGGCAGAGTCTTAGATCTACCACTCACGAGCGGTGGGCTACAACAATGCTCTTGTTTCTTCTGCGCCTCAGGTTCCCAATACGTACTATTGAGTGAGTATTAATGGACATATGGGTGGCAAGCAGATGGCATAAATCCTACTACCTCCACCCCTCCTCACTCACTACAGACATCGTTCTTTGGCTCTTTCCAACTGCACTGGAACTGCAGAATTCCTCTTGCCATGCCCCAGGCACAGTCTGGCCCGATCAACCAGAGGGGTCATCAGACTCACCTAGGTAGCCCCGAGGCTTTGTCCAGACCTATTGCTCTGACACTCTGAAAGCTTGTTGATAGACTTGTCCTATTTTTGTCTTTCCTTGTTGACCTTGCAGATGGTCAGAGACGGTCAAGGTATTTTCAAATGCAGCACCATAGTGAGTGATCACAACATTGTAAAGCCAAAGCGTGCCTTCGAATATGGGCCATACAGTTGTTTTCAAATGGTGGTCCCCAGAGTTCCAAGGTGCTTCACAAGAGGCCCGGGGGCTGTTTGGGTGACAGCCACCCAAGACTCCCATCCCTGCCTACGTGAGAGAATCTTCTCTTTTTTCTGTTTCGTATATTGAGATTCCAAATGAAACTTCATTCGTTGTTCACTTATCCAACAAGTATTGATCTAGAACACAAATTTTCTACTCCCCACACTGAAGGAGAAACAGAGATAAAGACAGAAGAATAAAAGGAGGGAGGGAGAGAGAAAAGACTGGAAGGAAGGAAGGAAGGAAGGAAGGAAAGAAGGAAGGAAGGAAGGAAGGAAGGAAGGAAGGAAGGAAGGAAGGAAAGGGAAAGAAGGAAACATGAAAGATGGAAAATCAGCAATCGAATCCACTTTACAGATAGAAAGCCTGCGAACCAAGCATTGAACAAGACAGGGCCAGGGTCCTACAGAAAGTTAGCATAGCCAAGATTTGAACAGTTTCCCAAATTATCGGCCCCACTTAGGGCCCTTTTCACAGTGCTCCAATTTCTTCAGTCCACAAGGTAGTTCAGGAATAAGGGGGGGGGGGGGACTCAAACTCCTTTGGCAAGGAGAACAGACCAAAGAGCTAAATCAGAAGGGCTGTGTGGCACTTGAGACCATCAGTAGATGCAGCCTTCCGGAGAAACCAGCCAAGCAGAATGGCAGCTTCCAGTCTGTATGAAGGTCCAGCTAAGACATAAATAGGAGGCCTGGCACATGTGTGCAGACCCCAGAAGGCAAGTGTATAAATCCCCAGCTATGTAGATGGAGCCCGTCCCCACTCCTCCGGGCCATTTTATGGTTGTCACAAATCGACCTGGGGCCATCTGCCTCCTGACACTCCTGGGTTCCCACAGGTCTTTTTCCATGGGCTCAAGTGTCAGCTTCTGCTCAGACTAGAGATGCTTCCAGGGGTTTATGATACATCTGGCATCTACTTCAAGGGAAGTCCTATCCCCTATGGACAGATTCTTCTTTCTCTCAAGAGCTCAGACGCTTCCTTTTCATTCAGGCAATAATTCATCCCCTTCCTTCCTTGACAAACTTTTTTTTTTTTAAATGTGCACCAAACACCGTGCCAAACCCCAGGGAGACACTGACAGGTGACAGCTCTCAACGTGAGAACCCACTGTTTCATTCAGCAGTGTTGGCAAAGGGGAGGGGGGGTGGTGCCTCTCCTCAACGCCAAGATGGCCCTGAGAGCGACCTTCGGAAGGTCAGGAGACCCATGTGTGAGGAAGAGAGCTCCTTCATCACATATCACTGCTGAAAGAGAAAGGCAAGTGAGTGGTCATGCAGTACAACCACATTGCGCAGGGGAGATGCTTTCAGGGAGTGGGAGGGCCCTTCCAAAGCTTCTGGGTGAGTCACAGCCCAAGCCTCCAGTAAGTAAGCATGGGGTTGCTGCAGCGCTAATATACACAATTGCCTGGGACTTTTCTCTGAACAACAGCCCTCTTTTGGATGTGCAGACGGCAAGCTCTTTCTCACTTCAGGCTGGGAACACTCACACTAGCCCGCCCACCTGCCCAGCACACACCCCACCCCCGATCCCTCCTTGGCTACTTCTTTAGTCCTCAGGTCTCAACTAAAGTGTCCCTTCTGCAAAGGAGCTCTCCGAGAGAACCGAACCACGTCGAAATTTTCTCCCACGTACTTTTCTTCTGTAGCACCCGATACTTGTAATTCATGGTACTGATTAAACTTTTCAATGTTTATATGGTTGTAGATTTAGTTGTCCAACCCATGACTCTCCCGCCGACCAGAAAGTCATTGGCTGTCCAAGTGGGTGACAAAGTGATGTTTCTGGTACCAGGACCCTCCTAAAAGATGTCTCAGGTTCTGACTAAGGTAGGAATGATGGAAATCACTTAGCTTGCTGAGACTTAGGACACTTTATTGCTGTCAGAATGAATGCCATGGGTTAATCGTGAAAGGGTACAATTTTGGTCGATTCTTATATAAGTCAAGAACACAACAGCATCAACTATAAAAATGTTCTACTAATTCAATGATACATAATCCTTCCATCAACAGCCCAATCCATCTACATGAAAACCCACCAGCAGTGGGCATGGGATGGCAGGAGGCAAGAGGAAAGGTCTGCCTTGAGCAACCTTGGGTCCATTCTGTGAGTATTGGTCCTCCGTGTTTCCATCCAGGAACTGGTCTTTTCTTGGGGGGTTCTCTGCGTCTTGTGGTACCCACCACCTTACGTAAGCTCTGGAGGGTAGCCTGGATAGATCTGAGCCCTCCAGGGATATTGGAAGTCCCCTCCTGTGACCTGTACCAATGACTCAGATGAATTTCTGAAAACCTTCCATGTCAACAAGAGAAAAGGGGGAGATCTTTTTTAAAAATTTTTTTTTTCAACGTTTATTTATTTTTGGGACAGAGAGAGACAGAGCATAACGGGGGAGGGGCAGAGAGAGAGGGAGACACAGAATCGGAAACAGGCTCCAGGCTCTGAGCCATCAGCCCAGAGCCCGATGCGGGGCTCGAACTCACGGACCGCGAGATCGTGACCTGGCCGAAGTCGGACGCCCAACCGACTGCGCCACCCAGGCGCCCCTTTTTTTTTTTAAATTTTTTTTTCAACGTTTATTTATTTTTGGGACAGAGAGAGACAGAGCATGAACGGGGGAGGGTATTCTTGGGGGGTTCTCTGCGTCTTGTGGTACCCACCACCTTACGTAAGCTCTGGAGGGTAGCCTGGATAGATCTGAGCCCTCCAGGGATATTGGAAGTCCCCTCCTGTGACCTGTACCAATGACTCAGATGAATTTCTGAAAACCTTCCATGTCAACAAGAGAAAAGGGGGAGATCTTAATATAGAAGGAGGTCCGGGTCATTGTCAAGCGACCCTTTTAAATAGACAAGACAACACAGATGGAAAGATGTCTATAAAAAAAGCACAACAGACACAATACTAACCAATGGATTTGATTCCTGATGCACTTTCTTACCTAATTGGGGGGCCCTTCTCCAACTATGAAAAGTCTCCTCAACGGGGATGATGGTGACAACCCCAGGATACTGGCCATGGTAATATGACTGTGGACTGACCATTCTACTAAACCCTTTCCATATCCATTTCATTGACTCTCCTGGATGTCACCAAAAGGTAGATCCCATGCTCCTATTTCCTGAGGAGACAATGGGGACTCAAAAGCGGGATCTGGTGAGGTATGGAAGTGAGGTGAGGGTTCAGCCTCACCTAAGGCCAAGGCGCGTTCATTCGTTCGTGCCACAAAAATGTATTTACTGAGCACCTGCCACATGACTAGAGAGCTATTCTAGGCCTTGGGACGATACCATGTAAAACAGAAGGTAGACGTCTCTGTCTTCACCGGGCTTGTATCTTGTGACTGTTCATAAATCTTATGGCTCCCATGTTACTGAAAAGTGAGTCAGAGACAGAGAGAGACAGAGAGAGACAGAGAGAGAGAGAACCAATGTACCTGGGCTCCTGGGTTCAATTTTAAACGTCCCGCCTTCACCCACGGCCACCACCCTGCCATTCCCATCTCCAAAGTGGGGCATGAGGGCCAGAGCAGGACTTAACACAGCACTGCAGACACGGGACCCCAGGAGGGGCCTTGTTAACGTATTACCGGGCTGTTGGCAGCCACAGTCAGGCAGGCCAGGCTTCCTCGCCAGCTCTCTCAAGGTCTCAGAGGAGTTCTGGAGGAGAGGTATTGAGTGCTGGGAGTGTCCAGGGACCCGCCACAGCCCCTGTGTTTCAGTTATGTCCTTTCACAATTGCTTACTCTCTCTTTATGTGTGCCTTCTCAGGACAGAAATGACAGGTTCCTGAGGCCCAGGCCAGCCCTGGCCGCCTGCCTCTGGCTCACCGCCCCCATGACCTTGCTCCGGCATCCAGGAACGGAAGAACCACTGGGCTTAGCCCTCCTTCTGACTTCAGCAGAATGGCCCTCGCTGAGCCTCTGTGTCTGCACCTGTAAAATGGGCAAGGCAGCCTCCCCTGGCCCTAAGGGTCTCAAATCGCGCAAAAGAATGTTGACTGGCAGCCGAGGCAGCCTGGCCAGAGAGGTCATTGATTGCGTTTCCTGCCCTGCCTCCTTCCTCCTGCTCCCAGATTCCCTCTGCACACCTCCCCTCCCTCCCTGCCCATCCCCAGCAACTCGGGCCTCACCATATGCTGCTTTGTTTATGCTGAGAACTGTCTGGGGTGGCGGTTCTGACGCTCTCCGCTCCTACAGCCTATTTTTACCCGCGGTGCAGCTCGCTGCCCGGGGGGGGGCGGCCACCAGCAGCCCCAGCTGTGAGGAGCGCAGCCCACCCTCCAAGAGTCCCCGCAACAGCCCCGCTCGGGTCAGCCAGAAAGTGTCCCGGCTCTGTAGCCAGAGACCCCATCTCTACTGAGGTTTCCTGCGGTTTGGGAGGGAGAGTTTTGTGCCAAGTGAGAGAATGAGGGAAGAAGGAGAAAAATAGGAAAAAGAAAGAGAGACAGAGAAGAATGTGGAAGGAAGGAAGGAAAGGAGGGAGGAAGGGAGGGAGGAAGGGAGGGAGGAGGAAAGGGAGGAGGGAGGGAGGCAAGAAAGGAAAGAAGGAAGGAAGGAAGGAAGGAAGGAAGGAAGGAAGGAAGGAAGAAAGGGAGGAGGGAGGGAAGGGAGGGAGGGAGGAAGGAAGGGAGGAATGAATGAATGAATGAAGGAAGGGAGAAGGGAGGAAGGAAGGAAGGAGGAAAGGGAGGAGGGAAGGGAGGAAGGAAGGAGGGAAGGAAGGAAGGGAGGGAGGGAAGAATGAGGGAAGGGAGAAGGGAGGGAGGGTTAGGGTTAGGGTTAGGGAGGGAGGAGGGAAGGGAGGAAGGGAGGAAGGAAGAAAGGAACAGAAGGAGGAAGGGAGGGAGGAAGGAAGGAAGGAAGGAGGGAAGGAAGGAAGGAAGAAAGGAACAGAAGGAGGAAGGGAGTGAGGAAGGAAGGAACAGAAGGAGGAAAGGAGGGAGGAAGGAAGGAAAGGAGGCAGCAAGGGAGGATGGGAGGGAGGAAGGAAGGAAGGAGGGAAGGAAGGAAGGAAGTGAGGGAGGGGGGAGGAAGGAAAGGAGGCAGAAGGGAGGATGGGAGGGAGGAAGAAAGGAAGGAGGGAGGGAAGGAGAGAGGGAAGAGGGAAGAAGAAAGTACCCACCATGCCCAAGCTTTATGCTTTGTATTTTAAATACATCATCCATTTGCTCTTTCACGTATTGAACAAATGTTTATGAGAACTTAGGCACCAGCCACTGTGACAAGCACTAGGAGACAGTGATGGATGAAAGTAGACATGGCCTTGACCTCGTACTGAGGGAGACCAATTTAATCCTCAACAACAAACGGAGGAAGTTTCATATCCCCATTTTGCAGATAGGAAAACTGAGGCTCGGAGAAGTTAAGGCACTCGCCTGAGACACGGCGAGGAAGCTGAGCTGTGAGCCCGGCACTGCCCGACTCCTGGGCTCACAACCATTGCCCCACCCCTCCTCCTGTCCTCAAAAATGGGAAAGCTCAGCGGCCAGCCACGGACTTGGGCTGTTAGAGCTTTCCAGATCATCTCACTCAACACCTGCATTGCACCAGAGGGAAAACGGAGGACCAGAAATGTTGCAGCAGCCCCCAGAAGGAGCAGGGAGAGTGTGTACCATGAAAAAATCCCCAGGTCTGGTCACTTTCTCACTGAATGCACCCCGGTGCACCCAGGCCACAACCCGCCCTGGCAGAGGGAGCCTATTGGGCTCCACATGAAAGGTCCTCATACACAGGCCATGGGGAGCCCCGGGGCCCGATAGGACCCAGGAAGTCTGCTGTGGTTCTCTGGAAACCTCTGAGGGGAGGCGGGTGTAGCCAGAGGTGAATGTCCAGATCTAGGGGCTCTCTGCCTTCAGAGTCCGGGTTTCCCCCCAGCCTCTCGCTGCCTGGGTCTGTGTTGTCCTCGCTCCAGGAAAGGCAGAGTTGGAAGGCGACCGAGAGCCATCATGAACCACACACAGCCCCACCTGTTCACAAATCCAAAACCTGGGGCCCACATCAGGGAGGACCCTGCCCACGGTGACGAGGCCGGAAACAGACGTTCAGGCTGCTGCCCGGGTTCCCTGGCTCTGAGCCCGGCACTCCATCCACAGAGTGGGAGACACTGTCTGGGCCCGTCTCTGGCTCCCTCACATCAGCATGGCTTTATTTTTATTTATCTCCTTTATTTTGGTCCAGACTCTTTTTTTTTCCCCCGACTACGTGACGGCGAAGAACCCCTCCAAATGGAACCTTCTGCGACTCGCTCCGTCTTCTTGCCTGTCCTTGAATCACCCCGTTCAAAGTGAGCAAACACTTCGCCTGGTTTGCTCGAGCATCCGACTTCCAGGGACAAAATTAAACCTGAAGGGTGAGGTGAGCGCCAACCTGATTAAACTGTTGTCAAAGCCCTGCCCGGTGCTCTTTCTGACAGAGCCCATGAGTGATGTCCCCGTCCAATGAACTTCTATGCCACCCCGCTCGTCTGCCTTAGAATCTTTGGCTGGGTTACCCTGCCCCTACAACTGGTTGCTTTGGTTCTCGGCCAGCCGCTAGCACTCCAAGAATCACCAGACTTCACCACTAAAGATCCATGGATTTAGACTTGATGGTAACTCAAGGCTTTAAGAGTTTTGGTAAGCAGGGCGGGAGGGACAACTGGTCAACCGCTTTGAATATGCCAATTTCTCTGGACCGATATAACCATAGCAGTCGTGTGGCCTGAAGGTCTAGGCTTAAGGTCAGGTTCTGATACTCGCTCACATAAAATCACTCAGCTAACTACAAAATCATTCTCATCTAGTTGCTAGGAAAGGAATCCCCGAGGAGCTATATGTGTACAATTGGGTTAGCTTCCTTTGTCGTGTGTGCTTGAGAATTGACAACCATCTTTTCCATTGCATGATAATCGGGATTTGGGTAATTCTCATCGTCTACATTTTTTTTTTTTTTTCTCATGAACAAGCCTTCCACGGAGCTTGCTTTGCCAAAGCTCTGAGCCGTGGTTCAGACAGGCCCAGGTAGGAACTCCGAAAAATGCGGATGCTTATCACAGTGCTTCCCACCTTGCTCTGTGACTCAGGGCAAGTAATTAACCTCCCCAGGCCTCTCTCAACCAGGAAAAAAGGCATAAATGTAGCTTAAATTGACCTCTTAAGGCTTTAAATGGTAGAATGAAGTCATTCAATCAACCCATCGACGAACATATACACTGAACATTTACAGCATGCAAGATCCTTGGAGGGAATATAGAAGGACGTTAGTCACCATTCGTTCATTCATACGAATATCAATATGACTAATAGGTCTCCTCAATTTCAATCACTGAGCTAAGCGCTTGAGACCCAGTGAAGAAACCGAGACAGACGTGGTCCCTTTACTCATTGAGTTTATATTCTAGCAAAGGAACTTGATAAGTAACAAGAACACGAATAAATCCAGAACGTAGTTGTGCACGGTAAGACCCCGCAAGGGAAACAGCATTGCGACAGAGGACACCGAGGTGACATGATTTAGCATAAGGAGGCTGGGGAGGCCTCTACGAGGAAATAGCGTTTAACCTGAAACTCGGACGCGCCTGGGTGGTTCAGTCGGTTGAGCATCCGACTTCCGCTCAGGTCGCGATCGCACCGTTCGTGAGTTCGAGGCCCCCATCAGGCTCAGTGCTGTCAGCGCAGAGCCCGCTTTGGATCCTCTGTCTCCCCTTTCCCTGCCCCTCCCCCGCTTGTGCTTTCCCCAAAATGAAACAGAAGTATTTTAAAAATAAATACATAAATAACAATAAACTGAAACTGGGGACCATGCAAAGTTCCAAGCTGCTGGCCAGGAGAAAACCAGGAAATGCTGGGGGCGAGGGTTTCCGTGAATATAGGCAGGAAACACCCGAAGCCAGAGGCCAGATGTAACGGAGCGACTCCGGGGACCGTCCACAGAGCCGCGCGGTTGGAGCTGAGCAAGCTGGAGGGTGACCTAGGCACAGATCTGATCCTCAGGGTGTCCATTATCTAGCAAAAAAAGGCAAGATACATATGAGCAAAGGCGATTTATGGTAAGGTCCTCAAAAAGGGTGAAATCCTGTGAAAGAAACACAGGTGGAGGGCTGCACCTGCGAGCACGAGGCAGGGCTCAGTCGAGGCCGAGGGAAGAAATGGGGCCGCGTGGCGTGGAAGAGGATTGCTCTAGCAGCTACCCCTGGCCCATCACGGACCACCCCGGAAGTCAGTGGTTCAAAACAACCAGTTGTTCCGCTCCCAACCCCGAGAATCGTCAGTTTATGCTGAACCCGGTTGGGCAGTTCCTTTGGTCTTGGCCTGGCGGTTCGTCGGAGTGCCTCTGCCCTCCACCCGTTCCAGCCTGTGCGCGCTCTCGCGTCCCTCCACAGTGTTCTTAAGTCGAGGCCAGAGGGTCGGCGCAAGGAAGCCGGCAGTGCGAGAGACCGAGCGGAAGGGGATAAGGCTTCCTGAGGCCTAAGCTCAGAATCAGCCCACTGTCACCACTGCGGCCTTCTATGGGCGGAAGCAGCTCCCCAAACCGGCCCAGAGTCAAGCGAGCGGAAATGACGGTCACAGGGTGCAAGGACATGGAGTCAAAGAGGCCACTAGCCGCACCGTCAGTATAATCAACGCATGACGGTGGCTCCACCAGAGGGGTCGAAGTGCCGGTGCTCTGTAACTTGGAGGGAAGTTCCCGCGGTGGGTGACGGGAGGGAGGGTGGCAGCATGGCGGCCGAGAACACGCTGGACTGGAAGACTGCCAGGAAGGGTGCTGTGGGGAGCCCACCGGTGGAGGAAGCGACGTGAGGCATAAGGAGGTGAGGCTCGAGGAACAGGCTGGGCAAGAGGTCTGGGGCTGCCTGCAGAGCCCAAGGCGGATGTCGTTGGTGCCCCCTCGGGTAACAGTGCGCCGTGTGACCTACACACAGCCTTCCGCATCCTGGCCCCTTGCTGCAAGCCCTCTCCTGATGCCATGTCCGCATGGCGGGCAGCCTGTAGTCTAGGGAAGAGACTCACCAGAAGGCTGTTTTTCCAGCTAGGCCTTGAAAGAGGAGTCGGTTTTAGGCACCGAGTCCGCTCCAGGCCCGTACGGCGTTATGGCTAACACCGCGCTCATTCTCAGACACAGAACGGACTGAAACATTGAGACCAGAGGAAACAGAGCTTGTGGATACGGCCCAGTTCCTTTATCTTGGTCATTGCCAACTTTCCTTAACAGCAGAGCCTGTTTTTAAACGTGAAATTTTACATGGAACCCTAAAATGGAGACCGGATGAAAGCAGGTGGCAACCATATGCATTTCCTCCCTAAGTTCCTGTTGCACAGCACTCACTTTAAAAGCCACGGTTGAAAACGACGAGGCTACTCTGATAAAACAGTGCCTCAGGAGTTATGGGTAAGAGTTACGATCTTAAGACAGCTCGAGCATCTAATACGTTTTGGTATTTTGTTCGGGTTGTGCAGTATTAAGAAGAACCTTCTTTCACAAGGATAGGTGGTGGTACTCGCTTACAGAGTCTTACCAGAGTGGAAAATCACTGCCCTGGGGTTGAAACAAAACCCGCTACAGACTTACAGGCTTCTAATTAATGACACATTCCCATTTCGAAGGTATATATGGAAAAAAAACAGTATATATACATATATAATATATGTTATATTATGTTATATTATATTATATTATATTATATTATGTTATGTTATATTATATTATATTATGTATATACCTACATATATATGGAAAAAAATTATATATATATATATGTATATATACACACACGTAGGTATATACATAAAGGCATATATGTAAAAATATACAGTAAATCTTGGTTTGCAAGCATAATTCATTCTGGAAACATGCTTGTAATCCAAAGCACTTGTATATCAAAGCGAATTTCAGGAACCATTCGCTCAGTTGTGATCATGTGGCACTCAGCGTCATGTATTACTCGTATCGCAAGGCATCGCCCATTTATCAAGTTAAAATTTAGTAGAAATGTTTGCGTGTCTTGTGGAACACTCACAGAACAAGTTACTTGCAATCCAAGGTTTTACTGTATATATTTAGGTAAAATATAAAGGTATCCATATAAATAATGTATAATAATATATAATATAATACATAATAATATGTTATATAATTATTACATAATATATATTATACATTATTTTAATGTATGTTATATATGTGTACATGCAATTATATATAATATATCATATATCATATATCATATATAACATATGTGATATATCATATATCACATATATCATATATCACATATATCATATATGATATATCATATATAACATGTAATGTATCACATATATGATATATCATATATGTGATATATGATATCTCGTATATGATATATCATATATCGTATATGATGTATCATGTATGATATATATATAATTGCATGCACACACACAAAAACTGTGGGAGTAAGTTCATTCCATGTATTTCAAAGTCTACGTACATAGACTATATATGTGTCTGTACAAAATAAGCTAACTCTTTAGTAGCGATTTTGGTGTGTGAATCAGTGAGATTATTTTTAATTACAGTTTTCTTCTGAGTTTCCATTTCAATTCCAGTTAGTTACCATACAGTGTTATATCAGTTCTATTAGTTTCAGGTGTACGACACAGTAATTTAATTACAGCTTGTGAAGGAAGCTTTTAGGGTGACGTGGGCCTTTAGGTAGTCACAGCTGCTCTTCTGCATGTGACGTCCGGTGCCCGTCGCCACCACCCACCCCCTCCCCCGCCACGGGAACACAGCTTTGAAAGAACCATGCCCAGAGGATGGAGAAGGTAAAAACACGGGCACGTGTGGTCTTGGGAAAGGACGCATAGAACATGCAGTTCGGGGTCACATGTGCATTCAAGCGCTATGTGTCACCTACTAGCAGTGTGATCTTGGTCACATTCTTTAATCTCTTTGAGCCTCTTTTCCCATCTTTAGCGTTAGTATCACAACCGTCATTTCGTCCAATTGTTATGGATCCTGCATAAATGTTACTTCCCTTTTCTCAATCCTGTTCAGTCTCTTTGTATATCAGGAGTGAAAGGGAAAATAGATCTTTGATTAGCTCAAATGTTTCTCTAGATGCCCCCATGTTCTAATAGCATCAGCCTGTCAGGTTGTATCTACGATGTTTGTAATTCAGGTAGCAAATTGATTTTTGAAAGCACTCTGGGCCTGCTCTGTCCATGTCAGATAAGCTCTAAGCATTAATTATGCACCAATATTGATGTTTTTGTCTGACAAGGTCTAATGTCACCATATTCAAATCTTGCTGCTTCCTTGTTAGAAAACCCTTCGAAACGTGGCCTTGGAAGAGACAGCATGTGTCACCTGCAATATTTGAGATGTCCCAGAATTGAAGCCCTCAATTAGAATTAAAGACAATGCCCGTCCTTGTTCTGGACCTCAAAGAGAATGAGCTAGTGTGATTCATGAAAGCAGCTGGAAGCATCACATGGAAGGAGGCAGTCAGATCTTCTGGTCAACTGCACACGGTGGTGATGTGAACAGTTTGAATACATTTGGATTTGCGGCGTATACAAGTCGGGTATTATGGTCTGTATCTGGAAGCCTATCCATTTGCTGATCGGTATGATTGATCATAAACATCCAGCCAGATCTGCCTGACTTCACGGAATCATTAGGAGTGGTGGGATCAGCTTATTTTTTTAAAGGAGAGTTGTAATCACACAAATGCCAGTGTCTCTAACTTGAACCGAGCTTAAATAAGCCAAAGACGATCTCATTCATCCAACACGTAATCGTTGCGCTCTGACTACCAACCAGCCAGGCACTGGGAACACGTCGGCCCAGACAGGCGACGTCCGCTCTTGGGGAGCATTTATTCTAATGAAGCATCTTTTAGACATTCTCCTTCTCAACACTTTGGCTAAGATGCCTTTGCAAGGCAGAGAAAGGCAGCTGAATGAATCTCTTCTATAAGTTTGGGATTTTTATTAAAATGAAAGAGCTTGCTAATTCCATCGCAAGCAACTCCAAAGAAACATACTCAAGGGTTCTAAATATAATTAATGTTTCTTTCACATTGAGCCGTACTACGGATGTTTTCGTCATGTCGGAGAAATTGTAGGAGAGCTCTTACAGGGGATCCTTATTCTACCTGCTCTGCATTTTCTGGAAGGGAATTGGGTAAGACGGTTGTGTCTATTTGTCCACTAAAGCAAAAATGAAAAGGACCCTCATTTCTAGTAATGAATAGCTAACTTACGTGATATTATGGGTATCAGAAAATGGGAGGCGTGTGTATATTTCACATACCCTAAAATATTTTTCCCTTAGTGTCTTCTTTTTTTCTTTCTCTCAACAACGTCTCGAGTGTGTCTTATCCCAGATACTGTATGAGATTGGGAGGATCAGACACAATGAAACGTGGTCTTAATACTTAAGAAAGCACAGAGTCTCGTGTTTAAAAATAAAGCCTTTGGAAGAAAAAGAAAATTAAAATTCACAATTCTTCTTTTCAAGTGAAATCCATTTAGTGCAGGACCTATGCTCAGTTTCTTCTGGAATTCATGCGATGGCCACGGTGCAATGGAAGGAGTAATGAACCAGATATGCAAAGATTTAATTTCGAGTCTTTTTCTGTGTCACTGGGGAGGCCACTGACCCCCCTCTCTACCTCAGTCTCCTCATCTGATGCGAAGGGTTTCACAGAATCAGTTGTGAGAATCATGTAAAATTGTTTATGGGAAATGTGATGAAAGCAATAAAGACCCAAATAAAAGTGATGGACCATGATGATTACAATTTGTGCTAATTCCTGTAAACGTGACACTTTGAGAGATTTGGGAGCAACGGTGACAATAGTCATAGCTAACCGTGATTGTACACTCATTTATTCCCTGCATGTGTCGAAGGAATTTATGATCACTGACCAACGCAATATTCAAATTATCCCTAGGGGGAAGGTATTATTCTCACCCCCATTTTTAAGAAGAGGGCACTCAGGTGCAGAGATATCGAATGATTTCTCCAAAGCCACGTAGTTCGTGGTAAAGAGACCACATCAGAAGCGAAAAGTCTGGCTCCAGAGGTCTACTCCAACAGACTAAGCACCTACTATGTGGGTATTGTAGGAGCTATAAAGGTGAATAATCTACAGTCCCCATCCGAAAGGGTTTACAGTTTTCTGACATAAACAAACTTGTACTCGATACCATAAGGGTGTTGGGACACGAGGGGAATGGCTCGAGTTGACCGTGCCATGAACGGAAAGGATAGATGAAGTCAGGGTGTGGTGGTCTAGCGCCTCATGCTAAGAAATTTGACCTTTAGCAGCCAGGAATGTTCTTGAGCTGGGGAGTATGTTCTAGAGAAGCCACGGGTGACTGTAAGAACTGTGAATGGGGGAAATGGAGAGGCTGGACAGCAGGAGACGAGTTAGGACACTGTGACTTTGGACCAAGCCTGATATACAGGCTCAAAGTGGAGCCCATCCAGTTCCTAGATTTGATCAAATTCTAGAAAGGAAGATGAAATCCAGGCACAAGAACCACTTCAAAGGGGAAATGAAGATGCAAAGTATCGGCCTAAAGGATCCCCGTCGGAAAGGAAAATATTGAGTGTGGGGACAAGGGATCACCTCCCTTCCCAGGTCAGAGCCCCCTCTGACTGTCCCCTTTCCAGCCACCGCAGAGTAGGAAGAGAAGCGCTAAGACGAGTCAGAGCCCAAGGCACTGCTTAGGCCACATTTTACTACTGAATCTCCAAGACAGGCCTCATGTTGCACTGGTCGCTTGCACCTCCTGCCTCCCACCCAGGCAAGACTTTCCCTTGGGGAAGACCGGTGGCAGATGCAGCTTCTACGCCCTCCAGAGAACTCTATGAAGTGAGGCAGGGTGGCTCTCAAGTTCAGGCATCTCTGTCTGTCTGTCTCCTCAGCATGCTGGCCCCAGGGCCAAATCTGACACGGGTAGAGCGGGAGAATAGGAAGCTTTGCGTGGGCCTCCAGCCTTCGCCACGTGCTCAAATCTAACTTTGATCAGAAAGCCTTTGCTTGGGAAAGCAGGCTCTCATTTAGTTCATGGTAAAGTCTTACCTTAAGTTCTAGTCTCTTATTTCCCCAAACTTATACCTCCTCTAGGCGGGAGCCTTGACAGAAGGAGGGCTGAGTAACACAGTAAGTTCTAGGCCTCTATGGGTTAGGCTCTAGCATAATCTTTTTTAAAATATAAGAAAGGGAGGGGCGCCTGGGTGGTTCAGTCGGCTGGGCGTCCGACTGCAGCTCAGGTCATGGTCTCGTGGTTTGCGAGTTCGAGCCCCGGGTCGGGCTCTGTGCTGACAGCTCGGAGCCCGGAGCCTGCTTCGGATTCTGTGTCTCCCTCGCTCTCTGCCTCTCCCCCACTTGTGCTCTGTCTCTCTCTGTCTCTCAAAAATAAATAAATGCAAAAGAAATTTTTTTTTAAATAAGAAACAGAGGAGCACCAGGGTGGTTCAGTTGGTTAAATGTCTCTGATTTTGGCTCAGGTCACGATCCCAGGGTGGTGGGATCGAGCCCCATGTTGGGCTCTGTGCTGAGCGTGGAACCTGCTTAACATCCTCCCTCTCTCTCTCTCTCAAATAAAAACTAAAAATAAATACAAAGAATAGGAAATGGAGGTGAAAGATGGCAATTAGCTCACCTAAATTCACACAGGTCACAATAGACAAGCCAGGATTTGAACGCAGAGAGCCTCCCCAGGAAGCCACGCGTGAAACCTACTATCTTGGCTCTGATGCATTTGTACCAGCCAATAAAACACCTTCCACCTCCACCCTCCAATGTCTTCCCCATCGGTAACTCAACAAGCCCCTCAGTAGCTTCAAAATCTGTACAGATACCCTTGCCTTCAAGCAGTTTTGGGGATTTACCATACTTGGGAGTTCTAAGGGCGTAAAGAGAAATTACCATGCCTCAAAAGGCCGGCAACCCAGCCACCTGCGACTCTTATTTCCCTGCCTGCTTCCCATAAGCTGACCCCCCTTCCCGTGACACCATCCCTCTGAGACTTTAATGAAGTTGAAGTCAACATCACGCCACTTAATCAGTCTTTTCCTTTTATTTGTGCCGAAACGGAGCAGGAAAGGTGTGGGGAAGGCAAACGTCTGTCTTTTCTCCAGAACCCCCGTATGCTGTGGGTCAGGGAGTATCCTTCACAGACAAGCACCTGTGTTTTGTAACTGTAGTCATAACCACAGAAGCAATAACAATAAATAATAACAGGCTTACAACCCTTTTTACATCCGTTTGCATAGAGTTTGGTCCTTCCCATTGCCCCCCGATGCGGGGAGAACTATGATGTGTAAATGTGGGTGTATATTCATTATATTGATAATATGTATATTTGCACATATGTATTTATACATGTGAGCAAGTTATGAATGATGTCAGAGGGAGTAGGAAGAACACGGGGTTCAAGTTCAGGAGTCTCGAGTCACCCTCGTTCTGCCATGAATCACAGATATGACTTTGAAAAAGTGGCTTCCCTTCTAGGATCTCTGTTTTCTCCTCTGTATGACAGACATCGTGATTCTCACCACCCAACCTTAGAAGAGAAGACCCAATGAAATAGTGCATCTAAAATGTTTGCAGATGACATGATCATATATGTAAAAAACCCTAAAGACTCAACCAAAAAAAAAAAAGGTTAAAAGAGGTGAACAAATGTAGTAAACGTGTAGGATACAAAATCAACATACAACATACAATGGTGTTTCTATATGCAAATAACAAACTATCTGAAAAGGGAATTAAGAAAACAATTCCACTTACAGCAGTAACAACAAGAATAAAACGGTTAAGAAGAAACTTAACCAAAACGGCAAAAGACGTGTACCTCAAATATCGAAGAATACACAGATAAATGGGAAGATGTCCATGTTCATGGACTGGAAGAATTAACATTGCTAAAATGTCCATGCTACCCAAAGTGATCTATACAGTTAAGGTAATCCCTGTCAAAATCCCAAGTGCATTATTTAAAGAAATAGAAAATATAATCCTAAAATGTACGTGGAACCATATAAGATCCCCATAGACAAAACAATCTTGAGAAAAAAGAAAAAACATGGAAGTATCACATTTCCTGATTTCAAGATGTATTACAAAGCCACAGTAATCAAAACAGCATGGTATGGGTGTGAAAACAGACATATAGACCAATGGAAGAGAGTAGAGAGTCCAGAAATAAAGCCACACGTTCATGGCCAACTGATCTTTGTCAAGGGCGCCAAGAGCAAACAATGGGTGAAAGATAATCTCTTCAATAAGCGGGGCTGTAGGAACTGGATATTCACATTGGAAGAATGAAATTGGATTGTCATCTCATACCATATACAAAAATAAACTCCAAATGGATTAGAGGCTGAAGCATAAGACCTAAAAACATAAAACTACTAGAATAAAACATAAAGGAAAAGCTCCTGGTCATTGGTCCAGGCAATGATTTTTTGGATATGACACCAAAAGCGTAGGTGACAAAAACCAACATGGACAAGTGGAATGAGATCAAGCTACAAAGCTCTCCCACAGTGGAGGGAATAACCAGCTAAGTAGAAAGGCAACCTACAAAATGGGAGAAAATATTTGCAAACCATAAGGCTGATAAGGTGTTAATATCCAACATATATAACAAACTCATACAATTCAATAGCAAAAAAAAAAAAAAAATTAACCTGATCAAAAAATGGACAAAGTATGTGTTTACACATTTCTCAAAAGAAGACATACAAATGGTCAACCTGAGGAGATGCTCTTGACCTCCCTCATCATCAGGAAAATTCAAGTCAAAATCAAATGAGCTTGTTCCTCACACCTGTTAGAATGGTGCCTATTATTACAAAGACAAAAGATGACAAATGTTGGCGAGGGTGTGGAGAAAAGGGAATCCTTGTGCACTGCGGGTGGGAATGTAAATTGGCACAGCCATTGTGGAAAACAGTATGAAGCTTACTCAAAAAATTAAAAATAGAACCACCATATGATCCAGAAATCCCACTTCTGGGTGTATTTCCAAAGGAAATGAAATCAGTATCTCGAGGAGATATCTGTGCTCTTAGGTTCATTGCAGCATTGTTCATGACAGCCAAGACATGGAAACAACCTAAATGTCTGTCAGTGGATGAATACATAAAGAAAATGTGAGATATATATAATATATAATATAATCAATATCATCTATATAATATAATATATAATAAATATATAATAAAATATAATAAATAATGTAATATTTTATATACATTATATATAAATAATATTATAATGTTTTATATATAAGTAATATTTTTATAATATAATAAAATAAAATATAATCTATATAATATAATTTGGATATATGTCATATCCAAACATATATTATATGTTATATATAATATGTTATATGTTATATATAGTATGTTATATGTTATATGTTATATATATATTATATATTATATATTATATATTATATATTATTCAGCCTTAGAAAAGAAGGCAGTCCATCCATTCACAACAACATGGATGAACCTGGAGGACATCATGCTAAGTGAAATAAGCCAGATACAGAAGGACAAATACCACACGATCTTACTTATATGTGAAATCTAAAATAGTCAAACCCAGAGAATCATGGTTACCAGGGGCTAGGGGGAGAAAGAAATAGGGAGAAGTTGGTCAAGGCATACCGATTTCCACTTATGCAGGATGAATAAGTCCTGGAAGATCTAATGTACAGCACGGTGACTATAATTAGTAATACCATATGATACACACGAAATTTGCCTAGAGGGTAGATGCTACGGGTTCTCACCACAAGAAAATAATAAAATAAAATAAAATAAAATAAAATAAATAAAATAAAATAAAATATTAACTATGGCAGGTGATGCATGTTGACAAGCTCGGTCACAATGTATACAAATATTAAAACATCAAGTTGTATACTCTCAACATATACCATTTTTATTTGTCAATTATACCTCAATAAAGCTCAAAAAAAAAAATTAAAATAATAGAATCCCTACAACAGTGCCGGTTTATAGAAGGGCCCCAAACTGCTGGTTTCCTTCATGCTTTCCTTTAGCATACTATGTGCTCAATAAACATTTGCAGAGTTGAACTGAATTGGTGACCCGACTTATCATAAATATATATATATATTTTTTTTTTTTTTTTTTGGTAGTTCAGTACATGGGCACTGGAGTAAAACCACCTAGACTGGGGGTTCCAATCCTCCACTACCAACAAGAGTAAACCAACAAGCGTTTTCACCACCAGGAGGCTGCCGGCATAGGTAACGGTTATAACAGTACCTACCCTACCTCGTGGGTTTATGATGAAGACGAAGACAAAACGCGTAGAGAGTGCATAATATAGCCCCAGCCACACACAACTGACATCTGTCAGTCGGGACTGTTGGGGCTGCCCTCTTCCTCCTTCTTTTGTTCAGATGATTACCTTTGAGAGCCGTGGAATGGTTGTGCGATCCGGTCTGATAACCCCACCCCACGTCATCAGCACATCTGCCAATGCCACAAGTAACCAAAAGTAGTATCAGAGGGTGTGAAAGCACTTGGACACTGTTTCTAGTTTCTAAGCAATTGTCTTCTGTCTCTGCGGTTGCCTGGGACGTCAGCAATCAGCATCCGTAAGGCCTGCAGCTGATGGATCCGAGGCTGGAAGCAGCTCCTAGAAGGGGGAAGCCCATGTTAAGTGAGACTCAAAGGAACCAGATGGCATCTATATCCCCCTTGATATTTCCATCTTGCTGCTCTGGGAGCTCCCAAATTAAAACATCAAGGCATCAACAGACAGCCCCGTGTATATCAAGCAAGAGACAAACGCAGGACAGAGATACGCAGAGAGAATCCCAGATCCCTTAGAAACCACCGAGCCTTCCCCCATTTTACAGTGAATGACTTTCCCAGGGTTGCAAGGAGAGTAGGGCTCTTTTCCCATGGAGGACCGTCATGATACCCCGGTTCCAGGAGTGCCATTTACATAGACCACAGCGCGGATGGCTCCCCTCAGAGTTTTGAATCGGTGCAGCCATAACTTTATCACACCTCCTGTTCTCTTTCTCTATCAAAATATGCTTAACTTGGGGCACCTGTGTGGCTCAGTCAGTTAAGTGTCCGACCCTCGATTTCAGCTCGGGTTATAATGATGTGGGGTCAAGCCCTACATCAGGCTCTGCACTGACAGCACGGAGCCTGCCTAGGATTCTCTCTCTCCCCCTCTCCTTCTCTCTCTCCAAATAAAGAAATCAACTCAAAAAAAATGTGCTTAACTTATAAATTGTAAATAACTCTATTCCCCTTGGATATATACCTAGGAGTAGAATGGCTATGCCACATGTTAATTCTAGATTTAAAAATTTGAGAAACTGCCGAATTGCTTTCCAAAGTGGCCGCGCCATTTTTCATTCCCGTCGTCAGTAAGTGATGCTTCCATTTCTCCACATCCCTCTTCAACATCTGTTACTGTCTTTCCTTATTATCGCCAACCTAGTGGCATCTCGTTGTTTTGATTTGATCTCGGGGTTTTGATTTGCCACTGTCCCTTTTTCTCCCTTCCCTCTGAGGAACCAGCCTGCTTGCACAAACCATTCGCTCAGAAACGCTCTTGGCCGTGCAGAAACATTACACTAGACCTGCCCCACGCGAGGAGGTGTTGTGTGGGCCAGTGTTGCAGATGGCTGGGTGGAAAGTCTACCTCGTTCCAGGGTTTAGGCTTAGGAAACCCATTTTCTACTGGTATAAGCTACATCTTCTCCATATGCTAGCATGTATAATTCTATTTTATAATCTATTTAGTTACCGGGCCATCTCAAATTCTCCACCTGGGTACTTGATGTATATTGTCTTACTTAAACCTCACCACAGTCTTATACTGTGGGTATTTTCCCAATGTCACAAATAAGCAAAACGAACGTAAAACAAGTTGACCGAAGCCACCCAGCTACAAAAGTGATAGAAGACTTTAGCCCGTGTGTGCCTTTTCCCTCCATCTTCTGTTCTTGAAAGCACGGAGGGCCAAAGATCTAATAGAATTTCAGCCGTGGCCCTGCCAGCTCTATGACAATCAACACATCAGTATATAAGGAATCTTGCAATCCCAAATGCGGGGAAAGCAAATTAGGAAATAGTCATACATTGAGTAAATCTTTTGCAAACATGTCCGTCTCAAGGGAAAGGCAGGACTTCGCTTTATTTCAGCTGACTTTCCAGTCTAATGACCTAGAATTCACTGTTTTGCTTTCATTTTCATCCCAACATGCTGCAGCCCACGTGAAAATGTCTGATAAACTGGGAGCTTCTTTTGATGCCTGGGAAAAGAAGATGTTTTCTATTCCGAGCACCCGTATCTTTTCTGAATATTTTTCTTCATATTCTTCTGGGGGTTTTGATCTCACATTATTTCTTTTTTGATTCGATGGATGGGGGGGAAAAACATACAGGATTCTTCAATTATTTATTGCAGAAGGCATTTAAAGCCTCATTTCAAACTCGATTTCTGGACTTCTGCACTCACTCATGAACGTTGGGAAGCCGGTCTGACCTCCCAAGAGGAGAGCTCACTGAAGGTCAAAAGATGTGTCTGACTGACGCATGGGACCTCAGACATTCCGACCCAGACCTGCATCTCTAAGCTGGGGTGGGAGCATCCGTGTGATGGCAGGGGCTGCTGGTGAACTTGTCCAGCCACCTGGTTCTTCACTCTGGTCTCTGACCTCTACTAGTCTTCCTGCCATGACAAGAGGAATCCATGCCTTTATTTTAAAATATTAGAATTTAATTCAATCCCAATTCAAACCGATACTTCTAGAGTGCCTACGCCTCTTTTGTGCCACATGTTGCACCGAAACCTGCAAAGGTGAAAATTATTTGTCATCCATGGGGAAGGAGGTCAAGAGTACCCAGTCTTCAGCCTGTCTGGGTTCACATCCCAGCTCCACCACTTACTGGATGTTTCACGTGTCAAATGGGGACGATAATACTAATATCAACTGTCTAGTGTTTTAATACACAAGGAACACGTAACATAGTACCTGCCCCACGTCTGTCCATTAACATGATGAGGGTGGTGTTCTAAATGCAAATAAGCAAGAGAAGTATGGCCCCTACCTTGATCCTCTACTAGGGAGGCATTAATCAAATGGCTACCAAAACTTGTAATTACTAAAGCGCTACAGTGGATTATGTTGGTTGCCCTTCCGACATCGATCCTGACCCTCCTCGTTGTGCGTTTGAGGGAGAGGTGGGGACCACGCCCAATCCCACCTCTTCAAATGCCTCTCAAATGGTCCAGTCTAATCTGTACCATTCCCGTTCCATCACCACTGTGATTAATTCAGAGGTGGTCACATGACCTAAATCAAGCTAGCCAAAAATAAGTCCAAGATTTTTATATCGGGGAAGGGAACCCCCCTTTCTCTGCCACTGGGTAGGACAAAAGAAGTTTTGACCCAACAACAGCCATTTTTCAACCACCAAAGGAGCCAAGCTTAGAAGGAAACCAATATTATGGAAGGCGGAAATAAGATACATAAAGAAAAAAGGTCTCTGATTATATTGTGGAGCCACTGGATCTAGCCTCACCTGAAATCCACAATACCTTGAGAATATTCAGACAAAAGTAGTCTTCAATAACAGAGAGAATAATAAGCAATGAAAAACAGGTCATGATCTCACAGTTTGTGAGATCTGCACTGTCAGGGCAGAGCGTGCTTGGGATCCTCTCTCTCCCCCTCACTCTCTGCCTCCCACCCAAATAGATAAACTTTTGAAAACAATGGGCAAAGAATCCGAATAGGCATTTCTCCAAGGAAGATGTACAATTAACTAATAAGCACACGAAGTGATGCTCAATGTCATTAGTTACCAGGGAAATGCAAATCAAAACAATGGGAAATCACTTCATACGTGCTAGGATGGCTAAATTAAAAAGCCACATATTGGGGCGCCTGGGTGGCGCAGTCGGTTAAGCGTCCGACTTCAGCCAGGTCACGATCTCACGGTCCGTGAGTTCGAGCCCCGCGTCGGGCTCTGGGCTGATGGCTCGGAGCCTGGAGCCTGTTTCCGATTCTGTGTCTCCCTCTCTCTCTGCCCCTCCCCCGTTCATGCTCTGTCTCTCTCTGTCCCAAAAATAAATAAACGTTGAAAAAAAAAATTAAAAAAAAAAAAGCCACATATTAACAAAGGTTGGTGAAAACAGAGAGGAATCAGAATCCTCATACAATGCCGACGGGAATGTAAAGCGGTGCAGACACTTTGGAAAAGAGCCTAGCATTTCGTCAGATGACGAAACACCGAATTACCAAATGACCTACAATTCCACTCTCTTCGGTAGATACCCCAGAGAAGGGAAAACATCTGTCTGCCAAACACTTGTACGTAAATGCTTCCAGCAGCATTTTTCATAAAATCCGGGAGGTGGAAACAACCCAAGTGTCCATCAGTTGATGAAACAAAATGTGGTATATCCGTAAAATGGAATATTATTCAGCCATGAAAGAAATGAAGTAATGATGTATGCTACAACATGAATAAACCTCAAAAATAATTTGCGAAGTCAAAGAAGGTAGTGATGAAATACCACATATTATATTATTCTATCATTATATGATTCCACTCATAGGAAGTGTCCAAAGCACGAAATCTTTAGAGACAGAAAGACTAGTTAGTGGTTGCTTACGGGGCTAGGAGGGATGCAGGTTGAAGGGGGATGAGAGCTATAAAATATGGGATTTCATGAGGCGATGAAAATGATCCAACATTGACTATGGAGAACCATTGAATTGTATATACACTTTAAATGGGTGAATTGTTGGGGCGCCTGGGTGGCTCAGTCAGTTAAGTCTCCAACTCTTGATTTCGGCTCAGGTCATGATCTCACGGTTCGTGAGTTCAAGCCCAGCACCAGGCTCTGTGCTGACAGCATGGAGACTGCCTGGGATTCTCTCTCTCTCTCTCTCTCTCCCTCTCTCTCTCTCTCTCTCTCTCTCTGTCTCTCTGCCCTTCCTCTGTTCTCTCTGTCTCTCAAAATAAATAAACTTAAAAAAATTCAAGTGGGTGAATCGTAGGGTATGTGAATTATAGTTAAAAGTAAGTTATCTGGAATATCTTAGTTGGTTTTGAGTTGAGTTGAGTTGAGTTTTAGTTACTTGCGATTGAACACTCTAGTGCATTTTCTATGAATAAAACCCCCAGGAACTGTAAGATTCCCTATCTCTGTTACCTTATCTAATCTGGACATGGGGGACGTTCAGAGGAGGTCAGAGGTCCTGATGGGTGAAATATATCAGAAACAGTCCGGCTCTGCTCCTTTATGCCAGGCCTTGCCCATCTTGCCCCTTGTCTGTCTGCACAGGTCACCACTGACCCTCACCAGCAGATGGCTCAAGAGTTCATTCCAACGTGAGGAAGGACAGCCAGCGCTCTGCCTGACTTCTCACTCATTTTCAGTGTTGAAACCTCAACACTTTTCTCATCCCTTTACCCCCTTCTCCTTCTCAAAGCCCCATCCTCTCTTTTCCTCCAGCCCCGTGTGCCTGATTTCCTAGACGGTTAGCTCAGAGCACTTCTGATACTGTGTCTGGATCCCAGGTCCTACATGGGTCTGGGCCTTGACTTTCTCTCGTCATTGCCCATTGCAAAGAATGAAAGAAATTCTGCATGGAAGATAGTACAATGCCTGCCCTGGTGTGTCCCCAGTAAATGTTCGTCTTCTTCCCTCCTTCCCAACAGACCTTCCATTTGTTTGCTGACTACCCAACTTCCCAGTGTCTCACATCTTCTGCTTGGCCCCCCCTAGTTCACCTTTTCTTTTGGTTGGGGGAAGGCTCTTTGTTGAATCACCCCCACTATAACCTTGTTCATTGGATACCCAATTCTTTGACTCCGGTAGGCAAGTTAGTCCCCCAGGGGCCCCTCATCACCTACCCCACCTGGCAGCAACTAAAACCGGTAATGCCCAGTAAAATAACAAAATCCGTCCACCATATTGTAAACCTGAGGATAAGTACCACAGGGTGGAGAAGGCCAACCTTGCTCACCTTGTATCCACATAGAGTAGCACACAGACTGGCCCATGGTAGATCCTTGGGAGAGATTTGTTAAGTGGATGAATGACCCCGTTGTACCGAAAATATCGGCGAAACGTCTGTCCCGTCTTTCAAACTAGAAGCTGCCATTGGGAAGCACCACTGTCTAATCATCTTTGTTAATTCCAGAATCTATCCCAGAGACTGGATCAGAGGAAGGCACTCAGTATATACTGGTTGAATTTTTGGCTTCTCCCATAAAGTCAATTACCCAGCTAAATAAGATGTCTCTTCCCTCTGGGCCCTCACGACCTCTGGAATGAAACTCTTTTTGGGGCACTTACAATTCTGCCTGGCACTGAAATGATTTGCAAGAGTGGCCATTTGTTACCATGAGGCTCTGAGCTTTTCTGAACGTGGAGGCCCCCTCTCATCCATTTTCTGGGGCTCATCCATTTCCTGGTTACACCAAAGAGAAAGCAGCATAGAAACTCAGAAGACACACTTGTTGAGGGGCACCTGGGTGGCTCAGTCAGTCGAGTGAACGACTTCTGCTCAGGTCAGGATCTCACAATTCCTGGGTTCAAGCCCCACATCAGGGTCACCGTGGTCAGCGCAGAGCTCACCTCGGATCCTCTGTCCACCTCTCGCTGCCCTTCCCCCCCCCACTCCTTCTCTCTCTCTCTCTCTCTCTCTCTCTCTCAAATAAATAAACATTGAAAAAAGAAAAATCCTTGTTGAATAGCAGGTGGATGGTGGAATAGATGCATGTATAGGGGAGTGAGAATTACTTGATGGAGGGAGTGAAGCCATGATGTCTGGAAGGCTGGCACATGGTCTGACCCGTGCTCTTTCCACTAAATTGCAGCGATGCTGGGACAGAGATGTATTGGTAGATATCTTGTTTGTTTCATCATCTGCTTCTTCCGTCAGACCGTAAATTCCGCAAGACCAGCACCCATACCTAACATGCTCACCACTGCAACCTCCCTGCTTAACACATAGTATGTGCTCAATAAATGTGTTAAAGACTGAATACTCACCCACCCGGGAAATATGCCCCCCCACCCCCACAGACCCAGTTTTCACTTCCACCTCTCCCGCCTTTCATCCTGCAATAAGCCTTCTGGATTAAATAGGATATAATCACAGTGGTGATGAGCCTCCTTCCGTGACCCGTCCCCCTCCCTACCTCTCTTAGACTTTTCCAACTGGCTTGAATAATTTAATCTGCAGTTAATTCAGAAGTATCCAAGCCAGGCTCTGATATTCAGATGATCAAGATAGATGGCTGGAATATTTTTATGAGTAAAATCTCTCCAGATTTCAGAACATAAATCATTTGTTGCAAAACTGCTCTTTGTCTATAGGCAAGGCTCTAACGTGAGAGAAAATTCTATCTCTTTATGAATCAAAAGTCAGGGGATTAGGAACAGTTTGAAGGAAAGAGACTACAATATAAAAATAAGATTTATCTCTTAATATTCTCCTTACATAGATCCCTCCTCCCTTCCCTTTACTTACTTTTCAGCACGGAGTAGGAATTCAATTTCATGTTTGTTCCACAGAATCACAGGGGAGAAAGCAGATCTTAACAGGCAGAATTTAGGGACTGCTTTAGCTCCATACCAACTCAAGCAATCCCCTTCAGATCTCAGGTTAAAAGTCACCTCCTCGGGGAAGCCTTCCACGATGACATAGGCTCAATTAGAACCTTCTATTAGTCACTCATGGCATTCATCTGTATTATTATTATTGCTTTTGCCACCGTTTTAATTCTATTTATATATTTACTCGTTTGCCTGCTTAATGCCTCTCTCCCTCAGTAGGCTGTAAATTCCTTTCACAGGGATTATTGTTATATTTGTTTTCCACTGTGTCTCTCGCCCCTAACACAGTGCCTGGCATAAAGTAAGAGCTGAGCAAACATCTGCTTTAAATAAATACACAATGAGGGGCGCCTGGGTGGCGCAGTCGGTTAAGCGTCCGACTTCAGCCAGGTCACGATCTCGCGGTCCGTGAGTTCGAGCCCCGCGTCGGGCTCTGGGCTGATGGCTCAGAGCCTGGAGCCTATTTCCGATTCTGTGTCTCCCTCTCTCTCTGCCCCTCCCCCGTTCATGCTCTGCCTCTCTCTGTCCCAAAAATAAATAAACGTTGAAAAAAAAAATTTTTTTTTAAATAAATAAATAAATAAATACACAATGAGAATTTTCCCAGCTTTTTTTCTAAGTTAATCCAGAAAGCCCACCACAGGAAAGGAAGCACTATTTAATTCTTTCAAGCATTTTACATTTGATTGACTACACATGAAACTGTTATTTGTATAATAAACTAAGTATATGTTTATTCTGTGCAGACCATCACATATGTTATAGCATAGCCTCAACAACGCCAACGTCTGGCAAAATAGACATCATCCCCATCCTAGAAAGGAACGATTGGTAGCTCAGGAAGCTTCAGTGAGTTGTCCATTGTGTGCCAACCGGTAATAGTAGAGACGAGATTAGAACTCACTTATTTTAACTCCCAGGCTCAAGTTCTCACCACCACGGAAACTCTTTTCTCCTTTCTGGCTCTCCATCCCTAGAAGGAACAGAGGCAGGAAAAACAACAGAAGACCAAAAAGAGAATTATGTTTGCCTTTTCTCTTTAAAACTTGCAGAAAGTCAGCAGACAAGCAGACACGATTCTGGATATGGTCAGTGTTTTTTGAACTAGACTGTGCTAGCATCCGCCTGCAAATGGGTTTTTCAGACAACCTTGAAGGATGCCAGCCCTGGAGCCAGGCCCTCTTCTACATGAGATTCATCTTTTGGTGCATTGATCCAAAAGGCCACACTTCCAACAGGGTCTAACAAAAGCACACGGACATTGAAGCCTACCCACACCTGCCCATGCACACATAGACAGATGCATGTGAACCAAAACATATGCCTGCCGAGACTCACAGCTGTGCTCGTGCGTGTGTTTTCACCAACAATGCACTGTCCCCGTCACCACCATGAGTCTGATGATTTGCACTCACCCACACATGTCTACACACAAATGAATCCTCGTAAACGTTTGGTAATAACCTATGTCAATACACCATTCTACAACATGGTCTTTTTATGTCCGTTTTCCCCCTTTCCTCCTTTAAAAAAAAAAACAACCCCACTACGTGTTACCTGTTGAAAAAGACATGTCAACCAAGTGGCTTAAAAGGGGTTTTTAACCTGACCCTCACAGGATGGTTTTCAGAAGGGGTCTGACCTTCTCTGAAATTGGGTGTGGGTACCTTTCTTTCTGGACGTTAGGGGACCATGGATTTCACCCTTATGGACCTTCCTCCAAAAATGGGTTTTAGACCAAGTTGCGGGGAAGGTCTCCTTAACCTGAAACTGAAGATACCGATCAGCACGAAGCTTGTCAAGTGCCCTTCCTTCCATTTCTTCACTTATTCGCACATCTGCAACCCTGTGGAGTTAACCCAGCAATTACGACTTTTTGATAGATGGAGACCCTTGAGTACAGACACCTGTAAGCTCATACCATCTCACACCCACGGACTTTTTCCCTCCCCGCCACTTTCTTGTGATGGAAAATGAAGAGAAACCGACCTCTGAGCCCATGGCCCTCAGTACAGAGTTTCACACGCTTCCCCCAACTTACCTAAGCTGTGAGATCACATATAGGTTATTCATACGAAATTAACTCAGGCAACTGCAAAGCAACCATTTCAACCAAAATTTAGTTTCTTACTCCACACCAAGTCAGTGTAATTATTTTGAACAAATAGAGGACAAAGATTCTCTAAAAGATTACCCAGTCTGTCTTTAACAGCCCCATAAACAGATGTCCAAAGAGGCAGGGCATTTTCTCTTCTCCTTGCCTGGAATGATGTTCTTCCAGATATCCATACACACAGCTCACTCTCCCTTCCTTCGAGTCTCTGTTCAAAGGGCATGTGAGAATTCACACTGTCCCTGACCGCCCAGCACGCTCCCTATCGCACTCCACAGGGTCCTAGCACTTGCACTGTTTTCCTCTTCAGGACTTACTGCCCTCCAGTGTGTTACGTATTTATTTGGTCATGTGTTTAGTGACTTGTCTTCCTGTGCTAGAATGCAACCTCCATGACGTGGGGACTTTAGCCATTTAACTTGCTATTCCAGAACCCAGGAAAGACACTCGGCAGTTCTTTGTTTCATGAGTGGACGCTCAACCAAAAAACTACAGGAGTATCTGTAACCTCTTCAGGGAAGGTAAGTAACTCGGCTAAGGTCCCTCCTCTGTTTACAGAAGCTTTCAGCTAGGGGTGCCTGGGTGGCTCAGTCAGTTAAGCGTCTGACTTTGACTCAGGTCATGATGTCATGGTTCATGGGTTCGAGCCTCACGTCGGGCTCTCTGCTGTCAGCACAGAGCCCGCTTCAGACGCTCTGTCCCCCTCTCGCTCTGCCCCTCGTCTCTCTCGCACTCTCTCAAAACAATAAATAGGCGATCAAAAAAACCCTTTAAGCTGAGGCCATCTTCTAAGCCCTGTGTGTCTGTGACACCACGACTGCCTTCCAAATGTGAATTTCATAGCATCTCTTTTTGGTTTGCTTCCACGAGTGAGAACGGGCCCCAGATTAGGAAAGGAAAATCTCTTGATATTCCAAAGTGTTGGTGACTGGCTTAAGGTCATTCCAGGAGAGTCGGTTGAGACCCCAGGCCTGCTGACCTGTAGGGATCTTTTTCCAACCCAAAGAAAGCACAGGGCATGGCAAGCTCCCACCCAGGGCCGCAAGGCACACAGGGTGGGGAGTGGTCTCCTGGGCCCTCACGCGGGCCGCCTTCCCGCACACCTCGCCGCTGACCCTGGCAGACGAGGTAAAACTCTCTTCCTTTGGTGTTCCTGGCAGAAATGCCTCTCTGTGGACCAGAGCGTGTGCTCTCCTTCCTCCCTGTGGGCTCCTCCCGGGAGATGCTCCAGCATGGACTACATTTCCCAGACTTCCTTGCAGCTGGGTGGGAACACGTGGCTGGTTCTTGCTGTCCCGTTGTGAGCGGAAGCCACGCGTGTCACTTCTGGACGAAGGGGTTTGATGAGAGGACACGCCTTCTTCATACACTTGCTTTCCCCTTCATGCGCCAGGTGCAGAGGGACCCCGAGGACCCAGGGGATGGCAGAGCCTCACGATGGAAGGGACCTGGGCCAGCGAGCCAGAGAGAAACCGGTCGACCCAGAACACCCACAACACCTGTTACATTGGCGACAAGAGGCTTATTTGTCCCAGCAGCCGGCGTTACCCTGAACGACGCAGTGTCGGTCACAGGCTGCTTACTCAGACTACCTGAGTCTACGTATTAAGGTCATCGTCATCCGCTTTCCTATTTTATTGGGGAGGAAGCCCTGTCCTGAATTTCCTGAACCATCAAAGGGACCGTGCTGCTTGTCTGCCTCTCTGACCGATCTCCCCTGACCCCGCACTGGCTCCTTATTGTCCCCACCACTGGCCTTCTTTTCTGTTCCTCGAACCCGCTGGGCATATTCCCACGTAGAGGTCTCTGTTTCTGCTCTTCTCTCTTTTTTGGATGGCTCCATCCCAAGATCTTCCAAGTTTGTCCGTTTCCTATTTATTGAATCTTATTACAACACCCCACCTCGTGAAGTCTTCTCTGGCCACCCCATCGTAGGCACTGACCCCATCTCCCTACGCCCATCGCCTCACATCGTACACGTGGCCGCGGTCTGCTTTTCTCAAGCCCCAGCCACTACCTAAATTTATCTCGACCATTTATTGGTTTACTCCATTATTTATTGTCCCGACACACTTTTCTTTAGTTTCTCCTCCGTTTCAGGAAACAGAAACTCAGAAGGGCACTGTGATTTCTAAACCCGCTAAGTGGTGGTCCTGGGATTTGAACCCAGATCCGACTGATTCTACAGCCTCTGCCGCACGGTTCTCCTGACAAAATGGTACTTGGCTAGCTCCACTTATTTCCTCAGGACACAATTTTGATCCCCGATCCCGAGGCAGGGCAGTCTAGGGGGAAAAGTGTGGATTCTCGGGTCGGAGCCTGGGTTTGTATCCTGGCATTGATGTTTTACATCATCTAACATCTCTGAATGCCTTCCCCACAAAGCAGAATGAATGTACTTACCTCAAAGAGGGAATGTGAAGGGCGCCCGGGTGGCTCAGTCGGTGGGGTGTCCGGCTCCTGATTTCGGCTCTGGTCATGATCTGGTGGTTCGTGGGTTCGAGCCCCACCCCAGGCTCTGTGCTGACAGTGCAGAAGCTGCTTGGAATTCTCTCTCCCCAGCTCCTTGTCCCTCCCCCGTTCATGCATGCTCTCTCACTCTCTCTCTCTCTCTCAAAATAAATAAATAAACTTAAAAAAAAAAATCAATTCCCAGCCCTGTAAGAGCCAAGCCCTGTAAGAGCCAAGTCTCCAAGGGTGAGGCTTCTATAGTTTTAAACATCACCTCCAAGTCATTCTAATGATGAGCCAGGTTTAGAACTTCTGTCCTGACTCCCACTTCCTCGCTGTGTCCCTAAAACCTGTAGTCAGGGCAACTCATCTCTCTTAATCCAAAGCCGACCCAGAGAACACCACTTGGTGCCTTTGGAGGGATCGGGACATCGGAAAAGATGCGTACAGAGCCCATCTAGCATTTGCACACGGCGGCCTTCCTTTTTCTCTAGAAAAGACGGCTCGGGCCGGGCGTGTGTTTCCGCTTGCGTCTCAAGCAAAATGGAATGGCCGAAGAAATGAGCAGAAAAAATCCAGCAACAGGAAGAGCTAAAAGGAATCCCTTGAAAACGATTTACAAGGACATAAATGGCCCCCTTCTTTTCAGTAATTATGCACTATTATTCATTATTTGGCTTAGGAAAGACTGGCCCACGTAATAACTTCTTCCACGAAGCCACCAGCTTTGTTCTCAGTCATTTTGCTCTGCCCTGTGCCAGAGACCCCGGGAGAATATACAAGTCTTTTCATCCACAGCTACTATCTACTGCGGCTTCCCAATTATCTCAAGTTTTCCAGATGCTCTTTCTTCTAAGAGCATTAGCACAACAAGAAAGAAGGAGCCGGAATGTAGTCATTAGGCCTGACATTGAGTTGACTTTGCCATCAGCCCAGTTAGTGACCGGGTTGCCTAGTTCAATGTCGCTGAGCTTCATGCTTATCTTCGTGGGGATAAAAGGCATGTCCTAGAAGTTCTCAAGGAATCGCTGAAAAGATCCGTGAGATGCCGTCTATATCTGTTAGTGCTTCCCATGCAGGTTTGCTAGACAGCGTTTTCATAATTAGGGTATAAGGCTCACCATTTGGCTGAATGATAAAACCCAAACTCCTTGACTCAGCTTTCAAGAGCTTTCAAGAGTTGCTAGCGACCTGCTTGGCCAATGTCATCCTTGTCGTTCATTCATTCAACTAATGACAATTGAGTACCTGCCGTGTTCTGGGGCCCATGCTGGGCACTGGGAAAACAGTGGTGGGCCTTGTAGAGCTTGTGAGAAAACAGAGATGGATGTCACAACTGTTGTTGTGACAAAAGTTAGCTGCAGAGCGCAACGGGCATGTCCGATGCGCGGTCGTAATTTCTGCTAGCGGGTCAGGAAGACATCCCCGAGCGAGTGACATTTGAACCTAGTTGCAGTTAGCTAGACTAAGAGGTGGAGGGGAAGAGAAGGTTCCAGGCATAAGGATCAACACAGGTGAGATCCAAAGGTGATCTCCAGATCAGCCAAGAAACTGAAGGCCTTTGAGGCTAGAAGTAAAGAGCAAGGATGAGAGAGAGCAGAATGAGCCAGAGAGGTAGCTCCAGGCAGAGTGAGTGACAAAGTGAACAGTTAGTTCCCTGTTTGCTTAGCACAGGACACAACTCCCTTCCTCTTTGCTTCTCCTCATACAGATGCGGGTCCGTGATTGCCAGCCAATTCCCCCACTTCTGGCCTACACACTCTCCCCTTCAAAGTCCAAAGCTAATGCCAGCACCTTGTGAAACCTGCCCAACTCTTAGGAGGAGCTGACTCCCCTCTCGTCCTTCCTCCCTGCGTCACTGCCCGGAGCAGGCAGGTGTTCTGAGCCCTCTGCCTATTAGACCCATTAGGCTCATTGAGGACAGGGGTTGTGACATCCTCGATCGGGTCTCCTTAGTACTCAGCTTACTACACCCTTGATCCACTTTTTTAAGAACATCTTTGATCTCCACCTTGGATTTCTTTGATTATGGCACACCCCCGAAAGGAGTTCATCAACGTCTCTTGGGTTAATCAAGCAATGGGAAAAAGAAAACGATTATCTGAGAAACAGGGGCTCCCCGAGAGGAATAAAGCCCCAAAAGATCTATCAGCTGAATGCTGCCATCTAACCACAGTCCTTGCTGCTGGGCCACGAGTCATTTCTTGAAGGAAAGTCTGAGCGGCTGCAGTCATCATTAGCCAATGCCCGCCATGCATCAGTCAACGCTATCTATAAGCTTGGGGACATTGGTTAGATGTGCAGCAGGACATTGCCCGTCTCCCTGGAGCAGTGCCCCAGGGGATTTTATTATTGTCACAGGTATTTCCCAGCCCAAGCCCCAAGTGAGAGCCATGCCTGTCTCACAGCGTCACCCTGTTATCAGCCTCCGGCCCGGCCCTTCTCGACAGCGGCAGCTGTTGGCACCCTGTGGACAGCCACGTCCAAGGGACGTCTGCCTTGTTCTGGATTTTGTCAGGGAACAACCCCCCTCTGACCCCACCAGTCCAGAAGGTCAGGCTGATGTCATGGGCGCTCCGTGGCTCCTGTCACCACTGAAGATTTCTTCAAACACTGGAAGAGAGACAAATGAAACCAGCCACCCGGACCTACTCCCCCCACATCAGATACATCCCATGTGCTGAACAGGAGCCCAGCCTCTTGCCTAACATAAGCATTTAATTTTGTAATGCAGATTTTAAAGATACAAAATTATATGCTCGGTGGTTTCTGGAATTGGAATGCGAGTACAAGTCGGCCATTTGAGAACCAGAAAATACACGTTTGATTTAAAATTTTTTTTAATGTTTATTTTTGAGAGACAGGGGGAGACCGCATGAACGGGAGAGGGCAGAGAGAGGGAGACCCAGAATCGGAAGCAGGCTCCGGGCCGTGAGCTGTCGGCACAGAGCCCGACGCGGGGCTCGAACCCACGCACTGTGAGATCACGACCTGAGCCGAAGCCAGACGCCCAACCAACTGAGCCACCCAGGCGCCCCGATACGCATTTGACTTAAAGATCTGATACCCATATCGGCTTTGTGACCACAGGCAAGTCACTGCCCACCTCTGACCTTCATTTCTGTTCACACGAGTGTGCTAAGGAAGGGGCCGATGATTCCCAGTAGAGAGTAGATTTCAATCTTTCCAGTCGTCTTTACATTCTCAACAAAGAAACTGCAGGTGACGGTGGGGCAGGGGGGAGAGATTTTTCTGAAGTCACACTGATATAAAAGGCAGCACTGAGATTAAACCCAGGTGGCTGTGCTCTTACAGTATCCTCCTGACCTCAAAATGATCTCCATGCTCCTGTGAAAACACCCCTGACAGCCACTAGAGCCCAGAGTGTCCTGTGTCTGTCACCAGCAGAAGGAAGGAAAGGAGATTAAGCGACAGAATGAGGGTCTGCCATTGAAGTGAAAAGAGAATACCTTGAAGATGTCCAGGAACCAGACTAGAAACAAGAGCAACGCCATTTTTCAAGACATAGATGCCCATAAACCCAGAATGTTCGAATCTAGTCTGGGCGGGACACTGAGGCATAGATGAAGAGAACTAGAAGCTTCTTTTCATGCCTGAAGGGAAGAACAAAGTTCAGGAACAAAGATCAGCAGGAGGTTGAAAAACAGACCTGTTCAGGGGTCCTTGGGTGGCTCAGTCGGTTGGGCGTCCAACTTCGGCTCAGGTCATGGTCTCACGGCTCGTCTCTGTCTCCCTCTGTCTCAAAAATAAACAAACATGAAGAAAAACAGACCTGTTCATGATGCTCTTTATTCTCTTAAAGCTTTTCTCGATAAACTAAAAACCTCCCATCTCTTCATGTTAGGGGGTCTATTTTATTTAAGGAGCTGTTTCCTTTCTGTGCCTCACATAATTTGCGCAAAAATTATTTCCATTAGGTAGAAACATCATTAACCACATTATGTATATGAGAAAACTAAGACAAGCAAGAAGAGATGAAATTAGACAAATTTCCTCCTGATCTGCAGATTCATAGCCGTCATACCTCAGTGACGTGGCAGAGACAGCTGGTGGCCTACCACAGAGCCACACTCCCTTTTCCCTTTAGTAGCAGACTCCAACATTATTTGGAGCATCAAGGCATCGACCAAAAACTGTATTTCCAAACCTCCCTTTTAACGATGGTTGATCATGTGACCAAGTGCTGGTCACATGATCAGACAGAATCGTGGGACGATTCCAAGAAGACCTTTTCGTGGGAACTGGACCAAAGAGGGTAGATCCTGTGTGCCCCTCTCTCCTTCTGGTCACCAAAAGCTAACACTCCATCTGCCATCTTGGGCTGCAAGGTGCCCCGGAGGACACTGGGATGGAAAAAAGCTGAAATGATAATGGGAAACCTGGAGCCTGAGCAGGCCAACTCCGGCTTGCCTCCCTCTGGAATTCTTGTACGTGAGAAAGAAATACATGATTTTTGTAGAGCCACTGTTATTTGGGGAGCGTCTTTTCCATACAGCTAACCACGATCCTAGCTGTTACAACCAGATAGCTTAGCATGGAAAGTGATATAGAAGGAAGACACTATCCACGGCGAGAGCCGGTTCCTTCATCTGGTTCATCAGATCACAAGAAAGAAGGAATACCAAACGTCACATAATTCATCCGATTCCGTATGCCACCCATCGCATGATACACCATCATTTCGGTATCACCCACAAAGAACAAATGTTGTCAATTAAACTAGGACGTGCCCCTGACTGTAAGATGCAAATCCATTTCAGAAATGTTACAATGAAAGGAAATGACAGCCTATGACCTACGCGTGCTGCGAAGTTCGCAAAGCACAGCGCTGAGATTTAAAGTTGATCAGATCAGCACATCCCTCCCATCCCTATTTTGGGGAGGGGGGCGGATACCCAACCCAGCAAGGGGCAGTGATGTGTCCAAGTTCAGCGATGAAATCAAGATGAGAATCTTGACTGCAAATCAAGGGCTCTTTACCAGGTCCTGATGGAGACTCCAATTTTTTGCCCGTGTTACTTGGACTGCCAGTGACATGTTTATTTAATCGACCACCTGTTCCTGTTTTTACCTCTAAAATGTGTGCCACCGAAGAGGCAGGGACAAAGGCCCTCGCCGCTCCCACACACACGTGGGCTCGGCCATCACGGGGGTGGAGGGGGGGGGACGGAGGCAGATTTCACAGCCAATTCACACCCACACGTTGCAAGGCCTGCTCTCTGGTCAGCAGCTCTCAAGCAGATGGATAACGCCAGGTGTGCCGAGAACCGCAGGTAGGAGTCTTCTGGAACACAAGCCATTGAGGTTGCACAGCAGCAGATGACGGCTGGGACCCCAAGAGAGTTCAGCCTGCGTCTGTGTTCCCTCCGCCTACACAGTGGGGAGACACCCTGGTGAGTGAATGGTGCCCCTCCCAGGGGACACCGGCCATCTAGACCCCCAGGTGCTCAGAGGCGGAAGGAGCCTGAGAGATCCATCACGCGTCGATCCAGCCTTCAGAGAGACAGAATTAGTTCTCGCCGCTCACAGTTTGGCTCAGGTTAGAAAGATGGGCGCTGGTACCGGCATGGTTGATTCCAGAAGCATCCCGACAAAGGATTCCAGGGTCCTGTACTAAAACCGGGACGCTGGAAAGAATAAGAGGGATGATCCAAGCAAGTGCGCCAGTGAAACTTCTGAAGCATCAAGCTTCTGAAGTCATTTTCCTGTTGTTGTTGGTTTTTTTTTTCTTTCTTTTTTTTTTTTTTTTTTTTTTGGTACCAATTTCCCCTCTGCTCCCACACTGTCTCACTCTCGACACCCTTCACGGCAACTCATCCTTCTTTTGGACTATGCGTAAGTAAGGTGTGAATGTCTCCTACCAGCATAGATGGCCGATGGTGGCTGCGTCCCTATAGGGGACACAAGGCATCATATGCAGGGTGCAGTTATGATGGCAGAATGTCCACATCAACTTGGGGATGGAGAGACACCTGAGTCATCAAGACTTCTCAGTACTATTGACGTCCTCGGGGGTCCTTCTCGCACTGAGCACGCTCACAGTCATATGATGAAGAAGCACGTTTTCCCCGATTTTTTTCTAGCAAAAGAAAACTCTCAAATCTCAATATGTGTGTGTAAGTGTGTGTGTGGCAGCATATTCAAATCAGTGAAAGGTGCCCCCAGTAGGACACTGGAGAGAGAGGTGAAGAATTCCTTTTGAAAATAAACGCCCGCACGGATCGTACTCACACACGGCACAGGAGAGCAGAAATATCTAGGGGGCTGCTCTAATGAATACGGAAGAATGGTCTATAATTAGGGAAACTTTTTTTTTAAGTTTATTTATTTATTTTGAGAGAGAGAGAGACGGCGTGAGTAGAGGAAGGGCAGAGAAAGAGGAGGAGAGAGAGAGAATCCCAAGCAGAGAATCTGCAATGTCGGCACAAAGCCCGATGCGTGGCTCCAACTCACGAACCGTGAGGTCATGACCTGAGCCGAAGCCAGATGGATGCTTAACCAACTGAGCCTCCCAGGCGCCCAGGTCCGGGGAAACTTTTCAGCATCACCACCTCCCATGATCTCCCGGAACACACCTGGGAAGTAGCTACTGTCCTTATCCCGGCTATACTGCTGAGAAAACTGAGGTTCAGAGAGGTTGGGAACTTGCCCAAAGTCACACAGCAAGGAGGTGGCAGGACCAGATCTCAGACCAAAATGTGGTAAACACCAAGGGCTTGGCTAGCTTTTCTCCATCCAGAATTTTCCCACCCCCGGTCATGAATATGCATTGGGTTTATTTGGAATAATAACACCTTCCAGCTCCTCTGGAGAGAAGAGAACCTACGGGTGCCTTCAATCTGGATGGATATTGCCTCGCCAGAAATTCATTTATGGAGTAAGCAACAGTCTCCCTCTCTCTGTAAACCTGCATTCCGCCAAATGAATATATAATGAGGCTTGGGAACATTGAGACATTATTTTCCAGCAAATCCTGGACCATTTAGAAGGAGATCAGACCTTGCTTTGCTTGGCAAGGGAGCTGTGTTAGTGAGTCATTCCAAAGCACAAAAGGGCAGCACAGAAGCAGTCACTGGGGAGGGGGAAGAAAAGAAAAAAGAAAGAAAAAAGGTGTCAGAGCCAAGAGCAGAAGGCAAGGTCAAGGGTGAGAGGGGAACTAGGGAAGGAAGAAGGAGAAAGGAGGAGGAAGCAGTTGCCCTACGCTGCACAGAGATGCCCTTGAAATGCAGACACCAGGTCAGGTCTCAATATAGCACCTGGTCCTCAGCTCCTAGGAAGGGACTGGAGTTAGAGCTTCTGTCTGGCCAGAAAGGCAGCTGGAAGATGGAGATAAAAGCACGGCCACTCATTTCCCCCCCACCCCCCCAACACACACCCCAACACGCACAACTTTGAATGCCTCCAAATGCCGGGGAGAGAAAGGGTGCTGGGTCCAAAGACAGGGGTGGGCCGGAAGGGGGAAGCGGCCGGAAAGCCGATCAAAACCACTTTCAAGTTCAGATTAAACTCCGCAGATTGCGGGAGGCCAATTTAATGGGAAACGTTCCCTGTTCTCCCTGTCCCCTCCCTCTGGCTTCCCAAGGGAAGGGGACTGGGCTGTGATGTTGCTCATCAGAGAAACCCATGGGTACCAGATCTTATCCAAATGAGCAGCTGTGGAAGGCTAAAAAGATAGAACTGGGAGAAAAAAAAAACAGTTTACCAAGTGTTGAAAGGGAAAGGAGGGTGGGAGAGAGGGATTTTAATTACCCTGCATCCTTCCTGGGGAGGGGCGGGACACCCAGGGACATTTAAAGGCCATTAGCTCTGAAAGATGAAGCTGGTGAGACATGGGTTGGGGAGGGGGCCCTCCGGCCTGGAAAATAGGGTACAGCTCAGCCCCTTTACTTTTTCAAGCCTCAGTTTCCCCACATGGAAAACAGGAACGGGGTGACACTGATGCCACAGTGCTCTCCTGAGCCAGCACGCGCAGTGGCTAAGCCTTCGGAGCCTGTTCAAATCACTCCTCTCCCGCCTATAAGCTGCGTGACGCTGACAAGGGCCCTGACTTCTCTGAGCCTCAGTTTCCTTCCTGTGAAATGGCAGCTGTGATCATTCCCACCTGTTAGGAGTACGGTAAGGATTACACGAGTCCGTCTGAAGTGCACGAAATAGCATGTGGCCCACAGAATCCACCAACGCAGAAGCCACCGTCGTTCTCACGAGGCGAGCCAGAATTTTCTTGCAGAGCGTGGCGGGATTTAGAAGAGAAGGACTCCGAAAGACACAGATTCAAGACCTGGTCCTTCAGGTTATTCAGCTTATCCCTAAGCCTCAGCCTTTTCATCCAAAATCGGAAGCTTGGGGGGAGGGGGGGGGACGTTAGATGAGGCGTATGCTCTGTGACCCTGAGGTTAACACCGCTGTCGTCTGTGGTCAGTGGGGCTGGGGAGCTATTTTCAGCGGGTTTGAGGTTAGCAGTCATGCAAGATGAATGAATTCTAGCGATCCGCTGAACGACATATCGCCCATAGCTAACAATAGTGGGTCGTGCAACGTTGTTAAAATTGTGAGGTGAGTTAACTCTCCCGTTAAGTGTTCTTACCACAAAAGAATGAAGCACGAAAAGGGAGGGAGTGGGGGCGTGTGGAAACTTCTGGAGGTGACGGATATGCTTATTATCTTGGCTTTGGTGAGAGTGTCACAGGCGTATGTAGAGAGATACACACATCGCGTTGCGTACTTTAAGTAAGTGTGCTTTGTGGGGCGCCTGGGTGGCTTCGTCGGTTGGGCGTCCCACTTCGACTCCGGTCATGATCTCGTGGTCTGTGAGTTCGAGCCCAGACTCGAACAGCCTGGAGCCTGCTTCGGATTCTGTCTCTCTCTCTCTCTCTCTCTCTCTCTGTGTGTGTGTGTCCCTTCCCCCCTCATGCTCTGTCTCTCTTGCTCTCTCTCTCAAAAATAAACATTAAAATAAGTTAAAAAATAGAAAAAATAAAGTATGTGTGCTTTGTGGTTTATCCATTATACCTCAATGAAGCCGTTCGAAAGGGAAATTTTATTATGCAATGACAATTTTATATTATGAATATGTTGTATTTTAGAGGGAAAAGGATAATTAGACAGAAAACGATTAGAGGTCCTATACCTTTTCAATACACATAAATTGGATTTTGCTTGGCGTTCAATAATGTATTACTATGTAAAATAAACAAACAAATGAATAAATATTCCTGTTAGCTCTAAAGGACTTCTCACACCCTTAAATTCCGGAATGCTATTCTGTACCTCTTAGGGTTTTGTGCACGCACCTTCCTAGCTGACAAGATCCAGAATGTGGTGGAGTGTCTTCCCCACAGTGCTCCGGGAGCAGGTTAGCATGTCTCCAACTGGACAACCATGAAATTGTTGGGTTGAGTTGTCTCATAAGGTCTCTGCAAGTAGGACCTCCAACCTGCCAGGGAAACCCATGGCTACTAACAGTCACAGACAGCAGGGTGCTTTCTGCTTCTCTTCTTCTAGTGGGCAAGACGCAAGATGCTTGACCTTGGAGAGAAGTCTGTTCAAAGCCATGGCAGCCCCAAGGAGGATTGATCAGCCATCAGCTACTTCTCCTGATCTACAGAGTGCTATGGCCTTGTCCATGTTAAGAACAAAGCCCATTGCTTCGAGTCAGTTCTACCTCTTGTTGTTGGAGCTGGCGCGGCATAGAGAAGGACAAGGAGTGGGGTCACTCCTTGACCCCTGGCATGGGGTCTGACCTGGCCACTGGCATGTGTTGTGCTATCTTTGCAGCCTCTTTTCCCCCTCTAGGCCTCCATTTCTCCTTGGGGGAATGGGAGCCAATGGCTCTTAAATTATCTGGAACATCAAATGTTCTATATCTACATCTCCACCTCTAAAGTAAGCCCTGTAGAACTGTGGCAGACCGTGACTGAAGAGGCCCCCTTGACCACCTGTGGGCGTCCGCACCCTTGTATAACCTTCCCTCGCCCCCCCCCCCCCTTGGAACACGGGCAGGGGCTGTGACTTGTTTTGAGCCAATATGGCAAAGATGACGGGATGCTATTTCTATGATTACTTACATGAGATTGTAACATCAGTTTTGCTAGAAGATTCTCTCCTTGTGAAAAACGAGTGGCCATGCCAAGGAAGCCCGTGTGACTAGGAACCAGTAAGAAGTTGGTGTCCTTGGGACCACAGCTGCGAGGAGCTACATTCTACCAAGACCACGGAAGCCCCCGACCACCCAGAGTGACCACGCCAAGGCTAGAGACAAGATGGGAGCCGACCAACACCTGGTTTTCGGCCGCAGGAGCTCCTACGGTGAAGGGCCCAGTCAAGCCACAACCTGTGCTCCTGACCCACGGACACCAAAATAATTAACGTGTGGTGTTTGAAGCCACCAAGTTGGTCACAACATCGGGGACAGCAACAGATAATTCATGCAACACGATAGAATGTTTAAACGCTGCTACTCTGGGGACGTACCATGAATAACTATTGAACGGACGTTGATAATAACTGCGTTACTCAAAACATAACATGGATGTTATTCAGGGCCTCCTTCTGCAGAAAAGGTCCCTACACACCGCGTCTGCCTTCTGGGCAGCCCAGCTTCTCCCGTGTGATCTGGTTCCCCGCTCCAGCCAGTGACTCAGCACCGTCCGGTGGAAATACAACGCGGGCCACGCATGTGATCGTAGATTTTTCCGGCGGACGCATTCACACGGTAAAAAAGGCAAGTAAGGGCGATGTTAGCAACATCTGTGATTTAACCAACACGTAAGCATGTCACCTCAAGGGTGACGATGCAGGCAGTGCGGCGTTAACCGGGCACCTGCTCTGGAGGCAGCGAGTCCGTAGGTCGGTCATCCATCAGAACATCCAGCCTGTGATCTCTCCTGCAAAGAGGAGAGGGACCGGTCACATTTCTTCGGTAGGCAGTCTGAACTAAGAAGCACGAAAAGACGGGCCCGTTGCTGTCAGGGGCTGCCGCTGAAGGGTGGGGATGGGGGGCCCTCAGCCGCCGTGAGGGGCTGGGAGCGGGGTTCAGTGTGGAGGAACTGGTCTCAGAAAACCTGAAAGCAGAGACAAGCAAATGGCAGGGGAACGCAGCAGGTAAATGGAGCGTAACTGGAGGCAGGTTATTGGAGAAAAGAATGGTCCAGCCTTCTTACGTTCAACAGGTGTGTCTGGTGGATTTCCATGCCTTCATCCCTAAACCCAGGCCCAGACACCGGCCGGAGAAGCCCTGTCACAGGACCCCAAGCACCCCAGCTGCCTCGCGGTGGTGGTGCCGGGGGGCCCCGGGAACCCCTTTCCTCTACATCGCACTGAGGCGAAGATAGCAACCTCAAGCGCGCTAGGAGCTCCCACGCCAACCCAAGATGACACCACCTCCCCGCCCCCAGTGACGTGAGGACGTCTACACTGGTCCTCCTGGACAAGGCGGAGGTGGTCCTTTTTCACCGAACTCCACTGGCTGAGTGTTTCTGAACGGGACTCTGGGGCTCATATTCAATCAGCCTGCAGAAGGCAACGTAATGGGATAAGCACCTCCATATTCGCGCCTCCCGACGCGAAGCCCTGCTTCACCTGCCGGTTCGAATCCCACGTCCGAGCCTTCCTTCCTCTACCCCTTCCTTCAGTAAGTATTTCCTGAGCGCCCGCTCTGTGCGCTGGACCCTGGCGATACGTGACGACGCAAAGAAAGCCACCCTCCGTACTCTTGACGCCCAGAGTCTCGTACAGGTTCTGGATAGAAGTCCAACCACCGGCCGTGAGCCCGTGTAGTGGTTACAGCACCAGGGGCCGGGAAGGAGGTTCAGGGAGCGCCGAGGGCATGTGACCGGGGGTCCCCGTCCAGTCTGGGGGACCGTGGCAGACTTCCCCAAGGAAGCAGAGTCTGAGCCGAGGCCCGGGTGATGCTTGAGATCGAGCAGGAGAAGGAGGGGGGGGGGGGGGGGGCCGTCCCGGGACCCGGCCCACCAGGGTGGGCCGGGGTGGCACCTTTTCTCAGGGACGCCACGCCGCTGGCCGCCTGCCCTCACTTACCGGATGCAGACGTTCCAAACCTGTACTCCAGTTTGACCTGTCAATTTTTCTAAGTCTTGACCACCCTTTATCAAAATGTGTATCGACGTGAGAAAGCGAATGTCTGCCACCACCCCCCCTTGGGCAACTGCGAAATTGAAATCCTGTGGAGACGGCAACGGCACATTTCCGATTCTAATTATTTTTCATCTTCCTTGGCTGGTTCGTGCTTTCCGATGACTCCTCTCATTCCCTCCTAGAAGCGGTCGCCACTCCCTCCCCCGGGGGGGCGGGGGGGGGGTGGAAATACGCTTATCTCTACCGATGTAGGCAATGTTTCGAGTACATCAAGATTCGACTGGAGGAGTAGCGTGAGGGACGTCTGCTCTCCTAGAAGGTGCTAGAAACAAGCAGCTCAAACAAAGACCACTTCCCCAAACCCGGGTGTATCCTGAGCAGCAAAGAACTTGGAGGTATACTTGGACTCAAATTTGGACTCTCGTGCTAAGTAGCTGGGTGACCTGGACCCTGCCACTTCACTTAGTGCCACAACCTGCCCTTAGGGCTTTTCGGGGATTGGCTCTCTCAGCCCCTGTGGCGGCCATGGGCCAGGAGGTATTCGCAGCCCTAGTCTACACTCCAGGAGAGAAATGGAGACACACACGCTTTGCCCCGGATGCCCTAGGGGCCGAGGGCGGAGCTGGGACATGAACCTGGCCAGTCTGTCTCCAGGATCCCTACTTTTAGCACCCGGCTTGAGTTTCTCGGTGATTCCCCTTTCAAATATGGGGAACCTTGAGGCTCAGAGGGGGAAGGCCCACTTGCCGAAGTTCACACAGCCGGCAAATGGCCAGAGCTGCGACGTGGACCCAGGTAGTCCGGCTTCAGAGCCCTGCTCTTACCCCCTAGATGTGGCTGCCTCTGAAGATGGCCCTGCTTTGGTGAGCCTGGCTCCCCGCGTGTGGGGTTCCTGCGTGGCCTGGAGAAAGAGAGAAATAAATAGAGTCGCTCCTCCCCCGACAGGCTGGTCAGTCTAGTGGGGCAGGTAGGGGTTGAGCAGACAAAGGGTCATAGGCACCGAGAAGGGCCAGGACGGGGTGCTCTGGAGGTGGCGGTGAGCTTTAAATCAGGCAAGGGGAGGATTACCTTCCCAACCGAGTTCGGTGAGGGTTCGTTTCATCCGCAAATGCTCCTTACCACAATGTTCAACCCATAGCGAGGAAACAGGTGATGAAGCTTAGTCGTTCCCATTTACGGTGCCGTTCTGATGACTGTCGTCGCTGTCGTCACGGGGTCCCTAAAAGCACCGGTTCCAGGGCCAACAAACATGGGCTCAAACCTCCCCACCGTCATTTACCGGCTGTAAGACCTCGGGCAAGGAACCTGCCCACCCCCCGCGGAACCGAGGATTTCGTATCTCACATGCCTCACACTGAGCCTGACTCCTACTCTGTGCTCCATGAGGAGAAGTGACGATTGTTAAGAAAACGTGGACAGCGGGGCCCACTTGCGACAGGTGCGTGCCCCAACAGCCCGCTCATCCCAGGAGAGAGGAATCTGCTATTTCTTGGGTGGGAGCGAGACCAGAAACTATCTCTTCTCTACCATCATCCCGCCCCATTTCTTCTGTGATAGCTCTGAGCTCCCTCAGGGCAGAAGGAATCATTGTCCGACAGCCAGAGCGGTCCAAGGTTGGGGGGGGGGGGCTGGCTGCCTTTGAAGGAGGGATCTCCCTGTCAAGGAGGGATTCAAGCTGAAAACCCATGGCGGAGATGCTGCAGAGAGAATGCAAAAGTGAATCGGGGAAGGAAGGAAATGACGAGAGACCCGAGCAGACGGTGTGGATCGGAGCAATGTGTGTGAAACCGGGTTCATGGAACCCCGGTCCTGGAACAGGCCCTCAAGTTTAGACACAGAGGATGGAAGAGGTCAGATGGCTGAGGGTCCAGTGTCCCCTCCCGCTCCTCCAAGAAGAGAATCTCCACTTTTATTGGTTTGGGGATGGAGGTTTCTATCAGTTAGCTATTGCCACAGAATTGCTGCTTTAAAACACCACAAAACCTCAGGGACTGAAACGATGAACATTCACCCCTCACTCGTCTGTGTGGCTCGGGCGACCTAGGCTGTACCGTTTTGATCTAGGCCATCGCACTCATCATGGGGGGAAGGGCAGGGACAGGCCGGGGTCGACTGATCAGAGCTGGGTTTGGCTGGCACAGTTTGGCCCCGTTCCAAGTGCCTCTCCTTCTCCTCCGGAAACCAGTGGGGGTACTCTAGGCCTGTCCTTCAAGACAGTCATCTCGCGTCTCTCCTGTGTTTTAGGCCATTTGGAAAAGCTGATACTCCTCTATATGGGTAGCCTCAGAAGAAAGACGGCTGAGACCCTCACGTTTGCCTTTCTGAATAGATTTGGGTTTTGCCACATTGCTGATATCACAGGTTGGGAAGGATAGGAATTTCGAGGGAGAGGCAATGACGACTTTTCTCGCTGAGACCTAAGCCCCGAGAGACCCAGAACAACAAGTGGAAAGCAGAAGATCCCAGAAAGGGGAAGGAGAATGGATAAGGCCTCCAAAGAAGTTTTCGCCTCCACCGAGAAAGGAGAATAAAGTGTGACAGGGGGACGAGAAGAGGAGAAATACTGGATCTTAGGTTCCCAGCCTCCTGAGCTAAGTTTCGGGTGTGGGAGTGTATCAGTTACTCACTGACCCACAAACACTGTGTAACAAACACAAAATCTTTTTTTTTTCATTTTTTAAATTAAGCTTATTTATTTTTGCCAGAGACAGAGTGCGAGCACAAGCTGGGGAAGGGCAGAGAGAGAGAGGGAGACACAGAATCCGAAGCAGGCTCCAGGCTCTGAGCCGTCAGCACAGAGCCCAACGCGGGGCTCGAACTCACAGACCGCGAGATCGTGACCTGAGCTGAAGTCGGACCCTTAACCAACGGAGCCACCCAGGCGCCCCTGGGGGTTAACTTATTTAAGCTGGGTTTATCTGACGTGGCTCTGCCCTGTGTATCTCTCGTCGTCCTTGGATCAGAGGGAAAGCTAAGGAATGTTCTCTTGCTAACAACAGAGGCACAAGAGGGCAACTGAAAACAGAGGCCTATGAAGACCTGGGCCTGAAGATGACACACCATTACTTTTCCCTCATTCTCTTGGCCAGACCAAGTCCCACGAATGAGCTCGAAGTCAAGGAGGGCGGGAAGGTGGGGTGTGACCGGCCTTTGTGGAGAAAATTCCAAAGTCATATGCAAAGAGCATGGATATCAAGAGGGGCAGAAAATCTTGGGGCCGATACTGCCATCTAATCAGGGTGGAATGACAGGAACCCAAATGAGCTTGAAGGATTAGGGACAGACTGGTCCGCCCCATTCACCCACAAGAGATTCGAGAAAGCCAGCAAGCAGGGCATGGGAGTCCTGGTGGGCCTGAAGACATCTCACGGTCAGGGTCCAGCAGAGAAAGTCTAAAGGTCTGATAGGTGTGGGCCGGAGTAAGACCACCAACACTAAATGTGTCTGGATGGAGGCCAGTGACCCATCATGGGACAAGCCACACCTCAGGGAGACCCACAAGGACCAAGTAAAAGCCGCCCCCCTTCCCTGAGTCTCACAAACACTGACAAATGCTCTCCTGCCTCAACTAATGCGGAGGGAGTCTCGTTGTCTGGCATTCTCCGGGGGAAGTTTTAACTTGCGGCTCAGTGCATCGATCATGTTGCTTTTCCTTTTCATTCTGTGTTTCTGGGACGGGGCGGGGGGCTGGGGGGGATGAGAGCAGACTGGAGCCAGGCTGTCCTCATTTGACTTACCAGTATTTGGAAGGCACTTAAGTTTTTCCTTTTTTCTATGGGAATGGGAGTGAAATCCAAAACTCCTAGCTGTCTCTAAATACCAACTGACTAAGCTTAAAGACTCCCAAAATAAACAGCTTAGCATTCCGGAAAGTTACCAGAGACTGGGGGTTTGGTAAATGAGGCACGTACCTCCTTGCCCTCCTTACTTAGACTCTGCTCAAGTGGCCCCTGCCTCCCCAGAGAAGCGGGCATATGTTTGTTTGGTAGCCAGTTGATAAGGGATGAGTCTCTAACACTTTGGCTTGTGAAGCTGGGGCCCCGATATAGAATGTTACATTGCCAACGAGACGAAATCCAAATTCAGCTGGGTTAGATTGTCCCCCCTCCCTCCTTTTCCACCTGTCCCCTACCTTCCTATCCTCAAGGGGCTGATTCAAATCTCCCCTCTTCCTGTGTTTCCTGCTAAAACACGGCCGATACTCACAACTTCTAGCTCTTGTTTTTAAGTTTGTTTGCTTATCTATTTATTTGTTTGTTTTGAGAGAGAGGGAGAGTGTGTGTGTGTGTGTGTGTGTGTGTGTGTGTGCATGCAGGGTAGGGACAGAGAGAGCAGGAGAGAGAGAATCTTAAGTAGGCTCCACACTGTCAGTGCAGAACCCCCCCTCAGGGCTCGAACTCACCAACTGTGAGACCATGACCTGAGCTGAAATCAAGAGGCAGGCGCTCAACCAACTGAGCCACCCAAGCACCCCCAACTTCCCGCTCTTAAGCAACACTCATTTTGGGGTCGACAACACTTGGCACAGATATCACTCCCATTCCCTGCCCTGTGCAGACATTACTAATTGATCACAGCCCTTCTTCCTCCTGCCGATCCTGATCGGGGGGAATTGGCACTCACGGTGAAACAGCCTTGTCGTACCGGATTTAGATTCTATTTGGAACCTCTAGGCACTGAGAATAAAAATAAGCATAATAATAGCTATTGTTTATTGCCTGTGCTACTTTTCAACTATCATCCCATTTATTCCTGTTAACAAGAATGGAAATTAAGCACTAGGTTCCCCCGTTTCGTGAACAAGAACACTGGGACTCAGAGAGGTCAAGTAACTTGCACAAGGTCACACAGCTGGGACGTGGTAGAAATGGAGTAAGAGTCTACTTCTAATATACTTTGAGGCCCCTGGGGTCTTGATTTCTCCAACACTCCACCTTGACCTCCAGCTGGGTTGTCCTAACATGCCGTATTATTTCATGCTCTGAGGCCTTTCTTTAGACAACTCCTTTTCCCCAGCATGTCCTTCAATCGTCCCGGCTGGTGGGAACCTCCTTACCTCCAGAGAGCGAGCACCACAGGAGTCACGTCTTCTAGAAAACTCTTCCTGACCCAGCTATGACTAACCCCACTCTTCTTTTTGCCTCCTCCGCCCCCATGAGAGGACTCTCACCTTTAAAATTCCCCTTGAAAGTAGAGTCTAAGCACTATTGATGCTTCTATATCAAGTCAGTATGGAATGAATGAATGAATGAATGAATGCAAGCCCAGACCCGAGGCTCTCAAGGGTGGGTTGTCGACTTTCCAGTTCTTCAGAAACTATTTGACCCCTCGTAGGTGTTTCCACGGCCTGCTTGCCAAGGTACTGGGTCCTTCGACTGGCTTGCCATCCTGCCCAGGCACGAGGACCCAAGGACCAATTCAAACATGGAGACATAATCAGCGATAATCAGCGAAGGCCACCAAAGGGCACACGCTCAGAGTGGAGATCCAGAACCTTTGACCAGCAGAGTTAAGGTCTTAGTGAGGACGTACAATGCCAAAGCATCAGACCCTAAAGCCCAGGTCCCAGGAACGATGGCTGGGTACGGCAGCCTTCTCACTGGTCCCCACCTCTGTCTGTCCCTCCAATCCTTCCCCACACTGCCCTCAGGTTATCTTTCGCAGACAAACGTCTGGTCTATCCCTCTCCCCTGAAAAACCCCTTCCGTGGCTCCCCGTTGCCCCCAGGGGGCCCCCACCAAGCCTCCATAATACGAACCCAAATGTCCTGTCCAAAGCCTTCTCCTGCCTCTCTCCAAGCCACCCCTGACATCTCAGGAACCTCCAGTGGCTTGAATCTCAACAGCACCCAGGTGATTCCTGGAGCGTGTGGGCCTTTGCTCATGGCATTCTCTCTTCCTGGAACAGCCATCTCCTTCCTTTCATCCCAGATGGCTCCTACTTATTCCCCACCACCCAGCACGGTCATCACCTTCTCCCGGCTCCCAGATCAGGTTAAAGTCCTGCTGTGTGACCCCAGCCCCCTTCCTCAGCCACAACCCCCGCCTTGTCTGCACACCTGCGTGCCTAGAGCCCAGCACAGCGGATGGCAGTGTGCAGGCCACACTTGATGACTGAAGGGTCAGATTCAGAGTGACGAGTGGGTCAGGACCCGTGACTCAGAACAAAGACCATGATGGCAGTTTGGGCTGGAACTTTGCTTTGTGTTTCCAGCACGTATTTTGAGGGGCTAGCACGCATAGTAGGAGACTCGCTTAATCCTCTGGCCACTCTGCAAAAAGGAGGGTTAGCATTTGCAACCCCCCTTGAAAAGAAAACTCGAGATGCCTCTCTGTACCTACGGATGCCTCCTTCCCCAACTCTCTGGGCTGCTCCTACCTGAAGAGACACACGTTCTCTCTCTATTTCTGGACCTAGACTACACTCTTCCCCCTTTCTCTTCCCTCTCCTATTATCCTGCGTGGCTTGGCTGGCTGGGCCGTGTCCACTCCCTTCCTTTCTTCTATTCTCCACCAACTCTAACAACAATAATACCAAACACCTACGTGGTTTTTGGCTCACATGGTAAGCCAGGCACCGTGTTTTATGTGTATTTTCACATTAGATCCTTGCAACGTCTTTCTGATGCCCAGAGATGGAAAGAAACATATCCGATGACACACAGCTAACAGATTTCACCGCCACCACCCCAGCTGGTTTTCTTGGCCCCGAAGCCCTAAGAAACTCCACCTCTCCTCTCACCAATTTCCGCCTTCCGGGGGCATCCGCCCTCCCTGCCAGTCACTGTGAACTTCCAGCAGAAAGAGAAAAAGCCACCTCTAAAATGTTCTCTCTACCCTAGTCTTTTCCCCTTTCTCAATAAATCCATTTAAGAGCAAAGCATTTGATGGACAGTTTAATAGAGCTCTCCTTAAACCTGGCCACATTAATGATTTCTGGCTGGCTAAATGTCAGCTTCCGTAGTTCAATAGCTGTTTTCCTTCCTTAACAATCAGTGTCTCACTCGGGATTCTTCATTGGGTGGATAGGGTATAGTGCTTGAACGGGTCATCACCAAGTCGGTGGACCTGGGATTTAAGCCGGACTCGTTGTGTGACCTTAAGCAAGTCATTTAACCTCTCTGGACCTTAATGGTTCTAAAATGGCAACAGTGATGTCCGGTCCCGCCTGCATATTATGAGGGAGTATTTCGGCGTGTCTGTGAATTGCAAAAGTTCCTTGGAAAAGGGGCCAAAATACATAAATAAACATCTCGCCCTACTCGGTTCTTACTTTGAGGTATGAAAGTGAAATTTTTTCTCTGTAAATAGTTTTGCCACCTTACTGCCACTTGGATAATGCAGACGGGTTCTGCCCGCTTACCTCGGAATGATCGATCATTTTCTAGAAACTGAGAATTTTGTCTTTCTTCAGATTGCATTTGTGTCTCTTTTTTGAGCTAATGTACATTGAAATATATTCTATCAGAAAAGAAAAAAAAAGAAGAAGAAGAAGGTCTAGCCTGGTTTTTCCACGTGCTGTATGTCATAGACAGCCCCATATTTATACATAGAGAAATCGAGTCTCAGGGAGGTTAAGAAACATTCCCGAGATCCCACAGCAAGCAAGCGGCAGAGCCGGGGGCTCGGTTCCGTGTCTTTAACTAGCAAGCAATTCAGCCTCCAAACGGACAGGGTGTAGGTCCCGGGGAGGGCAGAACAGAGCGAGCTGGGGGCTTGTGGGTAACAGGTCTCTGGGTGCAGAGGGAGTCTAGACGTTTAAAGCCTTGGACTCTATGTAAAAAGCCAGAAGCAACAATCACATTTTCTAAAATCTTTTCTTGCTCTTAAATCCCCTGGCCCTGGCCCACCACCAAAGGCCCGGGGTTATACGTTTAGACAATAAAACTTGTCATCCTGGGTCCTTGCTTGCGTGAGATCGTTATTGCAGCTGAGCCCAGTGTCCTGTGGGGGAAAGGCGGTGCAGAGAGCCTGGCATGGGAACAGTAGGGTCACTTACTAAGATCCGAGACCGTAAACGTTATCATTTGATACAGTGACTCCTCACCGACTTGGGGATCAGATAACCTGACCACCTCACCTTTGCAGAACCTGATCTGGACAACGGGGGGCCACGACCTCCAAAGACACGGGTCCAGCTGAGCACCTACGCTCTCGATTTCACAGCATCCCCACCACCAGCCCTTTTGGACGAGGAGGAAACAGCTCAGAGAGCCTGAGGAGCTCGCTTAAGGCCACACAGCCAGGGAGTGACAGAGCCGGTCTGTCTGCCCCAGACGTTACGTCCTTCACCACCATGCGAGGTGGGAGACAAGGACAATATCCACAGGGGCACAGCCGAGAAAGAGCCTTGCCAGCTTGGGAGCCGTGCTCCAAGGCAAGCACCACCTACCCTTGCTCGGAGTGTATTTACGTCCAGCTTCACAACTGACGTCCCACCTGAGCTGCCTTGTTGCCACAGCCGTGGCCGGGAATCCCAGGACTGCAAACGAGGAGGTCCGGGTTCTCCTTGTGGTCCAACCACTTAACTCACGGCACTTAGGTTCTCAGAAGCGAGTGGAAAAGTTTGACCAAGTGGTCTCTGGGGATGCTTTGGGCTGTGGAGGATACAAAGGAAAATGAAATAAGACACGGTCCTTGTTTCTGAGGAACACACAGTCTCCTAAAGGAGACGGACGGGGGCGCCTGGGTGGCTCAGTGGGTTGAGCGTCCGACTTCGGCTCAGGTCACGATCTCGCGGTCCGTGGGTTCGAGCCCCGCATCGGGCTCCGCGCTGACAGCTCGGAGCCCGGAGCCTGCTTCGGATTCTGTGTCTCCCTCTCTCTCTCTCCCTCCCCGGCTCATGCTCTGTCTCTCTCTGTCTCTCGGTAATAAATAGGCGTTTAAAAAAAATTAGAAAAAAAAGGAGACGGATGAAATACAGAACTAGAAGCCAAGACAGGCAGGAATCAGTGCCTGATAGACGAAGACATGGAATGTTTCCATGGGAGCCAAGAACGCGAGATCCATTCCAAACTAAGACACATGGTTAGGGCAGCCCCCTTGCAAGAAGGGTGTGCATCTTATTATTTTTTTTTTTTAATGCTGAATGATAGCCATTGCTTTCAGATTGATAGTACGGGACAGACTAGACCATTGGGCAGACTGCCTTGTTAAATGTGAAGTGCTTAATACCTCAGTTCTGTGGACGGTTCACCCGCCCCCGGCCCCGGCCAGCCTCCTCCCTGGTCCTTTCCCAGTGTCAAGGTTTATAGCCTAATAGCTCGATGTTGCTACAAAGGGGGCTTTTACCTCAGTCACGGTGCTGGCTCGTTCCATGATAGAAGCCAATTTATTTTATCCTTGTGAAATAAAACCCAGTTGTTTTGATCCTCTCTTCTGAATCACATCTAAATTTGATTCCTTATTGGAGTTTTTTTGTTCTCACTTTTTGTCTGAAGTTTTAGGAATGGCTCAGGACCGATACAGAAGTGAATCGATGTCATGGGAGGGGCTTCTGAAACTAAATGAGAATCCCATGGCCCTTACAGAATTAAGGACCCCCGACGTCTGTCCCCCGCCCCCGTGGGGGCTCAGGTGGAAGGGAGACACAGTCTGCCCTTTGAACTCTGGTTCTGAGAAAATTGGAACCCAGGACTTGAAAATGTCACCATGACCCTTGTTAATATCATCAGCTCCTGCCCTCTGCTCTGGTCTTTGACATCTCAGGCCACGTTGAAATTTTTTGTTGTCACTTTTTTTTTGTTTTGTTTTTGTTTTAATTTTTGAGAGACAGAGAGAGAGAGAGAGAAATCGTGAGTGGGGGGTATCCCCCATGAGATCCCTGTGAGATCATGACCTCAACTGACTGAGCTACCCTGGCACCCCTCTTGTCACGTTAACGCTCCATGATTTTTCTCATGGCCCACGTGTCATATTCTATGCCCTCTGGCTGGAAGCACACCTAATCTACTTCTCTCAACCTTGACCTTCAAAATTCTACTTATAACTCATAATTATTCTCTACTACTCATCGATGTCTCCAGAAAGCCTTCCCAGAGCCCCTAAGTCCGGGTGAGGCACCTCCTCCGGGCTTCCTTACACTCTAGAGCCCTGACCGACCTGCGATCCTGACCACTAACCCATCCGTCTCCCTCGTTAGACTCTAAGCCCCCTGAGGCGGGGGCCACGGCTGCCTCATCACCCCCACCCTGCCGCCACCAGCCATATGACCACGAGGAGGTCGTTTGACCTCGCTGTGTCTGTTTCCTTTTCCAGAAACTTGGGGTAACGCCATGGGACTTTTGCATGGATTAAATATTAGTACCTACAAAGAGCTGGGAACTGAGCCTGGCCATGGCAAAGTGCACAATACTGGTAGCTGTTCTCATTGCCCACCACTGTCTTCCCATCACTCACCACACTGCCTCTTCCAGAATCCTGGCGCAGTCAAGATTTTTGAGGAACGCAATATAAACATTGCGCTTTTGGGGCACCTGGGTGGCTCCGTCGTTTAAGCCTCCGACTTCGGCTCGGGTCACGATGTCGCGGTTCGTGAGTTCGAGCCCCGCGTCGGACTCTGTGCTGACGGCTCGGAGCCTGGAGCCTGCTTCGGATTGAGTGTCTCCCTCTCTCTCTCTCTCTCTCTCTCTCCCCTCCCCCACTTACGCTCTGTCTCTCAAAAGTCAATAAAAGTAACAACAACAAAAAAAAATTACAGGTTCCGCCGTCTACCTTGGACCCGAAGGGACCTCGCATCCGAATAAAGTTTCCTCCAGCATTTTTTTTTTTTTAATTCGGGAACGTACCGAATAAAAATGAAAGAGCCTTCCTACCTGCTCCCCTAAATGAGGTAGTCAGTCTTATAGCCTGCGTGCACGGGGGAAGGCCCAGAGCTCAGAGAGAGGTGAGGGTCTCAAACACAGGTGGTCGGTGTGCAGGGAGAGGGTTGGGTAAGAGAAGGCACAAGAAGCTATTGCTGGCCATCCTCTCCTCCTCACACAGCCGCCACTCCTTTGTCCCCGCAGTCAGGGGACCCCAGGCAGCGCTGGCCACCAGCCTCGGGCCCCCCATCCCTCCTCTCCGACCCAAACAGGAGCGTGGGCACAGGCTCATCACGGCCCTCCGCACCCAGCACGAGACACACAGTAGGGCCGCAGCAGGGAGGGCCGGCTTGGCTCGGGCTGGTCCTTCCTCAGACAGGTGAGCCAATGGGATCTGGGTTCGTCAAAGAGGGAGAAAGCCCTGACCCTGGGTAACCACGCGTCGGCGGCCCGTCTGAGAAAGCCCACGTCCAACAACCGCTGGCGCGGACCACGGGCTTCCTGCGTTGCGCGCACCGTGGCTCTAAGGACTCCACACCGTCTCCGTCCTCCCCTCGGCCCCGCGGGATGGACGCCGTCTCCCTCCTCTCTCTGCAAAGGTGGAACCTGAGAGCAGAGGGCTGGAGGCTTTGACGAGGGCGCGAGATTTGCAAGAGCTCGGGCTCACACGGGTGGGGCTAGGTCCGAGCTCTCCCCGAGGTGCTAGGCTCAGCCACCTCGCTCAGACGTCCCTGCCGGTCCCCGCTCCCCGCCTGGATTTCAGACTTTCTAAATCTGTAAGTATTTATGTTCTTTCCTCCTTACCCTTGACCCTAAACGTGATCATCACTGCTTCAATTCCCTGCGATAATAGACTCTCGGGAAGTGGAAAGGCCCTAGAGTTTCCTGTGTGAACTCCGACCGAGCGCGCACGGCTCACGCCCTCGCTGCCCGCGGGTCTCCTATGGGAGTTTTTAGAAATGCGGACGCATGGGCCTCACCTTTTAGTACCTTTGTGACCTGGGGCAAGCTCCCGAGCCTCGGTGTCCCCATCTGTGAAGTGGGGCTGATTCCACGGACCCCAGCCAACACGAAAAGAGAATGCGTGTACGCGACATTTCGAGCAGACCCTGGCGTACACGGAGTGCCAAGTACGTGAACACGGAAACGTACAGCACCCACCTCTGTTTCTACCGACCGCATTTTACGCCCTCTGTAAAAATCAAGCCAACTCGCTCCTGTTGACTCGAACCACGAGTATTTGGAGACTGGACCAGAATTCCAAGAACCTTGAGTCTTCCAGGTGCCAAGCTGACAGATTCTTGTCTTTAAACCATGAAAGGATTGGGGACTTAATCCGCAGGAAACGGGCTTGGCAAAGCCCTAGAAGAACCAGCACAACTTCTAACTCAAACTCCGTCCAGGCCTTTATTCACTGATGTAAAATTAATTTAACAGTCGTCTCTGGCCCGGGCAACTCCAGAAAAAAAAGGTGGTCAGTTCCAACGCGAGAGAGAGAGAGGGAGCGAGCATGGTAAACAAAGGAACAGAGATCCAAAAAGATCTGAGAGCAGGTCTGAGACATGAGCCAAATCTACCGGCATAGAATTTAACGGGGACAGATGCCCAATAAATGCTGATTTGAGAGAATGTTAAATCCCGTTTCTGGGTTCTGAAAACCAGACACGTAAGTGCAGGATAGGGAAATTATGGCATTATTGGCTTCAATGCTCAGTCAGTTAATGGCCCTTGGGCCTTCAGGTCCCAGTCACCGTGGAGTCGTGGTTGAGATAGGAGCTCTGGAGCCAGCCTGCTTCCACCATTTACAAGCTAAATTATTTACCTCCCTGTGCCGCTGGGTTCCCATCTAGAAAACAGAGATAAAATAGCCTTATGAACTGCTAAGAGAATCAAACGAGACAATGTCTCAGCCCTGTCCTAGACATACAGAGAAAAACAAAACAGCCCCGCTCTCAAAGCAGGCACAGCCGAGCATGAGAGATTGACGGAAAACCCACCAGGGCTAGTCTAACTAAGTATTTATGTTCTTTCCTCCTTTCCTCTTTCCTCCTCCTAGTCTGTGTGCCGAGTGTGTCCTGGAGATACTACAGGGCAGAAGTTGACAAGCGACAGCCCAGGTGCCAAGCCCAGCCGTCTACTTGTTTTTATAAATAAAGTTTTATTGGGACACAGCCACACCCATTCACTTACATACCGTTTACAGTTGCGCTCCCGCGGCAAAGGTAGAGTCGTGTCCCTGCAGCAGGGACCATATGGCCTGAAATGCCCAAGATATCTAGAATGTAGCCTTTTACAGAAAACTTGTGCCAGCCCGTTATAGAGGAAGAAGTTAACTCTGTCTTAGCTGCCAAGAAAGGAGAGAGGTTTTAGCCCCAATACGTGTAGAGTCCTCTGAATAGATGAACGCACTTTTTTTTTTTTCCAGCTAACGAATTTGAGGTTCTAAAGTCGGGATAGCTGGGTCAAGGTCATAAGTGTTAGAAGCAGGATTCAAATCTGGGTCTGCACGGCAGACTCTTTTCATTGTCCCAGGCAAGGTCATACGATGAGATAGTATATTCGAGCTGGGTATTGAAGAATGCGTAGGAGTCCTCCGGGCAGAGATAATGTCCAATGGGTGAAAAAGGTGTCTAAAGATACAGGCGAAAAAGCAAGAACAACGGGCCCAGGACGCACACGTATTTGGGAAAAGCAAACAGCTGAGTGCTAAGAGGTCTGCGAGAAGGATAGTTGGAGAGGGAGATGCTAAAGAAGGAAGGAGTCCAGAGGGCAGGCAGTGATAGAATGCAAACTATCCACTTGTAAACCACCTCCCACAAAGGTTTGAGGAATAACACTCCCACAGAGCGGGTTCCGGGAGCAACACGCACACTCAGAGCAATCAAGCCTAGCTGTCTCAGTGTACGGATGGCAAAACTGGGGGCGCCAAAGGAGGAAATTTGCCCAAGGCCACACTGCACCTGTAATGGAAAAGCCAGGATCCCTGATCAGGTCACGCCTTCGGATCCGGGTAAACTCTGCCAGCAGGGGGCGCTGCCGCCAGCTCACCTGCAGTACAGGATGCTGGAGAGAATCTGCAGTCAGCGGTTGAAAGGAGGTCTCTCGGTTCCCTGGGACTGATGAGGTTCAATCGCATTATCCATCTTGCGCCCATGGCGTCTCAGACCCGTTTCTGCGGGGTCACCGTGCTGTTTAGGATGAGCGATGCCGACGGGAGGCCTGCCAAGGCACCTGTGGTACTTCGATCACTTCACATATTGCCAATTTCTCATATTAAATATACAACTTACAAGCAGGGCAAAGTTTAACTCACTCTAATCAACTGTGAAATGAACCGGGGACTTGCCGTACCCCTCTGAAGCCCCGCGCCTGCATCCGGCTCGTTCCTAATGGTGGCGAGGCTCTCTGCTTCCCAAGATCGGTTGCTAATGAGGGCTGGAATTAATGGATTTCCATTAAGTGCTTTGCACTGGTCCTGAAATGCAGGGGGATCCGCTCTGGGGAAATATAAATGCTGAGATGAAATGCAATCCTCTCTCCCCCTCCCCTGGCTTCCCCAGGTACCACCCTCTCCACACCATCCCCGTCTGTGAATCCACAGCAGCACAGGGCAGAGCAGAGAGGACGAGCATTCCGTCGAACCCCCGGCTACGCCCTCTGCAACCCTTCTCTGGAGTCTGGGCTCCCTCTCCTGCCACTTGGGTCTACGGAGAGCTCAGAACGCATCAGGGGCTCGAGTAAGAATGCAAACCAACATGCCCCCCCCCCCCTGCTGCCCTGTCGCTCGGAGAAATTGTGAGATTCAAAGGCACTTCATAAGCACTGATCGAGTACCTACTGTGTGCAAGATAATGTTCTTAAACTGGTACCCGAGAAAACCCTCCGGAAAATGCTTTGAAATCCAGCGGAACTGAGTTCAAATCCTGGCGCCTCCCAGCTCAAGCCACGGGCTCTTGGGTAAGTTACTTAGATTCTGTTGAGACTCCGTTCCTTCCCCTCTACGGTGGGAGTGGCAACGCGTTCATCACACAAATCTATGGATTCTATGGGATAGCCTGGGTCATGCCTCTAGCTGCTCCTGAATGCTGTCCCCACCCCCGCCCCGGGCCCCGATCTTGTAGGAGCTGTTCACAGCGAGTTGTCTGCTGTCTCAAAGGCTGGGGGCCACGAGGGAGCAGGGAGGCATCATCTTAGCTGGCTTGTAGGGTACCACCAAGAAAGCCACGGGGACCGTAGCGTCAGCTACCACGTGGTGAAGAAAGCCCTGGGCTCTCCCAGCCCTGCCGGTCCTTCTCACATTGGGCCTCAGGGAGCGCAAAACCAACCTCCTGCAGGGTTTGTGGTAAGAAGCACACACAACGTAGCACGTGAGATGCTTTGAAAACTAAAATGCGTGCACATGTGGAGGAGCACCCCAGTCATCGGGGAGAAACCAGACAAAGCAGTGAACACACACACACACACACACACACACACCTATGCACGGATCAGTGACTCCAGGCCTCCTTTCCCTTGGGCTCCGTGACCCCGACAAAGCACCTTGGTTCTCACCGCTGGCGGCAGCCCCCGGTCCTGGCTGCCTTCCTCCGGGCTGGGCAGGATTCGGGTTCCCTGCTCTCAGCCTCAGGCTCCTTCACATTCTAGGCAGGCCAGTTCTCCCGTCACTGTGATAAAGGAAGCCACGAACAGATTTCCCATGGACTCATGACAGCCTTGTTGCCTAGAAGGCAAAGCCTCCTGCTCGTCCTCAGCGCGACCCAAAGAAGGGGGAGAGGAGGCAGCTGGGGTAGACAGAACGGCTCAGTTATCTTACTCTGAAGGGACAAACAGCCAGGACCAAAATCTCGAGAAAAAGAAATGGGCGTCAGTATGATTATCCTTTGGTGCCGACTAAGAGCTGTGCTACACACATATTCTCATAATCAATGAGAAAAATGGTAGAAATTAGAAAACCCAAGCTCTAGAGGAGGTTGCATGGCATTTGGGTGGCCTCTAATCCAATGACCTGCATCCTTATGCAAAGAGGAGAATTTGGACACAGAGGCGTGCACACGAAGAATACCATGTGATGACAGACCGATGTGTCGCCATGCCAAGGAGCCCTGAGAAGGGCCAGCGACCACCGAAAGCTAGAAAAAGGCAAGGAAAAATGCTCCCCTAGAGTCTCCAGAGGGAGCCTGGTCCTGCTGATACATTGATTTTGGACCGGCAGCCTCCAGAACCATGAAAGAATACATTTCTGTTGTTTCAAGCCACCCAGTTTGTGGTTCGTTGTCACAGCATTCCTAGGAAACTGATACGGTCGCATTGGCAGAACAGAAAATGAGCCACAGATGTTCCATCCACCAGCATCCGTCTTCCCCTGAAGCCTTGTGGATTTCATCGCCCATGTGATCTGTCCCATGTCATGAAACTCAGGCAAAGCCACATTTCAGTCCATTTGCAGAAACATTGTATAACTTTTAAATCTCAGTGGCTTCTAGATCGCTTCCCAATTCCTCCACCTTCCGACAAACTATTTTAACCATCTACATTCACCCACCCGTCCATCAATCGTAGGTAATATGTCCTTAGCAGTTGGGACACAAAAGTGAACAAAGTAAGTCCTGTGATCATATGTAGCTTAAATTCATAGCAGCAAAAGGGTTGGAGAGAAACGTAACACAAACATACAAGCTAATGAATAAACAAGGTAATTTCGAATATTGCAAAGTGCTAGGTAAAAAGCGAAACTGCCTAATGGGCACCTGGGTGGCTCAGTCAGTCGAGCGTCACTTCAGCTCACGTCATGATCTCACGGCTCGTGGGTTCAAGCCCCGCATCGGGCTCTGTGCAGAGCCTGGAGCCTGCTTCGGATTCTGTGTCTCCCTCTCTCTGCCCTTCCCCTGCTCACATTCTGTCTGTCTCTCTCAAAAATAAATAAGCCTTAAAAAAAAAAATAACAAGTAAGGAGAGAAAGGAGGTGGGTGGGGAGACAATTTTAGATCCAATGGTCATGGAAGGCCACTGAGAAAATGATCTTTGAGGCAGGTGAATAGAATCTTATGTTTAAAAACAAAAACTGACAAATGGATGTTATTACCCATGAGGGTTTTTTGTCCTGAGAGGACTGATATCCCAAATAGCTTGTATCCTGACTCCATACCCACTGCCTTCCCACTAGACCAAGCCTTCAAAAAACCCTGAATTCTAGATGTGACATTCCTGAGGTTCGAATATGAGTTACTACTCCCCTTCCTTGCTGTATATGCTACACTGTTTATAGGTAGGGTGACTATGTAATGTATCATCCAAACTGGAATGCTTTTGAGGGAAGGAGGACGCATTCTTGATACTTACGCCAGGACCACAGGCATAAACCAGCACCATCCCACGCAAGCCAGCGTGCGTGGCTGCCCTATTTATAGGGTGCTATAGGGGGCTCCAAGGTCTGTAAGCCCAGTGGCTTAACTTTAACGTAAGTACCCCTGATCAATTAGCCAGGTTGGAGAGGGACAAAGGAAGGTCATTACGTAAACGGTGGCCAATCAAAGTCATCAAGACTCAAGCCTTCTGCCCTACTCCAGATTCACCGTGGTCCTATGTTAACACCAGACCTCTTTAGGATGTACCCTAATACATCCACGATAGACACCAGCCTGCCCATCTCGACCTTCTTAATCGTTGAGCTGGAACACTCGACTTGAAATCCCAGAATGTCCGCGGGGCGGGAAATTACAGTTTATGGCAGAGGCTGCTAGAGACCCCCCGATATTCATGCTCCCTTTCTTTCACACAATAGAATTTATCCACCCAGAATATGACCTCCATTCCCCAGCTTCCTTTGCGGCTAGGCGTGTCATGTGACTTCATTCAAGCTAGTGCACACAAGCACAGGTGTTGATGGAGACTTCTAAGAACCTCTCTTAAGGCACAGCCATTGGGTACCCTTGTCCCTTTTGTCCCTGTCTTTTACCGTGTTTCTGTGACACTAATATAAGAGGACCTGGGTCCCTGGGAACTTTATTTGAACAGCACCCCTCGAGCAACCCTGGACTTTAACATGAGAGAAACATGCTTCCAACGCATTGAAGTTTGAACCTAATGGTAAGAAGATAGAGTCCCTCTAGCTCCTGGTGTTAATTCTGCAGAGTTGGAGAACTGAGCCCCAGAGAGGGGATGAGGGGATGTCCAAAATCATACTGGCTAATTAGATAATTACAAAATAGCAGGCTTCCCAACTCCTAGCTTCCACTATATTCACTCACCTCTTCAATAAACTTTTCCAAACACGAACAATGTGTCAGGCAGTAAACAGGTGCTTAGTAAACAGAGTTGAGTAAATCATGGTGGCTTTTGTCAGGAGCTCATGATCCAGAGAACAAATAATAATAAAGTTGTAGGGGCGGGGCGGAGCCCATAAGAGGAAGGTATAACCAACTCTCTGAGCTCAGGAAAGACTACGAAGGAGGCACCATTGAACCTGGGTCCTAAGAAAGCACAGCAATTTGTTAGTTGCAAAGGGGGGATGGGAGCGCCTGGGTGGCTTAGTGGGTTAAGCGTCTGACTTCCGCTCAGGTCATGATCTCACCGTTCATGGGTTCGAGCCCCACCTCATGCTCTGTGCTGACAGCTCAGAGCCTGGAGCCAGCCTCGGATTCTGTGTCTCCCTCTCTCTCTGCCCCTCCCCTGCCTTTCTCTCTCAAAAAATAAATTAAAAAAAAATTTAAAAAATAAATTAAAATGAAATAAAAGGGAAGATGGCATTTCAGGCAGAAGAAAGAGCTCGTGCAAAAGTACGGAGGCCAGAAAGGACATAGAACAGATTGATGGGCACAGTAATGGTCCGCCAAATATGTCCCCTGTCCCCAATCCCCAGAGCCTCTGAATATGTTATGTCACAAGCAAGCAGGAATCAAGGCTGCTAATCAGCTTTCTCCACTTATCCAAGTGGGCTCAATATAATCACAAAGGTCCTTAAAAGTAGAAGAGGGGAGGTGAGAAAGTCAGAGCGAAACAATACTGGAAAGGCTCCACTGACTGTTGCTAGTTTTGGAGACGGAAGAAGGGGGCCGTGAGCCAAGGAATTTGGGTAGCCTCTAGAAGCCAAAAAAAAAAGGCAAAGAAACAGACCGTCCCCTAGACAGTCCAGAAAGGAAGGCAGACCTTCTGACATATTGGTTTCAATCCAGTGAGAGCCATTTCAGACTTCTGACCCCCAACACCGTACGGTAATAATTTGTCTTATAAGTAAGTAAATGTATGCTTTCAGCCACCACGTTTGCAAGAAACTTGTTACAGCCGCAATGGGAAACCAATACAGATGAGAGCTCGTTATGGCTGAAGGGCAGAGTGTGTCATTAGAAAGGAGGCTGCCGAGGTAGGTGGCCCATGGCCACAGAGTCTTAAATTCCAAGGTAAAGGTTATGAAAAGCGTAGACCATGGGAAGCCGCCGAAAGACTGTAGGAAGAGAGATGTGGTCAGATTTCCATTGCAAAGGTTTCTCCAGCTGTACAGAGGAACTGGAAGGGTCACAACGGTCTGGGTGAGAGATGCTGCGTGGGGGGAGGTCAGGGGGAGTACTACTTCCTCTGAGCCCTCAGGACTCCTGAAGCCCCCCACATCAAACAATAGCGGCTGGGAGGTGTCCTGCTTTCTCCACTCCCTTTCTTGTGTTAGCCTCTGCAGGGGAGGTCTCTGGAGTAGAAGAGAACTGGGCTTGAGAGCTGCTCTACCATTTACTGGCTCCGGAGCCTGGGCCCAGTCACTTCACCTCTCTGTGCCTCAGTTTCCTCATTTCTTCCAGGATTTTCAAGGGATCCTTTGTGCAGCCTCAAGGGGCCACTGTCATGTATTGGTCAGAGGGCTGGGTGCCATCTAGAGGGCACCAGAAACAATGCCAAGAAGATAAGGAAAGCCACAGTGATTCCCAAAAATGACCAAGGAGGATGCAAGAAAGCCTGTTTCTGGTTCTGGGCACAATAAAATGATAGGCGGGATCGTAGAATCTTAGCCAAGTTATAGATCCTAGAGTCTTTGAATTCTAGAATCTAGGAATTATAGAGTGATAGAATAAATTATCTTAGTGCAGCCACTCTGGAAAACAGTATGGAGGTTCCTCAAAAAAATTAAAAATAGAACTACCCTACGACCCAGCAATTGCACTAGGCATTTATTCAAGGGATAGAGGTGTGCTATTTGGAAGGGAGACATGTACCCCCATGTGTATAGCAGCACTATCCACCAAAGTATGGAAAGAGCCCAAATGTCCATCGATGGGTGAATGGATAAAGAAGATGTGGCATATATACAATGGAGTATTACTCGGCAATCAAAAAGAATGAAATCTTGCCATTTGCAACTACATGGATGGAACTGGAGGGTATTGTGCTGAGTGAAATGAGTCAGTCAGAGAAAGACAAAAATCATACAACTTCACTCATATGAAGACTTTAAGAGACAGAACAGATGAACATAAGGGAAGAGAAGCAAAAATAATATGAAAACAGGGAGGGGACAAAACATAAGAGACCCATAAATATGGAGAACAAACCGAGGGTTACCGGAGGGGTTGTGGGAGGGGGGATGGGCTAAATGGGCAAGGGGCACTAAGGAATCTACTCCTGAAATCATTGTTGCACTATATGCTAACTAACTTGGATGTAAATTAAAAACATACATTAAAAAATGGAATAACAAATTATCTAAATTAATAGTAAACTATCCAGCCATTAGCTAAAGCAAAGATGAACGAAGCTATCCATATCTGTGCTGGTTCAGATTAGTCTTGGCTGCCTGAAGTTCCAACTCAGGGAGGTATCTGAGACCATGACGGTGTCCATGTACATGAATATTGAGATAGATTAGTCATGTCTGCCTCATGGGTACAAGTGCGAAGATACATTAGTTATGTCTGCCCTGAGATTAGCATTCAAGAGTATCGGTATGTGTGCTTTGTATCTTCCAGAACTCCTTGTGAAGAAGTCTAAAGATAAACAAGGATTTGCAGCTTAGATCACAAGAGACACATTGTTCTCTACAGTACTTTACCTACCTTTGCTTAGAATAAGACAAAAGGAGGGGCAAAAGAAGTAATACCTTAAAATCCAGATAAGACTCTCTTTAAGAGTAGGTATAGAGTACAGAAGTCTAGAACTCATCCCAGACAGGGTAAGAGACGGACATCCGCCAGGCCAAAGGATCTCTCCACAGGCCAGGTTGCAAAGGCACTGGAGGAGGACCCACTCTACACCCCACTTTGCAGAGTAAGGCCAGTGGGAAGGCCCTGGGCTGCCAGACAGGAGGACCGGATTCCAGCCTCTCTCTACCAGGAACCCCGTATGTGGCGTTAGGCAAGTCCCCTGCCTTCTCCAGCTTCTGTATCTCCACCCAGACCAGGAGGAGCTTAGATAAGAACTATAGATCTCAACATGGGCGCTTGTCCCTCCAAAGAATGGTTGGACCCTCCCACTTTGGTGGTCGTAACAGATGGAGGGGACACCGCTGGCGTTCAGATGCTAGACCCCCTGCAGCACACCGGAGGGTGCATCTGATGAGGAACTGAACCACACCTGGCTTGATTTTGGAAAGTCCCACCTGAAATAGGTGGGAAAATCCCTGCTCTCATGACCCAGGCCTAGATCTCAGTTCCATTTCACATACAGACACAAGGAATTTTTTTTTTTTAATTTTTTGTAACTTTTTTTTTTTTTTTTAGACACAGAGAGAGATAGAGCATGAGCAGGGGAGGGGTAGAGAAGGGGAGACACAGAATCTGAAGTAAGCTCCAGGCTCCCAGATGTCAGCACAGAGCCCGACGTTGGGCTAGAACCCGCGAACCGTGAGATCATGACGTGAGCTGAAGTCGGATGCTTAACCGACTCAGCCACCCAGGCGCCCGGACACGATGAATTTCTGTATGATTTTAATATGCACCAAATTTTCCAGGAAGGCAGCTACCATGCAAATGAAAGACGGGTCGTTCTCGGTTTTGTTCCGATCTCCACTGTTTCGGAAAATCACGACTCTGAAGGCCGTGCGACGCGTGCGTTTGGCCGATTCCGCACACCCGTTTCGGTTTCCATCAAGCAATCATCCGGCTGCTATTACGTCTTCCAGCCCAGTCACAACCTCTTCCCCACGTATCAACATACATATTATTTTATTATAAATTACTTTGCTTTTTATTTTTCATTTACTTTGCCGTGCGGGCATTATATAGATTTTTAAAATGAGATGTCTAGGTGGGTAATATAATTTATGAACTCCATTTCAGGATAATAAAGGGAGCATCACAAAATGTTTGCCTGGGAGGGCTGAGAACCACTGGGTCACACGAGTCCCGGGTCGCTTCCAGAGACAGCAAAGTAGAGGTATCATGGAAAGAGGCACACACCTGATCACCTGGTAGAGAATTATGGGTAGAGAATGACAGTAAATTATCTTGTTTTCCACAAACCGTCCTCACCCACCAGGTGTCCCTTAGCCATCCCCAGAACATCCGGTAATCTGCACCACTGAATGCATCCCACGTCCAATCCCCCAAAGGATGAGATTGCCTGGAATCGAGTCTGGGCCTATTTGGAATTGCTCAAGAAAGCTGGGGCTTCCCTGAGTTGGAGCTGAGCATGTGCTTTAAAAGAAAAAAAATAGTGCAATTGATTTCTTTATAAGCCATTCAGGCCTTATTATTTATTAATCCGCCTGTCAAGATTAATTTAAACTACTTCTCAATAAGACAAGTTGACAACGCCTTTGTTTACCAGATTGACAGCCCCCGCGAGTGAAGACAGGGCAGCGATGGTTCTTCTCCCCGTAACGGAGAGCTCGGAGGAGGAGCTTCTCAGGGCCCAGCCCTCACTGGGAAACGCAAGAGTCCTCTCTTCACACTTAGTGGGGACAGAAATCAAGGGCTTTACCCTCCAACCCCAAGCTCGTCCTAGGCCCCAGGACTTGTGTTGGACATGGCGTGACCACTGAGTCCTATAGATTGTGCAACCTTGACTTCTCCTGGACCTTCCTCTCTTCTCCATTCCCCGTTGCCATGACCTTAAGTCACGGTCGTCTTCTCCCCAGCGCATTGCAGCGGTGCCCTAACTGGCCTCCTTGCCTCTCCTTTTGAGACCCTTCCATCCATTCCAGGTGACCTTCCCAAAATTCAAGTCTGACCAAGTCTGGATAAAGCCCTTTGGTGGTCCCCACACAGCCAGGTTCAAAGTCCCCCGTGCCGTAAGACCCCTGCCTACCACTCCAGCCTCACCTCCTGCCATCTGCCCATCAATACCACACAACATGCTCTTCCCATATCCCAGTCATCGTGGAAACGCCTGCACGAACCCAGTAGCCGCCACTTGCCACTCCCAAGTACCCACCCCAAAGGACTGATCACTTTCTGCCTTGGATTTCTGCTCTTTAAATCCACGCCCATTGAGTCAGTGAGCAACAAATATCTATCGAGCGGAGACCATGGGCCAGCTATGGTGCTGAGTGAGTGCTGAGGACATAGCAGAGAACTAGGGAGGCCTCGTACCTGTCCTCTTGAAGCTTTGGTCCAGACTGGAAGCTCCTCGAAGGCAGTTGTTCCTAAGCATTTCCCAGCAGGAAGCCCGGCAGACAAGTGGGGGTATTGAACGCAGCCACCATACTTAGACTCTCTTCTTTCAACGTGGCCACAGCCCTACACAGCTGGTAGTTTCACATCCTCCCTTAAAGATGAGCAACGTGGCGTCCAAGGAGGGGAAACAGCTCATCAACATTCACCCAGCTCATCTGTGGTGAGTCCAACGTCCAAACTCGGGTCTGGTCCCAAAGCTTCTACTCTGTGTCCTACTCTCTTCTGCACAGAGCTCGGGTGTCTTGATAAACCAGTGACATGCACCAAATACTCTGTGTTTCCTCGAGCACCTTCCACAGCACCAGGGGAGAATGGCCTTGACTTTAATGACGTTGAGCCGTTGAGTCCCCATTACAGGGCGAGTCCCTGAGACATGAAACTCTAAGTCCCGTGAACTCTAGGACCCAGCCCACCGTGGGTAACGTTAGATTCCTGTCACCTGACCACCACCTGTGGGTGCCAAGTACTTATGTGTCGAACGAGTGACTACATGAAGTTCCTTGAGAGAGTCTGATAATGAAGCTGCAGGTGCCTTTGGGCAGGACATCGCGTGAACCTCGAGCGACTAGATCGCTGGTCTGACCCACGTCCGCATGCCCCGCCGTCTCAAGTTCAAAAAGCAGACATCTGGTCAGATACTTCATGGAAGAAAGCTCTCACAGTCGGCATGCTCTCTGAGTCCGGCAAGTGCTACCAGGTAACCATGACACGGGCCTGCGTAAAGACAGACCCCTGGGCCAATCGGGTCAGTTGTGACACGGTCGGGACGGGAGAACCCAAGGCCATCCAAAACTTCGAGGAGTCTCCGTAAGACCTAAAAAGGAAAGAGGATTTCTCGTTGCTCTTCCATTTGCATTTATAAAAAAGTAACTGTTGCATATATAAATAAGCCCAATTTAAAAATAAGAAACACATTTCGGATCATGTGGCTTGACATGATGCTCTCGTTCCACACCTCTCTCATCCGGGCCTTGAGGTGGGAGCGAAACTTGTAAGTGGAACAGTTAATTTAAGCAGCCCTCCCCGGGCCCATCTCCCCGCCAGTTTTTTAGACTTGGGAATGAAAGTTACGGGCAATAGAGAGAGAAAAAAAAAAAAAAGAACAGCGGAAAAGAAGGGCAAGGTCTCGAGCACGTTTGTGCCAGCTCAGAAAGGAGAAAGCCACAGGCTCTACGTGGTCTTAACTGGCCGATGATGCTGAAGACAGGACACCAGCCGGGGCTTGGCATAGCCTGCGTGGCTCCGCCTCCCTCTGCTAGTTCCGCCCACAGGGGGGGAGGAAGTGCTCATCTAACTGGCAGGCACCTGAAGTTCTAGGTCCTGTGTCAGTAGTGGGCAGGGCGGGTCCCCGGTGTTACAGGCTTGCCCTTTTCTCCAACATTCCGCTTACGTTCATATGCAGGACATGTTTCCATTTCTTCTTTCCTGCTTCATGGCATGAGGAGAGCTCAAGGCTCAGGAGGGCACTCGGTCCCCATTCATCTCCTCCCTGAGGTCTTGTCCTACATGTGACAGCCTGGCCGGGTCACTGCCCCAGCCGAGGGCTAGACAGCGGGGCTGACTTGGTGCATTAACACTGCACAGGTAAACACGCCCATTCTCCTCCCTTCCCACGGTGGAGGTGATGATATCCAGCCACCCGTTTTCCAGAGGCAGACGGTTGCCATGATCTAGAGAGAGTGAGGGCAATTTGGCAGGGGGGGTGCAGGGGGAGTTGGGTGGAACCTCACTCAAATCTCCTGTATGAGGAATGAGCACTTTGCACTGGGTATGGGAATCCCCTCGCTTTGTAAAAAGTCTAACTTGTCTCCCATTTGGGTGTTGCCTTTGTGCTTCTCTGTTCTCCCAGGCCCCCAAATACCATCAGCTCTGGGATCCTGCCCGGCCTGTCCTTCGCCTCACTCTCTAGAGGGTCTCACCCTCTCCCAACGGAGGGTGCCTCCATACACATCTGTGCCGTCAGTATACATCAAGTACACGTCCCCAGTACATCTACCGATCTGTTGCCCTTCCAGCATCTCCACTGGAATGTCTAAGAGGTATCTAAAATTTCACCTCCTCAAATCAGAATGACTGATTCCTATACCCTCTCTCTACTCCGTCTTCCCTTCCCCGTCTTAATAAAGAGCAGCACTACCCTCCCCCGAGGCATCCAAGCCAAAACCCAGTGTGGTCTTCAATTGCTCTCCCTTCGTTGCACTCCACATTCAATCCGACGGTAAGTGTTCCGGGCTCTACCCCCGCCGTTGTGACGGGGGATGAATCTGAGCACCTGTCATCATTTCTAACTCTTCTCGAAGCCACAACCAACCCTAACCTGGAAAATTACCTCAGCCTCCCGATCGTCTTGGGACTCTTGCATGGCTTTCCCACAGCACCCGGCATGGAATCCACACGACACGTGGAAGCACGGGGCCACCTGGCCAGCTCCTCCGTTGCACTTCCCACTTGTCACCTGTATGCCCAGCCACAGCCACACCGGTCCTTCCACCCTGGGTCCTTCCACTTCAGGTATTTCACTTGCTGTGCCTTCTGCTGGCGGCACTCCTGTCCCAACACCGTGCACGGCTTGCTCGTTCCCATTATCTAGGGATCAAGTCAACTATCATCGCTCTATAGAAACCACCCCGGACCATGGCCACCCTGGACATCCCTGGCCTCATCAGTCGATTCAAGCAAGCACTGTTCAATACATGACACTACTTGGCCAACGCGAGTATTGTTTGCAGTGTTTGGTGGCCCTCTCCTTGCAGGAGCCTCAGCCCTGGTGACGGTAAGATTGTGCCGGCCGGTTCGCTGTTCCAGCTGCAGTGCCTAGAACCAGGGCTGACTCGTGACGGACATTCCATCCAGGTTTGTAGCCTGACCAACGAGAGGGCTTTGCTCACTTTATGTTGCAGAAATGGAAGGCTCAGGGATGTCAGGCAGCCAGTTCAATGTCACACAGCTAGACAGCGGCAGAGTCAAGGCTGGGAAAAGTTCTGTCTGATTCTCAAGCCACTGTTCTTAGCACTGCACTGCCTCCTGCTACGGCATAGTGGCTAAGTGCGTCCTCCTTGCCTTTCTTCAATTCCTTTCAGTATTAAAATTCCATTTTCTTCTAAGTGTATCTTTGCAAAGGCCATTAAAAGGTCACCTAGCATCTAATCTTCTTCCTTAACTTTGGAGCTAAGAGAGTCCTCTGGTGCCTTCTCAGCTGTAAAACAAAGATAATACTCGCCCGTGTGACTTTAAACACACGCCGACAGAGTGCCTGAAACTGAATGAGTGTTAGTTTGCCTTCTCCCCGAGACCGACCATTCAGTTATTCCACAAAGGTCTACAGAGCAACGTTCTAAGCCTTGCTCCAGGGCTCACCGTTGGTGGCCAGCAGCGAGGGGGCGAGGCTGAGGGGGTCCAGCAGCTAACCCCAGGCCAGACGGCCTCTCCCAAAGAGGGTCACTTGGAGGCAGGGGGCGGAGCACAGAAAGCCTAACTCCAACCGTGCGGTGCTGTCAGGCTGTTCCTGGACGGGGTGGGGGGGCCCCTGGTTCCCCCCCAGCTCCAGCCTCCTCAACACCACATCCATCACAGCCCCGGAAGGCTGACCTCCCCCCCCGCCCCCGACGTCTGGTAGGACTGAGGTGTAACGTTTGAAAATTGCCCAGTAAAGTGTGAGAGCAAACCAGGCAGAATGCTAAAAGACCGGAAAGCATAAAATTTAAAAACAGCCTCTGACGGTGCAAAAATCAAGGAAGGACTTTTGCAAAAACAACTCCGTTTCCAGCCAAAGGGAGCTTAAACCCGACTGGTAATTGAGTCCGTCTGCGCTCCTTCCCTGGGCGTATCATAAGGTGAGGCTGGAACGAGGCCTTCGATTTTGAAGGCGTTTCCCACCCCCCACGCCAGCGGCCTGGGTGAGGGGTGACAGAGGGACAGAAGGAAGTGGAGGGCGGCTGGCTGGAGGAGAGGCGTCCTCCCGGCACAAAGCCCTTTATCTTGCAAAGTCATTCTCAGCCCTTGTAGGGGGAGGGGTTCTCTGCAAGGTAAAGTGAAGGGGACCCTGGAAGCTGGGTCCCCCCAGCGGGGAAACTGAAGTCTGAGGCCACAGGAGCTCAGCATGGGGTTGCTTTGTAGATCTTGGGAGCTTTTGTCGGAGGAGGAAAGGCACAGCAGCTGACTGCAGGGAAAGCGTGGACCCTGGAGGTGGTTCAGACCCAAGCAGCCTGCTGTGTGACCTTGGGCCCGTCCTCTGGCTCCTCTGAGCCTTCTAGGAAACCGAGATAAGATCTGCTTTGTGGGGCGATGGGGAGTGAAGTGACACGCCCTCAGCCAGAGACACAGCCTTTGGGCGCAAAGTAGGAGCTCAACCAATGTCGGGTCCCTTCTCCTGATGGCCTCAGCCTAGGAGAGTCAGACCTGGAGCAGCCCCTTAAATGACCTTCAGGAACGTCCTTCCTGCCCTCCAAGCACCATCCTGACGGACAGGGAGAGAGAGGGAGTCCACCTCGCTCCCCGGAACAGGATTTCAGAATGCTAGGCTCAGAACACAATGGTTCTGATGGCCAACCAGCGCGGGGAATGTTCCCGCTTGGTCTCCCCATGGGCACATTAAAGGCTCTGGAAAGGCCTGCAGTGAGGAGTCTTGTTGAACTTTGTTTAGCCCAAAGTTCTGTGTGGCCAGGGCACTTTTCATTTGTGGAAGAAAAACTGTTCACCCGTCCTCTTCCCCGTAGTCCCTGTGCCCATAACTTAGGCCATGTTGCCGGGTGATATTAAAGGCAAAGTTTCAGTTTTATGTGATGGGAAAAAAAAAATATCTTTTGCATTATCATACATACATTCCCAGTTGGAAAACTTGGCTCTGCCGTGACCGGTCCTGGGACCTCCCGCCTCCTCCTCCATCCCCTGCCCATGCTTCAAGTCCCAGCTCACCGGCCCCCCGCCCAGGAGTCTTCCTTGACGTCCCTCCACCGGCTGGATGCGGCCTCACCCCTCCCCAAAACCACAGGCACTATCCCCTGCCCCTCTCTTAGGCGCTGAGCACATCCAGTCTCACCTGTAGGTGGCGCTCTGCAAATGAATGGGTCTAAGTTCCATCAGAAATAAACTCTGTGGGTGGCTGCGACCGTTGAGCGTCCGCTTTCAGCTGGGGTCATGATCTCGCGGTTCGTGAGTTCGAGCCCCGCGTTGGGGTCTGTGCCGACAGCTCAGAGCCTGGAGCCTGCTTCGGATTCTGTGTCTCGCCCTCTGCCCCTTCCCCACTCTCTCTCTCTCTCTCTCTCTCTCTCTCTCTCAAAAATAAATGTTGGTCAAAGGCAATGTCACCCCCACATCTCCTGGCACACTGAGAATTGCAAAGCCACCCACGATTCCAGCTGGAAGGAGACTGGGAGTTCATCCGACCCAACCTCCCATTCACCGCATCCCATACCTATCTCCGCAAGCATTTAATGAGTACCTACTGTGTGCGAGGCATTAGACCAGATGTTCAGAACATTAGGATGTGACAAGCATGGCCCTTGCCTTGCCCAGCAGAGAGTCCGGCATGCATGCAGATGGGATGGGGCGTAGCGGCTCAGAGCCTGGAACATTCTCGATTTATGACCAGTATCCGTGGAGCGACAGAATGAAGGAATGAAGGAAATGTGATGGAACCCAAGAATCAGCGATACTTGAGCTGGACCTGGGAGGGTGAGGATGTCTCTCGAGTGATGAGGAGAGGGGGCGGGAGGCAGGAGGGGACGTGCAGTGGCACAGGAGACGCGAAGGAAGGTAGGGTGCACGGAAAGTTCTCTGTGGCTGAAGCGTTGGCTGTGTGGGGAGGAAGAAGAGACACGGCAGGATGTGGACAGGCCAGAGCCCGTTGTAAAGACAAGCACACGCCCTGCTGAGAAATCTGACCCTAGTTCGCTCGCCTGCCTGCAAGGGTGCTGAGTGAGAAGTCCCCAGACATGATCCCCACAACTCCGGTCCCGTCCTGGTCCGCGCGGGGCCACGCAGATGCTGTGTTGGGCTGAGGTGCCCCGTTGGTGAGGGCTCAGCGCTACCAAGACTCAGAGTGAATGTGGCAATGCGCAAACCCACAGCCCGCGGGGACCCGGATGCACAGGATATGGGCATGTCTCTACCTACTGTGCAGGTGTAGACTCATAGGCTGAGTGCGGAGGCAGTTTGCCCAGGGTCCTACCTCTGCCCTCTTTTGCATTTCAGGTGGCCACCTGCAAGGCTCGAGATGACCTTGTTTTCCCTTCCCGTGAGGAACCCGGGCTGCAATCCTGCAACCACACGGGGCAGGCCCACCTCCAAGGTTCCGAAAACCCGAGAGGAAACCCTCAAACGTTGCAATAGCATACTTCACCTCTTTGAGTAAGATGCCTCCCTTCTCGGACATCTCCTTGCTTCTATTTCAGGCTCAGTACCTGCCTGCTATCAGAATAACAGGTAAGTCAATTTTCATCATGAGTAACTGAAAGGGTAGCCGTCGAGCCACAGGGGACCGGAGAACTAATCCTGGTTCTTTCTCTATCTCTTTCTAAGACCTTGAGAACCTCCCTCCCTTCCCTGGACTAAAACAAGGGGGTCATCCTGGATCATCTGTAAAGGCTCGGCTGGAAACACCTTGTAAGTTAAGATGCATTCATACTAACGTGTGAATGACTGCTTACCGCTGAAAAACTCAACCTCCATCATGAGAACTGCAACTTAACAAAGAAAAACATTTCCAGTTATATTTGGACTAGAGAAAGGACAGTCCTGCAGCAGTCGTTTAGCAACAAAGGCTGGTCATCAGGCTCCTTTAAGTGGCAAGGGAAAGAAGCTAATATTGATTGGACAATTTATGTATCTTTCCCTAAGAACATCACAACCCTTACAACATTGGAAGAGGGTGACCACCCATTTTCAGACAAGAAAACTGAGGCTCAGAGGTGTTAAGGAACTCGGTCAAGGTTACCCAGTGGTTGAGTGGTGGAGACCTGAATTGGGTCCAGGTGGCTGACCCCTCACTGTCCCCCTGCTTTCCACCCCATGCAAGGGGCTTAATGGACACCCTTCCATCTCCACTCTCCAGCCTAGAAAGGTCTCCTGGACACATTGATTTTTGTGTGTGTGTTCTTAACGCATTTGCAGAATCTGAGACCCCGGCTGCAAAGAGGGGTCAGGAATGAGAAGGCAGACTCCTTTCAGCAGCTCCGGTCTTGAGACTATTTCCCGCCGTCTGCACTGCCTTCTTTGGTGCCTCCTTATTTACCACCCACGGTAATGGTTCAGCCACATCTCCAGCTCATCCATTTCCAGAGCCCTGGTCAGAGGTGGGTCACGAAGGTGAGCACGGAAATTGGTAGATTCAGAGAGATTAATTTCCAGCCCTCCTCCTGAGTGCGATGGTCGCTTAACTGACCTTCCTGCCTGTGGTCTCGAAGCCCCTCCCAGTGCAGCCTGTAAAAGGCTACAAAACGACATGCCCTCAAGCACAAGCTGCAAATCTTCAGTGGCCCCTTACTGCCATCACAAGAAATTCCCCAGAGCGTCTGTGGTTCAGCCACAAGCTGCATTTCAAGTCTGAGCTCTCGCTGCCTCATTTGCCCCACTCCCTGGGAATGCGAGCCTAGCCTGTTGGCTGTAAGTGTTCTGTGCTCGCCTCCCCGCGGCCCGTGCCCTGTCCCTTGTTCCCAGTTCCCAGCCCAGACCGTCCTGCAGGTCCCCAGCCCGCCACAGAGCCGTCTCCCGTGGACAACGCTGAGAACCACGAGCCTCATGTTTGTGCTGGTGACATTGTCCTTGTCCCACCTGCTCTGGATCTCTCCTCTCTCACCACTACCCCTGACCCTGACCCTCACCCCACTAAAGTCTGTGAGCTCCGAAGAGACGATGACTTTTTAAAATTCATTTCAGGGTCCCTGATCCTAGCAAAGCACCGGGCACGCAGTAGGTCTCAGTAAATGCTTGTGAATGAGGGAAGCCAAGTAAAAAGAACTCATTAGCACGAACCATCTCTTCCTCAGTCGAGCCCCACACAGACCCCGGCAGGAAGGATTACCGCTTGGCGGTGGTCTTAGGGCTACAATTTTGCTGTCATACCCAAACGCAGTGCCTGAAAGCTTTTACTTTTTTTTTTTTAAATATATTTTATTTTATTTTGTTCTGTTTTATTGTGTTTTATTTTATTTTTAAAGTTTACTTCTCTCATTTGAGAGAGAGTGCGCACACACGACAGCAAGGGAGGGGAAGAGAGAGAGAGAGGAGGGAGAGAATCCCAAGCGGGTCCCACACTGTCAGCACAGAGCCCAGTGTGGGCCTCGATCCCACAAACCGGGAGATCGTGACCTGAGCTGAAATCGAGAGTCAGATGCTCAACGGCCTGAGCCACCCAGATGCTCCTGAAGTTTCTGTTTTATACAAGTGCTTGTGTCCCTTCCGGTGATCGCAGCCTCCATCCCAAACCACTCCTGCTCACCGGCCCTGGGAGGACCCAGAAGCTTCTCAGAGAAGCCACGCAAACCCCGGGGGGCTCACTGATGCCACCTGCAGACTCACCTGACAGCCTCCGGCCAGCCGTGCCTTCTGGGTTCTGCCTGACAGGTGCCAGCTGCCACTGCCGAGGGCACAAGAGGGAGACCAGAGTGAGGCCGTGGGGACCACGGCAGCCTGTGCATTCTTAGCACCTGCCCGGCTGACGTCACTTCCAGGCTTTGCGCCCGCAGATGTTGAGATTTCTTGGCCCACCCGAATAACAGGATCAGGTTTATTAGTTTGCAGCCTCCAATCCATCTCGACCGCTGTTCTCAGCCCCGGGTTCATCACCCCGGCACCCATCTGGTGACCCCTTTGAAAGGTCCTTTGACACACGTCTCCCCCTCAAATCTGCTTCATTCCTGGCGGTGAGCAAAGAAGCCAACGCTCGTTGAGAAAGGTCAAATGCCCGCACTGTGTTTGTTCACGAGGGTGATATTTCGCCAAAGAGCAGATGTTTCCTAAATGATAAATAGGGACAGCCGCTCCCCGCGGGTCTCGGGAGAGGGAAAGTTCTCCACTCCGTATGCAGCACAGGCGCCAGCGAAGGCCGGGAGGGGAGGGAGGGCAGAGTTTAATTCATTAGGATACATGCATCGCGATGCAGTACCCGTCCGAGAAATGGATACTGCACCTAGTACACGGTGTGTCCTCCACGAAAGCTCAGATGATAACCTGAATAGCCCTCATCTGCTGAACACTTGCTGTATGCCTGGCGGTCTGCTAAATTCTTAAACACATCTTCCTGAGTCCCCGTCGCAACGCCATGAGCAAACAGGCTCAGAGAAGTCGAGCTGCTCATCCGAGGTCACCCAGCCGCTATGTGACGCATGTCAGGCACGTCTGGGCGCAGGGTCTGAGTTCTGAACCACCGTGGCACAAGGGCTTGGAGCCTGATAACTCCTGGCCTGGCTATGAGCTTTGCCTTGAGCCAACCAGGTACAGGGTAGGAACTCAGAAATAAATAACCTGCAGGCAGAGGACGTCAGCTGCCCGTGTAGCCTCGGAGAAGGGTTACACACCTTACGGTCGCACAGATTTGAGTTTGGACATCATTCTCTCCACTTTCTAACTGTATGATTGGCCACAGGAATAACTGCGTTTCTGACCCTTATATTCCTCCTCTATAAAATGGGCTGGTTGATAACATATCACAGGATTAGCACAGGCATCAAATAAGGAGAGATAGATGATGGATAGATGATAGATAGAAGATAGATGATAGATAAGCAATAGATAGATAGATAGATAGATAGACGATAGATAGAAGATAGATGATAGATAAGTGATAGATGATAGATAGATAGATGACCTAGATAGATAGACATAGATAGATAGATGACATAGATAGATAGATAGATGATAGATAGATAAGATAGATAGATGACATAGATAGGTAGATAGATGACCTAGATAGATGATAGATAGATAGACAGATGATAGATGGTAGATAGATAGATAGATGACATAGATAAATAGATAGATAGATATGTAGATAAATAGATGATAGATAGATGATAGATAGATAGATGATAGATGACATAGATAGATAGATAGATAGATGACATAGATAGATAGATAGATAGATGACATAGATAGATAGATAGATAGATAGATAGATGATTGATAGATGATAGATAGATAGATAAATAGATAAAGATAGATAGATGATAGATAGATAAGATAGATGATAGATAGATAGATAGATGATAGATAGATGACATAGATAGATAGATAGATAGATGATAGATAGATGATTGATAGATGATAGATAGATAGAGATAGATAGATGATAGATAAGATAGATAGATAGATGATAGATGACATAGATAGATAGATGATAGATAGATGATTGATAGATGATAGATAGATAAAGATAGATGATAGATAGATAGATGATAGATAAGATAGATAGATGACACAGATAAGTAGATAGATGACGTAGATAGATGATACATAGATAAATAGATAGATAGATAGATGATAGATAGATAGATGAGATAGATAGATAGATAGATAGATAGATAGATAGATAGATAAATGACCTAGATAAATAGATAGATATGTAGATAGATAGATGATAGATAGATGATTGATAGATAGATGATAGATAGATAGATAGATAGATGATAGATGACATAGATAGATAGATAAATGACATAGATAGATAGATAGATAGATGATTGATAGATGATAGATAGATAGATAGATGATAGATGATTGATTGATTGATTGATATATAAATGGATAGATAGATGATAGATAGATGATAGATAGATGATTGATTGATTGATTGATAGATAGATGATAGATAGATAGATAAGATAGATAGATGATAGATAGATGACATAGATAGATGATAGATAGATGATAGATAGATGATAGATAGATAGATAAGATAGATAGATGATAGATAGATGACATAGATAGATGATAGATAGATGATAGATAGATGATTGATTGATAGATAGATAAGATAGATGATAGATAGATGATAGATAGATGATTGATTGATAGATAGATAAGATAGATGATAGATAGATAGATAGATGACATAGATAGATAGATAGATAGATAGAAAGAATGGGGGCATACTAGGTGTTCAGTGAACGTTAGCAGCTATTATCGTGTTTATGAGTAGCAGTAACCAGGGCAAGTATGGAATAAATAATGCTTGGATACATTAAAATGACAGCCAGGTTTCCAAGACCAAGAATTGTCTCAAGCTGTTTGTGAGACCAAAGGCCACCTCTTAACATCCTCTCCACCTGCCACAGGCCGTGTGACATCTATGGAAGGAAAACACCTTCACAGAGCACCTTTGGGGTCCAAAAACCAGTGCATAGACTCAGTCTCTCTGCTTAGCTCTTCCCTTGCACCAGGAGACCACCCGCCCACCCTTCACAAAGTGGCAGCGCTTGGCTTCTCAGGGTCTGGGGCGGAGTTGGGCGGGGGAGAAATCCTTTACCCACCTCTAGATGGCGCTGTGCACTGGACCCCCACGCTCCGCTGCTCCTGCCCTTGGGTCGCACTGCCCTGTAGTCTCACAGGGCATGACCCAGCTTCTCCAGCTCTAGCTGTCATCCTCCATCAACACTCAAAACCAGTTGCCTCTACTGACAGCAGAGGGCAGAGGCTACAGAACCCCGCCGGTCTTCTCTCCCCTTGCTTTTCCCTGCCGTGCAGACACCCGCACACACACACACACACACACACACACACAACACAGAGACACAAACTCATGCACACACACACACACTGACATACACACATCCCTCGCCTCTTTCCTCCAAAAGGCTGAAGCCACAGAGATACCGGGTGGGGCAACGTGGTAGTATTATGCACACCCCAGAAGGACCCCCGTCTCAACTCTGGTCTAGTTGGAATGTGGAGGCACAAACGAGGAAGGCAGCCGTTTGCACTGGAGAATCAAGGAAAGCTTCACAAAGGTGGTGGCATTTGGACTGTGGCGTCCAGATGAGGAGGAGGAAAAGCCAGTGCGATCTGGAGCATGGGTTGCGTGAAGGCGAGTGGCAGGAGAAGCAGCTGGAATATTAGGTTTGGACTAGTCTTAGAAAGCCTTGAATGGTGTGGCAAGATCTAAACAGCATCCTTGGGGGGGCCTGGGTGGCTCAGTCGGTTAAGTGACTCTTGATTTCGGCTCAGGTCATGATCTCACGGTCGTGGGATCAAGTACTGAGTCAGGCTCTGCACTGAGTGTGGAGCCTGCTTGGGATTCGCGCGAGTGGGCGCGCGCGCACAAGCTCTGCCCCTCCCCCACTCACGCGCACCTGCTCAAGGAAGGTGTTTCCTAGTCAGGGTGGTGTCTCAGATCTCTGGGGAGAAATACATGCGTATCTCAATATATGTGCATCTCAATTGCACCACGCAATTCCGGAATACGCCCTCCTTCCTCCGTCCTTGCAAAGCCCTCTCCTAGACAATAGGGAGCCCTAGAAGGTGTCTGAGGGAGGAAGTGGCCTGATCCAACTGGCATCTTGGGAAAGTGCCTTTGGTATCCGTAGCACAAGACGGTCAGAGGAGAGCCCCATGCGCATAGGGCAGTCTGGGCGCCCGCCACTAGCCTGTGTGGTGCTTTTGTATGAGTTAGAGGAAGGCGCCCTGCCTTCTGCGACATTTTAAAACGTTGGCATATTAACCCGAACGGCCTTAAGCAGTCTGGCTTTGGCACAGCAGGGACACGGCCCTTCCAGCTGTATTTGGTGCCCCTGCCATGGCCCTCATGTACAGAAAGGGGAAGTGCAGGAAGGGAAGCCAGGGGACAGGGCCGGGGGGAGCAAAGCTTCAGACCTGACTTTAATCTGTCCCACCGGCTAAAAGTCACCAGCACAAATAGTCCGGATCTCCAGCATCTTTTTTCTTTTTAAACATTTATTTATTTTTGAGAGAGAGAGAGAATGCGTGCATGTGAGTTGGGAAGGGGCTGAGGGAGAGAGGGAGACAGAGGATCTGAAGCAGCCTCCGCGCTGTGAGCACAGAGCCTGATGCGGGGCTCGAACTCACAAACCCGACCGAGAGATCGTGACCTGAGCCACCATCAAGAGTCCGCTGCTTAGCCGACTGAGTCACCGCGGCGCCCCTCTCTGGCTTCTTTGTAAGTCGATGGTCAGCGTGCCTGTCCCACGAAGAAGCAGGTGCCGGCTGCTGCTGTATGGGGGTGCCCGCAGCTCGGCCTGGCTCCACCCCAGGGGAGGTCTCAGAGGCCAGGAGCAGACACACACCTCATCCGCTGCCCCCCTGCCTGGCACAGGCGCACGTACCATTTACAGAATACACCGAGACCCCAACCTCATCCCTCAGATACGGCACCGGTACCAGGTTCAGGGAGAGGGAAGGTGGGAGTCAAGTCTCCAGGAGAATAGGTAGGTGCTCGCAGGACTCATCCAAAGTGCGGTCAAGACAAGGGCAGCTGTGAGCACTTTTTGCACCATGCGTGCATGGGCTGTGTGCACAATCCCGTGTGCCAGCTGGAAGACACGATCCTTCGTGACCACGCACATGCTCTCGTATAAATTAATCTGTGTTTCTCATAGGATGTCTCCTCGGATGTGCTGCCCTGGTGCAGTGCACAACCTAAACGTCTGTACACAGTGGCTCTGGTGGCCAGCCGAAAAGTTCTGTGGATCTGGCTCTCTCCCCACAGGACGGTTAGGAGATCAAATAAGAGATGGGAAAGCACTTTGATCCTAGATTTTTACAATTGTTGTTATTTTACTGCCCTAAAAGAATGTCCCTCCTGGGTCTTGGAATTACCTAGACCATTTCTTTTTCCATTGACTTTGGGTCTCCAAGAAAGGATCACATTTTCAGCAAGTTTTAGCTGCTATAGATTCATGAAGTGATGGAGTGCCAGACCCAGAAGGCGCCCTGGGGATGATCTACCCCCGTTTCCATGCAGATTTGAAAACCAAAGACAGAGGTGCGGTATGGCCTGAATGCATGCAGCAGGTTAGCTTAAGCCCTTGACCTTGACCCATTTGCGTGGTCCTGTCCAGGGGCTCTGAGGTCAGAATATTGCTCGGGTGGGATGGGGGTGGGTCACAGAAGGGCAGGACCTCAGGCTTCTTCTCTTCTTCTTGTAGGCTCTTTCTGGGGGGACCATTTGGAGGCTGCACAAGACTGTGGCCCCCCCTCTCTCAAGCCAGCGGCCTCGAGTTGTCTCAGAGCTTGCCAGAAGCAGGAAGTAAACAGGCGCGAGGACAACGGTGTCCCCGCGCACCGCCTCGCCTGTCTCCGGCGTTCAAAAGCCCGTTCACACTTCACATGGAACTCTTGACAGAAATACACTATTTTGTGCAGACTTCCTGACAGCCTGGCAGGAGAGTCTCAGGAGAAACAAAGGAGATTTATTGGCGAGAAAAGAGAAGGCATTTGGGACCGTATGAGGAGCGGAAGCGGAAACATTTCTGGCGAAAAGGTGCGCTGGCCAACAGACAGAGCAAGCACAGACGCTTTCGATCCGTCTTGCTCAACGAACTACCCCTCCGTGATGCCTTTCTCAACAGAACGATTTAATCCTCCCGCTTTAAAGGCTCCTTGCTACCGCTCACTGCTAAAAAGAAACGCACATTCACCATAGAGGCTGCCGGTTGGTGACCGTCTTGACGGTCAGAAACGTCATTATCAGACGCACTCTGCTTCACGCTCGGCTACGTTTGCTCTGTCCCCAACGCAGACGGTGAACTTCGTTGCCCTGTGCAGGGACCGCATGGGTTTGAGTTCGCCTCCCAGCACCTAACCCAGGGCTGACGAGACAGCAGACGTGGAACGCGCCTTGGAAGGGACTTGACTTTAAGCAAAATATGACGACGGCGGACCTGAGAAGTCTGAATGTTCTTTGCGGGGGGGACGATAAGATGGGGCATTTGAAAGAAGACCTTGTCTGAGAACCCGAGACAGGTGAGCAGGGCGTGTGTGTTATGGGATGCCTGGGAAACGATAGCAACGAGAACAACAGCGATAACCCCAGCCCACGCCTCCTCGCCCAGGGGATCGTAAGACTGACGTCTCTAATTTCCAACTTCTTGCATATTTATTTAATAATTCAACAAGTATGTGCTGAGCACCTGCTGGAAGCTGAGTATGGGGCTCGAGATTTGGGGGAGGGGTAGTAAAAACAAAGATGTGGTCACTGCCCCCCCCAAAGGGATCAGGGGCTGGGGCCAAGGGCAGGGGAAGATATACACGGATACATTCAAGGTAGGGGCAAGACTGTGGCTTTGGAGCAAAGAGGAGGTCCCTTAACTCTGCAAAGGGAGCAACCGTGTCAACTTCACAGACGCCGTGACTCTTGAGTTGGGCCTTGAGAAATGGGTAGGGAGTTGGGGGTGGGGGGGGACGGGTAATGGAGCTGGAAGGGCCTTCTAGACAGGGGGAAGTGCCAGAGGCCTTGAAGAGCAGGAGATATTTAAGCAGCAACAGGAAGTTCTGTGGCGTTTGGGGTCGGGTGGACAGGAGAACGTGAGCGCCTGGTTGGGGGAATCGGGTGGTTGTGAGCACGAGAACAAGGCTCGGGGGAAAACTGGGCGGAAAAGAGGAAGAAAAAAAAATACAGTCACAAAGAGGAGGCTTCAAACTCATGAAACTGAGAAGCTCTTGGCCACGTTTGGAAATAAGACTAAGAATCTGGTTCGGGGGAAGAAACAGCGGACCCAGCTCTGCCCACTTCCCCCGGTTAGAGTCACTAGTGGCCCACGCCGAGAGTTATTCCATTATGGATTATTGTTACCTGCCCGTGAGAAACACACACTTGCTTGGGAATGAAGACATGGGCACGGGGAAAATAGAACCAGACGGTCGGGGTACCTTTTGAAATGGAGACCTCCGGGAGGCAGAAGAAAGGTGATCCTTGGAGAAATCAGAAAAGGTTTCCCAGAGGAGGTGGCTTTGGGTTTCAGCCCTGCAGGATGAGTAAGAGTTCAACCCCCAGAAACGTGGGTGAGGAGCGCCCTCCAGGGCGATAAGAGACAGTGGGTTAAGGCAGTTTGGCCTTAACAGAGAGGGAATGGGGAGGAAGCTGGGGCCTGGGAAATGTCACTGGGAATGGGGGCTGAATCAGAAGCACAGTGGGAAGCCACTGAAGGGAATGACCCGGCCTTCAGAAAGTGGTGGCTGGCAATGGCAGAGGCCCCAGGGGAGCCATGGAGGGAGCTTGAAACGGGAACGAGAAAATGACTTTCTGAACGGCCCAGCCCATCTCTCATGGGTCCTCAGTTCTTGGTCTGGTCATAGCCCTCTTCTGGGACTAGCTCAAGAAAAGCTCTCAGAACTAATAATTTTATGTCGAGCCTTGTGTAAAACCAGGTTGGATTAATTATTGATGCGAACTTAGGCAAATGAAAGCTCGCTCTGGCTTGGCAAGGTTCCCCTCAGCAAAATTAGCTGCCACAGCTCTGGCTGCCTCCTGGGGAGAGGCACACGCCTGTCAGCGGCTCAGAGCCACGGATGGGGACGGGGATGCGTGCGTGGAGGGGCTTTGAACCCCTGACTTCAGATCTGGGCCCAGGATCTCGGCCGCTTCCCGGCGCCATCTGGGCTGGGGGTGGGAGAGCCAGGCGGGAATGAGCGGGGAGCTCACTCCCAGGCCTCCCATGGATTCCCTCGCAGCCGGGCGTGCGCGGAAAACGATATCAGCGATAACAGCCTCGCAGATTCAATTCCGTCCCGTTGAATTAAATGGCTTCAGTGCACACAAATTGCAGCGATGGATGCGAGTTCATGCCAGACACACAGCTGCAGACCTGTGACACAACGCGCTCCGGAAGGTGCCGCAAAGACCAGTTGCCACCCCGGGGGAGCCCAGCAGCAGGCAAGGCAAGTGGAGAGCAGGAACACACTCTGGCCGGTACAGCCTCCTGAAGCAGATGAGCCTCCTTCAGTTGTCCCTTTGACAGACACGTATTGAAAACCTACCGTGTGCTGGGACCTACGTGGGCCTTGGAAATACGGAGGAGAAAGAAAGACACGTTCTTGCCTTGAAAGGGACTTGGAGTCTCCTGGGGGCACAGAGGAGCAAACAGGTGGTGACTGCTGATGTCTTCACTGATTTCACAGGACAGCCCCATTAGGAGTGAGGGGCAGGCCCACAGGGCAAAGGGGGCTCAGGCGTCTGCATGATAACCTGAGTCCCTAGGGGGAGAAGGAAGGTGGAGCAGGGAGTGTATTTATCAAGCACATTCCATGTCACAGACACCATCAAAGTGCTGGCAATTTTGCAGGAAACAAGGCTTTCATGCTCCTGTCAAGCTTCCCTCCAGTCGTGCCCTCTGTGAGCTCTAGCAAGCACATCCCCAGACAGAGCCGTGGGAGGGGATGAGACCTGGAGTAGGGCAAGTGAGAGGGAAAAGTATCACTGAGGCATTAGGGGATCAATGACCTCGGCCACATACTTGCCTGAGTCATTCCCCCCTCCCCGGCCCCCAAGAAATGGAAGTAACCCAACATGGTCTATCTACCCATTAGATGTCTCACAGCATTCACACGTCAAAGGCCAGGTACACCGTAGGCACCCAACACACATCTAGAAGGAATGAGACGTGGTGGACGTTTTTGGTCAAGTGAAAGGAGCTTACAACATAGGAGGTAAGCATTGTGTTCTGTTTCTCAGTCTCCTCCTTTGCCGAGGGTCAAGTGATTGCCCTTTACAGTTTATAAAAGGGAGGGGGGCTTGGGGACAGCATTCACTGAGAACTCATTCATCCGTTCGTTCGTTCGTTCCTTCATTCATTCATTTATCCAGAAAAGATTTATGAGCCAGATGCTGTCTTTGGATCCTGTGGTTACAATAATGAACAAAGCAGACCTGTCCCCTGCCCCCTTGAACTTCACAGTCAGTGAAGAGGTGAGTACTAATGAAATGGTCCCGCAGATGAATGTAAAATCACGCACTATGGCGAGAGTGCCCTAAAAGAGAAATGCAAGAAAATGTAGGAAACGTAAGAAAATGGCCCTGAGAAGCCTTCCTACCCTAGAGCCTTTGCCTGTGGTTTCCCCTCCCTTTCTTCCTTGTCTCCTTGACCCCAGCTTAGACATCATCTTCCCAGAACGGCCTTCCCTGAACATACTCAGGCACTCTCTAATATCATCCTTCTTTTGCTTTCCACAAACTCTCCCCATTATCTGCGATTTCCTTTTTTTCTGTATTCCTTCATTTGTCCATTGCCTGTTTCTGCCTGGTAGAATAGAAGCTGCCTGGCAGAATGAGAGCTGGAGCCATCTCCGTGTTCCCAGCCTTTGGAACATTTATAATGGGAACTGTGAAGTCAATTAATGAAGGACACACAGCCATGAAGACAACTGATGAAGGAAGACAGGGGACTGAGATTCCAACCACATCTGAGTTCATAGCTTTCCCATTCAGATGTCCTCAGAGGCAATGGTATCAGAAGATGGGAACTGGTGTTGGAAGATTGGCGAGGTCTGAAAACACGTGAGCTGTCATGAATCTCATCTGTAATAAGGGGTAAGAATAGAACCTCCACCTAGAGTTGCTGTATAATGTGCTTGGAATATTATATATTAGCTGTTGTCCTTAGTAGTAGTAACTGATCTGGTGCTGGCCATGGTGCTGATCATGGTGGTATGGTGTGGTCATGAAAGTATTTTGAGACTTAAAAGCTACTCTTGGGGTGCCTGGGTGGCTCAGTTAGTTGAGGGTCCAACTTTGGCTCAGGTCGTGATCTTGGGGTTCATGAGTTTGAGCCCCACATTTGACTCAGCCCTGGGGGGTATGGAGCCTGCTTGGGATTCTCTCTCCCTCTCTCTGTCTCCGTCTCTCTCTCGACAAAAGAAATAAATAAAAATTTAAAGCTACTGTCAAAATGTGAGTGACTGAGGTTGACTTCGAACATCGCCAGAGAAACTAATTCTGTTGAAGGCTCCAGAGAGCCCCTTCCCTCTCAGTTAGAGGATTCCGGTGCATTGCTCCAGAGTGGCTGCCCAAGAGTTTCTGTGTATTCACAAATTTAAAAAAAAAGTGTGGCCTGGCAACATAAACCCATGATTAGAGAACAGACTGACACGGGTCAAATTCTGGCTTTGCTCTTTTCCATTTGCTAGAATCTGAAGAGGCTGCTACTTCTCCCAGCCTCACCTTCATCTGTGAAACGAGAACAAGAAAATCTGCTTCGGAGGGTTGTTGAGAGGGTAAAAGGATTCTATGTCACATTGCACACAACAGGGAGCTCCGTGCTGGGCATGTAGTAGGTGCTCCATAAATATCATCTGCCTCCCCTCTGACTGCGCTCAAATGGACGGGGGTTGATGAAGTCCTAGGGTACATTGTAAAGACCTTTCATCTCCTGAATCCATCCCCAATTTTCCAAGTGACTTTGGGCCACACACCCACCCTTTTTGAGCCTTGGTTTCCCAGACTCAAGTGCTACAGCAGCTGATTTTTTTTCTAAGTTAATTATACCCTCAGAGAAAGTGCCTCATGGTGCATGTACTAAATTAAAACATTAATTAAAATAAAACATGAGCTCAGCAACAATTAAAGTGGGAGAAGAGATATATAATAAAATAAATTACAAACATACACATATAGCACACTCCAGCCTCGGTCCCAAAGCCCTGGGGACCTGAGAAGGGCTTGAGAGCTGACATCCGGGGACCTGTTCCCAAATCATGTGGGATATCCAGGGAGCCACCGACTTCCAAAGGATGGGCTCTTTGAATCTCTCAAGGTAGAGGTTTTGAAATGTTTGCAGAATCCGGCTTTTGCCCATTTACTCACACAAACAAAGGCATCTGGTTAAAGGCAGCTAGGTGTTGAGGTGCAGAGAAATGCCTTCCTCCCTTAAACACGTGTTTTGGATGTGCTGGTGCATGCGGTCCCTCTGCCAGGCTGTGGGGATGCAGCGGTGACAGGGTGGCTTCTGGCCCCAGGGGGAGCTTACAGTCCAGCGGTCAAGCAGGGTCATGCCAGCGAGAGGCAGAGACCAAGAACACCCGGTGGCTCGGGGTCCCACTCCATGGACTCTTCACTGTTTCCAGGAAACATGTTGTACTCTCTTCCTCTGTGCCTTTGTTCGGGTCACTTCCTCTGCCGTGACCATCCTTCATCTGATAAAACCCTCTTCAAGGTCACCTGCCCCGTCCAGCTCACTGCAACCCATTGCTCCCTTCACAGAACTCGTTCCTTCCCAGCTGACTGCACCACCTCCTGAACACAACACTGAGAGCTCAGCCTTGATCTGTGTATTTTTATGGGAACACACCGCAGAAACCAAAAGGGGGCTGTGAGATGATCTGGCTTCATTTCACACACAGATGGCCCAAGAGCCCCAGGGGAAAACCAACAAGCCCACAGCGACACATACGATGGGGCAGAGCCAGGCTTACATCCCAGGCGTGTTGACTCCCAGGCCACACTCTTTCTATTCCTGTTTCCGAGGTGTCTCCACCCCCTCCCTTGTTATCTTGTTCCTTCGGGTTTCCGGGTAACAGAAAGAGAGGCTAATCTGGCTGTAGGATCTAAAGTCATGGGTGGCCAGTCTCACTGAAGCAGCAAGCGGTTACCTCCCCAGGCCCATCTCAGTGGAACGTGTCTGATGAGCCACCTCCTACAGGGAGCCTTCCTGATTATCCAACCCATCCCCAACTCCCCTCTGCGAGGTCTAGCCATGTGATTCGGCAGCTCCTGGAGGAGAAGGGCTAACAAATCCTTGCGTTCCTGGTCTCACCGACTCTGCCGTTCCCAAGACAGTTGATTGCCCCTGAAATCAATTTTCTCTACATTTGTGATAAAGGGGACTTGTAACAAAAACTGGGTGCCACTTATGTTCATTAGTCATCTGACCTAGGAAGCTATGAAAGAAGGCAGTCGACTTGGAGCCTGGGTCTGAGTCTCATCTTGGTACATCTTGATGAGCCTCTGAGCCCACCCCTGTCCAGTCTTCTCCCTCTTTGGCTTTCTCCCCCTCCTCCCTCTTGATGGCCAGTGGTCGGGGCTCTCTTGGAAGGGATGGAGGCAGAAAGGCTGCCATGAGATATGTGGCCCCAGTTTCGGGTCTGGAAGCCCCCTCCTATCTTCTGTGGCCTCTTGGAGGACATGCCAAGAATCTGCCTGTGAAGACTGAGCAAAGGTCCATATGGAGCCAGGCTTCGTTTCATGCCTTGGCCTCAAACCCTCCAACTCCTCAACCCCGGACACCGGGTCAGAGGTTCTGGGATGAAGTCACTCCGGTGAATGTAGCAATCTCTTGTTCTTCTGAATTGGGCACAATCATAGCACCGGCTCAACCGGCACATTCCCATCCGTCCAGCAGTGTTTCCTGGTAGAAACCTCCATTTGGTTTTGTCTTCCAACGTCCTGCCTTTACCCTCAAGGACACTGAAGGTCAACATAAATTGGTCTGACCGTTTCTCGTGCCCTCCTAGCAGAGCAGACAGCACAGAGCAGAGAGATGGTATGAGGTTTAGCATCAGGCAGGCCTGGATCGAAGCCCTTATTCTCTCTCTTCCTAATTGGGGGGTGCAGGGTGATTATCTGCGCATCTCTGGGCCTCAGTTTCAGTCAAGTGGGAATAAGAATAGTACCTGCTTCAAAAATTGGTGTGGAGATTAAATGAAAAAGTCTATAGAAGATCCTTGCTTGGCGTCTGACACGTAGTACATACTCAATAAATATTAGTTAGAATCACTGGCTCTGTTGTCATCATTATCTGTATTATCTTAATCATTAATAGTAAGAATAATGGTGTTGATAATTCTTATTAATTCAGCATTCATCCTGGTCCTGTCAAAGAGAGTGCTTCCAGCAGAAATCCCCACCAAAGTCTGAGTGTTCTTTCGATATAATCCTCACCTGTCCAGGTTTCCACAACTGGGAGAATTTACCAGAGCTCATATGCGACTTGAATTGGACAACATTTATTAGGCACTTACCGTGTGCCACCTCTGTGATGGGCACCCACAAAGATATAGAAGACAGCCCTGCCCACAGTCTACTGGAAAACAGAGAAGGACACAGCTCAGAGTGGCAGCTTCTCACGGGCATAGTCACTCATCCTTCATGATGGCATCACCCCCACACCACCTCCTTCAGGAAGCCTTCCCAGCTTGCCCCAGCATCCTGAATTCTCTCCGACAAAGTCCCCACTGTCATCTGAGTCAGCAGCTCCCTCCTCGATGAGAAGAAATTGCTATCCCTTCCCCTTCCCCACACTCAGCTCTGCTGATCTCAACTGGGTAATATTCTGAGGATCCAGGATCCGTTTTCTTTTCCTTCATATAAATGGGACCTCTGAAAGAAACTGGACCCAGCTTCTGTCCCTTAGTCCCCCATTCTCATAATGTTAAAAAAAAAAAAAAAAAAAAAAAAGAACTCTCGACCTAGAGGCCACCAGCTTGGTTCAATCTCGCTCTTGAGGACTCGGATGAAACACTTTCCCTTCTGCCCCCAAGGTCTCCGCCTACAGGATGGTGCTGCCTCTTGGGACACTGCCTGATGACTACACAACGCGAATCACAGTGTGGCCGGTGCCGAGTGGGGCTCGCAACAAGTCATTTCCATTCTCTCCTGGCCCTGCTATCTAGAAATGCCACTGGCTGGTCACACTTCCCTGCAGAGCCTGGGACCCAGACAGGGCCAGAGAAGTCACATGCAATTAAAATGTCATTACCTTTACCAAGTGGAGTACAGTACATTTCCTAATATAATTACACTGCAATTCTCGAAGCCAGTGAACAATGAGCATTTACGAGGTGCTGTCCTTATTAATTACAGCCCCTTCTCCCTTCCTCATCCATAGTCTCACCCATCTTACCCATCACTTTCTACTGCTCTCAGGAATAGCCTACCTTTCCTGCAAGAATGATGAGGGTGGGGATTCAAGGGCTGATTTTATGTCTCCTCTTTGACTATTCCAGACGTCCTGACGGCAGACAGAGGTGAGGAGAGGAGAGAGGGTCAAAACCCCCTTCTTTCTTGCCTAAGCTCCACTACCATGAAACTTACCTTGACTTGTTGGGGACAGAGCTCGAGACGCATACACGTGAATTTCTGATACTCTCCCCTGCACACACTCCTCACCTGCACAGATGCCTTCTCCGCATCCTCTGTGCAGGGCTGCTGGCCTTGAGGAGGTGAGACCCCCTCAGGCTTGGACCCATTTTAGGAAAGCCAAAGCAAAGCAAGAAGCTGGCCCCGCCCGGAGCTGGTGCCCTCACATCGCTGTGAAAATCCTGACATCGCCGCTCAGTGACTCAACACCGCCACTTGGTCCGCACAGTGCAAGACTCTGACTCGAGTCGTTGCTGTTGTGGGGTGCAAAACACGTTTGAGTTCTCCAGCTCCCTCAGTCCTTATGTCTTCTGACTCCCACGTGGGCCCAGTGAGGTAAGTATTCTTCCCGTTCCTCAAGGCACGCACAGAGGAGGTAAAGTGGTTGGCCCGAGAACACTCCACCTAGGAAGTTATAGCCCTGGGATTCAAACCAGGTCTCCCAGGAAGCTTGCCCTCTCCGTGGAGGGAAATGGGAAGAACCGAGGCTCCAGCCCCAAATCTTCCAGTTCTGACACTTCCTAACTGGGGGCCTCTGCTGTGAGTCACTTAACCGGCACCCCTCTGGTTCTCACTCAGAGAATCCTTCCCAGCCCCTGCATCATAAGTATACGTTCACCGCTGTGATTATTTATTTTCTGGTTTCCACGTTGCACTGTGAGCGCCTTCTTTTCGTTCATCAACATACCCTCGGTACCTAGCAGAGTGCCGGACCCATAGAGGTGTTTCATGAGAATTTATCAAACAACTGAATGACCAAATGAACAAATAACCAAATAAAGAGCTCCCATTATCTGTGTGATGTCGGGAAACATCCTTCCCAATCTTCCATTTACATCTACTCTGCAGGGCTACGGGGAAAATTAGAGATAAAGTAAACATTTAGCTTAGTGCCTGACACACAGTAGGCACTTAATAAATGGAAGCTACTATTATTATCATTTAATGAACACTTCACGTGTCCCCCCCGCCCCCCGACACACACACACAGACCCCATGCCCCCTCCAGCCTCAGGAAAATGGGGACTTGGGAAAGTATCGATGGGACGTGTGCTGTGTCATTGACATTTTCATACAGATGAGAAAAGTCCATCACAGCCATCCCCGGTATATTGGTAGCTGAACTGGTAAATTGCTTCCGTAGCACACTGCGTTCGCTGATACGAGCGTGATCGTCACTCGTGCTCAAACCCTGTCCCGCGTCCCCAGCACCTGCAGTAGGCGGCAAGTCAAGAACTCACTTCCATGGAGGGTTTTCGGTTGTCAAAAAAAGAAGAAAGCCATAGGGTCCTTTAAAGCTCCAGGGACCAGATAGGAGCACCGTCCTGGGATTCCAGTTTGCTGACTACCCTTGGGTAAAGCACTCTCCCTGGTGGGACTCAGTTCGCCCCCCTGTGAACGGCAGGAGGTACCCATCTCATACGACTAATGTGAGTGACATTATCGTAGTGACCAGTCATGAGGGTTAATTATGTGTCACAAACAAGGCTGAGAGCTTGGCCTCTTCCCACATCTCCTCAACAATTCCTTTCAAATCGGACTATTACCCTCAGAGAGATTCAGAGAGGTCGAGAACCATGCCCAAGCATGTACGTGGCCGATGTGAGGATTCAGACCCAGGATCTTAACCACCAGGCTGCCCTGCATCCTGACCAACACGGGGTGACATGAGGTTAGCCTCAAGAGGGCAGGTGTCCCCAGTGTCCTGTGATGTTAGCTCCGGCTCCGTCACTAGCCTGGGCAGATCATGTATGGGGCCTCAGTTTCTCCATCTGTGAAACTGGGGAGCCGAACGAGGTGTTATCCAAAGCTACTTTGCATGTAAACATCCTAGACTAAGATGTGACAGGTGTGGTCCTGTGCTGGACAGGAACACCGCATCCGTCTGTTGGACTGACCTAACTCCCCTGAGCTTCACTTGAACACGATGCAATACAGCTCACTGGATATAAGAATCAGACAGGCCAGGGTTAGGAGGCCAGCGTTGGCTCCTTCCTGGTGGGCGAGACCCCCTGTGCCTCAGTTTCCCCAGCTGTGAGATGGAGATAATACATCCAGCCTCCTGGAGCGCCTGTAAGGGTCAAAGCCAAAATCCTCACCCCAGCCAACCGAGTCCTATGACCCAGCCGCTCCCACCTCTAGACCTCACCTGCTCCTGGGCTTACTCTCACCCCCTCAGCTCTGTCCCCATGTTCCTGCCTCAGGGTTTTCGCACCTGCTGTCTTCCCTTCCTGGGCATCCTTCCCCCGGGTAGCAATTTGCTCCCTCCCTCATCCCCTCCAAGCCTTTTCTCAAATGTCACCTTCCCTTAGAGCCTCCTCTGATCTATTTCAAGTGGCAAACCTCTCTTTTCCACCCACCTGCAGCCTGCCAAGCCCTCCCTAAGCCCTGACCCAGCTACGTTTTTCTCTGTAACCCTTATCACCATCCGATATGCCACGTAGGGTCTGTCTCTTCCCGCTAAAACACTGGCTTCATGAGGTCAGCCGTCTGCCTCACTGCGGTATCCCAATACCTGGGACCGTTTCTGACACCCACTAGGTGCTCACTAAAGACGTGCCGAATAAACAAACGAATGGACCGTACTGTTCAAGGAATCAACATTCTTTTCTTTTCTTCTTCTTCTTCGTAAATCCTGCCATTAATTGAACACTTACTATAAGCCGGACCCTGGGCTAAGCCTTCTACTAACAGTATCCAACTGTGAGGTCATTGCCAATACCTGGGGCCTCCAACCACTTGATCTCCCAGGAATCAGAGATGCACTCTCTCTGCCCATCATGTTTCGCATCCCTGGTTCTCCCCAGACCCGTCTCTCAGATGTGTTCACGGAACCAGTGAACCTTTTAATTAAAACAGTCTGCTGTGATGAATCTGTTATTACAGAGCTTTACCTATGTAAAACATTAATAATACAAATTTCATTTGTTTATGTCAGTGCCAAGCATTAATTTTTAATAGCCAAATGCACGAGTTATGAAAAGCATTAATGCAAACCAAATCACCAGCTGAGGATGAAAAAGAAATCTATTTTTTTTTTTAGGGTAAGCAGTGGTGATGAAATATTATTGTGGCTTCCAAGCAAGAAGAAGAAAAGAAATACCTTTCCGCCCATCCACAGCGAGTAAGTGAATAAATAAAACAACCCGCGTGAAGAAAGAACTTTATCATCAGTTCTAAACTGGAACAGAGAGCCGTCCCTTTTATCCAGCTGGGTCTCAGGTGACAATTTCAAAGCAAGAAGTTTGCACAAAATTATCCTAATGTCCCACCCTGGTCACATTAGCACTTCTAGGATAAAATATTAATAGTGATGTGTTACATTTGTACCGCGCAATAGACAAAGTGACAAAGCACTTCCATCATCATCTCCCCTGAGCCCTGCAATTCTGCAAGGGAGGAGAGTGCACGCCCCCATTTTATAGATGAGCTCCCTGAGGCACCAAAGTTTTGGTGATGAAGCTGGGACTGCAGTGAGTATTAGAGAGCAGAAGGCAAGTGGGAAAGAAAGGCAAGGGGGGGCGGGGGAGAAGACTGGCAGGTAGGCCGACCGGAGAACGTGAGCGAGGAGGAGGGAAAGGGAGGAAGGTGGACGCAGGAAGTCTGACATTCAGAAGACTCTCCAGCTGCCACACCTGCCCCTGTTGGGTCCTCACCAGCCCTCCCCTGGGGCACAGGAAGCTCATACCCGAGGACTTCCTCACCAGCCTTCCTCCTTCCTGCAATCAGACAACGGGAGGCCCCCGCACGAGTGGCAGGTGTATTTCTCCTGCGCGCCCTGTCCCCCCGCTTCAGCATCACCTCTATAGTTCCAACTCCCACCAGGGCCCCCCGAGAGCCCTCCGTCCTCCCCCCTGTCCCTTCAGCGATCGGCATCACTGGGTGCCTGAATCTCCCACGTTTGCCCCCTTATCTCTGCTCACACATTTGTAACTGGTCCCCCCCAGGAAACGCTCTTCAACCGAACCATCGGGAATTCATCGAGGATGACTGCTCTGTCCTGCCTGGGACCTGACCTACACACGAGGCCTCTCACCCACTCTCATGGATGAAATTGGATTACCGACACGGGAGCTGATCAGAAACACATCAGTTATAGTTCCCCTGGAGCTTCTCTCCTCACTCAAGTCCATCTCGGCCAGTTATTTCCAAACTAAGACTTGAACCCCCAGCCTCTGCCTCCAGGTCCCGTCACACGCCCTTATGGTTGCCTGGAACAGCGAGAGGTAGGCGCTGCCCTTCTTGAAAAGGTGATAACAACACGACCGTTGGCTTCTTTGCAGCCGAAGAGGGTGGCAGTGTATTATATACGGTATGTAAATTGTTTATAATATATAAATTGTATATAAATACAATTCAATTGTATATATAAATTGTATATATAATTAGATATATAGAAATTGCATAGATGTTTTCTAAATGCGCTCATGCACCTTCATGTGTACCATTTGTGTGTTGACATATCTACCTGTTAAGTAGGTATTAGTGTATATTTATTTGGAGGTAAAATTAAGCTCAGAGGCCATGACTAACTTGCTTTTCTAAGGCCATGCAGATGTTGTTGTTGTTGTTGTTGCTGTTTCTATTAGCAAAGTGGCTCTAACCCTGTGGCTCTTCAAGCCTGGTAGACGTTTTTTGTTGTGTTTTTTTTTTAATTTTAATTTTAAAGGTAATGCACTGTGATAATACCGAGGGCTAGAGAAGGGAATCAAGTTAAAAATGAATCCCACCCCCTTCTCACCTGGCTCCAAACCCATTTCTCAGAGGTAACCGCTATACGTAATTTATGTCTGACCCCCTACAGGAATTTTTTTTTTTTAACGTTTATTTATTTTTGAGACAGAGAGAGAGACAGAGCATGAACGGGGGAGGGGCAGAGAGAGAGGGAGACACAGAATTGGAAGCAGGCTCCAGGCTCTGAGCCATCAGCCCAGAGCCCGACGCGGGGCTCGAACTCACGGACCGCGAGATCGTGACCTGAGCTGAAGTCGGACGCTTAACCGACTGAGCCACCCAGGCGCCCCCCCCCACAGGAATTTTAATATATTTTGTGCAGGTGGGATTAGATTGGACAACCTGTTCGACAGCTCGATTTATTTCCTCTACCAACACATCTTAGACATCCTTCTACCCTGGCACCTGTACTTAATTCATTAATTCATCAACTGTTATGGAACTCTGCTGTGCCAGGCACTATGGGAGGTGCTGAGCGTCCACGGTGAAGGCACCGGTCCTCACCATCACCATCACCTCCATCCGCGCAGCTGACAACTGCTAAGCCCTTCGCAAATCGACCTTCTATCGTTCTTAGAACTACCTCTGACACGGCTACTGCTAACACCTCTACCTTCCGAATAGAAAACGGGGGTGTAAGTAGTGAAGTGACCCACGCAAAGTCACCCTGTTCGTAGCTGGTGGGTTCAGGGTTTGCACCCACATCTCAGATTCTGAAGCAAACCCACAGTCTTAATGGTTCTTATCTTCACTGAGTTCACAGTCTGGGACGTAGAGTGGAGGGAACCTATAGTACATACACAGGCTAAGAGTGACTTAAAAAAAAAGCGAACGGGGTGCGTATTATTTCGCACATTATACCGTCACTTAATCAACCATGTCCCTGTTGATGGACATTCGGGTCATTTCCAGCGTTTCACGATTATAAACAACACACAGTGGACATGCCCGCTGACCCAGCACTGGGCAACCTCGTCGGGAAGATACACTACTCAAAATGGGATTACGGAGGCAAACAGCATTTGTCTTGCTTATTTTGATAGAAGTTTCCACCTTGCCCTCCAACAAGCGTTGTCAGTGCGAGCCCCCACATGTGGTGGGTGTGAGGGCCCGGTTCCATTTTCTCGTCAGGACTAGCTGCTGGAAACCACTTAAGTCTTTCGTGGAAAATGCAACCCCATTTCTGTCGTTCCCTTCATTTCTTTCCTCGGAGCGTACTTCCATATGTTTGCTAATCGTGGGCACTTCTCGATTTGGCCTCATTATCTAGAGACAGCATGTGATTTAAAGAAGAGCACTGGAGATGAAGACACCGAGATCTGGGATACAGTCCGAGTACGAAAGTTGCTATCTGGGCGGTCAATGTTGGGGCCCCGGAACACAGAAACACCGGGGCTGCAGCCTCCTGCAGGATCACCATGGGGGAGAGTGCCCATCGGAAGGTTCTGGCACCAGGCTGTCCAGAGGGGATCAGTTGGGGGGATTTAGCTGCTCCATACAAGTCACTTCCAAAGCGTTGGCTTGGAGAGCCTCAACAGGGGGGCTGCTGGGGCCCCCTGTGTCCACGGTGAGCTCACAACCCACCAGCTGGGTCATCAATAACTGGCCGAAGTGAGGGAAACACGCTGTCGTGGGCGGTCACAAGAAGGCACGCGCTTCCTCGTCTCCCCCCAAGTCAGTGTCCAAGGGGACCGCGCGAGGAGACGGAGGGACTCTCCTCCCAACCCCCACCCAACCACTGAGGTCTCCACTCTCGATTTCGTCGGGGGGTGGGGGGGAACAAAGGGAACTTTGAATCCGATGTGAGGTTGGAGTTTTAAAAACAAACAGACCTGCATCCTAAGCGGCAAAATAAGACGGTTTTCATGCGGAAGGTAACTGACAGTTCTGGAGTCAGCCTGAGCCGGTGTGATGAGAGTCCTCCACCGGGTCTGAAAGCGGGGGGGTGCGGCGGGCACCAGCTGATAGCAGCTTTGGGGGGGGGGGACATTTTGAGCGTTTCGTGTTTACATCCCAACCAGTTAAGACTCTTCATTATTAGTAAATAATGAGAGGATTGACTCAGCCGGTCTTTTCTACTTCTCTAATTCTGAGATTACATGATTTATTCATTCATTCCACACGCATTTGAGAAGTACTTATGCGTCAGGAGCCGTGCCAGTCTGCGAGGCTGCAGGAAGGAAAGAGCCTTCTCTCCATCCTCCGGGGGCCTCTGCGCCCATGGGGATGACAGTCTCCAAGAAGCAATGGCCATGCCGTGGTGTGGTAAGGTAGACAGGCGCACAGGGGACCCAGTGGGAGCTGAAGAGTCGCAGAAAAAGGCAAACTGAGTCTCGCGATGAGAAAGAGTCTCCTGGTCAAGAAGCGGGAAGAGAACATTCCAGACAAACGAGAGCAGTGCGGCGGCACCCAAAGACAGCGCTCCCTTAGAGGAACCGCAAAGAGGTCAAGGTGGCCGGGCCAGGAGAGCACAGGTGCCGTGAGGGAGACGATGCCGCAGAGAGGAGATGGTGGGAAGGCAGGCCAAGGAGCTTTGCCTCGACCCCCAAGGAACTGGAGAATTACGGGAGTGTGGGGGCAAGACGTGTCATGGTCATCGCACGCTTTACAAAGATGACTCCAGATTCAGTCTGGAGAATGAACTGCGGGGGCTGGAAAGAGAGGAAGACGGAGGCAGAATCAGCCTCTACTGCTAATACCTGCCGGGAGCCTGAGCGCCCTGTGGAGGCGAGGCCGGGAAAGCGCCTCGTCTATCTTTCCTCCTGTCTCCACGGCTTGAGCAGGAACAATTTCCTCGCCTTTGCAAAGGTGCTATCCCAGCAGGACGGGGACCTGTCAAGACAGCCAGCCTGAAATAGGAGAGACCGTGGAACGAGGTAGGGAGAGAGGCACTCGGCTGGCGTGGCTGTAAATTCCATCACAGTGAATTTCTCCCCAAACATGACCCACGGCAATGCTGAGGAGCCCCGCTACATACAACACAGGCCTTGATTTGCCAGGCAACCGTGCTGGAATCTTCCGTGAGCAGGACACGCGAGAAGCGAGTGCCGACTCTGTGCTCACCGCGAAGTCGTCCAGAGGAAAGGGAACGGCATCGCCCTTGTATGAACAACCTCTTGTCACGAACCAGTCTCAAGAAATCTGCGGTGGAAGGGACAGGCCGTGCTGTCCTCAAGCCTGCTGCCTTGTTGCTTTCTTGGAGAGAAAGAGAGAGAGAGAGAGAGAGATCTGGGAACTACTGAATGGGGTCCTGCCTTCAGGTTTAAGCAGTGAAACAATGGCCCGTGACATGTTCCTGTGGCATCATCACCCTGAGCCCCCAACTCTGCGCTGGGGCATGCAGCACGCCCTACACGCCCCGAGAGCCCCACGGGGCCACCTCCGTTTCTCGGCACATATGTGACATTTGGATCTTCTCTTTTTCCTTGGTCCTTTTCAAGTCCTTTCCTCCATGACCTCATCCATCCACCACCCCCGTCCCCCCACACACACACCCACCAAATAATTCCTACTCACCTTGTGCCCAGGAATTGTCAATAAGTTTCACCACATCCGGTTCCACCGCGGGATGCAGTATTTTGGTCCCAAAGGCAGAAGAGAAGGGGTGTGTTCGTTTCCTCGGGCTGCCCTCACAAATTACCGTAAAAAAAGAAAAAAAAAAGAAATTTATTCTCTTGCAGCTCCAAAGGCTCAAAGTCTGAAGTCAAGAAGTCAGAGGGCCACGCTCTCTCTGAAGGTAGGAGGGAAGCATCCTTCCTGCCTGTGCTTGGTTTCTGGTGGCTTCTGGCCTTCTCATGCATGCCTTGGCTTACGGCTGGATCTCTCCAATCTGCCTCTGCCCTCACGTGTCTCCATCCCTCCGCGTGCCTGTGTATGCGTGGCCTGTCCCCTTATAAGGGACGCCAGTCACTGGATTTGGGGGCCCACCCTAAGCCAGTATGAGCGCATCTGAAATTAACTAGTTACATCTGCAAAGATGTTATTTCCAAATAAGGTCACCCTCAGAGGTCCCACGTCCCTGCGAATTTGAGAGGACACCCTTCAACCCAGTACAGGGGGCAAGATTCTGTGGGAAAGTACACTAAAAGAAAATCAGACCATTTGCACTCTTGCTAGAATTTCTCCAGGACCTCATAATGCTAAAATAGACTCTCTCCCCCTGCAACGTTAAGTGACCTCCTTATAGATTATTTTCTGTCAGCTTTGCTGCAGTCGTGCGAGCTCAGGACCGCCCGGGGCGTGGGACAGAGGATCTGAATCGCTCCCTTTGGCTGAGCAAACAGCCGAGTGGGCGGGGCTTATCCCAGCCCCCCCCCCCCCCCCCCGAATCTGGATCTCCTGACTCCAAATTGGGGTACTTTCCGTGTCACCACGCTGCCTCGAGGAAAACAGGTGTGTATGTCTCCACGTGGCTAAACATCAGGTTCCCTGGGGGGACAGAGCCAATGACCCAAAGAAAATGAGGCAGGCAGGATTTGCTTTCTCAGTGCTGTGGTTGCCCAAGGCCTGGGGCTGGTGGTGTTGGGAGGGACAGGGCTGAGTGCTGGCCCTGGCGGGAAGACAATAAACATGTTTCGCTCAGCGTCCAGACTGTTCTACCTCCTGTCAAGGAGCCCAGTGGTGAGTCAATCACACCGATGCTGTTGAGTTGGAAAGAGGAAGGTGGTCTCATACGGCATTTATAAAACCTTTTCTAGTCGAGACGCATGGAGTTTGATCCTCGCTTCTGCTTCCTGGCAGAAAAAAGGGAAGTCAAGTGGTTTCCGGACCTGAGAATGTCAGATGCTTTTTTTTTTTTTTTTTTTTTTTCCAACTCACGGGAGCCTCAACTGCACTCAGGTCAATGCAACTAAGGCAGCCCCAGGGTTCAACTCAGTTCCTCTCAGGTGAGCGCCCATATCATCCCAAAAAGATTAAAGAGGGAGAGAAGGCAAGGAGGGGGTGGACAGAAATAGATAAACTTGGATATAAAAGGGTCAAGTTCACTCCCATCTGTCATAACCCCGAGGCAGGTGCACGTGGATGGGCAGGAGCCGTGACCACGAATGGAAAGTGGGTTAGGAGAGCCGTGGAAGGCTGCCTGATGCCTGGAGTGTGTAGCCCGGGAGGGGCAAGCTGGCTGGCCGGAGACCGAACCCCAAACCTATAATGTCCCTGCTGCCCACGCTCCATCAGTGCCACTCGTGTTGGCCTCCGCTTCCTTACCCGTGACCAGGATGCCGAATGAGCTCCCCTGTTCTTTCAGAAGGTATTTACACACCCACCTGGTTCCAGAAAGGATTTGCGGCACCTATGAGGTAATATAGACACGGCACTTAGCACAGTGCATGTAATAGGTCCTCCATCAACGTTAACCTTCCTTCCGCAGGAAACCTGCCGCAATTCAGTCTAATTCAATGTGGAGCGAGTGCAGCAGCCACGCGGAATTAGGGAAACGTAGACATTTTTAGAGAAAAGTAGTCTCAGTAAGTAGATCACCTGTTCCTCCAATAAAGACATAATAACCTGGCAAAACTGGATAACAATACGGAAGCAATGCTGTGATGTAAGCAAAAAGGCAGTGAGATAAAATAAATTTTTAAACGGGAGGCAAAAAAACACCGCGTCTGCATGAGGCTTTGTACTCTGCCTCGATCTCACAAGACGGAGGAAGTTTACCTCCACTCCCCCGCCTCCGGAATCTCTTTTGTAAGGAAGTGGCGTGTGTTGGGGAAAGTTATTTGGGAAAGAGGAGGCTCAGTGTGGAAACTAACTTGAGTGAGACAACGGGGAGACCTTTCCTGTGCCTCCGGAAAAGAATGGCCATGGAGGAGAAATTAGGCGGGAGAGGAAAAGGGGACAGAGCCGGAAAAAAGGCAGGCGACCACCTGTTGCAGGAGACATGACATCTTCCCATGAGCCTCCACACCAGTCAAGTTATCCGTTCATGTGCAAGTTGCGGTGGGGCTTGCTAGGGCATCGAGGGAAGTGGCTGCACTTTGCACTTGGACAGATGCGAAGAAAAGGAAAATTAAGGTGCAGAGACACAGGATCATGGAGCAGAGCCAAGGCAGGGAGCGGGGTGGGGCACAGGAACTCTCAGAAGCTGCAAGAAAGACTTCAAACACTCTCGAGGCCATTGAGTCGGAGAATCTGGGGGTGCGTTGACATGGGCGTTACATTTTTAATACCCGAACAGAGACATAAAGAAAACATGGAAGAGGACAGTACGATGGAAACGTGGTGGTGGATTTTTTAATGCTTTTTGACTGATAACAAAGTCACGCACGTGCACTGTGAAAAATCCGAAAGATACAGAACGCGTCAGGGAGAAAAACCATGGTTAATATTTTGGTATACGTCACTTGAGTGTCTCTTCCATGCACGTACTCGCCTGTACCAAGTCACATACGTCAGATTTTCCCTCTGCATTTTTTCTACTGAACCACATATAGCATGAGCATTTCAGATTTCAGGCGTCACTAAATTTCTTCTTCTAGGGGCACCTGGATGGCTCAGTCGGTTAAGCATCTGACTTGGGCTCAGGTCACGATCTCACGGTTCATGAGTTCGAGCCCTGCATCAGGCTCTGTGCCGACAGTGTGGAGCCTGCTTGGGATTCTCTCCCCCTCTCTCCCTCTTTCTCTCTCTCTCCCTGCCCCGCTCACACTGGCTCTCTCTCTCTCTCTCTCTCAAAATAAATAAATACACTTAAAAAAAATTCTTCTTCTATTTCAGTTTTAATGGCTGCATGGTATTTCATACTATGGGATATATGATTTTAACTAATCCCCTGAGGTTGGAATTCGTTTTCCTACAGAAGCTCCCAGTGCATGTTTTCATACACAAGTCTTTGCATGTACAGACGTGGTTATGACTTCAGGATCCACTTCTAGAAATAGAAATGCTGGTTCGAAGGAATGTATGTATTTCAAGCTTTTGTCACATTTGGCAAAATTGCCTTCTGCAGATACTGTACATATTTTATGCACCACCGCCCATGCATGAAAATGCCCACTTTCTCCACGTGCTCTCTTAGCATCGGGCGCTGTAATTTTCCCTCATCTCTGCCAAATCAGTGAGTGAAAATGGAGTATCAGTATTGTCTTAATTTTTGTTTCTTTTTAAAAAATTTTTAATGTGGATTTACTTTTGAGAGAGAGAAGGAGCACGTGCGATCAGGGGAGGGGCGGGGGGGGGTGTGGACACAGAATCCGAAGCAGGCTCCAGGCTCCGAGCCATCAGTACAGAGCCCGATGCGGGGCCTGAACCCATGAACCGTGAGATCATGACCTCAGCCTAAGTCAGAGGCATAACCAACAGAGCCACCCAGACACCCCTAATTTTTGTTTCTTTCATCACCAGTAAGATTATTTTCTCTTGTTTCCCAAGCATTGAACCCTTACATTTCACTTTTGATTGAATTACGTGCCCATATTCTTCGCCCATTTTGTTAGAGCGCCTTTGTTTTTCTTATTTCTCGTGAACTTCAACCATTTGCTTGCCATCTATGCTGCAAATATTTCTTTGGTTTATATTTAGTTTTCTGACTTGTTTATGAAGTTTTTGAAGTATACTAGGTTTTTTGATAATTAAATCTACCGATATTTTCCTTTATTATATATTTTTTAAATATGTGTTTAACACTTAGAAAGATTTCCCCTATTCCGCAATCAGGCAACCATTTGTTTATTATTTTTTTAACCCAAATACACTTTCCTTTTTTCAAAAATTTTCTTGTCTTCAGTCTACCTGGAGTTGAGTAATCTATATGAGGTAGTGATCTAAATCCATGTGTTTAATTAATAGTCAATCATCTCGACACCATTTATTGGCGGATCCATTATTTTCCACTAATGTGACATGTAATCTGTATTGTAAGTGGTGTTCCCTGAGCCTAATATAGCTGCGGTCATCCTGTGGACTCTATTTGACTCAGTATAAAATCTTGATTCACAGACTTTTCTGTCAAAATTCGCTCAAAATTGCCGTGTCATCTTCTAATATTTAGCTTGCTTTCCACATTTTTCCATCCTCTGAAAACCTTTACACAGAGGAGGGGTCATTTGTGTTATGAAGGAGAAGAATTTGCCCAACCAGCTAAGATTTTACCAATTTCAGAGGTGGTCCTTTGAGATTTTCCCCCTCAAGCCCGCTCACATTTATTGCTATATTGTATCATGTTTACTTAACTCATTTTCGCTCTTCTAGAAAATCGCTCAGTTTATCCAGATTTTCAAAGTCATTAACAACGAATTTGACATAGTATTTTGGCTCAACTTATCAGAGTTTGGATTCCCTTTCAGGTATTCAGGGTTGAATGCCTATGCATTTCCGGTTGTCAAAAGATGGTTTTACATTTATCTTTTTTTTGTTAATTAAAACTTAACTTGATTTACCAATTCTACTCCTCTTCAATTTTCTGATTTATTAATTTATAGTCTTAAATGTATCCTGTTCCATTTAAATAATTCATCGACATGGCAGGCTCTTTTCAATAGCCAAACAGAAGTGCCAGACCTCAGGACAGAATCAATGGCAATCCGTGTCCCAGGGATGTGAGCTGCATTCACGGGGTGGCCAGGGCTGCTGGGTGAGGGTTGGAGACAGGACTCTTGACTTGCTGGTTCCCCATGAATTCACAGTGATTTTCCAATTCCATCATGCTGACGGGTCCAGCAAGGCTTGTTCCCAGAGTCAGGGAGAAGGGAAACACCTGAGTCCTTTGGAAAAAAAAAACAAAACACAAAGTACTCTGAGAGATCTCCGGTTCTAGCAGGCTCAGGGGAAATGAAAGGGGGTAAAGCTGTGTAATGAATTCATGGTGGCAGAGCCGGGAGAGTTGAAGCAAAGAAGATCAGAGTAATGGAAGACAGCCTTCACGTCGCCAAAGGGCTGTGAGGACCTAGAGGACAGAGTTGCTTTGGTAGGTAAGGCCCGAAGTCAGGCCAGCAGGGACTCACCAGGAAAAAGATGTAGGCTCCCCGGAGGTGAGCCTTGTCCAGCTGCCCCTGGATGGCCTGTGTTGCTTCCGTTGTCAACGTCACCCATCCTAAGGTCACCGGGAACACACCTGCAGGCACAGTTGACCCTACTGCTCATTGCAATGGGGAAGAACACATCCCGGGGGAACCACAAGAGGTCTTAGCGAGGGCGTGCCAGGAATGACTTACCTGCGGATCTGAGCCTCGGTTAGGCAAGTGGGGGAGTTCGAGGAAGGGGGCTCATTCGGCTGGATGCCGTCAGGAAGTGGGGGTAATTCTACCACTGGGTATCTTAGTAAATCCCACAGAAAAGGAGGGAAGAACCGGGCAAGGCTGAAGCTGACATAGGTCTAGAAGAGCCGTCACTCATACCAGTCGGAAGAAGGGATTGTTTGGCACGCCGTGGCCCTGTTGCTGTCTGTGCCCAGGCAACGTCGTAAGGTGGTCTTACTTGTGTGTCTCATTCGCTGCAGACACCGGGACATTGTTCGGCTGTGGTGCCCTGTGAGTGTGCCTGTGTCCCACAGGAGAAGGCCACGGCCCAAGGGGAGCACCGAGCCAGCAGCTGACAGCACCAAGGCCTCGCTGTGAGCGGGTATCAGAGGCTTCTCCTGGCTCTCGTGGCCACACAAGAAAAGCAGTTCCATAGTTTACACTGACTTTTCAACGCTGACCTTGCTGTCTTCCCCTTAAACTTGACCTCTGTCCAGGGCTCCCCACCTCTGTAAGTGGAACCGCTACCCACATGGGACCCGGGTGAAATAACTGAATGTCATCCCAGCCTCTTCCTTCCCCCTTATCCCCTGCCATTGAACCCTGTCACAGATCCTGTGGATTCTGCCCCAAGATGAAACTCAGACTCCTAGAAATGTTTTTCCCCCAATGGAATCTTGACCGCCCAAGTCAGTGCTCAGGGAGGAGCCCATGCCGATGGGAACAGGGAGGAGATGGCATAGCCACTGCCCCCTTCCCCGCTAGGGCCCGGGATGGGTTTGGACTTTAGAGAGAAGCCAAAGGAGATGTGCTGACGATGGGCTTGCGAGGCTTAGGGCCCAGTCCCTGTGTGACATTGGGACCCTGGTCACCGTGTACGGCACAGAATCGAGGAGGGAACCCTTGTTTCCCCAACTCCACTGAAGCCTGCTGTGTGCTCTGGCCATCCTCTTGATGTGAGGTTGCCAGCAGATAAGAGAGGATCTATCCAAAGGAGATGAAATCTCAAGAAAGAACATGGAAAAGAGAAGCAGGGACCTTTGCAGGGGGAACCAGAACAGGCAAACAAGAACAGAATTTTCGTGAATATTTAAAAGCCAGGGGAGACTCAGTCTGTAGGTTCTAGGTCCCTAAAATATGAATACAAATATTAATATGATCCTGCTGGTAGCCCTAGGCTGGCAAAAGATGAGACATTTGGATCTCATGAAGTCTACGCCCATATGACTTACAGGGCCCTAGACCAGAGCTTCTCAAACTTTCTTGGGCGGAGGAGCAGTGGTTCTTGGTAATGACTCCCAACCCATCGTGGGCCATCGCAGGGATTGCCGTGCGTGATTAAGACACGGTGTGTCCCCCCCCCGCCACTCACCACCCACTTCTAACCACACCTAGACCGGTCCATACCCCGTTCAACAAGGGAAGCCCTCTGATCACACGCTTGGATGTCTCAGCAACGCCAAGCTGCCGCAAAACATTTTAAACCCTTACTTCCACCCATTTTCTGAACTTTTCGCTCCTCTTCCCAAGAGGTGGAGCCAGCGGGTGGGGCGAGGCAGGGGGGATGCTTTCTTCAAGGCAGTTCGCACACCAGCACCAACCCAACGCTGTCCTCGGCCATAGAGTCCACGCGATCATTTGAAAGTCACCTAGTCTCGTCCGCCCTTCTCAAGGGTGTGCCATTTTGCTAAGAGTTGACTAAACATCGCAGACCCATAGAGGCCAAGACGGAATTACGACCCCGGGAGGGGGGTGGGGGGGAAGTCAGCAAGAATGTGACAGTCACGTTTCATCTCTCACCCAAGATGATGTGTAGGGGCGCCTGGGTGGTTCCATCAGTTGACTGTCCAACTCTTGGTTTCGGCTCAGGTCATGACCTCATGGCTTGTGAGTTAGAGCCCCACATTGGGCTTTGTGCTGACAGGTCGGGGGCCTGCTTGGGGTTCTCTCTCTCCATCTCTCCCTGCCTCTCTCTCTTTCTCAAAATAAATAAATTAAAAAAAAAATTTTTTTTTTTTAATTTTTTTTTTCAACATTTATTTATTTTTGGGACAGAGAGAGAGAGACAGAGCATGAACGGGGGAGGGGCAGAGAGAGGGAGACACAGAATCGGAAACAGGCTCCAGGCTCCGAGCCATCAGCCCAGAGCCTGACGCGGGGCTCGAACTCACGGACCGCGAGATCGTGACCTGGCTGAAGTCGGACGCTTAACCGACTGCGCCACCCAGGCGCCCCAAAAAAAAAAAAATTTTTAAGAGAGTGTGTATATTAGCTTCCTGTAGCTGCTTTGACAAATAAACACAAACTTGGTGGCTTAAAACAGTACAGAGTGATTTTCCTACGGGTCTGCAATTCAGAAGTCCAGAATAAGTCTCAGGGGCTAAAAACAAGGTACGGCAGGGGTGGCTTCTTCTGGAAGCTCCAGGGAAGAACTCGCTCGTTGCTTCCTTCCGGCTTCTAAAGGTTGTGGCCTTCCTTGGCTTCTAGCCACGCCACCCCAAGACCTGCCTTAACATCTTGTCACTTTCTCCAGCCTTTGACCCACCTGCCTTCCTCTTATAAAGACCCTTTTGATTATGGCTATGGACCCCCAGACAATGTCTCCAACTCAAAATCTTTTTTTTTTAGTTAAAAAAATTTTTTAATGTTTATTTTTGAGAGAGACAGAGGCAGAGTGCGAGCAGGGGAGGGGCAGACACAAAATCCGAAGCAGGCGCCAGGCTCCAAGCTATCAACCCTATACGGGGCTCAAGCCCACGGACCGTGAGGTCATGACCTGAGCTGAAGTCAGATGCTTAACCGACTGAGCCGCCCAGCATCCCCCCCACAGCTCAAAATCTTTAATGTGATCACATCCGTAAAGTCCCTTTTACTATATAAGTTAAGATTCTCAGGTCCCAGGGATTAGGACACCAACGTCTCTGGGTTGGCCGCTATTCAGCTACCCATAGTAGAGAAAGCGCATTTCCTTGGGATGCGTCTTCCCAAATCAGTGAAAAGAGGGCTGCTTTTAGCCCCTCGTGGGCTGTGTTGAAACTCCAGCTCAGACATTCTGTGTCGTGTGACCTGTAGCATGTCCTTTTGTCTTTTCTGAGTCTCAATTAGTCCATCTGTAAAGTGGGCTCATCATCCTACCTCACAACGTTGCTGTGCGGCTAAATACGAATGTGTCCTCCAAGGGCAGAGCACCCAGTAGGTGCTCAATAAATGCTGCTTTGCTTTTTTGGGGGGATGCAGTGCTCATCGGTGACCTGGGGCTTCTCTCTCACGAATCCTCGGGGGACCCACGCTGTTGTGACTTCGCGTGTATCTCTCTTATTTGTCTCTTATCTCCGTGAAATCTCCCTCTGCGACATTCCCCTGGCCAATGCCCATGGCAACCAAGGCGTTTTGCCAGCCTGGGCCAAACACCACAGAGGCAGCAGGCAGCACCCAGGAGGCTGGCCACAGGAAGATGTGCGCCCAGACCTGCCTCCTCCCCGTCGGCTTTGAGGCGAGACACAAAAGGCCTTTTTGGAGAGATGCAGGGAATTGTCATTAGAGCCTTTCTTCTCTTGATAACGGTCCTGCCAGAGCCAGAAGAAGGAAAAAAAAAAAATGTTGATGTGCTATTTATCATCATACGTGGGCTGCAAGGTATATACAATCATGAAAATCATTCTTTCACCAAAACTGCTGCTGTAATTCTGCCAGTTTTAGTACTGTGTACCTTCTAAAATTTTTCTATTGGCGGTCTCGAAGAAAAATTATAGAACGTCTGCATTTTAGGGGAACCCGGTGTCACTCCATACACCCTCAAAATAGCCAATATGTCGCGATTCGGTTTCCGCTTTGCATATCTCCAGTGATAAGAAAGCTCATGGCCTGTTTCCTCCAGAGTGCTTTTCTTTTTTTCTTTAGGGCCTTGAGGGTGAACGATGATCACACCCCTCTTGTCTCCTGTTTGGAATCAGTTGTGAAAGAGACAAGTCAGTGGGGGCAAATCTATCAGCCTCGATGTTCCTAAAGGGGGACGGGAGTAAGCAAATTGGACGTAAGGCCAGAACGGGCTTTCTGCGCCTCCCCCAGGCCCGAGACCAGCTGAGAGTGACAGACGGATCTGCAGGGAAGCTTCCCACCCACCCAGCCCCTCGGGGGCCCTGGCTGCCTCCCATCCCACTTGGGCGCAGAAGATACGGGAACGCAGCCCCGCCCCGGCACGTGACCCCTCGCCGCACCCGATTCACGGCCACCAACAGATGCCGACTCTCACCATCTCACAGACTGGGTGGGTCACTCCTCCCACGAGCAACAGCCTCAAACCCAGTGGAAGCTTTCTCCTTGAAACTTCCCAGGGTGGGGGTTGCCAGCAGGGACGCGGGAGGAGGAGCGTGGTTCCAGCCCACGTGATTGCTTCCGTCGATCGGTTCGATCGCTTTCTTTCCTGAGCCCAAACCTGCTTTCCATTTGAGTTCATCCACTCTTCCCCGTTGCGCGCTCTGTTGCTCTCCGGGGCGAGAAGAAGGTGCCAGCACCCACCAGCACGGGCTCCCTCAGGTGGCGAACCTCGGTTCAACCAGACCCCGAGTCTCCTGACCCCTCATGGGCAAATTGCTCTCCTTGTCTGAGTCTCCAGATCCTCCCCCTGTGCAATGGGGGTGGCGACGGTTCCTCCCTCTTGGGGACTTACGGCAATTCGCTGAGACAACCCACGCGAAGCATTTACCTGCCGGGTCGTCGTAGTTTCCTAAATAGGCGCTGATGTCACTGGCGCCTAGAGCGGTGTAAATATCACATAATATAATATACGCCACAGAGGACGTAGCCCGGCAGGTGGAACGAATCCTGGTGTTAGTCTGAGCATGCTCCCATCCGCACAGAGGCCACAGACCTAGCCAGGCCGGCAGTGTGTACCTGCAGGATAGATTCCTCAGGATTCCTTTCTTGTGGTGCCCTTGGGGATGCTTCCAGAAGGAGTGGCCATTTGGAACGAGCCCTGAAAGATGGCTAGAGCCTGCTGGGTGGTATCTCAGTTATTTATGCCACAAGAAATGCTCGGTAACGAGCCACCCCCGAACTCGGTGGCTTAACACAATAAACATTTGCTTCCGCTCCTGAGTCTGTGCTTGGCTGAGCGGCTCGGCTGATCTTGGCTGGCACTTCCACACAGCTTGGTGTTGGCTGGCAGTCAGATGGTCTAGAGTGGTCTTGACCAGGACAACGGGGCAATTCGACCCTCCTTCACAAGCTTCTCATCCCGCAGCAGGCTTGTCCAGAGATGGTGTCCGGGGGGGACACAGAGGAACAGAACGGAGAGCAAGCCACAATGTGCATGTGTTTTTCCAGACTCTGTCACATTTGCCAACATCCATTGGCCGTGAGAAGCCACATGGCCAAGGCCAGCGTCAAAAGGGAGGACCCCGCAATGTGATGGCGTGCGGGAAGGAAAGAGCAGAGGCTTTTAGTGCAATCAGTCTGCACAGGAGGAGGGAGGAGGAGAGTCAGAGGGGAGGCTGAATGAGCCATAGGCATATGGTGCCCATCTGGACCCGAAGACGCATCATTGCCCACGACAGCCATCATGTCCTGGAAACACCGGCATTCAGCACCACTGGTCTCATTTCAAGGCAGATACTCCCATCTTACAGATGGGAACTTAAGGCTTAAGGAAATGGAAGAGCCAGGATTCTATCCCTGCTCTGTCAGACACAAAAGCCTGTGTATTTTTGACCACCTCCCTTTCACACCCAGTGGGAGAACAGAGAGGTAACTAAAGATTGGATTCAGACGGCCTGGAACCAGAAGTGTGCCTCTGATCCCACCTTTTGTAGAGAGATCTCCCCTTTCTATGGAGCCTCACTTTGTTCCAGAGCTTGCTTTTCTCACCACCACCAGGGCCCTCCCCGCACTCACCGCCTTGCACTCCGGAATCCCTATTTGAGCTTAATTAGGTTTGCGCTAAGTTCATGAGTTTCCATAAACTTAATGGGCTCTAAACAGAAAATAGAGATCTTTCTCGCCAGGTGTTTATTTCCTTTCCAAGTTGTCCCCACTGCTCCCTGAGACTCATTTCCAAGTTCCATCTGGTTAATGGGTGCAGGTGAGATTAAACAAAGGCACCGCACGCCCTCCCCACTGCGCCCCCACCTTGGCCCCACCCACAGCGTCCCAGATGTTCCCTGCCCCCCTTCGCAAGAAGATGGGAATAAAGAAACTTGAGAGGCCAGCCTCTGCCCCAAATGAGCCAAATCCAGCCCTCACGTCCAGCCCTAGACATCTTTGCAAAGGGCAGGAGACATTTCTCGATTGCCTACTATGTGCTAAGCACTGCACTATACTCCCTCATTTCATGGAGCGAATCTGCAGAATATGGACCCTGAGTCAGTTCACCTGGCTGGGCTACTTGCTGGGGACCCCTCTGAACCTCAGTTTTCTCATCTGAAGCGGGGGGCTAAACATAGCCCTCACCTCCAAGTTGTCAGGCAGATGAAGTGAGTTAATACTTGTAAAACGCTTGGAACAATTCCTGACTCAAGATAAGGACTCCAGAAACGTCTGCCACTGTCCTTATAACTATTTCTATTATCCTCAGAATTCTGTAAGGCACGCACTTGCCTTATTTAGAGTTAAGACAGTGGATTTGTAGGTGTAAAGTAATCTGCACCAGATCACCTGACTGTATTAATAATAACTAACAATGGGGCGCCTGGGTGGCTCAGTCGGTTGAGCGTCCGTCCGACTTCGGCTCAGGTCATGATCTCAGGGTTTGTGAGGTCGAGCCCCGCGTCGGGCTCTGTGTTGACGGCTCAGAGCCTGGAGCCTGCTTCAGATTCCGTGTCTCTGCCCCTCCTCCACTCACACTCCGTCTCTCTATCTCAAAAATAAATAAAAACCTTTAAAAATGTTTTAATAATAACTGACAATAAAGCTTAAACCTTCTCTGCCAGCAAAGTTCCTTGCCTGTCCACGACCACCCACCTCCCCTCTCTGCAGACGAGGTGAGCATAAAAAAATGCAACAAACCAAATCCTCCCCAGGGCAAAGACAAAAAACAACTCCCAGGAAGTGGCCTCTGGAGGGTGGACATGACTGAAGTCTTTGTTCTTTCTCCCTTTGTCCCCAGTGAGGCCACTCTGAGCCAGGTACCAGGACATGGTCTCCAACTCGTACTCAGTCTGAGATAAATACAATATAACCTTCACCAGGGTCCCCCTCCCACGCAGAGGTGGTAACCGATTCCGCCTGGGGCTCAGAGACGGCTTGGTGATCAGCGGACTTTCTGAGTGGTCTGTGAAGGATGAGGCGAGTTCGCAGAGTGGACGGAGAGGGACAGGGGGACCCCCGAAGCAGAAAATGCAAAACGCCAGAGACATGAGGGCTTTGGGCTTATCCCCCCCAGTGGGTGTGGAATCGGGTTAGTCCAGAGGATAAAATGATCGGGGCCGTGGAAATGGAGGATGGTCTCAAAAGGCCTCCGAAGTGTCAGAAAAAAGCCACCTGGGCTTCATCCTGTGTGCAGCGGAGACGTTTTAAGCACATAAAGGAACACGATCATAGTTGGGATTTAGAAAGCTCAGTCCAAGGAGATTGATTTGAGGAGGCAGATATTAAGAGAAAATTAACTTTGGAGGGCCTGTGATCGGTCAGGTAACAGACTGGACACTACACTCGTGTCCCGTGAGCCTGGCCCGTGATGCTGGAACAGGAGGTTGCAAACTATGGCCAGGGGGCCACATGCCCCCTGCTGCCGGTCTTTGTAAATAACATTTAAAAAAAAAAAAATACAGTCACCGTCCATTTGTTTATACGTGTCATCCACGGGTGCTTTCATACCGTCACGGCAGGGCTGAGTGGTTGCCACGAAGACTGTCCTGCCTGCCAATCGGAAAATATCCACCATCAGACCCTTTACGGAAAACATGTGCCACTTCCTGCGTGAGAGATCTCTGCCAGTATCCCCATTTGACGCATGAGAAAACCGAAGCCCTGAGGGATGAGGCGACTTCCCCAAGGTCACGCAGCTTGTAAGCGGAAGCAGGGAGGCGGCCCCAGAATGCCTGACCCCGAACCCATCGCGACAGTCCTGGTGGCCCCCCCCCCCCCCCGGCCCCTTCGGTCGGTCCAGCCGGCACTCGAGTCAGCCGAAGGGACTCAGGCGCCTCTTTGTCAGCCAGAGCCCTCCCTCTGGTCCCCAAACTAGCATCAAATGACTAATTTAAAACCTAATGCTTCCACCACGGCCACCCCGGCTGCCCCTTCTTCGGCTTATCGCATCCTATTCAAATCCAAAATAAATTATTTCAGCTCTGCAGCCTTTGGATAAAGAAAAAAAATGAAATTAGAAAAGAAAAAAGGAAGAAGGAAAAGCTTTGAAGGGACAGCCTGCCTGCCTGCCTGCCCCCCTCTCTGGCAGTTGAGGCCTTTTTTCTAAGCCGGCCTCAATAACCTCCAGGGGCTGCTGCGCCCCAGGCGGCCAGGACAGAGCCATACTTCCTCCCAGACCCTTGACCTTCCGCAGACAGCAGCACAGAGACAGGCAGAGGTTTCGGGCGTACAATTGTCCTATATCTCCCGGAGTCTGACAAAGCCCTGTCCACCTCGATCGATCACAGTCCCATGTTTTCAGGGGGCAGGAGAAGAATCGGGGGATACCCATCGATAGTCATTCACTGATTCTTTCCATTTATATAGGATTCACCTGCTGTGTATACGCCAGGTGCTGGGCCACGCACTTGGCCTACAGAGATAAAGAGCCAAAGAGCTCAGGGGGTGCTGTTCTCATCAGACCATCAAGCCCACTGCCCTGCCCAGTTGGCAAAGCCTTTTCTCTTAGATCTCCCTAGACCCTCCCCTTAATTCTCTGAGGCAAGCCGAGGACGAGATCATCAAAGAGCTTCACTCTATGGTTGGGGAAACAGGGGCTGCTTGGAGAGGTGAAGTGACTTACCCAAGGTCGCACAGAAGGCAGGTGGCAGAACTTCTCAAACTCTACCCATTAGAGTCCCTGGCAGCATGGTGCAGTGGTTAAGAGTCTGGCCACACTGACCTGGGTCTACCCACCGTGACCACGGGACAGGTTTCTTCGCCTTGCCACGTCCCACTTTACCCATTTCTGAGATGAGAAAAGTGAAATCTCCCTGGCGGGGTCATAACGGGGATTCAAACGAGCAACAATAAGGATCTGGTGCAATGCTTGTCACACAGGAAGTTCTCACTGAAGGATCGCTCTGTCTATTATTAAAGCTGCTGTTGCTGACGGATGATAATGATGCAGAAGAAGGAAGAGGGGAAGGACAGTCGTGAGTATCTGGCACCAGGGCTGACTCCCAGGGGCCCTTTGGCTCCCTCCGTGAGATGAAAAGAAGACCACTGTGGCCCCACCTGTACCACGGACGTCCACGAACTTGGACAGGTGTTCCTACTTCTCTCATCTCAGTTTCCCCGCCGCAGGTGAGGGACGCGGGCAAGACAATCTGTAAGCCTTTGTCTTGGTCTGACTTGCTGAGAATTTAAGCCCCAAGAAACCAGTAAGGAGAAACCCAGGCCCCCGGTGGAGGAGACCAGAGAGAAGGCGTAGTTACGGCAAAAGCCTCGCCCATTGAACACCTCCACTATCTTTAAAGAAGACATTTTCCTCCTGGCCCCGGGCAGCTTAGGGAGGGGTCTCTCTTCTGCCTTCCCTGATCCCAGAGGGACGGTTGCGGACAGAGAAGTCCGGCAGGAAGGATCAGAAATGCACCACAGGTTTCCTGAGCATCTCAGAGGGACCCCACGTGCTTGGCACATGAGAGGGTCTTTGTTGGAGGAAATTGCTAGGGAGGGTCTCTCCCCGAGGATGTCTTCCCCACCCTGGCTCTTGCCTCGGACCTCATCAGTCTCCACTCCTGAGTGGACGAGCTGGGCTCAGACCCCGTCTGTGCTCAGATGGGATGGCCCAAGTCACAGCTGCTGATGGGAGCCAACCAAGTTGAAGTCCAGCCATTGCGTGAGGTAAGACGTAAGTCCCATTAACCTATCCACACCTTATTTTCCTACTTCTCCAGGCTCCTGGTGCATACTGACTACCCAGGAAGTAGTGACTTCTGCGCCATTCGATGGCCTGACCCCCAACATGACCCTGAGAACCCTGAGAGGGACCCGCCCTCTGCTCTCATTCTTCTGAGGATAGGCACCCTCCACCCCTTGGCTCAGGACGGTCCCTTCCCACCGCCCTGAGTCCAAACCGGGTTAATCAGGGACCCCCTCGTCTCAGGGCAAACCTTTGTGTGTCTGAGGCTTCCCGTCTGGGTGAATCCCACTTGCCTCTGGTCCTGTGTCTGTGGCACAGGAGAAAGAGAAGGCGGGTGTTTGGAATGTGACCCCCGCCCCCCATGCCCGCTGAATCACAGTTCTGCTTGACTTTGAGTCAGTTCATGAAACTCCCGGGTGCCTTGCTCCGTACGATGGAGAGAACCATCCTCCCAGCCCAGACTGGTAGGGAGGATTGAAGGCCACAGGCTTGCCCAGCCCAGGCTGGGTCAGGGGGTTTCGTCTGGGTCGGGGGGAGGCGTCTGTGTTGCTTATTTATCCTGTGCCAGGCAGTACGCTGAAGGCCCACGTGTAAGAGCTCATTTAATCCCTGTGTCTTCCCGTTGTCCCTGTTTTACGTGGCGGAAATCCCAAGGCCCCCAAAGAGCCAGTGACTTGCCCTGCAAGAGGGTCACTTACCTTGTGAGCCAAACTTTGGGAACAGACAGCTTCTCGGGCACTGTGCCGAGAACCCAGGCTTTCATCACAAAGGGGCCTGGGATGGGACACATCCTGATCCCTGCCATGCACACGGGGACACTGAGGCTCAGGGAGGGGGAGGGCTGGCTCAGGGCCTCACAGCTCAGCTGCTGTGTGGCCCAGCTTGAGGCAGAGGTGCGCGGCTGACCCCAACCCCGGACTCTCCCCGTGGCTCCGGGGCTGCCTCTGCTCATCACGCTCGGTTATTTAAAAAGAAGGAACGAAAAATCCTGCACTGAGCGGTTAGCAGCGATGAGGCCGATTGAAGACATCACATTGGTATTAAAATATGGATGGAGCTGGGCTCACAGCCCACTCCCTCCCCCGGCCACTCTCCAGCCTCCTCGCCTACCTCTGGGCCAGCCTCTGACAGCTTGTCAGGAGAGGTTTCTCTGCACTTTGGGTGGCTTGCTAATGGGCTCATTATGCCGCTGGTGTGACCAGGCGGGAGTGGGAAGCACCTTGGCTTAACCTCCAAGCCTCTACCAGAAGCTTTCACCTTCGGCCCGAGAAGAGCTGGGCCCTCCTGGGTTGGGGGCGGGGGGGTTGTGGCATGAACTTCGCCCCCTGTGCCTTTTCACAACTGGCGCTGACACTTAAGGCAGGAAGCCTGGGATAGAGAAAGGTTCAGAGAAACCAGACCTTCAACCCCGGCCCCAACGCTCACCTTGCTGTGTGACCTTGGCAAAGTTGCTCCCCTTCTCTGAGCTTTGGTTGCCTCCTCCGTGCTGTAGGAATAAATAACAGTCCCTACCACAGAAGGCCCTTCCAAGACACAAGGAATATAAGAGAGGGGCATGCTCAGGGACAAGACTTGAAACTAAGTTTGATCTCAGACATCTAGAGTCCCGTGGATTGGTAGGGACGTCATGGCGGGAGTCAGCAATTAGAATAAAAAATAAACTGTAGCTCCGAAGAAAATTGAGACAGGGGGGAAAAAAAGGTGCACTGATGAATGATGGCCTCAGCCGCCCTTTCTGATGGCCAAGACGTAGGTCTCTAACCGTCCCCCAAGTGGAAGGAAGGTTACAGTTGGCAAGGAGGTGGGGAGGCGGTCCAGGCGAAAGGAGCTGTGTACAGGTAAGGAACCGCCTTCTATTGGGTGTTTATTCTGAGCCAAGCATTTTGTGAATACCACCCTGCCAGCCCCCTCAGCAGCCCCAGGAAGCAGGTTTCTATTATCTCCATTTCACAGATGAGGCAAGTAAGGGTCAGAGAAGAGGAGGGTCCTCCTGAGAATCACCTCCTTAGGTCATAAAGCCAGAGTCCAAACCCAAGTCCACCTGACTGCAAATCCTGAGCCTTCTCCACGCGCACATGGCCTGATGGGCCACCAGGTCAACCGGCTGCCTTCAGGATCCCAGGCTGGGGGCCAATCCCGAGGCAGGGCCCAGATCTGCCTGTGATGCCCTAGCTACCCGGCCGTCAGACCTGGAAAGGGGCAGTGAGGGCAGAGCTGAGGCCAAAGGGCGAGCTGGAAAAGGGGACGAGGCCCCTACTGCCTGGGGAGAGGAGGAGGAAGAGGAGAGCCAGCAGATATAAACTTCTGAGATGACCAGAGTCAGTAGATCGGTTTTCCTTCACCTCTCTGCACCTCCTGCTTTCCTCTCGGACTCAGGACTCACCATACCTGTCTCACCCGGATTAAATGGCACGGCGCAGGGTGCTCGGCAGGCAGAGGGCCTGGCACACAGGAGGCGCTCAGTGTCAGCCGCTACCCGTGGCAGCACGCCCAACCCCCCCACCCTGTGTCCAGGGGAGAACGCCTGCCCCAAGGAGCTCGGGATTAGAGCCTGTGAACTTTTTGTCCTTCACGTGTGTGCGTGCGTGTGTGCACGTATGGGTGTCGCGGGTGAGCATGGGGCGTGATACCCATGAGGTGCGTTGAGTTAACATCTTCTCTGTCCTCGGGATGCCTTGGGGGAAAGAGAGTAAGTGTGAAGGCAACCAGAGAGGGAGAAGGGAAAATTGAGAGAGAGACAGATGGAAAAAAGAAAGGAAAAACATCTATAAACTCATGGTCTCTGTCTCTTTCTGTCTCTCCCTGTCTGTTCCTGAGTCTCTCTCTCTCTCTCTCTCTCTCTCTCTCTCTCTCTCTCTGTAAATGTGTGTATCTGTCTCTGTCTCTGTCTCTGTCTCTCTCTCTCACACACACACACGCACACACACACATACACAATCTCCTGGGGACACCCATGCACACAGTCTTACTGTATGCAGGCACAGGCTTGCATAGACCCTCCTTGATCTCTGCAAACGTTCACTGTCCCCCTTGGCCCTGCACACACGCCCCGGGCCCAGATAGATAGCATCAATCAAACCCAGGCATCAATCACCGGTCCATCCATCCAATCTCCAAATCTGCATGCTGTACCAACACACGTGCGTCCACACGCGTCCCTACCACATAGCCGCTGTCCCAACGTCATTCTCTTGGACCACCCATCGAAGGGGAACCTGTTAGGGCTTGGGTGCTGGGGGGACAGAGTTCACAGTTGACATTTGTGATAATCGGGATCTCTTCTTCCTGGGTCCTGCTGTTTCCTCCAGGGAGTAAGAGCACAATTAGTGTGACTCCTTCTCTCTCTCTCTCTCTCTCTCTCCCTCTATCTCTCTCTCTCTCCCTCCCTCCCTTTCTGCCCAGGGGACATGGGGAGACTTATGCTATCTGACCTGTGACACGGGGAAGAAAAACTGAGCATGTGCGGCTCAGCTCAGCTCAGCCCAGCCCTCTTTCTTGGGAACAAGCTTGAGCTCCCAGTGTAGAGTTCTCTGCCCCTCCCTGCCCTAAATCCTGTCTAGGAGGGCCGCCATGTTGGGAGATGTGTCCCCCCCCCCCCATCCAGCACTCCTCAACTGGGTGGGTGAGCCTTCCTAAACCTAAAGGTTGGTAAATAGAGCCTACTGGCCTCACACTAGGCCATGAGCTGCCTCAGAGACCCTGACAACATAGTCCCCCATCCAAGCATTTTAAACCCACCCACCACCTCACATGCATAGACTTCCATTCTCGTCTAAAACCGCCTCCGATGGACAACCTACCTCACGTATCAACCCCATGCCGTAGGTATGAGTGCACACCCATCCCCGGGCACCTGTCTGCCCACGTTCCCTTCCCTGCCTCCCTTCCCGTGTCCCCTCAACAAGCCCCTCCCCACCTTCTGCGACATTCCCCTCCCACATCACCCAGATCTCACCGCAAGCCATCCCTCTGCTAACACAGGCAAAACCAGGTCATGTCACAAAGCAATTTTGCCCAGCCTGCCAGATTTTTAACTCAGCTTAGATAGATAACTAACAGGACCATCTTCCCAGCTAATGGGAAAGAAATCTGGTGGGTTCAATTGCTGCCGATATGCATTTAAATGGCTGCATCTAGGAGGGAAATCTAAAATGAGAGCTGAAGGGAGGCTGGGACACTGGGGGAATCTCGCTGTAATAACTGTGTGAGGCGAAGCAAATCATCAGAAAGCTGTACACTTGCTCGGGGAGAGAGCAAAGACTCTACTGTAACACGTGCGCTCGGAAACTTATTGGAATTTTCGCCCTTTTAATATAATGGCATTAGTGTCACAGTTCCGTACGTATAAACTTCGCCCGCCGTACATAATGAACGCCGAGCTATTTCCCAGTGTGTGCGATGCTTGGATGCGGGTGCAGGGAGAGGTTATGTGCTTCATGATCTCTTTAGATATCTTGTAGCCCAGAAGTGCAGACGGTGCCTTCGTTTGAAGGCAGGGCAGACCTAGTTCAAAGCTAGGCTTCGCCACTTACAAACGAGGTGACCTTGGACGGATTACTTCACTCAGGAAATGTCCATCTCATTGTCCATAAAATGGAGATAATGATGCATATATGCCTCCTGGAGCTGAACTGAGGATTCAGTAAGTTCTATAAAAGCTCTCGGCAAATAATAGGCACTTAATAAATATCAGCAATAGCCCCGGTTTGAATCTTGCCTCCAATACTTCCTAACTGAGTGGCCTTGAGGTGCTGGGGACAGTTCCTGCGCCTCGTACATGCGTGATTCACACCGGTTACCAGCGGAATCACCAGTATCACCACAGCAAGTCAAAGGTGCTCAAGTTTATTGAGCACCCATTACACGGTGCCTTGAAGGACAGAGGAAAAGGGAGCACGAACCCAGACCCTAAGCCTGTGAGCTGCCCTGAAAACCACATTTCTGAGAAACGGATGAAAGAATGGGAATGATTTAACCAAAAGAAGAGAAGGCTCAGGGACATTTGTTTACTAAGCACAAATTCCTTAAGGTTCTCACGGAACAAAGAAAGCAGGATTGTTCTGCGTGGCGAGACGAGGCTGAGCTGGGACTGGGGTGGGGACCAGGAGGCTACAAGGAGACCAGTTTTCGTCTCATTCAAAAAAGAACTTTTAAATAAATTGAGCTACCTAACAATGGATGACCAGAAAGGTAAAAAAGGATAAAAATAAGTCTCCCCTGCAGGAGGTAATCAAGTAAAGCCTTGAGCATTTAATGAAGGAAATGGGGTCCCGTGATTTGAGGGAAATCGTGCTCGTCATCCCAGCCACCATGGCTACCATGCCCACATGCCTGTTTGGAAAGAGCTCAGCAATCGCTTCTTTTCTGGTTTTGACGTGTAACTACAAGGATTTGTAGCTTTCCGTTAAAATATGTTCATCAGAATGTGCACTGGATAATATTTTATTTTCCTGGCTGGTATGAATTCAGCTTTAACCCTAATGCCCCTCTGCCTCTAGGCATGGGATGGCCTCAGGATCAATGGTCCCGGGTCTTGGGTGGGACTAGGGACACATAGTGTACGTGGACCATGGTGAGGACCAGGACGGCGTCCAGGGAAAGCAGCTAGGCAGAGGGGATAGCAGGTGCAAAGGCCACGAGGAAGGAAAGGAACAGTCTTTCTTTGCCTCTGAAGCAGCAGGACAAGAGATCAGGGGGCAAACAGGAGGCCAGATGATGAACGGTCTTGGCGGCCATCTTTAGAACTATGGATTTTATCCAGAGTGGGAGAGGAAGCCAAGGGCAGCTTTCAAGGAGAGGCATCACACTTGACTCTCTCCACTCCTTCCTTTCCCCATCTCAGTTCATTTCCTCATTCACCAAATTGCTCGGGCCACAGAACTTTGACTCCTCTCCTTCTCTCCTACTGGCTGTTTTGGACTAGAACGCAATTCTGATCACACCGCATTACCTCACCCCTGCCACCCTGGCCAAAGCCACGTACCACCTGGATTACGGCAAGCCTGTCTCACTTCCGCCCTGACTCCTCAGTCCATCAGTAAAAGTTCTTTGGCACACCATGCCACAGCCATACGTGCGTGTTTGCACCGGTAGAAAAGTCCATTTGCAAGACGAAAGAACCATCCTCTGTGCACGGCAGGCAGGCCGCTTCCAAAGACAGAGAACCAAAAGCAAATCCAAGAGTAAGAAGGTGAGAGGCAAGACATCTAGATCAGAGACGGCGGTAATAATAAGCTCCCGAGGTCTCTGCAGAAATCTTGAGATGTTTGGGCTTCTACAAAGTATAGAATGAGAATCTGAGCCACATGTACCCAGATCCTAGGAGGCTGAGAAGCTCCAACTCACTTCCATGATACGGCGACATCGTCTAATAAGAGATTACAGAGAAGGAAAGACAACAAACTGGTGAGAGGTGGCTGTCCAATACAGGTCATCGTTTCTTCCTCCTCATTTTTTCAAGTTTTGAAATGGCCAAGAGTGGATATGTTTTCTAATCATAACAAGTGTATTCGAGGTAAAAAAAAATCGTAAAGTGGGATTCCATAAATTTCTGCATTTCTCCTGGTATAAACTGAATGCCTGAGAGAGAAGGACAGGTTCTTTCCTGTTCTAGACAACATGTTCCTACTGATGGCCTTGAAGCCGGACAGTGACATAACACAGGACGGGGCCGACTCTCAGTGCTGACACCTATGTACCTTTGACAGGCGCTGGGCCTTAGATGTATCTCCCCCACTTCCTGAGCCCGTGTTGCCAATGTTTGAGACCTGAGCACAGGACAGATGGTTAACCCCACGACGTTGCATTTTGCAGGATTCCGCCTGGAGTCGCAAGCTGCTGAGACCTTTCTGAGTCGGAGTCTGTCTCCCGGACCATCCAAGGGCCCTCCCCGCATCCTGTTTCTAGAAAACTGATGTGTGCGTGCCACTCACATCTTCGTTCAGTGATAATATCTACCAAATATTTACCAAGCGTGCTCCACGGGCCGGGCCACATTTTAAGAACTTTCTGTGTGTATTAGCTCAATTAATCCTCAGGACCCATAGAGAGACGTGAGCATCATTCTCATTGGATAGATGAACAAAAGGAGGCATTTGGTGCTTATGTATCTTCTCCAAGACCTCAGCAGACAAAGAGTAAGAAGGCGGGACTTGGCTCTGTGCTCTTGGACACCACACTCTCCAGCCTCTCAGGTGGTTCTCGAGGGCCTACTCTGGGCCAGGCTCTCTGATACCGATGCAGACACAGAAGGGACTGGGTAGGCGCCTCCCTCCTGAAAGCCCTGAGGGTGCTGTGGTTAAATGTAGTCAGTGCTATGCTGTGGGTCCCTGGGCAAGTTACTTACCCACTCTGTTCTTGGCTCCCTCCTCTGCAAAAGGAAACTGAATACCTACTTTATGGGACGGTTGACAGGATGAAATGAGTTAACACAAGTAAGGCACTTAGAAGAACACCTGGCACACAGTAAGGGCTCGATTAATAGTACCCATTATTATTATTATTGGATATTACGAAGCACACAAAAAGAAGTGCTCAGTTCGTCTCCACTCCCCGCGGGCATTTAACCACGGGTGTTGTTTTCCCTCCACCCTGGAAGTGAGGGCAGCTTCCATTGCCGACCTGTACAAACCACCCTAATTTGTGGCCCCTGGGGTGGGACGGCAGCTGAGACTTTCTCCGGGTTTTAGCTCTGTTTAGCGCTGGAAGAGCGCAAGCTTCTGCTTCAAAGAGAAAAGGCATTTGAAAGGCTTATGAAAGGGCTTAGGAGCCTTCTTGTACATCAAACACGCCTTACAAAGCAACATTTTGATGAGTTAAGTGCAAGCGAATCAGAGACACAAGGATTAAATTTCCCTTGAAATACACATAGGCTTAAAGATTAAGAGGAAATTGCCTGGCAGAACGTGTTTCGGGTTAAACGCTGCGAACGAGTTCAAGCTGGTTCCTGTCTGCCACTTCCCTCTATTATTAGTGTAAATAACAACAATAATAATAGTATCAACACTGCCTGATAGACTTCCGGCTCACCCGGGGCCTGTGGGAAGCTTGTAGGCGGGTGCAGAAAAATATTAAAATGTAATGCTAGAAATGGAAGCGCACGGAAGGAACCGAGATGGCGCGACAGAGATTGGCAGCTGTCTGTTAAAGCATCTCCCGCTTTCCTCCTAGGTTCCCCGCTGAACTCTGTTTCCCATGCTGTGTTTCAGCCGACAGAACACAGAACATGGGCAGAGCTGGGTGTGGCCCTTCCAGGCCCGGCCCGTGAAAAACTCCCCTGTGTTCTTCTGTTCTCTCTCTTTCTCCAACTGCCACCTGGACCTCGACACCCAAGGTAATCTTGAAGGTCACGTGTTGAAGACGGCAGAGTCTTTGCCCATCCCCCAGCCAGGAGACTTTATGTGAACACAAAAGAAACTATCATGTGAACCCATCAAGTTTTCTGGACTTCTTGTGACAGCAGCGAGTGTCACTTTAATAAAGAAGAGCCACATAGTGGAGTAAAAAGAAAGTTGGACCATATGTCGGGGCACTTGATTTCGAATCTATGCCTCAGACGTGCTGTGTGGGGCTCTGGGAGAGGCCCTTCCCACCCTTTTGGGTCTCAGTTTCCCCAGCTGGTAAAACGAGGAAAGGAGAGTAGGTGCTTGCTGAAGCCTGATTATAAGGGTGAAGACTAAAGGGTTCTAAAAACACCTTTCAAGTTGAATTCTTTTCTGGCCAAAAAAGGTTTACTAAACACCTACTATTTTTCAAGCACTGGGGCTTCAGAGATACATAAATCCAGGCATTTAAAGTATAAGATAGATAGATAGATGTAAGATAGATAGATAGAGGTAGCTAGCTACCTAACTAGCTAGCTAGACAGACAGACAGACCGACCCACGGGATCTGCCTGGTAGGGAGTGGATGTCTAAAAACAAGCCACTAGAAAACAATGACCTTTGAATTAGGCTGGGAGGAGAAAAGGCTGCTGTCAGGCTGACAACGAGGGGGACCTATTCCAGACAGATCTAGGAACGTCATAGCTTCACAGTCCCATCCAAGGACTTCATAGGGAAGGAACGGGTTCTTATTTCATCGATGGAGAAACTAAGGCACAAAGGACTTAATTGGACACGCTGCTGATTAGCAGTAGCAAGCTTGAGGGTCATTAACCAATTTCCCAGAGTTTCAGTCCAGGTCCAGATTTTTTTTTTAACAGTGAAAACCTCTAAGAAGTGAGTGGGGCATCCCCCCAGGGCATGCAGAGTAAGAGGATCTGTCTTAGGCCATTTGGGCTGCTTTCCCAAAATACCACAGACTTGGTGGTTTATCAACAGAATTTATATCTCACAGTTCTGGAGACTGGAAATCTGAGACCAGGGTGCCTGCGTGGTCAAGTGAGGGCCTCTTCCAGGTCACAGACTTTGCAAGTACCCTCATGTGGCAGAAGGGACTGGGAGCCGGCTGGGGCCTCTTTTGTAAGGTCACTAACCCCATTCACTAGCCCTCACCCTCACGACCTCATCACCTCCCAAGGCCCCATCTCCTAATATCATCACCTTGGGCCTTAGGATTTCTGCATATGAATTTGGGGAGGACACAAACATTCAGCCCGTAGCACGAAGGGTGTCTTTTCCATGGCTGATGCAACAACTTGCCACAAATTTAGCAGGTTAAACAACCCATATCCATTTATCCTACTGTTCTGTAGGCTGGGAGCCCAACAATGGGGCTCACTGGGCTGAAATCAAGGGGTCAGCAAGGACTGCATTCCTTTTTGGAGGCTCTTAGCAGGGAATCCACTTCCTTCCTTCTAGAGGCTCCCAGCTCTCATCATTGTATCCTGAGTGTCTAGTAAGGCACTTAGTGCAACATCCATGTTCTTCTCAAGCTTCTGGAGGCCACCTGCACCCCTTGGCTCGCGGCCCTTCCCCTGCATATTCAGAGACAGCTGGCGGGGACTTCTGATCTGGCATCACTCGGACCTCCTCTGCTGCCCCCCTCTTATGCTTATAAGGACCCTTGTGACTATACTAAGGCTACCTGCATAATCCAAGAAACCGTCCCAATTTAAAGTCAGCTGATCAGCATCTTCGGGGCCATCTGCTACCTTAATTTCCCTTCAGCACATATTTACCATATCCCCAGGCTCCAGGGATTAAGACATGAACATCTATCTCTGGGGGACCGTTACTCTATCACAAATAAGACAGTGTCGATTCATGCTTTCATTCTTTATTAAGAGCCTGTCGTGCCCCGTTCACTCCTCTGAGGTCTATGGGTGAAGTAACAAGACAGACCTCTTCCCTGCCTTTTCAGAACACACAGTCAGGTGAAAAAGACACTGGAGGGGACACCAACCAAGAGTGATGGGTGTCACGACAGAGGAGGTGTGGGGCTAAGGGTTAGGAAAACATCTCCAAACAGAATACATCTGTATCTTTTTTGTCTCTCCTCATACCCAGATGAAGAGTCAGAACGTATTTCCCCAACAGGCTAGTCTCTATCAGAAAAAATGGAAAAGAAAATAAAAAGAAGCCGAATTTATTTTCAATGAACCTTTCTTGGCTCTGAATAACCACTGCTTCTTTTTCTAGTTTGACCTCATTATAGCTTAGTTTGGACATTCGTTTGAGTAGAATAGCCACCACGTACCAAAGGCTATTTCAGGCACCGAGGATACAATGTGAGAAGATTGATTCCCACCCTGAAAGATCACCGAGCCTACAGGAAGGTGAAGATGAGTCTGTGTGCAACCACAACAGAGCTTCGATTGTCAGTGTGGGGTCATGGGTAGCAGGACAAGATGGGCCAGAGTCACAGAGCAGATATTGCAATATATGGGCAAGAAACCACAGCCAGGATTTCACAGGTTAGCAAGTCTACTCTGAAACACCAAGAGGTCCACACTAAAGACGGTCTGATTCCAAAGGCAGAGACTAGATTTTCAGGGTCAGACCAGCCCACGGGGGCAAGCAGAGAGGAGTCAGAAGGGTACTAGGAGGAGCATTCTGCGAGCCAGTCCCTAGAAGGCACTTCTACCCACAATATGAGCACTGACTTAGGTTCAACTACACGAGGAGATGTCTTCTTGGTCCTCCACAGGTGCGTAAATGCTTCCAGATGAGGGGGGAGGTGCTGGCCCAGCATCAGTGAGTTGCCATCAGGTCATTCCTGGGCTACCCTGAGGGAGGATGAGACACACAGAGCTCAGTCACCCCAGTGGCCCCCAGTGAGGGCCACCAACCACGAGATATGTAAGTGTGCCCAGTTAAGGCCAGAAGAAACACACAGCTGGGCTCTGACTAACTAGACCACGCCAGACTCGTGAGCTAAATAAATGCTCACTGTGTTAAACCACTGAGTTTTGGGGAGGTTTGTTCTGCCGCGCTATTTATGGCATTAGATAATTGATACACATATCTATGCCACAAGGAACACTGGGAAAACAATGTCTGGTATTTTCGGCCTCAATGAGAGAGACCAATGAGAAAGAATAAGGGGTACTGGTTAGGCAACCAACAATGTCTGCTACAGCAGCCAAGAGGAAGGACAAATATCTACAAGCCCAGGGAGAAGCAAAGCTAATTCCAGTGCGTCCACGTAATCCTTCAAAAGGGATTGGCCAGTGGGTGAAGGGTTAAGCAAGGAATGAGATCAAAGTAGCCAAGTCCTCACGCAGCCAAGATTTATCAGGTCTTTCTGCCTGAGTTGTGATGATAAATACATCAGGGACTGTATTATCAGCAAGACAATTGCAAAATCATGGGACGGCTCGCTGTAATACAGAATTCATGAGCCTCTGGAAATAGTCTGTATTAAAGCACTTCTCCTAGGTCACTTCAGCAGAGTTTGGACATTCACATTTTAATGCATGGTCCAGCTGAGCTCCCACACCTGGAAAACCCCCCAGAGAGCTCTCGCGATTCACCAAAGGTGGGGTCCAAACCAAATCCCACAGCAAAAAGTGGAACTAACCCGTGTCCTTGACCGCGTCTTCCACACTCCCTTGTATTTGGGCTGTGCGTTCTATCTCCAAATAACCTCCATGATCTCTTGGAACCTTCCTTCCACGACGTCAACCCTAAAGTTGGATGGCAACACGGAAGGCTGAGAGGTTGTTCCTTGCCCACTGTCACAAATCAAGCAAGGAGAAAGCCCTTGCTCCTTCTGCCTTGCAGCTCTATCCGGGGATGTCCCTGGGTCTTTCCCCTCCACCTAACTTGAGTCTCTGCTCTTCAAGGTGCTCTTCACCACCTCTTTAAGGATAACTTCCTGAACTATGCTTTCTTCATTACCACCCCGTGTCTTTCCCTCATCTGTTTTATTTTTGTTAATAATTCGTATGCTACCTGACATGGTATTACAGAATTTTCTGTTAATTTTTAGCAAGTCTCCTCAATAGGAAGGCAGCTTTCTAAGGGCAAGAACTTTGTTATGCTTACAGCTATATTCCCAGTGCCCATGGCAGGGACTGACACATCATGGGCAGCCAATAAATATTTGGTGAAGAAATGAATGAATGAATGAATGAATGAAGATGATAATCAGTTTGACTTTCTATTCCACACCTGTGGAAGCTCAGAGCCCTCCAAGGTCATCCTAACTCTGATCCCTAGCTTCTGCAGAATTTATCTATTAATGGAACATTTCCCTTACGCTCATGTTTCACCCCTATCCCACACCCCCTAAACACAGTGAGAAACCCAAATCTCTCCACAATCATCACCAGAAACTTGCCATGCACACATAGCATTCTGGGGCATTGCCAACTCTACCGATCATTTGGGGTAGGGAGTTGGGAAGGGATTCACATCATCTGAGGTCAAACAATTTCACAGCAAACATTAGGCATCCCAGTTTTTAAGATGTCCTCTAGTCTCATCACATGAAAGAATTTCCACGGCACTTCCCCCAGCCACCCATCCCTCTCATCGCCTCCAGCTCTCCTTCTCCTCTGCCCCTCCCTCCCCTCCCTCTCACCTCAACTTCCCAAGTAAAACAGCACTTTGGGTATCTCTTCTCAACGATTTACCTCCGAAGGCCCCTCTGCCCCACAAAGGTATTTACATAAACAAAGACAACATCTTCCCTACAAGAGATTCACGTCCCAACTTTTATGTACTTCGAGAAAGAGAAAGTGCAGTCATGGGAGGGGCAGAGAGAGAGGGAGAGAGAGGTCCCAAGCAGGCTCCACGCCATCAGCACAGAGCCCAACACAGGACTCGATCTTACAAACCTCAAGATCATGACCTGGGCCAAAATCGAGAGTTGGACGTTTAACCAACTGAGCCACCCGGGAGCCCCATGTCCCAGCTTTTAAGAAGTTTGCTCTGTTACACTGGGGACGGTAGAGGAAGATCATCTCGCTGGAGTGTAAACGCAAAACAGGTTGGTGACAGTCACCCTTTCCCATGCTCCTACTACATCCATTGCCTTATTTCAGCCTCCCAGACAGAACGTGGCATAGAGATTATTTTCTTCAGGACAGAAACTAAGAAACTGAGCCTCAAGAAGGATGAAACCTGCCTGAAGTCACTGAGCAAGCAAGTAACTGAATAGGATTCAGGCTCAGATCTACGTTCTAATGATGGCACAAAACTGTCTTCACCCCACCTGCTCCTCTCTTGATTTCAAGTGTAGAGTCTAGGAGTCCTCCTGGAGTCTCCTGCTCCTTCACTTCTTATATCTAATCTGCACTTAATCTCCCTAAATATCCCTCAGCCCAGTGCCTGGGCCCCTTGCCCACCTCCTCTCCCACAGGCCTGGCCAGTATCCCTCCCCTGGATAGGGCAGCCCATCCCCTTACCCGTGCCCCCGCCTCCAGAATGGCTTCTTCCAGTCCCCTACACGCAGAGTGCTGTCAATGGGGTCTTAGTAACCTACATCTGGTTGTGTCACTCTCTTGATTACAAACTTTCCATGGCTCCCCATTGCCTTAAGAAAAGGACCAAATTCCTCTCTCTGGCCCACACAGCCCTTCAAGATTTGGGCCCATAAATGTTCCCACCTCAGCCCTCATACTCCCGACAGTCAACTACTGGCTGCTCCCCTCCATCACTCCTCCTCTCGCATCGTCATCCTTTGTACAACCAATTCTCCCTCCATCTCCCACATTTTGTGTGTCTCAGAGTTCTCACTCTTCCTTCATGGCTCGGTTCACCATCCTCCCTCTCGCCACATACCCAACCTACCTTCCTCTAGACTCCGCGGCGGCCATGTTGTTCTAACACCGCCCTCATCACACTGGACTACACTTCCCGCTTTACTTGTCCAGCTGCCCCGCTAAACCATGACCATCTGGAAGGCAGGGACTGAATAATTTTACTGTCTCCTCAGTACTTGTGCTTCGTGGGTGCTGAACACATAGTAAACATCCGGTGAGTATTTGTTGAATGAATGAATGAATGAATGACCTAAAACATCTCCTGCCTCCTTCTACCACTAAAAATGACACACAGAACCATGATCACACCCTCCCATCACCTGCTCGGTAGTATTTTATTCTCATTCTCGGTAATTTCATGAATCAAGGTTTCCATCTTTCCTTCTTGTGATTTGACAACTCTGTGTTGATAGATACAAGCTAACTACTATTTCTAGAATTTGAATAATATATAAGTCCTCTCTAAAGGAAAGTGCTTTTCACAGGGCACCCCAGTTCCTCCAAATTCTCTGGCCCGGGTTTGAAAAACATCAAGTTGATAAAATGGAGTCTTTCAGTGATGAATTAGCACTGCTAGAGAAGCTTTGGCTATAAAAATAAAGAAATGAAAGCAAAATAATAATAATAAATTCTCATAGCTCAAAGACCCTCAAGAATACGTTTGCAGACCCCCAAGTGTCATGACCCCAGTTTGAGAAACCCTGAACTGAACTCTTAGAACTATAAACAACCTAAGACCACCTCACCCAACTTTCTTGTACACCGATGAGGAAACTGAGACCCAGAGACCCCTAAGCAGACCCAACTGCTTAGCTGTTCTTGAATCTACTTTCCTTTAAAAAAATGTTATTTATTTATTTTGAGGTGGGGAGGGGCAGAGAGAGCGGGGAGAGAGAGAGAGAATCTCAAGTAGGCTCCCCGCTCGGCACAGAGCCAGATGTGGGGCTTGATCTCAAGACTGTAAGATCATGACCTGAGCCGAAATCAAGAGCAGGATGCTTAACCGATTGAGCCACGCAGGCGCCCCGAAATCTATTCCCCCTTCTGATTATCTTGATAGCTATCTCCCTAATCATATAATTACAACCTGCATCGATTTCATTTTTTGCTTTGGTTTGGTTGGCTTGGTTTATTTGAAAGAAGTAGATATAAAATGCATCCTCCTTCTCTCCCCACCGCCCCCCCCCCCAAAAAAAAAACTATTTTCCTGAGGAACTTAATTCCCCAAACTCATTAAAGTAGCAGATGTCCAAAGCCTTTCAGGAATTGATAGCCTTTTCTTACTGTTGATGAATAAAATGGCAGGCTGGTACAAAAAGAAATGTTCCCGTATACATTTCTCTGCGAAACAGGAAAAAAAAAAAAAATGACACCAAGAGAAGCCTGCCTTGAGAATGACCTTCACAACCTGAAACTTTCCCACAGCCACACAGATGCCTTCACTCTCACCTTGTGCATTTCTTTAGCAAGTATTAACGGGCGCACATATTGTGTACCCAAGTCCCTCCAAGTCACGAAACGGAGTCTCAGGGAAAGAAAGTGACTGGCCCAAGGTCTGTACCCAGCAAACGGCAGAGCCCAGACACAATTAGAATGAACTAAGTCACTTAATTTGAATTCCCTGGGCTCTTGAAAGCTGTTTGCTTTAGAGCGGAGACCCCATGCAAAACTGGTCGACGGATCTGAAGGGAGACATACACTTTAAAATAATAAACAAGAAACCATTTATAAGGAAAGAAAAATTGAAGGGCAGAAAGTAATGAATCACCATTGCAAGTCGGCACAAAAAGAAAGATTAGTTCATAAAAATGCAGTTGGATAAATAATAGGTTATTTCATCATGTAAATATGTCCCCAAAATAACTTTATTGAAACGAAAACATCTATCGCAGCCCAAACTATTCATCACACTAACGTATATCTAGAATCCTAACAAATTTATGAAAATGTTATATTCTGTAATCTTCCTGATCCAATGCAAATAAATAGTCGTGCTTCGACTGTCTCATCACAAAATGATTAATCACAGCTGCCAAAAGCAACCGAGAAGCTAATTTTTGATTTCTCCCATTGTGGGTGGCATCTGGGGGGAGTCTCTAAGGACTGTTATCTCTGAGCATGGGACCTTCTGGAAGAACTATCTCATTCCTCAGCCTCCCCCCATCAGGGCCAACCTGGAGAAGAATCATCATTTTCACTTTGAAGCGGAGTATAGCTTTTCCCAGCTCAAGAAATTCGAGAGCTTCCTGTTGAATGAGTCAGGAGAGGAAGGAAGGAAACTTAGTGTTCACTGTGGCCATTTTATTTTATCCTCGTGACACCCGCCCACTATTATTGACCCCAGATGAGGAAATCGACGCCCAAATCTCCCCCAAATTGATGAGGTTTTGGGGTGATGGTGGGGATCCAGAGCCGACAGGCAAGAAAGAATTCTTGAAGACTCTTTGGTGCAAAAAGGTGATTTTATTGAAGCAGGGGGACAGAATCGCATGGGCAGGAAGGGCTGCCCCAGGACCACGGGGAGAGACTGGTTATATACTATGGAGTTGAGGGAGGTAAAAGTCCAGGGGAAGTTTCCAGTGAGATTTTCATATGCTAAAGAAGATTCATAGGATACTGAAGGCCTAGCTATTGTCAAGCTAAGGTTGTTTTTCCCCCTAGCAAAGCATTAACATTAAGACAGTAGGAAGTTCCTGGGGAAACGTTTTACACTGCCTGCCTCAAGTATTTCTCAATGCAATGTAGGTTGTAAGGAAATTTACTTTTATCTGCCATTTCCTTCTGCCTTTGTCTCCCATATCACAAATCACTTAGAGATCTGCCTACCAGTAAGGTGACCTACTTGTCCGGGTTCAGCCAGGACTTGGGGGGCGTTGCAAATCCCATGTCCCAGAACCCCCCCTCCCACATCCCCAAACCGGGACAAGTGGTTCAAACGTGGCTTTACCTAATCTCCAAACCCTTTGCTCTTTGCATTTGTACATGGAACATCCCCCAAGAAATCTCAGGGGCCCCATTTTGGTGGCCAGAACCCTTTGGGCTTGGAGACAGAGGACAGGGCTTGAATCCCAGGTTGGCCTCTAGTGCTAGAGCCCATGCGCCCTTGGGTATGGCTGCTAAATCTCTGGCAGAAATTAGGGCGGGAGAAAATGGGGGAAAAATGGAGAAAATTGTCTCTCCACCTGAGTTCTTCCTGCCCTCTCTCTCCCGGCTCCATACAGACCATCCTGGATCTATGAGTGGAGTCAATCATAAAACCTCTCCCACCTCTGTTTAAAACTCTATTCAATTACCTATGTAATTAAAAAAAAGAAAATTTTAACGTTTACTTTAGAAATGCTGTTCCAGTTTTTAAAGAGTTTATTTTATTTTGGAAAGGATGCTCCTTCCTGTAGGGGGAAAAAAAAAAAGTTTCTGGCTGAAACTGTGAATTTTGTGACTGCAAGCTCTTTCAAAGGCAAGAAGGCAGGCTCTTGAAAGGATGGTTACTAAGGAGACAATTGTATTTAAATTATCAGCTCACAATAGACCCGGCCAAGATATTGATTGGAAGCTAGAGGGTAAAAATTATTTTCTTCAATCTGGGGAAAAACTGAGGGTCTGGCTGGAGGCTCCCCCTTCCTGAGGTGGGGAGAGACCGTGATTGTACTGGTTTTCTTTGTTTAATTGCGGATGCTAAGCCCTGAAAAAAGATGCTGACTTATTGTCTCCGTAATAGTCTCTCCCTCCTGTTAGCTGGAACTGGGAGAACTAAGCAGACAGAGAAGGGAAATGTGTTGTGCTCACTGAGAAACTAATGGTTCAAAGGGAAGTTTTCCTAACAACCCTGAAGCCACATGAGAAACTAGTAATAATATAAACATGCTTATTACTGTCCACACTAACCCAGTGAGGAAGAGGAGGAGGATGGTGATGATGGCGACAATGATTTATTTCCATTTTACAGACAGAAAAACCGAAAAGGATTAAAGAAACTGCTCAAGGTCTCGCAAATACACCTGGCATAGCTGAGATGTAAATCCAGGCACCTAGCCCAGGATCCACACCCCCACCTCTGCGCGTCAAGGTGCCTCTCCAAGGTTCCGAGCCTCCATTGGCTTAAAAACCCGATCCTCGCTGGACAAACTCCAGAAAAAGTGTCTTCAGTTAAAGGTGTCCCACGGGGCAAGAAAGATAATGTGTTACCAAAGCCCGGAGAGGAAAATGGGATTTGATGAAGACACAATGGATAGCATTTAGGGACCCGCGACGCAATTAACACATTGTGTCTACACATCGTGTCTAGGTGTGATTGGTCTCCTTCTTCGCAGGACAGGAATCTCCTTTTTATCCGCCCGTTGACTTAGGGGGTTGTTTAACAGCAGAAGAATGGACCATCTGGTTGTGTGAGACCCTTGTGGTTTACGCGTTTCCAAGTAAACAACCTCTTAGCAACCCTTCGGGAGAAGAAACTGGTGGGGGTCATTCTCTCTGTGTTATGGATGAGGGAGCAGCCGGGTTTTGACGCGGCCCCAAACCTAGAGTGTCGGAGTCTTCTAAATCCCGGCCTTCCTGTACCTTCCATTTGCTCAGGCTACCTGTTGAGAAGGATCTTCGTTTTCTCACCCCTGGAGCCTCCACCACCGCGAACCTCCTCCTGAAAGCCTTCCCAGATCCCTGCTCTGGGCTCTGTGCACCCCCTACCTACTCAGCACTTAACCAGATGGCTGTAGCTGTGCTCACTCACATTTCCGATCTGAGCCCCTGGGGCGATCACTTCTTTTCCCCCCTCTCTGCCCGAGCCTAGGCTGTGCCTGGCACCTAGAAAATGCCCAGTAAATGTTTGTCAAATAAATGATTCAGGGAAGGATCATTCCGGAGTCTGGTGACTTCATATGATTTGAGTTACTGCATTTTTTTTTTCCTCCCCTATCTAGAAAGAAAAGCTCCCAGACGACCCCTCAGCTGTGTTCAGATATTGTAAATAATTGATCATAAAGATGAAACACGCTCGCTGGACAGAGACCAGGGGACCTGTCAATATCATGGGAATAAATCTCCATTCGCAGGGGCCCAGAGCCTGAGCTGGCTTCCCAGGGCCATTAAGCTATCACTGCTGCTCAGGCATTAGTTGGAATAAAGTGTTTGTGTTTGTTTGTTATCATTTCTTAGTAAAACTAATTAAGGAACTAATTGATTGTTTTGTTGTTCTACTAATTAACTCCATATGGTGCCCATTTCCATGGAGATAGACTATGAGTTATGGGAAGGACTCTGATTTAACGTGTCGTTTCTGGGTTTAGGGACAATCCTTTAGAATTAAGTATCCTTTCCAATCTCATTTTCTTTCATTGCTGCAGCCATGTTCTTGGCCTCCCCGACTCCTCGAGGATGGGGAGATGGGGCCTGCCAGGGCCGGGCAGGGGAGCGCAGGAGGAACGAAGAGAAGAGGAAGGCTGCAGCAGGTAGTGGAGAAAGCCCTAGGCTCAGATAATAATCACTGTTGCCGAGGCTTCCAGTTCTAGCACCTACTGTGTACCTGGCACCGTGCTGAACATTGTGCATACAAACCACAAACCCTGCCAATGACCAACACTCGCAATAGCGGTCCCATTTTGCAGAAAAAGACCCTGCGTTGTCAGAGTCACCTGCATAAGGTCATCCAGCTAATTCACGTGTTCGTTCGCTCATTTATTCCACAAGTCCGTGCTCGGCACCCTCAACGGATGAGGCACTGTTCTAGCCTCCGAAAGTAGCTCTGAATCGGATTCAATCCTTCCCCGCGTGGAACATATTTTCTAGGAGGGAAAATAGATAACAAATAAAAGGGCAAACAAGACTATTTTAGATAATGACAAGGGCAAGAGAGAAAATAAGTCCATAGGCACCTGGGTGGCCCAGTTGGTTTAGCATCCGACTTCAGCTCAGGTCATGATCTCGTGATCTGTGAGTTCGAGCCCCGCGTCAGGCTCTGTGCTGACAGCTGAGAGCCTGGAGTCTGCTTTGGATTCTGTGTCTCCCCCTCTCTCTGCCCCTCGCCCGCTCACACTCTCTTTCTCAAAAATTAAAAAACTTAAAAAAAAAAAGTCCAGGTGGTAAGAAAGAGAGTCATGGTGGCGCCATTTTAAACCCATTGGGTAGGAAAGACCTCTGTGAACAAGTGACATTTGAGCTGGAATCTGGGTGAGAAGAAGAAAATGGCCATGTGAATATCTCAGGTGGGACCCTTCTGGACAAAGAGAACAGCGAACAGAATGCCAAGGCAGGAAAGAGCTTGCAGTGTCCCCAGAACCACCCCAAGGCCAGGCGGAGGGAGCCAGGGAAAAGGGAAGCAGAGGTGAGGTCGGAGAGGGCAGAGTCCAGGCCATAAGGCCCTTAGATATCTCAGGAGAGTCTAGATTCTCTTTTGTGTGGATGATTCAGTCCATCTGACCCTAGAACTCATGTTCTTCTCATAGCCTGTGCTGCCCTCAGGTATGAGCCTGGGACATCGTGCAAACACATGCAGAGCACTCACCGAGAACCTTGACTGGACTGGGCTGAGCCATGTGACTTGCTTTGGCCACTGGAACGCCAACCGATATGACACAAGCAGAAGCTTTACATGTGGGTTGCCTGGGCCTTGTGCTCTGGTGATCTGTCATGAGACAGCATCTCTGGTAGCTGCTGTCCTTCATCCTAGTCCCCAAAACAAACCCATGACCTAGAGCCAAGGCCAGCCAACCACCATTTGGAACAGGGTTACCCAGAAAAACCTGGCCTTGATCAGCTAAACCACAGTTGAGCCACAGGCTGGTAAGTTTGAGAACAAATGCTTGCTGTTATAAGCTACTGAGATTTAGGGATGTTTGTTACGCAGCATTATTGTAGCAATAGCCGATTAGTACGCCTACTACGTGCGAGCCCTCGACTGGATGCTGGAATGCAGAAATAAATACAGCTAAAGAATTGTATCTACCTTTGAGAAGCTGAGAATCTACTAATGACTCTTTTTTGAAGTGATAATTAAATTAACTCAATTCAGAAACACTGGTAGGTTTACTCTGATTGCTACACTGATTGGTAGTTACATAGTCACAAATTTTAAAAGGACAAAATTAATGAAGTACAACAGCATGCATAAAGGCTGTAGTGAACTAGTGAAGGGAAGTCATGGTGTAGTTGAAGGATGCAGCCTTGGGAGCCAGACATCCCGAGTTCAAATCCTGTTTTTGTCACTTGGTAGTTGGATGACTTTGGAAAAGAAATGCAAGTTTTCTGGGCCCCAGTTTTTACATCTCTACAATGGAGAAAATAATGCCCACTTCCCAATGAGGTTATCAGGGTTTCTACAGAAAATACATGTAAAATGCCCCGCACGATGTCTATCAGGGGTGGTCCTTCAGACATGCCCCCTTTTAGCTATAAGTTCATTTTTTTAGTATTTGTCTATTTTTTTTCGGAGAGAGAGTGCACACGTGCACATGAGTGGAGGCGGAGAGAGAGGGAGAGAGAGAGAGTCCCAAGCAGGCTCTGCACTGTCGGCAGAAAACCTGCCGCAGGACTTGATCTCACGAACTGTAAGATCATGACCTGAGCCCAAATCAAGAGTCGGATGCTTAACTGACTGAGCTACCCAGACATCCCTAGCTGTAAGTTCTTAAGGACTATAAGGGATGGGTTCTATATAAGATGGCATTCAGCACCCTTCCACTTTGACATTCCCTAAAAAGGAAACTGTCTGCAAAGTTTTCAAGTGAAGAAGCAAGCAAGCTATACTAGCAGAAAAGCCAACCACCCCCAAAGCAAGGTTTCTGTGTCAAAGTTGAGGTCAAGGAGGGGAGGCCAGGAAGCTAGAACAGCTTGGGTTTCCTCCACCTGGTCTGCCCCAAACAGCTATAAGGAAGGAGGAAATACATCCGTCTCTCCCCCATCACAGGCTGGAGGGTGAGCTGGGTGCTGGCTGACCGTCTGCCCTCAGACTGGACACTTCCTCTCCCACACAGAGGGAGCTGACATGTGGAAGGTCACGGCCTTTCCGTAAGGTAACCATGAGGAAGGCCTCCAAAGGGAGAAGGGAGCACGGCTGATGGTGCTTCCACAAGGGGAGAAGATTCTAGAGCAGAAGATCCATCCTCCCTGAGCCGAAACTACATTGGACACTAAAGGGCTAAAAATGCTTCCTCTTGTTCCCTCCCCAAATTGACTTATCAGATGTTTGATGTGACGGGCCAAAGAAAAAAAGAAGAAGAATGTGTTCATGGAGGCACAGGGAGCATTCAGATTTCTGGAGGTGACATCTCCACTCCGTTGGGCCTTGATTTGGCAAATCATCCAGCTCTGGATGCCATGGCTTCAAGTGGACATTAATACCTACCATGGACTGAGGACCTCATTTTATATTTAAGAAACCAAAGTCCAGAGAGCTCAAGGGACCGTCTTGAGTTCATCCAGTCGGAAATGACAGAGTCAGAATTTGAATCATATCTCCCTGACTCCACAGCTTGATCTCTTGGGTCCCCCAGGTAATCTTGGTGGTGGTTAGGAGCAGGTTGGTATTTGACACACATGTGGGCACCCCGGCTTCATCTAATTCCCTCTAGAAATGGGATTTAGGAATATCAGAGTATCAGTCAGATAGCAAATATTATAATATTCCTTCAATATGCCAGGCACGGTTCTAGACCTGGGGGAGACAATTATGAACAAGGCAGACAGGAATTTGTTAGGTCCTTGTTATGCTTTGTCCTTGTTATGCTTAGTTTCTAGTTGGGTGAAATAGCAAATGAGGAAAAAGGAGGGAGGGAAGGAGGGAGGGAGGAAAGGAGGCAGGATGGGAAGGGAAGAAGGAAGGAAGGAAAGAAGGATGCGAGGGAGGAAGGGAGGGAGGGAGAGAAAATTTCAGGTATCGATCCATATTATAAAGAGCATAATATCAATTAAGAGAATTCCTGGGAGGTTGGTTTAGCCAGAGTCATTGGCAAAGGGATCACTAAACAGTGCCATTTGAGTTAAAATCTGAAAGACGAGGTGACAACCAGGCAGAGGTCACAGGCAATGCAGAGGTTTTGAGACAAGAATAAAGTCAGTGGACATGTTCAAGCATTCAAGTAGACACTTGAATATAAAGGTTCAAATCTCATTGTAGAAGCTCAGGCTTAAAATATAAAATCAGATATAAAATCAAGAGTCTTTCAGCATTCAAAAGACAGCATTTGATGAGCTCATCCAGGGAGCAAGTGCAGCTAGACAAGAGAAACAGGACAGGGCCCTGGGGTCCCCTGGCATTGAAAAGTCCTTGGAGCCAGCAAAGACGCCTCAGCAGGGTGGCCAGGGAGGGCCAAGGAGGTAGACAGAAGGCCAGGGGAAGTGGGTACAAGAGTGAAGGGTAAAAAGTGACCATGTTCAGTTCTGCAGAGAACCCAGCACCGTGATGTCTGGAGCTGGCCTTGGCCTTGGCAAGACTGGTCCTTTGTGATACGAGCAGGCCAGTGGAAGGAGGTGGGGTGATTGTAGTGGACTGAGGAGGCAACGAGAGCTGAGAAAGTAGAGAGTGCCAAGGCGACTTCCAAAGAAGTTTGTTTCGAGGGGAGGCAGATAAACAGTGCAGAAAGCTGACAGAGATACAAAGGCACGCTTGTACGCCCATGGGAGCAGCCCAGTACAGAGGAATCGGTGATACTGGATAAAGAAAGAGAAAGGATCTGGTGGGGTTCTTTGAGGGCATGGGAAGAGATAGGACCTCAGGCTTCTGTGGTGGACTGATCTTTACAGGAGCAGCGGAGAAATCTGAGACACTATCCTTGCCCTGGGCAGGACCTGGCCTACAGGTGAGTCCTTGGTGCTTCCAGGTCAGAGGGTTCGTGTCTTGTCTTCCGCTTGTGTCTCTCCCGGCACCTGGCCCCAGACTGCATGGCCTTGTCACCACCCTGTGGTAAAGTGGGACCAGCCCCTCCTAGGGCACCTTGTCTGGGCCAAGTGTTTACTTACACTGTTTATAATGTTCTCAGCAACAGCAAGATGTTTGTGAAGCCCATTTCAGGTCTGACAGGAGATCTGACTTCAATCCCGCTTTGGCCATTCGTTCTGCGAAGTCAACCCCTTCCCCCATCTAGGTCTCAGTTTCTTCATCTACTAAATGAGAAGGTGGAGCTAGGAAACTCTAGAAGACCCCGGGGGGTTCTAAGAGGGGGGCAAACTCTATCTCTCGTGTCACATCAGATTCCAACAGTCCTTGAGACTTTCTGAGAACCGGGAGTAGTTAGCACAGGAAGCAGGTTCCTACCCGTTCCCCTCCCCAAGTTTGAGGTCAGCCTCCAACTCACCTCAAGTGCAGCTACTCTCCCAAATTTTCCCAAATGCCCTCCCTGCCTTCTTTCCTCCGGTCCCTGTCTCTAACCCTTCCAGTTGTTCGTTGCCTCTGATGTTGTGTGAAGCTCCAAGATAATTGTTGCAGGAGAAGCAATCAGCTCATCCTTCGACGAATCATCAAGACAGACAGGCACGCTGGGGTATTAGGCTGTCAATTTCCGGGCCCTTCCAAATGTTAGAACAATTTTGGTGAATTACAAGCAATAGAAAATCACTTTGGGTGCTCATTAGGCAAGAGGCAGGAGTGATGATGAATGCTTGGAAGCAGAGACAGAAGTAGGCTTTCTTGGAGCCAAAAGCCCACCTTCCAGCTTCTTCTGGGAATGACTGACTTAACCCTCACTCTTCTGGAGAAAGCCCAAGGATCCCCCCGGGTTTAGTGAATGGAGATGATTCCTCTATGCCCTGGACAATTAATTCACTGTGTATTTATGGGGCACTCACTGCCTAGGCTGATCAGACCAGTAAAAGACACCCATAGAAACTCCACAAAGGACAAAACAGACCAAGGACTGTAGGAGTAAGGAGGAAAGAGAGACTGATTCTGACCAGAGGAGGGAAATGAGGGTGCCCTTTACAGAAGAGGTGCCCTTTGAGTGGGGTCTTGAAGAATGAGTAGAATATTAAAATACACTTTTGCTCTGTAATCAACAACAACAACAATAATGGTAATGGCTAACACATAATTCTTATATAATGCTATTAGGTTCAAGCCTTGTAACTAAGAGCTTTACATACATATTAAATTATGTAGTAATTCACAATAACCCTTAGGTAGATATTATTATTATCTCCATTTTGTAGATGAGTAAACTGAGGGAGAGAGAAGTTAAGTAATTCCCTAAAGAATTACAGCCAATAAGTGTTCATGTAGGGATACAGAAGAAGTGTAACAGCAGGTTATTGGAAGCAGACCTAGAGTACTTTTCATAGCTTTTTAGGGAAATTGGGAAACTGAGGAGGCGGAGCATCAGCCCAAAAACCAGCGTTCGCATCCAGGCTCCACCGCCTATGACTCAGGTGGCTACTCAGGTGATTTGGGGAAAATGCTTACACCTTCTGAGCCTCAGCTTCCTTGGAGGCGTCAGCATGGTCCCAGGTGTCCAGCAGCAACATCCAGAAATAGTGACCTAGCACTCTCCAGAAAAGCGGATCTGCCATCCATTCCATTGCTCACGGCATTCGTTGAACACCTGCTGCGGCCCTTATACCAGGATAAGTACTATGGGGCGAAAGACAAATGAGACCAAATCCTTACTCTTAGGGGATCACTGAATTCTCTCCATTGGACCCAAAGGTGCTCTCCTCTCCCACACTCCCCAGGCTGCACAGGTAGGTATAAGTCATCCTCTGAAGAATATAAACCAGAGGTCACTGCGAACGTGGTCAAATGCAAAAGGAATCAGATGTACAGCAGCAGAGCTAGATTTTCTGATTGCACAGACCACACATAAGGGACAGAAGAATGGAGAAGGAGAGAGAAGAACTCGGGAAGGGACCATAAGGATGAGAAAGGGTGGAGTAGAGAATTGTTGAGGTGAAGAAAAGGATCTTGAACCTAAAGTAATCAGGGGATACAGGAACACAAACTGACTTGGTAGCATCTAAGGGGGGGGGGTCCCCATTGGCCAGAGGTCAGCCCCATCAACCCATGGTCACCCAGGTTGCAGTGGGTTTGGTCTGTGCCCCACAGACGATGCCCATGATTGGTCCATTCCATGAAAACCATCTCGGGGTCTTTGACACCTGCAAAGACCCCCAAAGAAAAGGGTGGAGGCCTTGGAAATTACATGGAATGATCATGAGCTGATTGAACAGTCTCAACATCTGACTAAGGTGGAACCAGAAGGAATTAGCTTGAAATCGCCTCATTTCAATATCTGGGGTCAGAGAAATGAAAACACTGGAGTTGTGCATGCAGAATGGAGCCTGCCCAGTGTCCTGAGTCACAAAGGAGAGTGAGGCCAATTCCACCAGTAGGAACAATGGGCTGGAGTCAGGAAAGCTTTTATAGATGAGACCACCTTTCAACTTAGTCCTGGTCCCAATCAACATGTCTTGGGGTGGCGAGGGATGGTCACAAAGCCAAGCAGTAGCAAGATTGAAGGGCTCAGTAAACAGGAGGTGACCAGATGGAAACGTGACTTGGCACAGAAAACACTCCTCGTAGCTGGGCCAGAATGGAAGTGGAGGGAGAGGGGCTCATGTCAGGGATAGCCTAGCCCTGATGGCAGGACGAAGTCACAGATGGGGCTCAGGGGACTCCATCTTGAGGGGTGGGGGGACAGCCTGGAGTGAGGCAGGGTCTGGAATCTGGGCAGCACTGGATGTAGAAAAATGGATGGATGTAAAACATTTGCATTTTGATCCCAAAGCCAACTGCCTAAGCCCAAGATGAAAGAAACATAGGTGAGGAGAAGTTTATATAAAAAAAGATTCAATAGTAAGAGATGACCACAAGGTCCGTAGAAGCCAGTCCTGAATTAAACCTAGATTTGTTACAGTTATCCCAAAGGCCTCACAGTCAGATGTGCAGACAGGATTTCACGGAGGCTGATAGAAGACATTGGAAACTAAGGATGCACGGACCCGCGTGTGGCCCGATAAAAAGCACCCAGGTTATGAGTCAGCCAAACACAGGTTCCAATCCCGAACGGGGACGTTTCAAAGCTGTGCAAACTTAGGCGGGCTCTTCTGTTTCTCTAAGCCGTAGTCTCCTCAACGGGAAAGGTTATTTGGAAGATTCGGAAACAGACGGATGTAAAGCAACTGATGCAACGCCAGGCACAAAATAGGTGACTCGCGATATAATTGCCTTTAATGTTAATTAAGGTGACGATGACATACGGGTGGAAAGTAAGAGAAATTGAATAGCGGCGGGCCTCTGAGAAGGCACATAGGTTGTTTCACAGCCAGCAGAAGCTGGTACCGGGGTGGCCGGGGGGGGGGGGGGGGGGACAATAACAGGAGCTGTCATCGGCTGGGCCCTTACTGTGGGAAGCAAGGCACCAGGTCCTTCCACACTCATGATCCTGTTTCAACCCCACAGCGGTGCTCCTGACAGAGGGATCGGCCTTTGAAAAGGCCCTGAGAGGGAGGAGTTGGAGGCTGGGAGAGGACAGCAAAGAGGAGAGTAGGGCGAGACAGAGTTGAATATTTCGTAAAGGAACCGATACTCAGAAAGCACCTACAACAGCACCCAGCGTATAGTAAATGCTCAGCGAACTCAGACTCTGTGTCATCACTGCCATCATAAAGGACTGTGTAGGAGTCGGGGGTCAAACCAAGGTGGGAAAGGTGCGCCGTAGGAGGGAAGAAGCTCTCTGTCACCGGACGCATGCCAACAGTGGTCATCAGGGACTTTCGGGGGACTGCAGAAGATCAGATGATAGCATGGGGTTGAGGCGGGGCTTGGATCCACAGGGTCTGGGGAGCATTTCAATCATCATTCCTTGGAATTCCCTGGAAGTGAACTGAGAGGAAAAGAGCTCAGTAGACATGGAGATACTTGGGGTGCCCTGAAAGCCTTTCCTGCGTGTACACCCCATTTCCTCCCCGCCCCCCCCACCCACCCACATCCCACCATTACCTTCTGCCTGGGCCACAGGTAAATTCTACTAGAGGCACCCAGCCCAACCCTGGGCATAAATGCCCCAGATAGGCAGACTTTCTCTCGAGGCCTTAATCCCATTTGAACTTGTCCTGCCTTCTTTGTTCTCCCATTTTAATGATTCCATTCTCTCCACCAGCCCCCCTCGACAGCCCCCGTGGACCAGCCCCCACGGCAGGGAGCCCTTTAATTGGCAGAAACGTCGCCAACACTCAGCTGTGCGGGCCGAGAGGCATTTAGTGGTGTTTGTTCTGTACAGCGGGGAAAAGGGGGAGTTCTTCAAACCCAAGGAGCTCCGGTAGCTTGTTCAACACGATTTCAAGGTGATAAATTGGACCTGATTTTTTTTTTTTTGTCATTTCTTTCCCCTGCCGGTTCTTCTGACAAGTGGCCACTGCTGAGCTTGCTGGAGGAGACAGAATTGCTTTCGCCGGCAGCTCATGCCTCCCCGCTGCCTCCTCTCTTCTCCTCCCTCCCTTCTTCCAGGAGCCAACATCACCCACCACAAGGCCAGCCCCAGGGTGGGGCCCAGGAGACCCGGGACTGCATCTCTGGGGATCCAGGGCCGGCCAGGGCTGCCGACTTCTGGAAAGAAAGATCTGGAAAACGTGGCTGTGGGACCTTGGGGATGGGACCCAGAAGCTCAGGCTCTAGACACCCTCTCCCCCACCTCCTCCACTTCTCACGTAGTTCATTCATTCCATTAGCATCTACTGAGTCCCTACGACATACAGGGCACTGTCCTAGGAACACGGAAACGAACAGACCTGAAAAATCCCTGCCCCCGTGGATAAGAGGGAAGACACAGACCGTAAACGATACGTATACCAAATTAGGAAATTACATATATTCAGAGAGCGTTGAGTGCTATGAAAAAATAAAATAAAATAAAACTAAGCAGAAGAGGGAGGGGTGACTGAGAATTGGGGTGGGAAGAGGGAGATTACGGGTGTCAAGAAGGTGAACGAGATAGCTCGTCCTCAAACCCTGACGTCAGAGCAAAGCCCCGAATGCACTCATTCTCTCCGTCGCTCGTACGTTCCCTCACGCCCTCATCCCTCCATCCGCGCATTTCGTTCGTTTAATCACTAAGTCAACCCCCCAATCATTCCCACATTCAGTGATCCCTCTATTCACTGACTCTCTCACTCTCCCTTTGCTTGCTCTCTCCCTCATTCATACATTCATTCGCACTCTCCCTCACTCATCAGCGTCTCAGGCAAGCACTCCAGCTCCTGGTTTTTGTCTCCCACAGCATTGCTCCAGCAGCTTATTTCTTAGCCTGACAAGCCCTCACAAGACCATAAGCTCCGTGGAATTTGGGGATAGTGTCTTACTCCAAACCTGGCATCCTGGCTTGGCCCACGATCGATGTTCGGTAAATCCGTGTTAGGTCGATCCATTGTCAAGAGCAGTCTGCCCGGAGAATCGGGAGAAGCACTGACCAACCAGAGACACGAACCACAAGGAAGGTGAAGAGAGCCTCTGTGCTGAGCTCGTCTATGCCTCATGGGCTGTACAGACCTGAGTAAGCTCCACGCTGACCCTACGAGGCAGGCGTTCTTAACTTCGCTTCATAGATGAGGACACAGAATCTCAAAGAGCTTGGGTGCCTTGCCAAAGATCCCCTGAGCAGTAGACGGCCCCTGCTGGAATTCACCCCCAAGTCTGTCTGACCCTGCAAGCTCCCCTCTTGCCACATCCCTGAGCTGTCTCCCTCGAGACAAGCAAAGACCATCTGGCCACCTGGAGAATGAGCCTAGAGCTCTGGGGCCACATCCGTGGGGTCTGGGCCCCCACCTTGGCTATCCGCTGCTGGCTGATATAAGATTATTTCCCTGATTCTGCATTTCAATGGGCCCAGGCCTCCCCAAGACCACAGAGCCCTGGCCTCAGACCTTTTAACTGGTAATTACTCTGCAGCCCCAGTGTGAGATCGTCCATTAACCTGAGGCCAGAGTGCGCCCTGCTAATCAGCCAGCTCAGATTCCATCAAGCAGCTGGGCTGATTGCAGACCTTAATCATGGAGGGACGGGCACAATCAGACTGTCCAGCCCTCCTCCAAGCCCATGGGGGAAAGAAAGTTTTATTACGGAGGGGCTGACATTTGGCAGCCTCTGCAAGGAGAGGTTGCCATAGGCCATGTCTCAGCCAAGACTCGCTCAACACCCCTGCGAGACCAAGGGAGAAGTAGGAGCTCGGGCCAGGCAGACAGGACGGAGCACGAGCCAAAGACCAAGAGAAGAAAAGGAAGGGAACTCTTGGAGCACTATGGCCCAAACCGTGGGCCACCACCACCCTGGGTATCCACTTAGACTGCCTTTAATCTTTGGATAATAACGTTGCAAGTTGGTGTGCTTGAGCGTCACAAAAGAGAAACGCAAGATCAAGGACGTGAAGAATGTTTTCGAGCTCCTACAGTTGGCAAGTGGTAGTCCAGAGAATCGAAGGTGGATCTTTCTGGCTCCAAAATCCCGTGCCCTTTCCACCATCCCCAGGTACCTAGCTTTCAGACTGGCCGATTTCCTTGTTAGGGATGACAAAGAGGTTGACCCGCAGGTGGCGACTAAGGAGCAAAGCTCATCCTAGAGACACATTTGCATGGGAAGAGAGCCCTGATTAACCTCAAGGGGGGGGACTGATAACAGTAGAATTCCAAGCAAGGTGTGACATGACTGGGGGTGGGGGGGGGGGATCTATCAGCCAGGAGGGCTCTCCGGGTCACTATTTAGAATAATCCCATCCTCCCTAGTTTCTTTAATCTCCTTGGCCATGAAGGAACTGCAAGGAAATCTTGAGATCTTATAGATATTCTTGCCAACTTCTCTGGGGAAAAAAATAAGCGTTACGTTGTTCCTGGAGACGAAGGTAAGAGGTGTCCACCTTGGAGCAAGGTGGCCCAGTGTCGGGAAGAAGACGTCATTCAGCCTTGGAGTGGAGAAGAAGAGGAAGGTCTAGAGAGGCAGAGCACCTCACGGCCAGCACGAGGTAGACAAGGAATATCATTGTGTTGCCCGCACTGAGATGGTGGCCTGGGAGCCTAAACGGGGTCCAGACAGGTGATCCCGACAGCTTGCCCATGACCAGGAGGATTCTTTACTTCCCCTCACAATCCCCCAAATCTAATCCATGCACCTGCCCACTGGGGTCTCCACTCCTGCGCCAGCCTCCCTCTGTCACATTGCCCTATTTTATTTACTGCTTGCATAGCACCTCTCTCTGAAATTACCTTCCTTCATCTGTTTATTATGTGTCTGTTGTCTTCCCCATTAAAATGGGAGCACCCAGGAAGGGAGGATCTTGTCTGACTTGTTCACTGCTGTAGATTCCAGCAGCTAGGATGGCACCTGGCACATAGTAGGTGCCCAATAAGTATTTTTTGAATGAAGAGTGACGGAATTAGGGTCACATGCTGGGTAAAGGATGGGGGCCCTGAGAGAAGAGAGACCAGAGGCAGAATGAATAGTAGTAAGATCTGGATTGTTGTCTGAAATTGTTGTGGAAGGTCCAGCTTCCGCATCCAGGGTACCAAGATATGGAAGACCACAAGGTAACTAGTTTCAAAGGATCGTTGTTGACTAGCCTTTCTCTACCCGTCCCTGTCCAATAACCTGTACTTTCTAAAAATTCCTTGTCTCCATTTACTGCTTGCCATTGCTTCCCCAGTACCCATGCAGGTTGGTCGGTCTTTGCCTATGCCCCCCAAGATTAAAATTACCAAAAAAAAAAATTCCGATGTATTTATTTTTTCTTTCTTTCTAGCTGAACCGCAACCTGTGTTTATTAATTTTTTTAATGTTTATTTATTTTTGAGAGAAAGAGAGAGACACAGAGCATGAGCAGGGGCAGAGAGAGGGAGACACAGAATCCAAAGCAGGCTCCAGGCTGTGAGCTGTCAGCACAGAGCCCGACACGGGGCTCGAACTCACGGACCGCGAGGTCGTGACCTGAGCCGAAGTCAGTCGCTCAACCAATTGAGCCACCCAGGCGCCCCAAACCGCAACCTGTTGTTGAGACTCAACAGGCCCTCTTGAGAGGAAACACATTCTAGGAGAGGAGATTTAGACCCTCCTGAGGGGCCACAGAGAGCAAACTGAAGCAGAGCGACACAGTTTTAAAGTCAGAATCGAATCCCAGCTTTGCGTCTTCCTGCCTGTGTGACCTTAGGTGAGTCACTTCACCCCGCTGAGCCTCCGTTTTTACACCTAATGGCATCCTGCTTGCATGGTCGTTGTGAAAACCGAGGTAAGCTACAAGCGCATTTGGCCATAGCAAGGTGTCTTCTATCACTGGTGACTAGGTCACCAGCTTTGGGCTCTCTCTGCCTCTCTGGCTGCGTGAGGTTAGGTGGGTAGCTTCTCCTCTCTGAGCCTTTCCTACCCCGCGCGTCACCAGAGCTTCCGCTAGGACGCTGCTCTTCCCAAACGTGGCACGGTAGGTCACTGCCCTCCCCCGGGACCTTCCACAGGCCCAGCAGGACCCTGAGTTAAGACTGCATGGCTAGATCACAGGACCCATTCACGTCTCCTGCCTCTCACCAAAATGTCCCTGTGATGCCCACAGCATCAGCGTGTTATTGACAAACTCGAGGAGGAGGAGCTGTCTGCCCTGACCGCTCTTTCCTATATTAACTAGAAAGCCCACTAATTCCAGTCAACAGACACTCGCTGAGCACCTACTCTGTGCCAGGTGCCGTAGCGAAGAGTCAGAGATGAGCCAAACGGGGTCCATAAAAACCCAGAGCCTGCGGGACAATCAATCCAAGACTGGAATTTACTCTTTTTTTTATTCTGGGCTCCTGGTGTCAGAGGCCCAGCAGGAAACCAGCGGCATATGCAAACATGGTCATTGAGCCTCTGTTTAATAAAGTCTCTTGTTTACAAAGGCAAGGGCAAGGCTAGAGAAAACCAACAAGGGTTAGCACAGTAGTGTGGAGTCACCATTCCCAGGTCGGAGCGGGAGAGGGAAGGAAGCAGTTACCCAAACCCGGAGCAGGTGCCTGTAGCTTCGCAGGGGCTGGTCTGGAGAGAAAGGAAAGGAAAGGAAAATTCATCTGCTCTCTCTGCCTGCATCTTTGGGTCCCCTGATGCTGCCTCCCAGGGGCTGAATCCAATAGGAATCCAACATGCAAGGGGCCAAAGAGGCAGTCCCTAGGGCCGGCCTCCCAGCACACAGAGCTTCGGGGAGGAGGGCAGAGAGGGGATCCGGTGGAGCAAGTGAGTCACATCCTCACCCCTGCTTGCTAAGGAGAACTGGGCATAACCCCGTGAAGGACCTGACCTTCCCCCTTTCCACCCTTGAAATTCCCTCTTATCAGCCTGAGTTGTTATTTCCAGGAATGTGTCACCGGGAGGGCGGGGATGGGGGGGGGGGACTTCGAGCCACCAAGCGCTATTGTTGAAACACCCCGAGAGTCTCCAAGGCCCTATTGAAATTCTCTCCCTCTCCCCAGCTCTCCCTGTAGCATTGCAGGATTACCGCGGCTCGTATTCATCTGTCTCCAAAAGATTAAACCGTCCCCTGGAAAAGGCCACTGTTTCCCGAAGGAGAAGAGATCATTTATGCTCGTTCCCTCAAGAAATGGAGTTTTTAGGGGAAAAAAAAAAAAAAAAGTGCAGGTTGATTTTCTTCCCTGGCTTGAGAAGGGGCTGCTGTTTTTTAAGGGGGCGGCGGGGTGGGGGGGGCCAGTTGTGTGTATCTGAGGACCTTTCCTCTTCAACATCAGCCCCACCCCCCCCCCACCAGTTCTGAGTGGAGAAAACCAAACGCAATAATAGCGACAGAACTAACTGCCATTTATTTATTTATCTATTGAACATTTGCATGCGTGGCACAGAGCGCTTCACCGACACGCTTCTTCGCGTGCATGTTGGGTACAAATGACCTGATGTGATCATCGTATCCCCGTGTGGTTGCCCCCCATTAGTAACCCCACTTCATAGATGAGGAGACTGAGGCACAGAAAGGTTGAGTGGCCTACCAGACGTCACAGCTAACAAGAGACAGCGTTGGGATTGGACTTCAGTCTGAGGCTCTCTCCCAAAGCAAATGTCCTTCACTGGTGGCGGGAGGGTATTTTGTCCCCCAGGGGACATTTGGCCATGTCCAGAAACATTTCTGATTGTCACAACGGGGGGTAGGGGTGCTAATGGCACCTAATGGTAGAGCCCAGGGATCTTTCCAAAGAGCTTACAATGCACAGGACAACCCCCACGACAAAGAATTTTCTGGCCTTAAATGCCAGCAGTGCTGAAGCCGAAAACCCTGTTCTAAAGTCTCGCACTCCCCATCGTGGCGCCAGTCCGGTCACGGTGGCCCTTCAGCTGGGGAGAAGCTCGACAGGGAACCTCGACAGAGGATCACATGACGACGCCTTGTTGAAAATGTTGGTCTCTGCCCTAAGAACATTGGGAAGGCCCCGGAGAATTCTAAACAGGGAGGCGATCTGGTGAATTTGAGTTTGAAGAAGATACTTCCAGCTGCTGTGTGGAGAACAGACCAGAAGGCGTGGGGGAGACCAGCGGGAAGGGTGTTGTTAATCCAGATGATGGTGGACCGGATAAAATGGCGAAGGGGAGACAGAGACCAGCGGGTGGGTTTGGGACGTATTTAGAAGGAGGCAAACACAACAGGACTTGGGGAGGAGAAAAGAGGTATTAGAGATGCCTGCCAGTCTTCTGGCCTGAGAGCCAAGGTGAACATAGAATTATTCGCTTTGATTTTATAGACATCGTCTCTCTCTCTCTCTGTCTGTCTTTCTGTCAGTCCCTCTCTATCTCACAAGCAACTGTGCTTCTCACAGAGGGACCAGCATCGGCAATATTGAGAATATCGAGAATATTGCTTCCCATGCTGAGAAGAGGAGAGGTCAAGGTCCACCTTCAAGGCTGCCAGGTACGGTTGTACAGGATGTCTACAATGGGAATGACAGGTTGAGCAGCCTACACGGCAGTCTGCACCTTCCAGGTTGTCTGACTTTCTGGCCTGAGCTCTTGACTCTGGATTGACCATTACCTAGGAAGGCCTGAGTCTCCGGCTTTGGGAACACCACTGCCAAAAGCAAGTTCAGTCCAAACAAGAGAAGACCCGCTCTGGCAAGCCACTACCTCCAGCTCCCTACAAGGCCCCCTACCCACGGGAAGGAGAGGAAGTCAGTCGGGAAAGGAGGGGGCAAGGTTCGAGCCCATGAGCTGAAGTGATGGAGAGGCATATGTCAGCTTAATGAAAGAGCTATCTAACAGTGAAATCCGTGGAACCATTGAAATGGTGGACCTTGTGAAGAAATGAGCTCCTGAGGCAGGGATGCACCGGAGAACCCCAGCATCAGTGGGGTAGGATATTAGACCAGACCTCGTCAAAGTCACATCCTGCTTTGAGAGTGTAGGATGCAAATGAGACATGGTGATGTCTCCATGTTGGCCTTTATGAAACCCAAATGACTTCTCCAACAGAGCGTCTGCAGCACCAGCTGAGAAAAATTACACCAACATCCTGACCACATCACTTATTACAAAACACCCCTTGCAGGGCAGGGAACATCTCCCAAATGTCTTTTTTTTTCTCTTTTATTATTATTATTATTTTTTTTGGAAATGTATCAACGATGTGCTTGCACCCTCCGATAGAACTTCAATAAACGTTCGTCAGTGTAAACGTGCTCCTCTCCTCTTCGTCCTGAGGACCGCTTTCTCGGCTCCCACCCACCTAAACACCCCCACGTTCTATGCTTCCATTCGGGTAGGAGTTGGGGAGAAGATCTGACATGATTCAGGAGATGGTGCAGGGACAGTCACGCCCACACCGTGGGGTGGTCATGAAGTGACCTGATGAGTCTAACGACAGGTTCTCTCCAAGCTCAGCTTTCTCCAGAGCCAACTGCCCGTGAATCAGCTGCCCTGAGGGGTCCCACGGGCAGCTTAGACCCTCCAGGCCCTAAATGTAGCTCATTGTAACCCCCCCACCCACCCCGCATGCCCTCCTAAATGCACTCCTACCACAGAGTTCCAGGCTTCCCAGAACATCACACAAGCCAGACAGCCGGTCCTTCTGGAGTGTCTTTGACTCTTCCTGATCTTTCACTCCCCGCAGCCATCTGCCTCTGCCTTAGTTTGGGTTCCTCCAGAAGCAAACCCTGAGACAAGGATGTAAACACAAGTAGTTGTTTGGGGGGTGCAGGAAGCTCGAGGTGAAGGAATGGGGGAGGGAGGCAGGGAAGGAAAGGAAATCAACCAAGGATGCATTTCTCAAGCCATCTGTGCTGTGGGCAGTTGAAACTCAATTCCATGTGGCAACTTGGGGAAATGGTGTCGAAACAAGCCTCAGAGTCACAAGTCATTTGATGGTGGAGGAGGGGGGGGGTGTTAATTCCCTGGCACTTACATCCTGTCTTACCTACAGGCAGTTCCCCAGCTTCAGAGAAAGCCCTCAGGCAAAGATCTACAGATACCACAGATGGAAGTAAGCCTCCGGGGAGGTGGGCAGGCCATCAACAGAATTAGCTGTGACATCAGGTCCTATGGAGACTGTCACCGAAATAACTCTCCGGGATTCTAGATTCTCCCCATTCTAGACTCCTTCAGCCTTGTCCGGGCCACCATCTGGCTTTTCGCAATCAGCACTGACATGTCTCCCTACCTCCAGCCCGGTTGCCCTACTGTCCTTCTCCAAACTGCGGTCTAAGTGAGGTGGCATGTGTCACAGTTACAGTGCAGGCTCTGGGTTAATACTTCCTGTCTCCCTTCTAGGTACATGACTTCAGGCAAGACACCAAACATCTCTGTACTTGGGTTTCGAGAGGTTTTGTTTGTTTGTTGCTTTCAAGTGAAAATTGGACATAAACCCTGCAGGTTCATCATAGAATTACTGCAAAGATTAAATGAGCTGATCTAGGTAAAGTGCTTAGAACAGCACCTGGCACATGGTAGGTGCCCAATGAATGTTAGCTCTTATGATTTCTATAACAAAAACTGGATCGTGTCATTCCTTGGAAGTCACCCTGCTAAGAACTAGACCCTGGAGGTGTGAGCTTTGCTAATTGCTGAAAGATTCAGAGCCTAAGGGACCTTAGGGACACTCTTGGAGAAAACTCTTCACCCGAGGATTGAAGATACTGTCGGTAGAGCAGATGCCTTAGGATAAAGGAGCCACAAAGGCGTGACTGCTGCATGAGTGTGCTCATCGTGGGTGCTGAGCCCAAGAACCAAGGATATAAAAGATGCCAGTAGTGAAGTCCTCCCCGACCTAGGGAACATCTGTGCTCAGAAAGATACAACAAAGAAAGGGAAGGATTCTGGGCCCTGGACGGCAATCCTCGTTCCACCAGTGGAGCAGTGTCTTCAGAGTGAAGCTGGTACAGGGTTAAGATGTGCCTCTCCAGCACTAACTCACAGTGTGTCCCTGGTGAGTCACGGTGACTTTCCCTCTCTGAACCTCAGTTTCCCAATCTGTAAAATGAAAATAATGCCACATACTTGATGGCAATGTTGGGAAAATTAAATATTAGCACATATGTAAAAAGCCCAGGCATACGGAGGGGTGGGGGGCGCTCTGGATCAAAGTTCCAGCCTGTCTTTGTCCCCACCCATAATTACTAGCTGTCCCAGTCCTGACTCCCCGTGAGTACAATGGAAATCCTATGCCAACCCTGAATATTTTCAGCGTCTCAACTCGCATTCCCTTGACACATCTTCTTACTCCCGTCTTTGCTGCAGCAACTACGTGTGTGATTGGAGCTTGACAACCCCTCTCATCTCCTGTACCATCTCTCCCTCCGCTTACCCCCATGGCCCCCTGAGAATTTCCTTATGACCATCTTAAGTATGCCTGGTTCACATAAATGTTAGTGCTACTCAAAAGAAATGGCGATCACTTTACAACCTTATTCAGGTTGCAACTTACTGAGTAAGATTCAAGGGGGGCGGGGGGGGTTGTTGGGCAGGGACAGAATTCCTCCCCATAGGTGGGATTTTGAGCACACTTGTTGTTCACCAAGTATGGAGGCACAAATGAGCTGAGGTGCGAACGTATATAGATTCCCGAGCAGTGACAACGATCCGTCAGGGGCCTAGAAGGAGCATGATCAGAGGTTAGAAACAAGGAAGTCTGGGGACGGGGGAAGAAGCATGGGAATGAATCTGGGGTATGGGAACACAACATGCAGATCTTTGTGTCTCACAAAGATCAAAAGATCTAGGTGGAGGAAGCATCCAACAACTAAATAGACAGGTTGACTCAGCCAACTGAGTCAACTCAAGCCTCCTCCCTTGGCCACCTGAGTGTCGTGCAATTGGTCTAAGCACAGAGCGGCCACATAGGAGGGACGGAGATGGTCCATAGGCCTAGCAACATGGGCTCCTTCTCATTGGGGCTTTCCTAGCTACTACTACCAATGGATGCCTCAACTAACAGCAACAGAGACTGAAAATGAGCCCTGAAAATGCCACCGTGAGGACACTAGCTAGCCACTTGGGGGCAGATTAATTATGTCAGCCTCCTTTTCTTGAAGACAGGACAGCAATGGTCCATATGGGAATTGATATCCACTCTAGCTATGGATTTATTGTCTCTGTCTGCATCGCCTTGCCAGAATCACCAATCATAGATTTAAAGAAGGAGGGATCCCACACAGCTTTGCCTTGGGAAGAGCCTTGACACCAATGTGTGCATGAGCTGGAGATACTTGAACATTTAAATGGTCTATTAAAGGCTCACTGAAGGAGGCACCTCTGGGACAATGCCTTGAAGATCCAGTCGCCGGATCTGGGTCACTGAGAACTAGAAAATACAGGTCCAGTGAATCAAGGGTAAAAGTAGTGTTGGTCTTTCTCACCCTTGCTTTGTGACACACTCGTGGTCTTTGTGCTTCCTGTCCTGCATCCTGGTTCCCACGGGATAGATGAGGAAGGTTTACTCAGAAGAAGAAGAAGAAGAAGAAGAAGAAGAAGAAGCATGAGAAGAAGAAGAGAGGCATGAGAAGGAGAGGCATGAGAAGAAGAAGAAGAAGGAGAGGCACGTTTGGCATGAGTACTTCACCCCAATACTTCTACTGACGCGGCAGGAAGAAGCCCATCTGGAACACAGAGAGGCATCTCTCGGTGCTCCCATGACACACGGTAGCTGAAAATGGTATCGCAGCAGCCCCGGCCGACAGGAGAAAACAACTGGGAGCTCGGACTCTTGGGGAATAAGGTTTGGGTTTCTTCACCAGGCAGACAACCGACATCTGCTGGGGTATTGGTCAAGAATAAGGGAAATTTAGAACGGTGGCTGGAGGTAAGAGGCGACAAAGATCCCTTCCCCTGAGGACCTGAAGCAGCGGTAGGAACTGCAATTTGATCAATTCATCCACACTGAGTGTTGTCGCAGAGATTTCAGCTAACTCCCACCTCGTGGACTTTGGGATAGACTGGACCGAAAGTTGGCACAGCAGGTGTAAGAGATAGACTGGGTCAGACATTTTTTATGACCTGTCTTACCTCCTCTTGGTGCACTTTTTTTTTTTTTGCCTCAGCTGTTGCTGTGGCAACTGGCTACAGGTAGCTATAGCCTGACAGAACTTTATCTCAGCTATGCTATCTCTTGCTTTCTCCCCTGAGCTTTCTCTGTACCCATGGGATGCCTTTGGGAGCCCATTCAGTCATTCTGGTGCCTGCATACACTAGTGAGTGTTCCCAGAGAAACAGAACCAACAGGAGATGAGATGAGACGAGACGAGATGAGATGAGATGAGATTGATAATAGATAGATAGAAAGATAGCTAGCTAGATAGATAGATAGATAGATAATAGATGATAGGTAGATGGATGGATAGATAGATAATAGGTAGGTAGACAATAGATAGATAGATAGATAGATAGATAGATAGATAGATAATAGATAGATGATAGGTAGATAGATGATAGATAGATAAATGGTATATAGTTAGATGATAAATAAGTAGATAGATGGATAGATAGATGATAGATAGATAGATAGATAGATAGATGATAGGTAGATAGATGATAGATAGATAAATGATAGATGATAGATAAGTAGATAGATGGATAGATAGATGATAGATGATAGGTAGATAGATAATAGATAGATAGATAGATAGATAGAGATAACAAAGAATTGGCTCATGCAACTATGGAGGCTGAGAAGTTCTACAGGATGCCTTTGCAAGTTCCAGACCCAGGCAAGCTAGTGGTGTAGCTTCTAGTCTCAGTTTAAAGGTCTGAGAACCAGGAATGTCAATGACGGAAGTCCCAGTCTGAGAGTAGAAGACCATGGTCAGCCTAAACAGGCAGGCAGAGAGAGAGAGGACCCTCCTTTCCTCCAAGTAATTGCTGTATCTAATCAACAGATGGGGTGATAAGCATCCACACTGAAGACGGTCATCTGCTTACTCAGTCTACTGATTCAAATGCCAATCTCTTCTGGAATCACTCACAGACACACCCAGAAATAATAGAGCCAGATATCTGGGCATCTGTGACCCAGTCAAGTCAACACATACAATTGATCCCCATAATGCATAAAACCAGAAGTGAGGGTGGGGGTTAACTTCCTTTGACCAGGCATCCTTGGGTAATCCTTTGGGTGACAGAGGCATCCTTGGACCAAAAGGATGGTCCCTCCTTCTCCTACCCCCGGGATCATTTCCCAAAATAAACTGCCTCGCAGTAAACTGGCTTGGGAAAATAACTTTGACCTCTCTGAGGCTCAGTTTCCTCTTCTGTAAGATGGGGACATTAATTGTCCCTCCCTCACCAAGGTTCTTGTGAGCGTTAAGTGTGAATCGTCAAGCCTGGTGCCTACAGCCCACAAGGACTCAGGCAGGAACTGACTGAAGGGAGACAAAAGACAAAGCGATGTTTGACAACTTCTTCAATAAACTATTAAAATGGCTCATTTTCATCTCACTGTATTTTCCCTCCTCTTCGGTCCCTCTGGGCACCTTTCACAAAAACATACCAATTGGCACGTTTTTTCTCTTCGGTGAGAACCGAGTGGAGAGTCGGGGCTCCATTTCTCCGCTGAGGACGCGGGGGATGAAGTTTCAATCATTCATCAGCTCTGATCTAAGGGAAGACCCCCCAAGCAAAGATTCAGCTGCAGATGCCGCCCAGGAGAAAGCTGGCGTGGAGGTCCCCAAAACTCTCCTGTTGGAGAGTCACCTGGCTGTGCCTCGGAATTCTTTAGGAATTGGGTTTGGGTTTTCACTGGTTCTGGCATCTCTTCATCCAGAGCCTCGAATGCTACATTCACAAGGGTCTCATGAATAATACATGGTGACCTGAAAACTCCAGGCGGGTAAATTAAAGATGAGCTTGAAAAACCTGGACGCTGGGGCTGAATTCAGCTGTGACCATAGCAGGCAGTTCCGCTTACACAGGATCCCGCCGGTGGTTATCCATGCTCCGCCCTGAAGGCATACCCCACCTTGGCCAGCTTCCACAACGTAGCCTCTGTGGTGCCCCATTTCTAACCTTGGCCCTCGGCAACCTTCAAACACGTACCCCTCGGTGTCCCGCTTCCTCTGCAGCTTATGAGGAAGTTAAAATTAACCCTAAAAACAAAGTCACACGGTACAGGGGATGATGAATAATGCATCGTCACCCTTCCAGACCACGGATTCGTGATTTCGCCTACGGGCTGTGCGTGGACAAAGGTGTGTGCAAACACCACTGACGAAAGTGAAAGATTTGGAAGAGCCGTAGAAAGGATCCACCAGTGACCTCTGGAGCCCCCACGCAGTGGGACACAGGAGAGACCCGGTCTTATCTGGCCTCCCTGCTATCATTGCCTGGCTGAATAACCCAGGGCCAACGGCTTCCCATCTCTGGTTTTAATTTCCCATTCCACAGATGGGAGACCTGAGGCCCAGAGTAGAGAAGCAACTCTCCCAGGGCCACACAGCAAATAGATACTGAGTCCGAAAGAGAAGGGGGACTCTTGTTTCCTAATGCAGCCCTCTTCCCCCCACTCTAGAATGCCACCACCCCGTTCCCAGGTGAGCTATCCTGGGGAAAGGAGGGGGAAATATATTTGCAGGTGATTTAAAGCAGGGATGCTTCCAGGATGCCCCGCTCCCTCTGGGTAATTTATGGATGTGTGAACAGGATGATGGGCTCATTGCTTACACCGTGTAATTCAAAAAATGCAGCTGCCCCAGAAAGATGGGTGAGAGGTATAAAAATATGTACATTTGATGGAGCATATATATGTGTTTGTAAATACAGTCTGTTATTGCTCAGTGTTATTATATATCCATCATCTTTCTTTGGGTTATTGGAAACATAAAAATCTTAAAGCACTAAAAACACAAAGAACGATAAGTCACCCAGGAAAGTATATCTTCTCGGGGATGATTTTATGTCGGGAACACTTTGTGCTTTCAGAAAATAAAGCCCTTGCACTGCCAGGGAAGGAAAAGAAAACAGAGGATGGGACTGGACGGGGGTCCCTACGAGCCCCTGGGCAAAAAGAGGTCTGCCAACTGGTGGGTGGTCAGTGGGATCAAGGGGAAAGAGTGGGGAGCTAAGGGTCCACCCTGGCGGGGGCTCTGCCTTCTGAAGCTCTGTGGCCTTGGGCAAGACAAGACCTTGTGGCGCAGCTCCTAACCCATAAACCGGGGACCGGAATGCCCACTGGGGCATCGTAGGGCTCTGCGACTATTAGTTCCCTCCCCCAAAACACCCCGTGCTGAACAACCGTCTACGTGGCTGCACAAAAAATGATGCATCAGCGACTCTCTCCCCGGATACTCTCCTCACAGCCAAGCCTCCGAACCATGAAGTAGAACCATAAACTAAATTCCAAGCAGCAGACATAGTCAATAGCACAGACGTGATTTTTAAGTGAAATTAACGATTTTTCGAATATAGATTTCCTCTCCGGGCCCTTCCCTCCGCAGCTTTGGAGATTCATGCCTCCTCACGCTTTTGGCCGTGTGGGTGAGGCCTGGGGTTCTGTTGCAAGTCACGTGTTAAGGGGTGCAGGGGCGGGGGTGGGGATGGGAGAGGGAAGGCAAGTGGCAAGGGTCACCTGCACAAGGGGCTCTTGCCCATTGTGATGGGGGACACAGAATCGTAGAGGTGGAGAGCAGCGGGCCCCTCCCCCGTGCCCACCCTCGGACCCCCCGCCCCCCCCCGGGCTGCACTTTGCAAACCTGAAAGTAAGAGATCTAGGATGAGACCTCTTTAAAGACTTCACCTTGGAGGTGAAGTTGGGATGATAGCATTCTCTTTCACTCACCTCCAAATCCCCGGCACACGAGATACGAGAAAAAGGCGCAGATGTGGTAGGGGCTCAGTAAACACCTGTTTCACTGATTAATTTTGCGTGCTTGCTTCAGAAGTTCGCGTAAGTGACCCCAGAAGTAACAGGTCGAATCCATTAATGGCCCCAAACGATGGCCTCACTGTGTCCACAGCCTTTGCAGTTTGTTCTGGGTTTGGACCCTGGAGTCAGTTTCCACCAATGGGAGAGTGGCAGATGTGACATAGCAGAGGCTCGAAGAAGCACTTGTGCTTTTCCACACCTCCCTCTCCCTCCTGTTCCCCCCCCTCTCTGTCTCCCTTGGACCCTGCCCCTGCCCGAGGCACCCCAACCGTGGCCATACAGAGCCAACTGCCCCCACTGACCTGCCAGCTGACCACAGACATGCCAGCTAGCTCAGCACCATCAGTCAAACAGGACCTCCCAGCCAGCCTGAAGACTCATGAGAAATAGGAAATGATTCCTTGTTCGTTACACAGCAAGAGCTGACTGATACATTAGGGATTAGGCAATTCCATCGAAAAATCTGCAGAGCTCGGGAAAGCAGAATAACCAGGCCTTATGGAGAGCCCCAAGCGGGGGGATACAGGGCTGAGTCCCCCAGGGGCTTTGAATGCCAGCTACAGGAACTCCGGGGTCTCTGTTCTGCTCTGAGCTTGCTGTGATTTGGCTGTTCTCATGCATCTGCTGTCCCTCTCTTCTCGTGCCATCCGCCACCTCTCACACATTCTGTCCAGATGTGCGTGTTCCCTGTCCTCACTCCTTTAGCCCGCACCCCGGGGGCAGGACCATCCCTGCCACCCCAGCCTCTGTCTTGCCTCAGGACCTTTCAGCCTTGGGCCCGCGCCTAACTGCCTGAGATGTGACAGGACCATGGCTTCCCCATACTTCTTCACTCTCATATCAGCTGTGTGTGCCAGAGGGACAACTGGGGACACCATATGTGTATCTGCACCTGTATATATGTGCGTATGTAGATATACACATATGCAGATATATGTTCATACGTGTATATATATATATATATATGTAGACACACATATCTATAGGTGCATCTCTACAGATAAAGAGAGAGAGGAAGGAAGGGAGGAAAGAAAGGAGGGAGGGAGGGAGGGAGGCAGGCAGGCAAAGCTACTCAAGCCTCAGAACCGTGATTGAACTAGATGGCTTATACAAGGCTAAGGTTCTTTCATTATCTTCTCTGAGGGAAACCCAGAGAACCACAGGGATTTTGCCAAGGTCAACTGCAAGGCTCAGACTCGGCTGTTCTGACTCTTTATCCAGAGCTTTTTCCAATACCCCGTATTAAATGTATTGGGCGTATTGGTCCCATCCCTGGGAAATGTAGGCACAGCTCCAGATAAAACTGAAGCGTTTACGAAGACGACTCTCCCACAGCCCTGTGTATTTCCCCCTCGGACATGCCTGGGCCTCACAGGCCGGAATGAGCTCCAGCCGGCATCATATTATTTACTACATCTTTTGCACCGCTCCCAACATCAGGTCTGCTGGTGATAATAAACTCCATTCTGACATATCAACAGCTGAGACGTTTCCTGCCACAATTTCAAGACAAAAATGGAAGATCCTACAGGACGGGCAGCTCTGAGGCTGTCTGATTTCAAGGAGTTTATCAAGAGGAGACAAGAAGGCGGCTTACACGGGGAGATCTTACACAGGCCCCTGGAAGGCCACGTGAGTTCACATGCACCCCGATGGGCTCAGTAAACGGAGAGGCTGGACCGAAACTGAGTCCGGGCAATCAAGTCCCCCCGGGGACCTACTCCGTAGCCAACCGTGGCTCACACGGTCTCTGGAGGAGACGCGTATCTTCTGGCTGTGTGACCTTGGGAAAGGTACTTTCTGTCCGCCTACACTTTCCCATGTGAAATTGAGATGATAATTGTAGCTGTCTCTAGGACTGGCTGCGAGGCCCAAGTAGGTTCATGTTCAGTGTGTGTGGCCCAGGGTCTGGTGCATTTAGTAGGTGTTCAATAAATGTCAGCTATCAGAATCATTATTTCATAGAAGAATAGTCAGGGCACAGAGGAGGAGGGTGTGAAAAGGACAAGGAGGCAGGGAAGCTTCTCTGGAGGAGGATGTGACACCCTAACTAGATTTGGGGAAAAGAATAAATGACAGCCTGAGAGATGTGCAGGGAGGGCACTGGAGGTAAATGGCAAAAGCAAAGTTAAAGAGGCATGGAAGATTTGGGTGCGTGAGGAAGGAAAAAGGAGTGGATACGTTTGAAAGGTGAACTTCAACATCGGGGAGAGATGGCAAGAGATAAAGCCGGAAAAGGAACGCGAAAAACCTCGCATTTCACATAAAGGAGCACGGGGTTATTTCTTTAGGCGCCGAAGAGCCGCGGAAGGATTTTGAGCCCGGAAATAACATCATTCGAGTGCATCCATCCTACTGAGAGTGACTGCTACATCCTCAAATGTGACTCGCTCCTTTACAAGGGCCTGTATGATACTGATCAAGCTGCTTCCCTTCGCTAGGAAGCTATCTGAACCGCTGAGTCCTTCTAGCTTTGACACACTCTGCTTCCGGGGCTTTCTAGGGGCGTAGAAAGTAAATGTCCACGGTGCTGAGTTATGCAGTTGAAAATCAATCCTCCAAACTTGGGCAGGTGGGTGTGGCCTGGGAGGAGGAAAGTTCTAGACACCCAATGCGGAGCCAACGTTGCAAGATCCGTCACTGACTAGGGAAAATGCCAGTATCTGCCCCCGATCCCGCCTAGCTACGCAACAGTCAACTCAGTTTCGGAAACAGAAAGCTCTTTCAGAGGTCATGTGACAACTCAGTGGTTTTTCGCACGTATTTTTAGCTATTTTTAAAAAGTCTTGCGTGGAACGCAAGATACAAAGCTGATTTTTAAAAAGCGATGTTTTACTTGTGTGCATTGGTTTTGTGAATACAGATTACAACCTTTACTGATTATAAAGTCAATCAATAAGAACAAGGCAGTTTTGATGAAATAAATGGGATGCTCACGTTGATACAAAACTGCAATTGTCATCTGTAACCCCCGACTTCCCTTTCTCTGTGTTTATCAAAACAGCCTGATAATTTTCATTAGTTTTGGTTGTACAGCATCTTGAAACCCGTGTTTACACAGATGAAGAGGGTGCGACTGCTGACAGATTTTAAAGAGACCAAGAAAAAGAAGAAGGAAAGATGGCTTTGCAACCTCTGGCTATTCTTCCAAGGGCTACAGAGCCTTGAAAGGAAGCCAGAGACACTTACCTGAAATACACCAAATATCCTATTCCAGACCACATCTGTGGCGTAGAGGTTCATCCATTCATCCTTTTATCCAGAAGTACGTGGTGAGTGCCCTCGAGTGTTGGTCATTGCTCTAAGCACAGGGGATGAGAGGTGAAAAACTTTAGCATGTGAGAGATGAGCAATGAAGAAAATAAATCAGTGAAATCTGTAGTGTGGTCGTGACAGAGGACACAGGAATAAAGCAGAGAAGGGGCTAGGGACTCCGGAGGGGAGGGTGGTTTCATTTGAAATAGGTCAAGGCAGCCTCACTTGGAAGGTCTGAGCAGAAGTCCAAAGGGTAGGGGAGCTGGCCTGAGACTGGGGACGGGCACCCAGCCAGTGCCGTGGCCCTGGCATTGGGCCAGCACCAGGAAGAGGAAGAACGTCAAGCAGCTGGAGGGTGTGAGCAAAGGTGAGAGCAGTAGGGAACAAGCCAGAGGGGAGGAGGCGTGGGTACAGGGCCGGGCAGATCACGCTGGGTCTGGGAGGCCATTAAAACGACCTTGGTTTCCACGTGGAGGCCATCGGAGATTTTTAAGCAGAGGAGTAACGTGTCTGCCATATGTTGTTAGAGCATCACTTGGGATACCAGGTTGAGAGCAGAGTGTAGGGAATAAGGGGAGAATCAGGGAGAAAGAGGGTGTTTGTAATCATCCAGGAGGGAAGGTTAGTGGCTCAGAGCGGGTGGTGGTGGAAATGTGACAAATGACGGGACTCTGGATGTGCTTTGGAAACACACCTGTTAGGAGAGCCTGAGCAACTGGATGTAGCCCGTGAAGGAAAGAGAGGAGCTGGGATGATCCCAGAGTGTCTGGCCAAGGGACTGGGAAGGTGACGCTGCAGCTACCCAGGATGGGAACACTAAGAAAGGAGTAGGTTTGGGGTGGCTGTGGATGGGGACTTCGCTCCGGGATGTGTCAACTTCAAGATGCCTGGGAGAAGTCTACGTGAAGCCAGACAGATGGGTCTGGAGATCAGGGAAGTGGTCTCACCTGGAACCATCCTCGGGGAGTCACCTAGTGCTTAAAGCATGAGGGAGACAGCATGGGATCACCAACAAGATCGGTGAGGACAGAGAAGAGGTCCGAGGGCTGAGCCTGGGGCTCCCAGCATCAGGGGGTCAGACTGAGAAGCACCCAGTGAGCAGACTGAAGGCCCGCAGGTGGGGGGATGGGGAGTGGAGATCAGGGGGCTGTTCTGGAGGCCAAGTGAGGAAAGTGCTCTAAGGAGGAGGAAACGTTTGTGTTCAGCTGAGTCAACGCTAACGGGACAAATACAAGGCTGGCTGCTGAAAGCCCGTGGAAGTTCTCTGATTGACTTGAGTGTCTTCACAAAGCTGGGAGTAAGTAGTCAGCTGAGAGGGAGGGAGGGTGTGGAAAAGTCACCCAGAGGAGAGGGAGAGTGGATGGACCAGGATCGTGGTTACCAGGCAGCATAAGGACCCGCAGGAGATCCGTGCTCAGGAATCCAAAGGGAAGGAGCCAGCGTGGCCACGTGCTTTTCTCCACACTCATTCGTCTTTTTGGGGGTAGGCACCGAATAGGCAGAGCTGGCTAGGACCGGGTCTGTGGTTCTGCCAGATGAACTTGAGAGGGACAGGCCTCAAGGGTGCAGACCCTGGAGACAAGATACCTGGCTATGAATCTCTGACCCACCATCGACCAGCTGTGCGACCTTGAGCAAGTTAGCCAACCTCTCTGTGTTTCCGGTCCTTTGCCAGGTTCTTAAGTAAAGGCTAAATGAGGGAATACGTACACAGCATTTAGAATAGCACCTGGCACATCGAAAGCTCTCAGTAAATGTTACCTCCCATTATTATCACTACCCATCAAGGCAGCCAGCAAATGGGGTTCTCGGCCCGTTAAAATCCCGTTTGTCAGAAAACACCTGGGAAATGCATCTTGTAACGTCAGGAGATGTGAAACAGCATCAATTTGCGAGATCTCATCCAGCCCGTTTCTGCTGGATTCACCTTCAGAATTCCCCCATTTCTCTCTTTCTTTCCTTTTTTTTTTTTCTTTTCTTTTTTTTTTTTTTTTATGCGGAGGCCAAACGTGAAGCTTGAATATCCCTGCTGACACCTGATCTGCCGTCAGCGCTGCGACACCTGAGAGTCAAGAAGCCTCCGAACTGGACACTAACACCGTGTTCTCACAACGGGATACGCTGCACGCCGCTCACCTGACCGGCACACCGCGACGGAAGCAGGTGCCCGAAGCACACCTGAGGCTCGCCTGGGATTTTCGGTGACCTTGAAATACATTGCTCCGCCGCGCCTGAGTGCTGCGGCGGTGTATACGACACGCTTCCGTAGGAGCGGATGTGCGCCGGGGACCTTTTTCAGAGACTTTTTCCGCTACCGTTTGACTCGCAGAAGACCCGTTGACCGTAGGCCGGGGTATACTGGCAAAGTCAAGGACTCCGGAGCTGGTGTAGATGCGGGAACCATGCAAAAGATTTTTTTCCCCCTAGGGCTTTTATTTTCTCGGTAGAACAGGGAAAAAAAAAAAAAAACACCAAACCCTTTGCGAGAGCAGAGGTGGGGGAAAGAGCCCAAGGCCACCGAAGCCCCACTATCCCAGAAGCTGAGCACTTTGGCACCCGGTGGGGTCTACAACGCGTTCAAGTCCAGAACATGCTACCTTTGCGTATGTGTGTTCTTTTGCACGGAGGCTACAGACACCTCCTCTGGAACCAGATGTGCGTCTTCCGCGCGTCCTGTAACGCCAGCCTCAGTTTCTTCATCTGAAAAATGGGGATGAGTACGGAACCTATTTCGTGAGGCTGATGCGACAGTTAAATGGGTGAGAATAGTGGGGCAGCCTGTGGAGCGGAAGAGGATAAACCGGTTGCTGAAAATTTTAAGTATTTTTCCACCTGAGGTGGTTTTCTGGAGCCTCCAAAACATCTCCGTGGGATCCTACGGTTCCTCCGACCCCCATGATCAGACCTAGAGTGAAGGCACTGCTGTGGCTCTGGGGAGGAAGGAATGAGCCTTGGGGGCAGGGGGGTCGCGCTGCGGTAGGATCTTCTGTGGGGGTTCATTCGGTAACATTCGAGAAGGTTCCAGCGGAGCAGCAGAGGGGGGAAGGAAGAGAAAACGCATTTGGGGGGATTTGTTCGGGGGATGGTCCACGGACCGGCCACGGCAGCCTCCCAGAGAGCTTGTTAGGAACGCAGAATGCCAGGCTCCATCCTGAACCCGCTGAACCAGAATCTGCATGTTGACTAGATTTCCAGATGATTCCGGCACACGGTGAAGTTTGAAAAGGACCAGCCCTCCTCCGTCCATCACATCATCTCGGTTATTCTTCATGTCAGTTCGGCCCATTTTACAGATGAGGAAACGCAGAGGCTGTAAAAGGTTAACCTACTGCTCGGTGACAGTGCATGACAAAGGGTGGGTCTGAACCCAGATGGCCCGGTCCCAAAGCCTGTGCCCTTTCTATGACCTTGAGCTACATGGCAGGACAGGGAGCTGCATGATCTCAGTTTGGGAACAGAAGGGAGAAAAGGGGAGCGTGGGCCAGGAACCCCATAGAATATTCCAGGAACCCAGCACAGGCCCCCAGCCATGCTACCTAATCCGCTACTTACTCATTCGGCAAACTTTCCCAAGAGCGCCTACCCTGTGCTAGAACTGGGGTACAGGGAGGACTGTCACTATTCCTGTGCTCAGGAAACTCAGACCCTGCGGGGGCCTAGAAAAGTGAGCCATCCCTGTGCCCACACACTCCAACACCCCCTCTCCATCTGTCAGTCCCTCACTTCTCTGCCCCTCCCTCCCGCCTTTCCATCCCCTCCTCTCCTCCTCTGCCCTCTTCTCCTTCTCTTACAAGGACCCAAGTGGACAAGAGAAGCGGCCACAACAGCTGTCACCCCCATGATGGCTCCACCGGGGAACAAAAGCCCGGCCATAAATGGTGACTCTCTACCTTCTTTAGAAGCCGGATCTCTGGCATTTCTTTAGGGTTCTAAAACTGAGCCTCCGACTCTTGGCTTCGGAAAGATCACTGCCAGATGAGTGTCTTCCAGCTGATTCTGACATCCTTTCCTTGGCTGAGGCCACCCTGCTCCCAGGAAGCAAGCAGAGGCCCGTTCCCAACATGGACGCCTCCCTTCCAGAAGCTCAGGGCACATTTGCCCCTGATTCAGACCCCGCCACCCCGAGCAAGGCTGGATTCTGAGTTTCAAAATCAACAACAATATCAAGTGGAGGAAAACAGAATGGGAGGACCCAGAGCGTGGAATGAAACAGGTCAAGTTTACGGCAGCATCAGAAGTATTATTTCGGCTGCATAGCCCCGGGAGACAGCCAGAAACATGAACCCAAAGACAGCAGGGAGATGTTCCGCCACGGAGTGAAAGGCGAAAAGCAGGTTGCAGAGCAGAATGAGCCCCGTTCGACACAACAAGAATCAGCACACACTGTGGGTGCACACAAAATGGTCTGGAAGGCAGGAAGCGTTGGTCTGTGCCGATGGTAAAGCGGCCTGATCCCAATATGGAAAATGGGCCACCAGGCAGGCGGGAGAAAAAGGGTACGTCTGCGTCCCACTCACCACCAGCAACTCGATATGAGCATTGAGTTGACCAGGCGGACATCTGTCTGCATGTGGACTTTCTCTTTGTTTCCAGCCTGCTGCTAAAGCTGTTCCCTGTTTCTCCCATGTCTTTCTCCCCTGTCATTTGTATGACCTCTAACAGCATCGTAAATTCCGTCCCTATCCAGTGTGAACCCTTCCCTTCATAGTGAGATCATTTGCAGCTGCAAAAGCAAGGCTCCACTGGGTCCAAAAGGCACAGGTGGTCTGTGTTGGAAAACAGGCTGGCGGGGCTCTTTTGTCCAAAGGAAAGAAGATATGACCCCGGGGGCACGGACCGAAACAAAAAGCCTTGCATCCTGCCCGTAAAATTTTGAAGAAGGAGTTTTGTGATCCGTATAAAACCGGGATGTTCATCTCCCAACATTTCCTGTTTAAGACTAGATTGAGATATGATATCACTCTCTCTTCCAGAGTCCCCTGACTTCACCCTGATGGAAGAGGGGGGAGACAATGTCCCTGCTCCCAAGAGCCGTCTTTCTACTTTCTGGGTTAACTTGCCCCCTGCGAGAGGCCGGCCCCGGACCAGAAAAAGTGCCCCAGGGCCAAGACAGTCACAGTAGAGACAACAGCAGTCATTTATGGTGGTTTCCCACATGCCTGGCACCGTGTGGCCGTAAGCCCTCACGCCCAGACTAGTTAACCACCACGGGTTTGCCGTCAACTGAGTAAACTGAGGCTCACGCAGCCAGCTGGCGAAAGATCCAGAACTCAGTGCGGATCTGCCGACCCTGAGCCTTGTCTTCTGCTCTGTCTTCTGCCTGTGCTCTGAACCTTGTCTTCTCTTCTTCCCAGCTACCATCACTGAAAGGGGAGAAGCAGAGAGAGAGAGGGAGGGAGACACAGAATCCGAAGCAGGCTCCAGGCTCCGAGCTGGCAGCACAGAACCCACGAACTGTGAGATCATGACCTGAGCCGAAGTCGGCCGCGTAACCGACTGAGCCACCCAGGCGCCCCGATGTCAAATATTTTTAAAACAAAAGGAAGAAGAACGCTGGACCTCGGTTCACCACCCCAGAGAGGAGGGAAGCTTCTGTTCTGCTCCAGCCTGGCGTCGCCTTGTGCTGAGCTCAGAACCCGAGGGCTGGGGAGGTCACAGAGGGAGGCAACGCCAGGGTCCGCAGAGGCTCCCCCTCAGCCCTGAGGGGCTGAGCCCATTAATGAAGGTGACCCAAATAATTTCCTCTCCCATCCGAGTACTAACCAGGCCCGACCCTGCTTAGCTTCCGAGATCAGAAGAGATCGGGCGCGTTCAGGGTGGTATGTCCATAGACAATAATTTCCTCTCTAAAGCACACAAATTATTCAATGTCTCCAACCCACACCACGAGGCAAGAGTAGGCAAGTTATTTTTGATTCACTGAGACTGTTTTTTGATACGATCAGCTCTCCGAAGCCATCAAAGTGTCTCTCTGGACACTGATTCTCTGGTAAACTCTGCGGGCGCCTTTTCTCTCCTTTCAGGAAGCCCGGGTCTGGCAGCTGACTTTGCCTCAGTCTCCCACCGCTGTTTCTTACCGGCTTGAGGGATCAGCACAGGGAGGCAGGCAGAGGGTGACGCTGTGGGTGGTTGTCACTGCAGGAGACAGGGACAGAGCAGATCAGAGTGTGCACTCAGGGGCCGTTTCACAGGGTCCCCGTGAGGGTTCATCACGTCACCAGGTTAGAGCAGGGTTTGGACTTCAGTCTCTCAACCCTGCTGGCTACAGAATGCCTACAATTCTCCAGCAGTAGCCAAGGCATCGAAGATCCAGAAAGAAGGAATACAATGGCCAGTGGGTGCCTTGTCCCCAGTCCCCCCACACCAGAAGAGAGGCATCTCCCTGCTTAAGTTCTAAGCAGAAAACTCGACGAAGGCAACTAAGGATTCACATTCGCCACAGGCTGACTTCCAGGCAGAGAGCTGAGTCCTGGGTGGCATCCAGGAGTGAACGACCTTAGCAGGGTTGTTTATGGCCCTTTACCTGATGGTTTTCGGGGTTCGGTATTGCCCTCGGTGTTCTCACCGATCACCCCACTACAGATGGGCTTTGACTCTGGGCCATAAAACAGGGCCATCAGAGCGGCGACATACGGGTCTTTGTGTGGTCTCGTCCCCCTGCAGATTCGGGGGCCAGCCGGCCAGCCCGCTCTTTCCATACGTCAGTTTAATATTCAGCGGAGGCAGATGGGACCTCTCTTGATGGGCTTTGCCTGATAACAATCCATAAAGAGTAAAGGGGAACGTAGAAAACCAGAGTCACCCTTCTTCGCTGGAAGAATTTCCGAAGCACTTGGAGACCACCTTCTCCCTGTCTGTACCCACCGCAGGCCTGGCTGACCCAGCACGGAACTGCCTCCCACCGAGCCCAAACCCAGGTTCAGAGTCCCCGTCAACCTCACACGTCAGGCTCCAGCCGTCACACAGCTGGAGCTGGCGCACAAGATAAAACCTGCTTGACGTCCCCGATAAAATCCAAACGGATCCTTTCACAGATGGAAAAACCAGGCTTAGACGAAGGGAGTGACTTTGGCCAGAATCATTCAGGGAGTCGTGACAGAGGCAGTGAGGCTCTTGGGCTGTCTGACTCTGCTCATCCAACGCACCGGAATCAGGGTTCTCGCACCTCAGAATCCGGGTGAACAGGAGGTGAGAGAAAGGTCGGGTAAGAGGTCCCTCTCTGGAAAGAACGTTACCTTGGCTTGAGCCGACCCTGGACTCGAACCGCGCCTTGGGTAAGTAAGTGACTTTGCACTCCCTGGTCCTCAGTTTTCCAACTGCAAAATGGGGATGATGCTGCCCACCTCATGCAGCCATTGTGGTGCCCAGATGAGATGGTACCTAGCACAGTGCCCAACACACATTTGGTAAACCGTATACCTTGCGTTTTCTCCCTGCTAATGCCGAGCTCCTAACATCTGCTCTTCCCTCCATGCCTCCTTTCCAGCCAAGCCACCTCGTGTTCTCTTGATTGCCATCGGTGATGGATGAGGCTTTGGTTTCCATGGTTGCCCGGACCTGTTTACTGGACAGATGATTTTCCTTGCCCTCAGGTCTCCGCTCGGAGTTGGCAAAGGCTGGGGCCACCGAAGCCACATTTCCAAGGCTCCTGGGCTCCCTTCACTCCAGAGGGTGCCTCGGGATGCTCTCAGAGTCCCTTTGTCAATTCCCGGGTAAGCGCGGTGACATTTTCAGGGAGCTCCACACAGAGTCAGTGTCGACTGCCAACTGAGCAAATCATTACACAGACTCCAAAAGCCGTCTCTGGCTTTGCCACTAGCTCCTGAGCTCCCCAAGGGCAAGGCCTAGGCCTTGGTCATCTCCGCACCTCCTGTGTCCACGTGTCTTGGCAGGTAGTAGATGCTTGTGGTGAACGGCATTGCAGACCCCAACTCTCCACCCCTCCCTGTACCCACACCCTTCCCACCCTTTATCTTGTAACTTTACACGGTCGCCCGGGTGGCTCCATCAGCTAAGCATCCAACTTTGGCTCAGGTCTTGATCTCATGGTTCGTGAGTTCGAGCCCCGCGTCGGGCTCCGTGCTGACAGCTCGGAGCCTGGAGCCTCTTCAGATTCTGCGTCTCCCTCTCTCTCTGCCCCTCCCCCACTCCCGTTCTGTCTCTCTCTCTCTCTCTCAAAAATAAACAAACGTTAAGAAAATTATTTTGTAACATTGCGATTCTCTCTCTCCTATACACAGAGCTTAATTCCCCACCCCAGGCCTGGCCACGTGACGTGCTCTGACCATACGGATGTGAATTATTTATCTTTCGCTGCGTAACAAGTTACCCTGAGTTTAGGAGCTTAAAACAACGGGTTTATTTTCTCACCGTGTCTGTGGGTCAGACACCTCAGCATAGCTTAGCTGGGTCCCCTGCTTCCGGCCCTCTCGCAGGACTGCAATAAAGACGTCAGCTGGCCCGTAGTCATCTCAAGGCCCAACTGGGGACAGCTCTGCTTCCAAGCTCACGTGGTTTCTTGGCAGGACTCAGCTCCATGCAGACTGTTGGCCAGAGGCTGCCCTCAGTTCCTCGCCAGGCGGGCCACTTTATCCAAGAGCATAAGCCAAGGAGACAACAGAGAGAATCTGACAGCAAGACAGAAGCCACAGTCTTCCTGTAAGCTAGTCAGGAAAGCCCTCCATCTTTGCTGCATTCTACCTGCTGGAAGCAAGTCGCAAGTCCTGCCCATAGTCCGGGGTGGGGGATTTCACGAGGGGACGAATGCCAGGAGGTGAAGATCCCTGGGGGCCATCTTAGAAGCCTGCCTCCTGTGGGACATGTGCTGATGTTGCAAGTAGAATTGAACTGGCTTCCTCTCCTGCCTCGTCATACCCGGGTAACTTAGGAGTGTACGTTCCAGAAGGAGGATGAGAGACCCATGGCACAGAGCCAAGGACCCCCAGTCTCCAGTTAATGTGTGCACACCGGAGTAAACCCAACTGAGACCAACGGAATCAGTGGAGACCCCTGGAGCCCAATCTGGATCGTTGACCTCGCAGAAGCCACTGGTTGTTCCTGGTGCAGCAAAAGCTCATTGATAGCGTGAGTGACAAATATTAGTACAATACCTAATGATGTATTTTTCCTCTCAGTTTCCTCATCTGTAGACAGGGCGTGATATTTACACCCGGCTACGTCATTATAAACACTAAATGAGTTAGTGCTTCCACAATATTTAGAACCGTGCCTGGTGCATAATAAGCGAGAGTAAGCGCTTGTTGAATTAAGTAAATCAGCTAACTTGTGTGAGTGTTTACCAAACGCTGAACACTTTCTATGCATTATCTCATTTACGCGTTACAAACAATCCTCTGAGCTTAGTGCAATTTTTATCTTCATTTTCCAAATGGGGTTTAGAAAGTGCAGGAAACATGCACAGATCGCACAGCTAGGATGCGAGGAAGCCCAAACTCAAATTCATGATTGGCCAGTAAAATCCCAGATCAGAGTGCTGGGAGAACTGAGTCAGAACGGAGAGGCTGGCTGAGTCACAAGAAGTAGAAGCCGGTGGAACGGGCTGATCCGGGACGGAAACTCCAAAAGTAGTGGAAGACGTTTTCAAACAAGGAAGGCCAACTGGAAATGGGAATTGGTTGGTTCAATGAGACTCGAGGAGACAGAGCTGGGTCAACTGGGTGGGTGTTCAGAAAGGGGTCGATGTAGGGAAGACGTAGATAAGAATTCCAGTTCCTAAACCATGCAGCGAGCCCCAGCGGAAGTGTGCAAGCGGATTCTGGAGGCCCAGATGCTAAGAATGTTGGAGAGATTTCCACCCGGGATAAGGAGCCAAATGATTTACCTTGCAAGGCCCCTTCCGGTTCATAGACTCCAAGCTTCCAGGAAAACAATTACACATATGAATGTACAGCCAAGACCTTGCCAATGGTGAAGGCTCACCTGGTTCTTTTCTGATTCCAATGGCAGGAAACAAAGATAATTTACAATAAAACTCTATTTTTTTTTAAATCGGAGTGAAAAATTGATTATAATTCCAAGCACTGAAGGTGGCCAATTGAATTAATCATCATTATATGCCTCAGCAGACGGCTTAGATGTCATTAACCCTCCCCTGGACTAATCACGGGTAGAGACACTACCCCAGCTCCTACTGAGATCTGACCAAACTCTACTCCTCCCTGACTTAACCTCGCCCCACCTCTTCCCTTCCCTTCTCCACCTGGCTTCTCCCAAAGCTCATTCCTCCTGCAGCGGGAAGCTGAGTTTTCTTCTGGAAGCTCTTTCCTCTCCTGGTTTTGTGCTGGTGTCCCCATTTTCTCCTTCTGGGGGCTCTCCAATGGCCAGCATCTCTGCTCTCCCTGTACGTGTTGATGAATCCCCAGACCCTTCCCAGGTTTCCTTTCTTACCAATCCTCACACCTGGGTGATCTCAGCTGCCCTGTGGGTGATCTCAAACCCTGTGTGGTTTTGGCATTGCATATGCCAGCGACTCATTGGTCACATGCTCTGGTGCGGATCTCTTCCCGGAGCTGAAACCTGTATGTCTAACCACTGCTAGACATCACTACAGAATGTGCTCAGGCATCTCTAACTCAACCTTTGCAAAATTTCTTTTTCATCTTTGGCCCAAATCAGTCCTTCTTCTTTTTTTTTTTTTAATTTTTTTTTTTACATTTATTTATTTTTGAGAGACAGAGACAGAGCGTGAGTAAGGGAGAGGCAGAGACAGAGAGAGACAGAATCCGAAGCAGGCTCCAGGCTCTGAGCTGTCAGCACAGAGCCCGACGCGGGGCTCGAACCCACAAACCGTGAGATCATGACCTGAGCTGAAGTCGGATGCTCAACCGACTGAGCCACCCAGGCGCCCCAGTCCTTCTTCTTTTTAATGGCACCATCTACCCAGTCACCAAGCTGTGTGTTCTTGGGTAACGTTCTTTCCCTCTCTGGACCTCTCCTTTCCCATCTATAGAATAAGGAAGTTAGATTGGATTATTTCCGAAGTGCCTTCTTTCAATTCTTACATCTTGTTACTCTAAGGTTTTGGGAATTTCAAATGATACTACATTCTACTGAGTTAGAAGACAATAAAATGGCAAATAATAATAATAACCGCACTTTAGGGGCACCTGGGTGGCTCAGTCAGTTGAGCATCCAACTCTTGATTTCCGTTCAGGTCATGATCTCAGGGTTCATGAGTTCGAGCCCCACATTGGGCTCCATGCTGTCAACACAAAACCTGCTTGGGATTCTCTCTCTCCCTCTCTCTCTCTCTCTCTGCCCCTCCCCATGTCCTCTCTCTCTTTCTCTCAAAATAAATCAATAAACTTTTAAACACTAATAACTGAACTTTATAATAGCAAAAATAATCGCTGAGCTTTATTGAACAATTACATGTGCTAGAAATTTCTGTAATTGCTACTCATGGGTTACCTCCATAACGTGGCCCCATCACAATTATCCCCGTGGGGACACTGGGTGGGAACCAGGATGTCCCAACAGTCGGCAGCATAGATGGATGATAACATACACGGTGCTAGAAGCCCACACCCGTCTCGGTCCCACAATGCCTCCACACCCTGGAAGTCCCTAGAACTTAAAATATAACCCCGGGGGCAAGGAGGGCCCAAATGGACTGAGGTTGGTTTTCTGCCATTCAGCCAACCGGTGACTCAAAAGCCCAGTTCAGATAGGAAAACAAGACAAACTATCGTTCAGTTCTTGTCCCCCTGGGTGCGGCTGTACCCACGGCCAATGCATATGTAAAGCCCTCAGCCCGGTGCCTGGGTGATTGAGGGCTGGTATTGTCACCACCTCCTGGGAGAGGCTCCTCGCCCTCCAGGCTCTCTCCTGTCCCAGTCCTTCATGTCCAGCTGGTACCTGGGCTCCCTGGGACCGCGGCAAATGGAGAGATGGAGTGTATTTGCTCACCGGTCTTTGTGTGCCCAGTGATCTCTTATCCAACTCCAGGTGAAGGAATGTCTCCTCTCCCGCTACCTGCACGAGCTTGTTAATGCTACCCTCAAAATCCAATAGCCTGCTGACGGTTACTCTTTGATCCTGGAATTCAACTTAGAGTTCGTCTATTTGTTCCTCAGTTCATTAGTTAATTGGTTTGCTTATTTTATAACACCTAAACTCTGTGAGACACGGCTACGGGAAGGAAAGTCCTTTGAGTTCCTACAGCTGAAACTTCAGGGTGCTCACACATCACAGGGGGATCTTGTTAAAAAGCAGATTCTGGTTCAGAGGTCTGGAAAGGGGCCTGCGTCCTACATTCCTAACGGGCCTTCGGGTGATACTGACTGTGTGGATCCGTGGACTGACTACACTTAGGAGGTCTAAAGTCAGACGCACGGAGTTCAAATCCCAACTCCAACTGTTGGTAGCTGTGTGGCCTTAGGTAAGTTAATTAACCTCTCTGAGCCTCAATATTTTCTGTCACGAAAACAGAACTTCTTGCTGACAGCTCGGGAAGGTTGTTGAAAACGATTCAACGGTGTCATGGGCATTCAAGAAGCAGTGAAGTGACTTATGAGAACAGCTCGGTCCCATTTCTGCAGGGTGAAGGGACACCGCTTTGTTCCCAGTCCCGAGGTCCCTCTCGTATGCTAGTATTCAGTGCAAACCGAATCATCCTGGAACGAAGAAGACACAGGGGGAGAGAAGCAGTGTTTTTCTGTACTGTCCGTCTGTGGTCATCGCTCCAGACCAGCTTAGAGTAGCCTGCTCTCAGACCTTATCCTGCCCAGCACCCAGACTTCTCATCTCCCCAATTCAGGCAGCTCAAGGCGTGTCTGTCTTATTTATTTGCTGCGCCCGGCGTGGATTTTAGGGCATGGCCTGGGATGGGTTTGTACCCCGAAGCCAGCCCCAGTCTCCCTCTGAGCTCCCCGTAGCCGGTGGCAGTTTCGCAGGACCCAACGCTGGAAATAAAATTTCAGCTAAATATACTGGAAATTAGATTAGATTTTATTACCAGAAGGAAAAAGGAAAGATGAAAATAACCAAAGGCTCAGAGGGGAAAGGCGTGTGCACACTCAACAGACAAACCTGCAATGAAAAAGCCAGTTTGCAGCCTGACTCACCGACCCGGAGGCGCCCAGGAGCATCTGTCTAGCTTGGGGCCAAGAGGGACTGGCTCAGCTCCTCCAACGGAAGCCTGCAGGACTGGACGTGGCTGTCACCTCTGAGAGGCAGGGCAAGGCTCAGAAAATGCACCGGCCCCACATGCAGACCCCGGGAGCACACGATGTCGCCACCGTGAGCCTCCACACCCTCCCCCGCACGACAGGACGACGCTAACGGCCTTACGTAGTTCTGAAGGAGTAAGTGATATCCTATATGTTGCCCACTAAGAAGTATGGCCTGGGTGACCGGAAAAAGAAACAGAAAACAGGGGCTCCCGGCTGGTTCAGTCAGGGGAGCGTGCAATTCTTGATCTCGGGGTCATGCGTTTGAGCCCCAGACTGGGTGCATAGCCTACTCGAAAAAAGAAAAAAAAAAAAAAAAGAGGGGCGCCTGGGTGGCTGAGTCGGTTGAGCATCCGACTTCGGCTCAGGTCATGATCTCACGGTCAGTGAGTTCGAGCCCCACGTCAGACTTTGTGCTGACAGCTCGGAGCCTGGAGCCTGTTTTGGATTCTGTGTCTCCCTCTCTCTCTGACCCTCCCCCGTTCAGGCTCTGTCTCTCTCTGTCTCAAAAATAAATAAACGTTTAAAAAAATACAAAATGCACAGTAAGAAATACAGCATATCAGTATATTTTACATCATTGTCCCGCACAAGCCTGTGTAGACATAAACAGATAAAATTGTAAAAAGCATACAGTGTAAAGAAAATGATATCCTCCCTGCATGTGTTAATAATTGCAAACACATTCTGCACTTCCTGTGTCCTAGGCTGCCCTGTGAACACTTTACAAATATTAATCCATCCCTGATTATACTTATTTTATAGATGAGGATCAAGTGAGACTCTAACTCCCCTGAGTAATTCACCCGTGCAGAGCCAGCATTCAAATCCAGCCCCATCAGTTACGTTACTCTACCTGGTAACGCCTATTTGGTTCTTTCCCGGTCAGAGACCTGCAACGTTGATTTCGTGACCCCTAAGGGGTCTCAAACTCCGGTTTGGAAAACGTAATTCTAGAACATCCACGTGAGTACACTTTGTCCTTCCCTCAGTACCGGGCATGACCCGGACCGGGGTAGAATTTTTTATTTGTGCTACGAACATCATCACCACCATTCTGGGGACTCGGGGCTCCGCTGGACCCACAGCAGTCCCCGACAAAGACCCGTAGAGTTGACGGAGAAGCCGATGTCTATTGTCAAGCTGTTTTTAGTAATCCTACTAAAAGCAGTGGTCAAGCACCCGTTATACATCAGGTCAGGACTGGACATTTTCATTCATCAGATCGTGCCATTGTCATGGTAACCTGCAAGGGAAATATTAGAATCCCCCCATCACCGCTAATGCAGCTAAGGCTCAGAGACTCCCCCAGACTCACCAAGTCAGCAAGTGACTGCTCCAGGATTCAAGCCCAGAACTGACTATAAACTCTGTGGCAGGCTGAACCTCAGAGCAACCCTTGGAAACGATTAGAAAATTCCAACATCCTTGAACTGTCAAATTTCCTCAGCATTATAGATGTCCTCGTCCTTGTTATGGGAGGTTCTTCTCAGCCTGGCAGCCAATAGGGAAGGATTCCCTTTTGGACATTGGAAAGACCTGACCTTGAATGTTGGCTCTGCCATTTCCTGATGGAATAGCTTTGGACAAGTCTCTAAAACTTTCTATGCTACAATATCTTCAAATACAAACCAGAAACCATAATAATAACCATGTCCTAGGTTTGCCCAGGAGCAGGACTCTGAGTGCTAAAACGGGAAAGTCCCAGGCAAACTAGGAAAGTCTGTCACCATACGTGACGGTTGATAAGGCCATTCATTCAACTCTACATTCATTCACATAGTCATTGAGTGTCTGTTGTATGTCAGGACCCGTTCTCGGCTGGAAATACAGGAAAAAGAAAAGATTCAAAGATTCTCTTATTTCACAGAGCTAATACTCTAGCAAAGGTTGAATGACACCCTAAAGAAGCAAAATGTGTAGGGGTGCCTGGGTGGCTCAGTTGGTTAAGCGTCTGACCCTTGCTTTCAACTCAGGTCATGATCTCACCGTTCATGAATTCAAACCCTGCATCGGGCTCTGCACTGACATTGTGGAGCCTGCTTGGGATTCTCTCTCTCTCTCTCTCTCCCTCTCACTCTCTGCCCCTCCTCCCTCCCCCTCTCAAATTAAATAAATAAACTTTAAAAACAGAAAAAGAAGGGGCACCTGGGTGGCTTTGTCAGTTAAGCATCTAACTTCGGCTCGGGTCATGATTTCACAGTTTGTGGGTTCGAGCCCCGCTGTCTGTGCTGACAGCTCAGAGCCTGGAGCCTGCTTCGGATTCTGTGTCTCCCTCTCTCTCTCTCTGCCCCTCCCCCGCTCGTACTCTGTCTCCCTCTCTCTCTCTCTCTCTCAAAAATAAATAAGCATGAAAACAAATTTTTTTTACAAGAAGAAGCAAAACGTTTAGTATCTCAAGTAATAATAAATACTGAAAAAAAATAAATGAAAATAAAATAAAGCAAGTTATTCAAGTAGCCCCAAACAGAGAGTAACCCCAAATAGCCATTAGCAGAAGGATGGATAAGTAAGTCGTGGCCCCTTCACACAATGGTGTAGTGCACGACCACAAGAACAAAGAGCTATTGAGACACGTGATGTGCATGAAGCTCAGGACCTTGTGTGAAGCCAAAGAAGCCAGCCACAGAAGAGTACATGCTAGAAGCTTCCATCTATGAAGTTCAAAAAGACAAAACTAAGAGACGGGGATTAAAGTCAGAAGAGTACCTGAGACGGGCACTAATTGGCAAGGCCCAAAGGAAGCTATCGGGTGCTGGGGGCATTCCGTCTCGATTTGGGTGGTGGTCCTTATGGTAAACATTCACCGGAGTGACCTTGATCCGAGAAGTGCATTTTATCACCTAGACCTTGCATCTCAATTCTAAAAATATTTTAAAGAGATAAATACAGCAGCAAAGGAGAAATGGGGCATGGTTAGGTTAGCACAGCTCCTAGCATGGAGTAAAAATCCAATACGTGTTCGGTATATTGGACTATTATCCAATGGCTTTCAGAAACCACAGGGTGTGCTTCAGGTAGCAGAAGCCCCTCTCTTGCCTCTGCTTCTGGTGTCCTCGACTAATCGTGAGAACCTGATACCTCTCTAGGAGGCCATTAGGGAAGACTGTTCTTTAAATGCCTTAATGTTGGTCCTGAAACCTGGCTCATCGATGAGTCTGGAAAGTTTCTGGCAGAACCACTCTGATTTGCTCTGCACCGTAAGTCCTAATCTCTTGCCCCTGAGATTGCAATGACAAAGATATATAACATTTTCCTATGCAATGGGCTTGAATTATCCCAGGGATAATGGAAAGGTATTTTTCATCTTTAGGGTGTTAATGAATATAAATGGGATTCACAGCCCATTTCTCTGTTTTTTGTTCCTTCTGAGAAGGGAGATCAAAGGAGGAAAATTTCTAGAGGCAGAAGGGGAGGGGAGCCCCACATTCAACCCGCCCATTCAGGACACTCCCAAGAACAAGAAAGGCTTCGACAATCCCAATGCCTTTCCTTTATGCCTAACCGGTCAAAAATTCCTCCAAGTAGAAAGTAATCGATTTATCACATGTTACAAGATTTTTTTAGCTACAAGGAGTTGCTAAACAGCAAACTTATCCAAGTGAACCAGGACCCAATAACATAGCTTTCTAAGGTGGAGTACTTCTCTCTCTGCTCGTGGCTTTCTCCTAGACAGTAGGCAAGGTGTTGTCTCCGTCCAGATTAATCTGTGTGCCTAAAGGAAATAATTCCATCATCTCCCCAACTCTCATGCTTTGTTTATGATTGCTTCTGTAGAGACCCTGTCTCCAAATAAGGTCGTATCTGAAGTGCTAAGGGTTAGGAATTCTACATATATGAATTTGGGAGAACACAATCCAATCCATAGCATGCAGCTGAAGGCTGTTGGACAGGGCCCATCCAGCCAACCCCCGTTCCTCCATTTCCCCCCCACACCAATAGAAACTTCTAGCTACCGTCACTCGCCATCCCTTCTTTCAGCAAATATTTACCTAACACACTCTATACACCAGGCACAGTAGCAGGAGCTGGGAAAGAGTAGCCATGCTACCCCCATTTCCACCCTCTCAAAGTCTGCAGTCTCCTCAGGCACACCAGACAAGAAGGTCAAGCTTTTTCGAGTCAAAAGTATTTGCACAACCCCCTGAGCTAAACGGAAGAGGCTGCTTGTGGCCAAAGGAAGCAGATAGGCTCAGGACCGACCTGGCGATCCCGAGAGCTGAGAATGGCTGTTTGTCAAGCTCTGAGGTAGGGTGGTCAATTATCACACAGTATGATCAGTTCTGGGATCAGGGAAGCCCAGAGAACTCGAAGGGCACAAGAGGAGCCCCAACCCTCCTTAGGAGGCTCAGAAAGACTTCTCGGTTGGGGGAAAAGGCATTCCTGATAGTTATTAATTGATCATTAGTGTTATTGACCAATACCCTATCGCCCTTTCTTTCCAACTACCCAAAAATAGCACTTCCCATGTACCTTTGTAAAATAGTTTGCCAGTTCGTTTTGGCTGTGCAACAAACCATCCCAAAACGTAGTGGCTTAAAACAACAACTATGCGTTGTTCTGTGAGTGGGCAATTTAGGCTGGGCTCATCTGCGCATCCCTTCAGCTGGTCTTACAGAGAGTCTCCTGTGAGAATATTCAGCTACAGTCAGGTGGTAGTTTCGCTGGGGGCTGAGTCTTACACAACCCCACTCACATATCTGGTGGTTGGAATTACCTGTCAGCTAGAGAGATGGGGTGACTCCACCATGCATCTTCAGCAGTCTAGGCTAGGCTTGTTCCCATGGCAGTGATAAAAGGGAGCGTGGAAAATGGTAAAGAAACATGAGATTTGACCCAACAGGTGCCCGCCCACGTTTGGGTGCTCCCTACCTAGTCCCCTGGTATCTTCACTGTTGAGGCTGACCTTTGGCTTTGGCATCCCGGGTCCTGTGAGTCTCTTCTTCATTCTCCACTCTCCGTATTCTAGCTTAACCAGTTCCTCCAGAGCAGAGGGTTGGAAAAGATGAATAGAGGTAACGCTGGAAAGATATGTTGAGATCAGACCATGGGCCGGCCCTGGATCTAGAGTCCACTGAGTTGCATCATACTACCACCGTCACCATCATCACACGGCCGTCATCATTATCATTGCCTTCATCGTCACCATCACCATCCCCACCACCATCATCAAACCCTCTTCTGAAGAGCTCTGTAATTCTGAATTGCGGCCAAGAAAAGAGCACTGGGTTGGAGTCAGACACATCAATTTCAGTCCCTACTTTATCAAAACTATGCATTTTTCTATAGTTTTCAGAAGTCACTTGGCCTCTTTAAACCTGTTTCCTCATCTGGATAATGACGTGTGGAGCTTAAATGAAAAAAAATGAACAAGAAAATACTCTATCAATACTAAGCAGTGAAGATATTCTATTCTCAATATTATTCTGTGCCTTCCCAACCTACCTTATCCCTGATTTCTCAGGGATATTAACCTAAAGTCAGACCTCAACTCCTGTGATGCAGTGACTGTTTCAACATCCCTCCATCCCAGTGTGGTGGGAAAAATAGGTATTGAATCCTCACAAGCTCTGTGACCTCAGGTGAGTTAATGTCCCTCCCTGAACCTGTTCCCTTATGTGGAAAATGGGATCACAAGTGGGTATTCAATGAGATCGTGAATGTTAAGTTCTTGGCATATAGGAGGTACTCCACAGATGTTCATGCTGTCTCCCTCATTACTTAAGGGTGGTATTAACATGTAACACGCAACATAATGGGAGCACTGCATCCCGAAGGCGGGGAATAATTGGTTCTGGTTTCTACAGGGAGGCCCTGGATGAACTTAGACTGGGGTACAGGTGTCCTGACTTCAGGGACCTCTGGATTAGACCACGGCAGCCCAAAAAGAGAGTAAGAATTCCTGTAAGAGAGCTACTGGTGCAGACGGCACTTGGGAGAGAAAAGGGGTCCCAACAGCTGGAGACACAGGGAGGGGGAGAAATAGTGTTAGCTTGCCAAACACCCATATGAAAGCATCATTTCATTTGCACTTGCCTCAATTACAAATAGAACTTTCCTTTCCAACCAAAGTTACTTCAACGGTCCGCCTAATGTCCTGTGGAAGGGATATGTGCCTTGCATGCATGAGTTGTTATCGATTTCCCCACAAAGGCCAATTTGGGGACGCCAGACAGCGTGCACAGAAAAGTTAAAGCAAAACGCTAGCTAAACGGCTGGACACAAAGGGAGCATGTTTCCATCCATTGGTGGGTAAATGGGAGGCTGGAGCGCTGATGGCTGGCTAATCCTCTCAGGCAGAGAGAGGCAGGGTTCCAAGCCCACCACGTAAAAGAGGCAGGGTTCCTAGCCCGCCATGTAAATTGTGGCTCTGGAAGGGCGCCGTGGGGGGGACAGTGTTGTGAGCAGAGAAGAATGCCGGTCCAGAAATAGGGAGACCTGAATTTGAGCCCCACATCTGCCAACAGCTTACCCAAGCTCTTTAAATCCAAGCCAGTTCCCCAGTACCTCATGCAAAGAGCAGAGGAAGGTGTGCAGGGAAAGATCATCACGATCATTACCATTATTAGCCTTTGCTTTGATTCATTTATTGAGCTCCTATTGTGTGCCAGGCACGGTGCTGGGGACTGACAGGGTGCCGGCTATCTCAACACGTAGAACCTGGTAGAAGAGACTGGAGTCAACATTTCATTACATCTCCCATAAAACGTATACCAGTTCAGATTGAAGGGTGATTGCCAGGGCTGGTGGTAGGAAAAATAGGGAGAGGTTGGTTAAAGGGTACCAGCTTTCAGTTATAAGACAACTAGGGTCTCAGGAGCCAAAGTATATCGTGGTGACTGCAGTGGTTCCTGTATCATATAAATCAAATTTGGTAGGAGGGCGGAACCCAAGTGTTCTCACGCACACACGGAAGGGAAATACGGAAGTTGAGGGAGGTGCTAATTAACTCAACGGTGGGAATCTTCACGATGTGTAAGTACATCAGATCATCACGTTGTACACTTTAAAGACATTACAATTTTTATATATCAATTACACCTCAATATAACTGGGGGGAGAAAAGAGCGAACTAGGCAAAACGATTGGTGGGAGTTCACAGAGAGAAAAATGAGATGAAATTTGTCAAGTAAAGGGAATAGAAGTCAGGCCCTACGTTGAGCTCTTTATTTACATAATCACATTTCAACAATCCTTTGAAGTTGGTTCTGTGATTGTCCCCAATTTACGAATGAGGAGCTGGGTCAGAAACGGTTAGGCCAGTCTGTCCCGAAGCTCATGCGTGATTTGCATAAGTGATGGACAGCGGAGACCGGGTCTTGAACCCAGGAATATTGGACTCCAAAGCCTTATTACCTTGGCTGCTACATGCTGCCATCTCCCAGACTGCTTAGATCATCCCCCACTCCCCAGTCCCCACACGCACACCCTCTCCCGCCCTGTAATTAGCCCGTGTGCTATTAAGTGAAGGCTACCTAACGAAAACCTCAGAATGCTGGTGGCTTGCAACACTTGCAGACGGGTAAGTGTTCAGCTGGAATCTCTGGCCTCAGCTGGGCTTGACTCCTGGCTGTGGGTTGAGTACAAGTATGCTACGTGTGTCTTCATCCTGGACCCAGAGGCTACCCAGGGTCCGTTCTTCCCAATGGTGGATGGCGGGAGTACGAGAGGCCGACCTAAACCATGCAAGCACACTTAAAGCCTCTGCTCATATCATGCCCACCAGTATTCCATTGGCCAGTGAAAGCCATATGGCCAAGCCCCCAAAATACTGCAAACTATAGTGAGAAACACAGCAAAGTCACGTGGCAAAGGACATGCGTGTGTAATGAATGGGTTTACGTTGTCCGATCTACCAGATACTCTGACCCCTTGGCTCCTGAACCCAATGCTAATGATGCTCCCCTAGCCTCCACGTTGGGGAAGAAATGTGAATGACCCCCTATTCATACCTGTGCTGGGTTTCCCCATCCGCAGAGGTAGTGGGTGATCCCTTGGGACCTCTCCGACTCTGATACTTGCCCTTTCTGAGACTGCCGTGGGGGGGTGAGTAAGTCTGAGGACTGAAGAGAGGGAATCCCATAGGGATTGGGGAGATCTCCAGGAGAGGTCTTGTCCTACAGAAGGAAGGAACTGGGCCCATCAACTAAACAAAGCCTGGGCTCTCAGAGAGTAATTCTCCATGTATCCTTATGGCTGTCACCTGTCCAGACCAGCCCTCCTGGGCACATGCCTAAATCCTAAAGACAGAGGAGAAGATTGATTTAAAAAAAAATTCAAAGAGCTGGTCACTAAACTCTGTGGTATATTGAGACCCCAACAACAAGAGTTTGTCCCCTCCCCTTCCACACAGCGCAACCCAAATGAAGGGCCACATCGCTCCTCCCCCACCCCACCAGGGTTCACTCCTGGGCAATACCCTCCTTCCCAAAGGCTCTCTGGTCCAAGTTCCCTTTAAGGAAACCTCTCAGAAGGAATGAAGGACCCCTGACCCAAACCGTTCGGCGACATTCCATTTGTCACTTCCTTTTAGACGCCATTTTTGTTCCTCTCCACTGACAAGCAGTGATAGAACGCCCCAGTGTGGGAATTTCAGAGGAGAGCCAATCTTCAGGGGCAAAAGAGAGAAGTTCAAGGAGAGAAGGAGTCAGATGGGCAGAGAGGAGCAGAGACAGACCTGAGACAGGAGCAGAGCGTAGGACTGTGGAAGCACAGTCAGACTGTAGGACTGTGGGAGGGGCTGTCAGACGACCTCTCTCCATGGACCCCAGTCCTGCCTGTCTCCGCCATGGCTTCTGCATCACTGAGGGTCCTGGGGGAGCCAGGAGGGACAGTGAGGAGTCGTGGATGACACCCGAGCCCAGTCAAGTCCGTAGCGCCCCTCCCGAGGTACTGTTTAGATGGAATGACAGTCTGTTGACCCCCGTTGAAGCGAGCAGCCGTGTGAGGAGATAAATGGAGGAAATTTGTATTTTGGCAATAACCTTTGCCCATCTTGACACCGCGGTATGCAGACAGCCATTCTGGAGTTGATAGAGATAAATTCACATTATTAATACAGGCTGAGTAAACCTTGTAATTAGCACATGGCACATAGCAATTTATATCCGTCTCATGCACTGCGGTAGACTCCCTTGGCAGCCCCAATTTTTCACCAATCCCCGTACCGATGCCCCTTGACCATGACTTTGGAGCTCCTCTCTCTGGGGAGGCGGAGTCTATTTTGCACCCCCTTGAATCTGAGCCCAGCCACACGAATTTCTTAGAATGAGGTAGATTTCTGAGTCCAGGCCTCAAGAAGCCTTACGTGCTTCCCCTCACTCTTGGGCCTCTGCCATTCCTCCAAGAACAGGCTCAGGATAAGCCTGCGGGTCCCACAGTGAGCATGAGCCACCCGGAGAGACAGCCACCCAGCTAAGCTGACGCAGGTCAGCCCAGCTAGGGCAGGGACCGCAGCCAGTCACGCATGCGTACGACAGCCCAGACAGTGTCAGCCAAGCCAACCCGGGTCGTCCAAAGTTGCCATCCCAGCACACAAGCCATACGGTCTTTGGTGCCACCAAGTTTTATGGTTTCCTGTCGCATGGCATTATTATTGTAGCAATAAATAACAAGACACACACTAATGTGGATCCGTTGGCCACGGCTGCCCGGAGTTTTGTGTTCAGAAAGATTCACATCCGGGCTAAGCGCAAAGGGGTGGCGTAATGGAGATCGTGAGCAGAGAAATAGGGAGAGACAACCCACAGGAAATGTATTTTCCATCTCTGAGTGGCATTTAGCGAAACAGATACTTTGGTTGGAGATAATTTTGCCTGTCTGCAGGCCCAACTTCCTAATAAGAATTACAATAAAAATCAAATCCAGAGGATCTATTTATTTCTTTGTAAACACCCTTGCCCGGAGTCCATTTCAAGCTGGATCAATCACACTCTGAATGTCCCTGCTAATTCCAGCATCTATCTATTGATCTTTGCCCATGTTTTTATTCATTTTCTTCTCCTCTCTCCCTCTCTCTCTCTCTCTCTCTCTCTCTCTCTCTTTTTCTCTGCCTCTCTCCACTCCCCTACAACAATCCTGTAACAGATTACTTAAAACTGGAGCTCATTGGGGCGCCTGGGTGGCTTGGTCAGTTAAGCGTCCGACTTCGGCTCAGGTCATGATCTCACGGTCTGTGAGTTCGAGCCCCGCGTCGGGCTCTGTGCTGACCGCTCAGAGCCTGGAGCCTGTTTCGGATTCTGTGTCTCCCTCTCTCTCTGCCCCTCCCCTGTTCATTCTCTGTCTCTCTCTGTCTCAAAAATAAATAAACGTTAAAAAAAAAAATTAAAAGAAAAAAACTAGAGCTCATTACAGGTGAGGGTGACCAGGTAACCAAGATGGCTCAAGATGCCATAATCACATCTTCTTTTTTTAAACTTATTTCTTTAGGGGCGCCTGGGTGGCTCAGTCGGTTAAGCGTCCGACTTCAGCTCAGGTCAGGATCTCGCGGTCCGCAATTTTGAGCCCCGCGTCGGGCTCTGGGCTGATGGCTCGGAGCCTGGAGCCTGCTTCCGATTCTGTGTCTCCCTCTCTCTCTGCCCCTCCCCCGTTCATGCTCTGTCTCTCTCTGTCTCAAAAATAAACAAACGTTAAAAAAAATTAAAAAAAAAAAACTCATTTCTTTATTTTGAGAGAGAGAGAGCAGGAGGGGCAGGGAGAGGTGGGGGAAAAAGAAAGAATCCCAAGCAGGCACCGCACGGTCACCTCAGAGCCCGATGTGGGGCTCGAACTCACTAACTGTGAGATGGTGACCCGAGCCGAAACCAGGAGTCAGACGCTTAAGAGACTGAGCCACCCAGGTGCCCCATAATCATATCCTTTTTAAACATGAAAGAAAAAGGGCATAAAAAGCCTGATCATTGACTTGAAATCTCTGAAGACCTTTCACAGAGCAGACCACATTTGTGTGTCTCCAGAGGGTTAAACCAAGAGGTCAGGGTTAGAAGACAACAGGTTCTGCTCCACATAAGGAAAACCTTTCTAATAACCAGAGCTCAACACCAAGGAGACTTCCTCACGGAAGCCTTTACTGACCCTCCCACGTCAGCTCCTCTGACCCTACGTGTCATAAACTCTCATACCTCCCTATACGTGGCCTTTCCTCTGATTTGGATTGTGTATCTGTATGTTTATTTGATTGTATCTGTCTACCCATTAGACTTCAGCTCCGGGGCAGAGGCTGTGCCTGTTCTGCAAGAAAAGCGCAGGGACAAGCACCTGAATTCCGCCTGAAAATCAGAGCAGGCTTGGAGGAGGTGACCATATTACAGCTCGGTCATAGAGACAGCACAGGTATTAACCACACGAATGGGGGAAAGTGGGAGAGAAAGGCATCCCCAGCCAAGGGACGAGAACGGGTAAAGGTAAGGGGGAGTAAAAAGCCCCAAGTAGGGGCGCCTGGGTGGCTCAGTTTCGCGTCCGACTTCAGCTCAGGTCATGATTTCGCAGTTTGTGAGTTCGGGCCCCAGGTCAGGCTCAGTGCTGACAGCTCCGAGCCTGGAGCCTACTTCAGACTCTGTGTCTCCCTCTTTCTCTGCCCCTCCCCTGCTCCCGCTCTGTCTCTCTCTCTCTCTCTCTCTCAAAAAATAAATAAACATTTAAAAAGCCCCAAGTAAGTGGGGATGGAAAGTGCCAGAGACACGTAGTTGATAGAGACCAGAAAGGCTTCCGGTGCCCCTGGCTTCGTATTCTACAACTTGGTGAGTTTTACCAGCAAGAACCCAATCACTAATAGAGTCGCTACACTAAGAAAGCCTGTCACCCAGGGTCCGAGGAGATAGTTAGCAAGAAAATCCATACGACCCTGGCGAAGTCACATGCAGAATATTGCATTTCGTTCGGGGGCACCTCATTACCGGGCCGAAGCAGACAAATTGGAGGCAGTTCAAAAGCGAACAAGAAAAAAATGATTAGGGGAATGGAGAAATTGATCTAGGCAGAAAGATTAAAGGAAATAAATGCATGTGTGTGAGTGTGTGCGTGTGTGTGTGTGTGTGTGTGTGTGTGTAGAAGGGGAAGCCAGGAGGGCCAGGGCAGCAGCCTCCAGCATTGTGCAGGGGAGGAGGAGGGCTGGGAAGGAGGAGGGAGCCCGGAACCCGGGACTGGCCGGAGGGCCAAGCAGGGGGTAAGAGTCAGGGGCTAAGGTGGGAAAGTGGGCCCCCAGCTCAAGGAGGGTTCTGGAAAGGGGCACATGTGTGTGTAACGGAGGGGCCCTGTGGTGCTGGCTGCCAGGATCCGCCTAGGGCTCTGCCCCTAAATTGAAGGGCCCGCCATGGCTCCATTAAAGATGCCTCAGCCATTGGAAATACCTGGAGAGCTTAGCGCTCAAGAGAACAGGTTCAAGGTTTTGAATCCACCGTCTGCCACGTTCTACCTGTGTGATGCCAAGCAAGGCCCTTAGCCGTGGACCCCCACCGGCTTCTCGCCTTCCTTACAGCCACGCTTGGCCTCATTCTTGTTGCCTGGCCCAGAATGAGGTTGTGACAGGAAGTCCTCATCCCTGTCGGCGACCTCGTCCCCCTCGAATCCAGTCCTCCACTCCCTTTAGAGAGCTGGGCCCCGAAGAGCACTGGGCCACACCACCCTCCAGGCCCTGGGTGGCTCCAGGAGGGCCCACCTGCCCGGGGAGGACCTTGACTTGGGGACTGAATCCCCTCCAGAGTCGTCCAAGCGCTGACTGCCTGGTGTCAGGTGCATCAGTGAACCTCTCCGGGCCTCGGCCCTCCATCTGCAAAGTGAGCAGCGTGAGGGCCGCCACTCCGGGAGGCTGTGAAGACCGAGTCAGTGCACGAGGGACTCGGAGCACAGAGCCCCACATACAGATCACCCCATGATGCGGCCACGCTTGCTGAAAGTTCTGGCCCTTCTCTCAACTGAGAGCTCACCTGGTCCACCGGGCTCAGGCTGGACATTCCCAAGGCACCTGAATACTCTTCTGTTCAGCTTGACATCGGTCGGTTTATTACTTGCAGCTTCCGGGGACCGCCTCTCCGCTCCCATCCCCTGACCGCCAGGCCTGGACCATGGCTGCAACTCAGTGCCGCACGCCCACCCGAGTCGGCCTCTGTGTCCACTGCACGCCCCCGGGTCGTCCAACCACATCACTCTTTCGATGACTCCTCACGGACGGCAATAAATATAAATGCCTCGGCCTGGCGTTCAGTGACCCTGACCTGGCCCTGAGGCTCCTTCCTCCCTGTGACTCTTCCCATCTGCGTCTCGGTCCTTGCCAACCCCCCCTCCCCGTGCCCTGCCACCACACGCACACACGCACACACACACACACACACACACGGCCAACCGTCTAGCCACAGCTACCCTCCCACTGGTCCCGGAACATGGCACATACCCTTCCCTTCCTGACTTGAGCTCATGCAGCTCCATCAACCAATATGGCCCCAGCTCCCCACACAGCTTACCCCACCCTCCGGGCCCCTCGGCTCTTTGTCTGTGCTCTAATCATGTACTCTCTCTCTCTCTCTCAACAAATGCCAGAGCACCTGCCTTGTGTCCCTCGCAATTTGGGGATGATGTGCCTTCTTTTCAGCTAAGCTGTGACCTCCTTGAGGTCAGGAACTGATTGGGTCTCTTCATCTTGGGGTCCCGGGATAGATTCGCCATAAGATGGGGCAGATCTCACTTCGCGAAAGCAAGAGCACAAAGCAGGAACTGCATGGAATCCACGACTATTGGATGCTGGGGTATCCGTGCAAGGCCAGAGTCTGGAGCTAGAAGCTGGAGAGCCTTGAATGCCACGCTCAGAAGTTCCATTGTGATCCTATAGGCAGCAAAGAGCCTCACTGGGCGGCTTTCCATAACCAGTATTCTGCTGGGATACTCTTTCTTTTAAAACATTTTTTTTAATGTTTATTTTTAAGGGAGACAGAGCGTGAGCAGGGAGGGGCAGAGAGAGAGGGAGACACAGAATCCAAAGCAGGCTCCGGGCTCTGAGCTGTCAGCACAGAGCCCGACACGGGGCTTGAACCCACGAACTGGGAGATCATGACCTGAGCCTAAGTCAGATGCTTGACTGACTGAGCCACCCGGGTGCCCCTGGAATACTCTTTTCCTATCCCCCTCCCTTGGATAACTCTTCATCGTCCCACAAGACTTGAAGGAAACAGCACTTCCCCAAGAGGCCTTTCCTCACTCCTCCCTGGATGGGCCCACAGGGTAGAGGGCAGCAACATCTCCCTCAGGTAGTGGATGGAGGAAGGCTTCTTGGAGGAGGGGGGAGCCTAGGATGAGCAGAAGTTAACCAGGCAAAGAGGGAAGGAGCTGTGCCTGTAGAGAAGACATGCGCCCTCCCCGGAGGCAGTAAAGGAGCCCAGGAGGCTGAACGTGGGTGAAGACGGTGAACGGAATGTGCCCTTGAGGGAACAGGTGGGGGTCTCAGAGAAGGAGGTCGGAAGACAAAGGAGAGAGAAATTTGGGCTTTGTCCCGAGGCCCATCCGCAGCCCCTGAGGCCTGTTCGAGGGGAAGGATGGGACCCACTGACGCAGTGTCCGGAGCAGTCTGGGCCCTGTTTGCATCGATCCCGGGGAGCGACACAGGCGCCCGGACTAGTGAGGCTTCACCATCTTCAGGAGCGGGGCACCTGAGCGCCCCTCTGGCCATCCTGACTCGGGGCCGAGGGGAGGGAGTCTGGAGAGACTGAGAGACGAGATGGTTGTCATGGCCCGGTGAGCGGGGGGTAGGTATGGAGGCCAGATCACGGTTCTCAGCCTGGGCAGCTAGAGAAACATCCCCTGACGTGGCCAGGGCTCAGCGGCTGCCAGCAGCCTCCGTCCCAGTCGTTGGTACACGGCCTTCTGAAGAAACAAAGGCAGGCCGGCCTTCAGAGACACCTGTGCAGGGGGTCCAGCAGCTTCTGTCCAAAGTTTGGGGCGTTCAGTTGCTCAGACGTAGGCTCTCGCAAGCCACCTCAACCCACCGCCTAGTCTTATAAAGTTTTATTGGAACTCTGGCTGCTTTCCCGCCAAATGGCAGCGTTGAGGGCTTTGCATAGATACCATGTGGCCCATGAAACCAAGAATATTTACTTTCTGGCCCTTGGCAGAAAAGTTTGCCAAGTCCTGGCTACAAGAAAGAAAGCGACGTGGGTTTCTGGGTCAGATCAAGCTTTGATCAACCCCTCCTCCCCACTCTGCCCCTGCAGACAAGCCAGTTAAAGCGGAGTCTTACTGGAACAGGCTGGGCCCCTAATATGAAGCGTGTGGTGACCTTGCGAGGGGGAAACTGACATCCGCACATGGAAACTGACATCGCAACATGGAAACTGACATCAGCAACACACACGCGCGCGCGCGCACACACACACACACACACACACACACAGGGCTTTGGTGGAGATGCCCAAGCGTCGGGCTCAGCACCCCGCAGAGAGAGACAGAGACCAACAGAGACAGAGAGACACAGAGAGAGGGAAATCAGTAAACGCCAGGCACCGTTGCCTCCTGGGTCCAGCACAACCAGCTCTGTTTTGAGCCCCTAGGGGCTGCCTTTCCTTCCCCCCCCGAGCGGGAGCCAGCCCCACTTCTATGTCCACCCTCTCCAAAGTGCGCTCATAACTCTGCGCCCATTACAAGCTCGGTCGCCTCCCACCCGCAAAAGGTTAAAAGCAGCGGCCGCCTCCTGCAGCCGAGGCTGCCAGCGCTGGGAGCAAGATCTTCTGTCAGCATGTCCTGAAATTCTTTTGGAAGTTTGACAGGATTAAGGGGATTAATACATTAAAGCATTATTACAGCATTCACAGGGGATTTTCAAAAGACTTTACACCATGATCTATTTGTCCTGTTACATAAAACGCGCATTAATAGGCTGATGGCAAGGGGGAAAAAAATATCTGTGGAATCAATAACCTTATTTTTTGGTAAACACATTTAGGAGGCCGAGCTGGTCATTAAGGCCTGCAGACCCTCCCACGGTGCATGTCAAGGAAATTATCCCTCGAGAATCCATTTGCCAATTAAGCCCAGCGCTTGTCTGTGTCCTGTGGCCCACCGATGGCCGGGGGGCAGGAGAGAGGGTGGCCGCCTCCGCCCTCCCCGGCACACCCCTCCCACACACACACCAGGCCTGCTGACCCAGCACACGCGTCACCCTGAGGCCCCGGTGCCGGGTGGAGGCGAGAACCGGGGAGCAGGTGCCATTATGAAAAGCAGAGAGATGGGCTCTGGGCTTTCAGCACATCCCGGGTTCCCTGGACCACAGGAAGGGCGGCCCTGCAGAGGGCCTGCGGAAACACAACTGGGATCGCTCTCTGGGTGTAGACACGAGGGGCTCTTTCCTTGCTGGCACTGCCTTTTGGGGCTCCAAGAGCCCTTCCTTTCTGCTCCTCCTGTCAGGACCTGCCCCTCTTTGCAAACCGCAAAGAATACGGCAAAATACCGTAAATAAATAAAAGAAGACTAGCTTACACTTACGTAGCCTTTGCCGAATGCCGGGCAAAGCACTTCGCATACGTGGACTCATTTAACAGTTGCAGTGGGCCTTTTCGGGGAGGCCCATTCTGCAGATGAGGAAGTTGGGAGGGAAAGAAAGAATAAATACTGACCCGAGGTCACGCAGTCCGAACCTGGCCCTCGGGCGGCAGCGCCCCAGGATACGACCAGGATGTCCCGTGCGTTGACTTATCCCACTGAGAGGTATTCACAAGGATGGCTTCCACCTGCCAAGTGTCCAAGAACTTGCACAGACCTCTGACATACGTGTCCGTCTAGTATGCCCATTTTTGTATATGGAGAAACTGAGGCTCAGAGAGACGGAGAAGTAACTGGCCTGAGGTCACATGACGGGCAATGCTTTAAAGATTGAAACCCAGGCTCTGACTCCAGAGCCCAGACTTGTACTAGACACACGCCCTTCTGAACTCAAAGCGCAGCCATGAGAAGAGGCTCGACGTTATTGGCAACACACTCATTAGCTGCCCAAAGCCCCAGAGATGACAAGAGGAAACCCCCCCTTCCTTCCCCCAAGAGAATGTTGGCCCCAAGGCTGAGCACGGAGGCTGGCGGAAAACAAGGACACACACACGTTTGGACTACACTCAGCTCTAGGCCCCCAGAGAACCTAGGTTCTTCTGGGTGCCATCATGGTGTTTGTTCCTAGACGTAGCCCAGGGCCTGGCATAGTGTAAGGTCTTTGTCAAATGTGTTATTGAATGAATTCCCAGTTTAGAAATAAGGAGGCCAAAGCTCAGATAGGAAAGGCCTCCTGTCCAAAAATCCCATACCTAGGGCATGCTAAGCTAGGATTTGGACTTGTTTATCTCTTGTCGCAGTCCTCTCTGCTCACCCTCCTCCCCTCCACAGGCATGTGCAAACACACACACACACACACACCCTGAGCTCTGACCACACTAAACCAATCTATACTTCTGGAAGGCAACGTACTCTCACTCACCAGCAGGCCTTTGTCTATGCAGCTCCCTTGCCGGGTATACCCTTCCCCAAACTCCCCTTCCCCTGGAAGATTCTTGCAGGTCCTTAGAGCCTCACAGTAGCTGTCACTACCACTTGGAAATCTTCCTTGCCCTTGAAGTTGGGTCGGGTCACAGGCCCCATCTCTTGGCTGTCACAGCCCCCCGGACTTTCCCTGCTGTCCACCCCCTGCATTGTGATGGACTGTTCCCTCCAGACAGGGCCTCCTGGACACCAGGTGTGTGATTCGCCCACCTTCACCCCTACATGCCTGGCTTTGGGTTTTAATAAATAGGTGAACACGTCTAGCATTTTCCACACTCACACACACACACACACACACACACTGAGGCCTAGTTATTGAGATCCCAGTTTGTGTTTTGTTTTCACTGTTCATTGTATTCGTTATCTACTGTGTGACAAATTATCCTGAACATTTAGTGGCTCGAAACCACAACAAACATTTTTTATTACGTCACACAGTTTCTGTGGATCAAGAATCTGGGAACAGCTTAGCTGGGGGTTTATGGCTTCTCATGAGGCTATAGTCAAGCCATTGGCTGGGGCTGCAGTCAATCTGAAGTGTTGACTTGGCCAGGATCTGTTTCCAAGATGGCGCCTCCAATGGTCATTGGCTGGAGGCCTCATTTCCTCCCACATGGACCTCTCCATTGGGCCATTTGAGTTGTCCTCATCACATGACAGTCAGCTTTCCCCAGGGTGAGTGCTCCAGAGAGCGCAAGGAGGAAGCCAAATATTTTTCACGGCCTACACCATCACATCGGCCACATTCTCTTCATTAGAATCAAGGCGTTGAGTCCAGTCTGTACTCTAGAGGCTAACTCAGCTCCACCGTTGGAGGAGGAGTGTCGACGGCTTCATGGATATATTTTAAAACTCTCCCACTGTCCTAGGATATCAGCAAGAATGAAAGGCCTTTTCCCTTGTCCCCTTCCAAATAGGCCATCAAACCTTAGGATTCTGAATCCGAATGTCCTTGCCAGAGAGGATTTTTAACGGTCTGTGTTTCAGAGCACAAAACCAAAATCACTTGGAAGACGCTAACCTGACTCCTTGCCCCTCCCCAGCCCCTGCCTTGGCCGACCCTGAAAGAGAAAGGAACGCCCGAGAACTGAATGGGGACAGGAACAGGGGAATGGGTTCCTTCTCCCCATTTCCAGCTCCAAAATGTTGTCGCCCAATCACCACTGGCACACCAGACCTCCGGTGGGGTGCCCGTGGAGGGGGCTGCTAAGGACGGAATGAAACCTCCAGGGGAGCAGTAGGGGGGGTCTCTGTGGCACACTGCCATCCACTGAGAGGCCCCTGAAGGACCCTGGAGAAACCTCCACGGGCCCAGCAGACAACAAAGCCAGGCCTGACTGCATTCTGACACCAAAACTGTCCTAGTGCCTAAAAGAATTAATATTTACTATGGGCCAGGAAACTGACGTACGTGCACATTTAATCCTCATGATGGGGGTCCTTATACCCATTTTACAGATGGAAAGGGGACTGTAGATGTACCCAATGCCTTCTAGGTGTCAGGCATTCGCCTGCAGCTCTGGAATCTTCCATCAAGTCTACAATGAGGAATTGTTATCCGGGTATTACAGGTGAGCAAGCAGAGGCTCAGAGAGGTTGAACGGTGGCCCAAGACCACCCAGCGAGTGACAGAGTTGGCAGCCCAGGGCAGGGCTGACCGCGCTGGGCTGTCTCTCCTTGCTGAGAAACACTCCAGAAAGAATCGTTTGTTAGCACACCCTCATCTCTCTGTGAGAGAATCAACATCCCTCCTCCTGCCACAGTCGGCCATCTACCAGCACCCTGTCCTAACAGGACCCCACAGCTTCCTAAGGAGTGTTTCAGAAAGAAGGGATGTGGGAGACGAGCACCCGGCGTCTCACAGGGACAGCAGAGACCCACTGTCAGCTCCGAGGAGTGAGTCTGCGGTAATTTGCCAGGATTAAGGGGATTAATACATTAATGCATTATTAGCGCTTTTATAGGAGATTTTCAAAGAGCTGAGCACTGTGATCCCTGTGTCCTGTTACATAAACCGGCGGTAATTGCCTTAATTGGCCCATTGTTGCTGATGGAAGCAGACAAGGAACACGCCTGGTTGTCTCAGGGCCTGTGGTCCCCGGTCTGGCCACAGCTCCAGGCCAAGCCAGGGACACTAGGGGACCTTGAGTCTAGGTGTGGACCTCTGAACACCGTGCCCTGCAGAATGTGCAATCCGGCCTCTCTGCTCACCGCGATGCGGAGCAGAAGAGCCCGCGTCCAGCCCCACCTGTCCTGCTTACTGGCCAGCGACCTCACCTCTCCGAGACTCGGTTTCCACACCTGCCAACGTGGGCGGTCACTTGGTCCACCTCACGGTGTTGCCGAGAGAGCTGATGAGCTCATGCTGATGAGCTTGCTCAGGCCCGTGTTGAGGAAGGGTTATAATCTTCCGGACGGACTGAGTTGGCGATTTTGTCTCTTGGTGTCGTCGATCTGCTGGGAGACCGAAACAGCCCTTGCAGAGAGAGTGGCTGGAGTGTGCAGGAGGGCCCGGGGGCTGTCCCTGGGGACAGGACAGCCAGCGAGGTGAGATGGTGGGTGGTGAGCTGTGAAGGGAACCGGCACCGTCCAGCCGAGGCCTGGACACCTCCGCGTCCTCCCCATTGGCTGCGTAGCGGCAACGGCGGGTCCTCGTTCTTCAGAGTTTGATTGTCTTTGCTGATTAAGCGCCTGGGTGGACCCCCTATAGGAGGTGTATGTCTGCAGCTCCGTGGATGAGATTAAAAACAGAATCCTAGAATCACAGCTTCAGAAGGTCCTAAAAGGCCTTTGCCTAGAAACAAACAAAAGATCCGTTACCTTCCTCCCTACAAACCCAGGCTGGGGTGCAGAAAAGACGGCACCAAGGACCCCAAGCTCTCTACCTGGAAGGGAACGACCTGGATGGTTAGAGACTCGGGTGATCACTGAGACGGATGCAGAGGATGAATTCTAAGGAGCAAGACGGGCAAAGGGAGAAGGTTGGAGGTGGACGCCACCATTAGGCGAGAGATCTGGAGACCTGAGCTGAGGAGGAATGAGAGCCACGGAATAAAGAGAATGGATTCTTCCGGTTAATGAAGAGATTTGGATCACCTAGACTTGGTGACCCATCCGGGAACGGCGAGGAACAGAAGGGAGGTGCTGTGAACAAATATTTTTTGTTCTCCTTTTTCTGGGCACATAGTCAGATTGTGTGTCCTGTGTTCCCTTACGGTTGGGAGAGCCGTGGGAATAGCTCTGGCGGATGGATGAGTTGGGGGAGGAAATACCATGTGTCACCTCTGGGCTGAGCAGATAATGATCATTGTGAGACCCTCCCGAGACCTCTTTTTTCTGTGGCCCAGCGTCCGGCAAAGTTCCCCGTGGCACCTTGTCCTTTGGCCTGGGGTCCGAGTCATTACGGCGGTCACAGCCCCTCCCCCACCCACCCCCACAACCTGCACCGAACACGTATCGCGAACAAGAGACAAATGCTTGTTGCCTCAGCCTCTGAAATTTGGGGTTATTTGTTACCCGGGCACAACCTAGTCTCTGACTAATACGGAAAAAGTGAACTTCACGGTCAGGGATCTACAAACACCCTCAGTCCAGTTCCGTCCATATGAAAAAAATCATAATCATCCCTGGTCCTGATCAAGGACTCCTTTGCTTTAAGCCAGCCAGACTCACTGCCTCCAAACTTAAAAAGCAATGAAGACTTTGGAAAGCTCGCCGAGAGTCTCTCTGTAGCTAACTTTTGCTTTTTGATTCCAGATGCTGGGAGAGAGGAGCCCTGTGCGTGTTTTACATACATTAGTCACGGCACACGCGGTCCTGGACGTTGGCCATTGGAGCTGGCCTCCCATTTTAGCACATGCGTCTGGACCAGGCAGATAGAAACCCAGCTGTAATGAGTTTGCCCCTTGTCCATGACATTTGTGCTTTGTAGGGGGGTGGGGGGAAGGGAAAGGAGAAAAAAATTTAAATCCCAAAGTCTGTTTGCTTTCAACACGGTAACTGTGATGAGGTCTGGGAGCTCTGACTTGGATTTAGACTTCGCTTCCCAGCAAAGCCCAAGAGAGAAGTTAGGGATGAACCAGGTGCTTTTCAGAATCTTTGGTGTTTTTATCCAAATCTGCATTTTTTTCCCCTCTTTCCGCTGATAAATTGCCTGGTCTGAGACGAAGGCGGGACTCTCGGAATAAATGTCGGTATCTTTATTAGAAAGGAAACTAAGGCGCCTGAGCCCCCACCGTGTACAGGCATCACATTACCTGTTTCATATGTTATCTCTTTCTATCCTCACTATCCTCCCATTAACTCTTTACGTTTATTTATTTTGAGAAAGAGAGAGAGCGTGAGCAGCAGAGGGGCAGAGAAAGAGGGAGAGAGAGAAAATCCCAAGCAGCTTCTGCACCATCAGCACAGAGCCTGGGGTGGGGCTGGAACCCACGAACCACCGGATCATGACCAGAGCCGAAATCAGGAGCCGGACACCCCAACGACTGAGCCACCCGGGCGCCCTTCACATTCCCTCTTTGAGGTAAGTACATTCATTCTGCTTTGTGGGGAAGGCATTCAGAGATGTTAGATGATGTAAAACATCAATGCCAGGATACGAACCCAGGCTCCGACCCGAGAATCCACACTTTCCCCCCTAGACTGCCCTGCCTCGGGATTGGGGATCAAAATTGTGTCCTGAGGAAATAAGTGGAGCTAGCCAAGTACCATTTTGTCAGGAGAACCGTGCGGCAGAGGCTGTAGAATCAGTCGGATCTGGGTTCAAATCCCAGGACCACCACTTAGCGGGTTTAGAAATCACAGTGCCCTTCTGAGTTTCTGTTTCCTGAAACGGAGGAGAAACTAAAGAAAAGTGTGTCGGGACAATAAATAATGGAGTAAACCAATAAATGGTCGAGATAAATTTAGGTAGTGGCTGGGGCTTGAGAAAAGCAGACCGCGGCCACGTGTACGATGTGAGGCGATGGGCGTAGGGAGATGGGGTCAGTGCCTACGATGGGGTGGCCAGAGAAGACCTCACGAGGTGGGGTGTTGTAATAAGATTCAATAAATAGGAAACGGACAAACTTGGAAGATCTCGGGATGGAGCCGTCCAAAAAGAGAGAAGAGCAGAAACGGAGACCTCTACGTGGGAATATGCCCAGCGGGTTCGAGGAACAGAAAAGAAGGCCAGTGGTGGGGACAATAAGGAGCCAGTGTGGGGTCAGGGGAGATCGGTCAGAGAGGCAGACAAGCAGCACGGTCCCTTTGATGGTTCAGGAAATTCAGGACAGGGCTTCCTCCCCAATAAAATAGGAAAGCGGATGACGATGACCTTAATACGTAGACTCAGGTAGTCTGAGTAAGCAGCCTGTGACCGACACTGCGTCGTTCAGGGTAACGCCGGCTGCTGGGACAAATACGCCTCTTGTCGCCAATGTAACAGGTGTTGTGGGTGTTCTGGGTCGACCGGTTTCTCTCTGGCTCGCTGGCCCAGGTCCCTTCCATCGTGAGGCTCTGCCATCCCCTGGGTCCTCGGGGTCCCTCTGCACCTGGCGCATGAAGGGGAAAGCAAGTGTATGAAGAAGGCGTGTCCTCTCATCAAACCCCTTCGTCCAGAAGTGACACGCGTGGCTTCCGCTCACAACGGGACAGCAAGAACCAGCCACGTGTTCCCACCCAGCTGCAAGGAAGTCTGGGAAATGTAGTCCATGCTGGAGCATCTCCCGGGAGGAGCCCACAGGGAGGAAGGAGAGCACACGCTCTGGTCCACAGAGAGGCATTTCTGCCAGGAACACCAAAGGAAGAGAGTTTTACCTCGTCTGCCAGGGTCAGCGGCGAGGTGTGCGGGAAGGCGGCCCGCGTGAGGGCCCAGGAGACCACTCCCCACCCTGTGTGCCTTGCGGCCCTGGGTGGGAGCTAGCCGTGCCCTGTGCTTTCTTTGGGTTGGAAAAAGATCCCTACAGGTCAGCAGGCCTGGGGTCTCAACCGACTCTCCTGGAATGACCTTAAGCCAGTGACCAAAACTTTGCCTTTTCTGAGCCTCATTGTCCATATCTAAGAAAGAAAAAAAAATGACAACAGTTGACTCTCAAGGGGTCTTTTCACCTATAAACGCCCCTGCTTGCGTGATTTGGAGTGTCTTCCCCGTCTTCTAGCTGGCCTAGGATATGAGGTTGGCTTAGAAGCTCCTAATTACGAAAGGGCCACGTGGCTCACGAAAAGGAGGTGCCCGGGGCCCCACGCTTGTGCCCCCAGTGGCCTCAGCACGGCTTCTGCCACATGGGTCGGCTTCCACCCTGAAGCCCATTGCATGAATTACTTGGATCTAATCAGAATAGTTAGGAATTTTCAAAACTGCGCGTCCTTCTACTGAATAGATCTTGGAGTGGTCTGTTTCCAGACAATTCTGGGAGAAGGGGGGCGGGGAGGAGGAGAGGGGGAGAGATGAACAAGCAGAGGGTTAAGGCGAGAGGAGATGGGCAGACAGACAGACATCCAGACAAGTTCAAGGTGAAAAAAGGAATAGCAGGTCAGGTAGAAAGTCCCCGGTGGGGAAGGGCAGGGAAGGGGAGGGAAGCCGAGGCTGGGGGTAGGGGTGCCAGGAGGAGAGACAGACAGGCAGACTGCCCGTCCAGGGCCCAGGCAGAAGCTTCCCACGCCCAGCGGTGAGCTAGAGATTCAGAGGGTGTGAACAAGACACGGGCACAGGGAGGGACAGATGGCAGCAAGTTCCGGGAAGATGAGATTCCAATCACGCCCATCAGAATGGATGTTGGCGAGTTGAGGAGGCAGCAGAGCGTGGGATGGGGAGGGGAGGAAGAGGGGAGGGCTGGAACAGGTCGGGTGAGCCCCTGACAGGGACGGAGTCAGAGGGTCTGCTGAGGAGATCAGATCAGAGCCTCACGGCCCCCGAGGGACGAGCCCTCCACCCAACCTCCCACCACAATCAGACTCACCTGACAGTGGAATGAGTAATGAGTTCATTAAAACCCCCAGCACCCATTCCCGGAAAGAAGATTAATGGTGCCCGAGAAAGGCAAGGCACCAAGTGCGTGCGTGCGTGCGGGGTCCAAGGCACCCCTGGCACCTTGCTCAAAGCGAACAGGGCACCCCTCTGCTTCGAGGCCTCCTGTGGCTCCCCATCACCCTCAGGATCAAGTCTGAACCCTTGTTCCGGCCTTCAAGGCCTTGCACGATCTACCCTCACTGACCACTTCAGTCTTGCCTCTCCTGCTGGGCAGCCAGCCCCTCCCACACAAGCATGGCTATTTCTCGAGGCTGTGTCATTCCCCGGGAGACCCACTCTGCCTGGAATGGTCTCTCCTCCCTACAGGTGTCCACATGGGCTCCTAGCCACTCTTCTGAACCTTGTTCCGGGGTCACTTCTTCTGGGAGGCTTCCCGTGGGCCCCAGAGCTGGCCCTCCTGCCCCCTCTGCGACCCTTGCATGCCAAGAAGTCCTGTTAGAGGATTTATCATTGTGAGTAGCCATTTCCATTGGTGATGGTCCCCACCGGATGCCAGCTCCTCTGTGTCTCTGTGTCTCATTAATCTAGTACCCAGGAGGCACACGTGGCAAGGGGAAGGGAACATCGGGCTCTTAGAACCAGGGGATTCAAATCCTGAGATCCACCACATCCTAGAGGTGGGGACCCTGGGTAAGACACCTCTCTGAGTCTCAGTTTTGTGGGGCTATGATGCGGGGAGGAAAACACCTCCTTCCAGCACCACATGAAGGAGAAAACGAGACCATGTTACTTGGTGGAATTTTAAAATGCCCTCTTAAAAGTTGGCACCAGACTTCAGGGAGCCCGGAGAGCTCCAGCCTTTCTGATCTCTGCGTGTGGCTCAGCTGGCCTCAGCCCCACTCCTGGTCCTGCTCCTCCCCAGCCGTGCAAACTTGGACAAGTGACCTCCCTTCTCCCAGCTTCAGATTCCTCAGCTAGGTAACGAGAAAAACAGTTACACCTACAGGTAGGGTCGTCGTCAGGGTTCAAGGACACAGGGCAGGTTTTGAAACTATCGTGCCTGACGGTGCCTGCCTGGGATGGGGGCAGAGTTCTCAGTAGAGATGAAGGCAAATTCTAGAAAACACCCTGATGGACTGTTTGGGTGTTCCTTCCTTCATTCGCTTGTTCATTCATTCGTTCCTTTGTTCCTTCGCATTTGTTTCTTTTGGAGCGCGACCTGGCATGTCACGTGATGGTTTTTTTTTTTTTTTTTTTTTTTTTTTTAAAGAAAGATAAGCCTCTGACTGGTTGGCTGGCCGGTTAGTTGGTTGATGGGCTGGCCGGTTGGCAAGGGGTCAGTGTGTTGATTGGGTGGCGGATTGGCTGGTTGTTTGATAGGAAGGTGGGAAAGGGGGAGGGAAGAAAGGAGCTGGGGAGCTGGGGAGGAGGGCTGATGCTAGACGAGGTCTAAGGACCAGTGGGGCATGCCCACGGGCAGTGCAGTCCAATGCTTTCGCCAACAGGAACGGCTACGGTCTCATGCTGTTTGCACGACCCCAGCATACGCCCCCTCTGTGGCTGCAAACCTTCTGCAGGGTCCGGCCCACGCCCCAAAGTGCATGTTTGCGGAAATCAAGTGACGCCTCTGAGCTCTCGATCTTGGCACGGGGCAGAAAGACTATCCTATAGGGATTTAGTGCAAACAGGAACTCAGAGGCAGAGATTCCCTTGAGAGCATGAACCTCCACCCCACCCCGTGCGTGCGCACGCGCGCGCACACACACACACACGCACGCACACACACTGCCCCAGACATACACAAGAAACTATGCTGGGGCTTTGCATTTAGTGCAAATCATGAAACCAGAATCCAGGTTGGTCTGATCTTACCCAGTTCTTAAGGAGTTCTTAAGCCCGGCCGAGGCTTGAGCTGAATGAGAAAAGCTTTCCGCACAGTGCCTGGCACTTGAAACGGGGAAGGCGTCCCTGGAAGCCTCTAGTCTGAACAATGCGTTGAAGTTGTAATCAATTTCATGGGCGTGGTCTAGTCAAACCTTAGATGTTTGAACCACCCTCTCTCCCTGGCCCCTTCAGCACCTGATCGGCAGCCCTTGCATACCTTCAGGAACTGGGATCTCACTACCTTCCCAGGAGCCTCGATTATTGTTGGACAACCCTGACCGCTGGACAGTCTTCTTTATCTGGATTTAAAGCCCAGGTTCCTGTGACTTTCACCCACTGATCTTCCACAGATGCTGTCACTTCTCACTTTGGGGGCTTTTTGTTGTTTGGGGTTTTGCTTTTATGCCACAAGAAACGTCGACACGGTTTTTTCCCCGCGATGTAATCTTCCCCTGTCATTTTGGTAGGCTTTTAGCAGGCTCTGCTGGTATCGTTCACGCTCGCCTCTAATTCTAAATACATTAAAGGGGGGAAAAAGAAAGTAAAGTATTTGGAGTCACACAAAGTTATCTGTGATTTTTTTTTCCTAACTCACAGGGTGGCCGGCCTGCCTTTACCTTGAAGCCCATCTTCTTTTTCTAAGCCTCTCCCACTGCAGGGGCAGTGATGTAATGGAATGAGGTCAGGATAATGGCAGGAGGCCCGGGCTCTGACCCCAGGGCTGCTCCTTACCAGCTGGGCGACCCCGAGCAAGACACACACCCTCTCTGAGCCCAGGAAAAACGATACCCGCCTCAAAGTATTGTTGGCCGATGAAAACACAGAGTCTTTAAGCCAGTATCTGGCACACAGTATGTGCTCAATAAATGCCAGGAACTTTTTAGAAATCTGTCGCGGGTTTATGTGCCTAGGCGAATACCATGGGAAAAAAAGAGACATTTAGTCCCTGTAACCAAGAAGCCCGGAATCTCATTGACGTGGCTGAGTGGAAACACTTATCTGTTTGTTGGTTTAATCAATACGTGCAAAGAACCTGCTGCGTCCAAGTCGAAAACAAGCTCAGGACGCGGACGAGAAGCACAGGGCAGTCGCGCACGCTGGAGGCGGCACTTTCCAGGCAACGTATCTGCATTCAAACCCTGCCCTGCGCCTTTGGCCGCACACTCTGCTTCTCTGAGCCCATGTGCGGAGGGGGCAGAAAGGAGCTTTCGCTTGGCCATGCTTATCGTACAGAGAACCGAGAAGAGTAGACCCTCACGGAGTAGTAGAGCCCCTCCTGCCTCCCCCAATCTACGGAACACCGAAATGTGCTACAACGAACATCGAAAATCACACAATCGTAAGGATTGCCGTTAACAAGACAGCCTAATGCGGAGGCTACAAGAGAGGAAGCCGGAACCAGAATGCCTGGGTCCAAAGCCTGCCCCTCTGCTTTCCCATGCGGAAACTGGGGCAAGTCGTTTAACTCAGGGGACCGAGTCTCAGTTTCCATGTCTGGGAAATGGACGTAACAGTAACGGATCCTTCCTCCTGGGAGGGTTGCAAGAATCCGATGAGGTCCTGTGTGCGAGAGCGCTGGGCACGATGTCCGGCTCGGAGGACGTGTGCCGTAAACGTTAGCTGCTAGTCTTTTTAATAACCAACGTAACTATGTCTTTTAAACTTTTTTTAACGTTCCTTCATTTTTGAGAGAGAGGGAGTGACAGAGCACGAGCAGGGGAGGGGCGGAGAGAGAGGGAGACACGGGATCCGAAGCGGGCTCCAGGCTCCGAGCCGTCAGCACACAGCCCGCCGCGGGGCTCGAACCCACGGAACTGTGAGATCACGACTGGAGCCAAAGTCGGAAGCTTAACCGACTGAGCCACCCAGGCGCCCCAATAACCAAAGCAACTATTGTCCCTGGTGTTTGTTGGCCGTAACAGAGAGATGGACCCCAACTCCCAGTTGTCTTTTACTCACTGTGTGACCTTGACCCTTCTGCTCTGAGCCTCCGTTTCCTCATCAGTAGAACGGGAAGGAAAACCCCTACCTTGCAGCAGTTTCTGGAGGGTTAGAAGCTGTACCTATGACGCGTGCCTGGCATGTGGAAGGCACTTTACAAAAATCTGCAAACCTGTTTATAGGATTTAAAACAAGCCATCAGAATTATACACCTTGTATATGAATGGTGTTGTATGTGGAGAACGTAGTAGCCCTGAAGTGTCTGTGCATTTGTGGTGTGTGTGTGTGTGTGTGTGTGTGTGTGTGTGTGTGTTGAGAGAGAGAGAAAGACCCATTAAGTCAAATTTACACTGGATCTCCAGGCTGGCGGTGCCCTGCCTCCTGTTTTATAAATCCCCTCAGAAACTGGCCCGGCCCACTGCCCTTGAAGAGATGGAGAATCGTGACACACAGGCAGAATCATCCGGCCTGGATTCTAAATTTTCGTTCTGAGAGGGCCTCAGAGAACCACGAGGGACGGGGAGTCGCCGCACTGAGGGCTGAGGCCCGTAAAAGGAAGTTTTCCCCCAGGCATGAACTTTCCGCGTCTCAGCCCAACGGGCCACACACCCAGCCCCGGGCCCACATCGCACCTGCTCTGCCTGGCCTGGGGTGCCCGCCACCCCCCTTCTCTGCAGGCCCACACTGCACCCTGGATCCACCCGATCTCCCGAAATCCTATTTCTTCCACGAAGTCTTTGCTGAACTCTGGCAACGACCAGCTATATTTCTTTCAAACCTTCACCCCTATTATTTCTCGTACCCCTTGCAGAAGTGCGATGACGTAGGTACAGTTGGTCCCAACTTGAACGATGAAGGAGACTCCGGTTCTCCAGCTGGTCGTTGCACCCACCGCCACACGGGGCTGGTCTCCTGCCTGCACAAGTAATCCTTTGGGTGCTGCACCGTGGCTGCTGTGTTGGAACCCATTTCTTTCGCCTTTGAATTCAGTTTGCATTTCTCAGGTAATCCCTATCCCCTAACCCTTGAGTATACCCAAGCCGGAATCGTTCCCTGGCGGCTTGGCCAGTGTGGGCGTGCTGAAGGCAAGGTTCATGGCTTTGCCCATCAAGCCGCCATCTTGCGGGCCACCCAGCTGGGGGCTGGGCTTTTCAGTGGCAGTCGCCAGCAGCTGTGAGTGTTTGCTCGGCACCGTTTCCCCTCTTCTTCCGGGAATTTTTCTCCCTCACTTGAGCCTCCCGGCTGGGTTTGGAGAACGTCATTCCTAGGACCTGGAAAACACGTGTCAAGAAGGATTCATACGTGACTCAAAACAAGTCAGTTAGAGAACTTTCTGGATGGCTTGACTGGAGCCGGCACGTTGCAGCTAATTTGTGCAGCAGAGACTGGGAGAACTCATTCACCTGCACGGTCTCCCTTTCTCAGGCCTCACTGACGGACTACATCTCCCAGCTTCCCTTGCTCCTTCATGGGGCCATGGGACTACTTCCCTCCAGCAGGAAGAAGTGATGTGTGCAGCATCATCCGACCAGGTCGTGACGAGCGGGTGTGCATGGATAATGGTGAACGTTATCCACTCCCTTAGGTGCAGGAAGAGAACTCTAAGAGCCTAAGGAAGAGCCAGAACCACAAAATGGAAAGAATCTGGGTCCCCAAATAACTACGGGGAACAGAGCAACCCCTTCCCAATCCCGTAATGAACTGTGCCATGAGCAAGACGTAATCTTCCATTCAGTGCTAAGCCTCGGAAATGTTGGGGTCATTTCAAGAGGAGTTAGCTTTCTAGACCAATAAAATGCCAAACAGGCGTGTTAGGGCCAAATTCGGAAAGGCCTTGTTTGCCAGCGTTTGTCAGAGTTCATAAAGCCAGTAAAGAATTGCAAGAAGCGATTTTTAGAAGGAGAGAAAGGAAGGACGTAGTGTTAACTGTTAACTACCGTAGGTTGATCACTACTGTGTGAACTTTATGCCAGCACATGATAAACACTGTCTCATTTCTTCCTCCCCGAACCACATCCCCATTTCACAGATCAGTTAAGCAGCAGAACCACAAGTCGGACCCATGCCTGACCCGCTCCAAAGCTGGAACTCCTTTTATTAAACCGCATCGCCTGTTTAGCTTAGTTTGACCCGATGGATTTTCATATAGCTTTTTTTTTTTTTATCAACAGCGTCTGTCTATCACTTCTGGAATCATAAAAAAAAAAAAAAAGAACATATTTACAAACACACCAAAGATACAAATAAAAATGAAAAGTTCATCGGGCCATAGAAGAGGAACCAGGATCTAGGAGCCCAGTCACCAGGGGGCTTGCCCTCTTGTGTTAATCCTTTGAAGAGAAAGCTCTCTCGCTTTCTCACACATAGATGGCGGTCCAGCTGAGGAAAAATGACGGTAGCTTTTAGTGGAATTTCCAATCGTTTCCAGGAAAATGAACCTTTTACACAAGTCTTATAATTGCTCATTTGTAAACAGTATCTACATTACTCTGCTTCTCTTTGCTCGTTAATCAGGTTGCGTTTGTATAACCAAGTTGCATTTTGGGCTTTTTTTTTTTTTAACATAAGGAGCCCACACTGTTCTGCTACCCCCAGCCTCCTCTGCTTCGTCTCTGTGTCTGTTTATGTCTTCCTGGTTTTCAATTTCTTAATGATGTTTTAACGAGATGCCAGTTACACATGCAAATTGGAAAGAGGCGACATTGAGAGATTGCTACCTGGTGGCAAATTTATTAAAATCAAGGTGGTTTTAATAACTTCCTTGCAAACGCATCCGCCTCCATGTCTGTGATATTAGTTTTGGGATTTTTTTTTTTTAAGCCTTCTTATTCGAACAAGGGTTTGGGGGGGGAAGTATAAGGTGAGGTCATGGGAAAGAAAACCAATTGCTTCGTGAGTGTTAGTGTTGTTCTCAAAAATCGTGTGTTCAGAAGTAAGCTCATCTTTTCCACTCTGGGGAACCTTGTCCAGTTTGATCTTCTTGTTTCCTACAACACTCGCAATTGCTTGCATTCGTCTTCATCCTCACCATCACCATCATCATCACCATCATGGCTACCATTTATTGAGCACAAAACTCAAGATCTCATGGCTGGAAAGTGATAGAGACAGATTTCAAATTCATATCATGCAAGATCCAAGGCTCCTGATCTATTCTTGCTCCTTCTTGAAACCCTCTTTTCCTTTGCCTTGGTTGCTCCCATTCTTCTTGGATCCCGTCGATCTCTGGTCTGCAATTTCTCGGTCTTCTTCACAGGCTACTTTTGCTCTTCCCGTTCTCGTTCACTCCTATTCTGCCCTCCGCCTCCAACAGCGTCATTTCTTAACCCGGCCACCCTTCTTTTCATCACGATTCCAACCACTATTGTCGGTCAACAGCTTCTACATCATTCTCTCCGGAGCTTTGGACTCTACGTATCCAACCACCCACCAGCCATCTCCATTGGGTGGCACACAAGAGCCTCACAAACCCAAAGTCTCCCCAAGTCTCCCCTTCATCCTGTGTTTGCCACCTAAGTAAGTAGTGCACTGAGTCTGAAATCCAAGATTTTCCCGCTCCTGATGCTTGCTACCGTGAAGAGGAAGCCCAGAGCATAACCTTCCTGGTCGCTCTCCACCCACCATTCACCCCACCCCTGGCGTACCCACACTTTTCTGTCCCCTTCTTCTTGGAAGCAGGCCACCTCCAGGAACAAGGTGTCCTACCCATTGCTGCAAGGTGGAGGATATTTTCTGGCTCTAAGGTGCAGTATTAAGGATCACACTTGCCTGAGATACCAGCCACATTCTCCAACATCAGTAATAAAAGTGGTATTTTTGTTTCTATGTTGTTTATCTCTTGCTTTATTTCCCAATTGGTTCAAAACTTGGGCAGGAGAAAAGGTGCTATTTATTGAGTCTTTTCAAACCCCCAACAGCCGGCAGTCACCCCAGAGTCTCCTTCTCCTCCCCTTGTGTTGAACTTGGGAGTTGTCTCAAGTCTTCCCTCTCCCTCCATGTCAACCATGAATGCCTGGTCTGGACTCCTCACCTCTCCCTGGATTATTGTGACAGCACCCCCTAGGCCTTGCTTGGTTCTCACTCCTCTTCCTTCCCTAGCTCAGCCCCCCCTCCCCCCCCCCCACGCTTTCCAGACTGATCCTGCCAGAGCAGAGCTGTGACCATGGCTGCCCATTATCTCCCAAAGGGGCTTACAAGCCCTGCGTACAATAGCCTCCAAGCTCCCCTCATGCACATACATCAGACTCATTTCTAATCCCAAGAACATGAACATACCATGCTGTCTCTGAGACAAAACAAAAAAACAAAAAACAAAAAACCAAGCTTAGAGAAGTTAAGTAACTCAGTCAAATTCAAGACCAAAATGACTTGTTGGAATAGAAACAGAGCTAAGACAGAGAACAATACATAAATCCTGTTTCCTAAAGAAGACAGTGAGGCATGTTCCGGATCAGACGGCAAGGGTGGAGTTATTTATTTAAAGCTGTTATGTATAAACTGACTGAGAGCATCAACCCTGTCGCTGAGAACCTAGAACAATACCCAACATATATTAGGCACTCGGTAAAACCTTGTTAAATAAATAATCGCTTCATTTGAAAGAATACTAAATGTGGAGTAGGAGGTCTTTGAGACTAATCTCAGGTTTGCTAGCTCTTTAGTCTTGGGGAAGTCACTTCTCCTTCAAGAGCCTCAGTTTCCTCATCCAGGGAATGGGCTTGTATTACCTACCTAACAAGATTATGATGAAGACCGACTGAGACACAGTACGTGCAAGCATTCTATAAACCAATTTTAGACAATGTGAGACCTGAGACTCTGCCTCCAGCCCTGGGGTCTCAGACTAACTTGCATTTGCCACGGATGCATTAGATTCAGAAAATTTCAGCCTGACTTTAAACATCAAAGCACGTGTGTTCCTAAAAGAACTTATTTCACTAAGAAAAAAAAAAAAAAAAAAGCCCATCATCCTCTCTAATTTGAATCATGGGAAAAGCATGAAGAAAATCAATTCTTATATGAAAATTGCCTTCGAAACTGCTACAGTTTTGTTCTCAATCAGAAGTTTATAATGATGCAACTCGACTTCTGTTTGTGTACTTGATTTGAGGCTGGTGTGTGTATGGGCTGCATATATTTGATTTTTATGGTATTTTTTTATGTTTGCAAACAGCATTCTTTAACCTGAAATATCTCTCAGTTTAAATGCCGGCCATTAAATACACAAAATGGCCAATCAATTTTTTTTTCCATGCACACCGTCAATTCTTGGTTTTGTGTGAACCACTGAGAGCAGCCAGAAATAACCCGAAGAAACAAAACGAATCGGGCCTGGGGTGCAAGTGGCCTTTAAAAACTTCTCCAGGGGCGCCTGGGTGGCTCAGTCAGCTGAGCGTCCAACTTCCGCTCAGGTCATGATCTCACGGTTGGTGGGTTTGAGCCCCACGTGGGGCTCTGTGCTGACAGCTCGGAGCCTGGAGCCTGCTTCGGATTCTGTGCCTCCCTCTCTCTCTGGCCCTCTCCCACTTGTGCTCTGTCTCTCTGTCTCCCTCTCAAAAATAAACACTAAAAAAAAAATTTTTTTTTTTTTTTTTACTTCTCTGGTGTAGCCCCCTCATTTTACAGGTGGGAAACAGAAGCCCAGAGAGGGAAAGGGGTTTACCCAAGTCCAAACAGCTAATGAGAGGCAGAGCCTGAATCAAAATCTAAGACCCTTGCTTGCCCCTCTGTGCCCACCTGCCAGCTCCCCCTGCTTCCCAGAGCCACGAGAGCTGCCCGTGTTCGCTATGTCAGAAAGACCTCAGCACTTATCAGCAACTCAGAGGTGGAAACAGAGTGGTTCCAATCAGACAGCCACCATGGCTGGGAGCCCAGGCACCAACCAAGCAACATGTTTTGTTTTATTTTAAGAGAATTTACAGGCGATTGATATTCCTATATTTGCATATAAGAACATGGTCCCATCCAAAAGAGAAGCAGAAAGTTGATTTTTTCTTTATCAGTGGCTTTGGATTATTTTTACCTTTGCCTCCTATCTTTATGAAGCTAAAAAGCATGGGCTCTGGAATCAGACAGACTCAGCTTTTATAAAGGACCTGGGCAAGTGGCTTGATGCTCCAAACCTCAGGGTCCCTGTCTTTAAAATAAGGATAATAAAACTCCTTCGTAAGATGATTGTAAGAATTAAAAAGTGGCTCATTTAGTAACCAGCCCAGAATAAAGATTCGGTAACGTTGGCCACTGTTTCTGGTTGACTCTCCCCGATTTATAAAGTTTAAAAAAGAAAAGCTTTATACACTGTAAGAAACTACACCACAAAGGCAGCAAATGACCAGGTAAGGACAATAGCTCCCGGCAAGCCGATGCTGGCAATGGACCAAAGCACCCGTAATATCCTACAACTGCTCCCCCCCCACCCCATTCTTGCGTTAAGAAAAAATTTTAATTCCATTTATTGGTCAACTTTTCCCATGAGAACACATTTTAATTTAATCATGTAAATCAATGGGAAAATCTAATTCACTTTAGAGAAATTTGCTTCAAGGCTAGCCTTATGGGATTCAATCTGTTTCTTAAAGTGTATCTGTAGCAAGTGACGTGTGTCTCTATCACAGTTACAAAGGGATATAAATTAATCTCTAGGAAATAGCAAGTTGATTAAATAAATGGTGGCTTTAGCAACCCAAATGATCGGTCATTTTCAAACAGCTCAGAGACTGATTTTAATGCTGTTTTAACTTATCATTGTAGATTCCATTTGAGTATTTAATATTCAATTTGCCTAATTATCATTATATGAGCTCCAAATATATAATTTATTATTGTTCCTCTCTTGACTTTTCTAATGCTTGCTCCAGTCTGTCTGGCTTTGGTTTGCAGAGCGCCCTCTGAACAAGGGGAAAATCGCTCCCTTCCAGCCGGGGGTGCTTTGCTGTTCAGATGGGCAACACCCTAGACGCTATATGATCTTCTTCCCAGGGAAGCCGCCACCTGCCCTATGGGTTTATTTCACACCCAACAGAACGGGTGTGAAACGATCTAGTAACGAGTATGTCTGGTTCTTACACGCAATGGTGATGGTCAGGCCAATAAATGACTAAGTCCGTCCTTAAACCTCTGTTGAGGACTCTTGGCCCGCCAGGCACGTAGAAGTGGAAAAAAGGGACCATTCGGTTTCATCCTTAGCCTTAAGGAGCGCATCATCTACCGCAGCAGACAGGAAGTAAACAGATGCTTATAACCAAGCACAAATAGGGGCGCCTGGGTGGCTCAGTCGGTTAAGCGTCCGACTTCGGCTCAGGTCATGATCTCGCGGTCCGTGGGTTCGAGCCCCGCGTCGGGCTCTGTGCTGACAGCTCAGAGCCTGGAGCCTGTTTCGGATTCTGTGTCTCCCTCTCTCTGACCCTCCCCTGTTCATGCTCTGTCTCTCCCTGTCTTAAAAATAAATAAAACGTAAAAAAAAAAAAAAATTAAAATAACCAAGCACAAATATATGCTCCAGTTGTGGGAGCCCAGGAGAGGTGCCATTGGCTGACACTTGGAATCAAGGAAGGCTTCTTGGAGGAGGTGAGCTTTAAAGGCCAAGTAGGTGGGGCGCCTGGGTGGCGCAATCGGTTAAGCGTCCGACTTCAGCCAGGTCACGATCTCGCGGTCTGTGAGTTCGAGCCCCGCGTCGGGCTCTGGGCTGATGGCTCAGAGCCTGGAGCCTGTTTCCGATTCTGTGTCTCCCTCTCTCTCTGCCCCTCCCCCGTTCATGCTCTGTCTCCCTCTGTCCCAAAATAAATAAACGTTGAAAAAAAAAAAATTTTTAAAAAATAAAGGCCAAGTAGGAGTTCGCTAGTTAGAGGAGACAAGCGGTCTTCATTCATCCATATGATGAGACATAGTTGATCACATCCCCCATCTATTATGTTCCTGGTCTTGCAGAATGCAAGGAACACAAAACAGACATTACCACTGCATCAGTGTGAGGTCCCATCAGTTAAATGGCGGGTCGATTACTAGGATAAGAATAAAGGGTTTAGTGTGGCAATTAGGGTTTACACCCATGTGAGAGAAGCTGGGGGTGAGGAGGTACAGAAGGCAGGAGCCAGGGGATCAGAGAAGCAGTCACTAACATTTCAGATTCAAATGCTAGAACAGGTGGGGAAGCCAGAGGTCACCGGGAAGTCTAAGAGCCACTACATTCAGTCATCGAGGTGGGAACTCAAGGAGAGGTACAGGAAGCAGCCACCTCTGACTGCCATGAAGGCAATGGTCTTAGCTCGTGCAAGGTCACTCCCTTTGGCAAACTCTAACCTAGAGCCTGATAGAGAAGGCATTCCTGGTTCCCCGTGGTGGATGGGAGAGGTAGCAAAGCCAAGCTGAGACGAACCACCCTGCGTCCTGTCTGGGGGAGCCCCCATGTGAGGGGGAGGTGGCATTAGAAAGGTCACTATAGCGATATACCTCCACAACCTGAAAAGTATTCCGAGAGCCTATAGTGGGGGTCTGATCCACCCTGGGGGGGCACAGGAAGGCTTCTCCTGGGATTCACAACCAAGCTAGGGGCTGATGAGTGGGAAGCTGCTACAAATGCCCCCTAAATATCATGTCACCACTTCTTACACCGATCCACCTTCTGCCAAAGTTCAAGGACGGATCTGTCCCAGTCTCCCCAACAGCCCACGGAAAGGTCGTATTGCTCCGGAAACAAAGGGTTTCCCCAGCTTGGAGAAACCTTCTGACGTCAAGAGTCACCAACAGAAGCCTTGAGCCGAGTCTCTGAGGTGGGTTTCAGTCTGGAGCTCTTCCCCCAGAGGTGCACACCTGGGCCGTTTGGGGTTCAAGTTGCCCTGGCCTGGGGTCCCTCCCCTCCCGGCACGGCAGCAAACGGATGAAAAATTGTATCATTAAACTCTTTGATGTTCTCCTGTCTAATTGAACCAGTGAAATTTCCTAAGGTTCTCCAGCCTCCAAAAATTCAATTTTCCATGTAATGCATGGTGACGTGTCAATAAATCATGCTGTAAAATAAATGCGCGGATTCTTTTGTGCAGGAGCGAGTGAGGAATAAACCTTTCGTAATTGATAAATAATGTCATTGGAATCAATAGCTGGCAGAGGAGTTGGAGGAGTAAGCCTGAATCATGTATGAGTGCTCCGGGGTGATCAATGCCTTCGAAACAGCCAGGAGCTCAGGAGCCAAGTGTATAAATTATTGCCTTAATATTACAGCAGGGCCCAGGGTTTAAAAGATGGGTGCATTAGGAAGCTCTGGTGAGACGGGAGGGTGGGTGGGGTGCGTCCCCCGATGGGTATTCTGTGGAGGCTTCGTGGAGTCCCTCTGTAGGTGGGCAACAATGAGGTGAGAACAGATTGTGCAGTCCGGGATTTGGGACGGAGACAGCGCGGTGCAGGCTCTGGCCAGTCCTGCCGGCGGCCCAAGCTGGCGACAGAAAGGAACGATCTGCTACGAGAGGCGCAGATGCTGCTTGGAAAAATAGCCTCCCTGCCCTCGGACACCTTGAACGCCGGGGGCTGGCGTTGACACACAGGATGCAGGACAAGCGTGGGATTCACCGAATGAAGCTCGGAGGGCCAGCTGCAAACCGCGCTGGACCAAGGGGACGCTGTGCGATGGTCAGGAGCCCCAGCTTGAGGGTCGCACTGCTTGGCTCGGTCCCATGCTGTGTGTCTCTGAGCAAGTGACTTAACCCCCTTGAGCTCCAGTCTTCTCCTTTGCAAAACAAGAGCTAGTAATGCCAACCCCACTGACTCGCGACGGTGAAACGGAATCGTGTTGTAAGTAGCTCAGTTCAGGGTCTGTCCCTACTGAACAACTAACACAAGTAGGAGCTATCTAGGGTTTCGCTGATTATATATCGTTGTGGGCACCATGCAGGCACTTTCCTCGTATTCTTACTTAGTCCTCACAACAATGCCATGGGGTGTTTACGATTATGATCCCCACTCCATGGATGAGGAAACTGAGGCCCAGAGAAGGCAGGAGGCGTGCCCAAATCACATCGCTCTGCTGGGTGGAACCAAGACTTGAATACAGGCAGTCCGAGCCCAGGGCTGTGCTCTTAGCCCTGAAGCTGTTAGCATCGTTCTGACCCTGGACCCTACCCTACCATGTGCAGGGCGGTGCTGGGTGGGTGCTCCCGGCTGTGGTCTTCGGCGGGGGGTTGGGGGGGGTATCCCAGCCTCACAGGCAGCCTGTGGGGGAGGGGAAGGCGGAGGACTCAGAGTCGGGCCCCCGTTCCACCACAGGGGCCTTGCACACCGTCCCTCCTGCTTCTGGGCTGCAGCGTGGCCTCGTCAGTGAAATCCAACCGAGCATTTCTGCACCTCAAGGTCACCCCCAAAGCACGGTGTGAAAAGGGACACGGGAGCTGGTGACGGAGGCCGCCCGTCAGGTGATCAGCCTGGCCTGGTCCTGGCTCGGCACCCCCAGCCGTGTGCTCCTGGGCAGGAAGGCCGGAGTCTCTGTGTCCTCATCTCTGAAATGCGAGCCGTGATACGGGCCTCCGGGGACAGAACGCGGGAGGCGACGAGATGGCCAATGTAAATCAGCTTTGCAACCAGTGCCTGCCATCAGGCCAGCCCCCAGAACCACAGGCTCTCCCTTAACCCCCTATTCCTTCCAGAGAGGCTCAGAAGAACTTCCAGGAGAAAAAGCTGCACAGCTGTAGGGGGAGCTATGCACACCCACGGCTGACACAACAGGGTGAGGGAGCAGGAAGAAACCCAAAGCAAAACAATTCAAGCAAACCTGTAGCTTCGGCTTAAAGTCACTTCCCGCAAAAGACTCCCCCTGGAGTAAAACTGTCCCCACGCTGTGTGCTATCTTGATGCGTGCTTCTTCCCCTACTAGAGCACATACTCTATTGTCCTGTAGCCAAGCACCAGACTTTCTTGGTAGGGGACAGTTTAGTGAGGACAGGTCCTAAAGCTTAGAAGCATCACTGCCCCGGCAGCACCTGGGGGATATCACACTTCCCTCTGCCTGGGCTAGCCCACCCCGGCACAGCATCCCGTCTAAGGGCCACACCAGTTCAGGGACTACTCCCAACAGAGGCCCACAGAACGAGATCTTGTCTTTCTTCCCTGGTGAGCTGTTATGAAAGAAGATAGCCGGTCAGGGAAGCTCCCAAGGGCAGGGGGACCTTCTTTAGGCAGCCTCCCTCTGTATTCACACAGACCACGGGCTACTGCAAGCAGCCGGTAAATGTAGGAACTGAGCTGGATTAGCAGAAGGCAGAAGGAAATAGATTTCGGTGCAACCACAGTATGACTTTTCTAGCCCTTTATGACAAAAGGGACTAATGTGTTTGTTCACTCATTTGACAAACATTTGTTTAGAACACCGGTGCCAATTTAAGCTAGAAGACGGGGGCATAAGCATGAATGAGACCAAGTCCTTGACCTTGAAGTCAAGTGAAGAGTCAAGATACATCAAACGGTAATTAGAGCACAGCATCATATAGCCTGGAATGTAGGTATGTAAGGGAAGATTAGGGGAGCCAAGGGGAACGGCAGACCATCAAGCGGAGTGAGAGTTGATTGAGAAAATTCTGCACGCTAATTTGTTCATTCATTCACTATTCATTTGTGCTCTGTGCCAGGTTCTGAGCAAAATGGGCATTCTCCCCGTTTCATGGAGCTTCTTGTCTTGTGTGGGTCCATCCAGAAAGCATTTATGTTTTAGCCTTTAAGACGAAATGTCTTGCAAAATGTCATCTATGGGTCAGCCAAAGAACTGAACTACACCTTCCTGCCCTCAGCTCAAGCAACTAGTCAACCCCTGCTCAGCCTTTGAATCTCACTCAGGCATCACCAGCCCCAAGCAGCTGCCCCTCCTTTGGGATTTCTCAATCTCAGCCCCCATCACGCTGAACTCTTCCCTTTCTTTCTCTCCATTTATGTCTCTCTCATATGAACCAAGCCCAGAAGTGAGTTTGCCAAAGTGGGTGTGTGGGTGCCCCAACCCCCAGACCCAGGCTGCCTCCAGGCCATCACTCTGCCTTTCCCGAGGGTGGCCCTTCTCTCATCATCCCTGACGAAGACTGACTGGGCATTCATACGCCCAATTCTGTCCTTTGTCTTCCTGAACACACAGCTAAACTACATTCCCCAGTATCCCTTGCAATTACTCGCAGCCAATGGCTAGGATCCGTGGACAAAAGTGTCCTGCCAGGCCCGGCCCTCAAGACCCAACACAACCACCATTCATTCTCTTTTATTGTCTGCCTATTGAACTAAAAGGACTCCGAGGGCCTAGAAAGAGGCAGAGTCACAAGGTGGAAGGAGCCAGCGTCCCTGAGTCCCCACCAAGCCAAGGGTACCTGTGATGCACTGTTTCATGAGCAAAGTGTCCGCTTCCTTGTGTTGAGCTGTCTGTAGAAGGTGATTTCCTGAGATATTCATGGAGCTGCCCTCCCAGATCTCCCTCAAAGAAGAGTTTGCGACCCAACTCCCATCAGTTCACAGTCCTCAACTGCCATTCCCTTCAAGGACTACTCGCCCAAGGCCATGTCCCCCATGGGGTGGCCCATATCCAGTGACATGGACATGCGCCATATCATATGGGTGGCCCATATCCAGTGATTGAAGCCGAGACATAGAGGGTATAGAAGCCTGCCTGCCTCACACCTGACCCTCCCTGCCCAATCCTGCTTCCTCCCTCTCCCTCCCTAATAAACCCCATGCACGCTAAATTCCACCTCCACTTGTGCCTCTTGGGAAACACAACCTGTGACACCTACCCTAACTGACACATGGTGTGAGGGAGCTGCCAGGGTTCCAGCTGTCACTTCCCCATTCCAGGCAGCAAGTTGAAAAAATGGGCAAAGAAGATGTCGCCATCTTAAGAGGGCTTTCCAGAAGTCTCCCTGGCCACGGCTGAGCCATACTGGCCACGCCAACCCACAAAGAGCTCTAGAAAGTGTATCTTTATTCTAGGTAGCCATGTGTCCCGCTGAAAACCACTCAGGAAAAAGGGCGGACCGGAAGTGGGAGACCACAGGCAATCTCTGTCATCTGGCCCAGACGATCCTAGAAGACTCACATTTGTCACGCTCCCACTCCGTGCCCAGGCTTTCTGGTAGGTGGTTTACGTGAGTTATTGCACGTAAACTTCACAGCTCCCAGTTAAGACAGGGGCTCTTCATGTCGTTCCCATTTTACAAACGAAGAAACTGCAGCTTAAGGGCCCAGGGGGTCTGGCAGCAAATCCGTGACAGAGCTGAATTCTGACCATGGAAGTTTCCAACTTTGGATCCTCCACTCTTAACCCCTGCGTGATTCTGCCTCCTCGTGGAACCGTGAGCTCCTTCAAACAGGGAGCAGGTCAGTCACTTAACATGCACGGGGCCCAGAAGAGCTCTTGGCACCTGGTGGCGACTCCGCGGGTATTTGCTGACTCGGTTAAAGGGGAGGAGACAGGTGAAGGAATCAGGGTGGCCCTTGCCTGGGGCCGCGGTGTGACTTGTGGGGCTTACCCATTAAGTGCGATCTGCCTTAACTGAGCTAAGTAACTGGGAAAGAGGAGGCAGAGAGAACGACCCGAGATTTATACGAGGTGCCTGTGGAACATCCGAGGGAAGATGTCCAGTTGGCAGTTGCAGTTACACATCTGAGGTGTCGGTGGGAGGTCCGGGCAGGAGCCGCGGGCAGGAAGGAGCCTCCCGCCCCGGGCAACCATCCAACCACGAGCGTGGCCAAACTCACGCAGAGAGAGGGTGCGGAGAATCCACAGTTCCGTCCATAAACCCGGGCTGAGTTTCCAACGAACAACATCCCTCCTCAGCCTTTTTCTTTTGCATTCTCCCTCCTGGGTGAATTTCCCTACTTGTGCTTTGTGCCATTTTGAAGGATGAGTGGTTTTCTGGGCACAGAGCCCACTTTGTGTGTGTGTGTAATTTTAAGGTCTTGCACCATCCCAAACACTTACCCAGATATGGGTGATACATAAATAGAGGCATCTGATGTATTTATATACACACGCCCCACCCCCGTCTTAACGTACAGGCAACTGGGTCATTAGAATGGCCATAAAATGGCACATCTGGGTGGAAACAACTGTGCGGACGCCTGTACCACTACCTGGAGGTTGTCATAAAAACACCAATAAGAGGAAGCAGAAGTGTGTTTGACTGGGAGAATGATTCTTGTTTCCTTTTCATTATTCTTAATAAAAGGAGATGGTGCTGAAAAATTGTGTTTCCTGGGTTATTTTCCCCAAGAGATCTTTTATAAAACACGGAATACATAACAGACCGTGTTGCAGCAAATGCCTCATTAAGGGAATATAGTTAGAAAGAAATAGTAACCAAAATGAACAGTTATTTTCTTTATTTATTTTTTTTTACCCTCTGTAAAATGGAGAAATTGGATGCGATATGGATTTAGTAACAGCCCTCAAATAATATGGTGGGAACATGACACTTGCACGGTAAGACGGAGTGGTCTTTAAATGCCGCTGGGTTGTAAAGGCAGCAACCTTGGGGAGCGCACGACAAGCTCCAGGAAAAGGCTTCAGTCTGCCTTCCAAAGGGTCTTCTTATCTTTTTATGGCTTCATTTAGCCACGCAAACTCGGGCTTTCCTGTCTCTCTCCTTTTCTGTCTACATATTCTTCTGGATGTCTCCCGGCTGTCTCAATACGGGAGCTAATGAGTCCCAGTCTCCAGCTCTGACTCACTCATTCTCCAGCTTGAGGCCCGTGTGTCAGAGAGCTTCCTGGCTGTCTCCATCTGAATGCCCCCTGGGCCCTCAGAGCCACCACGACCCACGCTGAGCTTCTCCTCCAGTCATGTGAACGGTTGCTGGTCCCCCAAATGCCCCAGGCCATGCCCCCTCCTCTCCGAGCCTCCCCTGAAGGTAAATATGCTGACCCCTTCCTTGCTAGAGGATTGCAAAGACTAGACGTTAGCACCAAAATTAAGCATGGGACTAATATGTCAAAGCGTAGCCTCCTGTTACAATTGTTCCTAGGGATTAAAGTGCATGTGATTGTATCAGCTCAAAGAACCACACGGTACGTATAGGAAACCATCGTTAATTTGGTGGTGGTGTTTCCATTTTGCAGATGGGGAAACTCAGGTTCTGAGACGTGTAGAGCCTTGTCCAAGGTCACACAGCTAGAAAGTGTGTGGGCTGGGACTCAAACCCAGATCTGTCTGGCCCAGGAGTAGGCACACTTACCAACCCACAGGGGCCAGGGTGCCTCTCTCGGGATACGGCTGGAGAGGAGGATTCTGAGCAAAAGGCAGCAACATTCAGGCATTAGGATATTAATGCTCACGGTCCACCTCCTAGAGGGCAGCTGAGTTACCTGTCCGGCCAGATCAGCTCCTCCCTTCCTTTTGCTGCTTCCCTGGCCCGCTCCCCATCACCTGTCACTGAGAACCCTACAATACTAGTTGCATCCATCTAGCCTGGCAGTTTTCAGACTATGCCCTTCAGAGCCTCGGGGTTCCCTGCAGGTGCCCAGGGCTCCAGAGGGAGCAGGGAGGAGGCCGGGTGGGAGGGAGTCCCATCCCACCCCCTTACAGACAAAGCCACTCCTACTCGTCTGTTTCGCACATTGCCTTATAATAACATTTCCTGTAATCAAAACATTCTGCTGCTTTACAACAATTTTAAAACCTCAGGCACACCACAACACTGTCCCATCACAGATGAGAAACTGAGGCTCAGAGAGCAGTGGCGGCTCCAAAGCCCTGTAGCCTGCTGAAAATTGAGTTGAGATCTGTCCCAGATTGCCCCCCACTTGGCTCTACCCAGACCAGTCTTCCCACCCACCCTCAGCTGTCCAACATGAAACAGATTTAATAACCACAAACAGGAGGCATTTATCTCTGAAATAACTGTTGTGGTACAGAATAGGAAAATCGATGCATTCATTAGCACACACTAGGAATAGGAGGCAGGATGTGGACGGACGCTGGTTGCAGGCATTTGTGGCACAGGGGGATTGAGTCTCAGGAGCGGCGGTGGGTAATGGGACATCATTGGACACTCGCCGGGCTCACCCTCTGTTGATACGTGGGGGGAGCTGCCGCCCTCTTTCCCGTCCGGGTTTGATCTAAACGTATTGACTGTGACAATGTTGAAATTATATCTGGAAAAACCAGTTAGCTTTAATTTCAGTCCCCAGAGAAAATGATGATTAGAGAAATATTGATGGCCGTGAAAATCAGACAGCCTGTCAGGAAACGAGACTCAGCCCTTGAGACAGGGAGCCTGCCCAGAGCCTCAGCAATCACCCAGCCCAATGCTCTTGCTTTAGGAATGGAAGACAGATCCCAGAGAAGGGAGCACCGTGCTGAGGTCATGTGGCCAATTAGGGACAAACCAGAGATTGAAACCCGGGTCTCTGGAAGGTTCTTGAAGGCACAGACCGCATCTCAGGCATCAGTCCCCAGGATTGGCCCAGAGTCTGGCACAGCGTGGGCACTCCAGAAACATTAGCTGAATAAATGAATGAGCAGTTTTCTGCCCCCAAGGCCAGAACACTTTCCAAAAAACCTCATCCCTCAGAACCATCCCAGTAATGGTCAACACTAAAGGTGTCAAAGGTCTTTTGCCTTGTCCTTTCACATTTTGAGCACAAAAAATTCCCGAGGAAAATTGCAGCAACTCTCACCTTAGTTGACCTAATTCTGACAGTCTGTGGACTTCCTCCAGAGTTGGGAAGCAAAAGACCTTAACTCTGGATCCTTGTAGCATGACCACCTTGGGAACATTCCGGCCTCCGAAGCTCCCACCTGGAACACCACGCATTCCCCTAGTGGAGTCATCAGGCATTACCATGAGCCCAGCTCTGGACTAGGTCCTGGTGACAGAGCATGAACACAAGTGGCAAAGGGCTACCCTCGTGGATTTCAGAGAGGAGGGGCAGACAATAAATGATCAGATACAGCACGTGATGCCTGCAGAATCACTGTCAGGAAGCGGAAGGAAAGCAGGGGAAGGGGCTACAGGGTTCTCACTGAAGCTGTGTCCTAACTTAGTTCTCTGGAAGCGGAGACTGGGACTCAGGTCCAGGAGAACGTGCCTGGAGGAAAAGTATCCCAGGCAGAGGGACCACTGAATGCACAGCCCCCCAGGGCAGGAGTGCCTGAGCACTAGCAAACTCCGCATGCACTGTTCTGTCCCCACCCTTCCCTCCCCCCGCAAGTGGCAGAGGAGCGACCCAGGCCTAGAAGCCATCCCCCCATGTTGTGAACTTTGCTTGCTACACGCTTTCTAAGACGGAACCATGGCTCCGTGGGACGATTACCCACCCCGTTCAGGAGGCAGTGCTTCCCAGTGTACAGAGACCCCCTCCTGCACATTCGCTCACTCGGGCCTCATTATGACAGTCCCAAACGTTGTTTGCCCTACTTTATGCAGAAGGGAGATCTCTAGAGGAGACCTCAAACCCTTCCTTCCTGACATTGACCACAGCCAGCACCATTCTCCCCCAACCCCTCCTCGAAAAGTGGTAGAGGGAGCTGTCCAGCACTGGGCAGTGCTGATGCACGGGGCTCCTGGCTGTGCCCTAGAGACCTCGTGTGTGTTCACAGTGTCCCTTTTGCTGGTCATCTTGCCCAGGGCTCTTTCCTTGCATGGGAGGAAGCCCAGCAATCTGGCTCTCCCCCGCCCTCACTTCTCCTGTCCTCTATGCTACAGGACTTTTAGATGGGTCCAGAACCTGCCTCGGGGTGGGTAAACAGCTCTCCCTCTCTCTCTCCTTTCAGGTCCCCACGTTCTGGGACACTGCAATGAGACCGACCGTGTGATCTGAGTTCTAACACAGACCTTGTGGGCCTGTGCAGGCTGAGTGCAGGCTAATTGGAAGGACACATCCTAGGCCCTCAAGCAGGGGCAGCTACCAGGTTAGTGGTCTCTCTCGTGGTCTTTCTTGTCTAACAGGGTAAAGGGATTTTTGGGCTTGGCTGGGATGGGGTTGAACTGGCTTACCTTTTAGGGCCCCATCCAGCCAAAAGCTCTAGGCTTTGTGGCCTGCCCAAGGTCACACAATAGGAGGCAGCACCAGGGCCGTCTTCTCACCGGGTCAGGGGTGGGGGTGGTGAGCATTGCGATCTCTTCCCCACGCAGGTGATAACTCAGGAAAGCTCACAACATGCTGGAGAACCGCCCGCGGCACCGTAATTGCCATGGTGAATGTGCTTCGGCACCGTGTAATCCCTAAACTCCCATTCTGCCGTTCCCTCTCCTTTCTTCTTTATGAAAATTATTATTTCACTCTCCAAACACCACGGACAATTTTAGGCATGCTGGGAAATGCTTCACATTGCGTGTTTGGATTTCTCTGCATCAAACCTTTCTTGCCTCTCACCTGGTCTGAATACACACTAGGGCACTTAGCGGGGAGCCCCTCGCTAAGACAGAGACCTTCTGTCTCTCACTTATAGCAGAGCAGAGATCCTTAGGAAATGTGTGTGGTTTCGTTGTACAAATTGGGCACTGCAATTGCTACAATTAACAAAAAACCGGAAAACTTAGATTAGCCCTAAACTGACGGTACCCTTCCTTAATCAGGATTAATTTCCCACACCCTCCCACTTTTAGGAAAAAGACACACATAAAGAAATAAGGAAACAATGATTTCTTAACCCACCTTTTTAAGCGCCACCACACGAGGGCAAATCTCCTATACCTTCTCCACCTCTATCCCCAGACAATGAATATTCTCCTCCTGACTGGTGAACCTGTAGGTTCTATGAGGTCAACGGTCAACTGTGACAAGTCACCTGGGTTCAAAATCTCCAGAGAGATGGAGAGAGGGAAGGAGGGAAGGAGGTCCAGGGCGGGATGAACCTCACAGGCTGTAGTGATGCTGGGCCTGGAAAATAAAATGTGTGGCGGGGTAAGAAATGTGTCTGTTTTGCTTCACTGCTTGCTGGCTATTGGCCTCGCAAGAAGCATTTCACTACTCTGAATCTGAGTTTCCTGTCCTTAAAATGATGCCTAGCAGTAGGACCAACCCCAAAGAGTGATTATCAGCAAAGTGCATAACAAAGCTCCTGGTAATAGGGCTCGATAAATGTCATAGATTTGGAAAATATCAGAGCTAGAGGCCTCCCAGGCACTGAGTTTCACCTTTCCTCCATTTCTCAGAAGTGACCCTGCAGCCCAGGGCTTGCAGAGGGTCACAGAGCACCAGTCACATCGCACTCAGGTTCCTCTGTAGCCCCCTACACAATCATTTTAGTTGCATTTTCATTTTGTAGAGCCCACCCATCACTCCCTCTGTCTGCTTCACCCCGGTATCTAAACAGAGCTTTGATAAGCGGAGTACAAGTCTCAGCAAGAAGATGAAGTTATCTGAGCACCTGGCTGGCTCAGGTCGGCTGGCTTGATCTCAGGGTTGTGAGTTCCAGCCCCACGCTGGGTGTAGAGATGACTCAAAATAAAATCTTTAAAAACACTAAAAACAATAACAAGATAAAATAATGACCATCTTTTCAAAAAGAAGATGAAGTATCAACAATATTTAAATAAACTTAAAAAAAAAAACAAACTAAGGCTAATCTCCCAGAAACCCTTTCACTCCCCCATAATGATTGTTTTCCTTCCCCTGTGTGGAGCATCTACTCTGGGCTCTGGACACTGACACGTGTTAAATGGTTGCAGACTTGATTGTCCTTGCATTCCTTGATGTCCTTGATGTCCTTGATTGCCTCTTGTCCTTGCATCTACCATAAATGGGTTCCGTGTTGCTCTCTTCTTCATAATTACCATTTTAATGGTGCCCAAATCCCCTTTTACATTGACACCACAACTTACAAAGCCATTCACCAAGAGTTGGACATTTCGCTTTTTTACGGTGTTTGTTATTGTACGTAACACCATAATGAGCATCCCCATTGCACATAGCTTTCAGCATCTAATGAATCATATCCCTAGAATAAGAAGAAATTCCCAGAGGTAGGTGTTCGGGATCAAAGAGCATAAACCTCATTTGAGCATTTATCTATACATTACTGTGATTTTTTTCCCCCAAAAGACCGGTACCAATTTATGCTACACCAGTGGAGTATACTGGCGCCATTTTCCCCACAAAGCCTCGTCATCTTGGGTGTCCTGGCTTTGTTTTTCTGGACCCTTTTTCTGTTTGTAACAGAAATGTAGGTTCATTATGGAAAATTTGGAGAAGAAAAAAGACAGAGTAAAAATTATCATAACCCCTGGAACCAAAAATAATCACTACTAAAAATTAAGCATATTTCTTTCCAGTCTTTTTTCTATCCATATGAGAGACTTTTTTCCCAAAATCTAGCTGATATTGATTTTGTTTTGATTTACTTATTGATTTTCCTAAGTCATTGTTAAGAATTTTTATAATACTCTGTCATATATAGATAACGTTCTTAAAGATCCCCTTATACTGGATGTTTACATCACATATAGTATCTCTATATAATAAACAAAGTTGTCATGAACATCCTTCTGTATAAGTCAGAAAAGTCATCTTTGTTTATTATTACCACAGCACAAGGAACTTGAAATGAAAAACTACCCGGAACAGAGAGTATAAGTACTTTTGAGATATCTTTGGATTTGGGGAAACAACAGGAGAATGTCATATCCATCTGTGGCCTCAAGAAGGAGGGGTGCCTGGGTGGCTCAGTCGTTTAAGTGTCCGACTTCAGCTCAGGCCATGATCTCACAGTTTGTGAGTTCGAGCCCCGTGTTGGGCTCTGTGCTCACAGCTCAGAGCCTGGAGCCTGCTTCCAATTCTGTGTCTCCCTCTCTCTTTCTGCCCCATCCCCACTCATGCTCTGTCTCTCTCTGCCTTAAAAATAAATACAATATTTTTTTAAAATTTAAAGAAGGCAGCCTGGGGTCTGAGCAGACCACAAGATGCTCAGCTGGCAACACTGAGCTGCTTCATCACCTTCAGGACTTGGGACAAGGCATTTAACCTCCACATCTGTTAAATGGGATAATACCTTCGATCATTTGTTACTTGGGACTGCAGAATATCTAAACCCCCTTTCTTCTGGGAGATTTCCAAGTCGAAAAAGAGATAAAGATCATCTTCCCATTATGGAAGCCAAAAGGGAGCAATACCCTCCCTACCCAACCCCAAAACACACAGAGCTAAGAGCACAGCATAGGAGCTGAGCAGAACCAGACTTTCAGAGGTGGCTGCCTCTCGTGGCCCTTGCCTATGGTTCTCCAACCTTCATATCAACTTGGCAAGTTCCCTAATATCCTTCCAGTATATTCCTTTTCCTGCTTAAGTTAAGCAAAGTGAATTTCTATTGTTATCATCAAGAACTAACCAGAAGCCAGCAGGTGCAGACCTGTGAGGCCTCCAGATAATTCAGGTAGATGTTCCGGAAACACCTGGGACCCAGCATAGGCACCGCCTGCTGTGATGATTACCGTTGTTGGGCAGCATAGAAAAGCCATCAAAAGCCAGGACCCTAAAGCCAGGATACCTGGGATCCATTTCTAGCTCCTTCTCACCTTACCCGCTAGGTGACCTGGGCCAAGTTACTTAACCTCTCTGTGCCCCACTTTCCTCATATGCAGTACGAGGATAATAATAACACCTACCTTTTAGGGTTGTTATAAGGAGAAAATGAGTTAAACACATATTAACTGCTTGAAGAGTTGCTTTTAAGTATGTGCTATTATCACTACAATAACAGCTAACCCAAGTATCACACTTTGTCATTTTTTACAGCACCCTCACGGCCTCCCTCCCATTTAATCCCCAAAATAATCACAGTAGAGGTGAAAGCCGTAGTTTACAGGTTTGGAGACTAAGGATCAGAGAGGTTCCTTCCTATAGGTTGTAGGACCAAGGCTCAAACTTGTGAAAGGTCAAGGTCCTTACATCTGTGAATGTGGTATGTTCTCAATAATTATTCACACACGAATCGTGATCAATGAACGAGGAACGAGTGAAGTGCCCTGAGACACCTAACATGTGCTCAGCACCCACTGCGTGTCAGGTCTGTGCTCACACATGACACAGGCGGAATTCACGTAATTTACGTGTAATTTACTTATAACAGGGTGACATAGATATTCTCATCTCTCTAAGGAGGAAACTGAGGCTCGGCAGAGTTTAGTACTTTGCTCGAGGCCACAGGCCTGGTGAGGAGCTGGCCCCACACTTGGCCCCAACCCTACTAACCCCTCTGAGCCCTGTTTAGACTTGAGAGGGGACACCTTTGCATTGCCTCTGCCGGTCACCTCGTTCCCCCCATTATCTCCCAGCTGAAGTGTGCAAAACGGTGATTTTCGCTACCAAATTGGCGTTTAGAAGCCAGAGATTAAATGAACAAACGTGTGACCGGTTTGTTGTGAGAGGTTTGCATGCAGCCAGCCCGGGCGTCCCTCAGCCTCGCAATCACCGCTGTTTGACTGCGGGGGTGGCTGACAATGGCTCTGCTCACTATCCTGTTTATACAATGAATCTGTAATGTAATTTCGCCGGGTTCTGAAATGCACAGAGAAAACACGCGAGGACTCCGTGCCCCTGCCTAATCCATATGAAACAGTCTGGGAACACGCTAGTCAACATGCCGCAGACGAGCGGGGCTGCCGTGGGTCCATCCTCATCAAAAAAGGATTATTGTGGAGGAGAGGGTGAGCCCACGCCCCGGAGCTGGGTACGCGTGGATCCCGCAGAACTGCACGCGGGCAATTTGTGGACGCTTCACAGGCATCTGCAAGTCAACCCCTCCGGAAGGCACCCGATAAGAGACAACAGAGGTTGAAGAGCAGGAGACCCTTTCCATTCCCCAAAGCACGTTTTAATAAGCACCGTATTGTCACACACGCGAAAGAACTGAGGCTCCCTCTCAACTGAAATGGGTCTTATTTCCTTTCCTGCCTCCTGTGGGTCTATGCTCTCAGATATTCATCCAACTGTGCATTCATTCATTCATTCAGCACACATGTCTCCCACCTCCTCTAGCTCACCCCCTGGGCTAGTTGCTGGAGAGATGGTGATCCATAAGATGCACCCATTCATTTGTTAGACAATTTTATTGAGCAGCTATTAGGGGCCAGCTCCTGTTTTGGTGCCAAAACGGTCAGCACAAGTCCTTGCTTACATTCCAGTGGGAGAGAATCAATAAGCAAGAGGCACACCATGCATATGGTGATCAGGGTTGAGCAGAAAGATCAGGAAAGTGGGGGTTGAATTGAGACAGGGTGCCCAGGAAAGACCCCACAACAGCCTTCTGAGACCACTTTACAGAGATGGAAACTGAGGCTAAGGAAGGCCAAGTAAGAGAGTAATAACATCCATCCTGTCTGTGCATAAAAGCACCGCTGAGTCATCAAAGCACCTTCAGGAAAGGCACCTCCTTTAACCCATTTGTATCAGTCAGGGTTCTCCAGAGAAACAACCAGCAGGAGATAGAGACAGAGATGATGATAGAGATAGAGATAGAGATAAAGATAGATAGGATTTTTTATTAGGTGTGGGCTCACATGATTATGGAAGTTGACAAGTGCCAAGATCTACAGTCTGCAAACGGGGGACCCAGAAGATCTGAGAATGAGTTGTGGTCAGAAGACGAGGATGCTCCAAACTCAGGAAGAGCTGGTGTTTCAGTGTGAGTCCCAAGGCAAGAAAAAAGATGAGATCTCAGCTCAAAGGCAGTCAAGGAGGATGAATTCCCTCTCATCCTGATGAAGGTTAGCTTTTTGTTCTAGGCAGGCCTTCAACTGATTGGATGAGGCCCACCCACAGTAGGGAAAGGAACCTGCTTTACTCAATCTAGCCATTTAAATGTAATCCCATTGGCGCCTTGGTGGCTCAGTGGGTTAAGTGACCGACTTCACCTCAGGTCATGATCTCATGGTTCATGAGTTCGAGCCTCGCATCAGACTCTGTGCTGACAGCTCAGAGCCTGGAGCCTGCTTTGAATTCTGTGTCTCTGTCTCTCTCTGCCCCTCCCCCACTCATGCTCTGTCTCTCTTTCCTTAAAAATAAATAAACATTAAAAAATATTTTAAAAATGAGCACTGGGTGTTGTGTGGAAACCAATTTGACAATAAATTTCATATATTAAAAAATAAAAAAAATATTTAAAAAAATAAATAAATGTAATCCCATCCATGCACTGGGTGTCATATATAAGGGATGAATCACTAAATTCTACTCCTGAAACCAATATTACACTAAATGTTAACTAACTAGAATTTAAATAAAAAAATTTGAAAAAAATAAAAAGTAATAAATGTATCCCATCCAAAAACACCCTTACGGACTGTCCCAGAATAATGTTTGACCAAATATCCAAGCACCCTGTGGCCCGGTCAAGGTGACACCTAAAATAAACCATCACATCACTCAAACCCCTTGGTTTGTTTATCTGGTCACCCATCAAGGGACAGTTGGGTTGTTTCCGGTGTTTGGTGATTATCAATCAACATTTGCATTCAGGTTTTTGTGTGAACAACACATTGACTCCTCTTGGCAAATGCACACGAGTGAGATTTTAGGGTAAGGGTATATTTAATTTTATAACAAACAAAGTAGGGGTGCCCGGGTAGCACAGTTGCTTAAGCACCTGACTCTCGATCTCGGACCAGTCAGTTCATGATCTCACAGTTCGTGAGTTCACGCCCCGCGTCGGGCTCTGTGCTGATGGTGCAGAGCCTGCTTGGGATTCTGTCTCTCCTCGCTGTCCTTCCCCTGCATGTGCTCTCTCTGTCTCTCTCTGTCTCTCTCTGTCTCTCTCCCTCAAAAATAAATAAATAAACTTAAACGAGAAAGAAACAGCCAAAATATTTTCCACAGTTGCTATATCATTTTTCATTCCCATCAATCACCTGTCACTCTGCATATGTGTGTTTCCTGTCTCCCTAAAGTAGAATGGAATCTCCCCAAGGGGAAGGGTGGGACGTTGTTTTTGCCATGCTCACTGTATCCCCGTGTCTGGCACATAATAGGCACTCAATAAATATCTGTTGGTTTAAGGACTACACAATCTCATTAATTCCCACAATTCACAACAATCTCATGAGGAAGGCATTATTGTGCCCATGTCACAGACAAGGAAACTAAGACCGAGAAACCTTAAGGAACGTGCTTATAGTTGATTTTTAAAAAAATATTTTTTAATTTTTATTTATTTTTGAGACAGAGAGAGACAGAGCATGAGCGAGGGAGGGGCAGAGAGAGAGGGAGACACGGAATCCGAAGCAGGCTCCAGGCTCCGAGCTGCCAGCACAGAGCCCGACGTGCGGCTCGAACTCGTCAATCGCGATATCATGACCTGCGCTGAAGTCGGACGCTCAACCGACTGAGCCACCCAGGCGCCCCGATGCTTATGGTTGATTTTGAACCCAGCTGTCCACCTTGAGAACACGCACATATAACCACGTATCCCGTTATAGCCCCCGGATGGGAATTAACACTTAATTCCTGAGCTGTGGAAAGTCACTGGTGGCTTTAAACAAATACTTTAATTTAATTACAGCGTCCTGGAATTTGAGGAAGAGTCATGAGGCCACAAGTGCGTGGTAAATGGACTAGAGCCCTAATGCAAAATGGATCCAGGCCCCTGTAAAGTTCATGCCAATAGTCCAGATCCGAAGGGAGGCCATTCTGGGCTAGAAAGTGGGTTCGCAGGGGTGGAAAGTGTGGAAGTAAACAAAGACCACCCAAATGAGGACAAACAGAGGTTATTTACTCAGAGCCAGGGAGTCGGCCACCATCGCTTGTGTCTGACAGAGACTTGAAGGCAGGCAGGAGCGGGAGAGCCGTCTGGCAAACGAAGGAGGCTTCCGGAGAGTTCTGACCGGAGGCTGTGGCTCAGGCAGCTGGAGGCGGGCAGACAGTAAGTGGCCCGTCTTCCGCAGTGGGTTTTTCTGGGAACATACTCGGCTTTCTCTGGTGGGTCCCGAATCAGGAGCCAGGGCTCATTGTTGCAGAAGGTGTGGTTAGGGTTCTCTTGTCACATACAGTCAGGCCCTCGTCCCTGGGTATCTTCAGTCTCTCAGGAGAAACAGACAGAAGGAAGAGGCAGCTGAGTGGGAGAAAGAGATCTCGTTTCAGGGATAAAAACCAGGATTTGAGTTACAGCTCTGTGTCCTACAATCACAGGGCCTCACATGAAGCCTCGGCTTTCAGCTTCTTCACGACTGTGTGTGTGTGGCCACATCCTTGTTTTCTTAGATTAACTGGGGCGGGGGGTGGGGAGGGGGCTGTTAGGTCTGTGGCTTGTGTTTCTTTTCTTCTTGGGAACAAACAATGGCTGCTCTGGGGCTCAAGTGGGCGGATGGGAGGAGGGAGAGTGGAGGAGGCAGGCAGGGGTGGAGCAGGAGGGCTGTAAAGGGCGGATGCAATGCCCTCTACCCTGTACCCCTTCCTACAGCCCCTGGCGGGGGCGGGGGGGGTTGGGGGGGGGCACCACCAGGCCATCATCCAGCCAAGGACACAACCCCACCCCTTGGAGCTAAACCACCTTTGCTAATTAGGTGCCTGCTTAGCTCCCCGGGGAAGGTAGTAACAGAATGCGAGAATCGCAGGCTCAGAAGAAGGTGGAAAAGTCCTGAGTCCTACCCGCCTCCTCCCTCCTCCATCGGTACAGCAACTTAATAATTTATCGAATGCCTTCCTATTTGTGAAAAATGAAGTAAGCAATGACAGACCAGCGTCACTCTCGGCAAGGCGCCACGCCTTATCTCATTTCTGGCTTTCGGAAGCCTGTGCTATGCTATTACCCGTTTTACTGTCAGCAAAAGAGACGCTCGGCGAGGCCAGGTAGCCTGACTCAGGTCACCTAGCTAACAAGGGTAAGAGCATAGATTCAGACCCAGGGAGCAGGTGCGTGCTGTGTGGAGGTATTGAATCTGCACGGCCCATTGAGATGGGTGAAGAGAGAGGTGGGACTTCTTCGGCGTGGAGTCCTGGCATTGAGTTTCAAAACCTGTGTTTTGGTGAGAAGCACAGAGGCTCTGGCACCGGGCCGGCCCAGAAGGGAACCCCAGCCCTGGAGCGGATCAGCCGCCCGGCCTCGTGGAGAACCCCCCACTCCCTCCCTGGTCCTCAGTCCCTCGTCCCCTAAGTGGAGAGAAAACTCCGTATCAGCACACCCCACAGCGAACATGTGAACCCCTGTGTCTCCCAGAGCCTGCCCTCCTCCTGGGCTCCGGTCAGTCTCCTCCCGCTAGGATGACAGAAGCCTGGAGCTCGGGGATTGGAGAGTCGGACAGACGCGAGTTCTGGTCCTGACTTCGCCATTTCTCATTGCATAAATGTTGTCAAGTCTCTCCGGCCCCTTGAGCCTTGGTTTCTTCAGATGTGAAATGGTCACAGCAGCACCCACGCGGGGGATCCACGTGAAGGCCGAATGGGAGCAGGCCCTGGGGAGAGGTAAAGACTCAATAAAGTGAGCTTATAATTTGTTGTTGCTGTAAAGGCCTCCTGGCACGAGCTCCAGGAATTGTCCCTGACTCGGCGAAGGTGCTGCAAAACCCCAGATGAGATTGCACTTCAGCAGGGCCTTTCCTATCCTCCCCACTGCCCCAGGCCGGGTGAAGGCCCCATCCCCAGGCTCACAGCATCCGGCACAGGTCATGGGAGTTTGGTGTTTGCTGAGTGAATGGCAGAGTGGCCAAGCAAGCCGGTGACTTCCCTCCTCCAGGGCGGTGGGGGGTGGTGTTTCATGGCCGCCCTCACAACCCCCCCAGTCTTCACTTCCAAACCACGACCGATCAGAGCTATCATTCCGTGTGGTCATTTTTTTTTTCCACGTCTTCAAGGACTGAGGAAGAAGCCTGGAACAGGACAGATATGAGGCAGTGATGTGGTTAAGGTCAAGGCCTCCCTGGGCTCTCACCCTCCGTCCGCCGCTCACCAGCTTTGTGGTCATAACTCCTTAGCCTGAGTTTCGCCCACGTGTAAAGTGAAAATAATAATCCTTACCTCATAGGGCTTTGTGAGAATTAAATAAGACAAAGTAAAGAGCATCGTACTCGGTACTCAATAAAATTGTCACTTCTGTTGTCGTCGTGGTGATTAGTATTAGACCAGAAACCATTCCGAGGACCCGAAACACGCACTGCACACAATTTTGCATTTAACTTCAAGCATCCCCCTCCAAAACCCTACCAATGGATCTGATCAAGACCCATAAACCTCTTTTTTTTTTTTTTCTGCTTTTGATAGAGACAGAAAGAGAGAGAGAGAGCACATGTGCATGAATGGGGCAGGGCGGGGAGGGGCAGGAGAGGGAGAGAGAATCACAAGCAGGTTCCACAGCCAAGCATGGAACCCAACTTGGGGCTCAATCTCACAAACGTGAGATCATGACCTGAACCAAAATCAAGAGTCAGACGTTTAGGGGGACCTGGGTGTCTCAGTCAGTTGAGCGTCCAACTTCGGCTCAAGTCATGATCTCACAGTTTGTGAGTTCGAGCCCCGTGTCGGGCTCTGTGCTGACAGCTCAGAGCCTGGAGCCTGCTTCGGATTCTGTGTCTCCCTCTCTCTCTGCCACTACTTGATTATGCCCTGTCTGTCCATCTCTCTCTCTCTTTCTCTCTCTCCCTCTCTCTCTCTCTGTCTCTCAAAAATAAATAAACATTTTAAAAAAATTTTAAGAGTCGGATGCTTAACCGATTGAGCCACCCAGGCGCCCAGACCCACGAACCTCTTAAACTACTTAATTTCCCCCCATTTTAGAGATGGAGAACCAGAGGCCCAGAAAGAGGATGTGATTTGACTCGTACGGCAGGGCTGAACCCAGATTTCCCCAATCAGATCAAGGTAGGAGCCAATGACCCCCAGTTATGGGCTATTTTTCACCAGCTGTAAAACCTCGCTTTCAGCAAGCATTTTGGAGCTCCTTGGCCCTCTGCTAAGGCTGCAACTGTTCAAGGAGACAGCAAAACAGGTGTGCAAGCTTCCGGCCTACCCTTTGGTTTACACACGGCTTCTGCGTAGTAACGGCTTCATCCTATCCAATTCGCCCCAGAGAAGCAGCCAGCCCAGCCCCACTGCCCACCTACCAGAAGGTCTTGGATGAGCACCACGAATCCGTGAATCTCATTTTTTTAATGCATCAGATGGGATGAGATGTCACCCGTCACCAGACTGCTGTGAAGGTTACATAACAAAATGTATCCACAGCAGCTGGCCCTGAGCAAGTCTTCAGTATATGGCACCCGTTACTATCATCCGATTGAAAACATGAAAGGAGTAAATATTCCTCCCAAATCTCCCTTTGGGGGAACAGAAATCCACAGAACCCAGCAAACAAAGGTTTGCCAAGTCCTGCAGGTACCTGTTTTAATGAATAAATGAAAATGCTTGGTAATGAGCATAGTGATTGTTTTATGTAAATGGCACTCCCATGGAGCTTGTAAACAATTTCTTGTCTCAAGAAAACATGGCCCTCGAGAGCTTGTTTACAGCACCAATTTGCTTCTCCAACTTTCTCTTCATGGCCTGCACAGAGGAGCCCTTGCCCCACGTTTGAGAAAATCATGACAAATCCTTAATTGGTGCCTCCAGTCTCCATGGTGGTTTACGGGATCCCAAGAGCATTTGGAGGCTTAGGAGACTGTTCTTTGGTTCTACCTTGTTCTTGGTCCAAGCTGGACGGGTCGGGCAATATTGAATGGAGCCAATATGTGTTTGGGTTGGGTGAAATGGGAAGCATAATATAATAGTGAAAGGAGGTCATCACCAACCAGAAGAATTTCCTGTGACCCTGGTTCACTCTGGAGCCATGGAAAACTAGAACTGCTCAGGATATTAGCCTTTGAGAGGTGCTAAATAAAGCCTCACTGAAACCACCAGGAATGTGGTTTCAGTCAGGCAATTCAGGTTTCACCTACAACTCCTTACGTAATAAAAAAAATAGTCAACTGGGGCACCTGGGTGGCTCAGTCGGTTGAGCGTCCGACTTCGGCTCAGGTCATGATCTCGTGGTTCGTGAGTTCAGAGCCCCATGTCATGCTCTGTGCTGACAGCTTGGAGCCTGGAGCCTGCTTTGGATTCTGTGTCTCCCTCTCTCTCTGCCCCTCCCCTGCTCACACTCTGTCCCTCTCAAAAATAAATATATATTTTTTAAAATTTTTAAAAAAGAAAACAGTCAACTGGTCCTGTCCTTTGTCATAGAAGGCACCTAAAGTCACCCCCTAAATGTGTACAGATAGCAGGATGCAACAGCACACCATATCACCAGCCCTGGACCAATCAACTGATTATTTGGGAACACTCCCAAAGAGCTACATGATCTGGAACATCTTGCATTAAGTCTTTGACTTCTTAACTAAACAAAGAGGGACATATGTTTTTATGAACCAAAAACTCTTTCCCTGACTCTCCCAAACAAAGCCTAAATTAAGATTTAAATACTAGAAGTTTGATGAGATATTAAATTGTTGGCCTGCTGAGTGAACCCACATGTCTCTGATGGCCCTGACTCTGAGCAATCACCTGACCTTCAAGAGTCAGTTGCCAAAGGATGATGAGAGTGGCAGTCCTACCAATGAACAAACAATTTCATGCTTCTGTGCCTTTGGCTTGCTGTGCCTTCTGCCTGGAGTGTCCGTTTCCAGCACACCCCCACCCTCTTACTCACATGGCCAACTCGTAGTCACCCAGTGAGGTCCCTTCTCTGTTATGCCCTCCCTGGCAGAGTCAGTCACGTAGCAGAGACTCTACATAGCATCTTTGACACTCTAATTAACAATATCAGTCCATATGTCCACGTCCTTTAAGAAACAATGAGGTTTTTGAGGTTCAGAACGAGGGTTTATCTACATATGTAGTCCCGACGTCCAGAACAGTGAATGACATTGACTATAACCTCAATAAATGCACCTGGATGGAGAGAAATGCCACCATGACCTTTTTTCTCCTACAGGGGCCCAAATGTAGGACGTTTCTTTCACACCAAGAGATCCTCCCTGAATTTCCCTCCATCAAGAGAGTGGAGGTCATACCGTGCTTGCTGTCCAAGAGACAGCAAGAGGTAGAGGACAGTGGATGTGACTGGTCAAACAGACAGCCAGAATTATCTGATCTGGATATTGGCTATATACAGGGATACTAACAAGTATGTAAATATACTGAAAAAAGTAAGGATCTTGTTGGTCACTGTCAGAGGAGAGATTTTAAAATATGGGAAGAGAGAAAGCAGGAATGAATGGTGTCGGATTGGAATTGGAAGTATGGCTATAAATGTATGAGATAGACAGGTACACACATACATACATACACATAGACATAGAGATGTATGAGTGTGCATATACACATACATGTTTCTAGCACTGTCCATTAAAAGAACCTGGAAGCTAGAGTAGAATGAGCACCCTGAGCACTCAAACGTTGGCTTCTAAATACCATCCTTTACTAATAGGAACCAGGGGTCCTTGGAGAAACAGCTGGTTCTGGGGCTGGAGCAGGGCAAGAAAGTACAAGACAAATGTGAAATACCTCATGGCATTAAGTAGAGAAATGGCTTAAAAGTACATGGGAGGGGCGCCTGGGTGGCTTGGTTGGTTAAGCGTCCAACTTCAGCCAGGTCACGATCTCGCAGTCCGTGAGTTCGAGCCCCGCGTCAGGCTCTGGGCTGATGGCTCAGAGCCTGGAGCCTGTTTCCGATTCTGTGTCTCCCTCTCTCTCTGCCCCTCCCCCGTTCATGCTCTGTCTCTCTCTGTCCCAAAAATAAATAAACGTTGAAAAAAAAAATTAAAAAAAAAAAAAAGTACGTGGGAGCAGCTTGAGGGGACTCCCAGTGGGGAAATCTAGGACAATTTGAACATCAGAGTAAATAATGATCACAATGGATTACAATTCATTAAACGAAATAGGAGTCCATTAATTCCATCCTGGTATTGTTTAGTTAGTTAGTTAGCTAGCTAGTTAGCTAGCTAGTTAGTTAATGAACAAGTGGGGAGGAGAGAAGACTCCTCCTTACAGTGGAACTCCAACTATTAAATGTGGAAGGAGTGATAGAAATAGAAAATCACCATTCGGCAGCCATCAATGAGATGCTAATTTAGGAAGGAATTGACAGTGGATATTATGGTCAGTGGGTGGGGAGTTTCATGAGCAAGATGATATCGGCATAATCTTGGAAAATCTCACCACGTGATGTCAAGTACAAAGGGGAAAATGGTAACCTTGTGGTGGAGAAATCTGGAAGACACCAATTTGATCCTCAGCACAACCCAATGACAGAGGTGAGCCTCTGCCTGGTTTGTCAAATCCCAACTACGACAGCTTCCGACTGGACGATCCTTGGCAAGTTCAGAGCGTTCTTCACCTCTCTGTGCCTCTGTTTTTTCTTCTCTAAAATGGAGATATTAATGGCGTCTACCCCATGAAGATTGTATTGCAAGTTGATACTTCAACCCACACAAAACATTTAGAATTGAATATGGCACATAGCATACCTTCGATCACCGTTAGCCATTATAAATTCTATGGATGAGGACATTCAACTCAGAGAAGTAGAAACAGCATTCTAGTGCATATCTGCCAAACTCCAAATCACATACTCCTTTGCCTCCCAGAAATCAGTGAGTCCCCGTGGTCAACCACCTGGCAGTTTTTAAAGTGCTGTGTCGTTCCCATTTCCCTTGAAAGCAGCAAAAGTCCACAGAGGCGAACAGAGGTTAGATCTCTTATAGGCCCCACTTGACAGGTGAGGAAAGGCCTTAACTCACCCAGAATGACAGCCATAATAAACGTTAGGAGAGATCTGAGCCACATGTTCTGACTCCAAAGACCTGGTTGCTTTGAAGGCCTGAAACTGATTCCAGGAATTCTACCCCTATTGGCGTTCCATTCAGAAAAAAAACAAAAACAAAGCTGAGACAGCCCTTCTAAACTTGAAATGTGCAGTGAAAGCCCTGATATGGAACCCCACCACCCCCACCAAGTACATGACAACACTGGATTAGGATAAGCAAGAAAAAGATCTGATGGGGAATCAGGGCAACATAAGAGCGAGGATTATAGTCAAGGATGGACATCAGCTTGAAAACCTTCAAGGTCAAGTCAGGGAGGGTGTCAGCCCCACCTAGGCAAGTAGGAAAAAGTATCCTCTCACCTTGAAATTGCCATTTGTCATGATGTCCCTTTCTGATCTAGGGTGAACTATCCACAAGGGAAATCAGGGTTAAATGGTGGGCCATCCTCTGGGCCTGAATGGAAAGGTGTTCCTTTCTGGAACCTCGATGGCTCTCGGCTTCTCTTCAAGTGGACAGGCAGTGGCCATAGTCAACTCAACACTTTCTACCAAAAAATGGGTGGAACGGAGGACTTCTTCAACACGGGAAAACAGATCTGGAATTTACAGTCACACCAACAGAAGACGGAAGCACCCGATGCCACATCTGATCGAAGGAGCACTGTGCCTCCCCCACCTCCCTCAGCCCTGCCAAGATCGTCTATACAGGTTTAATCTCTCTCTCTCTCTCTCTTTCTCTTGCTCCCTGGGAAAGTGAAATCTCATCTGTCTGCAGTTAGCAGAAGCCTGAAGTAACTGGATTCGGCGCCGGAACAAAAGATACATGTGACGTTAACAGTTCATTGAGCTGTGAGATGAACAAGACGGGTGTTGAAAAGGAAACACGAGCTGAGAGTACATTTCCAGTGTTAATAAAGCTTCCCTTTTGTTGTTTCCAAACACTGACTCCAGGATGGGCGCCATCCGTTTCCTTCTAGAATTAGACAGGCCTGCAGATTTAAGGCACCAGAGCATCATCTGGCCCTATTAATGGACAGCATAAGGTGCTGCGTCAGGAGGTTGTGCCCATCTTTAGCTCCGGCTACAGTAATTTTGCTGGCTTGGCAAAGCGTGTACCTCCTGTTCACCCAGTGTGCATATAGATAAAAGCCCATCGGGGGAAACCACTGAATTCCAGAGCGCGGGCTTGCGGTGGAGCTCATCATGAGGATGCGATCCGCAGTGTGAAGGTGGAAGCGGCCCGCATCGCAGCAGCTGGCGATTGGTTAATTACATTGGTTAATTAAATTATGGGAGAGCCATGCACGGACACACTTCTACGTGGCCCTTAAAAAGCAAGCCGTAGAACTATGTTTGTTAGCATGGAAAGATGTCCATGATGTACTGCGAAGTAGTAAGCAAGCAGACAAGCAAACTAACAAAAAGAGCCAAGGTATAGAACAGTATGTATAACATGATCTCATTTGTATGCTATGTGTAATGGGAAAGAAAAAAGGAAGAAGCTCTGGTCTGGGTTCTAGGAAGGATGGACCCTGCCGAATCGAAAGTCATGGTCGTCTGGATGGTTTTAGATCAGTGAGGGTATATCTAGGCTGCAGGTGCCTGGAGGGGTTAAGAGCTCTGCCGAAGAGAAGAACATACAGATTTTTTTTTTGGGGGGGGCATTCTGGAGGGGACTGGGGGATGGCTGAGCAAGTGGAGAGATAACAGAAGACGAAAGAGAACTGTGGTGGGTTGGACAGTGTCCCTGCAAAAAGATATGTTGGAATCTTCACCCCCAACATGAATGTGACCTTATCTGGAAACAGGTTCTCTGCAGATACAGTCAAGCTAAGATGACGACATCATAAGTAATTAGGGTGGGCCCTAATCCATTCTGACAGTCTTTATAAGAAGACAGACACACAAAAACGGAAGGAAGACACATGAAGACAGACAGGGATTGAAACCACAAGCCAAGGGACGCCTGGGGCTCCCAGAAGGCAGCAGAGGCAAGGAGAGATCCTCCTCTAGAAGCTTTGGAAGGAGGGTGGCCCTGCCGACGTTCTCATTTCAGACTCCTAGCCTCCAGAACTACGAGAGAATACATACTTATCGTTTTAAACCACCCAGTTTAAAGCACTTTGTTAGAGAGTCCAGAACACTAACACAGGGACCCAGCTAGATGAGGTGAGGCTGGCAGCATTTTAAGAGCTGAAGAAACCCTCCAGCAGGTGGTCATATTGGTCAGGGTTCTCCAGAGAAGCAGAACCAACAGGCTATCTAGAGATACATTAAGAGGAAATTTATTACAGGAATTGACTCATGTGGTTACGGAGGCCAAGAAGATCCCATGATTTGTCACCTGCAAGCTGGAGAAGGAGGAGGCTGGTGGTGATTCAGTCGGGTCTGAGAGCCTGCGAACCAGGAGCTCCCATGTCCAAGGGCAGGAGAAGACAGAGGTCTCAGCTCAAGCAGAGAGAGTGAATTGGCCTTTCCTCTGCCCTCTGGTTCCAGTCAGGCCCTCAGTAGATCAGACGATGCCCACTCACATTGATGAGGCAGGTCAGCTGACCAACACTTGAAGGAAGGAGATGCCTCAAATCCCCTTCTCAGTCGTCCCTATCTCAAGGATATGAACTCCTCCTCCAGCAAGGGCAAACCTTCACACACTTGGATCTAGATATCTGGGGGTGGGGGTGGGCGTCGTTTGGGGGAGTTGAGAACTTTCCTGTCTGGGTGATCATGGTACAGAACCAACAGACAGCAGAGCCAAGGACCTGGGGGACCAAGGGACTCTCGTCCCCCTGCCTGCCCCAACCCCACCCAGGGGATGCTCAGGGGGGTTCAGACTCCCACAGTCCCCGAATTGGAGGCTCTGTTTCGTGAGGACAAACACCGAGTCTGGAAAGTTTGAATAACGTGCCCTAGGGCGCACAGCCGGCCAGATGGGTGGGCTTCCGGAACACATACTGCCACCAACCAGGGGCTCCAGCGGCCTTGCTAAATAGCAAGCAGATGTTACGCAACACCCGTTCTATGCTCCGGCCATCTCCTGGGTCAACCACATAGTGGCCAAAGAAAACAAAGGATTCTTTGCTTTTCCGCCCGTGAAGCCACACGGGGTCCCCTTCCCAAGACCCCATTGTCTCATCAACAGGGCAAATGGCCAAGATCTACAATCTCTCTCTCCCTCCCCTTCCCCTAACTTTATGTCTGATGTAGTCACAGAGAGGTTCTCTGGGACACCCTTTGGAGGACAGGGCACCAGAATCTCCTCCCACAGAAGCCGCTCTGGACAAAGATGCTCCTGGACCATCAGCTCCCTGTGAGCAGCGCTGCATCATTCACTGAGGTTAATAACCTTGATCGTTGCCGTCACCTGTCTGTAGGGCTCTCTGCAGTGTGTTAAGCACCTGCACGCTTGTGGCTGCCTTCGCTCTCCAGCATCATGAGTAACTCACTGTCCATAGCCCACTGTGAGGATGGGGAAAGAGGCTTGAGAAAGGTGCTCAGGTCAGGGGAGTCGTGGGAAGGGCACCGGGACCCATATCTGACTGTCCCCAGAGCCCCCTTTCCTTCTACGATGCTGTCACATCCCTCGCAATGTCTGGGAAAGTAAAGGAGGGAGCCAGCATTCGAACCCAGGTCCATCACAGCCCCAGGACCACGTGGCTTCCCCACTACCCACCAACCAGAGAACCCAGCACATACAGGAGGCTGGCCGACCCTCTCTGCTCTGTGGTTTTCCGGGGTTGGGGTTGCGGGGTGGCGGGTGCCGGGGTCCTCCTGGGTTTGCTCTCCTTGCGCTCTGGGATCCCCTCGAGTTCTCCCTCCCTTGTCTCCTCTCCTCTCCCCCAATCACACTGCATTGTTCCAAACAACGACAGTGGTAGCATTGTACTCCCTTTCAGAAAATAAAAGAAAGCAAGGGAAGGAGGGAAGGAGGGAGGGAGAGAATAAAACCTAGCGATAAGGAAAGACGGGGAGAATGAAAAGGAAGCAGCGGCCCTCCTGAGCGCAGGGCAAGTTACATATGAGGACAATTACTCCGCGCTGTTCAGTGAAGCGCTTCGAGCAGCTTCCCGGGTGCCGCCGAGGCTTTACGGAGTTGGGTGATATATGACACCCGCCTCGTGCCGGTGATCTAGGACTGGGGCCAGCGTTCTGCTCCCGCCTCGGGACCGCTGCGTGATTTAAGGCCACTCCTGAGACTCCCACTGGCCCAAGGCGGCGTGTGCTATGTTGTGTCTGGGACAGGGGTGCGCGTGCCAGAGGGAAGCCCCCCATCCCGCTGCCCAAAGGGACCCTGGGAGGAAGGTCCGCAGACTCAGCTCACTATCTTTCGGGACAGCCTTCCCGTGTGTCGTGGAGAAGCCTCTTCATCCAGACCGAAGGATTTGCCTTCTTGTGTTTCATGGCTACGGGATGAGTCACCACTGCTTCGGTGGCAAACTATTCGTAAACTCAAAGGCTCTTGGAGGTGGGGGCACGTTCAGAGATGCCCTCCAAGCTGGCGATCCACCCAAAAGTCATTTATTTGTTCCACAAACATTTGCTGAGCTCCTGCTCTATCTCAGGCACTGTTTCTGGGTGCTGATGGTACAGCAGGGAACGAGGGAGAAGTCATTTTTGTGCGCGGGAGGCTTACGTTCCAGAAAGGAGGACACGTTACACAAGGAAGCAGACAAGTCAAATGGTGGCAGATGGTGGCAGGTGTATAAAAAGAACCGCAAAAGGCCGAGAGGGCACATGACAAGACGAGGGGTTAGGGAAGGCCGCCCGAAGCACAGGCACTGAGCTGAGACACAAAGGAAAAAAGAAGGAGCTGGTTGTGTGAGGAATAGAGACAAGGCTTCCAGGAAAAAGGAGGGAGCATGTGCAAAGGCCCTGGCGTGGGCCTGCATACGTGCAGGATTGAACATCTGGTCTCCACAATTCAAGGAATATATCAGAAGGGTCCAAAAGCAAAAAGCAGGAAAAAAAAAAACACAAAAAAAACCACAAAAAACAAAAAAGGCTTTGTCCTTCCAAATGCAAGATGTGAAACGTGTCCCCCTGAAGCAAAGGGTTATGCCTTAAAAGACCATCTGTCTCTCTATTGTTTGCATTCTTGACTCCTTCTTGTCAGCCAACTTTGTTTGCATCACTGAAGCACTGAACTGACCAGGAGGCGGATTTTTTTTCCAGGATTATCCTTTTTTTTTTTTTTTTTTAATTCCTTTATCCGATGTCTTGAAATGTTCCTCTGGGTAACTGATGTGGTCTGTCTCATTTTCTTTTCTTTTTTTTTTTTTTTCAACGTTTATTTATTATTGAGAGACAGAGAGAGTCAGAGCATGAGCAGGGGAGGGACAGAGAGAGGGGAGACACAGAATCCGAAGCGGGCTCCGGGCTCTGAGCTGTCAGCACAGAGCCCGACGCGGGGCCCGAACTCACCAACCACGAGATCATGACCTGAGCCGAAGTCAGACGCCCAACTGACTGAGCCACCCAGGCGCCCCGTCTGTCTCACTTTCTACTTTTCAATGTCAGGGGCAAATCACCCAGACCCAGGCTTCGAGAGCTAGACGTTGGTAACGTGAAACATCTAAAGCAGGGGTTCACCAGCATTCTTTCGAGGCTGGGCTGGGGCTTGGAAGGTGCATGTGAGTCAGGGGCCACCAACATCACCCCTGTACCAGCCTCCTTACGGTCCCCCTAGGACCACTCTGATGGGACTCCATCCACTCTGCACACGGCAGTTAGCGAGATTTTTAACTTTTAAAATCAATTGGACCGTGACCCTCCTGTAAAAACACTCCCCTGGCACCTGATTTCTTTTCCTTTTTGTTTCCAGTGATGTGTCGTAGGATTCGTGGGCCCGTGAGATCAAGGAACTACAGCATGATGCGTAGGGTCACTCCAGGCTCTGGACCACCAGACACCCTGGTTAGTGCCTATTGTCCCCACGTAATTATTAATAGCACCCCTTCACTTTCGAATGTCCCAGTTTCAGTGATAAATTACATGGTCCCCCTAACTACACAGCAGTAAGAGAGAGCACTCTCCCAACCAGCAGACGATCGGGATGCTTTCTTTAGGGACCATCTATCCTTCAGACTTTGCGCATTTTCTTGTACCCACCTGTCAAAACAAATCACCCTATTTCCAAAGCCCAACTTCCTTGATTCTCCCCTGGAGGGCGTGAGATAGGGACAGAAAAGCCACCCATCTTTCGGGCAGCTCCTGGGGAGTCCTTCCACACCCTTCTCCTGAACCACGCACCCCCAAAGCCAGAGGACCCTAATGTCGTGCCCCCCAAAAGGCCCACAGCTACTGCCTACTGAACCCTACAAGAGGTTTTCTTTTGAATTCTGGGTTTTAAAATGAAATACACAGAATTTTCCCTCTGTATTACAGTATATGCATCTTCGTTTTATTTTTGTGTATTTAAATTCAAGTTATTTAACGTACTGGGTGGTTTCAGTTTCAGGAGTAGAATGTGGTGATTCATCACTTACATAGGACCCCCGGTGCTCATCCCAACAAGGGCCCTCCCTCATGCCCATCACCCATTCAGCCCATCCCCCTGCCCCCCCACCACTCCAGCAACCCTCAGTTTGTTCTGTATAGTTAAGAGTCTCTGATGGTTTGCCTCCCTCTCTGTTTGTATCTTATCTTATTTTTCCTCCCCTTCCCCTGTGTTCATCTGTTTTGCTTCTTAAATTCCATATAGGAGTGAAATCATATGTTATTTGTCTTTCTCTGACTGACTTATTTCGGTTAGCATAATACTCTCTAGCTCCATCCACACCATTGCCAATGGCAAGGTTTCATTCTTTTTGATCGCCAAGGAATATTCCATTGTATATGTATACCACATCTTCTCTATCCATATTCATGGTTGTTTTAACTTGAAAACTATGTTTAAATTAGCTGCCAAAGTATAAAGTTGAACCACACTCATAAGATGCTCTGTGTCTATTCTGGGATTTGGGGTACCCCCTGGCACGTTTCTCAGAAACACAATCCCAGACGCCTTTGCTCTTATCAGACAGGGGGCTGCATGCTGAGAGTGAAGAGGCAAATTTTCACCCTGGAACCTGGCACAGGAAGAAAGTTGAGCAGGAAGACGACTAATGCTGATTAAGCACCTACAATGTATTGGGCATCACTTAGAGGCCACAGCTCTGGAGTGAGCATTATTATCCCCATAGTATAGACGAGGAAACAGAGTCAGAGAGGGTAAGTGACTCATTTAAGGCTTCGTGGAAACAAGGAACGCAGAGGAAATTCGAAATCCACGTCCCTCGGATTCAAAGAGCGGATTCTTCCCCACTCGACTCCCCACAACTGCGAGCTTTTCCTTCCCCGTCTTCTCTGTGGTTTATCCAAGTGCTCTTGGGACGAGATGTGTCTCCCGTCTCGGGTTCCTCATCATCGTCCCTGCAACTTTGAGTTTCTCTCTTTAGATTGACTTCCCAGAGCTCTCGTGAGAGATTAAAAAAAATAATAATAATAAAGCATCCATATCTATTTGTAGCTCTAAAGCTGGTTTGTATTTAGGGGAGATTATTTTGCGAGATAAAAAAAATTGCTGAAAATGTGGAAAACTACTATAGATAAAATGCATTTATTCTGAGATAGGATCTGTTGGATTCTCTACTACCCAAGTGGGGAGAAAACAGGTGGTACTCCAGAAAAATACTCACAGATGGAAAATGTATAAATGGTAATTCACCAAAAAAAAAAAAAAAAAAAAAACCACCTGCAACCGTGACTTCTAAAATATGATGCCGGTTTCTTTTTTGGGCCGATGCTTACTTTGGAAACTTTGGAACTCCCTGGAGAACGAATGTTTGGCTAATTAGATGCTAAATCCTGGGGGAAAGGCATGCTTGGGGAAAGGGGGGCTCTTCAATCACTGTGAAATTGTAATCTATGTCTTTGGTGATTTGGGTTTGGATCCTTTTGAAGAAGAGTGATACAGTGCAGCAGGGGACGTCTGAGCTAAACCAAACCAATTCCACATAGAGCACATTCCTCTCCGCAGGTTCCTTTTTTTATTGCCACGCGAGCCTCAAAAGGTTGATAGGGACTGAGTCATCCCACTCCCAAAGCTCCATGGAACTTTTCTGTTTTCACTCAACCTTTGTTGGTTGTGATGAAAGTATAAGACAGCCTGTACTGGCCTGGATTGGAACAGGAGCAGTAATATTAGGACAAGAATTGTTTTTGCCTGCCTGGCAAACTCCTACTCACACGTCAAAGCCCTATTCAAACATACTTCCTACCGGATGCTATGCCCTGGGTAGAGTGCTCAGTGCTTCCTTTACTCTTTGTATCTCCTTCTTTTGGGGCTCTCTTATAGTGCCACGATGGATCACTTTTATTGGTGACTTGGATTTATCCCCTAGGCTACACGATCCTAGTGCTAAAGGACGGCAGATTGCCAGGATCGCTTTCCAATTGCTCTCCACTACCGCAGTCAACACTGTTATGTGGCTCCTAAGTGTCCCTCTGAGACCGAGGACCCCCCATAGCTTCCCCTGGGAGTGCTGACTGCTGGCAGCTCACAAAGCATCCTTCCCCAGGAACGGCCCTTAGCCAAAGGGAGCCGCTTCAGCCAAGGCCATGCCTCCCTTTGCAGGGGCAGCCCACTCCCATGTCTGGCTACAAACCCCTGATCCCCTTCCCTGGATTAAAAACAAGGGCTATCTCAGTCCCAGTGCTTCCTATGGAACGAATGGAGGTTTCTGCCGCAAACACGCTGTACCTCAAGCCCTCTCTCTTCCCGGTGCTGTTCCCTCTCTCTCTCACACGGGTGTCACTCCCGAGAGCTCAGTTGAACTAACACTTCCTGCCTGCCAATCCCCCTCTCACAGTCTGTCTCCAGGAAGCCCAGCCTAAGTCGGCTACACCTTCAACTGGACCCAGTTCCAGAGGATTTGGGCATCTTTTGTGGTGGATATAAGGTGGTTCCCAGACAGATTTTCTTGAGAAGTTGTGAGTATCGTTGTCGCCTCCATGAGAACCGAAAGAGAGAAGGGGGGGGTCTTCTTTGAAGAGTTGTTTTTCGATTATAAATTACATTAAATGTTTTTTTTTTTCTGAAACCCCACTATTTTTTTCTCCTTCTTTAAAATGTGTGTAAAATGTGTTTTAGGAATTAGGATTTTTTTTTTGCTTACTTGTTTTTAGGTCTCACATAAGTACCACACAAAACAACTAACAAACAACAATAAATCCACCCAATTCCTTTTAAAATGTATGCAGCTTTCGGTGTCGTATCACCACACCTGTTACAATGTCTGTCATCAGAAAAGCGAAGGACCGGGGCGCCGGTTGAGCGTCTGCCTTCGGCTCAGGTCGTGATCTTGCACTCCGTGAGTTCGAGCCCCAGGTCTGGCTCTGTGCTGACCGCTCAGAGCCAGGAGTCTGCTTTGGATTCTGCCCCTCCCCAGCTCACTCTCTGTCTCTCAAAAATAAATAAATGTTAACAAAAATATAAAAAAGAAAAGAAAAGAAAAGGACCTAATAAGTGTGTATAGCAAGGTTATAGGATACACGGTTCATATACAAAACTCAGCTGCTTTCCTAGGTGCCAGCAATAATCAAGTAGAATCGAAGTGAAAAATATAATATCATTTACATTAACACCCCCATAATTAAATCCTTAAGTGTAAATCTGACAAAATATATACAAGATCTGTATCAGAAAAACTACAAATCTCTGATGAATGAAATCAAAGAAAGACTAACTAAATGGAGATAGGTTCCATGTTCATGGATAGAAAGTTTAATATTATTGAGACGTCAGTTCTTCCCGATGCTATCTGTAGATTCAATGCAATGCCAATCCATGTCCCAGGAAGTTATTTGGTGCATACCAACAAACTGACTCTAAAGCTTACACGGAGAAGCAATCGTTGCAGAATAACCAATACAATATTGAAAAAGAACGAAGTTGTAGGACTGACTATCCGACTGCAGACATACTGTAAGGCTATAGCAATCAAGACAGTGTGGTATTGGTAAATGAATGGGCAAATCGATGGAACGGAATAGACAGCCCAGAAGCAGACCCACATAAATACAGTCAACTGATCTTTGACAGACAAAGGCAAAACAGTGAAGCAAAGATCGTCTTTTCAACAAAAGGTGCAGGAATAACTGGACAGTCACGTGCAAAAAGAAAAAAGAAAAGAATCTAAACACAGACCTTACTCTTCACAAAAAGTCACACAAATGGATCACAGAGCTACATGTAAAACGCAGAACTATAAAACTTCTAGAAGATGATGTGTGAGAAAATCTAGATGACCTTTGGGTATGGCAACGACCTTTTGGATACAACACCAAGGGTATAATCCATGAACGAAATAGTTGATAAGCTGGAGGTCATTAGCATTGAAAGCCCCTCCTCTGCAAAAGACAAGGTCAAGAGACTAGCAAGACAAGGCAGAGACTGCCCCATCCACGTGCGTGGCCCACAGAATCCAAAACCATAAGATAATGGTTGTTTTACACCACTAACTCAGCAGGTGGTTTGTTAGTAGCAGGAGTAACAGGGGCAGCGGGTAATGACCATCTCAGCTGCCAGTTCGTTTCCCTTACCCACGGCAGACATCACTAATCAATCATGCCACTCTCTATCACTAACCCTGGTCAGAGAGCCTCAGAATCCTTCTCGTTAGAACACTCCCAGGCAATCACCATTAACAGATCGGAGTCAACACTCAAACTACAACCCATTCATAGATTTCAGTATCTAAATAAGCTTCAAGAGTCTGGTTGGACCTTTCTGCCAAAGTATTGGAGGAGCCCCAATACATAGTCTCCTGCTGAGCCGTTTGAAGGGAAGGTGGAAGATGCATTGGCAGATGCCCCATCTTTCAAGTTCGTGTCTTGCTCGTTGTCTGCACGTCACCGTCGCTGGTCTTCTTGTGTGGCCCTTTTCTGAGCCTTGAAAGCCACTGTGCCCTCTGCCCCACTGCAGCCTTTTCCCATCTTATACCTGGCTGTTCCCCAGTCCCGTCTCTAACATCCTCCTCAAGGACGCCCACCCCAAAATCACATTAGATCCAACGGTGATTCCGTCTCCTATCACTCTGAACTTCCCTTTCGTGGCGTTTATCCACAATTGTAATTAAATAATCATCTGAATAATTAGCCGTTTAATATCTGTATCCCCCGATAAACCATAAGCCTCCAAGGACGAGGGCTGCATCTGTTTTGACCTCTGCAGTACCCGAAAAGTACTTACGTGAACATGTGCTGAGCGGCGAAACACCAGCAAGTCGGTCTCCGAAGCCTTTAACCAGAAGGGCTCCTGACCTTCCTTTTCCGTCTCCCCAGGGTCATGCATCTAGGCACCTCCTTTCCCCCGACATCTCCAGTCACCTGCTCACCCGCAGGTTCCTGCGCCACCCTGTGACTAACTGGCCTTGAGGCCAAACAAGTCCACTTTCCGAGAACTCTGGGCAGCACAGTGGGTGTTTCTCCCGGGGCCAGGACTGCTGGCTGTGCACGGGGGATGAACTCAGACAAACATTTGTGTGATGACAGCCTCGTATCTTCATCTGCTTGGAGCCCCAGCCAATTAATATTCCGTCAGTTAGAAACTGTTTCAGGATAATAATAGATGATCCAAAATTAAGGGCCAGCCAGGAGCCAAATGTCTTCCTTGCTGCCTCTTTTGAGGAACCGGTAATTGGATGAGCACTGTAAATAAATAAGTGCTTTAGGCACCCGGCGTCTGGGACCTCAGACGGCCATGGGCTGGGTGTGGCCCAGGGACCAAATTAACGTCTCAATTCTGGCTCATACTGGGCTAATAATAGGAATTAAGAGGCCAGACTTCTGACTTTGGGGGCTTCGAGGGCTTCTGGCTTCATTCAGTGACTATAATATGGGAGATCATCAAGAAATAATTGCGATATTAATGGATTACTTAATTGTGCCAAGAGCCTCCGACCTGTAGCCTCTTAGCCTTTAATTATAGCCCCACCAATTATTCTCCAGATTGTAACACCAGGGATCCCTCCAACCCACCACATCAACAGCATCATTCCGCTGAATGCACCCTTCCGTGGCTCCCTATTGCCTCTGGGACAAAGTGAGATCTTCAGGGCTGCAGCCAGGGAGCCTGGGGAACCACTACAGAGGCCGCTTCCTCCCTGCCCGTAGCCTCTTCTCTCACCATCTCCACTCACTCTGGGCTCCAACTGCCATGAACAGATGGGAACCCTCCAGGCCTGCCATTCCCGCCCTTCCCCTGCACCCTCCTGGCCCAGAACGACGTCGTTCTTCTCGCTGCCTGACTCCCGCCCATGTGTTAAGACTGAGCTCAGACATCGATCCGTCAGGAACCCATCCTTAAACCAGCCTTCTCTCCTTCTGGAAGAGGATTAAGACCCCCCTCTTCTGGGTCCTGCGACCCTTGTGCTTCCCCCCGTGAAAGCATTGACCCCCGCGGGCCATCAATGCTGGTTTGCTTGTCTGTCCCCTCCGCTGGCCTGGGAGCTCCCTGAACCCACGACCACAAGAGAACGATCATAACTCCTCTGCAGGGTGGCCATGGGGATTAAGTGAGATACTGTGCACCGAGCACTTAGCATCGTGCCTGGCACGTGGCAGGTCTTAATCTGTGTTGAATTAATGAGTGAATGAATGAAGATCATAGAGCTGGATGTTCGTCAGCGTTCCGGGAAGGAAAAAATAGAAGATTTTTCATCCAGAAGACAGGATTTAAGTGGTATCGACAGATGAGATGTGTGTTCCTAGAGACGGGGCGGCAGATTTTATCATTCTCTCAGACCCCAATCCCCCTTTTCATGGCAATTAGTTCCCAACATCCTCTTTACTCTGATGAAACAGTATAGTGTAGTATCTACTGACATCGGTAGGTAGAGCCTACCCTACTTACATAATTGTTTTATGTATATAATATGTTAAATAAATAATAGTCATATATTACAAAGAAAGACAGATCATAAAGATAAAAGGACTAGGTCATAATTAGACAACATATATTTTAATAACTCTATGCTCAAACATGACCTCAGTGAAGACTCATGAGTAGGTTGGGATTTAAAAGACACAAAACAACATTCAACCGAATATGATTGACACTTTTTCCTTACACTTGACATTTTGAAATGAGGGCTAAAAAAAAAAAAAAAAAAAAAAAAAGAGCCCCTGTCTATATTTATAACTACAAAGGCAGACTGAGGCGAGGGGGGATGCACCAGTGTCTTAAAATCAACAGCAGTCTTGCCATCCTCGGTATAATTTTCTGAAATGGTGAATCACTCTTAGTAAAGTTTTGAACAAAACAAAGCACAGCCTACCCTCGATTTACCAAGTAGTTGCGTTCCTGGAAAGCTCGGCGTATTTTAAAACTACGCGCAAAATAACTTTCTTTATATATATTCATAGATAGATAGATGAGAGAGTTTGGGTCTGGATATACATAACTATAAACAGATTTTTCACTTGCACGCATTTCTAGGGAGACGAGTGAAAACTGCTCAGGAAGATGCAAAGTGGATTCTTTGTAATGTGGAATCTTCTGGCGCAAAGGCGGAATGCTGGGCAGATCTGGCCCCACCCACTAATTGCTAATAGCTTCCCCAAACATTGGGACACCCAAAAACAACCCCCGTAAATACCCGAGATACCCTGCAGGGGGCAGCACTGCTCTCTTTGAACCTCAGCAGCCGGAAGACGACTTAAACCCAAGATCCCATCAGCCTTGGGTGGTAACAGCGGGGACTCAGCCCCTTCCCGCTCTCCTGATGGAAACCTCAGCTCAGACCTCCCAAGTAAGGAGGTGGCAGAGAAGGCTTCAGGGCATGCAGGCTGGCACCTGGGACCGCCACCTGGGTGTACCAGCCCAGCTGAGGCTGCCTCCAAGGATAATGTTTGCAGATGGGGGTGTGAGCAAGAGAGACACACGCCCCTTATGGCCTCCAGCTGCTGCCACGCACACCGTGCCCGGGGGCACGGCCAAGCCAGACCGCGCCACGGGCTCCCTGCCCAGGCTGAATCCAAACTGAGCTGAGCCACCAGCTCTCTGCAGCCAAAATCCATACTTGGGTTCAAGTCTCAACTCTGCTACGGACTCGCCGCCCAGCCTGGGCAAAGCGCACTGCTTCTCTGGGCTCTGTTTCCCCCTGTGTCGTGAGAGTTAGGAAGATTATCTTTCCTGCCCTGAAAGTTTACGTGACAGGGAAAGACGAGTCAACACCCAAGGGGAACGTTCAACTCAAGTGACTTCTGGAAGCACATCTCTAGTAAAACCACTGCCAGTATCCTTTAAGGAATATAAAGGGGCCGTTTTGTAATTAGCGCATTCGTTGCTCGTGCACCGACCCGGTGCTGAGGGTGCACCAAGAAAACGTTTGCACTGGACTGTGAGGGAGAGGGTAGGCGGCAGTTTGAGCAGAGTCAAGGGGCGGCTGAAAGTCAAGAGCATAAAACTGGACAGATGAAATGAGTCCTGGTGTTGGGGCCCCTGGGTGGCTCAGTCAGTTGAGCGTTCGACTCTTGGTGTCTACTCAGGTCATGATCTCGCGGTTGTGAGTTCGAGCCCCGCATGGGACTCTTTGCTGACCGTGTGGAGCCTGCTTGCTCTCTCTCTCTCTCTGCCCTTCCCCCACTTGTGCTCTCTCCTTCTCCCTCCGTCTCTCTCTCTCTCTCTCAAAAATACATAAATAAACATTATTAAAAAATGAGACCTGGTGTTTAAGAGCCTTGAATGCCAGGTTTAAACAAGCTTCAGTATTACGAGGCCCACACTGGAAGGCAGGAGTGTGCTGAGTTCAAGAGTGGCAACGTGACTGTGGGCAGACTCTGAGTCTCAGAAAGCCAGGTGGATCATGGGGACAAGATCGGGGCTGGGAGACAGGTAGACCAGGTATCTATGCCTGTAGCTGCACCACCCCCCCCCATGGGGTAAAATAAAATATCAGCTGGGACGTCAGTTAAGAGGCCACTGTAGCCGTCCAGGGACAGGTGATGATGGCTTGGCCTGGGATTCCAGCAGTGAAGGTAGAACGGTAGACAGGCTGGGATACAGTTAAGCTCTGGCACCAACAGCACTTGCCCAAGGCTCAACCACACTGCCCTAGATGGCCTGGCGGCCCCCTAACCCAGCAGCGTGTTGGATGGTCTTCACGCATGGCTCAGCCCCTGCAGAGATCGGGAGTTCACCCTCCGCAGCAGCCGGCTGGAGGTGCTCCAGGTGACAGAAAATGTCTTTGCAGAGTGTGTCTTCTTTTGTCTTCCCGGGACACCCACCCCACATGGGAGCCATTTCTTCCCTTGGAAGGCACAAAAAGGAGAATCAATTCCTTTTTCTCAGAACTCTCTCCAAAGACTGAGATTTCTTTCTTTCTTTTTTTTTTTAATGTTTGTTTAGTTTTGAGAGACAGAGAGAGACAGAACCCGAGTGGGGAAGGGGCAGGGAAAGAGGGAGACACAGCATCCGAAGCAGGCTCCAGGCTCTGAGCCATCAGCACAGAGCCCGACGCGGGGCTCGAGCTCACGAACTGTGAGATCATGACCCGAGCTGAAGTCGGACGCTCAACCGACTCCACTCAGGCGCCCCTCTAAAGACTGAGATTTCACCCCCTGTCCCTCCTGCCTTGTCTTGTTCCAAAAGATGAGTGTTTTCTTTCGGGGGCCAGAGGAGACACTTTAACCTGCTGGCCTCTACTGGTGATTCTGCTTTTTGCATTTTTTGCATCTGAGTCTTTCTCTCTTCCCTCACATCCCCGTCTTTCCTTTCAACACACACGCACACGCACGTGCACACACACACCCCAATCTCTCTCATGGTAGAACTGATATTCCCGTCTTGTACTCATCTGTCTCTCCGTCCCCTTGATGCCTGGCCAGCCTCTGAAGTTTTCAGATGGAAGAATCAAGGCATGGAACCCGTTGCTTCTGAGCCGATCACAGAGCAGTGACTTACCAGCACTTTCCAAATCCCGGCTTGAAGAGGGGTTGCTCTAAGCGCCCAGCTGACAGCATCTCAGAAGGGAATCTGTGATCAAGAATTTGGCATTGGAGCATGGGGTTCTCTCTCCTCCTACTCCTCAAATCGTTTGGAGGGGTTGAGAAGGTGCTTTTCTTTTCCCAGATGGGTTTAGCCCAGCCTGTCAGTTTCCGGTGTGAGTCACCCCACTTAAGGAGTATTTCCATCCAGTTCCATCCCCTTCACCATAAAGCATGAGAGAAATTAACAGAGGCTAATGGACTTAGGAAGCCCCCAGTGTGAAGTCCAAAACACTCGACAAAGGAGCCCCAGAGTTACCTGCCTCTTTCCCTATTTTCTTGCCTGTTTATTCTATTAGCCGAGAAAACCCATTTAGCCAGCCTGCAGTTCTTATCTTAGGGCCTGCCAGGATCCCCCGGGGAAGATCACTGTGGGAGAAAAGGGCCTTTTGAAGATCACACATGAGCAAAAAGAAGGACGCTTTGAACATTGATGGAGTTTCTGGGTTTCAAATCCCATCTGGGGCTACGGATCTCACTGGAAAATAAATAGGCCAAAGGGAAAGAGATAAAGGAAAGAAGCAAGCACTCCAAGAATTAGAGGAATTTAGATTTGCAAGCGTGCAAAGAAAACTGAGAACCAGGAATCCAGGTGATGTTGTGACCAGAGGTAAGTCAGTATGTCTCTTTTTCATTCAACACATGCCATCTGATAAATTCTCCGGGCTAAGCGTCGTGCTGGCTATTGGGGATTCCAAGGACCCTGCTCTCCAGGAGCTCCCAGCCCTGTAGGGAAACCAAGAAAAGGATAATCACAGCATCACATGACAAGTGAAATAATGCCCTTTCCCCATCCATAACATCAGCAGCCTGACCTGAAAATTAATGACCACGATAGTAATAATGAAAATATGCTGAGCTCTGAATCCCCTCTGGACACATAGCACGCCTACATGCCCCTGGGTTCTCTATCCTTACCAAAATCTCCCACTATGCCCTCGGAAACTCCCACTGTCCTCAACTAAACTTCTGCAAACGTTCACCTCCTGGCTCCAACTGAAACCTGATCCCCGCAGGAACCCTCTTCCCCCGAAGCTCTCTCAGGAGGACCCACTTCTCTCCCACACTCCTTCTGCTATTCACACTGTTCCTCACTGTTCCACACTGCCGCATCCAGAACCCTGCCTCCCTCCTGAAAGGCCTCCAGCTCTGAGGCTCCTCCCCTCATATTAAAGCACCCACACACACACCCTCCTTTTCGTGGCCATCACTATCCCTGCATCCCTAGAGGTTGTCACTCCTGGCTTACTGGCACTCTTTCCAGCACAGACTCAGTCTCAAGATTCACGTGAGTGTTCCTCTCGACAGCCTGTTTCGTCATTCTTGGACTTCCTCTCTTGCCAAATCCACGCCCCAGTCACTCACTGCCATGGTTAAACTCTATCATTGCCAACAACTGTTCTCACTCCATAACCTCAGTTTCAAGAACCTCACTCTCTGAGCTCTGTTCACTCCAGGATCGACAGCTTTTCCACCTCACTAGGTTCTAGGGTCCGTTGGTTCTGCCACCCTTTCGTTGCCCTTTGCCCAGTGTGTCCTCACTGCCCTCTTGGCCCAACCAAGAAGTCATGGCCAATCATCGCCATCACCATCATCATTATCATTATCATCATCTCGTTGTATCACATTCCAAAGTCTGGCTGCAGCACCTCCCATCTCACATCCGCTTCTTATGTGACTTTCACACCCCTCCCCTTGAGAACTGTCCTTGAACCAGAGTGGGGCTATGATTCCGGCAGAAGTGATGCCCAGGCTGTCAAAAAGGTTAGATCACTTCTGCCTTGTTTTCTTGGGATGCCCACTCTTAGAGCCCAGCCACCATGCCACAAGAGGTCCAGGTAGAGAGGAATGAAGGCTCTCACCCTTCAGGGCCAGCTGAACTCACGGATGACGGCAAGAAACAACTTGCTAGACACAAGAGTCATCATCTGTATTAGTTTCCCAGGGCTATTGTAACAAATTACCACACAGTTTGTGGCTTAAAACAATATAAATGTATTTCCTCATAGTTCTGGAAACTAGAAGTCCAAAATCAAGGTGTCAGCAGGACCACACTCCTCTGGAGGCTCTAGGGAAGAATTCATTCTCTGCGTCATCCAGCCTCTGGTAGCTCCAGGCATTGCTTGATTCATAGCTACATTCCTCCAGCCACTTCCATTGTGGTCCCATTGCCTCTACCTCTTCTATATGTCTAATCTCCCTCTGCCATTCTCTTGTGAGAACACTTGTGATTACATCCACACCCCACAGGGATAACCAGTCCAAAATAACTTCCCTGTCTCAAGATCCTTAATTTAATCATACCTGCAAAGACCCCTTTCCAAATAAGGTAACATTGACAGGTTCCAGGCATTAGAACCTGATATCTTTGGGGGCTGTTTTCTGTCTACTACCCCATTTTCAAAGTAAATGCTCTGTTCCCCAGTCAAGCCACCCCAGATGAGCAGAGACAAGCTGTCCCCACCAAAGCCCTGCCAAAAATTGAAGACTCACGAGAAAAATGAGTGATTTTAAGCCACCAAATACTAGGGTGGTTTTGTTACACGGCAATAGATAACTGATACAAACCTGACTGCCTTGTTCACGTCTTTGTTTCATTACACTTGCTGGTTTAATCCAATTCTCCACCTGCCCTCAACCTAGACCTGGCAGCTGAATGTGATGAGAGAGGAACACACAACCCTGCTGACTCTGCCCCCACGGAACTCGTGGCCACTGGACTCAAGTGGGTCCTTTGGGCTGCCCAGAAATACGAATACACTTCCCCAGTGAGAATCACCAACACACACAATCCCCCAAGTGGTCACTCACCCCTATGTCCACGCAAACCTTTGCTGCTTCCTCCCTAGCCTTACTTGCAGCTCATCACTTTGACTCCTGTTTTACCGAGACAATAAAAGCAACCAAAAAAGAACCCCAGTCCCTTCATCACATGTGCCGGTCACACCCACCCGAGCTCACTGCTTTCCCCCCAACTGCTGTGAAAGATCTCCCCATGCTCCAGCCTCTCCTCATGCCCACTAATGTAGTCCCCAAGGATGCCACTCATTCTCCCCTGTCCTGTGCCATCATTTCTTGCATCTCTGCTGGATTGTCTCCATCACCCTAAGTCATGTCTTCTTTCTCCTGTTCCTCCCTAACTACATCATCCCTCCCCACTCCTTAAAATGAAAGAATGGGTCGTGCTCATGGTGTCTGATGCCTTCCCTCTCATTCTCTTTGGAATCCACTCCAGACAGACTTTCACACCCACCACTTTAGTGAAAACAGCTCTTGTCAAGGTCATCCAGCGTTACCAAACCCAAGGTCCTTTGTCTGTCCTGATCCTACTTAACCCATTGGCAACATGTGTTAGTTTCTCAGGGCTTCTGAAAGTAAGTACCACAAACTAGGTGACTTAAAAGAAGAGAATCTTATTTACAACAGCCTGGAGGCCAGAAATCCAGATCCAAGTTTCAGTAGGAGTAATAAGTCCTGTTACCTCTGAAGTTTCCAGAGAGGGCTCCTTCCTTGCATCTTCCAGCTTCTTGTAGCTGCTGGCCTTCGTTGGCGTTCCTTGGGTATGGCTGCCTCTCCTCAACCTCTCTACCTGCCTCCATTCACATGTGTCTCATGTGTCCATTCTTCTTCTTAGAGGACATCAGTCCATGGGATATAGGGCCACCCAAGTTCAGCATGACCTCATCTTAGCTAGTTAACGTCTACAAAGACCCTATTTCCAAATAAGCTCACATACTGGGGTTTCTGGTAGACAAAAACTCACAGCAGCAACATTTAGCAAATTGATCATCCCCCCCATAGAAACACTGCCTTCTCTTTGCTTCTAGGACACCACACTCTCGGGTTTTCCTTGCACCTCAGTGACCACTGCTTAGTCTCCTTGACTGGTTGGATTGGCTCTCATCTCTATGAGCACCCCGGGGCTCAGGCCTTGATGGCCTTTTCTTCTCTGTCCACTCTCCTTTCATAAATGATTTCATTCAATCTCATATCTTCAAACCCATCTAGATGCTGACAACTCCAACATTCCTACCTCTATCCTCAGTCTCTCTCCCAAACTTCCAGCTCATACATACACCTTCGGTGTCCAAGGACCATCTCAAACTTAGTATGTTTGAAACCAGAATCCTGATTCCCCTCACACCTTAAAAAAAAAAAAAAAAAAAACTCTCTTATATTCATAGACTCTCTCATCTCAACAATAAATCCTGCTGATATTACCTTCAAAATATGTCCGATATCCAGCCCCTTGCCACCACCCCATTGCCACACCCTGGTCCAACTCACCATCATTTAGCTAACACCAGCATGGCCCACAGAGTAATTACGGCAGAGAGCAAATAGCCAAGCACATTTGCTCTCTCTCTGGAACTGTGTAGAAAACATTTGCCAATCCCTGGCCTGGATTATTTCAGTCGTAGGTCTTCTTATCTCCACCCTCGCCCACACTATAGTTGATTCTCATCCTGGCAGGCGGAGCAATGCTTTTTAAATAGGAGTCAGACCCTCTCACTTCTCTGTTCCTCAGAGCCAGCTGGTCTCCTCCCCCGGCTCACCTGGCCCTGCAGCTCTAACCCCCAGCTACCTCTCTGCCCTTATCTCCGCTACGTTCTATCTCAAACTTCTCCACCCATACCAGACATGTTCTTGCTTCTAGAACATTCCAGGCATGCTTCCACCCTGAAGCCTTTGCATTTTCTCTCCTCTCCGTGTCTAGTAATCCTTACCAGGCTCACCCTGGGTCCTCGGGAGACCCTCCCCGTCCCCCCTGTATGTAATAGCACCCTCCCCAAGCACTCACTATCCGTTTTAATCTGCTCCATGTCAATCCAGAGAACTTATGGATTGTCTGTCTGGCATGATTTACTTTCTCTTGCTTATTTGATTATACTCTGCCTCACTTTCTTGAGGTCGGCATTGTGACCAATACACATTGCTCTACGGCAAGCACTTAGCTCAGTGCCTAAAGCATAGTAGGTACTTAGTAAAGATTTGTTGAATGAATGAATGACTAAGAGAATGAATGCTCCCTGTAGGTCAATCCCTGTGCTGGGCCCTTTATGTGCCTTAGATCATTAACCTCACAGCAGTCCCATGGGACAGACTCTGAGGTGAGGAGCCCGAGGACACCTGGCCAGGATTCAAGGTCAAGTGTAACACCACAGTTCACAGTCCTAACCACCTCCGCCTCCTAAGGTTGTGCTATCTGGAGGCTCCTGGGTAGCTTAGTCTGCTGAGCATCCAACTTCGGCTCCGGTCATGATCTCATGGTTCGTGGGTTTGAGCCCTGTGTTGGGGGCTTTGCACTAAGGGTGCAGAGACTGCTTGGGATTCTCTGTCTCCCTCTCTCTGTGCCTCTCCCCAGCTCACGTGCACTCTCTCTCTCAAAAATAAATAAATATTTTTTAAAATGTGCTGTGTGTAAATTGTAGAAGATATTTTAACCGGTAAGAGTGTATTTCTAGCAACCCAAGTATCCAACAATGAATGATTGGATAAGCAAAATGTGGTGATGTATGGAATATTGCCCACATGAAAAAGAAAGGAAATTCTGGGGTGCCTGGGTGGCTCAGTCGGTTAAGCATCTGACTTCAGCTCAGGTCATGGACTCATGGCTCATGGGTTCAAGCCCCGTCTCTGGATCTCTGCTGTGAGCACTGAGCCCACTTCAAATCCTCAGTCACCCCCCCAAATATAAATAAATATTTTTTTAAAAAAATGAAGGAAGGAAAATTCTGATATCTGTTGCAACGTTGATGAATCCTCAGGACGTTATGCCAAGTGAAATGAGGGAGCCACGAAAAGAAAAATACCACGTGATTCTGCGCGTACCAGGTGCCTGGAAAGATCAAGTTCATAGGGACAGAAAGTTGAATGGTGTGTCAGGGCCAGGGGGCGGGGAGAGGATGGGGAATGAGTGTTTCAGGGGTGCAGAATTTCAGTTTTGCGAGGCGAAAAGAGTTTTGGAAACAGAAGGTGGTGATCGCACAACATCATGAATGTACTCAACGCCACTGGGACATACACTTTAAATGGTTAGGATGGTGAACTTTCTGTTATATGTATTCTACCATCATTTTTAAAAACAAACAGAAAAGATCATATTTCCTCCTCATCACAAACTGCCAAGTGGATATAACCTCCCAGTTTCCGGAAGAGGGATGGGAGGCTCAGAGAACGAGGAGACCGGACCAGGACAATCAGATGCAGCAAGTGAACCCAGGTTTTGCCTGTCTCTCAGCGGAAGGTGCCCTCTCCTCCCCGCACCCTGCCTTCTCCTGAGCCAACAGAAGATCTCTTTCCATGTGTCCTCCATGCTTTATACGACAAGAAATGTATTGTTTCCATTCCTTGGGTGGACTGGAAATTTCTAGAAACTTCCGTCCTCTCTGCCTGGATCCAACCCCAAGGTGAAGTGGGGGCCAAATAAGTGCCAACGTAAAACTTGTCTTGGCAAAGCCAGCAGGAGGGGTGGGGGTGGGGGGCGAGGGGAGATATTCGTGCATTAGCATATGCAAATTGGCAAGGGTTAAGAAAACTGAGAAAGCTGCTATTTTATCATTTGTGGTAATTATAGTAATTTAGAGTGGGGAATCAATGGGTTCCTGGAGGTAAGAGCATCTCGGAAGGATAATGTGGTATGATTAAGAAGTTCTGATTAAGGACCGCTGTCATTTTCACTTGAAATAAGGGAGGAGAGAGAGTGGGGGTCAGAAGTGCAGCGACGCAGTTAGGAAGGCAGGGACGTGAGCCTGCCAGGCTCTGTCCCTGGTGCGGAGGACAGAGAGGAATCAAAATGTCCCTGCCTTGTAAAATTTACAGAAGAAACACAACCGCAGAGAAGGGCTATTCAAACACACTGGGGTAGATACAGTACCGCCCTTGCAAAGCGGTCTCGAAGAAAGGATTAACCTGGCTCAGAAGGAAAGGATGGTCTGGAAAAGCTTCAGACGGAAGGTGGCATCCAAATAGGGTTTTGCGGCATCCATAGGAGTTCGTCGCGGCCAGCAGCCAGGGGAAAGGATTTGCAGGTGGAGGCAGCAGCGCGCGCGAAGTGGTGAAATGTTAGCAGCTGACAGAGAGTCAAAGAGCAGTCAGCAGGTGCTGCCTTCCGCGGTGTGTCCCTGAGAGTGCCGGGCCTGGGGGAACCCTTGTGGTCAAGCCCCTGACCGTAGAGGGGCCAGATTCTACTCCCATGCACGTGGCAAGGTCCAATCGTCGCCCAGCCCAGAGAGCAATGGAACGATCAGACCTGTCCGCCAAGAGTGTCTACTTTAGGAGAGTGAGCTCCCCATCCCCGCGAGTATGCAAGAGAACCCACCTGTCTGGGCCGCCCTAGCATGCATTCCTACACTCTGAGAGGTCCCTGAGGTCCCTTCGGACCCCAAGGTTCTATGATCGTTGCAGCTTGAGACGATGCGCCCGCAAACAAACCACGTACCCTATACCGAGTTGCCGAAGAACCATTCGTTAATCCGTTCACGAGCAGAGGATTTTCGAAAACACTTTGGTGGGAGAAACGCAGAAGCAGGGCGAGGGCTCCGAGAGGTACCTCACCCCGCCGGTCTCGAAGGATGAGAAGGAGAGGCGGGTTCCAGCAGAGGGAACGGAAAACGCGAAGGCCCAGGGGCACGAGGGAGCCCCGTGGTGCATGGGAAAGGCCACGCGGGTCCTCTTGGCTGAAGTGCCATGGGCCAAGGGGAGGTCTGGGGAGAAATGAGGCTCAGTCGTGGGCAGGGCGGACTCTGGCGCGAAGGCCACGGGGAGCCAGTGACAGTCAAGCAGCAAGGTGATGTGCGCTGTAGAAAGTTCACTCTGACAGCCGTGCGGAGCCGATATAATTCATTCCTGAGGACTCTTTTAGATAAGGAGGAAAAGAAAAGGCTTCTTGGCTCCGAAACAGCAGTGGAGGGCAGGAAGGCTTCCTCCGCGGTCTGCGGTCGAGGTGCCCACCACCTCGGGACCCCGAGCTCCCGGCACTCATCCCGGTGACCCCTGGCGAGGGGCTCTGCGCCTCGGGCCCGCGCGGCCCGGCGAACGCCAGCCCCTCGCACGAGGCCTCGGCCCGGCCGCACCACCGACAGATGGAGCGTTTGTTGACGCTCTGGTGACAGCTTGAAAACTCCTCTCCTCCCTCCGAGCCGGCCCGTTCCACCTCGTCCTCCCATCTGCCATCTCATTTTAAAACTAGCAGAACAACTCGGCTAGAGCAATTCCGACTTTTTCCATCTGTGCCGAGTTAATTAAGAGGGTAATGAGAGCTGGGAAAGAACGAGGCCTGCATTAATTCAAGATATGATTAAAAGAAGCATCTCTGAAATACACATGTGTGTGCAGGGCGCGAGGCCCGAAGGCTTGGGGCCGCCGGCCTCCGTCATGTGATCGGTAGGGGGGCTCCGGGGAAGGGGGCAGCCGGGACCCCACCCGCAGCGAGCAGGTGCCGCCAGAGTGAGGGCTCCCGGAAGGTGGCCCCTGTGGCCACAGGAGAGAAGGCAGGGACCCCCTTAGAGTCTCTTCCCCACAAAGCCTCTCCACGAGCGTGTTCCTCACCCTGTGCTCGGTCCGGTGAGCGCGGAAAGAATGGTAACTGGAGCTTCTCTTTATTGCAAATTTCCCCCAACTCTTACCTACCCCCCGACCTAGAACGTTCTAGGTGCAACCAAAGTTCACTAAAGATCAACGGCGGGGCACCTGGGTGGCTCAGTCGGTTAAGCATCAACTCTTGATTTCGGCTCAGGTCCGTGATCTCACAGTTGTGAGATCGAGCCCCTTTTCAGGCTCTGCACTAGGTGAGGCCAGAACCCAGGTCTTCTGACTCTCAGTACCTACGGGCCTACAAGTCAAACTGCCAGCGATAATGAATAATGACGATGGATGGCTAACCTTCCCTGAGCACTTGCCATGGGGCCAGGCATCGTCCTAAGGACCATGCATGTGGATTATCTCATTTAATTCTCACAGTGACCCTGAGAGGTGGTGCTAATGACATCATTCCCATTTTGCAGATGAGGAAACTGAGGCTCAGGGATACTGACAGACGTGCCCAAGATGCCACCGTTAGGAAGCAGCAGAGATAGGATCTCTCCCTCTGACGCCAACATGAAACTGTCCTGCTAAATGAGACCAGGCCCTGTGCTCCAGGAGGCAGACAACGAGGTCACAGTGAGGTGCTTTGGTGGCACAGAGAAGGGGGATCTTATCCGACCTTGCGTGATTCAGGGAGGGGAACCAGAGGTTTCCTGGAGGAGGGGACGTCCCGGCAGACTCAGAAATGATCCAGGTTCAACAACTGTTCGTGCAATGCCAGCTAGATGTCTGCCAAGCAATCCAACAGCCCTTCTGTGTGCCTGTCGTTAAACCCTGTGTGGAGGAATCAGCGTCTCCGTGTGACTCACGAGGAAATTGATCTTCGGGGAGATAAGCATGCGACAGGAGGTTGCACTGGACCTCAGGTCCTCTGACTCAGGCAGGTCCTCAGCCCGGGACGGGTGCACTTGGAGTGGAGACAGAACATGAGAGGGTGGGCATATGCCCTCAGGACCAGCCCAAGAGAAAGCTGAGTCAGGACACCTGAGTTTGAGCGTGTGGCCTGTGCTGTCTCTCCATCCCAGAAGCTCACACACCGACGTCTAAGGTTACAGCCCTCCACAACCCACCTCCCAAGCTCCCCTTCCCCTCTCACCACCCCCCCAGCCCCCTGCAGCTGCCTTCGTGAACGCATCCTGACACTTGAGTGGCCTGCTGGCCCTTTAAGGTCGAAACCGAAATGGTCATCAACCCGTCTGTTCTGTCCTCTGCCTTCTCTACCGCCCCCCGCTTATGAAGCCAGAAATATGAAAGTCATTCTGGACTCCAAGCCCTCCTCCCTCAGGCCTGACCACAGACTGGCCACCACACCCTTTAGACTGTCTCTGAAATGCATCTCGTCTACTCCTGTCCCACTCCCCCCCCCCACCTGGGGACCCTCGCTGCCAGCACCCTGGCCCAGGCCGCACCTCTTCCCTTTGAGCCTTGCACCCCCTCCAGGGCTGGCTCCCACCCACTTCGCCCCTCCGCCTCCCCCTCCACACCTCCTGGAACAATGAAGATTTTTTTTGTACAAATGGTATTTTATTACAGAAGACAATCTAATTTACAAATCAATACACATTGCAAGGCAAACATTTAGGCACCATAAAAGAATGCATGAATATAAAAATTTCAATGTGCAAATTTCAACTAGGAAATGCACAAGAAAACTTATGTTTAAACTATGTGGTTATTACTGTGCCACTGTGCAGGCAAAATAAAACTCCTCTTCCAGAGGCTAAAAAGGGAAGAAGATCTTAAGAATGTAGCAAACGCACTTCCACACACTGATTTCAATAGTCTGGTGTGTGCAGAAATGCTTCCTCTAGACTCAGGAAGTGTTTGCTCTTTGGAAGGAGAGAAGAAAGATGTTTCACTTGGCTGCCCTTTTGGACCTTCTGCCGCTCTTCCATTTGCCATGACTGTCGGGTGGCTCTCGTGAGCTTCTGAGGATTCTAGGGTGCTGGCTTCTTTTTTTCAATGATTACATCAAATTTCCAACAATGGAATGGAATGGAATGGAATGGAATGGAATGGAACGGAGCGGAAAGGAACGGAATGGAATGGAAAGGAACCGAATGGGAAGGAACAGAATGGAACGGAATGAAAATGGAATGGAATGGAATGGAATGGAATGGAATGGAATGGAACGGAATGGAACAGAAAGGAACAGAGTGGATGGAATGGAATGGAATGGAATGGAAATTAAAGGAATGGAATGGAATAGAATGGAACGGAATGGAATGGAATGGAATGGAATGGAACGGAATGGAACGGAATGGAACGGAAAGGAACAGAGTGAATGGAATGGAATGGAATGGAATGGAATGGAATGGAATGGAACGGAATGGAAATTAACGGAATGGAATGGAACGGAATGGAGTGGAATGGAACGGAATGGAATGGAATGGAATGGAATGGAACGGAACGGAATGGAGCGGAAAGGAGCAGAATGGAATGGAATGGAACGGAACCGAATGGAAAGGAACAGAATGGAACGGAATGAAAATGGAATGGAATGGAAAGGAATGGAATGGAATGGAATGGAATGGAATGGAATGTAAATTAAAGGAATGGAACGGAATGGAACGGAATGGAATGGATGGGATGGAATGGAACGAAACGGAACGGAACAGAAAGGAACAGAATGGAACGGAATGGAACGGAATGGAATGGAATGGAATGGGCAGCAACCACCTCATGTCCATTAGGATGGCTGCTATCAAAACAAACAAACAAAAACAGGAAGTAATAAGGATTAGCAAGGACACGGAGGACCTAGAACCCCGTGCATTGCTGGTGGGAATGCAAAGTCATGCTGCCACTATGGAAAACAGTATGGGATTCCTCAAAAAATTAAAAATAGAACTCCCAAATGATGCAGTAATTCCACTTCTGGGTCTATACCCAGAAGAACTGAAAGCAGAGGTTCAGAACAGAGATTTGTGCAACCCTGTTCCTAGCAGCACTATTCGCAATAACCAAAAGTTATTGGTGGAAGAAAGTGTGGTATACACATACAGTGGAATATTGTTCATCCTTCAAAAGGAAGTTCTGACACGTGCTACAGCGTGAATGGAACTTGAGGACGTTACATTAGATGAAATAAGCCAGGAACAAAAGGACAAATACCCTGGGATCGCACTTACCCGAGGTCCCTAGAGTAGTCAGGTTCATGGAGACAGAAGACACAATGGTGGTCGCCTGGGGCTGGGAGAAGCGGGGCAATGGGAGTTAGTTAATGGGTAGAGAACTCCAGGGTGTGGGGGATGAGGAGAGTTCTGGAGATATTTGGCGGGGACAGCTGCACAGCAGTGTGAATGCACTTGTGGCCACTGAGCTACACACAAAAATGGGCAAGACGGTACACTGTATGTGTATTTTGCCAGAATTACAACTTTAAGTGTATCAAATGGGTGGGGATATTTGTACAGCGAAGACGAGACTCGGATAGCTGTAGAATTTACAAGAACCACTAGTGAAAGAATCTCCTTCTCTTTTGTCAGGATCCAGAGTCAGGGAAGCCGGTGGTTGGCCTTGGGGCCAGCAGGGTGGGTGTAGCTGAGTGGAAGGAAGATAGTGAAGATCCCATACAATGAGGATGCCCTCCTGCTCGTGACCTTTCTTAGGGCCCCCTGGCTCTGGGCTGCTAGAGGACCACGCTTTCTGCGCAGCATGTAATGTAGCCCTTGGTTGCCCTGTGAGAACCTCAGCCTCCCCGTCTGTAAAATAGTCCCTGCCCTGCTCCCACACGGGGACACGGATGAACAAAAAGAATCAGAAACAGCAAGGTGCTTTCGAAACACACACGAAGGCACATGAGCTTAAGTCTCAGCTCTGCCCAGGAGAACTTTGTCCTTTTGGGAGCCTCGGTTTCCCCATCCGAGAAATGGGTGGGGAGGGGGTAGAACATGGGATTGCTTCTTCTAGCTCTCGCGTGAACTAAATTGCGAGTTCCTGTTTGCAGCGTTGGATCAAGCAAGGAAAAAAACCGTCTCTGCCAACAATCCTTCTCAGGCTTTTTCCAACCTAAAACTCGACTCCCCTAGACTGGAAAACGTGTCAAGACAACAGCTGCAATTAACTCAAGTCACCCAGAAGAATACTCATGTTCGTGTCAGTGTTCTAAGTTATGTGGAGCGTCACCAGCAGCCAGGTGAGCAGAAACTGTAGAAGTGTGGTCGAATGTCACTCGGGACTTATCCCCTGTCTCTGTACCTCCCTGTACAGCAAGACTCAGAAGCTGAAAACTACATTTCCCAGATGCCCTTGCAGCTACGGTGCTGAAGGCAAACGGGGCTCCCCCAATAAGACGCATCCATGTGAGCTTCAGAGGGCAGAAAGAAGGGAGGTTGCGCGTGAGTGGGATCTTGGCAGACCAGCTTCACTGGCACATGGGATGCTGAAGGGATTATTTTCCATTTGCTTCTGAGGACCACGGAGACCACTGCTCCCCAGGGTGTGGGCTGTGGACCAGCTGCATCAGCGTCACGTAGGAGCTTCTACGTAAAGCGAAGCAAAACTCTCAATCCCATCCCAGACTCGCTGAATTTGAAACTCTGGCCCAGTCTCGCTCTCTAGGTGACTTATGCATGCTGAAGCTTGAGAACCACTGACTGATGTGCCTTATTACGGGTCCTTCGCCCTGGCAGTACTTGGCCTCTGTCATTTGGACCCCGTTGGTTAACATGCACACACACAAGGGGGGGTTATCATCTCATTTTTTTGTTAATAGCCACAATTTCTTTATATTTTAATAACTTGCAAGCAATGATAGGCAACACTCTGACAGGTGCAGTATGATTAATCTTTCCGTTCGTACATGCCCGTGAAACCGCCACCCAAGTCAAGACAGAATGCATCTCCAGCCCCCCAGAACACCTTCGCACCCTCCAAATCACTTCTCCCCAAGGGAAACCACTATTCTGAGCCCGGTCTCCATTGAGTACTTTTGCCCGTTCTTAATTTTCATATAAATGGGATGATACCATAAACACTTTCTTGGATCTGGCTTCTTGGCCTGGATATCGAATCTGTGACCTTCTATCATTGGGTACAGCACCCATTTGCTCTTTTTTATTGCTGTGTAGTATTTCATCATATGAATATGCCCCAAACTATCCATCCTAGCATTGATGGACATTTGGACGGTGTCCAGTTAGGGACTATTATGAATATAGCCGCCGGGAACATTGTTGTCCTTGTCCTTTGTAGGACAAAAGCACGCATTTCTGTTGGATAGATGGATGCCCAGGGGTGAGGTTGCTAATGTGCAGTTTGCTTAGATACCGCAGCTTTGCCGAAGAGGACGTACGAACTTTCACCTGACGACAAGGTCCGCACGCTTATAAAATTTCATTTAATCCACACGGCTCAGCAGGACCTGGATTGTACCCCTTTTCATATTTTACAGGCAAGGGAACAGAGCCCAGAGAGGTCACTTTCCCAAGACGCTGGGTCGACTCCCGATGTGCCCTGTCGACACGGGCAACTCAACTTTCTCCAGCTCGGCCTCATTCTCCTCATCTGTGAAATGGGTAGGAAGGCGGGCCTTACTCTTTAGCCACAGAACTTCTTCTTCAAGTGAACTCTTAATGCTGAAGCCCGACATGTGACCGGAAGGAAATCGAAGGGCTCTGATATCAGCTGGAGGGGGGTCACAGAGCCCGTCACCCCCAGCCCGCCCTCTACCACCTGAACTCCTGAGGCTCCTCACCGTCGAGTTTGACCCAAACGGGCCCAGATTAACTCGCAGAATTTCGAATCCATTCTAGGAGTCTTTTCAACTGCACTGAGTGATTCAGTTTGTCTGCCGGGGCCAGCCCAAGCCTCCAGGAATCTGAGGAGCCCCCAGGCAGCAAAGGTAGGGAGGCGGAGAGCACCCAACGGGGCTGCCCTGAGAAATGCCCTTTCCGGAAGAAGTGTCCCATTGACTGGTTCTTTCCTGCCCCACCCCCACCCCCGGAGAACAAAGGCCACGATGGAAAATGCTGATGGTACCTTCACTAGAGACGGTTGGATGAAATGAGAACATAGTTTACTGCTCCCTGTCCCGAACCCCATAATGCAGGGGTGATTTCTAACTTACAAAAGATGTAGCTGGAGCACATTAGGTTTTGAAGAAGAAAAAAAAAAAGGAGCGAATTAGGAAGACAAACAAAAAGGCGCTCGTTTATTCTCGGATGTCCCCAGGGAGGGGACAGCAGGCGAGGTTGCCGCGAGGTGCCACGTGGTGTGGGCCTCTGTGTGCGGCGCGAAAAGCCATGCTGGGGACAACTCTGGAAGACCAAGTGACTGCCATGTGTCCTTCCTCTTCCCGCTACCTCGAGTTTTGTCACCCCATCTCTCCCCACCCCCGGGAGAGTGCCCCTGTTTCTTCCCTCCCCACGCATCTGCGGGTTCAGCAAGCATTTCCTGGGCGCCCACTAGGTGCTAGGCGCTGTCCCAGGCCATAGGGGCCCACTGATGAACAAAAGGATGCCTTTGTCTGGAGCTTTAGTTGTCCTGGACTGCTGAGTCTCTGCTGACGCGACCAAAGTGACCTTTGCTTCTAGTCTCTACTGTGAGTGGACACAGCGAGGCAGGCCAGGGCCTCCGAGGTGGCCTCTCCTCGGTCTCCCCTTCCAGCTCTTTCTCTTCACACAGGCTGGACCCTCACGTGCCCCCAGCTGGGGCCCCGTCACTCCCCCACTTAAACCTTCGCTGAGCCCCTCTAGCTTCGGGGATGGAGTCAGCTCTTAGCAATCAAGCCCTTTCCCGTTTATCCTGCCCCTCCCCCTTTCCTGCTCTTGTGCCCCCAAAATCTGCAGTTTCCAAAACCTACCCTTTGCACCCCCTCTGCCTCAAATGTCCATCCTACTCATCCTCTGACAAACTCCTACTCATACCTCAGAGCCCCCATTCCAACTGTGTTCTTGAATTCTGTATTCGAAATGTAATTTTGTGCTGCCTCCCTGTCCCCCCTGCAAATGAGTTAATGCTTCTTTCCGGGGGGGCGGGGTGGTTAATACTGACCTGGAACATACTTCACACCTGGACCGTATCACAGTGAGGTCGTTAAGTGTCTTTCTCCCCACGCTAGACTGTGAGCACGTCCAGAGCAGAGGCTGTATCTTGGTCACGTCTATATCCCCGGGGCTTAACAGATGTCTCAGTAAATGCCAAGTCAGTGAATGGGTGGATAGATGAATGAATGGATACGTTATTCCCCAAGCATCTGGTTTTATGCAGTCATATAAAGATACAGCTGGAAAGAAAAATGAACGCTCTCCAAAGCATTTGACTTTGTATGGCATCAGCGGGACAGGCCTGTGTTTGCTGGGGTGGAAACCAGCTGGGTGGAAGGAGAAGCGAGTTGGTCTCTCTCTTGTGTAGCAGAAGTCACATGGGCAGCTCTGTTCCACACAGCCCTTCAGGGACCCATCCTGCTGGTCGTTTCGCTCCTTCAATCCTAAGATAGTTTCGCCATCTCCTTGGTCAACACTGCGTCACCATGATGTCCAGGGGCTAAGTCGCAGGAAGGAAAAAGTCGGGGAGGGGGGAGGCAAGTGGAGGTCAAAGGCCCGGACCTGGGCATAACCCATGTCCGCTGGAGTGCCCCCCTCCCAGACCCCCTAATGATGGGGGAGCTAGGAAATTCAGCATGTGCCCAGCTGCAGAGCAACCGTCGTGAACAAAGGGGAGACACTCACCAGTCTCTATAACCACCCCCCCCACACACACACACACATACCATGTGTGTATGGGAACGAAGGTTCGGACTGGGGAGTGACATGACCAAGGTTATGCCTCACCTCCTCCTTTTCACACCAGCTTCCCAGTTCTCAGGATAGACGTCTGTTCTCAGGTGTTTGATCATAGATCAGATTCCTGAGATTGGACTCTAGGACAGACATCGGCAAGCGGGTCACTGGGGTATTTCCAGGACCAATACCTGTAAGGGAAGAGGGGACCCAACATCAGGTGGAGAGAGAAGCTGGGCTGTGACACAGCATTAACAGAGGCCTCGGCCAATCCCCAAAAGACCTCTGAATGACAAAGAGATGACCTTATAGAGTTGACCCAGGTAGAGGCATGGGGGCCGGGCCTTTTACCCCAAACCGTGTGTGTTCCCCAGGGAGGAGGTGAGACCTTGGGTGAGGAGGCTCCCTTCAGCCAGGGCAGTTGCCAAGACAGCCTCAGCCGCGAGCCAACAGCAGTCAACGCCTCCTGCCCCTGGGGGAGCCGGGGTCCCGATGGGGGACCTGAGTGGCACAACCCATCATCAACTACAATCTCCACATTACCCAAAGAACCCAGCCCAGAACCTGGCTCCTGGAAGATATTCAACAGTTTGTGATTTGTGTGGTAGCTTCTCAAATCTATGCGACACTATTTTATTATGGACTCTTTCTGGTAGAGTTCCGTCCCTTGTTACTCGATGCAGGTGTTTGTGTGGCCCCCACACAACGGAAGGCAGTGTGGGGAGCATGGCAGATGGTTTGGGGATGAAAAGACAGAATCCTTACCCTCCAAAGCTTCACAATCTAGTAGGGGCAGGAAAGACAGATTTAGAAGGAGAACATAAGACGTGATGGGATATGATAAGGGCGCACAGTAGACCTTAGGCAAATAGCTGTAAAGATAAAATTATAAATAAGATTTGGATGGCTATCTCCACCCCCCCCCCATGAGTGGTTTTAAATGGTTTGAGGCTTAAAGATGACAGTATTATTTTTTTTTTTTTTAATTTTTTGTTTTCAACATTTATTTATTTTTGGGACAGAGAGAGACAGAGCATGAACGGGGGAGGGTCAGAGAGAGAGGGAGACACAGAATCGGAAACAGGCTCCAGGCTCTGGGCCATCAGCCCAGAGCCCGACGCGGGGCTCGAACCCACGGACCACGAGATCGTGACCTGGCTGAAGTTGGACGCTCAACCGACTGCGCCACCCAGGCGCCCCACAGATGACAGTATTATTAAGATGATTCTGAAGTTCCTCCCTTCTCTAATAATCTGAAATAAAGGGGAGAGAGTTACCCATCACTGGGGGTCTCCTTGGGGCCTTGAACTTGGTATATCGACTCACTGGATCCTCACTCAACCTCCTGAGATGGGTGTGAACACCCCATTTTACGTGATGGAATTTCAGCTCAGAAAGTGGAGCGAGTGGAACAGCCAAAGCCAGCGGCCAGTCCCCGCGGGGCAGCTGGGCAGTGACTCCGAAACGGGAGGCTCATGGTCTCAGAGCAGAGCTGGGTCCCCTGGGGGACACATCACCGGGAGCAGGATTCGTCTTAGAGGTATTCATCCAGCCCGGCCCGAGAGGAGATGATTCCAAACAGCATACAGCCCGGCGTGACATTATTACTCTGACTATAAATCAATAACCCAAACAAAATAAATTGTGAGATCTGGGTGGCATAAAATATGGGCACAGACAACGAGACTTAGGGGTACAATTTGCTCTAAATCAGTTTAACCGCCTTGCAGCTTCTCGTATTACAGTCTTAATCTAGCACATTAGCGAGATTAGTACGTGGTTTTTGCAATTAAATTGCATATTTTATCACTTCTCTTTCTTTCATGCTATATAAACTTCCAGGAAATTACAGACTCGTAAACTTTGGCACAGAGCATGAGGCAGTGGGAAGTGGAGACACCAGAAAGGCATTTGGGGGCAGCTCCGAGGGGCACATCCCGTATTTTTATTTGATGTAAAAAAAAAAAAAAAAAGTCCTCCATTAATACCCTCCATTAGGGTAAAGAAATTTCAACGAATAGATTTAGAGATGAGTCTGTTGATGCACATAACCGAGGCCCCTGAGGACTACAGGGTGTTTTTTTTTTTATTGCTAAGAGGAAATGTTTAAGATTTTAATATAGATGAGTTGGGGGTGGTGAGTTATTCTGCTCTAAGAGCAAGAAAAACGCATTCTCTTCTGAGTCTTGGTTACTGGCTTCACCATGGCCCTAATGTACGTGATGTGGAGTCAGAATCTGTTACTTTATAAATTAGAGAGTGGAATCCATTTGGTGGGGGCGTATCTGGTGAGCTACTTCCTGTGACTCTGTGATCGTGATGTTTGAGGGACTAACCCATGATGCCTGCACACACAAATGCTCGCTCTTTCATGCACAGACCAAATTCCCTTCCTGGAATATGACTCTGGTGCCCAGCAAGTCGGCAACTCGGAGTCTAAGCCTCCAATCCGCACTCATTTCAAGGGCTGGATGGGGAAAAAGTCTTCTAGGAGCTCGTCTTCTAGAGACTTCTCCCGTGAACACTGAAGCACAAAAAGTCCAGGGACTTACCCAAGGTCTCCAAGCAAGACGCTGCCAGGGGCACAATCAGGTCAAGTGCAGATTCAGGGCTCCTGTGGCTCCGAGGGGAGGGGACTCGTGGACACGGGTAGCAGACAGACCTGAACACAGTTCGGATTCCTCCAGCCACATGACCTCACCTGGAAAATAAGAAGAAAGTTACTTCAAAGGGCTGCTGTAAGGAGGAACTGTGTGTTTACACAGTGCTCACGTCAGTGCCCACCACGCAGCAAGCTCGTAGCAAGTGTCAACGGTTCTATTTTGATATGATTGTCACTCTTATTGTAAGCTCAGGAGGCGTGGGGGTACTAGGAATTTAGAGTTCGATTCAGCTCAGCAAATGCTCCTACTAAGCACCACGCCTTGGGCTGCCGGCCGGGGACACAGATGTGTCAGACCGGGTCACTTCCGAAAAGGCATCAGAGTCTGATGGAGGAGGTGACCACAAAGCCAGGGGGTGACAGTCTTGGGCAGGGGTGCTAACAGAGAGCTCCTTTGGAGTGCTGGGGCACAGTGGTTGCACAAAGTCTGCGGTCCATAAAGGTCGGGGATCCGCAGGCCGGGCCCTAAGCCCCAACATCCCCACTGCTCACAGCTCTGGACACTGACCATGGGGTTCCCTAACCTCCCTGGCTCCCAGTGCTTTCCACCATGAGACGGGAAAGAAGGAATCCCGGAGTGGGAGCTGGGTAAATCCCACCTACGGCTCTGCTGAGTGGTGGAACTAAGAATGGAACTCAGGTTCCAGAAGGTGCCCTGAGGTTCAATGGCATCTTGGCCACCAGGGCATATTAATTAAATTCTTCCAGGAACCTGAGTCCCTTCCTCCTTTTCCAATAACATGAAGCTCACATACTTAAAAGTCCCTGCAAAGGTGAGACAGAAAACGGCTTAGAGTTCCCGTCTGGGAGGTGCCACAACTATTTCTTCTTTATTAAATGTTTAAAAGAAAAATTTAATGTTTTTATTTATTTTCTGAGACAGAGAGAGACAGAGCATGAGCAGGGGAGGGGCAGAGAGAGAGGGAGACACAGAATCCGAAGCAGGCTCCAGGCTCCGAGCTGTCAGCACAGAGCCCAACGCAGGGCTCGAATTCACGGACTGCGAGATCATGACCTGAGCCAAAGTCAGACACTTAAGCGACTGAGCCACCCAGGCGCCCCGATCCTCTTTCTTAAATTCCTTTTGACTTTGCGGCCAGGTTCTGCAGTGCCCTCCCCGGCTCCTTTTACCTCCTTCTCTCCCCAGGCCCTTTGCCTGCCTTCCTTCTTTGCATCAAAAACAAAGCCACGTGTCTTCTGAATTGTTGGGTGGAAAATACCTACATGATTGGCCTTCACTGAGGTAAAACAAAAGTGTCCCGGCACGGAAGGCAAGGTTGAACAAATGAAGGAGACTTCACTCATTCGTTAACAAGTAAGCAGAAAATAGGGCACGTGGGTGGCTAAGTTGGTTGAGCCTCCGACTCTTGGTTTTGCCTCGGGTCATGATTAAACGGTTCATGGGATGCAGCCCCACAGGGGACCGTGTGGAGCTTGCTTGGGATCCTCTCTCCCTCTCTCTGCCCCTCCCCCGTTCACTCTCTCTGTCTTTCTTGAAATGAATAAATAAACTTAAAAAAAAGTTTTTTTTAAATAAGTAATCAGAAAATACGAACTAGATGAATAAAGGATTACATGAATAAGGAAACTGAATAGTGGTTCACCCAGGGTTTGGCCCCGCCTCTGCGTCCCTCTGTTTTTCTTTCTTTGTTCTTTCTTTCTTATCGCTGCCAACACACGAGTCACTCGAAGATATGTTAGTGTCTTTCTAGGTTAAGGTAACATGTAGATGCATTAATCAATCATTTCTAATCCCAGTGTCCCAACCCCAGGGCCTGTGAGAGAGGAAGTGTATTGAGTTGAATCTACAAAATAACCTTGCAAGTAGCTACCGGCCTCGAATGAGACTCGTCCTCGTGTGGCCCTGGTGGCAATCTCGACAGAAGACAGTCCCACAGCCTGGGCCACTCTCCACCTTCACCACCCGGAACCCTCGTTCTGGCCCCCAGACCTACGTCTAGAAGAAGCAGGAAGAGAAACCGATCCAAGCGCAGGGCGGAGAGATCTCAAACACGGAGGCACCTAGGAGGCTTTAAAAAATTATTGGTGGCTGAATCCACCTACAATTCTGCTTTTGTCGCTCGGCGCGGGTGGCCTGGCTGAGACTTTTGCAAGTTCCCTCAGGTGATTCTGACGCGTTTCAGAGGGTGCAAAGCTCTGCCCCAAACCCACGGCCGTTGGGTGATGGTAATTTCCATCCCGGCCAGTGACATCATCCATATTGGCAAATGGTGGCCGCCCACATCAGACCGTACCTACAGCCTGTGGTCCAGCCGGCTTCACCGTCACATCCTTGGACCGACCGCTGCCCAAGAGGTCAGAGGCCATGTCGAGTTACAACCCCAGCCCTGCCAAAATCTCTAAACTAGATCCAAAGCAACGGGCGGACGTACGGGCACCTGTGGTCACACCAGCGGAAGCAGAGCCGGATGTTGTTCTAGGCATTTTCCCTAGAGGTCACGTCCTCCTCACAATGGCACTGTTAGAGGATAGTGGCTCTTATCATGCCCATTTTATTGATAACGAAACTAAGGCACGGAGCGCTTCTAGTTTCCCTAAGTCTCCTAGCTCCTGAGGGGCAGACGCAGCGTGGCGCCCGGGCGGTTTGGTCCACCGCGGGGCTGTGCTGCTTCTCTGACCCTGCGTGTGGAGGGAGGTTCTTGACTTCATCTGTGCAGCAGCCCCAGGGGACTCCCCCTGGCTGGCGTCCGAGAGAAGGACGCCACCCTTCGACCGCAAGGCACAGGCTGTGCAAAGTGAGACATAGGCAGCCTGCCCAAAGCCGCTCCTCCTGGAACCCCTCTTTGCTGGCCACTCCACACTCCTGCCACGGAGCCATCCTCCTAAGAGCAATAGCCCCTTTGACTTAAGTAATAATCGAGTGGAACTGTTGCTTCAGCCTTCTGAACGTGCTGAAGACAGAAGCACATCCACGCGCCTGGTTAGGGCGGAATTAACCAGCTATGAAGTTTCAGCCACTCCGTGTTAGAGTCATGTGGTGAGCTGTTCAAAGTCCCGATGCCCAGGCAGGACCCCAGATCAATGACACCAGGATCTTTGGGGTGGGGCCAGCCATCATTATTTGTTTTTTTTAAGTTCCCTGGGTGATTGCAAGTTTGGGAACGCCCACTCCAGTCCAAATTTCTTAGCAGGCAGACCACGAGGGAGACATCCAGGAAAAGTGTAATCCCCGTGTGGCTGCTTGTGCTCAGTCCCCGGGTAGAGGAGAGACCCGTGAAGGCTTCCTGGAAGAAGTGACCTTTGATCAGGGCTGCGAGACAGACGAAATCTGGAGAGGCAGCCGCGAAGGCCTTTCTTGGGTACTGAAGTTGCCCTTCTTCAGAAGCCACAGCCTTCCCCAACATTTTTTCTTATCCTTCCTCTCCCCCTCCCCACGTCCCCCAGGAACGAGCTGAGCACTCCAGACAAATGTGATGTTGAATGGAGAACATATGTCCTGCATGCAGTTAAAGACCATTTCCCTTCCTCCTCACCAGGCTCGTCGGGAAATACGCTTTCTCTGCTTTCACATTTTAGGGATGAGCAGATGGCAAAAGTTTTGATTCAGGAATAATGTCCATCTGAAAGGCCCACGCTCAGGGGCCCCTAACTGTCATCAAAGAACCATCACGGACACGCAATCTGGACTCTTAAAAAGTCCCCGTTTCATCCAAAACTGAAATCTTCACCTTCCCACCCCCAGGCCAGTTTCTCTTCCTGTATCCCTACCCCAGGAAATAGAATCCTGTCCCCCAGCCTTGACTCTCCCCACTCACCCTGTCGGTTTTACCTCCTAAATGTGTCTCAACTCAGCCCCCTCCTTGCCGCTCACCCTCTGCAACCTGAGCTCAGGCCTCCCACGTGCCCCACAGGTCATGGCCCGGTCTCCTCGCTGCTCTCCTTTCCTCCCAGTCTCTTTTCCACCAGCACAAGCTCCACGTTGTGGCCTCAGAACTTTCCAGAAGGCCCAACTGACCAGAACGCATCCCAACTCAACAACCTCCCATGACTTCACTCTGCCTACAGCAGTGTTTCCCACCCTGCTCACTTCACAGGTCACACTGAAAATAGTAATATTTGCCTAGCACACTGGACAAAACAACTGAGTGGCTCACTGCTAGAGGCAACGAGCCCTGGGGCCCTGCCAAGCAAAGGGCTGGGGGACTTAGGATCTCAACACTTTTACAAGCTGTTCGCATCTCACTGACCGGAAAGCTCAGGCCCACAGTAACAATCCCAAATGTGTGTGTCCATCAGAACTGTCTCAAGACCTTTGAACACACAGATCTCCAGGCTTCCCTTGACCACCACTCCTCCCCCACCTTCTGTCTAGTCCTGGGTCTCACAGACCCAGGCTTTTTTCCTTAAGAGCACTTATCTCATTGATAATTATACCGTCATATGCATCAGTATGTAATTACAATCTGCCTAATTACCGAACCACAAGGTCCAATAGCCCTGCTGTATACCGACTTTTCCTACCTCAAATCAAGTGCTGCTGCTGCTTCTAGGAAGCTTTCAAGGATCTCTTCTTCTTGGCAGCCCAGACTGACTACCTTCATCAGGCTTATGTGATAAGCATTGCACACATGAGATAGTGCCTTGGACATAGTAGATGTTCAAAAAACATCTGTTGATGATGGATGAATGGATGGATGAACAGATGGGTGAATGAACGGATGGATGGATGGAGAGATGGATGGATGGAGAGATGGATGGATGGATGGATGGATGGATGGATAAATGGATGGATGGATGAATGGATGGATGGATGGATGGATGAATGGGTGGGTGGATGGATGGATGGATGGATAAATGGATGGATGGATGAATGGATGGATGGATGGATGGATGAATGGGTGGGTGGATGGATGGATGGATGGATGGAGAGATGGAGAGATGGATGGAGAGATGGATGGATGGATAGATGGATGGATGGTGAGATGGATGGATGGATGGATGGATGGATAAATGGATGGATGGATGAATGAATGGGTGGGTGGATGATGGATGGATGGATGGTGAGATGGATGGATGGATGGATGGATAAATGGATGGATAGATAAATGGATGGGTGGATGAACAGATGGATGAATGAATGGGTGGATTAATGGATCGATACATGAGTAGCTGACTGACTGGATGGATGAAAGATTAGATGGAGGGTAGATGATGGATGGATCTTGGCCTAGCTGATCTCTCCAGCTTTATTTCCCATCATATCCCTGCAGACATACTAAAAGCTCACAAAATTGAAAGGTGTCATGATTCTGTTCCTACATGGGTTTGTCCTTTTAAAAATGGAGCTGTTTTGCTGTTTCAAGAGGGTTTTCTGCTCCCAGGAAACACAAGCTTCTGGAAAGAATAGGAAGAGGTGTGTCAGAAAAAGCCATTTCCAAGATGCAGCACTAATGCCAAGAATAAAAGCTTCATAATCTTTCTCACTCTCTGTCAGCCGCCAGGGAAGCCATTAATACCTGGGGGGAAATCAAGAAGAGCTTCATATTGAGTAGGTACCATCATCAACTGCGGGATGCCGAGCAGAGAGAAGGACTGTGAGTCCAATCCAGTAACACTGTGGCTGGACCCAGCTGAGGGCCCAAGGGGAACTGTGTGGAACCCACCATAGCAGCAGTCATTATAGTTATAGCTCTTTCTGGGACTTATTATGTGCCACTCACTCTGCTGAACCTTACACAAAAGTCTCCTTTAATCCTCACCAAAATCATGATTTTAGGAACCCCCACTAGTAGACTCTGGAGCCATACTGCACTCCCTAGTGGCTATGTGGTGTAAGACAACATACATAATCCCTTTTCTCAGTTTCTTGCCTAGTTCATGGGGTTGTGAGGTTGAAATGAATTAATGTAATACATGTAAACTGCTTAAACCACAGTCCAGGCACATAGTGAGCATTTATTTTATTTGTCAGCTATTATTTTAATTGACTCCATTTAACAAGAACCTGAGGCTCAGAGGGGTTACATAGTAACCAGGCAGCAACTTGGGATCTGAACCCCTTTGTCCAATCAAAGCCTGCACTCCTAACCACGAAGCCAAATGCCTAGCTCCAACACTGTGGACACGTGATTCTGTCCACCTTTAGTGCCTTCACCCTCTGCTCCACACAGACTCGTTCCTCCAGGTGAAGACTTCAACAAGCAAATACTTCCTGAGTGACTGTGACACGCCAGCACCAGGGGGATGCATAAATGAATCGATCAGACACAGTCTCTACCTTCAGACAGCTTCTTCCTAGTACCAGAAAGACCCAGATATTAGTATTAGGATTCACAGTAGAGAAGGCTACCTTTCTGTGCGCTGGGCCAGGTTCCTCCTTATTCACCCCTCGCTCTTTATGAGATACTGTGATTATTCCCATTTTATAGATCTGGGAACCGAGGCCCAAAGAGGTTAAATCATCTGCCCAACGTTGCACAGCTAGGAGTATGGACTATGAAATAAGTTCTGCCGGCTGATCCATTCAAATCACTTGAGCTAAAGGATGACATATTTTAGCATGGATAAGGGACACCGTGCTAGGCTATGTGGGTCCTGACGATACAGCAATTTAGGGGTCACAGAGCCTCAGGCTGAAAGGAACTCCCTGGGAAGGGCTCACATGGTGATGACAATAAGTTAGCACAAATTGTCCATTTTCTAGAAACGCATAGATTATTGAAGTGGACTTGAAAAGAAAATTAAACCCAAAGAGATCTATACCTGATACAGAAATTCAATCAGTAATTAATATTTACCTACCAAAAGCACACACACACACACACACATTTATACAAGTAAAACTGGGAACATCTAAATACAATGGACTGTGCTCGTGTCAGTCTCTTCACTGTGATCTTATGCACCTGTTTCACAAATGTTACCACTGAGGGACACTGGACAAGTGTTCTGCGGACTTTTCTGTATCATTCCTATGGCTGCATGTGAATCAATAATCATGTCAATAAAATTTTCAGTTAAAAAATCAGCGAGAAAATAAAATCGCAACAGGAAAGCGAGCAAAGTATACGAACAGGCAATCCATGGAAGAGAAAACATAAATGTCCAATAAACATATGTAGAGACCATCAAATTAAACAATGAAGTATCATTTCACTAGAAGTTAATGGCCAATTTTTTTTTAGATCTGATAACACCAAGCATTGGCAAGGACATAAGGAAAAAGGTACTCATCCGCGGCTGTTGAGAATGTAAATCAGGACAAGCACTCAGGAGAGCAATTTGGCTATATCCAGTCAGATACAGATGTGTGTTTTCCACTCTTGGCAACTCAGCTTGAAGCCTCTACCCTAGAAACACTCTCATACACATGAGGAGACATGTAGAAAGACATTTACTGCAACACTGTTTATGTAGCTAGATAACCCAAACGTCCCCTAGTAGCAGACTATATCGTGATTTGTTGAGACGGTGGATCAATGTAGAAATTAAAGTAGCTGAAGCTGACATCAACTCAACAACCAAATATTAAATGGGAAAAAGGCAAGTTGCAAAATAATACATTGTGATGACATTTATTTCATTTATAGAAAAATTAGACTGATAAATGTATACCATGGACTGCTGATGGAAACATACATACGTAATGGAAATTCAAATACGCATGTGAAAATATTTATGGAAATGATGCACACAGCAGAGTGGGTAACTGTGCGAAGGGGCTGGGGAAGAGACCAAGGTGTGCTTCCCAGGGGGCAATGACCTGGATTTAAAAGAGAGATTTGAATCAAATACAGAAACATGTATATAACCTGTTACATTTGGGAAATGAATATGCGAGTAACAGGTATTTCTTTACATTTTGTACATTTTGGAATGCTTCAGAATTAAAAAGAAAATAATGATCAGGAGAGCATATAATCCCTGATGCAGCAACTCCACTTTTAGGAATTTAACCAACAGATAATTGTGTGCACAGATTGAAGAACAAATACTTTTATTGTAGCATTGTTTGTAATAGCGAAAACCTGGAAACATTGCTAAAAGTCCATCCACTGGTGATTGATGGCACAAATTATATAACATCCATAAAATGGAATACGACACAGCCGTTAGTAAGACTGGCATAGCTCCTTGGTGATATGGAATAGTCTGTAAGATGTAATATTAAATGGGAAAAAAAAACAAGGTACGTGAACATTATATAGAGTATGACCCTCTGTGTAATTATATACGTACATGTGTGTTTTAAAAGGTAGTGCTGGGAGCCTGGGTGGCTCAGTCGGTTGAGGGTCCGACTCTTGATTTCCACTCAGGTCATGATCCCAGTATCATGGGGTCGAGCCCTGTGTCAGGCTCCGTGCTGAGTATGGAGTCTGCTAAGGTTCTCTCTCTCTCTCTCTCTCTCTCTCTCTCTCTCTCTCTCTCTCTCTCCCACCCCTCCCTAGTGCTCTCTCTCTCTCTCTTAAAAAAGGGGGTGGGGGAAAGTAGTGTTAAAATATCTTGTACACACATAAGAACTTATGGAATACCGTGATGTGGGGAAAGGATGAAAAGGGGAGATTTTAGTTTTTCACTGTGAGGTCTTAGGTCCTGGTTGAAAATATTTCACCAGGTTGCTCTGCATTATTTAATTTAAAAAACAACTACCTTCAACAAATTATCGTCACTGACTTCTAAAACAGCCTTCTATGAGAAAAACCATACATTACCTGAATAACCCAAGGTTGTAAGTCAAAATTTGATCTCCATGTGTTCCAATAACGTTTTCTGTTCTGAGCTTAAAAAGAAGTGCTCATGAAGCATCTGTCATGTGAAGTCCTGGCTACCTAGAGACGATAATACCGGGGAACTTCAACAGTCCAGGGGAGCAGATAACTAAAAAGACAATCAGATGGTAACAGACCGTGAGGGCCATAAGGATGATGAAGACAAACCCAAAGGGCTATGGAAGCCCTGAGGGGTTATTCGAGAAGGCGTCCTGGAGGAGGTGTCTACCAGTTGATTTTTAACAACCGAGTAGGAGTTCTCCAGGGCAAGGGGAGAGGGTGGTCCACGCAGAAGCAAATGTAAGACCATATGAGGCAGCATACCACACCCTCAAGCAGTGAATAGCTCGGGGTGGCTAAGGTAGAGGAGTGCCCTTTTGCAGATGAGGAAGCTGAGGCTCGGAGAGGTTAAGTAACTTGCCCGTGGTCTCGTGGACCCTTTGTGGCAAAACCAGCATTTGAACCCACGCACGCTGGCTCTGGAGTCTGAACTCGTAAGCCCCGTGCAGGATGAGGCAGGCCTGAGGGGTGGTGGTAGGTCGGGCTAATAAGCAAGTCCAGCCCAAATCCAGGAGAACTTTGGGAGCCCGTGGGCAGTGGGAGTGATTCGGTCAGACACGGGTCCATTCCTAAGATCTCATGACTCAAGCTCTCAGGAGAGATTTGCCGAATGGATGAATGAATGAATGAGTGTTCTGCCTAAGCTATCTCTGAAACCTCAAAGCGGAGCCCAAAGCAGGGGCTAAAAATGGCCACTTTGAAGAAGGAGGATGGTATGGGCGAAGCTTGTTACTGGGAAACTTCTGCTTCCCTCTCAGACCCCTCTCCTGTGAGCCCTTCCGGATCCTTAGACCCTAATCCACAAAACATCGAGTGACCCCACCGCTTTGCTAACTGTGATGGGTTTCCCACTGTTCCTCTTCCAGGGCTCGTTGCCCTTTGACGGGAGTCCTTAAAAACAGAGCACCCTACAGACACCGCTCTGATGTGGTTCAGTGTGTCGGGTGAAGGGAGACTTTAGAGCATTTGCCTACAGAGCAAAACAAGCCTGTCCTGGTTAATGGCCCTTGAATTTGACTTAAAGTGGCGTTTCTGATAAAGAAATTGAAAGACGCACAATCAAAACAGCAAATAATGGTATTTATAAAAATCAGATGTGACAAGACGAGAGGACACTCATCTTGGAGCCACTTGGTTGGCGTGAAATCCCAGCTGTACCACTGTATCTGTTAGCTCTGTTGAAGCAAGGCCGTGTAACAAGCAACCCCAACATCTCAGAGGTATACAATGACAAAGATTTGTTACTTGTGTCCACGTCATCTGAGGTTCGGCCGTACCGCTGAGGCTCTGTAGCACTGTTCCCAGCTACGAGTGGACTTGGATCTTCTCCATCTGTCTTATTCTGTGACGCAGGCTGGGGGAGCAGCCTCCATTGAACGTGTGATTTCACCGTGTCAGAGGGCAGATTCTCCGGACGAATGGTGGAAACACAGCGTTTCCTAAAGCATCTGTTCAGAACCAACACACTTACACTTCTGCTCAGATTTCATTGGCCAAAGCCCAAAATTCAATGAGGTGGTGACGTACCTTCTGCCCACCAGAGGCAGGTGAGTTACATGGCAATGGATGTGAATCTATAATCTTCTGGGGAAGGAGGTAGTGATAAATAGTTGTGAGAAAAACAAAATTGATTATAGCGACTTGCTGACTGTGTAACTATAAGCAAATGATTTAACCTATCAGAGTCTGTTTTCTCCCCTATGTAATGGAGCTAGTAATGCCTCCTTTAGAGAGTCACGATAAGAACTAAATGAGATAATGATTATAAAAGACCCTAGCACAATGCCTGGGATATAATCAGTAGGCTCATTTTTCCTTACCTGGTGGCTGGTGGTGTATCAGGATGTGAAACGGAGCTTTCCCAGAGCAGTGCTTCTTAAATTATGTTCCTTGAAAGAGCAATGTTTTGTTACGTTTACTCCCGGCCGGTCCTTTTTGTAAAACACAATAAAAATGAGTTGCTGGAAAAATAAAATAAAAATAGAGACATAAAATGCTAGCCCCGATCTTTTATTATTAGAGTCAACAGATTTATCAAATTGCATCCCACGAGAGACAGCTCGCTGTAGCAGAGGTCACCGATGGTCAAGTTACAAAAGTATTGGACCTATAAGACTCGTCCCTTCTCCCGTAATCCCTCCCCTGCTGGGTCTGACCCTAGAGACACCGCAGAGGAGGGGTGTTCTGAATTACATGAGAGGTTGAAGTTCCCATCCATCTGAACCAGACAGGAATGTTTAACCCCTGAAAGTGGGGTCATTTTTAAATATCTAAAAGCGACTGAATAATGATCGTGTGTGAACGTTGGTTCGTTAATTGTTAACAAACGTACCATACTAAATTAAGATGTTAAGAATATGGCAACTCTCCGTACTCTCTTTCCAATTTTCCAGTGAATCAGAAACTGTTCCAGGGGTGCCTGGGTGGCTCAGTCAGTTGACCATCCCACTCTTGATTTGGGCTCAGGTCATGATCTCAGGGTTCGTGAGATCAAGCCTGCTTGGGAGTCTCTCTCTCCGTGACTCTCTGCCCCTCCCCTTCTCGCACTTGAATACACACTCTCTCTCTCTGTCTCTCTCTCTCTTTCTGTCTCTCTCTCAAAAATAAATAAATATTTTAAAAAACTGTTCTAAAAAAGAAAATCGAGTTATTTTCTAACGTGATTGAAAATCTTTTTCAAAAGTGATTGAAAATTTATGGGTTCTGGCAGAGATGCCTTACAGGGGTGGGGAAGTAAGAGCCAACAGAACATGTTGGAAGGCAGTGGAGGGAGAAAAGAAAGCTGTTTCCTGTGTGTGCCCTAAGAGGCCAGTGCATTCAATATCACGTTATGTTAGGGATCTGTGCAGATGGAATGATTTTTAAAGTACGACAAAACTGAATTTGCCGATAGTTTTCCTGAAACCAAATGTAGTAAAACTTATCAGCCTCTCTTCTGTTTCAAGTGTGGTGATACTGAAAAGACTAGGGCGCTTGGGTGGCTCAGCCGGTTGGGCGTCTGACTTCGGCTCAGGTCGTGATCTTGCAGTCCATGAGTTCAAGCCCGGAGTCCGGCTCTGTGCTGACAGCTCAGAGCCTGGAGCCTGCTTCAGATTCTGTGTCTCCCTCTCTCTCTGCCCCTCCCTTGCTTATGCGTTCTCTCTCTCTCTCTCTCTCTCTCTCTCAAAAATAAAACATTAAAACAAAACAGAGAAAGAAAAGACTAAAGTCCCTGAATATGATTATCTGTGGGCTCGCTGTTGTCTCTGCCTTAATTTCTCTATTTCTGGTATCAGTTCCTTCATGCTCCTTTAGAAAACCATCCCGCCCCACACCCAGTCCAGGTGACCCAGGTAGGACTGATTCCAACCTCCATCCCACCCTGAACCATAGATCAGACATGACCGAGGTCTGGCCAGTCCTCCAGGTCAGTGATTCATCCTGCAGTGGGCACGTGATCCAAATTCATCCTGTGAGTTCAGCTCCTAAAACATGAGGAGAAGCTCTCTTTCAGCTATGTGGTTGGGAGGGAGGTATAGTGCTCCCTTCTGGTGGGAGTTCTACCAGGGGTCCACCTGGTAAAGAGAACTCACCAGAAACGAAGCTAACATGGAGAAAAACAGAAAAGCCAGTGCTAAATTCTCTGAGCACCTAGATCCAGCCTTACCTGAACCAATACCCTGAGATCTTTCAGTTATGTGAGCCAGTAGTTTCCTTTGCAATTGTTGTTTGGTTGGTTGCTTCTGGGTTTTTTTTGTTTAAGTCAGTTTCAGATGGGGGTCTATTCCTCACCCGATGACCAATTTTGTGTTAGTTCCACCCTTGAGCCAATTTGATGGAGGAGAAAAACGCAAAAAGGAATATAACCAAGATGCCGGATGTGCTGGCCCTTAGAGATGCAGGTGCCTGGCTCAGGTATCCTCACTCCAAGAGCGCAAAGTCTTCTGAATAGGGCTTCTTCTCGTTCCCGGAGACACGCAGCTTCCTGGGCCCCTCTGCCCCACACTTGCTCTCTGTTCCCGTTCTAAATCCACTCCAAAGCAGAACCTGAACTGCGTCAACTTTCCAACATACTCAAAAGCATTTGTGAGTGATACAACACAGACTGACCTAAAGATTTTGCAGGGGATATGGGAGAAAGCATGGTGCAAAACCCGTAGGGCTCAACTTCAAACTCCAGTCACAGACGTTCCCTCCACCCAGGCCCCCTCTCTGCCGCCCCTGTGATGGAGGGGAGTGGGGGATGGGGGGGGCTCGACCAGCCTCAGAGGCCCCTTTCTCCCCGGCCCCGCCCAGAGTTCTTGCCCCATCCCTGACCCTACTCCTAGTGGGCAAACCTCTTTCCTTTCTTATGCAAAATGACTTCTCCTTGGCTTTTGCCCCTGAAGCTGTTGACTCACCAATACAGAGGTGCTTAGCAGAACAAAAGCTTGCCTGTTAACTAGATCCACTTTCCTTAGAGGCAATTTGGGTTATAGACTGGAAAAGAAAAATGTACTGCACACAAAAAATGTTACAACACAGTACAGTAAATACTACGTTAGGGAAGGGTGGGCATGGCGTACAAGAAGGGGAGGGGAGGGGACTTGTGGACTCTGCCCAAGGGGGCTCATCTCCTCCAAGGAGATGACCTTCCACTGCCTCTTGAGGCTGAGGCAGTTTTGACAGGCAGAGAATAGAGGGAGAATGTGACCGGCGGAAGGTAGGGCATGTCCTAGAGCGCAGAGACGGGAAAGTTCAAGCACCTTCTGGAGAGTACCCAGGACACAGAGTGCGTGTGAAGCGTGGGGTCAGGTTGTCGGGATCCCAGTCCGGGAGCATCCAAACTGGACGGAAGACACTAGCAGATTTTAATCAGAGCGGTCCCGCAGCCAGATGTGGTTTCGGAAGGTCGGGTTGGTCACCAGTCTGGAGAAGAAGGTAGGGGCCGTGGCTGATGGAAAAGGGGAGAACTGGCTGAGGCGATGAGTCAGGCTAGAAATGTTGGTGACCTGATGGGATTGGGCAGGGGGGTGTTGAGACACTGCAGAACTTGGTGGCCACTTGAAGACAGAAGGCGAGAGGGAGGGGGAAATAATTACCGGTCTTCCCTCTACAGTGTGGGCCCCTTGACGGTGGGTCTAGGCTTTTCCATGTTGCTTTTCCACCTTGCACAGGGCCGGCGCTCACGGTGTGTGCATGAATGAACCAGTGCTGACTGATGAGCGAGGGCACTGATCGATGAGCTCTGATCGCACTGAGCGAGAGGTTGCCCCCACTGAGACAGGAAGCAGGACAAGACCGGGTCTCAAGAAGGGCAGGGGACAGTGTTTAGAACCTGCTCTTGGACGAGGATTCAACAGACCAAGACGAGAGGGAAGGAAGGGTTGGCTGAGGAGCAAAGGCCGCCTGGAGCCCCAGCCTCTGTTGGGAAATAGGTCACGAGGTGAGCAACCAGGTGGGTGGGAAGGGTTTAAGGTGTTGACCAGGGCAGGGCAGGGCAGCTCAGGGCCAGACTCGTGAAGGATCCTCAGAGATCTACCTCATGCGGCAGCGAATCAGACAGACATGCTACGAGGAGCCTCAAACGAGAGCCCAGACCAAAGCACACAAGCACACGAGGCCTCTGATCAAGTCTCGCCCGCCACCATTCTGTTGGCCAAAGCAACGCGCGTAGACCAGCACAGCGGACCCTCTGCAGGGCGCAAAGGCATGGCAGAAGGTGACAGTACGGTATGCCATTACCTCGGAGTGAATAACTGGGACCAATAATCGAATCTCTCACACACCGTCTTACTTCTCCAGAATCTCCGGGCTCCCAGAATCTCTGCCAGGAAGGCACAAGAGTAACGCGAAGCGCTCCCACCTACAGGCGCCAGTGGGCTTCCTGGGAAGCCACAGCCGATGGAGGTCTCGTCAACCCCACGATCTGAGCCCTCGTCCGCTTGGTCACCCAACCCGCACATCTGAAGCAATTAGAAGTCGTTCACGGAAGGTGAAGTTGGAGGGTCTGAGAAATTCAACTGTGTCCCTGTGAAAAATCGTCTTCCCGTCTCCTTGGGAAGATCAGAGTGGAGGCTTCCTTCGCGAATTCCATCCACGTAAGTCATAGCCACCAAGGTTAGCTATAATGTCACCCACTCCTTTGTCAGCAGGCTCCTCCCTGCCCACCATTTCATGCATCTTTTATCACCGCCCGAACGCCTTTATAAAATATTGATCGCTCATTCCCACGGTCCAGCCCAGGGCCCCCAAATGAGCTTGTGTGCTGCTGTCCAGAGTTGGGGGGCACGTTGCAGATGACAGAACCCACTTGGGGGATGAGGAAGACTGGCTAGCCCCAGCAGGGAAGAGATACGGGGGGGGGAGGGGGTGCGTGCTTCAATTAACACCATATTTACTAATGAGAAAATGCCGATCCAGGAGGAGGGTTCAGGAGAAGGGAGATGAAAGGAAATAAAAAGGTCAGGAGGAAGGAAAAGGAAGTGCACGAGGTGGGACCAAGCCGAAAGCCTGATCATCAGCCACGTTTGTTGTTAAATTTAATGGGCTGTGGGTGTTGATTGCTCAATCCATAAAATGAGCTATTAATTTGCTGTTCTAACAGGATAGGACCTATCTTATGCAAATTGACTTGAAAGCCAGCATCAGCTCTAAGGAGGTGGGTCCACCCTCCGTAAGCCAAAAGTTGCCCAGACTTTTCCATCGGAGGTGCTCCGTCTACTTGTTGCTCCGTCCCTCCCAAGGGAGGGTCTGCCTGAAGTCAGAGGACGTAGGTCCCTGGTCCAGCCCCTGCGAGATAGGAGCTCCCCGAGACAGGGCTACGTCTGTTCTATTCACCCTTCGTATTCCCAGCACTCAGCACCGAGCCGGATACCGGAAGTACCGATTGAGAGAAGGAATGTGAGAGCCCAGCGGTGGCTCTACCACAACCCCCAGTGGGTCTCTGGACGAGCCCCTGCCCTTCTTTCAGCCTTTCATTGTACCATCTGTAAAGCGGGGTGGTTTATCCCAAGGATTGTCGTGGGGTTTCCACAATCTGGATCATCAGTGAGATCTGAGCGTGGTCCGTGGTGGCCGTGATCCCTGAAACACGACAGGGAGAAGGGAGGGTGGGAGGCCACCGCCAGCCCTGGATTTCACATGCTTCCAGCGCACAGGCTTCAGGAAGCCCCAGCCTGAAAAACCTCACCTCCAGCCTTGCCCCAGTGCTGCCCAGCTGGGGGACCGTCATTTTTCTTCTACAGGAACAATGACTTTGACCTCACGGGGCCGTGGAGAAGCTCAAGCCAAAACAAAGGGTGGGTGGGAAGAGGTACCTCAAAGCTGAAACGTTCTGTGAACACGTCAGCTGAAGGACAGTGGGCTCTGGGAACAACGTGATTAAGATTCAAATCCCAGCTCCATCACGCGTCAGCTCTGTGACGTCGGGCATGTAACCCAACCTCTCTGAGCTTCAGTTTCCACGTCAGTCAAGTTGCAAGGCTAATTCCTACCTCACCGGGTTGTCAAGAGAATTAAATGAAATAAGGCGTGTAAAGAGCCCAGGACTGCAATGCCCAAGTCCTACAGGACCGGGCTCAGTCTGCAGGACTCGATGCAAAGTGAAAACACCAGGCCCCGTGTTCAAAATTGTTAAGAATGTGAAGGTGTGATCACAGAGCATTAAAGTACGTACAGGACCTTTCGATGTGCGGATCACACACCCATGAACCCAACCCCACCGGCACATAATAGCTGCCTTAAGATGTTATTGGGCCTTTTCTTTCCACTACCTCAGACCTTGCTCTCCTCGACACATATAAATAGGATTTGGCAACTTTTTTTTTTAGAAGAAAATCGCTATTATTATTCCTGCGGCAGCTCTACTTTTCCTCCTCGGAGCAGAACAGAGTCACCCATCCTGATAGACATCAGATAAAGGCGGAAAGAAATCAACGTGCTGGCTGCTGGCAAATGCTGTAGCCGAAGTAACAGGTTTACAGGATAAGCCAGGAATTAGAACAAGGAGGCGTGACCGGCAATATTTTTCCATACGTGGCAGGAAACCATGAGCCAGTTCCTAACTGCACCGTGTTCCTTGTTTATGAACCTTCAGTGGAACCCCTGGCACCCTCTGGCCTCTCCAAAGTAATAACCTTCATTGCCCCTAGGCAGGGTGTTCCATGCCCTCTATGGTCTGATTTTCCAACTGCCTTCTCCTATACCTACCATGGTGCTTCATGAATCTATTTGCTGATAAGCGTCACGTACCCCAGCGTATCCTCCCACATCATGCCTCTGCTCACTCCGCTTCTGCCTCCTAGAATGCATTTTTCCCACTCCTCAGTCTAGCGAAAAATTTCCCCAGGCTGCGTTTACATGCCACCTTACCTGGGAAGCAAAGCACAAGAGTCTCTATCATATGGACACTGTATCGGTCAGCTTTGCTTCAGTAACAAGCAGTCCCCAAATCTCAATGCCTTACGGTACAAATGTGTGGTTCTTGTTCACATTACCAGAGGGCTCCTCGCTGATTGTGGGTCAACTCTATGTGTCTGTCTGCTCGGGTTTGCTCCATGTGTTTTCTCATTCTGGAACCCAGGGAGAAGGAGCAGCACCCGTCAGGCAAAGGCAACGTGGCATGTCTCATGTTTCCACATGGCGGAGAAGAGGAACATACAAGAGGCAGAGCCAAACCACATGGGTGTCCTTGAAACTGCCGCTCACCCAAGGTGCACCTCACATTCCATTGGCCAAAGAAAAATCACGTGGCCACACCCCAAGTTAAGGGGGGAAGAAAGGACACCCCATTCCAGGGAAGCGTAACAAGGAAAGGAATGAGATGGTGAACAAATCACAAAATGGGCCTCGCTTTGAGGCCAGATACTTCTGTTTTGAATCCCAGTTCTTCCACTTATTTTTGGAGGGTGCTCAGGCGAGTTCTTAACCTTTCTGTGCCTCAGTTTCACCATCCGCCCAAACAGGGTAATAATTCCTATTTTAAAGGCATCTAGGGGCGCCTGGGTGGCGTAGTCGGTTAAGCGTCCAACTTCAGCCAGGTCACGATCTCGCGGTCCGTGAGTTCGAGCCCCGCGTCAGGCTCTGGGCTGATGGCTCGGATCCTGGAGCCTGTTTCCAATTCTGTGTCTCCCTCTCTCTCTGCCCCTCCCCCGTTCATGCTCTGTCTCTCTCTGTCCCAAAAATAAATAAAAAATGTTGAAAAAAAATTAAAAAAAAAAATAAAGGCATCTAGGAGGGACTGAGCGGGGTAATGGCTGTCAAGTGTTACACACAGTCCTTAGCACATGGTAAGCGCTCATAAATAATATTTTTACCAATAGCATTTTTAAATGTATTATTACTAATCGTAATTTTCTATTTACTCATTTGTCTACTCTCATGTTCGTTTATTCAACACACATTTCCGGCACATACATTGGCATCTGTCTGACTCCCCATGACACTGTCTTACTCCCGAAGAAGTTAGTTTCCATTAACAAGTTCTGTGGTCCCAAAACCAAGGCTTGGCTGACCTTTTGACTCACCCTGTAACTGCACACACCACCTCATCCTTGTAGAAGAGTACCGAAGATGTCTCCCTCCTGGCCTGTTTCCATTTCAATCTAAGGAACCTATGATCACTCCAGTAAAGGAATGTAGGCACATAAAACTTTAATTAGTTTCATGAAGTTAAAATTGCATTCATGGGTGGAAGGAATAAGGTAGGGGATGTTGAGACTGAAACTAAAAAAAAAAAAAATGAAGGCGAGAAAGAAAAGAGAGAAAAGAAGTTTGTAGGGAACAGGAGGAAACTCTCACAGGAGGCAAAAAATGAATTGTCTGCATTTTGCTAAAAACGCCACAAATGTCAGCTGGTATTATCTTTGCAAATCGCTCAGCTTTTCAAGTGAATGAGAGCAGTTGGGGGGGGACCCAGAGCTGGATAGCCATGGAGGTCTCAGCCCCAAACAAGGGAGCGGACAGTTCCCTTTGGACAAATGGGGAAACACGCAAAGAAAGTTACCCTCCCACAAATGTCTCCAGCATCTTCCAGCCAGTTCGATTTCATAGAAAACCCACAAGTCCCAGCCCTTGTCTTTACCACCTATGTAGCCATGAGCAAGTTGCTGCTCTGTTGTGGGTCCCAGCTGCCTCCAGTGATGAGAATTGGCTGGAGGACCCCCACTGTTGGAAGATTAAATGAGATACCATACGAACAGCACCTTGCTGGTGCCTGGCACAAAGTGGCCACGTGGATGGGGTTAGATCCCTTTCCCTCGCGACATTGAGAAGGAAACCCTGCTTGCTTCATTCAGAGTTGAGTGAGTCCTGTATTTGGCAGGGCTCTCCAGAGAAAGAGAACCAATAGGATGGAGAGAGAGAGGGAGAGAGAAAGAGATTTATTATAAGAAACTGGCTCATGTGATTATAGGGGCTGACAAGCCCCAAAATCGGCCATCTGCAAGCTGGAGACCCAGGAGAACCAGCGGTGTAGCTCTAGTCAAAAGATCAGGGAGAGCTGATATTTCTGTTTGAGTCTGAAAGCAGAAAAAACCAGCAACATCCCAGCTTGAAGGTAGTCAGGCAGGAAGAATTCCTGCTTACTCACAAGAGGGTCAATCTTTTGTTCTGTTCAGACCTTCAACTGATGGAACAAGACCCACCCACATAAAAAAGGGCAATCTGCTTTATGCAATCTGTTGATTTATTTTCTTTTTAAGTGCTATTTATTTTTGAGAGAGAGTGTGTGCATGCATGGGGCAGGGGGGAGGGGGGTTAACAGAGGATCCAAAGCAGGCTCTGTGCTGACAGCAGCAAGCCCAATGTGTGGCTCAAACTCATGAACCACGAGATCATGACCTGAGCCAGAGTCGGATGCCCCACCAACTGAGCCACCCAGGTGCTCCAGCAATCTATTGATTTAAATGCTAAACTCATTCAAAAAGACCCTAACAGAAGTGCTCAGATAATATTTAGCCAAATACTTAGGCATCTCATGGCCCCATCAAGTTGAGACACAAATATTAACCATCACAACTCCTAAAACTTCTGTCCAATGCCAAGGTCTCCTAAGAGGACAGTGTCATAGCTTGCAGGGAGGCACAAGTCAGGCTCATGAGAGGGTCTCAGCAACCCAGACAGTATGGCACCATAATTCTATGTCATAAAATACATCACTCCCTGGGCTTGTCTCCCACTCTATTAACGGGGAAATAATGTCTTTGGTTCTAACAAGATACTGTGGAGGGTTAAAAGGAAGAAATTGCTGTGTGCATATGAGTCATGTCCTGTGTGCTACACATGTAGCAGGAGAAATCAGGATGTGGCCCCTATACCAGTCGTACAGGCGGGCATGCATTCAGCTGTAAGTAACAGAACAAGCCAGCTCCAAAGCAATATCAAACTGATGTCGTCTGGTCATCAAATAGGGTTGTTTTATTTTTTTATTTTTTTTGAGGGGGGGAGGGAGTTGAAGTCTCAGTAGTAAATAGTAGTTTATTATTAATTCCTTTACTTTGCCCTAAAAGCTCTGTCTTATTAATTTTGTATTATGCTTACTTAGTTCTGCTATTTGCTCATGAATAGCTCATCTTTTGTTCATAAACTTGGAGAATCCAGAGTTTTTGTTTCCCTTGTTTCTGAATCAAAGATATGTGGTCTTAGAAGGGGATGCCTGGCTGGCTCAGTCAGAAGAGTGTGTGACTCATGATCTCGGGGTCATGGATTCGAGCCCCATGTTGGGTGTAGAGATTACTAAAAAAAAGCTATATGGTCTTAGAGCTACTTTGCCAGACTCTTAGATCATCAGTTGTCATGCACCTGACACTGTTTGCCCCTGGGGGCACATGACACCTCTTTGCCCCAGGGGCTAAGAACACAAAATAGAGGTAAGACTCTTGGCAGAAATCTACAAGGCCAAGTCACACAGGCCCTGCTCATCGTAGGTACTGAACCAATGTTTGTTGAATTAACTAATGCTCATGAGATCTTCCTTAGTTTTCTCCTTGGGCAGGTTATGTAGCTGGTTGGTTGTTTCGTTGGTTTGTTAGTTGGTTAGTTGTGTGGCTAACTAGTTGGTTGGCTAATTGGTTGGTTGGTTGGTTGGTTGGTTGGTTAGTTGGTTGGCTAACTAGTTGGTTGGCTAATTGGTTGACTGGTTGGTTGGTTGGTTGGTTGGTTGGTTGGTTAGTTGGTTGGCTAACTAGTTGGTTGGCTAATTGGTTGACTGGTTGGTTGGTTGGTTAGTTGGTTGGCTAACTAGTTGGTTGGCTAATTGGTTGACTGGTTGGTTGGTTGGTTGGTTGGTTAGTTGGTTGGCTAATTGGTTGACTGGTTGGTTGGTTGGTTGGTTGGTTGGTTGGTTGGTTGGTTAGTTGGTTGGCTAACTAGTTGGTTGGCTAATTGGTTGACTGGTTGGTTGGTTGGTTGGTTGGTTCCTACCATGTGTTAAGCACTCTGCTCAGTGCTACTCCTCAAAAGACATTTGGCAGGAGAGGAACATGCAGACTACTCCATCCACTCCTTTACCTTCTCCGAGCCAGGACCTATGCTGGGCTGTGAAGAGAAAGAGAGATACCCAGCCACCGCTAAATGGAAGAAACAGTGATGGAAACAAATAACAATTTACCCAAAGGAGTAACTGTCAGGATGGAGAGTTGGAAAAGCAGGAGGCCATAGTTCAAGGGCTCAGGTATATGGGCTCTGGCATCCAAGGCCTGATTGAATCTCTGCACCTCTCTGACTTGCTGAGTGGCCTTCTGCAAGCCACTTAACTTCTCTGGGCCTGGATTGTGGTAAGAAGTAAATAGGAAATGCATGAAATGTGCTTAGCACAAGGCTTATCCCAGAGCAAGAGCTCAAGACACATCAGTTACTTGGATTAGTATCGGGAAAGTTGGAGGAGACTTGATGTAGGAGACGGGGGCATGTGAGGTGAGTTTCAGGGTGTGAGTGGGTGTCTGCCAGGAAAGGTGCGAGCAAGGCAGAAACGTGGGGGAAGGATGAGGGATGTTTAGGAAACCGAGAGACGTTTAGGGTGAATCGAGGTGAGGCTGGGCAGGATGACAGACAAAAATGCCAAGTTCGCGCTATGCTGGTTCCCGCCCCCAAACAGGCGCTGAATTGTTTCCAGACACAAATTAGCTCCTCCAAATGCCACTTTTCTCTGCAGAGGGGTGACACCCCGACCTGAGGACCTGCAGGATGCGGCGAGGATAACCCGCTGTGGTTTTATGATGCTGTGGCCCATCCACTTCCCACGTCGCCCCTAGCCCCTTGGGCCTTGAAGCTGGACTTCTCCCACATACGTGGCCTGACAGTCACCCACATCCCTGGGGAAAAATAAGTTTACAAACAAACACAACAAGACATTGGAGAAGCACAGCTATATCAAAAGAAAAAAAACAGCATTCTAGAATACAAATGCCACCACAAAGCAGAAATATTAGATCAGAAAGGATAAGAATGTAAAATTAACCTAATCAACATATAAAAGAGGGTAAGGGGAGATAATACCATTAGGACACAGGAAGAACAAAACAAAAGTAAAAAGACCATGTAGAAATATTGCATACAGAAAATAAAATCGCTTCTGTAATGAACGGAGCGCTTGACATAAATAGCAGAAGAATGAATTAGTGGGAAAAGAGATGGAGAAAATCTCCCTGGAGGAAGAAGAATGGACTAATTAATTAGTTAAAAGAAAAGCTAATCAGAGTGGGGAGCTGTTTGAGGATACAAACTGGCAACTAGTAGATAAATAAGTTCTGGAAATACAATGCACGGCATAGTGATCATAGTCAATAGTACTGTAGTACACGCTTCCTACTTGCTAAGAGACTAGATCTTCATTGGTTTCACCACACAAAAAAATTATTACGTGACATGGTAGAGATGTTCACCAACACTCACGTGGTAATTGTATTGTGACATATAAATTATCAAAGCAACACATTGTACGCCTTAAACTTGCACAATGTTGTATGTCAGTTATATCTGAAACAAGGAAGGAAGGAAGGAAGGAAGGAAGGAAGGAAGGAAGGAAGGAAGGAAGAAGGGAGGGAGGGGGAAAGGAAGGGAGGGAGGGAGAAAGGAAGGGAGGAAGGAAGGGAGGGAGGGAGGAAGGAAGGGAAGAAGAAAGGAAGGAAGGAAGGGAGGAAGGAAGGAAGGAAGGAAGGGAGGAAAGAAGGAAGGGAGGAAGGAAGGAAGGGAAGAAGGAAGGAAGGAAGGAAGGAAGGGAGGAAGGAAGGAAGGAAGAAAGGGAGAAAGGGAGGGAGGGAAGGAAGGAGGGAGGGAGGGAGAAAGGAAGGAAGGAAGGGAGGAAGGAAGGGAGGGAGGAGGAGAGGGAGGGAGGAAGGAAGGGAGAAAGGGAGGAAGGAAAGGAAGGGAGGAAGGAAGGAAGGGAGGGAGGGAGGGAGGAAGGGTGACAGAGAGGAGGGAGGTGGGGAAGGGTGGGTGAAGCGGGGACGTAGTTAAGATGGAGGTGAAAGTGCTCACATAGGTAGAAGATCCAGAAGGAGAGAAATGAAAATGGAGATGAAAACAATATTTGAGAGAGTAATGGAGATCAATGTCCTGCAGTTTAATAAAAGATGAAAGAATTTTCATTAAAAGGGCCGAGAGAAGCAAAGGGAAGAAGCAAGGAAAACCCACACCAGACACCTCGTGGTGAAGGGTGAGCCTCGTTCAAAACAAAGGATGAAGCCAGAGAGTGGGAGGGAGAGGAGGGGAGACTCTGTGTTTCGACCTCGGTCTGACCTGAGCCCCTCCCCGGTCCCCGAACCAGAGAGCCCCACCCCCCGCTTTATAGTCTCAGAGAGGCTAATGACTTTGCCTCAAGTTGAAGTTCATCAGGTGATTATTAAATTTAGGTCTCCTCCTCCTCAGTAAGCATCAGAGACTCCACCGCTTTGCTCCGGAGAAGATTGAACCCTCACGGTCACCCCTGAGCAGCTAGTGGTTGAATGGACCAACTCGTGTTCCAGTCTAAGCATCTCGCTGCCCAGTGACCCTCCCTTGTGCCCATCTCCCCCCCATGAGGACCTGGCCTGCGTGGCTGTGACCCCGACCTCCCACCTGGCCGTGGCCAGCCCCTTCCCCCTCAGAGCACTAGACCCAGCCTCCCCCAGTCCCCTGCCATGCACAGGCTGAGTCTAATGGGATCCACGCAGGAATCTGCTCCTGCTCACGTCATCCCCTTACCCCCAGCCTGGGCACCCACTCTGACTGCCCAGTCCCGGGACTGGACTTCACAGTTGCCACACATGCCCATCTAAATGGGCCTGCCATGGTCACATGGCACCAGAGTGAGAACTTCAGGTCTCCTGGGTCTGAAACCGGGACCCTCTGCCCTGCTCCTCACTGTTATCAGAAGACGCCTATGAATGTGAATTCTTCCAGCCGAGGTACCTTGTAGCTCTAGTTTTCAGACAGTGACAGAACACAGAGGCTTATGGAGCCAGAGAGCCATAGCTGTCCTCCTGTCACCCCCGTGGCATTGGTGCTGAGTCACACGGATGGGGGTCCCCATCCCAGCTCTGTCACCGACCCGCAGCAGTTTCTTCTCTCTCTGACCCCCAGCTTCCTTCCCTGGAAAGGGCGGGACCCAGGTCCCTGAGCCCCAGGTGTGAGGACAAAAGCATCTCACGTGTGTAAAGTACTCAGCACCACCCGGGGCACGCAGTTGGCACTCAATAACACTACCAGCTTTCTTCCTGTGGCTGCGCTGCCCTGAGATCGTGTCTCTCTAGCCCACCGTTGCATCGCCACGCAGTGCCAGCGGTGTGGAAGGTGCAGAGTAGACGTTTGTTCGATGGATGGATGGACGGATGGATGGACGGACGGATGAGAAGTAGTCCATTCTGATGATGCTGGGGAATTGACGGGGGTGTTAGGTTGTAGAATCACTTTGCTGGTGTAGAATAAGTCACTGCAAGGAATCCTTTCTGTCCTATTACCAAACCCAAGGCAACCCTCACCCAGGTATTTACTGGGCCAAGGTCTCTGTGTTGGGAAAATGGCTAAATTCTCAGGAGAAGAGTGATCTGTCATGCCACGTAATCTCAGCCTCTAATACTTAACATTATAAGCTCTGCTAATAACTCCCGGTCACTTGTCTGGGAAAGACAGATAAGGATTTGAAAACGATGCGTATTAGCATAGGTAATCTACCACCCGATGTTGTTGACTCTGAGACCGGGATACTTTCCTGCCTTGTCCCCACGCCTGCCCTCTGACAACACCATCGTTGCAGGAGATGTAAACAGAGAGGGAGGATTGCTATGTGACTCCATTCTGGAACTTTTATGTCATACCACGTAGCCCTGGTTTCCACACATATGGGGTAGATGAGGCCCTTCCCTGGAAGAAGGAAATGTTTCCGGCGCTAAGCGTGAGCAATATCATTCTTTTAAGTAAAGTCTGGCCTCACCTAGGATCTGCTGTGTAGCTTTTTGCAAGCCACATAGCTTCTCAAGGTCTATTCATTCATTCATGTCTACCCTGCCTTCCTCTCCCTCTAAATCCATGCTACCTTACTCCTGGAATATAGAGATACTCTTTTATAGCGGGTGAAAGATGGCTGCTAATGCTTTGACCCTCCTGCCATGAAGAAGTGACCTGTCCGCACCCTGTCCTTGAACCTGGGCACGGTCTGTGGCTGCTTTGACCCACACAAACACAACAGAAGCGATCCTGTGCCGGTTTTCAGGCCCTGGCTTTAAGAAACTCGCAACGTCTACTTCTCATGTCTGAGGCCACGCTTTCTGGGGGTTCTGAAGGTCTTTGAAAGGAGCTTCCCTGGAGCCACCGTGCTGGAGAGGACACAGGTGGGTGCTGTTGATCACCGCTGGTCCCGGCTGAGCCCAGGCTTCCGGCCATCCCCACCAGGGCACCAACAGATGCCGCGTTGTTCAGGCGACTGACTGCCCAGCTGAGCCTTTCCCAAACTGCTGACCCCAAAATCACGAACAAGATAAAACGGTTGCTTTTAAGTCACGAACTTCTGGAGTAGGGGTCCCCCGGCCGATTGCCAAAACATCCTTTCTGTAGCGAACCACAGAGTTCTTGGCGATTCCATTGGAGGCTTGTTTGCTCTTGAACCCTTCCTGTTTGTTGTTCATTTGGGGAACTCGTGTCTGCAGACAAAAACACAAAGAGAAAAGAGCACCTAGGAAGAAGGGGATGATCAAACACAGAGAGACAATTCCAAAAAGAGTAAATGCGAGTAGGTAATAAATGTTACACCATTTGCTCGTGAGACTAACGAACGAAATGCAAAAACGAATGCCAAAAACAACAAAACAAAACAAAACACCAAGAACGGATACTCTTTTCACCTATCAGATTAGCAACGTTTCTCTCTAATGATACTAGTCTACGCTGGTGAGGGGAGGTGGGGCATTGAACATCCTCACAGACTCTTGAGAAGAGTAAAACTTGAGGACAATATTTGGGGAAAGCCAATTGCCTAGTACGTTTTAGATCTGGGTATGCATCCCAGAAAAATAACCTGACGCGTGGACAAAGATTTATGTACAAAATATGTTCATCACGGTATCATTCATAAAAGTAAAATATTATAGGCAAAAGAAAGCTTAAATGCTGGGTGGGGGGAACAGCAAAGTAAATTGAACTGCCTCCGCAAGATGGAATATCACCCCACCATTAAAAATGACGCTTATCAAGTATTCTTAACGACATGGAAAAATGCTTAACGATATAGCATTAAGTAAAGGAGCGAGATAGAAAAAGGTTATAAAGTATGATTTCAGCTACTTTGAAAAGCATAAAAAGACTGGAAGGAAATACGATAAAATGTTCATGGTGTTTATCTGTGGGTGGTGGGATTATGGGTGGTAGTTTTTCTTATTTATTCTTTGCTGTATTTTCAACACTGGGAATGCATGACGTCTGCAGTCCGGAATTGTTTTTTTTCTTTTAAGAAGAAAAGAGATGGTCAACAGTGGTAAATCCGAAGTCCAAGACGAGAAGCGTGAATATGGAGAAAGGGATATTGGGAGGTTTTCGAGAGTCCCTGGAATGGAAAGCCTGTGGTGACACAGACCTCTCAGGGTGAAGTTTACTTTTGTCCTTGTCTGTGATAGGAACAATATTTGCTGAATGCATGAATGGTGTAAACACAGAGTCTGCTTCCACAGCGGGGCTTGATTTGATAAATAATCCCCACCTCGATCCCAGGAAGGAGCTCTGGGCTCACCACACGCACACCGTTGGGGACTGAGAAACTTACATCCACTAAGGCACATGGAAATAGGTCAGAATCCAAGCCAATTGTCTTCAGACTCAAAGTGACAAAGTCCTTGAATTTCAGACACCAGGAATCTGCTTCTGTGGCTCCTTGGGCACCTGGTTGGGGCTTTTTGCGGTAATTTCATACAGTGTAATTTATGAAGAAAAAAATGAGAGAGCAGAACTTTTTAAGGACTTGGAATTATAGAATCTTGGAGCCAGTCGGGGCTCTCAAGGTCATGTTTCCAGTCCAAAGTTTTGGTTCACTAATGAGAGGCAGAGACCAAAGAGGGGAGGTGCTCCGTCCGAGGTCAGCGGGTGCAAGGTCAGCACAGAACAGGACTACCACCCGGGTCCCCTGACTCTGGCTGCACAGCTTCTCGGGCTGCATTTCCTGAGGCCTCAGCGATACGCAGCTTACTTATTTGTTTCTTTGATTGTCTTTTATCTGTACCACCCCATGAGGGCACGGACCTCGTCTACCTGCTACATGATAGGTACTCAAAAAATATTTGTTTAATGGATGGATGGATGGATGGACAGAGGGACAGATGGGTGGATGGGGACAACCTGAGGCAGAATGGTATAATGGAAAGACCATGGGTTCTGGATATTGGCTACATAACCTCAATCAAGTCATCCAACCTCCCTGAGTCTCAGATAATTCCCTTGTAAAATGGTACTGGAGGTTTCCTGAGTATAAATGAGGTACCGTATATAGTATCTAAAGCTTTTTGCTAAATTCCCGCCGCTATAGTAATTGCTAATTAAAAGCTACCTCCACTTGTCCCTCCCGTGAAACCAAGTCTGAGGCATGGCTATTGTCTCCTGAGTCTTGACATGGAGACTCCAGTTTTGTCCTGACTTCAGACATCCATCTGTGATAAAGTCACTTGGATACTCTGGGATAACGTCTTCACATGGTACGTCCATCAAAAGAAGAGTCAAGTCAATTCAATGAAATTCGCTAAGCAATCCATGGGGCGGCCAGATTGATGCTAAGGCCTATGGAGGCACAGAGAAGAACAAGGTATGGTCTCTGCCTTCAGGTTTTTGTAAAGAAAGAAACTGCACATGTTCAGCCAATGAGGAATTCGATGCATCCATAGCTCTCAGGTCAAAGAATACTCATGTCCCTACGGCAGGTACAGGTAGTTGTAAGACAAGAGCTCCGGCCTTGTGCAAAGTCTTCCACCTGCACAGAAATCCCCAGAGGCTACGAAGGCACCATGAACTCAAACTCTTGGGCCTCCTGGCAGAAATACAGCTTTCACCACATCTTCTTTAGCCACCCTGGGTATTGGCAGGTGGATTCACCGTCCTCCAGGTACAGGGGTGATGTCAAGATGCAAAGAGTTTCCAAGAAAGGACAGCTTGCTGTGTGGCGAATGATTAAAAATATCTCCAGGAAGAGGTGATATTTGGCTTAGACCAGGGATGGCACAGACACACCACTGGGGACCTCCACGAGGCCCCCACACCCAACCCACGCAATCAGTCACGACACACACATCACACACTTACGCTGAGCTCAGGATCCTACTCAAGTCCAGGGCCATTGCCAATGGCAGACAAAAGGATACTTACTCGCCATCCTTGAACTAGTCATTGATTTGGAGTCAGATTTGGAAGGCAACATGATGCAACGACAGAAGTATATCTAAAGTCACACAGACTTGGGTGTGTGGGACTTTTAATTTTTCCACTAAACCTGCTGTGTGGCATTAGCTGTGTTGATTTAGTCAGGAAATCTTCCTTAATTAAATGAACCTTAATTGCTTACTTCTTTTTTTTTTAGGTTTATTTATTTATTTTGAGAGAGACAGAGAGAGAGAGAGAGCAAGAGGGAAAGGGGTAGAGAGGAAGAGAGAGAGAGAGAGAGAGAGAGAATGCCAAGCAGGGTTTGCTGTATCAGCACGATGCGGGGCTTGATCCCAGCAACCCGAATCCCGACCCGAGCCAAAATCAAGAGTCAGGACGCTCAACCGACTGATCCACCCAGGTGCCCCATTAATTCTTTTTTTTTAATTTTTTTTATTTATTTTTGAGACAGAGAGAGACAGAGCATGATGGGGGAGGGCCAGAGAGAGAGGGAGACACAGAATCCGAAGCAGGCTCCAGGCTCTGAGCTGTCAGCACAGAGCCCGACGCGGGGCTCAAACCCACGGACCGTGAGATCATGACATGAGCCGAGGTCAGACCCTTAACCGACTGAGCCACCCAGGCGCCCCATTAATTCTTTACTTCTTTCACAGGCGTGTTTGTAGCACTTGCTATATGACAGGCACAGTCCTAAGCACTTTACGAATTTCGGCTCATTTGTTCAAGGCCACCCTGTAAGGTGGTTGCCATTGTTATTCCCATTTTACAAATGAGGAAATTAAGACACGGAAAATCTAAGCAGCTTTCTCAAGGTCAAACAGCTAATAAGTGCTGGAGTCGTGATTCAAACCCTGCCCTTAACCAACATACTCTGACTCTTTAGTTCCTGTGCCTGAAAAGGCAGGCTTTTAAAAAGACCCTAGAAGAAGGGGCACCTGGGCGGCTCAGTCGGTTAAGCGCTTGACTTCAGCTCATGTCATGATCTCACGACTGGTGAGTTCAAGTCCTGCTTCTGTCAGCACGAAACCTGCTTGGGAGTCTCTCTCTCCCTCTCTCCCTGCCCTTTCTCTCTCTCTCTCTCTCTCTCTCTCTCTGAAAATAAATAAATAAACTTAAAAATAAAAAAATAATAAATAGACCCTGGAAGAGCCATTGTGGGAATTATGTGAAATGAGGTAAGGATAAGGTGAAGAAGCAGATATTGAAAGTAAGCAACAGAGTTCATCCCCAGAGCCAACGGCTGATTCTCTGACCAGAATTAACCACATGCTGGGCTATAATAACACAAATCTCAACAAATTTCAAGACTTGAAGGGCACCTGGGTGGCTCAGTGGGTTGAGCATCTGACTCGGGTTCAGGTCATGGTCTCACGGTTCATGAGTTCGAGCCCAGCATCGGGCTTGGGGTTGTCAGCACAGAGCCTCCTTTAGATCGTCTGTCCCTCTCTCTCTGCCCCTCCGTCTCTTGTGCTCTCTCTCTCTCTCTCTCAAAGATGAACAAACATTAAAAAAAAAAAAGAATTGAAATCACACACCAAAAAAGTGAAAGTAAGCTACAAATTAATACCAAAACAGAAAGATTGCTAGAAAAGTTTCTACCTTTTCAAGTAAAAAGGTAGATTTTTTAAAAATAACTCTTGGGGTGCCTGGGTGGCTCAGTCGGTTAAGCGTCCGACTTCAGCTTAGGTCACGTGAGTTCAAGCCGCGCGTCGGGCTCTGGGCTGATGGCTCGGAGCCTGGAGCCTGCTTCCGATTCTCTGTCTCCCTCTCTCTCTGACCCTCCCCCATCATGCTCTGTCTCTCTCTGTCTCAAAAATAAATAAACGTTAAAATAATTCTTGTGTCAAAGAAGAAAGAGCATTGGAAATTAGAAAACATTTTCCACTGAACACATAAAAAATATGACACTTCAAGACTTGCAGGCCGCAGCTAAAACTGCGCGCAGAGGGAAAACAGTAGCCTCGGTCGCAAAAAAGCTGAAAATCAAAGATCTGTGCTTCCATCTCAAGAAGTCAGAAAAAGACTGCAAAATAAAACAGTAGGAAGGAAAAGAAAGGAAAGGATGGGCGGAAATCAATGAAAGGAAAAACAGTACAATAGAGTTGATTAACAAAGCCAAAAGTCGATTCTTCCAATACTAATAACACTGATAAGCATCTGCCAAAACTGATCGAGGAACAGGAGAGAGCGTGCCAGTGACCAATATCCAATATCTGTAAAGACAAGAGGACCGTCACTGCATCCCTACAGAGATCCAAAATATAAGAGGGTATTATGAGCAACGTGTCACCAATAAGTTGGAAAACGTAACTGAAATTGACAAATCCTGGAAAAATGCAATCTACTAAAATTGACGTCAGAGAACAAATAATCTGACTGCTGTCTCAGAGCTAACCAGAAAAAAGAAAAAGAATTCATCGTGGAAACCTTCCCACAAAGAAAAACTCCGGGGCTGCCCACGAGGCCCCACTAATGAATTCCACCCAGTACTTAAGGAATAATGCCATTTTACACAAACGCTTCCAGAGAATATAAACTCGCCTCAACTCATTTTATTTTATAAAGCCAACATTATCTTGATACCAAAACCTGAAAAATAAATTAGGAGAAAATTACAGACTAATTTCTCTCATGAAGCCAGAGGCAGAAATCCTCAGCAAAATATTAACCAACAGAATTTAGTGAGCTGATCTGTTTCCCTTGTTCGAGGCAGCTTAGCACAGTAAAGTGGCTCCTAGAATCGGAAACAGAAGTAGGGAGGTACACGGAGGTCCCGTTCTCTCCTAGGAAGCTGGGGCCCCAGGGCATCAGACGTCAGTCAACACGTCTGAGTGAAAGAGGAAAGAAAGAAAGAGAATGAATGAGGGGAACATTCTACAATTGTTGTGGGAGAAGGGAAATGGAGACATTGCCGCAAAGTCATCTGTTCTTGGGCTAATTCACCCTTTGAGAAGGGACCAGTGTTCGTGGAAAGGGCAGCAGGGATTTGACCCAAGGAGCCTGCTGGGAGCCTGGACAGCTGAGCCTCGGTTTATACTTGAACCTAATACTCTGTGCTACCCCCCACCTTTGTTCTGTCCACAGAACAAGTAGCAATGCTTCCTCTTAGCTCGACGGAAGCAAGGCAGCCTTGAGAGCAGGGCTTCTTTTGAGATGCCTGCGTGTCCGGGAGCCATCCCTGATTGGAATGGAAAGGTCTCTCCCGCTCTGAGCTGGTCAACTGCAGAGGGGATCAGGGCCCTGCTGGAAAGAAGTGAGGGCCGCTTCCCTGACCCGCCCTCTGCTCTGAGCTCTCGGGAGGCCAGCAGATGGCCGGTCGCCATGGGAATCCGTGGAGACCGTCAGTGTGACTGAGAGAGGGTCCGTGGATGGGGGATAGTCCGGCCTTCTCCTTCCCCTTGGGATTGATTTTTTGGCTGGTCGCCCAGCAGTGAAAGCCCAGGGCCCTCCAGCCGCTCTCCAAGGGGTGCATTCATAGGACACGGGAGCACTCTTATTGGATACCTTCCATGCCCAGCCCATCAGCCCCTTCATTTACTGGACTGACTTTCTACCCCCATTCCTTGCCTCGTTTCCAATCCTAAAATGAAAGAGCCCCCCCTCCAACTTTTCATTCATTCATTCATTCATTCAACAAAGGCTTACCCAGCTGGTTGGGGTAGAAAGGGCACTTTAGAGCCCTCCCAAGTTTACCAAGTCATTTGATCAAGGCACTTCCCTCTCTCTGAGCCTATGTTCTCACCTGTAGGCTGACTTCAAAAGGCAGTAAGGATTAACTGTAAATTTACTCTCCAAGCCTGTGCGGATTAACTGTGAATTTACTCTCCAAGCCTGTGCGGTAGTGACCGGCATTTAACGGGTGCTCCATAAATGTTCCTTTCTTTCCTTCCTCATGTACAGCCACTAGGGTTACATACGTGAGTCCGATGCTTTTGCCTGACATCAAGAAGCTCGTCATCTAATTAGAAAAGATAAAGGATATACAAGAGGGGCGGGACGAAGGAGAATACAGCGTCACACACAGGCTCAGAGAACGTTCAAAAGAGAGCGGCTGAGCTACCCAGGACAGAGGTGGGACAGTGGGTGGTCCCACTCATCAGAAGATGAGCGGGCACAGAAGTGTGTGAAGTGTGAAGATCTTGGACCAGACCCTGGAGGATCTCCTGAATGCCAGGCTTCGAGCGTGGGCCTGATTGTTCCGGCTGCACCGTGCCATAAAAGACAGGCGATGGGAGCCGCTTAGGAGCTAATGCCAAGTAAGCCTTTCAGGCTACACCTTCTCTTCTTTCTGCACTGACACCATGCCGGCCAAAGTGCGGGGGGTGGGGGTGGGGGTGGGGGAGGACCTCTTCACAGCACCAGCCTCCCTTCTGAGTTCAATTGCTGATTCAGATTAGCAAAATCCAGACTGTGAGAAACTTGACGGGACTAATTACCTGGTTTCATCCGCCAAATACTGCAAGGAAAGAAAAGAGAGATGAAAAGGATATCTATAGGTTGAAATAAAGGCCAAGTGCATGTGTGTGGAGGGGGTACCTTTCATGCCAAACCCTATGGACTGAGCTGAGGGAGTAATTTTCAGGGCAAAGTAGCAACCGGGGGGCACCCAGGAAGCAGACATCCTGGAAACGCAGCTCAAAGCAGAGGCCAACCCCAGACCCTGCACACTGCAGCACTGACGTGTTCCCCACGGGCTGGACTGGCTGGGAGGGCAGGGTTGTACCCAGTGGGGGAGGAAGAAGGGGCCCTGCGGATGGGGAAGTTTCCCTGGACTCCGGGTTCCCTCTAGGACCGCCTGTGACGTTGATGCAATTCACACACGCGAACACCTGGGCTGCGGAGGTGGGTGAGGACCCCGTCCAGTCCGGAAGCAGGGCAGTAAGCGGGTTGTGGTAGCACCGTGTACAAGATCAAGGGTACAGGTGGGAACCGAAGGCTGCATGAGGCTGGGGGGCACCTAACTGCTTGGGGGGCAGGAGGTGCTCTAAGCACAGGGAGAAAGCCATTACCGCCAAACCCGAACAGTCAGGAGGAATATTCAAGATCAGAAAAGTGGCTGGGTGCCAGTCATCTGGAGGTCCAGCTCTGTCAGGACTTCGGATTTTAGCCCAAGGTGGTGGATTCTGAGCAGATAAATGTTATGATCAATCGCATTTTGCGAATGACTGGCTTCTAGGGAGAAATAAGGGTAGACAGACGGCAAAGCCGGTGTCCTGAAAAGCCAATACGTTCTGGAAACGCATCTGGGTTCACATTTCTGCTTCAGATCAGCAAAATCTTGACGGGGGGACATTTGATGGAACTAACTACCTGGTTACATGAACAGAATACTGCAAAGACAGAAACCAGAGATGGAGAGGGGACCTACAGATGGAAATAAAGTCCAGCAACGCACCTATGTGTCACAATGTACGGTCCCAGTTCAAACCCCAAACCAGCAACAGGTGGGGAACTGTGGACACAGTAAGTACTCCATACAGGAAAGAACTCTTGTTCATTTTGTTTTAAGTGGGATGCTGATGTTTTGATGTTCGTTTTGTAAAAGTCCTCATCTTTCAGAAATACCACCTGAAATATTTAGAGATAAAATTAATTCTTTAACATACAGCTTCACTCTCTGTTGTGCCGTGTGACATCTGCCAAGCCCCTTCAAGTCTCTGAATCTCGGTCTTCTCATCTTTAAAATGGGCTTTACAAGGGCGCCTGGGTGGCTCAGTCGGGTGAGCGTCCGATTCTCGGTTTCTGCTCAGGTCGTGATCTCACGGTTCCTAAAAGGGAGCCCTGCATGGGGTTCTGCGCTGACAGCGGAGAGCCTGCTTGGCATTTTCTCTCTCTCTCTCTCTCTCTCTCTCTCTCTCTCTCCCCCTCCCCGACTCTCTCTGTCTCAAAATAAATAAATAAAAGTAAAATGGGCGTTACAATATTCAGTGGGGATGTGCCTGCTACAGAGTGGGTTCACAGTAAATGGCAGGGTTGTTAGGACCGGTGCCTGCCTGGAGGAGGTTCTCCACTGGAACCCCCACTTTCTCATTGACCCAGGAGCCCCGGGACAGCCCCTTGGGTGGGGTCTCAGAAGATGAAGGGGTCTGATTTTCCCAGGGGAGCCCCCTCTGAGAGCTCAGATCTCTCCAGATCAGACTTTAGCCCCAGGGGAACCCCCAGGCCCTGTCTGCTCTGTAGGACGACAGGATCGGACAAGATCCGCAGACAACAGCTCTTTCTAGCCCCCAGGGCCCAGCGCAGGCCGCAGGACACCCTGGCCGGGCAGGACTGGACTCTCCTGGGCAACAGCCAGCCCGCTGGTGTGGTTATAACTAAGCTGGCTTCCTGCGTCCTCAGGCGACTGCCCTGCCCCCTCCCTTTGGTCATTTTACTTGTCAGCTGATTCCCCCGGGGTCGTAACCACTTCTCAGAATAGCCTCTGATTAAAACCCAATGAAGCTGAAAACCAAGCCAGATTCACAGGAGGCAGAAATCTCAGCCACTACCTCGGGAATTCAGTTGAATTTATTCTTTGCACCAGGGAAAGGCTGGCCCCAGAAGGAGGCCTTGGACCCCAGGGGCTGGCATCTCTGCGCATCTTCTGTGCGCCACCCCTATGAATTACGGTCTCTCATTTGCTTTACCAGCATGGGTGGTCTTCCCAGATGTGCCGCTCTCCTTGGAGCCCCCAAAGTCTCTCTCCTCTCCTCTCCTCTCCTCTCCTCTCCTCTCCTCTCCTCTCCTCCCCTCCCTTCTCTTCTCTTTTCCCACCACTCATTTCCTTTCCAATACTGAACGCCCGGCATGATGGTAAGCAGGTCCCCCTTCCCCCACAGCCCCCTCCACTCTCACCCCACCCCCACCCCCCAAATTCCTTGAAGGTATTTTCCAAAGTGGAAAATGTCAGAAGGAGGCCTGGAGCGGCGGCTGGCCCCTGAGGGACAGTGGGGGGAGCTGGAGTGGGGCAAATGAAGAAGAACCAAGTCCTACAACCCAAAGCCACCTTCGTGCTGCAGACGGAGACACGGAGGCTTTGTCCTGAGGACATTTCTTCTCCGGTGCCAACGTTCCTCACACAGATGCAATCCAGAGCCAGCATTTACTCAAGGGACACAAGTGACCACACCAGTCCCCTTCGCTGATCCCATCCCAGGACACGCCAGGAGCCAAGGACTTTGAGTGGCAGGCCTGCGGAAATCAGTTCACGTGCCCTTTGGCCCAAGTTGGTGACTGCCCTTTATTCTGATGGTTAGAAACTCCCTGATTTCGATGCGCTACAACGTGTCGTTGAGATTTCGTTTTATCGGTGTTCATCAACCAAATTGTTATCAGAGGCGCCAGGGCAATAATCTCAGAGCTATTTTTTTTTTAATTTATTTATTTTTGGGACAGAGAGAGACAGAGCATGAACGGGGGAGGGTCAGAGAGAGGGAGACACAGAATCTGAAACAGGCTCCAGGCTCTGAGCTGTCAGCACAGAGCCCAACGAGGGGCTCGAACTCATGGACCATGACATCATGCCCTGAGCTGAAGTCGGCTGCTCAACCGACTGAGCCACCCAGGCGCCCCTCAGAGCTATTTTTAAAACCTCCCCTCGCCTCCGGGAAAATAACTCAGTGTGAGTTTTAAATGTGTAGGCCCCACTCCCTTTTTTTTCCTCCTCTTATAAAAAAAAAAAAAAAAGAAAGAAAGAAAAAAAGCTTCTAAACTACAAGTTTCGAGAACACGAGCTTTCTCAGCAATGCAACTGTGGTCATGTTAGGACCCACCAGGCTGCTGTGTTCCCTTTTTACAGAAAAGAGAACCAGCGACAGCCTCAGTGACCGCATCGTAGTTGCCACAGACTTGCGCGCAAAATTAAGGTAATTTCTAGAACATACCTGCAAATAGAATTGCCTGGTGTATTGAATATTGCTCACTTCCGCTCCAAATCAGGCTACTATTAAATTACCAGCAACGTGTGAGATTCCCAGTTCCTTGTCAACAGGGACCATCTGGAATAAAGAGTAGATCTGCTTTTGTCTTAGAGCTCATTGCTGTCGTTACGAGTGAGGTCGAGCATCTTTTCAGACATTTATTCCTTTTGTTCTGGAAAGGGCCAGTTTCTGCCTCTTGTCCGTCTTTCTCTTCTGCTCATCTGTTAGAATTCCTAAGTAACTTAATGAACGAGGAAACGTTCTCTCTGTCGTTCGTTGCAAATATTTTTACCAGCTTGCCTTTTAGCTTATCTATGCCTTCTTGCCATACAGAAATATTCTTTTTTTTTAACATTTTTATTTATTTTTGAGAGACAGAGAGAGACACAGCATGAGCAGAGGAGGGGCAGAGAGAGAGGGAGACACAGAATCCGAAGCAGGCTCCAGGCACAGAGCCTGACGTGGGGCTCGAACCCACGAACAGTGAGATCATGACCTGAGTCAAAGTTGGACATTTAACCACCCAGGTGCCCCACCATACAGAATATTCTTTTAAAAAAATTTTTTTTAATGTTCATTTATTTTTTGAGAGACAGAGAGAGACAGAGCACAAGCAGGGGAAAGGCAGAGAGAGAGGGAGACACAGAATCCGAAGCAGACTCCAGGCTCTGAGCTGTCAGCACAGACCCCGATGTGGGGCTCGAATTCATGAACCGTGAGATCAGGACCTGAACCAAAGTCAGCACTTAACCAACGGAGCCACCCAGGCGCCCCCAGAAATATTCTTAAATGATACGTAATGGGTTTGTCTCTCTCCCTTGGCTTCATGGTTTTACACAATGTTTAGAAGAACCCTTGTCCCTCCAAAAAAAATTTTTTAATTTCACCCACACCTACTTTTACTACTCCACGGTTTTATAATTTATATTTAGACCTTCACTAAATGGCAACTGATGTTAGTATTACGAGCGAAGTAGGAATGTAGCTTGCCCCATCCCAACCACAAGTGACCAGCGAGATGACCCAATACCATCTATCCATCTTTTCCACTGATTGAAACACCATCCCAGTAAACACAAATTCCCTTCACATTCTTGAATCTGTTTCTGGACCCTCTATCTATGTCCAGTGTCGTATTATTTTAATTGTTACCATTTTACAATGTGTTCTGATATCTCGTAGGGTCAGTCCCCACTGCCCATTATCAGATTTTTTATATCTTTCTCACTTTTGTATTTTCACATGAACACGTCGAATAATTTTGCCATGAGCTAGCATAATTTTTTACTGTTATCACACTGAATTGATAAGCAAACTTAAAGGGAATCAAACAAGGGGCACCTTTCCATTTAAAGCTTTCTTTTGGTCAAGAGGCACCTGAGGGGCTCAAATGGTTAAGCGTCCGATTTTGGCTCAGGTTGTGGTCTCGCAGTTCATGGGTTGGAGCGCCACATCGGGCTCTGTGCTGACAGCTCAGAGCCTGGAGCCTGCCTTGGTTTCTGTGTCCCCCTCACTCTTTGCCCCTACCTTGCTCATGTGCTTGCTCTCTCTCTCTCTCTCTCTCTCAAAAATAAACATTAAAAAAAACCAAAACTTTCTTTTGGTTGATAGTTGTTAGGAGCTGAATTGCGTCCTCCCCAAAACTCACGTGTTGAAGTCCTAACCCCGAACAGGACCATGTCTGGAGATCGGCATGGGGGGCCAACAGTGGAATTGACCCCCTGCAGACAGTGGATTTGAAGCTGAGTGAGAGGCAGCCCAAAAGGGGCACATTTCCCTTCAGACTGCTGTCAGATCAAATATGACAGTCAAAGCACTCTGTACACAGTAAACCCGGGTCGCACCAAGGACAGTTTCCATGGGTTTTGTGTGGCCTTGGATGTTGACTTCCTTCCATGGAGTTCTAGAGAGTTTTGACATTTACTGCTTCCATTAAGTAAGAAGATGGGGAGCCCACGAGAAGGGGGGGTGGGGGAGTAGGGCAGAAAGATTTTTACAACAGAAAAGAAATGTCACTTACGGAGCCGTATCAGGCACCAGCGTCGCAGGGAACAATCGGGATGGGGCAAATTAAGCAAATGTTCCCGTGATGAACTGTCTCCGCGCCATCAGTCATGTGACGGTAAATCTGACTTGACTGGCAGCGTGTTAACAAACTGGAGACGAGATTGATGCCCGTCCGCAGCCGGGGAATGCACAAAGTGAAGAGTTCTTCCAGCCCCGCGCCAGTCAGAGTATAAATATGTATCACTGGCTCCTAAAGTGAGTTATGATTTCATTCGCCTACTGGTACATGAAATCTTGAGAGGGCATTTGTCTAGCCTTTGTATTGGGGGTGACAGCTCCAGCGACGTGGTCGCACAGGGGAGAATCTGCTCGGCAGATAAATCAGGTGCCGGGAACGAACCTGTTGTTATCAATTTGATCTTGGGGGGCGGGGGATGCCCTGTTGGCACGCTGAGCGGGTCTTCCCTTCCCTGAAGCGTGGGCAGGTGCTGTTTTCTCCAGCCCGGTCGTGTCTCTGGCTGGGCTGGTGTGCGGCCGTCTGCCCCCACGCTTCACGCAAGGTGCCGTCTGGCTTGCCCACTCGAGCGCGAACTCCTTGAGGAGAGGTCCGTGTCCGAAGCTTCCGTGTCCCCATCTTGAACACAGGAGCTGCCACTGTCTGTTCAGGACGCACAGGGAGGTCAAGCCTGAAACCAATCCTCCACCAGCAGCCAAAAAGACACTGGCAGAAAACGCGGAGCCAGGAGCTGGGGAGACGAGGACGAGCCAGACACTACTCTCTCGCCTTCAGGTGGGCTGTGGTCCTCAGCAGGGTTCAAAGTCCCTACCCACCACCTCCCCACTATGTAAAGGCTGCAAGAAGTTGTACTTTTCTGAGGCTCAGCTATGTCATCTGTACAACAGAGATAATTTTCCCTACCTCCATTGGTGGTATTGAGGAAGGAAGAAAAGAAGGAAGGGAAGGAAGGAAGGAGGGAGGGAAAGAAGGAAGAAGGAAGGAAGGAAGAAGGAAGGAAGGAAGGAAGGAAGGGCAGGAAGGAGGAAAGGAAGAAGGAAGGAAGGAAGGAAGGAAGGAAGGAAGGAAGGAAGGTGGAAGGAAGGGCAGGAAGGAGGGAAGGAAGGAAGAAGGAAGGAAGGAAGGAAGGGAAGGAAGGAGGGAAGAAGGAAGGGAAGGAAGGGGGGAAGAAGGAAGGAAGGAAGAAGGAAGGAAGAAAAGAAGGAAGGGAAGGAAGGAGGGAAGAAGGAAGGGAAGGAAGGGGGGAAGAAGGAAGGAAGGAAGAAGGAAGGAAGGAAGAAAAGAAGGAAGGGAAGGAAGGAGGGAAGAAGGAAGGGAAGGAAGGGGGGAGGAAGGAAGGAAGGACAGAGGAAGGAAGGAAGGAAGGAAGGAAGGAAGGAAGGAAGGAAGGAAAGAAGGAGGAAGGAAGGAAAGAAGGAGGAAGGAAGGAGGAAGAGGTAGGGAGGGGAGGGAAGGGATTGGAGTAAGGAGAAAGGAGTTAAGTATGGACACAAACTGCCCTAAGACACGAACGGGTGAACAAATGAATGAATGGATGAACTGGTGAATAAGTGAATGAATGAATGAACTGCATTTCTCCCCACCATCTCCTGGTCCCACAAGCCATGTGGCAAGATGCCTGGGCCGCGTCTTTATCATTCCACCTGGAGAGAATTCATCCCCCCCCACCCCCACCCCTGCCGCCTTTACAGCCTAGTTTTCAGTAAGTGAGACCTAGTTAAAGATCCACTGCTCCAAGGAACAGCATCATTGGACAGAGAACCCACGCCTTCGCCCATTTACGACCATTAATAATACATGGCAAAAAGCCGCAGCTTTATTTTATTTCGTCCTCCAAGTCAAGCTCTTTAAATCAAATATTTAGGGAGGGAATATTTACCCACACATCCTTGAGGAGGCATTTCTGGTCTTAAAGGCACACGATCGTGGGCTGGTACACACAACAGCTGAGTGTGGGTTCTCTCAGGGCAGTCCTGCAAGATACCTTCCCTTATGGATAAGGAAACAGGCTCAGAGCGAAGGGAGTCAGCTCCCAAGCAGAGGGGCATGGGTTCACACGCAAGCAGCTTGACTCAGGGCTCACTGCCACCGGCCCCGGGGGTTGGGGCAGGAGGCTGAGACCAAGGGGGTCTCCTGGCCATTAGCCAGCCCATATATGGGTGCCCACCCCTGCTGGAGACAGAGCAGGGGGGCCTGCAGGCTGGTTCAAGAGGCAGAAGCAAAACGAACAGAAGCCCTGAGCTTCGGGTGCGTCTGAGCCGTTTGCAGAAGAGACAGAAGCGGTGGCCAGACCTTGGAAAGCTTGAGGGGCCAGGAGAGCAGAAGAGAGGCCTCCCGGGGCTTTCCAGAGCTTGGAGTTTGAGGGCCACAGCCTGGGGGGTTCTGACGCCCACCGCCCAGCACTGAGCCAGGAGCAAAGATGCCGAGAAGGGGAAGCCACAGGCCCTTCTAGGGAGAAAAGGCAGCAAATCAACATTCACTCCATGAGGGGCTGGGTGCTAGCTGGGCCCTCTGCTCGGTTATACCCGCTACTATAAACGATAGCCGATTAAGTTCCCATTGTATGCAGGAGTGAACTGAGGTCGAGGAGGTCAAAGCAGCCCCCGCCTGACGGTAGAGACAAATGCAAAAATAGCCAACCCCAACGCACCCACCGCAGTAGTAACAAAAGCAACTAGCATTTATCAAGTACTTTATTAAGTTCCAGTCCCCAAGCTCTGCGCTTTCCCTGGGCGTATGTCTTCCCAAATAAATCCCATCAACAGCCCGGTGGGGAGGGATCACAATCCTCATGCCACAGATGAGGCTCAGAGAGGTTAAGTAACTTGCGCGAAGCCGCACAGCTGGCAAAGGGCAGAGGACACTCCCTCTCAGCCCACCTGTTTCCACTGCCTCCTCTACTCACTGCCCACGGCACCCACATGTGTCCAAGGGGCACTGAGAGTAAAGGAGGACGTACTTAACCAGGTCGGTGAGGTTTGAGGAGGCGGAGGAGACACTTCTCAGGCACAGAAGGAAGGAAAGGGCATTGGCACCCGGGGACGGTCAAGTGCACAAAGGGTTCAGGATGTCTGCAGCCCAGGGAATGTGGGTAGGAAATTAGGCGGGGGAGAACCTAGGTTAGCACCTGAAGAACACTGGGTGCCAAATCAAGGAGTCGTGGCTTTATCCCGCTGGCCCCGAAGACTGAGGGGCTGACGCCCTCACCTCATGCTTAAGGGAGCACCTGAGAGCCTTTGGGGAGGACGGAGAAAAGAAGGGGAAGGATGGCAGCCAGGATGTTGCCTGTTACAGTCATGACTGCAAGGACCCCCGAATACCCAGCATCGACTGTCCTCTCTGGTCTTTACTAGGCTAGTAAAGGCAGGCGTAACTGTCTCCTGAGGGATGTCGCTTCCGCGAGAGCAAATTAAAGCTGCTTCCCTGTCCCTTCCCAGCCCAGCCTCCCCGGTGACCCATGACTGTCCCTGCTGGGCCCCCACCGCAAGACTCCTGCTTCTCTCTCTCTAGCCTCGCGTCATCCCACCTCTGCCTCCTTGGGCCCTGAGATCTAGCCACTCACATTCTTTGCTTTATTGAAGGCGTCCCACTCCTTCTCACCTCAGGGCCTTTGCACGAGCTGTTTGTTCGGTCTTTCGCTGCTCTTCCCCTGGGGGAAGTCGGAGACGACTCCTACTCAGGTCTCAGCACAAATGCTACTTACTCGAGTGCTCCCATGACTCCTCAAGCTAACCACCCACCAGTACATCCCACTCCATTACGCTTTTGCTTTATTGCACATATCACAATTTACAAGCGTGTGTGTGAGTTTCACTTCAGACTCGCAAGCCTTAGGAGGGCAGGGATCAAATGTCTGGCAGATGGTCAACAAAAATTAGCTGCCAAAACATATATATCCATTGGATTAATGAGTGGATGGTGTGTTTAGGGTAGAGAGGTAGTTTGAGGAGGGGAGTGGTAAGTGTCGTGTTGAGGGAGGGCTGCAGACAGAAGGAACACCTGAGTAGGGTTTTGAGGCACAAAGAGGTGTCCACCAGAGGGCTCAGATCAGGGACAGGGGCCGGCATTCTTCAGAGGGAGAAGAGCCTTGGGGTCACTGAACAGATTGGGTGTCGGGGGAATCGCACGTGGTTTCATCTGACCTGCGAGTTAAACGCAAGAGGAGAGGGGGTTGGGGATGCGGCTGGAAAGATGGGCAGGAGACAGAGTTAGAATTTAGTAAAAAGGTACCAGGGAGCCATTGAAGGACCGCGAGCAGCAGTGACGTGGTCAGAGCTGATTTGAGAGCCAGGACGTGGGTGCTGGCGGGGAGGGAAGTGGCCCGGGGGGGAAGGTGTGGGCAGAATAATCGGATGGCTGTCGCGGTGGCAGGGGCAGCGGGTGGTTGGGTGACAGGGGGCAGGGGCGGGGGGTGTTGTACAGCTGAAGTGAGGGCTCGCCCGGGAGGACTGTGGGTAGAAACGGTTTGGGACCTACTGAGTGACAGGTGCCTGCGGTGGCCCAGATGGACGAGGTCATGAGGCTGCGGGGTCTGTGACCAGCAGTACCAAGGAGGTACCCAGGCTGAAGGTGTCAGTCTGGGAGGCCAGCTTGGAGGTGGCACCTGGAAGCCAAGGGCACGGATGAGAGAGCCCAGGAAGGATGGTTGTGGGGAGGAGAGCTCCCCTGGTGGTCCTGGCAGCCGTGATCTCGTGGGAGTGGGAAGCTTTATCAGCCGGGGGAGTGGGGGCAGGGGGCAGAGTTCAGGCTTCAGCTCCAGACGCGGGAGGTGGGAGTCAGAGGGAGCAGGAGGGACGGGAGGGCCCATCATCCTCCGCCTCCTGGCATCGGGCATCACTCGGGTTGGCCTCGGACCAATGAAACAGCTCGGGGCGGCCGGCAGCCTGGCATCGGGGGCTCGCGAGGCTGGGCCGGGCTGCCGAAGGCCGTGTCCCATTCCCCCCCTCAGCTGGCCTTGCAGAGGGACATGGGCCAGCAGAGGGGTCACTAGCCGAGGTCAGAATCTATGTTTCTTGAGGGACAGGCCAAAGGACTGGAGAAGAGAAGGCCCCAAAGCCCAGGCCGGAAGCCGCCCCGGGCCAAGGTGGTGAATACAAGCTGGGGGTGGCTCATATCGGGGGGTGGCGGCCGTGAACTCCCTGTCACGGCGAGCACGGTCTGCACATCCGGGCACAGCTAGCCTTAACAGAGAGAATTCCGGTCTTGGAGAACGGGTGGAATGAGATGACGCCGACCTAACCATCCATACGCGAGGCTTTCTCTGGGCGCCTGTTGTCACATCTCACCATCCCAAAGTCTGGAGACTTCCACCATAGACATCTCCCGTCAAGCCCTGGGGCAGCGGCCTCAGCCACCCTGGCCCATGTTAAGTGGCTAAACTGCAGCCACATCGTCCCTTTGGCCAGACCCTCAGAGCCTCTCGCCCTCTGCCCAAAGACCACCCACCCCACCTCCCCGCCCAGCCCTGTCCGGGTGGCCCTGTGAGCGTCCTCCACCAGCAAGAGGGAAGATAGGAGCCAGGGGGTCAACACTAGGCCATTGGAAATCCACGCACTGCTTTTCTGACCCACGGGACACCCTGGGCCTCGGTCTCCATGCTCAAAGGACGTAGGACAGGGACACTGCTCACCAGCAGGGCAGCCCCGGCGATTCCTCGGCTGCAGAAGTCCTTGGAGTGGCCCCCAGAGCCGTAGGACTTGGGAGCAGGTGGCCAGACCCACATCGGGCAGGTGCAGCCTGCCCCGCAGGGGCCAGGAGCTCTTACAGCACCTGCTAGAGTCCTGAGAGGGACATCTCAGTCCTGGCCCTGAGGCAGCTGTGACAGAAGTTCCCAGAGTTCGGGGACTTCTTAGCTGTCCAAATGCAGGGCGCAGGACATCCGTTCCGCCAGTTTGTGGCCAAGAAGTGACATGGCTCGGGCCTGAGCAGTGGTGGGGACTTGTCGGTTTAGCGGGTGCCTTGCTGGTCTAGGGCTCCATCACAGCGACGGCGGGGGGCTCCCGGACAGCCCCGTTCTGGGTGCGGTTCTGGGAGAGGCGGATGAAATTTCAACGTGACTTCTGTTCCTTTAGGACCGCCAATGATTCGGTAAGCATGCGACACCGCAGTCAGACCCCTCGTGATTTGGCCCCTGACCCCCCGCCGATAGAAATGCCAACATCTCTCCCGATGCCCTGCTCACGCCTGCTAAAAACCAAGACCCCGAGAAGGCAAGGGCTTAGCCAAGGTCACCTGAGGGTCGGTGTGTCCCAGGCCTTCTGATTCCAACCCTTCTCACCCAACTCCAGGAACGGAGAGAGGGCACAGGCTGGCGGGTGCGTCCGTTAGCACTGAGGAGAGGGTTAGGACTCAGCCATTTCCTCCATAAAGTCCCTGCCAGTCCCCGGGTTACCTGCCCAAAAAGCCCCGGTCGGCGGAGCCAAAGACAGGCGCCAGTAGAGAAAACGGTAAAATTCCGACATACTGTTTAAATAAAATAAATACAAGTTCTAGAAGACTCTCACTCCCCAAAACTAACCAGATCTGTCCAAATGAAAAACCATCTCAGTGAGGATGGAAAGCGGTTGCCTCTCATGAGTAACACTACCACTTTTTTTTTCCTATCATTGTCTTTTTCAATCATATCATTTCATTTCTGAAGCCCAGGCGTGGATTATTTTTATTAAACAATATTTAATTATTAAAGTAGTAGCTAATACCTTATAGACATGATTATATATGATTGTACATTAAATATATATGCTTGGACCTATCATCTATATTGCACATTGCTTTGTATATATTATATGTTCAATACACTCGAAAAGTCCTAATTTCACGGCACGGCCTAGTCGTATACATCGAACAAATTCAGTGTTATGACAAACTGAGTTTTTAAAAAATTCTTGCTATGGCGGGTAACTTTACTCTTGAATTATACTCTTCAGGATTCAAAGACACATTGTCTCTTATGCCAACGATATCCCATTTTAAGCATTCATGCCAGCCCTGGCTTACAATGTGATGTCTTTTTTTTTTTTTGCCCCCTTACATTCTCCTTTGTTTTATTTTTGCAAGACTTGGTGACGTGCTTGTGTAGTGGCCTTTCCGTAGATTATCATGACGCTGAAGGCGTATTTTTCTGGCTCTGTTCTAAGGAACTCTGCCTTAAACAGAGCTCTCATTCTGTGATCTTGGTGACACCTGCCCCTTTGCCTTGGAACTTCGAGCACTGAGACTGATGTCGGCATTCAAGGCCCTGCTGAAAGTCAGGGGCGTCCTCAGGCCTCTGAAGCCTGGCCCCCACCGGCTCCTGAAAACGTATCTCTTGCTTACGCCCCCATCACGAATGCCAAAGACACCTTCCCCCGTGCTCTCCTCCACCACACCCTTAGGCACTGCACTGCCTCCCCGTGGGAATGCTGTCCCCTGATATCCTCACGTGTCCACACCCCTCCAGGTGAGCTGCAACAATTAAGACAGCCAGGAAGTAGAGCAGCTACTATGTGCGTGAGGACACATCCCAACATCTTAAAGTAGCGAATGTTTACAGAATGACGCATACGTATGAAGTCCTTTGTACCCATTTCCATTTCATCTGCACACTCTCCTCACTGAGTGGAGAGCCTACTTGGGATTCTCTCTCTGTACCCCTCCTTTGCTCGAGCTCTTTCTCTCTCCCTCTCAAAATAAATAAATAAACTTTAAAAAGAGAAAAGAAAAGAGAAAGACTATAAAGGCGTCAAAGAGTCAAACACTGAGTTACCATGAGACCCAGCAATTCCGCTCACAGGTATACTTCCGAGAGAAATGGAAACGTACATCCACACAGAAACCTGTACACGTATGTTGTCAGCAGCAAAAAGGTAGAAGCAACTCGAATGTCCATCAACAGACAGATGAACTGTGGTGTAGCCATGCAACGGAGTATTCTCTAGCCATAGGAAGGACGGAAGGACTGACACCAGAGACAGCACGGATGAACCTCGAGGACACGGCACTACGGGAGTGAAGCCAGACACAGAAAGTCACTGCAAGGTGCTGTAAGTGACAGAGGCCCTGCGTGTGCCTACGTGGGGCCCAGGTGCCTACGGAACTCTGTGCCTTCTGTTCAGTTTTGTTCTGAACCTAAAACTGCTCTAAATGAGAAAGTCTATTTAAAAAAAAAAAAAAAAAGGATCACGGTGTTAGTTCGCTAAACCTACTGTAACGAAGGAGCACAGGCTACGTGGTACTTAGCAGAAACCCTAAAACAACAGAACTTTATCTGCTCACTATTCAGGAGATCAGAAGTCTGAGATCGAGGGGTCAGGGGTTGGGTTTCCCCCAAGGCCTCTCTCCTTGGCTTGGAGGGTGGCCATCTCCCCGTGTCCTCATGTGGCTTCCCTCTACGTACGCCTGTGCCCTACCCTCCTCTTCTTATAAGAAGACCAGTCATATTGGATTAGAACTCATCCTAAGGACCTCAGTTAACTTAATTCCCTCGGTAAAGACCCCACCTCTAAATACCATCATATTCTGAGGGTCTCAGGGTTAGGACTCCAGCATGTGAATTTTGAGGGACACGCTAAAGCCCCTAACAGTCCCATGTTGAACAATCCCTTTTAGAGTCAATATCCAGAGTAGACAAGTTCATAGAGACAGAAAGACATGAGTGGTTCCTAGGGGTCAGGGACAGGGGAAATGGGGAGTGATTAGTTACTGAGGGCAGGGTGTCCTTTCAGGGCAATGGAGGTATTTTGAAACTAGAGAGACATGGTGTTGGCACAGCGCCGTGAACGCATCACATGTCGCTGCCATCGTGCACTTTAAATGGTTCATTGTGGGGCGCCTGGGTGGCTCAGTCCGTTAAGCGTCCAACGTCAGCTCAGGCCATGATCTCACGGTTCGTGAGTTCGAGCCTCACGTCAGGCTGTCCGCTGTCAGCACAGAGTCTGTTTTGGATCCTCTGTCCCCCTCTTTCTCTGCTCCTCCTGCCCCTTTCTAAAATAAATAAACACTAAAAAAAATTAAATGGTTAATTGTAGGCTACACGCATTTCACCTTAATTTTTTTTAAGCTAAAAAAAAAAAAAGAAAGAAAAGGCTATAAACATAGGCCTCCCTGCAGAGTCCCAGCTCCCTCTCTTTCCTCCCAGCCAAGCTTATGCTCTCTGCCTGTCTTTACCCAGGGGAAGGCAGGCCTGGGGGCCGATGGGGCCCTGCGCTTTCCTAAGTATAACATAAGATTAAGTCAAGCTTGCCAAAGAAAGAAGGAAGAGAATGGCCCCGATTTTCAGGAGAAGGTAAATAAAACCAAGGCTCCAAGCAAAATATCAATCCAAAGAACCCACCGCTGCGGGTCTGAGACAGGCCAGGTGTGAAGTTTATTCCTTTGTTCTGGGCCCTGAGCCAGTGCTTACTGCTGAAGGTCCGCAAATGCCATTGGCTGAGACTGATTTCCCAGAGTTGGCCGGAGGGCGTGGAGTCTATAAAAGGGGGCAGTTAAATTGGGGAACAGCAACAAGCTGTACGAATGCCTCCCTGGGGCTGAGACCTGGGCCCCACCTCATCTGGGGAGCCCCTGGGGTGCCCAGGTTGGCCCTGGGTTTCCTCCACCCCAGGACTTCCCATGGTACATTGTACGTGGCCCCCGCTCGGCACTGGGAGGGCAGGGACGGTGTCGCATCCCTGCCCAGATGCCCGTTAGGGGGCATAGGGCCTGAAACAAAAGAGAGGCTCAGCTAAGGCTGGGACAGGAGGAGAGGGGGAAGAAGAGACGAGGGAAGGCGCATCATAGGGAGCCATAGCGCTGATCACCTCAGGCCTTGCCTGTTGTCTTGTTTCCAGACAACCAAAGGAAAAATGTTCCAGAAATGCAACAGGTTCAAACAAGCACGGGTTTTGAAGGCCACGCTCCCTCTGTCAAGTCCAAATCCGGACCAGTCACAGCGCGACCAGCATCATCCACCATCTCGGAAACTGAAAAGCCTTCGCCTAAAACCCTCTACACGATGATTATGGGACAACACCCATCACTGAACTACTGGCATCCCCACTATCTGAAAGGGAAGCGTTTCTATGAAAGCTTTCCTACACCGAAATGTGGTAAAGAGCAGAAGCAATTATCGTTAATCTACATGGAAAAAATGCGAGAGCTCCCAGACCCAAATTATCACCTCTCTTAGGCTTTTCTGATGCCGGAGGACACCTGTTGCTAACGGGTGCTCAAGCTACGTGGAGATAAAGCACAGATGCTTCCAGAAGGCACAGCTCAGAGCTCCGGTGGCTGACACCAGTGCCGAGTGTGGGAGACCTAAGTCACGTCCACGCTCAGCCACTAACTAGCTTTGAGTCTTAGCTGAACACGTCCTCTCTGTTCTACAGTTTCCAAATCTCTGCACGCACTCACCCTTGCGTGATGCACCCAGATATCCTGTAGTAACTAACGTGTATCGTTCACATACTACATGCTTCCCGCCACATGCTTTCTGCACTCCGATGCATTGTATCCACACAAGGCTGAAAAGAATGCCTCCTAACCGGAAGGAAGAGAAATCTCTTTAAGGTCAGTTATTTTTGTTTGCTGTGTGTGAGCCTGAATGCCTTTCAGCGGTGATTCTGTGCTTTCTCTCTGTGGTGGCTTCGCAAATACCTTATTTTTGTAAAACGATGGGGTAGGTCTGCTGCGCGTTACTTCATGCTAAACTTCAGATTGTTTGCACTAAAATTTACTTTGACTATTACCTGTTGAGTCTTCGCGCTATGATGTTGGAATAAAAAAAAAAATCTGGGAACGGGCCAAAAATATCTAGGAATTACTTAGTCTTTGGAGATACGTAAAGGTAATGTGAAAATGGAATTGCATCTGAAATGTGCCATAATCCGGTTGTACTTTGATCCTTTATGGCGATTCATGTAGAGCCCAGCTCATCTGATAGTGTGGGAGCTCCGTGGCGGCATGAACGTTACTCTTTCTGGGTGGGAATTGGCATTTTTTTTAAGCCTTAGGCCACTCTTTGTGAATAATTTGGGTAAAAATGGGAACAGAGAAACCGGATTTTAAAAAGTTATGTACCAGGTGCCTGAATGGCTCAGATGTTAAGCATCTGACTTCAGTTCAGGTCATGAGTTCTCGGTTCATGAGTTTGAGCCCCCCCGTCGGGTGAGTACGAGCCCTGCTCCAGGTGAACACAAACTCTGTTTTGTGTGAACACGTGTCCCTCTTCAGGTGAGCCCTGCTTCTCTCTCTCTATCTCTCACCGCCCTCCCTCCCCCTCCTGGGATATTCTCTCTCTCTCTCTGCCCCTCTCTCACTTGTGTCCCCTCTCTCTCTCTCTCTCTCTCAAAAAAAAAACAAGTTACGTACATGAGGGCTGTACAAAAATTGGAGGGTGAGGGGTAATGGGGTTAACAGTGGTTTTAGTAAAAGGAAAAATAGGAAGGGGGAAGGAAATAGACCGAAGGGAAGGTGCCCACCTCGTGCGCCGCGGGTGGGAAAGTAACACAGTGCTGCCGCGGCAGAACGCACGGTTGCCCTGTTAGCCAGTAGTCCCGGTCCTTGGTTTGTAGCCAACAGAGCTGAAAATAGAGAGACAGACACGGGCATTCCAACGGTGACCGCAGCATGATCCCCCTAAACCAAAAGTGCCCACCACCCAAGCGTCCATCCATCCACAGATGAATGGGTGTACCAAATGTAGTATATTCACACAAAGGAATATCGTTCAGCCACAAACAGTAGAAATGTTGTATGATTCCACTTCGGCGAAACGCTTGGAAGAGGGCCAATTCATGGAGACAGAGAGGAGATTAGAAGACACCAGGGAAAGGGGAGGGGGCGCCCGGGTGGCTCAGTTGGTTGAGCGTCCGTCTCGATTTCGGCTCAGGTCATGATCCCAGGGTTGTGGGATCGAGGCCCGCGTCAGGCTTTGCGCTACACCCCCAAGCAGGCTCTCCCCCTGTCTCTCTGCCCCTCCCCTGCCTGCATTCTCTCTGTCTGTCTCAAAATCAATAAATCAACCTTAAAATTAAAAGGAAACTGTCTCTCTCTGCCCCTCCTCCGCTCATCTCTCTCTAAAAAATTAAATAATAAGTAAACAAATACATAAATAAATAAATAGGAGTTGCCAGGGGAAGGGGAGATGGGAATTATTGCTTAATGGTACAGCGTTTCTGTTTGAGGCGATAAAAATGTTCGGAAATAGAGCCGTGATGTTGTACGACATCGTGAATGTAATTAACGTCACTGAATCGACTGAATCGAACGTTGTTAAATGGCAATTTTTATGTTAGATGTGTTTTCCCACAATTTTTTTTTTTTAACTTGGGAACAGAGGAGCAGAGAACCAAGGACGCTCGAATGGGTGTCTGTGGGGCTGAGCTGGCTGCAAAATGTTTTGGGGGTTCTTGATTTATTTCACGGTGAAACCGTTCATGCATCTGCAGGATGTTCATGGTGCATAAATGATGTTAGTGATTCTAGGGGACCCATTTCTGCCCCGTTAAACCGCTAACGACTTTTTCTTCCAACTCGCTAAAAAAATGTGTTACATGGGGTTCCCGTGGGAACCCCTCAATTCCCCGCAAAGGATTTTGAACAAAACTGCCGGCACCCGTACTCGTCCACAGGCAGCCCTCGATTCTCATCTTTGTTAGGCACGTGGACACTCCACCTGTGACATCGAAGGTGCGTATCCCACGTCTGAACTTGAACCTGAGGGCGGTTTGCAATAACCCCCCTCACCTCGGAATGCAGCCTTGGCGAAGACACATCAGGATACGAATGCTCAGCACCGGACGAGTCGAAATTAGATTTAAAGGAATAGCGCAGGTGGGTTCTCCTCCCTCCCAGGGTACAGACCCTTTTTAGCGGTTTTGGTCAAAACTTTACTCTTGATCTTCCAGAAGGCAGGGAAATGAAATAGAAACAAAGGAGCTTGTCAGCTTCCAGGTAGACAAGTGGTGAGAAAGTTTAAATTCAGAGGACATGACACGATAGTTAAAAATACACTGGCAGGTAGCAACACCCAGAATAATGAGATAACAAAGTAGGTCAGGGCCATTCGCCGTGGTCAGGAGATGCTGCTCTGGGCCGGGCAAAGAGGGAGACCGCATCGGGTACTGGAATAGGTGATACCGTCTGTGGCCTGGCATGCAGAATTATGTATCTCAGAGTATCATCGCTCATCCATAGCAAATAGCAAAGAAGGAAGGAAGGAAGGAAGGAAGGAAGGAAGGAAGGAAGGGAGGAAGGAAGGAAGGGAGGAAGGACAGAAGGAAGGAAGGAAGGTGAGAAGGAAAGGAAAGGAAAGGAAAGGAAAGGAAAGGAGATGGAGGGAGGGATGGAGGGAGGGAAGGTGCTAGATGAGGAAAGTCACAAATGAATTCTTTTTAATAGGGTAGTAAAAATATAAAACAACACCTGGGGATAGCGGGGGAATACGGAATGTGAAGTCTTTGATCAGAGAGAATCTATGGTTTAGGCGGATGGGAAAGTGTCCGAGTAGCTAGGAAAGAGCCAGAACGGTAGTTGGTAAATTCCAGAGACACGCAGACCAGTCCTCGATGGAGCAGAGAGGTGAAATAAGGAGAGAGAACAGGCAGACCGGGGGACGGTGGCATTTTTTTTTAATCTCAAAATTTGGAAAAGACAGAAATCTCCATCAAAGCCACCTGCTAATGCTCCATTCCCAGGTGCTTGAAAACAGAAAGGCTCCTTTATGCTAATGACGTTATAATAAAGGGAAAGACGTACAGAAGTGAAGAAACGGTGAATTGCCTTGTGCCTTTGTATCAAATTACCATGAACTTCGTGGCTTTCAACAACACGGGTTTAGTTACCGCCTTACGGTTCTGGAGGTCAGGTGTCCAAACTGCACGCCACTGGGCTAACACCAGGGCAGATCTCCTTCTGGACGCTCTGGGGAGCATCCACTCCCTCGCCTTCTCCAGATGCTAGAGGTCGCCCGCGGTCCTGGGCTGGCAGCGCCTTCCTCCGTCTACAGAGCCCGCAGCACAGCATCCGGGATACCAGTCTCAGGCTCGGGCTCTGACTTCTCTTATGCCTCCTTCTTGCCCTCGCAAGGACCCTTGTGACTACAACGGGGCCATCTGAGCCCCCTCCCTCTTCATGCGAATAACAAGGTTAACTCCACCCGCAACCAGAACTCCTCTTTGCTATGTAACGTGACACACCCCCAGGATATGGGGGTCAGGACAAACATAAATCTTCGGGGCAGCCATCACTCTGTCCCCCACCCCAGGGGAGGACCACCGTGATACAGTTAACGCCGTCCCGGGAAAAGGTCTGAAGAGAGTCTTCCTTCCATGTCTTGTCCCCCTGTTGTGTCTCTCCCCAGCTCTCGTCGGAGGCCGTGTGGAGGCATCGATCACACGGCTTATGTCTCCGACTGGCCCCGCCAGGCCGACTCATCGGTGTCACCGCCCAGGAGCGAATCCCGAATTCTCCTCAGCCAAGGCTGCGGAAAGGCGGGTGGCCGTTCGTCCTCTTGGTGCGCCCTGAACGTCTTGGTGCCCGTCGTGTGCAGAAATGTTGAGTCACTAGAAAGAGGTGGGGAAGCCCCCTGCCTACACCGCTCCCCCGTCCTTTCCAGCTGACAGGTGGGACCCACCCAGACATGGGGAACGGGCCAGGCGTCCACAGTAGGCTCCATTATTAGCTCCATCCTAAAGGTGAAAAACTAAAGCCTAGAGACGCTACGTGGCTTGCCCATGGCTTGTCCTGACTAGTAAACAATGGATTTGGCTGGGATTTGGCTCCAGACCCGTCTGACCCACAAAAGCTCGGTTGTCCATTGAACAAGTACGCCATTATACTGGATTCTAGGTACACAGAGATAAGCCATGTATCTATTTTCAATGGATTCAATTTGTTTTTAATTGTTTTCACATGTATTCATTTTTGAGAGACAGAGAGAGACAGAGCGTGAGTGGGAGAGGGCCAGACACACACACACACGCACACACACACACACAATCTGAGGCAGGCTGTAGGCTCTAGCATGCAGAATTATGTATCTCAGAGTATCATCGCTCATCCATAGCAAATAGCAAAGAAGGAGGGAAGGAAGGAAGGAAGGAAGGAAGGAAGGAAGGAAGGAAGGTGAGAAGGAAAGGACAGGAAAGGAAAGGAAAGGAAAGGAAAGAAGGAGGGAGGGAGGGAAAGAGCCCAACGCAGAGTTTGAGCTCAGAGACCGCGAAATCACAGCCAGTCCTGAAGTCGGCACTTAACCGACTGAGCCACCCAGGTCCCCCTTCCATGGATTCGACTTAAAGGACACACTTGGCAAGGAAGATACGGAATGCATATGATATCTAGATTATACATACACGATGGAATATTATTCGGCCGTAAAAAGGAATGAATCCTTGCTATTTGCAACAATAGGGATGGACCTGGAGGGTACAGTGCTAAGTGACATAAGTCCGTTGGAGAAAGACAAATACCCCCTGGTTTCACTCGTGTGTGGAACGTACGAAACAGAACAGACGAAGGCAGGAAAAAGAGAGGCAGACTAAGAAACAGACTCTTAACTACGGAGAACAAACTGGTGGTCACCAGAGAGGAGGGGGGTGGGGGGATGGGGGAAATAGGTGATGGGGATGAAGCCTACACTCGGCGTGAGGAGCACGGAGTCACGTGCAGAAACGTTGAGTCACCGGCTCGCACCCCTGAAGCTACCACAACACTATGGTAACTACAGTGAAGTGAAGTGTTTTGTTTTAAGGACACCAGCGCTTACTCCTTTAGGCGGAACGGCATTGGGGTTTGCAGACCAGAAAGCCAAAGAGGCTGTGGGAGCGCCAGGGCACGTTTTTGGGAAGGGACAGTGAGGAAATTTCCAATCCTGGCAGAAATGGGGAAGCCCGGGCAGGGGCGGGGTGCCTAGGGGTGACTAAGATGTCATCTGTCCCACAGGGCGAGCCAGGATGTGGGGGCAAGCTCTGCGCCTGCGTTTTCGCATACCCGCCAAATCACGGAGGACTTGAACTTTCTTTCCCAGGCGCATGAAGTCACCAAAGGGAGGGGAAACTGGAGCCCTACGACACGGTGTCAGACGGACCAGTTTCCGGGCCGGGGGAGCAAGCGTCCCTCCCAAGGTGTTCATACTGGACGAACACCAAACATTCCACTGAAATCGTTAAACGGGTAGAGGAGTTTAATTATGAGAATTTAATTTTTTCCGAAGCAAAAGCTGCCTTTATACAATTACAGTGAGGCAACTTTTAATTAACTTTGGAAACTTTCTGGTGCTTGGAACATCTAATTAAAAACACTCAGGGAACTATTAACATAACACAAGATTCAGGAGGGGGGTAAGAGATAATATTGAGAAGGCGTGGGAAAGAGACGTAGAAGAGGCGTCACTGGCCAGTTAGTGGCACCTCCGTGTCCCCGACCATTCAAGAGTCCCTGCCCCTCCCCAGGCTCCGGGGACATCAGCAAAAGACCCTGCCAGCAATGGTTCTGCGGGAGTCCCCTCAGCAACGGGGTCCGGCGAGACTTCCGTCTTTCGTTCTTCTACGTTGGGGACCCCCCCACCTCTGATGTAGGGAATACAGAGGAAGGGGTGAGTGGTCAGAGCACCTCCTGGGAGGAGGCGACCGGGTGGATGTCATTGGTTTTGCAACCCATCTACCCTAGAGCTAGCCCAAGGGGATGAGCGTATGGCCTTGACCACAGCGGTTCTCCGAGAGTGGTCCCCCAGCAGCAACACCATCAGGAAGCTGGTTAGACACATCATCCTACAGACTCTTGGGCCCCACCTAAGATCCACCGAATCTGGATGGCTTGAACACAATGCCCACGTAGGATCTGTATACGCATCAAAGTCTGAGAGGCAGTGAACCTGGCCACAGGGATCTCCAAGCGGGAGTTGCCAACAGTCTGCTCCAGAATTCCTTGGGGGGAGTTTGTTTACAAAGGCCCGGCCCCAAATGTCATGTATCAGAATCCCTGGAAGTGGGGTTCAGGAATTCGCATTTCAGATTTTTTTAATGTTTATTTATTTTTGAGAGAGAGAGAGAGAGAGAAAGTGAGCAAGGGAGGGGCAGAGGGAGGGAGACAAAGACACCGACGCAGCTGAGCTCTGAGCCGTCAGCACAGAGCCCGACGCGGGGCTCGAACCCACAGACCGCGAGATCATGACCTGAGCCAGAGCCGGACGCTCAACCGACTGAGCCACCCAGGCACCCCAGGAAGTCATTTTTCAAAGAATCTTCCCAGGAGTTTCTGATGTGTGCTAGAGTTTGGGAAGCACTGGCCTGCTCTATAGAACTCCAAGTTCGAGATCAGGAAGCTGGACCTCCACCTGCTATCCGAGGAGCCCATCAACCGTCCTAGGCCTCGGTTTCCTCACCCGTGGCGCAAAGAGGGCAGAGCCTCCCCAGAGCCGGGCACAACGGGCTGCAAGTCCCAGGGCTCTTTGCCGATGACGTCATCACCTCAGGCTGGTGCCACCGAAATCAGAGGGCCCCTTGGGGGTCGGCCCACCAAGAGTCCGGTCTGGCCCTGCGGCTAACTCGCCACCAGACCTTGCAAATCAGACCACCTCCCCGGTCTCCGTTTCTCAACAGCCGAGCAGAAAGTTGCAAACTTAGAGCTCATCTGAGATCTAAGGTAACCTCTGAGGCTTCCCGGGGCTCTGGAACCTGTCACTGGAACGGCCCACCCCACGGCCGGGGGTTTGGAGAGGGAAGACTGGACCCCTCTGTTGCAGAAATGTGGTTTTCTCAGTCAGTTCCTTCGGCGGCTCTAAAGTCAAAGCGAAAAGGAAAACAAACAAAATTGATTCCCAAGAGGCTCCCGCATCTCTCCCCCCCCCCCCCCGCCCCCAGCCCACGGGGCCAGGCGCCCACTGGGGGTTCCGCATAGAACCACCTGACCCGGATTCCTGAACCCAAGGGCCTCCTCGGCTTGTGCAGGGCAGAGCAGTCGAGAGGAACTTTAATGTTACACTGACCCCCTGTGGAAGTCGGAGTCGGAGGCGGCAGACAGGGCTCCCACCTCCAGCAGCGCCCCCCCCACCCCCAGTCGGACCCCCAGCCCATCCTCCCAGCTGGACCCTCCAGACAGCAATCCCGGCTGCCTCCTCGGAGGCAGAGAGCACTGGCGAACCTGACCGCATCTGGTGGGGGAACCCGGCCAAGGTCAGACAGAGGACAAGGGGAGGGGGCAAGCCCTCTGCTCCAGCCCGATGTCGCCCACCGGCCTACCACCACTCTTGCTCGGATATGGCTGCAACCTTCTCAGTGGCCTCCCCGCCCCTCGACTCACCCCCCTGTGGAGTGAAGCCTCTTCCCTTCTCCAAAGCCTTCGCCAGCAGCCTGGAGCGTCCGGGATGAAGTTCATTCCCCGGTCTGGCTTCCAGGGGTCCCCACGATCGGGCGCAGCCTGCCTCGGCGAGGCCGGGAGAGAACTTCTCCCGCTCCTGCAGTCTCCCTTGGCTCAGGCTGTTGCCTCCACCTGGAAGCCCCCCAGCCTCCTCAAATGACCACATCTCGCCCGGGCTTGCAAGCACAGCAGACTGCTTCCCTAATCGCTCAGCGCCTTACGGCAGGAGCACACCAGGGACCTGGCGTTGCACCTGCGACGGCCAGTCCCCAGATGTGTGTGGCCGCTCACGGGCCCTCTTCAAGCCTCCGTTTTCTCAAATACGGAATGGAGGTACTAACTCCAGCCAGTGGCGCTCGGAGGAGGGGCACGGGGGCGGAACGAGATACCTGAGGGCGGTGGAAACCATTAAGTCCGCGACCAGCTCACGACTCACTACGGCGGCCTCTGTCACCCGGTGACTGGCATCACAGAGACGTTTTGTCTCACACACTAAGCCCGGAGCGACTGAGCGTGGCCATCGGAGCCGGTGAGTGGCAGGGGCGGACCTGGAACCCTGAGGTCCAACCCCGTGCCGAATGCCAAAGACACCAAGATGCCCTCAAGAGGCCCTCGGCCAGTGGAGAAGATAGCCGTGAAGGTCACAGATCAGGTTGCAGAGGGCTGGGACAGAGGTGGGCACACAGTAGGGCCCCTGTCCTGGTGGTCAGGGAAGGCTCCCTGAAAGAGGTGACCTCTGAATTGAAACCTGAAGGACCAGTGTGTGTTGGCCAGAAGGATCGTGAGGGTTGGCGGGAAGGTGCCAGAGGTGTGGGCAATGAGCCCAGCGTGGGAGAGACGTAAGAGGCCCGTGTGGCTGGGGCAGAGAGTGGGAGGGACAGGCAGCAAGGCTGGAGGGGACAAATCACGCAAAAGATGCGAGCCCAGAGGAAAGCCTCTGCCAAGTTTAAAGCAAGAAGGTGACACGGTCAGATTATCTGGAAAACTCTGACTTCAGGGTGCAGAACAAAGGGGAGCTGGGGGGAGGCTGGAGACAGGGAGGAGGCGGAGAGGGGGGCCGGGCACTCATTCCAGCCGACACATCCCCTATGTTCGGACCCTGCCCTGCAAAAGAAAGCCCCGCTTAAAGCTGCAAGCAGACGGGTCTGTAAAAATGAGGGACCCACACATACGCTCAGACAGAGTCCACAGGGACCTCAGCCACAGGGACCTGGGTGGCTCAGGGCATCAGGATTTAGGATTAGGTGGCCGATGAGATCAAGCCCCGCATCGGGCTTCTTACAATTCGATGGCTTGTCACAGTCTAACCGGCATGATTTTTTTTCTTTGTTAGCGGTACGTAAGTAATGGTGCATTTTACAATATGCGGTATTTTCACTTAGTTCAGGGATTGGTGGACGTTTTCTGTAAATGGTTAGATGGTAAATATTTTGCTCCGACTTTGAGAGCCATAGGGTCTGCGTTGTAACAAATCAGCTCCGCACTTGTGGCATGAAGGTAGCCACAGACAACGTATAAACAAGGGAGCATGACTAATGTTCCAATAAAACTTTATTTACAAAACAGTGGGTTGCCTTTGGGTCCAGGGGTTGAGACGTGACTTAGATGAACTATGATCTAGTGAATATTCATCCCGGAGATTTAAAATCTATTTCCTAAGTGATGGATGTTTAGATTCTTTCTCTTTTTCTTTTTAGGTTTATTTATTTATTTTGAGAGAGACAGAGAGAGCATGAGTGGGGAAGGGGCGGAGAAGGAAGGAGGGGGAGAGAGAATCCCAAGCAGGCTCCCTACTGTCAACGCAGAGCCCAACGTGGGGCTCGATCCCATGACCCTGGGTTCGTGACCCGAGCTGAAATCACGAGGCGGGTGCTTAACTGAGCCACCCAGGTGCCCTGTCGGCTCTCACCGTGCAGCCCAAACGCACTAGGCCTTCGCCAGCCTGGACTTCTCCCATCAAGCTCTACTCTATCTCCAGCCACTCATCAGATATTCCCCCGGCCCCTGTGTGTCGAAAGGTCTGTGAGTCACAAACACGCTAAGGGTCGCTGCCCTCCACACACCAGGTGGTAGGAGACGCTGAAGGGGAGCAGACCACACCCATACCACGTGGGAGGAGCAGGGGAGCGCAGTGGGGGGCTGAGGAATCTGGGAAGTCTTCCTGGGGGAGGTGGCATCTAAGCCATAACCCACAAGGTAAGGAGGCATCGGCTGGGTGAAGGGAGGAAGGAGAGAGAGGCGCGCAGACGGCACAGCCTAGGGAGGTGAGAAAGAGAGGGGCTCAGCTGTGGACCCGGAACCAGTAGAGAGCCATCTGGCTAGAGCAGAGATGCGAGGAGAGGGGTAGGGGGAGACCACGCTGGGAAGGCCAGCTGGGCCCAAGGGCACACAAATCCTAATGAGCTGGGCCTCGGCTCACGGCACAGGGACGGTCCAGTCGAGGCAGAGAGGGCATGTGGGAGGGAAGAGTCAGATGGAGGAGGACCAGGGAGCACTGGCTGCTCTCCAGGCCCTGCCCTCAGCACCTTCCACACCTACCGGCTCAATTTCCTTCTCACCGGGAGGAGGACGGGCGGCCGCCCCGCTTCCCACACGAGGAAGCGGAGGCCCAGAGAAGTCACTTAACTTGTCCAGGGTCACGGGACCGTAACGGTGCAGAGTGAGGGGAAAAGAGCCAGAGCAAGCTATAGATGCTCCTTTCCCTCTTTGCCTTGGCTGCTGGGGAGCTCAGAGCCAAACATAAATGTGATCATCCAGCCCTATCAGTTTCCTAGTGCTCACCGAGGAGGCCCTTTCCACAAACGCAATTTCCCGGCATACCCTGGGGGGAGCAAACACGCCCTTAGGTGTCTATCTTAAGGTCCATCTTACGTTGCTACATTTGTTTATGCCTAGCCCCAGCTTCCTTACTCTTTTCCCCCCCAAAATAAAAATGCACACACCCCACTTGAAATTCACCCCTCAGAGATAAATGTTCGTGTGCACATTTGGGTGAACGTCCTCCCACACAGGCAAAAGGATAGTTTTCATAACAACGGCATCGTATAATCGACTCAGCTGTATGTCACGGAGAGCGTTTCGTGTCAATGAAAGTAAACCCACGGGACCGCACGGGGCGCCGGAATGCTGATCACTGTTACTGTTCGTCATTTCTCCAGTTATTTAAAAAAAAAAAAAAGCTGCCATGAAATTCCTGGTGCATCATTTCTAGATTTTTTTTTAATGTTTATTTCTGAGACAGAGAGAGACAGAGCATGAGTGGGGGAGGGGCAGAGAGAGGGAGACACAGAATTGGAAGCAGGCTCCAGGATCTGAGTCATCAGCACAGAGCCCGATGCGGGGCTCGAACTCACGGACCCCCGTGAGATCGTGACCTGAGCCGAAGTCGGACACTCAACCGACGGAGCCACCCAGGCACCCCACCTGGTGCATCATTTCTTCCCATTTGTGTGACCTTCTTCTCATGAAATATTCTTAGAAATTGTCTCTCATTTTTGTTGTTAATCTGTCAGCTGTCTTTGAGTTTCGTGGCTGGTCGATCCTTTGGGGAAGTAGAAGAAAAAGGTATTCACCAAATGAAATACACGAAGCCACGTTTATCCATTTGGCAAAACGATGGAATATTACTCAGCCACAAAAAGGGGTAAAGTACTGGGGTGCCTGGGTGGCTCCGTCAGTTCAACGTCCGACTCTTGATTTCAGCTCAGGTGATGATCTCACGATTCGTGAGATCGAGCCCCACATCAGGCTCTGCACTGGCAGCACAGAACCTGCTTGGGATTCTCTCCCTCTCTCTCTCTCTCTCTCTCTCTCTCTCTGCCTGTCACAATAAATAAATAAACATTTTTTAAAAATCTGTTTTAAAAAGGGGGTGAAGTATTGATACATGGATGAGCCTTGCAAACATGCTGAGAGAAACCCATCATCAAAGAGCACAGATCGTATGATTCCATTTGTATGAAATGTTCATGGTGCACAAATCTATAGAGACAGGAGTTAAGTGGCTGCCCCAGCCTGGGAGGGATGGGTGGGGGGGAGTGGAAGGTGACAGGTAAAGGGAAGTGGGTTTTCTTTTAAAAAATGAAAATGTTTAAAAACGAATTTGGGGGGGGGGGGTTGCACAGCTTTGCGAATACCATTCAATTGAATTGATCTGAACTGCAATACCATTGAATTTCACACTTTATGGGTGGACGGTGGGATGTATATCTCAATAAAGCTGTTACAAAAAATAAAATAATAAAATAAAACAAAACAAAATAAGATAAGGTAATAATAAAACAAAACAAAATAAAAGCTGTGAACGGATCCCAGGAGACGGAGAGGAGACAGGAGGACTGTTGGAGGACAAGGGGGTAAAGGAGTTGACATCCTGGGGCTCCTTGTCCTGGAGAAGAAACCCGGAGACACTGTCTCACTGCCACCCCAGGCCGGGAAATGGTGGCAGGAGACTCCTTCTGAGGTTTGGGGGCACAAGGGAGGGGCTCTCAGACCGGCAGGGCCTCCTTCCCTGGCCCTACTCCCCTCCCGGAGCAGTTTGGTCCCACCAACTAAGAAGGTCGGGAACGTCGGTGGAGCCTTCTCGGGGCTCCCGTTGTCAGCCGTAGATGGCTCGAAGCGACCATGGGGACGTGGGCCACGGGGACACCCCAACAGCCGAGGGCAGAGGGAGGAGGGCAGCTGGCTGCCAGAGGCCCCCAGGTGGCCTCCGACTCTTCCGGAATGTTCCTCCTTTCCTGTCGCCCTCCCACAGGCCTTGCCCGCAGAGCAGCCAGTCCACTCTGTGGGGCACCGGAGTGGCACAGAGCCTGTCGGTGTGACAGCAGGTGCCAAGCAGCACAGAGAGGTAGTGTTGGCCGACCCTGAAAGACAGCTCTCAACGGGGCCACTTTCCTCCTCTGAGCCTCAGTTTCCTCCCTGGGAAATGGGGGATCCCACTCACCTTTCATGTTTGCTAGATGAGGGGCGTGGAGTATACTCAGCACATAATGAGTCCTCAGTAAAGAGTAGCTATTAGCATTTTTATACTAGTTTATAGTTTTTATTATTTTGTAGAGGCTATTAGCAAGTTCTTCCGATGACTTAAAACCGAAAAGCCATCTTTTTTTATGTTCTTTGCCCGAATATTTTTTTCTAGTTTTCTTTTCTTTTTCCATTCCACAAATAATGTATGTTCACTGTAAAAATTCAAACAATCCAGAAGGATTGAATCCTACCACTTATAGTTTGGGGCGTAGTTTTCCAAACATTTCTCTATAAACAGGAATAAACCTATAGCTGCCATGATCCTCTCTCTCTCTCTCTCTCTCTCTCCCTCTTTTACACACACACACACACACACACACATAAACACACACACAAAATGGCATCACACACTGTAAGTTGTGCAGAAATTTGCTTTTTTTCTCTACTCAACAAACATCCTTCCATGCCAGCATAGAGATCCATTGACCTGAGGGCTAAAAAAGTGTTTTATTACATGTTTTATTACTTTTATTACAAAAGTGTTTTATTACATATAAAAAGTGTTTTATTACACCCATGCCTAGGTCCATAGGCACCTATGGACAGACATATAGGTATTTTTTTTTTTCCATTCTTCTCACCAGACCCGCAACGCCCATCTTTGAACGTTTATCCTTGAACCTTTGATAAGCGTTCCTAGGCAACCGCCATGCATCTGGTGCGAAATACTTAACACGCACCTATCTCATTTAAACCTTGCCACATCTCAGGGCGCCGGGGTGGCTCAGTCGGCTAAGCGTCCAACTTCGGCTCAGGTCACGATCTCGCGGTATGTGGGTTCGAGCCCCGCATCGGGCTCTGGGCTGATGGCTCAGAGCCTGGAGCCTGCTTTGGATTCTGTGTCTCCCTCTCTCTCTGACCCTCCCCTGTTCATGCTCTGTCTCTCTCTGTCTCAAAAATAAATAAACATTAAAAAAAAAAATTTTTTTTTTAAATAAATAAACCTCACCACATCTCTGCCAGATTCGACAGACGAAGAGGCTGAGATTGAGACTTTCAAGGCCCGCACCTCTGTTCCGGGAGCTCGTGAGTGGCAGGGTCAAGATGAAGCCTGTGGCGGATTGACTGCATTGCAATCCACGAACTTCCAAGCATCCCTCCCCCGGGGTAGCCCTGCCCACACCGACTCTAGGCGTGGCCGAATCACTTACTTTGGCCCTTGAGACGGTAGCAAACCAGATGCAAGGAGAAGCCTGGAAAAGCTTTTGTATATTTCTGCTTCTGCCCTCAACGTCCTGTTCTGCCATGAGAACAAGCCCGGGTTCGTTGGCCAGAGAATGAGCAAGTCCATGAAGCATCCCACCCAAGGCCATGCTAGACTAGCAAGCCCCCAGCCCACCTACCAGCTGACCTAAGATACATGAGCAAGCCCAGCCAAGATTAGTCAATCGAGCCCAGATCAGCAGAATAGCACAGGTGACTTGTAGAGTTCGAAAAATGATAGACAGTTGTTATCATAAGCCACTAAGTTTGGGTAGGACTTGTTACGCAGCAATAACTGACTGATACAAAGCTGAACTGACTGATCCCTATTATCTGCAAGACCCCACTGCCCTTGATAGGGACCGAAGCCCTACAGGCAGCCTGTATACAGCAAACACTACACTCATAGAGGTCTACCGGTCAAGACTAAATAAGATAGGACCCCGCCACTGAGGAGCCGATGGTCCAGTGAGAAAGAACCCAGTGAGTGATTTTTGTTCACGGACAGGAACTGGGGCTCAGAAGCGACCTGTAATTGATCATGACCACACAGCACTTCGGTGACAAAGAGAAACCTCGGGCTCCTGACCGGAAATCGAGAGTTCCCAGGGCCACTCAAAAGCTCAAGCATCCTTGAGTGCCAATAAAAATTATTTTATTGGCCTAGAAGCCACCCTTGACTACACCAGGCAGTAACCCCAGGGACAGCCTGTTCCCCATTTAGTGAGTCAAGGAAAAGAGCTCCAGTTTCTGTCTGAAGGCATTAACTGCAAATTTATATTTGAGGCCCCGTGTGCAGTTTTTTATGCATCCTTAAATACCAAAACATAATTACCAATGTCAATACATAATGTTTATTTCTTTCAGAACCGACATTTTAATTTTCCTGAGCAGGCGGGAAAAATGATATGCATAAAAATAATGACAAATATTAAAAGTCTCCCAAATAAGGGACCGGGATCACCCGCGTAATCCTAAATTTAAATGCATTCACGATCACAGCCATATTAAAGGTCTGATAAGCCAAATTAGGTTCCATGTAAGCATAATTAATCTTCCTTTTCAATGAAGATATTACCAGGGCGTTAATTTGAATCCCAAAGGCCTTTGGGAAATTGAATTATATAGATAAAGCAAATATTTGACCTTTTACAGATAATTACTATTAAAAAAAAAAAAGTCACAACGTAAATGAACAGCAAGTAAACCTTGGGTGTTGCCGGGCCCTACCGAAATAAAGTTCTTTATAAACATTCAGCCAAAGAAGAGGCAGATTTTTGTACCCTATTCAGCTTCCTAGCTTTTCATTTCAAAGTTGGAAGCGTAAAACTCCAGCCAGGGGTCCTGGTGGTTTTTTTTAACAAATAATTGAATGGAATTGGCCGGTGCTGATTATGTCAAATTTGCAAATTATCTGTTATCATGCACAGGTCATTAAATTTCAAAAGACAGGGCAATGGAGCTACAGTAACGATCCCAGGGCCAAGTTCAGCGGGACTAATGTTTATCTAGATGAATGACTCATCATAGGAACAGCACTCCTGAAACCACTGAGTCAGGTTCCCCTGGTCCCCAGGTGGGGTGGGAAGGAGCAGCCACCACGGCCCTTCCCTTAGGCCAGCTGGTGGCCTAAAAGAAAGAACAGGTGCCTCGGGCCACAGGAGGAGTGAATGACACTGGACCGCCTCTAGCCTGGTTTCCTCAACAGGAAGTGAGTCGAAAGGCCCCTCGGAATCTGAAAGGAGATTGGGGGGGTACTAAAGCCTGAGGCACTTTGCAGTTGGACAGACCTGTGTTTGCACCCTTGTCCCTGTCCCCCCACCGCCCCAACCAGCAACCCCCCCCCCCCAACCCATGATCAAGTCTCCCAAGCCTCCCAATCTCAAAGGGCATCTCTATCACCAACTCCATATCCTGAGGTTCTTGCGAAGAGGAAACAAGGAAGGGCAGAGAGTAAGCGCTCCCGGATGCTCAACTCAGCCTCAGCATGCTAAGTGCCTCCCCCACACCCCCAAACAGCAGCCCCCTCCCCAGTTCCAGAACATTCCCCGTCTCTGGGCCCAAAGCAACACAGCGTGTTTGGGCCCAGAATCCCACACATTCATTCCCGAAGACAGTTCCTGTAGCTTCTGGTGCCAGCCCCTCTCCAGAATGAGGTCCAAAGACCACTGCCACTCGTAGCTGACGTGGCTGAGTGCCACCCCACTCGCTGCTCCGAGGGCTTTACGTGGGCGTTGCATTTAATCCTCCAACAATCCTATAAGGAGGGCCCATGAATATCCCCAACTTAGAGATGAGGAAACTGAGACCCGGAGAGACGAAGGAAGTCCCTGGGGTGGCAGAACTGGGGGGCTCACGCCCACGGTCTGGCTCCAGGCCCTTTATCCCATTGGTGCCACCACCCACGCCCTGCAAGAGGCCAGGCAGGGACCCAGCCACCTTCCATCGCCACCCTGGCCTGGTCTCCCCACGCCTTCTCAGTGGCCTGAACACAAACATAGGAGCCCCCCTCTTTCCAAACGCAAAGGCTTTTATTCCATCAACCTGTTCCCGCAGATCCCCGGGGGTCCTCGGCTGACCGGGTCTGAAGCCAGAAGGAACCATGACCATGTGGCACAGAGGAGCTGGCCTGAGGACCTCCCTAGGCCCCTGCATGGAGACATTATAGAATAGCGTCTACCTCAGTTTCCTTTGAAGACTGAGCTTATCCCCAGCTACGGGGTACGGCAATGTTCAGACGTCCAGATCTGCGTTCAGAGCTAAGGTGCTTCCAGGAAAAAAGGAGGCTCGTGGAGAGAAGGGCAAGAAGAACAGACTCATGGGATAGAACACAGTGACCAGCTTTCCCCCAGGGACCGGGGGATGGGGTGGGGGGGGGGGCTGGTGTTCAGAGGGGACATTTTGAGCGGGTTTTGAAGGATGAGTAAGAGGTCACCGGTGGGACAGAGGAAGCAGCAGCGAGAGCAAATAAGGGCGGTGGGCAGGGCATGTGCTGGGGGGGCAAGGCACTCTCTGAAGGCCCTGGTCATCATTTCTTATGGGACGTTCCAGCCCTAGACTCCCCTCGGCCCAGAGTGCTGCCACCAGGTGCTCGGCCTTGCCCCTGGACCCCCAGGCTGGCAGGATGCAGAGCCGGACCAGCTCAGAGCTGGCAGGGGGATGAGTTCCCCCATCAGCACTGTTTGTCATCGTGTTCCGAGCTCGCCCGAGGCACCATTCAAAGGCCTCACCCGGGCTCTAGGGGAAAAGAGACTATTGACCTATCGAGATCAGGTAACAAAGTTCCACCAAACCCTCGGCCGGCCGGCCCACAGCCCCAGCAAAGCAAGTTCAGGGGCCTCAGCTCCCGGGAAGTGTCTGCGGTGGGAGACATTTAAGCGGCCAGAGACAAAGTCATTTCCCCGTCATTGTCACACTGGAGTTTTCGATCTCTCTGATTAGAGCAGAATTGAATCTGGCCAGGCGAAATTGAATTTGTACCCTTCCTTAATCATACAATCTTCAAACACCGAACGTCCTAGTCCCAATTAGTCTCCCCTGATCTGGAAGGAGAGGGGAGCCTTCCTTATTGGCAAGAGTGGGGTGAGAACTCAGAGCCTGGAGTTACCGGCGATTGATCAGCTGAGTCCCCAGTAAAAGTCAGAGCCTTGTCCCAGGGGTCAAGCCTCCCCTCCAAGGCAGGGGACAGGCCCTGGAGGAGGTCTCCTGCAGTAGGCGATTTGGTGCCCCCACAATTTGGGCCATTCTCTGGGCCTTTCCAGAAAAGGAGAGATTTGTTGTAGGTCAAGTACTTGACCTTTGACTGCCAGGTGGGCTCCACAGGCAGGAACAGAACCCACGTTAAGCCTCACATTGGGCCTGGACCCTCCCCAGGTCCGCCCCCTGTCCACTTCCCAATGGTGTTTCTCTTGCTGCGTCTTTTTGCACTGAATACACTTTCCCGGTGGTTTAATCTGCCCGCTCGGCTTGGGTTACCATTTCCACCCCAGACCTCTCCCTTGAGCTCCAAACTCAGGGATCCAGTAGCCCTCTGAGCCCCTCCACTCAGATGTCCAAGATGCCTCCCGCTCAACGTGGCCCAAATGAGGTCAGCATCTTCGTGTATCGAAAGTCCCAAGGCCAGGCAGAACGAGTGAAAACCCCAATGCCGGGCACTCTTCTAAATGTCAAAATACACACATATTTCATGCAGCTCTCTCATGAGCTTATCAGGAAGTCCTCGTATTAGCCCTATCTTACAGGTACACAAAAACAGTCTGCCTTTGTATACGTGAGCATCTTTGGAAGGACGAAAATAACCAGGGCCGCAACTCGGCAGATGCTGGTCTGTTGCTTCAAGGGAGGGAGGTCTGAAGCCAGCCTGACCTGTTCCTTGCTGGGTCACCTTGCTTCTTCCTGCCTGGATCCTTGCGGGTTCTTTAGTTTGCTTTTTCCTGGTAATTCAGTATATTATCCGGAATGTATCAAAGCGGCCGTCTTCCATTGGCTTGGAAGGAAGGGGCCTTGGGAACCTACACGGTGTGGCTTTAATTTCTGCCTTGGTGGGGCGCCTGGGTGGTTCAGTCGATTAAGCGCCAGACTTTGGCTCGGGTCATGATCTCACGGTTCGTGGGTTCGAGCCCCACATCGGGCTCTGTGCTGACAGCTCACGGCTCAGAGCCTGGAACCTGCTTTGGATTCTGTGTCTCCCTCTCTCTCTGCCCCTCTCCCACTTACTCCCGCGCGCACGCTCTCTCTCTCTCTCTCTCTCTCTGTCTCAAAAATAAATAAGCATTAAACAAAATTTAAAAAATTCTGCCTTGGTGCCAACTGTCCCAGCTCTTTCCACAAGACCCTCCATCATATCTTCTATTGCCCCATACCCTCTGTCTTTATTTATCCTTTGCTCCCACCTTCTAAGGAAGCTTTTTAAGATAGTCTTCCATATTGCTGATTTGATTTCCATGAAGTCAACTCCACCTTCGAGTCTTGCAGAGACATTGCAATGCTTCTATTGCCTTTTAGGTCCTCGGTCAATCTTCCTCATCTCGTGCATCTCTCTTTATATTTCATGGGTGCTACTGTTCTTCTCCGCTTGCTCTCCTTAGAGCTTTCTGCTGTGACTTGAGCAAAGCCTCACATTCACTCGAAAGTCCAAACGAGATTGGAAAATTGCTTTCCGGATCCAGAGAAAACACTTCTCGGAGGTCTTCGTCGCCCTCTGGGTCTTGAACGATGTTCTCATTTAATTATTCGGCGATGTTTTTTCAGAAGCCCCAAACCATGTCGTGAAGAAGAACATGAAACCACACTGGTTGATTCGCCAAATATTTACTAAGCATCATTATGTCTCGAGCGTTGCGGAAAATGCCGCAGAGGCCGTCAGGAGCTCCTGGCGACCCACTGGCACAGAGCGGCTTGGAATTTGTTTGCCCTCAGGCCAGGCGGAGGCCCTGCAAGGGCAAGGAACAGAACAGGTCTGTCTTCTGCACTTGCCAGGGGCCTGGCAGAGCTCTGTGGATGGGCCGCTGGACCCTGAGTAGGACCTGAAGGGGCTAATCATTCGAGGGAAGACAAGGGACACTTGCTGGCCCTCAGGGCTGGATGGCACAGCCAGTTCCCAGGAGACGGTTTCTTCCCCTTTGGGAAAGAGACACCTCTCTTCCCGAGCCCTTGCCCTACGTGCTGAAAGGACACGAACCACGCAGCGGGCAGCCTGGATCTTGCGGTGTGGAGGCGAAACTGGGAGCAGCCGCCTCCAAAGTGGAGCACAGGAGAAACCAAAGCGATCACGGCCAAAAGCGATCACGGCTCCTGACCGCCGCGCCCACACCCTCTGCTCCCGCCGCTGTACCTGGACACAGCCCTGGAGAAGCCGGACCAGAGGGAGCCGTGGCTTGAGCAAGGCAGTCAGTTGGAGAGAGAAGTTTTGTCAGCAAGAGAAGCAGTTCTTTTTTTTTAATGTTTATCTATTTATTTTGAGAGAGAGAGAGAGAGCACAAGCAAGGGAGGGGCAGAGAGAGAGGGAGAGAGAGAATCCCAAGCAGGCTCCGTGCTGTCAGTGCAGAGCCGGACTCAGGGCTCGATCGCAGGAACCATGAGATCATGACTTGAGCCAAATCAAGAGTTAGATGCTTGGGGCGCCTGGGTGGCTCCGTCGGTTAAGCGTCCGACTTCCGCTCAGGTCACGATCTCACGGTTCGTGAGCTCGAGCCCCGCGTCGGGCTGTGTGCTGACAGCTCGGAGCCTGAAGCCTGCCTCGGATTCTGTGTCTCCCTCTCTCTCTGCCCCTCTCCCACTTGTGCTCTGTCTCTCAAAAATGAATAAACGTTAAAAAAAATTAAGAAAAAAAAAGAGTTGAACGCTTAACTGACTGAGCCACCCAGGTGACCCAGGAGTTCTTTTTTTTTTTTTTTTAACAGCGGTATTGAGGCATCACAGATATACAAAAGCCTGCACATTTTTAGTGTATGTGATCTGATGAGCTTGGACGTAACTAGAGACCCATGAAACCATGATCACAATCGAGGTAAGAAACAGATTCATCGCCTCCAAACATTTCCTTGTGTCTCTTCGGTTTTTTGTTTTGTTTTTTCTTTTTTTTATTTTTTTTTATTATTAGATTTTTTTTTTTAATGTTTATTTATTTTTGAGACAGAGAGAGACAAAGCATGAACTGGGGAGGAGCAGAGAGAGAGGGAGACACAGAATCGGAAGCGGGCTCCAGGCTCTGAGCTGTCAGCACAGAGCCCGACGCGGGGCTCGAACTCACGGACCGTGAGATCATGACCTGAGCCGAAGTCGGACGCCCAACCGATCAAGCCACCCAGGCGCCCCTGTTTTGTTTTTTCGTTGTTGTTATTGCTTTGGTTCGGTTTTGGGAAGAACGCTTAACGTGAGCTCTACCTTCTTGACGAATTTTTCAGCACACAATACAGTATTGGTGATTACAGGGGCTATGTTGTACAGCGGATCTCCGGAACTTAGTCATCTTGCGTGACTGTAACTTTACACCAGTGGAATGATGGTCCCCCCACCCCGCTCTCCCCCGCTCTGGCCCTTGGCAACCACCTTTCTACTCGCTGCTTCCGCGGCATTTGAGACAATCTCCTGCAAGTGGGATCGTGCAGTGCTTGTCCCGTGACTGGCTTATCTCACTCAGCGCGATGCCCCCCAGGTCCCTCTGTGTCCCAAATAGCAGAATTGCTTATTCTTTAAGGCCGAATAATATTCCGTTTTGTGTCTATAGCACATTTTCTGCATGCATCCACCTGTTGATGGCCATCCGGGTTATTTCCACATCTTGGCTATCGCTAGTCACGCTGCAGTGAACGTAGGGGTCATCTCAGGGCAGTGGGAAGGTCCTGTAGTAACAAAGACAGGGGAAGACGCTCCACACAAGAGGTCCACACAAGGGCTGGAGCCATCCCTGCCTTTAAGGAGCGGATACAATTCGGTGGCAGAAAAAAGTTCGAACGACATGTAAACCAACAACATACGTGCGTGCATCCTGGATTATTTTAGAGCTGCACCAACTCTCCACATTTTAGAGCCATGCACTAAGGGATGCAGGGATGAAATCCACGATGTCTGTGACCTGCCACTCGGGCGTCGCCCCTGGGACCAGCAGCAGCGGCTGCGCCTGGGAGCTTGGGCACGATGCAAATCCTCAGGCCCCATCACGCGTGTACAAATCAAAACCTGGAATTTAGCAAGATCCCCAGGTGACCTGCTGGCACGTTAAATATCGAGGGGGGTGGAGAAGGGGAGAGCAAAGCAAAGAGAGAATCAGACGCGTAGCCGTTGAGCCCAGGACATGGGCATCTGGGAGATCAGTGAACCAGTCTAACTGTTGCGTGTATTTGAAAACATCGGAAGTAAAAAGAGAGAGAGAGAGATGCACCGATGAACTGACAGAAGATACCGTGGTCCGGGACGCCAGAGGTCATCACTTCCAGGAGGACCTGCTTTGCACTCATCTTGCATGACTGTCGCTTCACGCCAATGGAACAGTGATTCCCCCATCCTGCGAGGCGGGCAGCTCCAAGCGCCACGTCACAAGCCCCGTGCTGGCCCCGGGGACGGGACCGTCGCCAGGTGGTTCGTCGAGGGGCTGCACGTAGGATGCCGGGGGCGGGGAGCTGTGACCTCAAAGAACAGGCAGGACCGAGACCACACAGGATGAGTGAAGAACCCCCCCCCCAAGACAGTTGGTGAGATTGCGGCAGAAGAGAAAACGCCAAAGGCTTCCAGGGAGCAAAACCACGGAAGCTCCGACGGTTAGCCACCGCCTGGAGCCACAGGCACGGAGGCGGACGTCTGCGTCAGCTTCCTGTCGCTGCTGTAACAAATCGCCACCAACTCGGGGACTCCCATCAACACAAATGTAATTTCTTGCAGGGCTGGAGGTCAGGGGCCTGAAACCAGTTTCACCGGGTGTCATTCAAGGTGTCTGACTACCTCCCTCCAGAAGTCCTAGGGGAGAACCGGGCCCCTTGCCTGGCCTTTTCCAGCTTCTAGAGCTGCCTCCCACACAGCCCTGGGCTCCTGACGCCTTCCTCCGTCTTCAAAGCCAGCAGTGTAGCATCTGGCCTCAGCAGCCACATGGCTTTCTTCCCCTGTAGACAGATTCCCCCTCCCTGCCTCCCTCTTGTAAGGACCCTTGCGATTGCTTTTAGGGCCCACCCGGACCCATTCCTCTCCCCATCTCAAGATCCTTACACACATCGGCAAAGTCCCCTTCGTCACACGGGGTAACGTGTGCACGAGTTCCAGGGATTAGGACCTGGATATTTGGAGGGGCCACTATTCTGCCTACCGCAGGTCTCAAGCTCCGAGGAAAAGTGGTTTTAATCCCAGGGTCCTATACAAAGCCAAGCTATTGAACAAGTTCCCGAGAATGCAGAATATTTACCACTCGGCACCCGGATTTCAGGACACGTCTATGGAGATACTTCTGTAACCAAATAACAATAACGTTAAAAATGTTTTTTCAAACGACAGAAAGACATACAACCCGAATCAAAGATGTGCCAAGGACTCGAATAGATACCACTCCGAAGAATACGCACGCTGGCCAACACGCGCGTGGAAAGATGCTCCAGCATCATTAGTCATTAGGGAAATGCAAATCAAAACCAGAACTTCGCACCCCGGGTTGGCTGTCATCAAAAGTCAGAGAATAATAAGTATTGGCAGGGATAGAGGGTATGGAGAAATTGGAACCCTCATGCTTCACTGGTGGGAATATCAACTGGTGTAGCCATTCTGGGAAACAGTGTGGCAGCTCCTTGATGAGTTAGATATAGAATTACCATATGACCCAGCAATTCTACACGGAGGTATGCACCACCCCCCCTCCCCAAGAAGGGAAAGCAGGGACTCAAACGGATACTTGCTCACAAATGTCGGGAGCAGCTCGCTCTATAATAGCCAAAGGCGGAAACAACCCAGATGTCTGTCAACGTATGAGTGGATAAAATATGGTATATCCGCACGATGGAGTAGCATTTTGTCCAGGGAACGCAGAACTCGCTGTTACATGCTTGGAAACATTATGCTAAGGGAAAGTAGCCAGACACAAATGGCCACGTATGATTCCATTTATTCTTCAAGAGTCTGCGGTAGAGACATCCACAGAGACAGAAAGATTAGCAGTTGCCAGGGGCTGGTGGGAAGGAAGAATGAGGGCTGACTGTTCCGGGGGGATAGGGTTTCCTTTGGGGACGATGGAGTGTTCTGGAACTGGATCGAGGTGATGGACGCCTAACATTGTGGATGTACTTAAACGCACTGACTGACTAGTACCTTTAAAATCACTGAAATAGTATATTTTATGCTCAAGAAACTTAAGGAAGAGAAAAAGAGTAGACACAGGAAGCAATAGCCACTAAGGAGAAGTCAGGACCTAGGAAAGTGCAAAGCAAATGAGCAGAGAATCCACACGCCCCGGTGTTTAGAACATTCCCTTTTGAGCGCAAAGGGCTTCCAGATGCAGGATCACATTCTCCTCTCTGCAGCTATAATCACATCACGTTGGTTCTGCAGTGACTATTTCCACCATCTAGTGTATGAATGGTATCTTGTTGGGTGGGAAATTTTAGGAGCAACCTATAGAGAAGTCATGAAAGATCATTACGGCAACAGAGAGAATGTAAACGTGATGAACCTTGACAGTGTTAGAACAATCGTTTAACAAGAATTGGGGGGCGGGCAGGAGATACAGAAGAAAGCGTAAGTGTACTGGCTTCTTGATTTTTCAGAGCAGAGATCAATACTTACCACCCAAAAGGAATAAATCAAGAAATAGAGACTGACGACGGTATTTAAAGTTGCAAAGCCAAACTATAGGAGAACTCAGATTAATAGCATAACTAAATTCAGTCAGGGAAAGGAGAGGTAGAAGACAGCAAAATATGCTCAATTCCTCATCTTTCTTAGGGAGGAAACAGATACTGTCCAAAGGAGGTACGTCACGAAACAGGGCTGTAGTCAAAACTTCAATCGTTGGTAAACACGAGTTTTTACCTGACTTTGGATGCCTCCTTTCCCAGGGGATTACCCACTTGTGTGGTTAGGGTGGGGCTGACCGACCTCTTTGGCCATGGGAACGGTCACCTGATCCAGCCTGGCCAATCGGGACCTCCCCTGGGACTTTCCGGCCAGCACTCCTGGGAGAGGTACTCACTGTCAGTGTTGTCACATCGGAGGAGTGTGAATCTGGGCCTTTCTGTGTCCATCCTCTTGCTCCCGGCATGCATCTGTGTACAGCTGAAGCATATCTGAGCCAAGGACATTAATGAGTCCCTAGACGTGCCTGGAGCTCCTATCACCCTTCAGATGCCTGCTATGTTACCCAGTAAATTCCCCGTTTGCTTTAAAAATAAGTAAAGTGCTCTGGGACAGCCATTTGGTTTCTGTGCTGTGCTGATAGGTGCTGGTGACCCAGGGAATCCTCCAGAAGGATATGGAGTTCACCAGCACTGAAAAGGAGTCAGAACAGGGGCGCCTGGGTGGCTCAGTCGGTTAAGCGTCTGACTTCGGCTCAGGTCATGATCTCACAGTCCGTGGGTTCGAGCCCCGCGTCGGGCTCTGTGCTGACAGCTCGGAGCCTGGAGCCTGCTTCGGGTTCTGTGCCTCCCCCTCTCTCTCTGCCCCTCCCCTGCTCATGCTCTGTCTCTCTCTGTCTCAGAAATAAATAAAAACATTAAAAAAGAAAAGAAGTCAGAACAATAGCCCATGGGAAAACCCTGAAGCATTCAGAACCAGACCGCAGACGGACTTCAATGGCTAGAACATCACCCTGTGTGGTGATGATCATGGCAGGAACTTGACGGTCCGACAGCCAGACTGGAGGAGTCCAGATCCCCATCTAGGAGCTGTGCAACTTGGACACGATTCTTAACCACTCTGATCTTAGTGTCCTCGTAACTGAAATAGAGATAATACTATAACGTCTATCTCATGGGGTCATTGAGATGGGAAAACAATGAATGAAAAGGTACTTTAGCAATGACACTGGGTTTTCTTTTTTATGACCATTCATTTCGTCCCTGGGTTGGTCAGTTAAACGGATTCTGTCGTCTGACCGCGGATGATACCCTTAATTCTGCCCCAACCACCCACAAACGTGGGCTCTGGCTCCCAGGGGGTGTGAGAGTGTGAACAGTTCACCGCAGCCCCTTCCGACGACTTGGTGGGGGACCCCCTGCGGGGGGTCACAAGTTACTCAACCGAGATCATCACTCATCTCTGGCCCCTCTTCCCACAGGGTACCTCACCCTTCTGGCCAGTTCTTCTTCTGATTCGATTGTGCTTTTGTAAATGCCATCCTCACGGAGGGGCAGAGGGGATTTCGTAGAGCAGGGGTTATGATTCAGACGATCTGTGTGTCTCGAGAGAGCAAGAGAAACCTCCATGGGAGGCTTGGAATGGCTCGGCGCTGAGACAGGGTCACTTACAAATTACGTGGTGTGGCGTCCTTTCGTAAACGTCCGTGTTTTTTCCTCTTCTAAAAGTAATACTGTGTCTTGTAATCTTCTATTGCAAGTAATGTAATATTATGTATTACGGGACACAGAGAAAGAAATAAAAGTCACCTGCAATCCCACACCAGACGGAAACCCTGTTTAACCCTGTTTAACATTCTGGTAGACCTCCTTCTACTCTGTTCCCCCAACACTCCTGAAATCATACCCTATATTGGGCCCTGCTGTTTCCACTCAATGTTACATTGTGAGCGTGTTTCCATTTCGTTAACAATTCGTCAGAAACATTCTTCTTATCAGAATCATACGCCAGGGCATCCAAATCTATTTCATCAAGCTCCCATTATTAAATATTTTAGAAACTGCTGGTTTTTCACTATTGATCACTCGCCCTAATTTTTTTTTTAACCTGTTCAATAAGAGACTTTAACCATGTGAACTGACGGGGTCAGCCTTACAGCTCTCTGGGCTCACGGTCCAACCTGAAGCCCATCGTTGCCCACACAGGGGGCAGTGACCCTGCCCCAAAGGCCCCCTGCCCTCCCTCACCTCCTAATCCTCCGGGGGGGGGGCCAAGCCAGTTCCCCCTGACTTCTCTCCCCCCACCCGGTCTGCATCTCTGGAAGCAGAGACTGTGGCCTCAGCCGTGTCCTTCAAGAAGGTTCTGGGCTCCGTATGCAAGCAAGTCCCTCCCCGCTCAGCCTCCAGGCCCAGAAGGTAACGGTGCATTTTTCTAAATTCTCCCAAATAAACGGCTGCTTGACACCCTAGCCCCCGTGCACCAGGTGCCTACAGACTGAGTCTGTGTCACCGAGGCCCTGTATCTGCCCTTCTTGCCAGGGGAGGGGGCTCCAGGGGAGGCAGAGCCAGAGAGGACCAGCCAGAAAGATCCCGAGCCAGTGCCCCATTGTACGGGCCAGGAAACAGAGCTCACCCTGGAGAAGGGACAGCGTTGCTCCGCATCCTCGACTTTTGTCACCATCTGGTGGCCCCACCCAGCCGGACGTACCCAGGATCTGGGCTCGAACAGAGGACGCCCGGGTCTAGCTACAGCCCTGCCGCTCCCATGCTGTGTGTCGTTGGGCAAGTGCCTTCCCCTCCCTGGGCTGCAGGGAAGGCAGAAATGGGAGATGACCGGAGGATCTCCAAAGCCCTCTTGGGTCTGTTTGGGGGTTCGAGCCCCGCGTCGGGCTCTGTGCTGAAAGTTCAGAGCCTGGAGCCTGCCTCGGATTCTGTGTCTCCTTCTCTCTCTGCCCCTCCCCCACTCGTGCTTGCTCTCTCTCTCTCTCTCTCTCTCTCTCTGTCCCTCCCCACCCCCCCCAAAACAAATAAATAAACTTAAAAAAGAAAAACCTTTCCACAAGTAATTACTCATTTCAAAGTAAAAGAAGTGACTTACAGTGACAGGAGCTTATAGACACAACCTTGATCAAGTCACCAAGAACGGGACATCGCGAATTTCGCGCACCCTGATGGGAGGTGCCGAGGAGACTGTCAGCACATGGGTCTAATCGTTAGGAGACATCAGACAAACCCCAACGGAGGGATGTTCGAGAAACAACTTCAACAATGTCAAAGTCGCTAAAGTCGAGGGGGGGAGAAAGACAAAGAGAAATTGTTCCAGGTTGAAGGAGAAAAAGAGTCATGACGATAGAGCGCAGCACACGGGATACTGGTACTGCGACGTTTGGTGACCCTCTGGGGTCTGAGGTCAGATGGGAGAGTGCGTCCACGCGAATTTCCTAATGGCGATGGTGACAGCCTTTAAGACGGTCCCCAGGGGGCCTCACCTCCGTACTCCTTCCTGTGTCATCCCCTCCCCTTGAGTGGAGAATATGTCAGAAGAGATGGGACGTCATTTCCGAAGTCAGGTTTCGAAAAGACTGTGGCCTCTTCCCCTCTCCCCCCTCTCGTAACCCACTCTGCTAGGAGCAAGCTGTCCTACTGTGCGCAGCCCCATGGAGAGGCTCTCCTGTCCCAGTGACAACCTGGGGCCCCCCGTCCAACAGCCTGTGAGGACCTAAAGCCTCCGACAACCGCCTGAACGAGGCCACAAGTGGGTCCTTAGACCCAGTCAAGTGCGAATATGAACGTGGCCCTGGCCGGCAGCCTGACTACACCTTATGAGTCAAAAGCATCCCGAATGCTTGCGTCAGAACCATCCGGCTAAGCTGCCCCTGTGAGGCAATAAATGTTTGTTGTCTTAAGCCACTAACTTTGGGGGTGATAGGTTACGAGGCAGCAGATAACTCTGCTATATTGTGGTTACGCAGGAGAATGTCCGTGTTTGCAAGAAATACCCGCTGAAAGAGTCAGGCCTGCGGGGACATCAGACAAGGCATTACGTTCTTTTTTCTTTTTAAAAAAATTTTTTTTAATGTCCGTTTATTTTTGAGAGAGACAGAGAGACACAACATGAGCGGGGGAGGGGCAGAGAGAGAGGGAGACACAGAATCCGAAGCAGGCTCCAGGCTCTGAGCTGTCAGCACACAGTCCGACGTGGGGCTCGAACCCACAAACCGTGAGATCCTAACCTGAGCCGAAGTCGGACACTTAACCCACTGAGCCACCCAGGCACCCCAAACGAGGCATTCTTTTCAAATGGCGCAGGAATAAAAAGTTCTTTGCACTGGCAACTTTTCTGTACGTTTAAGATGGTTTTCAACTTAAGACATTTGTTTTGAAAAGAATCCCATCGAAAATGGGATCAAACCACCTCTGCCTCATGCCCTTCGATGACTTTTTTGTTGCCCCAAGATAAAATCCACCCTCCTACTGCTGGTGAGAATGCAAACTGGTGCAGCCACTCTGCGAAACGGTGTGGAGGTTCCTCAAAAAAAATAAAAAAATGGAACAACCCTACAACCCAGCAATTGCACTACTAGGAATTTATCCAAAGGATACAGAAGTGTGGATTTCAGGGGACAATGCACCCCCAGGTTTCTAGCAGCACTATCGACAATGGCCAAAGTATGGAAAGAGCCCGAATGTCCATCGCTGGATGAATGGATAAAGAAGATGTATATATACAATGGAGTATCACTCGGCAATCAAAAAGAATGAAATCTTGCCATTTGCAACAACATGGATGGAACTGGAGGGTGTTATGCTAAGTGAAATAAGTCAGAGAAAGACATATATCACATGACTTCACTCATATGTGGAACTTGAGGAACTTAAGAGGTGATCGTGGGGGAAGGGAAGGAAAAAGAAGATAAAAACAGAGAGGGAGGCAAACCGTAAGAGACTCTTAAATACAGAGAACCAAAGGAGGGGTGCTGGGTGGGGGGGATGGGCTAAATGGGTGATGGGCATTAAGGAGGGCACCTGTTGGGATGAGCACGGGGTGTTTTATGTAAGTGATGAATCACTGGGTTCTACTCCTGGAGCCAAGACTACACTGTATGTTAACTAACTTGAGAATTAAAAAAAAAAAAAAAATCCATGCTCCTGGGTCTGGCATTCAAGGCCGCCCCCCACCCTCCCACCGGTCCTACCTCACCTGCATCTTGCACACCTTTTGTACCTTAATCCAGACAGTGCACTTTCTTTCTTTTTTTTTTAATGCTGATTTATTTTCAGGGGGGAGGGGCAGGGAGAGAGAGAATCCCAAGCAGCCTCCGCACTGGCAGCACAGAGCCCACACGGGGCTCGATCTCATGAACTGTGAGATCATGACCTGAGCCGAAATCAAGAATCCGACACTTAACCGAATGAGCCACGCAGATGCCCCAGGTAGTGCACTTTCTAGCAGCTCCCAGAGCCCTGCTGTTTCTCCGTAGCCCCCCCTTCTCCCCAACCCCCTGCCGTGCTTTCTCTGCCTGGACGGCCCCCTCCCCTGCTTCCCTGGACGGTCCCTCATAAACCCCTAAAACTCAGAGTCACCCCTCCTTCTCCGTGCCCCCCCCCAGCCCCTTCTCCTTCCCCAGTCACAGCCCAGCATATACTGTAGGACACGTTACTGACTGTGAGGTCAGTGAGGACGGGGGTTTTATCCGGTTCCCTGTGGGGACCCAGCCCCCAGCCCCTCCATGCACAGTGGGTGCTCATTTCCAAGGTCCCCTCTGTCCCCCCAAGGCAAGACCAGGGAGGGGGCCTGCCAGACGCCCCCGCCCCCACGGGGACGGTCACGCTAACAGCCCGAGCAACATGTTCGGGGGGTCAGTCTCGGATGGGGGGCCCGGATTCTGGTGCCTAGAAGTGACCTCCCTGCGACAGGCCCTCGGGGCCCCCACGGCGCCTGGGGAAGGCCCCCGGGGGGAATTTCCGGCCCTGCAAAGGAGCAATTTGTACTTCAGGCCCGTTAATGAATCCCTAAACGGAGGAATTAATTACCGTCTGTCAAAATTAGACTTTTCCTTTCCTTCGAGATGCATCTTCTTTTTATTCTTAATTAATTTTTAAAATTACGGCGTCAGTGCGAAGTCTAATTCATTTTACTTCTAGCATTATTTCTCTGATCAGCCATTTCACTTCAGGCCAGACTCCCGCCTCGGCACCAATTTATCACGGGGGCTCCAGCTTCGGGGAGACTGCACCAGACGTGGAGGGCCGGGGGGTAGAGCCAGTAAAGGGCCTTGCGAGCGCACGGCCCTGCGGGGGTCGGTGATGGGCTCCTGCGTTACTGTCTCACGACCCCCCACAAAAGCCCTTCTGAAACGGAGCCCGTCAGCCCCATTTTATAGGTGAGGAAACTGAGTCTCGCAGAGGAGACGTGACCAGCACACGTTGGAAGAAAGGGGCTCGGCCTCCAAACCTGATAATGCTTCTACTTGCCCCTGGTACTCGGACGGGCCTTATTTGGACTTTGCGCCCTTTGACTTAGACCCAGACGCTGACAGGACGGGTCCTGCGTGACAGTAACTTCATTGTGCCTCAGCGATGGCTCCGTTCGCACCCGTAGCCCCCTCCCTGGGGTTTTCCTCCCTGCGGCTGCAGGAGAGAGCGGTCTCCTCCCTGGTTATGAAGCCCAGCAGGTGTGAGCCCGGAAGCTGCCGGGCTGGGTGTCCCCCACCCCCAGCCCGCAGAGGAGGGAGGACGGTGGCCCCAAGACAGACGGAGAGGCAGAGGGGTGGTGAGTCCCTGGTTCCAGCTCCTTCCACGGCCCGCTCCTCCCTGGCTGCTCGCGGCTGGTGACACAAGCCCAGGAGGCCCCCCCAGGGTCCAGACGGGTCTGAACGGGGTTTCCGCCCCTTGCTGCCCTACGGGTTCTCACTGGCACAGGGGGGCTTGCGGAGCTGGAGGAACGTAGGAGCTGAGCCCCAGGGGCCCTGGAACTGCTCCCGGTCACTGTCCTGGGACACGAAGCACTGAGGCCTGAGGGGAGAGAAGAGGGCATTCTGAAACCCAGGGAGGGCCTGTCCCGGCGTGCTCGTCCCCTCTCGCCTCCCTGGGAAGAGCCCACACGCGGGAGGCTGACACACAGGTCCCCGGCCCATCTCCCAGCCCTGCGTCCGTCACGGACAACCCCCACACCACGTCCCGCAGCCTCAGGGGACGGGAGCTCGCTGCCCTTTCCCTTGCCGCCATGCTTTTGCACATCGGTTCCCTCGACCAGGCCCTCTTACCACGGCCTGCCTACGCATTTCTAACACCTCCTCCGGGAGGTCCTCAGGCCACCCCAGAAAGAGTGACGCGCCCCTCCTCTGGTCACGCCCGTCCAGTTCCGGCACGCGGCACCCGGGTAGAGCTACAGGGTTAGGTCACTTGGGAGCTGTCCGAAGTCCTTGGATTGGCCGTCCCGGTGCCCAGCCCCGGCCCACCTCGGGGGGAGCATCATTTAGCCAACAAATATTGATCAAGGGTCTACGAGGTGCTAGGCAAAAACAGACAAGACAGCAAAACTCGCAGAGTTCACCGTCTACGAAGGGAAACGAGACAATGAATGATGGACGTAACACGTATAAAAATCACACTGCAGCGACCCTACTAAGTGGGACCAGAAGCACAGGGGCCAGGCGGTGTCTTGTAAACGGGGGTCAGCGGAGGCCTTGCTGAGAAGGTGACGGCTGAGAAAGTCTCCGAGGAGGCGAGGGAGTGAACCACGTGGACGTCCCATGGGGAGGGCACTCCAGGCACAGGGAGCACTTTCTCGCCTCCTCCCACCTTCTTTCTGGTGGTGGGTTCCTTGGCAGTGACATCAGTCCATTCTCCGCCTCTCTCGTCACCCTGTCCTCATCTGGCGCTTCCCCCGCGTGTCTCCCCTTCTTACAAGGACACCCGTCACGTGGGGTTAAGGGCTCACCCTCCTCCAGGAGGACCTCGTCTTCCCCACGTACATCTGCAGCAACCCTATTTCCAATAAGGTCCCACTCTGAGACGGTACGGGTTGGGACGTCAGCGTATCTTTGAGGGATACACACAGTTCAAGCCACAGCAGATTTCTAGCCTCCCAGAGACCCAACGTGTGACCTTGGAGGTGCCACATTCCCTCTCTGGGCCTCAGTCCGTCCTCCCGGAAGACAAAGAGGCTGCCCCCCCCCCCATCCCTCCAGCGGCCCTGGTGCCTCTCCAGGTCCTTTTAAAGAAACCAGTCTCCTTTTCTCACCGTGCCGCCTCTGATCTCCAGCGCAGCAACGTGGGGACAGGAGCGTAGATGCTTCCAGACTGTATCTTCACCATAAAACAAATATTTTGAAAAGCCTTTGGATGTCGCTCCGATGGAGTGCGGAAAACGCCGCTCAACCCCACCCCCCCACGTTTTTAATTCCATCCTTTTTGCAATTTTCTTCCCCTCCTTTAAAGCTTATGTTTGCTTTCGTGTTACACGTTATTTATTTAGTTGCTTGTCAATTAGTGTCTATTCTCCGAGCGACAAGCACATTAGCAGCTGCAGAGACTGGGATTAAAATTTGCGGCCCGGTTGATGGTACCGAAGCCACGCCTGCCCGACTGCGACAGCAGCACCTCCTCGTCATTTCAAAAGATGACCTTCCTCTCCCTTCTTCCTGTTCCTGGCTCCTGATTTAATTCCAGCTGACTCCTCCACGGTCACTGCACTGACGTGATGGCTTTGAGACGGAACGTTTTCAAATGCACAAAGGAAGATGTGCCTCCTGTTAACAGTGGCCTTTGATGGCAGTTAGTGTGAAACAGGAGCGGGCTGGATTTGAATAACACGCTCGAAACCGCCAGTCGCGGGGGTCTAACTCAGCTAGCCTGATCCGACACGCCTCCAGTCGGCAGGTCAGCACACCCTTAACGAGGTGACACAACGCGGTGGCCACACACGGACCCGGTACCGGCCCCTTGACTTACCGGGCCCCGTCCCTGAGCGAGGGAATTAATCACGCTGAGGTTTATTCCCTCGTCTGCAAAATGGGAGAATGAAAACCAGCCGCAGAGACCGTCCCGAGGGCTGAGACGGGGTGCGTGGAGGGCTGCAAACCAGGCTTCAGCGCCCGACTCTTCCAGCAAACTGGAAGTATTGACTTGCACACGTTAATCCTGTGGCCAGGAGGGCTCTGGGGACAGGAGATTGAGGATGGGGAGTCCCCGGGGCAAAGGCAGGGGCCTGTCCTCAGCCCAGCCCGGGACAAGACTGGCCACTGTGCACAAGGCTGCAGGCAGAAGGTAGAGGGACCAGGAGACCCCAGCCTAAGCAGGGGCGGGGGGCGGGGGGGCTTCAGAGCCCAATGTTAAAGCAAACAAACAAGCAAGTGGGAGGGCAACATCTTTCTCTGTTCCCGATGTGCCACTGCACAGATCCAGGCAATGGAGGAATCAGGATGACTGCTTCATCGTGAGCTGAGCAAACGTCTGTTACCACCACACGCCTTTGAAGGACGCCCTTCTCTGCCCTAGGTCCCCTGGGAGTGGGGGAGCCTCTCTTGGCAGTTCCAATGGGAAGACAGGAGCCCCCAGGGGACGATATGACTGAGTGCGATTCTGTCCAGATCACATTGCAACACGGTGCCTTGCCTGGGACTTCTGTCTTCTCACTGCTGGAATCCAAGAGGCCTGAGGGGACCTTGGACCGGGACCCTCCCAGGGCTTCCCCTTTGGGTGGCAGACAGGACAAGAAGCTGGCTTGAGCTCTGGCTCCCCCAGACCCTCTCTGTGACCTCAGGCGGCTGTCTCCACCTCTCTGAAATGTTCCTTCAAGTATAGAAGAAAAGGACGTGAAGCTTCGTTTACAGGACCGTTTGCTGAGAGACTTAACGGTGAGAAAATATGCTGAAAATACCGTAAACGTGGAGGCCCAGGCAACAAAGGTGTCAACAGCGGTAAGGAGGGAGGGACTGCCACTGCACCGCAGGCAGGACGCCAGGGGGACTCTTTTCTCCAGCGTTCTTCCTGGGTGGCCACGCCCTGGCCACGGGGAAAACTAGAGGGCGGGCTGGAGTGGGAGAGGGAGGCAGCGGTTCCTTACCCGGCTGCGCCCATGCCCCCTGGCTCAGGAACCCGGGCGACGCTCCCGGAAGCCATCCGGCCACCCCTCCTTCTTCTCCAGACCCCCAGCGTCCGCCCATCTCCTTCAGAGTCAGGCTGACCGTCCGAGGGCCCTGGTGTCCTCTGAGCCCGTGTCCACCCCGCACCAGCCTCCTCCCTGCTCCTGGGCTCCCTCCTGCCTCCCAGTGGTGCTCCCCTGTCCCCTCCCTGGGCCTGGGACACCCGTACCCTCGTCTCCTCCCGCTTCGCGCTCCTGTCCCGGGGGGGCCGAAGCACCTTCACCCCTAACAGAGGAGGTCGCTCCTCCGTCCTGCGCCCACGCTGCTAGAATCTAAGCCACGGATGCGTCCCCAGGGCCCAGAACAGGAACCGTGTCAATCTGTGCCAGGGTGGCCGTGGCGGCGGGACGGGGCCCGGATGGGGGCAGGCCGGTGGGGTACAGGGAGGAAGCCATCCTAACTCCCCGTGCAGCAGGGTCCCTGGGGCGCCTGTTAAAACTGGGGACTCCTGTGCCCCCCCCCCCCCCCGCACCGAGCCACCACGCCTCACTCTGGGGCTGGGCCTCCCCGTCGGGGTGACCGACGAGTCCCCGGAACCCCCCACCCGGCGAGGGTTGAGAGAGCTGTGAGTCCCAGCCGTGGCCCCAGCTTGGGGTGCGACCTCGGGCAAGCACTCCCCACCTGGGCGGATACGGCGCCGGGCCACTGGTTTGCAGAGGGGGCCCCTTGGAGCCCCCGTGCTCTGCGCAGGGGCGCCAGCGTGGGGGTGGAGGTGTGGCGGGCTCCCCAGCGGTCGGGACCCTGGCCGCGCACGTCGGCTTCCCGCACAGCGGACCCCCTCTGTCTGCCGGGCCCGCCCAGGAGATGCTCCGTGGAAAACGGTTCGATTCCAGTTCCCAAGGACGGCAGGGACACAGGAGCCACCAGTTTACGGGTTCTGGGCCGCGGGCAGATGGCCTCGCCCCTCAAGGCTTCACACACCCAACTGTGGGACGTAGGCCTGGGCCGAGTGGCCCCCCACCCCCACCCCGGGCCCTCCCAGCTCCCAAACTCAGGTGTGCGGGTTGCCCGGCAACAGACGCGTCGGGAGAAAGCGTGGGAACCTGGTGAGGATCGCGAGACGGCGTCTGCCGACGGACAATTAGCATCACGCAATATAACACTCTAATGGCAGAATCTTTTCTATTAGAATAGACATTATGGAGCACGGTTCCATCACATGAATATAATAGACTTGTTTTATAATACAATGCACACTGTAATTACACATTTCAATAATTCCTTCGACGCGTTACACAGAAGCATTCCGCGGTAATGGAGTCCTGTAACCATATATAATCGCTCGCCGGAGGGGAGGACTCTGTGGGTGGTGACGGGTGACAGAGAACCAGGGGAGAGAACCCTAATCTCCTCCCGCTTGGAGCCACCCGGCTTCTGACTCCGATCTCTGGCCGCTCTTCAGAGGGGGGTGCTTCATCCAAGCACCTGCCCATCTGGACGAGAATCCCCTCGACATCTCGTACGGCACTTCTGCAACCATACCTCTGGGGATGGGGAGCTCACTACCTCCAAGGCCACCTGTTTGATGGGCCCTTAGGAAGTTACTCTACGTTGCTATGGGGCACATGGCTTACAATCTCTAAATTCAGATGATCATATTTTTGTAAGTCCACTTATTTATGCTGAGAGAGAGAGAGTGCAGAGGAGGGGCAGAGAGAGGGGGAGAGGAAGAATCCCCAGCAGGCTCGGCGTGGCCAGCACAGAGCCCGCCCGATGCGGGGCTCGAAGTCACGAACCAACGGTGAGATCATGACCTGGGCTGAAATCAAGACTTAACTGCCTAAGCCTCGAGGCGCCCCAAACTGTCGTATTTATATTGACTAAGGCATTGTGTTAGGTTCCTATTGCAGCCATAGCAAATCACCATACACTTGGTGGCTTCGAACAACACAAATGTATCCTGCAGCTCCGGAGGTCAGAGGTCTGACATGGCCTCACTGGGCTACAATCAAGCAGTTAGCAGGACTGTGTTCCTTCCTGGAATTTCTAGGGAAGAATCTGTTCCTTGCCTTTTCCAGCTCCCCAGGCCATCAGCACCCTTGACTCATGGCCCCTTCCCCCACCCTCAAAGCCAGCCACTCTCTGACCCTTTTTCCATCGTTCTCTCTCTCTCTCTGGCCACTGCTGGAAAAAATTCTCTTTGAAGGATAATCCAGGATGAGCTCCCCACCTCAAGGTCTTTAACATTAAGCCCATCCGTGAATGTCCTTTTGCCACGAAATGTAAATATTCACAAGTTCCAGGGATTAGAGAATGTCTCTGGGGGGCCCTGTTCTGCCCACCACAGGCATTATTTTCTTAATACCAAGCAGACTGTGGGTTCAGACTGTGAGTTCCTCTTCACCTATAGAAAGGACGGGATGGTAGGATTAAATGTGACAGTATGTTTCGAGGTGCCTGGTATCGACAGGTTTGATGAATGAAAAACAAATTCACTGAACCAGTGTGAAAGGATCAGTGAGAGAATCCCCTTTGTCGATATGCCCCCTAAAGCCAGGTGCAGGAAAGGATCACAGGGCTCACAGCGCAGTATGACAGGTCACAGGCAGGACAAGACTATTCGCCTCTCTTGTTTTGGACTCTGTCTTTATTATTTTTTTAAGTTACCTTATTTATTTTGAGAGAGAGAGAGAGAGAGAGAGGGGGAGGGGGAGGGGCAGAGAGAGAGGGAGAAAGAGAATCCCAAGCAGGCTCCGCACTGTCAGCGCACAGCCCGATGTGGGGCTCGATCTCACGGACCGCGAGATCACGACCTGAGCCGAAACCCGGAGTGGGACGCTCAAACCCACTGAGCCACCCAGGCGCCCCTGGCTTTTACCTTTATTAATGCAGCCACGGTAACATTAGCATGTGAGGCCCTTTCTTTGGAGTCCGTTAACTTAGCTGCTTGCAGTCCATTAAAACCGTTAAGTCTGTCTGCAGTTACGAGGGGACAAATAGGATTGTGCCCATTTAACAGGGGGATAGACTGAGGCTTAGAGGTTGGGGGCCGAGGTGATGCCTAAGAGTCTTTAAGGATGAGTGGAGTCAGCCTGGGCCCTTCAGACCGGGAGACACAGAAGGCTGGCACTGTGGGCGAACAGGAGGTGCCCCTGGGGCTGTGAGGGGTGTGGCAGCACAGGCCCCTCGGGAGGGGGAGGAGATACCAGCAGTGAGGAGCCCAGGGAGCCGGGAGCCGAAGGCCGGGGCCACACAGGGGAGGTGTGCATGCCAAGGAGGAACGGGGGCTCGGCCGGGAAGTGAAATGGCCTCTGGGCTCCTGATTGATAAGCTCACTCTGTCTTGTGCACAGAGACTGGACATAGGCAGGAGGCCAGGAGGCTGCAGTAAGGAGGAGGAGGGATGGAGAGGAGGGAGCAGGGCAGACTCAGCAACTGAGAGGCAGCGAGAGACCGAGGACAGCCTCGGGGAGGCTGGAAGCAGCTGGGGGCTGGGCAGGGGCTGGGTGGGGGGGACAGGAACCTCTCAAGGGAGGAGGAAAAAGGATGTATTATTACCCCATTCTCAAAGATGAGAAACTGAGGCTGGGAGCGTTCAGATCCCTTCCCGAGGCCAGGCAGGCAGGAAGCCACGCACAGCTGTCTGGACCAGCATCACGGTCCCATTTCCAACAGAAGAGCTGCCCGTAGCCAGGTCACCGGCTCACTCCAGGGCGGGACCCAGAGTCAGCAGACGAAACAGGAGTCCCGGCAGGGCCCCAGGAGGACACCTCAGGCCGGTATCCCCCACCGCTGCCCGGCCATCAACCTCCCTAGAGCAGCGGCAAGAAGAGAGCAGGGTCACGCGTGCTCGGGCCAGGCCCACCTGCCGTGGCGCTGGGCTGGGTCCTCCCTCAGCCCCGCACTGGCCTCACTTCCAGCCTTTGTCTTCCTGCCTCCCCTCTGCTCTGGGCTTCCTCCCCCACCTCCCTTGGGTCCCCATTGGTGCCCCAACGCCAAAAAATGGGCCCGAATCCTGAATACCTTGTCTCCAACCTCACGCTGGCCGCCTGGCCGCACGTCACTACCACGGGGCCCTGGCGGCCTCCATGCCTCTGTACAGGCTGTTCCTTCCACCCGGTGCCCTGTCCCCACTCCCCAACCTGTGACATTTTGCCTGCTCTGAAGGACAAACCCGGCATCAGCACCCCTCCGTGCACCCACTCTCCATGAATGAGGCCGCACCACGGCCACCGCCGGACCCAGCAGCCCTGACACTCTTCCACCCCTCCCCCTCCCCCTCGTGTGTGCACACAGGGCCCCACTCAGCCAGTGCACCGGTCCCCAGACCCCCCTAAGTGGCTCACATTCACCCCACCTCCCCACACCTGGCCTTGCCCGAGTGAGGACACCCTGGGCCTCCCCGGCCCCCGTGCTGTCCCTCTCCATGGCTGTTCCACCCTTCCCAACACAGATCCCTCCGTGTCTCTTCACTGCCTGACACCCTCTTCCAAAGAAGCCTGGCTGCCTTATGTGGGCAATCCCCGGCCCCCCAACCTCCAGCCTGCCCTCTCCCTGTCGCCGACCGGATCCCAGGCTCCATGCGCACGCCTGTCCTAGGCTGTTTGTTCGGCCTAGAACGCCTTCTTCCCCACCGTCCCACGTCATGCACTCCTGGCCAGCCTTCACCCGCACCGCAGGGCACCTCCAAGGCCCGCGGGGGAGCCTCTTTCCCAGGCGCCCCCACTCTTGTCATTTCCCACCTCACGTGGTTAACCGTGTGCCTGCCCCTCCCCCTCTGGATCTGGTGGGTGCTTGAAGGTGAAGGTCTCCCCATCCCTTCCGGTGCCACGGGTCTCCTGCCCCTCGTGAGTCACACATGCGTTCTAGCTGGGCTGGCGGCACGGGCATCCACCACCAAGGAGCCTTGTGAGCTGGTCACCCCCTGTCTGTGACCCCTGAGCCCACGGTCAGTCTGGAGAGCCAGGGCAGCGCTGTTCCCCTTCTTCCCTGTTGTGTGCCGTCCCTGGCCACGTGGCGCCACAAACAAGCCGGTGCCACACGTCGTTCCGTGTGGCGTTAACACAAACAGAGGATCCTTTTACACCTGAAAACCTGTAATTAAGCTCTCCTGTAAATGCCTGTTGACGAGGATGTGATTACGGCACGAGAGGAAAGCGTGGGAAGGTGGCTGGTTGACGCTGTGCCTTTCACCAAGGTGGCGGTCGGGGAGGAGAGGAGCCCGCCGTGCCCAGGGCTGCCCTCTGGGGTCAGCTGGGGGCAGCGGCGTCCCCAAGATCGGGGGCGAACGGACAGGGGCGGAAGGGCAGGACAGGAGCCCAAGAGGGGGGAGTCGAGGTGGCTCCCACTCCCTGTCTCCCGTTGAGGATGGGGAGACTGAGGCCACGCCAGGGGCAGGGCTGGACTTCGCATCTGATGGCGGGAACCTTCTGGGCGCTGACCGTGTGGATCACCCCGGGGCCACCCCGCACCATCTTGGCCTTTACACGCGGCGCCGTGGTGGGGGCTGAGCTCCGCAGCCCGCCGGCCTGCCTCTGAGTCCGGCTCCAGTGAATAATGGCCACGTGATGCAGGGCAGGCCACTCTGGGACCCCGTCCTTCGGCTGGCAAAAGCAGCCTCCCACCACATGACTGCCTGTGGTGACATTGGGAAGACAGCCTGGTCCGCAGGACCCCCCTGAACAAGTCTTCCCCACCAGTCTGATTTCTTCCGAAGGGACCCTGGAGGAGCCCTGGGAACGTTTGGTGAGTGAATGTATTTGCTGCCCTGTGGCTGGCATGGGGGTCAGAGTGGGGAGCAAATCACACGGGTCTGTGCCCTCACGGAACTTCTAGGTACTGACGGGGCGAGGCCTAACCCCCCAAAAATCGCACTCACACAGTCCAGTTGATGAGGCGAACAAAGGCAAGAGAAATGGAACATAAGTGAACTCTTACAGCTTGCGTGGCCTTCCTCAAGCAACTCAGGGCTGCCTGACTTCCTTAATGTTTTTGTTTTACTGAAGACTAAAGGTAACCGTATCTTAACAGCAGCTGGCCCCTCGAAGTCCTGAAAGCCTTGCTTTCAAATTCTTTAGAGACTTAATGCTACCCCTCACCCCTACTAACTTAAAAGCATATGATCAGTCAGTCCTCACAACCCCAGTGCAGCTCTTTCTGCCCACGGGTCCTGTCCCCGTGCGTTAATAAAATCGCCTTTGAAAACCGAGAATAAACTGAGGGTTGATGGGGGGGGGGGGTGGGGAGGGAGGGGAAAGCGGGTGATGGGCATCGAGGAGGGCACCTGCTGGGATGAGCCCTGGGTGTCGTATGGGAACCAATTTGACAATAAATTTCGTATCAAAAAAAAAAAAAAAAAGGCCAAATGGGTTAAAGAAAAACAAACAAACGAATAAATAAATAAAATCGCCTTTTGGCACCAAAGACGTCTCAAGAATCCTTTCGCAGCCGTCTGCTCAAGAATTCCATCACAGTCACAACAGTGGCCACGTGCCTGTGACGGGGAACCATGCTGTGACAGTGTATATAACACAGGCTCCTCATTGGAAAGAATCCCCTGACTAGGCTCTGCGGCATGAGTAGGACCCAACTAGCCAGGGAAACAAGAGAGGCCGGGGAAGTGGATGGAAGTCTGCCAGGCAAGTGGCAACACGTGCAAAGGCCCTGCGGCTGGAGAGAGGAAAGCCCCCATGAGGCTGCAGCATGGGGAGCTGAGAGGGTGGACAGCCAGAGGGGAATAAGGAACGGGCAGGACTCAGCACACCTAGGGCCTGCAGATCATGCACAATGGGAAGCATTCAACATTTTAAACGGAGAGGGTATGCTCGGCTTTGCATTCTGAAGAATCCCTCTAGCTATGATATGGGGACGCTGGAGGAGGTAAGGCTGGATACGAGGAGTCCAGCCTGCAAGCCAGCAAGTGATCCAGGTGAGGGACAATGGTCATCTAGGCCAAGATGGTGACGGAGATAAACGAAGAACGGCCTCGGGAGAGGAAGCGGATAGAGTGGCCATGATCGTGGATGGAATACGGAGTGTGAGGAAGGAGGCGGCTCAGGGAGGACCCCCGCCTGTGCTGGAGCCCCGAGGCAGAACCTTCACTGAGACAAATGAACAAGCGAACCCGGGATCTGGCCCATGTCTGGGTCTTGTAGTGAGCCGTCACACATCCTTATCTGTCTATATCATAATCTTGCAGGTGAGGAAACTGAGGCCAGGGCAGGACCCGGGCTCTCTGGACCTGCCCGCACCCAGCCCACCTCACGCCAACAGAGCTGGGAAGGCCTCATCCGTGGCAAGAGGTAAACACGTCTGGCCCCTAAGGCACACAGTCCTGGGCTTCTCAGAAGACGGGATGAGTAATTTTGATAATTGAATTTTTGAGTTAGACTTAAAATACAGCCAAGATTGAAGAGGCAATTTGGCAGGGTCGACAGCCCCCAGGCAGGTCTCCCTGCCTCCACGGTGCTGAGAGCTTATTAGCAAGATCACTCTTCCTTCCATCCACAGCCCTTTTATAAGTGCTGTGTCGAGGAATCCAATTGTGGGCCTCCAAGCTCCTCTCTGGTCACCCAGAGACGTGTTGTTGCAGGAAAGAGTGGGAATACTTTGGTTTGTAAGGTAGGAGAAGGGCTGCAATTTTGTTTTTGTTTTTTTTTTTGTTTTTTTTTTTTTTGGTTTTTTTTGAATAGATAGCATTCTGGGAAGACAGGATAGTCCAGAGGACAGGATAGAGAACAGGTCGTAACAGGCTCGGGTTCAGATCCTGGCTCCAACACTTACTGAGGGGACGATCTACCCGTTCTCTCATTCATGAAGGGCACAGGGTAGTACAGGTTAATGAGACCACGCATAGCACAGTTACCGCTATGCAGGTGGGCACTGGCCCGGAAAGACCGGGATTACCATCCTGGCTCATGACAGGGAGGTGGACAGGTGAGCCGAGGTGGGGGCGAGGAGACTCCCGGGGGAGCTGGAAGCCCTGTGCCCCTCTCCCCCTCCTTCTCTCTCTGTATATTTAGCCCCTGCAGCTGCTTCCCTGGGAGCGCCTCATCTCACATGGTGATTAATTTCACCAACGGGAAATTGACACATCCTCCTGAATTCAGCTGCTGCAAACATGAACTCTCCAGGGACACGGGAGCTTTCTCCAAGATCCAAATTGTCCTTATTGCAGTTTGTTCTTGGCCTGAGTCCAGTCCAAACAAACCAGGCTGCTCCTGCACCCCCCAGAGGGGCCTTCACTAGCCCAAGGTTGGGAATATTTTACACGAATCTAAACTGGTGTTGTGCGGGGGAGGGGTGCAAAAATACACTTTGCTTCCGGCTACTGCCTTCCTGGAGAGTTGTGGGTGACTAAGCCAATGGCCAGCTGGATTCCCAGGGCCCCCTCCTCCGTAGGCGGTGCTCCCAGGCATGCCTGGGTCTCCCAGCCAGATGGACCTGGGCTGTAGCAGCATCCAAGTGGAATCCTCTCAACCCTTCCAGCTCCCCCACCCTTGCCAACGACCAAGTCCAGTGCTCAAGGGCTACGCAGTAACCATGTGCAAATATACCTACAACTTTCCCTGCAGGTACAGCTGAACCCAGCTCCCGCTTCCACACCTAGCCTAGGCTCTAACCACTCACTATACAGCTTACTCCCCACATCTCTCCCCCCCCCCCACACACACACACTCGCATTTGGGCACAACCGCCATGTGAACTTTAAGTACTGCTTCAAAAATCTGTTTTTGTTTTTGTTTTTTTTTTTTTAATTTTTTTTTTTTCAACGTTTACTTATTTTTGGGAGAGAGAGAGAGAGACAGAGCATGAACGGGCGAGGGGCAAAGAGAGAGGGAGACACAGAATCGGAAACAGGCTCCGGGCTCCGAGCCGTCAGCCCAGAGCCCGACGCGGGGCTCGAACTCACGGACCGCGAGATCGTGACCTGGCTGAAGTCGGATGCTTAACCGACTGCGCCACCCAGGCGCCCCAAAAATCTGTTTTGAGATCAGCCACTGAGAATCGCTAAGGGTCGCTGATTTTTGGAAAAGGTCTCATTGTTCTGCGAGTTTCACATTTTGGGGCTCACAACCGTAACCAGGTCTGGGCAGAAGGGGGAGGGCTATCTCACCGGCAGGGAGACCAGCGGGGGAAGCCAAGCCCCCTGCGGCCTCCACCGAAGCACGCCAAGAGGCCTCGTGTGCAGATGGGGGCTTCCACTGAGGAATCTGTTCGTGCGGCTTCTGGAGGCAGGAGCTGCCCCATTATTTTCTGCCGGAATCTGCATTTCCACACTCTGGCAAGTATTAAAATAAGGCACATCTGTGCAAGTAGTCCTTATGAAGGAAGCTCAGATGACAGGAACCCAAGCAGAGTGGGTCCCCGCCCCCACCCATTGACCCCTTATCCCCCTTACTTCATGGGAAACAAAGGTCCAGAGGTGGGGAGCCCAGGAGAGGCCGGCTCCCTGACCCCCCGCCCCTGCACCTCCACTCCCTATACCTGTAGCTCACAGCATCAGTCACCTCAGATCATCCCCGGGTCCCAGGGGCTGTGGGAGCAGCAGTGAGGACGGTGTGGGGTTTGGCAGGACAGGAAGGATCAGGGCCCAGCTGCACCACTCACAAGCTAAGGGCCTCGGCCGAGTCACACGGGGCCAGAGTGGGGCCTGGTAAACCTCCTTAGGGACTTGGGCTCGGAGCTGAGGGTACACCTGTTTCAGAGGGAGCGGCATCCGGGGTCTGATGGTGCCTTCTCTCAACACCTCAGGGTAGAAAAGGGATTCAGGTGTGGGTGGCAGGACTCAAGACGCCTGACAGGAAAGGAACTAAAAACGAGGATCCCATGGACAGGGAAAGAGGCAGAGGGACCGGAGGTTAGGACCTCCAAGAGGTCAGAGGAGGGGACGAGGGAGCGAGCAAGCTGACGGACAGGAAGCGACAGTTCAAGGACAAAGTGTCAGAGTAACTGCAGAAGACAAGAAAACAAGTAAACAAGTGTCGCCCGGACACTGAAGCCCCAAGAGTGATGGCCAGAACGGGCACAGAGGGAGACGGAGTCAGGATTCAGAACGCTCCCCACCCAGGCCCAGGGGATGCCCAGGCGGTGGCACAGAGGTGGGTGGGGGGCAGCGAGGCCACAGCTGAGCAGCAAGCGTCCTGGCAGAGCAGGGCCCCTCAGGGCTGCCGGGGCTTCTTCTGCAAAGGGGGCTGAGCCCTACCTTGTGCATTGCTCAGGGAAACCATGACGCTCAGGGCAAAGGCGAAGGCTGAACATGAGGGTCGGTGGCAAGACTGTAGCAAAGCACCAGGCAGTGTTGTGGACAGGGGAATGGAAAGATCACCGTCATCTGGGGGACGCTGCAGTGACAAGTCCCCGCTCCGGGCCTCACCTTTGGATCTTTCCTACCCTGGGAACGCACCAGCTCCGGGGACGGCTCTAGGATGTGACCATGTACTGCCCAGCGTAGGCCAGATACAGGCACCAGTGCCCTGGCCACGCCGCATGGCATCGTTCATCCCTGGACACCTAAGTGACCTGGACAGAGAGCCTGTGAGGTATCTGAGGGCCGGGCCACTGCCGAGCCCCTGGCCTGTCCCTCTGTGGAGTTGAGGGCCTGGGCTCTGGGGCCCTACACGCAATAACCGAATCACCAAGTTGAAACGAATCACTCACTGAGGATCTTCAAACCGCAGGCTGGGCTGAGCACTCGGCCAATCCATGGTGGACACGAAGCCCACCGCCGTGCACAGACACGAGGCCGCAGCTCGGTGGGGGGGGGGGGGGGGGGGGGGCACACCCAGCGCCCGGAAGCTCGAGGCCCGTGAAAAGCCTCATTACTGAGCATCTGAACGCTGTTTGATAACAGCCCTTCAACCAGCTTTAGGATAGAAAACATAAAGGGAAAAGTAGATTTCCTTCAGCCAGACAGTCCTTTCTTTTCCCCCTCAATAAATAGAAACCCCACTTGTAACAAAGACACAGCGTGAGCTCGGTGGGAACCACAGGCTTTATTGGCTGCAAGTTCTCCTCACGAGCCTGGTCGGCCGGGACTGGATGTTCCTGGGTGGGCACCCCCGGGCCTAAGCTAGGAAAAGGGAGGGAGAAAAGGAGAATTTTAGGTCCAGTGGAGGGTTTCTGAAGTTAAGATCCCTGACAGAGTTAAAGGCAAAATTGTTATTGTGAAACTACTTTCAAAGACATGCTGTTTGATCAGTAAATATTTATAGAACCAAATGGCAGTGAGATCATACTGTATTCATTCATTCATTCATTCATTCATTCACTCAAGAAACGTTTATCAAACACCTACTATGTGCCAGGCACTGTTTGTGGTATTCGTCCCTCGTAAAAACAGCACACAAACTTAATGATTAGAACAACCACTGAAACCATGCCACGCTAAAACGAAACTTTTTATGTGCTACTGGCAGAAAAATAGAATCGTGGAGGACGTGTGTCCCAGTTCCACCTTCAACTTCATTTTTCCAAAGTAATTTCCTGCCCTGCACCCACTCCCCATGCCCCAAATGGGCTTTCAGTAACAGAACTCAAAGGGGCATTACCTCCAGGTTTCCTCGGGCCTTCCGGAGGATTTTGTGGGTTACGACCACTGAGGAGAAAGAAAGAATAGGGATCGTTAGACACATGCCCAGGAAGACAGCGTAAAAGCCAGCTGCAGGGAGGAGGCTCCTGAACCCCAAATGGGTCAGACAGACACGTGGACAGGCCCGAGGCATCCAGACCCAGAGAGGGGTGTGGGAGGCTCCATCTGCCCCATCACACAGCCCAAGACCAAAGAATCCGTGGGGTACCGGAGACACCCCTTCACGTTCATGCTAGGCCACAACCTCACAGCGATACTGGCCCATGTTTTAGGTAACAAAACCAAGGCTCCACAAGGCTGGCGGGCGCCCAGGCACCCCAAAGCCTCACCTCTGTGGGTCTGGGGGCCAATGGTGCAGGGCAGGGGAGAGGCCTGTGACTGACTAGCCCCCACACGCTGTGGTTTCTCTGGGAAGGGGGTGTGCCCGACTCCAAGCAAACCCGTGTGCCAAGGCCCAAGGCAAGGGTCACGGGCAGTTCTGCAAAGTCAATTTTTACCCTTAGGGCGGGCTTCCCATCAGCCGAGGGAAAGCATGAACTCTGGGCATTTTTGCTCCTTGGACTCCCTTCAGCAGGTACAGGAACCCGACGTGGTTCCCCGGGTAGGACGATTTCAGAGGTCCCGCCGACCGGACGCTCTCAGCTGCGTGCAGGCAGATCGTCAGTGTGTCAGAACCCCAGGGAGGAAGGGGGGTGCAGCCAAATGTACAGGAAGGCCGCTTCCTCCCTCAATCCTTTTCTTGTCCGGCACAAACACCGGCAACAGGGGGAATGCCGCCACGGAAGAGATTTCTGCCTTGATCCGGGGTCCTTTCTAAACAGGCCTTGGCGAGGGTCACAGATTCCATTTACTCCCCGGAGGAGACAGAACCAAGGCTTCTGGAATTAGGGCTTTGGCCAATGGTGCCCAAGGATGAAACAGACTCCCCATCAACACACATACAGCCCAACTCCCCAGCGTCTCCTTCAGAACAGGAGCCACGTGGTGGCCTGGGGAAAATATTTATTTCTTGCCTTACAAAAAAATTTCCATCTGGGGGTAACAAAGTCTGTTTGCAATCTGTGATGCTGGCGGGGGGGGGGGTGGCGGAGGGAGATAACCGGCGTGGGCTTCATTTTTAACCGGCCGACGTCGATTTCAGAGGTGCCCACTGTCTCTCCGTGCCCTCCCCCACCCCCAGGCTGCAGACCCCTCGACCTGGGTCCGGGCTCTGCTTTAGGAGGGGTCCCAAATCCCTGGAAAGAAAGCACAAATCTGTGTGCATCTGGATGTGTGCGTTTTTCTGCAGCGAGAACTCACAGCTCTCCTGAGACCGGCCAAGGGGCCTGTGACCCAGAAAAGATTCAGCCTCCCAGGTGTGGAGGTTAAACATCACACCGGAAGGGTACCGGAGTCCCAAAGCGCCACGCTCCCGGCGAGGAGCCAGGGCTCACCCGCCCCCAGCTGCAGGGGCCTCACGTCTGAACCGTACCGCTCACCTTGCAGAGCCCAAAATCCCTGCTGCAAGGAGCAGCCTGGGAAGACAGCGCAGTGACGAGCTCGTCCAAACCCAGGCTTGCCCGGGGCTGAGGTGCGACTCGAACCCACGACTCTCCCACTCAGTACGGGGCTCTTCCCACCTCACTGCTGGCAGGGAAGACACCGACAGGGGGGTCTAGCTCGCGAACTGTGACCTCAGCGAATACCCCCGACCCTGCGCAGCAGGCTCTCCTGCGTCAGAGGCCGTGAGGGAAGTGACACTTGTCCTTCCTCTCCCCTGCACGCTCCGGGACACGTGTTCGGCTTGCCTCCGGCACCGACCAGCCCCGGGCCCTGGTTCTCCCCAGTCACCAGGTGAGGGCAGGCAGGGGAGGGGACACTACGCCGACCTCCGCTTGGCCCCTCAGAGCCAGAAGCAGCCCCGTGAGGCTGGCAGGGTTGGGGAAACGTCCAAGGACCCGACTCACTGGGATGAGGCACACAGCCCGGCCGGAGTCAGCCGCCCGCTGTGCGACCTTGGGCAACCCCTCACCCAGCTCTGAGCCGATCCCCGCTCGGGGCCAGGCCCTGGAGACACGGAGGTGGGTGACGCCATTTCAGCAGGGGAGGCGGTGCGAGACATTTGTGATTTTTTTTGTATGAATGGTCTGCCACCTGCACACCCGGAATTCAGTCCGAGCCAACAGGAAAAGAAGAGGCAGAGAACTAGGGTCTGCTGAGCATCTGCTTTGTTCCCAGGGTACGATAAAGTTTAGGTATTATTACCATCCCACTTTACAGATAGGAAAACTGAGGTGCTTTTTACAAAGTCGTGATTAGAACCCAGGCCTGTCTGGCCAATCTGAGTCCTTTGGAATTACCGGCTCCCGTTAGAAATGAGGAATCAGACGCTCGGGGAGTCATTTAGTCCAGGCGACACAGGACGGCACTCATTAATGGCTGCGTGTCACTGAGGCAGGACCCCGAGGCTGGGTTCTGTCCTCTGGATCTACCACAGGAACTTACACCTTTGAACCTACTGCCCGCTTCCAAAACTTCCTCAGCAGCAAGTGCCCCGTGACCCTTCGGGGCTGCCCAGGAGGTGCTAACGCAGAGTCCTAACTGTCCCGGACTTGCCCCGTTCCCCTGCTGCCCTGGGGTCGGACCCAAATGCTCCACAGCCGCCTCACACGTGGCCACGACTGGCACTGTCCCCCACAGGCCCCGCCAGGGCTCCTTTTCTCTGAGTGACACGAACGTCTTCACTATCTGCCCACCATCCCCTCCCCTCCACAGCCCCGCCCCAGCCCTGCTGTCATGGGCGGGGGGCGGGGGGACTGCCACAGCCCCCACAGAGGTCTCTGCCTCCTGGCCCCTCCGCGCTCGGCCACAAGGACCTTCTAAGACATGATGAACACCAACAGCCCCTGGAGTCCATCCACAGGCCCCTTGGGACCCGGTCCCTATTTACCTCTTTCACGCGGCGTCTCAGGGCGAATCCCCTCGCACCTCCTGTGTTCCCGAATGCTTAGTTCCCACCCTCGAGGCCACCTGCCACAACCCTGTCCCTAGCCCTTCTGTAACTCCTACTCAAGACCCAGTGAGTCCAGAGCCTCGAAGCACCGAGGCTGCGGGGGAGGCACCCAGCGCCTTGCCCGGCAGCTAACTTCCGTGTCCCCCTCATCAGGCCAGAGCCCTGTGCTGGCAGGAACGGTGCCGTTCATCTCCGTGCCCAGAGCCCGGCACGGGGGCACGGGAGGGACGTTAGCGCTTGCTCCTCGACCGCGTCTCTTTCTTCCGCAGTTCGAACTCTGCCAGTCTCACGGAGTCCGTGTTCAGAAGGTCCCCGGGGGTGGCTAAGGAGAACTCCCACCCGACCACAATCTAGGTTCTGTGCTTCTTAGAAATGCCACAGAAACGTTGGCCTTTGGTGAGCGAGCAGCACGGGGCAGACTGACACCTCCGGAGGGAAGGTCCGCAGTGGGCGGCCCTCCCACAACAGGGAGGGTGACGGGCAGACCGCGAGGCCGGCCAGGGCTGTGACAGACACGAGGGGCGCCCCAGGGCTGCGGGTTCCCACGATCTCTGAAGCTCCTGGATCGGACGAGGACTGACGTTACAAATGTCATTTAGCCTCCCTGAGCCTGAGTTTGTGGATCTGCCTTGGGAAGCAGGCCTCACGGCCATCCCCTCCCCTGGATCCGCGCGGTACGGCCGAGGCCCTCCTCCTCGCCTGCCCGGACCAGGGGAGCCGCGGTGACAGGTCCCTGCCCTACCCTGCGTGCCAGCCGCCCTGGGCCTGCCCTCTAAGGCCTTCACGCCGCAGTCCTGGTCCCAGCGGCCCCTCCAGCCTCGACCTGCCCCTCGCAGTCCTGCTCCAGCCACGTGAGCTGCTGTAGGTTTCTCACATATGCTTCTTGCCCCTCCGCACCGCTCCATCTGACCAACACCTGCTCCTTCTGGCAGACTCAGCTCAGGTGTCCCTTTGTCCAAGAAGCCCACCTTCCAGGACAGAAGGACGCCCTCCCCCACTCCCCTCTCAGGGTTCCCTAACACCCTACCCCACACACCTGTGTCCCCACCGAGATGACTGTCCCTGGCACCACGTGGCCTCACCACTGAGGTCTGTTAAGTGCATTTATTTGTCTGTGCGGGTCAAAAAGGACGAAGTATGAAAGGAAACCCATAAATAGGAGGCATGAGGACACATGATCTGGGCTCCAAAGTAGGTGTCCGGGACTGGGCTTTTTGTCCTCGGAGGCACAAAGTGGCTGGACGTGGCGGCCCGCCCCCCACCGCTCACTTACACTGGTCAAAGATGACTTTTTCCTGGCGCTTGCTCAGCTGCAAAAGCTTCACAGAGTTCTGCAACTTTTTTTCTTGTTCAAACAGCTTTTTGTGTAGTCTGGTGATCTCTGCCTTCATTTCTCCAGCCTCAGGAGAAAAGGAATTAGAAAAATGAACGAAGAGTACAAAACAGTGTATCACACAGGAGAGAATTAAAAGACACACAAAAAGATGCGCGACCTTCCTGACGATGCTAGTTGAGGGAAAACTAGAAGCCATGTTCTGCTGGTCAGATGGGCCAAGTCCAGGGACAGCCGGGGTGTGGGGCAGGCACTCTCGTGGCCGCAGGGGCGGCCCGGGGGGAAATGCCCTGGCAAGATTTACCAAACCGTAAGACGCACTCAACCTGCTGACCCAGCAATTCTATACTTGGGCATCTGCCCCAATAAGTAACCACACAAGCACAGGAAGACGCCTACGTCCCAGGAGGTTCATCTCCGCGCTCTTCATAGCAGGAGCCAATGAACAACCTGCTTTGTTCCAACAGGGGTCTGGATGAGTAAATCACGGGTCTTACAGACAATGGCATAACTGTGCAGCTGCTAAAAATGATGTTGTGGAACTCTATTTATTGACGTCGAAAGATGATCACAATTAGTGACAAAGAGAGCCCAGAACAGCTATTGTATATCAGGCATTCCTGTTTCAGAAAACCGCATACATCTATCTATATCCGTACATGCGTATACGGAGATGTCTAAAAAACTGATGACGGAGAGACAACGTCAAAATGATTAACGGTGATTTATCTCTGAGGGATGTGATTTAGAAGTTTTATTTTTCATTTTTTAAAATGTATCAGAATTGTGTGAGGTTCTGTTACGGTTTTTTACAAAAACTATAAAGCAAATTTTTTGATGGTACAAAAAAGAGAACGTAAAAGCATTATGAGGAGAGTTTAATCCTTCGGACAGCTTCCATCTTTTAGAGGGGTGGGGAGAGTGCATGGGTAGCCAGAGTCCCCAGCTCTCCCGTGCAATGTGGACACCCCAGGGGCTCTCTCCACCGTCTCCAGGGAACTAGGTCACAGAGGTGAGGACCCTCCTCTCTCATAAGCCCCCCCCCCCACCACAGGCTACCCTCTGCTTCCGTGAAACACCTCTGTTCCCGAGAGGGCAGATGTTGGGCGGTCAGCTTACAAGGAACCACTTTACTTTGTTCCCAAACTTGTCTATAAGGCAATTGTACTTGCAATCGGTTACAGGATTTAATTAAGTATTAGTAAACCCATGAAATACATGCATGAGAACAGAGAACTATGAAAACATATGCCTCAGAAAAGACGTGATAAAGGCAAGTCACTAAAAACCACGTTTCTGGCAAATTAGGTGTGTGTGGGGTGGGGGGGGGATCAACTCTGGAAGACGTGGGAGGATCGGAGTCTAGAAGAATTCTATATTCGAGTTGCCTTACAAGTGTCTGCGTTTTTTTCTTCATCTTAAAAAACAGAAACTGGAAGTGACAGACATACATTATGGATGTAGTTTATGAAAGAAGGAAGATGTGAAACCCTAATCAGCAGACCCGTATTCAAAGAAAAGGCCCCGGCCCTACATCAAAAGAATGCCAAATGAATGTACGTTGAACTGTTTTCAGTTAAATTACAGTGTTTAAGGTATGTATCGTCTCTTGATTCCCTGCTTTAACCTACTTTCAAGATTCACCAATTGTGTCAGCTACAAGACTGTCAACGGTCCTTCCACAACAGACCTGAACTTAAACCTTCGGTTTTCTCTGATTCTCTTCCTCACGCTAAGAGCCCACAAAGATTTGTGTTCAGGTCATGGCTTCCCAGACCACACAACCCGGATAACCCCTGACCCATCCATCTAGAGTGAGACGCAAAGGAGATACACCTGCAGACAATGATTTATTTCCTCACCCCTGCCTGGCTGACCTCTAGTCCTCTTCCAAAAGTCACCTTGGGCAACACCTCCTCCAGGAAGCTTTCCTTGAGACTCCTCCCCACCCGGAGTCTAGGTTGGTTAGCGCTCCTTCGGGCACCCACTATGCCCAGCGCTCCCTCTATCACTGCCCATTTCTTTTTTATTTTATTTATTTTTTTTTTTATTTTATTTTTTTTTTTATTTTTTTTTAAATTTTTTTTTTAATGTTTATTTATTTTGGGGACAGAGAGAGACAGAGCATGAACGGGGGAGGGGCAGAGAGAGAGGGAGACACAGAATCGGAAGCAGGCTCCAGGCTCCGAGCCATCAGCCCAGAGCCCGACGCGGGGCTCGAACTCCCGGACCGCGAGACCGTGACCTGGCTGAAGTCGGACGCTTAACCGACTGCGCCACCCAGGCGCCCCATATCACTGCCCATTTCATGTGGAACCGTAACTGGTCATCTACTTGTTTGCTGCTTCACCCAAGACCCCATTCTTCCCTCTGACCACCAGCGCCTGGCACACAGTAGGTGCTGCGAGACCCTTTGCCAACTGGTGGGTTAATTTTCACCTGCTCTCCCCAAATGCCTTATTTATTTGAGAGAGAGAGAGCAAGCAGGGGAGAGGGGCAGAGGGGGAGAGAGAGAATCCTAAGCAGGCTCCACCACGCTCAGTGCAGGGCCGACAGGGCTCAATCCCATGACCCTGGGGTCGTGACCCTGAGCCGAAATCAGGGGTCGGATGCTCAACCGACTGAGCCACCCTGGCGCCCTGCACCTTATACATATTCTATCCAGCCTTTAAAACGAGCAATTTTAATTGTGTCTGTCTGCTGCCCCACTGAACTAAAATCTTCATTTTTACAGGATGAATTCACCACGGTAAACACTCAACGGGGCTCGACCCGGCTTGGTCACTTCCAGCTGTGATGATGACAAAGCAAGAAGTTTCAGTTCCTCCTTCTGCAAGGTGGCAATAATAATACCCAGCTCTGGAGGCTCCCGGAAGGGATGGAAGGAGGTGCTGAGTGCATAGCAGGGTGCCCGACACCTGGGAGAGTTCAAAAGACCAACTCCTCCTCAGGGCCACAGAGCCCAGCTCAGGGCTGGGCCCCACGCCCCTCCCAGCACGGGTAGGCGGCCTGACTCCCGGAGCTGGCTTTGGTAGCGGTTGGTTTTTTCTTTTTTGTAACGAAAAGTCTTAAACATTTACAAACGTCCTGGAACGGGATAATGAACCGCCAGGCACCCACCCAGCTTCGGCCATTATCAACTCACGGCCAAACCCCTTACGTCTCCGTCCCTGCCCATCTGCACCCTACAACTATTTTTAAATTCAATCCCAGGAGCTAATTACATTTCACAGCCATACAGTTGTTTGGTATATAGGTCCAGAAAAAAAACCAAAATCTATAAAAAGAAAAACACAACATCATCACTACATCTCAAATAATGACAGAAATTGCTTAATATCACCACGTGTCAGGAGACACATTCCCCTGAGTGCATCGTAATTTTTTTGAACAACTGGTCTGATTCCCCAGCATCCAAATAAACTCCATGTTTAGCACGTGACTATACGTCTCTTAAGTTCCTTTTAATCCAGTGGTTCCCAGGGCTACCAAGACGACCTGCAAAAGCAGACCTTCTGAGTCAGCAGGTTTGGGGTGAGGCCCCAAATTTCCCTTTCCAACAAGTTTTCAGACGACACTGATGCTGCTGTCCAGGGGGCCATATTTTGAGAACCACCGTAAATCTGTTTTACTCCCTCTTTCCCCTCTTTTTCCCTACGATGAAAAGATGTCCGAGGCTCATAGTGTATACTTCCGGCCCCAGACCTAGAATCAAGCCATTTCTCCAGGGAGTCCTCGTTCCCGTGAGTGGGGAAAGGTACTTAGAAACCATAATTCGGCGCTTGAGGTACTCACTGGTACTGGATTGGACATTTTTAAAACCTAAGCGTAAATGTTTTTAATTGGAAACCCATGAGTTCATGCTGATATTTTCAAATCAAGGATGGCAGGATTTTTATTTCTCTGATTTTTTTAAATTTATCTCTCTTCCCTGACAGTAAAAATCTTAATAAATTAGCTATTTGTTTGGTCCTCTAATAGAAATATGACAGTTTTAACTATCAACACCAATATCATTATTAACAATATCACTAGAAACAATCAAAAATGGTTTTTGCAGGTCCTTTTTAACCTCCGAGTAGTTCCATTAGGGATGCAGTCAAATTACCGTGTTCTAGGCTTGAAATGTTTCCTCTTTGCATGGGTAACGCCTTCAACGATGTCTACAGGAAGGTCTGTTTCATTTTGCTATGAATTTTAAGAGACTGCTTTTATTCTCATTTTGATTTATTTTTAATTAAAACACTTACATAGTTTCAATGCCAAACTTGGCGAAACAAGGTCCATTCGGGAGAGAAATCTATGTTCTACGCCCGTCCTTCCAACCTCTTCCTTCCCACCTCCCCAGGTAGCCTGTTTTCTTGTGATCGTTTATTGTTCTAGCTAATCAAAAATTTTCCAAACAAGTAGATGTATATGTTCATATCTCTCCTCACAACTTTCTTAGATAAACAGATGAGTAGGATACACACTTTCCAGACTAGCCCTCGGGATGGCAGGGGGGTGGTATAGTACATGCAAAAGGCAAATTAATGACAGAGAAAACCTTAGGTCATAAAAAAAAAAAAACCATTGGGGTTGCTGGAGACAACTTGGAAATCTGCTTTACACACATTTCACACTAAGAAAAAGGCACCGTATGAAACACAGGCAGGGGCAGAAAAGTGGCTCGAGGCAATTTAACACCACACAGGGGGTCTGTGTCCACGAGCCATCGTATTGGAGTGTCTCTAAGGTCCTTTTTCTGGCTCTCCAATTCTATGATGCTAAAGTGAGCATAATCAATTATACGACAAACGTCTGGAAAGAAGGGTGAGTCATCACAAGCACTGGCCAGTCGCCGGACTAGCTGGCCGGTGGGAGAGATCAACGTGTCTATAATTTATATTTATACACACACATGAAATAAGAAGTGCGTTCCGTCTACTTAACAGACGTTACTGTGTACTGAGGACAAAAACACTGCGCTGGGTTCCGTTCGGACACACTGTGCTTTATAAATCATACGGGCAAGTGCTAGGCTGCTAATATGAGAGAAAAACTATTCATTCAAACATATGAAAACAGCCATGGCCCCTCCTGGAAAACAGAGGAAACAGACATTAACTCTAACAACAAATATATAGTTTAATCAGGGCTGTGATGAAACAGAAGAGGATGCTACAACTGAGCAATCGGGGAGCCCTCTCTGACCTTGAGGTAACATTTTAAGCTGAGACCTGAGAGGTGAGAAGAAGCCAGCCAGCGAGTGGGAGCCGGCGGGCCGGGGTGGGGGGAGGTGGACAGTCAGAGCATCTGTGCTATCAGGCCTACGACGGGAAGAGCTTGGTGGGTGAGCAGAAAACAAAGGCCAACATGGGTCTGGAGCCCAGCGGGCCCTCTCCCTCTCCATGGCCCCCGCCCCCGCGAGAAGTGGGCAAAACACGATTTCCCTGCGAAATGACCAGTTACCTACTCCGCCACACTTCCTCCCCAGGATCCTGAGAGGGAAGCCTCAGGAGGGGCTCATGAGACCCTTCGGAGCAGAGAGCTGCTTCGCCGCTGCTCCCCTGCCATGACGGGGGGGGGGGGGGGCGGGGGGGACCCGAGCACCGTCAGAACGGGTGTAATGAGGGCAAGAACCGGCGTGGAACTCAAACTCCCTTCTGCCTGCCTGCTGGCCTCTGGCACAAAGTCACAGGTCAGGTAACTGAAGGGGAGCGAATCTGTCAGACCGCCAAGCACAGTTCTGACTCTGCGTCATCTGCGGGCCCTTCCTCCCAGGGACGCTTCTCTCATGACCAGAGTGGCTGCTCGACCTGCTTCCCGCGGACTAAACCCCAGGGAGCGTCTGCTCTGCCGGACGCCCGGTCTGTGCCGTGAAAGATGGGGGTGAGGGCGGTGGTGGGAGCAACGGTTCTGAACTCAGTCACGTTCAAGTTACTGCAAAGTCAAGCTTTCAAGGGAAGTTTCAGTGGTTTCACGATAAATGATTTTCATTGGTTAAAAAAAAAAAAACCAAAAACCTTTCTTAGTAATAGAAGAGACTGGAGCAAGACCCACTAAAATATGATGCCAGAAGCATCAGACGGTCCGGAGAAAGGCACCTAAAATGAAAAGAGATTTAGAGTGGAAGGGAATGAGCTAGTCTATGAGGACAAACTAGGACTTAAAACCTGTACAATAAAAGCGTATCTTTTGGATTCTGATACTTGTGCCTTCAAAACCAGCTCTGTACCCTTGGTCGGGCCTCTCTCCCGAAGTCTCAGCTTCCTGTACAAGATGCAGACAGGATTTCCCGCAACAAAGACGTACCGGGGGTGGGCCTGCGGTCAGTCAGGAGCACAGGCTGGCCCAGCAGAGGCGCTGGGGGAGCAGGTAAGAACACGCCTGAGGCAGCCGGCACGGCACCTGGCGTGTCACTCTTGACAAACAAGGCACCTTCCCCTCCCTCTGACTGTTCCCCAAACTGAGAGCACATCTGCCGCGAGCAAGGCTGTGTCCCCTCCTACCTGTTCACCCTGAAGCGAGCACTGGTCATTTGTGGGGAGCGAGACCCTCCAGAAGAGCGTCAGCAACCTCGCGGCCTCTTCGAGGATCTGCTTGGCTGTGCCCACGCCGGTGACAAACCCGCCCGGGGGCGCCGAGTGTGGACCCTGCGTGAGGGGGAGGGGCGGGGGATGAGAAGGGTGTTACAGGCAGTCTTGAAAAGGATTATGGACAAGCCGGCTTTAACGGGCAGCGTAAATCTCCAGGCCACGGGGTTTGTATCCACACGCTGAGCGAGGGCCTGGGGCCAGACGGCACCAATTTATTGTTCTTCAAGACTGGTGAATTATAGATTATGAGAGAATTTCGGTGGTGATTTCAGCCCAATCAATAACCACGACTAATAACCACCTGCGTTAACCGTATTTACTAGGCCACGAAGAGGGTCCGCGGGAGGGCGGTTCACGTGGTTCGGCAACATGGAGCCTCTCCAGAAGGCACAGGGTGCCGAGGGCAAGTGACGGGACGGGAACGTTCCCGTCTCCAGCAGCCCCTGCGACACGGCCGTGTGCATACTGCCAATACCCAGTCGGGGCCGGCAAAGTCTCCCTCACCCTCTGCTGGCAGGGGCAAAGCCTACCTGGCGGGTGTCAAGGGCACGAGAAAGCAAAGAACACGAGTCAGAGAAGGGAAAAGACAATAAAGTTCAAGAAGAAAAGAAGTTAAAAGAGCACTGTGTTCACAAGTAATAAAATCAGTACAAGATAAAACGGCCTACTCTTTTTAGCTACCAAGTTGGCAAAAAAGAAAAAAAAAAAAAAAAACAACAACCCACTTACAAATCAACTCACGCAACGAAGACGCAAGTGTAGTGAGTAGGATACTCTCACTTGTAAACGGGGATACGAGTGATACTTCTGGAAAGTAATGTATCAACAGTGATCAGCAAGGGCTCTAAAGGGTTCACAACCCCTAAAGGGTTTAAAAGGATGTGCGCCACACCTTAACCAGGCGAAAGAGTACATAAACGGTGGTACATCCACGTGTTGGCTTCTTTGTCAGCCAAGAAAAGTCAAGTTCTAGAAAAATATTGAATGGGACAGGAAAATTGTTAGTATGTTAGCTGAGAAGCAAACCATGAAATTCATAGAAGTAGGAGTCAGTTTTTTTTTTTTAACATTTATTTATTTTTGAGACAGAGAGCATGAACGGGGAAGGGTCAGAGAGAGAGGGAGACACAGAATCTGAAACAGGCTGCAGGTTCTGAGCGGTCAGCACAGAGCCCGACGCGGGGCTTGAACTCACAGACCGTGAGATCATGACCTGAGCCGAAGTCGGACGCTTAACCGACCAAGCCACCCAGGCGCCCCAGTAGGAGTCAGTTTTACTGAACTTCATGAATGAGCTAAAAGCGTGTGTGTGTGTGTGTGTGTGTGTGTGTGTACCAAAATTTTTAGCGGAGTGCTATGTGATGTTTTTACACTTTTCTACAGTTTCTAACCTTTTGTACACCAAAGATGATCAGAAAAGAACAATAATCTTACTAGTATTTACTACGTTCAACACTCATTCACCATGTGCCTGCACACTGCACACCAGGCCCTGTGCTAGGTAGTAAATACACGATAATGAGCAAAAGAAATACTATCCTTGCTCTCCTGAAGCTTATTACCTAGTGAAATATAAAATACGGAATTGACTCCTACAATATAATAAAACAAAACAAAACGGCAAATCAGGTATCGGGAAGCACGGGGCCTCAGTAAGGACCTGAGAACAGGGACCAGAAGATGTGACCCGTGGAAGCTTGGCGGTTGGGGGTCCGGCCGGGGAGGAAAAGAGAATGTGACCTCCGAGCCTTGGAGGAAGTGAATGAATAACTTTATGCCAAGCACCTGGCACGAGGTTCTTCAACAAGAGGTAACTTTACAGTGAGGAGGGTTCCAGGAGGACGAGGCAGGAAGGAGTGACCCCAGCGAAGAGACCTCACTAACACAGGTGACAAGCCACAAGTGCCCCCCACAGGACAGCCGCCCGGACTGGACCTGAGCTCTGAGCTTTGGCGGGCTACGTTTCCCGGACCCTCTTCCCAGGGCCTTCCCGAGAAGCTGTGCACCCCCGCCGTCTTAGGGCCCTCAGGCGGCCCCTGGGCGTGGTGCTCTCAGTGAGTACCTCCTGGCCTCCAGCCGTCCATCAGCTCACCTTTGTCTCCAGCTCCAGACCTGCAGGGTGGGGAGCCTCTTGGATCCGAAGGGCCATCTCGGCAAGGAGCTTCTGGCCCTGGCCAATCTGCTGGCACAGGGCCTCGAAGTCCCCAGTCAGGCCCAGGACGTGGCAGCCGCTGTCGTCGGCCCACAGGCGGTGGCCAGGGACCAGGTGGGACGCGCACGGCGTGCCGGTGACCGAAGTGCCACTGCTGCAGGACAGGGAGTCCGTGTCATTTCCGGAGAGCGGCGGAGTCTCCGAAGCTACAACATGAGAGGGAAGATGTGAGATCTATTTGGGCCGGTATCCTGTGTTCACCAACGCTGAAGCCAGGCGGGAGGACGAAGAGAGGCCTTCAGACCCCAAGGCCACGAGGCACCGTGCAAGGGGAGGCCTGGCTCTGGGGCCTCTGTCTGCGGGTTACCCCACGCTGGGCTTATTCGTCTCACGGGACAAGCTCGATTCAATTCAGCCAACACTTCTCAGGCACCCAGTCTGCAGAGACCCCTGATCTGCACAGATGAATCAGGCCAGTGTCTGCACTCCGGGAGCCCGTGGTCTAATCAGACACCATGCGGGAGGTGTAACAGCACGATGACAGAGAGCCAGAGCGCAGAGGAGAAAATAATCAATTCTCTGTGCGGGAAGGGAGATCAGGAAAGGCTTCCTAGGAGAAGCAACAAGTGAGCGGGCTTCCACACGAAGCAAGGTTACACTAAACAGAGGTAAAGCCTGTTGGTCTTTACCTTTGGATCAATAAAAGTCTGGACGAATAGCTCTGACTGGGGGGCTCCAGAAAGGCATGTCACAGACCAGTCTGCACTCAGGATGAGTCTCAGGGAGGGAACGGGGCTTGCACTGGCAGAGAATGGGACAAGGGTGGTCTGGAAAAGGAGGAGCCACACCGCACCATCCTGGGGAGAGGAAAGTGCAGGCCCGTCTGCAGGACGGTGACCCCTCTGTCGGCAGCACGGATGCACAAGGACAGGGCTGGATGGGCCCAGTGAGGCTGGACGCTGGAGGGCCTTACAAGCTACACCAAGGCGGTGACACTTTTTCATCTAAGGCAACAAGGACCCAATGACGTTGCTAAGGTCGGTAACAGCTAGGAACAGATGAACTGGCTTAGAGGAGGAGATCACCAGCTAGACGTGCTGAGAACGTGAAACCCCAAATCCTGGCAAGCTCCCTCTTGATTAGACCAGGGACCCCCTTTGGTTCAACTTAAAAAGTCCTCCTGCCAAACCCAATCGTGCCACAGTTACCCAGCCTTCGGCTCCGCACCTGACCGTGGTGGCACCACCAGGCGGGAGTCAAACAGGTCGCAGGAATTATCTCCAGGCATGGGGCACTTGTCAGCATCTACAAAATGCAAAAGAAGAGAAGGAAAATACACTGTCATGGGCGTTTGAGAAACAACTGAATGAGAAAACAGTAAAGTACCAGCCACACACGAGCATTCACTCCAATCTTCCTGGCATCCCCTCTGCAGGACCCGGGGACACAGAGTGAGCACACCCAGTCTCCTCTCTGGAAGGACCCTCCTGCCCAACAAGTGAACAGGCAGCTTCCCTTCCAGGTGGTCAAGGTAAGGGAGGGAAGCACAGGGGCTGCGGGCCCTGGGGAGGGAGAGGGAGGCAGGCAGGCAGAGGGATGAACGGATGCAAAGGCACAGGCGACTGAGCCACAGGACGCCTTCGGGGAGGATCAAGCAAGGGGTAGGCGGAGCCCAGGGCGCAAGGGAGGGCCCTGGTGGCAGCACGGTCAGAACAAGGAGGACGGTGGGGCCCCCTCGAGGGCGTCAGGCAGGGCAAGGTCAAGCTGAGGGCCGTGTTCTGGACTGGAGCAGTGAGTCTGGAGGCTGCGGGAGCCACCCAAGCAAGAGAGAAGAGGCCCCAGAGTAGAGATTGGGAAGCGATGTGCTGGAAACAGCATAAGGGGGCAAAGTCAGTTAGATGGCGAGGAGGCCTGCCACTCTGTGAAATCTCGAGAGCACTTGTACACCTGAACCCCCAGTGGCACCGTGGGCAGGATGGCACCGTCATTCAGACCTGGTGGAGGAGGGACGACTGAGGGGCAGGGACAGCAGGTGATCCAGCCAGAGCTACCCAGAGTGTGGAGGCACAGTGAGGACCGTGCCTAGTGTCCAGGCCTTCACACGCCCCACCAGCCCCTTCCCACCCAGCTGCCTCTAAGGGCGCACTTCATTTCCAGGGCCAAGGAGCTGGCCCCTCAGAGGGATTGCTTTCTGCCCAAAGCAGCCATCTTCAGAGCAGAACTTTCGAACAAGCGCGCTTAAATACAATCCTGGAAAGTCTTTTGCAAAGGAAGAAAGGCCCGGCCGAAGGAAGAATTCCAATGCCCACTCGAGGACACAGGAGCACTTGCGGCACTGAGACAGCACGGTGGATTCTCAACACATTCTCCCGGGTCCTCTGGCGAGGCACACCTAGGCTGACCCCGGACCGGTTTCAGAAGCAGCAAATGCTGTTCAATGGCCGCCTCCCTACAGCTGCCCCAACTGTCCCTCCTGGGCAGCCCTGGTCCTGGATTGTTCTCCCTGCCCCAAAGTCCCCAGAGCACCCCCCTATCTCCTCAGTCCCATCTCTGCTAAGCCCGAAGTAGGGCCAGGAGAAGCCTACGTTTAAAACACAGACACCCACTACTGATATACATCCCACGCAAAAGGAGGCAACGTGGCTCCTTTCCAAGTCTTTTGAGATTCCACTAGTAGGATTTTATCCTAAGAATGCTGTTTAACAGCAAAAAGCATATTAACATCGACGTTTATTAAAGCTCCAAATCAGAGACCACTTTAATAATCACTGCGGTAATGGTTTCGTGACTGGCGATAATCTGAAAACAGTAATTAGGAAGCCCGTGTGAAAGACTGGGAACCATTCATGATGCAACACCGGGCAAAAACAAAGAAAGGCCGTAGAATGGCACAAAACCCAACGTGAACAATATAAATTCACACTGGCATGTGATTATCAAATGAAGAGAAATAACGCAAAGCAAAATATTATCATTCTGTAGAGTCATGAAGGATTTTTCTTCACTTTTTTTTTTTCATATCGTCACATCATCTCCTGGTTAAAACTTTAAATTCTTTATCAAGGAGAAATCAATAAATCGATCACGGTAAGTTCTAAAGCACACTGGGTGCTCTTTAAGAGATTTTAATTTCTTTTTTTTAATTAAGGGCAATAAACAGAATTCCCAATCCCAGCAAAGACTAAGTCCAAACTTTTATACAATATTTTTGTATAAACTATATTGACATTCCTTGTCCCACTAGATGTGCACACCCACGCTGCGGGTATTCGGGTGATGACCCCGGACACCTGAGGCTCCGTCGGGTCAGGCGGTGCTCCAGGGACAGCACTGGACTCGGGAGCTAAAAGATGATTTCCAGCTGCAGCTCTGCCCCTATCTGCCATGTCACTTTGGGTGAGCCCAGTACCCTCTCTGGGTCTCAGGCTCTCCATCCATAGAGCAAAGAGGATGGCCTGGCCAACTGCCTTAAGTCTGACCACTTTCTGGCTTGTTCCTGGCTCTGTGCTGGGCAAGGGACAAAGGAATGATGGGGACCCGCTCCTGTCCTTTTTCTGCTACCCTACACAGCTTCTGCAGGGCTAGACAATAAACCCACAAGCAAATGGCAAAACAGAATCAGTTTTCAAACCTACCGGGATGCTTTCAGATCCTGAAAGACACTGAGAGCCAGTGTAAGAAGTTTAGATTCTTTTTAAAAGGCAGTAAGAGGGACCAAAAAGGATTTTCAGTGGAGCGATATGGGCAGGGCTAAATGGATGGGGGAGGGGGGACAAGACAGGAGGCGAAGAGAGCGTTGGCAGCCCGAACTCCACTTCCCTGAGAACCGAGGGCCCCGGACGGAGATCGGACCACCCTGCCAAAGGTGACGACTGCTCAGTGGCCAGGCCCCTGGCTCCTGGGGTCCAGCATGCCTGCAGTCAGCGGAGGGACACCTCCACGGGGCAAGGGCACCATTCAGAAGCTCACGTGTCCCAGTGACATGCACAGGGCCGCAATCTCAAGAGGTTAGGAGGTGCGGGGGCAGTACCGTGCTTGTCCAGCTGCAGGGGCCACTCGGGGACACACGGGGTCTGGAGAGCCCCGGTGAGGGCTCCTTCCTGAGCCTTCTTCCCCTCCTTCGCCAGCTGCCCCTCCAGCTTGCTCTGCAGCGTGCTGTTGGTCTCGATGCTCCTTTCCAGCTGTCCCCGCAGAGCCTGGATCTCTGTTAGGAGACCGTGCAGGTCACTGAAAGGGTCCTGTCCCCTCCAGCCTTCTCCTGATGGCTCTGCAAACAAGCGCAAAGGGAAAACCTTGAACGTCTTCTGCCTCCAAAAGGTCAGCCATCAAAGGAGCGCAACAGGGTCTTAAACCCGCCATCGCCACCGCCCTCCCCTTCCTAAGAACTGGGTACAATTTAAAATAACAACTTGACTTAAAAACAAAAATATTGGCAGACTTAATTGCCGCTATTCCACAGCCTAAATAAGAGCTGGAAATTAATTTTCGCTTCTGGCCATAAAAGCCTCGCAAATTGCACACCAAACCCCGAAATTATGTCTAGTAGTAATAAAATCTATTTGGGCTGGAATTATAGAATGAAAGGGGCTGATTTTAAGAGCCACAGTATATTAAAAAGGCACAACAGCAAGAATAAGAAAAGTGACTTGAGGAGAAAATGAAAGCTGTGAGGTGACCCTTTTCCAGCTAAACTTTCAATAGGGAGAAACCATCTGGAAAATTAGTTAAAAAACAAAACAAAACAAAAACCCTAGCACACCTCAAAAAAGATTCTGAAACATTAGACCTGACAGTCAAGTCCCTCTGATCTGGTGTCTAGAGGACCGGGGCGAAGCACCATCCCGCAGCAATGCCCTGCGATGTGGTAGGTGCTCCATAATCATGTGCTGAATGAATGGACCAAAGAAACACGTACTAGCAGGAAACGTGTAATCAGATTATTCCTTGAGTGTCTACTGTGTCCCAGGCACTGTGATAGTGTGCTGTTCAGAAATGAGCTCGTTTAATTCTCAAGACTCCACAGAACAGACATTAGGACACATGTTTGATGGAGGCAGAACCAGGCCCAGAGGGGCCAGGCGACCTGCGGAAGGTCCCACGGCCCGGGAGCGAGGCAGAGAGAACCCAGGCCTCGGCTGGCCTGACCCCCCAGCCCGCGTCCTTCCGCGTTTCTTGCTGCTGCAGAAGAAGAGTGGGCCCGAGGGGCTCGCTGCGAAGCGTGCCCCTCCGCCCAGGAGGCAAGCCTGGGTGTGACGGCGGCATTCCGGAAAGAGCGGCCAGCCCACAGCCCCCACGCAGCAGCCCCAGGACGGGAAGCGCCTCGGGCAGCGCGCCCAGTACCTCTCGGCCTCCTGTGCTCCTCGTCCAGCTTCGCGTACACCTTCAGCTCCACCCGCAGGGACTGCAGGAGCCTGTCGTTCTGGGAGAGCAGCTGCTGCCTCGACTTCGCCTCCTCCTGCACCCTGGAGAGGCCCCCCGGCCACAGGGAGGGGACGTTAATTCTGACGCACGGGGACTTGCTCTGACTCCACAGCCGGCAGAGTGTGGACGAGACTGACAAGCGTGGGTGACAATTCCAGTCACGGCCACTCCTTCCCGAGCGGCCCCCTGGGCCCGGCCCGGACGTGCGTGATCGACACCCAAAGCGTACGTGCTCTCAGTCCCCAGTGCACAGATAGCAAATGAGGAAGTGAAGCTTAAAGGTTACGTCTCACCCACGGGTGCAGAGCTCGGGAGGGCCCGGGACTGCACGATGGCAAGAGAGCGATCTTGCTGGGGGACAACTGGAAACATGGGACAAGACAGAGGCGAGGGGAAACTGCAAAGGGGGCGGTCAGTACGAGCCCTTTCATATCTAAGTCGGACAAACGTCCCTCCTCTGCGCAGACTCCCCTCCGTGGCTTCCCAGTCACTCAGAGTGAAACCCCAGTCCTCCCCACGGCTGCGAGGGCCTACGGGACTCGGCACCCAGCCTCTCCGGTCCCCCTTCACTCCAGGCGCGCTGGCCTCCCTGCTCCGCCCCGCACAGGCCAAGGACACCCTGCCCCAGGGCCCCCACCCCTCCGCTGCCTTCAGGTCGCCGTTTCAGAGAGGCCTACCCTGACGTCCCCCGGAGAAAAACAGCCATCTGCCCCCCCAGGCCCTACCCTCCTCCCTCAGACGATTCTGCTCCTTGTGCTTTGTTCCCACCTGACGTCGTGTGCCTGAGTGTTTGCTGGCCTTCCCCGGCACTTGGGCAGGGGTCAGCGTGCCCCGGGGTGACCCTGACCGCTACCTGCTCAGTTCGCTGCGGGTGCTGCACACTTCCCGGAGCAGCTGCTGGGAGTGCCTGTCCCGCTCGCAGACCTCCCTCTGCAGCCTCTCATTCTCCTCCTTCAAGCAGGCGTACTCTCGCCGAAGGAGCTCGAGGTTCGCAGCCTTCCTGGAGAGGGACTCGCGTAATTTCTCATTCTCCTTCTGTTTATCTGCAAACACAAAAAAAGCACCACTGAGAAGAGACACCATTTGTTTTTTCCAACCCTATTACGCAAGTACGGCCCTTCAGCTCAAGCACTCCAGGAATACAAAACAGAATGAGATTTAATCTGGCATTTATGATTTTGGCATTCCAATTATCTTATGCATTTTGGGCAGATAAATCTGTCAACATCAAGGCTGCAGATTAAACGTCACTGGGATGAAATGGGCCTGTTTAATTTTCTATACAATAATGGGCCGTGCAAACCTAGTTACTTTGCCGTCGCGGAGCAAACCGTGGGTATAAATTATAGACACAGGCAAGAAACAGTCCCAAACTCTGGCAACGGATGTGAGGAAAGTCCGTAAGCCCTCCGGTAAAGCCAGCAGGGCTGTGCAAAAGGCAACCTGGGGCCCCATCTGCTCCTCAGCCCAGGAGAGCACCTCTCCTGATGGAGAAAACACGCCCAGGACCCAGAGACGGGGCAGTTAAGAGCACGCCCCGGAGGCACAGTGGCATGTTCAAGTGCACTCTTCTGCCTACTCGGAATCTAGGGACAGAGAGATTAAGACTTCCTTCCCCAAGGCCACAAAGCCAAAGAGGGGCTGAGCTTTTCAGGTCCCACTCTTCGCCTCGGCATGCTGATTTCTCAGCAAGTGCTCCCCTCCTCCTTCACACTCCAGCCACAGTGAGCTTCCTACAAGTCCCGAGTGGTGGATACTCTCCCTGCCACTAATCCCCAGGCCTCTGTCTGCTCTCTTTCTTCTACTTAAAAGGCCCTGGCTCTTCTAAATCTTAGGCACCTTGGCTAATCCCTGCTGAGCCTTCTGGACTGAGCTCTTGAAGCCGAGCCTCTCCTGGGTGCTGTGCTCCCTGAGCCTGCCTTTGTCAAGCCTGATCCTCATGCTGGCCTGCCATGGGCTGCCTGGCTGCCTCTGCCATCAGACCACGAGTCCCTCGAGGGAGGGGACCAGGTCTCATTCATCTCTGTATCGGTCTACACAGGCCCTAACATGTTTGCTGAGTGAATGAATGATCTGCAGAAGCCTGGACTCTGTCTCTTAAGACAACAGCCGCATCAGTATCCTCTAGGGAAAGTAGAGACGCTGACCCACATCCCAGCTCTGCCCATTTCTAGACAAGGGACCACAGGCCGGCCAACTCCCCAGGCCTCAGTTTCTTACCTATAAAACAGGACTGATAATTCCTCCTTCCAGAAACATCTTAAGTATTGAGAGATACTGTAGGTGAAAGCTCTTTGGGGACTAAGCTCCAAAAAGAAAGAATTAAGAGAAAGGATCTTCCTAAGAAATACTAGGGGCGCCTGGGTGGCTCAGTCGGTTAAGCGTCCGACTTCAGCTCAGGTCACGATCTCGCGGTCCGTGAGTTCGAGCCCCGCATCAGGCTCTGGGCTGATGGCTCAGAGCCTGGAGCCTGTTTCCGGTTCTGTGTCTCCCTCTCTCTCTGCCCCTCCCCCGTTCATGCTCTGTCTCTCTCTGTCTCAAAAATAAATAAACGTTAAAGAAAAATTAAAAAAAAAAAAAAAAGAAAAAAGAAATACTAGAAAACCTCCCTGATAGTAGGGAGTCTCTGGATGAGATTCTGGCAGAGTAATGCATTTCTAGCCTTTCTCTCTTCCACTGTAAACTGAGGCAAACGAGAGGTGGCTGTATACTTATTAGAGACACTGTGCTAAGGGCTTCACAGAGATAACCATCACAACTGCCCCCTGAGGTACTCTTATTTTACAGCTAAGAATACTGAGGTTCAGAGAGGTTAAGGGACCTGCGCAAAGTCACAGAGCCACAGAATTTGAACCTAGGTTGGTCAGACTCCAATGCATTCTTCCCAGGCCACAGAGGGCTGTGGGGTTCCAGCCGGCAGATGGCTCCGTTAGTTCCTACCTCTGGATCCCTTGGCGAGCATTGTATTGAGAGCCTGGTTCTGCTTCCTCAGGAAACAGATCTCTGATGTCAGAGAATTATGCAGCTCTGATCCATAAGCCAAACCGTTCGTAGAACCTATAAAAACACACATGAAAAGTGATTTATGGATAGTTGCCAGGTCAGTATGCACGGAACTTTCTAGAAAACAGTTTTAAACGAGGAGGAAACACAATATGCAATGGAAATGACTTCAGTGAAGCAGATGAGGTATCACAAGAGTCCAAAGGGAAATAAGAGTGAGCTTATTAAAGAGGAGGCAAAAGGCACCCCCTCCCGTTCTCACCTGCCCTCAGGGTGAACGAAGGTGAGTGGGTGACAGTCTTAACCTCCACCGATGTCTCTCCTGGGGTCCACACCTTCAGTAGACCTCTCCGCTGAGGCAAGCTCCCGGGCCCCAGAGCCAAAGCTGAAGCCTTCCCCTTTCCTCCCTCACCTCCCAAACCTGCCCTCTTCTGATTGTTTCTGCTCCTATAGATGCTGTCACCACCACCCCTAATCTGAGCTGCAAACCTGGAGTCATCCTAACCACCACTCTCTGGCATTGCCCAAGCAGGCAATCACGACTGCTGGCTCTTCCTCACCAGCGCCTCGGATGCCGGCCCACTCTTTTCCGTCCCTGTAGTTCAAGCTTCATCACTGCGCCCTGACCTTGCCCCCCTGCTACTCTGCCAGTGGGGGGCACGCAGTCCACTCAGGTTATCCCCTGCTCAGAAACACCTGACGGCCCTCCGCTGCGAAGACAGACAGACAAACCAAACACGAGGCCCAAACTTCAGACCTCCGTTATTTCACTCCAATCTCACGCACAGCCCGCTCCCTCTCTACCCTGGACTCTAGTGGCCTCGGATGCCGCCAAACTGAGCTACTTCTGTGCCCCCACGTACCGTGCGGTCACACATCTCCCAGACCCTGTACAGTGAGGTCGTGAGGTCTTTATTCTCTGGGCCTCGAATGCCCAGCTCCTTCTTCACCTGTCAAAATCACAGTTGTCTTTCAACTCTCAGCTCAAGCTCACAGCCTCTGAGTATTTAATACAACAAAGATCAGGGTCCACAGCCAGACAGACCGGGGTTGAGGTCACTTACAAACTCTGACCACTTTCCTCGTCTGTAGATATCTGCCCAGGCTGTGGTCTCTCTCCGAAAATCCCACTCCTTCCTCTGGCCGGACAGCTGCTCTGACCCTCCCTCCACCTCAGCTTTCTGCACTGCACCCTGTGTAATGTCCAGAGCGTGGGGACGTGCTACCTACCCTCTGCAGAGCACAGGGCTTTCCGCGTGAGGCAGGCAGGGGCCTCCCTCCCCCCACCTTCCTTACTACACCACACGGCCAACATGCCAGAGCCTGCTTTCCCAGACCCCGGCGCAGCTAGAACACAGCCAGGTGCCACTTCCGGTCAACGAGACCCGACGGGAAGCCTGCTGGAAGCTTCTGGGAAAGGTTTCTCACCCGGGTGAAAAGAGCAGAGCAGGGGGAAGCCCCACCATCTTCGTCCCCGTGCTTTGGACACTGTCCTGAGAGGATGTGGTATCATAGTGACTGCGGCCATCACAGATACTAACTCCAAGCCCTGCTATCATTTCACGGAGTCATTAAACCTGCCTTGGAACTGCCTGCATCCGCATTTCTTGTTACGGAAGACAAGAGAAACCCCCATTGTTTACACCGGTTTTTCCTCATATTCTGCCCTCCGCAGCTGAAAGCATCCTGGTCCACAAAGGATGCCCTGTAACGTTCAAACTCCCCGTAAGGAAGCTATGACGTCAGGCCTCCCAGAAGCCAATGTTCCACAGTCTTTCTGCACGACAGCACTCCCTTTCCTCGGGTTAATGACTCACAAACCATAACGTCACGTCATTTTTTCATTCACATATGTCTCTCCCCTGTGAACTCTGCCGTCTTTGCAGAGACACCCGGGGTTGAATCATGGCTCTGGCTTCTTAATGGCTGTATGACCTCAGGTACGTCACACAACTTCCCCAAGTCTCCACGAGCCCAATAAAAATGATCAATGTTATTATTACTGCTATTACCGTTTGTATTAATATCATAACTGATGATAGGCTAGAGCCCAAAACGGGACCCAACAGCCATCTGGATGAACAGGAAACATTCTGCAGAAGAAGTCTGCTCTGACCACAGCTAGCGTGGTCGCTTCTCAAAGGGAGACCCAGGCCAGAGAAGGGCTCCTGACAGAGCCCGAGCCAGCGGGGTCCAGTGCTGAGGTAAGAGGCCAGTCTTTCCTCTGAAGGCGTCACTACCAGCTCCCCGTAACTGGTGACAAGCTACCACGTGAGATGACAGTTTTAACAATATTCCACCTCCAATCACACGGAGCCAGGCCTTTCTCAAAGCCCCTCCCAAGATGAACGACTCACAGCAGGGGGGAGGCGGAGCCACTTTTCTTTCTTTGTCTTTTCTGAGACTGTGAAGACAAGGTGAGAACAGCGCGTCTTTCCACCAGCCACCAGCGTAAATACTTTATGAATGCCTTTTTTGTAAACCTTCCCATCAGAGTGAATTACTCTCCAGAACAACTGCCAGCTCCGTTGTCGCTGGTGGCCATGTGAGCCCCCAAATAATTCTATAATTGGATTTGCCAGGAAAAATGTAAAACAGAATGAATCTAATTCAGGCATTACCAAGAGTGAATGTGAAGGGTCCAGGCATGTATTTCTTCCCAGGGTTTGATAGGACTAATAACTCAGGTTAATCAATTTCTCTGGGGGTGAGAGACAGGGAGGGAGCAGGATGGGGGGTGGTGTGGAGAGTGGGGGAGGGAGGCAGAGGGAGGCGTGGGTGGGTCCACTCTGTTTATCTCGCACACCGCAGCACATACAGTACTCTGGAAAGATCCTTCCAGGCTGATGGCTACGACAGACCAGGGGTCCAAGGACTCGAGTGCTTCTACGGAGTTCATCTTTCTAGAACTCTGTGATTTAATCTCTAAAAACGTTTGCGTCCCCCCCTTGTTGCCGAGCTTTGCAATGTCCAACTAACAACGTTGTACAAAATAAAATAGTGAAATAACATGATAATGGCAAAGAAAACAACCACGTCTTGAGTGAGGCACAGAGCAATACCCTATTCAGAGCACTGCCTTATCAAAATCTCACGATGACTCTGTTTTGTACAATAATGAAAGCCGGGAGAGGTGGGGTGGCTTGCCCAAAAGCCCCCCAGCCGATACACAGAAGAGCCGGGGTCCACACTCAGCTCAGTCCATCTCCCAAGCAAACTCGGGCTCTTTCCCAGGGCACAAAGCTGCTCCCAAGGCACATTCTTCAGGTACGAAAACAATCTCTTTGGAGCAACAAGGAAAGATGTCCAAAAATATTCTGTTCAAGGAAAACAGGGACAGGCATAAAGTATTCTACCTTTTGGGCGAGGGAAAGAGTAAGAAGATATATTTGCATTTGCACTGAAAAACCACTTGTAAGGTTGTGGAAGACACCTACCAGAGGTGGGAGGAGAGGAGCCAGGAGAGGATGGATGGGCACAGAACGGAGGTACTAAGTTCTGTACCATGTGAATGTCTTCCCTACGGAAAAACCCATTTTTAAGTTCCGCATGGAAGAATATTCCATTCAAATCTAACTGTGTTTACACAGGAATAATGGCGACCTGGGAACGGGCGTGTGAGACTCTCACCAAACTGCCTACACGCTAATACTTTTTAAAATCCATTACTGACAAAAAGACGAAACGCCGCTCTGTTTTATTTTAAAACCCCCTATCTGTTTCTCTACAGCCACTGACGTCACATGAGGAGCCAAGCACAACCCAGGGTGCAGGGGCCGGCGGACTCGTTCAGTGCCTGGGAAGTCACTCCGTGCCAGGGACCGTGCGGGCACCCTGCTGAAGTTAGCTCACTCAATCCTCATCGCACCAGGATAAAACGGGGATTATCGTCCCCACGTCATGAACACAGTACTGTAACTAACACGTTACAGTATTTCCACAACGTTAAGTGAGGTCACCGTGGAGGTGAGCGGCGAGGTCAGGATTTGAGCGGAAATCTCTCTGGCCACCGGGGTGAGTTCTCCCCAACACGGGGAAAGCTTATCCAGGCAAACGTAACCGGAGTCCCTTCCCGGATGAAGCACAGGCAGGCTGGCGACAAGGTCCTCCCTTACCTTGATCAAATTCACACCCTTGCCTTTCCAGTTGTCCCCGAAGTTTCTCGTTTGTTTTGATTGATTCTTCTAAACGTCTCCTCAAGCTTCGAATTTCTTGTATATGTTCCATTACTAAGTCTACGGGAAGGAGAGTATTTTTAATTTAAAGTCTGAAGCCCCCAACAAATGGAATAATTTACAGATTATGCCACGATCTTGAAATTCTAAATCGTGCGGGATGTGTTGAGTCAGTCAGTGACTGGCGATTTTTTCCCAGGCATGGTGACCACAGCCCACAGACACAGCTCTGTAATGATTCTCTGCAGCCCTCCACAAGGAGGGGGCTTTACAGCACATGGAAAAATTATATTCCATACAATTTTAATGCTAGCTGTAATGCAGCCCTTTATTCTTCTAAATATCAAATATTAATTTAAAATCTTCCTTATGGTGAAACTAACAGATCACTTTCAAGTCTGCCTGAATTGCCTGAGAGTTGATTAAACTACCTTCATAATGAATCCAGATATTTTTGAGACTAATTCTCTGGAAGGAATATATTTATCCATTTGCCACTTACTAATTTAAGACTTAAACACAAAGCAAAATGATAATCCCAGTGCTAGTGAAAGTTGTAAGAAGGGTACTCTCAAGGGCACATCCTGTTCGTGTGAATATAAATGTGCGTGACTTTGGGGAACTATTTTTATCATTAGCCGTAGAAGGGTTCTTTTCCAATGTCTTTCCCCAAATAAGTCTACTTCTAGGAATCTATTCAAAGAGATCACCAGACATGCTGACAACCATGTGCCAGAATGCATGAAAATGTTAATCTTCAGCACTATACGGAGCACTTAAAACTGAAAATAACTCAGATTATTAAGTAAGCTGTGTTACATCCACCGTGATGCAATATGACACAGCTACTGAAATTATATCATGAGGACCATGTAATATCGCAGAAAAACACAGATACAAAATGGATTATCCAGCACAATTATAACTCTATTTAAAAGTTTACAGACAGAAAAGACACATAAACACACAAAAAAGAAAAGATACCTAAATATTGACAGCAGTTGCCTTTGGGTGTTAGATTTCAGGTTTCTCAAAACTTCTACACTGTATCTCAATATAACATTTAATAAGATGTAAAAATTTAAATTTCCCAAATGTTCTATACTGAGCATGTCCTATTTTTCTAGCCTCTGCCACATCTCACTTGAACAAAGAAAGGAAGAGACACAGTTGCAATCTCGAGGTACACTCTAGAATCAGGATCTAAAGCATAACCACATTAGGTATCCAAAGGCAAAACTAATGTCTTTAATTCATCAATTAGGGTACACTCAGTGTGTCTTAGTAATGTTTGTTTTAAAACATTAGACTAATGTTACGACCCAGTTTTAATTCCTCCAAAATGACTTTCATTTAAAAGTAGCACCATGTTACAGATCTTTTCCTAATTAAATAGTAATTCTGCCATGAATCTGAATGTTTATGAGGTGACTTAATTCCCGGGCCTTCAGCTATCTCGATTAATGCCGGAAGTGTGGCCAGTCATCTGGTGGAACGTGCGAGGCCCTCGCCGCAGCCCGCAGCCGGGGGAACCCGTCTGCAGCCAGGTCCTGGCGGCACCTCCCGTCCCTGCCTGGCTGCGTCGCAAATCTGCCGGCGGCCAGTCAGGACGGAGTGAGGCGGGAACTTCTCTATTTCGACCGCAGTCCTCCGAGCGGGTTTAGATCTGCATCACCCGCTGCCGGCTTCTGGGGTAACAGCGCTTGGCAGCCATGGGCCCGCGTCACCTCCTGCTGAGTCTGGCCAGGGGCTGGAAGCATCGCTGGGGCTTAAGGAAACATTCCCAGTCGAACTGGACACCACTTATTAATTATGCAGCCCTAACCGAGAGAGGGAAACACGACACTCATCTTTACAAAACGGGAGAAAAACAGCTGTCCCTCTTACAACTAATATCCTTCTGACGAACGCGAACTCTTTAAAGCCAAAAATCCTGCAAAAAGCAACCGCTAAAACCCGCGTGTGCATCTTTGGCCTCGTAGTTCCACTTCACAGAATCGAGGAGAAGAAAATGCCCCAAAATAAGGAGAAAGAAAGCTTCGTGTTCAAAGATACTCCCTTGCAGCAGTGTTCGTAATTGTGGAATTTTAGAAAGGACTGAAATGTTCAGCAACGGGGGAACATAAGGAAAACTGCAGTTCAGCCATTCAACGGACTATATTCTAAAGCCACTAAAAATGATGTTATGTAACAACATGTCAGAAAGCTTATGATATAATGTCAAGTGAAAAAAGGAAAAATCCTTAAATTATCTCTCTACTTAGAATAAAAACACGACAAAAGGAAAAACAGATGCAGAGACCAAAAGTCTGAAGAGAAGCAAACCAAAAAAGCTAAAAGTGAAGTGTATTAGGAGGGCTCCAGAGAACACTGTCCCCATTCAGGAAAGTGCTTGGTAAATTCACCGGGAGGGCATGATAAGCCCAAGGTCAGGGGTGCCCAGAATAATGAGACGTAAAGGAGATGCCTAAATGGTTCTATATTGGAAATAAACCAAGGTTGGCTGGGGGGGGGGGGGGAGGGGGGCAGACATGTGGGAGGGTAGGAAAAAAGAGGGGCAGGCGAGAGAAAGCAGAGAGAGGTACCCAGCACCATATCAGATGGGTTTGAAAGAACAGAGATCTCAAATATTCCCATTAAATGATCTGGCCTGCTGCGCTGTAACCCCCCCACTGCCTTATAATTCCTCAAGCTCTCAATCAAGTATGTTTCTCCCACAAAGGCCTTGTAGGAGTCGATTCGGGGGTTCTTGGAAAGGCAATGAGTTCCATGCCAGGTTGATACAGTACAGAAGGAAGTGCAAATAAGGACAAGGAAACAACTCATAGGTCTGACCCAATTCAGCAGAAGGCAGATCAAAGAGCCAGAAATAACCGAGAGAGACCTAGTACACAAGACTCACAGAAGTCACACAGGGATACAGCCAGAGATCCAAAGAAGGCACATCTAGGTAACCGGCTAGAAGAACCCAGGTAACACCTCAGTTATATCACACGTGTATATTCCACGCTCCAGGTATGTTTTCAGACTGTGCTCCTCTGGGCTCGGGGTATCCTAGAGAAGCCTCAGAAGCCAGCAGGGAGGATAAAGGCTCTACCTGCAGCCCTTTCACATGTTTGGCCTCCATGTAAAGTTTCATCTGAAAAAAAGGGGGGTGGAGCTCTGTTGCTAAAAAAGATTTTGATTTTTGAAAACCACGTTCTACGTGATCAGGTGTCAACAAAAGGCTTTTAGAATGGAGGTGCCAGTGTCTGATTCGTGCTCTGGGTCCACTCTGGGTGTCTTGCCAACAACCACTGGAAGAAAGGAGAGACCAGAGGATGTCAGCTGAGGTCCAGAACATATACCAAGGGTCAGAAAACCACAGCTCCTAGGTCGAACCCACCTACCACCTGTTTTGGTAAATAAAGTTTTATTGGAACAGAGCCACACTCGCTCATTTACGTTTTTTTGTCTATGGCTGCTTTCTGCTACAACAACAGGATTGAGTAACTACAACAAAGACCATATGCTCCCCAAAGCCCAAAATATTTACTATCTGGCCTTTGTCAGGAAAAATTTGCCAATCCCTGGTCTATATTATCCCTTGAACTTCGGAAACACATTGACTTATAAACATGAATCCCTCCCTAACACCCAACAGGAGGCAATGAAGACTGTAAATGCAGAAGAGGTAAAAGGGAGCTCGGGTAGATGGAGGCTTGGGAGACTGATTCTACCGACTGAGCCCATGGGCCACAGTCAGAGGCAGGACAAGGGACTGAGCCGAAGGATGAAGGGTCACACGCTAAAGGGAAATACTGTAGATTGACATAAGTACAAAATGTTCAAATGGTGGGCAGTGGGGGGGGGGGGGGGGGGGGGGGGGGGGTGGTTAGGTGCTCTGGGGAATCTGTACGATTCAAAGCAAGAGTCTTCAAAGCGACAGTGCCTCGGAAAGCGTCTGAAAGGAACACCAGGAAATTAACCACACTTGGAACAGACACATAACCTCTGCTTTCCAGCCTGTTTTCTGCCACCGTCAGAAGCACGAGGAAATGGCAAATCACGTAATAAGTCATCATTAAGAAATAAAAATGACTCTTCCCCAATCACCAACACTTTCAACAACCGCAGCTTTCCCTGGTGATAAATGATAGTCTGAATGACCAGCTTTGGCCCTGCCAGGATCTCCTTTCATCAGACAAATATTCGAATGTCACTACGCTCTGCTTACTCAGGCAAGACGGCAAATTACTGTTTAAACCAGGAAACCTTGGCCGCATCTGAAGTGCTTAGCAAAGCTCAGCTTACCTTGAGAAAAATGGTTCGCCATTACCGAGGTCCTCCCGGTCTCACTGTCTTGCTTCTGGTCTCGTGAGAGGCCGGAGGACTTCTCGGACATTTCACAGTCGGACAACGCGTGAGAGGCAGAAGGCTCAGGAGACTCAGGCAGGATGTGTTGGTAGGTTAAATTGTCTTCCTCGATCCTTGACCATAGGGATTGAAAGAGAAATCGTTTCCCACACTAAGATTCCAAGCCAGGACCATGACTTGGGAACAAACACTTAAGATCACTTGGCCCCTTGTAATTTCCCCGTATTTACAACTTTGTTTTGGAGCCCTTTTGCTTCCCCAGAGCAGTTTTTAGTGAGGACGCTCTAAAAACAAAAAGCACGCCGTGGGCTTGAGTCTGGAGCCAGTGAAGGGGGAGCCACTACGTGGCTTATGGGGAGGGAGCCTAAGAAAGAGCACGGGTCAAAGGCAGCTGCTTATCGAGGGCTCCCTCTGTACCAGGCATGTTAGATGTACTACCTTACCTGGTCCCCACAGAAACCCTCTGAGGCAGGGACGACCATCCTCATTCAGAGCTGGGGAGACTGAGCTGCATCACAAGTTGCTCACTGTCTCACAGCTTCTTAGTGGCAGAGCTCACACTTGAACCCAGGTCTGTCTGGCTCTGGGACCCCAGGAGAAAGTGGGAGGCCACCTCAAACCCAGGAAGAGGCCTTATGGGTTTAAAACTCTCAAAACCCTCACGGCCTCCAAGCAGGTCCCAAAACCACCACTCTGGCAATCATCTGGTTATTAACCTGTATTTGCCAAGAGCCACCTAAGCCATAAAGAAGAACACCCTGAACTCTGCGAAAAGCCCACCTGAGTCTCCATTATAGATAAGCTCCTTAATTTAAGCTCTTTTTTTTCTCCCACTTTTTCCTATTACTTCTTGTCTCATTATTCATGAGCTCAGACAAGAGCAAAGGACTCCGGAGCTGCCACGCATTCATTAACAGGTAAACACCAGATGCAACTTCGCCCAGACAGTGTGATGGACGCATGGGCTTGTCGCTGCCTTGCCAAAGTGCCGAATGGGCCAAGGGCACCCATTTAATTAGCTTAGGAGTGACCCGTGTGAGCGCTAAGCCTACAGCTGAAAAAGGCAGAACAGAAGGAAAAGAAACAAACCTGTCGGAAACGGGAAGGGTGACACATGGTTAAGGGGGCTGAAGGAGGCTCCACGCACCCCCCCCTCCCCACCCCACCCCTCCCCCGCCCTGCCCCGCAGCCCATTCTCCAAGCAACCACGGGCGTCTTTCACAATAGCAAATCTCTTGCCTGGCCCCAGCTTACCCTCCTTCAAAGACTCCCCTCTTCCTGCAGCACAGAATCTGCGCTCTTAACAGAGAATCTGAGGACCAGTCCAGCAAGGCCCTGCCTGTCCTCTGGCCTTGACCCTTACGTTCCCGGCACCAGCTCGCAGGGCCACGTCTCCCTCGCCTCGCACACGGACACTCTCCGGCAATCCCTGCCCCTGGCCTCATCCTTTAGCTCTCAGTTACGACCGCCTCCACCCTGGAGGCCTTGCTTGCCCTCTCCACGGCCCGCCACTGCAATGCGATCCGTTATTAGAAGGATGGGAGCGGAGGGTCAAACCGGGAGGGATCTGCAAAAATACTACAGTGGGAAAGGAGTTTTCTTCCGAACTCACAGAAGCTCTGATTAAAACATCCTCCGGTGAGCGGTGATGCCTCCCCACCTGCTCACTCTGATGATGTGGCCTTCAACATGCCCATAAAATCTACAGTTCTGCACCCCAGACATCTTAGCCCCAGAAGCCCAAAGGGTCGCTGTTCCAAAGAGGAGGGAAATACCCATAGCACTAACAACAGTCAGAACCTCTAACCAGTAAACAGAGGAGGACGACACCTTGACCCTCCCTGTGGGCCATCGAGGCAAACTAAGAAAGTATACATTTATTCCATGAGCGTTTTGTGAACTCCAACTATACGCTACACACTTGGGGCTGGAATTCAAGACACAGTCTCTGTCCCCAAAAAGGCAATTTGCGGTAATAAGGCCTCAGGAGTACGACAGACTCAGGTTCAAACTCCAGCTCTGCCTTTTCAAGGCAAGCATGCAACTCTGACCCTCAGGTTCCTCGCCCTAAAATGGGAACAACAATGCTTGCCTCCTAGGGTCAGAAATAATGAACACGAATGCCTAGAGCAGCAGCGGACACACGCCAACACCCGGTTATACGCTAGCCGCTTTCCCGTTCCGGGGAATTCTGGGAGCGGGAAGGTAAATGCAGGAAGCGTCACATCGCCATGTGGTTAAGTGCTGCAATGTGACGATGTGCCAAGTGCTACAGGAAGAATCGCTGATCCCGGGAAGTCGTAGAGAGACGGGGGCGCCGGGGAGAGCCAGGTTCATCGCCACGAACGCCGACTCTGCTGAAGGACTTCCAAACTACAACAGGAAGAAGTCGAGCATACGGCTCGTGTCCAGGCACGGGCTGGAGGACAGCAACAGGTCAGATAAGACCGCAGCACGGGGAACATGACAGAAAGAAAGACGGGTCAGACCGAGGAGGGCCTCAAGTGTCAGGCTGAGGCATGTGACGTTTAGCCTGCAGGTACCCAGGGGCCGACAGAAGGAACGTGTCGTCCCAGTCACAGAACCTAACAGAGAAATGCCACGAATGACCTAAAACGACTGACTGAAGGCTGCGGGCTTTGCGAGGGCACCGTCAGTTTCACAGCTGTTTACGCTTCACGTACAAGAGGCAGGGGACTCACTGAACGGGAGGGAGCCACAGTGTACCCAGCAGACCGACCAACCGCCGTCTTCTTCCCGAACGCCACACACTCACCTCTCCGTCGGTTCATCCTGGGTGCTCATTTCCACTTCAACCGATTTCCCTGGAAGCAGAAGGAACATCAAGAAGAAGGAAAACATTAAAAAACAAACAAACAAACAAACAAACCCCAAGTGATCCCTAATAATCTCTGACTCATACATCCGCAGAGGCCCTGTTCCATTTGTTTAAACACTTTTTCTAACAATCCCGGGTATTTAAAGTAGGATGACCGAGAACCCATTCAGACCACAGGCTCCTCCTTCATCACTGCTCTGGCACCAGTTCTGGAGGGACGGGACAGCCCTGAATCTAAAAAGCGATCACAAAATGGGGCGTCTGGGTGGCGCAGTCGGTTAAGCGTCCGACTTCAGCCAGGTCACGATCTCGCGGTCCGTGAGTTCGAGCCCCGCGTCGGGCTCTGGGCTGATGGCTCAGAGCCTGGAGCCTGTTTCCGATTCTGTGTCTCCCTCCCTCTGTGCCCCTCCCCTGTTCATGCTCTGTCTCTCTCTGTCCCAAAAATAAATAAAAAACGTTGAAAAATAAAAAAAATAAAAAAAATAAAAAATAAAAAGCGATCACAAAGGCGCTGCTGGGTGCATGCTCTTTTTCCTTCTCTAAAACTCTCAACACAATATATCCTCATTACAGGAAACGGGTAACAGAGACAAGAAAAAGAACATGACCGTCCTCCAGGTACCTACAACAGACATGCCGTGGACTTCCTTCCATCCTTTTTTTCCACGCATTTTGGCCTGGGTGACGCTGCACTGGGGCTTAATTGTTTTCCCTTCGAATTTTATTATTAGAAGCATTTGTCTTACTGAATTTGCTTTAGAAACATAAGTTTTAATGGCTGCATTAATATTCCACTGTAGGCATGCATGTGCCAGTTTCTGCCGGTCCCTTTATTTGACATTTAGGTCATCTCCGATTTTGCACTTTTATACGTAAAGGAAATACACATCTTTGTACATACAGCTTTATCTGCATTTAAATGATTTCCTCAGGAAAGACTCTCAGAAGTGGGATTAGCAGGCAGAGGAGTATGTGAGTGCAGCTGAGTAAGCCAGCGCCTGCAGCAGGGGAATGACTACAAGAAATGGGGAAAGACAACAAAATAAAGCTCGAAACGTAGCTGGGAAGAAGACGCTCGGCTCCCCCTGCACGGCCCCGTTTGCTGTCTGAAAGGAAACACGGGAGCCCAGATTTCAAAGAGACTAACAACTTCATGTTAAAAATACTTCAGAACTCTGGAAATTGCAGCCTGGGATGAGCTCTTTGAAGAAGCTAACGTGTGGCTAAAGGAAAAAACAAACCCTTCTGTGGCCGTACTTGAAACATGAGACTATAATTAAAGTGCACCCACACATACCATTTTCAAAACTGCTCCTAAAAGGGAAAGTTCTCGAACACCACAGCGCAGAGGAAAGGAGCACCCGGAGCCTCGCGTGTTTGCCTCGTGCCTTGTGGTCCCCACCGCGTGCTCCCGGGGCCGGCTGGTGTTGCTCTCGGGGCCCCCTCAACACCCCAGCAGCACAGCCACGGGCACCGAGAGCCAGCACGATGTCCCGAGGGCTTGAGAGTCACCTGCCATGGCATGGCATCGGCGGGCACCGGAAGAGGGCCAGCCAGGCCCCCGAGATCAGGTGCCCGGCCCCAAAGATGGCTCCTTGACACTGACCCCGTCCGGAACAGTGGCAGGATTTCCACTGTACAGAAAAGAGGTGCAAATCCAGAAGGTGTGATGGGGCCCCTCTTACTCTGCTCAACTCACACTCGATCACCTACTTGAATACATGCTCCAGTGAAGCAAAGGATTCAGAGATACTCCAGAGCTAGCTCAACCACAAAACTAGGTCTTGATCCTCTTGGTTACATCCTGATCAAAAATGCAGTGACACTGTGGCTCCCCAAAAGGCAGAGAGAGGTTGACAGGCCCCTACCACAGTGGACGGGTTCCACCTTTCTGTCTTCTACATTCCTGGTCAAGAGGGGAAATATCCATTTAACTGGGTCTATTTCCAAGACGCTGACTTGCAGTCCCGGGCGGCAAGACCCCCATAAACGGGCAGCGACAAGTGCTGTTAGAAGAACAACTCGGCATTTTCCATCTCGCACCTGCACAGGGCTGCTTACCAACATTCAGCCGGTAAGATTCTGGCCCTAAAACCCTGAGGATGGCCCATCTGCCCAGCCCGGCCCTCCAAGGGGCTCAGCAGTCTACACGGACCAGCCTAGCACACGATAGCATCACAGCCTGCCTCACCGTGCAATCGCCCTCCAGGAGCACAGACACACGCCTCGGAAACCGCACAGGGCAGGGTACCACTGGTCGGGGGCAGGCTTTAAGCACGCTGGGACTTCCGACCAAAAATTCATCTTGTAACTATCAAAAAAACAAAAAAAACCCCCAAAAACAACAACAACAAAAAAAACGCCTCTCCTCAATTCCTTAATAAAATCCACGACCACAGAAGGAAGTGTCCTGAGACCACCCAAAGCACGAGTTTCTGTCTTCAAACAGGACGTCCTTCGAGGAGTCTGTAAGGATTCAACAACTGTATCCTGCCCATTCCCCAGCCACAAGAGAGTTCTTTAAAACCAAACGACAAATGGTTAGCGTGGGAGTCACAGGGACGTCATTATGAGTGGTGCGGTGAACTTTGCGGTGGAAACCGCTCCACACAGGTGACAGGTACCATCTGTCCGGCTGTTCCAACAGCTTAGGGAGCGTGGCATGAAGGCACCGCTTCCATCTTTCAGGCAAATCTTACCGCTACGCCTAAAAGCTGGGTCGTGGCGGGGGCCTCACCTTGTCAAATAAAAACGCGTCTAGTCACCCGCTCCACATGTGAACACAAGAATTATCACGCGGGACCTGCAGGACTGGCCGACCCGCCCTCCTCTCTGCACCGGTCCATTGCGTATGCTGCCTCCATTTGAGAGGCCTCTTTTGAAACAGGACTCCTTTGCTCAAAGTCCACCGGTCGTAGAGAACCCGGTTCAAATATCATAGCCTGGCATCTCCTCCACGGCCCAAATGTTTCTTCCTTTCCGTCCGCCAGTAATTTGTGTAACGTGCTTACACTCTCCTCCCGGTGCCCGTGCTGGACACTGAGGATACAGAGATGACTGAGGGGCCATCCGACCCTCGTTGAGTTCACAGCTGAGTGGGGACAAGAGACCCAAAAGACAATTACACTACTGAGCTGTGACAAGGGACAGCACGGGATACCACGGGAGGGCGCACAGAAGAAATGAACATGACCCAGCCTGGACCATCGGGGCAAATTTAGAGGAGGTAACGACAGACAGATATTTGAGGCAGGAAAGGACTGCTGTATGAAGATAGGAAGCAGCTAAGGCGCTACATGGAGGGCAGATCCCAGGGCTACTTAGGAGGAAAAATGTTCCATTTTACCGGACAGCCTGGTTCACCATGCTAACTCGACCCCACATGCCCATTACGGCTCCCAAAATACCTCTCCCCATCAACTATGAATCCTTCCAATACGGAATACCCCTCCAATACCCCTTCCTCCTGGAAGACTTCCCTTCCGAGCTCAGAGATACCTCTCCCTCCAGGCCCCTACTATGCGGGTCAGACAGAGTCAGACACAGAATGGAAGGGAGCCCCAGCGTAAGATCCAAACCACATAAAACTAGCAGTATTGCCCTCAAATCCTGACTGGGCACTACATGTATGGCCCCGGCCTAGTTTGGAAGGCCGGGACGAGACGAGGCCCCCATCTTCCAGGAGTTTATGCTCTCAAGAAATAAAATATCCTCACGAGAAATCACTGCTGTCACCTCCTGAGCTCCCAAGATTGGTCAGGCAGGATACAGACACTTGAAATAATCTCATTTAATCCTCAGAAATAACTCCGCGAGACAGGTAGTATTCCCTCACAGAGGAAATCTGACCATGAAAGGGATAAGAGAACCATAAAGCTGAGATTTGAACTCAAGTCTGGCTCCAAAGGGGTCTGTTCTGTCCACCCTGGCAGAGTGTCCTTCACAAGGCCGGACGTAATTGTCATGTGCAAGCTACGAACAACCCAGAATAAAAAACCAAACAGTTTTGCTTCCACCTGGGGTGAACAAAGAAAGCTTCCTAGAAGCTTTCTAGAAGGGAAGAGACAGTGAAAGCCTGCTAGCAAAGGGAGTGGTTTGAACAAAGTCCCAGAAGTGGGGAGTTGCAAGCAAGGCCCACAGCACAGAGGTACAGACCAGACACCTGAAGTGACAAGAGTGTGAGAAGTACGACATCATGGCGGTCAGGAGGTCAGGCTGTGGAAGCAAACTGCCCGGGCTCAAATCCAGACCCTGCTACACCTAGTGCAGCCCTGAGCCAGTATGTTAACTTCTCTGTTCCTTGTTTCTTAAATGAAGATGATGGGGGCTCCTGGGTGGTTCAGTCAGTTAAGCGTCTGACTTCGGCTCAGGTCATGATCTCGGGTCTGTGAGTTCGAGCCCCGCGTCGGGCTCTGTGCTGACGGCTCAGAGCCTGGAGCCTGCTTCGGATTCTGTGTCTCCCTCTCTCTCTCTGCCCCTCCCCTGCTTGCTCTCTGTCTCTCTCTCAAAAATAAACGTTAAAACAATTTTAAATGAAGGTGATGAACCGTACCTTCTCCTAGGCTGAGAACAATGCCTAGCATACAACATGCAGCTGCTAAAGACCAGCCTTCCTCATGGTTTCCCCATCATCATCATCACCAACACCACCACCATCGAGACGGTAGTGGGCTAGACAAGGCAGACTGTGGGAGGCCTTGAAAGTAATGAACAGTTTAGGTTCTTCCTGCAGGCAGAGGAGAGTCAAGAGAAAGGACCCCAGCGGCTGCCTTCTATTCATGTGGCTAAACCCTGACAAACCTGGTGAGCTGGTGGAGGAAAGAGGCTACCTCACCATCTCCTACCATCCTCCCCAGTGCTTACTCACACATTCCTGGCGACAACGCCGTCTTCCTCATTTACGCTACTGGCCTTGGGGGGCACTCTGGACGAGGACACGGTGGAAAACCTGGGACTGCAACCCCGGTTCTCCATCTACTTTGGCTCCCAACCCACTTTTAGAATCTGAAATTTGCAGATCCTCATCTCAGAAAAATGCACAGAGGCAGAAAAATCTTGCAGGGTTCTGGACCCCTAGTGAAATCCCTAGCTTGTGAAGCTAGAAAACACACCCGGCTCTCATCCTTACAAGGAGTGAGAAACCACACCATCATCCTACCAACTAAATATTATTAAAGGAAAGCAGGGATATGTACAAAGATTCCAGCATGGTGTTCTTTCAATAGCCCCAAACTGGAAACAATCTAAACGTCCACCTAATGGGGAATGATTAAGTGAATTACGGGACATTCATACAAAAGAATGCTCTGCAGTCACTAAAACTTACAATGTAGGTTAATATTTATTATCTACAACTTGACAGAGGGAAAGGCTGCAAAGAGTTCTAGTTCTACAAAAAAATACATATACATATAAAACAGAACTGAAAGTATAAATTCCAGGGCGTTCATTTTTGCTGTATAAATAATGCAATTATAGGAGTATTTGCTTATTTGGTATTCTACCATAAACAAATACTGCTTTGTATTCATAAAAAAAAAAAAAGGTTATATTTAAAACTTTTAGGAACTCATGCCATGCAATTACCTCAAATATAAAACTACTTTACAATAAGCTCCTTTCATAATGCAGGAGCCAGACCCCTCGGATAGCATCCAAGAAAGACCCACCTTGGTTACATTTTACTCTCTAAGAAAGGAAGTTAGAGAGAAGTACCTGAGACTTTTACGCCTTTTGTATACAAGAAAATAAAGTTCTGTGTTTGTGTTGTCTGCTAAGCCTGAAGTGCTTTCTACTTCCAGAGCCAGCAAGAAACAAGAAGTGAGATCTCCTTGGGCTTGTCAAGGTAAATAAATAACTAAAAAATAAATCAAGGGGGGCGGCTGGATGAGTGAGGGAAGGCAGCTGGTGCCAGAGGCAGTCTTTCTCGGCTTCCCAGGCTTCCCACCTCCTCAGGCCGGTTGAGGGCTTGCAGGAAGAAGAGAGACAAACAGAAAAACGCCTCGGGCCTGGAAGATACGGCTCTATCTTGAGGACCCAGTTATTTCTCCAATAATACAATGGAAACTAGCTTATTTGGAAACCCTTAGTCAGAAGAAAGTGGGTTTCGCAAAGCTGGGAAAAGTCAACTGCTCCTGCGTCCTGGCCCCCAGGGTCCTGGGGAGCTGGTCCTAGGACAATCAATGTGCAACAGGCCTGAGCTGTTAGGTTCTATAAAAAAATCAGGAAAAGCTCTCTAGACCCAGAAACCCAAACTATCCCACGTTCTATCTTGAAATTAAGTTGAATATAGGTGGACCCTCGTGAGTCATCTGTTTTGTATGTACGAAGACAGAAGAACTAAGGTCAAATCTTGGTTTCACCAAGTCAGTTATAACTTTGAGCAACTGACTTTCCTCTGTAAGGCTAAGTTCCTCAAGTAAAACAGGTTGTTCTGAGGAGTAAGCCCCCCCCCCCCACAACAGGTATGGCTATTAGCAAGCACGGAGCGCATAGGAGCATGGACCCAGCGCTGAGTCAAGGCTTCATGCTCATTATTTAACTCTTACAACTCACATAGGAAAGCCTTTGATTTTAAGCAGAAGGAACAGGACCTGATTACATTTTGAAAAGATCACTCTGTCTCTTGTATGGAAATGGACCGTGGCAGGACACAGGTGGAGGCCGGAAGGCCAGGGAGGCCAGGCCTGGAATAATCCACCGGAGCTGCAGCAGCAATGAGGAAGGGGAGATCGGTCAGATTTGCAGCACATGTTGAAGGCAGAAACTCCAAGGTGCGGCCAGTGGGGTGGGAGGAGAACTGGCTCTGGGTGGTGTCCTCCTAGAAGCCCAGGGAGGAAAGGATTTCCCCCAGGAGGGAGGGACGGGCCATATCCAAAAAATACTGCTGTGAGTTTGGGCGAGGTGCCATCCAAAAGCGATCACCGGATTTAGCAAAGTGGAAGGTGTTAGTGTCTCGGGCACATGCCCATTCCGTGGAGAGGCTGGGATGCCTAAAAGGCCAGTTCCCGAAGGTTTGAGAAAGGGGAACTAGAAAGTCATACTCATGGATATAAAGGAGAGGGACAAAAATAATGATTTCATAGAGGCAATTTCAATGGAGAAAGTTTTAGCTTGAGAACCACCTTAATATTTTTCATATTCAAAACATAAAATGAAATCAGTAAAAACGGGAGGGGAACCCTAACCCTAAAATTGAGCACAAATGGAAACAAATAAATCTAATTATATTTCACACGAATATCCTAACAACACTGCAGAAAGAATGAAATCCAATAACTTTTCAATTTAATACCTGACTACATACCCTCAGCCTAAAAACTAAAAGAACTGATCTCTTAGTAGGTTTGCTTTTCACAGTGCTAAGGATGGGGCAATTCTGGAACTAACTGTGTGTCTTAGAGAACTAAGCAAAGGAGCGGACATACTGATGTGAGAGCCAGGATTCTCACTGTTGGAGACAGGAAACACAAATACAGAAGTGGAAACAGCAATAAAGGGCACGGTGGGCTGGACTGGAATTGGAGGCCCCACTGTGAAATAATGATTTTTAAAATAAATAACATATTGTTATATATATCATGTGTATGCATGTGAGCTATATTCTAGTCCCGCCTGCTAAAGGGTCTAGAAACAATGATCCCCTAGTAGCAATGAACCTACACAGCCCCAAATCATAGTTGTTGTGTTTTTTTTTTTTAATGTTTATTTATTTTTGACAAGAGAGAGAGACAGCATGAGCAGGGGAGAGGCAGAGAGAAAGGGAGACACAGAATCTGAAGCAGGTGCCAGGCTCTGAGCTGTCAGCACAGAGCCCAAAGCGGGGCTCGAACTCACGGGCCACGAGATCATGACCTGAGCCGAAGTCGGACACTCAACCGACTGAGCCACCCAGGCGCACCCTCCAAATCACAGTTTTTGCATAGCATTTCCCTTTAAGATGAACCAGGGCTACTTGGAGAAATGGCTGATTCAGGGGCAGGGACAGTATCAATGGGGCTGGAACATCTTTTTTGTGCCAGGATGCACAGATGTACAGAAGGAAGCTCCTCCAAAAGATGGAGACCCGTCAAAAGGAATTGCCACTTGCCAAACGAGGAACAATTTGAGCATCGGGATGAATGACAGAATGAGTAATAGTCCCCTGAATAAAATAAGAACCTAAACTAAGTCCACACTGCTAATAAACAAACAACAAATATAGGAATAAAAAGGGGCAGGTAAAGGAAGAGTTTATCCTTCTACAGACGCCATCTAATAAGAAATGAAGACAAAATAACGACGTCAAGAAAAAAAAACCACCAGGTGGCCACCATCGTAGTCATTAATTAATAACAGAGGCAAGGAACGTTGTGCAAACCTTGAGTACAAATTTGAAGAGGAGCCAAGTATTTACAAGGTTACAAAGTACCTCCCACTAATTGCTTCTATATGACACAGGGAAATGTTGTCATTTAGAGTGGAGAAACCTGACGCATATCAGCTCAACCAAATGGTCAAAGTTATTTTCGCCAAAAACGGGACAAACTAATGGCATGCGGCCTCGTGAACACGATACCATGAGAACACAATACTTAACGTCGTATTCTTCCCCAAATCACATAATCTCATCTAATTTTCCTAACTTAATCCTAAAGAAACAGATAATCCCAAACTGGGGCACTGGCCTGAACTCTTCAAATAGGTCCGTGTCATGAAAGACAAAGGGTGAACGACTACCCCCGATTAAAGGAAACCAGAGAAACAGACAACTTGATGTCACGTAGGGAGTGGGTCCTGGAACAGAATCAGGAATAAAATTCATAGAAGACATTATTGAATCAATTAGCGAAATTTTAGTATAGACTGTATATGAGATGATGATACTGTGTCATGAATTTAGCAGCGGTGTTTTGGCTAAGAGAGGGTCTCCGGTGTGAGGGGCCACACACTGACACATCTAGGGGGAAAGGACAGGACACCATCAATCCATCCTCAGAGGGTTAGGAGAAGATAACAATCATAATCATAATAATGTGGGGTGCCTGGCTGGCTCAGTCGGTGGAGTGTGCAACTCTTGATCTCGGGGTTGTGAGTTCGAGCCTCACGTTGGGTGCAGAGATTACTTAAAAATAAAATCTTAAAAAACAGCAGGGGGCGGGGGGGGAGGGGACACCTGGGTGGCTCGGTTGGTTAAGCGTCCGACTCTTGATCTCAGCTCAGGTCTTGATCTCAGAACCTTGGGCTCAAGCCCCATATCGGGCTCCGTGCTGGGTATGAAGCCCACTTTAAAATAACATAACAGGGGCGCCTGGGTGGCGCAGTCGGTTAAGCGTCCGACTTCAGCCAGGTCACGATCTCACGGTCCGTGAGTTCGAGCCCCGCGTCGGGCTCTGGGCTGACGGCTCAGAGCCTGGAGCCTGTTTCCGCTTCTGTGTCTCCCTCTCTCTCTGCCCCTCGCCCGTTCATGCTCTGTCTCTCTCTGTCCCAAAAAAAATAAATAAACGTTGAAAAAAAAAATTTTTTTTTAATAAAAAATAAAAATAAAATAACATAACATAAAGTCTTAGAAAATAACAATAATAATAATGTATGTGCGCACGTATATGCATATGTATGCGTGTATATACGTGCATACACAGGTGGTCCCTGACTTACGAGGGTTCAGCTTACAGGTTTTGACTTCAGGACGGTGTGAAAGCAACAGGCACCCAGTAAGGACTGGGCTGCAGATGCTGAATTGTGATCTTTTCCCGAGCCGGGGACATGCGGTACGATCCTTCCTCCTGGCTCCGGGCAGAGACGGTGAGCTGCGGTTCCCAGTCAGCCCCATCATCACGAGAGGAAATAACTGATACAACCATTCTGGACCCACACAGACATTCTGATTCTCACTTTCAGCAGGGCGTTGGGCATATGACACGAGGTACTCAACACCTCACTATAAAATGGGCTCTGCGCGAGGGGACAGGGCCCAACAGCGGGCTACTGTAGGTGCTCTGAGCACGCTTCAGCTGGGCTGGGCTAAGCGATGGTGTTGGGAGGTTGGGGTGTTATATGCGTTCCTGGCTTATGATACTTTTAACTCATGATGAGTCTGCCGGGATGCGACCCCATCACAAATCGAGGAAGATCTGAATATAGGCAGAGAGAGAAAACGACAGAGCGAACACGGCAAAACTGATGAGGCTGGGTAAAGAGTGTAAGAGAATTCTCGTTCTAGTCTCAAAAGAATTGCAAATGATTATTTACTTAAATGCAACAGCCCCTATTTAAGTGCCTAGCACATAGTGACTGTTTAGCAGAGGCTTTCTTTCATCCTTGCTCTAAACCACCTCTGACCCTTGAATAGATTTTTTTTAACCGATAAATGTTTGGGGTTTTTTTGTTTGCTTGTTTTGTCTGTTGTTGCCAACATTTAAAACTCAAGAGTTCTTACCCTCCTCCCCCTCGAAAAAAAAACAAAAAACAAAAAACACCTGATTCCCATCTTCTCTTGAAAATCTGGAGCAGCCATGTGGCGGGCACTGGAGGGGTGTCCCTCCCCAGCCGGACCCCGGGTCTGGAGCAGTGAGGACGACCAGCCGCTGGAAGCAGTCACCGGAAGGGACAGCAGCCAGTGTGGGTCCGCTGTCCCCTCATCAGAGCAGAGCTAAGCACTGCCAAGAAGTCTTGGACCGATAAATGCTGTGTCTTAAGACTCGCAAGCCCCTGCCCTACTTACCGTCGAGGAACAGCTTTTCCAGTTTCTCGAGTAGCTCCGCACACTGATTCAGCTGCTCCTGGAAGCCCTCGGCCACGTAGCGATCCACGTCGCTGGCCTGTAGCAACTCCTCAAATGCCTTAATCACGGTGTTCATATGTCGACGGTAAATGACACAGATGTCATGGCTGTCCTTAATCTGCTGTCTTTGAAGGGAGAGCTCCCTGGCTTGGGACTGAACTAATGAATCGTATCTGATAAAAGGGGGGGGGGGGGAGGGGGGAGAAAACGCTTGTACCATTTCAGAATTGCATTTTTGTGACCTTAACACTAATTGGAAAAATGACAGAGCACAATTTTTTAAAGCCTGCAGCTGTACAAGTATATATACCTCTAGAAAAATTGGAAGTGTGTAAGGTCACTCCTTCGATTTCAAAACAACCCACAAACGCTGGAACAAAGGTTCTTCTGCGCTATTTTCAACCTTATAAAGCCCCCAATTACAGTACAGACTGGCAAGAACTCGGGAGAACATTTAGTTTCCATAAACTCCTCAAAAATATTATTCTGAATTATAGAAACAAGTGCTCCAAGGGTCAGAGGACCCCGCCACAAATTCCCATGAAGAAGAAAAAAGAAACTGTTGACACAGGAAAACAAAATCGCGACTCTCTCCTCTCCAAAGGTCAGGGGGTAATCATAATCCTAACTACCATTTATGGAGGGTCTATGATCTGCCGGTCACTGCGTTAGGTGTTTTTTATAAGTTAACTGTTCCTCCCAATCTTTCAACAAATGTATGAACCTCCTTGTCTACAGCGAGGAAACGGACTCCGAGATTGCGAAGTTAAATGGGGAAGGTTTCGGACTCAAACAGTCCGCCTTCAAAGCCCATGCTGCATCGCACGATACGACCTCTCCTGACGCCGGATCTGTCTTCCCCCGTGTGAGCCCACCGGCACTCCGAGGCATGGAGAAAAACCCAAGTTAAGCAAACCGTGGCTCATATACAGCGTGGCCACAGTAACTCGGCCCCAGCGTGGCTCCGCAAAGATGCTGACCCTTCAGTTCAACGTGTCCCCCTTTTCCTGAAATGAGGGCAGTACGTGGGGCTGCTGACCACCTCTGGCGGTGAGCGTGCACGTACAGACCATGTGGCACCAGCCTTGAAGGTGGGGCAGGCCTCGCTGGTGAGGAAGAACACGGGGCGGGGGGGGGGGGGTGCTCGGGCAGGACACTGTGGGCTCGCGCACTGGCGACAGCTCTGAGCAACACCACCCGTCTCCTTGGGCCATCTGCTCGGTCAGGGAGGCCTCTTTGAGGCTCCACTTCCTCATCCATATTTAGGAACACCACCTTTCCGGGCGATGCTGAGGATTAAATAAGAAAAGTGCCTACCCGGGCGTCTGACACTACTGTCTTTCAATAAAATGCAAGCTTCCTCCCAGCTTGCTGTTTGCGAAGGCTCGAAAAACTTCGCTCTGGCTCCTGACAATTTAGAATAATGTGTCTGTCTCAAATTAGTGACGAATGAAGGTCAACTTTGCAACTGGTCGCTTTTTTGTCACATCTCATAAAGCAAAACTGTACCTATCTATGCCCGTAAAACATGACGTAAGAATTCTTCTCTTTCGACACAGGCTTATTTCTCTAAGATGACCTTAAAGGGTAAAGATACGGGAAATATTTATATCCTTCCTACCCCGGCTAGGACATCAGTTTCAACCCCGCAGTAAAGGCCAATAACGGGGTCCAGGAGGAAACACTGCCGTTCAGCAAACGTACCAGGACTCCCCGAATGGCTGGCATAATACCTTCACCCCGTTCCCAGCCTGAGGAGGGCAAAATCTGTTCTGCCAATTCCGGAAGACACAACACAAGAATTGTACGGCCACCACTCCCTGTGGCCTCACGTTCACCTCTCCATCGGGCCCACCTGCCCTAAACCCACCATCGAGCCTTGCCCGGCACACAACCCACAACCCACAACCCACAACCACAACCCACCGAGCAGCATCCACCCCCCCCCCCCCCCGCTCACGGGCTCCGACCTAGAGGCAACGTGGGGGAACTGCAGGTTGCCACCGTGGAAGAAGCAGAGGTGGGATGTACCTGGAGGGGGAGAGATCTCTGAACCTATTCTGCAGGTTACGGATTTCACTGAAAAGCTCCACGTTCAAGTCCTGCTCCTTCTGCAGCTGACACTCCTGATCCACCAGCTGCCGTCTGAGGCCCTCCAGCAGCCCACCGTCGGTCACCTCTGGAGCCAGCTGATGAAGGATCTTCATGTGTTTCACATACCGAACCTGCTGCAAACTTGAAAAGGTCATTTCTTCTTCGTCGGTACTACCCTTGGGCTTGTTCAAGGCATCCTGGGCCGCTTCTTCGGTCCCACACAAAACTGTGATAATGGCCTCACTGCACTGGGAGTGCTTTTGAAGCTGAAATAAGAAATTCCGGTAGCCCTCGAGCTCAGTTTCCAAGTCACAGATTTTCTGTTTTAAGTTTTCTGCATCACCCGAGGTGTCAACGTTCTCCGACTGGTGGGTCCCAATCACGCAGACTTTAGCGGGAAGCTGACTCAAGTAAGTAGCTACTGAGGTCGGGCCCGGAAAATCTTCAGAAGGATTCTCATTGCACGTTGGCAAGACGGCAAGGCCATCGGGCTGGTAAATTTCAGAGTCTGCAAATCAGACATGTGTATATCAGTACCTCCTTTGCTGAAAGCCACCCCCCCGGCCCTGTGCGGCCACAGCCTAACAAGCCTCTCTGACCCTAGTCCTTCCTCTTACCCTCTTCCTCAGAGTAACTACTCTGAAAAGTGAGCTTGGCCATGATAACCACCAACACCCACCTAAAATCCATCGATAACCCCACTATCCTGAGGATCAAACCCAAACGCCCTCTTACAGCATCTGAGACCCTCCACGATCTAGTTCTGGGCAGGCTTCCCAGGAATATCCCCTCACGCCACCTATGGAGATGCCCTACTAAATTAGCCAGAATTCCCTGCACACACCAGGCTATTTTGTGCCCCCATGCTTTTGCACGTGCTGTTCCCTCTGCCTGGAATATGCCTGGTCCTCTACACCTACTCAACAAACTCCTACTCGTCCTCCAACATCCAGATCTAATGCTCCTTCTGCAAGCCCATCTTCAAACTGTGCACAACAGTCCCTCCTTTCTGTGCTTCCACAGCCCCTTACGCGTCTTGCCCGGGACAAACATTCCACATGCAGGGTGCTGCCAGAGGAACTACATTGGCTTGCTTATTTATCTACCTAGCAATTGTTTATTTGAATTCCTCTCTCCCTCCTTCCCAGGAGGGGCTTGGCCTTTCACCTTCACGTTCCCAGTGCCTGGTACAGTCCTTAGCCCAGACCAGAAGTCAGTGCAGGCCTGAGAGATACCGGGGAGTTCGTGAAGTACCATTAAGAGCAGTAATTCTAAAACCCATCCCCGACGGGAGTCTTCTTTTCATTTCCACGTCTAACAGTTTCCAGGAGGTGCCACGATGTCCCCCGCAGTGAGCCGTTTCACTGATGCACGACCCTGCCGGGAAATACTTCCTGACAGCTAGTTTAAATCCCCAGACGTGCGGCCAAACTTGTCTAAGCGCTGGGGCGGTGCTGAGAAAGAATGCGGAGCTCTGAAACCAAAGAGCAGGGGGCTCACACCCAGCTTTGCCACCTGCTGACTCCGTCGCCTTAGGCAAGTAATCTAACGTCCCAGAACCTCAGTTTCCCCAAAAAGATGCCTAGGGTGCCTGTTATGAGGCTTCAAGCTCAGGCCCGAGTCCAGAGCTCCTGTCCTTAATCACATACCACACCACCCCATGTGCGGGGAAGCCTCAGCTCGATAGAAGGGTTGCTGAATACTTAGGAGGCAGCAGAATACAGGAGAAAAACCCATCTTCAAAATCCAACAGATCTGGTTGCCCACTCTGGCTGTGCCACTTACTAGCTGCGGGACCTTAGGCAAGTTCCTTAACCTCTCTGAGCCTCAGTCGCTTCACGCGCTGCATGGAAAGAACATCGCTTACTGTGAAGGGTTGTGTTTGCTGTGTTCTTCGGATCACACGGCACAACAGCTCTGCAAAAAGCATCTGGCTCGCAGTGGTGAAGGAACCCAGCTAATGCTGATAGTCTTTGCTTCCCTGAAACTGTCTGAAGATGGAAGAGGATGCTGATGGCAGGAGGCAGGAGGCCCGCGAGCCGGGGCTGAGGACCAGGGGAAGCGCTGCCTAAGCAGCCGTGCGGGTTGGACGGCAGGGCCTGGGGGAGCTCTCAGAAGGAAAAGCGCACCAGAATCCTCGGCAGACTGCATATTCCAATTTCTGGGTTCCGCAACTGTTCCTCGTGGCTGTAAGCCCCTTCTTATCTCTCTGTTCACGATGCAAATACCATAAAATAACTCTTTTTATTTTAGAAAGCAGCTGCTCCATGACCTAAAGGAAGCATTCCCCGCACAGCATTTCTACTGCATAAAATGTGTGACAGTCGCCAGTCCCCGCGCTCTCTCACGTGCAGGCATGTCCTTCTGCAATCCAGGGCCTGGCCCGGGGCCTGGGGCAGACAAGGGGCTCAGTAAGTAACCGCCGGCTGAATGAGTGTAAGAGACAGAGACAGAGCGAGACATCTCAGCAGGCCTTTTCCCCAGTAGATCACCTTCCAAGTCAAGGAAGTATCTCTGCCTCATGACAGTGGAACCTCACGGCAAGAAGCAATGTTCACTCAGGGGAATAATGATCAGTTTTGATGATTTTCACTAAGTAATCATGAGGCAGAGACAAACGTAAGACCCACACAAACGTCCTGCCGTGGTGCAGACCGCGGCCGGCTCAGACGTTTAGGGGCACGTGCATCTCAGGATGGCGGGGACGGTGTGCCCGCTCACACAACACTTACCCTCCACTGGAGGCTTTGACCCTACGGCACGACCAGTCTCACACTCATACACTCGGCATTCGTAACTTCGACTCTGGAAGCGCCCTCGATCCGCAGCACCTGGTGTTCAGCAGCAGCGACGAGGCAGTGGCCCAGTGCCAAGGCCGGTATCCGGCACGTCTCGCGGCCCAGCATGGGCTCTGCAGTGTGGCTTTGCCACTCGCGGCCCAGCAGCCCTCGATGAAGGGCCAAAGGCAGATATTTCATCAGAAATCACTGCACGGCGGGTGTGGGACAGGGAGGATCACAAGCTGTAGTATGTGGTGTGAGCCTGAAGGCTCTAGAAAATTCTAGAAGCACATTCAGAAAGGCCTCGGGACACGTAACTATGCCAGGACCTGGCCTACCGCCGAGCGCCAAGCACCTCGCCTGTGATATCCATTTAGTCTTCGCGACAGTCCAGCGAGGCGTCACCAGTGTCCCCATTTTACAGAAGAGGAACTCGAGGTTTAGTTAGAGAGGTAAGAACCTGCCCCAGGGTCAGGGCGAGTAAGCAGCACAGCCCCTCCTTCAAAGCCTGGCCACCTGCCTCCAACTCTGAACGCCGCCTCCTGATGTGTCTACCCCTCCCATGCCTGGAGTCTCCCGTAGCAGGGGTGCACGAGCGGGGAGGGGCAATCCTCAACCCTCAGTGTGAAGGCCAATAACATCTGTGGAATCAGACCAAAACCTGGGAGGCCAACAGGAGTGTCTAAATAACTGAGGGATTCAGGAAGGCCTTCCCTGGAAAATGACATCTAAGCTGAGACCTAAAAGACAGGGGCCTCGGCTAGGCCTCAACTGAAGGGGGCAAATTCAGGCAGGGGCAACAGCACGTGCAAAGTTCTAGAAGCACATTCAGAAAAAAGAAAGAAGGTCACCAATGATGGGGATTTGGGAGGGAAAAGGAAACTGCCAGTTCGACACGAAGCCTTTAGTAACCAACTGGCTGTGAACAAGAACTCAAAAGATGTCTCCAGGACCACTTATTTGTGTTGGAGGAAATACTGCAGCTCTGGAACTTTCTACAATTCAGCTAAGAGTACTTTACTGCCTGGTAGAGTGGCTTTCTCCTCAAAGCCCACAACCTTCAGAAGCATGTGACCAGGTATTCAGTGCACTGACTGGAGGCCTCGGGGAAGCGGACATCGTAACTCAGTACTTCCCCAGAGACGGTGTTCTCATAGCCGCCCCATGACAAATTTAGGATTCCTGAAGATAATTATTTCTTACGGAGTGAATTAGGTCCAGATGAAAGGTGACTCCTTTTTTTTAACAAAGGCAGAGGGGGATGGATGTAAGGTAAAAAGAAAAAATGTAAGCATTTATTCATTCTGGATGAATGGGAACGTGAATATTCTTTTATCACCCTTTGTGATTCTCTGTATGCTTAGAATACTTTATACTGCCAAGAAGAAATAGATGTGACTTGCCTGGGACCTCACTCATGTCTCTGTACCTTTCCCACCAGCCTGCCTGACAAACCCCACAAACCAGGAGTCAGCTCGGGCTCACCTCTCACCCCCCTCCTGGGCAGCCGGAGGCCGGTGGGGCACACCTAACCTAACCCAGCCAGCACCACAGAGACCTGCCTGCATGCTGGGCTGTGAGGTCCCTGAGAGCACGTACCACGCCCGCCAGGACCCAGTCCACGGCCTGGGAGGAAAGCGTGCCAGACAGACTGGTAAGCTCGGACACACAGTCTACCAGACCTCCACTCGTCTATCCGCTTACCAGCTGGGTGACCTGGATCAATTCTTTCTAAAAACCTCAGCTTCCTCACGTGTTAAGTGGGAATAATGATGATGTCCTAAGAAGCCTGTTGCAGGGCTTAGTGACAATTTTTTCTATACAAGACCCCAAGGAGTGCCTGGCACACGGAAGCTGTTCGACACACACAGAGGCTGAATTCCGACCGGTCTCGTGGCTGGTGTGCTGATAACTGTCCCCTTCCTTGTCTCTCCAGACACAGGCCATGGTTCTAATTCCTTTCTGCTCTCCTGGGCTGTCCTGGTAGGCTGCTCCCACAAGGGGCTGGGCTACAGGCGTTCGTGAAGAGAAGGAAAAATAAATAAAACCGTAGACTTGAAACTTAGCCAAGCAACTGAGAAGAACACAAAGATACAACGGGGAAAATAAAAACACTGGGGAGGCAAAATGCAATTTATAAGATAAAATTAATCTATCGAGCTGCCATAACAGGACATAAAAAGCATAAATATACTGCAGCTTGTCTGAAATGGTTTAAGTCTAGGCTCTCAAAAAACTATGAGTGAGAAAATGAATTCTATAGACTCATGCCCACTTTTCCCCTGGAAGAGAGAGGCCTCGGGGGTCTCCTGGGAAACCGCGAGAGCAGCACCTGGTTGAGGCGCCCTGGTGTCTCAGCAAGAAACAAAAACATTGGTAAGTGCATACGGCAAGCTCCGGGCAAAGTGGCAGGGCCTCTGTTGGGCTGAGTCACCTTTGCCGTGCAAATCTTTCCTCCCTGAAGTGCCCCCCGCTTCTGCCCCACACTGATGTGTTTAATTCTCTGCCCCCTTCCCACTGGACAGGGAGTTCTCAGAAGGCACTGAGACTATCTCATTCCTCTGTCTCTCTGTCTCTGTCTCTCTCCTACACCCAGTGCACGAGGCTGGCACACAGCAGGTGCTCAGGGAATATCCACTGAATGCATGAATGATGTCTGGATGGATGGATGGATGGATGGATGGATGGATGGATGGAAACAAAGTGGGAGAGGAGGGAGGAAGGAAAGAGCAGTATGCCAAAGCCCCAATTATCTTGAAACCTCCACTAAGGTGAACCCAAGAACCTAAACATAAATGGAAAACACCATACGCTACAGATCATCAGAAAATCCATACGTGAGTTATCAGACACGAGGCTTTATGAAGCAGTAAAGGGCACAGGCTTCGAAATCAGGCAGGCTGGTGCAAATCTACCGCCGGAAGTTAGTGGCAGTATGACCGCAGCCAAGTCACTTTATCTCTGAAACTGTGGCCTCAACGACAGACAAACGGGGATAATGACTATTCCTGCCTCGAGGACTGTGAAGAAGAATCAATTAATCTTGCATTTAAAAAAAATTTTTTTTAACATTTATTTATTTTTGAGACAGAGAGAGACAGAGCATGAATGGGGGAGGGTCAGAGAGAGAGGGAGACACAGAATCCGAAACAGGCTCCAGGCTCTGAGCTGTCAGCACAGAGCGCGACGCGGGGCTCGAACTCACGGACCGTGAGATCGTGACCTGAGCTGAAGTCGGACGCTCAACCAACTGAGCCACCCAGGCGCCCCTAATCTTGCATTTAAAGTGGGCAGTGAGGCCGAATAAACAACAGGCGCTTCTCTCATCACTGACACAGGAAGCCCAAGACTCCCAGTCACGGCCCAGCCCTGAACCACCCTGGCAATCCCCTAACCGGATGCAGTCTCCCACCCCAGAAAGCAAACTCCTCGACGGCAAAATCCCGAATAACCTCAATCTCCTCCCTGAACGTGCACCTTGCCCCTCGCTCCAAGGACCTGGACGGTGCCCCGACACTGCCTCTCCCGCAGCGCCCCCAGGACTGGACGTTTCCTTCCCACATACCTCTGTTATCACAGACCTGGAAGGGCCTAGGTGCCTTCACTCTTCGCGGACCCTTCCGGATCATGATCTCTCCCCCAAACACTCCAGCTCTGCGGCTCACGCTGCCAGGCCGTAGCCGTGACTACCCACCTTGCCGCAGTCCCCACCGTCCCGATCCACCGAATCCCTTGAGACTCCCTGGCAACGCGGCTCCTAACGGCCCTGCCTGTCCACACCGCCTTACGGTAAAAATCCCTCACAGCCGTCTCTTCCTGCCGTCTCGGTTCCTCTCCTCCACCGGCTCTCTGGAACCTGTGGCAGGCAGGCCCGGCCACGCCGGGGACGCGGCTCCCTTCAAGGTCACCGGTGATGGCTTCCTGTTCCTTAATCCCGAGGCCAATCCGCCATCCTTGCCTTACAGTGAGCCTGCTCTTCACTCCGCTTCTGGATGGCACCCTTTCGTGGCTCCCTCCCTGCCTCTCTGGCTGCTCCTTCTCCGTCCGGGCTCCACCCGCGACAGTCCAGTCTCAGTTCCAGGGTCTGCTCACCAGGCCTCCAAGCCTCAGAGCTCCAAAGACCAGCAACAGGTTGGCATTTGCTAAGTTCAAAGCCCCAGCCCAGATCCAGCCCCTCGACTCCGACTCCTGCATCTCCGAGTGCCAACCTGGCATCTCCACGGGGATGGTCAACAGGCATCTCAAGTCAGACCAAAACCAGACACCCAGTGCCCGCCTCCGCCTGCCTCTCCTGCGGCCTTCCCCACCATCGTTTGATGGCTCGCGTTACAAGCGATCCTTTAAAGCACAGGTCGGCCCGCTTCTCTCAAAGGGCCAAACACAGAATATTTTAGCCTCTGCGAGCCACACGGCCTCCATCACAACCACTCAACTCTGCTATCGAGCGCAAAAGCAGTCACAGACAGGATGCGGAGGAATGTTCCTGTGTTCCGGTAAAACTTAAAGGCAGGCAGCGAGCGTGGATGGCCCAGAGGCCGCAGTTTGCCAGTCCGGCTATAAAGCTGCAGTCGGGTCATGTGACTCTGCCGCTCCAAACCCTCCAGCAGTTTCCCGTCTTAACTGGGCGAAAGACAAAGCCCTAGAACGACCTCCTAGGGCCTCCCTGACCTCTTTCCCTCTTCCTCTTTCTCACTCCACTCCAGCCACATAATTGGCCTTCTTACTCAACCAACTGCCCAAATTCAAAGCAACGTCAGAGCCTGCGCCCTTGCTCCTTCTCCCAAAAACGCACTTTCCAAGCTGACTGACGATTCCACTCATTTCCTCCCGTTTTCCACTCCAATGTCCCCTCATCAGGGAGGCTCATTCCATGTGTGGTAGCAAACTCTACCCCATTCCACGTTACCCATGCCCTTGACCCTGCTTTCTCTCTCTCCCCACAGCACCTGCCATCTCACATACAGCTTGTCCACTTATCGGCTTATTGTCTTCCTCCCCACAACAGGAAGGGAAGCTGTCCACACACTTAGGTCACCGGTTTTGTTCACGATCTCCCCAGGGCCCACAACGGTGCCGGGCACACAGGAGGATGTAACCACTGCTTTTTGAATAGATAAATCAAAGACTGCTTGGTACTGGGTGTTGCTATCATTTGCTTGCAGCAGAAGTTCAAAATCAGGAGTGCACGTGTGCTTTTGTGGACTCACGAACCCTCTGAAAATGAGGTACGACACTTACCTGTGTGCTCACCTACACTGCTCTCTGGTAACGGCTGGCAGCTTTCTTCGGACTCTCGAAGGGGTGGTGGCCCCAAACCACTGTCACTGTTCCAGCCGAGGGACGCTATCTCACACGCTCCCTCCGAGTCTATGCAGTCTAACCTGGACACATTTTAACCCAGGGGCCCTCCATTTTGGGGGCTCCCACGAGTGCAGAAACAGCAGATTCAAAGTGGGTGGGGAGGCAGGTCACTTCCAGAAGAAGACGTAAGGTCAACAGGGCTGGGAATTAGCCCTCAGGAACCCAAATTGATGTAGCCTGGACATTCTAGAAAACCCCACCACGAGGACTCTCGCTTACACATGTGATTTACCCATATGCCTGAGGCTTCCACAGACAAAGCCAGAAAAAAAAAAAAAAAAAAAAACCCAGATTGAAATCATCCCACAGCCGGGGTACCCGCAGACCACCCCAAGTGAAGGCAGCGGTGACCTCACAAGACCCGTGAGCGCTTACAAGTCCCCTTCACGCGGACTCCAGAATAAATGAAAACAATAGATTCATTTCCCTTATTGTGTTCCTTTGATTGTGTGTTTGTCAAGAGTCAAGATTAATCACTGTAATTCATAAAATTTATACTCAAGCTTACCGCAGTTCTACACAACAAGGCTGACATTTCGAGCAGCTCTATCGGGTCGTTTGTCTCGCGCACGGAGAACACATTTCTCCCGGTGCTTACCTTTCAGGAGCGTTTTGTCTGGCGCTGGCCTCCCCTCCGTCATCGCTTCAGCCAGAATTAACTTTTGCCGAAGTTGCCTGTTGCGGACTTTAAGCTCCTTCAGCTCCCCCTGCAGCTCCAGGACCTGGCCCTGCAGCTGGGTCACCAGCTCCTGGGTGGCGGGGAGGCGGTACACATTTCCTAATGACCGGGACGCTTTTATCAGGATGGGCAAGCGGGACTTCTTGGCATCCTGAAGAGACACACGAAAAGAACAATGAATATACGTCCTCTGGTCACGCAGGCAACACGTCCTCAGGCCGACCTCATACAACAGGATTCAAGCCGGCCGTCCACACTTCCGGTTCCTACAGTGGCATCTAAGTTTATCTCCCGGTCTGCAGAATTCGTGTCTTAGCAGGTTCTTCGTCTGACTGGCCGCCACCAAGCTTTTCCTCGTCGACACCCGCTTGGCCCTGGCCCACCGTCTCCGGACACAGCAGATGCTCAATACACGGCAGTCCTGTCCTCAACACGATCTTCTGAGGAGCACCTTCTTGCTCCTTCTCTATTTCCTCCCCCCGCCCCGCCCCTCGGTCTAAGCCAACCTGCCTCCCGCTCCTGCGAGGCCACCAGAACCACCTCCCACCGAAGTTCTCCCTGGCTACCGAGTCACTGACCCCGCAGCTACCGCCCGGGCGGGCTCAGATCTCCCCACCCGCCTGGCGCGGGCACCTTCATTTCCACTGGCCAGCCCAGCCCTCAGCCCCTCGCTCGCGCCACCCCAGCCCCCGCCCCAAAGCCACGCCGCCTCAACACTCCCTGTGAATCACGCTACCACCCCCTCACCGTGCGTCCCAAACCCGCGAGTCCTTATCAGACTGCCCGTGACGCTCATCGCCCACGCGCCCCACTCGCCGGGCTCCACGGATCCCTGCCCCCGAGTCGTCTCTGAGGTCTTTCGGCTCTCCTCGCCCCCCACCAGCCCCAAGACGCGGCTGGTGCTCACCGAGCCACGGCAACCACCTCCTGAGCGCCCTCCCCCATCCAGCCCTGGCCTTTCGAGTCCACTCTCCCCACTGCGGCAGGCAAGGCAAACCTGCCATTCCTGGCCTCTGCTTAAAACTGTTGTAATGCTTCGCTGCTCCCTGATGACAAAGGTCAAAATCCTCACCACAGCCTCCACGCAGAGTCACTGCCCCTCTCCTGCTTCCCTACGCCCACACACTCACCTTCTATCAGTTCCTCAGTGTCTGTGTTCTTTCCAGCCCAGGGCCTTGGCCAACACCGCCTCCTGCGTCTACAACACTCTTTCTTGCCGACCCCCACCCCTCGCGTAATCCCAATACAACATTAGGACTCAGCGCGCAGGTAGGTGCCTTCCTCGGGAGAATGGGCCTTGACTTCCAAGACCAGGTCAGGTCTCTCTGTTAAGGACGCTCACCGCCCCCTACACTGGTACCATTATAACTAAATGCCTGTGCAATTACTCGTCTGTCTTCTGCCCTGGCCTACAAGCTCCAGCGCTCAGGAACTCCGCATTTCTTGGTCATGCTCTACCCACAGCCTTCACCACAAGAACATGGTAGGTACTCAACTATTTGTGGAACTAACATACAAAAAATAATTTAAGAGGCCAAATGGGGGTGCCTTTGAGTGTGGAGAATTTTAAATATACTCAAAAGCTGGGGAAAGGGACCAAATCTAGAATATACGGACTACTCTTACAATTCAGTGACAAAAAACACAAATAACTCAATTAAAAGATGGGCAAAGGATCTGGCAGACATTTCTCAAAAGGAGATGGAGTTATGGCCAAAAATACATGAAAAGATGTTCAATATCATTAATCACCGGGGAAATGTAAATCAAATCACCGTGAAATATTGCCACTCCCAACCCATCAGGACAGCTTATAATCAAAATAATAACAAGTGTTGGCAAGGACGTGGAAACACTGGAACTTATCATGTTTCTGGTGAAAACGTAAACTAGGAGCAGCCGCTTTAGAAAACAGTTTGGTGGCTTCTCAAAAGGTTAAACAGAGGGCCGCCGGAGGGCCCAGCTGGTTAAGCGTCCAACTTCAGCTCAGGTCATGATCTCACGGTTTGTGGGTTCCAGCCCCACGTCGGGCTCTGTGCTGACAGCTCGGAGCCTGGAGCCTGCTTCGGATTCTGTGTCTTCCTCTCTCTCTGCCCCTCCCCTAGGCTCACTCTGTCTCTCTCTCAAAAATAAATAGGTATTTTTTTAAAAATTAAAAAAAAAAAAAAAAAAAAAAGGTTAAACATAGAGTTACTACCTGACCCAGCAATTCCACTCCTAGGTATTCACCCAGGAGAAATGAAAACACACGTCCACACAAAAACCTGTAGTACGTGAACGTTCACAGCGATGTTATTCATAATACCTGAAACGTGGAAACAGGTCAAATGACCATCAACTGACGAATGCATAAATTAAATGTGCTACATCCATAGAATGGACTGTTGTCTGGCAATAAAAAGAAATGAAGTACTAACAGAGACTACAGCACGGATGCACCTTGAAAACATTACGCTGAGTGGAAGCAGTCGCCAAACATCACACACCGTATGAGTGCATTCATATGAATATCCAGAATAGGCAAACATAGAAAGACAGAAAGCAGATTAGCGGTTGCCGACAGCTAGGGCAGACGGGGGGAAATGGCAAGTGACCACTAATGGGTCAGGGTTTCTTTTCTGGATAATGAACATGTTCTAAAACTTATTACGGTAATGGTTCCACAACTCTCTGTACGTACAAAAAGAAAACGAAACAAACCACTGCAACTACATACTTTAAATGGATAAACTGTATAATATGTGGATCATACCTCAATGAAGCTATTATTCTTTTTAATTTTTTTAAGCGGAAGAGAAGGAACCTGAGAGGAAAACAGGAAATACTTGGGACCCTGGGAATGATGAAATCAGCAAGGTCTCCCAAGAAGGAAAAGGGAGGCAGGAGCCCTGCTTGCACGTTCTAGGATGTACGATGCTTTCGAGCACGTTCTCCCACAGTCCTCAGGCAAACTGCATTCCCAGAGCTCGCAGGATAACAGAAATTACCAGGCCTATTTTCCAGACCAAGAACCGAGATGTCAAACAACCCGTCCGAGGCCATACGACGAGAAGGTTAGAGATGTGGACCTCGCAACGGCTCTTCAGCCTCTGCTGCTCAGTTAAGGAAAGTGAGACACTCTCTGTCCTGAAATTCGAGGGAAGAGAACAGGTTCAAGGACAAGAACAGTCTGAGGTGGTGAAGGGGACCAGCTGGGAGGAAGTGCATGCCTCATCAGAGAGGACTGGAAAATAACAGTCAATTGCTTGGTCCTCAGTCTCCACCAATCTTTATTCTTAGATCCAAATCTGTGTGTCATATGGCAGGAGAAAAGATATCTGCAAGTACACAAATGCCAAAGCCAATTTCAGGCTGGAAGACTGCCGTCAGTCAACCTAACGCGGGTTCTAAAATAACACCGCACAAAATGCTACCTTATGGACGCTGAGCGGAGTCCCACCTACCACCTTATTAAAGATGTCACGACGGGACTCCTCACTTGGCGGTGGAAGCGGGCCAGGAAGGCTCACACACCGGGCTCGACCTGCGCACACACGGCCACGTACGAGGCACTAGCCGGCGCTCGCCACGCACTTCCTCAAGTCGCCACTGCGCCAGCCTCAGGTTCCAGGTCACACCCGTCCCATCCGAGCCACGGAGAAAGGTGAGCGGTCAGGCCTGAAGCAATCCCAGGTACGTCTGGAATGGTGACAAGAGGGTTCCTCCCTTCCTGGGAAAGGTTTGTGTAGAATATCCCTGTCTGCCTCTGAAGCTGGCCTCCGGCCTCCAGCCCTACTCTTCCTCCTAGCAGCCGACTCGCTCTGGACCATTTTCTGAGCCTTTCCGGGCTTGTATTTTTCATGTGTAAAATGTAGGGAATACCTACCTACCTCATCTGCTTCCTGAGAAGATTAAATGTGATGATCTAGCACAAACAATCCTGGCACAAACAGAAGACACTAAAAAATAAACACAGTTGCCTTCCTTTTGAAGACACGAGCAAGAAGGAGAACTCCAAACTAAAAAATAAATAAGTAAATAAATAGTTTTTAAACATATTCAGGGAAATTAATAAGTTCATTCGATTTTGCAATTTTCCTACACAAAGGAGGCTATCCCCTGCATAAACTGGGAGGAAAAAAAAAAAAAACACCTAGCTTTCCTAATAATACACAGGTACAAACTAACAGGGCTGGGGGCAGATGAGAGCGTTTCTATCCCAGCCAAATTGCACAAATTTGCATCTGGAGTACCGTTAATATGATGGCAGTGTCTTTTTTTTTTTTTTTTTTGTCTTTACTGATATCTTTAGAAAACCCTTTTCTAGAAATTACAGTTTTGGTGCATAATTTAAAACAATCAAAAGCAATTTTGCTAATGATATATCTAACTCCCTTTGGTATGCACAAAAGCAGTAATTTAGTGGTCAGAAAATAAACTTAATTCTCCATTCTGATGCTATGAAGCAGTGTGTACAGCTGATTTCTCAGATACAAAACACCCATCAGAAACAAGAACACCAACAGCCATCGCTGGAGCTCTATTAGAAACATGACCTACTTCTCCACCAGAACACTCACATCCCCCTGCTGCGGGGACCAACCAACCCCAACCCCTCGGCCCAGGAGGATTTCAGTAAAAGGTCCAATCGAACACTGCCAAGAGAGCCTGGCTTTTAATAATCTGGCATCTGTGATGGTATTTGAGGAGAAGCATAGAGACGGCATCTTGACCGAAGCAAAATGCACTCACCCAAAAAACCGGACCCTACCACTTTGGGCCAGCAGGAGCTGGGGGCCAGCCTGGGAAAGGGCATGGCTGTCCCAGCTCCACCCTTTAACTGCTGGCTACCTGCGAGCATTCAAAATCTGGCTTCCTCAGCTCTGACAGGTGTTGTAAGGATACGAGAATGTAGACAAAGCTCACAGAAAAGTACCTCTCCACCAGAAAGTCTGCGTAGGAGAAAACCTAGGTTCTCGGCCCGACTCGGCCCGACTCAAGTCATCACAATTTCGCTGCAACCTACAAAAGTAAGTGTCCACCTGGAGGTGGAAGTCATACAATTTCTGGCACATTCCCCACGATGGAATTCTACAAAGCCATTACCAGGAAAGATGTTCCTGGTACACGGCATGAAAGAAAAAGCTACACAAACAGATACATAAATATGACTCTATAAGGAAACCGCATAAATGTCACGCTATAGAGATAAATAAGACTGGGCTGGGGGGAAGGTTAAGACAAAACACACACCTCAAGGTAGAGGCCAGACTAAGTACAGGTAGAGGGAGATACTGGATTTTATATAAATCAAGTGGGATCAGAGGTGAGTTTTGAAGTCTTACCTCTGTATAAAGGAAGGAATTAATAAATAATATACAAACAAGCTTACTTTGTGGGTCCCACCGGGGAAGGCAAGGGGGGTGACGTGCCTCCCTGACATCACGCACAAGTTCTCCGGCTGACCCTCCATGTGGAGCACGGCATCCGGCGGCTTCTCTTCCCAAGCCTCTCTCTTGCCCTCCTGCTGGAATCCGAGCGTGTCACCCTCCACGGTCACGGTCTGCACGGAGGCATCTTTCAGTTCCGGCTTGGATGCTTCACCTGCCATTTCTAGCCGGGCCGTCCGAGGCGACTTCAGTTCATCGTGAGACTTGGACAACGAGTTGGGTCGGGTGAAATGTCCGAGTTCACCTCTCAGCTGTACAACCATTTGCCTGAGTGACGTCTCAGTTTTACCGTCAAGGTGTTCTGCAGAAACTCCCTGCTCTGCCAAGCATATTCGTTCCAGAAGTAGTTCACGCAGCACTTTCAGAAGGTCAGGCCTGTTTTTCCAAAAGGGAAGGAAATAGAAGAACTCGGTTTTCTTGTGCCCTACCCAGTATCCCAAGTTTTCCCAACTGGCCTAAAGCCTGCTTAAACTAAGCACACTGACCGCCCGACAAGTGCCGGGACCCACACCGAAGATTTTATCCCAGGTCACCTCATGTGACCACACAAGGTGGGTACCACCTTGTCTATTTCATGGACAAGAGGAGGAGAACTGATTTAACACAAGTATATAGAGGTGAGGGGCCACGTGGCTCTAAGGACGCAGGCTGGGCCTAGAAAGGAGCAGACAGGGTCATCAAGTGTTGTTGACAAGTGAAAGGTCCGCCCGCCCCCAGCTCCATTCCTACATCCAGGGGCAAATACGGCTGCGGTGGATCCAGCCAACCTCGTGGACCCGTCAGTGAGCAGGCCCATCACGGTACACAGTCAGTGCTCAGGAAATAGGTGCTGAATGAAGGGATGCTGTGAACCACTCATAATAGGAAGAGCAGTGGCTTTGAAACCACACGAAAATGGCTTCAAGTTCTAACTCAGCGACTCTTTGGAAGGTCAGGCTCCCCCGCCACAGGACAGCGATGAGGATTCAACGAGAGGGTGTACAGGTGGCAGGTCCTTTCGTGCCCCTGGCCACATGCCCCAGGCTCCCGTGGACCCCAGCTCAGTCCGCGTGGATGCTGTGTGGACGGCACCTGGAGACACAGACAGTCCCGCCTCGAGCACTCCTGGCCTTTCTCTGCCGCACTGGAGATTTTCCAGGGCTCCCTGATCCCCCGGCAGGGCAGTGGGAAGTGAGAACCAGTTTACATGTGGAGGGAGACCCTCAAGCAGCGGGGGAGGAGAGCTACTGGGGAAACGTCCCCATCTTCCAATGTCTGGAGAGACAACGCTGCGGCCGCCCATGGCACCAACCAGATCACTCAGGAACCCTTACTGGCTTTGCCTCTATTCCTACCTTACTCACTCTGCTCCCTGGAGTCATATCCCCAAGAAGCCACTTGTACCCGAATCCTTACTTCAGGCTCTGTTGTCCCAGGAACTCAAACAAAGCCAGCATGTAAAAGGGGGCAGAGCAGTTCAAGAAGAATCCCTGTGGGTGTTTCTTGTGCTAGGCCCTGGGACAGGCACTGAGGGTGCAAAACTGCCTGCAAGGCCTTAGCCTGGGTTGGAGACAAGGCATGTCAACAAATCATTGCTCCACGGGGTAAAAAAAGCAAACATGGGCCCTGCACAACTTTTAATGGGTTACGGAGCCACGATCCCAGGGTGTCCAGGGCAAAGGGAAATGGGACATTCTAGGCCAGGCAAACAAGGGGAACACAGATGAGACATGCTGGAGGGTAAGGGGGTGAGGCTGAAAGCCAGGAGGGTGGAACTGAGGCGTGACAGCAAAGGCGAGCCACTGCAAGGCTCTGTGGCAGAGTGCCCGGTCACTCGTGTGCTTTGCAGGGGTGATTCTAGCTGCCGTGGAAAGAATGAACGGAGAGACTTCGGTCAAGGGGGAGGAGTGAGTACATTCAGGAAACCCACCCACCCTGCTCAAAACACACTTAAGTGACAGCAAAAAATACCTAACAAAAACATATTATAAGGTGCACTATAGGCCTCAAAGACAAGGTACAATTTATCCAAAGGTCAGAAACTGAGGAGGAGAACCACATATGGTGGAGAAAACCATGGAGATTTCAGGAGCCAGAGGGCCAAGCAGAGGTGACTGCAGCGCCCCACAGGGGGAAGATGAAGCGCGGGGGACGGAACCGGCTGTCTACACGGGCAAACCAAGCACAGTCCAGATAGACAGGCCACAACCCAACAGATCACAGTTCACACTCAAGAAAATAATATCAATAAAGCAACCTGAAGATTTTAAAATAACTATGTATAGGGGTGCCTGGGTGGCTCAGCCAGTTAACCATCTGACTTCGGCTCAGGTCATGATCTCACAGCTAATGAGTTCAAGCCCCGCGTGGGGCTCTGTGCTGACAGCTCAGCACAGATTCTGTGTCTCCCTCTCTCTCTGCCCCTCCCCGCTCAAGCACTCCCTCTCTCTCAAAAAATGGATAAACATTAAAAAAAAATTTAAGTAAGTATGTGTAAGTCATCTAAAACATAAAGGAGAAAAAGCTACTCATTTAAGGTGAAAAAGTGACTCGTTTAAGAAAGAAGAAACCAGGAGACTGAGGCAGAAAAAGAAGAAAAAAGGGAACAGAGCGGGCAAGGAAAGGAGAGGCCAGTGGGAGAGTTGTTGTTAACTTCCAGGAAAGGGTTACCAGGAGGAGAGGTCGGGGCAATCGGTAGTGGTAGTGACAGGGGATGGAAGAGGCCCCCATCCGTGTTGCGCCCTCTCTCTTCTCTCTGCAATCCCTCCAGCCTCTACAGACGGCTCCCTGGCCGTCCCCCTCCCGGTGTCCCTGCTGCCACTCTGGCATGAGCCCTGGTCTCACCTTCCCCGCTGAGCCCTCTACCGGCAGGGGGAGGCCCTACTGCTGTCTGGATTCCCATCATCTAGCTCTGGGGCAGAGGCGATTCCATTCAAATCACACAGCCACAGCACGGCGAAGCAGGGTAAAAAATCAAACAGCTTACAAAACGAAATTAAAATGTATGGTGCGTTTTTCACTCCTAATATGGAATCATCTAGACGACACAACCCATCTTAAAATTTAGTAAATCCAGACTTTAAAAATATTTCTGGTACTTTAAGCACGTTAAACTAAATTTTCCTTTCCTCTCCTTCCCTTAATATAGATTAAAAATAATGACAATCGCTATTCAGCTAGCCAAAGGAGGCCTGTTACTCACCACAAACAACACACAGTGAAGCCCAGGGAAAAGACTTTACAAATGGGTAGTAAGAGGTGGCGAAAGAGGCCATTACAATATACTAAAGTGGGGTTGCTGTTAAATAAAACATTTCAAGTGTTACTTTGCCAGGAATCTGAGCAACGGATTCATTAAGCCATCGCTGTGATCAGGACCTTTTTAATGGTTCAGTCGAGGGTCTCGCCAGAGGCCCAAACATTGTTGATACACCCTTCCTGAGAATCTCTGCCACAGAGAAAAGGTGTAAAGGGAGACGAACGGACGTTTGTGAAGCACTTAAGTGTGTCAGATCCTTTAAATACACTGACTACATTCATCGTTTTTTAAGTTCATTTACTTGAGAGAGAGCGTGAGCAGGGAAAGGGCAGAGAGAGGGAGGGAGAGGGAGAATTCCAAGTGGGCGGCAGGCTCTGAGCTAGCAGCTTGGAGCCCGACGTGGGGCTCGATCCCCAAAACCACGAGATCATGACCTGAGCCGGCATCAAAACGCTTAACCGACTGAGCCCCCCAGGTGCCCCACACTGACTACATTTAGTCGTCACCATAAGACGAGGAGGTGAGGCAATGCTAACCCCATGTTACACATGAAGAAACGGGCTCGTAAAGATTCAGCATCCCTTAGCAAAGGGGCAGAACAAAGACCGGAACCCGGATCTTTCGGACTCCAAAGAATCACGACCCTCTTTCTAATTTTCTAATTTTTTGATCATCTGCACTCACTGAAATATTTTACGGAGCACCTCCCACCTGCCATGTAAGGCAGCAGGCGCACATGGTGAAAAGGAATCGAGGGGCTCCCATTTCATTAAGAAGACAGACAGACATTCAGACATACGTCGATAACTAAATAAGACCAGGTAGAGCAATGATAAGTACTATGAACTGAGGGAGGGAAGCAAAGGAGGCAGAAGGTCCTGAGACCGTGTGTAGAAACAAGGTTTCCCGTTCATGGTCAGCAACAGAGCTGATGTCTGGCCGAGACCCCACCAGTCACACATACACCTAGGAAAAAGGCCCTCCAGCTAGAGGGAACGGCCACTGCAAAGGCCTTGAGGTGAGAACCAGCCAGGATGCCTGAGGAGCAGAGAGGAGGTCTACGTGGCCGGAGCTCGGTGAGCAAGATGGGGAGGTGATAAGGACAGACAAGTAGGCGGGAGCCAGGTCAGGAAGCTCTGATCTTACTGTAAGGGCAACGGAAACCCGCTGGAGGGTCTCAAGCATGGAATGGAATGATCACTGTGGCACGGGGCGCCTGGATGGCTCAGTCGGTTAAGCGTCCACGTCTTGACTTCAGCTTAGGTCATGCATGATCTCACGCTTGGGGAGTTTGAGCCCTGCATCAGGCTCTGCACTGACAGCGTGGAGTCTGCTTGGGATTCTCTCTCTCTCCCTCCCTCTCTGCCCCTCCCCTGCTTGCTTGCTGTCTCTTTCTCAAATTAAATTAAATTAAATTAAATTAAATTAAATTAGATAAAAGTAAAAAGGTCACTTTGGCCAAAAAAAAAAAAAAAAATCATTGCAGCCTCTCTGTGGCAAACGGACAGTAGAGGAGGTCATGCTGCCAGAGTCCAGGCGACAGACGGTGGCAGCCTGGACCCAAAGGGAACTCCTAAGCGGAAGGCTGGTGTTTCCCTGACTGATCAAAATTCTGGTTATCCCAGAAAATTCTCCAACAGCTCCTAGCACTTACTTGCTAAGGGGAAGTCAGGTCCCCAGAGGTCGGCTCCCATGTTTACCGCCACGCCAGCGGCACGCAAAGCCAACGTGAGGGTGAAACGCGACCGGGCACGTGATGCCCGGTGTGTGTGCTGGACGGGGGTGCCGACCACGGTCGGGCCTGCAGGAGGGCCCTCGGAGCCACGAGTCCACTGTCACGGGCCTCAGCAGTGCACCATGAAGGACAGCGGTCCGGAGAACAAGACGGAAGATTCAGGCTGGTGTAAGAAAGCCTTTTCTGACACTACAAGTGGCCAGCGCGGCCCGAAAGCCTACAGAACAATCACCTGCAGGGCACAGGTAACGGAAGCACGGATTGTCACAAGCTAGCCCCCTGGCAGGCAGGGCGTTGGCCCAGAAAATGCTTTCTGGAAAAACGTTACTAGGTTTGCGTTTTCAAAAATCAAGAGACTTAGAATATAATGTGGGGGCTTCCGCTGAAAGACCGGAAGGCTGCGAGCCCCTGTGCTCACACCGCAACCGTCAGTTGGGCCTAAGAAGCTCCCGCCCACCAGCAGGGAGCCCCCCCCCCCCCCCCCGGCGTCCCACATGCCCACCACGGCCCGTTGTTCTTCCCCCTCCATCCCCCCCCGCTCACATCACCCAGGCACATCCCTAGGCGCTCCCCAGAGGAGAGCTGCATCTTCAAGCTCTGATGTAACGTGTGGGACCGTGACGTGGAGAAAATCCTCCAACTCTCAAGCGTCAACCATGGGCACCTAACTCCCTGTGACAATCAACCAGGAGAGGCACTAGACATGTGCCCCCAAGAGGATGCGCGCTAGGAAAATGCTGGGCGGATGCCAGGGACTGGGGAAGGGGCAGCCTGCCTGAGCTTACAATGACAGAATGCTCCAGTCCTATTTTAGCTACAGAAACGCCGATGAGGCTCAGTCCACCGACGGGAGAGACAGTGGGGTTCCTGGCTCTTGCCAAGAGTCACGGGCAGGAGTTAGCGGCTCCGTTTCTCTGTCTACACTGGAGGAGAGCGCAACACTTTCACTGAACACACACCACCCGCCTGCCATTTTCCTTAAACGGTGTTTTCTTCCTCCTCGCGGCTCCCGAGGAAGTGGCCGGAGAGGCCGGGGGCCCTGAGAGAGGAAAGCGCGGCTCCTTCTGGCCCCAAAGCCCAAGCAGCTGTCACGACGGACTCGGAAGAATGGGAAGCGGGGAGGGGGACAATCTGCTCCCAAAGGTTAATTTTAAAAACACGAACATGCGGAACGTTTCTCCTTTTTCGTTTTAAGGCAAACACCCCGAGGTATTTCCTCACACAGGATGACCCCCGGCAGATATGATGAGACGAGAATTTCAGTTCGAGCTCCACATAAAACCGCGAGTCACGACTACAATGGCAGTTTTTAAGCTGCTGCAGAAACCGGAAGAGACTCTGTAGGCCTGATTCCTCTCGCTGACAGCCAGACACAGCCCTTCCCGGGGCTCCCAGGACCGATTCCAGAGGAAAGCTCGCTTTCGCTCTCTATACTGGGCTTGCACGAGGCTTTGCTGAAGTCCCCTCCCAGCCACTAGCGTGCAGCCTAATTACTTAATTGCCTGACTGGCACGATTCCTTCCAAGACATTTCGGTGGCTCTCTCGGCTAAATTACACAGCACCGCCATCTAAATCCATTTAGCAAAATGAGTTTGTTCTCCCCTCACACCCGAGAAAGAAACCACTACCGGGGCCCCATGTCTACCTGGATTCCAGTAACAACGTGGCCTTCTCACTGAAAAACGGGGCAAGCAAGTTCATGAGTTCGCCTTCTTCTAGACTCCGGTCTCCGGGGCAGCCAGGCTTGTGGGCGCCGTCGGAATCTAGAATATTGGAATCCGTGTGCCTCAAATATCCATTTTTGCAACCTCCTTTGGAATAATCCTCCACAACCTGCAAATCAGAGTATCTGGTCAAAATACGGACCTGGGAAGAAAGTGAGGGGGTGCGTGCAGGAGAGAGAGAGGACGGAGGCAGAGAGCGCATCAGCAGTGGAGGGAGAAGGAAAGCAGGAGAGGGCACAGAGCGGGCTCAGGCTCGAAGGTCCACACACGTGCCTTGCGGCGGAGGGGCTCCCACAACAGCACGGACAGGTCTACGTCACTTCTCCTCCCCTCGGTTCCCTCATCCACAAAATGGGGAGAACACTGCCACTTCCCCGGGTGACCACGAGAAAAAAAATGAGAGGAAGGGCCGCGTCCTGCCCCCCAGGCATGTGTCCCCCCGCCCCCTGGCCAGCTCCTAGCAAGTTCTTCCTAGGAAGGGTAGGGAGCCCGTGCCATCAACGACCTTGTGGACATCCATCATCTACTTCTTGCAGTGTATCCTCCCCGTTACCTATCAGAAAGGTGCCTCACTCTTTACAGATACATCCTAATTAACATGACTTTGATTTGTCTCATTAGGAAAAGAAGAGAGCTCCTAAACTCCCAGGGAGATGTTATTTACGGATCCACCTTCTTGGGTCACCGAGGGCCCCGAAGGAGTGGCACCGAGGACGCATCTAGTTAAAGCTTGTGCTGGGCATGTCTGGAGGTGCTGCAATTAGCATTCTTTCTCCCCCTTTCCAAAGCTGTAAATCTCTTCTACCCATCTATAAATAACTCCCCTTGACTTCATTACTGGTGATATACACACTAGCCATCACACCCCTCTCTCACACTTGTGAAATGATTAAGATTTTTAAATGGAAGACAAGACCCACACAAACGAGCCGTTATTTATAGGGTCTTGTTTGCCACCAACCTAGTTATTACATCCATCTAAATAAGCAACTTCCAAAGAAGGAAAGGTCTCGGAGATGCTGATAAAAAGAGTGATAGCATTTACCGAGCACTTGGTACACACCTTTCTATTTAAATATCACAAAAACTCCGGCAAGGATGTATTAACTCCCCTGAGAAAAGCTCGGGCTTGGGGGTTAAGCAAGGGTCAACGGAGGTCATGAAGATACACAGCAAGATTTAAAATCAGCGCCCACTCGGAGCTGCTCTGCTCACCCAAACCATCCACCTCTTAATAGTCTCCCATTCACGACCACGAGAACTCGAACACTCTGAAGGTCACAAATGCCAAGCCTCCAGCCTCCTATCTCCCACTGTGCCCTAGTCTCTCGGGTTCTTTCAAGTTGGGAGAATGTTTGTTCCAAATGCCCAGTATGGATGTGACTGGAGGAACGTTCTACAGGGAAGGAGTCAAATTCTCAACAGTGCCCAGACGACACGAAGCTGGGTTCCATATCAGGGGACCGGAGGGGGCCCCCGAGAAGGGAGTCCTCACACTCCGGTCATGATCTGGGACTTCGCAGCAGTCCAGGGACAGGGCCCTCACCTCGGCTCTGCCACTGACTTGACGCTGTGTCCTGGAGAAACCCCCTCCCCTCCCAGGCCTCAATTTCCAACGCATGAAACAAATGGGCGGGGTTAGATCTCTAAGGATCTGACCAGGTCCAACATCCAAAGCCTGTTATTCTCTTACAACAACCCTGTTTTTACTGGCAGCCCTACGTATGTCCTCCTGTCCCCTGACGGGCCCTCCGCCCCGTGTGTGGTCTGAGAAGAGAGAGACTCAGTGTCCTTGCTCTCCACTGGCACACGGCAAACACTCGACACAGGTACGAGGAACAGAAAAGCCAACGGATTCATCCCAAACTGGAGGACTGGCTTGGGCACAGCGAGGGGAGGACGGAATCGGGGTGGACCGCCACATTCCTACCTTGTTGCTCTGCTCCAAGAGCTGGTCGCTCAGGAAGTTATTCTCGTCATCCTCTCCAAGTCTGGTCGTGTCCTCGTCCTCCTTGCTAGCCAGAAGCTACATGGAGCATGGAATGGTGTGAAAACGCAACCCAAAAAAGTGCGCAGCATGAATATGTATGAATAAGTCAGCGATGTCTTTTTTTTTTTTTAATGCAAAACAAAAAACAAACCAAAAAGGAGGCAGAAACGAATGCCAAAGCCGATGAAATAAAAATTAACCAAAGTTAGAGATGCTGGTTCTAGCCAATCACACGCAGCTGCCCAGGATCGGGCATAATGTCAGGACAAAGGCCCCGAGAAATGACGAAAGCCATTCCCCTGCCCTGGCAGGCCCTCCCCGAGCTGCTGTAGATCGAGCATGCTGTCTGCTGTGCTGTTGCCACTCCTGCCGTTGCTAAATTCATTTTCAGATTATATAAAAGTAACAAGAGTTCAGGAAAAAGCTATTGACGGAATTGAAAGTATCAAATAGCAAGAAAGCAGTAAATGAAATTTATGCTCTGCCCGATTTCTGCATCACGTCTCCTATTTAGCCCAGCACATAAACCTCCTTCTGGACTGTCACAGAGCTGCGATGGACAGTCCCAACAATGCTGTCATTCTGTTGACAAGAAAGTCCTCATCGCTAATGAGTAGAGTATCGACCTTGCCTGACGGTAACTTTACGCTTTGGAGACGAAGAGCAGTCTTTTATAAAGACTGCATAAATCCCTAAGGCTTTAAAGAGGCGGAAGGCCCAAAGCTTCTGCACTGTGCATTCTCCAGAACGGGCAGTACGATGTTCCTGAGACGGCCAGATCTCAGCTCTCTGGAAGAGCGAAAATTCCAGTCCGGGGACACCTGGATTAACAAAATCAAAATGGGAGAGGAGAGGTGGCCACACCCAGGAAGCTAATCAGTCAGAGCTGTTGCAAAAATTATACTAAACCTCTCCTCACCGATGAAATTGTGAGTTCTGCACTCAAGTGTCGCTTGCTGAGTCACTTGCCGGGCGTGTTGTGCATGAGATTTCTAAGGTTCTGTCTCTATAGTTTTACTTAGCAATTCCTACATCCAGTCCCTAATTTTCCCAGACCAACTTACGTTTTTCTGATCTTCCTTTTATAGGAAACCCTTATTTGGGAAGAAAGCAAACAAAGCAAAGCAATTTGCCTTCATTAAGTCATTTTCTAGAAACCTTTTCAAGACCAGAACACATTCAACCTAATCATAGCCAAATCTGCAGTCAGGATCAAATGGAACCGATGATCTCACAAACGAGAGCTCCCTAAACTACGAAACATTAAACAGGCCAGACGCGTACGAATATATTCACCAAGGCGTCAAGTTTCTCCACGCGGGCCAGGGGCTTCTCTCCCTCTACTGACATCTTCCCTCGTTACTAAAACACTCTCAAGTGATAAAGATCAACCAGGGCTCTCAAACTTGTTGGTGGGAGTAGAAGATGTTAGACTACTGTGGAAAAAGTACTGGCAATTTCCTATAAAACGAATAAACCTATGACCCAGGAATTCTACTCGTAGGTATTCATCAAGAAGAGTGAAAACCTCAAGATCTGTACGTGAGTGTTCAGATCAATTTTTATCATAATGTCCCCAAACCAAAACAATGCAAATCAGCAGCAGCAGAACAAAGAAACAAATTTTAATGTATCTGTGCAATGGAATACTACTCAGCAATAAAAAGGACCATGTTGTTGGTTCATGTAACAACATGGATGAGCCTCAAAAAACAGAATGCCGAGTGAAAGACGCTTTACACAAAAGAGTCTACTTGATGATTCCGTCCGGTGAAGGCCTAGCGCAGGCAAAACTAACACATGGGGGTCGAAAGTAGAAAAATGGCTGGGGGGGAGCAGTGGGAACTGATGAGAAGGGACGCTGAGGGGTCTGGCAGAGGTGTGGGTTACACAGGTACATACGTTTGTATATCTGAGCAAACACAGACTTAGGATTTCTACATTTCAATGTACATAAATGTAACCTTAAAAGGAAAAATAACTGTAAACACATACTGAAGTTAAGATACTCGTGTTTAAGTATTTCAGGGGAAAGGCACAGGTATTTGTAACTTACATTAAAATGTATCAAAAAGATCAGATGGAGTGAATGCGGTGGGACATGTTAACAGCAGGATCTAGGTGGGGAGTGTGTGGGTGTTCACCGTCAGGTTCTTCTCACTTGGCGGTGTTTAAATTGTTTTCAGGATAAAATTCTGGGGGAAAGTCTCTCCCATCTTTAAAAAACAAAACAACAACAGTCTCCCTCTGCTCCCGAACAGCTCTGGTCACTGAGCGTCCCTGCCTCTCTCCGAGCTTCTTGAAAGAAGTGTCTATCCCCACCTCCGGCACTGTGGCTTTTGTCGCTGACACTCTCTAGAAACCGCACGTGAAAGGTCCCCAGAGACCATCCAACACGGGAGACGGAACCCACACTGGCTCAGGGAAGAGGCACAGAGAAGCTCATCCCTGACCCTGTGGAGAAAGGAAGGGTCTCCCCTTAAGTTAAGCTAAGCACAGTACTGTTAACCCACGTCATTCCCAGTTGAAATTTCAAAAGCCTCGAAGCCATTCCTCATTTCCAGAACCGCAACCACACCACTACCCCATACAGCGAAAGCAAGATCAACGTTCATTTCTCTTTACCTCTGCCGACTTGGTCAAAATTAAAAGTAAACTCAATTTCCAGCAATGGCCAAGAAATTAAATGTTGTGGACAGAGAGAAATGTCCCTCGCTCCACACGTGAATGACTCGTTGACAACTTCCCACCACTTTTTTCGGGTCTTCTGACAGTACTTGACCCGAGTGGACACCCCTCCTTAAAGCATCGCTCCGTAACGTCTGCACCATCCTGGTTCTGCCCCAGCCTCCTGGGTTACTCTTTCTTGACCTGCTTTTCGGGCTCTCCTTCCTCCTCCGGGAAGAATTACCCTCGACCTCAAAAGAGAAGGCCGGACCCCTGTCCGCTCACTCCCTTGGCACACCGTGCTCATCCTTCGCAGTCCTCCCCACACCCAGGGGCACCTGCCCCCCAGCTTCTGTGCCCAACGTAGCGGCTGGGGCAGGCCCACGTCTATGTTCAGTTCTAACAACGCGGGGTGCACAATAAAGTACCTGCTGAAAAAGCAAAGGAATGAACAGAGTCTTTCAAAATGAGAGCTGAGACCAAAAAGTATTCGGGGTTACCTCTGGTCTTGCCGCCCCAAGGGTGTCCTTTGGAGCAACAGAAGCTCATGACACATGTGGACTCTCGGGCCCCATGCCAGACTGACGGAACCAGAATCTCTAACAAGATTCCCCGGGAAAGTCACATGCACGGTAAACTTCGGCAGCACTGGCCCGTGGTGTCACGAAAACACGGAACTGGAGCCAGGAGAAGGCTGCAGGCCCAACTCGGCCACTAACTTACTGAAGAAATTAAACGAAACTGGGGCGCCTGCAGGGCTCAGGTGGTTAGCATCCGACTCTCAGTTTCGGCTCGGGCCACGATCTCGCGGTTTCGTGAGTTTGAGCCCCGTGTCGGGCTCTGCACGGACAGTAAGGAGCCTGCTTGGATTCTCTCTCTCCCCCTCTCTCTACCCGTCGCCCGCTCGTGCTGTCTCTGTCTCTCGAAATAAACTTAATAAAAATGTTTTAATTAAATTAACTGTTTTACTGAGTGCCTACTACACGCCAGGCACTGTACCGAGGGCTCTTTATCCATCATGTAAAATTCATAGTAACTTAGGAAGTCAGACGGTTAGAAAGCGCCTCCTTTTAATGAAATCAAATCTACTTCGGACTGGGGCGCCTGGGTGGCGCAGTCGGTTAAGCGTCCGACTTCAGCCAGGTCACGATCTCGCGGTCCGTGAGTTCGAGCCCCGCGTCGGGCTCTGGGCTGATGGCTCGGAGCCTGGAGCCTGTTTCCGATTCTGTGTCTCCCTCTCTCTCTGCCCCTCCCCCGTTCATGCTCTGTCTCTCTCTGTCCCAAAAATAAATAAACGTTGAAAAAAAAAAAAAAAAATCTACTTCGGACAAACGAAATTGTATTCTGTTACTAATAGCAGAATTTAACCAGCACCTTCCGCTTCGGAGTACCACGTCTGTCCTCTAGAGTCACACAAGGCCTACTTGTGATTCAGAATGACGGCCCTTCCAATTGCTGCGTTCGATTAAATTATGCCCCTCAATCCGTGTTTGCCCTCCAGGAAGAAAAAAAATTAAAAAAAGATCTTAGTTCTCTAGCCGTTTCTAAAAATGGTGACGTAAGCAAACAGGGATGTTAGTCCTCATAGAGACTAAGCCCTTCTGCGCACTGACGCACGTATCCGACGTCCTGCCCCTTAGAGGGGACGGTGGCACATATCACACAGCTCGGGGTTTGCCCGCAAAGCAGGCTCAGCAGCACCCTGACTGCCGGGTGCTCCAGTCACTCCTGTGCATCAATTCTCAAGCACATAAATCAGTAACCAGTAAAGAAACGTGAAGAGATAGCGACAAACCGATCTGGGACTATCTTAAGGCACTTTTAAAACCAAGGGACACCTGTCCTCAGTCTTTTGTTTGTTTGGCTGGTTTTGAAGCGAACGGCCCACACGCGGGGAGTAAGCGTGGTCTTCGCCAGCTGGAGGGGGCCCGTTCCAGGGCATCCATTTTGAGGACAAACCCGACAAACCGTATCAAGGGCCTCTCGCTGTTCAGACCCCTTGTCAAATTAAAAGTTGCAGGGGGAGCCTCTATGAAAATAAATTGTATGCTTTTCTATACCTGTATCTTTCTACATCTGTACTTTTGACCTAGAAGTTACGTATCTGGGATACGTAATACCCAATACAGTCTCAGGGGAAAAAAATCCTAAACCCAGAAAGAGATTTGGGTCCAAAGACCCTCATCAGGTAATTGAAAAGAGTGACTCTCTAGAAACCGTCCACATGTCCAACAATAATCAGGGGCTCAGTTAAATTTCAGTGCCTTCGTTAGGTAAAATAAGATGCTATGTTGGAATACAGCAATTGGGAAGAAACAGGAAACGAAACCGTATATGCGTTGTGGGCCTGTACATGTTCACACACACAAACAGAGAAGGAAGGATTCCAAAATGTTAATTAACTATGCGTGTTTTAAAGTGACAGGATCAGGGTAATTTCTTTTCTCTATTTTAACCCAATGCTGTGGGTTAATTAAACACTGGAGAAAAATACTGAATTTTAAAAACACAAAAGCGATTTGCTTCCCACCGCCTCCCTCCCCCGCCCCGCCCGACTTTTTCTCATTTAGCGGGAATGGTGCCCAGCCCCCGCTCCGCGAGCCCGGCTGCTGGGACAAGGCTGTGCACAGCCTGGGTGTCTCCGGTCCCCCTCTGAGCAGAACCACACGCGCCCCTGGGGAACTGGCCTGGGGAGAGGCAGCGGCCCCTCTCTGCCGGCCCACCCTCACCCCCCGCAACCTTTCGGCTCAGGATCAGCGTGGGAACAGCCTCCTTCCCACTCGGATCTTGGGATCCTCCCATCCCATTCCGGGGGAAGATGGAACACTGCTACACAGGACAAATGTATTCACAGGGAACATCAAGCTGAAGTGCAATCTGACAAATGACTCAAATCCGAATCGGCTGGTTATTAAGATCTCAGAGTGGGAAGAGGAAAAAGCCTCTGTTCTCCAAAGGACATAATGGGACATTTAACAGATTTTTTTCAAAGGGCAAATGAACAAACAAACTCGCCATTTACGACTCAAATGAAGTGGGTGAAGAATGAGCTGCTTATTAAAAATGCTGCCTTGGAGAAAACAAACCAAGAGACTTGTTTCTCCCTAAATGGATTGCAGATATTCTTAGTTTCCAAAATCATCTGGAGCCCGGGAGGCTACGATCAATAACGTTCCCTCCCTCAAAGACAGCAGATGGCCTGAGCGAAACGTAGATACCTTTGAGCGGCTCCCCCTTTGAAGGCGGGAGGAGACAGCTTCAAGGCTGACGGATCTTTCCCGGAATGTGGCAACGAGACCTCCTTTTACCTGGCCAGCTAGGCCGAATTCAAGACAACCGTCAGCAGGAAGACTGAGGGGCCCGGGACCCAGAGACAAAAGGTCCTCCCGCACCTCGTGGCCAGTACAGCCCCGGTCCCCTGAAAAAGGCTTCACAGACGCCCGGGGCAGGGCTCTTCCCTTGGGGGAGCGAGGCCAGTTAGGGGCTAAAGGGAGGGACAGGCTCTTTCTCAGCGACACGACTTCAGGCCCCCTTTTGTACGCACAGGCCGAGAACGGAGAATCGGACGCCCGGATGTCACCAGGACGGATAAGGCTTCCCCGCTCTCTCCACGGGGCTGGACGGCTAACAGAGTGGGCCTCTCACTCGCCCCGCGGGTACACGAGCCCAGCGAACCACACGCTCTCTGCGGTCCTCGCAGAGACACCGTGATTTAACCTTTCGTGGCCCTTCCGGGCTTTCCGATGCCACCGGCAGAAAATTCCCACAGCCGGGAAGCCGGGCTCGAGGGCTGTGCTGGCACAGGCTGTGTGCTCCCCACCACGTCCCCTGTACGAGGCAGAGTGCAGGAGTCCCGGCTACGTGCGCGAAGGGACGACACACATCCAGTCAGAGCCACCGGTCCAGAGGCCGTGAGTGACAAGTTGCAGAGAATTCAGAAGATTAATACACCAAGAAAATGAAAAATGTGTTTACACATGTGCTTTTCCACGTTAACAGAGTCATTCATTAAAGCTGCATCTACGCCACCCAAATTACCTGGGTGATGCGGCGACTCTCCGGATCCCTCTGAGGCCATCCCACCCATCCAGATGCGCCATCCGTGGCCCAGACCCCAGGGCCCGACTCGGGAGTCAATGGTATCAAAATACGCCCAATGTGTCCATGCAGACAGAACCCGGACGTGAGGAGGACCTAGCAGGGCCCTCAAAACCACGTCCAGCAAAGGCAGCTTCCACAGGGGCCTCCTCAGGACAGGTGCCGTCTGAGGACATTCGGGGGGTGGTTACGGTTTTGTAGTCGGCACGTAACACGAACGTTTCTTCTTACCTCTGTTTGCTCTGTTGCCTCAGGTCCGTCACCCCCCTGGAAACCCACGCAGGAGAGATCAAAAATGGTTTTCTTCAGGTGCTGGTTGTCTGTATACAGTTCCTTCACCAGCTGTATCAGGTCACTAACCTGAGAGACGAGAGCAGAGATAGAGCTGGGGACCCACAAGCCGACCTCAGCGCCCCTGGGCCCCGGCCCTGCACACAGACCTTCTCCTGAGCGGACTCTCCAGCATCACAATTATGGAGACTCAGGCAGCTGGTTCCAGACTTCAGGCTAGGCGGGGTACGGTAAAAAACCACTAGCATGCCTGTGTTCTAATCCCACGGCCACCGCTTCAAGGCAGAGTGATCCTGCGCTAAGCCTCCATTTCCTCATCTGTGGAATGGGCTACAGTGGGGATTGAAGGTGATCACGGTCACGGTGCACTGAGGACGTTGGCACCATCTACGTGCCCCACTAGCGACGGCTAATACGATCTCTGCCTCGTACCTGGGGTCCTCTGGAGGAAAAGCCCCGAGACGGACGTTTCTGAGACTGCGTCAGTCTTCTTTCATAGCATCGACCTTCTTCTTTGTATACCTACCCAGTGATGTCAGTAATAATAATCGTCTTCCAACACCAAGCAATCGACAGCTACCGAAATATGCCCGCAAGCTTTAGTCATTCATTCCTTACAAAAGTCCTGAGGAGGTGGACAGGCTAGAATGACTATCCCTATTTTACAATGAGGAGCCACCGAACAAAGAAGTTCGTTGCCCACGGTTCGCCCGCTGGGGGTGTCCAGGGGCCTAAATGACATACAAGGATGGCCAAGGTGCCTCGCCACGTGGGGAAGGGCAGCTGCCCCCCCAGAGGCAGAGCGGGCCTGGAGCTGAGCCCCCAGAGCCCCCAGACAGGGCTTTGCTGGACCAGGTACATAAGCAGTTCACAGACGCCACCTCCGTTCCCTGCAAGCTTCAAGTCCCGCCGGCCGGTCATTTCACAGACTTCCTAACGGAGTAATCGTTAGCCCCTCAGATAAAGTGGGACGTCCCACCCTGACTACACACAGATGTCCAATACAGCCAAACATGAACACAAACTGGACCCACCCCGCAAGGCGGGAGTGAGAAGAACAAAACCCTCTGACTCCGCAAACACCTGCCGAGTGCCAACCGAGTGACCTGGTTCCTGCCCTTAACGCTGCCGCAGGTGCTGTCAGCGATCCTCGTTTTCTTTATCTTCCAAAACTAAGAGGCCTTGGCGCTCTGTGCTCCGCTCCTCCCAAAATCCTGAAAAATTTTAAATTCTCCTTTCGACTTTTTACTTTTAGTGCCTTGCACCTACTCTGTCTCTTGCTGCTGAAAAAGTCCTCCACCTAGACAAGCTCCTATTCGTCCTTCAAAACCCACTTCAGGCCTCACTTGTCGAAAAGCCTCCTCTGATCAAGTGAGGATCCCCCGACCCCCTAGCAATTAACCCCTCCTCCTCTGCTGCCTTTGCGACCTATACCCTGCACACCCGCCTACCTCAGCGACCCTCACCCTCCACAATGCAATTACTTGTTCCTACCAGAATGTCAGCTAGCCCAAGGCAGAAACCGAATCTGTCATACATATATGGTAATTTTATAATAAATCAGTCTCCTCTGAGCTCACATTTCCTACTCTTCGCAGTGGTTCTTAGGCTCTTGAAACACTAAACCACTCTAACCACACCAGCAACCAACAGGTTGAGAAACTTGGTTTCTGGTTTTAAAAAAGATTTACTCAGCAAACCTGGACCTTTATTCTTTCAAAAAGCAGGTATTAACTCCCACTGTGTGTGGTAGATACTGGAAAATCAAAAATAAATAAAATGCAATCACTAACTTCGAGCCGCTCACAACCTGATGGGGTCACAGATGAGTAACCAGATCATTCCAGGTCATTGTGAGCATGACACGAATGCAGTCAGGTCTGAGAAGAGAAGAGAATGACCTGAGGGAGGGATAGAGAGCATTTCCTAGAGGAGATCAAGCCTGGGCCGGGCCTCAAGCCTGAGAAGGAGGGTATCAGGCACGAGGGAGGGCACGGGAGGTGACATACACCAAAGGAACGAAGACCGGCCGAGAGAGAGGGAAGAAAGGAGAGGAAAGGGGCTTTCACAATCTTACACCTCAGAATCAGGAGCCCAAGACACAACAAGTAACCAACAAAGCACGGGAAGTTAACAGGTCAATACCTTTTTCTTAAGTTCTTCTTGAGAAAAATGTTCCACTTGAAGCCGATTGTGCTCTTCAAGGCAAATACTCAGATAAGATGTTTGATCGCTATAAAATGAAAATGGTTCTTCTGCAAAAAAAAAAGGGGGGGGGGGCGATGGAGAGCAAAAGAATATCAGAAATAGATCCTTCCAAGACCAATCCCAGTACAATCCACGTAAGGCAATTTGAATTGGGAGAAGGGGGGGCAGGGGGTTGCTACAAGGGGGAATAAGTACAAATAGGGAGTTTAATGCACCACCTTTGGAGCAAAAGTAATTTTCCCTCTTTCTCTACAGGCTGATATCTCAATGTATGGTTTCATCATGGGCTGCAGGCGTTCACTGCGGCCTTTCCTGAATTATAATTTGCACACGAAGTGCTGCACCTAGGGAGCATTCTGAGCGGCACAGGCAAATGGTGGTTTCGGTTTAAATGGGGGAGTGATTCTGTTTAGGTAAGAAAACAGGAAAATGAGATGTGACCCTCAAGGGTAGCGCTCCAGGGAAATACACGTGCCCGATGTATCTTTCACTGGCCCCGGAGCCCTCTGTGGTAGTGAGCACACCAAGTACAGAAAATGGGCTGCTAGATCTAAGAAAAGAGAATCTCCGGTCACCTACGTAAGGGTCTGCTTCCTCTGCAGCAAACGTCACACCCCAATGGGGGGGTGGGGGGGGAGTGGGCCAAGTGCTGCTGTGATGAGCAGAGCAATGCAAAGACCACAGGCTCCTCACCCCCTCACCCTGTGTCCCTCCCTAATGAATCCCTTTGTGGTCACGACAACGCTAAACGCAAAGTTTCAACGCAAAACGGCAACCTCCAGGCTGTGGGTCTGCGTGGTGCAGGCTTTGCAGTGGGTACCCCGGTAGGCAGAGCCCAGACGTGGTGGGCCCTGAGGTGACGCGGATCTAGAAGCACCAAGTGATGAGAGCGCGGCAGAGGCAGCGAGGTACCACCCCCCGGCACACCCTCTGAGGCACGGATGTGACGCGCTGGGCCTTTGCACCAAGGCCAAAGCCAGGTGGACGCAGACTGGGAGAGCCAACGTTAACACAGAACCCAGAGGAAATCCCGTGCCTTCCCCATCCCCTACTTAAGTTTTAGGACTTTCTTCAAGCTCAGCCAAGGCCCTCCACATGGAAAAACCAAAGGGAAACACATGCAAGAGGGCACGTACCTTCCCGCCTCCGAATGTCACTGATCTGCTCCTCCAGGGTCCTTTGCAAATTCCGACAGGAGAGCACGTCCTGCTCCAGCTGCGTCCGCAGAGCGAAAATGCTGCTCAGCTCGGCCTGCAGGCTGTTGATGCTTCGTAAAACAAGACACCAGGATTTTTTTTTTTAAGTTCTTATTTAAATTCCAGTTAGTTAACACCCTGGGTAATACTGCTTTTAGGTGTGGACTAAATATAGTGACTCAACACTTCCATACATCAGATAGGAAGACACCAGAAATTTTTACACAGACCTACCTGCGTTTCAAATGACAAAAGCCGGGGCGCCTGGGTGGCTCAGTCGGTTGAGTGTCCGACTCTTGATTTCAGCTTGCAGTTGATGAGTTCGAGCCCTGTCAGCACAGAGCCTAGTTGGGATTCTGACTCTCTCCCTCTCTCTCTGCCCCTCCCCCGCTTGCTCTCTATGTCTCTCTCAAATAAAAATAAACTTTAAGTAAATAATTAATTAACTAATTAATTTAAAAAATGCAAAAGCCAGCAAGCCTCCCTTTGATTGTTATGTCATCAGTGGGGTTTTTTTTATTGGTTATGAAAGTTGGATTTACTTGTTTATAGAAAATTTAAAATACAAAAGTATAAGAAAACAAAAATTACATTAACTACCATTAATTAACTACCAGTTAACACATGGCAGACTACATTTCCTTGTTTAAGATTTTACTTATTTTTAAGTAATCTCTAATCCCAACATGGGACTCGAACTCACAACCCCGAGATCAAGAGTTGCATGTTCTACTGACAGGCAGCCAGGCGCCCCCAGACTGCATTTCCTCCCAATCTTTTTCCTTGAGCGTTCACCCTTACAAGGTGAAAATAGTACTTGATGTCAGATACTGAATTGTGCATTCCTCACTTAAATAGTTCCCTACATTTTTGGAAATTATTTGCAAGCATCATTTTCAGTGACTATGTAACATTAATCAGGTAAACTTCCCACCGTTTATTCCAACTCATCCTCTATTAGTGGACATGTGGGTCATTTCCAAGTTTTTACTACAGGTGTAAATAAAGAGAAATAACGTAATTGCCCAGAACACTCCTCTGTTTGGAGTAATGCCTCACAAGGGTTTGGGTGTAGATGGGGAGGCTCTCCAGGGCCTGCGTGTCACCTGGCACCCAGGCTTCAGAAGAGGGGACAAGTGAGAAGAGCGAATGTGTCATTCCTGAAAGAGGTAGTACTGGGGGTAAAAACGAGGGGCAGGAAGGAAGGAAGGAAAGAAAAGAAAAGAAAAGAAAAGAAAAGAAAAGAAAAGAAAAGAAGAGAAGAAACAAAGGAAGAAAGAAAGGAAGAAGAAAGAAAGAAAGAAAGAAAGAAAGAAAGAAAGAAAGAAAGAAAGAAAGAAAGAGGAAGGAAGGGAGTTGATAATGGGAGGAAGAGAAGGACCAATTTAGGGACCAACAGAACTCCATTGTGATAGGTCAGCCCCATTCACAGAAGCATAGTGGAGTGAATGCGTGTCAAGTCTCACATCTGGGTCTGTGTGACACAGTGTGACCTGCACAGAGAGCCTGCATGACACCAGCAGCCCAGAATTCACAAGAGGCCATGAAAATGCACACCTCCCAGAATCTGCAGGAATCTGCTGTCCAACAGAACTTCTGGAAGTTAGAAGTGTTCTGTCTATGCACTAATATGGTAGCCACGGGCTAAATGTGCCTACTGAGCAGTTGAAATGTGGCTAACATTCTGGGGAACGGAATGCTGCATTTTTCTTAATTCAGATGTAAATAGTCCCATGGCTCGTAGCCACTGACTTGGGGCAGTACAGACCCACCAGATGGGCTCTGGATTCCTACTGACGTGGCACCTGGCAGGGATCTGAACTGAGTGCCCCCAGCTCTCAGAGGAACAGAGACCCCGGCCAACGTCTGAATAACATAAGCGATGTTTCACTGAACATCTCTGTGCCTAAAACCTTTTCACATTCAGGTTCGTTTCTTAAGACCAATTCCCAGCAGTGCAACTGCTGGGTCAAAGTACATGAACATATTTTGGGGCACCACATTTCCAAGCCACACTGCCAGTGCGGAGCCTGCTTGGGATTCTCTCCCCCTGTCCCTCCCCCGTTCACTCACACATTCTCTATCAAAATAAACAGATAAACTTAAAACAAAATATATGAACATTTTTCGAGACTAGCAAAACACCTTAACACATCAGAAAGCCTCCTCTTTTAAATACTGAGAAATACATCACTCTCTGTCCAGCATCTGACCTTTGGTTCCTTAAGAGGGTCCATCAACACCTTGAAACCGCATGCGAATACTTAAGAACATGTGGATTTTTCTAAAGAGAGGGCCCATGAGCTTTCATCAGATTTTTCAAAAGGGATCCAGAGCCCCCAAAGGGTTACCATTAGCAGCAACTGCTCCTAACGTCTGGGCTTGAGACTCAAGCCCCACTCTCCTTCAGAGATTTCTTCCAGCTCCACCCCTTGAACCGCGCACATAAATCAACACACATCGGAAGGAAAATAAACCGTTATGTCTAATCGTCTATGCTCGCTGCTTTGACGATGGTTCGTTGTGAAGCAGCCTCCTTGCAAGGGAAGGGGCCCTACCAGCAACGTGTGCCTAGTTCCATTTCAAGACAATCATAATGATCAATTTGTAAGGCTGATGGAAAACCTCACGGAGGTGTCACAGCACTCGCTCGGATGCAGCCGTGCTGCAGAGACATTTCAGCAGGAGAAAAAAAAAGGAGCGTGTTTCCACGCAGCTCTTGCGATGAGGGCGGAGGAACGCGACCGGCTGCACTCCCTCCTCCGTCTCCTGACAGGGTGAAAAGTACACCGCTGTTGCTCCTGTGCCTGTCATTTATGTTCCCCTAACTCCAGGGCCTTTTCCAGGTGTGAGGAGTTGGTGGAACAAAAGGTGTTTCGCCTGGAAAGAAACAAAAGCCCTGCGTATTCCTCCTTCTGCAACGTGGAGGGAGGGGTAGGCAGAAACGAGGAGCCGGAGCCAAGCTCCCGACGGCACCACCGCCCCGGACCTCAGGCAGGTCGGTCAAACTGCCGGAGCCCTGCCTTCCTCATCTGTGAAATGGGGCTGATACCTTTCCTTCGGGACTGTTCTGAGGATGAAACGAGAGCTGCATGGGAAAAGAGCTCAGCACAGGGCCCAACACACACGAGACAACTCGACAGGCGTTTCCCTCTTTCCATACATCTGAGCAACTCCCGAACGAAAAGAGGGTATTTATAAGCCAAACTTTCTGATTCTCGGGAGTTACAGCAGTGATTCCCATCTGGGGACAATTAACCTCCCAAGAGATATGTGGCACTATCTGGAGACACTGTTGGCCGTCACGCCAGGGCAGGGGAAGGCGCTTCTGGAAGGGAGCAGTAAAAGCTGAGATAGTGCCAAGCACCCCACGCGGCCCAGGACCCAGAGAAGCTGCCCAGGTAACCTGACTTGGCCCGCTGCCCCCGAGTTTCCCAGCTTCACCGGCCCCGCCCCCTGTAAAAACGCCGAGCTGCTGAGGCTTCTGGAAAAGGCCCACTTTTACAGAGTGACGCCTACTCCCAGAATCTCATCGGCATGTTTCCATTTTCTCTAAATTCATTTCAGATCAACAAATCTGAAAATTATGTCATCTCTCAGAAGACCAGGCGGGGGTTGGGGGGCCCGTCCACTCACGGCTTCCTGCGTGGCTACTCCGCCCCAGCCGCGGTGACAGGCACGGGGGAAATGGAGCTGAGCGACACAGCATCCCACCCGGAGGGGGCGCAGGGTCCCCACGAGGAGGCAGGCCAGTTACAGACACGTGCCCAGAGGGTGGCAAAGGCAGCTGCGAGGGCAGAAAACTCACGACGACAACCATCCTGGGGACAGCCTCCTCACGAGGGTAGCCCTCCAGATGAATCCTCAAGGACCTCTGGGAGACAAAGGCAGGCTGTGGAAACGGTGCGAAGGCAGAAGCAGGAGGGCACACGGCCCAGGCCCTGGTGAAGGAAGGAATGGAAGACCATTCCAGCCAGAGTGAAAGTCTTAGAAGGAGCAGTAAGGGGACAAATACCTTAACTTTTTATTATGGAGACTTTTAAACAGACACAAACGAAGAAAGCTAATACAATGAGCCCCTGCCCATCTACTCACAGCCCAGCCCTGACCACCGGGCAGCCATGACCGCTATCGTTCCCTCGGTGTCCCCAACCCACCTCCCTCACTTCTGTATAGTTTTGAAATGAACCGTATCCTCTCACCCGTACTACCCCCACTGTGTAGAGAGAGGACTTAGTGAGGTGACAAATCACCGAGGCCAATCCTGCACTGGCGAACAGAGGCCCCGGACAGAGTGGGCCACCTGCCCGCGGACACAGAGCAAGAGCACTCGCCCGCGGGGGGCTCTCGTCACACACCTCACAGGCACCAAATCATTTCAGCAGTTCTATAAAGACACAAGTCGCTCCAGAACCTTGCATGAGCCCCTGGGTTCGGTCACTCACCACCTGTGTAACTTTGGAAAAGACACTCAACCTCCCTCAGTCTTCGTGGCCTTATGGGAAATAGGGTAACAATAGTTACGAGGTAACACACATGGAAGTATTTCTGTATCTATTAAGAAGGCACTATAGATTACTGAGAAATTATTGTCATGTTATTTTTATCCTGAGTTCATTAGAATGAAAGAAATCAACCCCAAAGTCAGATGCTTCTCGATATAAAATAGGTTTACCCGATTTAAGTCAGGCAACCATCATCCAAGCATCATCTAAGCTTCCTGACCAAACCAGGATGGCTTTGCTGCCTCAGACGCCAACCGTATTTATTCGGAATGCGTGTGTCTACGTAGGAGTGTGAGGTGCAAACAGTAACCTTACCTGTCTGGGTTCTGCAGAGATTTTACCAGGTGAGTATAGATGTCCTGCTCCTTCTTTAAGACTTGAATCAGCTCTTCATAGTCTAATTGTTGCTTTTCCTGGAAATGACAACGGGCATCTGACATTAAGGGGAGAACTGTAAAAGAGTCCATCCTGACGTTATGCAAACATATGTGGGTAGTTTCTAAATCCAAACGGAGGTGATCCCGGGTGCCAGGCTGTCGGGCAGGCCACGGTCGCAGAGCACCACCTGCAGGAGGAGTGGGGAATGACTGCCCGCCACGTCCCTCGGAACAAAGCCGAGTGCTGTGCTTCCAACACCGAATGGCTGCTATAAAAGGATCATCGCTGTCACCCGATCCACCAGTCGTGAAACTGCCTCCCCTCCAAGCGGCTGGTCATCGTTTTCGCAACACCACAGAGAACGCCTCTCCACGTTGCTCTTGCTCCGGAGAATAGAAGTCCATCAACCAAAAGGGACAAGGGACTTACATTAAAACAGAAAAGGCCAAGTGAGCCGCTTCTAAAGGCATCCGGAACAGAGTGATGACAAAGGGACCTAAGGGGGATCTCTGGAACCTACTTATGTGACCTCAGGTAGCCAGCTAACGCAAATGGGTGAAAGTGTGAAGAATATCAGGGTATTTACATAGGCTCAAAACACCTCAAAATGCTTACCAATTACAAAGGAAAAAGAGTACCCACGTGGTCAAGACACCTAGCAGGCGCCACCTGCATAAAGCCGTCGAAGTCAGCTTGGCCGGTAATGAGACAAATCTAAATTGGGGGCCAACAGGCTGCGATGAGAGGATATTGCCACCAAATACACCTGCCTGAACCCGATCAACCCAGCAACGTCAGACAAACCCAACCCGAAGGACATTCTACATATGACTGGCCTGGACACTTCAAAATTATGAAGGGCATGAAAGTCAAGGGTAAGACCGAGAAACTGCCCCAGACTGAAGACTAAAGAATCACGACAAAGCAACGTGTGATCCCGAATCAGATCCTCTGGCCACAAAGGGCTTTGCGGGACGAGCAGTGAAGCACCCGTGAGTCTGAGGATTAGAAGGCGGGGGGGGGGGGGGGAGTCGGCCTAGTCCCTGCCCTTGATGGCTGCACCATGGCACACAGGTCAGTGTCCCTGCTTACGGGAAATACACGCTAGGGGACTCAGAGGGGACAGGGCTTCTCGTGGGCCACTTGCTCTCAGAGGCCTCAGGAAAGGTAAAATCTTTTATTCTCGAAACCTGCCTATAAATTTGAAATTATTCCAAGACAAGGGAAGAACGCTAAATAAAGTTAACATGCGCAGACTGGGGCAGCGTCCTGCGTGGACGAGATGCTCCCTAAATGCTCGAGGGAGGCGCTCAGGTCGTGGGGAGACTAGAACAGCAAGCAGCCCTTGTACTTCCCACTGACCTATGCCTTCTCCTAAAGTTAAGATACCGCCTGGGACACGGGTGGGAACCTGACTGGACCCAAAGGAGCACGGTTACTGCACCACAGCGGTGTTGGTGTTTTCCTGTGACAGTGTCATCCCAAAGAAACGCAGGGACCCTGTATGTGTTACAGGCATCTCAAGTTATCTTAAAATATTCATTTTTACCACCGCTTCAGAACTACAGCAGTCACTATACTCATCATGAGACCCCGCCATTTAATGCGTTAATAAAGAAGCACCATTTCCAAAGCAGATTTTTTTCAATAGTCTGATGACTGAATTTCAAAGTAATTGGCTTCCTTTATAATCCTGTGCATATATTTTATGCATTGGAAGACCTTTCCAGGGAAGAGATCCCTGGCTTCCGCAGACTGCCGGCCGCAGGGATGCAGAGGGCAAGGAAAGGTTAGGGGCCCCTGACCCGCGAGAACACCACCAGGCCCCTCGCCCTGAACAAGACAAGGCAAAGGCACCACCTGCTAATTAAGGGTTCCAAATGCTAAACCACCAGCTCGGTCATGAGAAGTTAGGTACCCAGACTGCTAGAAATGTCGGGCCCTTTTGTAAATCATGCCACATGTCCCTGGCACAGGGAGCTCCCATATGCCTTTTGTGCACAGCAACAGTGTCACGTGGGATTCTCTCGGCTCCCACCTGTATACACCATGTGCGTCAACAGAGGGTCCCCGAGAAGAGCCCGGGGAAGAATTGAACAGGATAACAAGACGGTGTCAGCCACTGTGCTCAGTGCTCCCTGGGCATTTTCTCAGGCCTCCCAAGGACCCAGGGAGCTGAGGTGTCACCACCCTCCTCATTTCCGCGATGAGGGAGCTGCGGCACAGAGGGCTGACGGCAGCCAAGGTCAGGTGGAGAGGCAGGGCACGGACCCAGGCAGCCAGGCCCTGAGGTCTGAGCTCTTCAGTCCGGCCATCCATGCCCCAGAATGGATGCGACGCACCGGGGCGCTTGGCAGGGAATCACTGTCACTGTCAACCACATGAAAGGCAGCCAACAATGATGAAGAAAATTTAAAAAACTACTGCCTCTTGCCTGAGCGGCTCGGTCGGTTGAACGTCCGACTCTGGCTCAGGTCGCGCTCTCACAGTTTGTGAGTTCGAGCCCCACGCTGGGCTCTCTGCTGTCAGCACAGAGCCCGCTTCGGATCCTCTGCTCCCTCTCTCTCTGTACCTCCCTCGCTCGCGCTGTGTCTTCAAAATAAACAAACGTTAAAACAAACCTACTGCTTCTTGAGCATCTACCATGAAGGGCAGGGATAGTTAGGAGGGTGTGACCTTACTAACTGTGTGACCTTCAGCAAGTTCCTCAACCTCTCTGTGCTTCAATATGCACACCTCTAAAGGAAGGTAATGATTCTACGTCGCTCACAGGGCGGTGAAGGAGACCGAATGAGCTAATCTCTACAAAGTTCTCAGGGTGATGACCGGTACAAGATAAACACTCGGTAACGTCAGCCATAACTTCTGTTCCCACGTTCTGGCGCTATGCTAGGCACTTGGGACACAGATCGTGTCTGATGGAAACCAGGGAAGCGTGTTAATCCTCCCATTTTTCAGATGACGAAACTGACTGTCTGAGAGGGAACATGTGTTTGAGGCCGTCCAGCTGACAAGCGGCGGTCAGAGTCTGTGCTTACGTATGTAACTGCAAAGCCAGCCAAGAAGGGCTAGGAAAAGAAACGGGTAAATACGGACTTCTGTCGGATGGAGTGGGCTCCAGATGTGGAGTGTGTGCGCCCAGGCCCCGTGTCTTAACCGGAGGGTGGTGGGCGGGGCCCCAGAGGACCACCCGCTGCAAGGCGAGGGCCCGGATGCCTGGCTCAGCTCCCCCTCCGGCCTTCTCGCCGGCAGCTCTTCGAACCCCCCACCCCCACCTGCCAGCTGCCCACACCTGCACTTCCCTTCCCCCCGCTCTTCCTCCTCAGTGGAACGGAGGAACCCCTCCGTCCGAGCTCCAGAGGAACGACCCCCGCCCCCGCCCCGCAGAGACCATCATTCACCCCTCTCCACTGACACACTCCCAAGCACCTTACGGGGTCTGCTTAGGCCACATTCTCACCAGGAAGCCTTGCTTGACAGAGAAAAATGCCCCCTTCCAGCGCCCACGGCACTGGTTCACTTTCACCCCGGGGGCAAGCGTACCAACCACCTGCCGACAGGTCCGACGGCCCCTTGTGGGCAGCCATGTCCCAAGCCAGGAACAGTACCTGGCACAGACCAAATGCTGCCACAGACTGGTGCCATCCACGGTGTGTAAGGGCCTGGGTGAGGGGCACCACTCGGGTGTTATGGTGATGGGTGTTATGGGGATCCCATAACGCCAACACAAGGATGGGCGTGCAAAGTGCTGAGCGCCAGGGAGGAAGAGGAGACGTCACTGCTAAGCAGGGGCAGGGAAGGCGACACCACAGGGGCTCCTTTAGGGATGTTTAGGAGTCACCCAGTAAACAAGGACACAAAAGCCACTCCAGGCAGATGGAACAGCACGTGCGAAGGCACAGAGAGAGGCGCAAACATGGCACTTTCAGGAATCTGCAAGAAAATGGGTAATCTGCACGAAATGGGTAAGCGGAGAACACAGGCACCGATATGGATCTTAAGAGCAGAGATTCCTGTGGGTATTTTGCATAATGGAAGTCAGAGTGAGTCAACGTCTTCCTAGAAGCAAATAGCTCACCCATGTTAAATAAATGAACTCTTCAGAGCCATTTGGGTCCCATTTCATCATTCACCTACTCCCCTGTGTTGAATCATGCCCCATTAGAATGAAGTCATCTGGCTCCCTCAGCAGAGCTCACAAACCAGTGGATCTCCTCAGCGTAGAGGCAGAGGGCCAGGCTGCCCAGAAGGGAGCGACAAGCAGCCACCCCCACCCTCCCTCCTGCCCCCCAGACGAGGAACAAGACACAGCCAGACAGGAGGTCTCTCACCCCGAAGGAGAGTATGACAGCCACACACCTACCTGCAGTCGTTCCTCCACAGCCCTTGGAATGACCACACAGCTCACCCCTCCTCCCCTCTCTCATCTGAAAACTGTCCCTAAAACACAGGGGCAAGACCCTGGAAGCCCCCTCTGTCAGTGAGCCAGCCCCCTGGACCCACACTGAACCAGTTTGACTTTCTCTCCGGATTCAGAGACTTCAACTGAGAAACCAGAAGTCTGGAACACTGGGTGTGCATCATGTCAAGGACAGAGCTCGAGGGTTCAAGACCTCTGCTGCCCACGGGGCTGCCACAGTTTCACCCTCCCCGAGACACGGCTACTCAGCTCTCCCAACAAATACTCCCTTTCGCTGTGACTGTTTTGACCACACTACTCAATGCTGGATTCACAGCTTGCAACCAGAAAACACTTAAGTAATGCACTTACATTATTTCCAATTCTATCAGGAGGTAAGCATGCAATTCCCCCATTCACAGATCGGGAGGGTGGGTTTCAGAGAGATGAAGGGACTTGCCCAAGGTCACGGAACTAGCAAGAAGAACGGGCGTTCCAACACAAATCCTGGGCATTTCCTACTCTGCACAGTTTCCTTAATGACTAGAAGGAAACACATGTCATGCACAGACCACAACCTGAAGAGGTAGCAGATATGTAAAGAGAAAGCTTAACGGCTCACTTCTTGGTAAGCAGGGCAATTTAGTGGCCTGCTAGATGGATGGTGTCTACTTTGGTAGCTATGTCACAGCTCGGCAACAAAGACATTTGTTTGGATACTCAGGAAATTCAGCAGCACTGTCCCAACCATGTCAACAGCCAAGCTATAAATCTTTGGCTGAGGCGAGTTAAATACGGTCAGTGTGGTTTACTCTCTGTTCTTCAATTCCCTGATCGTCCAGCATTAATTCTCAGGATCCCACAGTGATCAGAGGCAACAGAGACCGCCCAGACTCCATGGAGACCTCATCATAGCCTCAAGTTCTTTGTAGAAATGGGCAGAGGATAAACCCTAAATCAACACAAAGTGGCCGAGGGCACAACAGGAGAAATCCACGTTTTCTACAAAGAACGAACTACGGTCTAAAAAGCATACCTTTCTCATTGGGGGCGGGGGGGGGGGGGGGGAGGAGGGGCGCGAGGGGAAGGAAACTGCAGGCTGCGCCCAGTCGGGACTACCTGAACTGACACTTTAGAAATTTATAATTCCAAAACGATCATTTATAATTCCTTACCCACAATTAGCAATTAGTCTTGCAGAACAGAATTAAAGCCTTTGCGAAAACACTAAGGCATCTTAAGGGCGCCTGGGTGGCTCAGTAGCTCGAGCGTCTGACTTCAGCTCAGGTTATGATCTCACGGTTCATGGATTCGAGCCCCTCATCAAGCTCTGTGCTGACAGCTTGGAGCCCGGAGCCTGGAGCCTGGAGCCTGCTGCGGATTCTGTGTCTCCCTCTCTCTGCCCCTCCCCTGCTCGCGCTCTGTCTCGCTGTCTCTCAAAAATGAATAAACGTTAAAAAAATTTTTTTAATAAAATAAAATACTAAGGCATTGTGGTAATTTAAACATCACCAGCATCTACATGTAACAGAAAATGAAATGATGACTCTTCACTTGTCATTCTACGCAGTACAGACAGCGCCCAGCCCAAGAAACCAAAAAAGCGGGACAGCTGATCAAACTAGTGAGATTAAACTGGAAAACACTCAGCCTGTTCCACACACCCATAAACGTTTCGTTCGACACTTAGACACAGTTTACGTGACTAAAACAGGATTCGACATAGCAAAGTTCGATGAGACGCGTTCAGGTCAGTGAAGATCTGTCCGTCTAAATGCCCAGCATCACCTACGTGGTGACAGAGCCAAGAGAAAAATCCTGGCCTCCAGGCTTCTGGCCCAGCCCAAGGGGTCCTCGACGCTATGCTGGTATTCTCATCCAAGAGAAACGGCAGAATGCCAGTCCACCAAGGGTCGGAGGTAAGAAAAAGCCCCCACTGTCCAGTCAGTGATGCCCCCCGGCCCAGGGCTGACCCTGAGCCTATCCACAGTGCAACAGCTAGCACTGGCTGCCAAACAACTCCTACACCAGCCGTAAAACGACCCCTGATTCGTCCTCCCCAACCACCCCAGGTGCCCTGGCCCCTCCCCTAGGACCTCTCCAGAATCCAGTAACCGCAGGGTTGGTACCCGCACCAGAGCAGGTACTCCAGCCCTACTGCCCGAGTCTGATCCGATGGGTGTGCCCGTGCTGTACCGGTTGTTAATTATTGTGAGAATCACCCTTCACAAAACCACACGTCACGATCAGAGCCATTCATCAGGGAGCTAATTTGCGTAAGAGTTCTCTGTCTTCTGAATGTATGAACTTAATTAAAGCCAGGTTTAAGGGAAAAAAAAAACCAAAACCTTGGCCTACAGTGAGCTCCTCTCCTTTCCCACATCTGGCTGCCAAGTTGCATCACATGCAAGCTGGGGGTCAGAGCAATCTGTATGTATGTCACACGAACCAAATCATTTCTTCACTCAACAGACATTTGCTTACTGGGCCACGCACTGGGCCAGGCATCGGGATTCACACACGAATTCCAGTCCCCTACCCTGAGGTGCCATCCGTGGTGTGTAAGGGCCTGGGTGAGGGGCACCACTCGGGTGTTATGGTGATGGTTATGGGTGTTACGGGGATCCCATAACACCAACACAAGGATGGGCGTGCAAAGTGCTGAGCGCCAGGGAGGAAGAGGAGACGTCACTGCTAAGCAGGGGCAGGGAAGGCGACACCACAGGGGCTCCTTTAGGGATGTTTAGGAGTCACCCAGTAAACAAAGACACAAAAGCCACTCCAGGCAGATGGAACAGCACGTGCGAAGGCACAGAGAGAGGCGCAAACACGGCACTTTCAGGAATCTGCAAGAAGTCAGCTGTAGTTAGAGATGATGGCGAGCGACCTGAGGCCAGACCAGGAAGGAGGGCCTGCTGGGCCAGTTTTCGTGTGTATTTGAACAGGAAAATTTTCTTAACACAGAAATTACATACAGAGATTACATAGTTCTTGAGAGGTGAACCCTGGGACAGCAAATACAAGGCTCATCTTTTTCTTTTTTTTTTTTTTCAATTTTTTTTACAGTTCATATTTCGAGAGAGAGCACGTGAGCGGGTTTACAGAGAGAGAAACCCAAGCAGGCTCCGCACTGTCAGCACAGAGCCTGAAACGGATCTCAAACCCACGGACTGTGAAATCATGACCTGAGCTAAAATCAAGAGTCAGATGCTTAACGGACTGAGCCACCCAGGCAACCCCTAGGCTCATCTTCAACGAGCTGTGATTTACCAGTTTCCTGAGTGTTGCAAATGCCAGTGCTCAGCTAATGGATACTAATCTGTAAGGCAGACAAAGAACCCTCCCCGTATCTGTTAGAAGCTCAATTACTGGCAAGAAGGCCCTGGAGGGGCTCTAGATGAGAGCAGGTATCACATACGTGTCGGGAGAGAACGTGAGTTCACGTGTGACGTCCGACTCCGGTCAAGCTTACCTCGGAGAAGAGCCGTTTGCATGGTGACCGCCACAAAGAGCACTTTTCCGGGGAGCCTTCACTCCTGACCGTGAGATCCTCCCCGGTCTGTGAATGACGGTTCTGCTGGACTGCTTCCGAATCTTTTTCACTGAATTTCTATGGAAACAAATCGTGAGGAAGTTTTCATCAAGAAAAAAAAAAAATCTTCGTAACAGATTGTCCAGAACTCTTGAAGGGAAGATATTTTATTTTTTCTTCACATTATTTTCCTCGAAAAAATTTCCATCATCCCCAAATACTAGGCAATCACAAAACTGTAACGCAGCCAGCACCCCCAGGAGAAAAGCAGCCCGCGGGCACGGCACAGGCAAGGTGGTGGCAGTCGTTACAAAGCCCTTCTTCCCACCACCGAGATGGCTGCCCAACGGGTGTGGAGCACCAAGCCCAGGCCTGGCCCCATGGGATGGGGTTCCCATCCTGGGTCCCCCTTGGCCAGGGCGTGACCTCCGGGTCTGCTTCCTATCCTGCGGGGTTACTGCGATGATAGAGGAAGTGTTTGTCGCAACCCAACAAAATCCCGTCTCTCTCGAAACATCACAAATTTGACAAAACTTGAACCATCGATATCCGCGAGGAAACTGGGCTTCGGGAAGAAAAACTGCAAACAGTGTTCTGAGGTGTGGTCACAGATGAAAGGGTCCTCGTGATGACGCACAATACAGTCCCCCTCATCGACCCCTTCAGAAGATCTGGCATTCAACAACACAACAGGACTGGAGACCGTTTCTCTGATCTCGTGGCCAAGTTCAAGCATGGAATCTATCTCTAAGTGTTTAAAACCTAGAAACTCCTTAGCTAGGGGTCTGTCCACTCTGGGTCAGAAATTAAGGACGAGAACCACCTCTCATTCCTAAGAACCTATCAGACTTACTTCATCATGTCAAGCTTTTATGAGAAAGGAGATCAGCACAAACATGAAAAAAACAGAGGCACTTTTTCTTATAAAAACCTCTTTAACTGTCCCAGGAAAAATTAGAAACCAAATAACCAATACTGAATTTCTAGACTTGCTATAATACAGCTGCGCTTGACGTAACGCTTTTCATTTTCCTTTTTTAAAAGTCCAATTATACGTATACGCTGTGTAACAATCAAACAGCACAGCACGGCTTACAGGGAGAACGTCAGCCCCCACCTCTTCCTCCTCACCTCCGGGCCCCACTCCCAGGAAAACACAGCTTCCAGCCCCTCGGCTTCTTCCGCTATTTATATTACATTCCTACTCTCCCGCGGCCTGACTTGTGAAAGTAACATGGGTCTCGGCTCCTACGGCACAAGTTCAGGGGTTTGGCTCTTACATCATCTGCCTCCCCACCTCAGCACTTTTCCTGATAGTTACAATTTCAATTCAAATGACAGTCTGCATTCACAGCATCATGACCACACAAATGCTGTCCACGACTCACCCACGTGGCCCTCCCGTGAGCACATCTCCTTTCGTGCTTGCTTCTCTGCTTTCCTTGGAATCAGTAACAAGTGCTTTGCTCTATTTGTCCACTTAGTTCATGAAACTAAATTAGGTACTTAATGTAAATTCATCTCTTTTTTTTTTTAATTTTTAACGTTTACTTTATTTTTGAGACAGAGAGAGACAGAGCATGAACGGGGGAGGGCCAGAGAGAGAGGGAGACACAGAATCCGAAACAGGCTCCAGGCCCTGAGCCGTCAGCACAGAGCCCGACGCGGGGCTCGAACTCACGGACCGCGAGATCGTGACCTGAGCCGAAGTCGGACGCTTAACCGACTGCGCCACCCAGGCGCCCCTGTAAATTCATCTCTAAACTCTCTAAAATAACTTTCAAATGTCTCTAGATGGAGCCAGACACACCAGGTAAGTGAAGGGCTCCGTTTCTGTTTCTTGGAGAAAGCCCAACGTGGAGGCCCTCTCTCGAAAGCACTCAAATACAAGCTCTCTGCACCCTGGCACTTCTGGTCACCACAACCTAGGAAAATCCCCTACTTGCTGGATCCCACGTCTCTGTCCTGTTCAGTGAGCTTCTCATTTGTATGGATAGGATCACTGTTCAGGAGTTCCCTGCAAGGGGGTACCCTGGAGGCATAGGATTTTAGGCACCGAATGCCAGAAAACGCCTTTGTCCGCCCCCCTCTCGCCGCCAGCTCAGCGGAGTACAGAATGCTGGGCTGGACGTCGCTCTTCCCCCACAATCTGAAAGTGCTGTTCTCCTGCCTTCTGGCCTCCGGTGTTGCTGCTGAGACCTCTGATGTTATTCCGAGTCTGGGTCCTCTGCATCTCGCTCTAGAAGCCTCTCAGAGCCTCTCTTTATCCCCACGTGCTACTATTTCACAAGGACGTGCCTTGGCAGTGTGGGTCACTCACGACTCATTGTGTAAGAAACGCAGCAGACCCTGTTGAGGCACAGGTGTCTGTCCTTCCGCTCCGGAAGCTCTCCTAATACTCAGGTTTTCCCTCCTCCGCTCTGCCTTGTCCCATCTTTCGGGACCTCCTGTTGGCCAGAGATTGGAGCTCCTGAGTCAGGCTTCTACAGCTCTTATTGCTTCCCTCTCATTTTCTCACCCCTGTTTGTTTCTTTGTTGGATTCCATTTTCTGGAAAACTCACTCAACTTTATCTTCCAGTGTTTCTAACTCTCCTATGAAACTTTTTATATCTGTAATCACACTTGCAATTTCCAACAGCTCATTCTTCTTTTCCAAGTATCTTTTATTTTTCAGATCCTGATCTTGGCTCCTATCTAAAGAAGTTATAGTATAGAGCCTTTGGAGAGCTGTCTGGTCTGCTTCACATCCTCCGGTTTCTACTGCCTCCACACAGCTTTGTGCTGTCTGTCTGTCTGTCTTTCCTCTTAGACACTTTTCTCCTGTTTGGGGAACTCAGGCTGTCCAGCTACCTTTAAAGGTAAAAGTGCTCAGAGGCTCTGAGTGTGGAAAGGGCAGGGCAGTGCAGGCTCGTTGTGAGAGGACCAAGTGGGGACTTGCTTGTCCTGCTGGAAGACGCCCGACTGTCTTTTCTCCCCTCAAGGACTCTTCCACTCCCTCCTCGTTTGCATCCAAGAGACCCACTCCTGCCTTCCACTCCCTCCTCGTTTGCATCCAAGAGACCCACTCCTGCCTTCAGCTGTATCTGGTGACCCCCAGGCCAGAGCTTCTCTGGTTTAGGTTCGGCAGAGAGACGGTGAAGAGGACGCGGTCACCAAACTGCCCAGCATTCCAGCCAAATCTCCTGGTTACAAAGGAACCAGGACCCTCATCTGCCTGCTGCGCCTCTCTGGGTTCTGTAGGGTAAACCAGCTTGCTTCTTATTGGCACTTATTTCACTTTTGAGTGAAAGTAATAAAATCACCCAAAGGCTCTCAGTCCTGTGGGCTTGTACCTTTCATCCCTTCACTGTCATCTTAACAAGGCTCCAGTTGGAGGCAGAGTTAAATGCCCATGGTGAGTCCAGCTTGGCTTACCTGTACGCCTGCACTAAATCAAAACTTCACTGTACGATCAAGCAAGAGGGGTACTCCGCGACAAAAAGGGACAGTTAGAGGAAAAGCACAGAGTCAGAGGCCACGGTGCACGTCAGGAGCAGCAGGCACTCACGGCGCAAGGACCTCGGTGAAGCGCGGGCCGGCCTCTGGAGCGCAACAGCCCAGGGCCTCAATCGCGCTCTGCCGCCGACCAGTCGTACGACCCAGAATCAGTCCCTTCCCTTCTTGCTGGTGGCTGGCGTCCAAAGGACATAAAGAAAGCTCTGATGTGCTCTGACACACAGCAGCGAAGGCTATACTCATTTTTGCCAGCCTTATTTTTATATACGCATTTCTGCAAAAGAGTTTTTCAACAAAACGACCTATGGCAAGTCAACAGATTTAAACACAAAAGAAAAAGAAGCTTTGGTACCCGAAGCAACAAGTCCTTTGGATTCATACTTCCTGTTAGACTTCTGATCATCTGCTCTTGACTGTGCAATTTTTTATTGCTTTCACTCAAAAGACTCTTGTAACGATTCTCCACGGCCTTCTCTCTCTCATTCACTTCATCGCGTAATTTCTCAACTTCATTCCTAAGGTCCTACCCAAAGGAAAAGAAAAAACAGAATTTATTTCACAGATTTCAAGGGGACACTCCCTCCCCTGTTTCCGCTATAGAAGAGCAAGCGAACAGATGTGTTTTAACAAACATGCGCTTCCTTCTCACAGAAGGTCTCGTGAAAACCAGCTTCAAAAATAAGCTGAGGGGGCGCCTGGGGGGGGCCCAGTCGGTTAAGTGTCCGACTTCGGCTCAGGTCATGATCGCACAGTTCGTGGGTTCAAGCCCCATACCAGGCCTGCTTGGGATTCTCTCACTCTCCCTCTCTCTCTGCGCCTCTCCCCGACTCGCGCTCTCTCTCTCAAAAGTAATAAACTTAAAAAAAAAAAAGGAATAAGCTGAAATTTGGAAAAAGCTTTATGCACATTCATCACAACATTATTTATAATACCGAAAACCAGAAAGAAATTAAATATCCAACAATAGGGAATTAATTATAAACAGTATGGTATAAAAAAAAAAAAAGCACACAATTCTGAGGAACACCAAACCAGGATACTATATAATATGATGCTGATTGTTTCCTAAATGCTTACACAAAATATTGTTAAGCCCATGAGGAAACACGTCAAAATAGTATACCTAAACAGTGGGAATGTGGGTGACTTTCAACTGATTCTTATTTTTCTGAGTTTCTAAAATCTCTAAATAAGTCTATATTACTTTCCTGATCAGGAAAAAAAAAAATTATCTTCAATAATGACATTCACAAGTAACATGGAAAATGCTCGTGTTATAATGTCAGGGAGAAAACCACAAAACCAACAGTAAACAGCGTGATTATAACTACCTCAGGATATACACTATTTGTAATACTGAAGTACTATTCATAATAGCGAAAAGCTGGAAACACCCAAATATCCACCAGTAAAGGAATAAACTATGGGACATTCTCACAATGGAGCACTCAGAACCGATAAAGAAAAAAGAATGAGGACTCTATCAATACGCTGCCCTACAGTAATCTTCAGAATGTACTGCTCAGGTGGGGTTCAGGAGGAACCCAGGAGGGAAAAAAAAAAAAAAGAATGTATAGCATACTGTCATGTATTTAACTATAAAATAAATTAGATGGTTGCCTTTAGGGAAATAAAAGAGAACATGGTAGAAGGAGGGAGAAGAACTCATTTTACAGATGTGACACTCGAAGCCGTTTAAATGTTTAGGTAACTATTTGAAAAACAACATAAAAATCTCCTAAAACCAGAAGCACAGCAAACAAACAAACAAATAAATCAAACTGTATATCAAGTTGATTGGTTAGCCAAACAGGGAGGAGTTATTTCAGCAACTTAAAAGCAGAGTAATTTATATGCCCCTAAGTGGGGTACTTCTCCAAGGACACAAGGAACCACTGCAGAAAATCTTACACTGTTTGAGTAATCATGCTGGAAGCAATATTTGTATTGTTATTCTGAAACTGTGCATGTATATATACACTTATTAAATAAGTAATTATTAATGTGATGAGAACCAAGACTACAAGCCTAAGTGAAAACCAATACAAATACAAAAATAAGTACAAACATGTCTTTGTAAATATGAATTCCAACTATCAAGATGAACTTCTACTTTCTGCGATTTCCTTCCTTTCACTGCAAAAGCCTAAAATCAGCATCCTCCCCGGCATCCAGACTGTAGTCTTTAAATACCATTTCCCACCAAAAAGAACCAGGGTGCTCAGAACACAGCCCCTAGAACATCAGCAGCAACACCTAGGAATGGCAAATGCAGTAAACAACCAGAATAGCACTCAATAAATATCTGCTGGGAGGACAGACGGATGGATGGATCGACGGACGGACAGATCAGGTAGATGGGATTGCTCCCCATTTTATGAATGGGGAAACAGGCTCATGTAAAGTTATTTACCCACAATCATGGTCACTAAGGGACAGCACCCGCCTGATGCCACCTCTGATTACCAGCCTCTCAAGCTCACTTCCACACTATGACCAGGGTCTGGATTTCTTTTGAAATGATCCCCACCTACAGTCATCTGACACTTGCTCGTAGAAACCTCCTCCTAGGGCGCCTGGGTGGCTCAGTCGGTTAAGCGGCCAACTTCGGCTCAGGTCATGATCTTGTAGTTCGTGGGTTTGAACCCCACATCAGGCTCTGTGCTGACGGCTCAGAGCCTGGAGCCTGTTTCAGATTCTGTGTCTCCCTCTCTCTCTCTGACCCTCCCCTGTTCATGCTCTGTCTCTCTCTGTCTCAAAAATCAATAAACGTTAAAAAAAAAAAAAAAAAGAAAAAAAGAAACCTCCTCCTAAAAACTGGATCATAGGGACCATAAAATCTTGTGTTAAGCCAAAAGGTACATCTTTAAATTCACAATAAGTTTGCCCGCCATCTTGGAAAGGTCATCCTGAAAAGATCATGCCTCCTTTTTAATCTTAAAATACTTCTGCATCATATGCTAAGTCAAAAGTGTACACCGTTTACATGCATAGTAATTACTGGTCCACTTACATCATTTCCTTGATTCCGTTCTCTCCGTCACGTTAGCACCCATCAGACGCATTATTTTAATGTCTGGTTCAAGTTCTAGTCTCTATGTGCACGTACAGCAATTTACTCCGCTCTCCCGTTTCATTTGCTTATACAATTTTAATGCGGGTACCTAGATTAAGAACTTGCATGTTTTAAGTGAGAAAGGTGACCAATATGCCACATTTCTTCCACATGTTCCCCAAACTAACAGAGTTGACCACATGAAAATGACCTGTTCCAAAATCCCACAAAGGACATGTAACTGGGTCATTCCTCAAGATTACAGGTGCTTAATCTGAGGTCCACTGAATGGGTCCCCGGGAGCCTATGCAAATGTGTGTGTGTGTGTGTGTGTGTGTGTGCGCGCGTGTGTGTGTATTTTTGGTGGTAGAAGGACCTCAGCGTAAATCAGAGTCTCAGGGAAAGTCAGGACACCAAACAGGATAAAGCATTTCTCTTATTATAACCATTTGTAATAGAAACTACTATTTACCCCGCACCCGCCTTGAGCCAAGCATGTGCCAAGGCCCTTGGACATAAAACATCCTGAGCCCTGATGACTGCATACATGGTAAGTATTGAGTCCTGTGCTTATAGAAAGGAAACCAAGGCTCACGGAGGCTGAAAGTTGTTTACAGAGCTTTACAACAAGTAAGTTCTAGTGCTGAAATTCAAACCCAGGTCGGTCAGACCCCAAATTCTGCGCTCTCTCTCACCCAACCGCACCTCTGTTAAGACCAAAGAAATAGAAAACCACTCTGGGACACCGGCTGCCACTGGTCAATAATTCCAACACCCCAAGCTAATGTCACAGTTTCTCAAGGACTCGGGATTGACAAAACATCCAGCCTGAAAGCTACGCCCTCCTGCTAATGAATGGGGCAGGACCAAGGACCCTGGACCTCACGCGAAGAGCAGTCAGAGAAGGCTTGAAGTAAAAGGCCCACTGCAGGGAGGGGGGCACGTGTGTGCTGAGGTGGCCTTGAGGAGGAGCAGCTGCCATGGCAACACAGAGGCGCCGACAGGCTCCTGTGCTCGGCACCAGTGGAGTTATAATAAATGTTTAGGGGAGGCATGGAGACGGCATGTCTCGCCTGAGCAAAACAATCAGAACCGAAAATTGATAATCTTGGGTGGTTTCCCCAAACCTCTTTCAATATCCCCAGGCTGTGAAGATAGGCAGAAGTAGACTCGAATCCGGGCTCTACCGCTAACTAGCCGTGTGACCACAGATAGATAACAAAAATCTTTGAGTGTTTCCTTTCCAGTAAATGGGGATAACGGTACAGGCTCCTAGGGTCCCCAGAGGGTTAAATGAGACAATGTGCGATGGGCACCCGGCACAGCAGGTGCACAGGAAACGACACTACGTCATCTCCCGCCCTATGCACGCATATCCTCCAGGTGGACCTCTACTCCCAGGTTTCCTCCTGTGGCCACAGCATCACCACCCACCGGGCCCCAGATCCCGCTCCTCCCCCTGGCTCTCACACACACCTTGACAGGTGACTCAGGCCTGAAGGGAGAGCCCAGCCTCCGCGCAGAGCACACGAGAGAGGAAGGGTGAGTATGTGGTGATTTTACGTGGACACGAGTGCCCAAATCCCGCCCTGCCAGCTACCCCTACCCCCAACCCCCTGGAGTTCTCACAGGAGCTGAACCAACCACAGACTGGGAATCAAAGTACAAGTCTGTGAAAATGGCCTACCCGAAGCAGGGCTTTCTGATAAAACACGGCTGTTCTGGGTTTTGCTTTTTGAAGGAGGAGGGTACATGCAGCTCAGGGGAGCCATCTGCCCAACAAGTGCCAGGCCTGGTTAGGTCTGCAGCAAGAAAGCTAGGGAATCCGGAACCTGGGTTCTTGCCTTAAGGGAGAGTAACCCACGCATCAGCAAGGCTGGCCTGGTGAACCGGGACTCTGAGTACCCGGACAGTCCCCCATCCTCCCTTGAGGAAGTATTAAGAGGACAGGTAGAACCGGAAGTACTGGGGAGAAAAATGTCCTCCCTGCTCAGCCCTCCTCTCCCTCCACCCCCCTGCCTCTGCCTTCTTCAGAAATCAGCTCTCAGCTGCTCAAGTGCAACAGCTTCCTAACTGGTCTATCTCTGCGTTCACCCACCAAATCACACACACACACCCCGATCATTACATCTCTACCCAGGACCCCGCAGTGACCTCATGCTAACTGTGAATGAAGCCACCTTGCTTAACAAACCTTCGTCCCAGGCCCCCTACTTCCCACCACGGGCTCCAGCCTACCTTGTAGCCTTACCTCGCCTGACCACCTGTCCCTCTCCATCTGGAAATAGACAGTATAGCTCCCCCCAGTTCTGCCTGGAGACAGCATGCTCACCCTGCAAGGTCCATTCCCAGTGCCATCTCTTCCACGATGCCCTCCCGGACTGCTCTGGCCCTCAGCGATCGTCCTCCCAAAACACCACCCACCACCTTTCTCTGCAAACCTCTACAGCGTTTAGGACAGTGATGGGCCCTTTACAACCATCCCCTCACGCAGCTCTCACAACACCCCTGTGGGCAGATGCTCTGACCCCACCCATTTTACCAATCAGGAAACAGAGGTTCAGATACACCAGCAACTTACCCAAAGGAAAAGGTGGCGGAATCAGGATTTAAAGCAGGTCTATTCACGTTCTTTTCACTAAACCACTAAACCAGTGGTTTTTCCCTTTTTTTTTTTTTCTTTTTTAGACAGAGGGAGAGAGAGCACACGCACACACATGCATGCACACATGCGCACACAAGTAGGGGAGGGGTGGAAGGAGGGAGGGAGAGGGAAAGAGAAAGAGAGAGAGAAAGAGAATCCCAAGCAGGCTCCACACTGAGCGCAGAGCCCAATGAGAGCCCAATGAGCCCAATGACCTTGATCCCTCATCCCTGGGATCATGACCTGAGCCAAAATCAAGAGTCAGACAGTCAACCGACAGAGCCATCCAGGTGCCCCCACACCAGTGGTTTTTCAAAGGGAGCCCAGGAAGCCCGGGGATTAGCAAAACCCAAGGCTGGCCCTCGCATCCTCTGACTGCACACTCCTGGGCCTTCCTCCAACAACGGACCCGGTTGGCTTGGGGACAAACATGGAAATCTGTACTTGATTTTAGTGCAAGAAGCCACTACCCTGAGGAACCTGCAAACCCCCTCAGGCGCACCTGTCTTACTTGCTTCTGGACCAAGGGACAGGGAAGAGAGTCTGAAAACCCCTCTCCCGTACCAGACCACCACCTTGCTTTCCAGAAGAGAGCTGCCACAGGAGGATCTGCGTGCAGTGACATCAACCGAGTGGCCTCACTTTTCACCTAATGGGCAATTTTGCTTAAGATGCGCAGGTGTGCTCTGGACCAACACTGAGCTGAGCGTCGCCTTTGCATATCACAGGGAGAATGACAGAAAAAAGAAGCGGATTATTTTAAAAATAAAATATCCCTATAATCTTAGAATCACATTAGAAATGAAAAGCCAGGCCCTCTTACTTCCTTCTGCAGTCAGCTGGTTTGTTTTATCTCCGGCCAGATGGAGAATGAGAAGGTTCTCATCCATCAAATTTCCACCTTCTCAGGTTTCGCTGTGAGAAAGCTTGTCAGAGTGCTCAGTGGTTACCTTTTTCAATACACAAAGGAAACTTCTCCAAAATCTTAATGAGGTATAGGAACCCAGTGATGTAAGAATTTCCAGAATTAGCATGAGAGAGCAGTGTCCAGCCCATGTTCCGAAGCCTTGTCGCCCCTGGGGGCGGTGGAGGGTGACGTGGTGGGGGAGGGTGTGCCCGGCCTCCCACCTCACTTCTCCCGGAGCAGCCCTGCCTTCACGTTTTCTCTCCAGAAGAGCTACATTTGAACAAAGAATTCATATGCTTCAATGAATGAATAAATGGACAAACGGAAACTGCTGGAATGAGCCGGGCTCACCACAGAGATCTGACACACGCGTGTGGCACTGTGTGGTCCTGGCTGCGGGGACTACAAAAGTTCTGAGCAAGGAACTCAGTGTGGCTTTCACCAGGAAGCTGGCTGGGCGGGGGAGGGACGAAGGAGTCAGAGTTCAAACCGGGCAGGGGTCAAGGCCCAGCTGAGTCACTTAACAGCCATCAGGCACCACCCCTCTCTCCAACCCCAGCCGGGGTGTGATGGAAGATGGAACGTTCCGCCCTCTCCTCTCTGCCAGCCACTCACTGTTCTTCTTTGTGCCAGGCTCGTGCATGCTCCCCAGGTGTCCACACAGGCTCTCCCTTGACCAGCAAACAGCTACTCAGCCTTCAAGTCTCCCCTCCAAACCTCCTCCTCGGTGAAGCCCTCCCCACTCCCACCCCTGCTGTTAGTGTAGATCCATGCTCTGTGCTCCCAAAGCGTCTGGCCCATCCCCCTACCCGCACTTATCTCGCTATATTTTAATTAGCTCTCTGTCTGTGTTTCTAGTTCTCTGCCAGATTCCTTCGGAGACTGTGTCTGATTTGATTCAGTCCTGTGCTCCCGGTGCCCAGGACAGAGCCTGGCACAGAAATTATAAAGTAAGAACCAGAGATAAGGGAAAGCCTTTCTGTCTGTGCCCCCAGAGAGACTACAGCAATTCCACGTGAAAACTGATGGGAACAGCCTTTTACACCAGCCTCCACAGCAGCCCCGTGCACAAGCCACTGAGGTACTACAGAATCCGTCACTCGAAAAGGGTTCTGCCCCCCTTCCTAGAGGGATCAATCAGCTGGAAAGGAACAGACAAGCACTTTCTTCTGAGGAGAGGGGAGTGTTGATCAAGGAAGAAATTTACAGCTTTGTTGACTTGGCTGGTAACCGGGCAGACCACATTTATTAGTCAACAGTGTCCATTAGATTCTAGCGGGCAGTGGTTTGTCATTTGAAGTCCTGAGCCAGCACCTGCCACACAATTAAAAGCAGGAAAAGAGGAACGAGGAGGAGTCCAACACATCTGCCTCTGCGTGCCAGGAACCTCTGCTTTCTCATGCATTAAATGTTACTATCCATTCATTTAATCCTAAAATAGGTAAAATCAACCCCATTTCAGGGGAGAGAACCTCAGCTGAGAGAAGTTAAGCAACTGACCTAGAGGCTTAGAGCTAAGCACCTGCCAAAGCCAAGATTCGAACCCAAGCCCAGCACTGTTGCCCCCTGCTCCCAAGATACCGACTCGAACTGCCAAGTTTCTCATTCCCAGGGGAGTGGCATCATCTCCACCATCAGAACAGCTACTACTCATTGATCGTTTGTGACGTGCCAGGTGTTATGCTCGTAAGTGCTGTCCCCGATCTCAGACAATCCTTACAACTAAGCTCTTTTTCTAAGAAGAAATGGACCCCACAGTTTGGAAAGGCAAAGTTACTGGCTCATGGTCCAACAGCAAGCCAGTGGTGGAGCCAGAACTCAAACCCGGTTTTGACCCAAGTCTCTGCACTCAGCCTTTTTCTTTTTTTTTTTTTTTGATTTTTTTAGTATTTATTTTTGAGAGAGGGGGTGGGGGAGAGGGACAGAGAGAGAGGGAGACACAGATCCGAAGCAGGCTCCAGGCTCTGAGCTGTGAACATAGAGCCCAATGTGGGGCTCGCACTCACAAACCGTGAGATCATGACCTGAGCCGAAGTCGGACGCCCAACTGACGGAGGCGCCCCGTGCACTCAGCCTTTCTTAAGAGTGGCTGGAATTTGCAAAGACAGGACTTCCTCAAGCAAAGGCCATTTAAACTGCATACCGGTCTACAGGGACTCCAACTCAGAATCTTCCCACCCGATTGCAACAAAAACGAGGCAAGGGGAACTCTGATTCCTGAGTCACACTACTTCAGGTCTGTGGTCCTAGCCCTACCCAACCAGCCTACAGACACTGTCTCCAAATGCCATGTTTTGACTACGGATCACAAGAGACGCCCTGAACGCTGTCATAATCTCATCTGGAGCTATCCATCAACAAACGCATGTGAAACCAGAGGGGTTCAGGATGAACTACCCTGAAATTAAACCTGCTCCTGTCAAAGCACATGGGATTAGCCAGCTGGGTGACGGGTACAACTTTAATTAGATTTTTGGGCTTTAGCCAGCAAATGCATCCCCACAGAGCTAAGTGCCCAGGTACTGAAGCACACACTTGTCAGAGGAGCGGATGACAGGTCTTGTAACAGATGAGAGCATTATGAGACAGTCTGGGGAATACAGCTAAACCAATGTCTCATATACGTTGCTTATAAAGGAGAAGAAAAAGACTAGCACTTACTCCTTTCCCCCCACCCACCCCGAGTAGCATACAGAACACCTGACCCAGAAAAAGCAAATCTAAAATAAAGGTAAATAAAGGTTTACCTCTCTCTATCACTTTTCACCAAACACACACACACACACACACACACACACACACACACACACACACACAAGCACGCATGCATATGCACACACACGTACACACTAAAAGGAGAGGCTTAAGCCTCTGGAGCCAAATGATACACCAAAGTCAAGGTGTGAGGGCAAGGATGCAACAATCCGAGCAGCATTCCCGTTATAAACCACAGAAGCCAGCACACTTACAACATGGCAGTTAAGACACCAACTTGGGAACACCAGGTTTGTTGGTGTGTATTTTGCCAAGACCTCCTGAACTTCCTGGTAGGGATGTGGCTCCCTCTGGTGGCAAGGAGGTATAATACAAAGAAGGGGCTCTCTGGGAGACACACCTTTGGACCCTTCTGGTTGTGGAAAGATTTCGAAGGAAAAGCCAAAGCTTGCATTCACCAGGGCCTACCAACAGTGCCTGTGCCACCGCGGGGACTCATTACACGTCCCTTGAATAAACAAACAAACAAACGCAAATTATAACGTGTGCTGAGTCAACCGGCACTGAGTCACCGCAATCCCAGGCAACTGAAACAAACGTGACAAAGTGACTCTCATGGTCGAAGCTCGCAGGGCCCAGGCACCTTCTGACACAGGGAACTCCTACGCCCCAGACCCAAGCCGCCTGTTCAGACAGGTATCGGCTCCCTCTGAAGAGCTGAAGAGCAAGCACACTGAGACAGCAATTCACGTGCAAAGGATGGTTTGCCCACATCCAAAAGATAACCGGTCGGCTTTCCATCAGAAAGAATTCAGGGGATGCTGAAAACAACAACAACAAAACCCAGTATGCTTGACCATGGACCACGGCAAAGGCTCTGAGTCAGGACTCGCCTATAAAAAGGGCTGCAGCATTTCTCACTGAGCTTGGAGTTCCTGTCTAAGAAACGAGTATAATGGGGGGTGCCTGGGTGGCTCAGTCGGTAAAGCGCCCGACTTCAGATCAGCTCATGATCTCGTGGTTCATGAGTTCTAGCCCCGCGTCGGGCTCTGTGCTGACAGCTCAGAGCCTGGAGCCTGTTTCAGATTCTGTGTCTCCCTCTCTCTCTGCCCCTCCCCACTTGTGTTCACTCCCTCTCCCTCTCTCTCTCTCTCTCTCTCTCTCTAAGATAAAGACATTTAAAAAATCAAAAAAAAAGAAAAAAAGAAACGAGAACAATGGGAAACAGCTGGACCATCGTCCCAGGGACTGGAAACCACATCTGAGCTTACCGACTTGGGTGACACTGACGTGGCCCTGCACAGAACTGCTTCTACTGAACGGCATAGTGTCAAAGACCCTATCCTGCTCGAGAACTCCAGAAACCCACCAGAGGCAATACCACTCCCAGGCCTGAGTCCCAGCAGAAGCCGTGCTCTTATCTCAATGTGTTCATCTTCAGACACTGAAGACCTTGTACCCGAATTTCCCTTTTTTTTTTTTTCCCGAATTTCCCTTTTTACTTTCGCTGCCAGGAGCTGCCGGCTGAATTTTAAGCCCCACCTTTGGTACCGTCACAGGTATCGCGACGTGCATTTCTCCTCACTCTGCTTCCATTTTACTACTCCCCCTTTTCGTTCCTTGACCTTAACGCCTTTATCTGTATCTTTGATCTCATTTTTATGACTCTCTGTAAACCTCTGAAAATGTTTCTGAAACACCAAAGGGAATACATCACAATTTTTAAATCTCCAAATAATACTGTTTTGTGTCCCCAAATACACCATCCGCTCTCATACCCCTGTGCCTCGGCCCTCTCTACAAAACCCTCCCTTGCCTATCTACTATTAACCTTTGTTTAACTCCAACTTCAGAACCGGTTCACAAGTCGCTTTCCCCGAGAGCCTTCTCTGATCCTGCGAGCCGTTCCCTGCCCTGTGCTCCCGCGGGACTTCGTTCATACCACTGTCGTGGAAGCGTCCCCACGCCCAGCCGAGGGTCTGCACAGTGTTCAATGTGGCCGAACGCACGGATGGATTCCTCTCCTTTGCCAGGGCAGAAACAGAGGCCCCTACAAGGTCTGCTTATTTGTTGGTTTGTTTCAAACCGGAAGCAACAGCAGTAGCAGCTGGTGAGTGAATCTAGTTCATTAAAGAGCCTGTTAGAGAACAAGCAGACAAGACACGCCGGGCCAGCAGGTCCTGCTCTACGTCTGCATTGAACACCCCCTTCATGCTCCCCGGACTCTCAACAAGCCAGCGCCCTGACGTCCAGTGTAAAACGTTCACAGGAGACGGACACGGCCGAATTCTTCGGTCGTAACCAGAAGGTAAGCAGAGATACCACTGTGACGCAATACATACACAAAAGGAAAGAATCCATGGCCACATCACCTCGCCGGAAACACACATATGACCTGATGCAGAAAAGGAGTCAAGGCGAGATGCTAGAAAGCTCGGGGTCATGGCCGCGTTCGCCTGAGGTAAGCGTTTAGCGTGTGTTGTGGTTGTTCAGGTCTGGAGCAAAGCAGCCCGCTTCTCTGGGTAACTGCCCAGCCCTCCCAAGCACGTGCCTCTGAGGAGGCCGTCCGTGGCGGGACTCACACGCACACGCGCATGCACACGTACACACCGCTGACAAAGAGCAGGCACGTGACCCACGCTGGTCTGGGCCTCTCCATACCTCACCCCTCCGGCCATCCTGACAGGGAGACAGCGGGGGCGACGGAGTGGGAGAGTCCTCCTCCCTCTTACGTAATAAACCGGGACTATGTGACCCCAGCAGGAGGGCAATGATGGTCCAACCACCTGGAACTGGAGGAAACCGGCTCTCAGGGACCAAGATCCGGTCCCCACAGTGTGCCAGGGTCTCTGTCCCTCCAGCACTTTAGTTATTACACAAGGCAAGAGTTTCCCCTTTTTGCCTAAGTCAGCTCAAGCTGGATTTCAGTCACGGCAGAAAAACCCCTCCCACCCCCAGGATGCTCAACCCCAATCCCTCCTCTCACTGTCCCCCTCCCCTTCCTTTCGTCACCAAGCACCCCCCGCCTCCCCACACAGATGTGCAGGTGCTACACAGGAATATATCTGCTTACCAACAGCAGCCCAAAATTCTTTCAGAAGCACCAAGGTGTACCTGAGTAAGTGCTTTACGGAACCACCAAGGTCTGATGGCAGAGGGACAGGTGAATAAATTACAGCATCTCCACCTGATGTAACATCACACAGCCCTTTCAAATGTTTACCAAGAGTGCGTTATGAGATTAAAAAATTACTTATTTTATAGAGAGATGTGTGTATGTGTATGCATGTCCCCAATCCAAATTCTACTGAATGAACCTTTTATAATGACTGTGAGGGGTGGAGGGGCTGAGCTACTTTAAACTAAGTGGAAGTTATCCAGTGAAGGAGTAAGAACCATGAAAACCGCACCTCTACCTGGCCAGTCTTTGCCTTACCGCACACAACTCAAACCCTACTTCTTCTCGTTCAACTCATGTCACCTCCTCCTAGAAGGTTTCCCGACTACTCCTTCCCACGGGGATCTTCTGCACCGACTCCCTGAGCTGCATTAATGAGCCCTGGATTTTAAGCTATTTTGCATTTTATCACAGATAACATTTCCATCTCCCTTTGGAAAAGATGAAACTTTCAGAGACCATGGCTTATATTTCCATCAACATCTAAAGCAGGGACATCTGGTGTTCAAGAACACGTGGGAAACGCTTCTTTTAACAACATGCAGTAAACTGGTATACTCCAAGGTCGCCGGTGGCAGCATAAACTGGGCCAGCCCTTTGGACAAATGATTTGGCAACATGATTAACTAGCATAAAATGTTGGTAGCATCTGACCTAGTAAACTCACTCAAATCCTAGGAATTTTAAGGGAAAACACCTTTACGCCCAAAGACGGTTATCGTGGCATCATTTAAACAACCAACACGGCGACAGAACAGGAAATGATTATGTAAAGCATGTGAAATCTGTTCAGTGAAGAGTATGCATCATTCCACACGGTCACTCTGGGCCCCACACAGTATGGGAAGATGCCCGTGATAAAGTAAGGGATCAAAGGACCCAGAGCGGCACCCAGCTGCACCAAGGTCTGAAGGGTGACACTGAAAACCAAAAAGTTACTGTGTCAGGCTGGTGGAACTGTAGGTGACGTTTTCTTTTTCTAAATTTCCATTACTGTTCCCTTGGTGTTCATTAATATTTGTGTTAAAATACACATTCGTATTTCAATTCTCTTGTCAGTGTTCACGTTAGGATTTCAAAGCAGGGGATCCGGACGTCCGTGACCACAGCAGCCACGGGAGAACTCAACTGTAGCACCTGTGGGCTCCCCTGTGAGACCGCCACTCTAATGACTGCCCACCCGAGGTCCTGTGCCTGCCCGGGGTTCCTGTGCAGGTTATTCATTTGACCAGAGTGTCAATGATCACTCAGACTCAGACCCTATCCCACCCAACTGCACCCAGGTGACGCATCTGGATGTGACTCTCAACACGCTGAATACTTAAGTTGAAATGTAACAAATTTTCAGGCACCTGGGTGGCTCAGTCGGTTAAGCGTCTGACTCTTGATCTCGACTCACGTCATGATCTCACAGTTCGTGGGTTCAAGCCCTGCATCGGGCTCTGTGCTGACAGCTCAGAGCCTGCTTTGGATTCTCTCTCTCTCTCTCTCTGTCCCTCCCCTGCTTGCTCTCTCTCTCAAAAATAAATAAACTTTAAAAAACATATAATAGAAATCTTCAAAGATAAACTACTTTATGCCTGCCAAATTCAGAATTTTTTATTTTAAATTTTATTTATTTTTAATTTTTTTTAATGCTTATTTTTTTGAAAAAGAGACAGAGCGTGAGCAGGGAAGGGGCAGAGAGAAGGAAACACAGAATCCGAAGCAGACTCCAGGCTCTGAGCTGTCAGCACAGAGCCCAACGCGGGGCTCAAACTCGTGAACCATGAGATCACGACCTGAGCCAACGTCAGACACTTAACCGACTGAGCCACCCAAGTGCCCCCCGAGAGAATTTTTTAAATGCTAGCATCCAGTGCTGAATAAATACACAGTCTTTAAAAAAGGATCACTCTAATACACAGAAATCGGACATAATCATTCTGGGAAACAATTTGCATATATCTATAAAATAATGGTAAAAATATTCATACTCTTTGACCCAATAATTATGCCTCTATCAGGAACTAATCAATGGAAAAGTATTTAGATACAAGGATGTTTGCTATTGCATGTTATAAGGCAAAAAAAAAGAAAAAAATAGTGTAACAACCTAAATGTCCTACATAAGGGAGTAAATAAACTGCAGCACATCCAAGTGATGAAATATTATCCTCGTACCGAAAAACAAACAAACAAAAACATGTTTCTGAAGAGCACTCATAACATGGCAACACACCAAAAAGAGAACACCGAAAAAAGCAAAATACAAAACTGCATTTTCAGCCTGATGCCAATCATGTGTGCATGTGACTATGACTGAGTGAGCGAGTGAGTGAGTGGGTGAGTGTGTGTGTGTGAGAGAGAGAGAGAGACAGAGAGACAGGCAGAGTTTCTAGGTGATGAGACGAGGAGTGAAACATTTTCTTCTTTATGTTTTTCAGACTTTTCTACGTCTTCCGCAAAGAAGATCTCCCTGAAACCAGCAAGTGCCAAAGAGCCCGGCCCGCCCACGCCGCTGCCGCTCACGTGGATGGTGCGGTCCCCTCTGCTCCTCTCGCGATGGGCCTCCTCCAAGTCCTTCTTCAGTCTCTCTCTCTCCTGCTGCAGGCGGCTCAGCTCCTGGGTCACCTTCCTCACGCTCCTACGCAGTCGGTGGTTCTCCGCGCTCTTGTTGAGGTTTTCTGAGCGCAGCTGCACCAAAAGGGTGGCCTTGTCTAGCAGAGCAGCCTCACAATCCTCAGACCCCTACGAGAGGAAGGAGAGAGGGGAGACGAGCGGGTTTCTGGAGCGCACTAAACAGACTGCCTTGGGGTGGGGGGAGAGGAGTTGAGGAAGGAAAAGAAAAAGATGGACATAACCTCCAGGACCCAAAGCACAACTAACATGAAGATTTTGAAATAACACAGAGTAATGATTATGTTACGATGCTGATGTTAAGAGGGGAAAGGCTACAACCGGGTAAAAGTGCTGTGGTTTTTTTAAAAGACTGCAAGGAAAAGCACAGAATATTAACAAAATCTGGATCTGGGTGGGTACATAGAGCTGATTTCTTTCCTTCGCTTCTTTCAAACGTTCTGAGGTTACTGAGAATGTTCCTGTTATAATGGTTTAAAAAAAGAAAAACAACTTCATCGACTTGTTTTTACAAGGTAGAAAATGAAGAGTGCCACGTGACAAGCAGAGACAGATTCAAGCCGGCAATGCTCATGGAGCTGAGCCCAGCTCAAACCCAAAGTCATCTGGAGAAAGAGAAGTGGTCAGCATGGCAGTCCAGTGGCCACCTCGAGAAGCTGTAAGTTCAGCAGACTGCAAGGGCTACTTGTGTCCAGAACATCCTTACTTCATTAATACACAGGTTAGTAGAAAAGAAAATAGGGGGCCTGGGTGGCTCAGTCGGTTGAGCGTCCAGCTCTGGGCTCAGGTCATGATCTCACGGTTTGTGAGTTCGAGCCCCGCGTCGGGCTCTCTGCCGTCAGTGCAGAGCCTCTTTCAGGTCCTCTGCCTCCCTCTCTCTCTGCCCCTCCCCTGCTTGAGGTCGCTCTCTTTCAAAATTTAAATGAACATTAAAAAAAAAAAAGGGGGCGCCTGGGTGGCTCAGTCGGTTAAGCGTCCGACTTCGGCTCAGGTCACGATCTCGCGGTCCGTGAGTTCAAGCCCCGCGTCGGGCTCTGGGCTGACGGCTCAGAGCCTGGAGCCTGCTTCCGATTCTGTGTCTCCCTCTCTCTCTGCCCCTCCCCCGATCATGCTCTGTCTCTCTCTGTCTCAAAAATAAATAAACGTTAAAAAAAAAAAAAATTTTTTTTTTTTAAAAAGAAAGAAAATACCTATGGGGTTATCAAGCATTTGAAAACATACTGTAACTCACCAATAATCAAACAGAGCAAATGAAAACAAGGTTTCATTTAACAAGACTGTTTTAATGAGAATATCCAGTGCTGGCAAGCTTACTATGAAGCAACACAATTAACTTTTCAAGAACTGACCGAGCATCCAGCAGCCAAGAAATACACTGGCAGGAATGTAAACTGATGTGACTCCCTATGGACATACTATAGATAACAAGGGTGTGTGTACAGGATAAACATGTTCACACTCATCCCGATGATTCCATTCCCAGGACTCAATCTCACAGGAAGAGTCCAAAATATAGTGTGAGCAAAAGCCTTATGCCCAAAGTCATCCATCACAGATTTACTTTAACAGGAAAAAAAATAAGAACCTAAATCGATAACACAGGAATATTCTAAGTCATAATGTTATATAAAAAAAATAGAAGATTAAATTGTGAGTCCTTTAAAAAATAAAATCTATGCAGAGGAGAAAGCAGAAAAAGAAAAACATCAAAATGTTAATAGTGGCTGGGTGATTTCCTGATTCTTTTTTTTTTTTTTCCCCTTCTTTCTGGTCTCCTGAAGGAAAATTTGAAGCATATGTAATACTTACAATCAGGAGAAAATAAACTTTCAGGGTTTTTATTTTTTTTTACTGTTTATTTCTTTTTGAGAGAGAGAGAGACAGAGAGAGAGAGAGAAAGTGGGGGAGGGGCAGAGAGAGAGGGAGACACAGAATCCCAAGCAGGCTCCAGGCTGTGAGCTGTCAGCACAGAGCCCGATGTGGGGCTCGAACTCACAAACCATGAGATCATGACCTGAGCCAAAGTCAGACGCTTAACCGACTGAGCCACCCAGGCGCCCCATAAACTTTTAATTTTTTTAATCTGCTCTTTGGATTAGACTAGGGCTCACGATGACGAGCTGTCAAGGGCTGTCAAGGCCACAACGCAGACTGTGGAGTAAAAGTAGTGGCCCCAGTTTCTTGGCCTTCCCAGGAAACACTGCTAGTTAAGCCCTAGTTGTTAGGAGAGGTGGGTGGGCTGCAACCACAGTTCATCAGGGAGAGGCGGGGCTGTGCTGGTCCTGGGCCCCCACGGCCTAACCATCTGCTCCAATGCTTCCCCGCTGCTATTCAGGACCCAGCAACAGAGACTGAGGGGGAGCCCCATTCACATTTCAAAGTGGGTTTTATAGAGGTTCTATTTCACTTTCCTTTAAAGTTAAAATTTTTAAAAAGAGTGGGAAACCTAGGTCACAAGACACCCCACCCCCCCAAAAAAAAAGTATTAGCGGGGGATGCCTGGGTGGCTCAGTCAGTTAAGCATCCAACTCTTGATTTCAGCTCAGGTCACGATCTCACCATTTCATGAGTTCAAGCTCCGAGTCAGGCTCTGCATTGGCAGTGCGGAGGATGCTTGGTATTCTCTCTCTCTCCTTCTCTCTCTGCCCCTCCCCAACTTGTGCTGTCTCTGTCTCTCTCAAAATAAATAAACTTTAAAATAAAGTATTGGGGGGCGCCTGGGTGGCGCAGTCGGTTAAGCGTCCGACTTCAGCCAGGTCACGATCTCGCGGTCCGGGAGTTCGAGCCCCGCGTCGGGCTCTGGGCTGATGGCTCAGAGCCTGGAGCCTGGTTTCTGATTCTGTGTCTCCCTCTCTCTCTGCCCCTCCCCCGTTCATGCTCTGTCTCTCTCTGTCCCAAAAATAAATAAACGTTGGAAAAAAAAATTTAAAAAAAAATAAAATAAAATAAAATAAAGTATTAGCGGGGGGCACCTGGGTGGCTCAGTCAGTTAAGCATCCAACTCTTGATTTCAGCTCAGGTCACGATCTCACCATTTCATGAGTTCAAGCTCCGAGTCAGGCTCTGCATTGGCAGTGCGGAGGATGCTTGGTATTCTCTCTCTCTCCTTCTCTCTCTGCCCCTCCCCAACTTGTGCTGTCTCTGTCTCTCTCAAAATAAATAAACTTTAAAATAAAGTATTGGGGGGGGGCACCTGGGTGGCTCAGTCAGCTGAGCGTCTGACTTCAGCTCAGGTCATGATCTCACGGTCCGTGAGTTGGAGCCCCACGTCGGGCTCTGTGCTGACAGCTTAGAGCCTAGAGCCTGCTTCGGATTCTGTGTCTCCCTCTCTCTGCCCTTCCCCCACCCGTGCTCTGTCTCTCTCTCTCTCTCCCTGTCAAAAATAAATAAACTTTAAAGAAAAAAAAATTATTGGGGATAATGCTTATTTAAATAAATACAAAAAACAAAAGAAGATAAAGAATGATGGGAAAAACATTTAAAGTGAACAATCTTCAGTTACCTTTTATTAAGCACTGATTACACATGAGGAGCTAATCCAGGCACTTTTGAACACATCATACTCTATTTCTCATATCAACCCTATAAAGTACATATTAAGTAATGTCCCCATCTAAGTAACTCAGGCTCAGAACTGTTATCAGACCTGTCATCAGACCATAAAATGATTACATCTGGGATTCAAATGATTCCTAGGTTTGTGTTCTTTCCACAGCACTATACTGCCCTGCCCATTCCAGTCCAGATTCCAATTAATACCGATAAACTAGCAAGAATTAAAACAAGAAGACTGAATTCAAGGAGGGGAAGGTTAGAGACAGGAATGCTAATTAGAAGCTTGTTAAACACAGGCCAGCAATGTTGATGATTAAAATAACAGTTATTATAGGGGCACCTGGCTGGCTCAGTTGGTTGAGTGTCCAACTCTTGATTTTGGATCAGGTCATGATCTCAGGGTAATGGGATTGAGCCCTGCGTCAGGCTCCTCGTTGAGTGTGGAACCTGCTTAAGATTCTTTCTCTCTCTCTCTCTCTCTCTCTCTCTCTCTCTCTCTCCCTCCCTCCCTCCCTCCCTCCCTCCCTCCCTCCCTCTCCCCCACCAAGTAATGCTCTCTTGCTCTCTCTCTCTCAAAAAAAAAAAAAAGATTAATAGTTATTATAGAGTGATGGACATTCTGCGTCCAAATGATAACAGAGCCTCTTTAAAAAATTCAAATCCATACTCCCATAATAAAGATACTTTTCATGTTCAATTTTGCTTAAATGGCCCTTTGAGACACTTTTGAAGAGTTTTTTTTTAGCTTTTTCTGCATGACACCCTGCTTTCTGAATTCAATGCCATCAGTCAAGTGCTTAACGCAGGTGGCAAACATTTGGCACAATGAGACAGACATAGTCAGAAACTAGAGGCCAAGTATCATATTAGACAAATCACACTTCCCCGCCCTGCAGAAACATGATGAGTTTAATAAAGAGACAGTCACAGAGCCCAGAGTCCAAAGACCAGTTCTAGCCCTATGACTTGGAAGAAGTTTCCTGAAGTTCAGTTTCCTCATCTGTGAAATCTCGATTTCACAGGGTTGTTGTGAGGGTTAAATACGAGATAAAGTATTGCTTCCGTGAGTGCAAGATAAATAAACCCAGTTCCCCTCTGCCAGCACCTACTCCACTGTATTTCATTCCCAATCAAGAGATAATATGGAGAATTTCCTCCAAATGAAAAGCTATTTGCAGAGTACCATTAGCGGAATTTGAAGAACTGACCAAAGTCACTACCGTATTTTTGTGTCAGAAGATTATACCACCCACCTCAAGGATGCATTAACATTTACTGAGTGACTACTTGCGCCCAGATACACTTTCTTGTGTAATCCTTGTAAGGATTATGTGACCTAAGTGTGATTATCCGGATTTTACGATGGGTAAGCAGGCTGGTAGAGCTCAAATATCTCACCCGAGGCTACGGACGTAGTGAAGAACAGAGACAAGGTTCAAACTCACGTCCTACCCCATGTTCGCCCCAGTAAAAATAATGTGGTGCATACATACAGCAGACTACACGCAACTGTTTAAAAAGGTAGTTTAAAAAGCATAGGAATAAACACACGAGTGCACGTCAAACTGCTGACATCTGAACAAGGTCCATACGTTGCACCGATGTCAGTGTCCTGGCTCCGATACTGTTACTAAAGTTATGGAAGACGTCACCTTTGGGAGAACCAGAGAGAGTATAGAGAAATGTACTGTACCTAAGTCTACAATGATTTATATACATATACACACAAATATATGATAATATATAAAAATACATACAAATGTATGATAGGAATATTAAATGAAAAAAGATTCTAGAACAAAAGATGTATTATCATCCTGTCCGCTTTTTCAAAGGTTGTATGTATGTATATATGTATAAATACACATTGAAAGAGTCAAGGTATTAGTACTGAACATCTTTGGACATGAGTTTACCGGTGACATCTATTAACCTCTTTCCACTCTTTTAAGTATTTTACAATATGCAATTTTACTTTTCTAGCTAAGCAGGGCAGGGAGGGAAAATAATGCTACAGGTAGGCCCCACTTCTCAAACGTTCGCATTACACCACTTTGCTTTTACAAAAGACCTACAACGGAACCTGTTCTCACTAACTAAAAGAAATCCAAAGAGGATTTGCACTTCTATGACAAAAGGCACCAAGTCAAAGTCAGAGATCCAGAGAGCAATCTGGTGGCCGCCAGAAGAGAGAGGGGTGAAGGGATGGGCAAAATGGGAGAATGGGATTAATCAAAGGTACAAACTTGAAGTTATAAAATGGGTCACAAGGATGTAATGTACAGCACAGGGAATACAGTTAATAATGCTGTAACAACCCTGTGTGGTGACAGATGGTAGCTAGATTTATCGTGATCACTTCGTAATACATATCAACATCGAATCGCTCTGTTTTACACCTGAAACTAATATTGCGCGTCAACTAGGCTTCAGTAAGAAAAAAAATTTTTAATAAAAATGGCATTCGGCGTTGGTTTTGCAGCGAGCCATCCTAGCGGCAGCATGCGCCCAGAGCAGTGAGCACGGCCCCGCCAAGCCCCTTCCCTGGGAACTACACTGCGCATGTCGGGCCACCATAGCTCTGAATAGCGTCTTGTGAGCACCTGTGCTTTATCTCGATCTATCCTTTATATCTGTTAGCAAGATGTGCCCTTGGATGTCAGGAAAGCCTAAAAAAGAGAGGTTGTTTTTTATGTCTGAGAATCCTCAAAAATTTTTCCATGTGAATTACTGGTAATTGCTTCTTTGTTTTATGCCACGCTGGCTTCCAAAGATTTCACGGGAAAGCTCTACTTTTCGGCAGCAGGGGAAACCTGTATTCCAAATGCGAAAATATGTGTTTCTGGTGGGTCTGGAGGTAGCACCACGCAGCCCACGCTGTAACCTGGCCAGAGTCACACCTGTGATTAGAATCCACGTCTGCGCATCATGGCAACCACTCCAAGAATTCGAATATCACTGCTGTCGCTTCAACGTGGGACCTAATGCCAACCCTGTGAACCCGGGCTATTCTACTCACGCTGCAAATCATGAGTAGTTCTAATTACACGACATCCCCAAAAGGTCCCAATATGTGAAAGAAAATGAATTTTCAAGTGTCTGTGCAACATTCAAACTCTCTCGACCTCATAATGAAACAGCCCACATAAGCATACTGCGCGCCTTTACTCACACACACACACAATCAGAATAGCGGCAAGGACACAGATTTTGGAGCCAGACTTGAGTTCAAGTCCTGACAACCTGCCAAGCCAGTAAACCTACTCCCTCCATAGGTAAGGATGCAAGGAACAGCAAGCAGGCACCGAGAATCAGAGCACTTTCAACACTGTGTGACATCTGTATCTTGCAAGACAAGAAACCCGGCCAACACCGTAAGTGACAAGACCCCCAAAATCATTGAGAGTCCTTCGATTAGGACAGAGAGTTATGAAACTAGTAAATGCATGTGATAAATCTGGGTAACATTTGTTTTTAATTTTTTTTTCACTAAGTTTATTATTTTGAGGCAGAGCGAGCATGAGCAGGGGAGGAGCAGAGAGAAAGGGAGGGAGAGAGTCAGAAGCAGGCTCCGCGCACTGTCACATGGAGCCCGGCGTGGAGCTCGATCTCACGAACCGCAAGATCATGACCTGAGCTGAAATCAAGAGTCCACTGCTTAAGTAACTGAGCCACTCAGGCACCCCAACCTGGGGACCATTTAAATGTATAAGATGACTTTCTTTCCTTCAAGGCCCAACATAACAAGTAAAATATCACAATGATTATAAGGATGTCTGTCTGGTCCCTCTGCTTGTCAACTGCCGACATAGTTTTTTTTTTTCTCAAGCAGTGGGAAATATCACTGGTTTCTCTAAGAATTCAGCTTTTAAAACTCGTCATTTTCCAAAGTTGGGGGGGTTGGGGGGACCTCAGTGTAAAGTATAGTCTTGGCTCCATCTCATGAAGCAAATGTTGGGAGAAGGCAAATCTGAGATTCCAAAGGCAGAGATATGCCTATGCTTCTCATGCACCATGATTTAAACCAAATTACCTCAATTATTCTTACCTGTGAACCAGAACTCTGCAAAAGATAAGAATGTGGGATATGAATCTGAGGGATCAAACAGTCTTAAATTAGATTTGACTTCTAACTTCTACATTATAACCAAAACTAACGTGGGGGGAGAGGTGGCAGGGAGAGCTCTAAGCAGTGTGGTCTCTACTGACTCGTTATTAGTAACAGGGATACACTGTAGAGGGAAATTAGAAACATGGGAAGAAAATATTAAAATAATGGAAAACACAGAACTAAAATCAGCCAGAAAGAGGGAACATCAAGGAGGTGGCCAGCAGGAGTCGTTAGAGTGCAATGTTGGGAGAAAAAAAGGAGAAAAGGCAGGTTAAGTCATCAAGATATGGAAGTGATACCTGGCAGAGAGTGGTTGGACTAAAGAAGCCAGGTGAGGGGACGGGGGTTGGGGGCGGGCAGTGGTAAAGCACAGGCTTGGGGGTGAGCCTGGCTCTGGGGCAAATCCTAGCTCTCTCAGTCCCCTCTTCTGTGACCCGATGCAGGGTACTTGACTCTCTGAACATGGATATTAACAGTGCCTACTGCACGATCTGCTGTCCAGATCCCTTGAGCTAATCCAGAGAGAGCACTTAGCACAGCGCATGGCACATAGTATGTGTTCAGTAAATCCCTGCTGTTACCATTAGCAATTACTACAGTTAAATCCCGGCCCTGCCACTTGCGAACTGCGTGACAGTGAATAAGCTGCACACCCTCCCTGAGCTTCAAAAACCCCACAGATACAGCGGGATGATGACGGCCGTCCCCGCAAGATTGTGAAGGTCAGTTGAGGTAACCACACATCTGGCACAGTCTACCACTGGCACGAGTAACCTCGGCAGTCCTCACTGCAGGGGTGGCTGCTGTCATACTGAGGAGGGGGCCGGAGAGGCCTCCAGAGCTGGCAAAGGACACCCTTCGATTAGACTGAGAACTCCATTTCTAAAGGCCACTGGGTGTTCTCCCTGGTTCCTTTCAGCTGCAAAGTGCTGACCTCCCCGGGAGTAAGGACCGGGCAGACGGCTGCTTCAACCAAAGCGAACACTTACCTGCAATTTCTGTGTCTCCGCTTTCGGGGGCACCTCTGTGGCTTCGGCAAAGGCAGCACTGAGCTCTTGGATTTCAGCGTGAAGGTCTCCCACCTGGGTAAGAACAACAGCAGCCGAGTGTGCACCCGGACTCTCCTCTCTGTGCACAACTCAAGCGCTCTCCCTGCTGAACTTCTCATCAAAGGCTTCGTAGTTAGACGTGAAGTCAGAAAGGGGGTGACTTCCACTTTGGCCGCTGAAGAGCTGGATAACCTCAGGCAAGGTACTTAATCTCTCTGAGACTCAACTCCCACAGCTCGAAAATGAGGACACCACGACTCACCCACCTCTGGCATCGTTGGGCTAAACGAAGTGACGGGTTCTGGCGCTAAAACCACGCCCGGCTGAGGCGAAGCACTACTCTCATCGGCGTCCACAGAGATGACCCAGCCAACGACCTGGCCTGGCCATTCCCACGATCTCGCATCCTCTAGTGACCTTCTCCCATACCCCGGTCAGCAGTGACTCCCGTGGCCACGCGCCGGACTTCACCGGCACCCAGAACTGCCCCTCCGCCGGTCCCACTCCACGCTGAAGGTCTCCAACTCCGGCGGGGCCCGAACTCCCATGTTACGCAATGACATAAGCTAGAACTACTGGTATCAGGAGCCAAAGCTCCGCCACGCCTCACACCGGCAATCCCTCAAACTCTGCCCCGGTTACCTTCCTCAGCACTACACTTTCCTGGGTAGCTCCGCCCTCCTGCGGCCACTCCTGGCTCCTTCGTGCATTTCTCTCCCGGTCCCTGAAACTCTGATGTCCCCCGTGGCCCCGTCCTCAGCCTCGTTCTCTGCCTGCCACACGCTCCCTGGACAGGGAGGCCCGCTCTTAGAGTCTGAACCCACACCTGAGCTCTCTCCAAGCTTGAGACCTGCACGCCTGCCTGCCGCCTGGACGCACCACCCTGACGGTCCACGAGCTCCTCAAAGTCAACGCTCTCTGAACAGACGCGTCACCTCCACCGCCACACGCACCTTGCCATCACAGTCCGTTTTCTCTGCTGTCCACTGAATTGGTGGCACCTCCATACCCCAGTCAGGCCACCCGGACACCCGGAAGTCATCCTCCACTGCCCCTTCTCTCGAGTCCTACATCTCTGCAGCAAACTTCCCCAGATCCACCTCTACTCTCTAATTATTCCTGGCTATTTCTGATCTCATTTCCCAAATAAGCCCTGCCCTCCCACTCCTACTTAGCGGTGGCCACTGCTCTAGCTCAGTCTTTCTGGGCTCTCGCCTCTGCTACCGGCCTCCCTGCCTCCATCCTCTCCCTCCCGCAATTCTCCCTCCAGATACAGGCTGAGACCCCGCCAAAGTGCAAACATGGCCACCCCCCTCCTTTTAGGAGCCTGCAGCCCCAAAAGACTACTTGCGCCCCCACCGGCTGGCCCCACGCGACCTCACAGCTCCTCCTTGGCCTCACTTCAGTCCTGCACCTGGTGCGCTGACCACCTCGAAATGCCTTTGGTTCCACAAACCCCCATCAGGCTCTTTCCTAACCTACTGCCTTAACCAACGTTCTCCCCTCTGCCTCCCCTTCCAGCCCAACTGCTATTCATCCTGCGAGATATGGCTCAGACACCTTCTCCTCCAAGCACCACTCCCCACATACACACCCGAATCGGGGCCAGGCCCCCCGCCCTCCACTTGCACGGCCCCCCCTCTCCCCCGCACGGCCCTCAATCACCACACCTTTGCGCTGTGTTTTGCCCTCACCAGACCTGAGAGCAGAGCTGGGTTTTCTTCTCTGTATCTGTGCCTGGCTCAGTTACTGAGAAACAGCAGACTGCTATACTAACAATAATTAGGGAATAATAATATTATGACATGGAACCATCACTGGCCGCAACCTTGGATCCCAAAGGCAACGACCCAGGGAGCTAACTGTTCACGGTCATGGCCTCGCCTCCCAAGTCCTTCATCTCGACCTTGCCATCTTCCTAAACGACTGGGCATTGTCCAACAGGGTGGCCATGGGCCACCTACCTGTGTGGCTGGACACTTGAAATCTGGTCAGTCTGGAACGAGACGTGCTACAAGCACACACGGGCTTCAGAGATGGCATTAAGACCAAAAAGACGTTAATACCTCATTACTACTCCTGTTTTATTGATTACATGCTGAAATGATGGATGTATTATCGAAGTTAATTTCACTTGTTTCTTTTCACTTCTTTTAACGTAGCTCCTAGAAAATTCAAATGTCCCCACGTGACTCACACAGTATGTTTATTGGATAGCACTACATCGGACGCTCCAAAAAAGTTTCAAGTGGACTAAAGGACCCTTCCCGCACTTCCTATGCTCATCCCAGCTCTCTTATAAACTTTTCCCCCAAAGCTAAACGTGCAGGGACACGACAGGCCAGCCACAGAAGCTAATAAAGAAAAATCTCGCTTTGAGTGTATCAGACATACCACATACCTCTTTTTCCTTTGACTTTAATGCCATGGTTAGACCCTGAATGGCTTTGTCCCTCTTTAAACTATTTTTCTTTTCTGTAGCAATCTCTCTTTCCTTCTCTCGCAGGTCCTCCTGAAGTGCCTAAATTAGATTAGAAAAAGATTCACTAAGTTGATGCGTTCCAACCAAAATGCACTGTAAATATATCTGTGAGAGCACACTCAAACGCAGTTATTCTATCTTATTCCTGTCACCCTGTGATTAATGTTCCCAAGTAGAGCTGAACGCAGTGGCGGCAGCTCCCAGTTACGCTGTTAGCGCTCACGGCAACAGGGCCGGGCGACAAGAAGGGGATCAGATCAGTTAAGACGATGACAGCTACTCCTGTGGGAAGGACTCCAATGCCTCCTGGAATTTGAATGCAGTCACATCAGAGGCTTTGAAACCGTACCAGGTTATTTGGGGGAAATAACAGATCATTAATTTCATTCCTTAATGCTACAAAAGCCAGCAGAGAATTTGGTTTGATGGAGACTGAACATATACATTTCCGGTCTGAGTTCATCTCTAAAGATAATCACGCTGCCTCCCTCCCGGGCTATTGCGAGGATCAAATGAGATAATGGACGGAGAGCACTTTCTAAGCTGGCAGGCGCCTTATAAATGCCGGCCGCTGCGAGCGGGGGACCCAGAGCGATGGTTTCGGAACCACACTGGCAGGTCCGGATCCCCGCGAGACCTCTTCCAAGCTACACGATCTTGGGACAGGGCCCTCCCCTCGCTGAGCCTCACGTGCCCCATCTGCACAATGGGAATGCCTACTTCACAGAATCACTGCCAAGACGGAGAAACCTTCTCTGAAGTACCGAAAGCCTGACTGGCACACGCCGGCATTCCATGAGTGACAGCTGCTGTCACGCCCAACTGTCTACTGCACTCAGAATAAAGCAAAGAGGCAAGGATAAATCTTCAATACGTTTTTAAAAATTTTATCAACATACCTGGATCCTCTCTTCAAAGCGCTGTCTCTCCTTCTGGAGCTCCATTTGTACAGCCTAAGAAAAGGCATTAATTGGCACCTGGAAGGGACTCCCAATACAACAGCTTCCCCAGAACAATTAGAACGAGCATCTCATTTCCGGACTTTTCCGCACTGCCGTGGAAGGCACGGAAATAAGTGCCCATTCCTCTCTGTCTCACCTGGAGTCCCACCCGAGTGAAGAGAAACGGAAAAACAAGCAACCCACACGGATGGATCGCCAGCCCCACAGACAGTCAACCACGGGGCCGCCGACAACGAAAAGGGCAGCTAAAGAAAGGGCCCAGGGTTAAAAAGAGGAGCAGCAGGGGCGCCTGGGTGGCTCAGTCGGTTGAGCGTCCCGACTTCGGCTCAGATCATGATCTCACGGTTTGTGGGTCCGAGCCCCACATCGGGCTCTGGGCTGACGGCTCAGAGCCTGGAGCCTGCTTCGGATTCTGTGTCTCCCTCTCTCTCTGCCCCTCCCCTGCCCGTTCTCGCTCTCTCTCTCAAAAAAAAAAAACAGAGGAGCAGGAGACGAGGGCTGATTAGTTTTCCAGCAGAAAACTAACCAGTGAGGCTGCAGAAATCACTGCTGTAATAGGAACAAAGAAGACTCTGCTCCATAAAAAATCAAGACTTTTCCTGAACATCCCATATCGGGAATGTACCATATGCAGCAGCCATCCCTGGCCCAACAAAAACAGGAGGGTGTCAGCGAGGCCCACTGCACCTCCAGGCCTGGCCCCGCTCCCGCAGCTTGCCCTGGAGACCGCCTAGGGGAGGGATGGCCTCTGGGGGGGCTCGGGGGGCTGCCACTACCCACCCACCTCTTAGCGCCTAGGAAAATACAACAACTCCTCTGAGCCCGTTTCTAAATCCCAAGAGGGGACAGTGACCTCGACCTCGCAGAGCGGCCAGAAGGACTCAAGGAGGTTCCACGCAGAAGCCCTTCGCCGGCTGCCAGGCCCAACACCAGGGAGTCCCCTTCCCCCCACTGCCTCTAACCGCGCAGGTGAAACAGGGACTAAGTTTTATCCCAAGAAAACCCAAAGGACGGAAATAAAGTCTCCGGGCAACGAGAAATCAACACACAGTAAAACAGAGGCAAGCAAGTATGGACTGTTCTGTTAGCCAACCCTATATAAACATGAGGCTGGAAGGAAAAAACAAGCCAGGGCCCCTGACAAAGGAGGTGCCTGCTAATTCCTCAGCTGCCGGGGAGCTAATATTTGCAAGCAGTCTGCGTGTGACCCGTGGGGACCGAATGTGCGTCCCATCTGCCACAGAGGAGTCTGGTCTGCTAATTAAAGTCCCCCTTCACACCCCATCGCCTCACCTCAGCGTCTCTCTCCTTTTCTCCCCTTGGAGCGGCAGAAAGTCCTCGGAGCTCTCCAGATGACACGCTCTCATCAGGACATGCCATCTGAGATTTCTCCTCTTTAAGGCACTGAATTAAAGCTTCTTTGCTCTTCAAAGACAGCTTCAACTCCTCAATCAGTCTAAAAGCGAACAAAATTTAAATATTAATTCTAAGCTGTTCTCCTAGCTCAGTGGAGCAGGAGGAGGCAGGAAATGGGGCCAAACATCTTCAAAGTAGACATGTCCAATGACTGAACAGAAATGGAATCGCATTTTGCTGGTGGGAGAGTAAGGGCCAGAACGCGTGTGACATTAACTGTGCCCTCACCTCCAGCCTGGCCCCGGCAGATCCCACCTCTGAGCCACCAGACTAGGGTCTGATCAAGCCACACCCGTGCTCAGACTTTCGACAGCCCCCACCACCGACGGCAGCGGACTGCTCATGGATTTTTTTTTTGTTTGTTTTGTTTTTGTTTTTTTGGCCAAGAATCCTCTCTGCCAAAGAAATCAGGCACTGAAGCCTGAACAGACACGACCGATAAAGCAGAACTGAGCCGGCAAAAACAGACAATCTCTCTCCTCGGCCTCTCGGGGCAAAGTTTAAAATACACTGATGTTCAAGATAAAGGCCAAGCTCGTGAGCAAGGCATTCAAGGCCCCCAGCTCTTCGGGCCTAGAAGCTGAGAGGCCCCGCTGGCAGCTGCGGTCTCATCCCTCGCAGGAGGCCGCTGCCTGCTGCCTCACCGCCCAGCAGCCTCCCTTCCAGCTCTTTCCAGAAGCCAGGCTGTTTTGTGCCTCCAGACCTCCACTCACACCTGCCCCTCCACCTGGAATGCCCCTCTCGGCGCCATCCACATCTAATACACACCCAGCACCCCGCCAGTTACTCCAGGCGGTGCCTGTCCCCAAGGAACCCGTGCCGACCACACCCCGTGTCCCCCTCGGGTACAGCTGAACACCTGCTCGGGGTCACCACATTACGCTTCCCTGACCGTGGCCAAGTTATCTGACCTCTCTGAGTCCACATTTCCTCGCTACAAAATGGCTTTCACCTGCTCATGTGGATAAGCGATAAAATATTTAAAACAGCCCTACATACCTCCAGGCAGATAGCACAACTCAACACAGGGCAGTTGCTATATTACTTTCTTTTTTTAACATCCAACAATTAGCATTCTCTCAGAAAACCCTCAGAAGGGCCTTTCCATATCTGAGCCTCGAAAGGAACGTGAATGGTAGGAAGACAGCAAGGGTTTTAGTCAGAGTCCGAGAGCGGGATGCCTGGGGGGTGGCTCGGTCAGTTAAGCATCGACTTCAGCTCAGGTCGTGATCTCACGGTTCATGGGTTCGGGCCCCACATCGGGCTCTCTGCTATCAGCACAGAGCCCGCTTTTGATCCTCTGTCTCCCTCTCTCTGTCCTTCCCCCTTTCACACACTCTCTCTCAAAAAATAAATAAATACACATTTAAAAAAAACAAAAAACAAAGAAACAAGAGTCAGAGAGCTTCCCTGGCTCTCGGGGTGAAGGTAAAGGGTCAGTTGGCTAAAAGTAGTTAAAAGCAGCTGGCGAGGCACGGGGGCCGAGGTCCGAATGCTCGCGGCCTCCCCAAATTCCTATACTGTGCCGGTATTAGGAGGTGGGGCTTTGGCTGGAGATCAGGCCACGCAGGTGGAACTCAGGAATTGGACCAGTGTCTTACAAATGAGGCTCCAGAAAGATGCCTCAGACCCCCACCTCGTGGGGATGCAGTGAGAAGTCTGCAGGCTGGAAGAGGGCTGTCACCTGACCATGTGGGCACCTGGTCTTCCAGCCTCCAGAACTGTAAGAAATAAGTTTCTGTTGTTTGTAAGCTACCCAATCTGCAGTACTTTGTTATAGGGCCCCAAACAGGCTAAGACAATCAGGTATGCGGGGGCGGGGGGGGGGGGGGTCCCGAGGCAGCACCAGGGCGATGCCTCCAAATCTTGGATGGAGGAGTAAGACTGCCCTCTAGGGGTTCTACTCTGAAATCACCATATAATCAATTGAAGAGGTAACAAGTCACTGACTACATACTTGAAATTGGATGTGTTGCGTTGTATGTAACTTCTACTTAGATCGCCTTGATTTGTTTCAGTTACCTTGAAGCAAGTTCCAGAAGGCATGGGGCTGAGTGAGGCAGGCCTGTGGGGACTGTGGCCAAACTAGAGCACCAGGCCCACCTCCGAAAGCGGCCTCGATCCAGCAAGACCCAGGCCCAGGCTCACCACACCTTCCAGGTTTTCAAAGAAGCTGGAAATCCAGACTTTTACATGAAACTAGATTTTTTTTTAAATACTAGCAACTAAGTCAAACTTCTAAAAGCACTGCATAGGCCAAACAAAACATATCTGTTGGCCACATCTGACCTGCAGGGTACCTCCATGTCAGCTGCCTTACGGACACAGATCACAGGAAATAGAGTAGCTAAAGCACGCACCTTTCAAAAGGGTGGAGGAAGCCAGGAAAGACCTCAGCAGTGCCCATCCAAGCAAGGGCCCTGCCCTGTCACAGGGCCACCTGGATGGCACATCTAGATCCATCTCACCAGGGCAGGCCCAAGGACACCTGTCCCAGGTCTGTGCTTAGCAACTCACCTCCTGACCTCCTGCCTTCAGGGAGGAACATAGTGATGCCGGTCCCAGGACAGACGCACCGCAGAGAGGGCCACACCCCAAGTAGGCAGCATCTGGTCGCTGCTCTGGCCTTGGGGAGTGTGGCTGGGGCACATCCGCTCCTGAGAGAGAGCCGCTCTGGCAGTACCAACAAAGCAGGGTTCTGTGCCTGCCACGCCAGGCCTACGGGAAACCCCAAGGAGGCGCAGCCTTCGGCAAAGCCCTGACCTGACCACCCACACGTGGAGACCCCTCCCCCCCATCCACACCGCATTAAGTACTCAGTGAGCCTCAACCCTCCCCAAATTTTTTGCTCCGAGAAGATGAGTAGCCACACTTCTGGGCATATGTCACCAGAGACCACTTTCTTCTGTGATTCGCTCGACACGTGCCGGGCTCCACGCCTCGCATGAGTCTACTTCAGCGGCCGCCCGCCTCACCCACCTCCTCGCGCTCCTCCTCTGATAAGCCTTCTCTGCCCCGAGCCCAAACGCAGCTGACCACTGCTTTGTTTCTGTCACTGCACAGAACCCTGAACTTACTTCTAACGCCAATCACGACGCTTTTTTTTTTTTTTTTTTGGACATCTGTCCCCTCCCCCACACCGGGGGCACCATAGAAGGAGGGCAGGGCTCCCGTCTCCATTCCTGGCACCTAACCCAAGGCCTTGTTCAGTAGCTGCTCAGTGAATTTACCTAGATCTCCTTTAATCTCGCCTTAATCCATCTGGCCAAGCACCTTCTAGACTCTACTCTTGCTTGGATGCCCACAATCCCTCAACCCAACACGTCCAACTGAAAGCTTATCTTCCCACTCCCTCCACCCAAAAACATCTGTTCTTTCTCCCTTTCTTTCCCCAAACTCGGCAAACCGCACCACCATCCCACAGTTGTTCGTGCTCAAAACCTGGGTGAGGAGGTATCTCGGCAGCCTTGTCCCTCATCCCCAAACCCATCAACGATCAAGCCCTTCAAGCCATCGTGCCAATTTACCATCTAAATATCTCTGCCTGGGGGCACCTGGGTGGCTGGGTCAGTTGAGCGTCCTTTGGCTCAGGTCATGATCCCAGGTTCATGGGATCAAGCCCGCATCAGGCTCCGCACTGAGTGGAGCCTGCTTGGATTCTCTCTCTCCCCCTCTGCCCCTCTCCCCCACATGCGTGTTCTCTCTCTCTCTCAAAATAAAATGAAATCAAAGAAAGAAAGAAATATCTCTGCCCGTTCTTCTCCACCCAGTTCTTTCACCTCAATCCTGGTGACCGTGATCTTGTGTCTGGACTTCTGCATCATCCTGAGAAGGAATCTGCCCACCCAGCCCCACCACCAACTCATCCGCCAGGTTCAGCCAGAAGGATCGCGTTAAATTACAGGCTGACCCTGACACTACCCTACTCCCAATCTTAATTCATCAGCAGCTCGTCACGTGCCCTGAGGACAAAACCCAAACTGTTCAACAAAGCCCACATGATCTGGCCAGCCTCCCTCTCCTCATCTCTTCCCACCTCCCTTCCAGAACACAACTCTCCAGCCATGCTATACTTCTGACAGTTCCTGGGTCGAGCTCTGTGCCCTTTGGCCTCTGAACTTCCACTCATGTGGTTCTCAGGACCTGCAACACCCTTTCTTCCTCCAAGTAATTCCTCCTTTATCCTCGTACTTCCTCTGGGAAGCCTTTCCTAATCCCTCTAAATAGAATTAGAAAGATGTAATGTTAACCCAGCATTTATCCATCTGGCCCTGGTCACTCTGTTCCTGCCCTCCAGTCCTCCCACCCAGCTAGGTGACGAGGTTCCTTGGGACAGGGACCCAGCCTGTACCACTCACCCCTACACTCGACCCACCACTTACTGAACACAAGATGCTCAGGAAGTATTTGCTGAACAAAGGGCGTGATGATCCAATAGACCAACGAACCGGCTGCTGAGCATCTGCTGGGGCCCTGGCAGGACCCCTCCAACCAGCTCTCCCCCACCACCTCTCCTCAAACCCACCCCCAGAGCTCGCCCCTCTTCCCCTGCACCCGCACCAGGAATTCTGCCTTTTCTTCTTTGGTGGCTGCCTCCCACACATTCTAGTCTCTTCCCTGAGCCCCCTATTTCCAATTTAACTGTTGGAGACCTGCAGGTCCCCCAGGAAAGACAAACCTATAAACCTTCTAAGGGCTTCACCGCTCATCAGCTGGGAGAGATGCAAGGGAACATATAAATAACTTGTATGGAAAAGGATTCCAGACTCTGTCACAGTACGGTGGCCCCAGTCTCCACCTCTCTCAGGTGCTGCCTGGAAGAAGGGGAAGGGGAAGCCCAGCAAAACACCACCCGTCCAAGGAAGCTTCTCCTCCTAGCCGTGCAATCGAGGGAAACACTCATTCACTCAGCCCTGATGGCCTACATCTCCTAGAGAACTCTGTTTCCTGGCTCATCCTGAGATTCATCCCAAACTTCCGTTTTCCAGATCGAAGCTAAGAAGAGGTTACATAAATGCTAGCTCCCCCAAGCACAGACTAAATGGAAGCCATGGGCTCCCCCTGAGAGTCTACTCATTCCTCTTTCACAGAAAATCCTAAAACATTTGCTCATCTCATTTCCCAACCCATCATGCAAACACGTTGCAGACTCAAATCTCAAAAGGTGGTATGGAGACAGAAAGAGAAGCAAACAGCAGTCGGGGAACCAGGGCAACCAGGCACCAGAACCTCAACAACGTGGGGGGCCGGTCAATCGGGCAACACACCCCCCAAAAAAGGAACCATAGTCAGTTTCCTCTATTTAAGGAAGTAGGCGAATAGATCATTTGCCTTAGAACAATTTCTGTCAAATTCCAAGCAAGCTTGGCTCTTCAATGGATAGATCACAGGTTAGCCAGACGTTTCACCTGTATTTACTTTACTCAACTTTCCACCTAGTGACCACCAAAGCAAGGCAAGAGTAAAATGTAAGGTTCGTGATAAAGAAGAAAACCTCAACTCTCTCCTGACTAGTTTTGATCAAAAGTCTGGTTGCAAGGTATGAACAGTCTGTCCATTTCTCTGGCCTACGTAGCACTCATTTTATTTCTGGACCGTCACAGAGCCCTGTGCTTGGTCTACACTGCTTCGGCCCCCTGCACTGTATGAATCTGGGCCCGCGGCCTGCATTAAAAGACACGATGATAAACAGGGTCACACAAAATTCACTAGCATCTATTGTGGGGATACAATCACTTACCATTCCCTCTGGGCAGATCCACAAGAGAAATTTCTCCCTGACAATGTCAAGTAAAACTGGGCTTCTCCAGAATTGCTGACTCATTTTCTCTTGTGAGCAATGTGAATCTTAGGTCCATCAAGAAAGCTGTTCTCTTCTTCCTTCGGCTACCGGGAAGCTTACAGCCAAAACTGAATGCTAAAGGTAGTATCTGAGAACTTTTCAGCAGGAGTTTCTATCTCTAATTCTATCCCTGTCCTCACAGCACTACCCTCGCCATTCTCCTGTCACCCTGAGGTTACCCTAGGTTTTTTCACTGTCGGGGAACAAGGAGAGAAAGGGGGGATAAAAGGGTAGGAAGGGAACAACCCTCTGGCCATGCTGCCCGATAGATGAATGTCAGTGCGTGGCAGAGACAAGAGCCAGACCTGTCTTTCTGCTCCAGGACCACAGTCATGTCCAAGGCCACCTCGTGCCTCTTCTTCATCTCCGAGAGCTTGTTTTCCAGGCTCAACCGAAGAGCCTTCTCTGTCTCTGTCCCCGCAAAGGCCTTTTCCAGTTCTGCCTGGGCGGCTTTCACATCCTAGAGTTAAATGAAATGCATTTGATGCAATTTTTCAATACAATTGGGAACATTTTGAAAGGAAATTGGATTAAAATATAAATATTTATGACTTTTTCTCCGGCACATTTCCCCTCCCTGCATTGTACTATACATGGGGAGAATCAGTAATAAATACATTTGCCAGCCATTTTCTCCCTCTTGTAACCTGAAGAGTAATAGGCATTTCCAATGGAAAAGACTCAAGTCTACAAAAACTGTATTTTTGGGTTTGAAGAATCGGATCAATATTTACAGCTTCAGTGAGAACAAGGAGAAATGTGCCTCTCAATACCTAAACACACATAAATTCCAGAGTCCCCAGAATCTCCATACAAATTCATCCCACACCCCACCGCCCCCTCACTATTTCTTTTAAGATAATGACTACACGATTCTCAAATGCATTTTCTGAATCTCCAAGGTGATGTGGGTGCTGAAGGACTACGTTCTTCCTGAGAGCTCCGAGAGGCCAACAGGGGAAGGATCTAAATCACAGAGGCAGGGCCCGTGTTGGGGAAAAGGGCCCTGGTGCTCAGCAAAGTGTCCTGGGGAGACATCTGGATCTCCCAGTGCCAACCGTCTCTGGTTACATCACAAAGATAAAAGTCAAATCAAACTGGGTTCAAAACCCAGCTCTCCTACTTCTTTGCTGTGGGACACTGGGTAGCCACCTAGCGTCTCTGAGCCCCAGCTTATCTGTGAAACAGGGACCACCACCACCCCATCAAAGAGTTGCTGTGTGACTGTCAAATGCCTGCTGCATCACAGGAAGCTCAAGAAAACAAAACGAAACGAACCGAAACAAAAGCACTGGCTGCTTCTTCCCTGCCCTTCGGTCCACAGGGGCTACTGTGAACACTGGGAACGGAAAGCCCACTACGAGCTGCAAGTATAGTGACCCGTGCGTCTTTCTGTGTCCAGCAGGCTTTGTGCTGCGTTCCTCCTCATATCCAAGAAGAGTCAGGGTTTCAGGGGGAGAAAGTGAGATGACACGACAGACCTCAAAGACCAAGAATTGAGTGACGAGTGTCACTTCGTACTAGCTTAATACGGAGGGAAACTTTCAACGTCTAGGAGCCAGGATTTTTTAGCCGAGACACATGCTGCTTCCCATCAAGGGCACAGCAAGCGCCTGGGAACAAGCAGGAGGAGGAGCTACACTCAGTGCCTCCCGGGAAAGGGCACTCAGTGAGCACTGGGGTGACGGGGGATGGAGGCCGGGACCAGACACAGGGCTGCCCGGGCACGCGAGGGCCTGCGAATCGGAATCTGCTTCCAGGCTTAGCGCATGTTAGGGGACTCCTTCCCCTCTCTGGGCCTCAGTTTCCTCCTCTGGAAAAATAAAGAGACTAAACGAGGTAAGAAAGGCGGTGTTGCATCAAGAACGCAGGCTTTGAAGTCAGCAGTCGTAAAATGGAATCCAGGATCAAACTTAGACTCGTTAGTCTTTCTGTACTCCGGCATCCTCGTCTGTAAGCATCGAGACGACAACCAGGACGCAGGGTGTACCAGGCGCCTGGGACAGGGCTGGAACCCGTGAGATGCTGAATAAGGGTGGCTCTCATTTCTGCTGCAAGTCTGCAAGTTTGTGAAAGAGGGAACAAAATTCTGCTCCCTCCACTATTAACCCACTGCAAGAACACATCCTCCTCGGGGCGTCCAGACTTGCCTCTTCTAGATGGAATATTCTCTCGTTCAGGAGCTCTTCGACCTGCCGCACCTTCTTCTGGGCATCTTCTGTCACCCGCTGCACTTCGGAGCCACCCCCTTCAGCCAGGCTCTCAACTGCTTTACTGCAAAAAGAAGCAAAAGTGTAAAATCCATGTGGGGACAGTCAGAGGGTGGTTTCAGTGGCCCCAAAGAGACAAGGAATATTTGTTAGCCATTTCTCCCACAGACCTGTGGAGTCTTGTGGTTGTTGTTTTCAATTTTTATTTTTATTTATTTTTTTGAGAGAGAGAGAGAGAAATCAAGTGGAGAGGGGGCAGAGGGAGAGAGAAGGAATCTTAAGCAGACTCCACACTTAGCGTGGAGCCTGACGTGGGGCTTGATCCCACGACCCTGGGATCATGATCTGAGCCGAAACCAAGAGTCAGATGCTCAACCAACTGAGTCACCTGGTGCCCCTTTTTTTAAATTAATATTTGTAATTCAAATACACAGTGAAGTATATGAATGTATCAAAATCAGTCAACATGTACACCTTGAACTTACATGGTATATGTCAATCATACCTCTATGTAAAATACATATATATAAACACAAATTAAGAAAGAAGTAAGAATCATCTATAATCTTATCAGCCAGAAAAACTAAGTTAACATTTTAGCATGTAGCCTTTCAGACACTTTCTACAAAAACAGAACCAACCATATAATATATATCCATGATCTGACTTTACTACTTACTACACCATAAACATCCTTCTGTGTCAATAAACATAAATCTCTACCATTTTTAAAGGCTACATATTAATTCACTGTATGAAATATACTAGAGTGTATTAAATCAATCCCCTATTTTTTTATCGAAGTAGAGCCGACACACATCAATCCCCTCGTGTAAAAATATTTAGATGATTTCTGATTTTACACATTTGTCTGAAAACACTTCTAAAGCTCTGAGGACAGTGCAAATAAAGGCTTTATTCATATCTTGAGTACAAAGTACTCCAATACATGTTAGTGTTGTTATCATCTCATAAGCAACATTATAATAAGAGCATCCTTGCATATATACGACCCGGTGATCTCCCAGGGTCAGTTTCCACAGAGGGAATTACCGGGTCAAAGGGTAAGCACACTTGTAAGACTCCTGACAGCCACTGCCGACTCTCCCACCAGGAAACTTCCGGCAAAGTACACCTCCACCTGCGGTAGGAGAGGGGGAGAGCTGGTCCAACGAACCAACGCGCAAAGGAACAGCACGCGACGGAAAGAAATCTGAGGGATCGAGGGCTTTTCTACGGCGTCTTTTGCCAACTGGAGGGAAGAGCATTTTAAACACAGCGTGCCCCACCTGTGAGCCCCAGCCACCACTCCGGGCGTGAGGCCAGGAGGCTACGCAGGCAGCCCACGCTCCGTCAAGTGCAGAGTTCACGCTGCTGGACAGCACGGAATGTTAGCCGTCCAGCGGGCCAGGACCGGTGGGGACGGCGCACCAAAGCCTGACACAGGACCCCAACGCCTGACGCCTCTCATCGGGGTCCTCCTCAAAAGAAAAACCGTCAGATACGACCTTGTGGGACATTTACTCGGAGCGCATCTCCGCAGATTTCTAAACGACTGCAGGTTGGCAGAAGGCAGAATCATAAAGGAAACGGCTCCACCTAAAGCTGGCTTCTCAGAAAAACTGCAACAGAACAAATTTATTCACCGCCAGCCTCCCGTGCCCTACTTTAGGGGGCATATGAAATGTTCCCAACCAAGTGCCATGTGATCAGACGCTCACATGCACGGGCCATGTGAATTTTTGACTGAGAACAATGGAAAGTCAAGAGGGCCATACTTGCCGTCCAAGCATCAAACAGGAGCTGCCTACGAATAAAGACTTTATTCATATCTTGCTTCCTTTCGCCAACAGGCCCTCAGAAGGCCCCAGTGTCATGACATCATTTTAATGGAATTCAACGTTCAACTGCAAGAACGAACATGGACTCTGAAGCCTGAACAGATCTGCTTCCAAATTTACACTGTCTCATGTCCTCAATGTGACTCTGGGCAAATCACCCCTTACGCCTCAGGTTCCTCACTTGAAAAGTGACACGCTTGCCTCTTAGAACGCACGTGCTAACACGTGTGGTGGCCACGGCACGGCGCCCTTCTCCCCCGATCTGAGCGCCACCTGCTGGCCCTGTGGCCACCACAGCACCAGCCCCTGCTGAGATGCCCGGAGAGGCCTCCGTCTACCCCTCTGAGCTGAGACAGGTCATTCTCCGGCCAGAACCGGGCCGCCACTTCCCCTCCAATGCCATGTGATGTGCGCAGCCCCGGTTCCCTCGGCCTATTTCTCCATCAGTGACGTCTGGAGTTCCCCGCGATTCGGTCGTTTCTGTCGTTCCTCAGAAGACACGGCACACGGCTGATACCACACACAAGGCTAGAGGCTCTTCCTCCTGAGCCGCGGATACGGGATTTTTCCAGTCCTGAATTCCCACTAACCACCAGCAGTGTTTTAGCCCTGGGCTTCACAGAGCCCCCTCTAGGGAATGGTTCCCCCCCCCCCGCCCAGAGAGGGCAAACACGTCGTCTCCCTCCCGTCCGCCCACAACGAACCTCGGTGTTTTATAGTCAGAATCATATACACTGGCAAGAGGCGGACTACAGTTTCTAACAAGTGCTGGTATTATTCAGTTTGTTTGCATTTTAGTTATACCAATAAAATATATCCCCAATAATAAATGTTCCAACTTTTCATTTATCATCTTTGTATTTTACAGTTACTGTAGCAATAAAATTTATACTCGGCAGTATGGTGCAATTTTCCTCTACTAATGGAATTATTATTTTTGTTTGTGCTTTAAAGCTACAGAGATAAAATTTACTCCCGACAATATGTCTGCCTTTGTTTTTAATGTCCCCTTACTGTAACTGATAAGTACAACAATGGAGACCCAGCACACATACGTGTTTCCCGCCCCCCAGCAAGGCAGAGCGGGCTCCAGAGCCAGACGGGCCCAGGATCTGTCACCCACCTGAGCCGGCCCTCCAACTCCTCCAGGCCCCAGTTTCCCCTGCACTCAGATGAGAATGCCGGCTGCCTCACATCACTGTTGTGAAACTGATAAAGCCATAAAGCAGGTCAAGTGCCAGACACAGGGTCTGGGGCAAAGTAGAATAAATGGCAGTCTGCTCCCCCTACCCTGTCTCTCCTTATAGAATCTGGGCCAACAGACGAGATGGAGAGCAAGACCTAAGGCGAAGAAAGGTGGGGACAAAGTGGTCTAAACCAGCATTCCACCCGATACAAAAGAGAACCTTCTATAAATATCACCCCTGCTACCCTTTTTAACCATCACCCTTTCCTCTTGATTCTTTCCATTCTAATTATAGTTCTGGAGAAAAAGCAGGTGCTTTTCCTGTGACAGGTCCCCATCTCCTGCCCAACCCCCACCAAAAAAAAAAAAAAAAAAACACCGTAAAAGTGAAAAAGGGAGTTGAGGGCATTAACAAAGGTATTTTTTCCGTCACCAAGAATGTACCTACACACGCCTGTAGGTGCTGGGCAGTTGGGGGCAGGGAAAGGCACACTTAGCAGGGATGTGACAGACACCGTGCGGGTCCTACAGCACACAGCACGCACAAGGGGCCCACGGAGTAGGAACGGCGGAGGTGCCCCACGCTGCGCTGAAGGAGAAGAGGCTCTTGGCCTTAGAAGAGGTGCAGTCGTGTTGCAGAAACAAGAATCACACACGTGAAAATTAAAAAGAGCATACGAGGGGCACCTGGGTGGCTCACTCAGTTAAGCGTCTGTCTCTTGGTTTCAGTTCAGGTCATGATCTCACGGTTCATGGTTTGAGCCCCACATGGGGCTCCAGGCTGACAGCACGGAACCTGTTGGGATTCTCTCTCTGTTCCTCCCCCGCTCATGCTCGCTCTCTCTCTCTCTCAAAATAAATAAATAAATACACTTTAAAAAAAAAAAAAAAAAAGGTCCACGGAAAAAAAGAGAAAAAAGCATATGAAATCAGGGCTGGACCCAAAGTCAGGGACCTGCGTTCTCATCCCAGCTCCAATCATCCCGCCTGAGTGGTGCTGGTCACAGTCCTTCCCTTCTCAGGCCTAAACCCCACCCTGTCCACAAGGAGGCTTTCCTCGAGATTTGCCTGGCTCCCAGGAGAACGATGGCATCCAAACGGATGCAAATGGGTCTTATAAACTATAAAGTGCCGGCACACACGCGGGAGTGTGATTCTCTGCCAGAGAAGCTTGTGAAGGGATGGAAACGTGGGCTACAGGCAGCCAGGCGGGGCTCACCCCGAGCCTCGGTGTCAGCTAGGCGACAGGAAAAGCAGAAGGGGCCGCCAGGGCCAAGCCAGAGCAGCGGGAACAGAACGTGTTCAGTATCCGTGAGCCAGACAAGGAACGTGTGTCAGACGAGGCACTGGCAGGGAGAACGCCGGCGGAGCAGCTACGTCGTCGCGAACACTCTTCACAGAGCTCGAGATCTTAGCCCCTGGCCTAGGAGTCAGCCTTGACATCCCCCTCCCCATCCGTGGCCCAGCCCTGTTGATTTTGCTCACCAGACGCCTCTCCAGGCCGCCCACCCCTCGCCATCGCTAGCCTCTCACCTGAACTACCGGACGAGCCTCCTGACTGGTCTCCCTGCCTCCCCGCCCCGCGCTCCGTCTACGAAGTGCCTTCCTCTCCGCATCCAGTGACCTCCACAAAACTAAATCTGATTGTGTCAGCTGCTCAAACCCGTGACTTCTTCCCGTTTATCTGGGATAATCTCTGCTGTGGCTTCAAGACCCTGCAGGACAAGACACAGACCTCCCCAGACTTCCCATATTCCCTCGGACTGCACGTGCACCAGCTAATTCCTACTTGCTCCTCAGACCTCACCTAAGTGCTCCCCCCTCAGGGCCCCTTCCTTGCAATACGTCTCTATTGACGGACCTGTTCCTACCCTGTCAACACTCCCCGCTGCCTCTGTCTTCCTCACGGCTCTTTTCCCACTTGGTATTTATCCGCTTACCATCCCGAGTATTTTATCACCATCGCCCCTTCTAGAATGCAAGCCTGTCTGGATCACCACTGCATCCCCGGGAGCCTAGCCCAGTGCAGCACAGAACAGCTGCTTAATAAATCTTTTCTGGATAAATTAATAAAACTAGCCAGACCAGGGGCGCCTGGGTGGCTCAGTCAGTTAAGCGTCCGACTTCGGCTCAGGTCACGATCTCGCGGTCCGTGAGTTCGAGCCCTGCGTCGGGCTCTGTGCTGACAGCTCAGAGCCTGGAGCCTGTTTCCGATTCTGTGTCTCCCTCTTTCTCTGACCCTCCCCCATTCATGCTCTGTCTCTCTCTGTCTCAAAAAATAAACGTTAAAAAAAAAAAAAAAAAAAACTAGTCAGACCAAAAAGGTCTGCGTGGGCAGCTTGGGGAATCTACGCCCACAAATGCGTGCACGAGCCCTGAAAACATTCAGCCCCGTGTGTGGTATGGAGGAGCGCACACAGCCTTTGTGAGTTCGGGTTTCAGCGTGTACTCGCCCGCTAACGGCAAGTCCTAGCCAAGACCTGCAGCAGGCAGGGCGCTGAGCACGAAACAGACCAAATTCAAATTCTACTACTGACCTCCAGACTTGGTAAAGTTGACTTGACTTCGTGCCAGAGAATGATGTGCTTCAAAAAAACCAAAAACCAAAAAACAAAAACAAACAAAAAATGTGCAACAGCAGCCATCAAAAACAAAAACTTATCAGTCGAGTTTTCTCATTCATTCCTTCATTCATTCACTCACTCGTTCAGAAAATACCAAGCGTACAAGATCGGCAATAAGCGAGGGAGGTCTGGGCCGGGGAGCCCCTAGTGTCCTCGAAGCCAGCAGCAGCCCAACTTCCAGCTGCTGGCCGCATGACAATGAAAGGAATGATATGACCCGGCCCAGAGCGGTGCAGCTGTGCCCTAAGCCAAAGAGTCCATGATCCAGCAGGAGCTCAGCTACCAAGACAAATGGTGTGCCTCCACCCAAGCTTTCAGCCAGATCCCTGGTGGAAGGTGGGTCAGCCCCGGCAAGCCTCATTCCACTCTCACCAAGCAAAACCGTATACTTCGGTGTCCCAACAGACCCACAAACGCCCTCTTGTCGCCGTGCCCCCATTATACTCTGTCTACAAGCGTGCTACAAGGCTGAAGTGGGGGGACGTCTCTTTTCAAATCCTCGCTACGCGGCACAATTACATAATAAATGTTTACGAATGAATGAATAACCAATCAAGTCATCGACTGTATTCTCTGAACTGGGCTTGTTGTTCGACAAATATTTAACTATTTGATTAATTAAAATAATACTTCTCAAACGTGTTTTAAGCAGAGCACCTCTTTTAAACAAAATATTGTAAGAGACCCTAGTGCATTAAACAGATACAAAAACAAGTTCCTCTGGTTAAAGCCCTACCCTCTGCGTCCCAGCCTCACTCACCAGAGTCCCTCAGGATTCCTGCAAGCCCCTAGGGCCTTTACCGCAATGAAAATGAATGAGCTGCTGATAGAATTAAGGACGTGGGTGGATCCCACAAACGCTGCTGAGGAAAAGAGGCCAGACACAAAGGGGGGCGTGTACGGTACGGGACTCCATTCCTATCAAGTTCAAAAATGGGCAGAACTAAACACCGATGCCATCAGTGTTCCGCACAGTGGTTATCTTGGTGGAGAAGGGGACTTCTGGGGGGTGGGTGATGTTCCGGTTTTCCATCTGGATGGTGGCCCCACAGGTGTGTTTTTAGTGCAAATTCGCCATCTGCACACTTAAGATCACATCGTTTTCCCTGTTAAGTATATCACACTTCAAAAGTTTGTTGAAAAGTAATTCAACAAAAACAGACACCTCCTTGGGGTCCTCAGGGCCCAGTGGGAAAACAACTGGCTCAGAAAACACAAGGCTGTGTTCTATGGACCCAGCCAGCCTCCACCCCCCGGAACCCCGGGCACCCTGCAAGCTTGTGACAGGACGACAGGTACTCACGAGGCTTTGATGAGAAGCTGCTCCCTCTCCTGGAGCTCCCGCTTCAGACTCTCCACTTCCACCTTCAGTTCGATGTTCTTCCAGTCAAGATTAGGAAAGAAAAGAAACAACGTGAAATACGGGACCCCAGAACGTGCGCGGTGGGGAAACAGCTTTCCGCACAGACTAACTTACAGGACGCTTATAATAGGCAGATGCTAGATTCAAAACCTCATTAGCCTCAGGGCACAGGGAGAAGGGAATTATTAAACACTGGTGGTCTCAAAAGGAAGCCCTGGATTCCTCAAGACTTGGAACAATTATGTAAATTTTCCAAGCTTCTAACAGCCAGAGCACTCAAACACTGAGGCATAAATGTCATACAAGTGAGGCTGATTTAAAAATGGTTTGCCCTCCGCCAGGCAAATTTACAAGCAATTCTGCAGTTTGCTTTTCCCATTCCAAGGCAATTACTTCTGCTTGTTTACAATCACGCATGTGGTGGCTGTAGCAGTGGGAACGTGTTACAGCCTCAAAATAAATAAATAAGTAAGTAAATAAAACACGTGGATGGATAAGTGGGAGGCCACACCACTGCCTGTCTCGTTTCAGCGTAAGATTTCGGGGCACTTACAAAAAAGCCACAACCGCGTGGGGCAAGCTGTCTATGAGGGCCACCACGGCGTTCTCCAACCACACGTCCTCCTCTTAGCTGACCGCAGCGAAGGGAGTCACACGTGGCCTCGGGCTTCTAACTCACGTGACAACCCAAAGACAGAAGCTCTGGTAAAGACACCGCAGTGTGAGACACTGGGGCAGTGGCGGGCTTCTCAAACCTGTCCACGAATGTATCCCAGGTGGAATAGCAGATGAACTCCCGCAAGTTAGAGCCTGAGGTCTGAGTGCGTAGCTGGTGGAGGATTGCTATAAATCCAAGATTTCTCCGAAATCTTGCTCCTGTTTTGTTTTAATAATTCATGCCAATTTCACATCCATAATCCATGTGGGTTATTTTAAATAAAAGTCACATTTCCGGTAAAATTTATAATCTCAGGGGACACGCCTCCTACCTTCCTGCCAAGCAGCCCTGGGGGAATGAGGACCCGAGACTGAGAAGTCAGCCAGAATGGAAATCAACCCGCTAACCTGGGCTGGTCGCAGACATATACCGATCACCTGTGACAGGACAGGCGTGGGGCTAAGCGCTGAGGACGGCGTGGTAAACAAGGCAGACACGGGCCCTGCCTGCACACTGGCATCAACTATGAAACTGGAAGTGCAAGCCTGTAGTCGTCCTCGGAAGCACAAGTCCAGGAGGTGAGAGAGCAAAGTTTCTTCTCTCAGGCCACTCGAGCGCCAATGAAACACACAAGCCCTACCTGACATAGGGGATTTGAGGAGCAAATGAGCTCACAAATGAGAAGAGCCTAGCAGACGGGGCTCCCAGTGCGTTATCTCCTTCCCGGTCAACAACAGGCACTAAAGAAGTCATCTACGAGACCAAACTTTGTTAGGAGAAGCTGATCTTTGCATAAAGATCACTGCATGACAGTTCACTGGTCTTCAGCTGGTTTTGTGAGGCCCCTACAGCAACAGCCTTCAAACAGAGGACACCTTTTCAGTTCTAAGAAGGGCAGAGAGTTTCCATTTAAGAACTGACACCAGATAATCTAAACTGCTTTCTGATGAACTAACTGGCACCCCCGACCTAAAACGATGGAGAGCTAACATGTCCACGAGACCAATTTTTCAAGCCCCAATACCTGAAGTTATAAACTTATAATACATGGGAATCAGTCTCCAAACCATAAGTCAAGACACCTTATAAGCTTAAAATGGAATTTCGTTATAAAAGAGAATGAAGACGCCCTTACACTACTGTTAAGGAAAAGATATCCTTACCCTTATTATTAAAGAAAAATGCAAGGTACAGAACAGAACGTGCCCGCGTTTATGTAAAAAGGAGATTTATACCCACACACACACCTGCTTGTACATACATAAAATTCCTCTCCATAAATAATTAATAATATCGGTTAGATCTGGGGAACCAGGAGACAAGGGTGGATGAAAGTCTCTCTAGTGTATTCCTTTGATGCTTTTTGAATTCTGAGCCATGTACACCTACCTATCCAACAACTTGAAATAAAAGTATAATTAAATCAGGTCATCTAATCAGACAGTGTAAAGAAAAAAAAAAAAAAAGCTAAACAGCAGAGTAAAATGAGGCAGGCCTGTATTCAGAATACACCTCTCATAGTAGCTTTGTGACATCCAGCAAGTTACTGATCTTCCCTGAACTTCAGTTTCCTCTTCTGTAAAATGAGGATGATCTCCACTGCACAAGGCTGTCTTGAGAGTTAAAATAAGATGATAAATGTCCAAATGCCCAAGACCGTGGCTTACAAAGAGCAAGCAATTAACACGCTTTGGTTCCCTATCACCCTAGAAGTGTGTAACCATACTTACACAGAAAATGTTTTAGGCTATTGGTTTTTCCTTCAAACTATGATTGCATCATCACTCCCTTCCAGAAAAGGTGACATCCTCATTGCCTTTCCACCCCCCACACTGAAGGGAAAAAAAAAAAAAAAAAAAAAAAAAAAAAAACTGCCTTAAGGGACAAGAGAGCTTTTCAATTCTTGAAAAGGCTCAGAAGTACAGTACAATCCTTCTTCAAGACAAGCCCATTTAAGTCCCATCTGCTGAAACTCAAGGAGAGTCCTTTTTCCCCCTTCAAAAGTTTCCAGTGGTGCAAACTTCAGAAGAGAAAAGACGGAGACATTCCCCGGGCCAGGGGCTAATCTGCTGGAGAAAGCCAAAAAATGGGCACTGAAATATTGTTTGTACTTATGTCTTTTCAGGAAAGCCAAGTTCTGTTTTCAACTTTCAGCACCAAGGTCTGTTTTCAGGCAGAGGCCTCCAGGTCAAGACTTCAGATGGGAACAGACGCTTTTCTGACCGTCACAAGCAAGCACGCAAGGAATACAGAAGAGCCAGGGCACAGACAGCTGACGGTCCTCACTGCGGGCTGCCAAGGGAAGCCTCTGTCAGACAGCGAGGATCATCGCCAAGCACTGACTGTGTGCTAGGGCTTTTCCTCTGCCATTCCGTTTTAATCCACACAAATAACCCTGTGACAGAGGGACTATCACTTAACTCCGAAAGCAAGCCCAGGGAGCTGAAGGGCCTTGCCTACAGCTACACGAGTTAGTGGGTAACAGCAGGCCGCAATTCCAAAGGCACTCCACCATTTCACCACCTTTGTCTCAATCCTGAATAATTAGGAAAAGGCAACTGAGATAGAAAGAGTAAATCAGAATTAGGATTTGAAAAAGAGAGACAGAATCCCTTAAAATTAATCTTGCAACTCTTTGCTTACTATTAAGGTCATCCTATTGTTTTATGCTCCCTGTAATCCATTCAGATTAAATGAAAGCAGCTCTGTCTGTTCAGGCTAACTCGGAGAACAAATGTTAATCAAGTTTCTGCTGGGAATGACTCTGAGAAAAAAACCAGGTGTGGCCGTGGGAAGTGGGACCTCACAGTTTTATAGATGTGTTCGGTGGGGCCATCAAATTCCTGTTGCATTCTTTCCTCCAGGAAATAGATGCGGAGCTTTAAATTAAAGTTTTCTTTCTTCAATTCAGTGATTTGCTGGAAAATAAGCACAGAAGGGTTATCAAAAGTAAGGTCTGAAGGACGGTACCTGCATTAATCCCTGTAGCTCCTAAGGCTACGAATGGACTGAAATGTTAAATACTAGAGAAAACTTACCTTTGCTGCAATTGTACCAGCCCAGAATTAAGTGGTTCTCGCTAGTCGAATTTAAGACAATCTGAGCACTTGAATGAATAATGACTGAAGAAAAGAATTCATGACTCCACACTGCTGATAAGTAAGTAAAGAAAGGAAGAAAGAAAGGAAAAGAAAGAAAACAAAAGGAAAGGAAAGGCAAATCTCTTCTTCACAAATGAAATCCAGTTAGTAAATGCAGAGGAATAAAAGAGAAAATCACCATTATAAAAAAAAATAAATTAAAAAAAATAAAATATAAAAAATAGGGGCGCCTGGGTGGCGCAGTTGGTTAAGCGTCCGACTTCAGCCAGGTCACGATCTCGCGGTCCGTGAGTTCGAGCCCCGCGTCGGGCTCTGGGCTGATGGCTCAGAGCCTGGAACCTGTTCCCGATTCCGTGTCTCCCTCTCTCTCTGCCCCTCCCCCGTTCATGCTCTGTTTCTCTCTGTCCCAAAAATAAATAAACATTGAAAAAAAAAAATTTTTTTTAAATAAAAAAAAATAAAAATAGGGGTGCCTGGGTGGCTCAGTCGGTTAAGCGTTCAACTCCTGATCTCAGCTCAGGTCATGATCTTAGAATCTGTGAGTTCAAGCTCTGCATTGGGCTGCCGGCACAGAGCCTGCTTGGGATTCTGTCTCTCCTTCTCTCTGCCCTTTCCCCACTTGCACTTTCTCTTTCTCCCAGAATAAATAAACTTTAAAAAAATAATAAAAATAAAAACAAATTTAAAAAAAGGAAATCACCATTATCCAACCATGACAGTAATAACTGATTCAGGTAAGAATCATCAATGTTAGGGGCGCCTGGGTGGCTCAGTCGGCTAGGTCTCCAACTTCGACCCAGGTCATGATCTTGAGGTCTGGGAGTTCGAGCCCCGCGTCGGGCTCTGTGCTGACAGCTCAGAGCCTGAAGCCTGCTTCAGATTCTGGGTCTCCCTCTCTCTCTGCCCCTCCCCCACTCACACTCTCTCTGTCTCTCTGTCTCTCTCTCTCTCAAAAATACACCTTAAAAAAAAAAGGAATCATCAATGTTAAAAGCATTTGATAAAAGATCACTGGAGAACATGACATTCACCCAGTTATTACCCCACAGATGGCTTATTAATTACTAAAGGAAAAGGTCCATTACAATTTAGGAATCCAGTAGACACCACCTAAATCAAGATAATATATTAAATGTCACTAGTGATGGGGCAAAGTGACATGCAGTGTCTCCTGAAACAAAGCACTGAAAGCAAGCGACTTCATTTTAAATGTTCCTGCCCACAACCTTTAGCCTGCACCTAATGAAGCAGTCCATCTGACGAATCCAAATATAAGGACATTTGCAGAACAGCAGGGAACAGCAGGCCTGAACCCTTCAAAAGTCTTAATGACAATCTTAAGGTAAAAGTAGTTGGGGAACTCTTCTAAATAAATGGAAGTGATGGAGGCATGATTACTAAGTGCAATGAAATCATATAGTAAATCTTGAATTTAAAAAAAAAAAAGAAAGAAAAGAAAAAAGCTCCATGAGGATAAGTGGGGAATCTGAATAACAACTTTGTATTAGGTAATAGTGTTATAATTTTGTAAAATGTCCTAAGAGAGATACATCCTCAAGTACATAGGGATGCTGTCATGATGTCTGCAACTGACTCTCTAATGAGTGGGGAGAGACAGAAAGAAAGAATAAAGCAAACGTAGCAAAATACTAACTGATGAATCCAGATGCAGTATATATGATTGGTTGTTGTGTTTTTAAATTTTTTTTTTTTTTTTTTTTTAGTGTTTATTATTTTTAAGAGAGAAAGAGACAGAGAGCTAGCAGGGGAAGGGCAGAGAGGAGGGAGACACAGAATCCGAAGCAGGCTCCAGGCTCTGAGCTGTCAGCACAGAACCTGACGCAGGGCTTGAACCCACAGACAGCGAGACCACGACCTGAGCCAGTCGGCCGCTTAACCAACTGAGCCACCCAGGCACCCCTTAAAATTTTGTTTTGATGTTTATTTATTTTTGAGAGAGAGAGCACAAGCAGGGGAGGGGCAGAGAGAGAGGGAGACACAGAATCCGAAGCAGGCCCCAGGCTCTGAGCTGGCAGCACAGAGTCCGATGCGAAACTCGGACCCAAGAACTGGAAGATCATGACCTGAGCTGAAGTCAGATGCTTAACTGACTGAGCCACCCAGGCGCCCCAGTTGTTGTGCTATTTTGCAACTTTCTATAGGTTCACTTTGCTTGTTCATGGATATGCTCATGGATATCCTGGGTCATAAAACAAACCTTAACAAATTTACAGAACTGAAAATCAAACCATGTTCTCTGACCATAATAAACTTAAGGTAGAAATCAGTAACTGAAAGAAATTGGAAAATACCCAAATACTTAGAAATTAACACATTTCTAAACAATCCATGGGGCAGAGAGGAAATCTCAAGGGAAATCAGAAGATATTTTGAATTATCTTTTGAAATGCAATATATTTTGAAATACAAGTATATCAAAATTTGTAGGGTACAGTTAAAGTAGTGATTGGGGAAAATTTATACTATTTAAAATGTGTTAGAAAACAAGAAATGTCTCAAATCAACGATCTAAGCTTCTACCTTAAGAAACCATAATAAGAACAAAATAAACCCGCACAAGCAACATGACAGATATAATAAACATAAGAACAGAAAACAATAAAATGGAAAGCCGGAAAACAGAAAAAAAAAATCATTTAAAAAGATGCTTCTTTCAAATGATTGATGAAGACTGGCAAAGATAAAAAGAGAAAAGAAAAAGACATAAATTACCAATATCAAAAAATGAAAGAGAGGTCATCACAACAGATCCCATAGCAATTAAAGGGATAGTAAGAGAATAATGCATATAACTCTACGCATATAAATTGAACAACTCAGATGAAATAGTACATTTCCAAGAAAAGTACAAATTATCAAAATCCACCAAAGAAAAATAGATATACAGAATAGTCTTGTATCTATCTATTTTAAAAACTGAATTTGTAATTCAAACCCCTCCAGAAAAGAAAACTCCAAAACAAAATTATTTCAGTCGCAATTTCTACCAAATATTGGAAGAAGGAATAATGCCACTTCTATACAATATCTTCCAGAAATCTGAAGGTGAGGGAACTTTGCCACTTCATTTTACAGAGGGCAATGTTACCCTGATACCAAAACCGGACAAAAACATTACAAGAAAACTATGACTTAGAAAACTAGATTAAGTCACCCATGAATATAAATGGAAAATCCTCAACTAAATTTTAGCAAACTGAAAAAACAGATTAATACTTCATGAGTGGGACTTATCCCAGGAATGTAAAGCTAATTCTAATTCAACATTCAAAAATCAATCCATGCAATCCACCAGACCAAAAAACTAAGAACAAAAAAAATATATGATATCAATAGCTGCAGAAAAACATCTGACAAAACCGAACAGCCACTCAAGATAAATACTTGGCAAACCCAGGAGTAAAGGAAACTTCCTTTATGCTACAGGGTATTTACAAGAACTAATACATTTATAAATATATATAATATATTTATAAATGTATATATATACATTTATAAATATATGAATATATATAAATATATATTATATATTTATAAATGTATTAGTTGTATATATGTATTATATACATATATATATTGTCTCATATCCATAATACCTGTATTATACATGTATAAATCTATTTTAATAACTTTATAACCTCTACTCCTCTCTTTACTCCATTATCCTCTCTCTCTTCTCTTTACTCTCTTTCCTTCCGCTTCCCGTTGTCTCTCTGTTTCTCTCCCTCTCTTGTCTCTCTTTCTGTCTGTCTCCCTCTGTCCTCTGTCCCTCTTCTGTCTGTCTCTCTATTGTTTCTCTTTCTCTCTTTCCTTCCGCTTCCCGTTGTCTCTCTGTCTTCTATACAATATATATATGTATCATCCCTAATCATATAATGTATAAATATCTTTATCAATAATAATATATATACATTTATAAATATATATATTTATAGTTTATCTATTTAATTAACGCATGAAAACAATGCTATTCCCCTAACACTAAGAAAAAGGAAAGGTGGGGCGCCTGGGTGGCTCAGTCAGTTGAGCATCCGACTTTGGCTCAGGTCATGATCTCGCAGTCTGTGAGTTCGAGCCCCGCGTCGGGCTCTGTGCTGACAGCTCAGAGCCTGGAGCCTGTTTCAGATTCTGTGTCTCCCTCTCTCTGACCCTCCCCTGTTCATGCTCTGTCTCTCTCTGTCTCAAAAATAAATAAACGTTAAAAAAAAAAATTTTTTTTTAAAGAAAAAAAAGGAAAAGGATATCCACTCTCACAATTTCTATTTAACATTGCATTTGAAGTCCTAGCCAGTGTAATAAGGTTAAGGGAAAAAATAAAGGCATTCGATTTGGAAAGGAAGAGCTAAAATCATCCTTATCGGAAGATAGTATGATCATCTATGTAGAAAATCCCAAGGAATCTACAAAAAAGATCCCAGAATTCATAAGTGAGTTTAGCAAAGTCAAAATGCAAACATCAAGCGTTATTTCAATACACTAACAACAAACAACTGGAAACTGAAACTTTTTTAAATACCATTTTCCAATACCTCCAAAACACTTAAATTCATAAACATAAGTCTAATAAACCATGAAGTATGCTTAACACCACAAAATGCTGAAGAAATCAAGAACTTAAATAAGTGAAGAAGCTTACCAAATTCATGAGCTGGAAGACAATATAATAAAGATGTCAATTCTCTCCAAACTGACCTATAGATTTAACACAATCCCAATCAAAATCCCCACAGGATTTCTTATAGTTAGAAACAAGCTGATTATAAAATTTACATGGAACAGTAAAAGAGCTAGATGGGTGAAAACAATTTTGAAAAAGAATCCAAAGAAACAGACTATACAAACAGACCCACACAATTACAGCCAATTAGTTTTTTTTAACATTTATTTATTTATTTTTGAGGGGGTGGGGGAGAGGGAGAAAGAGAGAGAGAATGGGGAAGGGGCAGAGAAAAAGAGAGAGACAGAATCTCAAGCCGACTCTGCGCTGTCGGCACAGAGCCCTATGCGGGGCTCAAACCCATGAACCGCGAAATCATGACCTGAGCCAAAATCAGGGGTTGGACGCTTAACTGGCTGAGCCACCCAGGTGCCCCCAGCTAATTAGTGTTTGACAAAGCAACCGCTAACCTTAAAAATAAAACTGCCATTTATTCTACCAGCAAAAGATGAGTTCATTCAGGAATAGCAGAGATGGCAATCCAGGACAAGCAAGCTGCTGCAGACCCACCCGCAAACCCAGAGAATAAAGGTGAGAAGTGCTCTTTTACAGAGAAGCTGGGGGGGGGGGGGGAGGGAGTTGGGATGGGCTGTTGTAAACTAAAAGTCCACTAGAGTAAACTGGGAGCTGGAAGTATGGTGGATTCTCATTGGATGGCTGGGCTGCTGCGGGGGGTGGGGGAGGGGGGGGTGAAAGGCTGCCGGTGTAAGAAACCTTCCTGCCTCCTGCTAAGATAGTAAAGTAGTATCTAAGAGCAAGGCAAGGGAAGGCAAGGAGCCCTCTCTTCCCGCTGGCTGTGCCACTGACAAGAGACCGGATTGAAAGCTCCCCCTGCTGGCACCCAACTGCATTCTAAGCAAAGTTCTTTTATTAGTTCTCACAGTACAAATACAATTCAATGGAGAAAGGGCAGTTTTTTCATTTTCAACAAATGGCTTTGGAACAACTGGACATCCACCTACAAAATAATCAACCTCGACCCAACAATTAGACATCTATTTACCAAAAAAATGAACCTCAACCTATCATACTTTAAACAGGAGTTAAATTAGATCATAGACCTAAATGTATAACATAAAATTATCTAACTTTTAGAATAGACAGAGGGCAATCCTTGAGACCTAGTGCTATACAGTTCTTACCTATAATCCCAAAGGCATGATCCATTTAAAAAAAATTTTTAATCAATAAATTGGGCTTCATCAGAATTTTAAAACATTTGCTTTGAAAAACAGTGTTAAGAGAATGATTAGAAAAGCTACCTACTGGGATTTGTGCAAATCACAAATCCAACGTAGGAACTGTATCCCAAATAACTCCCAAAATGTAACTGTAAGAAAACCACCCAATTAAACGAACAAACAAACAAACTAAAGAACAGGCCAAAGATTTTCAAAGGAACTTCACAGAAGACATACAGACGGCAAATAATCACAAGAAAAGATTTTCCACACCTTCAGCCATTAGGAAAATGGAAATTAAAGCTACAATGAGTTTTAGTACTGATTAGAATGACTAAAAATTTTTTTTGAATTGAGAATACCTAATGCTGATGAGGATGTGAAGCAAATGGAAACCTCATACTCTGCTGATAGGAAGGCAAAATGCCACAACCACTTTGCAAAACCATTTGGCAGTCTCTCTCTCTCTCTCTCTCTCTCTCTCTCTCTCTCTCTCTCACACACACACACACACACACACACACACACACACACACACACTACCTTTACCATATGACTCAGCAATTCCCATCCTAGGGATTTACCCTAGGGAAATAAAAACCTATGTTCACCCAAACACCTGTGCACAAATGTTTACTACAGCTTTAATAATAACCACCAAAACCTGGAAAGAACCTAAATGTTCTTCAAAGGGTGAATAAATAAAATGTACATCCATATGATGGACTAATAATCAATAACTATGATACACACACAACAGCATGAATGAATTTCAGAGACCTTACGGTAAGGGAAAGAAATCAGCCTCAAAAGATTATATTACTGTATGATGCCATTTATAAGACATCTGGAAAAAACAAAATTATAGGGACTAAGACCAGAACATTAGCTGCCAGAGGTCTGGGATGAAGAAAGGTCTGACCACAAAGAGACAGCACATAGGAATTTTTTGGCATTATGGAATGTTCTGTATTCTAATTGTGGTGATGGTTACATGAGCCTAGAACTGGATATACACACATATACCAAAAAAAAAAAAAAATCATTTAATATATATATGTGTATTAATATGTATGTGTGTATATACACACATATATATATACTTTGATTATGACAGGCTATAAGGCAGTACACATCTGTCAAAGCTCATCCAACATTAAAATTGGTGAATTTTGGGGCGCCTGGGTGGCGCAGTCGGTTAAGCGTCCGACTTCAGCCAGGTCACGATCTCGCGGTCCGTGAGTTCCAGCCCCGCGTCAGGCTCTGGGCTGATGGCTCAGAGCCTGGAGCCTGTTTCCGATTCTGTGTCTCCCTCTCTCTCTGCCCCTCCCCCATTCATGCTCTGTCTCTCTCTGTCCCAAAAATAAATAAAAACATTGAAAAATTTAAAAAAAAAAAAAAAAAAAATTGGTGAATTTTTTCATGTAACTTATATCTCAATAAAGCTGTTTTAAAAATTGCTAAAATGATGGGGCACCTGGGTGGCTCAGTCAGTCGAGCACCTGACTCTTTTTTTTTTTTTTTTTTTAATTTTTTTTTTCAACGTTTATTTATTTTTGGGACAGAGAGAGACAGAGCATGAACGGGGGAGGGGCAGAGAGAGAGGGAGACACAGAATCGGAAACAGGCTCCAGGCTCTGAGCAGTCAGCACACAGCCCGACGCGGGGCTCGAACTCACGGACCGCGAGATCGTGACCTGGCTGAAGTCGGACGCTTAACCGACTGCGCCACCCAGGCGCCCCGAGCACCTGACTCTTGACCTCAGCTCAGGTCATGATCTCAGGATTCCTAGAATCCAGCCTAGCATCGGGCTCTGCTCTGACAACACAGAGCCTACTTACGATTCTCTCTCTCTCCCCTCCCCTGCTCTTTCTCTCTCTCGCGCTCTCAAAATAAATAAATAAACATTTTTTAGTTAATTAAAATGAAATACAGTAAAATAGTACTGATAATACAGTACTAATGAATGATAATATGATCCCCACTGCGTTTTTTTTCAGCATTTAAAAAAAGTAATTGGTAAGAATATATAATGCTTTTTAACCAACATATTTTTATAACTGGATAAAAGAAAATGATATGCACACTCTACATCAAACTGTCCTTGGCCCTCTTGTTAGCACTTAAGTTTTCAACTCTGTGGCTAACAAGGACAGCACAAGAAACCACTGGTAAGTTCATTAAAGCCTTGCTTTAAATGTTTTAAGAAAACAGCACATAAAACGTTCATTCAAACAAAAAGTCTACCCCACCAGATGCTTCCTATAAAGAGGAACCTTGTTCTATTACTCAACTACCAATGAAATATTTATGGAGGTTGCTTAAAATACCCACATTGTACATACTGCTAAAATTCTCAGCAACACTCGAAAGAATATGTATCCTGCGTATAGGTAAAGAAGTTTTTAAAAAAATAAGAAAAAGGCAAATAAGCCTTCAGAAGGTGAATGCAAACACCAGACCGGCCCAGGTGAATACAATGAGGTACAGGCACCCTATTTTCCACAACAATGCCAGCCTAGTTCTCCACTTAATACCACTTCCCTCATAAAGTTTTCTCTGGCTACCCCCATCCGGCTGGACTGGAGACCCTTCGAAATGTTTCCATATACCCTCTACTTTCTTTATCATTGCAACTGTCACACTGCATTATACCAGCTGATAACTTGCTTTTTCTAATCAATCCATCTCTAAGAGGTCAGGCACCACACACTTGTGTCTTGTACGTTCCAGCCCGAATCATAAAGAGACAGTTACCAAGTGCCCAACGGCTGCCCAGGTGGCTGGACACATTTAAGAATTTCTTGAAGGCAATGTGATGCAAAGAGAGTCCCACGGTCTTCAGATTCAGATCTAGTACAGATCACCCCATTGTTTTTTGTCCATCACTCTTAGAATTAAACTCCCTGCCATGGGCACAGAGAGGTGTACGATCTGGTCCCCACTCTCCTCGCCAGCCTCGTCCTATTATCACCCTGTCACGCAATGTTCCAGCCCCACCGGCCTCCTTTCTGGTCCTCAAATAAGCCAAGCCCCTGTCTGCCCACACGGCTCTTCCCGCAGCACGTGCCCGGTGCCTCAGCTCCAATGGCACCATCTCGGAGGCCCTTCCTGACTACACAATCTCAAGCGGTCCCCACCACTGTGACTGCCACCTGAGTCACTCCTGAACACAGAACTCTTGGTTTTCTTGCTAGAACTTTTCACAATCTGTACTCCTTTATTTACACATTTATTATTTATTATCATGCCAATTACATGAATATAATCCACTTGGGGACAGGGATATTATCCGTTTATGGCTGTTTCCCTTAAGGCTTTCGCACAGTGTCTGGAGCACAGGGGATGCTCAGTCGACCTCTGTTAACGCACACGCAAACGAATGAATGAATACAATCCAGACCATCTTACTAGCTGTAGGACCTTAATCAAGTTCATCCTTCTGTGCATCTGGATTCCTTTCTACAGATTAAAGGAATACCTATCTCAGAGACCTACTACAGGATTGAAAGAAATTAGTTAGAACGTTTGGTACTGTGCCTAGCACAGTACAAGAATGTAAAATATATTAATATTTTTCTCATTTGTATCTCCCCCTTTAAGAGAATCGACCTCAAGAAGAGAAAAAAGAAACAAAAACCTCGAGCTGGAAAAAGTGAAAACAGCTTACCATACACCAGGAATAAATAGCCCCAAGATAAAACCCACCACACACGACTTAGAAACCTAACGCTGACAAGCAAGCTGACGCGTGAGCTGTACTTTGCCACGTCCCAGCCCCCGGAGCCGCAGGGCGACTGTGGAACTGCAGTCATCCGAGACGGGAAACGTCCCAACGTGATTATGGGGTGGTGCTTTCTGAAGCTGGAGGGAGGCCCCAGCGCGCAGCAGGACAGATTCTGAAGGAGCTGCTGTCACCCTGCCTGCCTCCCTTGGCCAAAAGCCTTGCCTGGCCTAGAGCTCCATCAGGAAGGGAAGACAGACAAAATCCAACAACGCAGGAAAGAATCAGGGCAACTCCAACCAGGCCCCGCTGAAATCGCAGCAATTCACCCGACTCTGGTGATCGCTTTCAGCAGCTTGCTGGAGCCGGGGCCCCCAAAGCTGAGGCTCACCCCAAGGCATCTTTGGGCCCGAGGCAGCCGGAGCTAAGAGCAAGGGGGCCATGGGGTCAACAGAAACAGACTGAACTCCCAAGGCCACCAACCTGTGAGCCATGTGACCTTGGAAAAACTATTTAACATCTCTGAGCCACCGTTGGCTCATCTATGAATAAGGATAAAAATCCGTCACCTCACAGGAGTGTCGTGACAACACCATGAGCTAAGGCACCTGGCAAGCGGGAAATGGAGGACAGCCATTTCTCACTCAAACCCTCAAAGGACACATCTTTTGGGCCACCGTCAATTCTTTTTATGCTCCTTGAAAGTCCAAAAACTGTTAGACCACTGACCTAGACATCATAAAAACCATGACCTCTTGCCGCTCCAAGTTCACCTCTGGTCGACAACACCGCACGTGAGGTAATTCTGCCAGCGACAGCTCAACGAGGTGCATAGAATGAGGAGGACACTTTGGAATCAGTTTCTGAGTCCAATACTCTCCCTCGTGTCCTCAAATCATAAAAACGGTTACTAGGCAAACATCTGCTTATTAACAAACAATACTGCAGCAGTAACAGAATTTAGAAACTGAGCCCCAAGCAACACTTGGAATATACCTACATTATGAAACCAACTCCTTTTATATTCCTTCCAGCCTAGCATTACATCCTCAGTATTTTTCACGTTGCTGCAGAACCGCACGTAAGTATCAAGTCGATGACAGCGCTAGGTACCACTGAACTGATTCACAGTCAGTGATTTAGCCGTCTCTCTGCTGAGCATTTATGGTTTCAGGATGTCCCGTGGAAAGCAGACAGGCTGTACCATCAAAGCCTTCTTCCAGTTTCTCAACACACCAAGCTCACAGGCAAGTCATTTGATCTCTCCAACCTCAGCTTCCTCATCTGTGAAACACCTTCCTCAGGAACTTGTTGCAAGACAAAGAGATAACAAATGTAAAACATAATTCCCTCGTTCCCAATTTTTCCCAACCGTACACAATATGGCAACAAACAGCTTCACGCACACGGCATTTTCCTCCCACTGGGTTGTTTCCCTAGGACAAATTTCCCCCAAAACAGATTACGAGGCTCAAGAGTAATACTATTTTTATGACCATAAAAATCTCTTTCCAAATGGCCTTCAAAAAGATTGTAAAAATTTACACTGCCCAGCCTGCCATCTGGCCAGGGTTTTGGAGGGCAAAGATATGAGAACACACAGCCTTCAATGGTAAGCGGGAGGCCAAGGATGAACCAGAAGCACGGGTGAACCCCGGCACTTAACACCGACCAGACATTCCACCGGCCACAAGCCAAACTTGAATCCAAAGGCCCTCGGTGCTGGCCAGCCCCATCCTGAACACAGCCAGCACCACGGAGAGTGGCTGCAGCACGCAGTCTGCCAGCTACAGACAGTCCTCAGCCCCTTCCACGGACTCGCATCCACACGGTTCCTGGTCTCCTGCCTTGTTCTAAACGCACCCCTCACGCTGTGTCCCTAGCCTCGGCTTGCCTGGTTGCTGCCTGCTCTCCTGTAAGGCGAGCTCTGCGTGCCCCCACGCCGACTACAAGCTCTGTCCCCCTCCCACTACACGGTCCTGGCATTCCCGATTCAATCCTTATCACAACCCAATGAGACAAAAATTATTTTCCCATTTTACAGACAAGGTAACCAAAATGTACAGATCTAGTTTCTTCTACAAGCTCGTCTATTTACTTACTCAACAAATACTTATCAAGCGCCCACCATCCTGTCGGGCGCTGAGTACTAGGGATAAAGGAGACGCACGTTGAGCAAGCACACAAATAAAACACCGAAGTACAAATAGTCGAAAGATCCATGGTGGAAAAGGCCGGTGCTGAGGGCCTGCTATCAGACAAGATAATGGGGGTCTCCAGAGAGCTGGGGAAGGAGTTAGGGGCGGCCTCTCTAACAAGGTCACACTTCAAGCTGAGACACGAAGGTCCTGCCACTCAAGGAGAGGGAAAAAGGATTCTAGGCAGAGGGAGAAGCACGGAGAAGGCCCTGCCCGTGTGGGTTAGTGAGAGCAGGCTGTGTGGCCAGAGCACAGGCTGTGAGGGAAGGAGGAGGCATGTGCTGACCTCAGCAACACGGAAGCAGCCCCTTACACAGGGCCGGGTCTCCGCCCGCCTCAGCTGAGACCAGGAACTTTGAACACAAAGGAACAGGGGCCTGGGCACAAGAACACCAGCACCTCGGGCAGGCGGGTATGAGACCAGAGCAGCAGAATTTACCCTAAGGACATAATCATGTAACTGTAAAATGACCTACACGAGGAGACTCATCAAAGCTTTGTAAGAGTGAAAAATTCAAAACAACCTGGAATGTCCCACACTAAGAGATTATGTAAATTACGGTTCAAGCCCTTCCTTTTAATACAAGTCTTTCTGAACTAGTAGTCATGAAATAATGCTGTCCACCAGTATTAAGAGAGGCAGAAAGCTACCCATGCCATGCTCTGTCCGGAAGGTCACAGAAAAAGCCAGAATTAAATTCTTCTATATACAGATAAAGATAGCTACCTGGACTGGATATACTGATCCAGATTCTGGGTCTCCTCCACTCACCGAAAAATGTTGAGACAGAGAGAGAAAGAGAAAGAGAAATCGACTGCCTGAGTACCCAGAACAGGCCACACTACACAGCACAGTGTCTTACAAAACGCTGCCTCTGCCAGGCCTCCTCCGGTCGAGGTCCGGGAGCCCCCACTGCGCTGTCACCTGGAAAGGACCAGTAAGACAGGCAGACTTGCCAGCTCCTCCCCCTAAGGCCTGCCCTACAGGTGATTACCACCTCACCTGATGCAGGTATAGACAAAGGATCGGCAATGCAAAGACCCACAAGGAGGCAAGTGGCTTCCACACAGAGGGGACAGCAGAGGACAGCAGGAAAGGCCACCTGTGTGGAAGACCTGGTTCCCAGCCTGGAAGAGTCAGCGCCCTCTCTGGGCTTCGGAGCGCCCGTGTGTCAAACGAAGGGACGGGATGGTCTCCCCCAGATCTGAGTCTCAGCCTCACTTCTTGACCTCTCCTGACCACAGCCACGTAGCTCCAGCACCACCCCACAGAGCAGCCTTTCAGTGACAGCGTGTCGCCAGGCCTCCAGCCCAGGGGGCTTTTGAGAGTATAACTCTGGTCTTTTCCCTCCCAGATAAGCATCCCCCACCGGCCGTGCTTCGTCTTCAGGACAAAGGTCAACCAAAGCAGGGTAACATACGAGACCCCTGACCCCTGCCTTCTTCAGTGGCCTCACTGCTCTCAGGACCCCCTGACACAGCCTCCTTCCAGCCAACGGGAACTTACAATCCCCTAAACTCCCTGCGCCCAGCACACCTCTCGCTGTGCTTGCCCAGGTTGAGTCCCTGTGCCTGGGATGCTCTCCCAGTCCTCTCACCTTGGCTAATCCCTACTTGTCCCTGAGGACCCAGCTCGAGGAACACTTCCTCCAGGGAGGCTTCCCTGAATCCCCCCAGCCAGGTTCAGAGCCCTCCTCTGTGCCCCACCGTGCTCTGTACTTCCCTCTGTCACTGCACCATTTTCCCATCTATCTCCCCAACCGGCCTGTGAGTCTCATGAGAGGGAAACCTCCCTGGTCTTAATCTACTGCAGACTCCCGAGCCTCAGACCACAGACTGGCACAGAGCATATATCTGAAAATATTTGTTGATGAATGGATGAACTCTGAGCAAACCAGAAGAAGGCCGAGGTCTTGCTAGACCTTAGCTAATAGACCCTGATGTTCGGTTACCCAGCAGCTGAGACTAGCATAAGAGGAATCATGAACTTCCTTGTAAATCAAAAGTATTCCAGCCCCTCCTTAATATGCATGCTGACTTTAAAATTAGCATTCGACGCCAACAGCATTTCCTACAAGCATCCCACAGAAAGTTCGGACCACCTCTGCGTAGAGCTCATGCGCGTAGTAGCTCAGGCCAAATGAAACATTTCAGCGACTCATAAAGACTTGAAAGGGAGACACTGGGAACACTGTGGTCATTTCAATTTCAACAGCAGAATTTGCTCTTGAAAATGCTACAATAAAAAATATTAATGCCATAAAAACCTAACAGCAGCCGGAGGACCACAGCCATAAAGAAAAAGCATAAATCCTGAAACGTATCGGCACAGAAGACTCCCTCTCGCCTTCCAGAACAACAGCATTTAGGTCATCCAGAACCCATCTGGAGAAGGGACACTTGAATCACACGGCAGAGTAGAAAAACTAATAACGAAGTTAACAACAGTGAAGAGGAGGAGGAGCTCTGCGTCGGGCCGAGAGGGGCTCACTTAATCCTGCCAGCAGCCTGAAGAAGCAGAAACTGTCAACACGCCCAGTCTAAAGACAGTGCAGACAGATTACGCGACTGGCCCGAGGTCACTCGTGAGCAGTGAACCTGCAGGCAGCCTGGGTCCAGGGGCCATGGTCTGCCAGGTCACATCCCTGCACCTCAGCTTCTCCTAGGGTTGGACTCGAGTCTAAGATTCCTTCCGGCTCAAAAGGCAGACAATAACATGCAAAACGAAAATTCTAAGATTCTGTTAAGTTTTTCCACCTAGGAATAAAATTCAAAGCCGTGCCCTTCAAAAATTAAATAACTCTGTGTCTTGCGGATCGGCTTCCATATTAAAGTAACATACATGAAGAGCTAAATCTTTCAAGTGCCCAGCTCAGAGCAAGAGCTCAATAAACAGTGGCTATTCTTACTCTGAGGATAAAACAGAAACAGCCATTTAATAGCAGAGCACGTTTTAATTATACACGATGTGGAATAATCAAATCTCATTTGATTGAGGCCCCAGACCCCACAGCATAGATGGAGTTGTACAGTTGAAATGAGAACAACTCAAAGCTCAGAAATTACTTGTTTCCATTAGAGATCTGACAAGTCATTTCTTCAATTGGTCACTGGTGGTTTGCAGATAACTATTAGCAGTAATGAGTATTCTAAATTAAATCCAGAGACAGTACCGCTCTGTTCTGTAAAGACAACCGGGGAGGGAGAGACGTAACTGTGGAACGTCCTTCTCTCTGTCCTCCGTCTTCTCCCTGATAAATATCTCCTGTGTCTTGCATAGTATGGATTTCATTTGGCTGCAAATGAAGAAGGGTCTAATTCTTCCCATGACAAATGAGAGCACTGAACAGGTAACTTGTTAAGGAGAATTGGAATTGGGAAAATAACCTTATTTTCCTGTTCCTTGACAACAAACCCCCTCTGTTAACAAATGGAAGACACAATGCGGGAAGACACTAAGCATGGAGGCCAAATCCATCACCACGTAAGGCGTCCTCAGACGCTATACACAACCGCCCTGGGCGCAGGCTGCTCGCGTTTTGTTCCACAGCAACAAAGACGAAGCCTATGAAAAGCAAGGAGGTGGCACAGAGCAGCGGCAGGAATAAAGGTTTTGGAATCCTTAAAAACCTGGATTCAAATCCCAGCCCCACCACTCAAGTATTACGTGACTGTAAGCGAGTCTCTCCTAGGCTTACGACTTATCTGCAAAATGTAAAATACCTCAAAGAGTTATAGCAAGGATTAAATGGGGACCATCAATAACATGCCTCACGTTACAGGGAAGCCCTTGGCAAATATTAGCGCCTCTCCACTGGGCAGTATGGTAATATCCTGACGTTCAGGACCCCAGAAATACGTCAAACTCCCCAAAGCTGGAAATTGCTGGTCCTGTCAGAACCCGCATCTGGCCCGGGACAGAAGGGCCGGCTGCACAGGTAGGGAACAGCCGTACGGAGAGCGCCCCCAAGAGGCAGCACCGCCCGCAAACTCTGGCGTGATCCAGCTTCGACCCCTCGCAAGAAATACAGCTCCCGCCTGGGCCTGCCTGGACCGCGGCAGCAGACGTGATTTGTTAGGGATGATGATCTGGTATCGCCACTTACATTTTCAAAGTCCTTCATGTTCCGTGCTCTGGTGGGAGACACTGTTTCTTCGGACACATTTGGGAGCACTATAAAAAGGTAAAACAGACACAGGAAAACGGCATGGTACGCAAACCACCCCAGCATCCCTGTTAGGGAACAGAGCCCAGAAAAGAAAAAACACAAAAACATGAACAGCTTCCACAGTACATTCGGCTGGCACTTTCTGTCTATTGTGATTTACTGACTTGAGTCCAGGGCAAAGCTCTAAACCATTATATTTCAGGTATTTACAAATTACTTCAAAGGAGCCCCAGTGTAACCTGTCAGGAGAACGAACCCACAAACGCACTGGGCATGTGGCCAACCCCAACTGTTCCGATAGGTGCTTCCTCTGTGATCGTCAGGAAGTTATTTCACTGAATGGATACCACCTTCCTGTGTCAGCAATTAAAGCATGTCTAACTGCCTGGGGTTGGCAAATTTTTTCTTAAAACGCCAATCAATATTTTAGGCTCTGTAGGCCATAAGCAAAGCCTAAAATCTGTCATAACTGGTCAACTCTTCTGCTGGAGCACAACAGCCACAGACAATTCATAAGTAAGGAAGCTGTGTTCCAAGAAGTGTTTTCAAAAGCAGGCAACAGGTTGAAAACTGCCCCATCCTTGCTTTAGGGCGATTACAGACTTTGCCACCGCCCAAAGCTTTTCACAGCTCCTCTACTCCAACAAACATTCATCGCACACCTACTCTGTGCCAATCACCATCCTAGTGCTGGGGAAACAATGGTGAGAGAGACACTGATCCCGCCTAAAGGCTCTCGATCTAGTAGGCAAGACAAAGATGCAGACAAACTGGTACCATGCTGTAGAAAGTGCCTGGTGCTTTTTAAGTGTTGGGTGAAACGTGCACTGAGTAAATGAATGAATCCATTCTTCCAACAAATATGCATTGAGGGCCTCCTCTCTGCTAGGCACCACTCTAGATGTGGCCACGTCAGGAAACGAAACAAATGGACCTGACAGTCTCCAGAGAGAAGACGGACAATGAACAAAATGAGAGGGCAATTAGATAGTATGTTAAAAAGAGATAAATGCTATGGAGAAAAACTCAGTGGCGAAGGATTGGAAATATCCAGGGTGGGGTGAGGATTGCTATTTTAAGTAAGGTGGCTAAATCAGGAAGGTCTCGCTGAGAAGGTGTCCTCTGGGCAGACCTGAAGAAAAGGGCAAAGGGAGATACTGAGGTGGGAGGGTGCCCAGTGGATGTAAGAACCAGCCGCAGGGGCCTGGAGGACACTAAACAATGGGACCGCAGGAGAGGATGTAAGGGAGGTGTTGGGGGGCAGGCTGTGTCTGGCTTTGTAGGCTCTTCTCGGGACTGGGGAGCCACCAGAGGGCTCCAAGCTACGGAGGAACATGGCTGGACTTGAGTTTCGATAGGTTCCCTCGGGCTGCCTCGCCGAGACCAGACTGAAAGGAGCTTAGAGGGAGACAAGGGCACCAGCCAGAGTACTGGAACAATCCAGGCCAGAGATCACGGTGGCTTAGCACAGGTAGTAAGATGATACTCAGGGAAGAAGGGGTCTGATTCTGGAGGTTTTTAAAGTCACCAATCAACAGGAATAAATGAAGTAAGTGAAATGTGTAAGTTCCAGAGAGGAAAGAACACCAAAGCGAACCTGGGGAGAGCCAAAGAAGGTGGTGAGCTTTGAAGTGAGTCTTAAAGAGGCAGCAGGCAGATGAAGGCAAAAGGAAGAAGAAACTTCACAGGCAAAGGCCTAGAGGCAGGCATGGCGTTCAGAAACCAATGGGCACAAGAGGCTCGGAGGTGGAGGTGGGCAGGGGCACACTGTAAAGAACCCTGCGTAGCAGACAAGGGCACACAGATCTGTTTTCCTGGCTCTCAGACACCCCGTGCTCTGCCACCAAGGACTGCGTCCCTATCTAGGTCCTACTCGTTCGTCAAGTCTCAGCTCCAGTATCAATGTCTTAACAAACTCTTGCCTGACCGCCTCCCCCTCATCCTCCCTCACAGCACCTTTTTTTATATGATTTGTCATGACACTTCTCTGCTGAACTTCCTAGGCTTGACTGTGACCACATTCAAGGTTGGATCCCAGTGCTCAGCCCCGGGCTGGGCACAGAGCAATGTACAAACACTGTGGACTGAAGCAAGGAGCAGGCCCGTCAATTTTCCGCAGGAAGAATAGAGATTGCTGGATTTTGTGTGTAAGGTAGAAGTTAACAGGTTCTGAAGGAAAACCTGAGGGTGGCCTTTAAGTGTTCTCCAGAAATAAACCTCAGGACACTTACACTGTCTGTTCTAAAAACTTCCTTCTGCACGTCGTCTCGCTTTGGAAAAGAGAAAAAAACAACCCACAAGTCAAAATATCTCTTCAGATATTTTAAAAAGGCAAATTATTAGCACTTCCCAAAGATACTTATAATAGCATTCGCTTCTTTCAGAAACAAAACTTGGGAAGAATGCTTAGCAAAAGCCGAGCTGCCCAGCAGAGACGCTCCTCGCAACCCAGCTTCCGCACAACAGACTGCTTATTTCCTCGGCGCCGTGTCCCGTGGTCTGACCAACTAATTTGTCTCCAAAGGGCAGGCTGCTGTCGGAATGCTGGCCTCGGCCAGCAGATGGGAAGCCAGCGGCCTGCCGGGAAGGGCCTTGGCACACCGCGCTCAGAGGGCAGTGCTCAGGGCCTGCAGCCATGCGGCAGCAGGGGGCAGCAGGCCCTCCACACCTGACCAGGTCACCACTTCGACACGCAGCCTCCGTGCAGGCGCTCGGCTCGGCAAACACCGGCTGAATCTCTTCGCGTCTGGTGGCGACAAATAAAACTCCCGAAACAGGGCCTAGAGGACATCAGTTCCTCCAGGCCAGTGTTTAAGAGAGGAGGTGAACAGCAACTCAGTAGGTATATAAAATACCGAGCGCCCACGGGGAGCACCTAGCCATGCCAGGGGAGGCCCTGGGCCCCGGAGACATCGAAGCCCAGTCCTAGGCTCAAGGCCACAAGGCCTTCATGGTCTAGTGTCTACTTCCCTCGCTCTTACTCAAGAGACTGACCGGCTTTGTATACTTACCACCATTTCCCAAACCAGCAATGGGGCTGATGCCATCCACGTCGTCTGGTAAATTGGGAACAAGGCCACTAGGAGAGAGCATGTGCAGGAGGAGATGAGTTAGTGTTTGAACAGACCGTCAGGACTGCCTGGACTGCACGTGACAATCATCAGGCCGCAGCCAATGAGGGACACACAGCTGAGTGACCCGGGAGATGTGAAGCGCAGAGGTTAAGAACTCAGGCTCTGGGGCTCTAACACTTAATAGTTGAGTGACCTTCAGTAAGGATGGTCATTCATCCATTCATTCATTCATTCATTCATTCGTATATCAAGTGTTCTGTGAACCATTCATGTGCTCGGTGCAGAAGCACTTTGCCAACTACAAATGTGTTTCTGAGTCCCACTGCGTATTTTACATGGGGATACCAACCCTCTACCTGTAAACATCAAATGAGTTAATGTTTATAACACTCAGCACACAATACTCAATAAATGGTTACCTACTGGTTTTGTCATTCCTAGTATTATCGCTATTAATACGCTTTTCACAACCAAAAATAAGCTCCCAAGACGTAGGCACCAATTCAGATGCCTTAAGAATGTCACATAAAAATGCAAAATTCACTGATCCAAGAAATTTTACCGGTTGAATTATAAAAATAGGTTAAGTGAGGATCTGAAGACACTGACAGAAAACTAAGCCATAATAGGAGGCGTGGTTTGACACAAAAGACACTACCCCGGATTCTATTCGAAGCTCTGCCATATACCTCTCCAAGCCTCACTTCCTTCCTCCCCAAAAGGAGAACAGCAGCTACATCGTAAGTAATTGGCAATCAAACAAGACACAAAGTGCTCAGCAAGGTACCTGGCATATTGTGGGCACTCCTTAAATGGGAGCAAAATACTGCTGTCACCATGAAACATACAGTGCTTTGTAATTTACAAAAGATTTACCGTCGTGAGAGCTGCCCGAGAGGCCACGTGTTTTCAGAGGGGGGCACCACGGCGTAGATAATTTCAGCGGCCTGGCCAGAGTCACACAGCAACCAAGTCAAGAACCCAAGCCTTTTCTGTCTAACCCCCAATAATGCTTCCCCGTCCCAAGCTATCAACTAGAGACTGAGGGACACTCAGCTTGCCTTCCCAGCAGTGTTCTCTCCATGTTTCTAAATCCAAATCCATCCTGTTCCTAGGACAATTCTGCCTGATCACCAAATTGTGGAGTTGGCAACAGATCTTTGTGGTCAGAACCGAGCAAAAAACTGGAGATCACAAAATTCCAACATCACAAGAATGATTACATAATATGTGTCTGCTGTAAAGATAACTGAGAAAAAACTTCAGTAGAATGTGCCTTCAACTATGAAAAACTAAATACATGTACACTAGGGTCACCTCAAATCCTTCTTGGAAACTAGGTGGGCTACACATCCATTAAAAGACAAAGAAAAATATTAAAAATCCTCATTGTAGGAAATGGGAGAGATTTCCTCCATTTTAATTTTCTATAATTCTCCATTCCCTCTCATAAGCATCAGTAGAAGGAAACACTCCATTCTCTAAACTGAATAGTAAAAGTTCAAATCAAGTTCGACCACCACCTTCTTTGCAGATGGTGGCCCAGGGGCCCTAGGTCATACACCAGCTTACCGGTCAAGTTTAGCCTACGTCTGGTCTTACATTTCCAGTCTGGGTTCTCTCCACCATAGCCACTAACTTACCACCACTGGCTGAAATGGCCCATCAGTTCATGATCTGATCATGGCCCATCGATGATCTCAAGCCAAGATCAACCACGGTTGAAAACTACATGGCAGGCAAAGCCAAAGAATTTGGTCTCAGACAAGTTTCCAAGAGGCAAACAATGAAGTCTGAAAAATGACATTTGACATCCCAATTATTAAAAGAAACCACTATTTAATGCAGAAGTTCCTGCCTGGTTCCTGCCAAATTTCCACTTGGGTTTTACATACCCACTTTTAAAATGCTATGAATCTCTGTCATCTGCAATCTCCAGTCAGTTCTAGCCACCCTCCAGCTTCAAGTAGCTCCCTCTCCCCACTCGGATCATTTACTCTTAGCCTCAGGCCTAGGTTGAAATCAGAACTATGCAAGCGAAAGCAGAGGGCTGAGGTACAATCTTATCATGGTAGTGATGGGGGAGACTAAGGCGCAGAAAGGAGAAGGAACCTCTTTGCTCAAAATCACAAGGGGTTATCAGCAAAGCAGAGACCAAAATCCAGGTTTCTTTGTGTCCATGTCACCGCTAACCTGTGCCCGGGCCGCCCAAAGCTCCCATACGAGCTTTATCTAACATTTATCTACGAGCATAATCTAACAACCTTCCCTGCAGGGGCACCCACAGTGAACGAGCACCCCACTAGGATGGGCAGCCTCCTACTGAAGCCTCACCATGGCCCTTCTACAGCAGGTGGCGGTTTTGAAGGCTGCCATTTTTTTTAATGAGGAAAACAGAAACTCAGAAAAGTCAGCTCAAAAGACCCAAGCTGGCTTGATTTCGAACCCCATGCCCTTAATCTCTACACCACCCAGGCGCCCCTTACACCTTCCTCAAGGAAACACGGCGAGTTCCAAACGAACCCAGGCAGAGGACTTCCAGTGATCGGCACAGGGCACGGTCGCTGAGGCTGCTTTTTATGGACTCTCTGTCGAGCAAATGAAGAGACGCTCACCTGTGCTTCACCACCTCGCCCTCCCGTCTTGGTCCTACCGCCACCCAAAAGGCACAGTCACTTTCTGTGCTGTATGTGGCAGCAGGCACCGTCCATTCACACCACAAGACCCAACAAGGTGTAGAGGACTAAGCGTCTCGTTGATAAGGCGTTGGGAGAGCTGGGAATAGAACCGGGCATCACATTCAGAAAACAATTACAGCAGGTGCACCTCTGTCTGTCTCTTGACAACCCACTTCTCGTTACGTGTTATGTATTCTTAGAGAAGAAATATATAAATACAGAAAATACAGACAAAAGAAGACATACAGGTGGCCGATGGGCACATGAAAAGATGCTCATCATCACTCATCATCAGGGGAGGTGCAAATCAAAACCACAATGAGGTCTCACCTCCCACCTGTCAGAATGGCTACAATCAAAGAGAAAAGAAGTTAAGTGTTGGCAAGGACGTGGAGGAACAGGAACCCTCATACACTGCTGGTGGGAGTGCAAACCGGTACAGCCACTGTGGCAAACAGTATGGAGGTTCCTCAAAAAATTACAACTAGAGGGGCTCCTGGGTGGCTCAGTCGGTTAAGCATCTGACTTCGGCTCAGGTCATGATCTCACGGTCCATGGGTTCGAGCCCAGCATAGGGCTCTGTGCTGACAGCTCGGAGCCTGGAGCCTGCTTCGGATTCTGTGTCTCCCTCTCTCTCTGGCCCTCCCCTGCTCATGCTCTGTCTCCCTCTCGGTCAAAAATAAATAAGCATTAAAAAAATTTTTTTCTTAATAAATAAACATTTAAAAAAACTTTTTAAATTAAAATTAGAATTACCACATGACCCAGTAATCCCACTACTGGACATTTACACAAAGAAAACGAAAACACTAATTTGAGAAGATGCACCCCTATGTTTATCGCAGAATTATTTACAATAGCCAAAGATATTGCAGCAGCCCAAGTGCCCCTTGAAAGATGGATAAGGAAGATAAGGCCTAGACATACAATGGACTATTCTCAGCTGTATAAAAGAATGAGATCTTGACACCGTAAGAACAGGGATGGACCTAGAGGGTATCACGCTCTGTGAAATAAGTCAAAGTAAGACGGATACCATACCGTTTCGCTTATATATAGAAGCTAAAAAACAAAACAAACAAAAAAGCAGAAACGGACCCATAAACACAGAGAACCATCCGGTAGCTGTCAGAGGAGAAGGGGTAGGAGGAAGGGGCATATGGATGAAGGGAGTGGAAGGAAAAAAAAAAATACCGACCAGCCTAAAGCTCTGGACTATTCCTCTCAGTAGCCCCCTCCTCAGAGGTAACGACTCCCCATCATAGCCCCGTCCTAACAGGTAACCACTGTTGTCAGCAAGACACTTCCTTCCAGGCCTTTTTCTATGCACTTGCAAGCATAGGGACATAGTTTTGTGTGTGTGGCTTAAAAACAAAACGAATACAATCAAACTGTGTGTCTTATTCTGCAGCATCTTTTCTTTATGTGTCCTGAAGATGTTTTCATGACCGTACAAACAGATCTACCTTCATGCTTTAACTCCCACAAAGCATTGAACAGCAGTGTTTTTCAAACTTTACTGACCATGACCCATAGACGGAAATATATTAGCCTTGATTCTTGAAGTGCTTTCCATTCCGTACTGTTCTGTTTTTTTAATTCTGGCTGCAACTTACTAAATTGAATTTCATGAGCTGTCAATGGGTCACAGTCTGAAATACACTTTGGAAAGGATGTGTGTTTACCCGATCCCCTGACGGTAATTCAATTTGTTTCCTACTTGTTCCTTTTACAAACAATGCTTTATGAATATCCTCATACAGGTCTCCCTGTGCACATGCATGAGAATTTCTCTAAGGTAAAAAGGAGTGGAATTGCTAGGTCAAAATATATTCACATATTTTGAAGGGGCAAAGGATTTGAAAAGACAGTGGACCCTTGAACAACATAAGTAGCACTGCGCAGGTCCACTTATACGGGGCCGTTTTCAATAAATACCGAACAGTACCGTAAATGTATTTTCTCTTCATTGTGGTTTTAATAACATTTTCTTTTCTCTAGCTTACTTTACTGTAAGAATACAGTATATAATACATATAACACACAAAATATGTGTTAATCGACTGTATACATTATGACTAAGACTTCCAGTTAACAATAGGCCATTCATAGTTAAGTTTTGGGGGGAGTCAAAAGTTACAAGTGGATTTTCCACTGCGTGGGACATCGCGCCCCCAACCCCCATGTTGTTCAAGGGTGAACCGTATATAAGCGGCTAAAGAAAGCATAAGAAAAACTGTCTGGCATCATTAGTCGTTAGGGAAATGTAAACCGATACCACAGTGAGATATCGTGTCATGCCCCCAAGGATGGCCACGATCAAACGACAGACCAGAAGTGTCCACAAGGCTGTGAAGATATAAGAGCCTTCATACACTGCTGGTGGGAGCATAAAAAGGTGCAGCCCCTTTGGAAAAGTGTTGGACAGTTCCTCCAAATGTCGAACATACGCGGAGTTAACACATGACCCAGCCATTCTATCCCCAGATATATGCCCACGAGAAACAACACAGGCCCACACAAAAACCGGTGCACAAACATCTGTAGCAACAATATTCACAACAGCCAAAAAAGCAGAAACCACCCAAATGTCATCAACCAATGAATGAGTGAGGAGGTGGGGTTAGATGAAGGCAGGAGGGTGGCGCCCGCAGGAATGGGATTCGTGCCCTCACAAGGGTTCCTCTTCCTCTCTCTGCTCTCCGCCACGTGTGGAGAGACGGTGAGAAGTCAGCAGTCTACAACCCGCAAGAGGGCTCTCACCAGAACTCAACCATGCGGGCACTCTGACCCTGGGACTTCCAGTCTCAGAAACTGGAGAAATAAATTCTGTTGTCCGTACATGGCCCAGTCTACGGCATTTTTGTTACAGCAGCCCAAGCTAAGACGGGGAGTGACGGCTGATGGGCAGGCACGGGGTTTCTTTTTCAGACGAGGAAACCATTCGGAAATGAGATCAGGGTGATGATGGGACAATTCCGTAAATATACTGAAAATCACTGAACGGTGTATTTTAAGTGGGTGAACTTTATGGCATACAAACTGTATTTCAATACAGTGGTTTTTGAAAAACACACATGGGCACATCTTTGACCCCAAATTGTGTTCCAGAAAGTCTACCAGTGTGTGCACTGGTGTGCACCTCTTTCACAGCTATTACAAAGGAGCATTTCACTACTAAACATGGAGCCTGTATTTACATGGTAGTTATCTTTTTAGAGAGTGAACAAAACCGACTCATTCAACAAACATTTGTTGATCCTCTCCTATGTGCCAGACGCGGTTCTAGGTCTGAAGACACAGTCGGGATCAAGCCAGACATGCTCCCGGCCCTTACTCAGCTTACACTGGGGACTGGGAACAGGTTCCTCACACTGGGAACGTGATCCAAGATCAGCTTCGGATCAAGCCTTCAAACCTTCACCTCAATTTCATTCCACCATCTTCCTTTTCCACCTCCTGCCACAGAAGTCCATGAAGGCATTCTCTGCCTGACGAAGTACAACTGTGTACAAACTTACAGGAAAACATTTCCTTTCGGTATGCCCCTAACCAGACAGCAAGCACTTAATGGTCATGCACTGAAGGAACCTACAGATGAACAAGCCTGGGCCCAGGCCTTAGGAAGCTCACAGTTAGAGAGAGGAAGAACCCTGGACATAAAAACAAAGGGACAAATCCAGGGTCGTGGGCACCGAGGATTCTGTCCAGGAAACAGTGCGATGCCGTAACAGTCAAACAAAAACAGCTAACATTTCATGCACCCCCAGTGGGTCTCAGACACATAATCCATACGACCTGGCTCCATCCACATGGTCACCCAATAAATAGATATTATCACTGAAGAGAAACTCAGTCTCAGAAGGGTTAAGTGAACTACGAAAGCAACTCGGCTAGTAACTGGGGGAAGCAGGACTCAGAACCAGTCATCCTGAGTACAAAGCCCAGTTTCTTTCGACCCGGGCAGGACTTAATCAAGGGCCTTCGCTTGGGCAAGGTTCCCGGGCCTGGGATGGGAGCCTGACTCTCAAGGGGCTGGAGCTCTCTGGGGCACCCACAGGTGACCAGGTTTGGAGAGAATGACACACACTGACCTGATTCAACAAAAGCCTGAGGACAAACTGGACTTCGGTTTAGTCTCTAAAACTGGGGCTTGGAAATTACCAAGCAGAAGGGTGCTCATATTAGAATAAAAAGAGGTGATTTTATTCCAGGATTTTTCTCTTGCTCCGTGACCATCTAATGGAGAAGGTATCTGTCTCAGGACACTTCGGCCGCTCTTTCAGGGCCGGTCCAAGTGCCAGTAGCTCCCTAAAATCTTCCCGGTCTTCTCAGAACTGGTTCAGAGAACTAATTCGAAGGCAGGACGGACAGCGAGAGCCAGGCTCTGGAGTCAGTAAGCCTCGATTTAAATGGTCTCTCGATCATGTGCTTTTCTGTGGGACCCCAGACCATCCACCTCACCTCTCTGAGCCTCAGTGTGCCCACCTGTAAAAAGAGGATAAAACTGTCACCTCCCATTTATGTACCTGATACCAGCTGGGGAAGTGGAGTCACGAAGACGAACAAAACACAGCCCCTGCTCTCAAACAGGCCAGAGTCTAATCAGGGGGACAGACACGTCGCAGTCATACCTGCACCGCCCAGGGCAGGAGCCACCAGCCACAGGTATCTGCTGAGCTCTTGAAATGTGGTTAATCCAAATCAAGAAGTGCCGTTAAGTGCGAACTGCATATCGGATTTCAAAGGCTTTGTAACATAAAAGGGAATGTAAGATATTCCATTAATAATTTTGTTATTGTTTGCGAGTTAGAATGATAACACACGGAAATATTGGGTTAAATAAAATATATTACTAGAAGTAATTTCACTCGTTTCTCTTTTACCTTTTCTCATCGTGGCTGCCGGAAAAGTTTAAATTACATACGTGGCTCACGATATATTTCTACTGAGCAGCGTCAGTCAATAAAACTCAGTGAGGTCAATAAGGACAGGGACTGGGGTCAGTGATGGTCGTGGGGGCTGGAAGCGTGCAGAGGGCCGGGGTGGGGGGGGTGGGGAGGCGTGGCATTGAAATCTAACTGAGACCTGAAAAATAAGAGGCTTTAATAAGGCAAAGGGGAGCAGGGAAGGCACCCCGGGCAGCAGGAAGAGTGAGTACACGGGCCCAACAGTAAGAAAGAACAAGGCAAGGCCATTTGTGACAAAGGGTTTGGCAACCAGGCAGAGGGTAGTGTTTGGGGAGGAGACAGGGAGGGACAGAAAGGACAAAGGAGGTAGTGAGGTCAGTGGGGCCAGGCTAATGAAGGACCTTGGAAGTAACATTAAAGTACTTCACCCTGAGGGGCGTGGGGAACCAGGGAGGGTCTGAAGCAGGGAAGAGATTAGTCAGGGTCCCAGCGAAGGCAGGGAGAAGAGACAAGGGGGAGGATCTGCTCCTCGTGGAGCTGCTGCTCTGTGTCAGACACCGGCCAAAGCCCCTTCAGATTCACCCATCTCACAGATGATGAAAACTGAGCGAGCGAAGAACGAGAGACTTGCCCAAGACCACAGGGCTGTTAAACAGAGAACTGGGATCGAAACCCACCTGGGTGTGGGTCAGATGGCACTGAGACAGGAAGAGGTGAGAGAAAAACAATGGACTTTATCTTACTGGCACAGAGAAGCATTAAACACACAATGCAGCAGACTATCAGATTCACGTTTTAAAAAGGCTTTCAAACTCTAGTATCAAGGACAGTGCTGGTGAGAGGTCATCCCCAAATAAGATTGGGGCGGTGGCAGTAAGATGAAGAGAAAGGGACTTGAACTACCACAGGATCCAATCAGGCAGGAGCTGCCAAGGGCCTTGCTCTGCGCCTGATATATAACAGGTTCTCAAACAGAGTAACTGCCTCTCCAGGTTTGCCCAAGATAGGACCAGATTATGCCTGCTGTCTAGGCATAAATATTAATTGTGCCCACGTCACTCTTAAAATTGCCCCGGACTGCACAGTAGATAACGAGGGAACCCTTTCACTGAGGGTCTGTTGACGAAAACCAGCAGCCCCTCCCTGGCAGAGCTGGATAAACACTGCAGATTCTCAGTCAGGGCTCTCGTCCACATCCTTCTCCCCACTTTCCAGCAGGAGGCCCAGAAAACCAAAGGGCCCCAGCCCTGGGGCAGGCTAGGGCTCTGTCAGGACTTCCTGCCAAAAAGAAAGCCACCGGGCCCCACCAGCAATGTGGACTCCAACAGCCTCTTGGGACAGGTGCATTGGAAGGCCACTCTCAGCCCTTATTCCCCAAAATGTAGTACTGATGATGAGGAGGAGGATGAGGATGTAATGATAACATAGGATCATTTTTCAAGCACCGGTTCTGTGCCAAGCACTGGGAAGGCAACTTCTCTTTTAATCCTCATCCCATCTCCGTTGGGTAGATATTACTACTAGTCCCATTGTACAGACGGGAAAACAGGCTAAATCATTTTACCAAAGTCCCCCCACTAGTCGGTTTAAAGGCTGGGATCTGAATCCAGTTCTGGCCAACTCCGGCCAAGGTTCTTAACCGCTGCACTTCACTGCCTCCGTCTTGGTGGCCACTATGTGAGCCGGTGAGCAAAGTCTGGACAAACCAACTACCTCCCCACGATGAAAGCAAACCCCCAAATCAGAATGAACCTCAAGTGCCCCCAAGGGCGCCGCCCCTCAACCAGCCCCTACTAATGGTACACCCCCAGAGGTCCCCCTCGCCACCCTCTTTCAGGAAACCCCTTACTTGACCCTCACACCCTCTTCAAAGCACGTCTCGAAATAACCCGACGGAGGTGTGAGTCGGGTCAGGACCCCTACCCCGCACCCCCGACCCCACACTCAGTATCAGCTGCTATAGGTGCTCGAGACACCTACCCCAAGACGCCAACCCACACACTGCCCCCGTCCGGAAGCACTCAATCACCCTCAAGAGCAAACCCCCAAGTCTCCGTTAGGGTGTACCCCCATCAGCGGGTATCCCGGCCGCGTCACCGCGCCCCTGCAAAGCCCGGGCCGCACCTGCAGCCGCCGAGCGTCCCGGGGAGGGTGACGTCCTCTTCCAACACCGACTCCATCATGGACACAGAGAAGGTGGTGGCGTTGGGGTCCGTGGCGGCGGCGCCAACTGGTTCCCCCGGCTGTCGCGACCCGCAGACTCCCCAGGTCCCCGCCCCCTCCAATCCTGCTCTTGTTCGGACTCTGGCGGCGCCGCTGGAATTCAAACCGCAGCCGCCGCCATCTTTCCCGGCGCTTCTTCCTACGGAAACGAGGCGGGGTCATCGAGGCGCGCGCGGTGAAGCCGAATAGCAGGGGCCAGAGGCAGGGCAGGGACGCGCGGGCGGGTGCCATCTTGACTAAGGGCAAGAGCATTCGCACTTGCCCAGCAAGACTAAGGAAAGAAAGGCAGGCTGCCATTTTTTGTGAGGGCACTCAGGCCGAGGCCAGGGCACGCGCCATCTTTATTGAGGGCAAAGGCAGGCCTCGGTCCGTTAATTTAAGCGGGAGATGGGAACCCAACCCTCAAAGTTCACCGACCCTCGAAGTTCCTAACCCAGTATGTGCTTCTCTAGAATAATGACCCCTAACCTTAGAGTCTGTGCCTCCAAAAGGCTTCCGCCTCGAGCTGAAACTCAGATAATCCCGGGGTTGCGACACTTGAGAAGAAGCCTACCTGCGGAATCCCACCTCAAGCAGTCATTTGCACACTATGGTTGAAGCAAATAAGCTCATCCTTTTGAGCCAGTGGTCGGAAACATTCCTCCAATCTCTCACCAGGGATCCCTTATTCCTTTTAGGGCTCAAGCGCACCTGAGATCAGTAAACTGAGGCCCAGAGAGAGGAAATGACTCTCCCAAAGCCGTGCACGGTAAGCATGTGGACAGCAGCCACACCCACGGCTCCTGCCAACTAGATCGGGGCTCTCCACAACGCTGGCTGCCGTTCTTAATGCACAGATCAATCACTAAACACAGATAATTTTGACAGAGCTGGGTCAGTGAAGTCAACCTTTCTCTCCCCATCTCAGCATTGCTACCTTCCTCTGCAGGCGGTCAGAAGGATCCTGGATGAAAATGACCTGAAAAGATGGGTGAGCAGGTAGATGGTGACTTTCCCTGTAATCATGTATGAGTCCTCCTTCTGCCTCAGTTTCCTCACGCCTGAGTGGAAGTGTACTTTCCAAAGGAGGCCTTCTCTAACCCCCTAACGTAAATCAAGGCCTTTCTTGTATTCTTAGCAACTCAGATTTTTCTTTTGTGGCAATCACGTATGCAATAATGTATTTCTGTGTTTAAAAAAAAAAAAAAAGTCTTCCTTTTGGGGCACCTGGGTGACTCAGTCAGTTAAGTGTTTGACTCCAAGTTTCTCTCTCTCTGCCCCTCCCCCGTTTGCTCTCTATCTCTTTCTTAAAAATAAATCAATAACAAGCTTTAAAAAAAATTCTTCCTCTTGCTCTAGCCTGGAAACTCCAGGAGGCAGAAACTGTGTCCTGAATTGTTCACTGCTATGTCCCCAACACGATGCCTACCACCCAGAAGGTGTTTGAAAACAGATGTTGAATGAATGCTCCCATCAGTCTGGAAAAGGGGGTTAATACCTGTCCTGCAAGGTTGTAGTGAGGCTGTGAGGATGATCTGAGACGGCTTTAGTAGCCCCGTCGATGGTAATCCCGTCAATCGCTCGTCCCAATCCTTTATGACCTTCAGTGAAGTCTACAAAACCCATTGTCCTGCCCCTTCCCTCTTCCTTAACCAGCTCTGCACCCACCCCTAAATCAACAACCCCCGAAACAACAGCCTGAAAGAGAGAGTGGGCAGGAACCAGTCGGCACATCAGATGCCCCGGCCCAGGGAATGGGCAGTCCTCGACGCCTGGGACGGTGCTAAGTTCAACCAAAGAGTTGAGTGTGTCCAAAAGCAGGGCAGCTGGAGGGGGCAGGATGCCTGCCCTGGTTCTGCCCACTGACTCTCTGTGATCTCTGCAGACCACTCTTCCGGGCCTTACAGCACGTACATCTCTAAGATCAGAAGGTTGGACTGCATGGATGTCTCAGGACCTCACTGCTCTTTGTGTTTATTTCAAAGCCACAGAGACACCACCCATTCTGTTCCTGGGGAGGGAGGTTGAGTTACTAATCATCACTTCCCAAGTGAAAGAACTAGCTTTCCATCCAGCAGATGAAAAGCGCTTGAGGAAAGAAACAAGAGAGGGGACTCACACATTTCGAGCGTCTGTCACAAGGCGTCACCTCGCTGACATCCCGAGGCAGAGTCCTCTGGAACAGGTGCGACCGTCATCACCGTTTTACCCACAGATAAGAAGACTGAGACCAAAAGAGGAAAAAATAACCCAGTCCCGGTCTCACTGCTGGTCAGTTGCAGAGCTGGGACTGGCGCCCAGGTCCCTCTAAACTCCAATGCCCTGATTATTTCCGGCCGCCCGTCTTTCCTATTTATTTTTCTCCGCTTGAGAATCTAGGAGGGAGAAGTGAGGTCTACACCCAGAAAACAGTATTTCAGTGACGTGTTCACCGGACTCCTCTCCTCGGGCCACTGCTTTCAGGTGGCCAGGAGGTGTATGTTAGTGTGGGCAGTGTGACTGCAGGGCTGGAAGTCAGGGCAGCCGGATTCCGACTCTGGAAAGTCCTCCAACTTATCCCGTGACTGGGGTCCCTTCCCCTTGCTCCTCCTTGGTTTTCCCATGCATAAAATGGGGCAGACAGTGCTGGGCTCACATGGCTGCGTTTTCTAATTGGATGCTTTGGAAACTATAAAGAAAGAGCCTGTGAGGAGCTCTCCTTCCGATGAATACATCGCCCTGTCTAGCAAATGTTCCTGGATGGTGTGTGCTAAACCCTTCAGTGAACCTGGAAACTGAAAACAGCATCAATTGACAACGGATAGCCTATGTGGGAAGTTGTTTTTCCCATGTTCACGGTCACGGACGAAGCCCTTTGCCCCGTCTGTGTCTCATCCTGCCCTTTCTTTCTGCCAGGCCTGGAGATGATGTCACTCCCACCAGCTGTTTGTGCTATCTGGCGCCCTCTCCTTGACAACAGCCACCCGGCCACAAAGCTGGCATTATTATTCTTTGGGCCAGGTCACAGCGAATGGCTGTGAGGAAGTCGCTTCCAGCCAGATGTTTCTCATTAGGGTAGAACCCTCCTGAAGCTGTAGCAGTTCAACCATCTCATCGAGACACGTGAGCTGCCATTACTCACAGCAAAAACAACTTTGTAGCATGAATACATCCATGTTGGAGCGAGTGCCCCCCTCTACAGACGAGGAAACTAAGGCTCAGGGAAGGAAAGAGACTTGAAAACAGTACAAAACATGCTCCGCGTAGGCATCACCCGGCTTTCTAATCCATGAACATCTTCCATAACCATGGCATAGTCGTCAAAAAAAAGAAATTACATCGATACAACACTATTTACCGCAGACCTTATTTAAATGTAATCAGTTTTCCCATGAATGCCCTTCTCCTGGCCCAGGATCCAATCCAGGATTCCACACTGCATTTACTCATTATGCCTCCTTACTCTCCTCCAGTCTGTGATAGTTCCTCTGTCTTTGGATTTCATGACATTGACACCCGCACGAAGTTCTTGTCAGTTACTTAATAGAACAGCCCGCAGTTTGGGTTCATGTGGTGTTTCCTCAGGATTAAATGGAGAGGTTATGCGCTTTGGGGAAGAATGCCCCCAGAAGTGATGTTGTACCTTTCTCGGGGTATCAGGAGGCAGATGATGTTGACATATGTCTCGCTAACTGGTGATATTGACTCAGATCCTTGCTAAGGTGGTATCTGCTAAGATTCTCCATGGTAAAACTATTCTTTCTCTTTTCTTTTCTTTTTGTAATTAATAAGAATCTCGTGAGGTGATATTTGAGACTATGCAAATATCCTGTGTTTCAGCAAACTTTCAGCCACTAATTTTAGCATCCATTAATAATTCCTTCCTAAAACAATTGTAACAGTGGTACTTGCCAATTGGTGATCTGCTATTTCCATCGTTCCTTCTATATTTTTTTAATTTTTTAAATTTTATTTTAGAGAAAGAGAGAGAGAGAGCATGAGTGAGGGGGAGGGGCAGAGAGAGAGACAGAGAGAGAATCCCAAGCAGGCTCCACACTCAGCACAGAGCCTGAGGCAAGCGCTCCATCCCACCACCCTGGGATCATGATCCAAGCCGAAATCAAGAGTCGGACGCTCAACCAAGGGAGCCACCCAGTTACCTCTCCTTCTGTATTTTTTTAAAGATTTTGTTTTTGGGGAGGCTGGGTGGCTCAGTCGGTTAAGCGTCCGACTTCAGCTCAGGTCATGATCTCACAGTCCGTGAGTTTGAGCCCTGCGTCGGGCTCTGTGCTGACAGCTCAGAGCCTGGAGCCTGCTTCAGATTCTGTGTCTCCTCCTCTCTTTGCCCCTCCCATGCTCAAGCTCTATCTCTCTCTGTCTCTCAATAATAAATAAATGTTAAGAAAAAAAAAAAATTTAAACCCAGAGGCTGGCTATGAGAGAGTCAAAGGCTATGGGGAAATTATCCAGCACCCTTCCCAGCTGCACATCTGAATATGCAAAACAGCAATAGCCATAGGCAAAAGACAGATAATTGAATTAATCAGTTGTCTGGACATTTTGCAGCTTAAAAGATGCACTTAAGGGGCGCCTGGGTGGCTCAGTCGGTTAAGCTTCTGACTCTGGATTTCTGCTCAGGTCATTGTCTCACGGTTCATGAGTTCGAGCCCCGTGTCGGCTCTGCACTGACAGTGTGGAGCCTGCTTGGGATTCTCTCTCTTTGCCCCTCCCCTGCTCGTTTTCTAAATAAGTAAGTAAATAAACAAACAAATATTTTTCAAAAATAAATAAATAGAAGATGCACTTAATGTGCATCCTGCAAGGATGTGGTTGTAAACTGCGGCCTCTCCCTTAAATTCAGTGACTTTCTATTGAGAGAGCTGGTCAGGACCAGGGACGGAGGGCCACAAGTAGGTGGCCACTGCACTTACTTCCTCAATGGGATGGATGTAAGGCCCTTGACTTTTGCAAACGCCTTCCCGCCTGTCCAGCAGGCCACCGGGTACGCCACGTAGATTGTGCCCTGCTTGAGGATACCCAAAGGACAAGTGGAGGCTGAAATCTAGCCCCTGCTCTGCTTGCCGAACTGTGGGTTCTGTTCCCCAAGGGGAATCCATTCCAAAGAAGGGGCATCCGTTTCTGACTTGCCCAGAGGAACTCATTGTCCATGTGGCTATCGAACCCTGGAATGTGAATGGGGAACTGAATTTTTATTTATTAAAAAAAAATTTTAATGTTTATTATTTATTTTTGTGTGTGAGAGCGAGAGGGAGAGAGATGGAGAGTGAGCAGGGGAGGGGCAGAGAGAGAGGGAGACACAGAACCCGAAGCAGGCTCCGGGCTCTGAGCTGTCAGCACAGAGCCCGACGCGGGGCTCGAACTCACGGACCTGAGCTGAAGTCCGACGCTCAACTGACTGAGCCACCCAGGTGCCCTGAGGAACTGAATTTTTAAAAACTTTACCTTACTTAAATTTAAACAGCCACTTGAGGCTGGCGGCTACTATATTCACATAGATACAAAACATTTCCGTCGTCCCCGAAAATTCCCCTGTGATGCAGTCAATCTTCCTTCCACCTCAGGAAAAACCACTGATCTACTTTTCTGTCATTAAAGATTTGCCTTTCTAGACTTTGATATACCTAGGACCATACAATATGAACTCTGGCTTTTTGATAGCAGAGACTTTTAATTCTGTATTGTAGGGTCTATTATAGTGTCCGGCAGATAATAGGTGAGAGAATGAATAAATCCTAATTGGAATTAACGATCTTATCCCCAAAACTTTTCTCCTCCCCCGAGAGAATACGAGCGTGAGAAGGGCCCTCACAGAGGACATTTAACTAAATCCCTTGGATGTACCGATGGATAAACTGAGCCCCAGATGGGGTCAGTGGCCTGCTTCAGTTCACCCTGTAAATTTATAGCAGAGCCCGGATTCCAAACTAACCATGCAGCCTCCAAAGCCCGTACCCTCCTCCTTCGGCAGTGTTCACTTCCCATCCATTCCCATGGGCCAACGTGGCAACTCTTGTGAATCCCTGGGGGACCACAGGGATGCAGACAACAGGCCCCAACGCCCGCTTCAGCCTCCTGGGGATGCCACCCTGGCCCGGAGATCCCCCCGCTGAAAACCAAGAAACAGCAGCAATTCAAGTTAGAGAAGTATTTTGTTTCGTTCCAAATATACCTAAAACCTAGGAGTGGCCTTACTCCAATACTGGGACGTGGGTTGGTTTTCTACCCAGAAAACCAGGCACCTTGTCCCAGATCCAGTTCCCCACTCATTGGACAAAAAACAGCCCTGGTTTGGGTGGGGGGAGAGGGGATAAGGCTTGTGTTGAAGATCTCTTAAAACAAAAGGGACGGAGGGAAAAACCATCATTCATCATAGCTATAGCACGCGTCGGGGTGCTTCCCATTTAAGGTTTACTTCAAGGTCAATGCAAGGTCAGTATCATTCCTTTTACAGAGTAGGACTTTTACAGTAAGTAAAACTAAGTGCCATTACTCATTTCCCCGCCGAGGTCCTCCGGTTGTGAAACCTGCCCCGGAGGCCATATCGCTCTGCTTACTGCTCCGACTGTTTTTTAGAATTCCGCGGAAGAGATTTTTCGGTTGATGTTCCAGCATGCATCCTTTAATTAGGTAGTAATAGCTAAGTAAGAGATGTTGCCGGTTGCTGAGGAGCTCAGCGAAATTTGGGCGTCAACTGCTAATGTAACCTTTGCCCTGGGTTTGCTGGCGTCATAATGATCTCTGTCTTTTCAGACGAAAAAGGTGAGGTACATATTATGAGGAAATAAAGTGAATTCTTTACCCCGGTGCCACACCTGTCAACATCGCTACCTTTTCCTTTTAATTAAGGAAATTCGAAATATAACTGTCACCAAACTCTGATTCTTGCTCCAGAGGACAAAGGCCCTCTCCGTTTCAGACAATTCCTTTGGAGATTAATGGACCGTTGGAGCCCATACAATTTGCTTAATTACCCCAAAATTATTATCTCAACTAAAACAGACCCTCAATAGACAACCATTAATGTCTTTATCCTTGTCTGGAAGAATCTCATCTCTTGGCAAAAATAGCTTCTTCGAATGAAACTGGATACTCCCCTAGCATGGTGATTAAAGATAACAATGGCTCATTTAGAAAATGTTTGGAGGAAATTAAAAAGCTGAGCGATAGCCTGTTGGTTCTGCAAGCTACTAAGAATAAAGGCAGGAAGGGGAGGGCCCCCAAAGCATCCATATATCAGACTGAGTTTGCTTCCCACACAGTCAGCACATGCCCAAATGTTTGAGAATGTGCAGTCCAGTCTGTGGGCGAGATCTCTGCCCTGAAGGAATGAGCTTGATCAGCACCATCCCACAGAAGGATACCTTGTGCTGTTTATTTCCAGGGTCACCCTCCAGAAAAACATTTCTCCTTGAAAGTGGCTTGGGGCTGCCCAAGATAACAGTTTGGGTTTGGGTTCAGGCTTACGTTAATTCGAAGCCTCCCAACCGAAGTATACTCCTGTGTCTCCACCGTGTTTACCAGTGTAAAAACTGCAATACAGCGGGGCGCCTGGGTGGCGCAGTCGGTTAAGCGTCCGACTTCAGCCAGGTCACGATCTCGCGGTCCGTGAGTTTGAGCCCCGTGTCGGGCTCTGGGCTGATGGCTCAGAGCCTGGAGCCTGTTTCCGATTCTGTGTCTCCCTCTCTCTCTGCCCCTCCCCCGTTCATGCTCTGTCTCTCTCTGTCCCAAAAATAAAAAAAAAAACGTTGAAAAAAAAATTAAAAAAAAAAAAAAAAACTGCAATACAGCTGATTCACTCATTCATTTACTGCTTTTATTGAGCTTTTGGGGGGTGGGAGGGGGTGGGCAGGGCCTGTGCCTGGCAGTGGGATTAAATAGATAAAGACAGTCCAGCCGTCAAACTGAACCGATAACTCGATAGCAGAGAAGTATCATCAGCATCTTCTTCTTCATCATCTTTATCATAAATCAGTGTCGGACTTGGTCAAATGCTTTTTCTGTATCTCTTGGGATGATCATCAAATACTTTTTTTTTCAGTCTGTGTGAATTACATTGGTTGATTTACAAACAAGCTTTGAATCCATGGGATAAATCCCAGGTAGTCATGAAGTTCTATCTTTTTAGTATACTGTTGTATTTCATTTGCTTACATCTTCTTGGAAGTATTTATGCCTGTGCTCATGAGGGATGTTGGTCTGTAGTTTTCTTGTGATGTCTTTGGTTTTAGTATCAGGGTAACGCTAGTCTCATAGAATGAGTTGGGTTATCTCCTTTTTAATTTTTCTGGAAGAGTTTGTGTGGATTAAGTATTCTTTCTTCTTTAAATGTTTCCTGGAATTCAGCAGTGAAGCTCTCTGAACTTGGAAGGTTTTTGTTTTGTTTTGTTTTGTTTTGTTTTGTTTTGTTGGTAGGAAGTTGGTAAGTACAAATTCTATTCCTTTAATAGAGGGCTATTAAAAGATTGAGCTGTTATCTATCACTTTTTGAGAGAGCTTTGATAGTCTGTGTCTTGCAAGGAATCTGTACGTTTCACCTAAATCATCAAATGTATTGGCATATGTGAAGAGCAAGATAGAGTCACTTGTCAAACAGGAGCCTGTGTCAAGCAATGACGCCAACAGCTAAGGGTGTTGCCGCTAAGACCAGATATCGCGGAGACCGGCACCTGCTGATGACACGCTCAGAAGTGACAAGCAGCAGAAACAGAGGAGGTCTGCAAAAGCCCAAGCCTCACTAAATCCCTTTAAAAAGAGGGGATCTTTGCAGCACACTGTCAAGACTCCTCAGACACTGACCCTTCTACGTCTGACCGCTTCATTTTCTTTTTTTTTTTTTTTTTTATTTTTTTTTTCAACATTTATTTATTTTTGGGACAGAGAGAGACAGAGCATGAACGGGGAGGGGCAGAGAGAGAGGGAGACACAGAATCGGAAACAGGCTCCAGGCTCTGAGCCATCAGCCCAGAGCCCGACGCGGGGCTCGAACTCACGGACCGCGAGATCGTGACCTGGCTGAAGTCGGACGCTTAACCGACTGCGCCACCCAGGCGCCCCACGTCTGACCGCTTCAAAAAGCAGCTGCCACCGAAGGTTCTGCCTGACTTATCGCCCAGAAGAACTGAGATCCTTCACTGCTTGAACATAATAAGCAGTAAGTGCGGAGAGCGGACCCTGATGGGACCAGAGGCCTTATCTCAACTGCACACCCGCAGAGTGACTTTTGCCTTTGGTTCGCTCGACTTCCTACCCCCTGTTCTATCTTGTTTGTTGTGTGACAGGTAAGAGAGGTGGAGCTAAACACAGAGTGAAATGTCACTGAGTTTGGAATCCTTAACCTGCTTTATAATTATGTTCACTTTACGACTGAATAAAGCAGACGCCGAGGAAAGACACAACTTATGTGTGCACCTTCAGAGCATGCTTACAACAGTAAACGTCCCTTATTATCCTTTTAATGTCTGTAGGATCTGTAGTGATATTCCCTCTCTCATTCCTTTTTTTTTTTTTAATTTTTTTTTTAATGTTTCTATTTATTTTTGAGACAGAGAGAGACAGAGCATGAGCAGGGGAGGGGCAGAGGGAGAGGCAGACACAGAATCTGAAGCAGGCTCCAGGCTCTGAGCTGTCAGCACAGAGCCTGACGCGGGGCTCGAACTCACAAACTGTAAGATCATGACCTGAGCCGAAGTCGGATGCTTAACCGACTGAGCCACCCAGGAGCCCCTCCCTCTCTCATTCCTGATACTCATTGTGTGTGTGTCTTCTTTCTGTTTTTGAAAACCTGACGATTCTGGTTGAAAGTTTATCAATCGTGTTGAATTTCTTAAAGAACAAATTTTAGTTCCATTGATTTTCTATTGTTTCCTTTCATATTTATTTTTGCCCGTATCTTTATTATATCTTCTGCTTCTTTGGGGTTTATTTTGCTCTTCCTTTTCTAGTTTTTTTTTTTTTTTTTTTTAAGGATAGAAGCTTGGATTATTGATTTGAGATCTTTTCTTTTTTCTAATGTAAACATTCAGTGCTCCTAATTTCCCTCCAAGCCCTGCTTCAATTGCATCTGGCAAATTTGAAATGTTGTGTTTTCATTTTAATTCAGTTTAAAATACTTTATTTTTTCATTTTTTTCTTTGACCTATGGGTTATTTAGAAGTATGTTAGTTTTGGGGTCCCTGGGTGGCTCAGTGGGTCAAGCATCACAGGGCTGTGAGTTCAAGTCCCACATTGGGCTCTGCACTGAGCATGAAGCTTATTAAAACAAGAGAGAGAGAGAGATGTTAGTTTTAAAAGACTCCAGAATTTTCCAGCATATTTCGGTTACTAATTTCTAATTTAATTCCATTGAGGTCAGAGAACATATTTTGTATGATTTGATTTTTTTTTTTTTTTTTTTTTTTAATTTGTAAGGCTTATGGGAGGATGCCTGGCTGGCTCAGTCAGTGGAGTATGTGACTTGATCTCAGGGTCATGGGTTCAAGCACCATATTGGGTGTGGAGCCTACTTTAAAATTTTTTTTTAACTAAAAAAAACTTTTAAAAAATTTGTAAGACTTATTTTATGGCTCAGCATAGGGTGTCTCGGTAAATGTTCCATGTGCAGTGGAAAAGAATATATATTGTGCTATGTTGAATGAGTCTGTGTCAGTTAAGGTCAAGCTGGTGATAGTATTCTATATCCTTACTAGTTTTCTGTCTACTTGTTCTACGCATTGATAAAGCGGTTGCAATCTCCAACTGTAACTGTGGTTTTGACTATTTCTCCTTTCGACACTGTCAGCTTTTGCTTCATGTGTTCTGAAGTTCTGGTATTAAGTGCATAAACATTTAGGAGGACCTGACGATTTGGTCTTTTACCATTAAGAAATAAAATGTAGGGGCGCCTGGGTGGCGCAGTCGGTTAAGCGTCCGACTTCAGCCAGGTCACGATCTCGCGGTCCGTGAGTTTGAGCCCCGCGTCAGGCTCTGGGCTGATGGCTCAGAGCCTGGAGCCTGTTTCTGATTCTGTGTCTCCCTCTCTCTCTGCCCCTCCCCCCGTTCATGCTCTGTCTCTCTCTGTCTCAAAAATAAATAAACGTTAAAAAAAAAAATTAAAAAAAAAAAAAGAAAAGAAATAAAATGTAGTGGATTTGTTTTGTAACCTTTATCTCTTTGATTTGTTTGTCCTAATCATTGGGCTATCTATACACTTCCAGGTCTCTAACACTTGGTTTTGTTTCGTTTAACCTTTTCAATAAAAAAAAGTTCGCCCGTTTCTCCCACCCCGGTGGGAACAACCACCAGTCTGTTCTCTGTTTCTATGAGCTTGGGTATTTTATTTTTAGATTCCACGTATCAAACAGATCACATGATGCTTGTCTTTCTTTGTCTGACTTATTTCACTTAGCACGATGCCCTTGAGGTCCATCCATATTGTGGCAAATGGCGAGATTTTGTTTTTTAGAGCTTAATAATATTCCATTTTTGCATATATCTACCACAATTTCTTTGTCCATTTATCCATCGATGGATACTTAGGTTGTTTCCATACCTTGGCTACTGTAAATAATGCTGCAATGAACATGAGAGTGCAGGTATCTTTCTGAGTGAGTGTTTACATTTTCTTCAGATAAATAACCAGAAGTGGAGTTACTGGATCATATGGTAATTCTAGTTTTAATTTTTTCAGGAACCTCTGTACCATTTTCCATAGTGACTGCACCAATTTACCTTCCCACCAACAGTACACAAGGGTTCCCTTTTCTCCACATCCATGTCAACAGTTGTTATTTCTTGTCTTTTTGACACTAGCCATTCTGACAGGTGTGAGGTGATACCTCATTGTGGTTTTGATTTGCATTTCCCTGCTAACTAATGATACTGTGCGTCTTTTCATATATCTGATGGCCATCTGTACATCTTTGGGAAAATGTCGATTCAGATCTTCTGCCCATTTTTTAATGACACTTTTTTTTTGTTGTTATTGAGTTGTATGAGTTCTTGGTATATTTTGGATTTTAGTACCTTATCAGATATATTGATTTGCAATTATTTTCTCCCATTCAATAGGTCGCCCTTTCATTTTTGTTGATGGTTTCCTTTGCTGTGCAGAAACTTTTTAGTTTGATGTAGTCCCACCTGTTTATTTTTGCCCTTGTTGTCTTTGCTTTTAATGTCAGATTCAAAAAGTCATCATCAAGACCTTTCTTCCTATGTTTTCTTCTTCCAGTTTTATGTTTTCAGGTCTTACATTCAAGTCTTTAAATTATTTCGAGTTGACTTATGTATATGATGTTAAGATAGTGGTCCAGTTTCATTCTTTTGCATATGGTAGCCAGTTTTCTCAACACCATTTATTGAAGAGACAGTCTCTTTCCCACTGTATATCCTTGCCTCCTTTATTGCTGTAAAATGTATGCGTGGGTTTATTCAGGACTTTATAGTGATCTACATGTCTGTTTTTATGTAAATGCCATACTGTTTTATTATTGTAGCTTTGTAACATAGTTCTAAGTTGAGGAGCATGATGGCTTCAGCTTTTTATTCTTCTCAAGATTGCTTTAGCTATTCGAGGTCTTTGTTACTTCTTACACATTTTAGGATTATTTGTTCTATATCCATGAAAAAGACCATTGAGGGGCGCCTGGGTGGCGCAGTCGGTTAAGCGTCCGACTTCAGCCAGGTCACGATCTCGCGGTCCGTGAGTTCGAGCCCCGCGTCAGGCTCTGGGCTGATGGCTCAGAGCCTGGAGCCTGTTTCCGATTCTGTGTCTCCCTCTCTCTCTGCCCCTCCCCCATTCATGCTCTGTCTCTCTCTGTCCCAAAAATAAATAAACGTTGGAAAAAAAAAAAAAAAAAAAAGAAAAAGACCATTGAAATTTCCATAAGGATGACATTGAATCTGTACATTGCTTTGAGTAATATGGACTTTTTAATAATATTAATTCTTCCAATCCATGAGGATGAAATATTTTTCCACTTATTTGTGTCTTCAATTTTTTTCATTAATGTCTTATAGTTTTCTTTTTTTTTTTTTTTTTTAGCGTTTATTTATGTTTGAGACAGAGAGAGACAGAGCATGAACGGGGGAGGGTCAGAGAGAGAGGGAGACACAGAATCCGAAACAGGCTCCAGGCTCCGAGCAGTCAGCACAGAGCCTGACGCGGGGCTCGAACTCACACGCCGTGAGATCGTGACCTGAGCCGAAGTCGGACGCTCAACCGACTGGGCCACCCAGGCGCCCCTGTCTTATAGTTTTCAATATACAGGTCTTTCACCTCATTGATTAAATTTATTCCTGAGTATTTTATTCTTTTTGATGCAATTGTAAATGAGTTTGTTTTAATTTATCTGATAGTTCATTATTAGTGTAAAGAAATGCAACAGATTTCTGTGTATTGATTTTGTATCCTGCAGCTTTACCAAATATGTTTATTCATTCTAACAGTTTTTTTTTAATGGAGTCTTTAGGGTTTTCTATATATAATATTGTGCCATCTGCAATAGTGACTGTTTTATTTCTTCCTTTCCAATTTAGATGCCTTTTATTTATTTTTCTTGCCTAATTGCACTGGCTAGGATTTCCAATACTCTATTAAATAAAAGAGGAGAGTGGACATCTTAGTCTTGTTCCTGATCTTGGAGAAAAAACTTTCCACTTGATATTAAATGTGGATCTGTCATACATGGCCCTAATTATGTTGAGGTAGGTTGCCTCTATACCCACTTTGTTGAGTTTTTATCATAAGTGGATGTTGAATTTTGTCAAATGCTTTCTTTGCATCTATTGAGATGATCATATGATTTTTAATTTTCTTTTTTAAGTAATCTCTACAACCAACGTGGGACTCAAACTCATGACCCCAAGATCAAGAGTCGTATGCTCTACTGAATGAGCAAGCCAGGCATCCCATTGACCATATGATTTTTATACTTCATTTTGTTAATATAGTCTATTCCATTGATATACAATTGTTGAACCATCCTTGCATCTCTGAAATGAATTCCACTCAGTCATGGCGTATGATTCTTTCAATCTATTGTTGAATTCAGTTTGCTAATATTTTGTTGAGGATATTTGTATCTATGTTCATCAGGGATATTGGCCTGTAATTTTCTTTTCTTGTGGCATCCTTGTCTGGTTTTGATATCAAGGTAATGCTGGCCTCATAACATGTGTTTGGAAGAGCTCCTCCCTCTACTATTTTTTGGAAGAGTCTGAGAAGGATTGGTATTAATTCTTCTTTGAATGCTTGGCCAGAATTCACCTGGACTTCTGTTTGTTGGGAAATTTTCACTGATTCAATCTCCTTGCTAGTAATTGGGATATTCAGATTTCCTATTTCATCATGATTCTGTCTTGGTAGATTGTATGTTTCTAGGAATTTACCTGTTTCTTCTAGGTTGTCCAATTTGTTGGCATATAATTATTCATAGTAATCTCTTAGAATCTTTTGCATTTCTGTGGTATCAGTTGTAACACTGGTTTTTTTTTTTAGTGCAGATATCACAAATTATGGTATTTCCTTCCAAACATTTTCTGTATTATTTTTTTCAACATAGTTAAATCATGTTGTATCCACCAGTTTATATCCTATTGAAAAATTTCACTATGAAATGTTACATGGATACCAGAATATGTGTGTATGCTTGTGTGGGTATATGCAAATAGTGTAAAAAAATTACAATATGGGGACCCTGAGTGGCTCAGTAGGTTAAGCATCTGACTTTGGCTCAGGTCATGATCTCACGGTTCGTGAGTTCAAGTCCCGCATAGGGTTCTGTGCTGACAGTTCAAAGCCTGGAGCCTGCTTCGGATTCTGTGTTTCCCTCTCTCTTGCCCCTCCCCCACTCACACTCTCTCTCCAAAAATTAAAAAAAAAAAATTTAAAAAAAATTTTAAAATAATACAATAAAAAGCTCATATACACACATGCTTCTTAAACATTACTAGTACCTTTGAGGTCATCTCTGCATCCCCCTCTCTCTTACATAGTCATCTTTATTTTTGCATTAATCATTCTGTTTTTCTTTATAGTTTTCTCATATATGTATGTATTTTTAAACAATATATTCTATTTCCCTTTTTGGCCATTATGGAAAAAAATTATATTGTATATTTTCTCTATGGCTTGCTTTTTTGCTTGACATTATGTTTTGGAGATTCATCCATATTGATATATATAGCTATAACTCATTCATTTTTGACTACTGCCTAAAATTCTGTTCAAAGTATTTGGATATACCACAATCCCACTTCACAATCCAAATCCAATCAATTCTTCTACTGCCAGACAATTGGGGTATTTCCAATTATTTTGCAATAACAAATGATGCTGCGGTGAAGAATTTGATACGTGGGTTGTGGTGCACATACGTAACAGTTTTTCTAAACCGTATACCAGAGGTGGAATTGCACACACATCTGCAAAATACCCTGTTTTTCTTCACTAAACCTTAATTCTGTCTTTAATCATTCTTCCCTTCATTTTAATGATTGTATCTCCACAAGTGCATGCACTAAGCCATATCTCTACTGTTGAACATCTAGGGTTTGTCCTCATTTTTTTAACTTTATACACAACCCTGGAGAAAAAAAAAAACATTTTTGCACAGAACTCTCTGCTTTTTAGGTCATTTTCTTATGAGGAATTCCCAGAAGTGGATTTCTTGAATCAAGGCTGTACTGATTTCCATTCAGTGGAAAGGTTTTTACTGCTGAAATACACAAAATAATTGCCATCCATATAGTCGCTAATCCTTTTGGGATCATAGATCCTTTGGAGACTATGATTAAGGGTATGGACCTTTCCTCCAGAAACACACGCACACGCACACACCCCCACAAGCACACACATACACACAAATTATTTATATTCACAAAGCAGAATGCAATTTCAAGAGTTTCTCAGGCTCTCTGAAGCCCTATGCTGATACCTCTATTAAATAAGATATACTGTTGGGGCACGTGGGTGGTTCAGTCAGTTAAGCATCCGACTTTGGCTCAGGTCATGATCTCACAGTCCGTGAGTTCGAGCCCCGCGTCGGGTTCTGTGCTGACAGCTTAGAGCCTGGAGCCTGCTTCAGATTCTGTGTCTCCCCCTCTCTCTGCCCCTCCTCTGCTCATGCTCTGTCTCTGTTTCAAAAATAAATAAAAACATTAAAAAAAAAGATATACTGTGTTACCTACTGCATATTTCTAATAATACTTCACCAAATAAGTTCACACACCACATTTCTTATAATACTTCACCAAGTAAGTTCACATATTTCGGTATCTGTCAAGTACCTTTTGTTTTAAACCACAACTTACTGAGCACCCACAATGTGTCAGCGCTTATGCCAGATTCCAGAGATAGAATAAATGCTCCTGACTTCAAGGATTATAGAGTCTAATGGGGAAGACATAAAATAACGAGTATTCCAAAAAAAAAAAAAAATGTGCAATAAGAGAGATATTCATTAGGCAAAAGAGATACAAATTAAGGATTGATCAACTGTCGTTTACCAAGGGGTTGCAAAGAATGAATAAACAGTCTCAAGGATGTTAGAAAACATAGTACCAGCAAAGGGAGAAAGGCATCATATAATCTGGCATCTATAGGAAGTTATACATGAGTCAAATATAGTTGGGTTAGAATGGTTAATGAACGTAAGGAAGGGTTAAGACTCTTCGTTATTTGAGAGCAAGATTAAGAAAACAGTATTAACAGAGGTGCTTGGGTGGCTTGGTTAAGAGTCTGACTTTGGTTCAGGTCATGATCTCACGGTTCGTGGGTTCAAGCCCTGTGCCGGGCTCTTGTGCTGATGGCTCAGAGCCTGGATCCTGCTTCAGATTCTGTCTCCCTCTCTCTCTGCCCCTCCCCCACTCATGTCCTGTCTCTCAAAAATAAATAAACTTAAAAAAAAAACAGTATAGACATATAAGACTGTAGCAGTTGATCTGACAACAGAAAGGAAACCACAAAAGATTTCCTCCCAAACACTTCCTTTATTACCCCAAACCTGCTCTTACTAAATACAAAGGAGAACATTTTGCCGGTGTTTTGTGCAACTGTCTGAAAGTTCAGTGCTTGACATACAAGGTTTAAAACCTACGTTTTAATACAAATAACACATTTAACGTTCTGTGATGGCTTTCATTTTGTAAGTGGAAGTATTAGAAAGCCTGTACAAGAAGTACTACAATAATCTTTTCATAAAATTGCCTTGAAAAGCTAATTTATATGTAGAAAGGATGTCTTTTTAACATTCACTTAAAATATCACTTTTAAGCCTGTCAGTTAACACTTCTAATATAATCACCTCATGAAAAACATTTTGTTTTTTTGAATTTAGCTTAACTTTATAAATGTAACTAAACATAATTGTTACTTGGAAGTTACTGGTTTAACCATAATGGAGCATGTGGAATTTTTGAAAACATATGCAACTTATACTCCCATGGAAAACGAATACACCCAATTTTGATAACCTAGTAAATATCTTTGATGCACTTTCATCCAAGGTATGAATACAGCACTATAAAAGTAATCTTTTTGGCACTGTACACATTTTGAAATTTTACTTAGATTTCTGCCATGCTTATTCTGTTCCCTTAAAATAATACCCAAATTGTATACATTATAGAACTACATGTATAGAATCACATATAGAAACATATAAGGTAGGATTATAGAGCAATACAACTTATTTTCTTGGATGACCAGAAAAGAAAGGAAAAACAGGGTTTTAAAGTTTAAATAGCAACCACCTGAAGGTGAATAAACCAACTGAAGTTTATAAACCTCTCAGCACAGGGGTGCCTGGATGGCTCAGTCCTTTAAGCTTCCAACTCTTGATCTCAGCTCAGGTCATGATCTCTGGGTTTGTGAGTTCAAGCCCTGCATCAGGGATTCTCTGTGGGATCCTCTGTTTCCCTTTTTCCCTCTCTCTCTCAAAAATAAATAAACTTAAAAAAATTGAAAACATAATAAAGCTCTCAGCACAAAGAAAGGCCTGACCTACTTTTTCTTTTTTCAAAGTGCCCCTAGGATGTCTAGATGGCATCCCATCATTAAATACCATTGAGCTTTGTCAAAATACAGGATCTTCATGGGTTCCTCAAAATCATAAAAATATGTACTCTCATTGCAGGCTGTCTAATAAACATATAGAACATGATTCCATTCAGATTTATATGAAGAAAGGAAAATTTTTATATGTATGAAAACAAAATTTAAAAGGAGCACGTTTTTTCTTTAAAATTTTCATGGAAAGCCTAATGAATCTCATAGGGTACAGGCAAAAGTACAAATAAGAATATCTGTTAATATATGCTTTTCCCCCCCTCAGGTTGTTTCGTTTTGTTCCAAGAGGGGGAATCTTGTGGCATGTTTGTTCCTAAGTGGAAAACATGATTTAAAGGAACTTAAAACAAAAAGCATAGTAAATCAACAAAGGGTTCAAAGATTTTCATGAAGTGGTTTGAAAATAGATGCTCTGTGACATATATTAAAAGACTTCCAACAACACTGACCACACACACAAAAAAGGAAAACAACAAATCTACAATAGGTACAAATTATATACATTTATTTTTTAATAATTTTAAATAACACTCTTGTATAAATTCTTTCATATATTCAAATCATACACAAATTTAGAAATGCATCATGAAGCCTAGTACAGCATCTGTAGGAGACACGTTTTTAGAATTTGTGTTAGAATTTTAGTGACATACATAGGAGTTTAATGTTTTAGGAACATCCCCTAATAGCCCGGGCTAAGATGTAACCTATGGCAGAGTGCAAGTGCCTAGCATTAAAACTCAGCTGTGAATCACTGGGCTTTGGGCTAAGTTGGCTCAGAAGCCCTGGGCTCATGTGCTCACCACCGTCACAATTCTTGCCTGTGTGTAAGTTACGAGTAACGGGGGTTCCCAACTGCCTTTGAAAAAGCATCATTCAACCACTGCCATTTTAACGATCCATAACCTTCAGTCCATTTGACGTGATCTGATGTCTTCGGATGAATCGGTGTGTTCTTCCTGCTTTTTCCCTCGGCATGGTCACTGGCTCAGGGTTAAAGAGGAAAATTGTGCTAACCTTTCATCACTCCCCCACACACGCCAAACTCATGTTAGTTCCCAAGCCCCATGCCGTCAAGATCATAACGGACCAAAAGTCTTTGTGGATGAGGCCAGAAATGCTTTCCTTGCTCTAACAGGTTACGCTGGGTTGCTCTGTACTTCTCTCAACTTTTTATCAGAGAGCTTTCTTTCCTTGAGATGTGTAGATTCAACTCCTGCCCACACACTTCAAAGCATAAGAACCAGGGAGTGTTCATTATGAGTGGTGTTATGTTTACCATAAGTCCTACAAAAAATATAGGACCGTGGTGAATGATCTGATAACCCCATCCCGACTGAAGCTCTTAGGAAGACATTCTATTGCTTTAGTTCTCTGCCTCCAAAACAGCACGAGAAGGGCTAAACGTCCGGAAGGCACTCTCTGACCAAAATGAACTAGTGGGGTCATGAGTATTGCTTTAATGATCCGTTTTCTGGGGAATGTTAGGGCTAGAGAGTAGCCATATAATTTGACACCTCTACAAATCCTCTCCCCCCAAATCTTTCCTCCCACGTCACATCTGCTCTGTTCTCTCTTAAAATGCAGGTTATCCCGAAGAGTGGTAACACATTAAATCCATAGGACCTTAGTATAAATGAGCGTTAGTTTCTGTCACCATTTTTCTCTATTACTGGAGAAATTCCATTCATAAGAGATATCTAGGAGCTAGCCAGTGCAGGGAGGGAGGGGACAATAAGGGAGGACAGACATATTTTACAACACTACCTAGGATTTCTGTCAGAAATACATCAGGGCTTATGAAAATGAATGAATGAAGACAAAATGATCACTTAATAGCAGTATCTGTCATTTATCAGTAAGGGTCACATTAGTCTTAATCAAAAATAAACACATTTCTAACACTTATTCAAAAGGTCTTCCAATATTATCTTTCTAGAAGACCGACGGGATCCTGGTGTGAAACGTCATAGCTCAGGGAGACCCTGCCTTCAGAGGAACGAATGTGTGCAATGCATTCCACAGTGGTTTCCTAGTCTGATTTTGCCGGTAGATCACTTCATGATTGATTTATATTCTAGAGCAAAATTATTTCCGCCAGCAAAAAGCAGGGGACGCTAAAGAATATTACTTAAAACCAGTTTTAAGACCTCAATTTTTTTTCCACTGGGAAAAACTGAGAACCTGACCTAGGAGCTGTCAGTAATTCCTTAGAGATTAATGTTCCTTGTGATTCAATGTTTGCAATGCCTTTCAGGCTCTCTTTCAAGCAACCTCTCTATGGCCAGAATCTGGACTATTTGGCTTTGGCTCTTAGACCCCGACAAACACTCACGCTTGCTCTACTGGGGTAACTTCCGTGTAACCAGTGCTTATTTCCCACCATGCTCAACCCCTCACCTTGAGGGGTGCAGTCTGGGAGACAGGCCCCCTTCCTTGGAACTGTGCAGTGCTCTGTCTGCCCGTGCGTCAGTGGGGGCTGCTGGGGAAAACACATTTCCCTCCCTGCTCACGAGGGTCAGTTCTCTTTGAGGAAGCACAAAAACCGGTAGTTTTGTTTTCTTGTCACCAACACTGGCCGCAGGCAGTAATTCTCCAGGGTCCTTTCCACAAAACCCTTCCCAGCTGTATGGCCCTGGACTGTACCTTGTACTCACGAAGTTGGAAACATTCACAGACGGGACGGTCCCTCCCAGCCTCTCTGTCCATGGCTAGCAGTTTCTACATTGGCCTAGAGTTGGAAGAATATATATGTGCTTCAGAGTCAGGAGGCCCGATTCCAAGCCTGATAATGACATATTGTGCAGCCTTGAGTGAGACATTTAACCTCATCTGTAAAATGGGGACAACAACTACTTCCTCAAGGGGCTAGGGTGAGGAACGGATGACATACGTGTGGCAATGGGCTTTGCGAACTGCAAAGGCCTATAGGAATATCCACTGATTTTTAAAATATAATGTAATGTATCCTCTCCTCTCATGAGCAATGGCCAAACATTCAGAGCACCTCAGGTTACAGAACTGGACTATCTATCTGTCCATCCTCCAGAACGTCATCTCTAAAACCTGAGAAAGCTTAGGGGTCTCCTACAGAGGGATGAACAAATTCCAGGCGTTTCTCCGGGGAAGGCAGGCAAGGTTGTCAACTTGGATGTTCTAGGTCTAATCTAACAAATCTTTGCTTCTTTTCTCGCCACCTGACAGTTTGCTGTTCCTCCTAATAAATATCTATATTTGACTTCTGGCTGCTTTCCCTGGCTTGCTGCACCCACAACCTGTCAATATCATAACAGACGAGGGCGACAGTAGGTGGCCTCGAGGGAACAACCGGGTCTAAAAGCAAAGACTAACTGTACCCACCGAACCACAGAGCTACCTCTAACGGCAAAACTGTAGCCCTGCAGGAAGATGGCAGACACCTCGCGGCCTACGGGTGACAAACTATGTTCAAATGTGGAAGGTATTTTTTTGAGCGGGGAGGAAGAATATAATAAATATTTCACAGGCATGAAAAACAGGGGATCCCAAGTGACATGATGGCTTTTCTTTTGGAACTAAAATATTTCTAATTCCTCTGGAAGACTGTCTTTTACACTTAAAAACATTTTTTTTTTTCATGAGGATGTGTTCTACACTGATCTATGTAAAATATATAGCCTGGCTAATGTCTAATCAGGTGAGTACTTTAGAGAGTGCAGCCTGCATCCCAGCTTAACAATCACGGCCTTAAAAATCTATTGCTTGAATGTCTAGTAAGTCAAAGAACGTGTAACTCTACTTTGAGACCGAGAAAGGGAAAGAAAGGTTGGAAATATTCAACCTCTTACAAATTTCAACAGTGTCCAAAGAGGGACCAAAAATGACTGGCGTTCACCAGAGTCCCAGCTCCAGCAATATTGCCACCTATGTCATATTTTAACCAATCCCCATATGTTCTTTTTACAACGCCATTAACTGCTGTACAAATAGTTTCTAGATGATAAAATATGACATGATTTTTTTTTTTTTTACAAATAGATACAAATAACAATGTTGACCAGATATGCTACATTCACTATATACACCTTACTTCTCTAGAGGCAGGAGCAGTCCTTATTTTTAGACAATTCATCATCTACACTGAGACCCTAAGGAGGACCATCAGCTTCCTGCTACCAGATGTCACCTTCCTGTTTCCTGTTTCTACCATTAGAAGCTTATCCCGTGCTTGGATCCTATCACTGAGCAAGAATTTGGGAAGGAAAAATCAAGCTTTTCTAAAGATCCTCTTGAGACTTTTCCGCCCCTATTCTGGAAACAATCGGGATTGTTTATTGTGAGACAGCCCAGACATTAAGCTTTTCTGCAGTGATGTCTTTTAGCACAGTACAAGGAGTATCATCCCTGACCTTCCTTTTAAAAAAGGTGTTTCAGGAATGGAGATGAGGTCTTCCTGGAGTCCTCCCCCTCCACTTCCAGCACCGTGTTTCCGCTGGTTTGGTGAGCACTTCCCCAGGAGTCTATTCGGAGGTCAAAGTAGATGTGGGCTGCACTGTGGGGTTCGGCCTTTCTATACTCCCATGTCGGTGGGTACAAAAATATACTTTACTACAAGTCCTTATTGACAGGGACTGCTTCGGAGCTTCATGGGGAAACTAAGAGTAATAGGCCAAGTGCATTACACATTTGTACCTGAAACTTCCAGATGCACTATACGCCTCTGCTTTCTCAGCAAACTCTGCCCAGGCCTCATGTGGCCCAGGAGCCGATGCTGTCTTAGGAAGCCCTGTGCTCTACCGATCCAGGGTGACAGTTCTAGCTCCTCAGGCTTTGTAGTTATGTATGGGTGTCGTCAGGGTCAGCTGCCCGTTGGGAGCCACTTCATTGCCATCATCTTCCAACAGTCCTGACACATCTGCATTGGGAATGCTGTCGTGGTAGCTGCTGAAACTGATATTGTCTTCCTTGAGCTCGATGGTCCAAAAGGGGGCATTGAGTTTCCGGTTCTGGTACTCCCGGTACATATAGACGGCCCCCACAAATCCCATCAGCAGCACCACCACAATGATGATGACTGTCAAAATGATGATGTTAAACTGGGTCCATGAAACATCAGCTAAAGCTGACGTGCTGTTTTCAGCAGAGCTTACGGAAAAGATAGTCTGCAGGGTTGTGGGGGTAAATGTACTATTTATAACAGGGGTGGGCACTGATGTGGTCAAAGAGGCATTGGAAACCAAAATGGTAGAACCTTCAGGTGTTGGAACAATAACTTCTGAAAATAAAAACAGAGAATGAAATGTAAAAGACAAAATTATCTAGTTTTGAGAAACAATAAAAGAAATACACATGGGAGTGGAAGTTGATGTGGGATGTGGACATGAGAGTCTGCTTTAAGGTAATGCAAGTTAAAAATAATTTTTAAAGAAATATAGTGAAAAGAATCAAGGTCTAGAAAGCTAGATGATGACACCCATGGCTGTTCTCCAAAATGTATAATATTAAAATCTTGGGGAAAATCCTAATGTTGGAGCTTCCTATCCTTCTCGACTCTTGGATAGATTCATACAAATTCCTGCAAAGGCAGTAAATATCTCACTGCTGAGTCCTAAGTCACTTGGTTAAAAGTGACAGGAATAAAAAGACAATCATTTGAACTAAAATAAGTGCAACAAATCTGATGGCATTTCATAAGGGCAAAATTCTCCTCAAAAGAGGCAAAAACGGAGTAAGAAAAATTGTATTTCTGGCTGCTTCTGAAAAACACAATTTAAGTGTCCAAAGTTGATGTCAGGCAAGATAAAAAAAAAAACAAAAAACAAAAAACAGCCTTCTTTTAACTGTATGTGTAGTAATTCTCCCGTCATGGAGATCGCGGCTATCTTATAATTGAAGTGCTAATGCGGGACAGCTCAGTAGAAATACCGCAGGCTTTGGAATCAAGTAGAACTGTGTGGCCACAGATAAGTAAGTGAATCTTTTTAACACTGAGGCTCCTCATCTGTAAAATGGGAATGATCATATCTACTTTGCGGAGTCCCTGGGGAAGGTTACGTGAGCTAGAGTTACCGCACGTAATGTTCCCAGGGCTTGGCACGTCACAGGCACTCGATAAAATGACTGCTATTGTCATTATCATTCGTCGCCACAGCCAGACACATTAATCTACCCCAAGAAGAGGCATGTTTTATATTACCCGGTGAATAATAAGAAAAATCATCACAGTCCTGCCAGCTAAGTATGGACAAAGCATGCCTGCACATGGGAAGGAGAACCGAGTGACAGGATCTCCAGGCTAGTGACAGGGTTCCGTCTCGGTCTTTGAGCCTTGGTCACAACAGAATAAGGATATTAAGAAAATGGCAGAGGTGACGACACTTGCCACAGACCGACTGTCCATCAGCCTAGGATTCAGTATCTGCCAGATTATCAGAGAGTGGTTTCTAGGAGGGTGTGGTCTAATCACTCTGTGACCCAATAAAGCCAGAATATCCGTAACTCATCCTGAATTTCTAGTCATTAATTTTTATCTAAATCTTTACTGACTTTTCCTGCAAGAAACATTTTTGCCATATGAACAACTTCTTTTAAAAATCAAAAAGAATATAATTACTATTTCCTCCATCACACATGGGAAAACTCAGGCCCAAAGTTAGGACAGATGCTACCGTGGACTCTGGTTTCTCAGCCAGAACTTCGAACCAGATTACAGGTCCCTGCTTCCAAAGACCTTTGATGGTCACTGGAAGTGATGAGAATATAGAAGCAAAGGATAAAAGACATGAGAGGACTTTTAAATTATCAACATAAAAATGAAAATAGATGAAGAGAAAATGTGGGAACCCTGCAATGCCTTTGTCGCGGGCCTCAGATTTCTGGAGTTGACTTTGGAGCATCAGGAGAGCAGCAGGAATAGAAGGAGATCCCTTTAGGCAAATACCTATCAAAATCTATTTCCAGAAAATTCCTCTCGTGGGATTGGAAGGTTTTTTTAAAGCTAAAGGTAGCTGTCCTGAAATTTTCACTGCTAGGCTTAGGCACTACATTTACAACCTTAGGTGAGGTTTTACCTTTCTTGACGCAATTTCCCTCGAGGTCTCTGACATAGCCTTCCAGACAGTTCTCACACCAAAACCCAGTGGTGTTATGGAGGCAGCTGATGCATTCACCACTCTCGGGCTTGCAAACCTTTGGAGTTTTAATTGGGTCCACGTGGCCATGACATTGGCACTTGGTACAGATGCTGTCAGAATTGTAATAGCCGTTTTCACAGGTGTTGCAGTTCCGGCCTGTGTATCCGTCTTTGCACTGGACACACGTAGGCTCCAAGTCACCCAGTTCTGAGAGAGAGAGGTCAGGAACGTAACTTAGTACGGTCTTGAGCTACAATTACAAATGCAAGACACCTGCTGTCCCCTCCCTACTATCTGCTCTCAAAGGTAAAGAGACTAAAGATCTACACCTTATTTCTTAACCCTTAATTGTCCAGCTTATTGTGGAAACGACGGGGGCCCTCCAGAGAATCTATTCAGGTAGAGGACAAAAGAAAGATGCTTACATAGGAATATGAATAATTGTAATAGCTAGGCGCTCTTACAACTTTCACATTCCTTCTTCTTTAGTCCCGACAGACAAGATAAAATAAGATTTTAACAAAAATTTCCTCCCCTCTCCCTCAAGTCTCAATTTGTATTATGTATTTGGACTTGGTTGCAAAACCCTTCCCCTACAGCACCCTACAGAACTTCATTTATCAGCACACTTCATATCAATTGATAACTGGCTGGCTGATTTTTCCTCTCGAGATGAAGATTTAGAGAAAGGCCTTACTTATGATACAGCTGCCTGTAGAGGTCACTGCTGAACAAGGGCAGCGAAGACATTCTTTTGTGGCGTCAGGACTCTGATAAAATCCTTCTCTGCATTCTTCACAGTGATCCCCTTTGCTATTTTCCTGGCAGTTTAAACAAGCACCTAAAAGAAGCAAATTATTTGAAGATTTATCCTGAAAGCGCAACAACTTTAAATAAATCACATCTGCAACCAAGAGACCTTAAGAGTTAGCCAGAAGAACTTATCCGACAGGAATTAACAGGGTTCGGTTTCCATCCCTTCTTTTCCTACACTGGCCAGGTCTGTAAATTCTGTGTCCCCTGCTTGACTGGAAACTCGAGGGAAAGGCTGGTACATGAGTCGAGTAGCAATAAGGCCATGTTGATTGCTGACTACATACAGAAAGCAGGTCAACTATTTTTTCAAAGAAAAAATAAAATCAATCTAAAGACCCCCTTAAAAAAAGAATGACTTTTCATAGTTGGGATACTTACCTATCTTGTAAAATTTTAAAAACTGTACTAAGCAGTTGGATACATACATAATACTGGTAGTAAAAATCGAACGTGGACTAAGAGAGCACAGTCAAATTTTATGCTCTGTTTGTCTTTATGGAGTGAAGGAGGAAAACGAGTCTAGGAGAAAAAAACCAGAGAGGGCTCCTAACCTTATTTGTAATTTCTATTTCAAATATATAACTATATATATATTACGCAAAATACCAAAATGTTAATATTTATTAATTCTAGGTGTAGGTACATGGGTATTTGCCATATTATTTTCCATACATTTTTATATTTTAAAAATTCAAGATCAAAGGAAAGACAATGAATTAATAGGGGCATCTGACTGGCTCAGTTGGTAGAGCATGTGATTCTTGATCTTAGGGTCATGAGTTTGAGCCTCATGTTGGGTGTAGAAATCACTATAAATAAATAAATAAATAAATAAGAATGAATGAATGAGTGAATGAATGAATGAATAAATAAATACTTTTAAAAGCTGAGCTGACAGCACAGAGCCCGAGACGAGGCTCAAACCCACAAACCGTGAGATCATGACCTGAGCCAAAGTCAGACGCCTAACCGATTGAGCCACTCAGGTTCCCCATAAATAAATACTTTAAAAAATACACAGTTGGGGGGCGCCTGGGTGGCTCAGTCGGTTGAGCGTCCGACTTCAGCTCAGGTCACGATCTCACGGTCCGTGAGTTCGAGCCCCGCGTCGGGCTCTGGGCTGATGGCTCAGAGCCTGGAGCCTGCCTCCGATTCTGTGTCTCCCTCTCTCTCTGCCCCTCCCCCGTTCATGCTCTGTCTCTGTCTCAAAAATAAATAAACGTTAAAAAAATTTAAAAAAAAAAAGTCCATTTAAAAAAAAAAATACACAGTTGGTTAGCAGAAAAAATCAAAAGGAAAGCCAAGTTACGTGTTTTGTAATACTATTCCTTTCGTACCCTATTAGAGAAGATGTTCTATAGACACTGAAGCAGTATAATGTCTGAAAACAGAAAATGGAAAAGTGTGATGCAATTTACATCTCCTTTTTTTTTTCCAGTTTATTTATTTATTTATTTGGAGAGAGAGAGTGTGAGAGAGTGGGGGAAGGGGAGAGAGAAGGAGGGAGAGAGACTCCCAAGCAGGCTCCACACTGTCCACACAGAGCCCAACGTGAGGCTCCAACTCATGCACCATGAGATCATGATGAAACCCAGAGTCAGCCACTTAACCAATGGAGCCACTCAGGCACCCCCACATCCCTTCTTCAGGAGGCCACATATACGCACAGGACCTCTTCGAACTGCTATTACAGGAGTGACAACATGTGACAGAAACCTAGGAAGACAATGAAGTTTTACCTGATAAGCTAAACACAATTAAATGCTCAGGCTCTTCATAAACAGTTACATTTGATTTCTTTTCGTTACAAGTGAAATATTTATGAAAAAGGGGAGAGAGACTGAGGTTGCGAAATAAAATAATCTGACAACTGGGGCAAGATTTGGAAAACCAAAATAATGACAAAGGTATTAACCCACATGGCACATCTCAATTCTTAAGTGATTATGGGACAATTGCCCCAAACTTCATGAACTGACGGGGAAAGACAGCTTCAAAAATTTATTATCTGAACACTGAACTTTGAACTAAATCAAATTTGCATGGAAATGTCACTTTTAATCATACAATTTTTTTTAATATTTTATTTTTAAGCGATCTACTAACTCAACATAGGGCTTGAACCCACAGCCTCATGGTCAAAAGTCACATGCTCTACCCACTGAGCCAGCCAGATGTCCCTAATCATATAATTTTTTAAGGCTCATTAGTGTTAATGATACTTATCACACATATAACAAAGTAGCAGTATATCCTCATACAGTGATAAGCATGTTGGGTACTGATTTCTTTCCAGATCTTATATCCTGATCCCTCTTTAGCTATGTATCTTTGTGACACTAAAGATAGCTGAAAAAAATACATATGAAGAAACTGCAGATTTTGGCCCTACAAATAAGATCATCTTAAATGTCAAAGTGTTCTGCAAGTTGGAAAAGTCAAAACCTGCATCATGTGTAATATCTGGCCATCTGCTTTCCCCCTATTAAAAATGTGCAATGGAAATACTTTTTAAGAAAGCAAGTTCTGATAAAGTCCTGAACTTTAAAAATGCCTCAAAAAAGTTAATAATTCTGTAACAGAATATGGATGTTTGGGGCAAGATGTGTTCCAATAACATGCCATTTGCACATGACTAATGTGGCAAGAAAAGGTCACAGTGCTATTCTTTTTTCTTTTTTTTTTTTTTAACATTTATTTATTTTTGAGAGACAGAGCGTGAACGGGGGAGGGGCAGAGAGAGAGGGAGACACAGAATCTGAAGCAGGCTTCAGGCTTTGAGCTGTCAGCACAGAGCCTGACACAGGGCTCGAACCCACCAACTGTGAGATCATGACCTGAGCTGAAGTTGGATGCTTAAACTACTGTGCCACCCAGGTGCCCCCACAGTGCTACTCTTATTAAAAAATGGTAAATATATACACTATTAATACTTTGCTTCTACAATGCTACTGGACCTACATGCTTAGTGTTTTGGGGCCTTTTACCATTTTAGATAAGGTCTCAAGCCTTTGTGTTTATCACAATATAATTGCATTCTCTTAAACCCTTTATATTAGAATACAAATTTATTTAATCATACAATTTATAACAATTAAAATTTTTTTCTGGAAAAATTTATTTCTATTTGTTTTATGCCATACCCTGCAATAAGTCAATGAGGAAAAAAATAACCTTATGTGGCAAATACATTGTCTCAAAAGGAAAGATGAAAATAAGTATAATAACAAGACTCATTACACTGCTTCAAAAATAGCATGTACCTGGAACAGTGCTACAGAGAAAGAAAATTAATAAATTAAGTACAGACAGATATAGACACAACAGAATGCTAACAAGAGCTATGAGGGCAAGGGCAATAGTCCTTTTGGGTCTTTCTCCTCTGATTTTCATGTGTCTCTGGTATGCATGTATCCCTTTTATTTTTACTGTCTTGATGTTTTTCTTTAAAAAAAAAAGTTTGTGTATTTATTTTGAGAGAGAGAGAGAGAGAGAGAGAGAGAGAGAGAACACACATGTGCACGAGCCAGGAAGGAGCAGAAAGAGAGAGAGGGAGAGAGAATCCCAAGCAGGCTCCACGCTGTCAGCGCAGAGCCGTATGTGAGGCTCAATCCCATGAACCGTGAGATCATGACCTGAGCTGAAATCAAGAGTCGGATGCTTAACTGAGCCACCCAGGAGCCCCTTGTCTTTATTTTTTCCTGATTACAAAATTAACACATTATAAACTATATCACATGTGTATTATAAAAATATTTCAAGAACTCAAGCAAGTTTAAAACATTCCACGAGAAGCTTGGAAGAAATTCTTTTATAATAAATAACCATAAATATCATAACCTTCCAAATCCATATCGAGGAGGTACTGATAGTATGAATTTGCTTTTCTAACAGCTTATAACTCCTCTCTGGGAGACAATAGAGCATAAGAAAACTGGAACAGTATTTAGTGTCAGACCTGAGTTCCACTCCCAGCTGAACCTCTTCCCAGTTGTGTAACCCTCCGTAAAGAGCTTCTCTAAACATCACTTTTCTAAGCTGTAAAATGGGATAATTCTTGAGCTAATGATTTCATGTAATGTGAATATTTCAAAGGGCAAAAATCCATTCCATAAGACAAATGTTTTCTCTTTATGCTTCAGTTTCCTCATCTATAAATTAAGAAAGCTGCACTAGATGAAATCTAAATTCGCTTTAAAATCTAAAAGCTGAGGATCTTTCTTTTATGATAAATGATATATGAAAAATAAGCTGAAGTTTAACTTTATTATACTCTGCCTGGAACCTCCCAAAATACAATCCTGCCTTAAAATTCACATTCTCTTTGCTGAAAGATGGCCAAAGGAGTGGATTACCATTGAAAAAAAAGAAAAGAAAAAAGAAAAGGGAATGAGAGTTTCCTGAAGATGATCTCATGCTCGCTGGCTAGGCAGCAAACAAATCTGGTAAGGGTAACCAAGAAAACAACCAGTCAAAGAAAAGAATGTGGGGCTCCTTTCCAACGAAATTCAGTGACAATGCTTTGAAAACATAAATCGCCACCTGTAAAAAGCCTTGTCCTTATTTATTTTACCATTTCGTAGTTTATATACAAACGTGTTAGAAGTACGGTAATGTGCTTTGTTGTGGGAAGAAATGCCTGATCCTCTCTGTAGACAGAAGGCCCACTTCCAACCTGTCCAAAAGAAAGAAGGCCAAGCCCAAGTGAACAAGGGAGACTGACAGAAGATAAGGTCAGAGAGAAAGGCAGAGGTCCAAAAATGTACAGTCATGTCAGCCCTAGAAAGAAGTCTGAATTTTATTCCGAGAGGGAGGGGAAGCCATTCGAGGATTCAAGCAGGGGGATGGCATGGATCTGGTCTTACATTTTAAAAAGATCACTCCGGTTGTTACGTGGTGGGGTGAGGATCTGGGGTGAGAGGGCAAGAGAGGAGGCAGAGAGATAAGATGAGATCAGAGAATGTCACGGTAGTTCAGAGAGATGACGGGGCCTTGTACAAGGATGACAATAACAAAGGTCAGAAACAGTGGTCAGATCCATGGTGTATTCTGAATGCTGGGCTGATAGACCTTGCTGACGGATTTGATGTTTGCTGCAAGGAAAAGAAAGGAACCAAATATGACCCCCAGGCTTTTGGAGTGAGCAACTGGCTGAATGGTGTCAGTCACCAGAATGAAGCACACTAGGGGTAAGGCAGGCTTGGCTTCCAGGGTAGAGGAAAGAGTTGTTTCGGATGTCTTAGGGTTCTGATGCCAATTAAGGCATTCCAGTGAAGATGACAAGTGTACTGTTGGATCTTTGAGTGTGAAGATCGGGGGAGAAATGTAAATCTGGTCGGCGGCACCAGGTAGACGGCATTTTAAATTAAGTCTAGGGGACTGAATGAGACCAGTGGAGGAGAGTACAAATGGAGGAGGCAAACAAGGCAAGGACTGAGCCCTGAGGCACTCCAGCGCTTTTCTTGAACAAAGGAAGATCCAGCAGAGCTGACTGAGAAAGAAAGAAAAGAAAAGAAAAGAAAAGAAAAGAGGAGAGGAGAGGAGAGAAGAGAAAAGAGGAGAAGAGAAGAGAAGAGAAAAGAGGAGGAAAGGAAAGGAAAGGAAAGGAAAGGAAAGGAAAGGAAAGGAAAGAAAAGAAAAGAAAAGGAAAGAAGGAACCTGTGATATCCTAAAGAGAGGACAGTTATCAAGGAGTGATGGAGTGGTCAACTCAGCCAGGCTGAGGCAAGCTGCTCACCATGAGACACTATGAATCCATGAAAGCGCCTTGAAGTCTTAAAAAGTGCACCACATGGACATAAAGTTCTAGTTTAAAAAATAATAGTCCTTCCACCTCCATTTCAACGTAAATATATGCTCAATAAAGAAAATCCAGAAAATACAGGAGAGTACAAAGAAGAAAAAAAGTCATAAGAAATCTGTCATTAAGATTTTGAATACTTTTCCTTAAAAGCTTTTTTTATGTATAGGAGTTTAACTTTTGCTCTTTAAATAGTCTAAATATGTGGCTATGTCATTCATGCCCTGCTTTTCTCAGTCTCTCATGTTGTTATACACAGTTCTTTTTCTTTTTTTTTTTCATGTCTATTTATTTTTGAAGGGGTGGGGGGAGGGGCAGGGAGAGAGGGAGACACAGAATCCGAAGCAGGCTCCAGACTCCAAGCTGTCAGCACACAGCCCGACGCGGGGCTCGAACCCACAAACTGCAAGATCATGACCCGAGCCGAAGTCGGACCCTTAACCACTGAGCCATCCAGGTGCCCCTGCACCATTCTTTAAAACATTTTAATGACAACTTCATAGTTGCCTTTTATTGATTGCTTATAATGGGGCAGGCACTGTATTAAAGGCTCCATAAATATATTGCACCAAATCACCACAACAACCCATTAGACTGTTACTGTTATTATCCTGCACTTCTAGGAGAAAAAACAGGCTAAGTAATTTGGCCAAGGTAAAGTCAAGATTGCACTTGCTGTGCTCTTAACCACGTATTGCCAAGATAACATAATCTGCTTCATTCCTTGTTGATAGAAATGCGGTTGTCTGATTTTTTTAGCATCATAACTACCACTTTAGTAAGCATCTTTAAACACAACATTTTTTTATTAATTTAGAATTATTTCTTCAGAATAGACTTCTGGAAACAGAATTTCTGGATCAAGGAGGTATTTTTAAGACTCTTAAACACATTGTGAAACTGTTTTCCAAAATGTTTTTCCCCAGTATATTTTATCACAAAAAGGTTACCTTAAAATCTGCTTCATCTAAATCACAAGGTATAGAAAAAGACTACAAAGGGGGAAAGTAAGGACTGTGAAAACATAGTAAGTGGCCACCAGAGGGCAGCCATATCCCAGCGCTGTTGAAAAAAAATCTTTGAGACAAAAGGAAAGACTGTATGTTAAGCTTGCAGTTTTAAATCAAGTATTTGCATCCCTTCACGTTGAATTCCACTTTTATTATATTTATAAACAGAGAAGCCATTTATTTCTCTTATTACTAACTGATTTTGGAAATCGCAATCATGGGAAGGATTTCTTTTGCCTTCAATTATCTCTAGCAAGGACAGGTTGGGATTTACTTGCCATTAAAGACAGATATCTCACTGCTGCAAAGAAAACCAGACATGAGATCAGCAGTGTAGACTGCTTCCTTACTGTACAAGACCTGAGGAGAAATTTACATCAACTCAGTAGGATGGAACATTCCTGTCGTTAACCAGGACTGAAACTTATCTTTCCTCTGTGTGTTTTTCCATTCATTTCTTCATTTACCCAACAAACATTTAGTGAGTACTTATACGTGCCAAGCTCCATGCTAGAGACTGTGTACAATGATGAACAAAACTAGTGTCGCCCCTACCATCATGGAACTTACAATGGAGTAAGTAAGCCATACATGACTCATAATCACAAATAAACACATAATTTTAGACTATAAATACTATGACAAAAAATACAAGTGCTTATGAGAGTGCATAATTGGGAACCATCATTCAGCCTGGAGTGTCAGGAACCACTTTCTAATGTAGTAAACTACATGGAAGTTGGAAGGCCTGAAGGAACAATATGATTTAATAAGGCAAAGGGGCTAGCAGTGGGGTAGAGGTGTATTAGAAAGACCATTCTAGGCAGAGGTAAGATCACAAATGAGAACCTTGGAGAAAGGGAACACGGCTTGTTTTAGGAACAGAAGCCAGTATGACCGGATCACAGACAGTAGAGAAAAAGAAAAGCATGAGAGAGAACCAGTAAGTAGCCAGGGACCAGATCACATAACAGAAAAAAAAAAAAAAAATGATAACACTATTTCTGCTAAATCAGTTTGTTTCACCATGGACAGAGGACTAAAATGAAGAATAAACTTTCAAGGTGCCTGGGTGGCTCAGTCAGTTAAGCGTCCGACTTCGGCTCAGGGCATGATCTCGCGGTCCATGAGTTCGAGCCCTGTGTCGGGCTCTGTGCTGACAGCTCAGGGCCTGGAGCCTGTTTCAGATTCTGTGTCTCCCTCTCTCTCTGCCCCTCCCCCATTCATGCTCCGCCTCTCTCTGTCTCAAAAATAAATAAACATTAAGAAAAAAAATTTTTTTAAAGAATAAACTTTCAATACAGGTTTTTCCAGAGTACTTTCAATTTCAAATATTCTGCAACCTTACTTTCATAAAAACACTTGTACTTGTCTGGCTGGTTTGTCCTGATTTTTCTGTTGGGGAAAAAAAGGTTTCCAAGGAAGCATTTCTAGTCCTTACATTTAGGAAAACTGACCATCGGAAGAGTTCATTGTCTTTAGTTTTTAACAGTTTGCCTCAATGTGGTTTTCTTTGCTTTATACCACCTGGGGTTTGCAGAGCTTTCTGAATCTGTGGGCTGATGTCTTGTACCGGTTTGGAAAATTCTTGGCCATTATCTCTTCAAATCTTGCTTCTGCCCCAATCTCTTTCTCCTTTCTTTCTGAATCTCCAATTACATTTATGCCAGTCTTTTTAGCTGTGTCTCACATGTCTTCCTGCTCTTTTCTTTCCATTGTATTTTTTTTCTCTGGGCTTCAGTTGGATATTTTTAGCTGAGCTGTATTCAAGTCTACAAACCTTGTCTTCACCGTGAATAAACGTTTGTTAAACCCATGCTATGAGTTGTTCATTTCAGATGTTCTATTTTTCAGTTCTAGTTCAGTTTTGTTTTTTTTTGTTTTTTTTGTTTTTTTTCAACGTTTATTTATTTTTGGGACAGAGAGACAGAGCATGAACGGGGGAGGGGCAGACAGAGAGGGAGACACAGAATCGGAAACAGGCTCCAGGCTCTGAGCCATCAGCCCAGAGCCCGACGCGGGGCTCGAACTCACGGACCGCAAGATCGTGACCTGGCTGAAGTCGGACACTTAACCGACTGCGCCACCCAGGCGCCCCTCAGTTTTGTTTTTTTAAATAGATTCCAATTCTCTTGAAATTTGCCTCTTTTTACCTATTTTCTGGGTTTCCCCTTATTTTCTTAAAACATTAACTTTAGTTATTTTAAAGGCATTCTCTGCTAACTCTAACATCTGGATTATCTGTGGGTCTGCTTCCATCGTTTATTTTTTCTCTTTATTTTTGGTCACATTTTCCCTCCTCAGCATTGTCAAGTATTTTTTATTATATGCCAGATACAGCGTATAGAAGAGCCACAGATGACCTGTTTTCTCTGTGAGGCAGATATAATGAGGGAATCATCTCGACCCAATTAGAAATTGAGATACGTTGAAGATGGGCTGCAATCTCAGTACGAGTCAGTTCACTTATGGTTCATCACTATATCTTGGTCATAGAGTGGGTGGGTCCTCGGTGGGGCCAGCCCAGGTCTCACTCCACGCACTTCAGAATCTGCCAGTGTCTTGAGAGAGAGAGGTTTGTGTATGGTAACAGGGCCTCTCTTTCTAAAGGGATTTTGTCTCCACAGCACAGCAAGACTTAGAGACTTCTTAATACTTTTTGGGCCAGCCTCTTGTCTCTTGAACAATCAGCTAACGTCCTGGGAGGAAACTGGCCTAGTCTTTAGGGCTCCTCTAGTTTCCAATCCATCACACAAGTCCCAAACAACTGCCAAAAACTCTTCTTCTGTCTCTTTCCTCAACAAGAATTTCTGCTCCTTCGCCTATGACCAGAATCAGCAAATGTCCCCTGGGAATAAAGTGGCTGGTGATCATCCCCTTACTTAGGACGAGGTCTACCCCTTCTGGAATTGTAGTTCATATTGTCTTCTTTGCTTCCCAACCAACATGATTCGTGAAATTTATGAAAAGAACAATGGACTAATTACACAACCAACTTAAGGAAAGCACGTACCTGTGAGGGCATCACAAGTGGCAGACCGATTATTACATTGGCAGGGCAAGCAGCCACTCTTACTAAAGTCATAATATCCATCTTGGCATCGGTCACATGTAGAGCCGGTGACGCCCGCTTTGCACTGGCATTTCCCAGAACTGCAAATAAAAGCAAAGACAATGAGCAAAAGTAAAGTAAATCAATTTGAAAGTTTTGTTGCCCAACATCCCAGCATAGATGATCTTAACGTAGAAATATTTCAACCGGATTCTAATTACTAGAATTATTGTTTTCGTTTTTGTTTTGAATTGGAAGTTGAGCGACTTCATGACTATATAAATTCAGTTAACATAGTAACACTAGTCATTTGTGACAATTTAATCCTCTGCACTTAGGCAGGTTAAAATAATGATAAAGGAGTCATGGGAACATGCATCCCTAATGCTTAGAAATCTTTGTTTAGCAAGCACTGGGGCATAGAACTGGTACCATGGCTACATCTCATTCCTGGATCATTCCACAGTTCCATCGGCCTCTACCCTACCCAATATGGAGAAGAGAAGACCCACCACCTGGTCTTCATCCAGCCTAGCCTCTGGCTGAAAAACATGGAGACCACAATCTTAATGAATGCATCAGTTAATATCCATTGAGATGCTAGAAATAATATAATTTTCTACTTTAGGTCTAGGCTATCTTAAAATCATATTTCTGATAACTAAACCGGAATTCACAATTAAGTAAATAGGATTATAATGGGGACCCCCATTGCTTTCTGGATTAAATCCATATAAAAATTCTAGATTGTCAACCCCAAAAAGAAAACTAAAATCTAAAGTAAGAAACATAGGGGTGCCTGGCTGGCTCAATTGGTAAAGCACGTGACTCTTGATCTCGGGTTTGTAGGTTTGAGCCCCACGTTGGGTACAGAGGTTACTTAAAAATAAAATCTTTAAGGGGCGCCTGGGTGGCGCAGTCGGTTAAGCGTCCGACTTCAGCCAGGTCACGATCTCGCGGTCCGTGAGTTCGAGCCCCGCGTCGGGCTCTGGGCTGATGGCTCAGAGCCTGGAGCCTGTTTCCGATTCTGTGTCTCCCTCTCTCTCTGCCCCTCCCCCGTTCATGCTCTGTCTCTCGCTGTCCCAAAAAAAAATAAATAAATGTTGAAAAAAATAAAATAAAATAAAATAAAATAAAATCTTTAAAAATAAATACGTAAAGTAAGAAAAATACCTTATTTAACAACGTGACTCTTCTTTATATGCTTATTCTGAACCTGAAACTTTTAGACTTTACCTGAGTATATTTTGGCACCAGTCATAATGGATGGGAGACAATTGAAGATAAAACTGCTTTTCAATGTAATATTTTTAGAAATTCAGCTCCTGACAGTGAACCCCCATGGGGTTATTACTTTTAGTTCAAGAGCCCAGGCTAAAATTGTTAATACTTACACGGCTCTTACACATATGAGTTGAAGTAATCCCCTGATAATTCCCATATTCCTATTGCTATAATAAAAATAGAACTTCCAAATTTGAGAGTTCCTGGAATTCTCGGCTGAACTTTGCAGAATGGAGGTGAAGCAACTTCCAACCATGTGTATTCTACTTGTAGTATACAAACCTAAGGTTTTGTGTTTTTTTGTTTGTTTGTTTTTGAGATATGCCTCTCTTTTTCATCAGCATCCCCTGGGCTAAATAATGAGGCTTTCACCCTCCATCCCTAAAAAATTCTCTTGAGCAGCTAGAGTCAAAGTTTATTTCTCTCTCCTACTTACAGTTCTCTGCACTGTCCCAGTCTATGCCAAAAAGGAGTAGAAAAGCAGAAAAACAGTTCTACGCGGAATATTTTTAGGGCTTTACTCAAACAAAATCAGTCCAGAAGGGAAAGGAAGCCAGGCTTATGTAAATAATATATATTTTACATATTTCAAAGTCTTGTATCCTGAAAAGTTACCCACTGAACTCTGTATTCCTCTCCCAAAGCTGTCTAGTATATAAGTTATGCAATTGCTTGACTAACAAGTAATTTTACAAAAAACGTAAAATGGAGGCATCTGAAAGCAGGAGTCATGCTGCTGCTGAAGATGATGATAAAAATAATGAGCCATCATTTGTTGACGGCCTATGTCAATAAACATATATATATGTTCTCTAATCCTGAAAATAACCCTACTAGGTGGAAGTCATAATCCTCGTCTTACTACTGAGGGAAATCGGGGTGGGGGAGGGGCTGAAGTATTGTCCACACCTAGTAAGTCAGGCTGATTTATACAAAGCTAGACTTTTCTTACTATACCATGCTACCTGCCACTCCCTAAGCCTGAATCTAAATTTGTACAAGAAATTTGCCTGCCAGATAACTTGATACCTACTTGGGTATCAAGCTTCCTTCTGTAGATTCCAGTCACCACAATTTACCATTTATTTGGGTTCTCACCACGGTGAGCCGTTTCTGCCTTGCCCAGAATAAACTGTGGTCTTTTTCCTTACTTCCAGTAATTTCAGGTCTTCCTCAACAGAAGCTAAGAGTTCCCACTGCTTGAAGAGAAACGGCAGCCTAGCAAAGCCCAAGGTTCCCAGAGATGCAAGCCCAAATATGTTGATGCTTAAATAAAATTTATACTGTTCATAGTGCAGAAGACCAGGCTTGATTTTAGACAAGCAACAGAAATGTACATTACCAAGCAACGTCTCTTAAGTAACTTCACAAAAAAAGAAAACAAGAGGAAAAACCCCACCGCATACACTTACACAGTCTTACACAAGAATATCCCAAGGTACTTAAAGATCTATCAAAGTAAATCTGTATTCATCAAATATGAAGTGCAGGAATATCTTATTACTCAACAAGAAGGAACTAGTCAATTTAAGTCTCGCTCGACTGTCAGAAAATTATAAAGGAAATAATGTGCTTTCCAAAGAATTGCTAACAATTTATTAGCCAATTTCCAAGGCTCTTAGAAAGTTAATCAAAATATGTTTGTTCCTCATTTCTCTACATGATTAGATTATTCGGCATTCGGAAGAATAAACAGTTACTTTTAATGACAGTGTTTGCCGAACTCACCAACCTACAAGAAAATGATATTATCTTGGAATACCTAATCACTTCATAATATCTCATAATCATAACATAGCCAGTGCTCTCAAAGTGGTTGCTATTCCTGTAAGTGGACTTTCCCGTCATAATTCTGCTCTGTGCACTCAAAAGACCGATTTAAGCAGTCATCTTTCTCCCTGGAGACGGTGCTCCTTAGTTGCTGATGTTAAAACAAACAAACAAAAATCCATGAGTGGCTTTATGGATCCTGATAAAGTGGTTGGCTAGTCTAGATACCATGCTTCACTTTTCCTGGGTAGACTTTAAAACAATGGGAAAGGAGCTGCTTTCTCTCTCTCTTTTTAAATATAGAAGGGAGTGGGAAAGTTTGGTTGTGAGACTGCACTAGGTGGTGCTTTCCATGTTACTCATGGCCCATCGCCAATTTCTGCATGTATAAGAATTAAATCACTCAGCAAATATAAAGCTTTCCCTGTGTGTGACTTCTTTTACAGAATAAAGCCTTTACAACACCCCCTTTCATGGTCTCCCTCTGTTAGAGGCTGTTGAATGCTTTTTGAAGCAAAGGTCAATGATATAAATGCAATGAAATCAAAGACAGGGGGAAAAAAAGTCCTGTTAACAGACCACTTATGTGTATCCATAGATTTGAAATGAAAGGACCAAAGACTCATAGCTTCATATCTGGCAAATAAGGACACAGAACTAGATTTCGAACAGAAGTCAGAAATCTATACTACTGAGATCAACTAACAAAGAATTTAAGATAGAATTTGCTCATCTGGTGTCGCTTTTACAGACATGAGTTAGTTACTCGTTAAGTACTAATAGAGTATGGAGAATTACATCAGAAAGACGAATATAGAAGTATTTATAACGAAAGCACAAGCATTGTGGAACTATGCTGTACAACGTATAACTAAGCATATTCTATACATTTCTTAAATTATCCCAAACAGAATTCTCAGATTTTCTTATGGTTGTTAAGTACTTAGTTATAAAATTTATCACATTCGTAAGTGTGAACAACTATTACAAGGCTTGAACACTGAAAAATGATCTCTTAAGGGGTGCTTGGCTGGCTCAGCCAGAAGAGCACGCCATTCTTGATCTTGGGGTCATGACTTCTAGCTCCACGTTGGGTGTAGATTACTTAATTAAGTCAAACTTTAAAAAATTATCTAGATGAGTAGATGGAAAGTCTCCAGGATTTCCATTATTTTATAACACCGTTGACTAGCACGGGAAGGGTGGAACATAAGAGGGGAAGTATCCGGGCCTATGGAAAATTCATCGCCTGAGGAGACCGAGAGCTTGGTTCATGTTCTAGCTGTGCTGGTCACTAGCTGGGACCAAGTGCATCTTCTTCCTTAGACGCAGGATTCTCATTTGCAAAATAAAGACGAGTATACCAAACTTTGAAGGGTGACCGTGGGAATGAAAGACAGCATGCCCAGGGCACTCAGCACAGTATCTGGCATATAATCGGTACTCCAGCATGAAAGCACTAGGAAAGTGATGACAGGAATCGTGGGTCTTGATTTTTTCCTGAGAATTCTAAGGAAAATGGGCTGGAGTCTGTAGACAAGGCTAAGTTATTTACTTTTAAAATTCCATTAACAAACCCGGAAAAACTGCAAGAATATAGGGTAATCGTTAGTATGGAGCAAAAAGGTGGCTATAGGAAAAGAGAGCACATTGTGAAAACCTGGGAGAAATGGTTTGGGGAAAGAAAATTTTCTTAATTGAGAAGGGAAAGGATCTGCAAAATCCTACATAAGGTGGGGCCAAAACCAGTGAGACCCGAGGAGTTTTTGAACACACTAGCTAATTGGTTTAATGTTTTTCTAAATTGTTAAATGTCTTGGCGCCTTTTGTGCTGTTTATCTATGTTCTTCCTGAGAGTTATAAAATATCAATTATATGTGCGTGGCGTATCTTTAGATAACATGTGATCAATTTGGACTCAAGCAGTCACAAAATAACTAAAAAGATACAGTTCTAATTGGGGGAAATTAATTTATTTGTGGTTTTCCACAAGCCTCGCTTTTCCTCCTTCCTTCCCCCTCAGCTCTCATGTTGGCACTCTGACATGGAAAGAACGAGAAACAGAAAAAAACAGATGATCAGAGGTATCAATTTTCCTCTATCTTTTCTTTAATAGCTCAAAACAATTTAGTACACGTAGAAGGAGACTGAAACTACTACTTAAAACATAGTATGAAAGGAACAGAAAATTGCTGATTATAAAGTCTCTCAATGTATTAAAGATATTAAAAGGAAGCTGGAGAAAGTTTTACTAACTAGAAAGTCTTTACATGGGAAAACACAGAAAACGAAAAGTTGTTAGCAATTCTGAACTTCATGTTTGTGTCATGGTGTTGTAAAGGTAATAAAAAATTAGTTTCTCCTTTTGGTTATGAAAGAAACCCAGTAATTGGGCATTTTGGCAAAAAAACATATGCATTTTGTGTTCCTCTGTCTTTCTACAATCATGGAAAAGACCATTATGCAATGAGCAAAGCTCCTTTGCTGGACAAAAAAAAAAAAGATAGCTTTATTGTTGAAAACATTGGGCCATTATACTAGACATTCCTTGTATTTTTGAGGGCAAATAGTCTAAAATATTCTTAGAGGAAATCCATATTCAGACAGAAATTCTTAACACTCAAAAAGGGTATTGCTTAAGTGCAAAAATATTTTCTGATAGCTGATCTTACCAAAATCAAATTTAAAAGCTTATTTGAAAAGTCAGAAATAAACCTTAATGGCAAAAAAATAGAAAGTGTAATATTTCCAGAGCCATAACTTGGAAGCCTTAACTTAATTCAACTAGTAAAGTTCTTTCTCATTGCCTTCACTTTTTTTAATGGAATAAATACAGCCATAAGAATACTCAAGCCCACACAATTACTCCATTATTTGAAAGAGATTTCTGCATTTTAAAAGTCATTTTGAAAAGAGAAAAAGCATGAGGTTTCAGTATCATCTCCTAGAAAAGAAGATGGTTCTCAAATATGTCAACATTGTGTTCTTTTGTAACCATTGTAAAAGATTTGTTCAATGAAAGGGTAATTTTTTTGAAAAAAAATTTTTTTTAATTTCAATTCATCAGTTAACATACAGTGTAATATTAGTTTCAAGTATACAATATAGTGATTCAACACTTCCATACATCACCCTGTGCTCGTCACAACAAGTGCACTCCTTAAACCCCATCACCTATATAACTCATCTTCCCCACCCACCTCCCCTCTGGTAACCATCTCTATAGTTAAGACTCTGTTTCTTGGTTTACTGCCTGCCTCTCTCTCTCTCTCTCTCTCTCTCTCTCTCTCTCACTCTCTCCCCCCCCCACCCCCTTTGTTGATTTGTTTTGTTTCTTAAATTCCTCATATGAGCAAAATTGTATGGTATTTGTCTTTCTCTGACTGACTTATTTCACTTAGCATTATACTCTCTAGCTCACTTAGCATGATACTCTCTAGCTCCATCCATGTCATTGCAAATGGCAAGATTTCATTCTTTTTTATGGCTGAGTAATATTCCATGGTGTGCCTACACCACGTCTTCCTTATCCATTAATCAATCAGTGGACACGAGGGCTCTTTCCATAATTTGGCTATTGTAGATAACACTGCTATAGATATCAGGGGGCATGTATCTCTTTGAGTTGGTATTTTTGTACTGTTCGGGTAAATACCTAAGCAATTATTGGATCATTGGGGTAGTTCTATTTTTAACTTTTGTAGGGAACTCCATATTTTTTTCTAGAGTGGCTGCACCAGTTTGCATTCCCACCAACAGTATAAGAGGTTCTCCTTTCTCCTTATCCTTGCCAACACCTACTGTTTCTTGTGTTGTTGATTTCAGCCATTCTGACAGGTGTGAGGTGATAGCTTATTGTAGTTTTGATTTGTGTTTCCCTGATGATGACTGATGTTTGAGCATCACTTCATGTGTCTGCTGGCCATCTGTATGTCTTCTTTGAAAAAAATGTCTAGCCATGTCTTCTGCCCATTTTTAATTGGATTATTTGTTTTTTGGGTGTTGTGTTTTATAAGTTCTTTTTTTTTTTTTTTTTTTTTTTTTTATAATTTTTTTTTTTTTTCAACGTTTATTTATTTTTGGGACAGAGAGAGACAGAGCATGAACGGGGGAGGGGCAGAGAGAGAGGGAGACACAGAATCGGAAACAGGCTCCAGGCTCTGAGCCATCAGCCCAGAGCCCGACGCGGGGCTCGAACTCACGGACCGTGAGACCGTGACCTGGCTGAAGTCGGACGCTTAACCGACTGCGCCACCCAGGCGCCCCTATAAGTTCTTTATATACTTTGGATACTAACCTGAAAGGGTAATTATTAATACTTGATTTGTGTACATGCTGTGTTCCAAAAATTAACTTGTAGTGCCTAGAATTTAGACCTCACGGAAATGACAGCATAAGTGGTGGCTTAGTTTCCAGACAAGCAAACAAAAACCTCTTTAACTCAAAAATACTGAGATTGACAGTGCTAAGGACCAAGTCCTTTAAACCCAAGTCCTAAACTTTCGAGTTCTAAACCTGTTGGGGATGAGGTAGTCAGAGGCAATATTAACACTTACAATATTAACATTTACACTGTGGGATCATAAATGAAGTGCATAGCACAATACTTACGTATGGATTAGTTATTTTAGTTCTTACAATAATTCTATGGCATTCATAAGTCTCAATTTTGCCACTTTCTAGCTACTTGATTATTGAGCAAGTTTTTACATCTGAAAAATAAGAATAATAATCCCTGTTTCAAAAGACTGTGGAAATTAGTTAAAATTACATATTTAAGTGCCTTCCAAATAGGAGTAGCTCTATACACGGCCAAATATTAATACCCAACATCCCCAATCAATAGAGTTTCAATGACATGAACTGACTCAATTTTCAAGGTCACACATCCAGAGGGCAATCAGAATTAGAACCCAGGTCTTCTGCCTTCTAATACCTGGCTTTTTTCTCTCTCCTTTATTTTATAGATTACCTCTGTGTATTTAATGAAAGCAAGACAGAAGGATTTAACGTGCTCATATTAATAGACTTGCAACGCTCCTGGAAAAGGTTTCTTGTGTTAATCTTCTCCTGGCTCAACTGTCAGTTGTTTAAATAACTCCTCTGACGAATGGGATTTCAAAGTGATTGCCAAGGAAATGAGACATTGCTTCTGATCTGTGTCAATCCAATTCTCTGACGTGGGAGCACTATTTTCCTACCTGCAGCTGGCACTGTTTTGCAAATGCCCCAATGCTGGCCAGTTTCCGTGCAAAGCTCCTCACCCCCAACAGCTTTATTGATAGCACCTTGCAATGCTTTTTTTTTTTTAATTTTAATTTTTTAAAATTTACATCCAAATTAGCATATAGTGAAACAATGATTTCAGGAGTAGATTCCTTAATGCCCCTTCCCCATTTAGCCCATCCCCCCCCACAACCCCTCCAGCAACCCTCAGTTTTTCTCCATATTTATGAGTCACTTAATGTTTTGTCCCCCTCCCTGTTTTTATACTATTTTTGTTTCTCTTTCCTTATGTTCATCTGTTTTGTCTCTTAAAGTCCTCATATGAGTGAAGTCAAATGATTTTTGTCTTTCTCTGACTGACGAATTTCACTTAGCATAATACCCTCCAGTTCCATCCATGTAGTTGCAAATGGCAAGATTTCATTCTTTTTGATTGCCGAGTAATACTCCATTGTATATATATATACCACATCTTCTTTATCCATTCATCCATCGATGGACATTTGGGCGCTTTCCATACTTTTGTTGATGGTGCTGTTATAAACAAGGGGGTGTGTGTGCCCCTTCGAAACAGCACACCTGTATCCCGTGGAGAAATGCCTAGTAGTGCAGTTGGGGTAGTTCTATTTTTAGTTTTTTGAGGAACCTCCATACTGTTTTCCAGAGTGGCTGCACCAGCTTGCATTGCCACCAACAATGCAAAAGAGATCCTCTTTCTCCGCATCCTTGCCAACATCCGTTGTTTGCAATGCTTTTTTAATCTTTATTTTTTAATTGTGAAATATATCATTCATTCAGAGGCAGGTAAGTTTAAAGACAATAGAATGTAATAAAGAACACCAAACTTAACAATTTCATATCCACTAGACAAGACATTTGAAGCTCCCCCTTCAACTTCATTCCCTTCTCTTGCCCCAGAAGCAGCTAAGTGTTTTAGTCAGTTCAGCTCTGTTAGAGGCTTATCATTTCTATATGTATTACTAAATAATGTATCAGATAGTTTTGCCTGCTCTTAAACCTTATATTAATAAACATCATGTATTCTTTGATTTACTTTGTCCCATACAGTATTATGGTTTATCGATTTATCGATATACATTTGTACGGCTGTAGTCACTCTTTTTTCACTGCTGTATTGTATTTCATCATATGAATATAACCCTATTGTATTCATTCTTGTAGACATTTGGGTTGTTTTCATTAGGTAGTATAGATAACACCTGTACATATGAGCATGCTTTACTCTAGAGTATATACCAAGGAATAAAATTGTTAGGTAGTAGCTTGTACAGCACCAACATACAAGGCAATGTCTGTTTTCCAAAGTGGCGGTCACAATTTGCACCCCTATTAGCAATGGAATCATGGTCCCATCAACCCAGAGGTTGCTCTGTATCCTCACCAACACTTGATATCACCAGCATTAAAAATTTTGCCAATCTGGCAGCTCGAAATGGTATCATACCGTGGTTTTTAAATACATTCTCCAGATTAATGAGATGGAACATGTTTTCAAGTTTACTGGCCATTTGAGTTTCCTCTTCTGTGGAGAGTCTGCCCAAGTATTCTTTTTTTTTTATAAAAGGATAATTGACATATAACATACTAGTTTCGGGTATACAACATAATGATTTGATATTTGTATACATTGAGAAACAATCACCATAATGAGTCCAGCTACCGTCTGTCACCACACAGAGTTACAAATTTTTTCCCACCTATTTCTGACGTTAATTTGTAGATGTTCTTTATATATTCTTGAAAAATCTATCCCTTGTCAGTTTAATGTGCTACAATTATCTTCTCTCAGTTTGAGGCTTGTCTAGAAGTTGTATATTTTAACAAAGTAGCTAACATATGAACACTGGAGTTAGACTACCTGGATTCAAATCCTGGCTTTATCACTTACTAGCCATATGACCGCAAATAAATTACTTAAACTCTTTGTGCTTCAGTTTCCTCACTTGTAAAATGGAGAAAATAATAGTCTCTCTCTCACAGGTTTGTGAAGATTAATTTAGTTAGGATGTGTTAAGCAGGCAGAACAGTGTCTGACACACAGTAAAGACTATGCAAGTACTGCCACTACACTCATAGGGTTGTTGAAGTGTGTCACTAAACTTCAGTACCTACTCAGCCATATGTGAAATATCTTTATACACGTGGGGTGTTTCTGGGCTTTCATTTCTGTTCTATTTATCTGTTTGTCTCTGAACCAACTTTTCCCCTCAAGTTTTTCATATAAATGTTTTTAAAAACAGAGACATGTTGGAAGGACTGTATTCTCAGCATCCGCGTATAGATTTTGCTTTTATCTAGCGCTCCCCTAATCCCTTCTCCCATCTTCCAATGCTCAGCTATGCTCACCTTGCTGTTGTTCAGACGCGCTGTGGATGTTTCTGTATCAGACACCCTGCACCCACGGTCCTTTCTGGTAGCAATAGCCTTCACCCAGGGGACCCATGAGGCATGCTCCCTTACTTCTTTTCATTATTGATTCAAATGTTATATTCTCAACAAGGCCTTGGCCAGCCACAACATCTAAAATTACAATATCTCTTACTATTTAATATAATACATATTTCATTTCCATTGTTTATTAAATCTCTCCCCATCTAGAATGTCAGCTCTGTGAAATCAGGGGGTTTTATCTGGTTTTCTTTTTTCTCCACCGTTATATAGCCAGGGCCTAGCACAGTGCCTGGCACACTCAAAATGTTTCCATTTAATGATCAGGTAATCTGGCTCCAAAATCTATGTATGCTTCCCTCATTAATTCATGATGCCTTCTGAGTACAATATTTGTCTTCAATCTAGTCCATTTAATATTTTCCAAGTACCTAATCTTGATACTTTATGTTCCATTGATTTATTGATTAATTGATTGATTGAGAGTGCGAGTGGGGGAGAGGGGCAGAAGGAGAGAGAGAGAATCCCAAGCAGGCTCCATGCTAGCACAGAGCCTGGTGTGGAGCTTGACTGCACAACCCTGAGATCATGACCTGAGCCAAAAATCAAGAGTCAGACTCAACTGACTGAGCCACTCAGGTGCCCCACTTTATGTTACATTTAAGTAAACCTCTCAGAATCCTTGAAATAGGATATTTATTTCAGGTGAGCAAAATGAGACATTTAATGACTGGTATGTAATGGGCCAGTCAACATTGTAAGACATTGATCTTGATCCCTTGGATTTGTCCTTTGAAGGGCAAAAAAGAGCAGAAAGGAAAGAAATAATTTACTAGCCCTGAAAGAAAAGTCTATTTTGCTTAAGCCCAAGCCTCTTTAGCTTGTATGGTCCTCATATAAACAAAGAACAGAGACTGGAATGCCTCAAACAGCCTCCTCGTTATTAGTTCTGGTTTTCTTCTGGGTAGAAGTTGACCTCAGGTTTTTGTGGGCAACATATTGTCCACTAGATCAGTGGTTCTGATTGCTAGGCCCTATCTCAGAATTTCTGATTCAATAGGTCTGGGGTTGGACCCAAGAATTTGCACTTCTAACCAATTCCCAGGTTATGCTGATATTGGCCTGAGGACCATACCTGAAGAAGCACTGTAGTAGATTAACTGGAAAAATATCATTATACTTGTTTCACTCTACTTTTTATATTCCTAGCCCCTGACTGGTAAAGCTGCTTGATTTCCATCTCTGAGCTTACTGCTTAACTCTTAATTCGGTGTTAGTTCTGACGTAAGAAGAGGGTACTTAAGGCAATCAACCTCAGTGAATTGTCATTAAGTCCCATTCGCTACTGGTTCCTTTGACCTTAGTTCTCTATAGTTTAGATGGCTGAATTATAACTACTGTCCCTAATTTCTCAATGCTTGGCTCCTGGTCCCAGTGGTCCTATCTTCCCACTTCCCACCCCGATGACTAGGTTCACAACACTTACTTCCAGATCTCCCACATGTCAAATGCCTGTCATTTAAGCCATTTAAGCCCCAGCAAGTCAAGTGGACTCAACTTTGATATTTATAATATCCTAATTCCTGACTTTCAAATGATTCTCTATGGATGCTCTCAATACTCATGTTGCCTTCTTCTATACAATATTTAATTTCATTGTAGCCCAGCTCTGATTTACAGATTTATGTCTTTGTTGGCCACTCCTTAGGTTGATGAATCAAGTTCACCCATACCTACACCTACACTTACACTGAGACTTACAATGCCATATCTAATCTTGCCCACTCCATTTTAGGGTACAGTGAGGAGAGTCTTGGAGTCAGATAGACATGGGCTCAAATCTAAGCTCTACCATTTATTAATTATGCCATATTGCTTAGTAACTCAGTTTCTAAGAGCAAGACACCTAAGTTGTTCTAAGAAGTCAGAGAGGTTATATGTGTAAAGCATCAAAAACAGAGGTTTAACAGATTTATCAAATGTTAGTTTCCTTCTGTTCCTCCTGCTGCCTCTCCTGGATTATGCAGCTTCCTTGGGTGAACAGTTTAGTTGAAAAAACTAATATATTTTTCTGTAAAAACTTTTCTTTCAAATATCTATAATATCTTTTACTGGGCATTTTATTCAATCATAGAACTCTTTTAAAAAACCAATTCAGGATCAGCAAATTTAATTTTTTTTTTAATTTTTTGTGTGTTTATTCATTTTTGAAAGAAAGAGAGAGACAGAGCACAAGCAGAGGTGGGGCAGAGAGAGAGGGGGACACAGAATCCGAAGCAGGCTCCAGGCTCCAAGCTGTCAGCGCAGAGCCCAACGCCGGGCTCGAACTCACGAACGGTGAGATCATGACCTGAGCCAAAGTCGGATGCTCAACCGACTCAGCCACCCAGGCGCCCCAGGATCAGCAAATTTAAAACTTAATTAAGGAAATGGTCATAGTGTATGTGTTAGGAATTGGCAGACGAGGAGGAAGTGATTCTGTTATTGACAATATAAGCCATATTTTCATTACTGCTTCTGGCAGTGTGAGAAGAATGTCTATGTCCTTCCTGATAGTATTTAGGATGACATACTTGATGCTTATTTTCTAAATAAACCTAATAACCATCCTAAGTTAAGCTACCATACAGACAGATCCCCAGCATGAAAACTCATCATTTGAGTGATCGAGATAACATCATCAGTAATAAGTCATGTGGTAGTATCATGTACCCCCTAATATGAGTTTCTTCTTAAACTTGATGGCATCTCAGATCTCTTTGAGAATCTATTAAATCTTATAGACCTTTTCCACAGAAAAACGTACATATCCACCATTACGTTTCATGTGCTTTTCTCCTTGTAGGTTAAGAACTTGTGACCTTGAGCATAGGGGCATATACTAGCCCAGAACTGCATGCCATGGGAGTTTAAGGTAACAGAAAGAACATGGGATAGGTGTCAGAAGATCTGGAGTTAACTGCTCTTGCTCTGGAATTTAACAGACATCCAAGCTTGGGCTTATCAGGTAACCTTTCAATTTATTACTTCTCATCTGTAATTTGGTAGGAAACCATCCTTAACTACTTCAACCTCACCTTACCTACAGGGTTGTTGTTAGAATCAAATGATTAAATGTACAGGCTAAGAAAATACTATTAATTGTAACTGACTTTACAGACGTTAGTTATTAACATTACCTGGAAACCTACTGAATTTATAACCACAGGAGCAAGCCCGAAATACCCAAATTGTTGAAACACACTGAATATATCATACCAGAGAATTCATCTAATATATAAAGAACGATAATAATGGAATTGATAATTTTCTAAACTAGTCCTATACACTTCAAATATTAAAATAATCACAGCTAAAGTACTTGTGTCCCTTTTCATAGGAACTTTGGAGAAACTTCAAGTCAAGATCTCTCTCTGGGATTGACAAATTTAGATATTTTGAGTGGAGACCAAATCCAAGGAGAAAAAAGATGAACAGTCCCGTATTTCTCTCTACCCTCTAGGAAACATATTTCTTGCTATAAAAAAAAAACCATCTGAGATGGAACAAGTCATGCTGATTTAATTTTCTTTCAGGGGACACAGGGGAAGACAAAGCCTTCTGTGTGGGAACAAGAGTCCTATTGTAGCCTAAGTCTACTAATACAAGGTTTAGACGCTCTTTTAAAACTTTAGAGAAAAAAGAGATATTAAAACCAGTAAAGTAGGCTATGAATTTGATTGTATATTCTAACCACAATGTCATACATCTAAAGTGGCAGCTCTTCATGCCAGCAAAGTTAATTTCCTTATCCTGATTCCTCTTCCAGACCCAAGGCTGAGAATTATCAGTAGGACCAACTACACCGTCATCAGAAAACACTAATACCATCCATATTCCCTTGACTGACTGCCCTAACAATCATGTTAATTTTTTATTTCTAAATAATATTGGATTTAAAGAAAAGTGTAAAGATAGTACAGACAGTTCTTGTATATTCGTCACCCAAATTCCCCTAAGGTTAACTTCTTATACAACTATGGTATATTCGTCAAAATTGACAATTAACATTGCTATAGTACTATTAAATATAGACCTTATCATATTTCCCTAATTTTTACACTAATGTTCTTTTTCTGTTCCAGGATCCAACCCACGATAACACCTTACGTTTACTGGTCATGACTCCTTGGCCTCCTCCAATCTGACAGTTTCTTGGTCTTTCCTTGCCTTTTAGAACCTTGAAGCTTTTGAAGAGTACTAGTTATTTTATAAAATGTTCCTCAATTTAGGTTTGTCTGGTGTCTTGTCATAATTAGACCGAGAGTATGGGTTTTAGGGAAGACAATCGCAGAGGTAACATGACGTTCTCATTGCCTCATATTAGGGGGTACATGATACTACCACATGACTTATTACTGATGATGTTATCTCGATCACTCAAATGATGAGTTTTCATGCTGGGGATCTGTCTGTATGGTAGCTTAACTTAGGATGGTTATTAGGTTTATTTAGAAAATAAGCAGAGGTTCAGCCACTCAATTAAGAAACACTGGGGCCTACTAAAGGCAGGATAGTCAGACAGGTATTGGTTTGAGCCCGTTTCTGGCACTGACTGTTTTGGAGCAAATTACTCAAGTCTCAGTTTCTCCACCTGTGAAACATAGCCTGGCACATAGCAAACATTCAATAAATGTTAATGTTGTTCCTTCTGGGGTTGATGGTGAGAGTAATAATGCTAATGTTATTCGCCAACTTGTGTGGTGTTTTCATCTGAGAGAGAAGTCAAACTTCATGTCAGAAAACCACTATATGTTTATAAGATTTTTAACCTTTTTAAGTATAGTAAAATGTCCTATCCAAGAGATGCTTAACTAAAGATTAAATCTGTGGTTTCTTTCTTCTTTAGCAAGAGAAGTTTACAAATGCTTTGCCATTTGGGCAGGCATCGAAAGTAGTTGCGAAGCAAATTCTCTTGACCGGGTGAAGAATCACTTGTTCCAGTTTCTCTTAGCTGTGTGGTACAGAGCGAGTAGGCACCGCTGTCCTGGGGGAAAGGTTTGGCAAGACCTGTTTTATTGGGGAGGGAGGGAGATTTGGGGTTGTTAGGTGACAGATCCTACAAAATGTCCTCAACTGGTACTCTTGGAGCTGGCTTGTGTGCTGGAATAGGGCTGCATGGATAGACTGAAGGAGCTGATTGTTGAGATCTATGACTCTGGAGCCCTAGTTTAGAGCGTCCTGAAAGAACTTGGCACTGACGCGTGGGCTCATCCTCCTCAAAGACTTGTTGCTGCCTCTGCAAGGATCTGGGCCAGTAAAAGCATCACTACAGTAGTGAGCAAGCACAATCTGTCAGGCTGTTCAGGGCCAGGCTTCAACCCAGCCTTTCTACATAGGAGTGAAAAACAGTAATGTCAGTGACCTGTTTAGAATCGCATTCCCTTGATACTCAGCATCAGAGAAGGGCTGAACCCTAGAGATATTGGAAAATGAGTAATTAATTGTTGGAGAATGGGTTGCCTCAAAAGGAAACTGGGCTGCTACTGAGGCATATGAGTGTCAGAATAATTAATTGGCAAAATAACAGAGGTATGCCTATATTTGCACCTTGTTTGTGGAAAAGTTTGTCAATTATATAACCATTCAACTTACCCATATCTTTTATATTCGCTACCCCTACAAACCTCTCTACAACGATTAATCGTTTTTTAGAACTCTCGAAAGGTAAAGGGCCCTTGGATTTATTTTTAGCAACACAGAAAGAACATGCATGTGGGGACCCTGCTGACACTCAGCAGCAAGGCTGCATTGGGAATAAAAATCCCCTGGGACACAGTGGGCGGCCGCAACCGCTGAAGCATATAGGAAAGCAGATTCGATCCCTGCGGCCATCAACAAAGGAAGAATGGGAACTCGGGGAGAGAGTATGGGCCTGAGAAGGAAACCTGAGACTGAGCAATTCCTTAAATTCAACTTAGAAATACAAACTACCTTTAGATTTGTGTGTGTGTAGTAATGCAAGAATCCCAAACTTGACAGAGTATTAGACACAGAAATCTTGCTATCATGGGGCATATCACCATTTTTGCTATTGTCCACAATCTATTCTGTTTGATTTATTCTCTCTGATTTATTTATTCTCTCTGTTCTTACTATTATTATCCTAATTTGGGCCCTCACTAGTTTTCATTCTGCCTCTAATCTCCCCTTACTTATATCCATCCATCCTACTACTGCAAGGACACAGTGCTGATCTTTCTTCCGCCTAAAGACTACTTCATGAATAAAATCCAAATCATTCGTCTGGCCCTTGAGGCCCTCCATGACCTGACCCCAGCAGGACTTGACAGATTTATCTCCTCTGCCCCCACTTCCCTTCCACCTTACATCCTATATAGGCACATCTCTGAGTCATTAATCTTGATCTTTCCTGTTCTATAATAACATCCTTTCCCACCTTGTCCACTTCTATATGCCTAATCCTTTCCTATCTTCAAAACTGAAGTCAAAAGCTATCTCTTCAATGAAATCATCTCTGATTTTTTCAGCTATAAGTGAGATCTCCCAGATTCTTAATCCCCTTAACATTTTATCTTTTTAGTTTATGATGTCAATTTTTACTTCATATTATAATTATTTATATACATTTTTTTTTTTTGGTGTCCTTACTAAACTGGAAGCTCCTTTGGAGTAAGACCCACTGTCTTATTAATCTTTTATTTCCCACAGGATGTATTAAAGTATCTTGCACAAAATTTTTTAAATAAATAAACACCTTGATGCCAAATACTGCATTTGTACAAACTTGATTATTTGTAGTATTAGCACATATACATTTACATATTTGTGGAAGTCTTTCAGAAGAAGCAAAATAAATTACCATTTAATATTATCAATAACAAAACTTTAACTTTAAAATATTTCTTTAAAAAATCCCAGGGGTACCTGGATGGCTCAGTTGGTTAAGCGTCCAACTTCAGCTCACGTCACAATCTCACAGTTCATGGGTTTGAGCCCTATGTCAGGCTCTGTGCTGACAGCTCAGAGCCAGGAGCCTGCTTCAGATTCTGTGTCCCCCCCTCTCTCTCTGCCCCTCCCCTGCTCACACTCTGTCTCTCTTTCCTTCAAAAATCAATAAACATTAAAAAAAAATTTTTTTAATCCCAAACTGGCCTAAAAGTAGGCTAATAAAATAAACAAGTAGAAGAGTCTGCAGCATGGTTTAGGAAAGTACCATGTTTGATCAACAGCAACTGTATCAATTCACTGTGACATGTTATGTTAATGTTCTCAAAGGTCATCAATAGCTGGAAGAAAGATGTGTTGGGTTTTTTTTAATTATTTGACTACAGCTGTTCTTCTAGTTAATAATTAGAAGACCAAGAGGGCAGAGCATGCACTGTATTGAATGGAGGACGTAAGCTAGAAGTGTGCTGAAAAACATACAGAGCTATCTAAACTGTAACAGACACACATTATTTACACTTAAACTCAATGCACTCGGTGCCTTTTTCCGAGTAAGCCTCTGTCTGGCCATTTATTAACATTCAAATTTTAGTCTAATTTGTTTTACCGTGAACTTACCATGATACTTGGTGTAATATGCTTAAAATATCTTCTAAGACATAAACCATTGGCACTGTGCAAACATCTACTGGAACAAATTAATTACAATAGGAAACAGGCTGAGGTCAGTTACCTGCTTTTGACTAAGATGGCTGCCTTTTAAAATTCTACCTTCAAGGAAAAAATACAGAAGTGAATTTTAAGAAGATAATTTAAACTAGAGATTGGTACAATTGCAAGAAGAATAATTAGGGTATAAAATAAAATTACTTTTAAATAAAATTAAAGCTATGAGGCATTGTTCTGTTTTCCCAAGGAATAGCATAAGAATATGCTATAAGATTTCTTGAGTTTGGTACACAATATATATGCAAGTCTCTACCAGACATCTCTATCTGAATATACCACCATCACTTCAAAATGAACATGTTTAAAACCTAACATCATCATCTCCCTCTATCTTGCTTATATACCTGTATTCTTTATCTAGTTAATGGAATATCTCTTCACTCAGGCACCCAACCCAGAAAGAAACAAGGGAGAGTCATCTCTCTCTTTCCCTTTCCTCTGTACATATGAACAACCACCTAGCCCTGTATATTTTACTGTCCAAATACCTCTTACATTGGTTCCCACCTCTCCAGCACCATTGCCAATGCCAGTGCCAATGTCTTACATCAGGTCTTTAGCTCTCTTGCTTGGATTGTTACAATATCCTCCTTACTGGTCTCCTTGCCCCAGTTCACTCTCTCTATCCACCAGACTTCTGATAGAGTGATTTTTCTTTTTTTTCTCTTTGAAAGTTAATTGTTGTTAAAAAAAAAAAAAAACACATACTTTTTACATTTTACACTCACCTCTCAGAACACTTAATGGTACCAGCTAATGACAATATATAAAAAGCCTACCAGTTGCTTCAAATGGCTGCAAATTTTTACCATGTCCTGGTGTTAAAGTGGTTTGAACTCTTTGGAAAAACTGGTGTAACATTAAGTACCAAGATTTCAAATTCCCAGATTAGAAACAAGATTTTTAAGTCAGGAGGAAATTTAGTAAAAATTCAAGGCTAAAAGGAAATGTTAATAGAAAAACAAAAACAAAAATATTGTAAAAAAAAAAAAAAAAAAAGATTTCCCCACTCCCCCAATGGCAGAGTGATTTTTCTTTTTTTTTTTTTTTTTTTAATTTTTTTTTTCAACGTTTATTTATTTTTTTCAACGTTTATTTATTTTTGGGACAGAGAGAGACAGAGCATGAATGGGGGAGGGGCAGAGAGAGAGGGAGACACAGAATCAGAAACAGGCTCCAGGCTCTGAGCCATCAGCCCAGAGCCCGATGCGGGGCTCGAACTCACGGACCGCGAGATCGTGACCTGGCTGAAGTCGGACGCTTAACCGACTGCGCCACCCAGGCGCCCCGTGATTTTTCTTAAAAGCAAATCCAATATCCCCCCCTTACGGTATTTTTCAATGGATAAAGTTTGCATATTAGGCCTTTTATGGTCTGGCCCTGTTTATTTTATTCTTCATTCATTCATTCTATTCATTCATCAGCATTTACGAATCTACCTTGTGCTAGGCACTGTTCTAGGTGTTAGAGATACATGTTAGAGATACAACAGTAAACAGACAGACAAAAGTCTCGTCTCTTATCATTTCCTACTCTCCTGCAACCCTTCCTCTCCACTGCTAACAAGTGTTCTTGCCTTCAAGAAATAGTAAGCCACCTGCACTCTACTAAAGATCCCTTGTTCTTTCATACAAATTGCTACTCATTTTTCAAGTCGCAACCTAAACACAGCTTCGTCTCTTAAGACTTCCCTGAATCTCCTGTGCACTTTGTGAATACTCATAGCTTGTTTGCATTTCTATCTTTCCACTGAGAGTAAGCTCTGTGAGCACAGGGATAATGTCTTTGGACACGTAATTGCCAGACACAACGCCTTTATTAAATGAAGTGAGTGAAGAAAATGATACAGCTTTCCTCAATTGTTAATTTTTTCTACTAGTAAATCACTTTTTCTTGATCTCCCAGAATTATAGGCAAAGTAATAAAGAGTTTACACAAGTAGCTGTTACTCCCAATTATTACCCAAGAGATGATTTTCAGAGCCCCATGTGAATATGAGCCTCTGAGGTTTGCCATCTTTTTTTTTTTTTTTCTTAATGTTTATTTATTTCTGAGACAGAGAGAGACAGCGTGAGCAGGGGAGGGACACAGAGAGAGGGAGACACAGAATCCGAAGCAGGCTCTAGGCTCTGAGCTGTCAGCACAGAGCCGACACAGGGCTTGAACCCACGGACTGTGAGATCATGACCTGAGCCAAAGTCGGACGCTCAACTGACTGAGCCACCCAGGCGCCCCTGAGGCTTGCCATCTTTTTATTTGACATCTATCTCAGCATAAGTCTACTTCATGAATAAAATTCTGCCTTCTGTCCCAGGGCATATTCCCATGATTAAAATTCAAAATAGTAAACATTTCAAAATATACTCACTGTACAGAAGCAACCACAGATTTTATGTAAAAGGATATTACACCACTACAGAACTTCTTTGTTGTCTTACAGAGACAGTCTAAAATCATGCACCTTGTATACTCGCCCGCTATGAATGCATTAAAAAAAAATTTCAAATCAGTATATAACTGTCTACATATAAAGCCAGCCCTAACAATATTTTAAGGGCCATATTAAGAGATCCAGGCTCTCACTAGGCAAAAGGCGTAAAACAAAAATGCTATCTGATTTCTCCATTCACTTATTAGACATATGTCCAAATATAAATCAGGAGAACATTAGAAATGCATTGCAAAAGCAAAAATGGAAAGTTGAGATATTGTAGACCAACTCCTTCCCAATTAAACAGGTTGGAACACCAATGGTGCTGTGAGGGGGCGGCCATCTGTCAGTATATAAAGGACTCTGTGTTTGCACATAAAGACGTTGCTCAACCCACATCTGGCTCCTGTGGCCAAGTTCTACCCTCACTGGGGCAACTCCCGCTGAAAGTACAGGGGCATAAGGCACAGGGAGATGAATTTTTTGAAAGCCAGCCGTTTGTTCCATGGGCATTAGATGTATGAGAGAATCAGGATGGAAACTGTGTCCACTTTTCTACTTCTATTTATTTTTAAAAAGAGAACAGGGAGGTGGAAACAGATAAGAATTTAAGTAGGTGTTAGGAGATCAGATTTCTCATTCCATTGTATAATCTCAGGAAATTCACTTAAATTTGCACAGGTTTTTTTTTTTTTTCTCCTGATAGGTCTCCTTTTTTTTTTTATTTTTATTTTTTTTATTTTTAACATTTATTCATTTATGAGAGACAGAGAGCACAAGGAGGGTAGGGGCAGAGAGAGAGGGAGACACAGAATCCGAAGCAGGCTCCAGGCTCTGAGCTGTCAGCACAGAGCCCAACGCGGGACTTGAACTCACAAGCTGTGAGATCATGACCTGAGCTGAAGTTGGACACTTAACCGAGTGAGCCACCCAGGCGCCCCTGACAGGTCTCCTTCTCAGTCCTCTGCCTTCCCAAATCATAACTTGAAGCATATCTCAGTTCCCACCTCCTCTGGAAAGCCTGTGTCCTTATTACTTCAGTTTATACCTTTCCTACTGTATTCTACTTAGAAATTCAGCATATATTTATAAGCTGTTTTATACTGGATTCTAGTAGTTTTGTACACTTCAGTCTAGCGTAGATTAAAGGCTTCTAGACAAGAGCAAAAGCAATAGTTTTACTCCAAAATTTTTGCCCCTCTTTGTGAGTCACCAATTCTATAATCTAATATACAATTTTTGTAATTATATAATATATCCCAAACTCCAGATCCAAGTTGCAAATATTTCAACCCCAACACTTTTACTTATTGGCTATTACCTAGTAAGTTAGGCAAAGTACCTAACTTCTGATTGTTTTTTTCCTGTGCAAGTGAGAATTATAATAATAGTGCCTGCTGCGGCAATTAAATCAACTGTTACATGCAAAGGGCTTCGGACAGTGCCTAGCACGTGTTCAATTAACTTTAACTATTATTATTATTCTAGAATATAGATTGTCTGATTTTAAGAGGCTTAATATGTTTATGAAAATGGGAGAAAATAATTTAAACTTTTTTTCTGTTAGAATCAACAATTGCTTCCTTAGCCTACCAACAAAAACAAATATTCCAACACAGGTTGGATCCTCCTGTTTTGTGACTCACCAATTCTATTCCTCATGTTTTAAAAAGAAAAAATAGATTCAATTCCTGGGAGTTACTGAGCTGAATCTATGTGCCAGTCACAATGTAAGTGGACAAACACACACACAAGTTAAGTTTCACAAAAATCCTCATGTCACATACACTAATCCTATTTTACAGATGGAAACATTGAGGCTCAGAGAGATCAGATATCTTCATCAAGGTCATACAGTAAGAGGCTAAACCAAGAATAGAATCAAAGTCACAATTTTCAGATTCCACTTCCTTTTCACTACACACACACACAGATACTACTTGCCTACAATTTGCTATTTCCTTAACTCATATATAATTTATAACAGAGCAGAATACAGAGGTTTTTCCTCATAGTTCACCCATATGCTCTTGCCAAAGTACACAGTCTTGTGACTTCCCATTTCTGTTCCTCTGGTCTTATGTCAATTTAACTTCCTTTCTGGTAGTAAGAAATGTCATGTATGGCTGGATTTAGAGCCCCTGGGCCTTCCTTCTAAAGACTTCCTCTAAGTACAGGTTTTTGAATGACTTTAGTGATACACCGCTTGTTCTGACAAGTTGCCTGAAATAACACTGTTAAAATTTTTTTAAATTAAATATTGCTCTGCAGTAACCCATAGAAAAGGATTACAGATTTACCACAAAAAACTTAATACATCTATCATTGGGGCCATGGGCAATCAAGAGATAGGGCGAGTAAAACAAATAAAGATCGGTGGGAGCACAGAGGAAGGCTTGTTGGAAAAGAGGTCAAGAAGCTGAAAGGCCAAAGCATTGTTGGGATCATCTATAGACACTGAAATCGCCCAGAATTTTGACAGATGGAGTGATAGAGACAACAGTGAGCCATGTATGAGAAATAAGGGGTAGGGCCTGGTAGAGGGAACTGCAACAAGGAGGTAGAACAGCATGCCATGTTGCTGTGAGCTTCGGAGGTGGGGTTTTTAGGAAAAAGAAAGGACAAAAGGAGAGCATAAGGAAGAAAGGAGAGCACTCTGGAAGTGGCAAAGGGAAGCAAGGAAGATATCTATTCGAACTCCGGGTCCAGAGATAATAGTGAGAGAGAGAAACACATCACATTTAAGGGCTATGGGGGAAGCAAGGTCCTTCCAGATGCCAATTAGAAGATGACAGTAAAGGATATGAGAGATCAGCATACTTTGTATGCAGATAATATAAAATTGCACATTACTCATTAAAAAAAAGACCTACTAAGGATAATAGAACCCATTGGTTATATATGGAAAATAGTCCATGCAGATCAAGTAATAATAATAATAAAATACGGATATCTTCCACCTCCTGTTTAGCATCAATCATCCATCACCGAAAATCATATATTCTACATGAAATGCTAACAAAGAACCTATTTTCCAATATTTCAAATGAAAATAATTATAATTCGTTACATATCAACCCAAAACTACTAACAAACTTCCTAAAGTGTAACTAAAACACAGTAAAGCACCTACACCTAAGTAACAGACTCCCTTGTTAGGATGTAAAATGCTCAAAACATCACTTCCTGACCAAAAGGAACTGGTTGCTAACAGTTGTCTTATACACAGTAACATACTGCGCGTCTCTTTGTTGACCTGAGATGCATTTTACAAACCATCTACATGTGATACTGACATTCTAGCAATTATGCTTGGAATTTTTTTTCTTTAATTTTTATCTATTTTTGAGAGACAGAGCACAAGTGGGGGAGGGGCAGAGAGCGAGAGACACACAGAAGTCAAAGCAGGCTCCAGGCTCTGCGCTGTCAGCACAGAGCCTGACACGGGTCTCGAAACCACTAGTTGTGAGATCATGACCTGAGCCGAACTCAGACGCTTAACCGACCGAGCCACCCAGGCACCCCTATGCTTGGAATTTAACACAAGACTTGCCACGTGTCACTTTGTTTAAAATGCTGTATATGGCATTATTGAGTTTCTGGGATACAAATGCAAATTTTTCTTATATAACCATCAGCCAAAACACATTGAATCAAGAGAAAAGAACATGCTAGGATATTTGAGTGTTAAATACCAAGACGTTTTCTACTAAGAAAAACAATTGTGTAATTGTGAAGTCATTCTGCTTCACAGAGTAAGCACTTGCTTATTACATTTGTTCAACTGGATTGAATGGTAGCTGTCGTATACAAACTTACGCAAGTTAACGATCCCCCTAAACATCAAAATTTTCATATTCAAAGTGGGAGAATAATAGTGCTCTCCTCAAGGGAGTTTTTTGAAAATTAAATGAGATAATGCACATAAAGCAGGTGGCACAGTGCCCTAGCTCACAGTACATGCTCAATAAATGGCTTCTAGTACTATTTTTATTGTCTGTCTAGAATGTGTAGATTGTAAAAATTTACACATGCATTTTCTTGTTTGATCCTTAAGACAAAACAACTATATTCAGGAGAGAAATAGGACATAGATTATTACCACTGCTTCACAAATGAAAAGACAAATGCTTTTAAAAAAGTAGTGATTTTCCCAAAGCTCCATGGTTACCCAGAAATATCTACAAGGATTGGAACCCTACACCAGGGCTTGGCAAACTTTTTCTTAAAGAGCCAGACAGTAAATATTTTAGGCTTGTAGGCCACATGGTCTCTTTTGTAACTAGTCACTGGAGCACAAAAGCAGTCATGGATAATGTGTAGACAAATGAAGGCACCTGTGTTCCAATGACACTTTATTTGCAAAAACAGGCAGCCGACTGGATTTGGTTCATGGCTGTAGTTTACAGACCCCCTGCCCTGGATCCTGGAGTTACCAGGCCAAAGCATTTTTCCACTACTCTCTAGTTACGACCTATTTTCAGAATAGCGTTTAGCCGATGTAAGCTAATGACCTTAACTGTCAGGGGAAAATAAAACAGAAAAAATTTATAAAAGATCAATGAAAAGAGTAAGATATTACATGAATTTTAGAATGACCGTTTTCCCCTCCTCTCCAGCTTTTAAAACTCTCTCTCAATCCTCCCCTTCTTTCTCCTCTAAGACAGCAGTTTGGCCTAGAGGTAAACACGGTTTTCTCTCTCCAAAGTACTCAAGAAAAAATGTATTTGCAGAATCTTATTCTAAAGGAAGCAGCAGACATGCCATTGGATATCAGAATGAACTAACTTCTCCAAATCTCATCTTTTAAAGTGGTAAGAAAGGTGGGGCCTCTGAATATGATGTGCAGGCATGCTTTTAGCGGACCGAAGGGAACAATGATAAGCGACTGCTGTATTCTCAGCTTCAAATAAGAGAATGATTACCAGCTTTCTCATTATGGAAGCAGTATGGCATGGTGATAAGAACACTCACTGGGTTTGGAATCCTAACTGGGAATGCGTCCTCTGCCACTTAGTGTCCTTATGATTTAATAACCTATGTAAAGAGTTGTGAAGATTAAAACAAACAACTATTTTAAAATACTAATGGTCATAAGCATTGATTATTGTTGCATTTGAAGTTATAAACTTCTTAATCAAGTTCACATATTTTAAAAAAATTTTTTTTATGTTTGCTTATTTTTGACAGAGTGTGTGAGGGGGAAGGAGCAGAGAGGGAGACACAGAATCTGAAGCAGGCCCCAGGCTCTGAGATGGCAGCACAGAGCCCGACGCGGGGCTCAAACTCACTGGCCGTGAGATCATGACCTGAGCCGAAGTCGGACACTCAACCAAGTGAGCCACCCAGGCGCCCCCCTTTTTTTTTTTTTTAAAGTAGGCTCCATGCCCAGTGTGGAGCCCAACATGGAGCCTGAACTCACAACCCTGAGATCAAGACCTGAGCTAAGGTCAAGAGTCAGACACCTAACCAACTGAGCCACCGAGGTGCCCCACATCTATATTTTTAGGAGAAGTACACTATGATACAATATTGCATAATAGTACAATATGATTTATAAAGCAAGATAGCTACTCCTACTATAAAGAAACTTTTCTGCCAAGGAGATAAAAGTTCTTTAAAAATACTCTCTCATTTAAGCCAACAATATTCCCTTGAAATTAAAACAAAACAGAATGCATTGTGTGATGTGTGCTAGGCATTTTACATACATCTATTTATTTAACCTTCACAACAACCCTGAAAAGAAACTGAGGCTCAGAGAAATGAAATAACTTGCTGAAAGCACAAAGCTCCTAAGTGGCAACAGATCCTCGATCTACACCCAAGTCAGATTGATTTTAAAGATTGTGTTCTTTTCATTACATAACACTGTCTCTTCAGCGTTTTGACTTGGGGTCCACAAAAAGGTGCCTCATACTAGGTCAAAGAATAATTACGTTCAATGTCAGAGAAGGCAAATCCTCAGATTATGGGACACTGTTCTACTGTATTAAGTCACCTCCAAATAACATACTATTTTAAAGGCAATTTCCAGACAATTCTTGTTTAATCAAGTTTCATCCCCAAAACGTGCGGGCGAAACCAGTCTTTTCCCCACTAGTTAGAGAAATTCGGATATGACCGACACTAAGCCTTAGACGTGCAAAGAAACAGCTCCAGAATTTTGATAAGAGAAAAAATAAAGAGTAAGTTTCCTGAAACTCCAATGGCATGTGAATTAACATAACAAGAATATTTCCACTGGAAATGCCAGGAAGTTATCACTTCCAGAAAGGAGACTGCTTTCTCAATGATTTTTTCTCCCCGTGAAATTTAGAGAAATTATCACAAAGCAAAATTGGTGACCCAGGGGCTTTTGAAGAACTCTATCAGTTAATTAGAGGTTTTTTAATTCTGCTATTAAATATAATTTCCAAAGTGAGGAAATAAAATTTTATTAAATATTTTCTAAATCTATGCCCCCCCCCCTCTTTATTTAAACCAGTCTGGTCCTGGAGAGCCAGCGCCTTTTCTTTTTCTTGATGAAATAACTTCACCTCCCCCCTCTGCTGCTTACCTGCTGCAGAGCATGCTGAGGGCTCCGTGTGGACTACAGTCACACGGCAGACAGAGCCCAGACGTGTGATTCAGGTAAAAGCCCTCCCTGCAGATGTCACAGTGAAGCCCTTGATAATGTGGCTGGCACTCACACTGCCCTGTGGTCTGGTTGCAGCGATTCACATCCAGACTTCCCACCACAGAGCAGTTACATACATATTCTGTAAGGACAGAAGGAAAGAGACATTATTAACTAAGATTTAATGCTTTCTTAATAAAATGAACTCTATTTTATTTTTCCTGATAAATGTTCATGACAGTTGTGTTAGGGTGGATAAAATTGATTCTAGTTCAAATTCACTTTCTATCCCGTTTAGTTTGTTTAAAATGGGAAATAAGTAAAGTATGTAAAACTATACATCATTCCTAATTATAAAGCTAACATTCTCAATGTCCTTGCCGGTACTCTTCATCTTCTAGCCCTTTACCTTTTACCTTTTTACCTTTTACAGTGTGTGTATTGGATTGGGGGTGCTTCCTGTATACCACTAAGTTTTTCTGGACTGGAAACCTCCAAAGGCAGGGCCTATGCTTACCTCCATGGCACGGACAGCACATGCTGGAAATGACAACATGTTGAATAATAAATAGCCCCATTGTATAGCCGCAAAGGCCTGAGGCTCAAATGGTTAACTGTGGTAACTTACACAGGTCAGACAAAATTGTGCTACAGCTGGAATCATAAACTAATGTGTTCTTTCGAGGAAGGAATTAATAGAGAATTGAAACTTTAAGGTAAGGAAGAGGACGAACAATAAATCCTAGACAAGGAAGTTTACACAGTCGTCCTGATCAGTGGGCTAAAACCAATCACAGTTTAAATCTCTTCCCTAAGTTACAAGATTTGGAAAATAAACTTTCCTTTAGCTACATTTCAAAGAGTTCTTTGGATGAAAATATTTAGAGGTCCTTGGCTTTAGCCTTTAAATGTAGATATAGTTAAAGGTCAGCTCAAATTTGGTTTTTGCTATTGTTTATACTCATTTAATCAAGAAAGTATTTTCAACATGGCTTGACACAGTATCAACACAGGACTTTGTAAGCATGTCAAAAACAAGTAAAGTCAACTGCAGATAAAACAAAACCTTGTACACAGTTTAGGAATAGCCCCAACTCCAAAACAGCTATAAATCTAGGTTTAACGACCCCCCCAAAAAATCTATGGTACAAATTATACTTCTGAGTAGGTAAGGCACTGTGTGAAATGGCATTATATGGACAAAAATTTAGCTTGGAAAAAATATTTAATGTCATTTGTGACAATTTTTTTAAATGTTTATTTTTTGAGAGAGAGTATGCACACAAGCAGGGGAGAGGCAGAGGGAGAGGGAGAGAGAGAATCCCAAGCAGGCTGTTGGCACAGTGACCAATGCAGGCTCACAAACTGAGGTCACAACCTGAGCCAATTTTTGATGGTTTTTTTTTAAAGGTTTATTCAGTTTTGAGAAAGGAGAGAGAGACAGAGTGTGAGCGGGGGAGGGGCAGAGAGAGAGAGAGGGAGACACAGAATCCAAAGCAGGCTCCAGGTCCCACACTGTCAGCACAGAGCCTGACATGGGGCTCAAACTCACAAACCATGAGATCATGATCTGAGCTGAAGTCAGACGCTTAACCAACTGAGCAACCCAGGCGCCCCTGATGGTTTTTAAAAAGTTACTGAATAATTGCAAATCCAGGGTCTTAAACAGAATGTTATAAAGGAGTTTGCTCCTCTAGTCTAGAAGAGGAAATTAAAATTCTCTTTTTTTTTTTTTTAAGAGAGAAAGAGAAAGAAAGTGCATGTGGGGGAGGTGCAGAGAGAGGGGGACAGAGAGAATCTTAAGTAGGCTCTACACTTAGCGGAGCCCGATACAGGGCTTAATCCCACAACCTGAGATTGTGACCTGAGCTGAAATCAAGTGTCAGATGCTTAACCAACCAAGCCATCCAGAAGTCTCAGAAATTAAAATTCTTAATGTCATCACAAGCAGCTTATCCACACAAGTCAAAGCAAAGGATTCCACAGAGAAACTCCCACTTGGCCACATCCATACCAACTCTATACCTCCCACACTTCTTCAGTTCCTAACTTTTGGGGTCACCTAACCTCCCTGCTCTTTCCATCTCTTCTAATTTGTAAATAGGTCAAATGAATTAATATACATATATTGGTAAGTGATTTACCTTATGCATAATTCAAGGGTAGTAAATTAGTTACAAATCCCAGAGAGGAATTCAAGATTTCTTTAGCCCCAAACTTAGGAAAGGTATCAGCTTCCCATCTCAGTCAACTTTCTTATTTTTACTAGGCTACACTAGAATGACAAATTCTTTGCCAGAGTTACTTGCTTTCACATTATTTCTAGTTTCTGGTTGTGTGTGTGTGTGTGTGTGTGTGTGTGAGTGTGTGTGTGTGTGTGTGTGTGTGTGTGTGTGTGTGTGTGTTTTTGTAAATAAGGAAGCCATGTCTAGTGGTCTGAAAACCTGCCAATGACAACTTCATGGTAAGACCTTCACGCCACCAAAAATGACCAGAACGCTTAAAATAACATTTTTCTTCCAAATGTGGCACAATTTCAATATACATCTAATTCCTCCTGCTGGACCAGTTTCATCACAAGTAAAACTAACCAAATTGTGCTGGCGTGGGCAGATCTAGCTCAAGAAAAATGAACAGGTTAAGTAAAAACTCTAAGACTGAGAGTTTTATTCTACTATTTCCTTACTAATGTACTTCCATCTGAAACCCGAATCAGTGTTCCCATTCAGTGGGGTAAGGTGAGTAGTATATTTTTATAGGAATGTAATAAATCTAAAACCTTTGAGGAAAAAAACTGGCTGTTTGTTTGTTTTTCATTAAAGTGTAATGGATAACTTCAGTACTAACCGAGTTCACTGGGTATTTAATACTTATATGGAACCAAGTCAATCTCTTCAATATCCTCTGAACATATTCTTCTTAGTTTCATCTTTGGACCTTTGTTCATTCTGTCCCCGTTGAAATGCTCTCTCCTCTCCACATATTCAAACCTCTCCCCTATTTCAAGAATCAGCTGAAACTTACTCCTCCATAAACTCTAATTCTATTACCCCAGTGTGAATCTGTAACAACATCTACTACGTATTGCTCTTGTATGCCAGTAATTTGAAGAGGCAGTAAAGTGTAGCAGTTATGAGCACAGATGTAGAGGCAGACGGCTACAGGCTTACATTTACAGCTCTCTCACTTACTAACCTTATGACCTTAGACAAGTTAACTAACCCCTTATGCCTCCTTTTCTTATCTGTAAACAGGGCATAATATAGTGCCTATAACACTTAGTCCCAACACCTAAGCTGGAGGTAGTTTGGAGTGCTGCAACAAGTAATACAATAGCGAGAAGAAAGAGACAGCGGATAAAGTAACATAGGGAGAATTCAGATGTCAGATTCCTAGGCCACAGCTCTGTTTGTTATACCCTGTGGACCAGAAAGCCTAGAATCGGGTTTATTACTATGGCGGTTTTTGACAATGTTTAAGAAATAGAATTAGTGTCCTGACATTCAGAACTCCAAGTTGTGGGTTATCTAGGAAGAAAATAAGATGGTATCCTATGTATTCTGGGCTTCATTACCAATACGGGTGCCTACAATACAACGAAAACGGAAGTGTTGAGGCTATGGTTCAAAGAGGAAGAAAAAGAGCATTTATTGGTTCTACACCTCTTGTATCAATCACCCTAACAGTAGCGGCATACAAGGCAAATATCTCAGCAAGAGAGACTGCATTCAGCCAGGAAGGGGTGATTATGAAGACAAAATGCACTGTCATGTTAACGTTCCTCCCCAAAGTAACCAAAGTAAAGGAAGTTGAAGAGAAGCATACCGAGTGCCAGGAAGCGTGTACATCTTTCCTGTCTGGAGCTCAGAATCTGAGGCTTTATCCCAGGGATTGACCTCAGATGAAAGGACCCGAGTTAAATGACTAGCATGAGCAACAGCAATAAAGGCAAAGCACTATGAATATCCAATAAACTGCGTCAGGATAACCTGTTAGCCTGTAAGTAGAGGAAAATCTCAGACCCTTCACAGTTCCTGGCATTTATGTGAAACCAGACAGGAGTTAATGCAGAAATAATGCAGTTTAGTAGAAGGCAGGCAGTATAAAAAAAGAAGAAAGGAATTTCAATTGAGAGAAGCAGTGGGAAGGACTTACAGCCAAAAACAAGAGATGAAGTGGTGACTTTTAATGAGGTAGCATCTTAGACAGCAGAGCAGCACAAAGGAGTCAGTGACGTGACTGATGTTAAGTCACTAGTATTAATGGTAATGGCAACGAAACAGTATGAAGACGACACAAAAGCTAATCACAGACAAGTCTGGATGAAATGCCAAAATCTCATTTGGTTGCCTAAGAGTAAACATGAAGTAAATTCTCCATCATTTGAGCTGTGGGTTTCCTTTCAATGCCCTGTGGTTCTTGGGAAAGCTCTATAGAGAAATAATTAGGAAAAAAGTACATAAATGTTAGCAGAGAGATGGCAATCTTTGGCAATATCTTTTTCTTTTGTTTGGCTTCTGAAGAGCAATGAAATACTTTGAAGAACAATGATCTCAACCCTAAAGAAGAATAAGGAGCTAAAATCTGGTCCACACTACTTGAAACTATAAATAAAGGCCAAAGGAAGAGACAGTAAGTAGGTTGGCATTTTTCTCTGAGAACTTGAACTCACAGGATGATTTTGTAGTAGAAGTATCCAAAGTAATCATTGCATTTAAATCAAACACTGCCCTTTTTCAAACATTCCTTACCAAGGGCCAAGAGATGGACATTTCAGCAATGGAAAATAAATATAGAGTAGCTTTGTTTAGAAGTCCCATAAACTCTCCCATCCCCTCTGTGCAAACACCTGTCCTGGTAAGAGATCATCTCCCTGAACATACTAAAGATCTTTTCTTCTTCTTTTTTTTTTTAATATGAAACTTAGTGTCAAATTGGTTTCCATACAACACCCAGTGCTCCTCCCAACAGGTGCCCTCCTCAGTGCCTATCACCCCCCCCCCCCCCCCCCCCCCCCATCAACCCTCAGTTTGTTCTCAGTTTTTTAAGAGTCCTAAGATCTTTTCTTATACACCTCATAGGCTTCTTTCTGCATCCAGCTTTTAACCACCTCATGTCACTGCTCAGTAAAAAGCCCCTCATATCTTCTAGAGAATTTTAATTGTGTTTTGGTATCTGCAACTCCTTGATGGTAGATTTTAGAAAAAAATATTAATTGTGATACTATGTCGCAATTAGTGTGTCCTCTCTCTGTCTCTTTTTGAAGTCCTTTCTGAGTGTTGTAATTAACTATGATGTCTGGAGACTCAAGCAATTTTGGTACAATAGTGTGTTAGCCTTTTTCAGATAAAAAAGAACTATAAAAGCAGTAAATGAAAGATTTGGGTAAGAAAATGAAAAAAACTGTGTCCCCAGTCAATTCATGATGTAAATGTCATAGAATAAATAAATGTTAATTGATAACAGCAACTGCTGCTGAACTAACTGATTACAAAACAAATATTGCATTTCTGCATAGATACTGGAAAATACTTGTAAATATAACTAACACAGTACTCACAGGAATCTGGTTCAGGAATATAGCCTGAAATTCTATCTATAGCCTCTTGCAAAATTGTGGGAAAACCTTTGCAAACTCAGTTCCTGGAACCTTTCATTCTTTCAACAATTATTTCACTCTTGCTTTCAATACCTTAGATATTGAAAGAATTAAAAATTATCTATTAAGAATATGAAAAACTGCTCTAGGCTATTCAAAAACTTTTCATTCTTCCCTATAGTCCAAAGACATATAAAATGTACTATAATATTTATTTGATGCATTTTCTGTTCATAGTTAAAGTAGCAAAAGCTAGAAGACATGTATTTAAAATGTATCAAGGCTCAGTGCTTAATCTTAGTACCAAAATTTAAAACATTAATAGAACTGAATATCATGAGTAAATTTTATTGGATGTATATTTTAAAATAAACAAAAAACTTCTTTAAAGCATGAGGTTTACTAGACTACATTGTTAATTTTGCAAGAAGAAACTGTGCCACAAGTAACTGATTTAGCTGGACTGTGGCACTAACATCACACGAGACCCAACTGATACTTCAAGTCTTTTTCAAAGCTAATGTTACAATTAAGATAGCAAGAATTGACTAATGCTTCAGTTGATTACTGCAACAAAATGCTATGGAACATTTTAGAATTTAAAACGTTATAAGGGGTGCCTGGGTGGCTCAGGTGGCTAAAGCATCCGACTCTTGATCTCGACTCAGGTGCTGATCTCACAGTTCGTGAGATCGAGCCCCATGACCAGCTCTGTGCTCCTGTGTACAATGAAGCAGAAGAAGAAAAAATAAAATACAAAGATATATAGGATTCTCATCCCTTTTTCATATACAATTATTTCTTTTCCTTTGAGATTCATCATTAAAAACCTACTCTATTTAAACAAACACCAGGGAAATACATGTAAGTGTAACAACTTTGAATCTACCCCGTCTATCCAACATAAAATTTCACTCTTTTCCACAAACCTAGGATAGTATCTACAAAAATAACATCTCTCCGGATTTTCAAGTTGAAAAAAAAAATGGAAAAGTAATTGTCAGAATCAGCAGGAAGACCTAATTCAAACCTCTGCTCATACATCAAAAGAATACAAAATGACAATAATATTGTCTGGACTACAGGCCTGACTTCCTAAGGGTCTGGTGTCTTTATTTCAAAATGTACTTTTTATTCGGCTCATATTCCATCTTTGTAGGTTTAGAGTAAAGGAATCTTGGAAAGGCCTCATTCTAGAGAAAAGGAATTATCAACACAGAATTTTTATTTTTATAAAAGGTCTTACCCTAGCATAACACTGATACTCAAATTACATTTCACATTTATGTTATGCCAGGGTAGGGTCACAAATCTTTGCAAAACTGGGAAATTCAATATTAAAGTTGATGAGTTTCTTGCATTAAACCAGACTTCGCACAAACGTGGAAAGTTTTAAAGCCACTACTTTTAAAGAACAGCTTTAGCTTTACCTTTTAAAATAAAAAATATACCCATTAAAATTCCCAGTCACAATTCACTGTCACAAAACATTTCTTCTACTTTATGGAAGACACATGAAAAAAATTGGGGGATGCGCCTGGGTGCTCAGTAGGTTGGGCGTCTGACTTCGGCTCAGGTCGTGATTTCACGGTTATGGGTTCAAACCCCACATCGGGCTCTGTGCTGACAGCTCAGAGCCTGGAGCCTGCTTCCGATTCTATGTCTTCCTCTCTCTGCCCCTCCCGCTGCTCCTGTGCTCACTCGCTCTCTCTCTCTCTCTCTCTCTCTCTCCTCACGCGGCGCGCACACACACACACACACACACACACAAATAAATAAACATTAAAAATATTTTTTAAAAAATTGGGTAACAACGACAGAGGTTTTGTAGAAAATTTTCTGTCTCACACTTAAGGACCATGTCGTTAGTGCTTTTCCCTGGCTCACTGCCAGTTTTCCACAATTCAAAGACAATTCATCTAATTAATGAGACAAAATGACAAGTTCTGGGAAAGGATGTAACAACCAGCTTTTACTACTAATTATAACCAAGCTGATATGACCAAGCTGATATGCAAGTTGAGCATGCACTGCATGTACATCCAATATGACACTAAAAACTTCACATGCTCACATCCTTTATCATCCCCACAATCCTGTGCGGTAGGTGCCCTGAAGGAGGAGTGTGAGTCTTCACAGAAATGAATCACACAACTAACCAGTGCTGGAAAACAGATTGTAACCCAAACTGAATAACTCCAAAATTCAAGTCTTTTCGCTACAAGAAACTATTGACTATATAAACAAGTAAAAAGGAGCATCTGGCTGGCTCCGTCAGTTAAGCATCCGACTCAATTTTGGCTCAAGTCATGATCTCACAGTTGGTGAGATTGAGCCCCACATTGGGCTCTGTGCTGACAGCACAGACCCTGCTTGGGATTCTCTCTCTCCCTCTCTCTCTGCCCCTCCCCTGCACTCTCTCTCTCAAAATACATAAACTTTTAAAAATAATAATAAAAAAAATAAAAACAAGAAAAAAAAAAAACCCACTTAGAAAGACCCAGGATATCTTAAGACCAGAATTTGCTGCTAATAGCCAGCTCTGTGAATTTCAGTAAGTCTGGAGTTTCAGTGCCTCAATTTATAAAATATAGATAATTCTTGCCATCTGCCTATATGAAATACTTAGGGATAAAGCTAACATAATACATGCATGATATTTATGCTAAAAACTATAAGACACTAAAGGAAAAAACAAGGCAAAAAAGACCTAAATAGACAGACATAGCATAACAATTAGATCTATAGATTCAGTGAACCCCAGTCAAAATCCCAGCCAAAGAATAAAGTTGGAAGACTTTCAGTAACTGATTTCAAGACTTACTTTAAAGCTATAGTAATCAAGACAATGTGTTATTGGTGAAAGAACAGACACAAAGGTCAATGGAACAGTTAGCTCAGTAACAGAGCCTCATAAATATCCTCAACCAATTTTTGACAGAGTGCAAGAGAAACTCAATGGGGAAAGGATAATTTTTTCAATAAATGGTGTTGGAACAGAAGTGCGTCCATAAACAAAAAACTGAACTTTGATCTAAACTCACACCTTGTTCAAAAATTGACTCAAAATAGATCACAGCCCCAAAAGTAAAATGTAAAACTATAAGACCTCTAGAAGAAAACATAGCACAAAATGTGATTGATTTTGAGCGGGCAAACAACTTTTAGAATCAACACCAAAAGCAAGATCCATAAGAGGAAAATTTATAAATTGCACTTCATTAAAATTTAAAACTTTTGCTTTTTATAAAACTACTAAGAGAACGAAAACACAGCCACCAACTGGGAGAATATTTGCAAACCACATTTCTGTCAAAGGACTTGTATCAAGATATATAGGGGCACCTGGCTGGCTTAGTCAGTACAGCATACAAGTCCTGATCTCAGAGTTGTAGGTTCGAGTCCCATGTTGGACATAGAGATTACTTAAAAACAACATCTTTAGGGGCACCTGGGTGGCTCAGTTGGTTGAGTGTCTGACTCTTGGTTTCAGTTCAGGTCATGATCTCATGGTTCATCAGTTCGAGCCCCACACCAGGCTCTGCACTGACAGTGCAAGGCCTACTTGGGATTCTCTCTCCCTCTCTCTCTGCCACTCCCCTACTCATGCTGTCTCTGTCTCTCTTAGATAAATAAACTTAAAAAAATAAAATAGGGGCACCTGAGTGGCTCAGTTCATTAAAGGTCCACTTCAGCTCAGGTCATGATCTCACGGTTCACGAGTATGAGCCCCGTGTTGGGCTCTGTGCTGACTCAGAGCCTGGAGCCTGCTTCAGATTCCGTGTCTCCCTCTCTCTCTGCCCTTCCCCTGCTCACGTTCTCGTTCTCTCTCTCTCTCTCTCTCTCTCCCTGTGTCTCTGTCTGTCTCAAAAATAAATAAACATTGAAAATAATAATGTAGTAAAATAAAATATTTAAATAAAAAAAGAATATACAAAGAACTCTCAAAATTTAACAGTAAGAAAATGACCCAATTTAAAAATTGTCTGAAAAGACACTTCAACAAAGAAGTTGTATGTATCACAAATAAGAAATTGAAAAGATGCTCCACATCTCTTATTGGGAAAATGCAAGTTGAAACCATAATGACATGCTACTACACACTGAATAGAAGGGCTAAATTTACAAAAACTGGCAGTGCCCTGTGCTGCGAGTGGTGCTGAGCCACTAGAACTCTTACGTGTTACTAATCGGAATGCTTAGAAAACAATCTGGCAGTTTCTTATAAACTTAAGTTTATACTTACCATATAAGCCAGCAGTTCTACTCCTAGATATTTATCCAAGAGGAATGAAAACTTATGTTCCCAGGTAAGTATAAGTGAATGTTTACAGCAGGTTTCTTCATAATAACTAAAAACTGAAATTAACCTAAATGTATGGAGTTGCTCAAAAAGTTAAAAATAGAACTACCCTATGATCCAGCAATCACACTACTAGGTATTTACCCAAAGGATACAAAAATACTAATTTGAAGGGATACAGGCACCCCAATGTTTACAGCCGCATTATCAACAACATCCTAAGTATTCACTGACTGATAAATGGATAAAGAAGATGTGGGGTGGGTGTGGGTGTGTGTGTGTGTGTGTGTGTGTGTGTGGGTGTGTGGGTGTGGGTGTGTGTGTGTGTGTGATGGAATATTACTCAGTCATAAAAAAGAATGAAATCTTGCCATTTGCAATGCCATGGATAGAAGCAAGTTAAGTCAGTCAGAGAAAGACAAACGCCATATGCTTTCACTCGTGCAATTTAAGAAACAAAACAAATGATCATAAGAGGAGAAAAGAAGAGAGGAGTAAGCCAAGAAACAAACTCTTAACTACAGAGAACAAACTGATGTTTACCAGAGGGGAGGTGGATGGGGGGATGGGTTAAATGAGTGACAGGCATGAAGGAGGGCACTTGTGATGAGCACTGGATGTTGCATGTAAGTGTTGAATCACTAAATTCTACACCTGAAACTAAGAAAGAATGAAAGAACAAAAGAAAGAAAGTAAAGAACCTAAATGGTGAATGGTTAAATAAACTGTGGTCCTTTTTATGTGATAGACTAATACATTTTTGACATCAGAATCTGATTCTGATCTATTAACTTGATCTGTCTATTCTCGTATGAGTGCAGTAAAAAAAAATAAAAGTTTTAACAACTGCAGCTTTATAACGAGTTTTACTCCTTTGTCTTCCTTTACCTTTTCTTTCAGTTGATAGCTATTCACATTTCTGTTTGAACTCTACTGTCACATTTCCTCCAAAAAAGATCCTATTGTGGTTTTCCCATTAATTCCATTTATTCTAAAAGTTACCATATCAAAAATTCCTTACAATATTCAATTTTTCTACTGTCAGCACAGGTAAGCCTCTCCATTTATTCAGTCTTCCTCTATATCTCTCAGCCAAATTTCATAATTTAAAATATATGTATATGAGTTTCATACATATCTTGGTGAGATTATCCTAAACTTTTTATCACTAAGGGTAGTGGCAGCAGTAGTGGTTAGTGTGATTTTTTCCCCCACTATCTCTTCTAATTATTATTTTTTTTCAACGTTTATTTATTTTTGAGACAGAGAGAGACAGAGCATGAACGGGGGAGGGGCAGAGAGAGAGGGAGACACAGAATCGGAAACAGGCTCCAGGCTCTGAGCCATCAGCCCAGAGCCCGACGCGGGGCTCGAACCCACGTACCGTGAGATCGTGACCTGGCTGAAGTCGGACGCTTAACCGACTGCACCACCCAGGCGCCCCTCTTCTAATTATTATTAACTAGAAATATTTATTAAGTTCATTTTCTGGAGATGTCCACATAGTCATTTTAATGAACTCATGATTTCTAATGGTTTTTCCCTTGGTTCTTTTGAGTAAGACTTCTCTTTTTAAGTTAAATGGAGTGAGGTCTCCCACTGAAGGTCACATCTTACCTGGCTATCGGTAGATATAATTCTGAGTTTCCTCAACCACAACAGTTTGTTGTTAAAACAGAGCAAAGCATTTCACACAAGGCTTATCTTAATCCCCAGGTCAGCCTTATTATTAATCATAATAAAAGTAATTACTACTTACTATTACCTACAACGTCTCAGCCTTTGTCAGTCACACATTTTACTTAAATGAGCACTCAGCTTCACAACAACCTTGCAAGAACAGGGATGAATCCGGAATAGGGAATATGAAGAGGGAAACTAGAACTTAAAGAAACCAAAGAGCTGCCCAAGACCACAGAGTTACTGTAAGCGGTGAGACAGCATTCAAACCCAGGTTCCTTTTACTCCAGTGCTCTTCCTCATTCGACTTCACCACCGAGCTGTCTTCCTTTTAAAAAGGGAAGGAGAGGGGCGCCTGGGTGGCGCAGTCGGTTAAGCGTCCGACTTCAGCCAGGTCACGATCTCGCGGTCCGTGAGTTCGAGCCCCGCGTCAGGCTCTGGGCTGATGGCTCAGAGCCTGGAGCCTGTTTCCGATTCTGTGTCTCCCTCTCTCTCTGCCCCTCCCGCATTCATGCTCTGTCTCTCTCCGTCCCAAAAATAAAATAAACGTTAAAAAAAAAAAATTTAAAAAAAAAATAAAAAAAAAAAAATAAAAAGGGAAGGAGAGAAGGGGAAAAAGAAGAAAAATAGAAATTTCCACCTACGACTGTTAAATGCCACTGGGCTTAGTGTGGCTTTTTTCCCCAGTCTGTTTTCTTTGTAAGCAGGTGACATCAAGTCAAATGATTACCAAACAGTAGGGTGGGGGAAACAGCTGCTCGAGACACAAAAATAATTCTCAGCAGGAGACTTAGAACACCTTGCCTTTGCTTTTGGTCACTGAGTCTTAATTTATTGTTCAGAGCCAAAAACATACTCATGATTTAATATTCAGGACCTCTTTATTTTATTTAAATGCATTCTCATAGCCACCCAGGGCTACCTGGGTGGCTCAGTTGGTTAAGCACCCAACTCCTGATTTGGGCTCAGGACATGATCTCACGGTTTGTGGGATCGAGCCCCAGGTTAGGCTCTGAGCTGACATCACTGAGTGTGCTTGGATTCTCTCTCTCCCTCTCTCTCTGCCCCTCTCCCTCCAAAATAAATAAATATTTTTAAAAATAATTTTTAAATAAAATAATACTGCTAATTAGTATTTCCATTATCTCTCTAAATTCTGGATGCAGACGGTACTGAACTACAAAACAGCTACCTGAACACAGGCACAAAAATTTCTTTTTGTGCCACCATTTTCCTATTTGTTTGCATTTTTCAAGGCTTTTTTTTTTTATTTATTTTTTTAATGTTTATTTATTTTTGAGACAGAGAGAGACAGAGCATGAACGGGGGAGGGTCAGAGAGACAGGGAGACACAGAGTCCGAAGCAGGCTCCAGGCTCTGAGCTGCCAGCACAGAGCCCGACGCGGGGCTCGAACTCACGGACCGCGAGATCGTGACCTGAGCCAAAGTCGGACGCTTAACCGACTGAGCCACCCAGGCGCCCCTTCAAGGCTTTTTAAAAAAAACTAATTTGGGGCACTCCTAGGTGGCTGAGTCAGTTAAGCGTCCAACTCTTGGTTTCAGCTCAGGTCATGATTTCACAGTTCCTGGGATAGAGCCCCACGTTGGGCTCCGTGCCGACTGCACAGAGCCTGCTTGAGATTCTCTCTCCCTCTCTCTCTTTCCCTCTCCCATTCACTCTCTCTCTCTCAAAAAATAAAAACATTAAAAAATAATTTCGCTAATTAGTAAAAGTTATTACTTACCTTTTTGAAGGACATTTTATTCTTTCTGGCTATTATCAGATTTAGAATGTATTGAAAGACATGACCAAATACAGCCTACATGGCTTGAAAGAATAACGATCAAACTTTGAATTTATATGAACCTTTTTATTTACAAAACGTTCACAATATCCTTCAGTTTGAGGGGAGGTGAAGAGGAGGGGGGAACAAATACAGAAAATGAATTTGAGCAATGTAAAATATGGCTCCAGGCTAGAGCAGAAAGAGAGCAGTCTATGAGGTCAAGGGACCTGTGTTCAAATACTGAAACCATTGTTTATGATCTTAAATCTCATGCCCTTAGGGAGCCTGGGTGGCTCAGTCAGCTAAGAGTCTGACTCTTGATATCTGCCCAGGTCAGGATCTCAAGATTCCTGAGTTTGAGCCCCACATCCGGTTCTGTGCTAACAGCAGGGAGCCTGCTTGGGATTCTCTCTCTCCTGCTCTCTCTACTCCTCCCGAGCTCAAGCTCGCATTCGTGCTCTCTCTCTCAAAATAAATAAATAAACTTAAAAAAAAATTTTAATCTATGCCCTCTGTAAATATTTTTAAACATTTAATATTTTTTATTGTATTTTACTTTCTAAAGATATTTTTTTGAGGGGGGAGGGGCAGAGGGAGAGGGAGAGAGAGGATCTTAAGCAGACTCGCCACCCAGCACAGAGCCTGATGCATGGCTCAGCCTCATGAAGCATAAGATCATGACCTGAGCAAAAATCAAGAGCCAGATGCTTAAGCAACTAAGCCACCCAGGCTCCCCTGTAAAGATTTTTTATAAAATTGGGATAATGATACCTAATTTATGAGGATTTTCTAAGAATTACAGGAGACAAGGAAAAAAAACCCCAGGACAGGGCTTTCTCTTTCCCTACATTTTAATTATAAGCCATTTTTTAGCAATGTATCATCCTTAGATGGCCCTACAGATTGCAAAAATTGTGAACTAATAGCGACCATCAGATATCTCTGAATGCACTCAAATTACCCCAAATAATGTCCTCAATGCCTTAATTTTGTAGCAATAGAAAAGAAAGGCTAAGAAAAAGAGGAGAGCTTCATTTTCAAGTGCTGCCGATTGCTTATGAGGTTGGTATTAGATTTGCCTTAGTGTGTCTATTTACAGAGCACAGCTGAGCAACTTAAAGGCTAGAACTATTTGCTCACCGTAATACCTGGAAAATTAGTTTGGAGAAAAGGAGCGTAAAGAGAGCAAGACAAAAGGTCAGCTTGAACATACTATCCTAAGGCACCCAGTGACTTAACCTAGGAATTGTTCCTAATTTTCTTTTTCTTTTAAGTTTGTTTATTTTGAGAACAAGAGAGTGGGAGCATGTGTGTATGTGTGCACGCAAGATCAGGGGAGAGGCAGAGAGTGGGGTAGACAAAGAATCCCAAGCAGGCTCCATGCTGTCAGCGCAGAGCCCGACATGAGGTTTGAACTCACAAACTGTGAGATCATGACCTGGGCCAAAATCATGACCTGGGCCAAAACCAACTAAGCCACTCAGGCACCCCATTGTTTCTAATTTTCAATAAAAGAAGGTTGGTCCCATATATTATAGCTTAACATTCATCCCAGCCAATATATAAGCATATTATTAAATGGATGGCTTATAGATTATTAGGAATAAATATGTATTTGATTACAAAATTATGCCATACCATCTTGGGAAAATACATGAGGTACATAGGGATGTGTAAGTAGAGGGAAAATCGACTTACTATGGTTGCAGCAAAGGCTGACGGGGAGGAATAGGAGGAGAAAATACATACTAGAAAGGTATACTTGGGGACTTTATCCTATGTGGAACAATCCTCCAAACCAGTACCACCTGCTTTCAGAATCACCTGGGGAGCATAGTGAAACACTAATTTCTGGGTCCCATCCTACACCCACTGAAATCTCTGGTGGGGGTCTCAGGAATATGCATTTTTAACAAGCTTTGAAAGTGATTCTGATGTACTTAAAAAGTTTGCTATAAGCAAAAGGGAAACATGGAAAATTCTTGAGCAGAGTACTGATGTGGCCAGAGACAGGCTTCAGAAGCAAAAGCGACAAAAACACAAATAACAACGACAACAGTAATGATCTCTACTACTTATTGTTTACTTTTTTATCTACTTATTACATGCCAGGCACTGTTTTATATACTTTACACGCCTGAACATTTAAAACTTTCAAGGCACCTGTCTCTAAGGTAGGTCAGGTGATACAGGGGACAAAATAAGGAAATGGAGGAACAGAGAACGGAAGGAATTTCCCCAAAGTCAGATGTCCATAGATGTCCGGCTGAGATTAGCTTACCTTTAGTAGCAATGAGAAGGGAGGACCAGAGGGGAGGAGACCAGAGGTGACAGATTTACAGGTAAACAACTGTAGCGGTCTAACAGGATAATCTAAATTCGGGCAAGGTCACTAGTAAAGATTGCTTCTGCGAACATACGGAGACCTGTCTGCATATCATAAGAGAAATTAAATCTGGTTACTTTTTAAATAAATAAATAAATACGGCAAGGCATAAAATCTACCTGTCTGCAGTACTAAAAGTTGAACAGAGTTGGAGTTAAGAGCCAAGTGAAATAGCTGAGCCTTGAGTTACTGCAAAGGACACTTAAAAGAAGTGCTTTTTTCTTTGGAACTGGAAGTGGGCTATCTACTTTGTGTGCCCTCTCTAATCCTCTTACTCCTCAAACATGTTGACAAATTCTTCCCACTCTCCTGCCACTCTTCACTATTATCAAACACTTATACAGCATAAACATTGTTCTACACTGCAAGCTGGGAAGTTCTTTGCTTTATCATCATGACTAAGCATTCGGGTAACACTTCAAATTCAAAAATAAGGGCAGGAGAGAGGAGAAACCCCTTTTCCGACTCCACTGCTCAGTCCTGCTCTTGTACAAGCTGTTAGAACCTAATCACACCCCTCTTTACACACACACATACACCACACACACACACTCTCATAGGATGCTCAAGTAGAAATGGTCAGAAGTCACACTAAAATAGATCAGGAGGCTTTTTTTTTTTTTTTTTTTTTTTAATGAGAATCTGGAACACCAACATGTAATTTTGCAAACAAAACAAAACACAACTCTCAAACTTCCCTAATGCCAAGACACTAATGGAAGTTAAGAATCTAGGGCGCCTGGGTGGCGCAGTCGGTAAGCGTCCGACTTCAGCCAGGTCACGATCTCGCGGTCCGTGAGTTCGAGCCCCGATCAGGCTCTGGGCTGATGGCTCAGAGCCTGGAGCCTGTTTCCGATTCTGTGTCTCCCTCTCCTCTCTGCCCCTCCCCCGTTCATGCTCTGTCTCTCTCTGTCCCAAAAATAAATAAAAAACGTTGAAAAAAAAAATTTAAAAAAAAAGAATCTCAGAAGTTCTCAGGTACCAGTGGTTAATAATAAATCAAAAAAAGAAATAATTTGGCTCCCTCCTCCACTCCTAAAGTAATAGTCTTGGAGAAGCAAAGATATTAGCCTAAAATATCTCAGGAAATAGAGGCTAAGTGAAATTTACCTCCACTGTAGTGGAATTTACCTCTTCTTCCTCCTTCACATCTGATTTCAAGTATCCCATTCACTACCTTCTGTACCTTTAAAAGCCATCACCACACTGCTGACAGGATTGTAAAATGGTGCAATCACTGTGGGAAACAGCATAGAGTTTCCTGTAGAAATGAAGCTACTAGACCATCCAGCAACCCCACTTCTGGGTATATATCCAAAAGGACTGAAAGCAGGGCCTTAAAGAGACATTTACACACCCTTGTTTAAAGCATTATTGGTAATAGTCAAGATGCGGAAGCAACCCAAAGGCCCATTGATGGATGAATGGATTTTAAAAAAGTGGGATATGCATACAATGGAATATTATTAAGCCTTAAAAAAAGCAAGGGCATCCTGTCAAGAGCTACAACATGGATGAACCTCCAAGTCATCATGTTAAATGAAATCAGCCGGTCACAAAAAGACAAATACTACATGATTCCATTTATATGAGGCATCTAAAGTAGTCGAAACCAGAAGAAAACAGAAAGTAGAATGGTGCCTACCAGGGATTAGGAAGTAGAAAGGAGAGAAGAGGGAGTTCTTTTTAATCGATAGAGTTTCAAATTTGCAAAAGGAAAAAGTTCTGGAGATCTGTTTCACAACAATGTAAATATACTCTACACTACATAAATGTACACTTAAAGATGGTTACAAGGGTAAATTTTATGTGTTCTTTAATCATAATCTAAAAAATAGGTGGGGTAGAAGCTAAAAGAGCTGGGACTTAGGAATCTGATTGTCTGGTCTACTCTCTTCGTACAGGTAACTGGGGCTAAGAGTAGTAAACTTAATTTCCCATATAAACTCTGAAGCCAAACAGACCAGACTACAAACACTGGTTCTACCACTTAGCTGCGAGCAAGTACAAACGTTGGGATTATATGAAACAATGTAGCACAGGGCCTGACACACAGTTATTCCCTTTCAGCAATTGGGGATAGATAGTTCATTCTAAAGTCAGAACCCCATCTGGGTTGACAATGATAAATGGAGTGACTGTTTGAAAAGAGATAGGTGAATTTTTATAAAATATTTTTTATTAAAAAATATATATGTAATTTAGATCAATTCCTAAGAAATGTTGAAATTAAGCTATCTACTGAAGTAAATTTGCTTTATTTTTTAATGTTTTCCTTCCCCCAAATCGATCTAAATTTAAGGAGAGGGTGATTACAGATTAAAGCTAAAAGACGCTACTCCTGGAACAACCAAATCTCTCACACACTCCTGATGGAAATATAAACTTATATAAGGTCTTCACAGAGCAACGTGACAATACCCAGAAAGATGACGATGTGCTACAACCTAGCAGAGCCTGGCAACTCAGTGTGTGTCCATGAATCTGCATCACCTGGGAACTTGTGAGAAACACAGATTCTCAGGCCCACCTCAGACTGAGTCAGAATTTACATTTTAACAAGATACTCAGGTGATTCCTACTCACTTTGAGGAGCCTTGCCCTAGGGAAATCCTCCCACGTGGGAAGAAAGAGACATGTGCAAGGTTGTCCATTGTAACATTATTTGAAGTAGGAAAGAAATACATTATTTGAAGTAACTACCAATAAGAAAATTAATATATTGCAGTATATTTATATAGTGGAAAACTATACAGCAACTCAGATGATCTAGAGTTATGTGAACCAACAAAGATAAATCTCAAAAAAATGCTGAGTGAAAAAAGCATGATAAGATGCCATTATGCGGGGCGCCTGGGTGGCTCAGTCAGTTAAGCATCAGACTTCGGCTCAGGTCATGATCTCACAGTTCGTGAGTTCGAGCCCCGCGTTGGGCTCTGTGCTGACAGCTCATGACCTGGAGCCTTCTTCGGATTCTGTGTCTCCCTCTCTCTCTGCTCCTCCCCTGCTCACACTCTGTCTCTCTCTCAAAAATAAATAAAGATTTTAAAAAATTTTAAAAAGATGCCATTATGCAAAATTTAAAACATTGAAACAACACGATATTTGTGTGTGTGTGTGTGTGTGTGTTGTGTATAAATGTTCTTAAATGCACAGGACCTCATTCAGAATATGGTTATGTCTGAGTAAGGAAGGAAGAAAATGGGATAAAGGACAAACACTTGAGGCTTTAATCATATCTAGTATTTTATTTCAAAATGAAAAAAAAATCCAAGGTGAGTATGGGAGAAAACTCAAATATTATAAAGCTGAGAGGTAGGTATTTAGGGGATGTTCACTATATTACTTTCTATACTTTTCTGGAAGCTTAATATATTTCATAATTTTTTATGAGACATGTTTTCTTCCCCTTAATTAACATTTCTCATTAATAATATTATCTTACTCAACCTTGTATAATTATATCTATTTGTCCTATCTAGGTTCTAGAAGAACAGGTTTTACATCTGACTTATCCCTTAATGCATCCTCACCCTTCCCCAACACACATGCATGTGCACTCAACACACACAACACACACAACACACACACACACGGCTCTTGGGTTTCAGAATCCAGGTTAGGAGATGTAGAGGTCAGATGCAAGTGGGGTGATGGTTACCTAAGGCAATAAAATCAGTAAATAGAATCTTTGTCTGGGGTAGCCAAAATTATGGCCTCAAAACAGGACTAAATGTAAAGTCCAAGAAATGAAACAGAGAAAACAAGTAGCATAGTACTGTAAGCAAGGCTGCATCAGGTGCACTGAAAGGGTAAAAAGGAAAAGAAATGTACATCCAAGGGCATGAATTTATTCATTCACTCAGCAAATATATATTGGCTTACTATGTGCCAGACAGGATATCAGGTGCTGGGGATATAGCAGCAGATAAAATAGACCAAAATTCACGCCCTCATCAACCTTATATCTTAGCAGTGGGGAGACATACAAACAAGTTAAACATCTAGTATGTCAAAAAGTAATTAAATTGGGTGGCTCAGGGTGACTGGGTGGCTCAGTTAAGGGTCCGCTTCAGCTCAGGTGATGATCTCGTGGGTTCGAGCCCCGCATCGGGCTCTGTGCTGACAGCTCAGAGCCTGCTTTGGATTCTGTGTGTGTGTCTCTCTCTCTGCCCCTCCCCAACTCCTGCTCTCTCTCTCTCTCCCTCTCTCTCTCAAAATTAAAGAAACATTTAAAAAAATTTTTAGAAGGTAGTTAAATGGTAAAGCAAAAATGCGATGTGGGGAAGGGAAACACGGCAGAGGCTGGGGAGAGGAGGAAGAACTGTAGGTATGTGTGTTGGGGAAATGCAATTTTAGGTAGAATGGACAAAGGAAGCATATGATAAATATATGCACTAGTTTTCCTTTCACATGTTCTTTACACATGCTTCTGGGAAAAGTTAGGAGGTTTAAAAGGTTCAAAGTAATGTTCTGTAAGTAACTGAATGAATAAATGAATGAATGAATGAACAGGACTAAAAGATGGTAAGAAACATAAAGAACATGAAAACAGAGAACGCTAATTCTTCCCTGAGGTTGCTGGAGAGAAGATTCTTGGCAGGGCACAGGATGATTAATTCAATCATTCAACAAATTAATATTGTACCAGAAATGAGGAATAGAATTTCTAGATGCCAGAGATACAACAAAGTAGAAGAAAGCTATGGTCCCTGACCTCATACAGCTTACAGACTTACAGCAGAGAGAAAAACAAAGGAGCAATATAGTCTGATGAGTACTAAACTGGAAATATGCACACAATGTTATGGGAAAACATGGTATATATGTTTGCACAGGGAAAAACACCTAATTAAGACTTTCCAGAGGAAGAAATCTAGACAGAGCATACTACCACAGAGACCTGAGAAAAATTCACTGTGGCATGGGTATAGAATAAGAGGCAGGAGTGGTGACAGGTGACAGGTGACAGGCTTTCACAAGGGCATTTGGGTAGCCATGGATGAATTTTACACAAGATAGAATGACATGATTAGATCTACATTTTAGAAACGTAACTTGGGCTGCAGTGTAAAGAATGGATTGGAAAAGAATAAAGGCAAACAGACCTTTTAGTAGCTGCTAAAATAATCCAGTTAGTTGATAAAGATAGCCAGAAAAATAAATGCCAAGAGCATGTGCATGTTGTTATGACCACAGGAAATTTATCATTACCTGGGCCCGAAGGTATGCTCATGTCCTAAAAACCTAGTTTTCTCCTGTAGCAAAAACAAATCATACTTGCCAATGAATTATCAATGTCTCTTACCCAGAAGGGAAGTCACAGAAAATCAAAGACCCTATTAAAACAGGCCCATAAAAATGTTATCAGGGTTGTACTTTATAACCACCTAAAATCATTATGTTCTTCCCTAAGACAGCACCTTCATTGCCCATTATGTCAATCTCTGATAACAATTTTCATTCTTTCCCTTCCCCAAACAATTTTTCTACCCATTTTAAAAGTGTCTGAGACCTTGAGGTTCATGCCTGGCTGTGTAAGAGACAAGTACAGCTTTTCAGCTGAGTAAACAAAGACAGACAATGAGGGCAATGTGGCCAATGAGTCTGCCCACTCAGATATTTTCCAAAGTAGGAGTTCATGTGGGGCTCCCTCAGTTGGAAAGCCCAGGGGAATAAACATTCCAGATATATAACTGAACCAATATCAAAGCCCTGTTTCATCAGCATTATCATTTCTGCCAATTGTTGAGCGGACCTTATACAAAACTTTGGGGGGAAGTTATGAGGCCCAAGGACTTAAAAATTAAAGAAGGGGAATAAAAAAGGTAGGTACACGGGGCTATTTTGTTGACACCACCAGATTTGACACATTAACACAATTTTACTCACCTACAGAGACCCGGAAAGGAAAGAGCTTTCATCAATGCCCATTTTAATGTATATTAAAAGATTTGTGGCTGTAGTCAAAGATGGCACCACTCAAAATGAAAATTATTTGTATGTCAGGGCATATTCTAAAAGACTATGCTTTGTATCAGCTATATATCACATGTAGAACGTTTGACTTAGGTGATGCAATGTTGGACGCAGCTTCTCTATCCTTTTTTCTCATTCAAAATGAGGAGTACATTCCTAACCAGGTCTGCTCAGACACCCAGGGTGCGAGTGAATGGTAGTACAGAGTCTTCAGTGACCAAGCAACCAATATCCTGGAATTTGAAAAGAACTTTTTATAATGAAAAGTTCTGCTATCAATAGACTGTTTGCCTGAGCTGTTTTCATAGTTGCAACCGACCCCCTGCTGGAGACCAAATTTCCCCTCCATTTCCCCGGAAGTCACTCCCCCAGCTGAGAACTAGGGTACAACAGGGGAGGGAGGAAGTACTTTAAAATCCGAAGACAACAAAGGAGAGAAGAAATTAGGTAATCAAAGAGAAGAATGTCCTTGCTATAAAAATAATGTGGGTCATGGGCATTTATAAAGAATATAAATAGCAAGTTTTTTGAACTCAATAAATATTTATGGAATAAGCATGGTTCAAATGACAGATTTCAGCACAAGGTGTTTGCAGTTTATATGACCACTGACAGATCATTTCTTTTGAGTCAGCTCACTCACGTGTAAAAACTGGACAATGATCTGTCCCCAGTTCTACCCCAAACAATTCAAGGAGTCCTCGTACCGTCAGTTTTCATCCTCAGTTGGGCTGTATGAATTATTTAGTGATGTCAGAAACAACAACCAAAAAAGCTACCAATTTTCATTACTTCTCCCCAAAAAATGATCAAGTCTCTACACTTAGCTGGAAAAAAAGATCTCCCTTCGATCATAAGAAAGCCAACTATATTTGATGATATTAGGAAATTGTTCAGTTTTCTTGCTGTTACGTATGATAACAGCATTGTGACTATTTAAGAAAGATAAGAGAACCCTTGTATTTAGAAATACAAGCTGAAATATTCGTGAATGAAATGATAAGATGTCTGATTTATTTTAAAATAATACAGGAGCAAAGTAAGTGGATGCAGGCATGGAAGTCGGCAGGACTGGCCCAGATGGTTGTCTGGGGTGGGTGACAGGTATGAGAGAGGTCATTTCACTACTCTGTTAACTTTTGTATATTTTCAAATTTTTCCATAATAAAAAAAGTTTTAAAGTGTCTTAATGCTACTTTTACAGGCATATTTTCTTAGGTTTCTGTTTATGACAGCAAGGCCACTCATTGATCCCCTGAACAGGGTCAGATTTCAAGTACACATGCCAGGCAAAAATTTCTTCACTCAGATTAATCTGAATAAGGTAGGTTGATTTAAAAGCATTTTAATAAAATTTCCCAAATGTTGGGAAAATAGATGAGTTGCTATTCCAAAGACGATTTTTTTTTAATGTTTATTTATTTCTGAGACAGAGAGAGACAGAGCATGAGTGGGGGGAGGGGCAGAGAGAGAAGGACACAGAATCTGAAGCAGGCTCCAGGCTCTGAGCTGTCAGCACAGAGCCCGACATGTGGCTCGAACTCACAAACCACAAGATCATGACCTGAGCCGAAGCCGGACTCTCAATCAACTGAGCCACCCAGGCGCCCCTCCAAAGACGATTTTAACAACTACCAGAAGTCTTTATTCAAGTCCTTCCCTGTGCTTTCACTGCTTTAAGTGCTTTAGCAGCCTTATCTCCTATAAGTACTCATGACTCTATGAAGTAAGCTTCTATTAATTAATGTTGGGCTGGGATTTAAACCCAGACATTAGACTTTAAAGCCTGCACTTTGAACCACAACAACTGGATCCTTCGAGGCTTGGCAATATTGGTTTTGGTATATTGGTAGCACTGGAAAGAATTAAGAGAAGGAAGGAAACAACTTCAGGCTCAAAATATATATATGTTGCCTTGTCAGGAAGCAGTATACATGATGGGGAGAAAATGGAACAAATTTGGGAGTTAGGTAGATTGAAGATTTCATTGTAACTATTACTGTTCATTATTGCATGACCTCGACTAAGTTAAACACTTCTCTTAGTAGAACTTTAATATTCTCACCATAACACCACCACCCAAATGGTACTTATGTGAGGTGAAGGATGTGTTAACTAACCTTACTGTGGTAAACATTTTGCAATATTTGTGTATCAGATCATAACACTGTACACCTTAAACTCACCCAATGTTATAGGTCAATTATAGCTCGATAAAGTTGAGGAAAAAATACCTCTCTTACCCTCATCCACACTTTGAAGGTATGAGGTAAGATGGGAAGTGAAAATGTATGTAAAGAAGGCTAATACATAAGTGCCCTAAAGCCTTTGCATACAAGCCTGTCCCTCCACCAGACTGCAGATGCCTAAGTCACTCACCAGCCCACCCTCAGCTCCTAGCACAGTGCCTGGCATACAGGAGGCACTTGGGTTTGTTCTCCCCTAACACCCGCCTCCCTTAAGACGCCCGGCACCAATTGTTGACTTTAATTTTAGTCCCTAATTTTAGTCATCTAAGTCTAGTGGTTATGCCAACAGGCAAAATGTTTTCTTAATAAGAGAGGACAGAAAAACTAATTTGGTCCCCTTCCTATTATTACATTATCTTATCATGTAAACCCTTAATCCAAAACTAAATGCTGAAAAAGATTTAGAGGACAGTTGGTGGCCTCTAATGATCTATGCTGGAGATCACTTACTCTTTTAGGAGGACACTGCAGTTCCAGGCTGATCCAAAACACAAAAACCACAAACCTTACCATGTCACCTCTTGGCTTATACTTCTTCGTTGCCTTTAGAATTATTTCTGAGCATAACACATAAAAAACTTGTTATTTGACGGCTCCCAACCATTCCAGCCTCAACCCTCACCGATGTCCCTCACCTTCACATACCCTAAGCCTCCCCTAATAGAGCCACTCAGGACTGTGGTCTCTCGAATAGGCCATGCGTGCGCTTTCTTACTTACCCCTGTGCTTTTTTCACACACTGCTCCCTCTTCTGAGAGGGTCCTCCTCCTCCACCTTACTAATTCCTATTTCAGCTCAGAGAAAACTTCCTCCAGAAAGGTTCTCTGACGATATCCTCTGCCCCCACCCCATCAAAACGTCTGGTGAAGAGTTCCTCTTTGCTCCTGTAGTATTCGTATACCACTGTGGATGGGAGTTATCACTCTGCGCTCTGGATTTCTGTATCCTCACCAGGGTCTCAAGGACAGGAACCAGGTATTATGTCTCTCTAGCATCTATCTAGCCCAGTACTAGGTGCCCAGCAGGTGATTAACAATGATCTGATAAATGACTAAAAGAATCTTATTTTGTTAACATGAAAAACCCAATGTAAACTTATTGACAAGAGCAAACTCTCTTCCCTATTACTTAAGTAAAAATGAATGCAAAGTCTTAAGCTGAGCCATCCTAGTGAAACACAGTTGAAGGCCAGTTGAGCATCATGAGACAAGAAAAAAAACTCAGGTGAAAAGAGGATCTGAAATCCTTTCTAGTTAACAAAGTGGGGGGCAGAGAGAAGGCGAGAAAAGGAGGAGGGAGAAGGAGAGAAGGAAAAACAAGAGGAAGGTACCACTGCAGATTGGTTAAGCAATAAGGAATAGAAAGTAAAAGCTTCCTGACACTTGTGGCTTTAGTCCCTGATGAGTACTTAATCACTGATTTTAAGTGTATTTCTAAAAAAGGGACCTATTACATGAGATTATCAACTAAAATAAACTTAGCAAGAGAAACCCTTCCAATAAACTATTAAAAGGCTTGAGTGTTTTTTTAAGTTTATTTATTTATTTTGAGAGAGAGAGAGGGGGGGGGGCACATGAGTGGGGGAGGGGCAGAGAGAGATAGAAAGAGAGAGAATCCCAAGCAGGCTCCACACTGTCACCCCGACGAAGGGTTCCAATTCACGAACCGTGAGATCATGATCTGAGCCAAAAACAAAGAGTCGAACGTTGAGCAGAATGAGCCATCCAGGTACCCCAAAAGGCTTCTTATTAACAAAAAAGATCATACACTAAGCCAAATAACTCTCTAAAACAGACTGAAGTAAACATACTTTTTCCCCCCAAACGTGTGGAGACCATTTGGAATTTTTCAACAGAAGTTTTAGGCACAAGTTAAACAATGATTAATAGACATAAAAGTAATTTACTAAGTGGCAAACTTTTGTAGCAACTCAGTATCATTTGATATTGTCTCTACATCTGAAAAACTTTCACATTGTCTGAAATGGCCCTTAGTTTTTGGATGCATGCCATTTGCCCTTAAATGATATCCTAGCTAATGTATAAAATTACATATCTGACTCATAACAGATATCTAACTTTTCTCTTCTGGAAACCAACCCACTGAGCAGATCAATTAGGCTAACAAAAAATAAGTAAATAAATAAATAAAAGTGAAATTTAAATAGACAGTCAGTATGTAAGGCTATGCTTTGGTCTTCTAGGTACAGTGCACAATTATCTGCTAAAAATCCAAAGAATCAAGTGGAAAACCAATGAGGGTGGCAAACAGATATGGTATGGAGAGAAAAACAATGACTACAAACCAGAAGAGAGCGAAGGTGGCAGGGGGAAAAAGATGAGTTAAAGCTAAAACAGTGGTTGGAAGAACACAATAGAGCACATTAAACTCAATCTCCTTTTAGATTCTTACTTTGTCCTAATAGAAAGACCTTGAAAAATAAGACAGATTTGGGTTTAAATCCCAACTAACAAGTACTTCCCAGCTATGTGAATACCGGGCAAGCAACCTCATTTCAGACACAGGTTCTCTGTTAAACAGGGTAATACTACTAATTCAGAATGGAAAGGATTAGAGGCAGCGAAGAATTAAACTGATCGAAAGTAGTGAAAGCAGGTATTCAAAGGATAATAATGATAATAATAAGAGCTAAGATTTAGAAGCCTACTTATTCAGGCATTCTAAGTATTTCACATATGTTATCACTTAATTTTTAGAAGAACACTGCTCAGTAGGTGCTATTCTTATGCCCATTTTACAGATGAGGGAATTGAGGCACAGCCCAAAGTCACACAGTAAGTGGTAGAGAAAATTATTCGAATCTAGGCAGTCTGGCTCCAGATGACAGTTACTACTACTACTACTACTACTACTACTACTAATAATTTACTAATAATAATATATAACAATAAATAATATATATTATATAATATAATAAATTCCTATTATTCTTCTTAATTTAGCTTGAACACAAGTTCTCTTTCAGCTTGACTTAATTGTCCTTTTGCTCCCTCCAAAAAGCTAATGTCTAAAAGCCACAGAACTCTGGTCTGGAGTACATCTCTGCTACTCCACTGCCCTTGTACAAATCATTTCACAATTCCAAGCCTTCATTCCCTCGTTTCTTCTGAGTGAAATGCTACCTGCCCTAGGTTATTATGCTTTTTAATACAAGATACAAGACAGTATGCCCAACAGCCCTTTCTTCCCAGAATAGATGCAATCTCAGAATATAACTGGTTATACAAAGGGGGATAAAAAAAGGTTTCATGTCAAGTAGGCATGGTACTTTAGGCCCTTTTTGTGGCTAGTGACTATTGTGGTAGGTCTGGGAAAGAATCCCAAATTGCCCTTTTCAGGTTATACTTCTAAATAGGATGAAGAGGTAACCAGAGATGAACAAGACAGTTTCTGGCTTAACATTGTATGTGGTCTAATTGGAAATTATGACAGAGTGCTTTGAGTCTGCCATTTACATTCACTGATCTTTCTGACAGTGTCATTCCCAGAAATAAATGATTTACTATTTGGGAGTATTTGTTTATTGTATAAATATTTGCTGAGGGCCTACCACATGCTAGGAATCAATCTAGGTTCAGGGGATACAGTGGTGAAAAAGAAAAGAAAGAGAGAGAGACAAAGACAAAAATCCCTGCGCTTATGCAACCTACATCATTGTGGTGGTGGACAGGAGGGCTTACACTTCAATTCAGTTCAGATTATTTATGGAGCACCTACTATGTGCTAAACACTATCCTAGATAGATGTTAGAGACTACAGACATCAATGAGACAGCCTCTAAGCTACTTGAGGACGAGGTGTAAAGGAGTCATTTACATAAACAAGTATTTAAGTATGAAGTATTTAAGTAGCATTTAAAACCTAGAGCAAGAAGGTTTAAAAAGTAACTGAAAGTTATGATATTCATAGTAACATTAGAATGTATAAGGTGCAACAGTATAGCAGGCCACACGGATGATATTTTTCAAGGACAGGTGAAAGAAAGGGATGCGACAGACAGCATCATGTTTTTGGCAGCCTAGTATCATTGTGTAATTCCCCCACTGTTTTAGAATCTCTTCCTGTTTGGGGAAAGAAGCCTGGCTATCCCACCACAAAGGTTCATAGTGCCAGATGATTATCTTCCCTGCCCCCAACCCCTACCTGCCTGAGCAAGTGTCTGAGGCTCCAACAATCACACCCACCCCTGGCTTGGAATTACCAACTAAAGACTCAAAGGAATGAGCATGAGGTCCTCTCTCTGGTAGTAGATAAGACAGTTACAGCATGACGAGTGGCAGCAGCACTTGCTCTTGCCACACACCCAGTGCCGAGTGCTAGTGGTGCGAAGGACAGCACCCAACTCGGTGGCCGTGGCCGTGGCATATCCAGTGGACCGCTCTGTGGCACAACTGAGCATTAGCTCTAGTCCCACGTCCTGAATTGGGTTCCCCAGGGAGTCTGTGACATCTTCAATATCCTTTCAAGAAATTCCACTTCTGATTAACTCAGCAAACATTGGTTTTTGTTGCTTATAATTAAGGCCTTTATTAAAACTGAACAGAAGGGGATTCCAGGCAGAAGGAAAAGTACACGCAAAATAACAAGAGTCAGTTAGTTAGCTTACTGATGAAGAGAGGAGGCTCTCGGGGCGCCTGGGTGGCTCGATTGGTTAAGTGTGTGACTCTGGCTTCAGGTTGTGATCTCATGGTTCATGACTTCAAGCCCCACATTGGGCTCTGCCCTGACAGTGCAGAGCCTACTTGGGTTTCTCTCTCCCCTACTCTCTGCCCCTCCCCTGCTCTCTCGCTCTCTCTCTCTCTCTCTCAAAATAAATAAGAGAGAGAGAGAGGAGGCTCTGAGGCTAGACAAATCTGAATCAATGTTTTACATTTTACTCGCTATGACACCTTGCTCAGTGTACTGAAACTCTCAAAGCCTCAATTCCTGCTTAGTAAAGTGTGGATAATAGTGCATATTTCTTATTAGGTTCTTTTGAGAATTAAACAAGGCCATGATAATTCACTTAAAGCTCTTAGTATCTGACACAGAATAAGACTTCCACAGATGATTGCTTTATTAATAATAATGATGATGATAATAAGCACGGTATTTGGGAGGAAATACAAGCAATTTGATTCTGCTGGAGTTTAAACACAAGGAGGGGGTGGTAGGAAATGAGGACAAAGACAGATTATGGAGAAGTTATAAGTCCTATTAAGAAACTTGGGCTATGGGCTGGGATCACTTATGGTGACTAAATAGGAGAATTATATTGAAGTATAAACATCATATGAAATTAACTAGGAGAATGATATAACCAGGTTTTGCATTGTGTATGTATCTTCCACAGCGACTTGTATAGCTCAGTCTGGCCACTGTACTCACACACTGCAGGACATAATAATATACATTGCTACTATTGAGTCTTGATGTCCTACAAACGGAAGCTACTTCTTTCTAATAAATACAAACTGTCGGAAACTGTGCATATCATTTGTTAATATGTCTTGCAACTGGATCAGAAGGGGCTGGGTCGATACTTGAAATAAGAGCTTCTCCTGTGTCTGATCCAAGAGACCAACTAACCTTTGGATGAGGAGGGAGGTTTATAAAATGAAGAGGAGGAACACATCCTCAGGTGACTGGCAGAACTATGGACCGTATTTGCAAGTCTGAGATTCCTTTCTGACTTTTATATAATCAAGTATCACCTGCTACTTTTTACAACATATTGTTTTGCACCAGCATCTTGATCTAGAGTCCATATTAACTTAAAGATGAAAGGCTTTATTGTCAGGTCAAGAACAATCAATACTACCATTTTGCAGTGTGTGGTATTTCTTGCCAAATGCTAATAAGCATTACATTGTCTCTGTTAGCACTAATCCTTCTGGTGCTGATTAGACAGTCTCACAGCTAAGTTACTGTTCAGTTCTGCTTTACATTTATCATGGTTGCCGACCCGCTTAGTTTCATCTAATTTCCACCATTATTTCCTCTCCCCGCCCTTACTCCACACCCATGTCTACCTCAGAGAAACACTATTTGATCTAATTTTGATTTTCACAGTAACTACTGAAATCAAACCTGAGTCACTGTGTAATTCAGAACGAGTGCTGAGAAGGACAATGTATGGGCTTGCTGGGTGATGCTAGGGAAAGCGACAAAAACAGAACTCAAAATGTGTTCTGTATCCACTGAATGCTTTATTTCATTTCTGCTACTCCCATCTGCTTTGGCAATGCTGCATAGTTTAGTCAAAAGAAAAAAAGAGCAGAGACTTTTAAGTCAGACAGAGCTGGGTTTAAATTCTAGGTCATCACTCAAGAACCCTATTAGGTTGGCACTGTTATACTCATGTTACAAAGATATAGAAGCCCAGGGAGATTATGTGACTTGCACTGTGGATGTGCATGTTGTATTTGGCATGCTCTCAAATATGTATCAATGTGCAACCAATATAAAATTGAGTGGTCATGTCTTCCTATAGGACCCCGTCTTATTTCACTTGACTGGGTCATTTGTGGCCAGGGCTCAATACCTACAAAAGATCCCAGAGGATCATACATCTGCCAGAACGGGACAATGGTTGTTTCAGGGATTCCCTAGAGTCCCATTGTTGCATTTGCTTTTTGAAAATAGCTTCCATTCAGCCCAGTTCCGAGCAGTACCATTACTGTCGTATCTGGCAACAGAGCACAGGATAATTCTGGCTTGACATAGGCCACTCTGACCTAGGACAGGAAGTAGCCTTTTGTTTCAGCATATTGGTCCTACCTGTACCTTAGAACCACCTGTTAGAAAAGCTTGATCTGTGACAGTGTGCAAGTCTTCCTGATTACCAATAGGTTGCCTGCCACTCTACAGACCATGTCAGGGAAACTGGTAAATCTATTAATCTACAAGTGACAAAATTCTCTCTGCTGTTTTTTAAACATTGTGAATAGGGTATAAAAACAGTATTAATAATAATGATAGCTAACTTTGTTTACTACGTGCTGATTATTAAGCACTGCTAAATCAAGTTTTTTAACACGCATTAGTTTAATCCTCTCTTAAGAATGCTGTATGGTTCACTAATGCTTTGATTTAAAAGTTACAGCCTTTTCTTTGCAAAATTCAGAGACTAGAGATCAATTTCCTGGATGCCAGAGCCTTTTTTTTTTTTTTTTTTTTGGCATATTCTTTAGCATAGCACCTAAGCCGTTTTTGGCAATATCTGACCAGGCAGATGGGCACTTTGACTTCCTTCATCAGTGAATTGAAAATATCAAATGCCTGGCTTGGTTCCAGACTACTTTGGGCTTTCGGGGACCACTTGAACCCAAGAAAAATCACGCTTGTACTGGAAAAAAACACATGAAAAAGAGTCGCCAGTTTGGTTTTGACAAGGAGTACCAAGTATCAACCATCATATGGAATGTGAGATCTCTATTCAAAATAGATTCACATTCTTTTTGGTGCTATGACAAATAATTTAAATGTGATGAATTATTTCTCATTTTGAATTATTTCTGTCATATACTTGACTTCAGAAGAGTACTAAACCCAACTTACGCGTCTGTTTTCATAACCAATAAGTGATCTCATTTCTGAGAAATGGGGCAATGCATGCAGAAATAAAATATTAAATTCAGCCAATGACATAAAGCTTTATGGTTTAGCTATTTTTTTCTGTAACTATTAGGAAGCATCTACTACAGTAACTTAGCACTCATCATTTAGATTATAAATAACATCATCAATACTACTACTTTCAATTTCATTTGAAAGATGTCTCACTTTAAAATGTTAAAATATTTGAAATATATTATTAATAGTTTAAGAATAATATCAAAGCAATATATCCATATAGAATTATCCCAATGGCAGAGAGGGCGATAAAGTAAATATAGGTATAAAAATTTCTGTAGCTATCACTAAAATGTTAACTGTTATCTCTGGGTTCATTTTTTGTTTTACCCTTCTTTACATTTCCTAAAATAAACATATATTTTTATAATCATAAAAAATATTAAATTAATCCCTTCTAAACAGCTCAAGCAAAAGTAATATTAAGATCCATAAAAGAACAGCTTATTTATTTTATAAGTTTAATATGAGAGAGAGATTATTCTATTTTCTCAAGCCTGTATGGGAAGAAAAATAATACTGAAGCATCCCAAGCTTTGGAAAATACCACTACAGTCCATTAATTACACAAATATGTTAACTACAAAATAGTATAAAAATATATTTTGTGTAAAGAAGCCACATGTACATACATCTGTTATTTTCTTTATTGTGTTTAGTCAAAAGCTACCTTGTTCACATTACATTATAAGCTAATATGAATCATGTAATCAGGAGAGAATACCAGAAAACAGTTTGAATTTGTTTTTTCGTTTGTTTTTTTAATTTTTTTTTTCAACGTTTATTTATTTTTGGGACAGAGAGAGACAGAGCATGAATGGGGGAGGGGCAGAGAGAGAGGGAGACACAGAATCGGAAACAGGCTCCAGGCTCTGAGCCATCAGCCCAGAGCCCGACACGGGGCTCGAACTCACGGACCGCGAGATCGTCACCTGGCTGAAGTTGGACGCTTAACCGACTGCGCCACCCAGGCGCCCCAAAACAGTTTGAATTTGTAAAGTCACTGCATTTATGAAAAGCCCACAAGAATCTGTATGTGTGACTTCTCAAAAACCTTGGAAGACTGAAAGTAAGAAACAGGCTTCATTTTATAGTTAGAGAAACTAAGTCACAGAGCCATTTTTTAAAATGTGCTCAGGAACCTACAAAGTGAATAGAAAGACGACTGGAATTTAGTTCTTCTGAACTGCTATTCTACTGATTAGCTAAACCATTCAGCCCTGCCTTTGTGGACAAGTCGAAGCAACAAACTAACTTAAAAACTAAAACCAGTTCAACAGGATAGGTTTGCAGGCAATACACCAACGATTCAGTATAATAATACCTAACAGCTAGATTGCTTTGTGTTTTTGGTATACTTTATAACTATTCATTAACCCACACAACATCAATGGATCATGGGGCTATATTGTTAATGCAATTCATATAGAATGAATAAGTGAAAACATACTGTAGGATTATAAGGACTATAATCTACAGCAGAAAAAAAGTTTAACACCTTCCTCTAATCAAACTTCCATCTACAAATAAATCAGGATAAACTCATTGAAATACCAAACATCCCTTCTTTTCCTTATTATTTCCATTAATGCTTCCCAAACTATTATTATTACATCCCTATAAATGATAGATGGGACAAAGAGAACCTAAAAGCTACTCAGTTCATCCACTTTCCTTCAGAGACAACATCTAAACTTTCCCTAGAATATTTTTTAAGGATCACACCTTTAAAAACCATTTCGAAAATTAAAAGGAACTAGAGAATATGATGCTTTCCTTACAATTAACAGTGCTACTCTTAATCTCCTGTTTGTGCTCACATACCTCAAGTAAAAGCACTCCATTTTTAAAAATAAATAATAAAAATCTAATAAGATTCCTGGTAATATGCCAGTTTCTAGGAAGTGTCTAAGACTGAAACAAAAGTTACGAAAATCAGTTATCTAAAGAGTCCAAAATTTACTAAGTAACATTTTCCAGCCAGGTTAAAAACACTCATACTTCTTATCATTCTTCCTATGACTAGGCAGAGCACAATCCTTTCCCAATTGAATAAATTTTCCCTTCCCTCAGAGCTTAGCTGTCTCCCTGGCAAGGCTATCCTATAGAACAGCTGTTATATTACCAGTATAAAAGCAATCCCATCTGATCTAATTGCAAAACATATGGACAGACCGAAACCAAATTTTGGGGGCTCTGTATCTTTAAAGGAAGAAATAATGAAAGCTCTTCTATTGGTAAAAGCTGTGAGCAATACCATGATTCAAATTCTGCACAATTTAAACAAGATATATTTCACTAAACTACTTTAATTAATTTTAAGTGCATGTTTTAAAGCCCCCAAACAGAATGATATGGATAAAGAACCAGTTCTGTTTTCAGCCTCTGCTAAGATCTCAGCTAAACCTCCCCTGGAGGTACCAAATCTTAGATAGGTCAATCCTACCCTATGATTAAGATTCATCAGACCTCAAGAATAGTTTCCTTTCTTGGGGATTGTCTTCTGTATTCTATTTTCTTCAGAACCACAACTCACTGAGACTAAGCAAATATCTCTGCTACAGATCAAAACTGCTGAGTCAATGTCAGGAATTAAAAATTAAAGTAGCCCTGGTAATATCACCTGACTTGATCTCACATAAGTAAAAGCTTACCAAGCTTATCACGGCTTTTTACTCATTTTCACATTTTATTCATTTTTTATAACTATAAAATTAAAAGTGGATATACTGATTGACAAAAAGACTTGGAAAATTCAGAAAAACACAGAGTGTGATTCAAATGACCCATAATCCCATTACTTAGCTTTAGCCACTTCACATGTTGTATATTTCTCTCTTCCTACGTGTATTGCTACTAAACGTAACATAAGCATTTTAATGGCCATATAATAATAGCTCAGAGATTACCATAATTTATTTATCATAGAAGTTTAGACTAGAAGAATGCCTGTTTCAAAAATCTTTACTGAAAGAACAAACCCAGTATATAAACCAAATGAGAGCGGAGCTGATTGCGGAGTGGGTGGTGATGTAGGGTGAAAGGACCGGCAGGAGGGCCCAGAAGTAGACTCACTTGGTCTCCTCAGTCCCTATCCTGGCTCCCAAACACATCTGAGGGACCGCAGGTTCCCGAACAATACAGTTTAAAAACCACAAATCTAGTCTACCTCTCTCATTTTACCGATGAAATTCCTTGCCCAAGATCACAGAACTAGTGAGGGAACTGAGAAAGAACGCAGGCAGGGTCCATTGTCTTACAGACAAATGCTCAGCTTTTCCAACGTGGCTATTCTTTCTACAAAAGTTATCAGATGTTCATTTGCCTACTGTTGTTTTTCCTTTATTAAGATAAATAGAAGGAACAAAGTTAGGAACCAAAAACTCAGTAATTGATGTAATTTGCTAGATCTCAAAGAACTCTGCTTGTCCTAAGTTCTCATGCTATCCCTGTGAGTGAAGAAGGGTAAAAGAAGGAAAAAAATTCATTTCTTTTTTTTTAAGCTTATTTATTTATTTTGAGAGAGAGAGAGAGAGAGCAGGGGAGGACAGAGAGAGTGAGAGAGGATCCCAAGCAGGCTCCACATTGTCAGTGCAGAGCCTGATGCAGAGTTCAATCTCACAAAATGTGAGATCATGAACTAAGCCAAAATCAAGAGTTGGACGTTTAAGCAACCGAGCCACCCAGGTGCCCCAAAAATTAATTTTTTTTTAATTTGTTTAATGTTTATTTTTGAGAGAGAGAGAGAAAGACAGAGCACAAGTGGGAGAAGGGCACAGAGTGAGGGAGACACAGAATCCAAAACAGGCTCCAGGCTCTGAGCTGTCAGCACAGAGCCTGATGCAGGGCTCGAACTTGGGAACAGCAAGATCATGACCTGAGCTGAAGTCAGATGCTTAATCAACTGAGCCACCCATGTTCCCCCCAAAAAATCAATTTCTAAACTAAGAGAAAAGGCCATGAGATTACATTATTTTCCTCAAGAATATACTGCAAGTATAGTGTAGCTACAAACAACTTCTTCATTCATTCAATCATTAAATATTTATTGGGGATCTATTTTGGGCTGGACACTGTGGCCATAACTGTGAACAAAACAAACAGAAGTCCCTGACCTCGTGGTCTTTATTAGCTGGATGTGGTCGAACAAGCTACTTTACCTTTCTGGATCTCAGTATTGGCCATCCGTTAAGTAAGGATAATAATATTTAACTATTACATTGTTGAAGAATTAAATGACATGATGTATGTAAAAGAAAAAAAAATCCTGAGAAGTAACTAGGCATACGATAATATGTCAGTTAATACTCTGTTCCAGCCAAAGTGTAAAATATTAGACTGGAAATGAGAAGTGAGGGTATTAAGTCTCTTTGCTACTAATATACTGATTTGAGGCAATATACCTGAAATAGTATATTAAGATATTTCCAAACAGATTTCTACACTAGAAAAAAAGTGAATAATATATCAATCTGAAAAAAAATTGAAATTTACATGAGCCTTCCCAATCAAGTTCTATAGTTCACCTGTGAACTACATTGTGAGGTCATGTCCATCACATTTACTTTTAGTGACTAGTGGGCTCTTTCTTTAACAGCCCCACAGGATGCCTAGCAAAGAAAATATAAAGTAAGCAATCGTCTTCTTCAAATGCCATTTTCCATTCTGTAATTAAGGGTAGTAAAAGATTTACATTCAACAAAGTAAACCTAAAAGACAACAGTTTGAAATACAAAATATCAAATGTGAAACCATCCAAAAACCTGTAAAAGTTTGGTCAATATTCACCAATAAAAGTACCAACAGAGGAAAGAAGTTAAGGCTTTATTCACTCATATAATACCCAGAAGCCAACAAAATATGAATGCCAAAGTCTTGGAGACTCTAAAAGCACCTTGTACCTGTGACGTACTGCATACTTGTTAATTATTAGAAGCACTCTGTTCACTATTAACTCTAATTAGATTTCTAGAGGAAATTCTGTCATTCAAAAGATCAAACATTTGTTTCTCAACCAAACTAAACCTTTTACATTGGTATGTGGCCCAAATCCACCTACCCAACAAACACAACTCATATTATTTATAATAGAAAAATAAATTTGCTACTTATTCAAAGTACCTGATTTTTGTTTTTTGAGGCAGATAACTTCTGTTATGACAATTTTTTCTGTATTGTTCCCCACAAAAAGAATGGGAAAAAAATCTGAGCAATAAAAAAGAGGCCGGAGTGAAAACAAACAAACAAACTTTTCTCTCATTTTTTTCATAAAGAATTAATACCATGATACCATGTCTTGAATATTGTATAAATTATGACACTTTCTTCTCAAATGGGCTTAATAACCTAAATTAAATAGACAAAAAACAAATCTTTATGAAAAAAATCAAAGTCACAGAGAAAGACAGTCAAGTTTTGTTCAGAGTGCAAAGTGTTCAACCCTGTGTACCCTGTTACCAGGACATCTTCAAGGACATCTTTTGTTCCTCCAGAAAGACTTCTTGGAAGAATTGGGCTTTGAGGAGGCACTGAAGGAGGACAAAGTGGTAAATTGTTAAATAGAGAGGATAATTTGATTCCTTAAAGAACATGAAAGAATGGATGGGGCTAAGAATAAAAGACAAGAGTGAGAGGGACATATAGAGGAATTCAAAATGAAAAAATAAGCAAGGAGAACAGAGGAAAGTTTTTTTTTTCATAATGAATAAAAAGTAATAGGAAAGATTTCTTTTGACAAGAATACTTATCTGTGAAACAGTAGCATTACCAGAGGGATTATTTTGACACAAATTTATCAAGTGTGCTTAAAAGAGATATCTACAAGGATAATTATTTTGAATAAACGTTTACTGTGATCCAAACACGTATGTGCCCAAGTATTATCTTTTTATCACAATTTTTAAAAATCTCCCTTTAAAGTTACTAGTGTAGTTTGGGTAGCTGTTTCCAGTGAAAAACAGATAAACCAAAATGCCTACTTGAAAAGAGACTAAGTGACCACAGTTGCCTGTAACCTAACCTCAACCATTGGTCATAAATATTTTTATATCACATCTACAGTAAATAAATAAAAATCAAGATCAAGGCAAAAAGCATGAATTAAAGCTATTTATAACTAAAAATATCATCTAACACTGTCTTTCAGCTAAACAAGATCTTATATTTCTATTCTCTTCTGATCTATTAAGTGCCCTAGAGCAGTAATCTCTCTACCCATAATTTACCCATCAGTAAAAACAGTACTGTGATACTTTTCTTCCATTCTTTTTATAAGGGTGCCAGGATGTCTGGAAGTTAATATATACATGTTTAGAAATGCTGAGATGAAAAGTAAAACACACTTTAAGCTTATGGGTCTTTTTTCAAAAATCAAGATAAAAAGACCTAGTTAGATTATTTCAATGTGTAAATTTTCAACTAGCCCAAAGGCTTCCTGGGGTCATAATAAAGAAGATTTGAAACTAATGTTTTAGAGTTTAACTATGCTATTCCAGAAATGAATCCGACTGAGGAATTTCTACAGAGAGCTAGGCACTTAAACCAGGAATAAGATACAGTAAATCTGAGAAGTCCCTGGGCCTGGCCCTGGCCCTAAAAAGACTACAGATAAATTTCTCTATCACAAACCATATTAAAATATAATCAAAGAAAGAATAAGAACTACATTTTAAAGCCACAATTGTAAACAGTTGTAAAACAGAAAATTCAAAGAGGTGAACAGCATACAATGGAGTGAAGGGAGTAGATGCCACTAGAACAGTAGAAATTTTTTCAGATTAGTATCCAAGACCAATAATTCTTAGCAAAATGGCTTCCTTCTCTTCCATGTAAACATCTCTTTAAATGCCAATAATATGGATTCTGGAACCAGAATGACTGAGTTTGAATCTAGGCTCTGCCACAGCTAGGCCTCTGTGAGCCCCAGTTTCCTTATCTATAAGACGAGGATAATAATAGTATCTAGCCCAATTGTACCTAACTGTTGTGAAGATGAAGTAAGTTAATGTATGTAAGGCACTCAGAACACTGTCTGGAATACAGTGTGGACTGTATGTGTTTGCAATTACTGTTACAGTGGCCCGTAAGTCCTCAAACCTGATCCCAAATCCCAGAAGATCCAAAAACCAAAATTTTTTCTGTAACTTATTTGGCAGCAATGCCTGGCCCGTACAAATGCAAGGCTTTTTACGATCTTTATTTATCCCACTCACTGTAAATATACATGCACTTTGCAGCAAATATCTTCATGTTTGATTATAGGAGGCTGCCCTAGACTTCACTGGGATATATTTATTGATGTCCTAAAATTCAGAAAAAAAAAAAAATCTAAATTCTGAAACACATCCAGCACCACGAGTTTTGGATAAAAGATAGTGAACCTACATTACCTTTGGAGCGTGAACAATTTGTATGTCCCTAAAATGAATGGTATCTTCTTAAATAACCACAAGCAAATAATGCTGTTAACCTAGCAGCAGAGCATCTTAAGTTGAAGAAACCATTTCCCTGTACAGTTAGGAGGGCCCTGCATTCCCAAAATGTTCCTTTCGAACAAAATCCATTCATGATCCTTTATTTACATGTCATACTGGTCAGAATTTTCAAGCTCTAAATTCTAAGGCTTGCTTAAATAAAGCTTATTCTCTTAACTTAGAGCATAAATAAATTATTAAGCAAGCCTCTTTGGGGGCCATTGATGTGCCCTGAATCACATATCCCAAATCATCACAGAACTTTAGAGCTAGAAGAGACCCTTGAGAACTAAATCATTACTCCTTCCCTTCCAAACTATTTTATCATCCATAAATTCACTCTCCCCTATGAGGTAAGAATCAGCCTGCTCTAACTTGTCCTTAGACTCTGTCTATTGGAACACCCCGTAGGTGAATGTGAATAAACTGGGTGGGGCGCACTGACAGACTTGGGATCTAAAAGGATGGCTTGAATCTAACACAATAAATCTACATGTTTGCCAAATGTCTCAGTTCCTACCTTAGAAAATAATAAGAATTTCCAAGTCCAGAATGAAGAGACACTCAACTAGTATTTGTGAGTGGTTTTTTTTTTTTTTTTTTTTTGAAGGCTCAGCTATCTTAATGGACTCAATGAGTCAACAACATAATGTGGCTGCCAAAAAAGCTACTGTGATTAGGAACTAACTACATCAACAGTAGCATAGCATCCAGAAGTAAAGGAGTAACCGCCCTCTCTACCGCAAGCTAGTTAGAGCACATCTGAAGTATTATGTTCAGCTCTGGGCTCCACACTTTGGGAGAGACGCAGGAAGACTGGAAAAGTCCAGGAGAGGGGTGACCAAGATGGTGAGGGAATCCGAAACCAAGTCACACAAAGAACAGTTGAGGGAGCTGAAGTTATTTAGTCCAGACCCAGAGAGAATGTGATCACTGTCCCCAAATCCCTGAAGAACTGTCATGGCACCGAGAGAGCAAACTTGTCCTGCACGGCCCCACAGGGCAGAACCAGAACCAGCCGGTGTTAACCACAGAGACCAATGTTTCAGCTAACTCTTAAAAGTATTTCTTGAGATGTACTCAGGCAGTTGAGCCTCCAACTCTTGGTTTTGGCTCAGGTCGCGATCCCACGGTTGCAGGACGGAGCTCTGCATCAGCTCTGTGCTGCGCATGGAGCCTGCTCGAGATTCTCTCTCTCCACACCCCTGCGCTCTTCCTCACTCGCACATACTGTCTCTCTAAAATAATAAAAATAAAAATAAAAGTTTTTAAAATGTAGAGCCATGCTAGGCGGCAGTGGCTTCTAAACTCCTATCTGGCCCTAAAGGTCCATAATTTTAAAAATCAAGCGTCTGTCACCACCTCCGTCTCTTAGTGCTGATAACTACCATCCTCCGGCATCACAGCCTCTCCCTTAACCCTTCTCAAAATGTCCTACCCAGCCAACCAATCAGCCAAATGTTTTGCCAAGTCTGTGGGAGGAAAATGCCTGTTTGCTGGGCAATTAGTTTCAGTTTGCAGATCAGTGTCCTTATAAACAAAAGAGGGCCCTAATTGAGGGGCAGGCAAGAGCTCTCAGCCAGACCTCTATGAAAGAAATTCTTATTAAATCAAAGAGCAGCTAGAAGACCCATCTAATCACATAATATATTATCAATAGCATTCAGTCCTCACAGGAACGTTAAAATAAAATACCCAGTACGACCAACCATCTTCCCGAATGAATGCCAGAGAATCCAACTTTGCAAGCCAAACTAGGTCTCTCAAGATCAGTGAGAACTTTTCTCTCTGTCAAAGAGACATGTGCCCTGTTTGAAGTAGACTAGAACCCATGCTCAGATAAAAAGGCCATACTCGATTGTATCATACTGTAAAGCCAAAAACTACCTATCGGTAGGCCTGCAAAGCTCAGTTCAGCTGCTGAGAACGAGACACAAACAATGTAAAAAGTATGAACAATGTTAAATTTAAAACACAGAAGAAAAAAAAAAAAAAAGAACACTGAAAAAAAAAAAAAAACCACGGAAGAGCTACTGAAGTTGGACATCCTTCTAAAACTTTTGTCACCCCAAGACCACTAGAGACGTAGGTATACGTAAGTCCATGGAAGTTACTCAAGCCTTGAACAGTGCACATGGCACATATTCGTCAATCCAGCTTTACTTCCTTTGAAATTGGATTCTTCGAAACTACAGCCGAAGTGTTGGAGAATAATGCACATGATGGGCTTAACAAGGAAGGACACGTTCTTGTCTGTGCTTTTTAAAGTGAATCCCAGACAACCTAAGTGTCCATAAGTAGATTAGTTTAAAAAATTATATTATTCTTATGCCAAAAAATGTAACTGGTAAGAATAAGGTAGACTTTAACTATGGACATGGGGGAAAAAAAGTCCATGACACATAGTTAAGTGAATATAGCAAGTTGCAAAACAATATGTGTAGAATTATTTTGAGTGTTTGAAAACTATTTTTAAAAACCCTCTGTGTATGGGAAAAAAAAAAAAAACCTTCTGTATATGTATGCTCCAAAGTGCCCAGAAAAATGTCTGAAAAGAGATCAAACTGTTAACAGTAGTAACCTCTAGGGACTGACTGGAACTAGGAAGCAGTAAAGGAGTGACTGTCACTTTTTTCCTTTGTAGACTTCTGGTGATTTGGATTTTTTGGAACTAAAGGTTAACTTTGTGATTTAAAAATAACAATACGAAAATAATAAAGGTAAAATAACATCGATTACACAGACTTATTTAACATATACTCACCATTCAAAATAAGTGATCTTGCAACTACCTAAATGCTACCTAAATGGGTGCTTCAAACTCTGGAACATCTAATTCATCCTTTTTCTATAATATTTTACTACAACAACAACAACAACAAACCACCACGTTACTATTAGGTCTCAACTGCTTTCTATCACACACACACACACACACACACACACACACACACACACACACACACACAAATTGTAATCATAAGGCTAACTAACACATATGGTGCTTACTCTGCACCAGGAACTGTTCTAAGCACCATAAATGTATTAACTTAGTTAATCGTCACAGCAATCCTATGAAGTAGGTACGATTATGATCTTCACTTCCCAGTTGAAGAGAGGTTAAATGACCTGCCCAAGATTACACGGCTAATAAGGGGCAGAGCTAGGATTCCAACCTGCGAATGGACTCCAGAGTCCACACTCTCAACCACTATGCTTCCTGTCTCTCAGCAATATGTCAATCTCTCTATACCAAAGCCAAAAAAGGGTACAGTCAAAATCCAGCCAGTTCATATACTCCTTCAAGCTAGAAGAGATGCAAACTTAGCTTTTTATGGTTGAATAATCTGCATTCCTACGGATGTCAATGCCAAGCTCCAACCCAAAATTCAAGACTGTATTAAGACTCGTAATCATGTGGGAAAATTCTCTACAAATTCGTTTATAGTCCAAAGTCCATACCTGACTCTACAGTAAATCGCTGAGCCTAAGAATTAGGTCAGAGATCCATTAATGTAAGTACAGCTTGGCAAATAGTTTGGACAAATCCCCACCCTGACTCAGGCAAAGGAATTCAGAAGCTCTTGTCTAATGTCTTGACAAGGCAGGTCTTATTTGTTTAGTCCCAGCCCACTTCAGATTCAAAGGAGACAAGAATAGGAGTTGTCTCTAACTTTGCTTGGAGACTTCAACCAGCAGGAAGAAAAGCCTATTTTCTCTGTGGACTCAAACAGATATTGGCTTTTATCAGCATCCTCCAAACTGAACATTCTAACTTCAGGCGGGGGGTGGGGGGGGGGGGGGGGAGGCAATGGGCATCTCTGTTTAAATCGTGTATTTGTGCAAACATATTGACCTTGTAATTGAGGAAGAAAAAATGGTGCAAGGAAGGGATTTAACCTAATTTATAGGCATGCTCAACCTAGATGCACACCTGTCCCAAATGACCTACTGAATCCAGTCATTTGCAGGGAACACATGGATTACACTGCCTTTTTTTTCTTCTTCTTCTTCTTTTTTGGCCTCGAGAGGTCTGTCCTACTGTTGTAAACAAAATCCTTAGTACCTCTTCCACCTGCCACATGCACATCATATATATATATATATATATATACACACACACACACAAGGAGGAGAAATGAGCAAGGAAACGGAAGCTCTGGAAGGAATCCCTTACACTCAGTTTTCGACCCGTTGGTTGAAGGAGGTACCGTGCTGGCTTTCAAACTTCCCGAAATAACCCCAGCGGAGAGGCAGGGCGAGCGAACCGAACCCAAAAGTTTGCGCCCATTCGGGGGTCTCCGACAAAGGCCAGGAAGCCCCGTTTGGAAGGGAGATGCGATGCTTTCCGCACCGCAGCCGCCCCCCTCCCTGGGAAGCACAGCCCAGGGGGGGACAAAAGACTTTCCAGATTGGGGAGGGGGGTGGGGGGGGCGGGCGAGCTGGAGCTCGGACCTCCCCCCCTCCGGGAGTCGGAATCTGGGGAAACTTTGGGGGCGAGGGACGGTCAACCGCGGGCACCAGCCCAGCCCTGGAGGCCCCGGGGCTGGGAGCCGGGTGGGCAGCCGCGGGGCTGGGTGCAGCCGGCGAGGGGCGCGGGGACTCACCTGGGGGAGGGGGAGAGGGCGCCTCGGTGGCAGGTGGGGTGGGCGGGACGCCGCTGCCGCCGGGGAGCACGGGGGTCGGGGTGAGCGGAGTGGTGGGCGCCGGAATGGTGGTCGCTACAGGGGTGGTCGGCGCCGGGCCAGTGCTCGTCGAGACGGTGGTCGGCGCGGGTCCGGTGGTCGCGCGAGGGGCGGTCGGCGTACGGTCCGCCGCCGGGGGGGCGGTGGGCGAGGGGCTGAGCGGCGCCTGGAAGGTGGTCGCGGCGGGTCCGGCCGTGGCACGGGGAGGGGTGGTCTCCGGGGACTGGGCTGAGGAGGACGCAGCCAGGGGCCGGTGGACAGTAGTGCGCGGCGCTCCGGTCCGCGGGGCCTGGGCCGTGGGAGGCGTCGCCTTAGAGAAAGGGCGACTGGGCTCGCCCCCTAGCCCCGGGCCCGGCGACGCGTCCACCTGCCCCGCGGCCCCGCCGCCACCGGTGACATTCCCCGCCGAGGTTGTCGAGGCGGCGGCGGCGGCGGCGGCGGCGGCGGCGCAGCACAACAGGGCGACGGCGCCCAGGCTCGGCAGGCTCCTCATGGCGCGCTCGGCTCCTCCATTCATTCATTCAGTCATTCAGTCGGTCGGTCAGTCATCTTCTCCTCCCTGCGCTCGGACCAGGGAAGCCGCCGCAGCCGCCACCGCCACCGGGCGCACCATCGCCACCTCCCTCTGACAGGCGGCCGGCCCCGCGGGCGGGCCCCAGCGCGGAGGGAGCGACCGGGCCGAGCGCGGACAGCCCGCCCTCTCCGATTGGCAGCCTCGCCCGACCAATGGGCGGTCACGCTGGCCCACGTGACACGCCCGCTTCCCGGCCTCTTTGTAGCCCCACGGGCCAATCAGATGGCGTCGAGGGGAGGGGGCGGAGTCAAGGCGGGAGGAGGGTGGTACGAGCCCCGCTCCAGCCCTTCGGGCTCGCGGCAGCCCCGGCTTTGTCTGCCCAAGGAGCGGGGCGCGGGCCGCGGGCATCGGGCGCCGCGGAGCAGACAAAGGACGCGCCCCGCGCGGCAGACGCCGGGCCAAGTCGTCTGCTCCACTGGGCGGCGAGAGCGACCCGGGGCGGGGAATCCGCTCTCGGGAGCTTCCCCGCCCTCTTGAACAATGGGGCGCCGGCGACGCACCCGGGCTCGGGTGGAGACAGGGCTGGAACCCCCGCCGTGGGCGAGGGCGACAGCAGCGACGATGTAGAGCTCAGCATTGCTTGTGCTGCCCGAGATAAGCCTGGTCTCGACCCCGCGAGGTCTGCGGTGCCATTCCCATTTCAGGGATGGGGAAACTGAGGCCCATGCTGAGACTTCCACTGAACCCAGACCCACGCCCCGATCAGACACCTGCTGCGGGCCAGACGCTGTGCCAGGCAGGACGGGGTGGGGTGGGGTACTAGAGACTCATCCGGAGCCGAAGGTGCAAGCTTCCTGCGTAGGGGAGACAGACTCACGTGCACACTTTAACCTAACCCCCACCCCACCCCCCCGGGGAGAATAGGCTCCGACCGGACTGAACCTCAGCGTCCTGTTTCCTGCTGAGTGGTTTTGCGGCCTGAGCGCAGTTTTTCTCACCTCTAAAATGGGCATGATAGACACGTAACACCCCCACACCACCTGTCACGGAGACGAGAATTAAGTAACGTACTGAAAAGGGCTTAACCTAGTCCCCGGCCCGCAGTAAACCCTCATTAATGCTAACTACTCTCAGCGTGCTGTGTTCGGACAAGCCCCACGCCACAGCCCTGATGTGTCCCCTAGCCGCCTGCCTACTGCAGGGATTGGGGTGCGGCTGCTAGCCGAGCTTGGCCCTGGGTGACACCGAACCCCCTATAAAGCTGGAACTCCGACGCGCAGCCTCGCACCATCTGCCCAGGATCCAGAGCTTGCTCAGGCGATGCAGCTTCTGGGGAGAGCCAGGCGGGGCGGGTTTGTCATCTGACAGGACTTAATCCCAGCCCCGACGCCAACCCATTCCTGGCCTCTCCTACGTGATGCTTGCCTTTGTGCATGCTTTCCCATTAGTCACTGGCCTCCAACCAGAAAGGCAGGATGAGATTTGTATGTGAACTTGGGTATATGTTAATTTAAAAATGCATTTATTTACCTGCATGAGTAGTAGGTGGGGAGAGGATATGTATGTGCTTGTGGATGAGAGCGTAAACATCTTTGTGAGTCTTTGTGTACAAGGATTTCACGGATTTGTGTGAGCGTATGGGGGCTAGTGTCTATTTCTGTGTATTATGTATTTTAAGTATCTGCACATGTGCTGATGTATGTTTTATGTATGTTTTCTATAGGGTTTGTTTCTTTTTATGTGTGAGCATATATGGGTGTGTGTTGGTAGGTCTGCCTATGTAAGTAAGAGTGGGGGCAAAATGAGAGGGGGGTGCGTAGGTGTTCTGGTTTCAGACCAGTATTTAGCAAGTGCAAATCAGGATTCTGTTTTTACTTCTCTTGCGGAAGGAGGTAGACAGGTCAGCCCCTTCCCCATATTCTCTTACTGATTCTTTCTGCTTTTCAAACCCCAATCAAAACACCGTATCCTCTAAGAGATTTCCTTGGATCTCTGAGGGGGAATGAAACTCCCCCTTCCCATTTGCCAACTGCCCTTTGTTTATTCATTGGTTATAGCCCTAATCTATCAATCTAAACTCCCCCCTGCCTCCTCCTAAAAGGATGGCTTTCAGAAATCTATACAACAGGCTAAATTGAACTGCCCACCTGGCTTTTTTACTTCTCACAGGCATGCATCAGCCATAATACTAGAACTTAGAATTTATGTGTCTGTCTCTCCCATTAGGCTGTTCTCTGTGTTCTTAGTGCCTAGCAGGGGTAATATGTGTAAGCACTAATCCATGCTGATAGAATTGTATTAAATTGAAAAGAGATCCTGTGGTGCCATGGAAAGAGCTTGTATCTTGAGAGTCAGACAGATCTGGCTCATGACTGCCAGCTCTGTGACCTTGGAAGAAACCTTTTACCTCTCTGGGCCTCAGTGTTCTCATCTATAGTGTGGGATCAATAAATTCTGTCTCACTTAGAGGAGCTAAGGATTGAAGAGAACGTTTCCCCTGAGCCTGGTATACAGAAGGCGCTCAATCTGTGTAGTTCATTTTTCATTTACACCTGAGCTAACTTTGAGCCTTGTTGGCTGAAGGACCACAAAAAAAAACAAAAAACAAAAAACAAAAAAAAAAACCTCTGTCATAACTTCCCCATTAGGTGACATGGCCTGACAGTTGCCTTACCAGCTATCTGCAAGATAGAGCTGGAAAATGCTGGTTTGGCCCTAAGATGTGCTCGATCAGAGATTCTCTGGCAGTAGGGGAGAAAAGCTGATACAGCTTCTTTGCCTGGAGAATCACAAAGACAAGAAGTCCTTACCAATGTGCTCTAGGCCAGCACTTGGCCTCATACAAGGATATGCCCAGGCTTCTAAGATGGGCTAATTACCCTGTAACGTGTATAGAAAATGTTGAACTATTTTGAAAGGTAATTTAAGTGTATTCATTTTGGTTCGTTCAATATTTAATTCTTTAAATTTTTTGCTCTGCCTTTATCTCTAAACGACAAGATAACTTTTTTTTTATTTCTTAGGAATAATATTTTATGTTTAAAAATCAGAAACACCTTAAGAATCCAATGTGAGACAGAAGCGTTATTATGAACGTTCCGTTTAATCATATAAAGTCATTGTCAGGGTTGCTATGAAGAAAGCATAGTAAATATTAATAATAGATCATTGAGCTCTTACCGTGTGCTAGATATTACACTAAAGGCTATGCATGAAATATTTTGTTTAATCCTAAAAAGAAAAAAAGGAAGTAGACACTATTATTATTCTTATTTTATAGATAAGGAAACTAGGGCACAGAGAGGTTAAGTAACTTGCCCAAGGTCACTAAGTAAGTGATAGAGCTAGAAATCAAACTGAGGTTGGCTGGCTCTAGTAGTTCCCTTAACAACTATGCTGTAAAGGGAAAATGCTTATGATACAGTGTTAAAAAGAAACTGGGAAAAATTATAGCTGTGACTCTGTGTGCAACAATGTTGACTGGCACTTTTCCTGTTGCTCCAGGACTGTGGTTCAGACCCAGGGCTGTCAACCCACCCCTGACACGTAGGGCCACTAGACTTAATGAGGGGGGGGGGGGCCACAGAACAGCAGGGGTCAGAGAGGACCTTGTCAGAGCAGATGAGCAGCCCGAACTTTCTCCTGTAGGCAGGAGATTCCTCTTTGTATGCTCAGTACCTAGCATGACGTCATATACACAGAAGTAGCTCAAGAATTGTTTGTTGAGCCAAATGGAGTCTTACAAGTGACAGACACTGTTCTAGGAGTTTGGCATTCATAACATATTTATTCCCCAAAGGTAGGGCTGTCCCGGTACTTGAAAGAACAGGAAATTGAGCCTCTGAGTCGTTAAGGGATTTGCCCAAGGTCTGCTCAGCTCCAAAGCCCTGGCTCTTCTCGAGACTCCAAAATCCATTAATGTGGCCACTATGTGTTGCACACAGTAGGGAGTCAATGAACACATACTGAAAAAAAAAAAAAAAGGAGACACATACACCAAATCTTACTCTCCTGCGAGAGAGAATTTAAGAAAAGAGAAGCTTTGGGAGTATGAATAGAAGAGAAAGCATAATAATATAATAGATGTGGCTCAGCAAAATAACCTCATCTCCCAGATTCCAATAAAACAGGAAAACTTTCCCCTTTCTGGTTTCATTGAAACAGTAATGCTGACATGGACGATTTCTAATCCTGCCGGAGCCTGGCCTCCTATCAGATGTGGCCAAATGCAAGATTTGGCATCATCTGCAGGCAACTTTAGGATTATTGGGGCCACTATCAACAAGCCTCCCCAGAAAAGGACAGTTAACAGAGAGCTCACAGAGAGGGAAGTACAAATGGCTAAAAAACATGAAACGCCATATATTCAACTTAAGGATCAAAGATTTGCCCATTGACACAATGAGTTACCTTTTTTTTTCTTTTTAAACCTGATTTGGCAAGAATGTTTAAAAACTGGTGATACTTGCTGATGAGGCAGTGCCTGGCTCTGTTGATAGGAATGTGAAGTGATAGAACTTATCCAGGAAATCCTAAAAACGTCTGCCCTCTTTGGCTAATTATTTCCACGTTTAAGAATATATTCAAGGGATATAGGGGCGCCTGGGTGGCGCAGTCGGTTGGGCGTCCGACTTCAGCCAGGTCATGATCTCGCGGTCCGTGAGTTCGAGCCCCGCGTCAGGCTCTGGGCTGATGGCTCAGAGCCTGGAGCCTATTTCCGATTCTGTGTCTCCCTCTCTCTCTGCCCCTCCCCGTTCATGCTCTGTCTCTCTCTGTCCCAAAAATAAATAAAAACTTTGAAGAAGAAAAAAAAAAAAAAAGAATATATTCAAGGGATATAAACATCCAGATGTAACTGAAGATTTGCGTACCTGAATGTTCATCAAAATGTTATCGATGATAGTGAAAATTAGAAAAATCTAAACAGGTTACAGTAAGCGATAGGTTAAGTACTTTGTGCTATATGACCTCCCTGTGTTGGGCCACTATACATCTATAAAAATGATGTTCATGAAGGCAATTCTTACAATATAAAGTAGTGGAAAAAATAGGTTGCCAGTACACATCTCGTAGAATGGCCAAAATCTGGACACTGACAACACCAAATGCTGGTGAGGGTGTGGGGCAACAGGAACTCTCACTCACTGTTGGTGGGAATGCAAAATGGCCCGGCCACTTTGGAAGACAGTTTGGTGGTTTCTTACAAAACTAAAAATATTCTTACATATGATCCAACAATTGTGCTCCTTGGTATTTACCCAAAGGAACTGAGAGCATATGTCCAGACAAAAACCTGCCCACAGATCTTTATAGCAGCTTTGTTCATAATCGCCAAAACTTGGGAGCAGCCACAATATCCTCCAGTAGGTGAATGTACATCCAGACAACAGAATAGTATTCAGCGCTAGAAAAACAATGAGTTATCCAGCCATGAACAGATATGAAGGAAACTGAAATGCATATTACTGAGTGAAAGAAACCAATCTGAGAGGACGACATACTGTATGATCCCAGCTATATGACATTCTGGAAAAGGCACAATTGTGGAGACAATTACATATTATAATGAAGGATATATGTTCATTACACATTTGTCCCAACCCATAAAATGTTAATACCAGAATGAACCACAATGTAAACTATGGACTTAGGGTGACTATGATGTGTCAGTGTAGGTTTGTTAATTGTAACAAACGTACCACTCCGGTGGGGGATGTTGGCAGTAGGGGAGGCTGTGCATATGTTGGGGCAGAGGGTGTATGGGAAACTTCTGTATCTTTCTCTCAATTTTGCTGCAAACCTAAAACTGCTCTAAAAATACAGTCTTATTAAAAAAAAAGGTGACTATACTAGGATCCCAATTACATAAAAGAATATATGCATAAAATAAATGACCAAAAGGAAATACACCAATATAGAAATAATCTTTGTCTCTGAATGATTGCTTTGCTAGTGTCTAAAGCTTTTCTCCTCGTGCTTTTTTGCATTGTCCACATTTTTCATTTACAACGAGCACATGTTACTTCAATCAGGAATAGCCAGCAATAGAATTCATTTGGATCTGGGGATATACCCACCAAGCACATCATTGATCTGCCTCCATGGTATCCCTTAGGATAGTAAGAGGGAGAAAGTCCTAAGTCATAAACTCACAGTAACTGCAAAGCACCTTCTCCAAACAATGAATTTAAATTTTGAAATCCTACTTCAAAGCCCTTCCAGAAGATGCTAAAAATAAGCTCAGAAAAGCATTTGCTGCAGTTCTTGGAGATCTATTGAAGGACGTCATTCAGAGTGGGCACCAAGTCAAACCCTCGCTCGTCATCAGTGTTGGCTGTAGAGCAAAGAATGTGAACCATTTCGGGGAGGAATGGGGCCAAAGCTTCATAAATAACTCCTTCCCTTAGATTGCTATAATTGTAATAAAGGGGATTATTGACAGGTGCCCAGAGCTTTTGCAATCATTATCTTACTGGAGCTTTGCAAACACTCTGGAGGGAAGATGGTGGTAGTAACAGTGTGATGACAATAATAATGACTAACATTTACCAAGCACCTTCTTATATGCCAGGCATCAGTGTTAACCACTTCGTGTACATCACCCCCTTTTTTAGTCTTATACTGTAACGTAGAAGAAGTGATCGTCTCCAATTTATAGATCAGTATATTGTCACTTAAAGAAGTCAAATGGCGGGGCACCTGGGTGGCTCAGTCGGTTAAGCATTCGACTTCGGCTCAGGTCATGATCTCGTGGTTTGTTAAGTTTGGACCCCACACCGGGCTCTCTGCTGTCAGCATGGAGCCCGCTTTGGATCCACTGTCCCCCTCTTTCTGCCCCTCCCCCCTCAAATACATCAACATTAAAAAAAAAAGTCAAATGTCTTGTCCAAGGTCACCAAACCAATAAACGGAAGAACTGGGATTTAGAGCCATTTAGTCAATCCTCAAGTCCAGAGTGATTCCCAATGCTTTACTGAACTTCCTCAACTTTGATTGCTTTTATTGCTATTATTAGGAGAGAAATTAGTATAGCAGTAGAGTGCTGAGTTCAATGCCAGTCTTACAAGCTGTGTAACCTTGGACAAGTCACTTTAGCTCTGTGTCTCAACTTCCTCCTCTGTAGAATGAAGATCATCATATCCATCTTATAGGGCTCAAGGTCAAACAATGTATAGGAAAGTGTTGAGCCAAAGCCTGCCCCAGAGTAAACACTCAAATAACACTGGAACATATTTGATTTTCCTAAACCTTGTCTTCTCACATAGTGGGTCAAGTGCAGGAGAGTACAATGTCCTTGGGGTTCAGTGTTCAGAACTTCTAAACTCTCAGAGGAATCATGCTCCCTGATCTACCTCTATGACCTCACCCTTCTTGAAGACACCCCCCCCCCTTCGTTAGAGTGGGCACTGTACTGGAGGCGTACCTAGCATCTAGGACAGGCAGAGGGGCAGGAGTGGGCAGTTGACTCCTCAGGCACCCCTGACAAATCCAGGCAACCCTGACAAATCCTTGTTGAACTGTTCTGAAGTAGCTGTGTCAATTTCATGCTGGTTTCTGAAGGCTGTTTGATAAGGAAACCCAGTCCTGGAGGAGCGAATCTTTCCCTGAAAAAGCCACAGAAAGAGCAAATATCAGAGTGGGAGGGGCTTATGAATCAGGCCCTCTAAACCTGTCCCTGTACAGACAATAAACCAAGATCCAGAGAAAGAAGGGGCTTTGAGAGGTCCTTCACTGCACATGAGTAACCAAGCTGGGGTCAGATCCACACCCTCTGACCCTCAGGCCACCATCAGACCCACGTCATTCCTTACAGAGGGGCAGCTAAGGGCCAGCAAGGGACCTAGAGTTCGCTGGCTGCAAAGCCCATGGCCTTCCCACCCACAGCACTGCCCTTCTGGCTTCTGGTCCAGGGTTCTTTGTGTCACCAGGGTCTCTCTCCAGGCACTTTCCTCCTGGAATCACAGAAATGGTGCCCCGCTGCCAGCTTTATATCAATGCTCAAGACAGTACGTTAAGCGATGACAATAATCGGGGTCTGCTCTCAGGCAGCAGTCAGGAACGGCAAAATCTTCCAAATTAGGCCACATTGTTGTAAGGGAGCTAGAAACAACATCTTTGCCATTCCATCAGGCCTAAATTAGAACAGCACTGAAGAGGGTCCTGGGACATCCAGCCTGCTGCCGGGCCTGTGGCTCTGATTTCCTTTCTCAAACAATCACTGCACTTTTCTTACAATCGTTCGGTGTTTACTGGGTGTGCGTGATGCCTGAAGTGCAGCCCAGAATTTGGAATTGGATGTAATCCTTAGCCATATACTGGCAGTGCTACTTGTTTAGAAATAGGAACCTTGGAATCTCTGCCATCCAGTCCCATGTTAAGAGAATTAGTCTATGAATCAGCCCAGCTGGGTTCCCAGGGCAGAGTCTATCTCCCTACACTGCGAAATGATCTAGCGGGAAAAGTCCATGACCTAGGGGACCTGGCCACACTACTTCCAGCCTATGTTACCTAGGGCACGCATCAACCTGTCCACACTTTGGTTTTGCCATTGTCAAGTGAGCGTATAATGCACGGCACGGTCTACCCATTGTGTTGCTAGAAGGATTCCGTCATTCATTCAGCAGATTCAGCAGAAATATACTGAACACTGATCTAGAGATACCTTAGTGAACAAGCCAAACACACACACACACACACACACACACACACACACACAGTACCCTGCACCGTGATGCATACTGTATCGCGAGTCAGACAGTCAGTTAAATAAATGAATAATAGCAAGATATTCACAGATAAATAATAGGCAGTCCAAAGGAGAGCAAAAGGGTGCTGGGACACAGAATGACTGGGAGACATCCCCTCAGCTTGGTCAGGGGAAGTCTCTCTGAGATGTGACATTCAACCTGAAATCTAAAGAAGTGACTCTGCAGAAAGCAGAAGTAACAGCAAGTGCAGGTCTATGAGGTGGGGAAGGATCTGGAAGGAGACCAGAACAGTGAAGCCTACAGAGTGAAGGGGAAGGGATGGGGTAGGAGGTGACTATGCAGAGCTCTATAGCCATGCCAGTGCATGGGATTTTCCTCTAAGAGCAACGGGAAGTCCACGGAGAGTGTGAAGGAGGGGGGGTGAAGGCAGATCGCAGGGCGGCAAGGGCAGGAGCCCTGGAAGCAGTGAGGAGGCTGAGTCACCCAGGGGTGAGAAGACGGTGGCCTGGGACTGGCCTAGAGGCACATGCAGGATCGATTTTGGATGCGGACTTGTCAAGACTTGCTATTGGATTGGGTGTGGCGTGAGGGAAAGAAAGAAATCAAGAATGACTTCTAGATCGGGGAATCAATGGGTCACTCATACGTTCACCAAACATCCAGCAAGCAGATAGATTCTCCTGCCCCCCGGGCTTGGTGTTGCAGCTAAAAGGCCATGAAGATCTCAGCTTAGGGAGATGGACCAGAAAATGGGAAGTGTACGCATTTAAATAAGTGCACTACATGTTAGACAACCCCTAACTCTGCTGAGGGAAAAGGATCAAAGAAGTCCTCCAAAGGGAGGGAAATTTGAGCTGAGTCTGGGAGGAGAACTGGGGTCACAGATCACAATAACAGTAGTCGTGGTAGGTGCTAATATTTGTGAAATCCTAACAACGTGCTGGGTACTGTTACAAGCACAAATTACCTCCCTTACTCCTCACATAAGAACTCTATGAGTAGAGGGGCACCTGGGTGGCTCGTTGGGTGAGCGTCCGACTTCAGCTCAGGTCATGATCTCGCAGTTTGTGCGTTCAAGCCCAGCATCAGGCTCTCTGCTGTCAGTGCAGAGCCCACGTTGGATCCTCTGTTCCCCATTCTCTCTCTTCCCCTTCTCCTCCCCCACTCTCTCTCTCTCTCAAATAAAAAAGAACTCCATGAGTAGATACCCTCGTTATCATCTCTGCTTTATGGAGGAGGCAACTGAGGCACAGTTAACCGCTGCTTGTAGAACTCACCGCCCCACAAACTGCCTCTTTGGGAGGGAACCGTACGTTAAGGTTTGACAAGCGCAGAAAGTAGAGGGTGTAGGAAGGCAGAAGTCAAGGGAAGGTGAGATCAATGACACAGAAGTATTTTGCAAACTATAAAGCACTGCCCCCAAGCAGATTACCATCACTGTTATTAAATAACTGGCCTCCCCTCCGAGAGAAACAAAGATTTCTCAGCAGTGCCTCTGGAGTATCAGAAGACAGTGGCTGCTTGGAGGGCCTGTCCAAACAGAAGGAATCTCAGGGGATGGGTGGATGTGACCCTGACTGTGAGTTGGGAAGCGGCAGGTGCGGGCTCCAGTCCTAATGCTGCCCCTAGCTTACTAGGCGGCTTTGGATGAGTCACTTCTCCAGCCTCGTCTTCCCCATCTGGAGGATGGACGGAAGGAGGGAGGAGTGGGGATTCTAAGGGCTTTTCCAGCCTTTGCATTTTGAACAGTCGTTCCTGTTATTGGTGTTCTGCTTCTCATACAGAAAACAGAAGAACTTCTGTGTCTGCGAGAGGCCCTTTACCAAAGCAAAATGCCATGTAGGACGGGAGGGGCACCTTCCAGAAACCAGGACCCACGCTGCAAGGGAAGCCTATGGCTTATGTCCCCTGAGTCCACAGATGTCCAAGTCAAACACACCTGGATCCTTCTGGAAGGAGGACACTGGTTTCCAGGCCCCGTAAGTCCCGCCCATTCCCATCCCTTTAAATCCTTCAGGGGAGTCTAAGCAGCACAGACAGTATTTCAGACACCACTTCTGAGGATACCAGAAGATGCAGGTGCTGATTACATCCAGTGGGGTCCTGTTTGGGGTTTTCTGTGAATCAAAGCCCTCAGGACTTTCTCACACGTGCCGCCACAGGCTCAATCTTGCGCCACTGGGTTTTGGATCCATTGCCCTGGAATAAAAAGTGTGCACTTGGGATGCAGCAATTGAATCCTTCTCCTCATAGTGATCTTTCTCCATAGTGAGAAAAGACTCAGAGACCTGCAAGAGACCCTTTTCCATCCAAGTCATGCAATCCGAACCCTTCTTGCTGACACAGAACTTTGCAAACTGTAAAGCACTTTCATGCATTATTAATTCACATATTATTCCTTTTGTACCTCAAACAATTCCTGAACTGGTTTGCACGGGGTAGGCTTGCCAGATAAAGTACAAGATGCCAGTTACGTTTGAATTTCAGATAAACGATGAATAATTTTGTAGGTTACGTATGTCCCAAATATCGCATGGGATGTACTCAGGCTAAAATGTTATTCACTATTTATCAGAAATTCACATTTAACGAGGTATCCGTTCATTTACTAAATCTAGCAACCTTGGGCAGGGATCATTCGCCCCATTTTGCAGAACTGGGGCTCGGAGGAGTAAAAGGGTCTCTCTAAACTCCTTGGGAGAAGGGACTGTGTCTGATTCGTTTTTTTAATTTTAGTATTTGTTTATTTTTTAAACATGCAAAATATATTCCCCTAAGCCAGTGTATCAGTCCCTTTGGTGATGATCTAAAAGATTTATGCCTCATGAAAACCCTACTCCTCTGGGAATCTACGTGTAGATAAGTATGTTTGTGGTTGTATAGATAAGTATGTTGCATAGAGCATTAAGAAGTTAATGATTCATTTTTAATCCCTAGATCCCAACCTGCAGTTAGCTCAGAGAAGATTGCTAGGGAAATGCTTACTCAGCTTTTGGGCTTTCTGAGCCTCTCATCCCTTCAGGAACCCCCCATGGGGTAAAAGAAAGAGCTGGCTCAGGACAGGAACTCAGAGTTAGGCTTCCCTGTTCTTCCTAGGGGGTTGTACTGACGATTAATTCAGATGTGTTTCAGGAAAGCAGAATGAAACTATAGAACATCATGCAATTAGCATAGGGCATCACGAAAATGCTCCTTTGCAGAATACTCCTCTCCCAATCCTGTTTTAGGATCGCAGGGAGGGCTGCCCGGGGCTGCCACAGCCAGGGCGGTCATGGCATAAAAGCTACCAAAGGCGCTACCAAAGACAGAGCACAAAGTCCCTCTCCTGCCCTCTGGATGAGCCGACCAGTCAGTGGCGCGACAGGCGGGGTGTGGGGGTGGGGCGGGGGCTGGCAGCCTCCAGGGTGACTTTGGACTAGCTTCAGCTCATCTCTCTCATGATGGACACCTCAGGCCCTGCCCACTGACAGAGCACATACTGATGGCATCTGCCCAGCCAGAGCTGTGAATAAACACAGACACTCTGCGAAGGTTTGAGCAGCTGATGCTGGAGGTCAGGGGTCTTGGCTCCTTGCCAGGCTGTCAACTAAAAAACGTGAACTGCTGAAGAGTCGGAGCCTGGGTGAGCCTGTTTTTCACATCTGAGGCTCAGTGGCAAAGTCCCAGGGTTAGGAGAGCAAATGTTAGGGTTAGGAGAGAGGGCCTTAGAAGCATCTAGGTCGAATCCAAACATTCTCACTTTTTCCAGAAAGAAACACCAAGGCTCCGAGAAGAAAAGGACCCAGTCGAGCTCACACAGTAGTAACCTGACAGCAGAACCGGGTCTGAGACTCCTGTTTCTTCTAGATGCTGCATTCCTGATTCAGATGATCAGCCTTTGGTGCAGAGCAAGCAGCAGGCGGGATGGACGTGAGCAGTGAGCAGTGTGCTGGTGCTGTGGGTCGCCGACCTTTAACCCGGGCACACCATCAGCGTCTTAACTCAGCCTGTCACCTTCTCCCTCCTGAAGACCCGTGGCTTAGAAATAACAGCTCTCAGGGGCGCCTGGGTGGCTCAGTCGGTTGAGCATCCGGCTTCGGCTCAGGTCATGATTTCACGGTTGGTGAGTTCAAGCCCCGCGGCGGGCTCCGTGCTGACAGCTTGGAGCCTGCTTCGGATTCTGTGCCTCCCTCTCTCTCTCTGCCCCTTCCCCACTCGCGCTCTTTTTCTCTCTCTTAAAAATAACGAAAAACATCAAAAAAATTTTTTTACAAAGAAACTGAATGGGACTGAATGAGGAAAAGCAAGGGAAGCTCTGTTGGAGATTCTTGCACAGATCCCCTCACGGGTGCGCACACGGTTCTCTGCCCCGAGCAGAGAGCACAACAGCCTTCTCGGAGCTTATTTTCTGGGTAGGGGGTCAGCGATCGGCGCATCAGGTGATTTTAGGAAATGGCATTGCTAAGGAGAAAACACGCTGATAGTGGGATAGAAAGTGACCCAGGGGCAGCCTGACCTCTTGGAAAAGGTGCCCATCGAGCTGAGGCCCGAATGAGGACGAGAAGGCAAGCGTGGGAAGATCCAAGGAGGGAGAATGGCCCATGCAAAGCCGTCTCTGGGACAGGAACAAGCTTGCCGTTTGAGGAAGAGAAAAGCCAGCAGGGTTAGAGCATAGTCAGTGAGGGGAAGAGGGAAGGAGATAAGATCTGAGAGGAGGCTGTGTGGTCTGCACTTGAAGCTACTGCACTGTGTTTGGCTGAAGAATAGGTCACGGCATGATTCCACTTCCCAAGGAGCAGAGCCACAACAAAGCAGAAATCATAGCACCGTTGTGATGGTAACTGCGAGGGCCAGGTGTTCACAGGCACGTGGCTGGGATGGGGTCCCTGGGGCAGCTCCCTGGAACCTGCTACTGAGTTCTCACATTCAACAGGAGACATTCATCCGGGGTCCCTGCCTACGCCAGACAACCTCAGGAAGGCTTGTCCGCCGCTCCCCCAGGGAACTTGCACTCCTGGGGGAGCTGCACAGGTAAGAGGCAACTAAAGAAACCTGTGTTAACTTTTTTTTTCAATGTTTTATTTACTTATTTTTGAGAGAGAGAGAGAGCGAGCAGGTGCAAGCAGGGGAGGGGCAGAAAGAGAGGGAGACAGAGAATCCCAAGCAGGCTCCAGGCTCTGAGCTGTCAGTACAGAGCCCTATGCCAGGCTCAAACCCACAAACCGAGAGATCATGACCTGAGCCGAGGTCAGACATTTAACCCACTGAGCCACCCAGGCGTCCCAAGAACCCCGTTTTAAAAGTTTTTGTGAAAGGAAGGCGAGACTCTGAGCGTTCCTTCCCTGGCTTTCAGAGTCTTCTCGGGGATTCTTCTCCAGCCTGACCTGCTCTCAGAGTCAGCGATGACAGAAGAGTTCACTGCCAAGTGTAAATGGCACTGCACCTTCTCCCAGGAGTCCTGTGTTTCATCGAAAGTCAAAGTCCTGGGCGCCTGGATGGCTCAGTCGGTTGAGCATCCGACTTCGGCTCAGGTCATGATCTCACAGTCTGTGGGTTCGAGCCCCACGTGGGGCTCTGTGCTGACAGCTCAGAGCCTGGAGCCTGCTTCTGATTCTGTGTCTCCCTCTCTCTCTGCCCCTCCCCTGCTCATGCTCTGTCTCTCTCTGTCGCAAAAATAAATAAAAACATTAAAAAAAACATTAAAAAAAAAAAAAAAAGAAAGTCAAAGTCCTGAGTCAGAGGGATATATGAAAACTTGTGTCATTTCAGTAATCTGCCATCCAGGTGGGTGTGGGAGGGAGCGTGTACGGCAGGGCCCTGTCTGCAGCCGGCTCTTCTAGCGCCAGGGTCCCGCCAGTGCTCACGTCACCAGGCTCCGTTGCCTTGTTTATGTAAAACATGTATTCCATCCACCACGGGCATTTGACCCTTGGGAATTCACAGGAGATTTGCAGAGCCCCTGGCTCTTCACTACCGGCCAGGGTACATTTCCTGTGGAGGTAGTTGAGGAAGCGTGGGGATGGCCCCGAATCAGCAGTCAGAGGAGTGGCATAGCAGTTGAGGATATTCTCATGGAAAAGCCCAGCACCTTCCAGAAAATTCTGCATGGCTCAGCAAATTGTCTTGTCATCTTGTTGGCACTGCTTCTGTATTTCTTTCCCGTTTCAGACCAGGAGAGAACACATGGGCAATCTCTAGGGTTTGGTGTTATCTTCTCTCAGGAATGATCTAACCTTCAGTAAACAAGGCCAAGGAAACCTATTCCCGCCCTTTGGTCCCTCAGTCTGCTTCTAGGAATTTGTCCTAAGGAAATACTTCCCAAAGATTGTTTTAAAAGCTTGTCTTAATAAAGGTTGATAGTATTATATATAATAGCGGAAGGTTGGAACTACCCCAGCTCCAAATGGCAGCCAGAAGGGCAAACTCTGGCCCAACCAGTTGAAGGAATATTATGACAAGTTTACCAGTGGCAAATATAAATCTCACCAAGACATGGAAGTCTGTCCACTGAAGATGTCAGAAATCAAAACTGCACAGGCCTATCCATTCCTTCCCTGGAGGCCTGTACCTGAAAACAGGAAGCGCTCGAGGAAACCTTAAACACAATTTAAATAAAGCACATCTTGGGGCGCCTGGGTGGCGCAGTCGGTTAAGCGTCCGACTTCAGCCAGGTCACGATCTCGCGGTCCGTGAGTTCGAGCCCCGCATCAGGCTCTGGGCTGATGGCTCGGAGCCTGGAGCCTGTTTCCGATTCTGTGTCTCCCTCTCTCTCTGCCCCTCCCCCGTTCATGCTCAGTCTCTCTCTGTCCCAAAAATAAATAAACGTTAAAAAAAATAAATAAAAATAAATAAATAAAGCACATCTTTTCTGTGGGCATTTGTGTGCTTGGATATGCAAATAAAATCATCTTTGTGAAAATGGATTGCTAACTTTGAAATATTATTATTCATATTCTTCAAAACACAGCCCATGATTCTAATAGCTGCTAATTGCTCAATCCCGAGGTAGGTGGTTGGGACAGAAAAAAGATGGCTGCCTGGGAATCACAGGAATGGGGATCGAGTCTCGACTGGGCCTCTCCCTTCTCAGGTTACTCCAGGAGGTGGGATCCAGGAAGAACCACACATGCTCAGCCCAATGGACGGGAACATCACTTTCTCCGTCACCTCTTGTCCTAGACCAGGGGAAACCACCCATCTGGCTCCAGTGGCCTGTCCTTCTAGAAAACTGCTCTGCTCCCCTAACTAATAACATTAACTAGATCAGACAGGATTCTTAGCTACAAACAACAAAAGTCTATTATGGATTTTTCCGTAATAACAATTCTTTTTATTGTTATTACCATCATTAGCATCCCCGCCTTGGTGCGAAGGCACTGTATCAGGCTTGGCGGGAAGCGTTTCGTATGCATTAGCTCTTTTTATCCGTAACTTTAAAAAGGAGGCAATTACTTCCTGGTAAAGACGAAGTAATTGAGGTTTAGAAAGGTTAAGAAACGTGCTCCAAGGCCACCGATTTAGTAAGTGGTGGAGATGGTTTTCAGAGCCAGACTAACTGCGAAGCTGGAGGTCCCAACCCCAGGTCCTGCTGTCTCCACAATGAAGCCTCTTTGGGGCTTTAGCAAAGCTCCAGCAAGCTGGGGATGGGGCCTCTGTCCTCGATGGGCCCCTGCTGGCCTTAATATTTCAGCTCGATGTCCCGAGGGCTGCTAGAATTGTTAACATTCACACTAACAGAGCCATGAAGTCGGCTTTTCGAGAAGCTCATGTGGACTGGCAAGAAACAGAAATGGCTCTCACGGCTTCAGGAAACATCTGCAAGTCCTCAAGGAGGCAAGACCTGCCCCTTTATCGCCTTTCCAGGAGAGATAGCAAGGCCGTCCCACCGCAGGGATAGGACAGACAGACTGCGTTTACTTTCCAGGCTGGGTCCCTGCCACTGTCAGGATCAGCCACTAGGGAGCAGACCCCGTAATGGGTCACAGTCCTGAAATCAGAGTCACCACTTGCCTTCTAGGCCTCCCAGGGCAATGGCGAAAACAGGAACAAACAGCATTTGCAATTCAAGGTGACCAGGGTAGGGAAGAGGATGTGGGGTTAGGGGAAGGTATGAACTTTGGAGCTGGAAAGATCTGTTTCTTCACATCCTGGTTGTGTGATTCTGGGCAAATTTCCTAACCTTGCTGGGTTGTTTCTTCATCTGAAAGAGAGGTAAATAAGTATAGTCCTATTGCATAATTCCCATAAGAATTAAAGGGAACACCCATGTCGATAGTTAAAACTGCCCAGCACATAGTGGGGCTCTCTAAATGAGAACTACTATGAACATTACTGGTATTATTATAAAGATGCTAGTAAGGGCATCTATAAATGTCGTTGATAAGAAGAAAACAGAAGGGACATACGAGCTGGGTTTTGACAGGTAAGTAGGAGTTTGTTGAGTGGCTAATGGACGGGACGGGTTTTCTAGTTAGAAACAACAGCACGGGCAGCTTTGTGAAGGAGCATGGAATGTTTCGGCAGCATGAGCGGACCAGTTGGGAACTCCTGAAACATTCCCATCAAGCAATAGTGGACCAGCCTGGGGCAAGATAAGCCTCTGCAATCCCCTTCCCACAGCCCTCAAATAAAGGAGAATAAATGACCTCTCTGGGTAAATACAGAAACCAACATTCTTGTAAGCTATGTTCTCTGAAGCGAAGCAGCCTCCACACCCCTGGCTGGCCAGTCCACAGGGAACAAATAAACCGGCTCCCAGCACCCAAGCCTCTGATTCACCTCCTCTGGAGTTATATAGACTTGGGTTTTGTTCCTGCTGGAGCCACATCCCTTGCTGCATAACCTTGTAAAGCCTTTTGTCTCTCTTGCTGCTCAGGTCTGTTATCTGGAATAATGGGAATAATTATGTATCACATAGAGGTTATTGTACACTGTCTCAGCTCCTAGCACACAATGGGTGTGCTCTATGGCCCAGAGAAAGAGGCTGTTCTCATGCCTGAGCTCATGGCAGAGAGGGCAGGACTGACACTTCCTGGGGAAGCCTCACAATCTCAGACACCAAAGATAGAAAACCAGACTTCCCCTGGGTCACCTGGGTGGCTTAGTCGGTTAAGCATCCCACTTCGGCTCAGGTCACGATCTCACGGTTGTGGGTTCAAGCCCCACATCGGGATCTGTGCTGACAGTGCAGAGCCTGGAGCCTGCTTCAGATTCTGTGTCTCCCTCTCTCTCTCTGTCCCTCTCCTGCTCACACTCTGTCTCTGTCTCTCTGTCTCTCTCAAAAATGAATAAACACACGCACACACACACACACAAAGAAAACAAATGCTATGCTTTAGATGCTGCTCTGCACTTTGCTGTTTTCAATGAATAATAGATCACATCAATACAGATCTTCCTCATTCTTTTTTCTATTGAGGTATAACTCACATACCATAAAGTTCACTCTTTTATTTTGTTTAATGTTTATTTATTTTTGAGAGAGACAGGGTGGCAGAGCATGAGCGGGGGAAGGGCAGAAAGAGAGGGAGACAAAGAATCCGAAGCAGGCTCCAGGCTCTGAGCTGTCAGCACAGAGCCCGACGCGGGGCTCAGACTCCTGAGCCGTGAAATCATGACCTGAGCCAAAAGTCAGATGCTTAACTGATTGAGCCACCCAGGCACCCCAAGTCCATTCTTTTAAAGTGCACAATTCAGTGGGTTTTGTATATTCACAAGGTTGTGTACCCATCACTGCTATCTATTCCAGAATAATTTCATCATCCCCCAAAGAAACCTCATACCTGTTAGCAATCATTTCCCATTCCCTCCCCAACCCCTGGTAACTACTTATCTTTTGTTCTGTCTCCATGGATTTACCTATTCTAGACATTTCCTATAAACGGAATCATATTCTACGAGGCCCCCTGCGTCTGACTTCTTTCACTCGGCATAATGTTTCCAAGGTTCATCCATGTGATAGCGTGCCTCAGAACTTCATTGCTTTTATGGCCGAATCGTATCCCATTGTAGCATAGTCTTCCACATTTTGCTTATTCGCTCGTCGAAGGACATTTTAGATGGTTTCTACTTTTTGGCGATAGTGAAGAATCCTTGTTCTTTGTAATGGTTGCACAGCCTCTTACTGAACAGTTGGCTCACAGTTTAAGCACTTCCTCCTGAAGGTGAGTTCTGATCTTTCCCATTTTTGGCCGATGCAAAATGCTAATGCAGAAAATGTTGCCACAACCTCGTTCTAGTCTTCCATAAGAGGCGGTCAAAATTACCTCGCTTCCTGAGGAAATTATCCAACCAAAGCAAAAAGTTATGTTGACAAAGATGTTAATTGCGGCAATTTTCACAGTAGCATAAAATTGGAACTACTTAAAGAGCCCACATAGAGGAGATGTTTAGATAAATTCTGTTATTCAACAAAATAATGTATAGTCAGTAAAAATGATAATTATGAAGGCAATGTAGCAACAAGTGAGTTGCTAATGATGATCTGCAATGAAAACCAACAACAAAATACAAAATGACATCACCTGCATATGCTGGTTCCCACAATTAGATGTACAGAATCCTAGGGGCGCCTGGGTGGCTCAGTCGGTTAAGCGTCCAACCAACTCTTGGTTTCAGCCCAGGTCATGATCTCACGGTTAGTGGGTTCAAGCCCTGCATCGGGCTCCGTGCTGACAGCACGGAGCCTACTTGGGTTCTCTTTCTCCCTCTTTCTCTACCCCGCCCCCCCCCCACTCTCTCTCCCTCTCTCAAAATAAATAAACTCAAACAAAATTAGATGTACAGAAAACTAACACATCACAACAGAACTGTCCTTGGCAACAACTTCCTCATGTCCCAAATGGGGAAACTGAAACTCAGAGAAGGTGTGTGATTTGACCAAAGTAGGACTGGTCAGATCTGGGATTTGAACCAAGCTCTCCTTCAAGGCTTGTATTCTTTTCATGGCGCCACAATCAAAAAAACGCTTCTGAAAACAACTTGACCCCTGGCAGCTTAGTCAGTATTGACGTGTACACAAAGCAAACCGTGTCTGGAAGTCCTTAAATGACATAAAATAACTACACACACGCATACACATGCATGTGCACACACACACACACACACACACACCCCTGGGACAACCAGTGAACACATTCGCACTGGTAGAGATAGGATATGAGAACTTCATTCATTCATTGAAAAGCTATTTGTTGATTTCACTCAGATGTGGAATGTAAGAAACAAAACAGATGAACATATGGGAAGGGGAAAAAAACAGAGAGAGGGAGGGAAACAAACCATAAGAGACTCTTAAATACAGAGAACAAACTGAGGGTTGCTGGATGGGAGCTGAGTGGGGGGATGGGCTAAATGGGTGATGGGCATTAGGGAGGACACTTGTTGGGATGAGCAGTGGGTGTTATATGTAAGTAGAATCACTAAGTTCTACTCCTGAAACCAATATGACACTGCATGTTGACTAACTAGAATTTGAATAAAAATTTTGAAAAAGAAAAAAAATTATGAAAAGGAAAAACTACTTGTTAAACACCTGCTGTAAGATATTTGTGATGCCCTGGAATCTGGCAATCAATAGTGATTTAAAAAGATATGATTCTTGCTCTTCTGGTCTTATGGTATTTAAATTTGGCTAATGGTTGCTGAACGTCTATTATACACTGTATGTCCGTGGTATTAACCCTGCTCATTGAGTCAGGGCATGTTATGCACCATAACGAGGCACTATTTCTAAATTTTTTTTTAAATATTTATGTATTTATTTTTGAGAGACAGAGAGAGACAGCGCGAGCAGGGGAGGGGCAGAGAGAGAGGGAGACACAGAATCCAAAGCAGGCTCCAGGCTCCGAGCTGTCAGCACAGAGCCCGACGCGGGGCTCAAACCCACGAACGGTGAGATCATGACCTGAGCCGAAGTCGGACGCTTAACCGACTGAGCCACCCAGGCGCCCCAATGAGGCACTGTTTCTAATCTCATAACAAGCCTCTAAGATGGCTGTCAACCCCATTTTACAGATGAGAAAACTGAGAATCTGAGAGTGAGTGGATCTCCTGGGATGACCGAGAGAGGAGCAGCACTGTTTTCACGTCTCCTTGCTCTTAAACCTAGGGCCCTGTTCCCTCCAGGGCAGCATCACCCCCAACACCCACTCATCACAAAGCCCTCATAAAAGCCTAGGACTCAGTGAATTTGGGCCTATCTAGACTTACCGAACTTGCCAGGATGGGGTCCAAGAAGCTTCTGCTTTTTTGTTTTTGTTTTGAATCAGTTGTCAGACTGTCCGATTTATTTTGAAAATGGATGTCAGAATCTTCTGGTTGTTGTTGTTGTTGTTGTTTTGATGGTGGGGGGCATGAGCTGGGGAGGGGCAGAGGAAAAGAGACAGAGAATCCTAAGCAGGTTTCACGCTCAGCACGGAGCCCAACGTGGGACTTGACCCCAACGATCCTGGGATCAGGAGCTGAGCCAAAATCGAGAGTCCGACACTTAACCAACTGGGCCACGCTGGGGTCCCAGAATCTTCTGTTCTTAATAAGATCTCTATACGCTTCATACCTATGCTAAAGTTTAGAAACCCCTGTCCTGGGGCGCCTGGGTGGCGCAGTCGGTTAAGCGTCCGACTTCAGCCAGGTCACGATCTCGCGGTCTGTGAGTTCGAGCCCCGCGTCGGGCTCTGGGCTGATGGCTCAGAGCCTGGAGCCTGTTTCCGATTCTGTATCTCCCTCTCTCTCTGCCCCTCCCCCATTCATGCTCTGTCCCAAAAATAAATAAACGTTGAAAAAAAAAAATTAAAAAAAAAAAAAAAAAAAAAGAAACCCCTGTCCTAACCTGTAAACTGGAATCTTACAGTTCAATCTTCCAAGAAAGGAATTACCCTGGCCTCAATCCTCAAATTCCACTCGGGGGCAATATCGGCCAATGTGTCCCAAGAAGCAGTCCATTTTTGAAGGGAATGGAAGCAGCCATGACATTCTTTCATTCACTGGACCAACAGTGAGGGCTTCCCAGGTGCCAGGCACTAAGCTGGCCAACGGTGGACAATTCCAATTATTCTTCCTCTGTTTACAAACTTTGGAACAATGTGGCAGAAAGAAAGGCAGGATCATACTGTTTTGCAGGCTTTCCCATCAAGGGGTGGAGCCTCTTTCTTCACACCTTGAATTCCAGGCGGGCCTCATGACTTGCTTTAACCAGAAGAACATGGTGGAAGTGACTTGTGGGGTTCCAGATCCTAGATCTCAAGGCCTCGCTGCTTCTACCTGTGCCCTTTGGAAAGCTTCTGCATCGGGAACAGAAGCCCTGGGTGGGAAACCATGTAGAGAGGCCCAGCTGCCCCAGCTAAGGCCTAGATGTGTGGGTGAGGCATCCCCACACCGGCCACCAGGGGAGCCCAGAAGGCCCAGTCCACCCACCGGATGGTAAGAAATAACAAATCGCCATTGTTTTAGGCCACTAAGTTTCAAAGCAGAAAATCACATAGCGACGGATAGAAATAGCAATTTCTTTAGCAATTATTTACGAGGGCCTCCTCTGCACCAAATTTTATCTTATCCTAGGTGTTGGGGATCTGCACCTTGTTGAACAAGACGGGAGAAGCCCCAGCCTCATCTGGGAGAAGATAGGCAATAAGTAAGTAAGCGGGCAGACATTGTTCGACAAAACACTGTCTAAACGCTCTTTACTCTTCTGGCCATGGAATCAGCAAACTATTTCCCACTTTTCTGTAGTTCTTACTGTTTTTTTCAGTGTTCTCTTACCATGTTCAGAATCGGATTTTCAGACCTAGACCACGTCTTCAAAGAATATTAAAGGTTTTAAAGCAGACAAAATCAGTTATGGGGTGCGTATTAAGATGGCAAACTGGGGCGCCTGGGTGGCGCAGTCGGTTAAGCGTCCGACTTCGGCCAGGTCACGATCTCGCGGTCCGTGAGTTCGAGCCCCGCGTCGGGCTCTGGGCTGATGGCTCGGAGCCTGGAGCCTGTTTCCGATTCTGTGTCTCCCTCTCTCTCTGCCCCTCCCCTGTTCATGCTCTGTCTCTCTCTGTCCCCCCTCCAAAAAAAAAAAAAAGATGGCAAACTAACGCTGGGTTTTCTCCCTTGAGCAAGGGCGGAGGACAGGGTTGAGGAGCTTGCAAAACAATATATAAGAAGAGGCGCCTGGGGAGTCAGAAGTCTGCCTGGAACTGGTGTTTGCACCTGGGACCAGCCAGCAGCTCTGGGGAAAGGCCGATGGAGGGCACAGAAAGAGGACAGGCCGGAAGAAAGGCCTTTAAGGCTGGCCACTGCCTTGTCCTGGGACATCCACTGCCCGCCTTTTCCCATGAGCGACCAGCAGCACAGGCAGGCCACACGGGTCAGCCTGTGAGGAAAGCAAAATGCCCCAATGAGAAGAAAAATAAAATGGAGCTAGAGATTACACCCCAGAGAGACCGCCTCCTCCCACTGCTGCTGCTGCTGCTTCCCGTGAGGTGAAAGACAAATCCCCGACCAGGGGATTCATCCCACCTAGAACGGTGGGATTAAACCAGAGAGATCAAGAGTGATGCTGGAGGGTTCTGAGGTTCTGCGACCTGGGGCTTGATGCCTCCTCATACCTTAACCCCAGCGGGAGGGGCAGACACTAGAGCCTGGTCCTCTGCCCTTCCCCCAAAACATCCCAGAGCAGGGATATGTCAAGGGAACGTGCCCTCGCAGACCAAACTAATTAGCCGCCTGTGAAGCACAACCACAGTGAAAGGGGAACAAATGTCTCTCAGGACAAACACCCACCGTCTGAAGCCAGATGACTGGAATAGACTGGCTAAGAATATGCACGGTAAACACATTTAGGAGAATAAGGCGTTTAAACATATAAAGCAAGAACAGGAAATCCGATCTCACAACTTTCGTGATGTATGACGAACATACAATTCACCGCACGCATTTGAAATAATCAACTGGATGAGGTTTTTTAAATTTTTTTTAGTTTATTTATTTTTATTATTATTATTTATTATTATTCTTTTTTTTTTTTGAGAGAGAGAGAGAGAGAGAGAGAGAGAGACAGCAGGGGAGAGGCAGAGAGAGAGAGAGAAAATCAGTGCAGGGCTTGAACCCACGGACCATGAGCTCAAAACCAAGGGTCGGACGCTCAACGGACGGAGCCACCCAGGCTCCCCTGGATGAATTTTGACCTAAGTATCCATCTGTGAAACCACCGCCATAATCAAGATCATGAAGATCTCCTCCCCACCTCGAAGGTTCCTCCTGCCCCTGGCAACCTACCCTTAACTCTTATCTCCATCCCCCGACAACCAGGGATCTGCTTTCTGCCACCAGAGGTCAGTTTTATACAGAAAATTTTGTGTAAATAGAATTACATAGTTTTCATTCTCTTGTATACAGCTGACTTCAGCTAGGCGTGATGGTTGTGAAGTGCATCTATGTCATTGTATGTGCTGAGAGTGTTTCCTTTTTATTGCTGAGTAGCATTCAGATACTCCTAAAACTTTTGCACACTCAGAGCCCAGTTCTCCTCAATCACTTTTCAAGTCAACATTGTCAGTGTCCGTGATTTGTCACATAATATCTTTCGTCTATGCTTTCAAAAGCACTGATTATGCAACCATTTATTTAAAAAAAAAAATGTATAAAAGAATTGAATGCCTGGAGCGCCTGGGTGGCTTAGTCGGTTGAGCGTCCGACTTCAGCTCAGGTCATGATCTCATGGTTTGTGAGTTCGAGCCCCGCGTCGGGCTCTGTGCTGATGGCTCAGAGCCTGGAGCCTGCTTCGGATTCTGGGTCTCCCTCTCGCTCTGCCCCTCCCCCACTCGCGCACTTTTTCTCTCTCTCTCTCTCAAAAATAAATGAACGTTAAAAAGAATAGTTTAAAAGAGATGCTTCCCCTCACCAACCAAATAATATATAGAATATACATCTATATTCTCAGGTACTGAGTATACTTTCAATATGTGGTTTCAACCTGTTTAAATGGGATGTTTTCTTGAATTACAGTTGTGAGTGTTGGCCTTGCTTTGGTTTTCTTCATCAGGGACTCCTGTTACCTGTGTGTCTGTTCTCCTTTGCGTGCCTTGGATACGTGTCACTTTCTCTTGTCTTGTTTCTCCCATTCTTCATTTTCTTTTTACTTGCACGTCTTTTTCTTCTTCACCATCTGTTTCTCTTAAGGTATTATCTGCTGGGTTTAGTCCCTTACACCACTTGGGGTTCAGCCTTCATTTCTTAAAAAAAAATTTCGAATTCCTTTGTGAATTCTTTTTTTTTTTTTAAATTTTTTTTCAACGTTTTTTATTTATTTTTGGGACAGAGAGAGACAGAGCATGAACGGGGGAGGGGCAGAGAGAGAGGGAGACACAGAATCGGAAACAGGCTCCAGGCTCCGAGCCATCAGCCCAGAGCCCGACGCGGGGCTCGAACTCACGGACCGCGAGATCGTGACCTGGCTGAAGTCGGACGCTTAACCGACTGCGCCACCCAGGCGCCCCTCCTTTGTGAATTCTTCATTCCAGTTTTGAGTTCTTCTAATTCCAATTTATGCAGTTCTCTCCGGTCTTGTTTCAGGTGCTTAGTATATTGTCATTTTTGAATATGTTATGGTTTGGGTCTCTTTTTAACCACGTCTCCCTGGTGTGCTTCCATTGTCTATAGGGGTGTTATTCTGCTTCCCTTTGGTCCCTTTGCTGTTCATAATTGTGTGTGGAATTTGGCCCTGGTACTTTTCTATTGTTGGTGTCATTGTGAAATGATCCTCCCTGACTTTTTGGATTAAGGCTATGTTCAGGAAAGATTTTCACCACAGAGCTCCCTCTTCTGCTGTTTGTATGTGTTTAAAAATAAAGTAGCTTGCTTTCTGGGATCTCCTGCCTCGGTCCTTATCCTTTCTTGGGTCTGGGCCATCTCTTTCTTTCCTTGTCTTCAAATTCTGGTAGCGTCTCACATGTTCCTACATTGCCCACAAAGCCTCTCAAGAGTAATACAATCTCTCTCATCTCTGTCTTGCTCAATTCTGATTTCAGTCCTGGGTGTTTTCCCCAGTGTGGGAATCTTGTCCTAGAAGAAGGCAGGCAGTCTCATGAGCTTATCAGGGCTGCCCTGCTCCAGCCCTTTCAGGTGCTCTTCCAGTAGGTCCTCACATGAACCCACTGTTGGGAGAGGACAAAACTTCTCCCACCTTCAGCCGACATTTTTAGATTGGCTGCCCCTCTTCTGTGACCACCTGTGCCTGTCTTGGGTTCTCCTGGTCTCCCATCCACCACGTACAACCCCTGCGCCTTCCTTTTCCTCCTATACAGATGCTGCTCCTGTGGCAGTTTTTGGTTGGCCTCACCTGCTTGTGTTTGGGGGCTCCTGGGGTTACCTTGTGACCTACTTTTTTTTAAGTATTGTCTGGGTTTTCGGTTTTGCTATTTGGGTGTCGTTTTTATGTGGAGACTTGGAGATTGAAAAACTATGGCTCTACCACCAACAGCCTGCTCTTTTTGTGTTGAATTTCAATTGCTTAACGATCTGGTCTCCAAATTCTAGCACCGTCCGATGTGCTCCTGTGTTGACTACAGAGGCCCTCAGGAGTAATACAATCCAGCCCACCACACATGTCCTAGAGCCCGCTAACAAAGGCTGGTAACTTACAGGGCATCTGGATCCAGAATCCTTAGCTTGGGAATTTTTGTTGTTGCTGTTTATTTATTTCTGAGAGGAAGAGAGGGTGAGCAGGGGAGGTGCAGAGAGAGAGGGGGACAGAGGATCTGAAGCAGGCTCTGCGCTGACAGCAGAGAGCCCGATGTGAGGCTCGAACTCATGAACCGTGAGATCATGACCTGAGCCACAGTCAGACGCTCAACCAACTGAGCCACCCAGGCGTCCCTTAGCTTGGGAACTTTATGGAGAGCTACTTCCTCTGGGAAATCTTGGTTATCACCCCTAAGTAGAGCCTTTCTCCCTTCTGTGTGCTTCCTTCATTACACCCCTGGGGTTTTATGTGCATACGACCCCAGAGCTCCAGGACGAGGGGCCACGCACATTTCCTCTGTTTCCCCAGGCCCTCACACAATGCCTGGTATGAGGACTTCATACATATTTCCTGCGAGAAGGAATTTGGGCTAAACGATGCTTGCAGCTGTGTTACATAACTGAAAAAAATATTTTAATTATTCTTAAAAATAATTCATACTCATCACAGAAACTTAGAACATACCCCCCCCAAAAAAGCATACTGAAAATATTTACCTATAATCTCATCCCCAAGAGAGAACCACGATTGCCCTTTTGGTATATTTCATTTTGTTTTTATGCGTATTTAAACCATTTAGTTTGAATAATGTTGTATGCCATTTTAACCCTGTTTTTCCATGCACATTTTTGCATTTCCCCATGTATTTTTCTTCCTAGCATTATTTAATAGCTGTGCATTATTCTAGTGTGTGATAAAAGCAATTTCAGTACAAATTTAAAGGTACTTCTAAAACAACAAAGACAAGTTTACACACACTGCCTGCTGATATCTTGAAATGACATGCCCTATAATGACTGGAAATGAGGAGAAGGCAATTCCAGTTTTAGAACACGTTCAGGGTGGCTGTGTAAGTGCAAAATAGTTCTTAATATAATTAATGTACTCCACTCATTGCCAGATGCTATTCCCACACGTTCCACTAGGTGGCAGAATAGGTTAGATAATAGTGGTTCTCAACCTTCATGGGCATCACCATCAATCTGCCTAGGCTCCAGCCTGAGTTTCTGAGTCTTTAGCCTTGGGTGGGGCCCAATAATTTGCATTTCTAACCAGTCCCAGGTAATTCTGAAATGCTGGGAGAAAACACACTTTGAGAACTTTAAATTACAAGAAGTCGATGTAGATAAACCCAAAGCACATTCACCCACACATCCCCATGTTTAGTGTACTTTGTACCAGTTTTATGCGCACAGAGAAGAATAAGAGGAATACAAGGAATAATAAGAATAAGAGGAATAAGATTCCCCGTTCTCCATGCAGTGCCTGGGCGGCTCAGCTGGTTAAGCGTCCGACTCTTGATTTCAGCTCAGGTCTTGATCTCATGGTTTGTGGGTTCGAGCCATGCATAGGGCTCTGCCCTGGCAGTGTGGAGCCTGCTTGGGATTCTCTCTCCCCCACCTCCCTCTCTAATAAAGAAACTTTAAAAAAAGAGATTTCCTGTGATCCAGACATAATCTTATAGGGGAGTAGTGGCGGGGGGGGGGGGAGAAATGAGTAACACTCGGTTTATTACTCCTACCTCTCCATTTTTCCTTCCTGACATGCAGCCCTCGAGTGGTTTTGTTTTTCTGATCCTGTCTCAAATAAATTTCAAGCTTTGTGCCCTTAAAGCTTGAATGATCAGCTAGCTCAAGAGTTGCATTACTTGGCTAAATCTGCTGAACCACCAAACTCAGGAATGTCTGCTCTCCTAAAACTCTCAGATTAAAAATCTCTGAACCCACCGAGGCTTGAGATACAAAAGTACACCTGTCACCCCTCTCTGACTCTGCAGGAGTAAAAATAAAACACTAGGATGACTATGTTCTTGGTATCTGCACTTGGTTGCCTTCTGGATTAATTATTCATTTTAAATTTCGAGCATAGTTCATTTGGGGAGAAAAACTTGATTCATGATTGCCCGTATTTTCCTTTAAATACTACTGATCACCTGTGGTATATCTGCATTAGGAAAATATTAAATTGAAAATAGGGTTCCACTACATATCCAGTATTGTTGGTGAGCTCTCTTCCACATTTTTGGGTCTTACTAGACCAGGCACATTTGCAACTACGTGGATGGAACTGGAGGGTATTATGCGAAGTAAAATTAGTCACTCAGAGAAATACAAATATCATATGACTTCACTCATATGAGGACTTTAAGAAACAAAACAGATGAGCATAAGGGAAGGGAAAAAAAATAATATAAAAACAGGGAGGGGGACAAAACAGAAGAGACTCACAAATGTGGAGAACAAAGTGAGGGTTGCTGGAGGGGTTGTGGGAGGGGGCATGGGCTAAATGGGTAAGGGGCACTAAGGAATCTACTTCTGAAATCATTCTTGCACTATATGCTAACTAATTTGGATGTAAATTTTAAAAAATAAAAAATAAAACAAGTTAAAATTAAAAAAAAAAAAAAAAAAGAGGGGCGCCTGGGTGGCTCAGTCGATTAAGTGTCTGACTTCAGCTCAGGTCATGATCTCCCAGTTTATGGGTTCAAGCCCCACATCCGGCTCTGTGCTGACAGCTCAGAGCCTGGAGCCTGCTTCGGATTCTGTGTCCCCCCCTCTCTCTGCCCCTCTCCCATTCACACTCTCTCTCTCTCAAAAATAAACATTAAAAAATCAAAAAATGTATTTAAAAAAAAGAGAGAGTGACCAGGCATATTTGTGACATATCACATTAATTACTGGGATGTAAATAGTGACTGTTGATAGGTTTGCTTTCAACACATGCCTTGGGCTTAATTATTATCTCTAAATCAGTGATGCCTAGATTGCTGAAATTTTATTTGTGGCCTTAATTCATCTCAAACAATGTTTCTCAAGTACTTGAAAATGTTAGTAAAAGCAAACGGATAAAAGATGCAGACAGAATTCAAATGAAATACAAATAATCATACATTAAAAAATCTGCCATGGAAACCAATTTGACAATAAACTTCATATATTGAAAAAAAATAAAATTAAATTAAAAATTAAAAAAATTTAAAAAAAATCTGTTTTCTGTCTTCACATAAAGACAAGAAATGTCCATTAAAGCAAGCTTGAGATGCCCTCTTTATATTTACTAAATTGGCAAACATATTTAAAATAGTCACTCAAAGCATCTGTGCCTTAAACTACCTGCCACAATAATGAACAACTTTATAAAATTCTGCAAGCTATGTAGGCTACATCAATATAAAAGAAAATTATGGCAATACATCTGTCATGTTTTCCACTTAACACAGGAATTACCAGTCTAAATACTGTTAAACTCTTGTCCAATAACAAGAGTTGAGTCATATGGGCAGTATGATTTTATTGTTTATTTTTTTAACTGAATACCTCCTCGGTAATTTATAATGGCTTTGTGGTAATGTGTTTCAAATAAAAAGCACTGGAAAATGGATTCATCTCTAGGATAATATGCATGTTTCAAGTGGTATTGAGCACCACACTGATGGATATGTAATAACAAACGTATGTTCTTAATAAAAAAAAATAATAACCACTCAAAACTGATGATGTTGTGGTGAAACATGTATTTAATCCAGCAAGGTGACACCATACATCCTTTTAACCCACTTGGAAAGCCATGTGATAAATATGATGCAAAAGCCATGAAGTGTTCCTTCCCGGACACAGAGGGTTTCTGGGGAGCCAGGAACGACCTTTCTTGACTTTGACAGTCCTTAAACAGGTGTTCACTTTGTAACTATATACTATATGGAAGGTGTATGTGCCCTTCCATGTTTGTGACCAAAAAAATGTTAAGAAAGAATTCTCCTTTGCTTTTACTGACGAGTCTTACACTGGGAACTTGTCCTAAAAAAAATATGCACAAAGAAGTTCTCTGTAGCATTATCTGAAAAGCAAAACTGGAAGCTACCTAATTATTCATCAAAACAAGAATCGTTTTGCAAACTATGGTAATAAAAGTATTACAAAGGATTCTGGTAATTGAAAAGACTTCAAGCATATTTCTGACAGCACAATAAAAAATGATTTGCAATCATGTAAGTCCATACTTACGTGCATAAGGATTAGAAGAGAATATTACAAATTGTTATGATATAGGAGCTCTGGGCAATTTTCTCTATAAATTTGTATTATTGTTGGATTATCTTTACCACAAATTGAGAACATGTGGTTCAAGTGCAAAGGACAGGAACATCTCACTGGAAAGGACTGCCTGTGTCTAATCACGCAATGATCACCAAACATTCTGCCCAAATGTTCTCAGAACAATGTAGATGTTCATAGGACACAGCAGAACAGGAAAGTCTAAGAGGAAGAGCTGTGTCATTGGTCTTTCATTTTGCTTCAATGTTCTTATCCTCTCAAAAGTTATTTTTCTACCAGTTAACATATCCCCTAGGATGATCCGTGGAACTTATTAAAATATCTTCCCGAGAACTTACTGAGCATCAGATAATAACAACCTTACACTGTTGCTGGGCAGATAAGGCATTCACCTGGATTTGGAAAAAGTTATGGATCAAGGGTGAAAGTCAATGGTTTGCCAGTTGCAAAAGGTACAATGTGATGAACTGCCAACAGATTGCACAACTAACTACCCTAGGCAAAAATGTTGAGTCAGCCTGAGTTGAGGGATGCTGGTTAACTGAGGCTTTAAAGATCTTGGAAGGTCAGTGGGATCCTAAAGGCTGCCCCTAGGGCTGGGAGAAAGGAACAATGGGGGCTTTTCCATGAGGCTGGGAGAAGACCCAAAGTTCAAAGCCAGGAAAAGAAATATAAAACTGAAGAGATGAGTTGAGACTCAATTATGGGTAGGTTAATACATCTAGACTAGACCCCTCTTCCCCCCACCCCCTACCCCCCACCCCTGTTGGTAATAGTGACTCACTGAGGTGGTTTGAACAGAGGAGCCATGTGCTTGAAGGAGCGGTTAGCGAGACTCCCCGGAAGCATTCCAGAGTGTGAACGGGCGGAAAGGCACACGCAAGTGATGAAGGGGGGAAGGGAACAGTCCAGGTTTGGATCCAAGAGACTTGAAGTAGGGAGAGAATGGGAAGGGAAACAAGGAAAGGTGGGGAAAATCTAGGGTCTGGGTCTGTGGAGGCTAAAACTCTGGGCCCCAACCCCCTCCTCACTGCTCACTACTCCTCCAAGCAATTAGCTACTTTTCAGACCTCAATTTTCTCTGTATAACAGGACAGCCTGCCCTATGATGGTGCCGTTGGGGATCAAAGGTACAGGATGATGTTTGGTGAACAACAAGGGGCCTTACAAACTGAAATGAAGAAGAATGACCCAACTAGGAGATGGGCTGAATAGTGGAGGAAGGAAGAGAATCCCAAGCTCTGCAACCTGCATTCATGGTACTTCCCCCCATCTGTATCTACTCACGGAGGTTGCCAAAATTCTTTCCTTGCATTTGACTTTTCAACATATTGTTTCCCTCTTGGATCTCATTCAGAAATTGTTATATTATTGGGCTTACGTTCTAGAACGTGCAGAAACAGCAAAGGAACAGAGTCGCTTTAGATCACACGACAGCCAGTTCCATTTCTAAAAAACACATTCTAAAACGCGATCAACTCTCGCAAAGTCCCACCTGAATTCACTGGGGAAAGAAGGTAAGAAAATAGTCTTCAAACTACAGAATGTATTTTTAAGGAAACGCAGCTTTATTACTTTCAAGTACAAACAATAACTTGGACTTGACTAACCAAATGTTGCCTAATTGAGAGAACCTGCCTTAATGTATAGACATCAATGATTTATAGTTAGCACAATCACTCACAGTAGAATGCTTCCACACGATGCGTGAAAGTAACTTCTCATCTTATAAAGACATCTTGTCCCACATTCTCTCCACTATCTGCTCACGCAGTCCCTTTCTCCTCCCACCCCACAGACACTTCAGATGCAAACTTCACCTCCTTCCCCCTAGATCACAATAGACATCAAATTAGTGAAACATGAGAAGATACATTTTGACCACGTTGCTACAGACGTCGGATTGGTGAGACCAGCCTTTTTCAACCTGAGCGCTCTCGTCGAGAGTACGAAGTCTAAATTAGTCGAAATGCGTCTGTTCACAATGTGAGTAGAGGGACACAGGGTTAATTGTGAGCTTTTGTCATCTGCGTTAATAGTTTTCCAGGTTGAAATATGCAAAAACATTTTTCTCTGAGCACATTCATGAAGCGCAGACGTAGCTGGGTTCTCTAGGCGGCGACGACAGCACGGGGTTACGACTCGTCGGGACCGTAATACCAACTGGAAGCGACCGAAGTCCCCTGTCGTAGGAAGACCGGAGACACCCTGAAACAACTCGACAGCCAACACCCGTTTGAACGGAGCACGATCATTCAGCCTGATAAGGGAGTGGTACAAAGACTACCCAGGACTCCACCGGAGGATTTATTCTGGGGAACACTTTCCTAGAGTAGGCACAAGGGACCCTCTGCTCCCACGCTGCCGAAGACGCCTAGTGGGCATTTCTGCCCAAGACGCTAACCTGCTCTTGCCATCACACTCTGTCTGGGGGCCGCGTAATCCTCTGGGGTGTCTTGCAAATATCGTGGCCAGCACCGGCCTAACCAGGTAGGAAGGCTGTGGCACGGGGACAGACCTCAAGAGCTTCCCTCCTGCCCTGACAAATCCCATGTCCCTAAAGGCAAAGGGGACCGTGTGGCCCGCCCCAGACGGCGTCCTAGAGCAGTGATCTGATTCTGCGCGTTTCCCGACTGAGGAGGGCACCTGCAGGTCGCCCAGGCCTGCCAGACGCCAAGCGGAGGCCCCGAGACTGGTAGAGCGAGTGGCGGTGGAAGCTTCACCTCCAGGCCCCCAAGAAGCCAGGGTGCACCGTCCCCGCTTCGAGGAGCTGGCCGCGTTTGGCCAGAGCAGCGGCGGAAAACCCGGCTGCACCTCCATCCTTCGCCATTTCTGTTAGGTCGAAATGCCGAACCGAACAAGCCACTTCTCGTCTAAAATGATACCGTTTACAAAAATATTTCTTTTCTCCTGAAGGGGTTTTACAAATGCAGAGCAGTGACCACTCTCCCGAGCGCAAACACTGGAATGATTACATCACCCTCATCCACACTTCGCCGAGTGTCTGCAATGGCCACAAGGGTCTTTTTTAACTGTGAAAAATGAGGCGCGATCTAAAATTTAGTCACAGTATTTATTCCCTACCTTCCACTTAGAAAAAGCTATCCAAACGTGTGCACCTTCCCGTGGAACTTTTCAAAGTCTAGCCCCACCCCTGAAAAGAAGGCTTCCTTCCTATTCCTCTGACAGGTCTGAAGGTCAGCCTGGTATCAGTTTTGCCGAATTTGACTTCTTACTTCAAACAACGGGGCTGGAGGAAATGACTTTGCTTTGGAATGTTAGAACTTCCCACTCCCTCAGCTCTCCTGGACCCCCAGCCCCACCCTTATGGAGCTGAGAGGTGAGGAGCCCCTCCCTCCCACCACACATCTTCACTCAAGAAATCCAACGCTCATCAAGAAAGGATGGAGTCTATGTGCTCAGGACTTGCGAATTTTTCAGAAATGAGCATGTTCACAAAAGAGGAAAAGGCAGCTGCCTCCCCTCCGAGCTAAGGGAGCGTAAGTCAGGGCGCGGGGAAGACACAACCTTGTAAGGCAATGAAAGGGGACTAAGAAACTACAGCTTTAGCTACCTCCTCCCCACCCTCTGATGCTCCAGTTTGCTTTATTCTTTCAAAGGACGCGTTAGCTCTTCATTTTCACAAAAGCCGGTCATTGTATGGCTAAATCCGGCATCTATAAAGCACTGAAATAACCCGCTCAGGTGGAACGAAGGCCTTTGGTGAGGAGGAATCTAAGTGAGGACTCCAACCACTCCCTCAAGTACTGCTGTCCCAACCAGCTGCGCCACGCTACCTGATGGGAACTTCGGTGTCCACTGAAAATTGAAATGGGACGTGCCGTAAAAGTGCCAGGTCGGTCATTAAAAAAAAAAAAAAAAAAAATTCCCACAAATGACTATAATTCCTGCTGGATATATCTGGGAGTGAGGTGGGCGTAGGGATGGCCAACAGATCTGCAATCTCAGTTATTTGTTCAGGTTGGAGGAAGAGGAAAAAGTCATTTGCTCTCATTACCGCCCAAAGTCTCCTGAGGCTCCTGTGAAATCGGTTCCGGCCGCAATTCTGGTTCCGGTTCTTGGAAGACGGAGCGGAGCCCACGCACAGAACCCATGGCCTTTGGGGATGGAGAACACATTACTCTTTTACCTCATCCCCTTACAGTCTCAACAAGAATATTAACTAAACCTGTCCTTGAAGCCAAACACGAATTCTCTAGAATATTAACTTTACAAAGGCCTTCAGAGGTCACCGTCGGGCTCTGTGCTACTGCAGAATGTGGGAGGGCTGGGTCCCCACCAGGGCTGGCATCATTCTCAGCTCTGCCGGGAGCCTTTCTCCCACCTGTAAAACGGACAGGCTTTCATATTCGCGTCAGCAAGAACAAATAACATATTCCCAGGTGGAGGCTGCAAATGGGGTTCCAGTTCGTATGTTCACCTTCAAACTACTTTCCTGTTGGCCCGCGGATGAAACGCGCCCCCTCACTTTCCTGTAACACAATGGGAAACAGCTGAGTTGTCCTACAGCTCGCTCCCTCTACTTTGTCCCTAATGTTGTGACGATGATGTCAAAACACTCCCGATGCGGATCAGAGAATTACCTAACTTTACAGGAATGACAGGGTAGAGGATGCAAACTGGTAGCCCATAGACATGCTCGGTTTAGCTCATTGTATTTTACACTATCTACAATTAGTTGTCAACATTTCAAAAATCAGGAGGTTTCAAATGAAAATCTGGATTTCTACTCCCTCTTAAAAAAATCGTGAAGACCCACCACCACTGAGAGCTGAGTGACTGCCCCATCAAATACGCTTTCCGTGATTCAGCACAACCCTAACACCTTTCAGCCATTTATGTTATCTGCATGGCTGCCCTGGGCATCTGAGTTTGTAAACCCTAATCTAGGCCCAGGGATAAAAAGTTAACCAGCCTGAAGCCACGTGTCAAGTTAGAGGCAAAGGAGGAAGAACAAGGTAGGTTCAGGTACCTTTCCTTCGAAGACAGCCCACTGTCTTTTTAAAGAACCAAGATTCTCCTCAGCATTTCATCCAGTTGCTAACATCCAATCTGCTAACATCCAAATGCTAACATTCTAGGGAATCTGTTATATTTTCTACATTTCCCCTGGGTCCATCTGACTCCCTTATAGATAATAACTCTGTACCAATGATTTCATTTAACTATTATCTTCAACCCAAAAGAAACCATGAATCAGACAAAACTGAAATACCAACTTTTTCCCACACTTCAGTAGATGCAGGACCAAAACCTCAGAAATCCCTTAGCTTAACACCTGGCTATACAGACAGGGAAAATGGGGCCCAGGGAAGTGATCTAGTGAGGTCGCAGGGTTCCTAGGTAACAGGGCCAGTCTTCGACCTTCCAGCTCAGTGCCCTTTCTACTGTACCAGTCACCTGTGTGCACTCACCCAGGCGGCAGGGGACCGATGGCCAGCTTGCTCCACACGCAAACGAAAACCATAGACCTCCCTTACATCTCAGACCTGGCCAACCCTGACTCTGCCAAGTACTAGGGTTTAGAATGTGTTGTGAACAATTTATAGAACTTGATACGCCCTGGAAGACAGACCTTCTTTAGAACTGGTATGTGGTGGAGAGTTTATGAATGTCACAGGACTCGGTGGTCTTTGTAACACTGGCTATTATAAAAGCTAAGCCCCACGTGAGAGAAGTTGCTGGAACAACATCATAGCACCTTTGCTTCAACTTCAAAAGAAAAAAAGGCGATGGTAAAAAGCTTTAATAATAGACTGAATGTGTTTTTATAGGCAACCAATTAGCAGATTAATGAGCCATTTAACTTTCTTTACTTAAAACCAATATTCAAGAAAGATGAACCCAAAATGCATCCTCTTCTATTGACCAACATAACTAAGTACAAATGAAGTCAATGGCGTACCCCCACTAGCATGCTGTGCTGTATGTCAATAAAACAAGCCCTCCCCCGCCCCGAGCCCTGGCCCCCTGGCAAACATGGATAAATGATTGTGCACTGCGCGATGATACCATTAGGTGAGAACTTTGGTTCATGCAGTCGGCTGCCACAGAGGTTGCACTGAAAACCCGCAGCCCCGGCACCCAAAGTCAAGTCAGCGGTGGTAAGCTCGTGGCGTCAGCCGTGCTCCTTCCACAACACCAGGTGAATACTGTGGTCAGGCATGCTGGTGGCAAAGACCAAGCCCGTGTCATTGTGCCCATCCAGTCCATTGAGCCAGGATGCTTCGCCCGCCAGGAAGCTTGAGCCTCTCTTTGATTTCCTGTACTCTGGCAGAGGCCAGCGGCTAATCAGGCTCTCTGTCCGCAAGTCCATGATATACAGGTAGCGGTTGTCAAACAGCAGGGCAAAGATATCTCCAAAGCCAAGCAAGGCCAAGTTTGCTATCTCAGGAGTCTTGATGACCCTACAAAGACGAGAGTTAGGAAACATGAACCAGAAGGCAACTTTACTTCTGTTTCTGCCACTGTAATCTTTTCTGGAGACATTAAAAACCAATACAAAATTCAAGAAAATTTAGAAGAGTTAAATGAAAGTTTTCAATAAAATGGAAAAGACAAAAAGCTGAGCTTACTTAAAAAGGGGGAAGAGGAAGAACCCTGACATGATAACAGCGGCACGTAAGGGAAAAGGCAGTGTCTGATGCGTATCTCTGAAGGCGCAAGATGCCCATCCAGGCTGGAAAGGATCTTACAGAGTATCTCACTTAGGTGAAAACTGAAGTCCCGCTGGGGTCCATACTGTGGCTAAGGATTACCAGGGAGAACTAGAATGCAACACTCAACTCGTACCACTAGGTAAAAAGATGGATTCATCAAACCCTAGAACACTGGCCTGTGGGAGCCTCCTGATGCCTGGAACAAAGACTGGAAACCAGGTGGCTCCAGTGCTACTCTACTCGGCAGGTAGCCAACTCTAAAACCAGCAGAGGCTAGAAGAACCAAGGTGTTCCTAAATAATCCAGAAATACTAACGACAGATGCATCAGAAATTATTAGGGAAGACTGAGGGTGTGGAGAGGGCACCCCTCACCTTCCCCAAACACTGACGACAAAGCCACAGAACGGGAGAGGCCCAGCCAAACAGCAACAGAAACGCACAAAAAAACATAGTCTCTGTTGTCTGCACACTTAGTGAGGCGCGAAGACTGATAAGGAAAGCTGACGTCCTCTTTGGAGGCACCAGGAAGAGAGCTGTGAGAGAAGGATGCGCAAACCCTGCTCTGGAACAGTGTGGGGGGGGCCCCTGTGAAAGGCCGGGTTGACCCGCATTTTAACAAGGACACTGCCAACTAGCGTGTGCCCGAGAGCTCACCCAGAACAGGCAGGGCCTGGTAACTGGGACAAAGAAAGAACACAAGGGAGATCAGCTGACAGGGGGAGAAAAAGAGCTGGCAGGGACAGGGAAACTATACACGATCACCGCCCACACGTACGAAGTGAAGGACGTGTGAGGCCAGACGTCATGACCTCTAGAAGAGAGCACTAGGGTCCGAGCAGATTTCAGCGGACATTGGAAAGGGAGGGGACTGAGTAGTGACGACGACCTATTCCCCACACTCAACCTGTCCAAAACTGAAGTGTGGGCCAACCCTGTTTCTCTTCCTTATTTCCTTCCTTGCTCTTTCACCCAGTTGCTCAGGTAACAAACCATGACAACCGCCGAACTCTCCACCTTACTCAGGCAACAAATTCAATACCAAGATCAACTGATTTTACCTCTTAAAGTTTCTACTTTATTCGCTATTAGCGAAATTGCCACGACTGATCCAAGATGTCATCCTTTGCCTGAGCTGCCAACAGTCTCAACTGGTCTTCCCACAGCTATTCTTTGCCCCTTTTAGTCAGCTAATCTCACTCTAAAATCTAATCCTATTAACACCTCTTTTAACTTTAAACCCTCTGATGGTTCTCTACTGCACTCATGTCTCCGGCACCAGGCTCCTTCAGTCTCAGGGCCTTTGAACAGCCAGGTCACTCGGTCTACAATGCTCCTTATTGCACACCATCCGCTGGCACTTAGTTAATGCAGACACTCATCCTTCAGGGCTCAGCTCAAACCTCTTCTTCAAAGAAACTTGCCTTTACTGCTCAACTAGGTGGGGTCTCAAAGTACCCCATACTGTGTTGCCCTTAGCCCAACCACTAAAACACCTAGTTATTTAATGTCAGTCTTCCCTCTTTCTGGTTAGTAATTTCTACAAGTTTGGTAAGTAGTTCTGCAGGTTCCCAGTACATATCCCAATGCCAAAAACATACTTAGGTGCTCAGTAAATATCTGCTAACAAATAGAGCAGTGGTGCAATGAACATGGGTAAATAACAACTCCTATGAAAGAGATCCAAAGGAAACTGGGAAAACAGCAGAAAAGTCCAGTAAGTCCCACGTCACCAATGCAAAGCAGGAAACAACCAGAAACTCAGGTAACCGGGTGGCTAGCAGATAGGACCCAAGCCTGGTGAAGATGAACAGACTCCAGCCACTGGAGCACAAATATGTTGCAGAGGGGAATGCAGGTCTCAACAGGCTCACAGCCCCTTTAACTTTGATTACTTTAGAACTGTAAACAGATATCCCTGCCGTGCCCTCTGGGCCCTGGAACCCAAATCACCCTGCTTGCTGTAGTGAGTTAACTTAGCTCAAGAGACGGCCTATCTCAGATTTCCTGAACACCATGCTACCACGTGTGCTTTGCTTCTTTTCAGCTAGCTTCGAAGCAGAAGTGGCCCTGCCTGGTCTCAGCAACTGAGGCCACAGGACTTGCACTAAGATTTCAAAAGAGGCTGGTTTATTTGTGTTGCAGGGGGTGAGGAGGAGGCAAGACATAAAATGGCCCCCTTTCTTTTTTTAATTTTTTTAATTGTATTTTTTATTTTTTTAAATTTACATCCCAATTAGTTAGCATATAGTGCAACAATGACTTCAGGAGTAGATTCCTTAGTGCCTCTTACCCATTTAGCCCATGCCCCCTCCCACAACCCCTCCAGCAACCCTCGCTTTGTTCTCCATATTTGAGTCACTTAATGCTTTGTCCCCCTCCATGTTTTTATGCTATTTTTGTTTCTCTTCCCTTACGTTCATCTGTTTTGTCTCTTAAAGTCCTCATATGAGTGAAGTCAAATGATTTTTGTCTTTCTCTGACTGACGAATTTCACTTCACATAATACCCTCCAGTTCCATCCACGTAGTTGCAAATGGCAAGATTTCATTCTTTTTGATGTCGAGTGATACTCCATTATATATATATATATATATATACACACACACACCACATCTTCTTTATCCATTCATCCGTCGATGGACATCTGGACTCTTTCCATACTTTGGCTATGGTGGATAGTGCTGCTATAAACATGGGGGTGCATGTGTCCCTTCGAAACAGCACACCTGTCTCCCGTGGATAAATAAAATGGCCCCCTTCCAAAGAAAAATCTAAGGGTGCCTGGGTGGCTCAGTTGGTTAAGTGTCTAACTCTTGATTTCAACTCAGGTCATGATCTCATGGTTCGTGGGATCAAGCCCCACGTCGTCTCTGTGCTGACAGCGCAGAGCCTGCTTGGGATTCTCCCTCTGTCCCTCTCTCTCTGCCCATACAATGCTTGTGGGTGTGCGCACGTGCTCTCTCAAAATAAAAATAAAAAAATTTTAAAAAGAAAAATCTAAACTTAACACTTCCTAGCACCAAACAAATGTGTAGGTTTATTGCTCAAAGCTAGTGTATCTGAATACCAAAAATTAACACAACTTTCTTCTGGAACTCTGGACTCTTTAAGCCATTCTGAGTAAGAGAAATACATACATGAGAAAGGTAAATGTGGGATCAAAATAAAACCTTTAGAGATTCTAAGCATTCCACCTTACCTTTGCATCCTTCCTATCCAAATTTTGATTCAAAACAAAAACAATACTAAACTGTAATAAAGATCAGATTTTTCCCATGGTGACTACTTGGATTTTTGCAAAGTATCACATTCTTTCAAAAGTTCCTTCTCTCTGGCTTGCTGGCACCTGAAGCATATGCCTACTGGATGATGCCAGATGGATGGACAGACAGATGGACAGAAAGAAGGATGAACAGATGCAGGACTAGGGTGAATTAGGGGGATGTTGCACAAGGCCCCTACCTTCTCCTGGTTTCAGTTTCCCCATCTATGAAATGAAAAGCATAGACTGAAGTTTTCTAGGATCTATTCCAGTCTTTTTTTTTTTCCTCAAAGCATAATTATCAATCATTTCTAGAAATGATTCTGACAGCTTGGAAAGCTAATTGGTTAGAAATATTAAGTCTGATTCCAGGAAGATATAAAAGGGGTTATTTATAACTGTCTGACCAAGAGACCAGGCCTGACAAGGTCCTATTGGCTAGCATGACAGATCCCATACCAGTTGCCCTCAAACAGTCATGGAGAAAAACAATGACGAGAACATTCAATTTTCTGTACAACTCCAAGCCAGCATTTCCTGAACCATTCTGTGGAACACTAATTCTCTGAACCATTAGTAGGTGTTCCTCAAAAAAAGGGCTTTGTATACAATGAGACTGAGGTACAGGAGGTTAAACAAATGCAAACAGGCTTCTTTGTGTAGGGCCTCTCAGAGCTATTGGTAATAAAGATCTGCCAGGTCTCGTACTTGGTCCTCATTACAGGTATTCCATTTAGTCTTCACTTTATAGGTCAAGAAGTTGAGGCACAGAAAGGTAGAACCTTACATAAAATCATCCAGCTCATAGGAGATGGCACCAGATTTTAAACCAAGGCTTATCACCAAAGTAAGTTCTCTTCATCACCATACGGCACTGGCTTCCATCAGCCTCCAGCATGCTTATAACTACCATCAATCTCCAAGAAGGGTCTAAAGTATGCAGTGTATCACAGAATTATTTTGTCCACGGACCTCTTCTTATTTCTTTGAAGAGAAATCCTACAAATTCTGTTTTTCTCTAAATACCTCCATCTTTCTACTAGTCACTTGATCCCTTAATGCAGAATTTCACTGACCAGGAAGTGGAATTTAAAATATCAGAACTAGGGGCGCCTGGGTGGCGCAGTCGGTTAAGCGTCCGACTTCAGCCAGGTCACGATCTCGCGGTCCGTGAGTTCGAGCCCCGCGTCGGGCTCTGGGCTGATGCTCAGAGCCTGGAGCCTGTTTCTGATTCTGTGTCTCCCTCTCTCTCTGCCCCTCCCCCGTTCATGCTCTGTCTCTCTCTGTCCCAAAAATAAATAAACGTTGAAAAAAAATAAAAAAAATAAAATATCAGAACTAGACATGCAGACGGCCAATGGACACATGAAAAGATGCTCGACATCATTCATCTTCAGGAAAATGCAAATCAAAACCACAATAAGATATCACCTCACACCTGTCAGAAGGGCTAAAATCAAATACATAAGAAAAAACAAGTGTGGGCAAGGATGTGGAGAAAAACGGAATCCTTGTGCACCGTTGGTGGGAATGCAAACTGGTGCGGCTGCTGTGGAAAACAGTGTGGAGACTCCTCAAAAGGTTAAAAATAGAACTACCCTATGATCCAACAATTGCACTACTAGGTATTTACCCAAAGAATACAACAATACTAATTCAAAGGGAAACATGCACTCTTATGTTTACTGCAGTATTATTTACAATAGCCAGATTATGGAAGCAGCATAAGTATCCATTGATAAGATGAATGGATAAAGAAGATGTGGTGTGTGTGTATGTATATACGTGAATGTTATTCAGCCATAAAAAAGAATCAAATCTTGGTACACCTGGGTGGCTCAGTCAGTCAATCGTCCTACTCATGATGGGCTCGGGTCATGATCTTACAGTCGTGAAATCTAAGCCCCATGTTGGGCCCCTGTGCTGAGTATGGAGACTACTTGGGATTCTCTCTCTCTTCTCTCTCTCTGCCCCACCCCTGATCACACACTCTCTCTCAAAATAAATAAACTTAAAAAAAAATAAATAAAAGAAAAAATCAAATCTTGCCATTTGCAGCTATATAGATGGAGCTATCGAGTAGAATGCTAAGTCAGAGAAAAACAAATATATGATTTCACTCACATGCGGAATTTAAGAAACAAAACAAATGAGCAAAGGAGAAAGAAAAGGGAGCAAGAGAGAGACAAACCAAGAAACAGACTCTTCAGTATTGAGAACTGATGGTTACCAGAAGGGAGGTGAGTGAAGGGATGGATGGAATAGGTGACGGGGATTAAGGAGTGCACATGTTTTGATGAGCCCTAGGTGTTGCATGGAATTGAAATACAGTAGTTTCAGGTGTACGATGTAGTAACACTGCATGGCAACTGTACTGGAATTAAAATAAGAAATTTAATTAAAAAATCGTTATTTTACTAAATATACCTTATCTGTCTAAAACCTTAAACAAATATATTTAAAAAAAAATTAGAACTAGACATCTGAAAGTTCTTTTTATCCAAGCCTCTCGTTTTCCAGAAAAGCATGTTAAACTCTGAAAGGGGGAAGTAAGGGGAGGGATTAGAACCTAGATCTTTGAGGTTCTAGCATGAAACTCTAATTATTGCCTTTAATATTTTTATGTGTGTGATTTTCGGCATATAACCCTGTTTATAACTGATGTAGTAAACATTTCCCAAACACAAACTACTGACTGGTTTATCCAAATATTCAGTCTTGACTTTACTATTAAACCACAACAAACAAACAAACAAACAAAAAGAAAAAGAAAAAAGAGAACAGACTGTCAAAGATAGGAAACATTACCTGAGAATATCATAACTGGCAAAGTCCCACTGGTAGAGACCCAGCGCTGAACTACAGACAATGTATTTGCCATCAAAATGAAGTCTTGGCTGCAGGCAGATACTCCTATCCTCAGAGACAGACAATGTCTTCAAGCACTTGCAGTTAATTTCTCTCCCAATCGGCCAAATCTACAGATAAAAGAATATTAGACAAGATGACAAATCACATCACCATAGACAAGCTTACCCTTACACAATGCGGCCTATGGTTGCTGAAGGCAGTATAAAGTGAAGTACATGAGAAAGGCCACAAGTTTTATAGTTGAGAGGCATGGGTCCTAGTTCTGATGCTGCATGTATGTACTGTGTGATCTTGGGTAAAATCCGTAACCTCTCTGAACCTCAGTTCCCACAATGAAGATGCCTACCACACAAAACAATTTAAAAACTGCAAAAAGAATGTATATAAGATCGCTCTGTAAACTTTTTGCAAATTGCTTTTATTATACAAGTAAATCTTCGTTTTCATAGTGTAGATCTAAGAATTGAAGTGGGTACAAGATGTGTGGTTTTTATTTTTTTAAGTTTACTTATTTTGAGAGCGAGCGAGCAAGCAAGCAAGCACACAAGCTGGGGAGAGGCAGAGAGAAGAAGAGACAGAATCCCAAGCAGGCTCTGCTGCGCCCCACGAACCACGAGATCATGACCTGAGCCGAGATCAAGAGTCAGATGCTTGGGGCGCCTGGGTGGCGCAGTCGGTTAAGCGTCCGACTTCAGCCAGGTCACGATCTCGCGGTCCGTGAGTTCGAGCCCCGCGTCAGGCTCTGGGCTGATGGCTCAGAGCCTGGAGCCTGTTTCCGATTCTGTGTCTCCCTCTCTCTCTGCCCCTCCCCCATTCGTGCTCTGTCTCTCTCTGTCCCAAAAATAAATAAACGTTGAAAAAAAAAAAAATTAAAAAAAAAAAAAAAAAAAAAAGAGTCAGATGCTCAACCGACTAAGCCACCCGGGCGCCCTGAGATGTGTCTTAAGAAAACAGAATGTGAAGATAAATTTGTGTTTTCTTTTTTCTTTACTTGCAAATCAGGGTTAGAAACTGCGTTGTACATAGAAATAACGAGCAATTCTCTTTCCAATGGGTTTAAGATGGCTTATACGAAGACATTCCTGCTTCCCTTAAAATATTCCCCCTGTGCTACACCATTTTAATTTCCTTGTATTTGCCAGTTTTTCTTTGATGAGGCAAATTAATGCAGGAAAAAAAAACCTCACCTTGATCTCATATTTGTCCGCACTTAAGAGTATGTAGTCTCCAGGGCTGTGCAAAAGAGACTTGACTTTACACTTCTGCAAAACCACCTAGAAATATAAACATCCATGTTACAGAAATATCCTTTTAAAACTGTTTCTAGATTGCTTTTTTTAAAATTAAAATAGGAAAAAGAGCCCGAAATGAGATGGTACGCTAGAACAGCTAAGCTGTAACTCTAGGACCAAGTTAGCCTCTAGTTAGTACAACCAGAGTCTCTATATTTTCAGCAGAATCTAAAATTGTCTAATGATGGCAGCATTTAATTTCAACTTTAATCTGGAAGCGAACATTTGGAATGGTTTTAAAAACTGTAAAATGTGACCTCATAGAAAGTGTGAGGAACAGGAAAGAAAACAGTCCGTAAACGTAGAAATAGTTACAAATAATCTGTATTCAGGAGCACGGGCATGTGCATTGTAAGGGAAAACGCACTGGACCTGGGACCAGAATCTGCCATATACTGACTCTGCAACCTTGGACAAGACCATCTAGCACCTTTGTTTCTCAATTTCCTCATCTTTAAAATAGGGGACAAGGCATGTATTAGATCTCACAATTGCAATGAAAATGAAATAAAACAATTAAATGATGATGATGATGATGATGAAATAAGAGCTAGTCATCCATTAGCACTGGGAATAGTCTGTAGACATTTAGGTGCCAGTTATTTTTGTAATAAGTCAGCACAAAGTGAGGAGGTGGCCAGGCTCACTTGTTCTGAAGCCCGGGTTGCAGACTCAACTGAAACACAGACCTACTAACCGCACGCACCCTGCTGGGTTCCGTCCCGTGACCTCACTCAGAATTCATAGGAACATTTAACAGATACAAGTCAGGCCCCGAAGGGAGGGGCAGCTTGTCTAAAACATCACGGTCAGCATCCTGGCCCCAACTCCAGTGTTTTTAACACCACACCAAACTGTCTTATGTAATTTTTCCACTGAAATATTCAATGTGCCCAATACAGAACTGTGGTGAAAGATACAGAACATAAAATGTCCTATCTCAACCATTTTAAGAGTACAGTTCAGTGCTGTTACTGACCTTCTCACCAACTGCTCTCCTTCCAGCTCCACCTATTTCAGGTAAACACATTCACCCACCCGACTGAAACCCACTGGACATCAGATTCTTTCTTCTTTGTTCCCCAGGAGTCGGTACGTTCAGTTGGCTTTACCTTAAAGACATATCCTTCGTGTGTGTTCTTCTCTTTCTGAGCTGCCACCTCGGTCCGGGCCACAGGTATTTTTTGCTTAGATTATCGCAAACCCCTAACTGGCCTCGATGTGTCCACTGTGCCCGACCCCAACCCACTGTTCACTCAGCGGCTGTTTTCTCCCTGCTCAGAACACCCAACTGCTTCTTGCTACGTGTAGGACATGCACAATCCTTAACACGGCCAAGGAAGGCACACACGATGGCCACCTCTCCCACACCACCCCCAGCACAGCTCCACTGGCCTTCAGGTCATCAAATGGTCCAGGTTCTCTCCCGCCCAGGGCCTGGGCATACTCTGTGCACACGGAAACACTCCACTACTCTGTACACAGCTACCTCCGATTTCTTCATATTTTGTCCCTTCTCAAAAAGCTCTCCCCTGAAAGAGTTTAGATACCTCCTAGCCTTCCTCACAGAACACTGCACTCTTTCCTTCATGGCACTTAACACAATTTGTAATTATATATTTATTTGTGAAATTACTATTTAATAACTCTTTCTCCTACTGGGCTAACATCCATATCAAGCCTGGGTCTGCTTTGTTCACTCCTGTATCCTCCAGCCCTCACAGAAATGCCTGGTAAGCTCAGGAAAAGTGTTTCTGCATGACATTTTCATGATTAATATTGCATTTGATCCTCACGGCCATCTTTTTTTGAAAATGAGTAAACACCACAATACTCTTTTAAGGACTTTATACATTTTTTCTTTGTCCCACTTCTTGCAATTATTTTTTTTTTTTACATGAAAATTGCTTTTCTGATTAAAAAAATATGCTTATCCGAAAGGGAAAAAAGTACCCACAGTTCCTAAGTAATAACCACCTTCAACATTTCAGTGCATGAACATATTTATTCAGAAACTGGTATTCTAGTCTACAGTACAGTTTTACTGTGTTTGTTCCCTCTACCCACCAAATATATTGTGAATATTTTTCCATGTCCGTAAGTCCATTCATCTGTTAAACTATTTACCGAGTGCCTCTTACTTGCTGGTCACTGTCGTTGGCCATCACGCTTTGTGGGCGCACCTGCTCCGTCTCATGGCTCCCCTACCACTTACAAGGCAGCACCCAGCATCCTCCACCCCACCCCCAGCTCCCTCACCCCCTCAAAGCCTGATGTCAAGATTTCTCCTGTAAGTCTTCCTACCTTGGTGACCCATTCCGTGTGCCCGGTGAGCGTGTTCAGGCACGTCCCAGCAGATAAAGCCCATACTTTCACAGTGAAGTCTGCAGAGCCACTCACCAAGATATCCAGTTCATCATTGTAGTCAACACTAAACACTAGTATATACAACACACACAGAGTTAAAACATGCCCGAGAGTCTTTTATAATAGAGTTCAATAACATTCATTCTCCCTAGCTGCTCAATTATATAATTTCTCAACCACAGTTACTGTTAAGAATGGTGCTACTCAGTTAAGAATTTTATGATAAAAAATATATCCAGTTCAAAATTCTTGTTATTATTATAGCTGATTATTCTAAGGCTGGAACGTCCCTGGAGTAATGCAATCTTTTATACTTGTGCTAGCTTTAAAGCGAGAGGTAAAAGCAGTACTGGAGATAATGGCATTTCCACTCAGGACTGCCTGCCTGATCCGACACAAAGCTAATCCAGCTTATGCAGGGAAAATAGGAACATAGGTGGCCCTGCTTAGATGCGCACTATTTGTTGCAGTGAGACTCAACTTCAAGAATCATACCCATAATCAAGAAAAGCCAGTGGAACGAGAAAAACAAAAGACACACAAGTATCTCAACGGTCAGACTAAACCACTCTCTCAAACGGTTTGAATTTCTTCACAGGTGTACCCCCAGCACCTGAAACAGCAAGTTTTAGCCTGAGTACAGCAAGTACTCAAAACATTTGTTTTTAAATGCCTGCCAAACTCTAAAGGAACACTGGGCACCCAGAGATGAAGGGCTCTTCCTTAAGGAACTCAGTCTAAGTGAGGGGTGAAGGAGGAAGTCCAAAAAAATTAAATGTTTACCTCTTGCTAGGGAAACACCAAGGAGAATGACTAACTCTGCCCAGGGGTATCAGGGAAGACTTCAGGGAAGAGGCGATATTGGAGATGGGCCCTCAAGGGTGAGTAGAGTTTATCAAGAAAAGAAAGAGAATATTGCAGGTAGAGGGAACAGCAAAGGCATGGAATTATGGAAAAGCCACAGCAATGTCCAGGGAACAGTAACGAGGAAATTTTTTAGAGCAGGGCTCTTGAAGTTGATCACCTGGAAGTCAATGTACATCTTGACACTATGGAACAGTATACTCAATTTAGTAAGTTCCATGCTAAACCACAGATTTTCCAATATTCATTTCCATAACAAACAAGTGGTAACAAATAAGCAGACTGAGGAAAAATGTGTAAGATGAAAAACAAAGTGGTGAAAAAATGGTCTTCAGGAGTAAAACAGCCAGGTTCACTTCAAAGTATTACTAAGCACCAGACACAATACAAAGAACTCAGGACCTAAGGATGAACAAGACAGGTAGGACCCTGCTTGCTGGCAGTATAGCCTGGTATATCAGACTTATTTGTATGATGAGTGTTAGGACAAAATACAGGTTACTGGGAAACCTGTTCAGGGAGTCCGAGAAGACGCTTAAGAGCACAGACTGTGACTCTCCAAGACTAGTGCAGTGGGTAAATGGGGGAAAGGAAGGGAGCTGCTGCACAAGAGGCTGGGAAGCAGCTCAACATGATTTCTGCACAAAGCTACAAAATACAATGCAACAGAGGTGGAAGCTCTGGTCTCGAGACCATATTCAAACGACCAATTTCTGCACACCAGGCCACTATAAAATTATTAGGAAAAATCAGGTATCTGTTTCCTTTGTCTTCTCTCTAGGCACTGTTTGTTTTAATCAGTTGTCAACCAAGCTCCAATTCAATGTAAAGTGTGTAGCTCACACAATCTGAGAACCACTGTCACTGCAAAGGATGGTTAGCCCTGATTCTACAAATAAAGTAGACTGAATTTACAAGTGTAGGACTTACTCAATTTGGAAGTATGGAAGCTGATAAAAAGCAAAAAGGACGGACTGTTCAATGGAGTGTAAATGAAATAGGTAAGGAGAAGTGCCCCCTCCCTGCGTAAGGGTACAAAGAAGAGTTTTGAATGCGCCAAGGAAAAGCAAAATTCAGGAAAAAATTCCAAATAAGGGTACCTTAAATAAAGGGATTAACTGCTGTTATTGAGAAAACAGAGGAGGGAGAGGCACGTTAAGTTAAAAAACAAAAAGGGGGTCATATTCTTGGCTTCCGGTTTTAAGGAATGAAGTTAAAGTAACTGTAGAAACCCCTGAAAAAGGGCAACCCACCCGCCCCTGTGTGCCCCCGGAAGTGCTGGGTCCTGGCTCCAGAACTCCATTCCCAGCAGGCCACAGTGTTGTCAAAGGAGCCTGTCACAAGCTTCTGCTCATCAAATTTCACTGCTGCACAAGTGTGGGTCTGGATGCCATAAACGCACTGTCCTGTGCTCACATCCCACAGTTTTGCAGACAAGTCATCTGACCCTTCAAGAGAAAAACAGGGAGGTTAGTAAGAAAACAAACACTAAAGAAGGCCAATCAATCCCCAAACCGTGGTATTCTTCAAGTAGAACCTCAAGGTCCCCTCCTCTAGCATTCCCACTTCATAGCTGAGAAAAGCAAAGCATGGAGAGGCTAATACAACTCATTCAGGGTCACCAAAATGGTGTTAACAGCACGGGGACTGAATGCAAGCTTTCTGGTTTTGTCCGTTTCCCTTAATCTGCCAGGCTACAAGAGGAGTGCTAGACTAAAGCATCCCTTGCTGCTTCTACTTGTAAAATTTCACAATCTTTGACCATCACGAGCTTTCTGATTTGAGCTTGAGATGAAGGGTATTACCTATGACTGCATGTATACATTTGCATGCCTATCCATGACCCACATCCCGAACAAATAAAGAATGCTGAAGAGTAAAGCTGTCCACTGGAACAGGTTCTACTCTAAGGGCAGTCAGGGAAAAGCCTCAGATCTCTCAGATCACAGGTTAACTTCTGCAAAGGCTAACTGCTAATTCTTTGAGCCATCCTGAAATGTGCAAAGCAACTTCTAAGAAAACCATGGATAAATTATCCCCAGACTTTCACAACTCAACACACTGAGCTTGTAAAGCCCCTTAAGATTCTGCAGAGGGGCGCCTGGGTGGCTCAGTCGGTTAAGCGTCCAACTTCGGCTTAGGTCATGATCTCACAGTTTGTGAGTTCGAGTCCCGCGTCTGGCTCCGTGCTGACAGCTCGGAGCCTGGAGCCTGCTTCGGATTCTGTGTCTCCCTCTCTCTGCCTCTCCCCCGCTCACGCTCTGTCTCTCTCTGTCTCTCAAAAATAAATAAATGTTAAAAAAAAAAAAAAAAGATTCTGCAGAAAAAGTAGGTTTTATTTCTATTCTGATGAAAATATACCAATCATGATAATTCAAGATTAGCTTTAATTATGTTTAAAGGTATAATGATTAAATCACGCTCACAATTTACCTTTATAATAAAAAAGTAATAATAAGAATTGACAAAAGCATTTTGAGGACATAACAAATATAGTCACTATGACAAGGACACACTACGCAGGAAATCACCAAATGACTGGTTTTGGAAAGGATGAAATGGCTAAAATCAGCCACAATTCTGCCTTTAAGGGTTGGTAAAGAGCCACTGTTCCAGACAATGGAAAAATAGCTACGACTCATGAAAGAGGTAGAGCATGAATTTCAACTTGGACAAACCCTAGGAGAAATACAGTCTTCATTTTAGACTATATTTGTTGTCACTTTACTATTTAGAGACTCAGGTTCTTCCCTATAAAATAAGGGATGGGAATTGGTTGGTGGTTCTCAATGGTCATATGAGACATGAAAATCATCTGGAGAAGGGCACTGGGCTGCTCAGTTGGTAGAGCAGGTGACTCGTGAACTCAGTGGTGTAGGTTCAAGCCTACAATGGGTGTAGAGATGACTTAAGAACAAAATCTTTGGGTGGCGGGGGAAGAATCATCTGAGAAGCTTCATCAAACACCTATGTAGGGCCCTAGCTTCAGAGATTTTAATTTAGAACCTCTGAGGTGGGGCCTGATCATCTTAAAAGCTTGCCAGGTGATTCTAATGTATCAGCAATATTTTGAAAACCAATGATCTAGAACAGCACTCCAAGAGAAACAATACAAACCACGAATGCAATTTACATACGTAATTACAATTTTTCTATTATTTACTGTAAAAACAAATGTAGTACAAATTTCATTAGCTCAATATATCAAAAATATTGTTAATGAAATATTTTATACCCTAAGTCTTTGATATCTACTGAGTATTTCCCATTTCACATCTCTGGACCAGCCACATCTCAAGAGCTCAAAAGCCTTATGGGGTCAGTGGCTAGTATACAGGACAGTGTGTCTAGATAATCTGAACTGTACATTTGAAAAATGGTTAAAATGATAAATCTAGGTGTTCCACAAATATGCCTTAGGAAACGGCATGATTAGCTCCTCAATCTAGTATATATTTTACCATAATGTGATAAAAACAAACCAAAAAAAAAAAGGGAGAGATTATCCTAATTTTTAAATTAATTTATAGAGGAAAATATTGGGCCACTCAGTTTTACACCCTAGAGAAGCATCAGAGAATAACTTGGTTGATTTCAGTTCCATTTTCCAGTGGTACAAGTCTACTCTTAACCGCTAAGCCTTTAGGAGTCATTGTTCTCTGCTCCTTTTTGGTTTTATTTCAACCTTTCCTATAGACTCCTGTTTGCTGCACTGAGTACACTCCAACGTGTTTTCAAGGAGGTCATCAATGACGCAGCCTAAAGATGAAAGGGGAGTAAATAAACGTAGACTGTTTTTCATTATATAAAAGAAAAAAAAAAGCCCTCTCAATTCAGAAGAGGTTGAAAACAATACTTTGATATAAAAAATTCCAGGGATGGGTATATAACAAACGTAAGCAGAAAACCGAGCTGTAACTCAAATGGAATAAACTATCGTATCCAGCAAGGTTTAAATATTTAACTGGTAGAATCAGATCTCAGCTCTCAACTGCCTCTTGGAGGCATGTGACTCTGATGACCAACTGAACAAACACTGGCCAGTGCCTCTTTCATACAGGCAATTTTCACTGCCCTTGAAACTCTCTTCATCACCATTCTTCTTTACCTCTTCCCTAAGTACACTCTTCAAGGATCCATCCTAGGCCCCATTCTTTTTTCCTCTCCATGTCCTTTTGAAATTTCACTGTTATAGCCATAGCTGAAATGTCACTAACTCCTCAACCTTTTGCTCTAGCCCTGAGCTATTCCCCAAAGCTCTGATGTTACATTTCCAGAACCTTGTCGGAATCTCCATCACATCCGACTGCATTGAAGTTCATCCCAGGGGCACCTGGGCGGCTCAGTCAGTTAAGCATCTGACTTGATTTCAGCTCAGGTCACGATCTCACAGTTTGTGAGATCAAGCCCCACATCAGGCTCTGCACTGACTGGGGAGCCTGCTTAGAATTCTCTGTCTCTCTCTCTCTCTCTCTCTCTCTCTCTGCCCTTCCCTTGCTTGCACTCTCTCTTAAAAATAAATAAACTTTAAAAAAAATTTTTTTTAAATTTCATTCCAAATTGAACTCCCTCTACCCGCTCAAATTTATTCCTTCATTTCCTATTCTTGGTACCAGTACTACCACCTTCCCAGGTATTTTCCTCGCCACATACTCAGTCCATTGCTAAGTCTTGTTAATTCCATTTCAATGGCTGCTCTTCCATTTAACTGCTCCTTTAAAAAAATCTCTACCCTTCGGGCACCTGGGTGGCTCAGCGGGTTGAGCATCTGACTTCAGCTCAGGTCATGATCTTGTAGTTTTGTGAGTCCAAGCCCTGCATTGGGCTCTCTGCTGTCAGCACAAAGCCTGCTCCAGATCCTCTGCACCCTCTCTCTCTGCCCCTGCCCCACTTGGGGGCACGCTCCCTGTCTCTCAAAAATAAATAAACCTTGGGACGCCTGGGTGGCTTAGTCAGTTAAGTGTCTGACTGACTTCAGCTCAGGTCACAATCTTACGGTTTGTGAGTTTGAGCCCTACATTGGGCTCTGTGCTGGGTCAGAGCCTGGAACCCGCTTAGGATTCTGTGTCTGCCTCTCTCTCTCAGCCCCTCCCCTACTCTGTCTGTCTCTCTCTCTCTCAAAAATAAACATAAAAAAAATTAAGTAAACAAACCTCAAAAAAAAAAAAAAAAAACAAAAAAACTCTACACCTACTATCCTAAATCTAGATCTACTCTTACCTAAAATGCAATAGGCTAATACTTTAGTTTAGAAATTCTAGATCTGTCTATGTCAGAGGGTCTTCATATAAGTAGTGTCATCCTCCAAGGGAACATTTTAGAAATTTGCAGGGGTGGTTTCAAGTGTCACAATGATTTTGGAGGCAGTGTGTGGGGGCGGGGGGTCTAAATTACCAGCCTCTACTGGGAAAGACCAGAAATGCTAGACATTCTGCAATGTTTGGGACAATGTACAAAAAGAATAGTCATGTATTCTGCATGACCTTTTTTTTTTTTTTTAATGTTTATTTATTTTTGAGAGGGGGGGGAGGGAGGGAGGGAGAGGGAGAGGCAGACATAGAATCTGAAGCAGGCTCCAGGCTCTGAGCTGTCAGCACAGAGCCCGATGCAGGGACCTGAGACCACGAGATCATGACCTGAGCTAAAGTTGAACACTTAACCGACTAAGCCACCCAGGCGCCCATATTCTGCATGACTTCTTAAAGATTCTGCCTGATTGCCTTAAAGGTTCTTCCTGTGACAAGTTTATTCTTAGTTGTCTGAGCCTTGGACCTGTTTTACAAAGCATCGAGTTTATTCTGAATTTACTATGAGTGTAACTACCAGGTAGACTGAGGAAAAATGTACTTTGCTTTGTTGGAGACTTTTCACCACTTGTGACCACATCACTGATGGTACAAATACAACACTGTGCTATTTACAACTGTCATGTTCATGATGATAGTACATACACAGGTGCAAACATCTGATTACACTACCGTCTTCTAACACAGCTGTGCTTGAGCACAACACATTTAATGTGCGTTATTTTAAATTACTGTCTTATTTCTCCTCTGGATCAGAGTTTAGGTATTATATTGATTTTTTGAAATATGTGTATGTACAGGTAAGTTATTTCTATGAATTTGACTTCAAGGTAAGAGAATATTGTAAAATACATTACAAAAAGAGGACCTGGGGCCTGGCAGAAATAAGAAACACTGGTCTACTTGGAGCAGAATGCTCTAGTCCTGGCCCTTTCTCTGCTCAGAAATCTTTCATAGTTTTTCTTATTGCTTAAAGAAAACTGTCCAAACTCATATTCCCAATATTTAAGGTTTTTACAATACAGCTCAAGACAATTCTCCAGCTTATATTCTAAGAATCTCTTATAGAGTCCTTAATTATATACTGAGTTCAGATAAAAAGAATTTTTATTTTCCTCCTATATGCTCCATGCTTAGCCCTTTCCATACCTTTGCTGGAAAGTGCTTATTCTCATCTCTCTAAAATCTACCCATTCTCCAAGATTCAACATAAACACCGCTCAATTTTTGCAAATGAAAGACATCACTCCTTCCTCTGAACAACTGATTTTTTACTCATACAATTCAAATATATCATTTGACTGCATATCTTTTATAGCTGTTGTTTTTCTTATTCAACTGTAAGCCATGGTCACAATATGGCAGCGTGCAGGTTAAATATGACACAATCACAATATTTTTAAAATGTGATAATACTTAAAAATCAGCACACTAAAAAAAAAAAATCAATCAGAATATTGCACAAAAATCTAGATTTAGGACTTCTTTGAAAAATCAGATCTGACCACTGTGAGCCTATATCCCACATGGCAAATAATTCACTGCAGTAGAGCAGCAGCTACCCTCTCTAGAAGGGCAAGTGTTCTCTCACTAGCACAGTCTACATGGAGACTTTTACTTAATCAGGTTACCTTCCTGATTCCAGTATGTATGTTCTCTGAGCAAAGAACTGTCCTAATTCATCCACATATGTCCTTACATTGTCTTTCACACAGTACTTTCTAATTATCTACTGTGTAGCACAAACAAAGCACAACAGGTTCCTTTCTCACCATTTCAGAGCTCACAGCTCAGCAGAAGGATAACTACCTCTTTGGTAATAGCATGAAACAAAGGTATGTATAATTCCATAACAAACACTTCTCTCACTAGTTATAGTTTCAGGGATACAGCTATTAGAAATTTTAAACTTGGGGTGCCTGGGTAGCTCAGTCGGTTGAGCGTCTGACTTCAGCTCAGGTCATGATCTCACGGTCCGTGGGTTCGAGCCCCGCATCGGGCTCTGTGCTGACAGCTCAGAGCCTGGAGCCTGCTTCGGATTCTGTGTCTCCCTCTCTCTCTGACCCTCCCCTGCTCATGCTCTGTCTCTTTCTGTCTCAAAAATAAAAACATTAAAAAAAATTTTTTTAAAAAGAAAAGAAAAATTAAACTAAAGCTTTGGATTATTTTCAATAGAGCATAATTTTCAATACACAAACTTGATGAATTTAATCAGAACAAAAAATACAGGGGCGCCTGGGTGGCGCAGTCGGTTAAGCGTCCGACTTCAGCCAGGTCACGATCTCGCGGTCCGTGAGTTCGAGCCCCGCGTCGGGCTCTGGGCTGATGGCTCAGAGCCTGGAGCCTGTTTCCGATTCTGCGTCTCCCTCTCTCTCTGCCCCTCCCCCGTTCATGCTCTGTCTCTCTCTGTCCCAAAAATAAATAAACGTTGAAAAAAAAAAAATTAAAAAAAAAAAAAAAAAGAACAAAAAATACAAAATATAGACCCACCTACAGAATAACCTTAAAATGCAGGGTCGGATCCACCGTTATTGCAGATATTAACTTTCCAGGTAAAGAATTCAGTGAATGTGTCCCATTCACTTCTGCCCCAAGTTAAACTCAAGTTTTACTGCATTTCAAAAGTAAAATTTGATGAGAATTTTTCTTTTAAAGCTACATGTGGTTCTGAAAATGACTCAACTGCCAGTATTTGCCCAAGTGTGAATGAGCACAAGGCTCGAAGGCAATACTGCATCTTAATCTTTAAAACTTACCTGCCATTGATCATAAGACAAAAAGGACACAGAAAAGCCACTGCCCCAACTGGGAAAGCACATCCAAGTATAAAAGAATGGATGATACCTTTCCAATAATCCGGCTTATAGGACACAGAATAATGTAAGCATGGAGTAACTTTAGGATGACAAAAACCACGAAATGCCTTAAGTTTAACGTTCATTTTATAAAACTGGCAAAGCATTTAGCATTTTAGAGAAACATATCACTATGAGAAAATGTACATCCTCAAGAGATCATACACCTCAAGAATATTAAAACTGAGTCTGTTATTTAAAACTGCTGTGGCCATGCCATGAATTCAGTCTCTCTGGAAAGGACAGTTAAGAGGAGCTTTAAAATCATTTATATTTCCGGATCTGTAATTCTACTTTGAGGTTTCTGCCCCAAATAAATAATTCAAGGGGGGAAAAAGGCAAACAAAAATATTCATAAATATTTCATAGATATATTCTGAATTCATAGAAACAACCTGAATATACACTAATATTGAATTGGCTAAATAATGATGATATATTTACACAAAGGAACAGAATACGCTATTAAAAAAGGCAATTATGGGGTGCCTGGATGGCTCAGTGGCTTAAGCGACTGACTTAATTTTGGCTCAGGTTGTGAGTTCGAGCCCCGCATTGGGTTCTGTGCTGACAGGGTGGAGCCTGCTTCAGATTCTGCGTCTGCCTCTCTCTCTGCCCCTCTCCTGCTTGCTTGCTTTCTCCCTCCCTCCCTCCCTCCCTCCCTCCCTCTCTCTTTCAAACAATAAATACATAAACTAAAAAAAAATTTTTTAAAAAGGCAACTACGTACTTCAGTAATACTCAAATGTTTATCTTGGATTAGGGCGCCTGGGTGGCTCAGTCAGTTAAGCGTCTGACTTCGGCTCAGGTCATGATCTCACCGTTGTGGGTTCGAGCACCACGTCGGGTTGTGCTGACAGCTCAGAGCCTGCAGCCTGCTTTGGATCCTGTGTCTCCCTCTCTCTCTGCCCCTCCCCTGCTTGTGCTCTCTCTCAAAAATAAATAAACATTAAAAAAATAAAAATAAAAAAACAAAAAAACAAGAAGGGCCTGACCTATAAAAAAATTTTTTAAAAAGAAATTATCCTGGATGAAAAAAGAACACCAAGGATCCCTAAATATTACATACAATGGAAGTGAAGAGGCATCGGGATCATCGATAAGGCTGCGTGAAATCATTCTACACCATTGCCTAAGAATTATTTACAATGCCCATCAAAATGTACTGCCTAAAACATATGCACTGATTACATGTACAAACAGCCATTATAACTGGAAGAATCACACAATTCCAAATTTTAATGATTATATCTGCTACATAGTTACTTAATTGCTTAGGATTAAAATATCCATCTGTCTTTGTTTCCATGCCCAAATTCTTTTGACTTTTAATTCTTCTTAGAACCACAGGAATTTTAGCAAGAAAGAAATACCTCCATTCCCATACTTTATAGATAAGAAAACAAACACAGAGAGGTTAAGTAATTCTTGCAAGATGATCTAATTACTTGCTAGGTCTAGGCATCATCTTTTCCACTGGTTTTTCTCAAAAATCACTGCTGACAGAAAAAAAGTTTAACCAACATGGAAAACTACATGGAAGGAAAAAGCACTGAAAAAAATAGTTACAGCTTTCTGACTCACATCACATTTAAAAGAATGTCTGGGGGTGTCTGGGTGGCTCAGTCGGTTAAGCGTCCGACTCTTGATCTCAGCTGAGGTCTTGGTTTCAGGGTTGTGAGTTCAAGCACCGCACTGAGTTCCATGCTGGGCATGGAGGAAAGGAAAAAGGAAAAAGGAAAGGAAAGAGAAAAGAGAAAAAAGAAAAAAAAAAAGAATGTCTGGAGCCTTCTTCTCACAAAATTCTATAAAAATGATTTGTCTTCTAAAGGGAAAGAGGATAAAAGGGTGTAAAACTACTCAGGGATGGAGGGAGGGGGAAATTCCACTATAGATATCTCATATAATTAATACTTGCCATCCTCAAGCCTAAGGACTAGTTTGTTCTGTTTCTAAGATTACACTCTATGAAACGCACAACAACAACAAAACAGTTCCAGAATCTCTTACCTGTACAGAGAAGTCCATCCTTGTAGTAAAGTGCATACACCCTGGCACTGTGTCCAATTAACGATGAGGTCTCAAAGGCTTCATGGTCCTCCAGTTGCTTCATTCTCAAAATAGCCTTCAAATAAACCTTCTTCCAGTGCAAAGCGTCCTGAACAGAATCATCTATCTGCCAGCCCAAATTTTTACACGCAGTCTGCCACACCTCTGTACAGGCACTTATCACCTTATTCCACTGTTTAGAGACGAGGCAGCATGTGAGTAAAGTCTGAGGATCGAGCCATTTTAACAAATAAAAACTGAGCTCCAGGGGAAGGAGTTTGAGGAAGTCCCGCTTGAGGAGAGTCTCCAGGTTATTGGAGAGATGCCTGAGCTGGACTGCCCCACTCAGACTAATCAGGTGATCCAGAGTTTCATTTTTCTGCAAGTCCGTCAGAGAAAGAAATGTAACAGAAATGTTATCAAGCCATGTCTCAAAGTCCTTTCTCTCCATAAGGTTATGGAAAAATTTACCTGTGGCACATCAAAATATTGTATTAGTTCTGCTCAAAAAGACCATTCAAGCAAGACTGCTAACAAATGAAAATTAGTGTAAAAAACTTGGCATTACAACTTTATGTTTAGTTATTACATTACAACTTTACAGTTAATATATTGTATTCGAAAATCTTCCATGCACACAAAAGATAATACATCTAAGAAAACATACTTTAATGAATCATGATCTCTGAAACATAAATCAGTGAGACTTATGTTGGTGTAGGTGACTTGCTCCTTTTGAAGTCTAGCACATGCTACATGCATCTTCACAGTAAAAGATTTATAGTATCACTCATTATAAAATAGTTTATTCTATACACTTCTCTCCCCTCCCCCCAACACGATCAAAACCATCGTAACACTATTTCCTTAATACGCTCTATTTGGGTACTTAAGTCACAAATATAAGCACCAGCATGTGACAACCAGAAGGCAGGTCTCCTGAGCAGTAACTGGAGACATTAGTTATCATGCTAGGCACAGCCTGATCTGTTACCAAAATCACAGAACTGACTACTGGGTTTTCAATAAATATTCAGGCAAAAAAGGTCTGGGGAAGAAAAACAGGCAGATGTAATAAATCATGTGGCTCAGGTATTTTGGTTTTTCTACTTCCTTTATGGCACTGCCTGTTAGAACAAAAATTACCAAAGGCCTTATGTAGCCTTACATAGTTTTTATAAGCCTCATATGAGCTGGTGACAACTCTTAATCCTGTGCCCCCAGAGAGCAAAGAGGGTCAAGGAAGCTTGCACAAATAAGTAATCCTGATGCTTCCAAAACACCAAAAAAAAAAACCCAAAAAACAAACAAAAAAAAAAACACAAAAAACAAAACAAAACAAAACAAAACAAAAAAACCCCAGGTAGCATCATCCCTACTTTGCAGAGGAGGAAGTTACAAGTCAGAGAAGGTAAGTGATTTGCCTACCTACAGTCAATAGAGCTATTAAAACAGCATCAGAACAGACTGGCAGTCAGTGCTCCCTCCATCAGTACTCTTCCAACCACACAGACCGAACTGTCTCTCTCTGACTACAGCTACAACCAGGAGAATCACAACCTGGTTATAAAATCTGGTACCTATCTGATTATACCACCTTCTCCTTTAAAAGAATGACACATTGCTCCAGGACTAACTGGAGCAAAAAGAAACGTTACAAGTATATAGCATTACACATTGCATCAAGGTATCAGCCCGCTTTTAAGAACAGGGAGTAAACTAATGAAAAAACAAAAAATACAGCAAATCAGCAAAAATCATCTTTCCCAAGCTTAGCTATATGTTGATAGATGTTAGTGCTGAATGATGGATACATGGAGGTTTTTATTCTCTTTACTACCGTATGTTTAAACATTCCATAATTAAAAAACAAAGCTTTCCTTCTAATATCACTTAGTTTCCTACCAGATTGCCATACTAATTTTAAAAATTAACATCCAAATCTCAACACACCTCCAGAGGCAAGGGAAACAAAAGCAAAAATGAACTACTGGGACCTCATCAGAATAGAAAGCTTCTGCACAGCGAAGGAAACAGTCAGCAAAACTAAAAGCAACCGACAGAATGGGAGAAGATATTTGCAAACGACACATCAGATAAAGGGTTAGTATCCAAAATCTAGAAAGAACTTATCAAACTCAACACCCAAAAAACAAATAATCCAGTGAAGAAATGGGCAAAAGACATGAATAGACACTTCTCCAAAGAAGACATCCAGATGGCCAACTGATACATGAAAAAATGCTCCACATCACTCATCATCAGGGAAATACAAATCAAATGAGATACCACCTTACCCCTGTCAGAATGGCTAACATTAACAACTCAGGCAACAACAGATGTTGGCGAGGATGTGGAGAAAGAGATCTCTTTTGCATTGTTGGTGGGAATGCAAGCTGGTGCAGACACTCTGGAAAACAATATGGAGGTTCCTCAAAAAACTAAAAATAGAACTACCCTACAACCCAGCAATTGCACTACTAGGTATTTATCCAAGGGACACAGGTGTGCAGTTTCGAAGGGACACATGCACCCCCATGTTTATAGCAGCACTATCAACAATAGCCAAAGTATGGAAAGCGCCCAAATGTCCATCAATGGATGAATGGATAAAGATGTGGCATAAATACAATGGAGTATTACTCAGCAATCAAAAAGAATGAAATCTTGCCATTTGCAACTACATGGATGGAACTGGAGGATATTATGCTAAGCGAAATTAGTCAGAGAAAGACAAATATCATACGACTTCACTCATATGAGGACTTTAAGAGACAAAACAGATGAACATAAGGGAAGGGAAACAAAACTAATATAAAAACAGGGAGGGGGACAAAATATAAGAGACTCTTAAATATGGAGAACAATCAGAGGGTTACTGGAGGGGTTGTGGGAGGGGGGATGGGCTAAATGGGTAAGGGGCATTAAGGAATCTAGTCCTGAAATCACTGTTGCACTATATGCTAACTAATTTGGATGTAAATTAAAAAAAATAAAATTAAAACAGAAAGGCAAGGCGAGGCGAGATGAGACAAGACAAGACAAGACAAGACAGGACAAGACAAGACAAGACAAGGAAACAAACCAAACAAACCAAACCTATTTACCAGAGGGGAGGTGGGTGATGGGGATTAAGGAGTGCACTTGTGATAAGCACTGGGTGATGGAACTGTGGAATCATGATATTGTACATGTGAAACTAATATAACACTGTATGTTAACTATACTGGAATTTAAAATAAAATTATATTTAGAAAAAAAAAGAATCCTGACACATAGATTAAAAACATTAGTATCTAAATTAATGTCGAAGAGGAAAATAAAATTTTTCCCATAAATGTCACCTAGATGACGTCTACATCAAAAGCCAGATCTCACCTTCCAACTTTGTTCACGTAAGGTCAGTAAAAGTCCTTTTCGTTAATTTCCCAAATATCAAATTTGGCCAGAATGTTATCAGACAAAAAACAGTAAATGCAACCAAACTTTCCAATCACATCATCTACTACCCAATAATTTTGGTTTTTGGAACAGTGAATGGACTTTAAAAATAAAATAATATTCTGGAATCCTCAGGGTTTGGGCTAGGCAGGATTTATTAGTTTAAGGATTTACCTGGCAGCCAAAAAATAATCAGTTCACCAAAAGTTTAATCAACAACAGAAGTTAACACACTACCTCCTCCTGAATCCAAACAACCTTCTATCTTCAACATTTCCAGAAATTTTTTACTTGGAAAAAAATCACTCATAACAAGGCAAAACAACTCTTTTCTTTGGACACCCACAAAATGTCACCATAGCTAATTAATTAATACTGGCCAATTAAAAACATACACCAAAACATCTGCCCAGGAATCCTTTTCTACAGTGAAAAAGCATGGGGGGCTTCTTCCTCTATCACACCTACACCTACACACACATGAATATCCACACATCCATCATAGAAATGTTTACACGTAAGTAAGCTGAATTATTATTTAAATGACCACAAGGCAAATTTATAATATCCATGAAAACATTATCAGGTAGGTTCGCACCATTAACAAAAACTAAGACACATCTTACAGCATGCCAAATTAATGTAGTCATGACACCATAGAAAATTATGGGACAAACTTTTCAGTGAGAGCCTTTAAAAAACCCAGCCATTTCTGAGATTCATATATTCTCTTAACCCATAATAAGAATTTTTTCCTCAACTCTGCACTAGAAAACACCAGTATTTACTTTTCTAAAAAAAAAAAAAAAAAAAGACTTTGGAGGTAACTTTCTTAAGGTCACAGGTCTAAAATGAACTCTTTTAGAGAGCCTGTAGGAATATCACGTACTGGCCACACAAGGCCCCCAGGGGAAAACTTCAGGAAGCAGGATTTCAATTCAACACATGGAGGAGCTTTTATTTTTTTTAAGTAGGCTTCACGCCCAGCGCAGAGCCTAATGAGAGGCTTGAACACACAACCCTGAGATTAAGACCTGTGCTTGAGTGGGGCGCCTGGGTGGCTCAGTCGGTTAAGCGTCCGACTTCGTCCGACTTCGGCTTAGGTCAGGATCTCGCGGTTTGTGAGTTCGAGCCCCGTGTCAGGCTCTGTGCTGACAGCTCAGAGCCTGGAGCCTGCTTCAGATTCTGTGTCTCCCTCTCCCTCTGCCCCTCCCCTGCTCACGCTCTGACTCTATCTTTCAATAATAAATAAAAATTAAAAGAAAAAAGACCTGTGCTTGAGATCAGGAGTTGGACACTTAACCGACTGAGCCACTCAGGCTCCCCATTAGGAGGAACTTCTAAATCATCAGGAGATTTCCAACAATGTAGGGGCTGCCTCCAGAATGGTGAGATTCCCATTACTGGGAAAGTCAAGGACAGTTAGAAACAGAGGCAGAATGAGGTATACATGAAAATGCTTTGGAGTCAGTCAAGTCTTTCAGTGATTTACCCACTTCCTATGTGATCATGGGCATCTCTGACCAACTTCTAAACTTCAGTTCTATCTGTAAAATGGAAGCTATCCCTCACTTTGAGGGCTGTAAAACTCAGAAATTGAGCAGGGGTGGTACTCTTGTTAGTTTTATTATTATGAACACTGGCCAGGAAAGCTTTCAGCAGCCCTAAGGCTGGAATAGACAGGACTACTAACAACCCTTTCAACCCTATGATCCTTACCATAAACTTTCCCTTAAATTGGCTTAAAATAGATGGAAGAAAAATTCACGGACTCAAACTTACTGGGGTTTAATTTTATAATTAAGGCCAGTTATTGAGTTGAGGCTAGAATTTCCTGCTAGGTGCATTTTTGTCTGTACCCACGCTCCATGCTGTCTTGCCTTCCCCTCCCCCCGACTTGAGATTAAACATTAAACTTGTCCTTCTGCCCTCAATATTAACAATCACAAAGCTCCGAAATGGGTATGATGAAGACTGCAAAATTGGAAGCCAGGAGGCCTGGGTTTGGTCTCTGGTTCTACCATTAATTCCCTATGTTCCCTCTGGCAACTCTCATATTTGTATTGGTTTAAAAGATTCAAGTACTACTCATAGACATTACTTCATTTGATTATCAGAACTTTAAGGAAAGTATCAGTACTATTGCCCTTAACTAATAAATGAGATTTATGACCCAACATGTGGAGTGACTTTCCCAGGGTCCCATAGGAAGTTAAGCAATTTAACATCTTACCTAGCTCCCCACCGTCACAAACAAAACAAAACCTATATACTGCTAGGTCTTACTAGAGATAGATGTTCTGGATAAAACATCACATGTACGTTTTCCTCTCCTCCACCAGGACCTGGCCTAGTTAAGAGTGAAAACAAGACATTTGTTGTTCGGAAGCCCGAGGCTTCATCTTCCCTGGTTTCTCATCAAGCATAATCAGCTGTTACAGTACAGAGGTTTTGAAAACGTGTATCTGGATTTATAAACTTACACACACCCAAGGTATCTTTGGAATATTCAAGAAGCTGGTAACACTGGTTGCCTCCAGAGAAACCTGGAGAGCTGAGGAACAGGCGTGAGGAGCCCTTTTTTGAATTTAAAACCATGTGAATATACAACTTATTTAAAATCTTACAACTTAATATTACAACTTATTTATTCATCTCGCCTTTGGTTTTGAGATGAATACAAACAGCTCGGAAAGAATACAGTGTTTATAAAATCCAGGCTCTGCAACTCCACTTGTTGCTGAGTGACACTGGGGAAATCACTTCACCAATCTCAAGTCCAGTCTTTGACTTGTAAAATGCAACCTCGGAACAGCATTCCCTGCAAGGGTGTTTGTGAGGCGTAAATCGGATAATGCACGTAAAGCGTTTAGCACAGTACCCTACACGCTGTAAGCCTCCGAGAAACGTCAGTTACCATTATTATTGAGCATTAATATGGCTATCTGTAGTTCAAGCGCCCCCCCCCCCGCCACATACACACCTGTTTCCATGGCATACCCACAACTACGGCGCAGTCCCTCACATTAATACAGCGCTTTGTACTTCAAAACCACCTCTCCACACTTCATCATCTTTCAAAGTCATGGCAGCCCTGGGACATCATTGTTAACTCATTTCGCAGCTAAGGAAGCTGAGAACTAAGAGGCAGTAACTCCGAGACTCAATGTTCCCATCTCTAAAATCAACTCCAGATCCCTTCAGCCCGTTCGTCGCTCCCAGGTTCCCTGCTCCCAGAGTCGTGTTCCGCGCAGCACTGACCTGAGCGAGCGCCCCGGGGCCCGGGACCTCGCGCCGGGCTCACACCGACTAGGCGCGCTCGGGCCGCCAGAGCCTCGCAGCGGCCGGGTCCGCTCCGCAGCCATGGCGCCTGCAGGGAGAGAAAGACAAACGGCCCGAGGCGCGGCTGGTCAGCAGGGGCGCGGGCGCCTAAGAACCCCCTCCCCGACCGGGCCCCGCCTCACATACAGACCTGGACCAGCGGCCGCCGCTCGGGGTCTGCAACCTCACAGGGGAGCGGCTTCCGGTGCTGCCTGCGTCATCTCCGCGCGTCCCTCCGCCCGCGGCGCCCCTCGGACGCGGGTGCACTTCCGGCCCCGGCCTCGAGGGGGAAGCGGGCGGGCTGAGGAGAGCGCCCAGGGAGGAGGAGCATGCGCAGTATAGCTGGGACCTGTGGCGCTTCATCCTCGAGTTACTTCCGTGCCGTGTATCGGAATTTGTCCGGAACCTTGGTGTCCTTCGTCGGACCGATCCGACCTTGCACAAACTCTGTGGCGCTTTTCCTTATCTTCACTTTTCGGAGGAGAGGGAGGAAAATTTCAGAGACGTGTCCAAAGTGAAACAACCCATTGAGCCGCCTATCATGCATGTCCCAAACACTATTCTAGGAGATAGGGTTAGTGAGCAAAAAGTACAAAAATACCCGGCCGCCTGGGGTTTATATCCCAGCGGGGGAGGCTGACAGATAAATAACTAAGCAAGGCATGGTGCAAGTCTTAGCAAGTGCTCACGAAAAAAATAAAGCAAGTTAAGGGGATTGGTGACCGAAACAAAGGAGTCAGGTGATCTAGGTTCAAATCCTAGCTCTTGACACTCCGGCTGTGCCGTTGGCCTTACTTACGTAATATCTCTGGATTTATATTCGTCTTCTGCATAGCAGTTATAGTACTTCCTCGTGTGATCCTTCTGAGGACTGAAAGCTGAAGCATAAATCTTTATGCATCAAAGAACAAAAATTGTGTGCTTCCTATGGGCCAGGCACTCTCCTGATTACTTTGTGTTACCGCATTGAGTTCCCACAGTGGCCCTGCATAGTAGTTACTATTATTAACTCTTGTTTTTAGCGATGAGGAAACCCGGGTCAAAAGAGGGTTAAGCATCCTGCCTAAGGTCATCATAACCGGCTATCTTAGGATATCAACCCAGCCCCCCCCCTCCCCCCCGACTTCAAGAACTTAAATTCTTCTTGTCTCTCCCTAAAGGCTCATAAACTGCGAACACGCGTATCTTATACCAGCACCTTCCAATAAGACTTTCAGCAATTATGTCCCCTATTTACATTGTCTAATAAGGCAGCCACTAGCCTCTTGTGACTACTGAACACTTGAAAATGCCTAATGTGACTGAGGAAATACAATTTTAATTAATTTAAATATAAATAGCCACATGTGGCTAATGGCTACCCTATTGAACAGACTGGTCCAAGAGATAGAACACTTAATATAGACAGTAAGACAGTCACGTATCCAGTTAGTGTTAGGGAATGACCAAGGCGCCAAGCATCCTGAGTCCATCTAGTACGCTTGAAACATGGGAAATACAAATTTGACTATGTGAAGTAGAAGCCAAGTATGGTGTCTTGAAAGTCAGGCTCCACGAGAGCAAATTTGATTTGGTAGGCAACAGAAAGCCTCTGTAGACATCTAAGCCAAACAGTGACTGATGACAACATTATAAGAAATTTTAGGAAGACGTGTATGCAGATCAGATAACCTCTATGAAAGGCAAAGCAATACCAAGGTAATTAAGAAAAACAAGCCCCCCTATCAATTGTAGCAAACAAATTGTGGTAGGAGTTTGATGAATCAAACTGAAAATCCCAGACAGAGGTGCTCTAGAGGCAATGTTGTTAGACCTTCTCATGAACAAAGAAACCAAATTGTCAAAATTGAAGCAAGAGGAGATCTGGGAGCAAAATTTATAGCTCTAAGAGATGAAAATTGCAAAATAGGATTTGTATTTAGTTGTTAAACTTAGAATGTATAAAAAATTTCCTTTCATATGATATTTTTTGGGTTAGATTTTCCCACTTTGTAAAAATTTCCAAGATTGCATGACAAATGGCTGAGCAAACATTGACACTTTTTCTAGCCAAACAATTACAAAAAAATGCCCTGAGTGGCAGGCAGGAACATCAACATGTGAAAAGACGAAAATGGTTCAGCCCTGCCTGAAAACAGAACGCTCAATACAACTGCTCAATACAAGTGCTTATGTGACAGCAACATGAAAATATGCTGAATGTTGTTTCCTTTCTTAAACTTGCTGGTAGAAACAGTGTTTGGAATAATCCCTACATATTCATGCCCCCAGGAAAACAGCAAACAGCAAATGCTTAGTTCCTTCAGTTCTGGCTAAAATGGACTATGTGTTGTTTTCCAGTTTGAGATAAAAAATGCCTGGGTAGGTAGTTGGGGTGACATATAATTGATTCAGTAAACTTCTTGCATAGCCTATACTAGAAATTCAAAATCCTTCCCAATGAGACATAAACCAAAACTTTCATACGATGTTTCTTTGGGGAGGAAAAAAAAAAACCGCACCCATTAGGGATGATAAGTATTCCTTGATGTTTTAGTACATGTCTTGCACATGCATATACCAGGGAGCAGGAACTAATCCAATTGTTTAGTTTCTTGAGAGCACTCCAAAACATACTGTATGACATTTCTCCTTGTATTATGATGTTTGAGAGGTGATATAGGTGAACTGCTCTTTCAACTCCCACACACATTTCACCAGGAATTCAGCATACCAGCAACAGGTCAGTTTCAAAACATATACAAGGTTGGAAGCGTTTGAAAAGGTTTGTGTTCTCCATTCTTTGTTCCGGATTCACTCTAGCTGTAACATAATCTGCACTTGCTTCCCTATGGAGTCAGCAGGTATTCTGGGACAAAAGCTCAAGTTGATTGGAAAGAAACTTTATCCTTAAAGTCTCAGGCACAAAGAACCTTACCTCAATTGCTGTTAGACTGGAATGATGCTGAGAGCTACATTTGGACATAATTTTGGCATCTGGATTCAGTAATTTCCAAAGACCTGAAACGGTTCACAGACAACATGCAGGTAAGTTTCTTAAATCTTGGAAGAATTTGCTATCTATTAAAATAGGTTTGAGAAAGCTGAAGTTTCTTCTATGTGCACATCATCAGCTTTGAGAAAATGGAATGGAATTCAGATTATAATTACAGGGATTTGTTTTGTTTTGTTTTTTGCCCATTCATTAGGTATAGGAAAGAAAAGATGGGGGTCAGGATTCTCAGTGGTTAAGCTTTGGACTCTCCCAGACTTGAGTTCCAATTATGACCCTTCCCCACGCCCTTACCCACTGAGATGATCTTTGGCAAATTACTAAACTTGGATGCTCACCTTAATTTTGGAAATAACCTATATGAAAGGGATGTTACCAAGGCTAAGTGAATTAAGTCATTTAAAGTGCTTAGCACAGTGCCTGACACACTGCAAATGCTCAGTAAGAGGTAACTATTATTATGGAAGGCTTTGTCAATCAAACTCCAATAGAAATTTAATTTCTTTAATGTTCCCTTGCTCTGTTATATTACGATACTGTGTATGCCCTTCCAGATGGAAAGTTTCCATCTTCTTTGATGATGTGGAGTAAGCTTGGCACAGAGCCATCCTAGATCTCTGAAGGGGTGCTATGCAGATAGTGGGAATTTGCCCATATTGGCAGATGTGTTGAATGGATTAGGGGACATCGCTAAAACAGACAATGTCAGAATTCAGTATCAGATTAAATTGGAAAGTCATAGTAGAAGGATGTAAATGTTTGATAGTAGCCATTGTTCACTGGCCAACAAAAGCAACTACTTCATGGAAAAATAGCCCTTGACCTTTGTAATTAGAGAAGAAACTGATCCAAGTGCTTCACTTTCAGAAAAAAAAAATCATATATTTTCCTGTAGGCTTTTAGCACAATAATTCTGCTTGTTACTTTATATCCATATGTCTATGCCTGATTCCTCTTTGCTTTTCCAATGTCTAGCACCGTGCCTTGCATATAGTAAGTAGGCTTTCATCCAAACAAGCGAGAAAACAACCAACTAGCATTTTATTCAGTTTCTACTTCACGCCAAATACTGAACTCTGCAACAGTGGAGAAGAGAGAGCTGTCTCTTCTCTGCCAGCTGTCCAGGAGACCATGATCTAGTGGGAGAGACAGATAACAAAAATAAATGAGAAACACTTAAAATAGTGTATTTCTAAGTGCTGTAAGAAGTATGTATAGCATTCAGTGGGGGCAAAAATAAGAATGGAGACAAAGCTTGAATGAACATGTGTTTTCGTCTTATTTAGGTGACATTCTGCAGACTTCGGACTCACCAGTGGTGTTTCATTCTATTTAATGTTATCCTGTTTCATGCTTTGCTTTTTGGGGCTGATTTTGTGGAAGAATACTTTCTGCATGCTTTGCCTTATGTGGATATGAAAGCTCTTGAAATTAAGGAGAAGGCAAGAAAATTGAACACGGAGCCCCTAAGAAGTAATCTTTCCAAGTATTACATCCTGAGCCAGTCGGAGCTGTGTAAAGGGAAGAATATATTTTTACTCTCTCTTATCTTCAGTAGCCCGGGAAATGGAACAAGGCGGGACCTCATCAGGAAAACCTGGGGTAACGTGACCAGTGTTCAAGGGCACCACATTCTCACACTGTTTGCTTTGGGAATGCCCGTTTTGGTAACTACCCAGCAAGAAATAGACAAAGAGTCCCATAAGAATAATGATATAATTCAAGGAATCTTCTTGGACAGTGCTAAGAACCAAACCCAGAAAATCATCACGATGACGCAGTGGGCTGTGACTTTCTGCCCTAATGCCCTGTTCATTCTTAAGGTTGATGAAGAGATGTTTGTCAATGTCCCGAGCTTGGTAGACTATCTTCTTAATCTGAAAGATCACCTGGAGGATGTCTATGTAGGAAGAGTTATCCATCAAGATACACCCAACAGGGATCCTAATAGTCAAGAATTTGTCCCTTTCAGCGAGTACCCAGAAAAGTACTACCCAGATTACTGCAGTGGCGAGGCTTTTATTATGTCCCAAGATGTGGCTCGGATGATGTATGTGGTTTTCAAAGAAGTACCCATAATGGTTCCTGCTGATGTGTTTGTAGGAATCTGTGCAAAGTCTATTGGCCTTATACCCATCCACAGTTCAAGGTTTTCTGGAAAAAGGCACATCAGATACAACAGATGTTGCTATAAGTTCATTTTTACATCCTCAGAAACTACAGATATTGAAATGCCCCTGGCGTGGAAGGAAATTAGCAGTGGGAAAGAATGTACCCTGTTTGAGACTTACTACGGGCTCATTTCCTGCAAACTTCTGACATACTTTGACACCCTTAAACGTTTCCACGTGGGTACCATAAAAAATGATGGCATGTATTTGAGTGATTAGTTTTTTTTTTTTTTTTGCTTTTTATTATAAATTTGGTCTTTTTAAATTAACTCATACCTCGTTATAGAAAGCATCCCTCCTTCCTTGTGTTTTATGTACTTTCTTTTAGCGAGTTGCAAAATGTTATTAGTGCTCGGATGTACTACATCATATTGAGATTTCATGTTACGAAATCTAAGTTGAGATAGCACTCTTTTCAAAATAAAACATTCTATCCAAAAAAGGGAGAACATGACATTTAATTATAACCCAAAGTCTTGTTTCTCTTTACAGTCATTGAATTTATAAAAATCATATTCTGTGGAACTGTCATGATTCAGCAATAGCAATGGCAACTAATTTTTGCGAATGCTCAGAATTAAAGGCAAACACCAAGGAATTTGTTGAACAAAATTGTCATCTTGTATGTAAGCAGGAAGCATTTTACTCATTGGGTAGTGGAATTACATTTAATTTAAAAGTATGAACCACATAGTATATGGACTTGGATAGCTAACTCTTTGTAAAGCAATTTTCATCAAGTTCTAATTAGCCAGTGCTTTACAGACGGGATGCGACACATTCACATTCCCTGCTAATGTGTACACTCTGAGTTAGTTTCCTAGAAATGCTGTAAAAAAAGTACCACAAACTCGGTGACTTAAAACAATAGAAATGTATTTGTTCTAGTTTTATTTTGTATGACAAATTTTTTAATGTTTATTTTTTTTTTATTTTTTTTTCAACGTTTATTTATTTTTGGGACAGAGAGAGACAGAGCATGAACAGGGAAGGGGCAGAGAGAGAGGGAGACACAGAATCGGAAACAGGCTCCAGGCTCTGAGCCATCAGCCCAGAGCCTGACGTGGGGCTCGAACTCGCGGAGCGCGAGATCGTGACCTGGCTGAAGTCGGACGCTTAACCGACTGCGCCACCCAGGCGCCCCTATGTTTCTTTATTTTTGAGAGACAGAGTGAGCCTAGGGGAGGGGCAGAGAGAGGGAGACACAGAATCGGAAGCAGGCTCCAGGCTCTGAGCTGTCAGCCCAGAGCCCGACGCGGGGCTCGAACTCACGAGCGGTGAAGATCATGACCTGAGCCACCCCAGGCATCCCTATTTGTTGTAGTTTTAAAGACTAGTTTTAAAGATGAAATCAAGGTGTTGGCAGGGCCCTGCTCTCTCTGAAACCTGTGAGGGAGAATCCTTCCTTGTCTCTTCGACCTTCTGGTGGTTGGCAACCACGCTTAGCATTCTTTGGCTTGCGGACAGACCACTTTAATCTCTGCCTCCATCTTCACACATGGCCTTCTCTCATGGGTCTGGGACTTTGTATAATCTCTGCTCTGTGCTGTGTCCAAATTTTCTCGTTCTTCTAAGGACATCAGTCATTGGATTAGGACCCAAATGACCCCATCCTAACTTGATGACATCAGCAAAAACTCTATTTCAAAATAAGGTCACATTGACAAAAATCAGGGGTTAGGATTTCAACATTACCTTTTTTGGGGACACAATTTAACTCACAACACACTTGGTGATTTCTCTTGTGGAATAACTAGGCACTAGATCAATGTTCCCATTCTGGGGCCCTCGGAATTTTAGGTGTCCCCGAAGTAATACACTTAGAAAATCTCTGCCATGACACTTACTACATCATATTTCTGGATATATTACTAAAATATACTGAGCCTCAGTCTATGTACAGATTCAGCCTTGTAGGACCCGTGGACTAAATGAGACATGTCAAGCACTAGCATTGGATTTGGCCCATAGAAAATGACCCATAAGAAGAGGTAGCATTTAAAAACATACGTTCTGAGTGTAACAGCTTAGGTTCAAATCTTGGCTCCACTTATCTGCTGTGTGATCTTGTACAAGTTCCTTATCTCTGCTGTGCCTCAGCCTCATGTGTAAACAGGGTAATAATAGTATTTTATTCCTGGGAGAGGAAAAAGAGCAACATGAGTTCATAGATGAAAAGCTTTTAGAACAATGCTTGACAAACATTTGTCTGCTATTATCCTCAAAATATAACCAAGTAAAACATTTGACTAGCCACCAGGAAGCCAGGTTAACATTCTGGCTCTGGAATGTGCAATCTGTAAGAAATAGTAGCTACCATTAGTAATAATGATTAAGAATTTTATAACTTTCCCCTTTTAAGTTCCAGGCTTTGGCCGTATCGCCTTGTAGTTCCCCCAAATGTTTCCTGTTTTCATGTCTGTCCCCTGCTTGCCCTGCTACTCTCCTTTATTTCTCACTTGACTATCTCCTACCGGTTCTTCGAGTTTCAGGTGTTTCCTTCTCTGAGAAACCTTCCTTCAAGTCTAGGGTAGGTGTTTCCTGTTTTTCTCTATTCTTGTACTTACTATACACTAATGTTCTATTTCTATTTCTGATAGAAATTTGTTTCTATTTTCCTCCACTATTAGTCACTTGCTACCTGTGTGATTTTGAGATAAGCTACTTAACTTCTCCAAGCTCGGGTTTCTTCATCTGTGAAATACAGATGTAAAAATATAAACGAGATTGGGACGTCTCGGTGGCTCAGTCAGTTAAGCATCCAACTTCGGCTCGGGTCATGATCTTGCATTTTGTGAGTTTGAGCCCCACATTGGTCTCTGTGCTGACAGCTCAGAACCTGGAGCCTGCTTAGGATTCTGTGTCTCCCTCTCTCTCTGCCCCTCCCCCTCATGCTCTAATAAAAAAATAAATAAAACATTAAAAATTATATATAAATGAAATGAACTTAGCATTTAGGACAGTGTCTAACACTTTTTCCCAATGCCATGCACATAATAAGCAGTCAATAGTGTTTATTTGTTAAATGTGAAATGAAGTATGAAATAAATAATAATTTTCAAATTTTATTTAATCGTAGAAAAAAGTCACAGGTGCAAAGTCAGAATGAGTGCGTAGGCCACACATAGGAGAGGGCCACTCTCTGAACTCTGATGTCAAATGAATAAGATCAACTTCATGAATGAGATTAAACAAAGTCACCTTAAAGAGATAGAATGTTTCTCAGGCCAGGAAAGACTTTGCTGTAGCCTAATTAGTGGTATTAGCTGTAGAGAAATGATTAGTATGGAAACACACGAAGAAATAGACCCACAGAGGGATATAGGAGATGGTGGAACCGAGAATCTCACACTGTTTGATCAATGTGAAATGATCAATCCAGGGACAAGAGAACTCCAGGAACTTGAGGACCATTTTGTTACAGAGCAGGGATGGTTTATCAACATCACCATGGCCTAAAAGAAACATATCTCTGGATTCTGAACGGTCACACTCAGATAACACACTCACCCAGAAACCTGTGACTGAGGATTGGTATGCAGAGTGCTCTTCCGGTTAGAAAGCAGGGCACTGGAAAGAGGTGGGAACATTTTGTCAATGAAAAGAAAGCACATCCTTTGTTAATCAATGAGATGGCATCCTGGTTTATATATACTAGCTGCCATCTGACTCTGGTTATTAGGAGTCAGTATCTCTCTCTGATCAATTCAATACTGACTTGATGGATCTGAGAAATTAAAAGCAAAACCCTCAACAATTGATGGCCCACCAATAAGACAAGAGTTTGGGGTGTCTTCCTGCTTTAGGAATGTTACCACTCCTCCTTAACATTTACTCCTCCAGCAAAATTCAATGATCAGCAACAAAAACGCGAAGAACACTAGAAATGTTTTTAAAAGATTTATTTATTGTCCATTTTCCATAATAGTAACAAAAAAATCCAAAGACACCTTATTAAAAGCATTTATTCTTAGTATGGAGAACATAATTTCAAAATTCCATATTATTTTTCAAAGAATCTTTATATCCAAGACTTTGCAAGTGGAATCAGAAGGGGGAATAGAACAACAAAAAAGGTGGTGAAGAGAATTCAGAAACAAGTTGGTTCCATTATTCTATTTGAAGCACAATTTTAAATAAAATGGGGTAAGTCCATGAAAATTTTCTGAGAACAAAACTTCCATCTTCTTGGAAAGATTAAGGCAGTCAAAGAAATCTGAAAAACACCTGATGCAATTATGATCAAGTTTGCCTGCTTTCCTGGTTCCACACTGTATTTCAACGTAGAAACACCACAAATGCATGTGATAAAGTTACATTAGATACTCCATGATTAATTCTGGGAGAAGGGAAGTCTCTGTTTTGTAAAACACTGGTGAAGTCAAATGCCTTAGGAGAAGTTTTGGTCAAAAAATGGTCTACCTTCTTGAAGAAATCATTCAGCTCCTTCCACGGCTGTTGTGGAAATAGGTTTCACATAGTATGGACCTTCACTCAGGTAAGTTCTGAGCCTCAAATAATTTGGGTTCCCAAAGATTTCTGCAACTGTCTTGGAATTGGCAAGTGCTTTAACCAGTTCATATTTGGCATCCTTTGAAGCTTTGTCATGCTCCACAGACCGGTCCATCACATATTCCACAAACCCTGGACTATTAAACATAAGTTTCTGAGCCCAGGGTTGATTTGCGATGGACTGAAATAGAAGGTAGAAAGAACACAACTCCTCTGAGCCTTAAGAAATGAAATGTGTTACTTGGATAGCACAATCCTTACAAAAAATTTTGGCCACATGAACCTTAAAAATGTTACTTTTTGCCTAAGAAAATTCTCTCCTAGAAATCTTAAGAAAATAATCTAAATATTAAATATTAATCTAAATTTTAATTAAATATTTTATTACATAAATAAATCTAAATATTAATTAAATCTAAATCTACATATTAAAAACCTTTGTACATAAAGATGGTTATCATAGTGTGAAAATTATAATATAAATGCTTAATAGTGGGGGATCGGTGAGTATATTTTAGTATATAGCAAGAGAAAATTAAATAAACATTAAGAATAATTTTTATAAAGAATAGGTCTATGATATGAAAAAAGTAGATCCAAATTATACTCATGGCATAATGACAACAGTGGAAAAATAAAAACAAACACCAGAGAAGAAAAGACTATCCTGAAAAAACTCTCAGGCTTGTGCACAGGATGACATTTTCAGAATGTTCATTATAGGACCATTTGTTACAGAGAATCTCTGAAATCTTCATTGACAGGAGAATGATTAACTGTGGCTATACAATGAAATAATGACTTTCTAATTGCCACTTTTAACACAGACAACCCCTACAAACAGAAATGTTGAAGAAAACAGCAAAGTGCAGAATGATATAAACAGCATGATACTGTTTACAAAATTTAATATGCAAAATACTGTAATTTGTTTAAAGATACACACATATGTAGTAAAAGTATAAAATCATGTATAGGCTTGTAAACCCTGAATTCATGACAGTGATTATAGTCAGCGAGGAAGGGGGAATGACAGAGATAGGAAAGTATTACCGATGTCTGAAATATTTTATCAAAAAAAGGTAAATAAATAAAAACTGACACTAACACTAATATTAAAAGGAGATATACAAAATAGGTCTGATTTTAAGTGATTTTAAAAATTTCTACTTTGCAATCTTTTCCAAATTTTAAAATAATGAATAAGCAACTTTTACGAGAGCTGACACTGCTTAACTCAACCTTGTGGGCTTGGGCAAAGCTTGCTGAAGAGATACCTGAGCTAGTCCTTCAAGAATGAGTAAGAGGTTAACAAGCAAAGTTGGGAAACAGCGCTGAATGTAGAGGGCACATAAAGGTCCAGAGAGATAAAGTAAGCAGTTTGGTATCACTAGAGCATTGGGTGCCAGAGGGGGAACGGCGGGAAATAAGGCTCAGGAAGAAGACTAGGGCTGGGTCAACCGAAGGCTTGTTTGATGGCAGATAAGGAATCTGGAATTGATTCTATGATCCTGTGGAATCCTGTTCAAACCTTTGCCACAACACCTAAGACCTTGAGCTGAAACAATCTGTTTACACGTCTCCCTCATTAGTCTACACTAATAGAGGGCAGAAACTACACATTTGTGTATCCCCAAGGTATGGCAGAGGCACTAGCTCATCATAAGTACTCATGTGTTGAACTAGCCTCTTCCCAGAAGGACTGGTGAAAAAGACAAGGATGCCTACCGTGAACACTTTTAAGGCAGCACAGTGCAGTTCAGGGAAGGGCTGATTACTGATGCCACGGAAGAGCTCCAGCGGGTCCCGAGATAAAGAAGAAAACCAGGATTCTGTCATCCTCAGGAGGTCATCAGTCTGCTGCTCAGGCTACATGACAGAAATGAAAACTCTCAAACCTCTGGAAGTCAGGAAACCTGGATTCTGATGGCACTTTGTCATTAGTTTGCTATGTGATCTCTGCTAAGTCCGGAGCACTCTTTCCCAAATCCAGCTCCAGACTTCCTCAGTTTTGTTTTGTTTTGTTTTTCTGATAGGGTTGATTAGGCAATCTCTAGGGTCCTCTCTCCAGTTCTTTAAAAAAAAAAATTTTTTTTTTAACGTTTATTTAGTTTTGAGAGAGAGAAAGAGAGACAGACCACGAGCAGGGGAGGGGCAGAGAGAGAGAGAGAGAGAGAGGGAAACACAGAATCCGAAGCAGGCTCCAGGCTCTGAGCTGTCAGCACAGGGCCCAATGCGGGGCTCAAACCCATCAACCGTGAATCATGACCTGAACCAAAGTTGGACACTTAACTGAGCCACCCAGGCGCCCCCTCTCTCCAGTTCTAATACTGGATGATTCCACTTTAACTAAAAAAATGTCACTAGTAACATAGTGAGGATTATCTTCTTTTACTAAAAGTTGAATACCATCTATATTAAGTTAACCAGGATTATGTTGACTTATATAGATTTATTGTCCCAAACATATCCCACTATCCTTCATTAATTTCCCAATGTACTTACTGGTATATAAAAAATAGACGAAATTGCATCCAAACACCTAATTTTGAGCTCTGTTGAGGCATTCTTTGCTTGATATCCTATTTTCATGAGCAAGCGTTCAAAGCGAGTTCCTTTGAAAGATAATAAAACATTTTTTATGGTGGTAAAATACACATAATATAAAATTTATCATTTTAACCATTTTTAAGTATATAGCTCTGTGACATTAAGTATATTCATATTGTTGTGCAACCATCATCACTATCTGTCTCCAGAACGTTTTCTTCATCTCAAACGGAAACTCTGTACTCATTAAGCAGTAACTCTCCATGTCATCTACGTCCATCCCCTGATAACCAGTATTTTACTTTGTCTCTGTATATGTTACTGCAAGAACCTCATATAAATAGAGTCATGTAATATTTGTCTTTTTGAGTCTGGCTTATTGCACTTGCCATAATGTCTTCAAGGTCTCTGCATGTTACAGCATGGATGAGAATTTCATTTCCTTTTTTTTATATTATTTTTTTCATGTTTATTTATTTGTGAGAGAGAGGGTGGGGGGAAGGGCAGAGAGGGCGAGGGAGACACAGACTCTGAAGGAGGCTCCAGGCTCTGAGCTGTCAGCACAGAGCCTGATGCCAGGCTCGAACTCATGAACTGCAAGATCATGACCTGAGCTGAAGTCAGACGCTTAACCAAATGAGCCACCCAGGCACCCCAAGAATTTAATTTCCCTTTTAAGGCTGGATATTTCATTGTATGTATATATCACATTTTGTCTATCTATTCATCCATCAATGAACATTTGAATTGTTTCTACTTTTTTTGGCTATCGTAAACAATGTTATGAATACAGGTGCACAAATATCTTTTGAGTCCCTTCTTTCAATCCTTTTGCATGTATATCTAGAAGCATGTTTGCTGGGTCATATGGCAATTCTATGTATAATTTTTTGAGGAAACACCATAATGTTTTCCACAGCATCTGTACCATTTTACATAGCCACCAAATATGGGAATTTCTCTACATCCTTGTCAACACTTTTTATTTATTTTTGTCATTTTTCTGTCATTATAGCCACCCTAATGAGTGTGAAGTGAACAATGAGATTTTTTTAAAACTTTAAAAGAAATTTTTTTATTGTTTATCATTTTTGAGAGAGAGAGAGAGAGAAAGAGAGAGAGAGAGCAAGCAGGGAAGGGGCAGAGAGAGAGGGAGACACAGAATCTGAAGTAGGCTCCAGGCTCTGAGCACTCAGGACAAAGCCCGATGTGGGGCTTGAACCCACAGACCATGAGATCATGACCTGAGCTGTAGCCGGCCGCCCAACCGACTGAGCCACCCAGGCACCCCAACAATGAGGTTTTTTTAAAGTATGCTTTCATATACTATGACCTCTACCAACCTAAACCAACACAAAATTAAACATGTAGTCAGATGGGATGCCTGGGTGGCTCAGTCAGGCAAGCATCTGACTTTGGCTCAGGTCATGATCTCACGGTTTGTGAGCTCAAGAACTGCATCAGGCTCTGTGCTGACAGTGTGGAGCCTGCTTGGGATTCTCCCTCTCTGCCCCTCCCATGCTCTCTCTCAAAATAAATTAAAGAGAAAAAAAAAAAAACAATAAAAAAACCAACAACAAAAAAAACCCCACATAGTCAGAGACCAAGTAACAGGCCAAAAACACACATTCAGATGCAATGCAGTGTATACAAAAGACAAAGTGTAGAGAATTTGGAATTAAAGGACCTGGATTTGAGTAGCAAATCCACAGTCTATATCATCTAAAAAAATGTTAACTTCTCTGAGTTTCAGCTACCTTATCCGTAAAATGAGAATGCATAATATGTTCTTTGCAGGACTGTATAAGGATTACATATCATACACAAAAGCACTTAGAAAAGTATATTAATAAGGATACCAATTGTGACAAACAGTAGCACATTAATTTTCAACATATACTCTGTAAGGGTTTTAACTGTGCCCATATTAGTTTTCATATAGAATTCACAGTCCTTTAAATCACTCACAGATGTTTGTAAGCGATGAATGATGGGAATCTACTCCCAAAGCCAAGAGCACACTGTATATGCTGTATGTTATCTAACTTGACAATAAATTATATGTAAAAAAATAAATAAAAATAAAGATTCCATAAAGATTAAATAAATAAATAATTACAGATATGCCTTAAAAGTACCATTCTTAACATAAAATTGGTAACAAATTTTTGTTTCTTTTTCTTCCTGGACATTACAAATATAAACAAATGTGTGTTTTCATTAAATATTCACAATCCGAGATTGTTTATCCTTTTATGAATGAGGAAAATAAGACCTGAAGTAATGAAGTGAGGGCATGAAGTTCAAGAAACCAATTTGTCAATAAATTATATTAAAAAAAAAAAAAGCTAAGTCAGTGTTGGAACTGGAACATGAATCCAGGTCTTTTGGAGTATAGCCATGGTCTCTGGACCTTGAACACTATCAAAGAAGGTGTAGAAGGGACACAGTACTTGGTCTAGCCTGGTAAAAATAAACAAATAAAAATTCAGTAATAATTGTAAGACTTTCTAGGGATGCGTTCAAGGTTACAATAAAAAGACAGCCATCTGTAAGAATAGTTTCTACAATGTAGTTATTGCACCAGCAAGTGAGCTTATATATTGAATTGTTGCCAAAAACGAAGATATCCCTAAAGAAAACCCAATAAGTCATACCAACCTGTTTTTTGTAAAACTTGTTTCCTTCAACATTGGATCCCAGGATTCCGATTGTGTCCACTGCTACGCCAATCATGGTGGGGTCCTGACTTTCTGTCATTTCAAAGACTTTTTCCACAAAGACAGGATAACGCTCACAGATCTGTTGAGGACTATCCATGATAGCCAGGTTTCCAAAAAACTTCACAAATCCTGAAGAAATGTCCAAAAATATACGTTTTTAAAAAATGTTAATTATTTTGAGAGAGTGCACGAGCACTGGAGTGGGGGAGGGAAGAGAGCTAGGAAAGAGAGAATCCCAAACAGGCTCTGTGTTGTCTGCTCAGAGCCCAACACAGGGCTCAGTCTGACTAACCATGAGATCACGACCTAAGCCAAGATCAAGAGTAGGACATTTAACCGACTGAGCCACCCATGTGCCCTACAAGAATATACTTAATAGAGAAGGAAGGCCACATAAAATGTGGGCCTTATGTTTTCATACGGACAGTAATAAACTACAGGCCAGGAAGGGGAGAATGGTTATGCACTGTACTCTATTACCTAGAAATCAGACCATTAGGAGATACCGAAGGACCTGTGATATGTGGTCCTGAGAACAGAAACCCCAGGGTGTCAATGGAGCTGGGTTCAAATACTGAAGCACTGCCATACACAAGAGGAAGAGCAAAGAACAAGGACCACTGGATACAAATTAGAGGAAGGCAAGTTCGGAGTATTAGGAACAAATTAAAAAAAAAAAAAATTTTTTTTAATGTTTATTTTTGAGAGGGAGAGGCAGAGCGTGAGCACAGGAGGGGCAGAGAGAGGGAGACACAGAATCTGAAGCAGGCTCCAGGCTCCATGCTGTCAGCACAGAGCCCGACACAGGGCTCGAACCCATGAATCATGAGATCATGACCTGAGCCAGTCAGACTACTGAGCCAACCATGTGTCCCACACCAGGAAATTTTTAAACAGAGATGCTCATCAATGAAGTAAGCTAGGCTACTTAAGGAAGGAATAAATTTCCAATTTCTGCAAGTGCTCAAGGAAAACTAATTAACCATGTCCTACAACAGAATGGCTAGAGTAGATCCTATATTAGATAAAGATTCCGACAGAGATTTGATGAATTGTGAAATATACTGTGTCATTAGTAGTATTAAAAAAATTTTTTTAAATGTTTATTTATTTTGAGAGAGAAACAGAGTGCAAGCAGGGGAGGGGCAGAGAGAGAGAGAGGGAGACACAGAATCTGAAGCAGGCTCCAGGCTCTGAGCCATCAGCACAGAGCATGATGTGGGGCTCTAACCCACAGACTGTGAGATCATGACCTGAGCGAAGTCAGCCACTTAACCAACTGAGCCACCCAGTCGTCTCCATTAATAGCATTTTAATTTATGTTGCTTTTGACTGAGGTTCAAAGGAAACTATCCTAATACTCAAACAGCAATGGTATTTCCAGAAAATCAGATTCAACAATACATGGCTCCCAGGGCAATATATTCCACCTCATCAAGGGGCTATGGGTATCATCTAAAGGGACCTGCTCTAGGGGCGCCTGGGTCGCTCAGTCAGTTAGGCATCCAACTTCAGTTCAAGTCATGATCTCACAGCTTGTGGGTTCAAGCCCCGCACTGTACTCTGTGCTGACAGCTCAGAGCCTGGAGCCTGCTTCGGATTCTGTGTCTCCTTCTCTCTCTGCCCCTCCCCCGCTCATGCGCGTGCATGTGCTCTCTCTCTGTCAAAAATAAATAAACATTAAAAAGAATTTAAAAAAATATACAGGGATCTGCTCTACAGAAATAATCTCTGGCTTCTCTTGTCAGAGATAACTCAGATACAAAACATGCACCATTATTTTCACAGAAATCAGTATTTCTTACCTGGCAAATAGAAGCTAGAGAAAGGGTCTGAATCTGCCCCAACAATTATATTAGAAATCTGATCAATTACTCCTTCTTGAGAAAGGGTACTGTCGTCCATGTTGAGTATACGCCAGTGATGTCACCATTTCTACACAGGTGGCTCTAAAATGCCAAAATTTTGCATACGATTAACATAGTTTATAAATTGCTTTCATAGGATGTATTACTTAATTCTTTTAATCTAAAAGTCAGTAATCCTGGCTACTTTTCAGATGGGGACACAAGAATTAGAAAGCTGCAGTGATTCGTCCAGAATCACATTGTCACTAGCAAGGCAGAGTTTAAATTTTGACTTTTGACTTGAGGGCCCATTATTGTTTTCCACTAAAATAGAGCAACTTCTTAAAAGATTTTTTTTTAATTTTTATTTTGCTGAATTACTTTAATCAAATTCTAGTCAACTTGCCATTTATCCCTGCATACTTCAGTATGCACCTTTAAAAAATATGAACAGTTCCTTACACAATTATAATGCCATGTCCTCATATTTTAAAAATTGATAAAAATTCTTGGTATCATGTAATAGGTACCTGTGATCAAATTTCCACAAATAATTTTTAAAAGTATTTTTATAGTTGACCTTAAGGTATTTTAACAGATGATTTGCAGAGTTTTTTTCTACGTTACAAAATTTGATATAAGGCTAAAAAAATTCTTAAAAATTAATTTCTTATTAGGAATGCTTTGAAACAATGTAACTCAAATGCTTTAAACAGTGTAACTCGTGACTGATTTACACATATGAGTTGAACAAATTCAGTCACATTTAAAAAACATAACAATCAGAAAATCACATAAGGAGGGGCGCCTGGGTGGCTCAGTCAGTTTAGTGTATGACTTTGACTCTGGTCATGATCTCATGGCTCATGGGTTTGAGTCCTGTGTCACACTCTGTGCTGACAGCTCGGAGCCTGGAGACTGCTTTGGATTCTCTGTCACCCTCTCTCTGCCCCTTCCCTGCTTGTGCTCTCTCTCAAAAATAAACGTTAAAAAAAAATTCAGAAAATCACGTAGGAAAACAAAAACCTGTGTGCACAAAAATAGCAAAATACCTGAAGCAAACCAAGTGTTCAACAGTGAGGATGTATTAGTAAACTGTGGAATATCAACAAGGTTAACATTGGCAGATATTAATGGGACTTAGGGAGTAGAGGGGCTGGGAGTGAAGAGTCTAGATTAATATTTCTTTAAGGACCTATGTTACCCAATGTATTGGTCTCTTTGGCCAATTCATTTAATCCCATTATCTTCTTTTTTTTTTTTAATGTTTTTATTTATTCTTGAGAGAGAGAGACCACACACAGAGTACGAGTGGGGGAGGAGCATAGAGAGAGAGGGAGACACAGAATCCAAAGCAGGCTCCAGGCTCTGAGCTGTCAGCACAGAGCCCAATGTGGGTCTCAAACTCGTCAACCGTGAGATCATGACCTGAGCTGAAGTCAGACGCTTAGTTGACTGAGTCACCCAGGTGCTCCAATCTTCGTATCTTCTTTAGAGCTGTTACTGTTCCATTTGAGAGAGGAGGAAATGGAGGTGTAGAAAGGTTACAATAATCTGTTCAAGGTCAAAAGCTAATAAGTAGCAGAAATGCATGCAAGCCTAAGTCTTGCTCATTTTCAAAAGCCCATGTTTCTTCCATCATGCCATAGTGCTATTATTTAACAAAACCAAAAATGTGTAAGATAACATATTAAGTAATACAAAATGGCAGTTATCATGTGACTGCAAAAGTACACATGTCCAAGGACAGGGAACACAGTTAACCTAAAGTAGATTGTCATGGGCGGCTCTGCTAAGTTTTAGTATACTGTCACGAATAACCTGAGCTTTTTCTAAAGACCTCTTCTTTAGGACAGTGGTCAAGAGATTGTAACCCAGGTCCAGGTTCTAATAGGGAAGATTGCTCTAAGTCCCAAAGCTGCTCCCCGGACCTCTCAAAGAAGACATTTTGCTTTAAGAACTCTCTCAGTCAACACACCTGACTAGCACATCCTCCCCAGTCAGCTCTCTGAGAAGCTGGGTTACCAATCCACTGGTGGTACAGTAGTTTAAAGATTCTGGTGACACGGAAGAAATCTCCACAATTAACTGGAAGAAAAAAACAGAAAAAGCTGAAAGGTCAAAACAGCCCAAACCTGTTAGATCTCATTTTAAATTAAACACAGGACTAGGTACTTCATATAACTGAATTTTTAAAAAAAATCCATTATTTGTCTCCACAACTGGAAAAATCTCATTGAACCTGTGAGAAATTGTTTTGGCACAGAAATACTCCATTATGTCTGGTTGTAGCTGTGCTTTTTTTTTTTCTCTCCCTTAAATCATCAATCCATAAATCAGGGTAGAAAAGCCTGAATGAGCGATAAGACTGCTAAAAATCATTCCATTCATACATTCTATCAGTCAGTCATTTACTTACTCATTCCACAAGTATGTCCTAAGGGCTTACTGAGAGATATAGGGCACTGAAGGGTTTTCAGCAGAGGAATGATAGAACCAGATTTGAATTTTTATTATTATTTACTTACTTTTAAAATATTTTAAAAATATTATTTATTTTGAGGGAGAGAGGGAGGGAGAGAGAGAGTGTGAGTGGGGGACAGGGAGAGAGAGAGGGAGACACAGAATCCGAAACAGGCCCCAGGCTCTGAGCTGTCAGCACAGAGCCCGACACAGGGCTTGAACTCACAAACTGTGAGATCATGACCTGAGCCGAAGTCAGTTGCTTAACCGACTGAGCCACCCAGGCGGCCCTAGATTTGAATTTTAGAAGATCATCCTGACTGCGTCTGAAAATAGACCAGTGGTGTCAAAAATGGATGAGACCAGGTGAGATGCAAATACAACAGTAGTCCAGGTGTGAGATACTAGTAGCTTAGACTAGGGCGGTGGTGATTATACCAAGGAAGACAAGCACATGGATGTAAGTAAAACCGGCACAATATGATGACCTAATGGATATGTGCAGGGAAAATAGGGTCTCACAGAGAATAAGCTCAAGTTCTAATACCCAACCATGTTGACTGTGACACAGGGCTAATTTGTTGCTGTTGGTTTTTTTATTGGAGAATGGGCTGGGTTAAGAAGCTTAGGAGTTTGGTTGAAGCATGAGTGTGAGGGGCCTAGAATACCTAAGTCCAAAGGGGGAACACTGAGTAAGCAGCTGAACATGAGGGTCTGAGTTAAGAAGAGAGGTCCTGGGGTGGGCCCTGGGTGGCTTAGTCAGTTGAGCAACTGACTTTTGGCTTTGGCTCAACTCATGATCTCGTGGTTCGTGGGTTCGAACCCTGTGTTGGGCTCTGTGCTGAATGGGGAACCTGCTTCGGATTCTCCCTCTCCTCTCCCCAATTTGCTCGCGTCACCTCACTCTTGCGCTCTCTCTCTCAAATAAATAAATAAACTTAAGAAAAAAGGAAGAGAGGTCTGGGTTGGTTTATGGAGTCATCTCATTCAGATAGGAACTGAAATCATAAGATGAACAAAATCGCCTGGACATGAATATACAGTGGAGAACAGGGTTTGGGAATTTACTTTTATGAACTTCAACAATTAAAAGTTTCAATTGAGGATAATGAGCCAGGATACTAAGATGAAACAGCTAGAGAGGCAGAAGGGAAACCAGGTTAGGATGGTGTTAAGACACGCAAAGTAAGAAATGTTTTGAACAGGGAATTAGACAGTCAAGGGTTCATCTTGAATATGCAGCCTATTAACTGTGTGGTCTGTCAGCTATTCCATCAGCAGTGAGGTTAACAGTAATAACATATATGGTTTACTGTAAAAGTCGAAGACAATATATGTGGAGATTTAGCACCATACTAAGCACAAAGAGGGTGCAAATAAGAGCCATTTCTTCATCTACCTACTGTAACGATTCAAAGTCTAGTTTTAATGTTATCTACTCTATTATAGTAGTTAATATAGTGTACTGTAATATTTTTCACATGACTGGTTCATACACTAGGCTGGGAAGCTCACCCCCACATCTCCAGCGTCAAATACAGAGCCTAACACAGACTTACATACTCAGTAATGCATGGTAAACAAGCCATCTTGCCTTCCAGTGGAAGCTCTACTACATTCTGAATTGTAGGCATCAGGAAGTATGCTTTAGTCTTACCTCATACACTCTGTAACCGAACAACTCATTTGTTTTCATTACACTTTTCAAATCATCCAGCAGATTGCTTTCAAACAAAGCCTCCAGTCCAGCCTGGTTAATGATATTCTTGACAGGGATTTAATGGCCTTATAAGGAAAGAAAACATCTCTTAAGGTCATAAACATGCAGAATATTAGTATCTACGTCATGATATCGATGTGAAATCGGTGTATGGAATGCATCTTCCCCAATGACCATTCGCTATGTTTAGCTATCGTTATTTAAAACTGAAAAAGACACATAGTATTGCCTACAGAAAACAGATTATGTACATTTTTTTTTTCCTTATCAAGCAACCTAATACAAGCTCTATGACGGATAATTTAGATATGCTTTGTCTAGAAAAAAGGGAAGGGTTTACTGGTATTTGTTCAACATTTTTTATGTATCTGATACCATCTACATGAGGTTGTGAAAACAACTATACAAATCATACCGTACTCAACTTTCACCTCTCATCCAGAAGGTCTTTCTTTGTTTTTCAGGATACTGTGCATGTTTAAGCTGATGGTTCTAGGTGACTCACCGCTTTGGCTACAGACAGATTGTCTCCACCAATACAATAAACAATTTGTTTTAGTAATTCAGCATTATTTAGAATCTCAGTAACAGCCTCAGAATTTTCAACAATTCTTCCGACCTGAAATAAAAAAGTAATCAGAAATTCCCTTAGTGTGCTGTTATTTTAGGGGTTACAGATTACAGCTATAAGACAAGCCATTAAAAATTCCAAATGACCCAAATTCATTAAAGCTGAACACACTTATGGGTATAGTCACATTATTGAAAAGAAAGAAAAAAATAAATGGTAGATAGAGTTGAGACATTTCAGTGAGAGAAACCATACAAATGCTAGTTCCATCAACTAGCAAATTAACTTCTTGAACCTAATTTCTTAGCTATAAAATGAGAATACTTCATTGTAGGATTGTTATGAAGATTAAATGAGACTAAATAGGAAAAGCATGTACTACAGTGTCTGGCACATAAATGGTCAAAGAAAAATCAATTACTTTCTGCCTTTCTGTTGAATTAACACTTCTAGAGGAGAAAAGAAAAAAACAGTACTTGAAAACCTACTGGGTAAGTAACTGCTCGGGTCCTAACATCTCAACAAGATAATCCTCAGCAGCAGCTCTTTTCCCAAATAGTAGGGTATTTTGGTTATCTGGGTGACAGGAGTTACTGTCTCAATTTCTTGGTTTAGTGACCTTCACAACAGTACTTTTCATGCCACTATAGTAAGACCTAACATGGCAATACCTTCTCTAGACTAGAGCTCTTTGAAGGAAAGAAATAGGCTTATTTATCTTGGTAGCTTAAGAGTATACGGTACAATGCCTGGCATTAAAAGGATGTCAGTATTTGATGAATGACTATTTCAGATAATACTTGGTAGAACTTCTTACTTTAGCTTATTCCTCCTGGTTAGTTAACCATGCACACTAGAATAGACACTTCTTAGGGACAGAGAGAGATCATATTTTCTTCATCCTTCTGTCTTTGGCACCCAGCGTAGAGCCTAGTCAGAGCATGGTGGTCAGTAAATGTCAGCTCCTTTATTATGTGCTAGTAAAATTTCATACCTGGGACAGAGTGAGAATTTTTACGGAATCATTGAGTGAGTCAGTCCCCTCTGAAGGTCAACCCTGAGGTTCCGGGCCACGTGAACTGGCTCCACAGCTTGGAGCAATCTCTCCAGAATGGATACACACAAAGTGGGTCTGTTCCTAAAGGAGACATCACAGATTCTCATTAGTTTGTGTCCTGCAAGGTAGGAAGTAACAACCTATTAATATCTGAAGACTGGCTCAATGAGGATCGCTTACACACAGACTTCCTTAAAACACTAGCTTCTACTAATTTATTAAAGATTTACTAAGTAATCTATTATGTGCCATGCTTGCGCTGGGGCTACAAGGAAGGATAGATATATTCTCTAGACTCAATGAGCATAGTCTAACGGAAAATACAGAAAAACAGAAAAGCAACTATAATCCAGGTGGACAAATCTATAGGTTAGGGTAGGAAGCCGTGGGAGCTCAAAAAAGAAACAGGGTTCAGGGAGGCCTCCCAAGGGGTAATACCTGAGCTTAATTAAAAAAAAAAAGTGGGAATTATCTAGGAGGACAAAGGTTGTTCTAGGTAGAGGGACAACATAAAAGGCACAGAGGACAGAGATAGGTTATACATTCAAGGAAGTATAAGAAGCTCCATATGACTGGGATAAGAATGGGAGAGGAGTGGGAAGAAGGTAAAAGGGGAAGGATGAATGGCAAGAAATGAAATAAGAAAGATGCACAGAAGCCAGATTCTGATAGGCCATTTTTGTCATGCTACAGAATTCAGAGTCTTTGCACAAGGCAATGGCAAGCCATCAAGTGGTTTTAAGCCAAGAAGTTTTAACATGATGAGATCTGACTTGAGGAAATCACTCTGTATAAGTTAGAGAAAGAATTTTTCAGTCAGAAGGCAGGTGATGAAGAAGTGAAACAGGGGAGTAGCAGGGGGGATGGAGAAGGGGAAGAGATTCAGAAGCAATTAAAGAAGTAAATTAATCACAACTTGATGACTACTAGTTGTAGATATAAAAGGTGTTTTAAGAATAACTTCCTTTTCTCTTAATGGGCAGTACCATAGGCACTCATATACTGCTAATAGGAGTATAGAATTAAACCAATACAACCTTTCTAGAAGTCGATTAAGCATACATAACAAAAGCCTTAAAAATGAACAAATTTCTTATAACCTAGGGGTTGCATTTTGTATAACTGCACCTAAGGAAATAATTAAGAATGTTTATACCCAAGATAATTGAGACCATATGTCCATATAAAAATTTGTACGTGAATGTTCACAGCAATAGAAACACCCCAAATGTCCATAAATTAATAAGTGGATAAATAGTTTTATCCATACAGTGGAATATTATACAACATGGATAAAGTTTGGAAATACTACGCTAAGTGAAAGAAGCCAGAACAGAAAAGGCTTCCTTTTGATGATGATTCCATTTATATCATTGTCCAGAACAGACAAATCCATAAAGACAGAAAGCAGATTCCCGGTGGCCAGGGGCTGGGGCAGGGCCAGAGAAGAGGAATGGGGAGTGACTGTTAATGGTTATGGGTTTCTTTTCCTTATTTTTTTTAATGTTTTTTTTTTCTTTTAATTTATTTTGAGAGAGACAGAGTATGAGAGGGGGAGGGGCATAGGGAGAGGGAGACAGAATCCACGAAGCAGGCTTCAGGCTCCGAGCTGTCAGCACAGAGCCCGACGCAGCACTGGAACCTGTGAACCATGAGATCATGACCTGAGCTGAAGTCTGACGCTTAACTGACTGAGCCACTCAGGCACCCCACTTTTCCTTTTTTAAAAATCGTGACTATATATACCATGAAATTTACCATTTTAACCATTAAAAAAAGTTTATGTATTTATTTTTGGGAGAGAGAGAGAGAGAGAGAGAAGAGAGAGAGAGAGAGAGAGAGAGAGAGCGCGCGCGCACAAGGGGGGAGGGGCAGAGAGAGAGGAGATGCAGAATCCAAAGCAGGCCCAGTGCAGAGCCTTCCACGGGGCTCAAACCCACGAGCCGTGAGATCATGACCTGAGCCAAAGTTGGACACTGAACTGACTGAGCCACCCAAGCACTCCTATCCATTTCTTAATGTATAGTTCTGTGCACTAAGGTTCATTCACATTGTGCAACCATCACTATTATCTATCTCCACAACTTTTTCATCTTCCCAATGGGAACTCTGTATCTATTAAACACAAACTTCCCGGGCGCCAGGGTGGCTCAGTCGGTTGAGCGTCCGACTTCGGCTCAGGTCATGATCTCAGAGTTTGTGGGTTCGAGGCCCGCATTGGCTCTGTGCTGACCGCTTGCTCAGAGCCTGGAGCCTGCTTCAGATTCTGTGTCTCCTTCTCTCTGCCCCTCCCCCGCTCTCGCTTTGTCTCACTCTGTTTCTCAAAAATAAATAAATGAAAAAAAATTAAAAAAACAACAAAACACAAACTTCCCTTTCTCCCCTTCCCTGAGCCCCTAGCAACCACCATTCTACTCTCCATCTCAGTGAGTGTGACTACCCCTAGATGCCTCATCTAAGTGGAATCCTAGCATTTGTCCTTTTGTGACTGGCTTATTCACCTAGCGTGATGCCTTCAAGTTTCCTCCATGTGGTAGTCTGTGTCAGGAGTTCCTTCCTTTTTAAGGCCAATAATACTCCATTGTATGTATATACCACACTTTGTCTATCCATTTATCTGCTGATAGATACTTGAATTGCCTCTGTTATTGTAATTTTATTTTATGTATTATTTTTTAAATGTTTTTATTTTTGAGAGAGACAGAGACAGAATGAGAGTGGGTTAGGGGCAGAGAGAGACGGAGACACAGAATCCGAAGCAGGCTCTAGGCTCCGAGCCGTCAGCACAGAGCCGGACGCGGGGCTCGAACTCACGAGCTGTGAGATCATGACCTGAGCCGAAGTCAGATGCTCAACCGACTGAGCCACCCAGGCGCCCCTGTTATTGTAATTTTAATTTGCATTTCCCTAGTGACTAATGACGTTGGGGTATCTTTTCATGTGCTTATTTGCCATCCACATATCTTCTTGTTCAAATACTTTGCCCATTTTTTAAGATGGATTCTTTCCTTGTTATATATTCTTCACTAAGACTCTTCTCCATTTGTAATTTGCCTTTTCACTCTTAACTGTGACCTTTGAAGAGCAGAGTATTTAATTTTGATTAAGTCCAATTTATCAATTTTTCCTTCTATGGATCATGCTTTTGGTGTCATATCAAAGAAATCTTTCATCAACCCAAGGTCACGGAAATTCTTTCCTAGGTTTTCTTCTAGAAGTTTTATAGTTTTTTGTTTTATATTTAGGCCTATAATCCACTCTCATACGGTGCCAATGGGAATGTAAAATGGTACAGTCATTTGGGAAAACAGGCAGCTTCTTAAAAAGTTAACATACACCTATCATATGAGCCACCCATTTCACTCCTAGGTATTAACTCAAAGAGAAAAGAAAAAATTTGTCTACGTAAAGACTTGTCACAAATGTTCACAGTAGTGTAATTTGTAATATAATCAAACTGAGGACAACTCAAATGTTCACCAGCAGGTAAGCTGATAAACAAATTGTGGTACGTTCATACAAGGGACTACTACTCAGCAATAAAAAGGAATGAAGTATTCACCCACACCACATAAAGTTTAAAACGATGAGTGAATTTTTTTCATGTGTTTTTTTTTTAACTTTTTTTTTTTTTAACGTTTATTTATTTTTGAGACGGAGAGAGACAGAGCATGAACGGGGGAGGGTCAGAGAGAGGGAGACACAGAATCTGAAACAGGCTCCAGGCTCTGAGCTGTCAGCACAGAGCCTGATGCGGGGCTTGAACTCACGGACCGCGAGATCATGACCTGAGCCGAAGTCGGCCGCTTAACCGACTGAGCCACCCAGGCGCCCCTTTCATGTGTGTTTTTTGAGAGAGAGAGTGTGCACATGAGCGGGGGAGGGACACAGAGAGAAGGAGACAGAGGATCCGAAGCGGACTCCGCAATGACAGCAGAGAGTCCGACGCAGGGCTTGAACTCACGAACCATGAGACCATAACCTGAGCCGAAGCTGAACGCTTAACTGACTAAGCCACCCAGGCTCCCCACAAAGATAATTTTCTCAGAACAAATAACAAATCAAGTAATTCTGTTTATGAAATAATTCTAAATACTTTTTATTTTACATTTTATTTTGTATTCTTTTCAGACAGTATGCTTTCCTCATATTGGTCTGTTAAGACCATGGTTTTAAACAATCACAATTACTTTGTTTAAGAAAATTAGTAAACTCAAAAACAGGACACTAATTTAGAAGCTTCTGCTGTCACTAACAGCATCCGTCACCAGATGCTTATAATTGTAAAATATCCCCTTTATGTTAAAACATAGTACACGAGAAACTGCACAGAAGCAATTTTCTGTTACTGAATAAATTTTGTTTATATTGAAAAAAAATAAATAAAATGATGAGTGAAAGCCCGAGTACATACTGTAGGATTCCATTTGTATAGAACTCTTAAAAAAAAGGCAAACTCATCTATAGAGATCGGTGGTTGCCTGGCTGAGGTGAAAAGGGATTCAACAAAGAGGCACAAGGAAACTTCTGGGGCTCAGAGACAGCTTTGCTATCTTGATTGTGGTGATGGTTTCATGGGTATATACATATGTTGATACCTGTCATATTGTATATTTCATTATGTGCAGTTTATTTTACGTAAATTATATCTCAATAAAGCTTAAAATTTTTTTTTTAATATTTGAGAGAGAGAGACAGAGAGACAGAGAGACAGAGAGAGAGGAGGGGCAGAGAGATGGAGACAGAATCTGAAGCAGGCTCCAGGCTCCGAGCTGTCAGCACAGAGCCCAATGCGGGGCTAGAACTCACGGACCGTGAGATGGTGACCTGAGCTGAAGTCAGACGCTTAACCGACTGAGCCACCCAGGCGCCCCCCACCCCTACTTTTTAAAGCAGCCATAGGTTAAACTGTATAGTGCACAAATTTCAGGCCACATGTGGTCCTTTATACCAAAAAGCCAAAGAGTTAATAATTTGCACGTTGTAAAAGCAGTAGTCTTAGAACTTACTTTCTCTCATAAAAACTCTCGTCAAGATTCTAGATTTATATCTATTAGATCAGATTCTAAACCAATATATAGGAACCTGGTAGTTTAGGCAGGATAACAGAAATAGATCTCAAGACTGCCCATCTACTATCTGCAGAAGAATTATTCCCACAAATTGCAATTGGTATCTACTATGTACCCCATTCTGAATTACCCTGTCTGTCAATTTCCATTCCAATTGTCTCCCACGGCATGGCTCCTTCATTTGGTAAAACACGTCCTCCATGGACCTCATTCTACAAACTCCCATTCATTTCAGCTCCTACTGTATCTCTGGCGTTAACTTATGGTAGGACTTTTGAAATTTTCCTGATCCATGATATAAAGTGGCCTCTTGAAAATTTATGAATCCTGGGGCGCCTGGGTGGCTCAGTCGGTTGGGCGTCCGACTTTGGCTCGGGTCACGATCTCGCAGTCCGTGGGTTCGAGCCCCGCGTCGGGCTCTGGGCTGATGGCTTGGAGCCTGGAGCCTGCTTCCGATTCTGTGTCTCCCCCTCTCTGCCCCTCCCCCGTTCATGCTCTGTCTCTCTCTGTCTCAAAAATAAATAAACGTTAAAAAAAAAAAGAAAAAAAAAAGAAAATTTATGAATTTAATCTTTTATGTAGCCTATATTACACTATGTGCTGCATCCTAAGAGGGATGTAGAGATGAACAAAGTATGGCCCCTGCCTTTAAAGAATTTTCAAACTAGAAATAACCACATAAAGAACTATAATATAACACAACAGTGGCAAGTATCATTAACAGAAATAATGATAACATCTCTCAGGAGATCTGAGGACCAGTCACTTGAAACTGGAGTGGCCGAGTAAAACATTTTGGAGGAGATGGCACTTGACCTGGGCTTTAAAGAATGGACAGAATTTGGACGGAGGGAGGGCATTTCATTAGAAGGACTGGCATCTACACAGGAAAGTGCCAAGTCATGCTCAAGGGAAAGTAAATGGTGCCACACGGTAGCTGAAGCAGATGAAGTACCTGTAGAGGAACAGAGGGAAAAGATGAGGCTGGAAAAGGAGGAGGAAATACAAGGTAAGGGCCCAAATGCCAGAAAAAGAAGCCATGATTCTATACTGTAGACGATGGGAGACCATGGAAAAAATGAGTCAAATGATCCAAGAAGTTCACTGTGGTTGCAGTATGGGAAGGGCACGCTGGCAAAGGAAGCTTAAACGTAATGAGAAGTCAGACTAATGCAACAGACCTAGCAAGAGGGAGAAAACGAGGGCCTAATTAAACAGGACAGAAAAGAAGAGATTTCCTAGGCAGAACTGAACAATGTTAACTAATGGACTGCATGAAGGGGAACATGTATTAAAAAAAGGGAGGAATCTCAGAAAGTTATAGCCAAGAAAGCCCCCTGGAATCATCAAGTGTTGATCCAGCGACTTTATTACCTTGTCACTTTTACATTTCTGGATCACAAACATTGTCTCAACTGTTTTTAAATTATCAAACGATTCAACTGCAAAGTGCTTTTTAATCAAAACACTACAGATGGGCCTAAAATGAAAAAAGTTGCCATCCGAAATCCCACTTTTATATTAATAGTTTCTGCTGTACCTTTCGATATTCTCATGCCATACTAGCCTGGGGGGGGGGGACTTAAAAACATTACATATAATGGGATCATAAACTCCTACAATTTTCTTTTTCCGTTCAACAACATATATTAGAGATTTTCCCACGTCCCCATATATAGATCTACCTTAGTTTTTCTAATAGCGGCACAGGGTGATATAGCAATGTAGCACAATTTATTTACGATTCCCTTTTAATGGACATTCAGGTTGTTTCTAGTTTTTGCTGTCACTTCTGTTACGACTATCCTTATACATACATTTTGAGTGCGAGCATACCTGCGTGTTCACTGCCTATGGATCAAAAGATAACGCAAATTTAAAATGTTGATGGAATCTAGCCAAAGTGCCAGGACAGGCCCTCTTAAGACGACAAACGTCGCCAACCTGTACGCGAATATTGCGGCGCCTCTTTCTCGGTGAGCAACCGCGCTTTCCCTCTCCAATTCCTATTTCAAGGATGAGGCAGTGAAGCGGGCACACCTCACAGGCTGGACTTGAGCCCTGTGTCTGGCCTCCCGCCCAGGTCCTTTCGCTAAGTGTCAGCGAGTTTTAAGCCTCACCGCGACAGGGGAAAGCCGTCCCCTCCTCCCAGCCACCCTCGTCTCCTCGACCTCCATTGGGGTCGTCTCACCGATGGTTCTCGTTGAGCAGGGAGAAAAGCGGGCCGAGGCGCAGTTCCGCCGCTTGCTCGCCGGAGCTCGCTGGCGGCACGGTCTGCAGCACCGACTGAAGCGCGCGCAGCTTCCCTCCAGGGGCGCTTCCAGCCGCGACACCTCCCCTCAGCAGCGCCAGCGCCTGGGCCGCCATCGTGCACCTCCAGCGGGGGCTCCCGCGGCCGCACACTCCAGGCTCGCGGCGCGAGCCTCTCCGAGCCTCGCGAGATCTGCGGGGCGCAGCCTCCCTTCCCGGGCTTTCGGCCGCGGCCGCCGCAGGCTGCCCCGGCCGCGCCAATAGCGATGTGGGGGCCGGCGGGCAGCGCGAGCGCCTGGGGGGCCGCCAAGCCTCGCGAGACAGGGGCCGTCAAGGGCCGAGCCAACTGTTGCCGGTGGTTGCGGGGGTCGCGGCGGGGCGTCATCGTGGGCGCCGCCCGGTGGGTTTCCGCAGGCTGACTTTCCGGTCGCCTTGCGTATTTCCCTTCCAGAGCGAAGGCGCGTCAAATGCCCGGCAAGCGGAGTGGTGACGATGAGGACCCACAGAAGCTTAAATGGCCTCGCGGGGCGGCCTCTGGGCCCCAAAGCCACAGGCTGTCGGCTGCGGTGGGGGCGGCGGCACGAGGCCACCCCAGGCGGAGCCGAGGCGATTGGGCATATTGCTCCCTGGCCAGACACGAATCCAGAGGAGGTGGGAGGGGTCATACTTCTGGAAGACAAGATGAAATTCGCGAGAAGCTGGAAGAAGGCGTGAGTAAAACCGACGTGGGGCGCCTGTTGGGCGTCAACGAATAGACCGTGCGCACCATTAGGAGAAACGCGAAGGCCATCAGGGCCGGCATGGATACTGTGTCGCCTCTCGCTCCAAGGTGCGGTGCATTCCCCGGCACGTAAACATCGAGAAGATGGAGACGGAGTTAACCTTTTTGGGTGGAGGCCCAGACCATAGGGGGGCGGCCTCTGACGCTGAAGGCCGTCTGCAGCCAGGCCAAACGCATTTACAAGCAGCGGGTGGAAACGACTGGGAAGGGCAGCTCGGATAAGTTTCATGGGAGCAAGGGATGGTTTGAGAAGTTTAGAAATCGCCACAGTCTGCGAAATTCGAGGTCGATGGGAGGGGAAGAAGCGCTGACTGCCCAGTCGGCATCCAAGTATGTCCAAACAACTCCAGAGGCTGATCAGAGCTATGTGCCTCAACGGGTCTTCGATGCCGAGGAGATGAGCCAGTTTTTTGGCAGTGCATGCCTCCACGTACTTTTAGGGAAAGAGACAAAAATCCGGAAAGCTTAGAGGAAGCTAAGGACAGGATTTCCCTCATTTTTTGGTGCCAGTGCCGCCGGTGACCAAATGATAAAACCATTGCTGCTTTGTAAAGACCCTAATCCCACATGTCTTTTGGAAAAAAGATAAAACCGCCTTCCTGTATTCTGGAGTTCACACCCCAAACCGCTGCCCTCTTTTTGGATTGGTTTCATAATTGTTTTATTCATCAGGCTGGGAGTTATTTAATAGAAAAAAAAAAATCTTGAGTTCAGAGTGTTGCTAATTTTGGACAGAGGTCCCAATCGCCCAGACTCATTTTTGGTTGCTCATCTTAATGTTGATACTGTGTTTCTCCCCCTGGAAGGCACTAGCTGTCTTCAGCCCTTGGATCAGGGTATAATTGAAGCATTCAGGAGGTATTACACCAAGCGTATGTTTGACCACTTTGTTGACTGTATTGAAAAAAAACCCTTGTCTTACTTTGAGAGGAACATGGCAACAGTACAACATTGCTGATGCTTTGGTAGTGATAAAAGAGTCAATGGATGATATAAGACCAGCTGCTCTTAATAAAGCCTGGTGGAAACTTTTGGATGATGTTGTGAATGATTATGCATGTTTCCCTAGAGCTAATGAAGAAGTTGCAAAAATCATGGAGTCTGCAACACGGATGGACTTTAACTTCATTGATATCGAACGGGGAAATTAATGAGGTGCTCAAGTTTCAAGCTTTGTTCATAACCGAAAGAGAGTCTATATCAATGAATATGGAAGAAGACAAGACCCTGGAACTAGAGGTAAAGATGAATCTAAGGAAACTGAATGCTTTCTTATGCCAGGCCTCAGACCTCATTGATGCTGCAAAGGATAGGGATCCTTTCCCGTATCGAAGTTTGGCCTTTAAAAAAGACTTCAATAAATTGTTATATACCTGTAAAGAGGTGCAAGAGAACCTTCAAAATAAAGCAAAGGAGTTGAACAAAGAAGACACAAAGAGGAGGTAGTGTGGGTGTAGAAGATGGATACAAAATCTGAGTCTGAAGGGGAGTCTGAATCTGAATCCCAAAAGGAGGAGAAGGGTAGAGACAGAGAAAGAGGATAAGAAGCCTCCAGAAGAAGATCCTGGACCCTCAGGCGTTGGCGCTGAGACTTACTGTATCTGAAGACTCTGCCGAAGCCATAAATGCAGAATTGGATTTTTGGAATCTAACCTTAGAATTGAATCTGGAGAGAGTAGAAGTGCCTGAGTTGAAGAAGTGAATCCAGAGGCGTTTTCTTCCAAATGATGATTCATGTCTTGCCATTCTTCCTCTCTTGTTCCAACATCACTTTCATCATGACCATGCTTATCATCAGCCACACATCTATATTGTTTCATCATTCCACAAACATTTACTGAGCATAAGCTATGTGGGGTCCCATGCTAAACTTGGGGACATGATCTCAGGAAGCCATCTCAGGATCTAAGGTAAATGGTCATTAACAGTGGCTACATTTCTTATTAATGTAATAGGTATAAAAGATCACAGTCTTGATTTATTTTTCTGGACTTTGGATATAATGGTTTTCTTAGGACCGCTCAGCTTTTTTTTCTCTAGCCCAGTTTTTCCACAGATACTAAGTTCTTCAAACACAGGTGGAAATTTTTTTTTTTTCTTTCAACGTTTATTTATTTTTGAGAGAGTGAGAGCAGGGGAGGGGTAGAGAGAGAGGGAGACACAGAACCAGAAGCAGACTCCGGGCTCTCAGCTCTTGGCACAGAGCCCAACGTGGGGCTCGAACCCACAAACCATGAGATACCGTGACCTGAGCCAAAGTTTGGACACTTCACCTACTGAGCCACCCAGGCGCCCCGAAATTTTCTGAGTTAACCATAATAGTAAGTATGAGACTACTTGCTTTTGAAAAGCTGACGTGCTCTTAGATTTTCTACAACACTCTCACATTAATTGTCTTTATTAATCCTCACTTTAGACCTGTGAAGGAGGTATTAGCCCTTCCTTTACCAAAAAGTCCACCAAAGCTCAGAGAGGCTATGTAATTTGCACGAATCTTCACAGCTAAACACGTAAATGATAAGACTAGGGCTACAACTGATTTATTAACCACTTTGTCAGATGCTGCTAGGAAGTATGGGTTTTTAAGAAGTTATAGTCCCAAGGAATGAGATAGTAAGCAGATAATTAAACACAAAGGCTGTGAACCGGCAGCCTGCGATCCATATTTAGCTAACAGATGAGTTGTTTGGTCTACCCAGTGTAAAACAATTTTGAATTGGTTTCCAGCATTTCCCTGGCTGTTTAAGGTACTGTTTACATACAATAGAATTCACCAATATAACTGTGTAGTTGTTGAATTTTTTTTTAACACTTGTGTAACCACTACCACAATCAAGATACAGAACAGTTCCCTTCACTTTAAGTTTACTTGTATCCTTGTGTAGTCAGCTCCTTCCCCTGCCCCAGAAATCTCATTTAAAAATTAAGATATTTTCACATTAAAAAGCTGGATTTAAAAGTTGCAAACCCTGGCAATGGAGAGAACTTCGAGAACTGCATTCTCAAAGGGCAGCAGTCAGTCATTAGCTTGCTGCTTTTCTTATTTGTTTGCAGCTCCCCAGGGTTGATATAAAATGCTGCCGCAGAAGTGTGTACAAAGTGCCTTAGGGAAATAGAGGGCAGTGGGATCAACCCTGGAAAAAGCTGCATGGAGCATCTGGCCTGGAAAGATGAAGTTCACAGGACTTCCCAGAAGAGCAGCTGGGAACAAATGTATTTTAAGCCAGGGAGAGTTAGAAGGGAGCTCCTGGGAGGAGGAGGTGCTGTGAGGGATAGGAAGGCAGCTGTGTGTGTGTGTGCGTACGCCTGTGTGCGTGTGCTTCACTGGTTATTTTTGGCAGGATAGGCCCCTATAAAGTGGAAGAGTTTTGTGTAGGTGTATTCGTGTTTGTGTGCCATGGTTTCTGAAAGTTTTATAGATCTAAGAAACTTCCATCTTTTTATCTGTACATGTGATGTGGGGATTTTTATCATTTTTTGTTGTTACAACGGGGAGGGAAAATTATTATTTTTATTTTTGTAGGAGTTATAGGTCTGCATTTGGTGCGTGGGCTTTTTGTTTCTAGGAAGAGAATCGCCTAGTGAGAATAATTACTCCCTCTTTCCCTGCCCCCTCACTATCTCCTTCTGGCCAGCCTGGCTGGGGCCTGGCTGAGCAGTGAGGCAGGCAGCAGGTGGTGAGGGGATAGGGCATTTTAGGCCCTCAGTGCCCGCCCATCAGCTTGCAACTCAGCCTGAGGCCACAGTTCGCTACTGTGCTACTAAATTACCAGCGACGCCATGGACAGGCTGGGCTCCCGGTGTCCTCTGCCAGGCTACCTGCGGCCCTCTGTCCTTATATGCCTCCTGGTGAGTGCCCCATGCTACGACTCCATGAACTCTCTCACCCCTAAACCCCCAACCTGGGGATTGAGGGAAGAAACTGCATTTCTGTTTTCTGCTCCTGGGATTTTGAGCTGGGACCAGGCAGGTAGGAAGATCCCTGGAGACACTGCCCGGGTTCTGGAGATTGTAGCATGGTTCTGAAGATTTCCAGCAACCTTTCACTCCCCACCTTGTGAGGACGAGCGCCTGGGCTGTGTTTCATGGCGAGAGTTGTCCGGGAGGTGAAGGGGTGTCGCTGGTGAGTTCTCCTGTGAGGGTCACAGGGTAGATTCTTTGCCTCTTTCTCTTGCAGTTACCATCTTGTTTTTCTGCATTTGGGGAAGAGTTTTGTTTTCTCATTTATGAAATATCGTAAAATGTTGAGGTTGGAAGTGCCTACAGAGTACTGCTGGTGGTGGTGTTTGAGCGGGAGGTGGAAAGAACTGTAGGAGAGGATCAGAAGCCTTGCTACTTCCCTTTTGGGTGATTTCTTCCCCTCTCTGGCTCTTCCATCCCCCTTCTGAAACATTGGCACAAATCAGTGGCTCTTAACCTTTTTAGGACTGTAGATTTTTCTGATTTGTGTGTTTGTGAGAAAGTTCTGGATCTGCACCCAAGGAAAGTGTATATAGATAAACACAATGTAGCACTCAACTCCAGAGTATCTTAGATTCCTTAAAACTAGGTCGATTACAAGGTTAGAACCAGTGGGTGGTTTCTGAGGCCTCTTCTCTTCTGTCTTAACACTGATTTTAAAGTCAATCATAACCTCTTAAAAGCTGTGTGAATATTCCAGGACAAAAAAGGAAAAAGGCAGAATGAAATATGAACTGAAAGGTTCATATTTTAAACAAATGTAAAGTTAGGAAAAGTGTATAGTAAAAGGTAAGTATGAAAATGTTATAAAGACTTTAAAAATTATAGTAGATCTTTTTCCGTTATAATGTTTTTATTAGGGAATTCTGTGATGTGTGTATTGCCCATCAATCTTACTTTCATAGGATGCCACTTTGTAATATATTGTGGTCCACCCTTGGTTCCAAACTGACTTTTCATGCTTCTGACACGTTTTTGGTAGGTCCACAAACATTTCTCAAATCTGTACTCCCTGTCAAGGTTTTTAAAGTGCTGGGAACATAGAAATGAATGGGACTAAGGAGCTCATGCCCAATGGGGGAGACTTGTGCAGACAACTGTCTGTATTTCACTGTGATCGATGGAACAAGAGGATGTTAGCAGCAATCCTGGCCTCTACCTACTAGATGCCATAGCATCTCCTTCCCAGTTATGACAGTCAAAATTGTCTCCAGACATTGTCAGATGTCCCCTGGGCGGGGGGGAATTGCCCCTAGTTGAGAACCACTGGAGTATGTGAAGCTGACATGACCCCACTAGACCAATTCCTGGTCATTGCAGTTCAAAGAGTCCACAGTGGGAGGAAGAGCCTTGGTTTCAAGTCTTGGTTCTATCACAGAGTTCCTGTATGTTCTGTCTCAGTTACCTTGTTTGGTAAATGAAAGGTTATCTTAGATAATAGCTGAGGGCCCATTTACCTCTTACTCTTAGCATTTTGATTGTGAGTTCATATGAGAGTTTCCAACACGTTTTAGGGGAGTTTGTAGTTAATCCTGTTAGCTCTGTTTTCCGCTGATACCTGCTGGCTGAAATGTCCCACATCTTCCCCAGGAGTGGCTTTTTTGATTGGGGGGATAGCCCACTGCCCCTTTTGTTTAGAGTCTGCTCTGGAAGCCACTTCAGAGTCATGTAGTTGACACCTTGCATGTTCCAGTATGTTCAGTTCTCTGCTCAAAGCAGCAGTGGGTGACTCCAGAGCCCTTTCTACTTCACAAGGCTATTCAGTCTTAATAACCACACATTACTGGTATATTAATTCACTAGTTTACAAATATTAACCTGCTGTGGCCATCAACTTTTCTGGGGATACAGTGATGAGCAAAGCACGTTCCCTTCCTCGACTGAACTCGTGATTACAAAGTAGTTTCTCTAGCTGGTTTGAACCCATGACAACTCTGAAGTAGGCAGCACAAGTGTCAGGATCTCCATTTTCTAGATAACATTTATAGAAGGGAGAGGAAGTAACTTGTTGAAGGCCACAGGCAGTTAGCAGTACTGGCAATAGGATTTAAATCCTGCTTTCTGGTGCCTTAATTTTTTTCTTATACTCTAATTGGGTTGTCATTAAAAAACGCACACATGCAATAAAAGCTTCATTGCACCGCCTGGTTCTTTTGTTCTTGCACGGTCGCTGGTTTAGTTCAGAGGACTGGTATTTTGAATTGAGGTGTCGGTGGAGGTGGTAGGAGGGAATGAGAAACCCAACCCAGACAGGCCTCTAGTCAAACTGGAGCTCAGAACATAAAAACGCTGCTCAGGCCCTGCCAAGAAGTAGGAGCCAGGCCCCAGGCAATAATGTGGAAGGAGAGTGGGAGAACAGAGGCTTGTTTGAGTGAGGCCTGAGCCCTGGGCTGGGAGGCAGGAGAAGCGCGTTCCTGTTCAGCCTTGCCTGAGTCACACTGTGGCCCCTCCAAGTTGCCTCCATCCTCTTGATGGCTCTATGGTATCCCCCAAGCAGAGAGCCCTGGATTGGAGACCGTTCATCAGTTGTTTCCAGTTCGTCTTATTTTAAAGTTCATCATTAAAATAGTGAGGATAATTCAGTCTTGAGTGTCTTTTGCTCTCACATTGTCACTGCCATCTTCTTTGCTCACGTTGTTAAGGTCTGTTTCCTAGAACACTGTAGTGGCCTTTTAAATAGACTGCCTTCTGGTCCCTCCTCTCTCTTCTGTTACTTTACTCAGCTTGACCATGTTTATTACTCTCCTGCCTAAAAACCTACGAAAGCACCCTGTCACATGAGTGTAAACCCCAGACTCCTCTGTCTGACCCTTGTCTTTGTAAGTCTTGCCGGTCTTTCTTCCTCCTGATCTCATACCTGCAAACTAGATATCTGTCCCTAAATACCTCTCGACTTTGTATATATTGTCATTTGCTAAGAGTACCTCCCTTTCCTCTTGTAAACCTATTTATTGCTTCAGATCCAGCTTAGACGGTGCCTTCTCTTCAAAGGCTTTTCTGCTCCCTCAGGTACAGCCTTCCTCCAGGTCCCACCACCTCTCAGTTACAATAACACAGGTCACATTACTTTGAATTAGGCTACCTTTTCCACTGGACTACCCACAGTGCCTGCACATATACAAATGAATGGAGGTGAAATTAACTCCCTAAACATCAACAGATGTAAGAGCTTATCATTGCTAATAATCCCCATGGGATGATAGCAGTTCAGTGGTTGCCAGTTGGCTTTACCTCCAGTAGTAGCTCTGTCAATAAGAAGGGGTTTCTGCTTATCCAGACTTGATTCCTAATCCTGGCTTCACCAGTTAAAAAAGCTACGTGAGGGGCACCTGGGTGGCTCAGTCGGTTAAGCGGCCGACTTCAGCTCAGGTCATGATCTCGAGGTCTGTGAGTTCAAGCCCCGCGTCGGGCTCTGTGCCGACAGCTCAGAGCCTGGAGCCTGCTTCGGATTCTGACCCTCCCCCATTCATGCTCTGTCTCTCTCTGTCTCAAAAATAAATAAACGTTAAGAAAAAAAAAAAAAGCTACGTGATTTTGATTTCTTTATCATTTTTTTTATCACCTGCAAAATGCAAATTTTTAGGCATGAAATATTTAGGCATGAAAATAGGAAAATATTTAGGCATGAAAACTTTGTTTAAGCACCAGATCTCCATACAGATACCAGGAATTACTTTGTGGGTGGGGAATGGGGATGAAAAAATGATGCTTAGCCTTGGTTCCAATTTGCTTGAGCCGGCAGATAGCGAAGTGGCCGTGTCACTGCTGACCTGTGTTTTTCTTTCCCCACCATGTAGATCCTGGCAGCTTCTTTCCTGTCCTATCCAGTGCTCAGGACCCTTAGCCTGCAGCTCCATTCAGCTATCACCGGCAGCTACGTATCCGGCACTTACTCCGTCGTCTTTGTCAACTGTCCCAACGAGCAGATTGCCAGAGATATTGCCAGGTCTCGTGAAGAGGCTCGGGTGCTGCCCCAGGAGGCTGGGGGAGCTACCGGGATGCTCCACGGTGGCCACTTTGGGCTCCCTCTCTTGCTTCTGACAACCCTGTGTGTCCACTACGCAGCTGTCAGCTTGGGGTGATAAGAGGACCACGGCTGAATGAACCCCCCCCACCCATGGATCCTGCTCCTGGGCCTGAAAATGTTGAGTGGCACATGGGGGCATTTAAGGGATATGAGGTGTAGAGAGTCAGGTGGCTTGCCCAGGGTGTTAAAGTCAGAGGATGGGGGGACTTTGCAGGCTGAGAATTGTTGTCTTCTAATTCTTGACTCCGCTGTCTTCTTGGAGATATTCTCCTAGCTTCGTACCAGAGGTGCTCACCATGACAAGTGAGGGCGAAGAGGCTGTTCAAATACTTGGCAATTTTCTAAAGGCAGCTATGGTGTGGTGCGAAGAGCACTGGACTTAGAATCAAACGTTCAGGATTTGAATGTTGGCCGTGCCACTTAGCTAACTGTGTGATCTTGGGCAAGTTGTTTTCTTTCTCAAAGCGTTAGATTTCTCAGTATAACATAACATCATGCCACTTACCTCACAGGGCTGTCGTGAGGATTAAAGGAGAGGAAATATGTGCAATTCTTACCCCACTAACTTGGATGTAATAGGTACTCATTAAATGTTTGTTGGCTATGAATCCCCCCCACCCCCCGCACTCTTTTTTATAGATGCAGCTTTGAAGAGGGTTAGTGGGTCTAGAGGGTAATGAATTTGGCTTTTTACTTTGTAGCTCAGCACTCTTGAAGTCCGATGATAGACTAAGTTACAGTCTTTTAAAATGTTGAATCTCGTCTTTGGGGACACAAAGCCCCCCAAATTGTTGGTCACAGATTAACCTTGCAATTTATTCAATTCTCTTTCCCCCAACTAGAATGTCTATTTTTCCTTCATTAATGTTACCTTTGGAGAATAGCCTTGTCTAAAGTTTTTCTTTTTTTTTTTTTTTCAATATTTGTTTTTGAGAGAGAGAGAGAGAGAGAGTGGGGGCAGGGCAGAGAGAGAGAAGAGACAGAGGATCTGGAACAGGCTCTGTGCTGACAGCAGAGAGCCCAGCGTGGGGCTCCAGCTCAGGAACTGTGAGATCATGACCTGAGCCAAAGTTGGATGCTCAACCGACTGAGCCACCAAGGTGCCCTGAGAAGAGCACTTGTCTAAAAGAACCTGTGATTACTCCAGAAATACAACCATAATATTTAGCAGCTAGAAACTGAAATCCTTTCTGATGCTTCTGGTGTGGCCAGGGTCTGTGCCAAACTGTCTCGACCCCTGGATCAGCCAGTCTGGGTCCTGTCAGAGAACTATCAGCTGACATCTGTGAGGTGGGGTGTTGGGAGGAAAAGGATCCTAGCACCTGGGTCCTAACTAGTTGGAAGGCCAGCTCAGTAAATGTATCAGTGTCAGCTTGGGGAGGGGTCTCTATTGCCTTCTTGCCCCCGGGGTTCTGGTGAGAAGTCAGGTGTTTATTGGGGTCTCGTTCCTTTGTAGATAATACTTTTTCTCTCTGATAGTTTTTAGGAGTTTCTATGTTTTTAAAAAAATTTTTTTAAATGTTTTATTTATTTTTGAGACAGAGACAGAACATGAGCAGGGGAGGGGCAGAGAGAGAGGGAGACAGAATCCAAAGCAGTGTCCAGGCTCTGAGCTGTCAGCACAGAACCCGACGCGGGGCTCGAACTCACAAACTGCGAGATCATGACCTGAGCCGAAGTCGGACGCCCAACCGACTGAGCCACCCAGGCGCCCCATGGAGTTTCTATCTTTTTAAAATTTTACTCTAGAGAGAGAGCGTGCGATCAGGAGAGAGGAGCAGAGGGAGGGAGGGAGAGAAACAGAGAGACCGAGAGAGAGAGAGAGAGAGAGAGAGAGAGAGAGAGAATCTCAAGCAGCTCCATGCTCAGCATGGAGCCTGACACGGGGCTCAGTCCCACGACCCTGGGATCATGACCTGAGCTGAAATCAAGGGTCAGATGCTCAACCAACTGAGCCACCCAGGTATCCCTCTTTTTTTTTTAATTAGGAGTTTCTATCTTAATGTTCAACTGTTGGTTTGGTAAATATTCTCTTTTTATTCTTTCTCTGTCCTTTTCCTGTAACTCCTAGTTAGGTACATGTTGAATTTGCTCTCTCTGACTGAACTTTTATATTTTTCTGTTTCTTTATTCTATGTACTAGGAGAATTTTGGAGCAGTGTTCTCTCTTATTTGTTTTTCAGCTGTTTTGCTATTCAGCCCTTCTATTGATTATTTTGTTTAAACATTTACAGTTTTTTTTAAATTTTTTAAAATTTATATCCAAATTAGTTAGCATATAGTGCAACAGTGATTTCAGGAGTAGATTCCTTAATGTCCCTTGCCCATTTAGCCCATCCCCCCTCCCACAACCCCTCCAGTAACCCTCTGTTTGTTCTCCATATTTATGAGTCTCCTATGTTTTGTCCCCTTCCCTGAGGAGGACACTTTTGTTTCCCTTCTCTTATGTTCATCTGTTTTGTCTCTTAAAGTCATCATATGAGTGAAGTCATATGATTTTTGTCTTTGACTAATTTCACTTTGCATAATACCCTCCAGTTCCATCCACGTAGTTGCAAATGGCAACATTTCATTCTTTTTGATCACTGAGTAATGCTTCATTGTATATATATACCACATCTTCTTTATCCATTCATCCATCGATGGACATTTGGGCGCTTTCCATACTTGGCTATTGTTGATAGTGCTGCTATAAACATTGGGGCGCATGTGCCCCTTCGAAACAGCATCCCTTGGATAAATACCTAGTAGTGCAATTGCTGGGTCGTAGGGTAGTTCTATATTTAGTTTTTTGAGGAACCTCCATCTGTTTTCCAGAGTGGCTGCACCAGCTTGCATTCCCATAGAGTTTTTTTTTTTTAATAGTTTAACCAACTGCTCTTCTTTCATAATTGTCTGATCATATTTTATGGATGCAGTAACCTTGCTTTGTCTTTTATGGATATTAAGTATACTTAATTTATGTTTAATTTTTTTCAGCCTTCTTGACATACAATTGACATACACAACATTGTTAAATTTAAGGACCACGTGATACTTAACGTAAATATACAACACTAAACAATTACCCCAGTAAGGTTAGTTAGCACATTCATTACCTTCCCTGGTTCTCTTGCGTGTGGGTGTGTGTGGTGAAAACTTTGAAGATTTGCTCTCAGCAACTTTCAAGTGTACACAGTTCTACTTATTTTAAAATCTTGGTTTTGAATGTCCTGTTAACTGGTTCTCTTGTGTAAATTCTTTTGTTTGTTGAGTTTTTGTCTCTCTTGGTTACTGACCTTCCTCAATTACCTTGTGATTAATTGTGACCTCTCTCATCTTTTTAGTCGTGCTTGTGGGGAAGTGCAGAGTGGCTGCAAGGACACGCAGCGCTGTCTCCAGTGTGAGTGCGCACTGGGGGACGTTCACCTGGCCGGGGTGTCCTACTGACTGGTCTTCTGGCACACTTTCCGCTCCTGCCTGGGGACAGACACTCCATTACTGCTGCCTGGGCCCTGGGAGATTTTGGGGGTCCGCCTCTGCTGCGGCGTCCCAGCTACCCACCTTGGTGGTTGCCTCCGCGTTCCTGCCTGCTCTGGTTCCCGTCCCCTTCAGACGGGGACTGTTGCTCTCGTCTCCCGTGGCAGCTCCCCTGCACGCTCCCATTCGTGTCTCAGGACTGCCCTTTCTTCTTTGGGGCTTCCCCACAGTCGTTGGTACGCAGCTCGTTCTTACCGTGTGCTGGCATGGCTGAGCAACAGGTATTTCCTGTCGCTTCTAGGCTTTGGTGTCAAAGGGGAGGATGGAGTATCTGTCTAGTCTGTCCGGTCGGACTGGAAGTCTCAAGTGGAGCCTTTAGGGATGTGGCCGTGGAGCTCTCACTCAACCTATTTTGTTTGGTCTTTTTTATTAGTGGTTTGGATAGAAAAGAGGCAGGCAGGTGTAGTTTCCAGGCTTTGTAGAAGTAGGTGGTACGTGATGGGGAGGGCCCGTCACCAGGAGCAGGCAGGAAGCCCAGCCTGAGCTACAGAACCAGCAGCGAGACCGCGTCTCTCAGCTCTGGTTGGTGTGGTGGTCTTTCTTCCTTCGCGTTCTTTAAAGTTGAGTCTGCTGCCTCTCAGTTCTGGGTCAGTTCAGTTCTGGTTCTTGGCAGTGTTCTTAGATCTCTTCATTGACAGACACGTTCTTAGCTAGAAAAATGATCTAGAAACATCTCTTGTTGGGGCCGGAGTATAAATCCTGAATGTTGAACTGGGAGACCTGGATTCTAGTGTCCTCTCTGCTTCCCACTCCACATACGGCCTTACACAAGTCGTCTTCTCTGGGCTTCGACCTCCTGTAGATAAGAGGGAAGTGGATCAGATCAGGGGCGCAAACACAAATACCCACAAGCAGGCCCCTAAATGAGCAAAGTGGGCTGGGGTGTGATGAGGGACGGCGATGGTAGGTAGCAGCCCTGACTCTTCTGCACACTGGGAGGAAGGAGGGCAGTGGGAATGTGTGGACCTGAGAAGTGGATGTCACCTCGAGGGAATAGCCACTGCTCAGCTCTAAGTAAATGTGACCTTGGAGGACAGTATGTCCAATGTTACAAGACTCACTTTCTGGTGAGAAACAAGGTAATCTATTTTTTTTGATGTTTATTTTTGAGAGAGAGAGAGATAATGCACACGCATACACACACAGCAGGGGAGGGACAAAGCGAGGGGGACAGAGGATCCGAAGCAGGCCTGCGCTGATAGAGTGAGCCGGATGCAGGGCTCGAACCCATGAAAGCATGAGATCATGACCTGAGCCGAAGTCGAACGCTTAACCGAATGAGCCACCCAGATGCCCTGAGAATCTCTTACTTTTTGAGTGTGAAATATCCTGATAGTAAATATTAGTAACAAAATCAAGAATTTTTAAAATGCCACAAGAGCCAGACCACGTATGTGGTTTGTGATTCACTAGTCTGTGAATTTGGCAGTTTCTCGAGGCTCTACGCGTCTCTGTCTTCTGCTGTCCTCGGATGAGCGTGAGGACCTCAGCTGCCACCTGTGACTCGCTGCTTGTCTTGGTGTGTGTGTGTGTTAATCAGTCAGCTAATGTTCTGTCTTGCTCTCACACTCTCTGGTTTTGGTTTTTGGCCACAGGGGCTTTTTGAATAACATAGCCCTCCACGTTTCTAGTCTTTTACCCATGGACAGGTTGCCGTGACAGTCTCTGAGGAGCTCACCTTCTGGGCCTATGAGACAATGGAATTATTTTTTTTTTTTAAGGTTTAATTCACCCCCTGTGTTTCCTTGCCACAGTCAGGACCAATAAAATGTACTTTCTCAGCGGACGATTGAGTGAGCAAGCCTTGCAGCAGGTGCTTAAACAGATTTGTGCCATGTGTCTCTCCTTACAGTCAGGGATTTATTTATCTCTGGAACTTTCCAAGGGACTGTCACAAAATGTGGAGCCTTAAATAGAGCCACGTTCAGCCTGGAACTCACGGAAGAGAAAGTAGGTCAGTTCTCTTGGCAACAGCTGAGGGCAGGAGGTATCAGTGAGCAGGGCTCAGGGTCCAAGCACTTCGGAGAATAGATCAGGCCCCCTTGGCTGCCTGAGACCTGAGAAATGTTTGTCAAGGCCTGCCTGATTTGAGGGCTTGAGGTTTTGATGTCTGAGAACGCCTCTTTGCGTTGATGACTTGGCGGTGCTCCTGTTTCCGTGACACCTGTACTAATTCAAGTGCATTTGATTGTGTTCATCAGGGTTCTGCACAGGAATCAGACTATCAGACCAGGGATTCCAACCTATGATCTGTCAAAAAACAAAAAAATCTTACAGGTCTGCAAAGGTGATGATTGTGCTTTGAGGCCTGTGGTAGAAACCTTTACATAAATTAAGAGGTGAAAAGAAGTATGATGGGTTTTTGCTTTTATTTGGAGTTGTATCTGATCTGTGTGGTCACGTGGGTATCTACAGATCAGAAGCAGTGTCAGCCAGATACCTATCAGACAAAAGCAGAAGATGGTGATAGAATAAAATGGGTTCTTGACTGAAAGGTTTGGAAACCGCTGACTGAACCTATCCTGTTACTGTAACTATATAGCAGGAGAGGCAGCCTGAGTCAGGGGGACATGCCTGTCTTGGACAGATGCTCGAATACTTACTCTTGGAATGAAAGAATGTGGTTAAACATTAAACATTAAACAACCATCCACTGCAGGGTCAGGAACAGAATCCGGGTGTTGTGCTCTGTCCAGTGTTAATCTGTTCCCCTTCCCCTGGGCCTGTTCTTAAAACTGCCTTCCCATAGCTATTTCTCTACCTTCCTCCCCACCCAGGGGAGGACTTATAAATAGCACTGTCTTTAGAAGTTCTGTGCCTGGTGGTTATGGAATGTGTTGGTTTGAGGAGGAAGGGGCCCTCTAAATGGTTATCTACGTAAACTCTGGTTTCCTGGGCAATTCCCAGGAACTCCTGTCCCTTGTCCCTTTTCTTAAGATGCTGGGTACTTACCTTGGTGATGGTCTCTCTCTCTCTCTCTCTCTCTCTCTCTCTCTCTGTCTGCTTTAGGGCTATACTGGATAAGAAGCTGGCTGCCTCTGTGAACATCCTGCCCAAGGCATCCTCACTGTGAGTTTTGCTGTGGCCTGTGGAAGAGTGTGGGAGTGCGAGGTCAGATACTGGCTGGTGGGAAGGACGACGAACTAATGGGAAATTGTCAAAGAACAACTCAAAGGCATTTGATTAACGAACAGTTCATTGTTAATTTATATTCAGAGGAAATCAACTAGTGGATTTATGTCAACCAATAAAAGCAAAAATAGGCTATGTAAACAGAAGGGTGGAAAAAAATTGTAGTTTAGGAACAATGAATCTTGTTTGCACATTCTTTGTTTAAATTTTTTTTTTTTTAAGTTTATCTTGAGAGAGAGAGAGACAGAGACAGAACACACGAGCGGCTGAGGGCCAGAGACAGGGAGAGAGTGAGAATCCCAAGCAGGCTCTACACTGTCAGCACTGCCCCAGCTCGGGGCTCAAACCCATGAACCATGAGATCATGACCTGAGCTGAAGTCAAGAGCTGGATGCTTAACCAACATTCTTTGTTTAAATTAGTTAGCTTGTTATTAGCAAAGAAGTCAGACTGGGGGTACTTGAGTGGCCCAGTCAGGTTAAGCGTCTGACTTCAGCTCAGGTCATGATCTCACAGCCTATGGGTTCGAGCCCCACGTCAGGCTCTATGCTGACAGCTCAGAGCCTGGAGCCTGCTTTGGATTCTGTGTCTTCCTCTCTCTCTGCTCATTCTCATTCTCTCTCTCTCTAAAATAAATAAACATTAAAAAAAAAAGTCAGACTGGACATTCCATCCCTGAGTAAGCCTATTAAGATATCAAGGAAAATAATTCCTGTCCCTTTTGAATTCTGTGGGAAACTCAGAGGTTAGCTTATGTGACAAGCTGCTTCTTTGTAGTGTCTGCCTCTCATTTTGTTAACTCCCTCACAGGAGTTAATCCTGGTTGTACCATTTCCCTTATCAAAATATCTCAGCCTCCCAGTACTAGCTGTGCAAGATTTGTCTTATGCCTTGATATCTCTGATCAGCCTGTTTCTCATCTCCTTCCTCCCCTGGTGGGGGAGGGGGAGAGAGAGAGAGAGAGAAATAGTATCTACTCTGAAGGTCAGAGCAGGAAAGTGCTGTGTTATGAAAGCCCCCTCCACACCTCCAGCAACGTCCTCCCCTCAGTGGCTCACATTTGTCTGTAGCTGTAGCTCCCAAGTGTGGCTGTGGGTTTTTTTTAATTTTTTATCTTTATTTATTTTTGAGAGAAAGAGACAGAGTGCAAGCAGGGGAGGGACACAGAGAGAGGGAGGCACAGAATCTGAAGCAGGCTCCAGCTCTGAGCTGTCAGCACAGCCAAATGTGGCTGTGTTTTAGAGGCCTGAGCTCCATTCTGGAGCTGCTACTCAGTCATTCTCCCTGGGGGTTGGGCCTGGCTCACTGAATTTTAAAAAAATTATGGAAGTGATTCACATAAAGTCAGTGCTTGGGAACTAGAACAGCATTTCAGCCTAGCATTCCCTTCATATGTCCATCCTTTTTATAATCAATCCCTTCACCACAGTGCCGATGGCCTAGGTCATCTTGGGCTTGCCCTGGGTCAGTGTAGATATTCTCAGGCCAAATTTCTTTCCCTGCCAGTGATGCTGTTTTTGTGTTCTTTTCTCAACATCGTTATTGACTTTTTTTTTTTTTTTTTTTAACTTTTGGGCCTGTTTCTTTCCATATGTTATAAAGCTCACTTTTTCCCTGAAGCCTCCTGTGTTTTTTTAGTTCTCCATTTGTGGGTTCTCCACTTAAAGAGTCAGTAATAAAAGTAGCAGTCCAAAGGATGGGAGGGGCCTGGAAGTCATGACTATAGGACGAGCACAGAAAGAGCTGGAAATGCCCAATTTGGAGGAGAGAAAACAGGAGTTTCTGTAGGGCTGTCCTGAGGTGGCTCTTCATGTGGAAGTTAGGGAAAACAACTGGGTGGCAGACGTTGGCATACCGGAAGGAAAACCATCTCAGGTGAAAGCCTGTAAGGTAGATCGATGGACTTCTTCAAGAGATAGAATGTTCAGACAGCTACTAGAAGCATGCATTAGAATGATTGGACTCAATGACCTCTGGGGACTTGGCCAATTATAGACATTTTTGTGTGGGTTGGAAGGATTTTAAAGTCTCCACCTTGGTAAGCCACCTAATTGGGCCAGGTTTGGTATCTCCTGGGCTCTTCTTGTGAGCATCATAATTTGGTTTTGTTCTCTTCTCCAGGTACTTTTGGAATGGAGAAATAGAAGAAGCCACTGAAATCCTGTTGGTGAGTGAGGATGGGGGGGTGGGGGGGGGGGTTGGCGCCTCGATGGAGAGCGAGACCAAGGTTCCAATTAAAAATGAGCAAAGATCAACTGCTTGAGGTTCTTGCCTCACATCAGGTGCCCTAGGTTAATCTGCAAATGCAACGGTGCCTGGTGACCTGGATGAATGCTGTCTCCAAAATGGCCAGATGAACGAGTAGCTGCATGGCTGGGGCCAAGGTCCTTCCTAAAGCAGGGATTTTTTTTTTCTTTTACAGCTAATAAAGACAAAGACTTCCAAGGTCCGCATGCTGTTCAGCTATATCAGGTAATGCTGGTGTGTCTTTTCAGCCAGGGATGTCCTGGGAACTAAGTGAATGAGCTTGAAAAGCAAGAGACCTAGAGCCTAGTCACCAACCTCTCATATGACCCTGGGCATGTCCCTGTCCCTCAGATTCTCCAGCTATAAAATGAGAGGCTAGAGTGAGTGAATGGAGACAGTAGTTCTCAAGATTTTGGTCTTCGGATCCCAGGGGAGCTTAAGGTTATGTTAAAGTTTATTGCATTAGAAAGTAAAACTACGAAATTAAAAAAATGTTTTAGTTCATTTAAAATAATAACAATACAACTGTTCTATATAAACATAAGTAATACATTTTTATGGGAAGGAACCATATTTTCCAAGAAACAAAGTGAGAAAAATGGCATCATGTTATATTTTGGCAACATCTGGCTTGTTGAGAAGGCTGCGTCTCCTCAGAAAACATACTCCCTCTTAAGTACTGGGACACTTTTACGCTCATGATGGTAAACTCAAACTCTCAAACTTCTAATTTTTGCTTGAAAACATGAATTTTTTTCCTCAACAAATGGTATCAGTTGTCTTCATTTGAGTGATTGGCTCACTTTGTTCACATTAGAGAAAAACGTCTGCCTAATGCTCAAACCACAGTAACCAGCATTTGTAAACATGACAGACAAATTATGGTCACTCAGGCTTGAAATTAAAAATGGTGTTCCATGAAAAAAAGTGCAGTTTGTTTAGTTTGGCTTGTGGCTTCAATGGGCAGACAGGTTTAAGACAACATTGAACTTCAGTATCCGGCAGAAGTGCTTTAATGTGCACTTTCCATTTCGTCATTAATGAGACAGGGACTCCAGGGCTGAAGTGCAATAGCAATAGCGATCTTCGCTGTTTTATCGAGGATGTTCTTAAGTGAACGTGACTTTTCTGAAGCCCGAGCGTGCGGTGGAGAAGAGCACCGTGAGGCTCATACACTGTGGTGCCACTGCCTTGCCGCGTGCTGAGGCGCCAGCAGTCTTACTCGGCATTGTTTTGCACCAGCAGTGCAGGGATCAACACAGTAAGAAGATTAATAGAAAATTAGTATTTTTCGGGGCGCCTGCGTGGCTCCGTTGGTTAAGCAGCCAACTTCGGTTCAGGTCATGATCTCGCGGTTCGTGGGTTCGAGCCCTGCATCCCACTCCGTGCTGACAGCTCTGAGCCTGGAGCCTGCTTCAGATTCTGTGTCTCCCTCTCTCCCCTCCCCGCCCCCACTCTCTCTCTCTCTCTCTCTCTCTCTCTCTCTGTCTCTCTCTCAAAATAAACATTAAAAAAATGAAAACTAGTATTCTTCTGAAAACAGTTTTGGCCTCATGGACCTGGCAGAGTGTTGGAATTCCCCAGGGGTCATTGGGCCTCACTCTGAAAACTGCTGGTCTAGATTGGTGTTCACGGTATGGTTTGGGGAGTAATTGGCATCACCTGGAAGCTTGCTAGGACTGCCTCCTCACTGTCACCCCAAACTAAGGAGTCAAACTACAGTTTAACAAGATCCCCATGGGATTCCTACGCACGTTAAAGCTCGAGAAGCACTGGCTTAAATCATTGATGCTCGGGGCGCCCGGCTGGCTCAGTTAAGTGTCCGACTTCAGCTCAGGTCACGGTCTCCTGATTCGTGAGTTCCAGCCCTGCATCGGGCTCTCTGCTGTCAGCACAGCTTCGGATCCTCTGTCCCCCTTCTCTCTCTGCCCCTCCCCAACACATGTGTGCTCTCTCTCTTCCTCTCAAAGGAAAAAAAAAATCAGTGATTCTTGGTGGTGGCACGGCAGCTCTTACTACTAACGTGTTAAAACGGTCTTATTCTGTGTGTCCAAACACTGCCTTCATACACACACTGAGTTCTGTATGTCTGCTAATAAAAACACATACGTGAGGGAGCTCCTTTTCTGTTTGCTAGAGGGGATGCTGCCTGGTTTTTGAATCATTGAATAAACCCAATAAGATCTTAAAAAAAAAAAAAAAAACCAACAGAAAACAAACACACTGATGTGTGCCCTGAAATAAGAAAATGCATTATCCTTGGTCACTGGATAAAATCACCCCAACTCCAAATGTTTAGGCACGCGTGCATGTGTTGTGATTTACTATGCATGCTGTCTCATGAAAATTTTACAGTGCCTCCTTCATTGGAAAGGAAGCGGGGATTATTCCCCGCATTTGACAGATGGGGGACTGAGGCCCAAGGCCTCATACCTCTTCAGTCTAAGAAGCGAGAAGAACTTGCATTGTGTGCCGAGGGCCAGGTGAAAGGAATGGAGAGAAAGAAGAGCTTCCTATGGGTTTGGATGGTCGAGGAAGATCCCTGGAAGAAGATCAGTGGTTGAGCTGGGCTTTGAAGGATAGACGGGCTTGTAAGTGACGAACAGTTAACTTTCTTGGAGGAGAAGACAATGCAGAGATACGGGGGGTCGTTTGGGGAAGGCACAGCGATGAGCGTGGGATAGTGATACAGACACTAACTGCCATGTAATGAATGCATGCAGTGCCCATCGGTACGCCAGGTAAGTGCCTTCTGTGCCTTGTCTCACTCCCCAGCAGCCCAGTCACATAGGTACTATTTTGACACCCTTTTTTTAGGGCCTGTGGAGAAATGAAGTGATTTGTCCACGGTCACACAGCTACAAGAGGCAGGCTTAGAATTGGAACCCATGACCGGGAGACTCTAAAGCCATCTGGCCCACCTCATTCCTTGTTGACAAATGGGAAACAGGCTCAGGAGCAGCGGCCCATGGGCCTGGGCAGGTGGACCGCGGTAGATGGCGGTAGATGGCAGCCTCACAGGAGGCTGTTTGGTTGGGTTTAACTGCATAGGCTGATTCTCATCATAGTCACTCAAAGGGCTCTGCTTTCTTTCCAAAGGTTGGTGCATCCTTTTGAAATCCCAGAGGTCTTCAGTCTTCCCATGGACCAAGGAGATGTGCGCTATCTAAAGTGGCTGGAGGAGGGCACGGGGGAGGACTGAGTGGGGGCGGCTCGTTGCAGGTCCCGCCGGCTGCCTCTAGCCTGCAGCAGCCGCCCTCTGGGGAGGCGGGGGGCCTCTAGCTGCCTCCTCGCATCTCTGGAGCCTGTGTCTGTGTCAGCGCGGAAGAGCTGAGGAACTTGAGGAGGTGAAGGTCTGAGGCCCCCGAGGCTGGAGGAGGAGGCCGGGTTGGTCGGGCCATGCAACGCAATGGAACTGGATTCTGAGTGCCTCATGCTTAAAGGTGGCCAGGGGGTGGGAGGGTGAGGGCAGTTATATGGGGGGGGGGGGGGGAAGGACCCAGGGGAGATGGCAGTGAGGGTGACGTTTGTCATCTCCTGCAGTTACTGGGCCTACCTTGGGTGCCCAGGATGCAGGAAGAAGACCTGGTGACCTGTTCATCCGGTGTGTGGGATGAATGTCACTTTCTAGGGGAGCTGGCCAGCACTTTATCCAAAAGGATGAATTGCTAATGGTGGGGTTTCAGGGACAAGCAGGGTTATTTTTTGTAACTAAAGATGGTATTTGTTATTCCTGAATGTGGGAATGGGCTTTGTGATTGGGGATAGGACTGCAGGAGTATTAGGGCTTAGACACAGCTTCATGGGTGGAAATAGGTCTAGACTCCTCCTAGCCTGAATGTGACAGGTGTCAGAAGGTTCTGGTGCCTTGCTCATTAGAGACCTAGGTTCTGAGCCCATTGTACTAACCTGGTCACTTGAGCATTGAAACTGAGCATGCTAAAGTAGGAAAGAACCTTGGGGAACTGCTAGACTAGGGTTTTTCAGACTTGCTCCCCTGAGCTAGCGGTCAACAGAAGGTACGGTACCCTGGGTGCTTCCTGGATGGGGTAAGGGTATGAGACCCGCTCCCCACCCGTACCTCAACCAATATATACCTCAACCAGTAGAACTGTCTTGTATCACTTTTATGTATTGAACTCCCTTGTAAGTTTGTTTTCTTTGATAAAAGCTGGTAAACCAGGGGTCTAAGCCAGTCTCCATCTTATAGATTACCAAAGGAAACTGAACTGCACTGAGGTCCGGCAAGGGGGTGGCGTGTTAAGAACGGTAAAGCCAAGACTGCTCACCGTGTGTCTGGTACTCTGCTATGCCTGCTCCCGGGTGTCAGGTGAAAGAGGGCAGGGGAGGCAGCACCCCTTTAGGGTGAGGAGAAAGATTGACCTAGGTTCCCTCCCGGAATCTGTCACAAGGTAACCCCACTCTGGGGAGACTGTGGGGTCCACAGGCCTCTTTGGTATCCTGCGTCTTCCCAGAGGGAAGGATATGTGCAGAGCTATTGCCAGGCTCGAGTTCTGACACCTACTGTGCTCCTTGAACCTTAGTTCCTTCAAATATAAAATGGAGGCTCTCCCAGGGCCCTTTGGGAACACCTTGTAGGGACTTAAGGCCGAGGCCCTTCCAAAGCTCCAGAGGGTCCTTTTTTGATAGCCAGTAGGGATTTTGGAGGGCTACCTCAGGAGAAGGACAAAGAGAATGATACTGGTGATGTCCCTTTTTACAACAGATGTTTCTTTTTTTTTAAATTTTTTTAAATGTTTATTTTTGAGAGAGAGAGAGAGAGACAGAGCGTGATGGGGGAGGGAACAGAGGGAGAGGGAGACACAGAATCCGAAGCAGGGTCCAGGCTCTGAGCTGTCAGCACAGAGCCCGATGCGGGGCTTCAACTCCTGGACCACGAGATCATGACCTGAGCTGAAGTCGGATGCTTAACCGACTGAGCCACCCAGGTGCCCCCTACGACAGATGTTTCTGATACACAGCAAAATCAGGTGTGAAGTAAACCCTGCTGAAAACGCTTTGGGGACCCCAGACGGACTGCCTCTGTTGCTTTCAGGTTAGAGCCCAGTCTGTTGGTCTGCCTTTCAAGGCCCTTCATAACCTTGCCTCAACTCGCTTTTCCCATCTCCACCGCCCACCTCTCCTTGCCCACTGTGGCAAGTGGATGGCTCCAGTATGCTATGTGAAGTTATTCCTGCGTTCCGGACATCCCCTCCGCCTGGAGTGCCCTTTTCCACGAACGCCTGGGAAATCTGGCTGCTCCTTTGCCAGGCAGGCTCCCTCTGGGTTGGAAGGAATCTCTCCGGCCTCAGTGTTCCTATTATCCTTGTGCATTACAGCCAGCCTGTTTCTAGATTGTGAGCTGCTCGAGGTCAAGAGTATGTCTGAATCAATTTGATCTCTTGCACAGGGTTTGGCAAATATTTGCCAAATTGATGTTTCAAGAATTTGAATAAAGCTTTCTCTATAGCCCAGTTACTTTCTAACTTATGGAACTGGCAAAATCCAGCTGCTTTTCCTTGAACTTTGCTAAAGTGGGACTAATTCCAAAGGAGATTTTTCTATCTCTGGCCTTCATTGGGTCATTTTCGATGCTGACTGTGCACAGAAAGTTTTCTTGGTGGACTTCCTTTGCCTCAGTGTCATAGTTACCTACAGGAAATGGGAGAGAACAAAATACCAGCTCTCTGCTGGTTTTAACTCAGTGTTCTCCGCAGCCTGCAGAAGAACCCTGAGATCAGGGAGCATGACACCTAACATAAGTGGCAGAGCTAGACTCTGAACCCAAGTCTGATTCTAGATCTGATGCTCTTACTGCCTCTTTCAGAGGTTGGACATACCCTTTTGTAGGCCAAACGCCCAGAGAGCCTACTGTAGCCAACTCTAAAGGAAGGGTGAGTCGTTCTGAAAACATGTATACAGTAATCGGTCTGGCACTTGAAAATGTACTGCAGTGTTTACTTGTCCCCACAGATCCAGAGCCTGGTGACAGTATCTTTGTTCTGCACATCAGGGCACAGGACTAGAGGAGTTCAGTGATTCTGCAGGTCTGCGTGACTCCCAGCTTACCGTAGACCACACTGCCCCCCACCCTGCCCCCTGAGTCATCCTGTGGACCTGGGATAGGACCTAGATGAGTGGCTCCATGCAGGAATTCCTTCCCAGCATTTCTCAGGAAAGGTATGTTTTTTGAATCCAGAATCCCCAGAAAAATCACTTGAGGAAATGAAAAACAATACTAAAATTATCTGTGAATACTAACACTTAAAAGCATAAAGATGTTAACTGGTTTGAAGGAATCTATCTTTATCAAATCAAAACAGAGCAAGAAATACCAACACACGGAGTTGAGGGTGGAGGGACCCAGGGCAGGAGAGAAATGGTTACCCACCAATGAATCTTGCTTGCGATTGTTGCCATGTCCCAGGTGTGTCTGTCGAGCCCTATCTGCTGCAAACTGAGTTATTTGTACAAATAAGTTAATACACATAATATACTTTATACAAATCCTATGAGCTTTGTTTGAAGAAATAAGCTTTGGAAGCAAAATAAATTTTAATTTAGCAATTTTGACACGTGATTCCATGTATTCTTAACCTTGCTAGGGTATTTGAATGTTATTTGAATACTAGCCAGTAATGTTCCCTGGAGGTTTCCAGTGTTTAAATATTCCCTATAGGCTACAGTTCTTTGTAGTTACTGCTAAGCGTAATATTCCTGTTAAATTTTTTTCAGATATCTATGATAATGGGGGGGGGGATGTTTCAAGTATTTCAAGAATAACTTGTGATTTAGAGAATTTCTGAGAATTCTAATTTCTTGCTCCTAAATTCCAAAGTAAATATTTGTTGTAAATTTGTAATCACTAATCTAGACTACGAAGAACCAGGCACTCTCCAGCCTGGGCAGAACCATTGTTTTCAGGAGGTCTATATAGCTGTTCACTTTGGAACTTGGACTAGAACCCAGGTCTCTTGACCCCTCAGACCATTCACTTTTCATTCCATCACATTGCTGGCAGCCCAAAGAATAATCCCACCCCCTTACACCCTGGCTTCCGCTGTGGTTTTGTTCCAAGGGCAGCTAAAAGGCTGAACCAGAAACCATGGTAGAAACAAGTGGAAGCGACAGTTAATGAATTTTTTTAAGTGCAGACATGAACATTCAGGGTGATTAACAGGCTACACTTTGTCCCTGCAATTACAGAATCCATTTGAACCAATGACCTGAACCTCCTATAGCTAATTTTTTTATCCCTTCATGCCTATTTTTCTCTCTTCTAACTGTCCCAAATTTAGACAAGTTTATTTATTTTTTTTTTTAATTTTTTTTTCAACATTTATTTATTTTTTGGGCAGAGAGAGACAGAGCATGAACGGGGGAGGGGCAGAGAGAGAGGGAGACACAGAATCGGAAGCAGGCTCCAGGCTCTGAGCCATCAGCCCAGAGCCCGACGCGGGGCTCGAACTCACGGACCGCGAGATCGTGACCTGGCTGAAGTCGGACGCTTAACCGACTGCGCCACCCAGGCGCCCCTAGACAAGTTTAAAGTAATAACCCATCACATCACACGTATATGTAGAAGGGTTTCCTCCAAACACCTGGGAGCTAAACTCGGCAGGGACTATTGCTGGCATCTGGAGGGTGAGGAAAGCAAAGGCACCTGCTTGGAGTGGCATAGGCCATAAACACCAGATTTCTCGGATTGTGTGACTGCGTGCATTAAGTAGTTTTAGAGCGGCTGTACGTTAACTATTTTAATAAGGTCAGTTTGAGGTCATTCCCCATCTTTTACTTCATGGCCCTCAGCTGTTTTTTGCCCCCATGGATCAGGTACTCACAATAGAAAAAAAGTTCCACATCCTGTTGGCGGTAAAGGTGAGAATATTGTGGGGAGAATGTGGGAGGGAGGGGTAGGAGTGGCAGGTGGCCAGATGGAGTCCTGTCATGCCTCCTCAGTTTCCAGGAAACCAAGACCAGAAACCAGACCATTCCTCCCGGTACCCAACAGCTGATAGACGGTTCATTCACCAGGGAGAAGATAGTTAATTTTTCAAAGGGAGCTTTTAAATTATAAATCACACATATTAATTATAACTTTAATATAACAAATGTTATTAAAAGCAGCAATTCAAAACCATAAATCTTTTCAAAGGTGCACAGGGTTATTATAAGGTCAGTTGGCAGTAATGCAGCTATTATCTGCTATGAATGAAATGCTGGGGTGTGGAGCCAGGGTGGCCTTCCCAGGCCTAACGCTGACTTCCCAAGTGAGGAAGACACCCCCTCCCCTCTTCCGGCCCAGAGCCTCTCTGGAGCTTGAGTAGAGAAGGTACAGGTGCACTGTGGCAGGCCTTGCTCATCCAGTGCTTTCCCAGAAGCCTAGAAAGCCGAAGCCAGGCAGGAAGCCACAGACTGGATGCCGGGTCCCACACCCCTGCTAGGCTGGGGGCTGGCTTCTCGGCTCCCCTTCCATCTGGCCCCAGCGGGGGGGCTTCCGTGGCAGCAGCTGTGGGGCTGAGAAGGGAGAGAACTGGGCCCAACCCCAGCTGTTCCCTGCCTGGGTCCTGCTGGGAAAGCAGAGGGGAGTGGGTGGGCCACGTGCAGGAGGTGAGGTCCCGTGTGAAAGGCACTATAGGAGCTGAGGTTTAAGGCAAGGGGCGTCTGAACAGTCTCAGGGACTCCACGATGCGCACAGCTGGGGAGGGCTGGGCACAGCCACGGAAAAACCAGCTCCCCAGGCCTGCTGCCCCCACTGCCGCCCCTTCGTTCACCCACTTTCGCCTTGCAGCTGGCAGCCTGCAGAACTCAGCCAGGCTGGAGGCCACGGTGGCAGTTGGCAAGGCTGGTCCCCATCTGGTCCACCCCCTGCCCTAGTCAAGGCACTTCTTCCTACTTTCCAATCAAGTGGGTCAGTTTCTAATATCTCTGGAAGCAGCAAAAATGAGGGGTCCCCTCCCCTTCTCATTTTTGGTTTCCCTCCAGATGGTATGAGTTGTAATGTCAGTTCTAAGAATTCTACTTATACCCCCGCTGACAAAGGCTTCCCTTTGGGGGGACTGAACAACACAAGGCTTTTAAAAGTCCCAACCTGTCCCAAAAAGTGATTGTCAGTCTCAGAGTGCGGCAGGGGGTGAGGAAGAGGGTGTGCGCCCTCCACGCCTCCCTGTGGGGTCCTAGCTGGTTCATGGGCAGGACCAAGGGGCCGGAGCTGGACTTTCACAGTTAGTTGCAGCACAGGTCCCCTGAAGAGGGCCACAGGAGAGCAGAGGGCAGGAGCCAGGCTGGCACCGGAGGGAGTGGGGTGCGCGTGTGCGCGTGCGGGTGGTGTGTAGGCCTCGAGGGTGAAAGCACACGTGTGGATGGCAGCTTCTGTGAGAGTGGGTATCGCTCGGCTGGGTGTGAGGTGGGTCTGGGGGTGGGAGGCACAGGAGACAGCCTGAGGTCTCCTTTCCTCCCCCTTCCTGTCCCGCAAGTTTTTGAGGCCAGGACCTCGGCAACGATGAGGGGGCGGGGCCAGAGAAAGGACCAGCTCTGGGACCTCGGAAGCCGACACCTGCAGTCGTACTAACCGGGCTCTGGTGTTGGTGCCTTGAGGCAGAGACCCAGCCTCTTGGCTCCTGGGATCCCGAGAGCCCCGGGGTCTCTGCCTCACCGGCAGAGGCAGCCTCCCACTCTCACAGCATGGAGGGGCAGCAGAGGGGGGAGGGAAAAGCTCGGAGGGGCGTCCTCTTCACCTTCAGCCATGCTCGAAGGTTCCCGTTCGCACACCGTGGTCCCTGGGACAACCGGCTGCCCGCGGGTCAGCTGTGAAGGACATCCGGTACGGGGACAGCCATGCGTGCGTAGGTGTGTAAACGCACCCCCCCCCCCCAAACGGGGTAGGAGAGAGGTAAAGGGACATAATGGGACGAAGAGAAAGACTTGGGCCTCAGGGAGAAGGGTCCTAGCGCCATGGGGACACACATTCAGTTACAGGTAAACGGTTGGAGGGAGAGTGTGAAGACACTGAGTGACAGCCAGTGGGACCTTAGACACACAGGCAAAGGGGTGGCGAGCCTGATGAGGCCCAAGAGCGGAACAGGCACGCAGAGAGGCGCCGGCCTGGGCCTGGCAGGCAGGCGGGAGGGCCTTTCGGCCACAGGCACTCGCAGCTGTCTTGCTTTCCTCCCCCGCCCGGGCCTGGAGAGAACGGGCTGCCGGCGTCCCCTGGGGCTCGTCAGTAAGGGGTGGTCCCTTCCCACTCCACCAGGTACTGGACCTTGCCCTCGGGCGTGACCCTCCTGGCCAGCACCTGGTACTTCTCCCCACAGGCTAGCCGCCCGGCCGCGCCAAAGTAGTTGGTGATGGAGGACTTCAGGTGGGACAGGGAGGAGTCATCCTCACTGATGCTCTCGAAGGTGTGGCTGTCGACGCCCTCGTCCGGCCGCTCGGGGCCCAAAGCCCCCTCCGCGCTGCTATCTGAGGGGCAGCGTCCACCCGGCTCGGCTACCCGCCGTTTTGCCCGCAGGGGCACGTACGCTTTGGCCGCCAGCTTCCTCTTGCGGCTGCCCACTGTCCGTCTGCGTCAGGGTGGGGGGAGGAAGACGGCGGGAACGGGGTGGAACGATGCTGACCAGCCCCTCTCCCTGAGGCCCCTCCCGGGCGCCAGGCACCGGGCCGGGCCCCAGGGGGCTGCAGCATCTCACCACAGTCCTCACCACGGTCCCCACCACGGTCCCAAGGAGGCCGAACAGGAGAAGCCACCAGCGGGCGAGTGGCTGAGCCAGGCATTCAAACCCAGGTGTGTCCGGCTCTAAAAGTGCACACTCTCCACGTAGGACCTCAGCACTGCACGCACAGGTGGAGGGGTGCCACCCTGCGCCTCCCGAGTGCCGCGCGGAGGCCTCGCCTGCACCTGCATCGCGGAGGCCCTTCCCTGGGGAGTCGGAGGGGGTGGGGGATGGGAGGGAGGGACTGACGGGCCTCGTACCCAGAGTCTTGGATTGCAGACAGACAGATGTACGTGGGCGACACACACACACAGACGAAGAGACAGAGAGAGGTGGTGGGGAAACAGAAGAAGAGGCATGTGTTCACAGATGGTTAGAAACAGAAGCCAAGCCCCGGGGAGCTTGTGAGAACCAAAGAAACGAGAGGAAATAACTACAAACCCAGAGGCAGCAAAGGAGACCGACAACTAGAGATGCTCTGATAGACGTCAAGACACAAGAGTCCTCACATACAGTCACAGGAGCCTCCCGTGCTGCCGAGCACCAGCTACTGCCACACAGGCTGCACCCTTGGCTAGGTCCCCAGGCACTTCTGTCCCTTCTCCCAGACCCCAGACCCTGCAGGATGCCATCTTCCCCTCCCTCAGGCTTCCAAATCAGTGGCTCTTTTCCTTAGTGACCCAGAAGACAGACACCAGATTTAAACAGCCAGGAAGCAGGGGACCCTATAGTCAGGGGTAGAGACGGGCAAAATCATGGCAGGTAGAGCCCTAGAACCGAAACTGCTCGGCAACAAGTGTCACATAACCTGCAGCTGATGAAGAGCCACCTGAAGGCCCACATCAGAACCAGATGGTCCCGGGCCCCGAGCTTGACACCCCAGCACACAGAGTGGGCCACACGGCACCAGGGGGAGGCAAGGCGGCGGGGGGACGACGGACAGGGTCCATCCTGCGGGAAGCTCACCTGGAGTCATAGGAGAGGCTGGTGGAAGCCGAACCGGAGGTGCTGGCGGCGTCCGTGGAGTCCACGTCGGAGAAGAAGGTCTGGCCCGAGCTGGCGCTGCGAGGGGGGAGAGGGTGAGCCTGCCGCCAGCCCTCGGCACCCCTTGGGACCCTCCAGTCGGCCCTGAGCGCCGCCCCCTTCCCCCGGCCCAGCGAAGGCCCGCCTTCCCTCCACGGCGCTTCCCACCACCGTGCCTGCAGGGGCTGCTCCTCGGCCTGTCCATCTCCTACGCAGCGGCCTCTAGAGCCCGAGGAGCCTCGGGACGCTAGAGGAAGCCTCCCCCCACACCTGCCCCCGTGGCGAGAGGTGCACTAAGGAGCCTGGCCACCACCACCTGGGTGCTATATAGACCCAAAGGGCTTTCATTTCCAGCACCCGTTCGAGCCTCCTAATAACCACGCGGAAACAGGTGGGAGGTGCAGAGAGGCTGGAGGACCCTGACGCCGCAGTCAGTAATTGGTACGTAGGGGCCGCAGCCCAGGCCTGACCAAAGCCCTTCCTCTCCTTCAGGGAGCACCAGCTGGCCTTTGATACTTCCAGAAACAGAACAGTGGGCTGTGCGTCCCCTCCCCGTGGGTGTACTGAGCATGAGGAGCTGTGGGGATACACAGACAGGAGCACCCAACACAGCCTGGGGAGGGCCAGGGAAGGCTCCCTGGAGGAACGGGAATGCAGGGTGGCCAAAGCAATTCTGGTATATGGTGTGAGGGCAGGGAGAAGCAGGACAGGGGCTAGACAGGTAGGGAGGGCCCAGGCGAGGCGGCCTTTGACCCTGCTCTGGGGAGCTGTCCCTGGGAGCCCCGCACACCTACAGCAGGAGGATGTCGTGCTGAAAGTTCTATCGTGGGAAGACCCGTCAGGCAGCCTAGTCAGTAGGCCTCATGCAGCGTGGACCCTTTTAACTGGAATGACCCAAGGGACCTTCCACTCCCTCAAAAGGCTCTCTCGTTTGCCCCTTCCAGAGCCTTCCTTCATTGCCAGGGAATGGAGGTCTCACTGCTTGCCTCTACCCCACGCTCCAGAACAGCCCTCTCTGCCGGGTCCCTCGTCGGTACCTTTTCAAACTCTGAATTTCGTCCAGCGAGAAGTCAAATATGCTGGCCAGGTGGTGGTTGGTGCTCCAGGCTGAGGTAAAGTCACTCTGTGGACACAGGAAGGAGCAGGAGGATGGGTCAGTGAGCATCAGACCCGCCCCCCACAGCACCCTCTCTCTGCTGAGGGCCACACAGGGTTTCTGAGGGCTGGGCCTCCCGAAGGTTAGACTCGTCACTCGCTCTTTATTCTGTCTGACCAGGGAGCCACATCAGACCGGTTCTAGCCCTGTCCCTAGCTGAGCACATGGCCTTCGCAACTCTGGGCCGCAGTTACCTGAACCGCAAAAGGTGGCCAGCGACACCTGCCGTGCTTCCCTGATAGAGGTGTTGGGAAGCACAGAAGAATGAGATGTTGGCTGTAAAAGCAACTTGCTCGCTGTCAGGTGACAGGGAGGTGTGAGCATCGCTAGTATTCGTCCTCCAGGGAGGGCTGCAGCAAGGATGCGGGGCCAAGGAAAGACTGCTCCGGAGCCCTGGGTCTAGGCTGGGCTCTGCCACTGGCTGAGGTGTGACCTCGGGAAAGTCACTGTCCCTCCCTGGCACTCAGTGTCCCCACTGGACTGTGGAGGTGAGGATATTACCTACCCTGCCCCGCCCCCTTTGGCTTCTCAGGAGAGTTTGGGGAGAGAAAGCAGTCGTGGGAGAGTGTAGGGAGAGAAAGTGGTGGTCTCAAAGTGCCTGGTTTTTGCTTGTTTTGCTGCAGAAGGAACTGGCTTCTCCTTTAAGGTATGTGGGAGAGTCCCTGGGGCCTGGGGTGCTTCGTTTCCTGCATAGGAATCCCTAATTAATGTGCTGACCCTGTGTGTGAACGTGGAGAGCAAGAAAACAAGAAACTAACACTGGGAATAGCATCTTCCAGCAAAAACTTTGATCTTTTTCTTCTATAAACTCGCCTTTTCTGCTGCTGGAATTCGTGAGGCAACAAACTGTGGAGACAGAAAGGGGAGAGGGTGGCTGGGTCAGAGCCTGAAGGCCCGGAGGAAGGAGAGGCAGGGCTGGGCTCCCAGCAGGGCGGGTAGGGACAGGCGCTCCTTCACAGGGCTGTCTGGGGAGGGCACATCCTCCAGGCAGCAGGTGTAGGAGGGTGCGGAGGGGGGTGTGGTGGGCAGAAAAGAGGGAAGGATGTTCTGCCCTGGGCGCCCAGGATGAGGGGCTCAGCTTGGCCAGGAGAGCTAGGGACCCCGTACACACTCTCGCTTCCTCTTCCCTCTCTGCCTCAGCTCTAACCCAGCAAGACAGGGCCTCACGATCTGCCTTTCCCTCCAAGCAAGGCAATAGGGGCCGCGGTGGAAGAAATCCCAGATGGGGGATCAAGTCCAGCCGCTGACTGGCCCTCTCAGGGTGCCTCCAGCTGGGCCTAACCAGGTGGAGTTCTTCCCTGCTCGCTTGGATGTCACTGTGGTCTCTGGGCCCACCGCACAGCACATAGGCTGGGGCTGGAGCCAGGAGCAGCGGAGACCCCGAGCTCGGTCCCCAGGCACTGACCCAGGCTTGCTCTTTCCTCTCTTACGCAGCTCAGAGGAGGCCACGCTCTCAGTGGGCACCAGGCCCTTGTCGGGCAGCAGCTTCCCTGGCGGGTTGGGCGGGACCCGGATGCGCAGGCGGAAGATGCATTTCTTCTTCTTGATCTCCTTGCCACAGAGGAACCTGGGGGGAGGGGGTGGACAGGGGGAGGAGAAAGCTCTGGAGTCTGTCGGTCCATCCTCCTGGGGAGGAGAGTCAAGCATTAAAATTACTCTCTGTCTCCCTGGACCCAGAACTGAAATCCAGAGTTGCCCATGGAGATGCTGATTCCTCAAGGCCTGTGGGACCAGGGGTCCCAGGTGGTGGCTGGGGATGTGGCTGGTGGTCCCCCCCATCCTTCCTCTTGCATGTCTGTGGTTCCTGCTGCTCCTCCTCTCCCTCAGCCAGCCCCAAGGTCACCTTCTATCGGAAGTTCCAGCTTTCAGTGGAACTGCTATGGCCAAGACACTGGATCCTGCACCATTCTGGTCTCTGGTCTCCCCAGGGAGACTGGAAACACCTCCAGGTACTTCCCTCATCCTTCCAACACTAGCCGAGCTGCCATGAGGTGAAGAGGTGACTCAGACAGTCCTCCCCCTCAAGAGACTATCTACAGGGAGGGCAGGAAGCCCCACTACTCAAGAATAGTGAGAAGGCAGAAGGAATATAGAGTGGCTAATTCTGTCTAGCGATGTCTGGAGAGGTTTCACAGAAGCAGGGACCATGTCCTATTCCTCCCTGTGTCCTCAGCATCCACAAAGGGCTGACGCAGAGTAGCAGTTCAATAAACAGTTGTTCCTGGGGGCGGCTGGGGGGCTCAGTCGGCTAAGGGTCCAACTCTTGGTTTCGGCTCAGGTTGTCATCTCACGGTTCATGAGTTCGAGCCCTGAGTAGGGCTCTGTGCTGAGTGTGGAGGCTGCTTGGGGTTCTCTCTCTCCCTCTGTCTCTGCCCCTCCTTCTCTCCCTCTCTCCCTCTCTCGAAAACAAACAAACGTTTAAAAAACAAAGTCGTTCACGGAACAAATGAGTGAAATGGATGGAAGTGCATCCCAGTCAAACAGGGATCTGAGCAAAAGCACTGAGTGGGAGAGCAGTGCATTCAGAATGGCTGACACCCAGAATAAAGCAAAGAATCAGTGGCAGAAGGAGTGGGCAGAGTCTCCTCATAAGAGGCCTTGAATGCCATGCTCAGGGGCCTGGGCATTCTGTGCAGGAGTAGCAAGGGATGTGCCAGATGTAGGTTCTGAGGAGTCAGAAGTCTAGAGGGGAAAACATGGTGCTGGGGACAAGCTAGGAGGCTGTGGCCCACCCAAGAGATGATGAATGGAACCTTCAGTGCCTGGCCCAGAACCACAGACGGCCAGAGCAGGACGGGCCCTCAGAGATCAGGGGTGTACCCCCTGTGGAGCCGAGCCCAGGGCCAAAATGCATCAGGTCACTGGAGTGCTCAGGGGAGGCATCACAAAGGAGGTGGAGTGCTCCCTGGATCTTGAAGAATGGGTGGGACTCATCTAGTCAAAGAGAAGGGGCAGGACACCCAGGCTGGAGCACAGGCTGAGCAAAGACCACGAGGCCAGAAGATGCTTTACACCCAATCCCACCTGTCGGGGGGGGGGGGGGGGAGGGCCCATGCACGCGCTCCCTTCCCTGCACGCACCGGCTTTTGTAACTGTTGAGCGCATTGAGGAGATGTGGTCCTCGGTCCGTCACGGGGGTGCTGGTGAGCTGAGGGAGAGCAGCCAGCAGGACAGTCAGACCCAGGCACATGGGGGCCCCTGTCCCCTCCCTGAAATCTCCGGGTGAGGACCCTGACTTCCTCCAGGATTCCAAATCTTTTCACCTCTCTGAGCTCACTTCGCCCTCTGGAAATGGGGAGAGTAACTCCCGTCCTAGATGTATCAGGAGCTTTAAAAATGCCCATGCCCTTGACCCAGTAATGCCACGCCATGGGATCTATCACAGAGATCTAACGTGAAACACAAAGCTTTAAGTACAAAAATGGTCACTGCAGCGTCGTTCCTAATGACGGCCAAATATGAAACGTGGGCAAGAAACTGCCTGCCCAACAGGAAGGAAAGCACTAAGTAAACCATGCTAGAAACCAAGGAAACCATTAAAAATGTTGATGAAAACTCTTTCTGGAATATGGAAACGTATTTATGATATAATATGAATTGAAAAAAAAGATGATTTAAAATTTTACTTACTGTATAACCTAAGCCAAGGAAAAAGGAAAAACAGACACAGAAGAAAGGATGGAATACATTAGTAGCAGTTGTTTCTGTGTGGTGTGATGGGTAGGTGACGTTTTAAAGTCTACTTCCTTATGCTTTTTGGCATTTAACAATTTTTCTGTCAGGAACACGTATGTTCTTTTTACATATCAGAAAAAAAGTTATTAAAAATACCAGCTCTATCTGTCTTTTAAGGCTTTACAACACGTATGGCTTTTATAAATTATCAAACACCATAAATGAAGATGTTGTTATATGAAAAGCTTTTGCAAAGCATAAAGGGTCATCCTTTTTAAAAAAAACTGTTTTTGGTAAATTCCTGTCTCATCAAAGAAAGATTTCTGGCAGTCAGTAGAGAATATGCCCCACTCTGGATTGGTAGAGAGGACTCTTAAGGCTGCCGTTAGGGAAAAGCGGGCATGGCCCCACCATGAGAGAGGTTGGGATGCCCTGGCTCCAATCCTGGCTCAGCCCCAAAGCTGTGCTGGCCACCTCTGACCTCCTGAAAGTCTGTGGTTTGTTACTTTACTGCCCAGCTCCCAGGCTCGCAGGCTCCCGCTGACCACTTCTGCTATTCAGAGTAAGATCAGCAGAGGGCAGGCCCACTTCACTTTCCACTACAGCCAGGTAATCTGGAGCAGGTCCAACATCTCTGTAGGGAGCCCTGTTGCAGCCAGATCCACCCCCGGCCCCCTGCTGCTGAGTCAGGGTGGCCCCAATCCGCCCGCTGCCAAAACCCGGGTCAAGGAAGCCCCTCGCAGGGCAAGGGCTCAGAGGCTTGGACCAGGGGATATGGCAGCTGCAAGGCTCTAGGTCTTTCTCCCAGCCAACAGCCCTTGCGGGCAGGTGGTGCTGCCGAAGGGTGAGTCCTCAAAAGAGACCCCGACACCAGTCCTGCACTGTGTGACCCTGGGCAAACCTCTCACCTCTCTGGACCTCGGTAAGCCCACTGTGGAATGGGCTCTGGCCGTTCTGCCTTCCCGTGGCCCTGCATACCTTGCCAAGCTGCAGGAGCTCCCAGTGGTGGTTGACAAAGGCCAGAATCTCCTCAAAGTCAAAGTACTTCTTCTTGCTCTGCACCCCCAGGTTGTAGAGGGCCAGGTGAACCACATCCACCCTGGGCAAGGGGGCGAGTAGGTGGGGCTGGGGTGAGGCGGCAGCCTGCCCAGCCCGGGCTGGAGCCTCCGGGGCCCAGGCTGAAGGGCAGGGGCAAGGCTGGGACCTGGTGGCTGGAAATGGAATTGTTCCCGGAGGGAGGTGGGAGCGGAGCAGCTGGGAGGGGACAGGGGTGGGCCTGGCCGAGCGAGCCCCCCCGTCTCACCATCGCAGGGGCAGCCGCTCGATGTACTCCGGGCCCTGGTTACACACGGAGCAGAAGAACAGGTAGAACCTGGAGGAAGGTGGAGAGAGGCCTGTGGTGGCAGGGGCTGACACCCCACCCTGGCCCAGCCCTCGCCCACCCTTGCTCCCCACCAGCCTTCCCACAGTGAGTGCTGTCCTCGTTCCAACGACTAGTGGTCCCTGCAGGAGGCAGCGGCTAGGACGGGGCAGGACACAGACCACACAATACTTCCCGACCTTCCCCTATGCCAAACTCTTTCCCAAACGCCGTTATCCCAGAGTGTGGCTGAGTTCAGAGCCAGCTGAGCTAGGCTGGGCTGCAGTGGGCACCCTCTTCCCCTCTGAGACACACACACACACCCACGTGCACACACACGCAATCACAACCCTGACACACCAACCAAGACACGCAATATCTGGTGTGACACACAGAAGCCTTCTGTTAGCTTAGCCCCATTCATTAGAAGCCAGATCAATCATCCAGCTCCCAGTGGCTCCTCTAGTAGCCTGGGTAAGGGTGAGGCAGGGCCTCCTGCATCCCTCCCCCTCCGCCCAGACTCAGGAAGGGACTGGGGCTTAGGGGAGGTGGGGCTTTGTCTAAGGTCCCCGACAAGTCAATGGCAACTGGGGCTGTGGTCCGGCACAGCCCTCTACTGAGAAGGCCTCCCTCACCCTGAGCCGCCTCCCATAGACAGGCACCCACCTCACAGACCCCCACCTGCGTAGGGCCTGGCAGGCAGTCTGAAAGAGCCACCGCCACCACTGTCCCCTGTCCCCTCAAGGCTGAAGTGGATCAGATTAGCACCTACCGGTCTCCGAACATCATGGGCTCATTGAGGCACTGGGTGCAGGCCTCGTGGAACCACTGCCTGCACCGGTAACACTGCAGCATCCGCAGGTACCATCTGGAGAGCCAGAGGAGCCAGGGTCAGCCAGGCCCACACTGCTAGCCAGGCATCAGCCTCCGCAACCTCTCCCAACACAAACTTGCACTCCACCGGGGGAAAAGGAAGAGAACTCACAGTTACCGAGCACTTAGGCTGGGCCTGGGGGAGGTCCAGGGAGCAGGCATATGCTACATTGTTTGATCTCACCCTCTGGTAAAAGATGGGCCACTGCCCTAATTTTATAGACTCCGAGCTTAAATGGCTTGCTCAAGGTCACTCAGGAAGCAAACGGTGGATGGTGATTCAAACCCTGGCCTCCCTAACTTCAAAGCCTGCCCTCCTCATGACACAGTTGGAGCCCCCATCTCTGGACTGGGCCCCACATACAGCTTCTCAAAAACTACCGCAATGGAAAGGTCTGCCCTAGAGACTTGGCAGGAATATAATGGCTCCTGTAAGCTCCATGGGCAGCGCCATGTCTGCTTTTTCTCACCCAATACTGTATCTACCCTGTCATGGCCATTCAACAACTATGCACTAAATATGAACAAAGAGCAAAGTGGTATTTCCTCACTGACAACCGATGCTTCATTCATAACTTGTCAGGTGCGGTCCATGGACCGTGAACATCAGAATCACCTGGGGTCCAGGTTAAAATACGAGGATTCCTTGGCCCACTCCAGACCTACTCAATCTTTTGCGGGGCGGGGGGGGGGGGCGGGCGGGAGATGCACTGAGAACCACTGCCTCAATTCTGTTAAGGTCTCTATAAGCATTTCTTCCTCTGTTATCCCATAGACCTCCCCACACCCAGGGAAGTTGATGGGGCCAAGGTAATTAATCCCTTGGCCTGCTAGGCTGGATAAGCCTAGCTAGGCCTGCTACCCTGCTAGGCTGGATACGCCCAGCCTCCAGATACCTACTGGTTGTCAACAGAGCTTGGGTCTAAGATTCAGGACTTTAGGGCATCCCATACGGATATGTCCTGAGGGCAGAGACCCCATCTGTCACTTCTGTGGTTCCTGCCACAAGGTCTGGTGCAGTCAGGCCAAGAGAGCAGGCTCAATCCCCCATGGCTACGGGGAGGCCCAGGCTGGCAAGGAAGAATCAATCAAAGACTCCTGTCCTATAGTCAGGGCAAGAATCCCGTCCACAGCATCCCTGACATATGACCCCCTACCCCTGCTTGCACACTTCCAGGCCAAAGTACTTTAATGCCTCACCGGCAGCCTGTTTCATTGGCTCGGACAAGAGCAAGGTTTACCTTCAATTCCATGCGCCAGCAGTAACAGCTAACATTTATTAAGTGCCTTCAAGTAACAGGCACTGCATGAGCCTTTATGTGAATTAATCTAATCGCGCCCTGTCCACCACACCGTATAGCGGGAAAACTGCGATGAGGACTGCACTCAGGGGCTGCACACAGCCCCAAGGGGCTGGGAGGATCTGGACACTTGGGGCTAGGCTCTTAGCCGCGCTTCCACACTTCCTTCCCTTCCTGGAGCCACATAGCCTGAGCTCCAGCCTCGCTCCCTCGGGCCCCGCCCCTCCGCGGAGCCCCCGCCCACCTCCCCGCCCCCGGAGGCCCCGCCCCCGCGGCCTTACTCTCCGGGCCCGCCGCAGTAGCAGTAGCACTGCTGCTGATTGGTGCGGTGGGGCGAGTCCCACTCGAGCTCCTCCGGCTGGTAGGACAGCACCATCTTCACGGCCTGAAGCGTCCTGGCGATGGCGCCCTTCTTCAGCGCGCCGCCTTTCTGCGGGGAGATGAGGGTCCGGCTCAGCGGCGGGGTCCCGGTGGGGGGTGGGGGGCGCGGCCACACAGGTCTGCGTGCGGCCAGCACGGGGGAAACGCTGACTCGGGGACCCGCAATTACTCCAACGTTGTCAGAAACGCAAGAAGCTTTTTCTTATCGATCCCAAATCTATGCTCTCTCCATCCCAGAAAGATCTCTATTAACAACAGTATTAGTAGTCGCACGCTGCAAGAAAGGTGACAATAATAACCAATAGGTACTGAGGGTGGCTGCTTACATGGATTTTGTCTTTTGATAGTAGAGCACCATTTATTGGGGGCCACCTACCCCTGGCACCAACCCATATCCATTTTACCATTGTGGAAACAGGCTCGGGGAGGCTAAGGAACCCGGCCAAGGACAGAACGCTCCCTGGTCAGTGGCAGGAGGGCTGTCTGCCTCCAAAGTGCAGGCTCTGTGACCTGCCGTCAGGTGGGAGCCCAGGGAGTCCAGGCTCCCAGACTGGCGTGGGGAAAGGCAGGGGCTGCAAGGGGGGAGGGCTCACCCGCACAGCCAGGGCGAAGATGCAGCGTCGGCAGAACCAAGGTGTGAGCAGGGGCCGGTCGGCACTGCCTGCTATAGGGATGTGGCACTGCTGGTGGTAACCTGAGGAAGAGAGGGGGCTGCTGAGCGCCCACAGGGAAGTACTGACCCCAAGCCAGGCAGCCCAAAGGCCACAGGGCTGGGGAGGGTGGCAGCAGCTAGGAGGAGCCCGGTGCCTGCCAGCTGCCAGGGCACTGGCAGGCGACGCTCGCCAAGGCAGCCAAGTTGGCGTCCAAGCAGGCGACTAAAAGACAGCCTGGGCCCCAGTAGGGGAGGCACGACAACCTGGCTTAAGCCTTTGTGCCCCATCTCTCCACCCTCCTCTCTACTGGGTTAGGGGAAGCTCCAAACTGCATACCTTGTCTCACTTTCCTGGAGCCCCAGCTCCCCCCCAGGGGTCACTTCCCTGGGCCCTCATTCCCATGGACTGGCCCCCTGTCACTCTGGAGCTCCAAGAGAAACGGGAAGCCGGCTAAGATCCCAGTAGCGAGGCATATGCCATTTGGGGCCAGTGCGGGTGGGGGCCTCCCATGTGCCCTGCTCACCACACTCACCCAAGCCACACTTCCCACAGATGAGGATCTCATTCAGCGGCCCTGAGGTCTTCCCCAGGCAGATGTTGCACTTGGGCTCCTCCCCTGGAACGCCAGCTGAAAGGGAGAGAGGGAGGCCCTCGGGGTCAGGTTCTGCTCACTCGCAGGACTTAGAAGAGTTTAAAAAAATCACCCTCCAGTTCCTGAGCCTCTACTGGACGTGGCGCTGGGCCCCATGGGCCAACTCACTGAATCTCAACTACTCTGAGGTACCTATTATCATTAGCCCATTCTAAAGGTGGGGAAATTGAGGCTCTGAGAAGTCCCAGAAGTAGGAGAGGTCGGATTCAAACCCATGGCTCTTTAACGTCAACTCCTTTGTTCTTTCTGACCATATCACGCTGCCTCTCCTGCCTAATTTAGCTTGTTTGTTAAACAAAATTTTATGTTAATAATAATAGAATGTTCTAGTGAAACTCCATGTTCTTACCAATAATGAAGAACTCATAGCCAGTCTTGCTTTGCCTATATTCCCACCCACTTTTTCCTCCCGTATTATTCTGAATCACTTCCCAGATACCTAATCATTTTCTGAAAATATTTCAGTATGTATCTCTGAAAGATTAGGATGTTCTTTTAAAAAACAAAAACATAACTACAGTGCCTTTATTGCACCTAAAAATTAAAAACGGTTTCTTACTATCACCAACAAATTCGGTGACTATTCACATTTCCAACTGTCTCTTATATAAAAATATAATAAGTTCAAGTATGTTCAACTGCTTTTTTTATTAGCCTTTTTTTTTTAACATTTATTTATTTTTGAGCGACAGAGCACAAGCAGGGGAGGGGCGGGGAGAGAGGGAGACCCAGAATCTGAAGCTGCACAGAACTGTCAGCACAGAGCCCGAAGCAGGGCTCGAACCCACAAACTGTGAGATCGTGACCTGAGCTGAAGTCGGATGCTTAACTGACTGACCACCCAGGTGCTCCACAAATGTGTTCAACTGTTTCTAATCTACAAGTTCTTTCTCATCTCTTTTTTTCTCTGCTTTTTTTTTGGGGGGGGGGGAGGGGTGGTTATTGTTGAAGAACAAGTGTATTTATGTGTGAAAGGTTTGCGTGAATAAATTAATACATTTTCAAACATGTTTCTGTCTGGTTCCCCCCAGCCAACTAAAAGTTTTGTTAAGGGCAGAAATGGTAGCTGCTCCTCACGATATCCCCAGGACCTCATAAAGTGTGTGGCACATAACACATGGTCAAGACATGTTTGTTGAACGTGAACACGCAGTCTCTTGCCTCTTATCCCACAATACGTCCCCAGGCAGGGGCTGCACTAAGCCGGCACTGGCTTCAGGAAGTAAAGCCACTGATATAAACCAATAAAGCAACAAGCTTAAGTAATCGATAACTACGGCTTGCTCAGCCTTGTGCTCTCATCTTGGGCACAGCCAAGGACAGGGCCCCATCCTGCCGGTGAGGCACAGTCGTCTGGAGGGGAGAGACAAGCCGTTCCCCAGGGGCGGTGGCACATGTGTGGTCCCTGGCACGTGCTGGACCTTCTACTCAATGTCTGCTGAGGGGTCTTTCTCACCTGTTGGCTCTCTGGGTCTTCAATAAGAGGGTAACTTGGGAGAAGAGCTCCTCATTGCTTTGGATCTCTGTATTATAAATTGAGGGTGAGGGGAGCTTGGAGAAGAACCTCCAAGTCTACATTAGCCACAGCATCTTAGAGAAAAGGGCAGTTTGGAATCTCTACAAACTGGCTGGGTTCTGCGGCCTCTACTTGGCAGGCTCCTTGAGATCATTTCTTACAGTAACAAATTATTTAGAGACTGCCTCCCTGTAACTCCGGAGCACTGGGCTAAGAGTTTTACGTGGAGTCTCACTTAACCACCCTGAGAGTCCAGTATTTTTATCATCTCCTTATTGTTCAGATGAAGAAACAGGCTCAGAGAGGTGTTGTCACTTGCCCAACGACACGCAGCTAGCCAGCAGCAGAGCTAAAACTTGGTCCAAGGTCTACTGAGCCTCCGCTTGGAGCTCCACGTTGGAAATATGAGAGTGCCGTGACTGCTTAGTGAGGTCTGTCGTGTCCGTGGGAAGGGACAGCGGTGGCAAGACAGGAAGATGTCAGCTCTCCGAGTGCAGGGGTGGCACCCAGCCCAGCTCCCTTTCGCCCCCGAAGCTGGTCCAGCCCCGCGTAGGCATGATCATCTTCACCCTGCCCGGTCCGTCTCTGCTCTCCTGGCTTTCCACCGAGGCTAGAGCTGCCTCCGCTAGGTTTCCTCACACGGGGGTACGGCACACTGTGCTCACGTCTAGAGGTGCCCGTCTGGATTGCCTGGACCCCTCCCCATTCCTAGCCCCAGACTGACCCACAGCTTCGTGCAGCAGGGGGTGAAGCACAGCAAGAAAGCAGACACGGGCCCGAGACCCATCCCAGTTCTCCCGGCACCTTCCCGAACCACCTTCTCCGCCTTCCTGCCTCCCTTGTGACAGGGGAGACATGGGAGTAATCAAGGGCATGACAGATGTCAGAAGCCCTTTTCCGTGTAAAAACACAACCGGCCACCTTACCATCTTCTCAGGTGGGCTTGGTGGGGAGTGGGGAGACAAGGCCAGGTGCCAGGAGTGTAAGAGAGAAGGACAGGAGGACAAAACGGAAGTGGAGGAGGAGAGAGGGCCAGGGACGGGGCAGGGGGCCCAAGCTCTTAGGAGTACTCACCATGCTGTATGTCCTTCCACAGGACCCAGTATTTGGAATTATCTTCAAAAGTCACCAGGCAGCTCTGCTTAGAACTACTGACCTGGGGCACAGAGAGGGAGGGGTAACGTGAGAAAGTGGCTGGGGAAAAGCCACTGGGACGTGGTCTTCCTCTCCCATTTCTGCCCCTGCAGGACAGAGAGATTACACCCACTCCTTGCGCTCCAGAAAGCAGAGCTGGGCTGGAAGGGGAAGGAGGACAGCAGTTCCTGGTAGTGCGCGCCCAGTCCCTGGAGCCGCACGGTCAGGGGCCAGGGGACCACAACTTGGTGGAAATGCTGAGGACAGCACAGGCCAGGTGGTCATCTGAGATCCTCTCCAACCTGCCTTTGTTTTGTTCTGTAGGATCGCAGGGCTCTTTTCTAAAGACCTGGTTGGATGATGTTGGCCCTAAGGATGGCACCTGCAAGAGCAGACTCTGGCTCCTTCCACGTTCATCTTTGGAGGATGAGGGGGATGAAGGGAGGCCTAGGCCAGAGGATGAGCAGAGAGGCTGAGCCTCGGAACTGGGGCCCGGGAGGAAAGGTTTACCCTCTTGATCTTCCCGAGGTAATACAGTCCATCCGTCCAGCGGCACAGCACATACTGGCCCTCCGTCAGCTTGGACATCAGGTCTTTGAAGTTGTTCTTGGCTTTTGCCAGAGCCCCCTTGTTGGGGAGGTGGCTGGTGGCACCATAGGAGTCCCGAGCACCTGGGTCCAGAGCGCGATTCTCCATCAGCTTCCCCTGACACTGGAAGAGAAAGAGAACAGGGTTTTTACTCCTCGCTCCCCTGCTCCAGAAGTCCATCCGGGGAAGGAAGGAGACTACCACTTACAAAACCCGGGCTATGTGCCAGGCACTTCTATTATCTCACTGGAGCCTCATGACAACCCTGCGAGGGAGACATTATTACTCCCATTATACACAGAAACTGAGGCTTGGCAAGGGAAAGTGGCCAGTGGGGCAGAGGCAGAGCCGAGATTCATAACCAGGTGGGCTGATTCTAAACCCCACCTCTCTTTCCCACCCATACCATGCTGCTTTCTAAAGACAACGAACCCCTCAACCATCCACAGAGTGGTCTCTGCACCCAGGGGGCCTGAATCGCAGGCGTAGGACCCTGAAGCTCTCTCCCTTAAGCAAACGGGCTATCTGAGTGGAGGGTCTTCTCCAGGGGAGCAGCGGAAAGTTTTCACTCTCCCCCCTCTCTGCCCCTGCCCTGAGATCTGGCCCAAGGAAAGTCACCTAGGAAGGAAAATTCCTAGCTGGCTTGTGACCCGGTATAGACTGGCCACCTGTGTCTTTTGTAATCCCCCTTTCTGTTCTCAATTGTGGGGTGATTTAATGAAAACCAATTCTGGGACATTTAAACTCACTATGCTTCTACTCAGATGCAAATGTGCTCCACACAGTGAAGTCATTGCTGGTCACTCTCTGCACACCTGTCTCTCTCACCATCCTACGACATGTGCCACTGCCCCAATGCTCTCTTCTTTCTGCTAATGGTACCACTGATGGTCCCCAGAACCCGAGCATCTTTAGACTTCTCCAACCAGTGAATTGCCACAGTCGGCCAACTTCAAGCCTAGTGAATTCTGGCATCTGGCCCCTCTCTTCCAAGCCCATTTTGGTTCAGGTCTCTTTTGCTTGGGCCATTCATTCATTCATTCATTCGGTAACTGGTTCGGAAGGCTCACTTATGCTGGGTACTAGGAAGGGGAATGAGACACCAGCGCCCAGTGCAGGTCACTCCCTGCTTTCCTGTCTCCTACCAGACTCTTCCCCAGGGCCCCCAATTCCCTTTCTTAGGCTCCCTTCCAGAAACCTTCTGTGGCTCCCCCATGTCTTCTGCTGGCATTGAAAGCCTTCCCCAAGGCCCCTTCCTCCCCTCTCTGGGCTGACCTGGCTCAGTGCCCTTCCACACACTCCCTGCTGAGCCAAAACACAGCCTTGCACCTCCTACTCTGGTCCCCTCCCCCCCCGCCGGCCATGGCACCGGCACCTGGTGTTACAATTATTTATAGACAGGGAGAGAATTCTGTGTGTTTTTCTGTGTGAGTGCATGTGCCCTCCCGTGAGATTGGGCTTGATGATGTCTGCAGCAGTATGTCAGTGTGTACATGAAATGAAATACATGCGTGCGCATGTCAGGGGCCATGGGGCAGGCAGGGCACTGTTGGGGTCTTGGCCCCCCAGACGATAGTGTGGCCACGTTTCCCTCCACCCCACACACCCATTCTGCCTTTTTCTGGACGGCAGGCCATTCTGCCCTTTTCTGGACAGCAGGGCAGCGCAGGCATTGGGCAGGGTCAGCGCTCTGAATCCCTGCCTTCTCCCTGCCACCTGGCTCCCAGGCGCTGCGAAGTCCCCGCCCGCCGGGCCTGGGCCCCGGGCCGCGGCAGGTTCACAAACTGACACTTCCTCCCCCCTCGCGCCGTTGGGAGCCGGCCCGGTCGCCGCGCCCCCACTGGCCGGGCGGGGGCCCCCGGGTGGCGGCCCCCTCCCCGCGCCTCCATCCTCCCGGGGCGGGCCCCCGCGGGCTGTGATTGGCTGATTCAAACCCATCTGCAAAGAAATGCCTGTTTGCGGGTTCCCGTCGGCGTCCAGTTCAAATCCGCGGCACCCGGAGCGCGGGGCCGGGCGGGGGCAGGAAGCGAGGATGATTCATGCGCCGGGGCCTCTCCCAGGGCAGCCGTTGGCTTTTTAAAAAAGGGTGTTCAGGAGGGGAAAAAAAAAAAAAAAAAACAACAAAACCTTGCAGAGGTACCCCCTTCGGGTTCAAGCGCTCCTCTCTTCAGTCGCTCCGACGCCAAGCCTCCCCCGTCCCAGTCCTGCTGCAGCCTGACTTCGGACGTGAGCAAAATCCCAAATGCCCCCGTCGGTCTCCACCCCGCCCCACCCCCCGCCCCGAACGGGAAAAGTCAAGATTTGGGGCTAGGGAGCAGCGACCTGTCACCCACGCCCCCCTAAGGCTCGGGGACTCGGGCGGGGCTCCCCGGCCCCGCGGACGCCGCTCGCCCCCGTCCCAGCCCCAGGCGCGCGGCTCCCCGGGACCCCAACCCCCCCACCCCGACCCCCGGAGGCGCTCGGCCCGCCGCAGTCCGGGGAGATTTCGAGAAGAGGGATGTGTGCCGGGAGCGAAGCGTGTGGCGGGGAGTCCCCGCTGAGCTTACCGCGAGCCTGCGTGTCGGCCGGTCCCACTTGGAGTCTGGCCACCAGGCGCATCGGCGGCGGAGGCGGCTGCGCGCGGCCCGCGGCTGCCCGGCCGAGTGTCCGCCCGTGGGGCCGGGGTCGGGGTCTCGGCGGGGGCGGGGCGGGGCGGGGGCGCCGCGGGGAAGAGGGGGGGGAGGCGGGGGAGGGAGGGGCCGGGGCGCTCAGGAAGGGGCCCCCCGGGCGCGGGGCGCCATCTTTTTCGCGTTTTCCCGCGAATTATTGACGTCCCGCTTATGTAATTAGCGGGGGCCGCGCCGGCCTCGCCATTGGAGCCCGCGGCCGCGGGGCCCCGCAGCGCCTCCCGCCCGCGCCCGCCCCCGCGCGCCCCCGGCCCCCGCGCGCGCATCCCCGCCGCCCCGCGCGCCGGGCGCAGGCACGCGGCGCGACAGCACGGGGACGCGGAGCCCGCCGCGACCCGGCCACGCCGCGGGCACACGCGGAAGCACCGCCCCGCGCCGCTGGAGGAAACACACTACGCAGCGCGCGGGGCGCAGACCTCCCGCTGGCCCAGACGCGCGGCGGGGAGGTGCGGACGCGCACTGGCTGCAGGCGGGGACGCAGGCCCGGGGCGGCCGGACGGGATTCACACACGTAAACACGCAGCAGCCGGCGCTCGCCGCGTGGACAGTCGGGCCGGAGACCAGCACAAGCATAACGTAGATCCACAGCGCACGCAGCACAGACCCAAGTTCCCGACACACGGTACACACGGCACACAATGGAGACACAGACTGGACACAGATACAAGGAGAGACACAGAGTGTGCTCGGCACGGACACACAACGGAACATGCACGTAAGGTAGACAAACAACAGGCCCACGACACCAGACGCATGGCACACGAACACAACGCACAGGAACGAAAACACAAAGATAGAATCGCGAATACATACCAGGCACACACACACAAAGTCTAAATAAATGGCACACCGTGAAAGACAACACACAGGGTCATAGGAATAGCTGACTGAGGCACTGGACATGACTCTAGTCACCTAGAGTCCTTGCCCTGGGGAGGGGGGGGGGTGCAGACTTGTCCGTATCCAGACTCACTCTGTGGGGGTGGGGTGAACACTTGCAAACAACCCCCCACCCCATCCCTCAGCCCTCCTCTGACCTGCTACCGTCGCGTTCTGCAGACACTCCGTGGAGTCTGGGGGCAGTGTGCACATCGTGGGTGTGGTCAGTGGGCATCCGCATCCCAGCCTTCCATGTTCACTGTCAAGTTGCCCACCATTGGCTCTTTGCCTCCCCGCCTTGGGCTCTGATCTCTCCGGCTGGCTGGCTCTGCCTTCGGGATGCCAGTGGCGGAGATTATGGAAGTAGAAGCTTACCTCTGGGTCTGAAAAGCCATCTCCACTAATTGCTGGCCGTGGGACCCTGAGTTTCCTTATCTGAATAGAGTTGCTGTGAAGATCAGAGTTGACATTTGCACAGTCCCTGGCACCCTGCGATCCTTGTAGTTTCAAGGAATTACATATTCATTGAGTGCACCCTGGGGGGACCTAGAGCTTGGAGCCACGGGGGGCCACAGTCTCAAGGGGGAATCAGGCTTTGACACAACACACACATACAAATATGAGGGGTGTGGTGCGGTGATCCAGAAGTGGAATTGGGAGAGTCCAGGCTTCAAATCCAGCTCTGCCTCTGGGCCAGTATGGGATCTTGGGTAAGCGAGTAGCCCTTTGGGCTGTGTTTCCACATCTGTCCAAAGGAGTTGTTAACACCACCCCATCTCAGGCTGTTGCATGGATGAGGTTAAAATCAGACTATGAATGAAGGTTAAAATAACATAATGAAGGAGCAGGTACATTTGTAAAGGAAAAGGTATGCAAAGCGAGTTTTTTTTAAAAAATATTTAGTTGAGAGAGAGAGAGAGACAGAGTGTGAGTGGGGGAGGGGCAGAGAGAGAGGGAGACACAGAATCTGAAGTAGACTCCAGGCTCCAAGCTGTCTTCACAGAGCCCGATGCGGGGCTCGAACCCACGAACTGTGAGATCATGACCTGAGCCAAAGTCGGTCACTTAACTGACTGAGCCCCCCAGGCACCCCTAAAGCGAGTTGCCAAAACAGTACAAATTAGGAAATAATAAATGCCACCAGAAAAGTATGATGGCACCAGTGATTACTTAGAGGCAGCTCTGACTCTGAATCGAGAAGAGAGTATAAATTTCACGGGGAAAGTGGCAGTAGGTAGAATGCAGAAATAGGGAGGTGAGCCTTCCAGGAGGAGGGAACAGCATTGCAGAAAGCCTGGGACAGAGAAGGTTGTGTTTATGGGGCTGGAGTTCAGGTGGATGGAGGGAAGCAGTGGAAGGTGAGGTTGGAAGAGAAAGAAAGTGGAGCTGAGTTTGGGGTTGAACTTGATTTACGGCCCACAGGCAAACCAGGGCCACTAGCAAGGTTACAAGCTAAGCTTTGGATGTTCTAGAGAGAGCTTCGGGAAGTGCCATGATCTGAATTTGCTTTGGGATCTGGCAGAAGTGGGCTGAAAGTGTGGACAAACAAGAAAAAGGCAATCCAATGGCTAAAAAAAAAAAAGGGGGGGGGTTAAAAAGGGTTAAGGATATCAATGGGCCATTCACAAAAGAGGAAACCTAAATGGCCAAAAATATGAAAAGAAGTTCAACCTCACTGGCCATGTGAGACATGCAAACGAGAAGAGCCTGTGCCACACCATTTCACGTCCACCAGACGGGCAAGAGTGAGAGTCTGTCCACGTGGGGAGAGGGGCGGGGTGCTGAGCGTGTGACATGGCTAAAACCCTCATACACCATTGGTAGAGATGTAAGTGTCTCCAGCTACATTGGCGAAGTGTTGACAACCTCTAATAAACTCAAAGGTGCCCGTTTCTGTGCTACAGTGATCCAGTCACTCAGCATATAATTCTGAAAACTTAGACCTTCATTAATTGTCCATCTACAGCTGTCCAGAGATAGACACATCGTGATCTGTTCATACAGTGGAATGATCTACTGGGAGTGAAAATAAACCAAGGCAATAAGCTTGAACACAGATATTATCCAGAAAAAAAAAAAAAAAAAAAAAAACAGCGTCAAGTTATAGGTACAGGGTGATAGAAAAAAAAAAATTTTTTTAAACACTCAAAACTGTCCATGTATATATTTTTAGGGATACAGTCGAGTCCAAAAAGTATTAAAACGTGTGCAGGAAACTAAAGACACCAAATTTAGAACAGTGGATAACCTCTGGGAGGGGAGGGTTGGGAAGGCGATCATAAAGAGACCCACAGGGGATTGAATTCTATCTGTGAGGATTTCTTAGGAAAAAGAAGAATATCTCAAGCAGAGGTGGCAAAGTGTGAAGAGTTGACAGAGCTGGGTGGCCAGTCCATAGCTGGTCCGTCTGATCCTTCTCCTTCTCAAGCCTGAAACTTTTTCTCTATTTTCTGTATGTTTAGGATATTTGGTGGCTTATTTTTTTAGTAATCGCTACACCCAACATGGGGCTCACCCTCACAACCCTAAGATCATCGCACACTCTCCCAAGAAAGCCGGCCAGGCGCCTCTGAAATATTTGGCAATTTTAAAGATGGGGGAGGTGAGGAGACCAGGAGACTGTAGAGCAGAGGAGGTTTGGTAATAACACTACCTGTCACCGGTGCAGGGCCATCACAGCTACAATTTCCTAACACATCTGGCAAGGAAGCTTGCCAGAGTTGGGGAGCTGGGCACGGCAGGCTTCAGAGCCATTTACAGGGGAGAGAATGGAGGCTTGGGGAAGTGATTTCTCCAGGGTCACATACCCTAGGGAGGGAGGACGGGTCCCTTCCCCTTTGCTGTGTCTTAGCGCCTGCCCATCACCGGAGACTCCCAAAGGCCAGAACCTCCAGAGCAGATCACGGGCCTTACAGTAATTCATCCTTCTTCGGTGCACTGCACTGTTCTAGTTTTTTCTTCCGATTAGGGACAGCTTGGAAAATACAGAAAAGCACAAGGAAGAACACGAACGTCACCTGTGATTTTCGTTGTCTTTTAAATTTTCTTTAAGGTTTATTTATTTTTGAGAGACAGAGCACAAGCAGGGGAGCGGCAGAGAGAGAGAGAGGGAGACACAGAATCCGAAGCAGGCTCCAGGCTCCGAGCTGTCAGCACAGAGCCTGAGGTGGGGCTCGAACCCATGAACTGTGAGATCGTGACCTGAGTCAAGATCAAGAGTCAGATGCTTAACCCACTGAGCCACCCTTTGTCTTTTAAAGTCAGTTTCAGGGGCGCCTGGGTGGCTCAGTCGGTTAAGCGTCCGACTTCAGCTCAGGTCACGAACTCGCGGTCCGTGAGTTCGAGCCCCGCGTTGGGCTCTAGGCTGATGGCTCAGAGCCTGGAGCCTGCTTCCCATTCTGTGTCCCCCTCTCTCTCTGCCCCTCCCCTGTTCATGCTCTGTCTCTCTCTGTCTCAAAAATAAATAAATGTTAAAAAAAATTAAAAAAAAAAAAGTCAGTTTCACTGAGGAGTGCCTGGGTGGCTCAGTGAGCATCCAACTCTTAATCTTGGCTCAGGTCATGATCTCACAGTTTGTGAGTTTGAGCCCCGCCTCAGGCTCTGTGCTGGCAGTGAGGAAACCGCTAGGGATTCTCTCTCTCTCTCTCTCTCCCTTTCTCTGCCCCTCCCCTGCTCTCTCTCTCTCTCAAAATAAACTAAAAAAAAAAAAAAAGCTTCATTGAGGCATATGTAATTCCTACACAGTAAAATCACCTACTTGAAAAGCACAGCACTAATGCTAGATAAGCTGGGGGTATATGAACGTGCTTGAACAAAGAAGAAATGCATTTCACAAATATGAGTAATTATTATTGTAATACAATTTTTGGAAATAACTATAGTAAAGTTACTTTCACCTTGAAGCCAGGTGACCAGCTAGGTGGGTCTGTGTTTCATTGCCTGAACTTGAGGGTCAGTTTATAATGTCCCCGGCATGAGGTGCCGGAGAGTTTCCAAATTATAGTAGAAGGTGTGACTGTTAACACCATTTAAAAATTAAAGACAACGGCAACAACATTTGGCGGGGTCAGACCGTGACCTATTGAAGAACCATGGTCTTGGTTAGCTGCCAGGCCATAAACGCCTTTACCTGTGGCTTTTGTGAGGAAATGAGAGAAGGCAAGAGCCTGTCCCCCTCTTGGAGTTCAGGAGGGTAGAAGACCGACTACACGGAGACACAGGGGAGCCTCCTGGCCCTCCCCCCAGACTTGCTGCGGAACCGTAGGTGGGGCCCTCTTCTCTCCTCCAAAATGCGGGCTCCCCATCTGTTAAAGTGGTGCTTTACTCACATTTGAAGATTCAGCAGCCTTTTAGGGAAACACGCTGCAGGCGGGCACTGCGTGAGAGAGAGAGGAGGTGGGCAGCAGAGAGAGAGAGAGAGAGAGAGAGAGGCACCGTGAAGATGAGTAAGACAGCCTCTGGGCTCAAAAAATGTCTGGTCCAGAGCTGGCAGGTGGGATTGGAGGGACAGACTCCTCGATCGACAGGTGACTGCGATGGTGGGTTAATGCACCGGGTGTGATGGCCCTGAGCAAACATCGAGGGTCTCTAAGTTCCTTCTGACAACTGTTATTTCATTCTATGAACTTAACGTAAGCTTGGTTTTTCCCTCTCTGGGTAACTTTGAATAATCCGGGCTTCCGACTTACTCACTGGTTAAACCCTAACATTTAGAACAAGTGAGTAGTTCCCAATCTTTCTCCACAAAGGCTTTTCTATAAAGATTTGACCACCAAACGCTGCATTTATTATATTTTGTCTTCTCTTTCATATGAATTAGGTCCACATTATTACATTCAATCAGAACTTTGATTGATACGATACAAGTAGTGTGGTTGTAAAAGAAAGAGTTGATGGATAGACAGACAGAGAAACAGAATTCAAGCCCAAAGCAAGGGCACTGGTATTTAGTCCATCTATGCCATTTTATAGCAGATACTTCCAGAAAGGATTAAAGACATCTTTCAAATTATCCACACATTAAAATACAGAGGAGCCTTTCATGCTAGTGAATTCCAATATTTACCAGGCATCTCTTCTGGATCAAGCAGTCCATGAATCAATCAATCAACATGGGTAACCAAGTGTCCAGCCCCAAAAGAGAGGGAAAATGGACAAGCACTGGACCCAGGAGCCATCAGAGGAGAGCAAAAAAGAAGACAGTGGATGTAGAATGTGGCCACGTGTATGATTCACCTGGTAATGGTAGAACTGAGACTTGAACCCAGCTGGGTCTGGTGTATTCAAAAGCCACCGGTCCTCTCATGGCCCCACCCTGCCTCCTTTGCTTCATGATAGAATGATCACGATAATCACCGACGTGGAAGGAGCCCATGCCGCACGCCAGGCTCTTCCCTGGGCTTCGCATGAGCTATTATTATTCCATTTCACTCATGAGGAAACTTGGCAGAGGTGAGCCACGAACCCAGGTCGTCTGGCTCCAGAGCCTTTAACCCCCGTGCCCTTTGTCCCCTGTGAATTGGGGACAAATTGGGTCTTGTAGGGGCTTGTGCAGCTTCAGATACCCTAGATACATCATACAATGATATTTCACCTTGCAATAATACATTAGATGTGAATAGCACTTTGTACTTCACCCAGGGTAACCTCACACCTCTCACTCCATCCCCACAGCAAGTATACAAGACGAGCAAGGCAGGGATTATGATTCCCCCATTTTGCAGATAATGAAACGGAGGTTAAGGAGGTTAAGTGATATGTCCAAGGTCATGCAGCTAGAACATGTTAGATACCAGACTCGGGAGGCAGGGAGTCACAACAACCAGAGAAGACTTTCCAAGTCAAGTTGCCCACTCCTCGTTTTCAGGTGGGAAAACCAGTGCCTGGAGAGCAAGCTTGCTCAAGGTCGTCCAGGAAAGATTTGTTCAAGGTCAAGTGGTAAATCAGCAGCCGAGCCATCATGTGATCAAGGCTTCTGCCTCCTTGCCCAGAGATTTACGTCATGTTGCTTTTGTCGGATCTCTAACAGTCCTCTTGAGTTTTTCGACTGCCAGACTTTGTTTAAAAACCCTTCTGGTTGAGTGTTCTGTGATACGTGACATTCTCATGAATTTCAGAGGGTGGGGGAACATCTAAGTGACCTTTCAGCTTGGAGAGCCTGTGATTCTGCCACCAGAATTCTACAGCAATTCCAAGATAATCCTCACTCTTTTGGTGCTCTCAGAAGAAAATCTCAAGTCTGGTCTCTCTCTGGGGCCTGTTCTGCTCCCTGATCTTTGGGTCTGGAGTGGGGCAGTAGTGCCAAGAAGTTTAGCTAGGACCGCTCAGATCTGTGTCTTGCAGCAGCTTCTTCCAAGATTACAATTCAAGGTCCCATTCGCCTCCTGCCAGGGAAGAGAGGAAACATCTGGGCCAGCGTCGCATGGAGGCAGCTCCCCAGCTTGTGTGGGAGACACCCTGGGTAGGAGGCTGTGAACTCAGAGCTCTTCTTCCAGATGTGGCTCTGAGCTTTAGTGTCTGGATCTCACCTGTGAGGCTTGGACAGACACAGGGTGTGTACGGTGGCCGGGTTGGGGTGGTTGGAAGAGAAGCTTGAGAGGGAGTCCAGAGCAGTGTGTACCCGGGAAGGAAGAGCGTATGGGACTGATCAGGGATACCCCACTGGGGTGACCCTTCTGTGATGGTTAATTTTCTGCATCCATTTGGCTGGGCCCTAGTGCCCAGGTGGTTGATCAAACACTGATCTAGGCATGGCAGGGAAGGCATCCAGTAGATGTGGTTAACATCTACAATAAGTTCATTTAAATAAAGATTACCGAAGGATTCTGGGAAGATGGCGGCGTAGGAGGACGCTGGGCTCACCGCGCGTCCTGCTGATCACTTAGATTCCACCTACACCTGCCTAAATAACCCAGAAAACCGCCAGAGGATTAGCAGAACAGAGTCACCGGACCCAAGTGTAGACGAGAGGCCCACGGAAGAGGGTAGGAAGGGCGGCGAGGCGGTGCGCGCTCCACGGACTGGCGGGAGGGAGCCGGGGCGGAGGGGCGGCTCGCCGGCCAAGCAGAGCCCCGGAGTCCGGCTTGCAAAAGCGGAGGGGCCTGACGGACTGTGTTCAGACAGCAAGCGCGACTTAGCGTCTGGGAGGTCATAAGTTAACAGCTCTGCTCGGAAAGCGGGAAGGCTGGAGGACAAAGGGAGGGTGAGCTGCGGAGCCCCCGGACGACAGAGCTCAGTTTGGCGGGGAACAAAGGCGCTAGCCAGCGCCATCTCCCCCGCCCATCCCCCAGCCAAAATCCCAAAGGGAACCGGCTCCGGCCAGGGAAATTGCTCGCTCCGCGCGAACACCCAACTCTGTGCTTCTGCGGAGCCAAACCTCCGGCAGCGATTTGACTCCCTCCGGCTGCCACAGGGCCCCTCCTGAAGTGGATCACCTAAGGAGAAGCGAGCTAAGCCTGCCCCCCCTCCCGCCGTGCACCTTGCCTTCCCACCCCAGCTAATACGCCAGATCCCCAGCATCACAAGCCTGGCAGTGTGCAAGTAGCCCAGACGGGCCACGCCACCCCACAGTGAATCCCGCCCCTAGGAGAGGGGAAGAGAAGGCACACACCAGTCTGACTGTGGCCGCAGCGGTGGGCTGGGGGCAGACATCAGGTCGGACTGCGGCCCCGCCCACCAACTCCAGTTATACACCACAGCACAGGGGAAGTGCCCTGCAGGCCCTCACCACACCAGGGACTATCCAAAATGACCAAGCGGAAGAATTCCCCTCAGAAGAATCTCCAGGAAATAACAACAGCTAATGAGCTGATCAAAAAGGATTTAAATAATATAACAGAAAGTGAATTTAGAATAATAGTCATAAAATTAATCGCTGGGCTGGAAAACAGCATACAGGACAGCAGAGAATCTCTTGCTACAGACATCAGGGGACTAAGGAACAGTCACGAGGAGCTGAAAAACGCTTTAAAGGAAATGGAAAACAAAATGCAAACCACCACGGCTCGGATGGAAGAGGCAGAGGAGAGAATAGGTGAACTAGAAGATAAAGTTATGGAAAAAGAGGAAGCTGAGAAAAAGAGAGATAAAAAAATCCAGGAGTATGAGGGGAAAATTAGAGAACTAAGTGATACACTAAAAAGAAATAATATACGCATAATTGGTATCCCAGAGGAGGAAGAGAGAGGGAAAGGTGCTGAAGGGGTACTTGAAGAAATAATAGCTGAGAACTTCCCTGAACTGGGGAAGGAAAAAGGCATTGAAATCCAAGAGGCACAGAGAACTCCCTTCAGACGTAACTTGAATCGATCTTCTGCACGACATATCATAGTGAAACTGGCAAAATACAAGGATAAAGAGAAAATTCTGAAAGCAGCAAGGGGTAAACGTGCCCTCACATATAAAGGGAGACCTATAAGACTCGTGACTGATCTCTCTTTTGAAACTTGGCAGGCCAGAAAGAATTGGCACGAGATTTTCAGGGTGCTAGATAGCAAAAATATGCAGCCGAGAATCCTTTATCCAGCAAGTCTGTCATTTAGAATAGAAGGAGAGATAAAGGTCTTCCCAAACAAACAAAAACTGAAGGAATTTGTCACCACTAAACCAGCCCTACAAGAGATCCTAAGGGGGACCCTGTGAGACAAAGTACCAGAGACATCACTACAAGCATAAAACATACAGACATCACAATGACTCTAAACCCATATCTTTCTATAATAACACTGAATGTAAACGGATTAAATGCGCCAACCAAAAGACATAGGGTATCAGAATGGATAAAAAAACAAGACCCATCTATTTGCTGTCTACAAGAGACTCATTTTAGACCTGAGGACACCTTTAGATTCAGAGTGAGGGGATGGAGAACTATTTATCATGCTACTGGAAGCCAGAAGAAAGCTGGAGTAGCCATACTTATATCAGACAAACTAGACTTTAAATTAAAGGCTGTAACAAGAGATGAAGAAGGACATTATATAATAGTTACAGGGTCTATCCATCAGGAAGAGCTAACAATTATAAATGTCTATGCGCCGAATACCGGAGCCCCCAAATATATAAAACAATTACTCATAAACAGAAGCAACCTTATTGATAAGAATGTGGTAATTGCAGGGGACTTTAACACCCCACTTACAGAAATGGATAGATCATCTAGACACACAGTCAATAAAGAAACAAGGGCCCTGAATGAGACACTGGATCAGATGGACTTGACAGATATATTTAGAACTCTGCATCCCAAAGCAACAGAATATACTTTCTTCTCGAGTGCACATGGAACATTCTCCAAGATAGATCATATACTGGGTCACAAAACAGCCCTTCATAAGTTTACAAGAATTGAAATTATACCATGCATACTTTCAGACCACAATGCTATGAAGCTTGAAATCAACCACAGGAAAAAGTCTGGAAAACCTCCAAAAGCATGGAGGTTAAAGAACACCCTACTAACGAATGAGTGGGTCAACCAGGCAATTAGAGAAGAAATCAAAAAATATATGGAAACAAACGAAAATGAAAATACAACAATCCAAACGCTTTGGGACGCAGCGAAGGCAGTCCTGAGAGGAAAATACATTGCAATCCAGGCCTATCTCAAGAAACAAGAAAAATCCCAAATACAAAATCTAACAGCACACCTAAAGGAAATAGAAGCAGAACAGCAAAGGCAGCCTAAACCCAGCAGAAGAAGAGAAATAATAAAGATCAGAGCAGAAATAAACAATATAGAATCTAAAAAAACTGTAGAGCAGATCAACGAAACCAAGAGTTGGTTTTTTGAAAAAATAAACAAAATTGACAAACCTCTAGCCAGGCTTCTCAAAAAGAAAAGGGAGATGACCCAAATAGATAAAATCATGAATGAAAATGGAATGATTACAACCAATCCCTCAGAGATACAAACAATTATCAGGGAATACTATGAAAAATTATATGCCAACAAATTGGACAACCTGGAAGAAATGGACACATTCCTGAACACCCACACTCTTCCAAAACTCAATCAGGAGGAAATAGAAAGCTTGAACAGACCCATAACCAGCGAAGAAATTGAATCGGTTATCAAAAATCTCCCAACAAATAAGAGTCCAGGACCAGATGGCTTCCCAGGGGAGTTCTACCAGACGTTTAAAGCAGAGATAATACCTATCCTTCTCAAGCTATTCCAAGAAATAGAAAGGGAAGGAAAACTTCCAGACTCATTCTATGAAGCCAGTATTACTTTGATTCCTAAACCAGACAGAGACCCAGTAAAAAAAGAGAACTACAGGCCAATATCCCTGATGAATATGGATGCAAAAATTCTCAATAAGATACTAGCAAATCGAATTCAACAGCATATAAAAAGAATTATTCACCATGATCAAGTGGGATTCATTCCTGGGATGCAGGGCTGGTTCAACATTCGCAAATCAATCAACGTGATACATCACATTAACAAAAAAAAAGAGAAGAACCATATGATCCTGTCAATCGATGCAGAAAAGGCCTTTGACAAAATCCAGCACCCTTTCTTAATAAAAACCCTTGAGAAAGTCGGGATAGAAGGAACATACTTAAAGATCATAAAAGCCATTTATGAAAAGCCCACAGCTAACATCATCCTCAACGGGGAAAAACTGAGAGCTTTTTCCCTGAGATCAGGAACACGACAGGGATGCCCACTCTCACCGTTGTTGTTTAACATAGTGCTGGAAGTTCTAGCATCAGCAATCAGACAACAAAAGGAAATCAAAGGCATCAAAATTGGCAAAGATGAAGTCAAGCTTTCGCTTTTTGCAGATGACATGATATTATACATGGAAAATCCGATAGACTCCACCAAAAGTCTGCTAGAACTGATACATGAATTCAGCAAAGTTGCAGGATACAAAATCAATGTCCAGAAATCAGTTGCATTCTTATACACTAACAATGAAGCAACAGAAAGACAAATAAAGAAACTGATCCCATTTACAATTGCACCAAGAAGCATAAAATACCTAGGAATAAATCTAACCAAAGATGTAAAGGATCTGTATGCTGAAAACTATAGAAAGCTTATGAAGGCAATTGAAGAAGATTTAGAGAAATGGAAAGACATTCCCTGCTCATGGATTGGAAAAATAAATATTGTCAAAATGTCAATACTACCCAAAGCTATCTACACATTCAATGCAATCCCAATCAAAATTGCACCAGCATTCTTCTCGAAACTAGAACAAGCAATCCTAAAATTCATATGGAACCACAAAAGGCCCCGAATAGCCAAAGGAATTTTGAAGAAGAAGACCAAAGCAGGAGGCATCACAATCCCAGACTTCAGCCTCTACTACAAAGCTGTCATCATCAAGACAGCATGGTATTGGCACAAAAACAGACACACAGACCAATGGAATAGAATAGAAACCCCAGAACTAGACCCACAAACATATGGCCAACTCATCTTTGACAAAGCAGGAAAGAACATCCAATGGAAAAAAGACAGCCTCTTTAACAAATGGTGCTGGGAGAACTGGACAGCAACATGCAGAAGGTTGAAACTAGACCACTTTCTCACACCATTTACAAAAATAAACTCAAAATGGATAAAGGACCTAAATGTGAGACAGGAAACCATCAGAACCTTAGAGGAGAAAGCAGGAAAAGACCTCTCTGACCTCAGCCGTAGCAATCTCTTACTCGACACATCCCCAAAGGCAAGGGAATTAAAAGCAAAAGTGAATTACTGGGACCTTATGAAGATAAAAAGCTTCTGCACAGCAAAGGAAACAACCAACAAAACTAAAAGGCAACCAACGGAATGGGAAAAGATATTTGCAAATGACATATCGGACAAAGGGCTAGTATCTAAAATCTATAAAGAGCTCACCAAACTCCACACCCGAAAAACAAATAACCCAGTGAAGAAATGGGCAGAAAACATGAATAGACACTTCTCTAAAGAAGACATCCAGATGGCCAACAGGCACATGAAAAGATGTTCAGCGTCGCTCCTTATCAGGGAAATACAAATCAAAACCACACTCAGGTATCACCTCACGCCAGTCAGAGTGGCCAAAATGAACAAATCAGGAGACTATAGATGCTGGAGAGGATGTGGAGAAACGGGAACCCTCTTGCACTGTTGGTGGGAATGCAAATTGGTGCAGCCGCTCTGGAAAGCAGTGTGGAGGTTCCTCAGAAAATTAAAAATAGACCTACCCTATGACCCAGCAATAGCACTGCTAGGAATTTATCCAAGGGATACAGGAGTACTGATGCATAGGGGCACTTGTACCCCAATGTTCATAGCAGCACTCTCAACAATAGCCAAATTATGGAAAGAGCCTAAATGTCCATCAACTGATGAATGGATAAAGAAATTGTGGTTTATATACACAATGGAATACTACGTGGCAATGAGAAAAAATGAAATATGGCCTTTTGTAGCAACGTGGATGGAACTGGAGAGTGTGATGCTAAGTGAAATAAGCCATACAGAGAAAGACAGATACCATATGGTTTCACTCTTATGTGGATCCTGAGAAACTTAACAGGAACCCATGGGGGAGGGGAAGGAAAAAAAAAAAAAAAAAAAAAAAAAAAAAAAAAAAAAAAAAAAAAAAAAGGACGTTAGAGTGGGAGAGAGCCAAAGCATAAGAGACTGTTAAAAACTGAGAACAAACTGAGGGTTGATGGGGGGTGGGAGGGAGGGGCGGGTGGGTGATGGGTATTGAGGAGGGCACCTTTTGGGATGAGCACTGGGTGTTGTATGGAAACCAATTTGTCAATAAACTTCATATAAAAAAAAAAAAAAAAAAAAAAAAATAAATAAAGATTACCTCTTGCAGCGTGGGTGGGCCTTATCCAATCAGTTGAAGGCCTTAAGAGCAAAAACTGGGGTTTCCTGGGGAAGAAGAAATGCCTTCTCAAGCCTGTAGCACCGACTCCTGCTTGTTTCCAGCCCTGCCTTGTGGATTTTAGACTTGGCAGTCCCACAGCCTTGATAGCCAGTTTCCTAAAATAAAGGGATCTCTGAATGCATTAATGAACTAATGACATTATATATATTTCTCCAGTTGGTTCTGTTTTGCTGGAGAACTTCTTCACGCCTCGAGAACAGATCTTACCCTTTTAGCCCTCTGTCCGCATCCCCCAGCCCATCCCTCCTTACGCAGACCAGACCCCCGGGTTTCACTTCAGTCTCCTTGTCCACCCTCGTGACCACAAGAGGTCCAGAAGGATCCAGGTGGGAATGGGGTTGTAGAAGAGCAAGCTTGGCAGCAGTTGGAAGAGCCGAGAGGTCTGGAACCGTGTGGGGAGACAGACCAGGTCGTGCCTGGCTTTTCAGGATGCGAGCAGCAGCCTGGACAAACGGATCTGTCTGCTAGGATATTTTTCAGGCGTTGGCAAGAGAGGCTATGCCAGCGTCTTCCCAGCCTTTCCCAGCACTCGAAAATGGTTTTCCTGGGAAGAATCTCCTTGATCAGTGCCCACGGCACCGTGGGAAGGGGGCTATTTCCTGCCGGCTCTGTAAACGGGCTGGGGACCTGTGATTTTGTAGTAGTCGGGATTCTTGGTTACAAGTAACCAGGACTGTCTGTGGCCATCTTCAGCAGGGAAGCACTTAAGGGAAGACAGTGAGGGCAGTCAAGGGAACCACGGGAGCCCCAGCCAATGGAATACTGCAGGCACAGTCTGATCCAGGGGCCTCGACTGAGACTGAATCTTCCCAGCAAGGATCCACTCACCACTCACTCGGGAGTCAGCCTATGGAATGAGTACCTGATTGGCTGAGGTTGTATTTCACACATGCCTGTTCACTATCCAGGTAGGAGGAGACGCTGGGGAAGAATCTGGCTTCATTTTGCCTTTACAGTAATGGTGGCCATGGGAAATGGATGCTAGTTTTTTTCCTTCTTCACAATGGGGAATTCCCCCCAAAGGAAAGCAGGGTTCTAGGCGGGGGGTAGATATTGGACAGATTACAAGTAACGGCTAAACCTTTGGAGCCGTTGTCCTTCTTAAGCCACTAACAGTTAGATGGTGTTGCTTAAAAAGCAGCCAAATGGACAGAACTTCGATGTGAACTTGGATGTCCTGAAATCAAGTTCTACCACTTACTGGCATCCTGATTCTGGGCAAGTTATCTCACCTCTAAGAGCCTCGATTTCCTCCTCTGAAAAGTGGGGAGAATAACAGCACGGACAGCTCACAAAATTGCAGGTGAGAACACTTTGTATTTTGAGCCCTAGAGGGTGCTGGTGTTGGAACATCCATGCCCGAGGCATCTTTTCCTCCTGGTGCCCAGTTCACAGCCTGGCACCTAGTAAATGCCCAGTAAATGTTTGTCGAGTGAATGGATAAACAAGCAAGCAAGTGATTTTTATGGTCGTCCTAACTTGACCATCAGCTTTGCAGAAAAAAAAGGACAGACGTTGTTGGACTCTGATGTGGGTTTCGTGAGCTGAAGCTTCACAAATGAGATTATGTGTATATATATATTTTAAACAACCCCTTTGACATTTTCATTTTAATATGTGAAACTCGGCTACTTGTCTCAGGGAAAGTTTATAGGAAAAAAAGCTTCCAGCTGGCTTTGGGGCAGCCCATAAAAATATACTGAAAACTGACCGGTTAGAGATGAGGGGCTGTCGGGGGATAGAGATCAGTGACGCCATAAAACCTGGTGAGGCCCACAGCATTTCGACAATTAGCTCTCTGGGCAAGAGGCTGCATTCTTCATTCCTTCCTGGTTCCTAGTCAAAGGATGGGGCCCAGAATCTCTTAAAGAGAAAACACAGCTTTCAAATAACAAACACGTCTTTGACCCAGGCAGGCTGTGATTCAAAGGGTTTCAAAGGGCGTGGGGGAGGGAAGGGTTTTCAAGAGCTTTAACTGCCCCGGCCGATCAGAATGCCCCCAGCTCTCCCTCCCTGCCAGAGTTCCAAACGCTACCCCTGTCTCCACTCAAGTCTGACCTCCTCCAGGAAGCCCTCCTTGGTAACTCCAGCAAATCATGGGTTTGTTCAGCCCTCTGACTCTTTGACTTAAAACGCTCCAGAGGTGCCTCCTAGTGTCAGGGTCAAGTTCAACCGCCTTGTGATTTGGCCCCTTCCCGCCTCTGTGGCCTCTTATGCTCCCCACCCCCAGCCTTGATCCGGCGGTGCCAGACAACCTTCAGCTCCACCTTCTCCCCCCTCCTCTTGGGCCTCAGCATCTTGGACTGTACCCTTGCTTTGGCTGGGATTTTCCTCCTGCTTCTTTATGTGGCTGGGTGGTATTTACTCCCAAACTTAGCCCAGGCCTCTCCTCCAGAGAACAGGGGGAGACAGTTTGAGTCTCCCAGGACGGGTTAGGTGTTCCTGCAAGGGCTCCCCAGGGTACTCACCGCACTTACTGTGCAGTCCGCTCCCTTCTGGGACCTTTGCTCATCTCTGTGTCTCTACATTCAATACCGGCTCTGGCTCAGAGAAAGTGCTCAGTTTTGCAGTCCTGTGCCTCACACCCGGCAGCACATACTGAGATCACCTTGGGAGCCTTGAAACGCAGACACCTGCAAGCTCGGATTTAATTGGTCAGGGGAGGGGGGGGAGGGCTGGGCCTGGGGTTGGGGAGCATGGGTTGAAAACTTCCCCAGGTGGTTCTTATGTGTGGCCGAGGCTGAACAGCACTGTGATTTATAGCACTTGACTTAGGACTTCCCCGGCAGCTCAGAGGAGCTGTACTCAGGGCACCTCTCACAGAGCATGACCTTGAACTCACAGCTCCATTGAACTTGCCACAGGTTGTGTTGAAAGAAGCACTATTCATGCTCCTACCTGGAGCAGGGGTGCTCAGTAGCTATATACCCCCTGCCCTGCTGCACCCCCCTCCCAACCCTCCAGGCCTATTAGGAGGGACCACCTGCATCACAATACTTGGGAGAAGGATGCCTGTCTGAGCCCCACCCCGGATCCAAGGAGCCCATCTGGGACCCCGCAATGTGAACAAGTTACTGGATGATTCTGATGCACACCCGTGTGCTACAGCTCGGGGCTTCGAGCTCCCCAGGACTTGCAACGCCAGGCAAGGAAGTTAACAACATAAAGCGTCTTCAGGGAACCACGGGAGGGGATTGGAAAACTAGCCCTAGCCAATCCTTGTTCTTTGGGAGTGTGGGCCCCATGTTGTCATTCTCCGCCCCCATTCTTTTTTAATAGATCTCCCAAATCTGGATTTTTCTGTGAAATCTAACAGTTTAAAGTTGACAAGTGATTCAATCACGTTTTAAAAGTTTTTATTTAATTTCCAGTCAGTGAACACGTAGCATTAGTTTCGGGTATACAATATTCAGCGTTTCTATACACTTCTATCTATCACCCAGTGCTCATCACAAGTGCCCTCCTTAATCCCCATCGCCTGTTTCACCCATCCCCACACCCCCCCCCCCCCTCTGGTAAGCATCAGTTTTCCATAGTTAAGAGTCTGTTTCCGGAGTACCTGGGTGGCTCCATCGGTTGAGCGTCCAACTTCAGCTCAGGTCGCGATCTTGCTGTTTGTGGGTTCGAGCCCCGTGTCAGGTTCTGTGCTGACAGCTCAGAGCCTGGAGCCTGCCTTGGATGCTGTGTCTCCCTCTCTCTCTTCCCTCCCCCACCCCCCACTCATGCTCTGTCTCTCTCTCCGTCACAAATGAACATTAAAAAAAACAAAAGAGTCTGTTTCCTAGTTTGTCTCTCCCCTTGCTCATTTGTTTTGTTTCTTAAATTTCACATAAGGGTGAAATCATATGATATCTGTCTTTCTCTGACAAATACACTTAGCATAATACACTGTAGCTCCAACCACATCATTGCCAATGGCAAGATTCCAATTCCTTTTGATGGCTCAGTAATATTCCATGGTGTATGTTTTTTTTTTTTAATTTTTTTTTAACGTTTATTTATTTTTGAGACAGAGAGAGACAGAGCATGAACAGGGGAGGGTCAGAAAGAGGGAGGCACAGAATCTGAAACAGGCTTCAGGCTCTGAGCTGTCAGCACAGAGCCCGACGTGGGGCTCGAACTCACGGACCGTGAGATCATGACCTGAGCCGAAGTCGGCCACTTAACCGACTGAGCCACCCAGGCGCCCCTCCATGGTGTTTGTTTTTTATCCACTCATCAATCGTGGACACTTGGGCTGCTTCCGTAACTTGGCTATCGTTTCTTTTTTTAATGTTTATTTATTTTTGAGAGAGAGAGAGAGAGAGCGCGCGCACAAGTGGAGGAGGGGCAGAGAGAGAGAAAGAGAGAGGGAGACACAGACTCCGAAGCAGGCTCCAGGCTCTGAGCTGTCAGCACAGAGCCGGACACGGGGGTCGAACTCATGATCATGAGATCATGACCTGGGCTGAAGTGAGACGCTCAACCGACTGAGCCCCCGGGTGCCCCTGTGATTTGCCTATTGTTGATAACGCTGGTATGAACATCGGGGTGCATATACCCCCTTGTAATCCAATCAATTTAAATATCCTTCTCGGACCAAACAAAGCTCACCCGAGGACTGCATTTAGCCAGTTGACTGCAAGTTTGCTGTAAATGTTTCCTACAAACACTGCATATGGATTAAGCCAGGGCGAGGCATGCTTGCCCTGTGCTGTCATCTTCTCCCCGCTGCAGAAAGGCTGCAGGACTTGGGCCAGCATGGAGGGCCTATGGGAAAGGTCCCCTGACACCTGTGTTGTATGTGCAGCGTTGTGGACATCGCTCCCTATGTTTGATGATGCTCTGTCTCTTCTGCGAACGCACCGGGAAAAGGCCTCTCTGGTCCTGGGACCTACGTGAGTCATGTTTCTCCTCTTGCAACTGGTTCATGGATCCCGAACGGCGTGGGGTCTGGTTTTGGCTGCTGGAAAGCTCAGAGGACAACCTGTAGCCTGTCTCTGTACCACGTAGGACCTCAAGGCCTGTACTTTGGATCGCTGTTTCATTCCTGGGCTCTTCTGACCTTTTCAACTTCTGTTTTCCATTTGTCACTCGTCCTGTGACCACACCTTTAAATCTTTAGTCTCTCAAATACAGAAGTTCTGTTATGTGTTTTCTGGAACAAGGCATGCTATAAATAAATAAGCCCATACAAAGTAGCAAGTGCTCAAAAAAAGGTTTGTTGAGTAAGTGACTGCTTAAATGATTCATCTTGCAGAACCACCCAGAGCCTTGCACAGCAGGTGTTCAGGAAACGAGGGCAGGATGCTAGGGTGGAAAGCGACAGTTTAGAGATGGAGAGACAATAGGTCTGTCATTTCCCAGCCACTAGGACCTTACACAAATTATTTAACCTCTCTTAGCCTTCATTTTCCCACCTGTAAAATGGGGATAATCTCAGCACTCACCTTATTCATCAGAGCTGTTGGAGGATTGAGTGGGATTATGTATGTAAAGTGCCTGGTACATAGCAGGCACTTGATAAATAGCGGCTGTGACTATTAATAAGAGCTCCCTCATATATGATGTCATTCTTTCATAGCCTAATTAATAAGGTGCAGCATGAGTGAGAATAGACTCTTGCTCTGCTCAAGCCCGCTAGAATCTGACAAAGAAGCCACATGTACACGCTGGGGAATAAAATGGAAATGAGTTCTGGGAAGGTCTCCAGTTCCTCAGCTCTCTGTCCCAAGCCTCTGCTTACCACGCCCAGGGCCCCCGTGGTTACAGCAGTGATGGCAGGTCGCTTCCTGTTGGGGGTGGGGGGGTGGGGGGATGGCGGGGTGGGGTGAGGGGGGTGGGCATCACTCTCCAGCGTGCTCAGGTGAAGACCCTGTCCTGCCCCGTGCATAACTCAGCTCCCCAGCCCGAGTCCTGAACACCCCTTTTCTGGAAGCCTCTGGCAGTTTTCCCCAAGCTTTCCAGCTCCTTCCCTGGCCCTGAGCGGCCCCTTTCCTAGTGGTCACTTAGGAGCAAATTCATCATGAAGGGTCATTTGCCCTCATTGCTTGATGGCCGCACCCCCACTGTAGGAAATTTGTGTCCTGTTGGTGTTCAGGGGGAGCACTTCCCGAGGACTGAACGGAGCACAGGGAGGGCAGTCCTCTGGGGACGGAACATCAGGTGGACAGTCAGGAACGTAGCCCTGTAGTATCGTGTTGGGTTAGGTAAATTCATCACAGATCTTCGCCGCGGGAAGTGGCATTATGGGGAACGTAAGGTCTGCCTAAATGCCAAAAATTGATCCAGAGGGGGCATCGTTGTGGAGGGCAGAGGTTCCCAAAGTGTGGTCCCGGCACCAAAAGCATCAGCATCAACTGGGAATGTGTGATAAATGCAAATCACCCAACCCCACCCCAGAACTACTGAGTCACAAAACCTGGGTGTGGGCCCAGCACTCTGTGTTCTAATAAGCCCTCAGGGTGATTTGGATGCACGTGCCGTTTGTAGACCAGTGGAGTAGAGCCTGGGTTTCAGCTCCCAGCCTGAACTCCCTCAACTGTAAAGAAGGCCGGTGCTTCTACAGTAGGAGTCTGTCAGGGAAATGAGACTGATGTGGGAATCGGGCCTCACCCGGTGGGTGCCGAGCAATCCCCTCACCTGGTCAAGCATCAAGCCAACCTTGGAGTGTTGATTGCCACCCGGTGCTGCTGGGGGACGGGCGCCGTCAGTGACAGACCCTAAAACGAGGGCTTCAGCAGGGAGGAGAAAAGAAGACAAAGTTACCGGAAACCTGATTGGAAGGGTTGGTTGGGCCCCTAAATGCCAACCTTAGGATTTTTATTTGAAATGTTTGGTTTTTTTCTGCAACAGAAAAACAGGATCCTTGGGATTCCTGAGGCCCCTGGGGCCGCCTTGCCCCTGTCCTTCTAGACCACGTTGCAGTCCCCGGCAAGTCCCTGATGGGGCTGCTGGAAGGGCACCTGCTGGCGCCCAGCGTCCCCCCCCTACACAGGTTAGCTCGCTCCCTCCGGTCAGGCCCTCCCTTCGCCCCCCTGGGCGGTGCTCAGGCAGGGGGTGGGTAAGGCGGGGCAGGAGGCCCCGGAGGCCTGGAGAGGCCCTGGCTGCCCCGGGAGGGCCTGGCGCGGTCCGGGAACCGGCTCCTGGGAGAGCAGAACCGCGTGCTTGGAATGCAAGCGTCGCTCAACGCATTCCTTCTGGCTGCGGGTGCTGGGCAGCGCTGGGCCCGGCCGGAGCGGACCGAAGGGAGGAAGCCGACTGCCGCGATCTGCGATCGTTCGGCCGGGCGCTGCACGGGTCGCCCCTGCCCCGTCCTCCTGCAAGAAAGCACGTTTATTTGTGCTCCTGTGTTGTCTGTCTCCCCAGCCACCCGGGGCGCGGGGCTGTTGACCACTGATTCCCGGGACTAGCACGGTGCCAGGAACTTAGTAGATGTTAGGAGGATTTGATGAGTCAACACTTCATAGACAATGTATTAGGAGAAGGCTTTAGGAATTTTCCCCCTTAAACCCAGCCCACAGTCCCCCAGAGCGCTCAGTTCCCTCCCACCTACCATTCCCAGGGGAAGCTTCCCTGTGTCAGGATCTCCGAGTGTGATCCCAGGGAACGGCCCCGGGCTTGGATATTCAGCTCCGCCCTTGATGACAGCTGGGCTCAGGGCCGCTAATAGGACTTGTCCGAAGTCACGCAGCTCGCAAGGAGCTCTCCCCCTCCCTCCCCCACTCCATCGGGACCTGAAGCTAGGTTAAAGGACCCAGGTCCAGTGCTCTTTCTGTCTGAGCTCCACAAGGAGACAGGCCCTGCTGAAACTTTTTACCCTGGCATCCTGGGGGTTTTTTTCACTTGGATTCCAGAGTTGCTGAAACTCATAAAGGAATTGACTCCTTAAGAAAACAAAACAGGGGCGCCTGGGTGGCTCAGTCTGTTAAGCGTCTGACTTTGGCTCAGGTCACGATCTCACGGTGGGTGAGTTCGAGCCCTGCCTAGGGCTCTGTGCTGACAGCCTGGAGCCTGCTTTGGATTCTGTTTCTCTCTCTCTGTTCTTTCTCTGCCTGTTCTCTGTCTTTCAAAAAAAAAAAAAAAAAAAAAGAAAGAAAGAAAGAAAGAAAACAAAGCATAGCAACCTCCAGCAAGATTTTCAATAAAATCTTTTTTTTTTCAGCTTCATTGATGTATAGTCGACACATAAAATTGTGGGAGGTTTTTGAGCTCTCAAATTTAAGGCAGCCCAATGGCCTTAAACAGGGTCTGTGATTTTCCTGTTGTGTTTCTGCTCCAGCTATAGGAGCATGATCACGTGATTAACAGGCTCTTTGGTAACGCCCTGAAAGCCCTCCAGTTAAAATTAGGAACCTAATAGGGACTTCGGTTACCATTGTTATTCAACATTGATCTGCAAGTGTAAGCCACCCCTGTAAGATGTGAAGCAAGAAGGTGAGGGGGAGAAAAAGACACTATTACTGCTTAAGGACTCTGAAATTGGAGTTGATATCAACTATTTTATCTGATTCTTGTAGCACCTCAGCAAGCTGGGCAATGCTTACTTGTATCTCGGTATTCTTTTCGTAGTTTACGTGCAAGGGAATTAAACTTCGTAGATCATAAATCACTCGCTTGTGTTTATCCACCCAACGGTCCTGTGGCTCCCGAGTGCTACTGCTGTTGGAAAGGAGGCAAAATGAAGCTGAGTTAAAGAGGATCTGTTTGTGCCCCTTGGAAACCAAGAGAATTAACTGAAAAAGCTACTAGGATTAATAAGAGATTCAGTGAAGCGACTGGATAGGAAAGGTGATCACAGTCCTGTATATCTGTACCATCTAGGTACCAACAAAACCAACTAGAAAATAGAATTTTTATTAAGAAGATCTCAGTCGTAAAATACCAATGACGAAACTGAACAAGAAATCTGGAAAATCTACAAGAAGAAACGACAAATTCTTATTGAGAAACACACAAAGAAATAAAGGGAGGTTCTGTCACACGATGGTCTTGGATGGGAAGACTGGATATTGTACAGCTGTCAGCTTCCCTCGAGTTACATTGCAAGTTTAATGAGAGTCCAACAAGAAATCTTTGAAATATTTAATAACGTTTGTTGTATCTGGAAGAATACAAAACCAAATATGTTGAAAAATAAGTCATTAAAATTTCTTTTTAATGTTTATTTTAGAGAGAGACGGAACAAGTGAGGGAAGGACAGAGAGAGAGGGAGACACAGAATCTGAAACAGGCTCCAGGCTCTGAGCTGTCAGCACAGAGCCCAAGGCGGGGCTTGAACTCACAAGCCTTGAGATCAAGACCTGAGTCGAAGTCGGATACCTAACCGACTGAGCCACCCAGGCACCCCAAGAGTCATTTTTTAAGAAGAGTAATTCGATGTGTGAAGGAAAATAACAGCTATCCTGGAACATTTTAGAACATACTAAAGCTATAAAAATCAAAACAGAGTGGAAAGGATGTAACAAATGGAAAAAAAAAAAAAAAAAAAAAAAAAATCAAAAAAACACAACCAGCTCACAAACAGTCCTTATCACCTAGAGGCTTCAGTATATGATAAAGATAGCAGCACAAATCACCAGGTAAAGAATGGTTCCATAGGAAGGCTAGTACGATTGGCCAGCCATCTGGAAAAAAGTCAGAGCCTTGCCTCTCACTATATATAAAATAAATTTCTGATGGAGGAAAGAGTTTAAAAAAATGAGTCCATCCAAAGGGCTAGTATCCAAAATCTATAAAGAGCTCACCAAACTCCACACCCGAAAAACAAATAACCCAGTGAAGAAATGGGCAGAAAACATGAATAGACACTTCTCTAAAGAAGACATCCGGATGGCCAACAGGCACATGAAAAGATGCTCAACGTCGCTCCTCATCAGGGAAATACAAATCAAAACCACACTCAGATATCACCTCACGCCAGTCAGAGTGGCCAAAATGAACAAATCAGGAGACTATAGATGCTGGCGAGGATGTGGAGAAACGGGAACCCTCTTGCACTGTTGGTGGGAATGCAAATTCGTGCGGCCACTCTGGAAAACAGTGTAGAGGTTCCTCATAAAATTAAAAATAGACCTACCCTATGACCCAGCAGTAGCAATGCTAGGAATTTACCCAAGGGATACAGGAGTACTGATGCATAGGGGCACTTGTACCCCAATGTTTACAGCATCACTCTCAACAATAGCCAAATTATGGAAAGAGCCTAAATGTCCATCAACTGATGAATGGATAAAGAAATTGTGGTTTATATACACAATGGAGTACTACGTGGCAATGAGAAAGAATGAAATATGGCCCTTTGTAGCAACGTGGATGGAACTGGAGAGTGTGATGCTAAGTGAAATAAGCCATACAGAGAAAGACAGACACCATATGTTTTCACTCTTATGTGGATCCTGAGAAACTTAACAGAAACTCATGGGGGAGGGGAAGGAAAAAAAAAGAGAGGTTAGAGTGGGAGAGAGCCAAAGCATAAGAGACTCTTAAAAACTGAGAACAAACTGAGGGTTGATGGGGGGTGGGAGGGAGGGGAGGGTGGGTGATGGGCATTGAGGAGGGCACCTTCTGGGATGAGCACTGGGTGTTGTATGGAAACCAATTTGACAATAAATTTCATATATTGAAAAAAATAAAATAAAAAAATGAGTCCATCAAAATTAAAAGAGAATCAAAATGACTCTTTTTCTACATTGGTTTTACATTTTACCCTTTTGTTTGGAAGTTGCAGAAATAGTCCAGAATCCTCAGGTACCCCATCACCTAGCTCTCCCCAGCGACAGCTTCTTATGTAACTATGGGACATTTTCAAAACCAGGAAATTGAAATTGGTACAATGCTATTAACAAACCACAGAACTTACTTGGGTGAGGACATATTACACAATATGAAATACAATTCCATTTAATTTTTTTTAACGTTTATTTATTTTGAGAGAGAGAGTGCGAGTGGGGGAGAGGGGCAGAGGGAGAAAAAAGAGAGAGAGAGAGAGAGGGAGAATTTTAAGCAGGCTCCAAGCTCAGCTTGGAGGGCTCAATCCCACGACCCTGGGATCATGACCTGAGCTGAAATCAAGAGTCAGATGCTCAACCGACTGAGCCACCCAGTTGCTCCTAGATTCTTTTCTTTTTAATTTTGTTTAAAGTTTATTCTTTTATTTTGAGAGAGAGAGCCAGTGGCGTAGGGGCAGAGAGAAAGGGGAGAGACAACCCTGAGCAATCTCTGCAGTGTCAACGCGGAGCCCGATGTGGGGCTCGAACCCATGAACCGTGAGGTCATGACCTGAGCTGAAATCAAGAGTTGGGCACTTCGCTGACTGAGCCGCCCAAGTGCCCCTATATTTTTTTTAATGGTATAGAAAACTGTCAATAGGAAATAGGAAATGCAAGGTAAAGAATGATGTACACATATCCCAATATTGATGATTGTGTGTGTGTCTGGTTCATCCATATCTGTACCTATACCCCATACCTATGTCTGGAAGGAAATATACCACCACGTTAATAGTAGTCATCTCTGAGTAGTCGGATGCTTTTCTGTATTTCCCCTTCCCTTTTAAAAGTAATGAGCAGCTATCACTTTTATAGTATTATTTTTCAATGGCTTTATTGAAGTATCATTTATTCGCCATAAAATATACCCTACCTTTATATTATTTTTAAATTACTATATAATCTGTCCGCTTAAAAACAAATGTGTACTTAGAAAATAGAACGTGATTTAAAACTAAAAACGAATCTATGGGGCGCCTGGGTGGCGCAGTCGGTTAAGCGTCCGACTTCAGCCAGGTCACGATCTCGCGGTCCGTGAGTTCGAGCCCCGCGTCGGGCTCTGGGCTGATGGCTCAGAGCCTGGAGCCTGTTTCCGATTCTGTGTCTCCCTCTCTCTCTGCCCCTCCCCCGTTCATGCTCTGTCTCTCTCTGTCCCAAAAATAAACGTTGAAAAAAAAAAAAAACTAAAAACGAATCTAGATGGTATCAGTTAGGATTTCACCAAAGAAACAAAAAAAATACACCAGTATGTATGTGTGTGTATATATATATATATATATATATGTATATATGTGTATATATATGTATATATATGTGTGTGTGTGTGTGTATATATATATATAAACACCACCGACCTGTACACTTTAAAGGGGTGAATTGTATGGCATGTGAATTATATCTCAATAAAGCCATTACCAAAAAAATCCCTGGCTCTGCCCCTCACAATAGCTGGAGGAGGGACATCCCCTGCCTCTGCCTCAGTTTCCTTCTCTTCAATGGCGATAGTGACAGCGGGGACCTCACGAGCTTGTTGTGTCAATGAGAATTACTTAACTGTTTCACACAATGCTGGATACACCTGGAGCCCTTGGTAAATACTAACAACATGGAACATTCTCAAGGGCTGGGCACCAGCATCGGGCACTGCTAGGCAGGTTCCTGCACGAGGTCAGCACTCTTCCAAGTGCTAATGTGTGCGGACTAGGCAGGGGAGGACACGAGGCCCAGAGCAGGCCAACCCAGAGCTCTCTAAGGGATGGGGCAGGGACTGGAAGCCAGGTATTCGTGATGCTGGAGTCTGGGTTCTGAGCCATCAGGCACTCTGGTTTTCATGTAGCTTTGCCTTTATGTTTGCATGGATTTTTTTTTTTTTTTTTTAAACTACTCAGACCCACTTTATTCTAGAAGATGTTGCCTGCACAGCCTGAAGCTAAGTTTCAGCCACCCCCACCTCCTTCCAAATTGCTTCTGGCCTTTTCTCTTGCTTAGGATACTTTCCAAGGTATAAAATGCCCCCAGAGAAAGGCTGCCTGAGACCTGGCAAGCGGCCCGAGTTGGGTCCCCAGGGTCAGGCCTTTGGGAGGAAAGGCTCAGACTCTGCTCAGCCCCCTCCTCGCTTGTAGAGACCTCCTGGCCTGGGCCTCCACATGGAAAACGCGCAGATTATGATACTCTTTACTTGCCGTGGGATGTTGAGAGGCTTGCTTACTAGCCCTGAGAGGCTCCAAACGAAGAGCCCGGTCCCCGGAGACCCCCGCTGGCAGGGAAATGGTGGCCTGGGGCTGGCCCACACCCAGCAAGCTTGAGAGCCAGCTCCGCTGAGGCTGCTAAAAATAAAAGTCAAGTCTCGCAGGGACGTGGGCCGGGCCGGAAGCGGGACTCGCCCCAGGGGGAGGGGCGTGGGAGAGGAGGGTCTTGATCTGACCCCCACCTGCAGGGTGGGTGGGGGGCTGATTCTTCTCCCCAGCACCAGCCCCCCGCCCCATCCCCAACTATAGCACAGGGGGTGGGGCCCGGTCTGCCCAGCCCAGCTCCAGGCAGTGAGAAAAGTCCACCTCGAGAGCGCTGACCCATGGGAATGCAGTGCGAGCTGCGTGTGTAATTCTGAATTTTCCAATATCGACACTTAAAGAAGTGGGGGAAATTAATTTTCATCATATAGTTAATCTAATATATTGAAATGCGGGTCATTTCAACGTGTCGTCAATATAAAAATTGTCATGAAATAAATTCTCCTCTTTGCAGTGAATCTTGGAAATGCGTGTATTTTACATTTATTTATTTATTTATTTTTATTTATTTATTTTTAACGTTTACTTATTTTTGAGACAGAGAGAGATAGAGCATGAACGGGGTGGGTCAGAGAGAGACGGAGACACAGAATCCGAAACAGGCTCCAGGCTCTGAGCTGTCAGCACAGAGCCCGACGCGGGGCTTGAACTCACTGGCCGGGAGATCGTGACCTGAGCTGAAGTCGGACACTTAGCCGACTGAGCCACCCAGGAGCCCCTACATTTATTTTTGAGAGACAGAGTGAGACAGAGTGTGAGTGGGGGAGGGGCAGAGAGAGAGGGAGACTCAGAATCCCAAGCAGGCTCCAGGCTCTGAGCTGTCAGCACAGAGCCCGATGCAGGGCTTGAACCCACAGACCGTGAGATCACGACCTGAGCTGAAGTGGGACGCTCAACTGACTGAGCCACCCAGGCGCCCCAAAATGCGTGTATTAGAGGTACAGCTCATCTCAATTTGGAGTGACCACATTTCAAGTGCGGCCTTAGTTCCGAGTTGCCACGGTAACACATTATCACAATCTCAGTGGCTCAAAACAGCATAAATGTATCATTTTAGGATTCTGGATGCCGCAAGTCTTGAAATGAGTCTTAGGGGGGCTTTTAAAATCAAGGTGTTGGGGCGCCTGGGCGGCTTAGTCGGTTAAGCGTCCGACTTCGGCTCAGGTCATGATCTCACAGTTCGTGGGTTCAAGCCCTGCGTCGGGCTCTGTGCTGACAGCTCAGAGCCTGGAGCCTGTTTCATATTCTGTGTCTCCCTCTTTCTCTGACCCTCCCCTGTTCATGCTCTCTCTCTGTCTCAAAAATAAATAAATGTTAAAAAAAAATAAAAAAAATAAAATCAAGGTGTTGGCAGAGCTGGGTTCTCGCTGGAGACTCCGGGGGAGAATTCCTTCCTTATCTTTTCCAGCTTCTGGGGGCCACCTGCATGCCGTCCATGTGTCCCTTCCTCCACCTCCAAAGGGCATCATCACAACCCCTGCTTCCGTGGGCACATCTTCTCCCCCCTGCTTTGGTTGTCTGTCGCTTTGCCTTCCCTGACCCTGATCCCCTGGACTCCCACCTATGAGGATTCTTGTGATCATATTGGGTCCACCCAGATGATCCATAACCTCCCTGTCCCGAGATCCTTAATCACATCTGCAAAGTCCCTTTGCCATGGAAGGCAGCGTAGGCACCCTTTCGGGGGTTAGGATGTGGAGGTCAGCCTGCCACACGTATCGGTGACTACCAGGCTGGATGGCACAGCTCTAGGGAATCGAGGTGGAAAGTCTGGTCAGATCTCCTAGCTTCACAGTGCAGCCCAACCACTAACACGCTGTGGGGCCTTGGGCGAGTCACTTCATGTGCCTGCTTGACTCTACTTGCCTCGTGCATAAGATGGGGCTGATGATGCCCACGCCTGAGAAAATGCAACAAGCTACCGGGCATATAAGTGCTTGTTCAACTGCAAGAGGGGTGGCAATACACCGGCAGGCTGGAGGCCGGGGCTGCCCCGTGCCGGGACACCTGACTGCTTGGAGGGTCCTCAGAGGCCATCGGTACAGCGGCCTCGTTTCACACATGGGAAAACCGAGGCCCAGAGCCGGAAGAGGCTTGCAAAAGGTTCCTAGTGATTTGGCAGCTGAGCCAGGGAGGGGACCCAGTGGGAACCCTTCCCATCCATGTCACATTGCCCAACCGCTATGAGTCTCAGTTTCCTCACCTGTAAAAGGCAACTCGGAACAGGCTCTGGTGAAGGTCAAAGGATGTCCAGGTTTGTCCAGGGTGTCCAGGTTTGAACGTGCTCTGGGGACAGAGGGTTGTGTGAAGGAAGGTCTCGATGACACCTGGGCACAGCGTTGAGTATCTCTCCAGGGCAAAGGCGGCTGTGCCCTCTGCCTCCCTGGCCTCAGGCCTCTGGATACTTCGGAGGACCTCAAGGGGCCTGCTGAGCATCCTCACAAGCTCTTCCTGTCTTTCTGTCTATTCTCCTCTCCGCCTTCTAGAACCACGTCTGGGGAGCAGCAGGAAGCTGGCTTTCTCCTTGTTGACAAGGGGCCTGGAGCTCTTTCCTGGCAGGTGACCTCCCCAAGGCTCGGCTCTCACCTAGCTCTGCTCCTGTGCGGGCTGTGGATTGGTTGGGAGCAGGGGACCAGCTAAGTGCTCTTTGAGGCCTGGGGCTCTTGTTCTAGCTCTCCCGCTGGCTCGCCCTGCTGGCCTGGGCACCTGCCCTGGCCTCTCCGTGCCCAGCTGAACAGTGGGAGGCTGGGGTTTAGACCAGAGGTGCTTGCATTCTGGGGCACCCTCCACTGTCTTTCTGGGGGCCAACAGATAGCCTATTCCGGGGCCAAACTTTCCCCTGCACCAGTGGGCGGGGCCGGCCAGCTGGCAGGAGCCAGGGAGAAAGGCAGGAACCAGTGGAAACCACAGGAAAGCCAGTGGAGCAGGAACCCCAAGGTGGCTGTGGTCTGTGTCAGGTTCCCCCTCCGGACCAGTGTTCCAGCTCCATCTTGAACCTGGCACGGGGCGGGGCTGTCCTCCGAGCTGCAGGGAGACCCCTGGGCCAGAAGGAGGTGTGGGCATGGGCGGTAAGGCTCTGAAAACAGCCGGCGGCAGTTCAGAAAGGAATACTCCAGATATTAACAACCTAATCCGCTCTTTAGCCAGGTTCCATGCCTGTGGGAGAAAGAGGTGCGTGTTCTTCCTGGGGATCCTGGCGACGTAAGAGTTGGCAGAACCAGCACGGTGCTGAGCATGCTGGATATCCACCTGTGTGGTCCCCCGAGTGCCAGACCCTGTGCTGCGTCCTGTGCCCCCACCCCCCCGGGAGACCCCTGGAGAGAGACGGTGGCCCTGCCCTCCTCAGGTTCAAGGGTCATTTTGTAGGCAGGGTCACCGAGGCCCACAGAGGGGAAGGGGCTGGTCTAAAGTCATTCACTGATTTGGAGGCAGAGGCAGGAAGAGGGAAGAGGGTGTTATGGCTTTGACTGATGGATCCTCGGGGGGCTGGAGGCCGAGGGTTAAGACTATAATGAGGATTGTAGTAGTAATATGAGGTGCAGGCCATGTGCTCACCACGTCCTTGCCAGACGTTGGCCTGCTTCACCCCACAACGCCCCTATGAGGGAGAAGTTTAATATCACCATTTCACACATGGGGAAACCGAGGCACGGGGAGGTTCAATAACATGCCCAAGGACACGCGGCTACTAAATGACAGAGGCGTGGCTTGAACTGGACTGTTGGACTCCAACACATGGATCCCAGACCAAATGCAAGTGTAAGGCTTGGGGAGACAGTCTTCAGTGACCTGCGCCCCTTGACCCATCTCAGAGGGAATCCAGCTCGTGTACTGTGGGGAGGCCGTGACTGGCGGCCCTGTGAAGGCAGACAGGGCCAGAGCCTTAGGTCCTCCTCAAGGAGCAGGGGCCAGGACTGAGAAAAGATATCACCGGAGATTCCCATGGGAAGAGGGCCTCTCTCCGTCAGACTCTTTGCGCTCAGAATCCAACATGGTCAGTGCTGGAGGCCTGTAACTCTCGCCAACCACCTGTCCACTGTGCAGAGAGGGAAAATGAGCTCAGAGATGGCAGGTGACTGGCCCAAGATCCCACAGCAAGAGTATAGAGTCCTGAGTAGGCTGAACACGGGACGTTGTGATGGTCTTGGGGGTTCAGAGTGTCCTCATTACCCCGCCCACCTGGCCCCCTATAGCCATATGTGGGAGGACAGTAGCAGCAGAGGGGAGCTTTCTCACCCACTGTCCCAAATGCTCCCATTCCACTGCTGACCCTGGGATTTCCCGACAGGTGGGGCTGTGCTTGGGGGTGGGCTGGGGGGTAGAAATCCGTTGTTTCCAGAAAGAGACTCTTTAGTATCCATACCAACAAGCTACTGGGTGCAGGGAGAAGGGCCGGGCGTTGTGGCAAAAGACCCCGGTCCCAGGCAGGCTCTGCCCCTTGGCAGCTGGGTGCTCCCGGGTGAGTCACTTTTCTCCTCTGAGCTCCTTGTTTTCATCAGTACGCAGAGAACAGAGGCTGCACTTCTCCCAGAGTGGAGCCTACCGCCCCAGAGCGAGGGGAGAGGGTCGGGACGGCGGGCGGGGAGGGACGATGGCTCAGCTGACCTCCAGGAGAGAAATCTCAGGCCACCACCGGAGCCCCCAACCCGCCGAGTGCTCTGGGTCTCCCTGCCTGGACGGTGGTCATGTAACAGCTATGACAACACCAGCACCGTGCTCCCCAGCTTTTCTGAGGAGGAAAACGCTGTGAGATGGGCGGGGATTGAGGAAAGGACCCGAAAAGGAAGAGTGGGCGTCCTTCCCCTTGGCCCAGCTGAGTGTGATAACCCCTTCTGGAATCGTCCCCCAAAGTCTGGGCCACTTGAATGTGCTTTGCTTAAACAGACACACACGTCCCAGATGCTGAGGTGGCACATGAGATCCAGCTCCTGGCAAAGGGTCACTGGCACGCCAGTGCTCCCCTGACTTCATCCTTCCTCATGGCCTGCATCATTCCATCCTTGTGGTGCTCTGGGTGTGGGCATCTCCCCTGGAGAAGAAGGGATGGCAGCCGGCCCAGAAGACTGCTGGACAAACTTCTCATTTGTTTGACCATCCCCCAAAGCACTGGAGAGGATGCCACAGTGGGTAAAACCTCTCGTTGTGGGGGCAGAAACCTGCCTATCAGCTGTGTGTCCTTGGGGAACTTGCCTGGCCTCTCTGAACTCGTACCTTCATCTGTAGAGTGAAGGAAATGATAACCTTCCTCCCAAGCCAGTTATCAATATTAAGTGTGGTCCTTGCAAGTAAAGCCAAGTAAAGTAGGTGCTCAATAAATAAGCTATCATCATTTTGTTACGGCTGTTTAAAAAATCAACTTGTGGTCTGCCCAGAACGAAAACCGGATCTCGCCCTTCTGTGTCATTTCCGCAACATTATGTGGATCAAGTCACTGGACTGTAGGGTTTGGACCTGGCATAGACTGATTTGGATCCAAGTTCTGGCTCCTGGCCCTTGTGTAACCTTGAGTGGATGATTTTTACTCCTCAGAGCTTGCGTTTCCTCTTCCATGAAACGGGAGAAAATCATCACACTTCCTCGTGGGGTTTTACGCAAGGTTCCTGAAGGGACGCACGCAAGCCCTCGGCACAGAGTCTGCTGTTCGGCGAGGCGCCCATGGCTGTTTGGGATCCTTGTTTCTGTTTTCATCAGACTGGGACTCCACCGTGTACAAAGCTAGTGGTTTCTGCGACCCTGGCACCCTGGCCACAACACTGGGACATTAGAATTTTCAGCCACGTGGCACAAGTGAAAACTGAGGCTTTGTCAGTGTCTGCTCTCGAGCTCAGCAGGGAGGCAGGGTCAGTAGGGGAGAGCACGTCCTGTTTGCTGTGCTGGGGTTCAGAGGACAGATCCCAGAAGGCAGAGGACAGATCCCTGTCCCCTGGCCCAGGCTGTGGGTGTGGTGTCCGCCCACCAGCTTCTGGACGTGTTGTCTCTTCCAGACCCACAAAGCCAATCCTGTCCTGGGACTTCCCCCCGGAGCCCCGCTGGCACGCCATGCAGGAGAGAGAAGAGTCCAGACCTTCAGTTGGGGGCTCACCCCTCAGAAGTGCAACCTCATGTGGGTCACTCCACTTCTCTGTGCCCCCGTTTCTCCATCGGAGTGGGAGTCCCATCAAAAGGGTGCATCCCTATTCCACCACTTACCTGGAGTGGCCTTGAGAAAGTTACTTCCCTTTTCTTAATTTCTGTGCCTTTGCCTATAAAAAGAGGCTAATGGTAAAATGTTACAGTGGGATGTCAATGAAAACAGGAGAGCATAAAGCTGTCATTGCTATGATTTTCGCTGCATAATTAAAAGTCTACGTGTGTCTGCATCCACTGTTTCAAAAAAGACAAAGAAAATGTACTAAAACGTCCCTAGTCCCTCTGGACGCTGGGCTCATGGGTGACTTTTACTTCCTTCTATATATTACTTTTGTAGTTGTTTTTTTTTTTTCTAGTTTTTCTACAATGAGTGTGTGTCTCTTCCAGTAAGAAATGAGCAATTAAAGCCCTAAAAAATAGCTGTCCCTACTATTCAGGGTTGTTAGCGGACCACAGTGAGGAGACGGCTGGTGAGCCCCCAGCTGTGGGCAAATGCTCTCGGTGCTGACCGTGCTCACCCTCTCCTCCTAGGGGCGGTCGGGGTTGGCATCAGGGTCGGGGTGTGCCCACAGGGCTGGCCCCTGTGGCTGGCAGCGGAGGGACCCATTGCCTCTTGAGGCCTTCCATGAGGATGTGACCTCATCGCGGCAGAAGACACATACTTCAGCCAAAGGGAAGCTTGAAGAGGAAGGAAAATAACATGAAACCAAAGACCCGACTCCTAATTCCAGCTGCCTCCTCCACTCCCCCGTTCCCACTTGACCTTGCACAAGGCACCTGGCTTCTTTGGCCTCAGCTTCCCAATCTTTAAGACGGGGTGACATGGTGCCCGCCTCACGGGGGAGCTGTGGGGACCCAAGAAACAGTGGCTTTGCCTCCACCTTGCCTTCCCTCCCCTGGAATCACCTGAGAGAGGAGAGGTGAGGGTACAAGTGAGGTGACAGGGCACTAATCTCAGGGCTTTGCTGGAAAACACATGGGTGAATGTTTTATCTTATTTTTTAAATGTTTTTTTTTTTTTTTTAATTTTGAAAGAGAGAGAGAGAGAGAGAGAGAGAGAGAGAGACAGAATCTGAAGCAGGCTCCAGGCTCTGAGCTGTCAGCACAGAGTCCGATGCGGGGCTCCAACCCATGAACTGTGAGATCATGACCTGAGCCGAAGTCGGACGCTTAACTGACTGAGCCACCCAGGCGCCCCTCTTGCCTCTTTCTAATGTGGGAAATTCTCCTTCTTTTTTTAATTATCTGAAACATTTTGTATCTGAAACATTTTATATTCTTCAACAGAGATGAAGGGGATTCATCTCTGATGAATAATTTAGTATGCATGGTAAGCCTACTCTGGTTATTTTCAACAATTGTCTGTTTGGACTTATTAGTTGTCCTTTGGTTTTACCACTGCTTGCCCTGCATCAGTTGTCAAATATTTCAATTTTTTAAAATATTTATTTATTTTAGAGAGAGAGAGAGAGAGAGAGAGAGCATAAGTAGGGCAGGGGCAGAGAGAGAAAGGAAGGCAAGAATCTGAAGCAGGCTCCAGGCCCTGAGCTGTCAGCACAGAGCCCGACGCGGGGCTCGAACCCACGAACCGTGAGATCATGACCTAAGCTGAAGTCCAACGCTTAACTGACTGAGCCACCCAGGCGCCCTGTTGAATGTTTTAAATCATCGTCTCGTCCTGCTGTTAACAGCCCAAAGGATCACCTGCGGGCGATCTGAGAACCTCCCCCCCCCCCCCTTCCTGGTGCTGCTTTCAGACAGCTGGGACTGCCTTGCTGCCTTGGGTGGTACAGCCTTCCCCTCCCTTCCCCTCCATGCTTCTGCCTCGCACACCCTCCCTCCCTGCAGCCAAAACTGCCTCCCACCTTGGTGTCTTCCCCCTCCCCCACACTCCTATCCTCTGCATCTCAAAATACTTTAAGGCTGAGTTTCAATGTCACTTCTTCCATGAAGCCCTCCCTTCCTGCTTCACCCAATGGACCTGGGATCCTGTGCCTTCTCTGAGCTACTCTTCCACATCAGTTTCAAAGATCTACTTATGTACCTGCTCCCCCCACTGAACTCAGAGTCTCTCGAGGGTAGGGCGCACATCTTAACCCCTCCTCCCCAGTGTCTGGCGAGGGGAGGACAGGCGGGGCTCAGTGAGGCTTTGCTGAAACAGTGGCTGCCGCTCACGCTGTAAGAAGCAAGGATGTGTCTCTTCCCATCAGAAACGTGTGAGCAAAGGCAAGAACAGCAGTTGTCTTTAGAAGCAGCTTGTCCTCAATCCCCTCAGCTCAGCACCCAGGGGGGAGGGACGAAGATGTCATTCGCCAGGACACAGGTGCTGAGGCAGGAGTCCCCAGAACTTGCTGGGCCAGACCTCTACTTGTTGCTTCCACTTGTCCAGGGGAAGCAGGGAAGTCTCCACTACTGATCAGCTGTCCGCCGAGGGGGCAAGAGAAGGAAGCCTGGCATGTTCACGCAAGGTGCTGTCGAACACACAAAGCATGAGTGCTTCCTTGCTGTATTTGGGCCTCGTGAAACCCCGTGTGCGGGGCAGGGCCAGCGAGGGCGCTGCCCCCTAATTTCAAATAAAGAGGCTCAGGCGCTGTGGGGTACCTGGTTTGGGCCCAGGTTGGATATGCACTTCATGGAAACCTCAACAGAAATGTACAAAAATTTCTTTCTTTGGTTTTATACATATTGAAAAGGACAGCCTCTGCTCAGTGGCTCAGAGGCCCTGATCAGTCAACTGAGAGAAGTGAATACCTTGCTTAATTAGGTGACACGAGATGCAGGAAAGTGCGAAGGTGGTGGGGCCTCCAAGGGAAGGAGAGCAGAGAGTCTGGGCCCCCCTCCTTCTCCACATTTCTTCCGGCTGATCCTGGGAGCTTTCACCTGGAGGAGGTGCAGGGGAGTCCTGCTGGCGGGCACGGGGCTCAGGACCTACGCGGGCCCCCGCGCAGTGGGGAACGGAGATGCCAGGCCCGGCATGGCAGGTGCTGTGCGGGCCAGCCCGGCCCACCTGGTGGTACTGAAGGAGAGTCAGAAGCCTGGTGGGCATGAGGTTCCTGAACGTTTCCAGAACCCCTTCAAGTCCTAGGTCTCTTCTGGGCCAGAGGCCCAAAACTGAAGACTTTCTGGGCTGGAAGGAACTTGAAGGTCTTTAAATCCAAGCCCCAACTTGATGCCTTCCCGCCCTGGGCAGAGATCTTCCTGTCTGAGAATTTCTTTGCTCGGGCGCTCCTCCCTACGCTCACCATCCATGCCCCAGGCCTGGTCCGTAGTCCCTCCCTCCCTTGGTCACAGTCCGCCTCAACCTTCAGGGCTGGAGTGGCTCCCAGGCCTGCAGGGTTGTGTGCTCTGTGCAGAGGGCAACGAACGACCCGGCTGCCGTCTCCTGGACCCTTTGCCCCTGTGGTCCCAGCCCAAGGCCCCGCCACCTAAGCTGATGGCCAGCCACGGTCAGTCTGGCAGGCCCGCTGAGATCCCGCCAGCCCGGCCCAACATCGTGCCCTGGGACCTTGGGCGCCAAGGGCAGGACCTCAGTCATCTTACTAAACCCCCAGTGGTGCTCGCTCGGGAGTCAGGTGTGGTTCGCACAGTCCCTACCCGCCCTAAGCGCTTGTCTCCACGATGCACTTGAGGAACATGGTGTCATCCTTGACGTAGGCATGCCTGGGTGACTGCAGCCTGCTGAGGGGGAAGAAGAGTGGGCAGCCACTGGCCACGTTGGTCTCACTCTGCGGCCGCTGGAAGGATGCCGAGCTCAGGTCGGGCCGGAAGGCGTCGATGGCGTGCTCGCGGTTGTTCTGGTCGAGAAGCATGAAGGTGACCTGTGCGGCAGGGGGCAGGTGGGAGGTCAGGCCCTGGGCGGCAGCACCGAGGGACACCCGTACAGCCCCTCTGCCCCTGAGCTCAGGCAGACTGGCAGCCAAAGACGCAATGTGGGGACCACACCTGGCATGCGGCAAGACCCGGTTAATGGAAGCATCTGGTTTCTGGGCAGTCTTCAAGGCTTGCCCCATGAGTAGGGATCAGAAGGGAGGGAAGTCAGAGCTGTGGTCAACCTTGGTCGGGTGCTAAAGGCGGGACCAAGCACCGACGAGGAGGCCAGACTCCATGGCCTCCAGCGCCCCTTCCTGCTGGGAACTGTTTGATCCATCAACTACGCCTGGAATCTTCTGGGGCAAGGCTGGGGGCAAGAACACACAGGCCTTCTGCAGAGGGGCTGTTAGTCAATGCCCTGAAATGTGAATGGAGTTTCTGGGATGCACAGATACGCGGCCCCTCAGAAGCCAATGATCTACGTGGCCCCTCAGAAGCCAATGATCTACGTGTGACACACACCCCCTTCTCCGGCACATGTCACTGAAACACATGCCTACCATAGTGGCTCTCGAATTGGCAGCACTTTATTTTAAAACGTGGATTTATTTATTTGGCGGTGGGGGCGGGGGTGGGAGAGGGGCGCGGGGGAGGGGTGCAGAGAGAATCCCAAGCAGGCTCCTTGATGTTAGTGTGGAGCCCGATGCGGGGCTGGAACTCACCAACTGGGAGATCATGACCTGACCCAACACCAAGAGTAAGACGCTTAACCGACCGAGCCACCCAGGTGCCACTGGCTGCACTTTAGAGAGCCCTGGGAAAGCTTTAAAAACCCTGATGCTCAGGCCTCACCATTTACAGTAGTGAGACTAGCCGTTGGTATTTTAAAACTCTGCCTGACAGGCATGGGAACCACGACCTGCTGACTGACTCATACCCAGACCACTGTGGCGTCCCCACCCCTGCCCCACCTGTCTTCCGTCCGTCTCCCTCCACCCTCGCTGAGGTCTGTATGCTCGACCCCACCCCTTCCTTACCCTGCCCCCTTGCCACTGCTGTTTGCCTGCAGGGAGTGCCCAGCCTTCCCCCCACCTCCCTGCTCCCATCCTCCTTCTAAATACTTTTAATAGGCTTTATTTTTTAGAGCAGTTTGTGGTGCAGCGCCAAGGCGAATGGAAAATGTAGAGATCTCTCCATACCCTCTGCTCCTACCCAGCCTCCCCTCCCCACCCAGCACCCACCCCAGGGTGGTCCATTTGCTGACGCACCTAAACTGACACATCATAATCACCCAAAGTCCCCAGCTGACCTCCGGGTTCACCCCTGGTGCTGTGCGTTCATCCTCTGGGTTTGGACAGATGTACAATGACATGTACCCGGAATTATAGTACACAGAATAGTTTCACTGCCCTAAAAATATCTGTGTTCTGCCTCTTCGTCGCCCCCTCCCCCCGCCCCCAACCCCTGGCAACTACTGATATTTTCACTGTCTCCATAGTTTTGCCTTTTCCAGAATGTCATATGGCTGGAACCAGTCCGTAGAGACCCTTTCAGACTGGTTTCTTTCACTCAGTGATTTGCATTTAAGGGCCCTCTCCGTCTTTCGATGGCCTGGTGGCTCATGTCTTTTTAGCACGGATAATATTATCCACTCACCTACGGAAGGACATCTTGGCTACTCCCAAGTTTTGGCAATTATGAACGAAGCTGCTAGGGCCATCTGTGTGCAGGCTTTTGAAAACAAAAGCTTTCAACTCGTTTGGGCAAATACCAAGGAGTGTGGTTTCTGGATCATATGGTAAGAGTATGTTTAATTTTGTAAGAAACTTTCAAACTACCTTCCAAAGTGGCTGTGCCCCATTTTGCAATCCTGCCAGCAACGAATGAGGGTTCTGGCTGTTCCAAGTCCTTGCCAGCATTTGGTGTTGTCAGTGTTTTGGATTGCGGCCATTCTGAGAGGTGCGCAGCGGTTAACTGCCTCCTTCCCTTTTCTCTGAAAATGCTGCCAGTTCAGGCTAGCCCCCCAGCACCTCCACCAGGAAGTTCTCCTTATTCACCCCAGCATGTGAATTTCATTTCTGCGTGCCATCCCGGGGAGCTGGTCCAGGCATTTTAGTCCCTCATGATAGCCATGGATACCAGCCGTGAACTCCGGCTCTTCTCTTATAAAAGGTGAAGTTGAAATGCAGAGAGGACCAGGGCACAGGCTTCCCCACCCCGCCCGGTCACCCCCACCCACCCCCAGCCCGTACCTTGTTCCGAAAAGGCCAGGGCAACAGAGCATCATACTCCCCTCTCATGACCACAATGAAGAGAGACAGGTGGGTCCTCTTCCCTGTCCCGTCCCCGTTCAGGTAGAGCCGCAGACACAGCTTGTAGCCGTACTTGGCAGTGTAGAAAGCTGAAATGTGGAAGCCAGAGTCAGCACAGGGGTAGCTGGAGGGCATTGCACCCGCAGACGAGGAATCTGGGACCTGTGCTAGGCGTGCCCAAGGTCAGCGGCTTACGACTAAGCCGTCTGGGGCTGGAACCCAGCGCTCTTCTCCATTTCAGGGCATCAAGGAGAACCAGGCTCTTGGAGATCATCTAGCTCAGTGGCTGTTAACCCGCCGTCAGACCACAGATTGCCGGGCCTGGACTTTGATGCACTCGTGCTGGGCGAGGACTGAGAATGTGCATCTCTGACGGGGCATGGTGATGCTGTTGGCCCCCGGACCACACTTTTGATTTAACTAACCTGCATTTTGCAATGGGGAAACCAAGCCCAGCAAGGGCAAGTGGGCTGGCCCTGGTCTCACAGTGTGCCCGGGGCAGAGCCAGGACTAGGGGCCAGGGCTCCTACCCCACAACACTGACCTCTTTCTGCTGCCCTAGGCCAAGTGGTGGGGGTCCCCTGGAAGCTGGGGGAGACTGGGGCAGCTCACAGTTCTGCCCGCCACCTCGGCGAAGGCCCCTGAGGGATGAATCATCATCCCCTGGTGATTACGCAGAGGGGCCCGTGGGCTCTCTCCGTGGGTGGCCGAAGGGGCCATCCAAGTGTGGGTGCCAGTGGCTGTCACCACGAGGGCCCTTCTGGGAGGGGCTGATGGAAGATGGTGGGGCGGGGGCAGGCAGAAAGAGGTGGAGGAGGGACAGACTGACAGGCTGACTCATCTGTCCCCTTACATTTTGGTAAAACAGGAAGCCAGAGACACTGCTTGCTTTTTCCCCCCCCTTTGGAAAGAAGTGAGGAAAAAAGGCCTACGTGGAGGAGGTGAGGCCACCCCATGAAGGGGGCTGCCCCTGAGGAAAGGGGCCCAGCTTTGGGAGCCAGCCCTGCTCTGTGCTGTGGAGCAAAGGCCAATGCCTCTCTTCCTCCCAGCCCTGTTGTTCGCGGGTGCAGAGGAGCTGAGGAACAGGGAAGGTATGAAGCTGGGGCAAACGTGAGAGGCTGTTAAGATTGTAATTTGCAGAGGGGCACCGTGGTGGCTTGGTCCGTTAAGTGTCTGACTTCGGCTCAGGTCATGGTCTGGCGGTTCGTGAGTTCCACCCCATGTCAGGCTCTATGCTGACAGCTCAGAGCCTGGAGCCTGCTTTGGATTCTGCGTCTCCCTCTCTCTCCGCCCCTCCCCTGCTGGCGCTCTGTCTCTGTGTCTCTCTCACAAATAAACATTAAAAACTTAAAAAAAAAAACACCCATAATAAGATTGTAACTTGCAGAAATCCTCCTAACGATCCACCCCCTTACTTAGACGCATGTGTGTTAGGAGTCGGGAAAAGCACATAGGTCCAGAACTTTGTGCACAAATATACACATTGTTACAGAAACGGACACCGGTTAATTCAGAGAAAAGTCTACTGAGTAACCAGCCAGGCCCAGGGGCCCCAGAAATGAATGCGAAGTGGCCCGGTTTACAAAGCACTCACTCACCCGCTACCCACAACCTACGAAGGCACGTTTTACTGAACTCTCCTCTGGCCTGACTTCAGGCCACTGGCTCTCTGACGGCAGGGGCCTGCGGGATGCCCCTGTGGAAAGCATCCTCTGCACCCCTCTCATTTCCTCGAGCTCTGGCTCCAGCACTCTCTCGTAGCCCATAGCCACATAAGTAGACAACAATCTTACTCCTATTTGCAGAATGTGACTGATCTCAGGGAGGCAGAAGGCGTGCCCGGTTCAAACAGCCCGAGCTCCATGTGGCTGGGCGGGGAGCCTGCCTCCTCCACGGTCCCAGTGTGGCCTCAGCGGTCACAGCATGGCAGTCACAGAGTTGGGCTGCTGTCCCTGCTTGTTTCCTGGGTCCAGGAGAGCCTGCCTCCCCCTGCTGGTCTGTGCCCCGGGGGGGGGGGGAGCCGGTACCTGGAGAGAAGAGGCTGACGGTCCGGCCACAGGCCGACTCGTGGCAGCGCCTGGTGACATTGGTGATCTTCCACAGGAAGGTGCCGTCGAAGGAGGCCTCCTCCATGAGGCGGAGGCTCTGCTCCAGCTTGCCCAGGGCCTGGTCTTTCTGGGCCAGGGTCTGCTGCAACTCCACCACCTGTGGGGAAGCCCATTCAGCCAGGGACACCAGAACGCAGCTTGGGGATGGGGAGGGGATGATAGGATAGAGAGACAGATCTGTTGAAAGTATGCCTTCCTGACCGTGCCTCCCTCAAGTATCTGTTTCTGTTCATGCTGTCCCTCCCGGCTGGAATCCCCCTGCCTTTCTTCTCCACCGGCCACCTCTATTTACCCATCAGGCATCTGGCACACACAGCCTTTCTTCTGGGAAGCCTCCAACCACTGCCCTCGCTCAGCTGGTCTCTCTCTCTCGTCTGTGTTCTACAGAGCCCTTACAGCAGGTTTTATAAGATGCATCTTTCTGCCCTTCCTACCAGATAGATGATTTCTCCTAACGAAGGCTGGGCCCATGCGCATTTTTCTCTCTGTGTCCAGGCCTTGCAAAGTTCCTGGCATGTAAGAGTAGAGCCAGGAAGGCTGTTGATGAACTGAAGCCATGGTTGCTGCCCTCGGAGAGCCCTCCTTCTAACTGGGGCAAGAGTTACATGAAGAGAGGTTTTACTCGGTCACTTGAACCCAGTGTCTTGCTTTTCTGGTGGGTTCGCCCGTTGACATTTGAAAAAAATACAGATTTATTCTTGGGTATGCTAGGGTAGGGAAGGTAGGAATGGAAGTGAGTATCCTTTAAGGAAATTGAATCCCTGATTTTACTGATGGGAAAGCTAAAATCTTGAGAGGGGAAACGACTTACTCAGACCTACCCAGCAAGTTAATGGTAGAGCTGAAACTAAAATCCAGGCCTAACTCAACTTGAGACAATGATATAGTATTGCTGGACCATCACCCCTCCACCCCCCCCCCCAAAAAAAAACCCCAAAAAACAAAACCCAACAACAAAAAACGACATTAGCATGGTGACTGGTTATATCAAGAGAAGTATAAGCTCTGGAACAAAGGAGGGCATAGTCCTGCTCAACCAAGAACTATCAGATAGGTGAATTATCTGGAGTTGGTCTGCGACCACCCTCCGAGTGTGGGGAATTCTCTAGAGACTGAGACAGAGCATATGAGGACAGCATGAAGCAATGTGCTTTGATGAAGGTGTGAACACACCAGGAGTGTTTAGCTTCAAGAAGGAAACACTATATCTGAAGGGCTTCTATGGGGACGAGAAGGCAGATTTGTTTTGCGGGCCCTGAACAACGCAGGGGAGACACAGAGAGGCTGATTTTAGTTTAGTATAAGGAATAACTTTCTCATAGTGAACAACGCAGGGGAGACACAGAGAGGCTGATTTTAGTTTAGCATAAGGAAGAACTTTCTCATAGTGAACAATGTCTACCAGTGGAATGAGATGCTTGGGAAGGGACTATCCTATCACGGAAGAAGTTCAGGCAAAGGAAATGAAGCATACTGGATGGAGGAGTTTGCCCTGGACTACAACTTGAGACTCGGTGCTCTTCCTGAGCACGGGAGAGATATTTCTGATGGGCAGGGGTGATTGCTCTGCGCGCGGAGAATGCTTAGAAGGAAGGCGGCTGGTCCGCTGTTCTGGAGACAAGATGGGGCAAAGGGGACCCCCGAGCCAGCCTTGAAGGTAAGCTTGCCTCCCATGCTCACCCTTTGCTCCAAGCTCAGGATGTGCTCACGGTCGAGCTGGCTCTGGTGGATGGAGGCTGCTAACGCCAGGTGGGAAGCCTCCACCTCCTTGTTGAGGACAGCGACGATGTTCTCAAACACACGCAACTTCTCCTCTAGCTCAGCCAGGAGCTTCTCTTTCATTAAGTGCTGCAGGGCCAGCTCATCCTGGCTCTCAGAGCAGGGTGCCCGGTAGCAGTCAACTTCCAGGTCCCCAGCCACCTCCACGGCCGCCTGTAGCTGCAGGTCTGACAGATTCTGCTCCAGGGCCAGGGGTCCAGAGCCCAGGCCAGAGCCCAGCTGGGCCTTCCACTGTTTCACGAACGCCAACAGCAGGTTTAGGTGGGTGGTCTGGGAGGTGACCTCATGCTCCTGCATGAGCTTTGGGCTCCCCTGTCGAGAGAGAGCGGGGCTGGTCAGTGAAAACAGAGAAGGCTGAGGAGAACCAGGGACCAGGGGAGACACCTGCCACCCAACGGCTGCCAAGGAAAGTCAGATCCATTCACCCAGCACAAGGGAAGACACTGTGTGTGTAGCAAGAGGGATTTGGGTGAGGATCCTGGCACCAGACAGGCCCAGGCTGAGCCATGTGCACCCCAGCCTCTAGAGCAACAATTCTGCCCTGCCCTTGAGTGCAGTGATAATTCAGGACCACGGAGAGAGGCCTGGGGGGGTGGGGGGTGGGGGAGGGGGTGTATTTTAGCGATGCTACGGGGCCCAGGTGAGGCATTAAGAACTTTCCTGAGTATGGGGATGATTCACTAGTGGGGTTTGTTGCTCGGGGAAGTCATTAATGTAAGGGACATCCAGAGGAGTAGCTTGATGTCGTGGGAAAATCTGGGAGGGGCTGAAGTGGGCAGGTCTCCTTTCTCACACCCAGATGCTTACCTTGTAGGAGCAGCCAACACCAGCAAAGGGGCACCCAACTTCAGCCTCAGCCACCTCGGGGTGATCCTGGAAACAATAACCAGGTCATTAGGTGTCACGTGTGTCCCAGTGGCCACCACTGCGGCTCCCTGCAAAGCACTGGGATCTGTCAGGGCATGAGCTGGGCTGGCTCACATGACTTTGCACAGGCCGTTCCTTCTGCCTGGATGACTCTTTGCCCTCCTTCGAGCATCAGCCCTTGCAGGACTGTCCTTCACAACAGGGTCAAGGCCTCTGTCATGATCCTGGGCAGTGCTGCTACTTCTTGCACTGGGGCATGTTCCACCCAGCCTTACAGTCGTCATTCGCTCTTCGGTCGGCCCCACGGGTCTGGGGGTCTGTCACAGCTGTGCTCCCAGCATTGTCCCAGGGGAGACACTGGGAGGATGCTGGGCTGCACGACTGAGCACCTCCCTCCTCCTGAAGCCCAGGGGGCCTCTGCTCCCAAATGCACCCCTCCTTGGCAATCCATCCTTGACTGACTGAGGCATGTCTGCTCTGCACTGCTGTCCCTTACAGATAATGTGTGCCCTGAGGGGAGGGACGCAGACAGGATGCGACAGCAACTTGACGACACTGTTAACCAACTTATGCACCCGAGGAGTTTACAAAATGCTTTCATGATCATGATTCTGATCAGGGCCCCTAACAACACTGTGAGGAAGGCAGAATAGTTTTTTTGGTTCCCGTTTTACTGATGAAGAAACTGAGGCTCATAGGGGGGAAAGAGTCTGCCCAGGAAGGAACAGCTATGGAGCAGCAGAGCCACAGAGCTCTTTCCACACAATATCACCATCTCTTATCAAGAATAAACCCATGGGAGGGGGCGCCTGGGTGGCGCAGTCGGTCAAGCGTCCGACTTCGGCTCAGGTCATGATCTCACGGTCTGTGAGTTCGAGCCCCGCGTCGGGCTTCGTGCTGACAGCTCAGAGCCTGGAGCCTGCTTGGGATTCTGGGTCTCCCTCTCGCTCTGCCTCTCCCCTGCTTGTGCTCTCTCTCTCTCAATAATAAATAAACATTAAAAAAAAATAACAAACTCATGGGAGATTGGCAGAAAAAATTTTCCAAAACATATTATCTATAAAGGGATAATATCTATCCCTAGATAGATATTCTATAAAGGGATACATCCAGAATATATAAAGAGCTCTCACAATTCAATAAACAAGACAAGCAACCTAACAAAACAGGCAAAATAATGAATAGATACATTGGAAAAGGAACTAACTAACCTATGGAAATATGCTCAACATCACTCATCATCCCAGAAATGCGAATTATAACGAAATGCTACAGTGAACTACCACAATCTACTCACTAGATGGCCAACATTAAAAAAGAACGACAATATCAGTTTTTGGTGTGGATGTGGAGGAACTTGGGAGTGAAAAATGGTACACCCAACTTTGGAAAAATTGATGCAAGTATATCATACAGTCAAATGGTACTTAAAAAGCAACTTTCTTATAAAGCACGCTTATAAAGTTATTGCACAACCCACACATTGCATTCCTAGGAATTTACCCAGGAGAACCTGAAACACACATCCCTGTGTGTGTGAATGTTCAGAGTAGCTTTCTCCATTATGGCCCCAAACTGGAAGCAATCCAAACATCCATCAAGGGGTGAATGGATACACAAAGTGTGCTGTGCCCACACACTGGAACATTCCCTAGCCATCAGATGAACTGAACTGCCGATACGTGCAATGACACCGAAGAACCCCCAGAGCATTACGCTAAGTGAAAGAAGTCAAACACTACAAGAAAAGACTACATACTATGATTCCATTCTTAGGAGATTCTAGAAAAAAATAAACGCTAGTGACAGAAAGTGGATTCAGTGGCTGCCTGGGGCCGCAGCTGGGGAGACTGACTAGCCGGGGGGCACGAGGAAGCTTTTTCAGGCGTGGAAACATTCGCCACCTTTGCTGTAATGGTCACACGATGTCTACATTGCTTGGCATTCGTCAAACTCGAGCGAAATTCACTTGAGTGAGTTTTATTGCGTATAAGTAATACCTTGATTTTTCCAAGAGCTTTGTTTGTTTTTAAAAAAGAATAATGTTATGCGGCAAAATGAAGGGAGATACGGAGAAAAGCGGGGGGAAAGGAGAGGTCTTTTAGGCTAAGCAAATACAAGGCCACACTAGTTATTATTCTTTAAAAGTAAAATAAACAAGAGCTGTGGGTTTACTGAGTATACTTGGTGTGGGGCACAGAACACAGCTCAGCAAAGGGCCGCCCTCCCCTTCACCGCCTGCCCCGGGGCTCCAAGCACAACTTGTTCCCGGCAAGGAATGGAACACAGATGTTTCACCGGGGCGGGGGCAGAGGGCAGCTTTGGCAGAGACCCAGCCTGTGGCGACAGGGCCTCTCCCAGCAGGTAGCTTTCAACACTTGGCCACAATGGAGTGCCTGAGGCTAGAAGTGGACCTGGTTCCAGAGTGAAGGTACGGACCAGGGGTAAGCTCTCGCCCCCTAAGTCTGAAGTGAGTCACAGAAGGGATACCGAAGCAAAAGCGACAAAACTAAGGGTGCAATTTCAGACATCACCCGCAGGTGGAGGAGCACGTGTTCTTTTGGCCGCTGCACCTTGCTGGTGTGGTCTGTGCAGGCAAAGCGCGCTGCGGCACGGAAAGCACCTTCTGGATGTATCAGGATGCGCGGATGGGCGTGGCCTGTGATCGGCCTCCCGTGGCTGACAGGGGGAGGCCTTCCGAGGCCTAGGTGGCCAGCCAGGCTGTCCACAGGCCCGCCACAGTCCGCCTCTCGCTCCTTGGACTGCCACACGGGTTAGCGGGCTCTGGGGTCAGCCCGTGGGGGTGCAAAGCCCATTTCAGTCACCTCACACACTGGCTGCTCAGCCCTGGGAGAGTCATTAACCGCTCCCTGCCCCAGTTTCCTCATCCGCAAAACGGGGATAATCATAGTACGCTCCCCAACCGCCTCATGGAGTTGTGAGGATTACATGAGCTGATGCTTACAAGCGGTGGTATTAGTTACTTGCTGCTGCTGTGACAAAATACCACACGCGCAACGGCTTAAAACAACACAAATTTATTCTCTTGACAGTTCTGGAGATCGGAAGCCTTAACCTCGAGGTATCGGCAGGACTGAGTTCCTTCCGGAAGCTCTAGGAGGAGAATCCGTTCCCTTGCTTCTTCCAGCCACAGCCTGCATCCCTCAGCTCAAGGTCTCTTCCTCCACCTTCAAAGTCCGCAGCACAACAGCTGCCAAACTCTCTAACTCTGACTCTTCTGCCCTCCTCTTATGAGGACCCTTGTGATGACCCTGAAGCCACCTAGACGATCCAGGGTAGTCTCTCCATTTCAATTCAATCCTTAATCTAATCACATCTGCAAAGTCCCTTTTGCCGCTGTTATGGGCGGACTTGTGTTCCCCCCACCCCCCACCCCACCGCCCTCCCCTGACCCCGCCAATTCATCCGTTGAAGTCCTAACCTCCAGAACATGACTGTGTTTGGAGACAGGGTCTCTACAGAGGTCAACATGAGGGCATTAGGACGGCCCCTAATCCAATAGGACTGCCGTCCTCGTAACAAGAGAAAGTTTGGGCACCAAGGGCGGGCAATTTGAAGATGCTGGAAGAAAACAACATCGACAAAGCCAGGGAGAGAGGCCTCAGGTGAAACCCACCCCGTTTTCAGCTTCTTGCCTCCAGAACCATGAGAAAACAAATTTCTGTTGTTTCTGCCAACGTGGTCTGTGGTGTTTCGTCACGGCAGGCTGAGCAGACCAATCCGGCCATGTAAGATGACGCAGTCCCAGATTCCGGGAGTTAGGATGTCGACATCTGTGGATACCATTCTGCCCATCAGAGTGTTCGATAAATGTTAGCCTCCATTAGTAGCAGTGGTATTATATTATTTGTATTTTTATTCCTATGGATTAAGCATTGCCCTTAGGACGTTTTTTTCCTTTCTCCCGTTGCTGTCACGTACGTGCTGCTCGCTTACTTATCACCTCTCGAACTCTTAATAACTAATCCTGTAAAGCCCTATTTTGCCGTTCGATTTCCTCGGGGAGGCGAGGAACATCCTCGGCGTATTCGTCTTGAAACTGCACCAAAGCACTCTTGCGTGTTATCTCGTGGGATCCCTGCAGTGATCTCTGGAGGCAGGCAGGGTGCCAGCAGCTTCATCTTCATACAGATGGGGAAACTGAGTCATGGCGCGTCTGAGGTCACACCAGGCTGGGTCTGGGTCTCCTGTCCCGTAGTTCCAGGACCTTGCAAGGGTTTGCTGCCTTCCGGGCACCTGTGTGAGCGCCCGCCCCATCGGATCTCACGGCATCATGAGGAGGAGGTTGGGGCTTTGAGGTTCTGCTTGTCGTCCAAGCAGGGAATCTGAAGCTCAGGGACGACCAGTGATTTGCAGGGGGTGACGCAAGTTCAGGGCAAAGACGAGGTATAAGCCAGGGGCCTGGAGTCCATGACCAGGGTCCCTCCTCTCACCAAAGGGTGGCCTCACCTGAAGGCTGGGGACTGAGGGGCAGGAGAGGGAATCAGGCTGGGGTTGCAGAGGAAGAACGGGGCATCGGTCCCGGGCCAAGCCTGGTATATGTCTGGTGCCATGAGCGGCCCCTGTGTGAGTGGCCTCACCGCCTGCAAACTGCTAAAAATAAAATTCACAGTGGAATTTTCTCTGAAGAGGAAACAGAAACAGAAAACAAAACCCCAGCCCTGAGGGAACACTTGTCCTTCTGTCTGTATCCGAGAAGTCTGGGGGCGTGTGGTGTTCCCAGCCACCCTGCTTACCCAGGCCCTTTGTGATGGGGTCATCCAGAGGCCCCCCCCACTTGGGGGCCTGTGGGCTTCCGAGAATGTGAGAGCATTAAGAGAATGCCAGAGCAGAAGAAGGGCCTCTGTGAAGCCACTGCATGGAACACAGGGCCTGCGGCGGGCCAGGCACTGACCACACTGTTGCATCAGACCCAGAGGCTGGCTCAGGTCTTGCTCTGGTGTCAGCTGAGAGATAGGCACTTTATGGCGACAGGGCGGGCCGGGTCAGTGTTTGTCTACCTGCCAGTTCCTGCCCTCCTCTGTACCCGAGCCAGTTTCCTCTTTGGGACCTTCTGCTCAGCTCACCACTTCCTCCAGGAAGCCCTCCCTGAGTCTCCTAGTAGAAAGCAGCCTTGCCTATTCCTGTTTTTCCACAGCACTTGGTGGATTCCAGTACTTAGGGCCGACTGTGTTATTTAAACCTGCATAAAACACTTGGGGTGATCCCCCAAGAGAAGACGCCATCGGCCTAGGTTTGCCTCCCCCTCCCCCCTTGTCGTATGACTTTGGCTCAGGCACACCTTCTCACTGAGCCTCAATATATTGCCTAAAATCTAGGTAAAATAGGAATATTACCATCACCCATGACACAGGATGTCATGGGGTCGACAAGGTTACAGATGTAACTATCAAGTTCAGAAGTGTAAGGGTGCAGGGGTTCATTTCCAGGCATCACACATCAAGGGACACCGAGAAATGGGAGAAAGAGTTACCTCAAACGCATAGAGACTGGGGACAGACTCCAGAGGGACACGGTCAGTGTCTTCTCACAGATGCAGGCCTGCTTTGAGGGACAGAAGCCTATGACTGACTTGCCTCTCGTGGCCGTAAGGGAAACAGACTTCGGCTCAGTCCAAAGAGGAACCATGAGGTAGAAGTGATTGTTTCAGGAGGTAACGAGCCCGTGGCTTACTGTAAGCCACCAGCATCAGATGCCAGCTTGCTTTTGGCCTTCCTGAGCCGACTCCAAGGGAAGAGAGTGAGAGACGCCATTGTATTCACAGTGTCGCAGGCAGGCAGAATTGAACGTGATTTTCCAGCCACTGCGTTGCCCCCTATTTCACGGTCACTTCTATAGGAACGTCATTCCAGGCAAGAATGCAGCCTCTAACTAGGCCAACGGTGATCCTTTAATATCTGCGTCTTACGTTAGCTGATCAGCCCGTGGCCGTGAGCATTTCTGGGACAGATGTTACTCTAATGAAGTCAGAAGACAAGGACACGCCGATAAGCAGATGGCATGGAAAGTGTTCACAAGGCGGGGCACCTCTGGGCTGGACTCGGCCGGGCTCCGGCCACCCCGCACCCCATCTCCCAGGTTTCCCCAGATGCACAAACTTCAGGATGACCACATATGCAAAGTGTTGACTCCTAATCAGCTGCTTTGGTCAAAAGTCCCCCAAAGTTCCCATCAGGGGCAGGAGGGGTCAGAGGAACCTCTGGTCTTTCCAGTCGTGGCTTTGTGCAGGTGTGAGACTTCTGGCTCATGCTGGCCCCCAGCTTTCCACTGGGGGTGCAGTGCCGACCTCCTCAGGCGGGGAAGCGGGGGTGGGGATGGGGTCTGCCGTTGCCTGCGCCCAAGAGGCAAAGGCCTCCCACGCAGGCAGCACCCGCTCCCACCTGGAAGCCTGTCATGGTTCCTATCATTCCACCATTAGAGTCATTTCACTGGATTTAAGGCGGCAAGCTTCAAACTGTGCCCTGCAGGACGCCAGGAGCCCCTAAAGTTCCTCGGGAGCTGGGACAGAAGGAAAGGGGACAACTAAAGGTTACGGGGTGTCAGGCTCCCCCTCAGTCCGATTCACAAAGATGAGAAATTAAAGCCCCTGGAGAGATCTAAACTCTCTCTTACTTATATTATCCGAGATTTTACAAGGCGTGTGTATTAATTTTGTTAAGAGGCAAACATAAACCAAATTGGAAACGATCTTCCTGGAGCACTCAAGCAGGCAGGGGCCTCAGAAGGCATGCAGCATACGGCCTCCTCCTTGCGGGTGGAGTGGGGGGTCCCCCGCAGAGCCAGGGGTCTGCTGGGGTCTCAGGGTTAGCTCACTAACATGTCCCAACAGGGGAGGCCTGCCTCAGTGTATCCAATTAGCTCTTATACATGTTGCAAGCTGTACAGTTCTAGAAAAATGCATCGGGTCCTCACTCTTATTTCCTTGAGGGCCTGCAGGGGAGGGGCTGCTGAGGAAAGGATGGGGGGGGGGCTCAAAACCAGCTCTGATCGGGGGCAGGAAATTCCTCCAACTCTCTGCAGGAAGGGGGCCAGGATGGAGAAGGGAGAGGAAGGTGTGGAGACTTGTCGGCCTCTGGCTTCCACAGGAGGGAAGGAGAGCCGCCCACACAGGTACTCTGGACATCACAGGTCCTGGAAAGGCTTGGCAGAAGCCAAATTTGCTTCTTCGTTTTACAGATGGAGAAGCAGGCACGGGCATTATCTTGGCCGCGCGCTGAGTCTACAACATCCCTGGACACCAGGCTCCTGACCGCTGGGCTGTGGTTTCAGGACAAGGAGGGAACTTGGGCTGAAAGAAGCCAGGTATCTCGCAGACAGAGAGGGTGGCCGAACAGTGAGACCCTGGTCACTAGGGCGTTTCACGCCGAGACTCCCCAGTGGGTGTTGGGGCCCTACGTGTAAGACCAGGGGTGTGGATTTAGAGCTATGGTTCTTACAGCTTGGGACCAATACAAGTTTTGTTTTGTTTTTTTAAGCCAGAAGATTAACATAAAGACTGCCACTTTTTTTTTAAAATTTTACCAAGTAAACACTTTATCAAAAATCCCGCCATCTACTATCACTCTCATTTCATTTGTACAAAGACACGTACAGGGAGAGCATAATCCCAGGGTAAAGGTTGATTCTATAAGTGGAAAAGATTCTAGTTTTATATATATAAAAAAAAAACAACCCCACAAACTCACTACGATTTCCTTATTCTTATCACTTTGTCAAATACCGGGGGGACTGGACCAGATCCGGCCGGCATGCGGGAATCTGCCCTGGAGACATGCCGGGTGACGGTTCTTCCAGCTTGGTAGGGACAGAGTTCTAAACTGCGGTGCCTGAGAACGTGTCTTTGGCCCCTCACACGTCCAATGCTATTTCTTGTTCCTAGAAGCACAGCGGAACTTGAGACAGAAGCTGAGAATGCCTCTCCCTGTCCCTGGATACAGGGGCAGAAAGAAGTGTCTCGATCAAGAGGTGATGCACCTGTCCATAAAGGGCCAGATGGCAAATATTTAGCGCTTTGAAGCCTCCGTGGCAACCACTCACCTCTACTGTTGTAGGGCAAAAGCAGCCACGCACAATAGGTAAATAAATGAGCAAGTAGTGGCTGCAAACCAATAAAACTTTATTTATGGACACAGAAGTTTGAATTTCATAAAATTTTCACGTGTCCCAAGATGCCATTCCTTTGGCTTCTTAAAACCATTTGAAATATAAAAGCCATTCTTAGCTTGTGGGACACACAAAAAACAAACAAACAAACAAACAAAAACAGGTGGCAAGCTAGATGTGGCCCATGGGCCGTAGCTTGCAGACCTCTGGTCTAGACTGGTGTCCTCGCCCTGAATCTGTCACAGATCGGCGAGGTATCTTTGGGTAAGTCCCTTTGCCACTGTGAATGTCAGTCCCCCCACTGCTTACAAACTGATGCAGTCCAGACTCCAGACAAGGGGGCAGGTATCTTCCAGAGACTTTGTAGGCCGTTGCCCAATGGCTTCAACCTCGACAAAAGGGAAAAAAAAGTACAAACACTCTTTCCAGGCCGTGCCACGTACCTTCTCCTGAGACAGAAGGCTTCCTGGGCTTACAGACTGGGGGTCGTCCCCTCTGCATTTTGGACACATCCGGTCCTCGCCATTCCTGGGGACACATGAACAAAGCCTGCTGAGTGAAGCATTCATGGCTTCTCGGCACCAACCTCCACCCTTGTCGCTGCAAACGCCCAGGCCGTGCCCGGTTCCGCAGCTGATTTCAGTAAGCGTGCAGGCAGGTCCACAGCCCCAGACCCACCATTCCCAAACTTCAAAAGTACTGGGCACCCGGTACCTTCCCATAGTTCGCAGTGAGCTCAGTTAGCTGCTGCGCCTGCCCTGGGGTGACTGGAGGCTATCATCACCCTTACCTACCCCACGTAGTGGAAGCCCTTCTGTTTCACGGCAGAAACATTAACATGTCCCCGCTGGAAGAATTACGTAGTAATGCACTGACTGCCTTTTCTAAAATCTGAAAAAGTCCCGAATTCCAAAATATACCTGAGCCCAGGGGTTCCGGTAGGGATTTGTGGATGCGTGGTTATATTTGCTCTTCCCGGCTTCCTCTATTAGGCTTTGGGTCTCTTACTTTCAGTAATTCTGGATGAGCACAGTCAGAATAAGAAGGGGCCTCAGAGAACAACCAGCCTGGGTTTCCTAACCAGGAGTGGGTATCAGACTCTGAGAGCAATGACACACGGATCTATGTGCTTTGAGAAAGCTCCCGAGGGGTTCTGAGCCACAGTGAGAGCCACCGGTCAGGCCCAGCTTACACGGGAGGAAAACGAGGCCTCGGGGACGTATGAGTTGGCCAAGTGCAGACCGATTCAGGAGCTGGGCAGAAGAGACCCGTTGCAAAAAGCCTGAGATGAACCCCCCCAAAATCAGCTTGATGGTAAAAGCAGTCAAGCTTTGCTCCCCGCCCTCCCCCCCCCCATTCCCCACCTGGCTTTTCCACAGCCACATCCTCTCCTCACAGCCTCCCCAGGCAAAGCCCCAAGCAAAGGTCACATTGGCGCAAGGCAGTTTGGGAGCACGTTGGCCAGGAAGTTGACCGGGGACAGGCTGCCCTAATCTCTCCATTAGGCATCATTGTCCCCATCTGTAAAACAGGATAATAACAGTATCCACCTTTCCTGCCTTCTTGGAAGAGCCAAGGAAACAGTGCTTAGCACACAGCAGGTGCATAATAGTTGCCTCGGATGGGATGTCGATGATCATATTGTCACACCTGAATTATTTATATTGTAACTACAAATATACACGTTTTTACATATTATATACAGCATGTATGATGTATATTATATGTACTTGATACATATGTAAAATGTATATTCTATGTAAATACATGTATCTGTATTTATATGTGGATATACACAATCTAATATATTATACAGAAATAGATAAATATAGATGTGTATAAACATAGACATCTGCTTCCCCTTTAAAAGCACGGCCAGGGGGCGCCTGGGTGGCGCAGTCGGTTAAGCGTCCGACTTCAGCCAGGTCACGATCTCGCGGTCCGTGAGTTCGAGCCCCGCGTCAGGCTCTGGGCTGATGGCTCTGGGCTGATGGCTCGGAGCCTGGAGCCTGTTTCCGATTCTGTGTCTCCCTCTCTCTCTGCCCCTCCCCCGTTCATGCTCTGTCTCTCTCTGTCCCCAAAATAAATAAACGTTAAAAGCACGGCCAGCACACAGTATAAGGAGGCGGGTGGTATCGTGGAAAGAGATGTATTTTATGGCACTTTGTCATTTGCTACGGGAGCTTATGCTCATCCTGACAAGAACACTGGCTCGTGCGTTGTTGGTTGGGCCTCGTACCAATCCCGGGAGGCAGAAAAGAGCTTTGCAGGCATTTTACAGACGGAGAAGCTGAGGCTTCGAGATGTTAGGCACTTTGCACAGGCCACACAGGCAGAAAGTAGCCCCGCTGGCTGCAGAGCCCCCCCCCCCCCCCCCCCGGCCCCCCGCCCTGGGTGGCCTTCTGCAGGGGTGCGGACAGCTTTCGGTGCCTGCTTCTCTCTCCGCCACCAGTCAGAAGGGCCAGTGGCATGGACTGCATGGAAAGGGTGTGGAAACTGAGGCCCGGCCAGGTGGTCACCGCCTAAAGCCATCGGTTCCTCTCACCCTCTCCTCCTGTCAGGGGTCCCTCCCTGCCCACCCACCCTTTGCTCCTCCGACCCCTCACCTCACGTTCTCAGAGAGACAGGCAGCACAGCAGAGGGCCCTGGGCTCTGGTGGGTCCGGGCAGGCGGTGGGGGGCCACCCAAAGGGAAACTCGTTCTCATCAGGGGCTGGGCGGGGGCTGCTGGCTGAGCCAGAGGCCATCCCGGGGTCCCAGGCTGGCCTGGGGGGCCCGTCTACGCTCCTCTGGGGCGGGGACCGGGCCTGTAAAGTCTGTGCTGAGAGAAGAGGTGAGTTCTCTCTGGCGAGCAGGAGTCTGACAACTTTATCTTTTTGCTGGCTTGTGTGGTTCAACGTCACGGCTGAGTCACAGCAGGGATGGGGCAGGAATTACCCTTTGTGGTGCAAAAAATCCCCTGGATGGTGACTGAAGGCTTTAGGAGTGTCCAGTCATTCTTTAAAGTGAGAGAGAAAAGAAAACAAGTCAGAGAGAAAAAAGAACCGTGCCGCGGATTTTCAGGAACTACACTCAAAAGTTCCCCTCTCTGAGAACCTTGGGCTGCTTCCTGCTGGCTTCCTCCTCCTCCTCCTCCTGGGGACTTCAGTGGCGCGGTCACAGCCGGTGTTCCCTGGCACCCTGAAGCAGCCTAGAATTCTCGGTGAGGGTGCTCACCGCCCCAGCGGAAATCCCCAGGGTTCTGGAGGCTGGTTCAAAAATGCAAGCTCCAGGCGCTTTAGCTGTGCGCTGGCCCGAGTGTCTCAGGTAACAGTCACTTCCTCACAGTGGGTCTTCTTAACCTCATCTGTAAAAAAAAAAAAAGGAGTCGTAACAGGTTGTCTCCAAGGCCCCTCTGGGCTCTGAGATTCTGGAAGCCGGTGGCCAAGCCACCGGAGGCAGCTGAGAGGCTTCTGATGCCCCGGCCCTGCCCGTGGCATTCCTCGTCAGTCACGGTGATGACACAGGGCTCTCCCCTCCTTTGAAATTAGGCCTCGGGACCATGATCTGGGCCCTCCCCCCGCAATGCCCCACTCAGGAAGTCATAGGTGGCCACATACTTGGGTCAGGTGCTACCGCGTCCTGGCTCTGAGGAGAACAAAGCTCGAAATAAATACTAGGTCGCAGGAGTTGGGCTCAGCGGCCAAGTGGGACAGAGACCCATGGCTGTGTAGGAACTATGGTCCCTGGTATGTCTTCTGCATCCTGGGCAACATTTTCCTTCCTACTCCATAGAGCAACCTGCTGAGAATCCACTGGCCGCATATAGGCACAGAGGAACGAGATGCCTGGTCCAAAGTCAAAGCCCCCAGTAGCAGAGCATCAGCAACAGGTCTGTGGGACTCTAAGATCTGTGTTCTTTTACCCAAGCGCGAGGGACAAAAAACAAGGCAACTTGGTGGCGCTTACAGAGCTGGGATGGAGGGCAGAGATCCCAGCCTGTTTTCTCACCTACTGGATGGTAGATCCACATCTTCCTATCCTGCTGGATTTTGCAAACTTTCATAGTGATTTCAAATCATGGGCTTTGAGGTCTGACAGATGGGAGTTGGGATCCTGGGTCTTCCATTTACTAGCTTTGGGTCCTGGGACATGGCCTTTAACTCCTCTGAATGTCAGTCTGTGCATCTGTGAAATGGGGATAATAGTTTCCACCTTCCCTGTCTGGTGTGATGGCAGAATGAGGTGAAGGGTGGGAACCTGGCGTGGTGCATGCCCCAAGGGGACTGCTTGGAAGGCTTTGGCATGGTGTTCCACTCAGGGCCACTGTGCTCCCAGCTCTTCAGGATCAGGGAACAGAATTAAGATGGTAAATTTTGCTTATATAGCGTTTTCACACCCATCAACTTTACTTGAGCCTCGTAAGTAAGTGGGCAAGGCAGGTCAGATGTTGTCCTCTGACCCCAGAAAAATTCAACTGCCCCTCTTCGCTGGAACGACATTGGGGCTCCTGGCAAAGAGGGCATGGTACCCTACCACGGCAGTGTAAACTGGGACCTCCCTCTTCGCCAGGGCCAGCCATGGCCTGGCCCTCTCAGCAAACGACCTTGAGGCCTACTTCAGAGAAAGGCAGTCCCTTAACCACATACCCCAAACCTGCAAACTTCCCGGCATCCCCACCAATTCTCTCTTTCCCTTCCTTCGGCATAGACGGGATCTTATCTCCCATCCAAGTTCTGGGTCCCTCTCTCCTAGTCCCCTTTCTCTCCCCTCTGTCTTCCAATGCCTCCTTCTCCACCAGCTCTTCCATACGAACATCAAAATATGCCCAAGTTGTTCCAATAATAAAAGTGGAAAATGATCGGTACAGCATTTTAGGGCCACGTTAAGTACTTTGAACTGTCTCAGCGAATCTTCACATGATCCTTAACAGGCAGGCATTGTCCATCATCATCATCATCATCATCATCATCCCCATTTTACAGATCAGAAACTGAGGCACAAACTGGTTAAGTGACTTGTCCAAGGTCTCGCAGATAGTGTGCGGGGACCCCTGACCCCAGAGCCTGTGCTTTAACCACATGGTCTGCTTTAAACTGCTCTTCACCCTTATCCCAAAGTCCTCCTCTGCGTCGACACTCTCTCCTCACTTTATCAGAACTTCTGGAAAAGACTGGCTCCATGGAGAATTCCTCACTCGAATCTCCGGGAACCATCTCCCCAAGATTCTCAGTGTTGGAGTCACCAAATGCCTGGGGCCTGTCCCCGCTATCCAACCTGCCCTCTGGCCAGCACCTCACACCATTGATGGCTTCTCCTTTCAAATTCCCTTCCTTCCTTTGGCTTTCGCACCCTCTCCGTGTACCTCCCACCCCCCGCTTCTCCGGACACTCCTTATCTTCTCCTTGCCCCCTTTCTCTTCTGCTCTGAACCTCCACTAGCCCCATCTCCGTGGCTCCACCGCGGGATCTGCACGGTTGGAGTCTCTCCGCGCCGCATGCACCCCCTCCTCCCAGCGGTCCACTTGCCCTTGCCGGCGCCCTTGACCAGACCCCTGGGTCTCCGTGGGCTGGCCCCAGGATGCGGTTGGGCGCCCGGCTTTTCGATCCCATAGCGTCCCCCGCAGCCCCCTGCTGCATGAGGCCGATGCCGGATTGCCTGTCTGTGCCCCCCAGCCTCAATCGTGCATCCCTCCCGCCCCCGGGCAGGTGACTGTCGCCTCGCCACCGCCACATCAGGTGCGTGCCCAGCGCCGAGAGCAGAGCGGCGCCCGCCACTCTTCGAGGAGGGGGCGAACCCCCGGGGCTGCCCCCGCTGCCCGCAGGAAGGGCTGGGGTAGGAGTCCGGGGGCGGGCTCCGCAGCCGCGGCGTCCAGGTCACGGGCCGCGCCGGGAGGCCTGCGCCTGGGGAGTCCCCCGCCCGAGCCAGCGGGAGCCGGGGCGGCCCGGGCCGGGGAGCGCGGGGGCGGGGGCCGCCGGCAGCCCCGGGGCGGGTTGGCCTGGGGTGGGGGCGGGGTGCAGTGCAACCAACCTCGGCGCCGCCGCCGCGGCCGTCGCCGTCGCCTCCCCGCGGCCCAGCGGGAGCTTCCGGTGGGGCGCCGGGGACGTGGCCCGGGAGGCGGAAGCCGGGAAGGCCCGGGGCAGGTCCCCGCGGCCCCCGCCGACGCCCCCGGCCGCCCCGGGGGCGGGGCGGGGCGGGCGCCTCCCCGATGGGGAAACTGAGGCTCGGGGCGGGGTCTGCAGCGTGGGCGCCGGCACGCGGCCACGGCCCTTCTCCCCTGGCACAAATGCGGCACTCAGAAAAGCATTCGCGGAGGAAACGAATGCGCACCTGGGACTCGCCCCCCTGCCCGCCCCCCTCTCCGGCTTGCCTGAAATCCCGCGTGGGGACGGAACGAGCAGCAGCAACACCCCCAAGCTTGGCTCTCCTGGGTTCGCGCCAGGAGCCGGGCCCAGGGCTCGCGCGGCTGCGGGCTGCTCGGCGCGCAGCGGTCCGCAGAGATGCTGCAGAGCGGTTCCGAAGGCACGCGACCAAACTGGATGTTTTAAGGCACCGAGTCTGGTTTCACCTACATACGCACGCACACCAGGCCACTTACCCGCCGTGCGTTTGGGTGCATCAGTCAAAATCGTTACGGAACTTAGTGGAATTTTTAAGAGATACGAACGGCCTTCGGTTTTATGAATTTGACGAAGGCTCCTTCTTCATCACGCCTCTGATAGCTGCAGGACTGTTAGCTGAGGGAGGAGTGAGGCTGCCCACTTGGTTGGTTTGCTTTGGTTTTAGTTACTGGGAGAGGCATCTAGTAAGTTCTCTTTATGTGTCAGGATCTCTCTCTCTCTCTTTTTTTTTTTTTTTTGTCTGATACTTAACTGTGTTTTTATTTAAAAAAAATTTAATGTTTGTTTGCTTATTTATTTATTTATTTATTGGGGGGGGGAGAATGAGCGGGGGAGAGAGAGAGAGAGAGAGAGAGAGAGAGAGAGAGAGAGAGAGAGAGAGAGAGAGAATCCCAAGCAGGCACCCACCCTCAGCCTGGAGCTGGAGGCGACCGATCTCCCCAACCCTGGGATCGTGACCCGAGCTGAAAATCAGCCTCATGCTTAAGCACCTGTGTCCACCCAGGTCCGCCCCCCACGCCCAGGGTTTAGTATTTTAACCTGAGATGTGTTTAAGCCTCCTCCCCAAGGCAGACCTTCTTCTAGCTTCTGAGGGAGTAGCTGATGCTTCAGGCAGAGAGCTGTGCTGCTGAAGGGCGAGCCTTCAGGTCCTCCCTGGAGGGGACACACCTGCTCAAGCAGAGGGTCTCAGGGGCTTCTAATAGTGGCAGCCTGTGGGACGTTTGACCAGTGGTGTCCTCTGGAGGGTCTTTCAATCCCGAGAGGAAAGGATTGAGTTTTGCATCTCTGGTTTAAAAACTCATTGATTCGGGGCATTTGGGTGGTTCCGTTGGTTAAGCGTCCGACTTCAGCTTGGGTCACGATCTCACGTTTGTGAGTTCAAGCCCCCAGCCGGGCTCTATCCTGACAGCTTGGAGCCTGGAGCCTGCTTCGGATTCTGTGTCTCCCTCTCTCTCTTCTCTCTCTCTCTCTCTCTCTCTCTCTCCCTCCCGCACTCGTGCTCTGTCTCTGTCTCTCTTTCAAAAATAAATAAACATTAAAAAATGTTTTTAAATTAAAAAAACCGATTCCCGACTCAGTCCAATCTGGGAAGGATTTGGGACCTGTGAAAGCCATTCTCTGGTCCCACCTCTCTCCCAACCACCTCTCCGCCCCCCAAAACAAAGCAGTGTAAGTGCACCAGCAGCCTGACCTCACTCTCTTCATGTGTCACTTCCTGTTTTCAAATTAATGAGCTCATTTGGTGGAAATTCACCAAGGGAAATAGTTTAATTTTGGAAAGTACCAAAAACTTATCTGTAGTCATTTGGCTTATTCTGGGGGGCTCTTGAAATTGAGGGGGACTCACCAGAGGACCTCTGAGTGCTCGGGGAATGGCGAGGCTGAAGAAATTGAAAGCCAAGCCCCATGAGGCTGAATCTGACTCAGAAAGGAAACGAAACCTTTTGGAGACCACTCATCTCTACCCGGTAGAGAAAAAAAAAATTTTTTTTTTCTAAAAATAAGTTTAAAAAGAAATGTAGTCCGTCTGGCTAAGCCCTAAGATCTGGTGGTCTGAGCGTGAGGCCGCGACTGAGGAACAAGAAAGAGAAGGGAAGTAGGGAGGGTTTGAGCCTCAGCGGTTCCTTTCACATCTGTATCTGCTGGGTTCGTTCTAAGAGGCATCAAAAGACTTCCATCCTCCGCTTCTGCCCCAAACCTTCAGCCACCAGGCTCTTGATATTGAAGTTGCCCTCCTGTGCTCCTAGCCTTTGGAGCTTGTGGCTCCTGAAAGGAGCTATGTGCTGAACGATCAGAAGGACGCTGGGTAATTAAAGTTTTGTGAGCCGTGCTGCACTGTTCGAGCACATGTGACAAGCCCCTTACGTGTCCGACCACCTCCTGGCCTGCCCTATTTCCTAGAGCAGAGATTTTTAATCCCTTCCAAGATGGAGAATAGAAAAACGGTAAAAGCTGACCACGCTCTGACAACTTGGTACTAGGAGGAAAGGGACTGTAATCTTCCCTCTCTCTGCCCCCACCCGAAATCTCTAAGCGATATGCTGGAGGATATATTTATATATTGGAATGAGCACTGGATTAGAAGTCAGACTTCGTTCCATTTGGTTTTTCCTCGCCTCTAACCAGTTGTTTGGGATAAATAAATGAATGTTTAAGTCATAGTCCAAAAAAAAAATAGTTCATAGATTTTTTTTTTTAATGGTGGAAAATAACCTTAAAGACCATAGAATGGGTCGGGTTTTTTCAAACTTCGTATTAGCTGTAGGACTGTGTCTTTGAATGCTTTCTCTCATGGAACCCAAATAGATAAAAATGCAAGGAGCAGAGACTGTGTCAAACAGAGCAGGTGGCCCGGAGCCTGTGCACTGGCCTTCTGTCCTCCCTAGCCTGACCTCTGGGCTCTGGGGATGTGCTTTAGAAAATCATGGACCTAATGAGATGTTCTCAGGTCCCACATGCGGAAACCGGGATTCTCTCCTGGTCTGACTTGCCTCAGCTGTCCCAGGCCGTTCACCCCGAACTCTGACAACCGTGACTTTACATGCGCTATGGAGTTCAGCTGCTGGTGACCCAGGGCATTAGAGGAAGGGAGACGTTCCCCTGGACGGGGTCATCAGCCTTCTGGGGGAAGGCAGGATCAGGTGTCAGCCTAAGCGTCTGGAGGATTGGGGTCTGTGGTTATGGTAAAAATGATAACAGTGACAAGAGGGGAACAGATACCCTCAGGGATCCTTTGCACACCATGACTTTTAGTTTACAGAATCCAGGTCTAGGGTACAGGTGTGTGAAGTGGGGCCACCCGACTCCTTGATCCAGACCAATATGGCAGCTCACCCTCCAGCCCCTTAATTCTGGACACTTCTTTAACAAGAGACACCTTAATGTCTTCTTCGGGGAGAGGAGAGGAGCTGAGTCATGGTGATCCATTTAAAGGTCAGGGGGAATCTTCCTGAGGGCGGGCTGGTAGAGGAGAAGGAACTCAGAGAGTCCGTTCTGGGGGAGGATAGAAGGTGCGTCACAGTTGCTGCAGACATTTTCAATGACCTCACCCTGCGTATATTTACTGAACATTTACATGGTGTTAGGCCATAAGCAAGGCCCCACTCTACCGCTGTGAATGACACAGACATGGCTCCTAGCCCATCATGGCTACCATCTGGATGTACATGAACCAACTGCGTGAATCCAGTCAGCTAATGACAGCCAACTGGGCATGCTGCTATTTGTCAACAACCCTTAAGGGGAGCCTGGGTGGCGCAGTCGGTTGGGCATCCGACTTCAGCCAGGTCACGATCTCGCGGTCCGTGAGTTCGAGCCCCGCGTCAGGCTCTGGGCTGATGGCTCAGAGCCTGGAGCCTGTTTCCGATTCTGTGTCTCCCTCTCTCTCTGCCCCTCCCCCGTTCATGCTCTGTCTCTCTCTGTCCCAAATAAATAAATAAACGTTGAAAAAAAAAATTTTTAAAAAAAACAACCCTTAAAATGTGGAGCCCAGGATGGGCTATCCTCCCTCTGCTTCGAAATACTGACGGCTCCCGATTTTTCCCTTATATTCCTTCTTTTCGTTGCCAGTAACCTGCCTTGTTCCTCATATTCACAGCCTGTGTTTAGTAAAAACAGTTAGTGAACAGCTTTCCCGTTAGCATTATCTTAATCCCCTCTGATAACTGCTGATTCCTGCGCCAGGAAATGTAATTAAACAGATGATTACAGGCTAGCGGTCACCTAGGAGAGGAAGAGACCAAATTATACTGGGTGTTTCCACCCAAATTCCGTACTTCTCCCGGGTAACTTCTGTACAAAGGACATCAGCGACAAAATAAAGAAATACACCAAATAATTCTGTGAAAACTATAGCCTCTCTGCTTTGGTGTGATGACGAAAAATGTCCCCCGAGTTTCCTTCCCTCAGCCTCCGTTAACACTCTGTAGGAAAATTATAATACACTATAATAATTATAATACATATAATTTTTATAATACTATAAAAATAATTATAATACATATAATTTTTAATAATTTTAATAATAATATAAAAAATTATAATACATATAATTTTTATAATAATATAAAAATTATAGTACACTATAATTCCTACTCCGTAGGAATAATATAAGAGGCAATTTACAACATGTGCCTATTTACAAGTTTTTTTTTTTTCTTGTGGCCCCACTAGAGTATAGGAGTTATGGGAATATAGGAAATTAGATGCATGAAAGTAGGATTGTATTTGATTTCTTCATTATTGTTGTCGGCTTAGCACAGTGCCTGGCACATGGGAGGCGTTCGATAAACATTTGTTCCATGGGGACTACCGTGTAACACATGATCCGTGCACATTTTCAGGGAAGGCGAGCATCGTTAATGATGCATCATCAGAACACATTTCAGTATCTTAGACTTGGCCGTTTTTAGGGTGTTGTGATGACAGAGGTAGCATAAATTTGATAAGAAATCTGGGGTTGTTTGTGGAAGGGAGTTTTTAAGTCTGGCGATTTTCACCATCTTAAAATGGTGAGTTTTCCACTCTCCACAGAGTTTCAGATTGTAAGGTCAGGAACAAAGTGCCTCTGAAGTTCCTTGAATTGCAGTCTTCACAGCTGTCCCTAGGGGGTTCCCAATGATTTGTGGGACTGGCCACTTTGAAACTGCAATGGGGATTTCAATTTATGACACAAATGCCAGTGATACTCGTGGGGATAGCGACGTGGTTTAGGCAAAGAGCTTGACCGATGGACCCTTTGATAAGGACAAGCTCCTAAGAGGCCAATAATGAGGACGGCAAACATCTTTGGATTAATACCAGTCACCTACTCCCTCTCTTCACTGTCTCTGGTCACCTGTGTGCCCCGCTCTAAAAGCTTGGTTTTACGCGTGTTAAATTCCTTCTTTCACGGGATCTGGCCATCAAGACTCTCCTAAAGGTGAACGCCCCGGGCCTCCAAGGCCTTTTCCTGGGCTACAGACACACTGCTGTGCCTTTACACATACTTTTGAGAGATTGGGTTTCCCAGGCTCTCGGCTGGTGCAAAACAAGAAAACTGGATGTTTTAGCTCAACGGCAGTCAACCTCAGGCTGAGGAGGGGCATATCCCACTCCGTCCTGAGGACTCAGCCTGAGAGAGAAAAATCAGGCAGTGGGGAGAACTTTTGCTTAGGATTCAGGACTGTGGGGAAAGTCCCATCCACCCTTGGGCCTCATTTTCCCCCATCTGTGAACTGGGAGAATGACCTCAGAGGAATCCTTTAGGGCAAACCCTTTAGCCACTCACGCCCTGGTGCTGGAGAAGGGGTACCGCTCTCCCACCTGTCTAGGGGCTCCTCTCCCCACCTGGACCAGGACCACCTCTATAACGGATGCTGGAAGCTTCCACCGGATGCCTCGTCTTTTTGGACTCCAGACTTTTTTTTTTTTTTTTAATAAGAGAAAACAATGTGAAAAACCTCCTCTGATGAGTTTCTTTCAGAGCTCAAGCCAGATGAATTCCCAGCACAAGCCAAGACTTGGCAGCAAGAATGTGGGATGGGGAGTAAGAGGCTAAGAATCACGGCTATAGCTAGTACTCCGTCGAAATAAGAAAACAGTGCCCAAGCTCGGGGCTGGGGAGGGTTGTGAGTGTGGGGTTGGTATTTGTTCATCTCTTCTGACCTTCTTATCTTACAGAAGGGAAAATGGGGGCCCAGGGAGGGGAACGAGCTTGCACAGCAAGTCACAGGTCCAGAGGGGTCTTCCTTTATGTTCCGGTGCTCTTTTGTCCCAAGATGTCTCAGTAATACCCCGTCCTGTCTTGTTCCAGCCTGCATGTCGCACACAGTGGGGGCCCGGTAACTATCTGTTATGAGGGGCTTATTTTCCATCTTAAGAGGATCCAGGGATAGTAGGAAGATATCCGTCCTACCATTCACACCTGTAGGCTCCCAGCGTGAATTTTAACAAATACACTTTTAGCTTAAACCATGAGCCTCTTTGCTCATTTTATTTTATTATTTATTTTTTTTTTTTAGGTTTATTTATTTATTTTGAGAGAGAGAGCAAGCAAGGGAGGGGCCGAGAGAAGAAAGGAGAGAATCCTGAGCAGGCTCCCGAGTGTCAGCACAGAGGCCGATGCGGGGCTTGAACTCTCGAACCTTGAGATCACGACCTGAGCTGAAATCAAGAGTCGGATGCTTAACCGACCGAGCCACCCAGAAGCCCCTATTATTTATTTATTTTTAAAGTGAGCTCAGGGCGCCTGGGTGGCTCGGTCGGTTAAGCGTCTGACTTCGGCTCAGGTCATGATCTCATGGTTTGTGAGTTCAAGCCCCGCGTTGGGCTCTGTGCTGACAGCTCAGAGCCCGGAGCCTGCTTCGGATTCTGTATCTCCCTCTCTCTGACCCTTCCCCTCTCACACTGTAGCTCCCTGTCTCTTAAAAATAAATAAACATTAAAAAAAATTAAAGTGGGCTCTATACCCAACGTGGGGCTTGAACTCACAACACCCAGATCAAAGGTCGCATGCCCTACTGACTGACTGAGCCAGCCAGGTGTCCCGTGTTTGCTCATTTAAAAAGAACCATAGTATATACATTCAGCAACACTTTCTGGGGGAAAGCGTTGTCTTAATCATTTGGGAGCTGTAACTGACGCATTTTGGAAATGTAAAAATCGAATAGGCCAGAAAAGCCATTCTTTGTGGCTGCCATCCTCGGGTACTATCGTTGGTAACCAGTGTCCGGCCACACAGCCTGAGCCTTGGGTAGGGTCTGCAGGCCTCTCTCTGCCCCTCTGATGCCTGCAGCTGGAGCTGCCCGGGGAGGCTGGGGCCCTGGCACCAGCCTCTGCGCAGTGTTGCTTCTCCTTTCAGAGAGAACATGTCTGCACACAAGCCCTCCTGAACCAGCTTGGAATCCCTCCAAGGACAGACCTGGAGACCAGCCAGGAGCGAGGGTGCTCCTGGGAAGGACGCATCCATGGGAAGCAGAGACCGTGGCAGGCTTGCAGGATGGCCAGGTCTTCCGAGGTTTGAAGAAAGACTGGAAATCTGGATTTTTATGCAGAACGTCCTGATTTTTAGAACGCTCCGTGAGCTGAAACACAAATCCAAACTGGACGAGCGTCCCCACAAACTGTGGGCTCCTACTTGCACCCCCTGATGGAGCCTGGCACACATGTGACCTAGGCAGGCAAGCCTTGCCCAGAGCTCACCCAGACTTTGCACGAACTGTGTACTTACCCAGGTGCAGACCTTGCAGGCACGTGATGGAGAGAAGTCATCAGACGTTTACATACACTCGCTATCTCCTACGACGTCATCGTAGTCTGTTGACTTTCCAGCTAAGGAGACCGAGTGTCATCTCCAAAGTCAAGTAGCTAGCGTGTGGCTGGCTGCTTGGGCTGCAGACCACAAAGCTAGTGAATGGCCACCCAAACCGCCTCCCAGGTGCCTGTACTCCCAACTGAAAGCCTGCTGATTTGCATCCCTTGCTAAACTCAGCTCCTTGCGCTCAGGGACTGTGTCTCATCTGTCGCTGCGTCCCCATCCCCTAGCACAGGGCACAGTGGAACATAGAAAGTGCTCAATAAATACTTGGTTGGGGGGGCTGTCCTCAGGCAAACAGACAAGTGTGCATAGACAGTCCCTATGAACCCACGTAGAGTCACCTAACTCTACCATGCCCAGGAACACCTGGACACTCAGCCTCCCATGGGAACACCCCCCTGCCCCCGTCCCCCACCTCCCAGGGCATCCAACCGAGCTGGGCCTCCCTGAGCCCCCCTGCCAGCCTCGCCCAAAACCTTCACAAATCGTTTCCTGGAAATCTCAAGGCGGCTGTGGTGTTCTTTTTCCCTAACTCAGGAGACAACTCAGCAGTTTTGTTTTTCAAAGTCTGGGACTCATAAACCTGGAATCCTTTCTTCGTTTTTTCCACTAGAATTTTCCTTGGCTGGACGCCTCTCCTCAGGGCCTTGGCCAAGAGGTTACGCTCAGCACGCCCTCTGCCGGGCTCGGTCCTCCCAACCCAGTGGGCAGTTGCAGAGGGGGAAAGATGGGACCTGTCTCAGATGCACTTTACAGAGGGGGAAACTGAGTCAGGCGGTGGTAATGGGGTGAGGTTGGGGAAGGTAGGCTGCTTCCAAGTATGTGCCAATGTGTGCTACAACTAAGTGGCTTTGTGATTTTAAACTTAACAGAAGACCATCGGGGAAGGGAAGGGGAAAAATAGTTTCAGAGAGGGAGGCAAACCTCTAAGAGACTCTTAAATGCAGAGAACAAACTGAGGGTTGATGGGGGGGGGGTGCTGTGGGAGGGGAAAATGGGTGAAGGGCACTGAGGAGGGCACTTGTGGGACGAGCACTGGGTGTTGTATGTAAGCGATGAATCATGGGAATCTACCCCCGAAACCAAGAGCACACCGTATACGATGGATGTTAGCCAACCTGACAATAAGTTATATTTAAAAATAAAATAAACTAAAAAAAAAAAAAAAAAAAAAAAGAAGGAGAAGAAAGAGCTTCCAGAGCTCGAACATGGCAGAAAAAGCTCGCTGCTCTCGCTGGCCTCTGTGTGGGGCAGAAGGCAGAGGTCTGGGAACTTGGTCAGTTTCAACTTTTTCCTTGACTCCCCATCACATTTAATTGGCGAGGAAATCAAGACACGGAGAGAGGTTGGGGGAAGGAGCAGGAGTGACATTCTCTGAGCGTCGGCTCTGTGGTAGCTGTGTGGACAAGATCTCTCTCGCTTAATTGTCACAGCAGCCTCGTTGCTGAGGTAAGTGGTTTTGTCTCCATTTTACAGGTTAACGCATAGAGGCTGAGGGTAGTCTCTGAGGGAAAGGGTAGGGGCAAAGCTGGGGTTTGAATCCGAACCTGCTGTTTTCTTGGCTTTGCAGGCTTCTAGGTTTTTCCCATTTGGCTTCAGTGGGCCCAGGGTGAAGATTTTGTGGCTGGGCCCATGGACACAAGGTTTTTATGGCCCTTCTGCTCAGAAAGGACGGCCCTCCCCTAGGCCTCTCGCAGAGGGCAGCTTGGGGGCCCCGGGGCAATGGGCTGGGCAGCTCCGTCAGGCTTGAAGCTGAGGGCCCCAGGGCTGGAAGGAGGGTCCTGGGACGAGCAGCTGTGCCAAGACCCCTTAACTAAGAGTGAAAAGAGGATTGGGTGTCTTTATAAACTGAACTCAGGAGAAGATCCAAAGGGCAAGGGTTTTCCTGGAAAAGAAAGCAAGTCCTGGAAGGTTTTTGTTTTGTTTTTCTTCTTAATGGGACCCTGGTTAATGACTCAAGGAAATGAAGAACACATTTCACCAAGAATTAGTCACTGCCTTTCTCAACCCGCCCTCCATCTTGCTGCCCCGTTGGAAACCTTCAGGACTGACTTCCTGCAGACAAAGATCCAAACCCCGTGTCTTGTTCATGTCGGGTCTGGCTCGGCCTTATCTTTCACTTGTCCCGTTTAAACAAACTACTTAGTGGTAATCTATACACTCCTCCTCGATTCCACCACTGGGCATGTGTCCACACAGTTCCCCCTCTCTGAAAAGACTTCGTTTCAGCTTCTGCTTGTCTTCCTCCTTCTTTAGGACCCAGCTCAGAGGCTGCCTTCTCCATGGAACCTTCTCTACTGCGTCCAGCAGGGACCATGCTGCCTCGGGCTGGCCTTACGGATACATGTGCCAGTTCTCCTCGGAGACCGGAACTCTTGAGAAACAGTGGTGGAGGCACCTTTGATTCCCCTGTGTGAGCACGTGTGTGTGTGTCCTTCATACTACTTAGCGGTATGGTGTAATGGCAAACGCCCCGAGACCCTTGGGGCTGCCTTTAGATTAGAGCTGAGCAAATTTTGTGTTGGGGTGAGCTCTTGTGTGGCCCCCTTTCTCAAGTCAAGAAAGAGGGGCTTCTTTGCACCTGAAACTAATATAATATTGTATGTTAATTATACTGAAAGAGAGAGAGAAGGACGGAGAGAGACAGATGTTCCCTGGAGTCTACTCAAAAAGCTTAATATGTGTCTGTGGTAGTTTGAGACGGGGAGACAGGGGGACTGGCATCTCACAGCCAGCATAGAAATCTGAAGGATGAGAGGGGCGCCTGGGTGGCTCAGTGGGTTAAAACATCCGACCTCGGCTCAGGTCATGACCTCACGGTTCGTGAGTTCGAGCCCCGCGTCAGGCTCTGTGCTGACAGCTCGGAGCCTGGAGCCTGCTTCAGATTCTGGGTCTCCCTTTCTCTCTGCCTCTCTCCTGCTCGGCTGTATCTCTCTGTCTCAAAAAAAAAAAAAAAAAAAAAAAAAAAACATTAAAAAAAGATTCAAGGGATGATAGATGGGTACCATCTTAGGCAAACAAGACAAAGGGGAGGGGGCACTGTCAGATCGGCCTGAATGCCCCAAGATGGTTTGTGCAAAGGATGCTGTTCCCAGGGACTAGAAGTGGGCCATGCATTGGAAGAACTGATGTGAAGGCCTGTTAGGTGTGTCTAACGGGGGGCACGAGCTGAAGTTATCTCTGGATTTTTAGGTCGCAGAAGGAGTGAACAATGGGATACAAGGTGGTGCCATGCCCACATTAGGGTGAGAGGTCCTCAGAGCTTGTGGGGCAAGTGTCTGAAAAGCCCATGGATGTGTCCACACAAGAGTTAGCTTTATAAAATTTTTTTTTTCAACGTTTATTTATTTTTTGGGACAGAGAGAGACAGAGCATGAACGGGGGAGGGGCAGAGAGAGAGGGAGACACAGAATCGGAAACAGGCTCCAGGCTCCAAGCCACGAACTCACGGACCGCGAGATCGTGACCTGGCTGAAGTCGGCCGCTTAACCGACTGTGCCACCCAGGCGCCCCAAGAGTTAGCTTTAAAGCCATCTTATGATAGTGTTGGTCAGGTAAGGGCTCTCCTTTTTTTTTTTTTAAGTGTTTATTTAGTTTTGAGAGAGAGAGAGAGAGAGAGATACAGAGACAGAGCATGAGCAGGGGAGGGGCAGAGAGAGAAGGAGACACAGAATCCGAAGCGGACTCCAGACTCCAAGCTCCAAGCTGTCAGCACAGAGCCTGATGCGGGGCTCGAACCCATGAACCACGAGATCATGACCTGAGCCGTAACCAAGAGTCGGACGCTCGACCGAATGCGCCATCCAGGCGCCTCTCCTGCTCTCCTTTCTTCTGCCTCTCCTCACCTCGCCACTCCCCACCCCTCTAGCCCTGGAGAAGTCAGAATCACAGTTAGCAAAGTGGGGAAAAGAAGCAGCTGTCCACGCCCCTGTCCCCAGCTATAGCAGTCCTACCTGCAGCAAGCCCTGTTGGAACAAAAGGTGGAATTAAAAAAACATTTTTTTTAATGTTTATTTATGTTTGAAGGAGAGAGAGAGACAGAGCATGGGTGGGGGGAGGGGCAGAGAGAGACGGAGACACAGAATCCAAAGCAGGCTCCAGGCTCTGAGCTGTCAGCACAGAGTGCGACTCGGGGTTCGAACTCACGGACCTTGAGATCATGACCTGAGCCGAAGTCGGACGCTTAACCGACTGAGCCACCCAGGCGCCCCTAAAAGGCAGAATTTTAAATCAAATTTGGGATTTTGCTTTTGTCTGGGACTGAGCATCTCATTTAGGAATAGCGTTTGTTTGGTGATTAAAGTGGTCATCGGACTTTTCATTTCCTGGGAGTGGCAGACAGGTTTGGAGGATGCTTGAAGTCTCATTGAAGGGCAGAGAAAGGGCGACCCTCCTTTGGGGGGCTGGGAAATGAAATTAAGTTGATTTATGATTATACACTGTGAGTCTTACTTACTCAATGGATTGATTCTCTTTGCTATTGTAAAGTGGGATGTCTTCTTCGGTTATATTTTTCTACTCACCAGCGTTTGCTTCTATCACTTCTTCCAAAGCAGTTAAGTCCCCGTGCTCCCCCTAGATAAAGTCACTTAACGGGCACTAAACGTTGAGCTGGGCTTCAGGCTTCAGATTCCTACCTTGAGGGAGATTTTAAGGAGCCTCATGTCCACAGGCCAACAGACTCGGTATCTATTTTCCTTTGCTGCACGTTCCTGTATGACAATCAAATTCTGATTCTCCTGTTCTACTAAATGTAACAGCCTTCAGTTTATATCTGCCCTGTGCCAGGTCTTGTGCTTCGGGATACAGAGAGGAGCCCCTGTCCTCAAGGAGCTCACATAGCGATGACAGGACACGGATAAGCCATCAGGACACTCCGTGTGTGGTGAGAGTTCCAGCATAGGTGTGCTCACAGAGGGTGGCTTACTGGAGGTTTCACCAAGTCTATCCTTTTTTTTTTTTTTTTTTTTAATTTTTTAATGTTTATTTATTTTTTGAGACAGAGAGAGACAGAGCATGAGCGGGGCAGGGGCAGAGAGAGAGGGAGACCCAGAATCCGAAGCGGGCTCCAGGCTCCGAGCTGTCAGCACAGAGTCCGATGCGGGGCTCGAGCCCACAGACCGTGAGATCATGACCTGAGCTGAAGTCCGATGCTTAACCCAGGCGCCCCTTGCCAAGTCTAATCTTTGATGCTGCCACAATGCTTGGCCTGTGGTAGACACTCTGAATCAGACAATTCGACACTTCTCATCTACACGCAGATGGTCGTTACGTAATGGCAGTCGCCAGCTCTGTGTGCGTAACAGTATCATAAGCATTTTCCAGGTTCCTACCTGTCTTTAGAATGATTCTCTTTCAGAGACGACCTACCATTTCACAGAATGTGTATGCCATCATTTATGTAATTGTTTCTCCCTTTCTAGGACATCACTTTGTATGTCATGTAGCTCTATCGTATAAAGTACATATATATATATATATATATATATATATATATAAATAAATAAATATAAAGCTATATCGTATAAAGTATGAAGGCCGGTGCCTTACTTTACAGACCACAGCCTTAGACACGTATATCCCATGGCTACTCAGTGACTCCACGTGGGCGTCTAAAAGGCTTCTCGTGTAAACATAACAAGCAGAAATCCTACTTCTCTTCTGTATGGTTTCCTAGGGCCATAGCCAAGTATCACAAACTGGATGGCTTAAGACAACAAAAATGTATTCTCCTGCAGTTCCGGAGATGAGAAGTCTGAAATCAAGGTCTCGGCGGGATTGGTTCCTCCCGAGGGCTCTGAGGGGGGACCTTTGCTATGCCTTTTCCTGTCCACTGATGACGAGCTGGCAGTTCATGGCATCCCTTGACTTATGGATGCCTCACTCCAATCTCTGCCCCCTCCTCATGTGGCTGGCTCTCCTCAAGTGTCAGGGTCTCTACATGCTCTTCTCCTTTCTGTGTGTCTCTGTCTCTGTGTCTGAATTTCTCTCTTCTTATAAGGACGCCAGGCATGTTGGAGAAAGGGCCTACCCTACTCCAGCAGGACCTCATCTTACCCTGACTAGTTACATCTGCAATAACCTGATTTCCAAATAAGGTAACGTTCTGCGGTGCTGGGGGTTAGGATTTCAACATCTCTCTCTCTCTCTCTTTTTTTTGTTTAATGTTTATTTTTGAGAGAGAGAGTGAGCGAGCAGGGGAGGGGCAGAGAGGTGGGGGACAGAGGATCCAAAGCGGGCTCCACACTGACAGCAGAGAGCCCGATGTGGGGCTCAAACTCGCGAACCATGAGATCATGACCTGACCAGAAGTCAGACACTCAACCAAATGAGCCACCCAGGTGGCTTTTTGAGGGGGACACAGTTCAACCCATAATGTCTTCCCTTCTCATTTCCCAAATTTTGATCTTCTCCCGTCTTCCCAACGGTATAATTGGTACCTGTGGCAGCTCAAGTCGAGGATCCATGAGTAATCCTGACTTCTCTGCCTTCATCACCCCATCCCAATTCCTTCCACAAACCCTTCTAGCCCTGCCTCCAAAAATATCGCAAATCCATCAACTTCTCTTCTTCTTCGTTTCCACCATGCCGGTTCAAGCTACGATCCCTTTTCACGGGAACAGCGGCAAGAGCTCCTAACTGCCCCTTTCTCATCCACAATCTGGTCTCATGCCCTTGCTTAGTATTTATTATCTACTGAACAAAGTTCAAACACCTCACCCGTGCTTGCAAGATCATATTGATCTGGCCCTTTCCCCTCCTCCGAACTCATTTTGGATCACTTGCTTTCTTTGATCAGCTTTCTTACAGTTCCCTGGAACACTGGCCTCCTTTTCTGGAATACTCTCTTCTGGACCTTCATATGGCTGCCCCTTCCTGTCCTGAGAATCTCAGCTTAAAGCTCATCTTATTTAGTGACATTTAAGAGACCATCCCTGGCCACCTAATCAAAAGCAGCCACCGAGTTATTCTCTACCACAGACCTTTATTTTAATTCTCTGCAGAGAATTTTGTAAATAGATTATTTTTCTCATTTATGTAGGTATTTATTGTCTTTTTCCACAGTTAAAATGTCATTCCTAGGAGAGCAGGGACCTTGTTTATCTTGGTTCCACCATCTAGAACTGTGTCTGGCACACAGGAGGAACTCAATAAATATTTATCAAATGAATAATTAATCCCGCACAGGAGATCTTTGTGTATGAACTCCCCCTCTCCCTACCCACTTTTGGAAATTTATTTTATTATAAATAATCCAAGAGGAGGAGGATTCCTGGATCAAGGGATAGAAACATATTTTGGCTCATAAAATGTATTGCCAGAAGTGGTTTGCAAAGATGTAAGGTCAGTTTTCATTTGTTAGGCAACTTTTTGAATCCCAAGTGCCAAGGTAGTGATTTTTGGTGTGTGGGGGAGCGAGGGACGGAGGGCGTGAGACACAAGTTGGGATGGCAGGGATGGACGGGTGGGTCAGGCCTCAGCGGCAGCAGGGACCAACCATTCAGCAGGCCACCCATTCCAGGAGGGTCAACAGCCTGGCTCTACAGACCTGTCTGGAGCCGCACACGCAGGGGGCCTCACCCGCTGCATGAACTTGGGTGCAGCTGCAGGAGCCAGGCTGAGCGGAGTAGCTGGCAGTTACACCTGCCTTTTGGTACAGCGGGGCCTAGTTCTGGAGGCCAGGTCAGGAAGCGGAGAGGGTGTGGAAGCCGAGCACACACAGTAGGGCTTGCACCCGGTATACTGGAGGCCCCTTTGCAAAGGTTATTCCTGGATTGGAGCTCTTTTTCTTAGAACCTGGAGTCTGGAACTTTCGGCATCTGTGCACCTGCTTTGCATAGTTCTGCACACAGCCGGGCCCATTCAGCAGTGCCCTGCCCTGTCTCCTAAAATTGCTGCAAGGGCTAAAATAGCAGATGTGTGTAAGGCGTTCAGAACTGTGCCTGGCTCATAGTCGGCGTCATCCAAGTGTTGGCCATTACTCCTCCTAGCTCTTATTCCTCACGGGACGACTGTGAGCTTCCTGATGGCAGACGCTATATTTGAGGCAGAAGAGTCTAGTGCTAATGGGTGAGGCTGCCTCAGTTCTAAATCCCGCCTCCACCACCTACGAGCTGAGTGATCATGGGCAAATTTCTTAATTTCTCTGTTCCTCAGTTTACCCCTCTGTAAAATGGTAATAATGAAAGTACCGGCCTCGTTGGGTTTCTAGCGGATTGAGTTGATGAATGCAAAAAGCACAGACAGTGCCTAACATATAGACAGCACTTAGTGAGAGAATGGATTTAATGAATGCTCTGATCTGCCCTGAACACATTCCACAAGGGTAGCCTACATTTCCCTTAATGACCCCCTACCTTCTCTTTTTTTCTTTTTTTTTTTTAATTTTTTTTTTAATGTGTATTTATTTTTGAGAGAGAGAGAAACAGAGCACGAGCAGGGGAGGAGCAGAGAGAGAGGGAGACACAGAATCTGAAACAGGCTCCAGGCTCTGAGCTGTCAGCACAGAGCCCGACACGGGGCTCGAACTCACGGACCGTGAGATCATGACCTGAGCCGAAGTCCGACGCTTAACCGACCAAGCCACCCAGGCGCCCCTTCTCTTTTTTTCTTAAGATCTCTCATTGTTGCCTCGTGTTTCTCTGGCTGCCAGAATCCCTCAGCCTTTCCTGCAACCCATTCCTGAAAGACCCGGGCACCATTACTCTTAACTAAAGTGTTGGCTGTTAAGGGGTGGCTTCCGTTCATGCAAAAATCCTGACTTTATGGGACACTTCTAGAACCTTGCTATGTCTGAGAACCAGCACTGTAGGCATCATCTGGGAAACGCAGAATCTCAGGGCCATTCTAGACCTACAGAATCAGAGCCCGCATTTCCACGAGCTCCAAAACAATTCCTCTTAAACTTTAATGTGCCTCTGCTTTTCCTGGAGATCTTTTTAAAATACAGATTTCGGGGCGCCTGGGTGGCGCAGTCGGTTAAGCGTCCGACTTCGGCCAGGTCACGATCTCGCGGTCCGTGAGTTCGAGCCCCGCGTCAGGCTCTGGGCTGATGGCTCAGAGCCTGGAGCCTGTTTCCGATTCTGTGTCTCCCTCTCTCTCTGCCCCTCCCCTGTTCATGCTCTGTCTCTCTCTGTCCCAAAAATAAATAAAAACGTGGGAAAAAAAATAAATAAAATACAGATTTCTTGGCTCCAGAGTTTCTGTTCAGTAGGCCTGAGGTGAGGCCTGAGAATCTGCATTTCCACAGGGTGATGGGGATGCTGACCTAAGACAGCCTCTCGGATCAAAGGAATAAAGCCCAAACAGGAAAATTTGAGGCCCTGGGGGAGACGGCTTTTTAAGACAGCACACCGCTTCCCAGTCTTTTAAAAGCACATCAGGCAGCCTCTGCCTCTGGCATCTTAGCACAAAGATACTTTTGATTATTAATGCTATTTCCATATTTATTCAAAATCCTACAGCTTATAAATTCTTTCATGTGTTTGATCTGATTTCATCCTGCAACCACCCTGTAGATTGAGCCAGGAGAAGGGCTCACCTCGTTTCCAAAAGAGAGAACTGAGGCACAGAGAGTTACGAGGGGTAGAAACCCCACAGCCGGCTGCCTGCCATTGGCCACCACAGACTGTGTTCCCTGGGCTGGCACTGAGGTACTATTTCTAATCCTCGAAACCCTCCGAGGCTGACAATGCTACTCTGTCTTCACAGAAGAATGTTCAGGAACATTCCCGAGGTCACAAACAACAGCAGTTCTACTTCTTCACCATAGTTACTTCCCCTTAGTAACAGGTCCTGTGTCTGTCTCTTACACACACACACACCTGACCACCCCAACTCCAGCCAAACAGAAAACCCTCTTTCTAGGATAGTCCTGACTTCTCACATCTCCTCTGTTGAAACTGTTAGCCCTGGGCCCCACAGGGGGCTCTGTCTGACCTGTGCTGGCCGGTGAGGCCCAGCTGGTGGGAGGGGACACCAGGCCCTAACAAGAGGGAAGAGTGTACCTCGGTGGCTAAGAGCCTGGGCCCCGGGGCCCAAAAGATGCCCGACCACTTGTGAAGGTGTGTGACCTAGGGCAACGCAGCCTCCCAGACCCTTGGCTGTTTCCTTCCTAAAAGTAAGAATGGTGGCAATCATCCCAGGGCCGTGAAATGTCGATAGATGCTCCACGAAATGCAATCAGTGTGGCGCCGGGCAAGAAACGTGTTAACGTCACCATCCGTGGCGTGCCAGGGATGTGTTCTTAGCCACCCCAAGTTACATTCGTCATGCCAGGCCCTGTGCGCATCACTTTCTGTGTGCTCTCCCGCTGAAGTCTCGCAGAAATCCTCCCGAGGGTGAATTCTTAGTGCTCCCGCTTTTCAGATGTGAAGACAGAGGCTTACGGAAGTAAAGCAGATGCTTTCGTTTCTACTGACCTCTCTGAGCCGAAGGCACAGTGGGCATCCTCGGGGCAGACCTCCCACGCCGAATGGTTCCTGTAACACTCCCGGAAGGGGCTAGTGATGGGACACTTGGTTCCTCCACCAGAGCCTACTCTGTCTTTGAAGGGCTCTGGTTGGAAGAAAATGCTTCTCTGGAGGGAGCCCAAATCAGTTCCTCTGTAACCGCCCCTCATCTGCGTGGCGGAAAGAATGCTGGGCTAAGAGTTGGATGCCCTGGGCTGGTGTCCCAGGCCTTCCACTTAACAGCTTTCTGACCACCAGCAGCTGCTCCTCTGGGCCTGTTTTCCCAGGTGAAAATGAAGGAATTGGATGCGATGGGCTCTAGGTCCTTCCTGGCTTGGACATTTCAGATCATATAATTCGTGAGTCTCTGTGTGTGTTATGCACACATATCTGATTATAATGATGGAAACAGTGAAGGAGTAGACATTGTGTTCCAAGGAACAGATCTGCTTCTGCCAACATGTCTGTCAGGGTGGGGACCCTGCCAGCTGAGAAGAATCCAGAAGGTTCTTAGAAATGGAGTTCTCATCTTGTCTTAAAACAAACCCCTCCCTCCCTCCTTCCCTTCCCCTTCCTGCACTTCTCCACCCTCTCTCTTTCATTCTTTCCTTCCTTCCTCCTCAATTCCTTTCTGATTCAGAACCATAAAGCCACATTTCAATCTCCCCATCAGAGTTAAAGATCATGTCCCTGGTGACTCATTTCTCACATGACACCAAGCGTGCAGAATCAGTTTGTTTTCAGGAGCAGAGAAACCTATGCAAACATGACACGGAGCTGCCTTATGTCTCTGAGAGCTTCTCCCATCGGGCAGCTGAAATCCCGGCTCCTGAGGCAGGCGTCGGGCCCACGCGTGGACTTTCACAGGGGCTCCTGGAATCGGACGCAGATCTGGGCACTGTTTGTGAATGTGCATTTTCTAGGAAAAAGAGTCTATGCGAGAGAAGACAGTTGGGTGCTGGATTGGTAGCTGGGCTTGGTGACCATAGGAGTTGACCTGGTATTCAGAGTCAGGCTATCCTGTTGTCTGTGTCTGATGTCACAGAACACAAACATCACACAAAATGGATCAACATGGGAAAAAAGAAAAAAAAAAAAAGCCTAAACTTTGCCATAATCACGTTAGAGCAGAAAATAGGAACAGTATCCAAACCACAAAAATGAGCAAACACCTCCCCCTTTCCTGGCTAATGTGAGTGACTGCTACTTCTTTTCCTTCCACTTAGATAAGAAATCTGAGTGCTCCCATTTTTCAGATGTGAAGACAGAGGCTTATGGAAGTAAAGCAGATTACTCCTGCTTCCTGATAGCGTCCAATCCGGAGCAAAGCCTTCCTTCCTTAAACCCTCCCTAAAATAATTCACCACAAGCCCAAATCCTGTAATAAGTCCTAACATCCTTTATCTGAGAAGCTCTATGGTTCCCGTGCTGTGTGTTCTCTTTCATTGCAGAGTCAATGACCTCTGCCTCGTTCGATTGGTTGACGCAACATCTCTTGTCTATTTTACTACAGTGGCCTCCTGCTGCACTCCTCTGCTCAAAACCTCGCAATGGCTCCCCTTTCCCTCTGAGTAAAGCGGAAAGCAAATACCCTGTCCGTGACAGGCCTGATCTGGTCTCTATGCAGTCTCTGGCCGCATCTCCACCCACCTCCCCTATGCCTCACTCTCCTCCTATTACACCAGCCTCTTTGCTCTTCCTGTAAGACACCAGGCCTGCTCCTGCTTTGGGCCTGGGTACTCAGTGCTCCCTCTGCCCGGAACACTCTTCCCCTAGGTGGCCACCTGGCTCCCTCTCTCGTCACCTCCAAGCCTCTGCTCACGTCTCACTTTGAAGCCCACTCTGACCAGACCACTCTATTGATAATGGAAACCCCTCCTCAGCTACTCCTCAGCTCCCTTACTCTGTTCTCCTTTTCTTTTCCTCATAGTTCTTATCCCCTTCAGACAGTCAGGGCCAGGTGCCCAGGTATTGTCTTTACTGTTCATGATGTGTCTCTCCATCCGGGATCGAAGTTCCATCAGGGTGGGGATCTGGGTACCAAGCGCCTAGAGTTGGGCTTAGACTACAATTACCAATCAGGGCATGTTTGTTGGATGTTGCTGAGTAAATTAGCATCATCGGGGCTGGGAGGTAAGACTGAACATGACTTTGGCTCAGGATTCCTCACTGAGGAAAATGGAGTGAGGCTGCCTGTCTCAAGCTTGGCACACTGTCAATTCCACATATTTTCTTAAGACAGAGTTTCCTAAACGTCAATCTTGTGCATGCCAACCTCATGATTTTCCCAAGACAACCTATACTTTTGTTTACTTAAAACTTTTCCTTAAATAGACTTATTTTTTGACAGATACATTTATTTTTGAAAAAAATTGTATATCGTGGTTTTGAGGCGCTAGTTGTATTTTTTCTAATATATGTTAACACAAACATATAGCTGAATCGCTATATCACCTACCCAAAACTAATATAACCCTGTATGCTAACTGGAATTAAAGTAAAAACTTAAAAAAAAAAATAAACATCTAGCCATTAAAATGAATAGTGTTCGTTTGTAGCATCTAAATCTTCTTACTGCCTCCAGGGGAAACCTGCCTTATGCTTTTCCCTTCAACCAGAAAGATCCTTCTGCCTCCCTCTCCCTACCCAAATCCCGCCCGGTCTTTAGGAGGTCCGCGGAAAGCCCTCTAGCTCACACACTCACTCACTTCTCTGAGCTCCCTTCCTACTTCCAGAAAGAAATACATGCCTTGCTTACATGCCATGTGGTTTTGTTTTCTGTTTCCCAACATAAGATTATGAGATACCTTCTTAGAGCTGTAGAAAGGCGTTTGAATGTTCCACTCCCTTGTTTACAGACCACCAAAGAGATGAGAAGGTTTGTCCCAAGTCCCTGCAGGGGCAAAGCCAAGACTAGAATTTGGGCTTTCTGATGCCCCATACTCGGCGGGAATCCGCAGATACTTAATGAGTCCCTGTGACACGTCCAGCATTGTGCCAGGCACCAGAGACAGCGGTGAACAGAACAGATCCAGACTTGCCCACACAGAGCTGACGGTGGAGCTAGGAAGCTGCACGCTGAATAAACAATATACCTGCTTGGAGACATAGTTGCAAGTGCCTTGGAAGAGCTGCTCAGGGTGGAGCAGGGACCCCAGCCCGTTTGGGGGGTTGTGAAAGCCTCACTAAGGAAGTATGCTGGTGGATTTCTAAAGGGTGGCGGGCTAACTCAGAAAGTTTTGATTTGATGTTTGAAAGCTCCGAGGTATCGTGGGTTAATTAGGCCACTGTGGCCCAACCTATTTGCCACAGTGCTTGGGGAAGAGAGAGACCCGTGCCTCCCAGCACTGCAGCGGTCGGCTCCATACATGCTGCATTCGGCAGGAGGGGGACAGGAGACGCTTCAGGTCAGCTCCGGAGGGGGGCCTCATCCCTTGCTGGCAGAGAGTCGGGGCATGGTTGTTTTTGCCAAGGGAGTGCCCACAATGTGAGCCTTGACATTAACGAAAATAAATTCTCAGCTCCTGGAAGTGGAAAATCTTAGTATTACTTACAAGGCACACTGCAAGCCTCGTGTAGTTCTGCCTAACTGGCAAAATGCAGATTTTACAAAAAGGGAATGTGTTACAGTCATTGTTACTGTTACAGCCAGAGTTTATCTTCCTGTTTCCTGGTGAGATTTCAATGGAGTTCGTTAAACTATACCTAAGAAACTCCAACTGCATCCTACCTTGGTCTTAGAAAATTAAACCTGACAAGCAATGTGATGGTCATGATGTGGAAGAGGGATGTGTCTGGACAGAGGGAAAGCCTTGGGGCTTGGTCTCCACTGCTGCCCCTTACCAGGCTGGGAAAATTGCTTCACTTTTCTGAGCTTCCATTTCCTCCTCCATAAATTGGGGATAATAATAATCCCTGTACCTTGTGAGATTATTGAGACATTAAATGGGAATCTATTGGGAAAATTCTTTCCTAAGATCTAAAGGTCACTTAGGGGCACCTGGGTGGCTCAGTCGGTTAAGCGGGCCACTTTGGCTCAGGTCATGATCTCTCAGATCGTGGGTCCGAGCCCCATGTCGGGCTCTGTGCTGACAGCTCGGAATCTGGAGCCTGTTTCGGATTCTGTGTCTCCCTCTGTCTCTACCCCTCCCCTGCTTGTGCTCTGTCTCTTTCTCTCTCAAAAAATAGACATTAAAAAAGAAAAAAAAGAAATGAACATCCTGTTATAGACCCTCTTTTAGAAAAGTTCAAACACGGCTCCAAGACCTGGTTAGGGCCCAGCAGGAAGGTCTCCTGATCACCACTTGGCTTCTCCTCACCAGGTGCTGCACTGCGGGCTGCCTCCCAGGGTGATTATTGCTGAGGGAGACCCTGGGGGAAACGGACAGGTGCTGGGAGGGAGCGGAGGGAGTCGTGGGACCCCCACGGGGGGAAGGGGAGCCACAGGGGCAAATGCTCCCACCTTCTCAGTTTGCTGAGGACTCTGAGGCTGGGCCTTCTCAGGTCTCTGCCTCTCAACTTGCCCATCTGTGTGGGTCCAGCTGGCCTCACATAAAATAATAGGCCTCTTCGCTTTTTCCCACATTTTGAAAGCAAAGTCAGGTTTTAATGACCAGCTCTCTGCCCCTCGGTATTTTCTTTCAAGCAAAGGCCATGTTATTGTAAGATACTCCATTTCAATGGGGGCTATTCTTTGGTCCCCGGCAGACATTCCTGAGCGGTAGGTTTTAGGAGGTGGTCCAATTTTTATTGCTTCTGGTGTCCGATAACCTTGGAACGGGTGTCTGTCTCCATGCCCCCTAAGGCCGTGTTTTTTCAGAAAGTTACAGCTCTTAAAATCATCCTCTACTAAAAGTAAAGTGCCACTAATTCTAAGTAAAGTGAGCTTTCCAAATAAGACCAGCTGTGAATGTTAAAAAGAAGAAGAAGAAGAAGAAGAAGAAGAAGAAGAAGAAGAAACAAAAGAAAAGGAAGACACTTCCACAACAGGAGTCCACAGCGAAAACCCTACATGGTTGAACTTCCTCAGGGGTTTTCGCAGCCATTTAGAAAAATGTCTTCAGCAAACTCATCTAAATTAGCCAAGAACGCCTGGCATGATGGGCACATTGCGTTTGTAGGCCAATATTCAATCCAGGTGGACGAATCCAAAGGGTAGAGGTACCTGCCGAGAAAAAGGGAAAATGAATAGCGAAGAGCCCAATTCAAAGGCACTCAGGCTGCTCACCCCATGTGTCAGCCGGACTCTGCTGGGCCAGCCTCCCCCTGGGAAGGGCCACAAACCCTCAAATCTCGTGAAGCTGCTTGGGGCCCCACGATTAAAGGCGGGAATGGCATCTGTTTCAAGATCTATTTTTTTAAGAAGAGATCATAAGATGCATATTTAAACATCTCCCTCTTTACAAACAGAACAGTCTGAGAACTTACTGAGGGGGCAGATGTGGCGGAGGGGCGCCTTCAGAAACACCTACACACCCAGGTGCTCACTCGGTTTATCCATCAGTGAGTTCCCAGCTACCCTGATGGTTATAAGTAGTTCTTTGTTTCCAATTCTCATTGTTTCATTGCTTCTTGGCCTTTTGGCTAAGGTCAAGTGTAAATTCACATTATTTTATTTATGCTCCTAATGGTTTGTTGGTTAACAGCAGGACACATGAGAAACATATAGTGTATTTAAGAATAAATTACACCTAGTTTTGAAGGAAAGATCAAAGGGACTCCAAAATGACTTACTTGAAACTGAAATTGTATTTTATCTGGAGGGCTTCTTTACCCATAATCAAATATTGTCTTCCTTTTTCCAGATCAGCGTTAGCACATGTTGCCTTTTTAATGAAGGTGACTTCAGAGTCTTTCTGGGCAACAGCTTCTCCTGAGAGGCACACACATGTAAGGTTATCACATTCATGTTATAATGTCAAGATTATAAACTCTCGCAATTCCAGTACCTCGTGGCTATTTACTCAAGAGTATATGTTTATCTCGAGTGGCAATTGGAAAGTGACAATGTCTATATGGTTAAGACTCTGGAATCTGGAATCAGGCTCTCTGGGACAAACCTCAGCTCTGCTACTTGCTGGCTGTGTGGACCCGGACAAATAAGGCTCAGATCCCTCATCTGAAAGATGGGAGTGACGATAAAACCCACCTTGGGAAACTGATGTGAGATTAAATGGGTTAACATATATATGAAAAGTGATTAGAACACAACAAGTGCTATATAAGTGTTTGTTACTGTAACTCCTGTAGAAACAGGAATTAAAAGAACATCTCTATAGTTAAACAATATTAATCCCCAAAATACCAAAAAAGTATTTGGTAGCTGGCAATGGACAACTTTGTAGAAAAATGTAAGACGTGTGAAGGACTTGGAAAATTTTAAGGAGGATAACTTGGGATTCCCGAAGAACTCAGAGATTGGCAAGAAGCTATCTCTCCTACCTGAAATGCATTCCTCCCCATGTTGTCCTGTTAAATTTCTACCCATCCTCAAACACATCATCAATTCTTAAGGTTTCCAGTAAACACTCCCAGAGGCTCTTTCTCATAAATATCTCTCTGTCTCTCCCTTACTCCCATTATACTTGAGCTTCTATCACAGTATTTCACCCCACATGTAACTTCAGCTAGGATGGAAGCTTCTTGAAGCAGGGACTGGGCCTGATTCATTGCTATAGATTCAGGACTGATGATCAGTTATTAAACTCTGACAGAGTTATCCTGTACATAATAGCACATACATCATAATACATAATGTACATAATAGTAACTACATCAATAGCAAACTTTAATTAGTGTTCTTTAACTAGTGTGCACACATCAGCTATCCTGATGACCATTAAAACATACATGACTTCCCCTGGCAGCAATATCTAAACAATATTCCCAGCACTGTTTACCAACTCAGCCCCTGTCACGGCCTTATCATTATTTTTAAAAGCCTCTGGTTATGGAAAATTTCAAGCATATTCAGAAAGAGGGAATAATTAACCTTGGCTCAACAATCACTGATCTTTTTTTTTTTTTTTTTTCCATTTATATCTTCACTCCCAAGCACCCTGTGTTTTAGGGGAAACACCAACTTGTCATTATCCTTGAACTGTATAATTGCTCTCTGTTTTAAATAGTTTAGGTCTTAGTTTGGCTTATTGTTAGTGTGCAGCAATTCTTGGGTAAGTGGTAAATGTGTGATGTTTTGATATTTATAGACATTTAAAATTTGTATATATTAAAAAATAAACACCCAGAAAGAAGAGATAATAAATTATGCAAAATTTTCTTAACATTTCCTTTTAAATGTCATAAATGTGAATCTTCTGAATGGACAGGAGAACAGAAAAGAAATGATATTAAAAAGAACTACAGCTTGGGGGGCACCTGGGTGGCTCAGTTAGTTAAGTGCCTGACTTTGGCTCAGGTTATGGTCTCATCAGGCTATGTGCTGACAGCTTAGAGCCTGGAGCTGCTTCGGATTCTGTGTCTCCCTCTCTCTCTCATTGCTCTCTGCCTCTCAAAAATAAACATTAGGGGCACCTGGGTGGCTCAGTTGGTATTGTGTCTGACTTCGGCTCAGGTCATGGTCTTGTGGTCCGTGAGTTTGAGCCCTGCATTGGGCTCTGCTCTGTGCTGACAGCTCAGAGCCTGGAGCCTACTTTGGATTCTGTGTCTCCCTCTTTCTCTGCCTCTCCCCGCTTATGCTCTGTCTCTGTCTCTGTCTCTCTCAAAAATAAATGTAAAAAACAAAAAAAAATTTAAATAAATAAGAATAAATAAACATTAAAAAATTTTAAAAGAACTATAGCTTGGGAATCATCTGATACTGCACAAAATTGAGAACAGTCTGGAATGTCTTTTGATTCTGTGCAAGAATCGGTGCAAAATAAAACAAATAACTTGCATTTCTGGAATGAAAAGCACTTGATTATTTCAGTAAAAATAGGAATGGCTTATTATTGCTTATAATGTGAAAGCTGGATGCAATTGGTGCTCAAAAGTTGGGCTGTGAAACTATCGAAGTGCTAAACACCTGTTTTGTCAGAATGACGATCATGGTTCAAATAAACTTTGTGATCATCAATGAGAAAAAAACAGAATAACATGCTAAATCAATTTCATACAGCGAAATATTTGAAACAATAAAAACCAGAAAAGCATTTTATCAGAGTATTGATCTACCAAATAAATATTTGGAAAGTATTATTAGAATCCAACTCTAGTCTATGGCTAACAATGATCAAGCATTTTCAGACTCAAAACTCTTGATAGAATATCAAAAGAGAAAGAAAATCAATATAAACATATTGCAATTTAGATTTATGGTCCTACTTATTGTAAAATTTATCTCTACTGAAATGAGAGCACAGCTTTTTGGAAAATCTAAAAAAGGTGATAAAATTAAATTCCAATATTTTTTTATTAAACTCTTTTTTAAAATGTTACTTGTTTATTAATTAATTAATTAATTAATTAATTTAGAGAGCACATGAGAGTGGGGGAGGGGCAGAGAGAGAGGGAGACTCCCAAGCAGACTTTGCACTGTCAGCACACAGCCCGATGTGGGGCTTGATCACATGAAACATGAGATCATGACCTGAGCTGAAATCAAGAGTCAGACACTTAACTGACTGAGCCACCCAGGCGCCCCTTAAATTTCAATAATTATTGAGAAAATCAAGTACTTAACATCAAAAGTGTTTAAAATAATGTAAAAAAAACCTGCCGACTTCGAAGACTGCTTAATGGGTTTTATTGATATCAAGGTACTGGAAGGAATAACTGAACAACTGTTTGAGAGAATGGAGTCAATGAGGAATATTCATGTGAACTCCTTACTGGTGCAGATGCAATGCCAAAGAGGAGTCTGGGCTTCAGCAAAAATTTGGAAGTTCCCAGCTGTTCAATTTGGCTTTGACTGAATTATGTATCAAGTAGATATCAAGTGTCTCTGGACAATATAAAGATACGAGCCAAGCAAAAGATCACTTTAAATATTGTCTTAATAAATTTAGTGTTTACTACCACATATCTAATACACACTAGACAGAAGTAAGTAATAAGAAAGCTTTAAAAATTGTAATAATGAAAACAATTGCAATAATCAAAATTGGAAAAATATTGGGATTTTGATGGGCAGCTGGTAGTGCTAGAATCGTGAAGGCAGTTTGGAAATTATGAGTTTGATAGATTCACTTTGATACATAATTATGTACACAATTGTGTTATAGGAGCAAATATTTAGAAAGTGGATAGATATACTTTTTGGTGATTTGCTTATGATAGTCTAGCAATTTTGTCAATACCATCTTTAGCTGTTCAAGAAAAGATATTTCAGTTTTGATAAACTCACAGATTACAGAATGATAAAACCATATAAAAATAAGTAAAGGAAACTACAAAAGTGGAACAAGAGCTGTTATAAAATCAAGAATGATCATAAATTTGATATAAAACAAAATAAAGTCAACTTAAGGGAAAAGCGAATTTATGAAAATATTTTTGTTTTAGTGACAAGAGTTAAAAATATGACAAACTTTTCAGTTTTTTAAAAAGTTTATGAAGTCTACATTTTTTGCCTTTGACATTTGGAAAACTGAGGGTTGAAGGGGAATAAAAATGAAGAAAATTGGGAAAGCTAAATATGGCATTTCAATAAATTGTTTTTATGATTTAGCTGATAATAGAGATATGTTGAATATGTAAAAATGTCAGACAGTATCCAAAGGACTAGAAACATTTTCAATGTAATTACTACCAATTTAGCTTGAGCTGAGAGAGACTTCATTACCATGAACAATACTGTCACTATAGGAGAAATTACTTATTGAGATTATAGGTTGTGTAAAGACTATCAATGCGATAAAGATGTAATTGGAAATGTTTGAGGTGGTTCCTCATTGTCAAATCAAAGCTCAGATGGGCAATTCTGTAGTGAGGCAAGCAAAATAAAACTGACAATTTCTAAAAATAAAAAACTTATTTGGAATTATTAGAATGATTTAATGGGGGCGCCTGTGTGGCTCAGTTGGTTAAGCATCCAACTCTTGATTTCGGCTCAGGTCATGATCTCACGGTCCTGAGGTTGAGCCCCACATCAGGTTCTGAGCTGATAGCACAGAGCCTGCTTGGGATTCTCTCTCTCCCTCTCTCTGCTCCTCCTCAGCTTGTGCATGTGCACATACTCTCACTTTCTCTCTCAAAATAAATAAATAAACATTTAAAAAAGAATGATTTAATGAATCATTTGTGTGGTAATTTATGTAATCTGACAAGCAGCATTATAACATTTATAGCTTAGTTTAATTAGAGAATAAAAGGGAACATATTTTTAAATGTTTTATGTGTTATTTTACATACAAGTTCATTTTATTCTATTGGTTATTGAAACTCTCATTTATCTTCACTGAGCCTCTAACCCAAGCCTTTGCACTTCACAGATGTCTTTAACTGGTTTCCCTCTTTCTATTTGTGTTCCTTCCAACAGAAGAAAGCCAGAGTTATCTTTTCTTTTCTTTTTTTTTTTCAATTTTTTAAATGTTTATTTATTTTTGAGAGAGAGAGAGAGCCAGAAACAGAGTATAAGCAGGGGAGGGGCAGAGAGAGCCAGAGACGCAGAATCTGAAACAGGCTCCAGGCTCTGAGTTGTCAGCACAGAGCCTGACACAGGCTTGAACTCACAAACAGTGAGATCATGACCTGAGCCGAAGTCGGATGCTCAACCGACTGAGCCACCCAGGCACCCCCAGAGTGATCTTTTAAAATCATAAATCAGATCATGCTATTTGCCTACCTCAAACCTTTTATTAGCTTCCCTTTGGACTTCTAGAATAAAATCCAAATTTCTTGCCCTGCCTTATAAATCCCTGTATGACCCAGCTCCTGTCTATCTCTCAGCCTCTTCTCACGCTAGGCTCTCCCTGTCTCATTATAGCCCAGTTACCCCCTGGGGTTCATCAGTTCCCTGATGGTGCCTAGTTGCTTGCTGTCTCGGGCCTGTGCATATTTGGTTCCCTCTCTGCCCCGTCCCTTTAATGGCTACACACCTAAACGATGCCGTCTGTTATCACAATACAGAAGCTTCCCACACTAATTCCATATCTCAAGTATAGTGCTGGCTATGATTAATAATTGTTTAATTTGTTTTTTTCATTTCCTTTTTAAAAACACGTGTCTCCTTATATTATGGAATATAAGGTTTATGAAGGCAGGAACTCTGGTTGTGTTATTCAAGTTGTTTTCTCTGTGTCTAATAAAATGGCCCATAGTAAGTACTAAATATTGGTGGAGTGAAAGAATAAATGAATGAATTCTCACCAGCTTTGTAGATATCCAGGAGGGTTGCCGTGTACTTAACAAAGACATTTTCTTTGGTGATGGATGTGATACGAACTTTATAAGCTGGTAGAAGAAACAACACAAGAATTCGTGCTTAATATCACTAATGCCGTGTCCAGTAGAAGCCAGAGTTTGTCAAACAAATGAGAAAGGAAGCACAGCAAGCTTTTACGGGCACCCTGAGGTAAATCTCATTTCTTCCAAAAGCCCTTCCTAGATTCTGATAATGACTCATGGTTCCATTCTACTTAGAACCATTTGCCCTTGCCACTGTTACAGAACGGGCTGATTGGGATAAGAGCAATATTAAATTAAAAGACAGAAGCACACTAAACAGACAAAAATATGCCTTTGTTAGATGGAGTGTTCAGATTCTGATCCTTTACGATTAGTGGGATCACGCCCATGGGGAACGTGGAGGAGATCCTTCTCCATAGGCCCACAGAGGGTTTATCTACCATTCAGGCCTGCCCTGTGGGCCTCCTGTCTCCTTGCCTTGATCCCTTGCCTACCTCCACTGGCTTTGATCTTTGGGTTTTGACAGGATTCCGTTTTCTGACTCATCTTTGCTTCTGACACGAGACATTCTCTATCCTGGTTTCTCTTCCTTCAGGCGTTACCTTTTAATCCATGGTATTTGATCTCACTTTTGGAATGGGAAGCTTAAAGAGATCTATCCCATCTATGTGGCCTAAGAAAAGATCTCATTTTTGCCTTGGGTGGGGTTGAAGTGAATGATCTGAAAGGTTTGCCCATTTTGGGGATTCTAGCTAGTGAGCTAGATGAACGAACTCATTGTGCCAGAACAAAAGCTGAGTGAATTAGTAGTTTAAAACAGATTTTAAAATGTCCCGAATTTCAGATTTATGTCTCTATGGTGCATATGGGCAACGTACCTGCTCTGGACATAGGTGGAGAGAGGGAAATATTTTATTTCGTTTTTATTTTATTATTCTAATATCAACCCATAGTCTTCAAAAAAGCCAGATAAGCCTTTTCTTGAGGATAATAAACTACATCCAGATTGCATTTATTCTATGTGTTAAAACAGGTTTTTGATATTCAAGAGTTAAAATAGTTCTAAAATGGAGGGAAGAAATAATTTGGTGAAATTTTTATTTATTAAACAATATAGTATTCAAATCTTAATGTGTTTTAAAACCTGCAGTGGGTCTTGGCTGAGTTAGGCAGCTTTTTTCGCTTTTTTAAAAAAATCAAGGTGAATTCTAAAAAAAGAAAGACTATAAACCATACCCAATTCATCCTGAGATGCTGCATTTCCACTAAGAGAGGTCAGTATAATATAATGGAAATGACACTGGAGACCAGGATGCATCCTCATTTTCCTACTGACTTCTTGCATAAATTTGAACAAATTACTGAGCCTCCCTGAGCCTCAGTTTCTTCACTGGCAAAATATAGATAATTCTCAAAGAAGTCTTAGGGGGCCCCACTGAGGAGCCATATATGAAAACAGTTGGTAAACACAAAATGCTGAATTAGATGTACTTATCTCTCATTTATAAATAACACCCTACTTACACACACACATGGTTTGAGATAGTGTACAAAATGCTCTCTTTCTCTCTCAAAACACACACACACACACACACACACACACACACACACACACACACACACACCAGAAATAAATAAACATTAGAAACTATGGATAGAAAACAAGACTACAACCATACTGGGCATCAGATTTAGCTCTGTGCTCCGGGTTACCAGAAGGAGATGCTCCTTTTGAAGTGAAAGATTGCAGTTCTGCATACATTTAAAATGATTTAGTACCGATATTTTTACCTTGTCTTTAAAGGGAGTTTGAAAAAACTCCAAGCCCCCGAACCACCTTTGTCTCTCCCTCTGCTCTATTGACTGGAAGAATATGCTAGTGAAATCTTACATCTTCCTGGCTTCTCAAAAGTTTTCTTTAACTATATTTTAGTTCAGTTTAATTCAATATGTTTAATTCAATGTGATCTATTGGAGTAAAGTGTCTTGGCCAGGTGTGTACATCACTCCAATCATTTTAAATGAAAGTTACATTTCTCTCCTGAAGGATGAATGATTTTGCATGTTAATGCCAAAAATCGATGGCATTTTCCTTCAAGGGAACACATGGAGTACAGTATTCACAGATATAATCATTGTGAAAGGTTGTTGATCTTTCTAACTGATCACGTATTCATAACATCTCATGTTTAATGGAACTCTACATTGAACCTTTGAACTTACCATAGGCAATGTCTGGTTTACATGCTGTTTCTTTTCTAGTATCTGCAGAGATTGTCAGATCCAATTCTGTCTGCATCTGTCCGCAGTCAGCTGGATTTTGCGAAAAGTGCTAAAAGTTAGGTTAACGTAAAGAAGCAGCCACTCCCTTTGCATTAAACACAGTTCTCATGAGTCCTGAGACAATCCAGTATAACCTTACAAATACCAGACACCTACAACCTGTCCATTTTCTCCTCTTCCACAAAGTAAAACATTATGCAAAGCAAAAACAAAACAGACACAAGCACAAACAAAATCTTGAACATGAAGGCTTAGAATGGGCAGTCACTCCACATTCAGTTCTTTAGAAATGTATATGTTTTCACGGAAGAAAGGAGGAAAATTTTCCCATTCCCTTCCTGCCTTGAAGGAACCAAGATGATACCTGGACTGATTTACGGTTATAAAATGGTATAGTAGGTACCTAAGAAATGTATAGATGTTAAGGTTTCTGAAAAACAAAATTAACCCCAAACCAGCTCAGACCCACATGGAATCGGTTGTTGACTGTTGTTGGGTTCTGGGTCTTTTTCTTGACCAAGAAGACTGTCTTAGGTTTACAGAAGACTGAAGGTAACCGAACAATAAACAGAGATGTCACAAAGTGGGAAGGACAAGGGAAAAAAAAAGAAAGAGGAGCTAGTGGCTCAGTCTTGAGCCTCTGTTCTCTTAGGTTGTGGTCCTATTACATTAAAAAGACCATGTGAAAAGTAAAAATTTCGCATCATGCTATCCTCTGATATCCAACAATTGTCTAGATGGTGTTTCTCCCGCTCTGTACAGTAGAAGCTATCAGGATGTTCACGAGTTGCTGAGAAGTAGTTTTATCATATTAAAGGAATCAGCTTTCGATCAGCTGAGATTATATGTCTACTTCTGAGAAATGAGTTTGTCAAATAGCTTCCCCCAGATTAGCCCTGGATTATGACTGGCTGCTTTAAACAAGCATGCAGCCTAAACATGTTAAATGAAGTTTACCTTCTATGCATTTGCATGTTACTCCTTCACAGACTTTCTGCAGTCTGGCATCGAATGGGTTATAGAACATGGTGCACTGCTTATCTGTGGCAATGAAAACATAGTTAGGAGAGGTGGCTTGATTAACTCTCAATACATTCATGGATCAGTGAGTCTCCCATGGGAACTTGGAGATCACGTATCCCAAACCTTTCGATTTTGTAACTTAGGTGCAGGGAGGTTAAATTGTGAATTGCCTCTCCTGGCATGGGCCCCTTCCACCCTCCCTCAAAGACTTCCCTTTCTATGCTTGAAACTTACTGTTCCATATTTATTTCTTAGAATTAAAATATTTGGTGCTTCCATAAATGAGAGGAAATAAATTGTGTTACACGAGAGCCAATCGAAAGAGCTGTCATTGTTTAGGCTGGAGAAGAACAGGGGAAGTGGGGCTTAGTATGTTCCATGTGATTCCAGAAGACACAACTAGAATGAATGGATATGAGAGTTTGGTTCATTTTAAGAAATTTTTTTTTTTTTGGACTAAGTAGAACTGCTTAATGTGGACTTGTCTGCCCTGTGACCCAAAGAGCTCTCCAATCACTTAGTATTAGAGGCTGAGTGATCAAAAGTGGGGGTCATTCACTCAACATTTATCAATACATGTTATATACTGAACACTGAGTTAGATGCTGGGGGCACAAGGACGAAAGCCTTCCATCTGGGTTTGGTGAGAAAGACATGCAAACAGATAACAACAAAGCAATGTGACAACTGCTACAACGGAACCCTTGGCAAAATGTGATGAGAATATCAGTGGACAAGGTGATTCTTGGAGGAAGAAAGAAATAGGGGGGCGGGGGAAATGGGCTTCTCCAAAAACGAGAGATGCGGTGAGTAGTGTAACGAAGGCAAAGTCATCCTCTGCAGAAATCTTCGAGTCAAGCTGATTACCTGGTCTGTGGTATTCATACACCGTGAAAGTAGCAGGATTCAGAAACCCAACTTGAAACAGCTCAAATATCCGGAACCGAACACAAAGGAACTCATCAGAAGGAATCTGTCCGACAAATTCAAGGTTTGAGGAAATTAATGGGAGAGAAGAGACTCAGCATTTTAGGCCTGTAGATTTTGGATAGTGATTGGAAACGGAGAACGGTGGGAGGTGGAACTTACCGAATTCAGTTGCAGGATAATATGTCCATCTTTGATTTGGTAATCAGCTAACAGTTGGTCTACCCTTTCCACAAGCTAAGAGAGGAAAGGGAAGGCTTGAATTTAATTTCATGATCTTTAAAAAATTTTTTTCTCAAAGTTGATCTTTTTGTTTAAATGCTTTCATCCAATATTGGGATGTTAGACATGGGGATGTAATCCACTATTCAAAAAAGCTGAAAAGCAGCTCCTCTTCTTGAAGAAGTCTGGACATGTTATCATATGAACTCACATTTTGTTCAGACCATGCACACATATGTCCCCACTTTACTTCGGAAAATCAAAGCTTAGGTAGATTGTTGGTTTGGAAAGAATATTCTAGGTGGTTCCATGAAAGTGATATATTAAAAGGAAAGAAAATAGCTTTCTCTGTAAAATAGTGCAGTAAAGAAAACCAAACATCCATAACCATATGTAAAAGACAACATTTACAGCTTTTAAGTCTTCCTGGTTTGCACCGATTCCAGTAGGCAAAGAGATATCCATCACTGCATGGGAAGATCCCGATGATGATTCTTCTTTGCTGGGCTTGTAGCTAAAACAAATTAGAGATTAGGAAATGCAATAGATATGTGGACAAGATTCTTCAAGAAAAGGTCTTATTTCTTAGTAGGCTTTACTTTTTAATTTGGGTCTCCACTTCCTTGCCTCTCTATAATACATGCATTGCAATCTCTAAAGTTTAGAGTTGCAAGAGACTTTTGAGTCATCTATTCTAACTTTTGCTCACTTGGCAAATACTTTAAATGGACCACCATTCTGGAGCTGGAAAACATCATAGAAGTCATTCAGTCCAAGCTCTTTAACTAGTTGAGGAAACTGAGGATAAGAGTAAGGTACTTGTTCAAGGTCACATGACTAGTTCACCCCAGAGCTGCATAAACCTCTTGATTTCTATTCTAGTTCTTTTTTTCTAACAGAGCACATTTGAAAAAGAAAATTAATTCTATATTGGAAAAAGACTCAATAAGCATGTTTAGGAAAAGACTGGAAGGAAATACCTAAAATGTTAGCAGCTACTTTCTCTGGATGGTGAGATTATAAGTGATGATCTCTTTTTCTTACCCATGCTTTTCTGTGTTTTCTAAATTTTCCACAATAGATAATTTATTCTTTAAAAAAATTTTTAATGTGCATTCATTTTTAAGAGAGAGAGAGAGAGAGAGAGAGCACACAAGCATGGGAGGGGCAGAGAGAGGGAGACAGAATCTGAAGCAGGCTCCAGGCTCTGAGCTGTCAGCATAGAGCCTGATGCGTGGCTCGAACCCATAAACCACGAGATCATGACCTGAGCTGAAGTCAGGTGCTTAACCAACTGAGCCACTCAGGTGCCCCAATAGATAATTTATTTTAAAAAAGTGTTTGAGGACTATCCTTTGCTAGGAATTGTGTTTGGGAGGAAGCTAAGGAAAAAGGCAAAGGGGGTAAAATGGGAGATTTAGTGTTTAAGTTTTTTTTGTTTTTCTGATAAGAGAGAGAGAAAAAAAACACTGAACTGGGGAATCAGGAAACTTGGGATTCACCCAGTTCTGCTGAGACATTTCCACAAATTGTTCTCCCTTTCTAGAGCTCATTTTCTTATTTGCAAAATAAACTGTGAAGAAGAATGAACTTGTGTGTTAGTTTTATCTTTATAATTCCAAGGCTTCGTTTTGAGTGGCAGAGGTTGATGCTACCATTAAGCGGAATTAGAAGATTTAAAAGGGGCAAGTTGGCAGGTCCGGGACTGGGGCCCAGGGACAGGGGCAGAGTGTGGTTCTGCAAAGGTTGAGTTTCAGGTCCCAGCTTCACCTCAAGATGCTTGACAGGTAGCCAGACTTTTGAGAGTGGAGCTTAAAGATCAATCAGGATTAAAGGAAGAAACGGGGGAGACAGTGTTGTAGGGGGGCAGATAAATTGATCTCACCTAAAGGAATGAGTTTTAATTAAATGGGAGGTTTTATTTGAGATAGAGGTGGCAAGGGATCCCTTTCCCCCAATTGCACCTAATCAGGGCAGACCCCATTAGATGTCTTGCATGTAATAGTTACCGTAAAAGATATTATAAAATCTCTGGTTACAGAAATTTAACCCCATTCTTCACCAAATTAACAATTAACAACAGACTGTAAGACAATGTGGAATTGTAAAATGATATCTGGACATCTCCCCGTAACTGGGCGGGTGAGTATCACCAGAAGCAGAGACCTCTTGCTCACAGATGCAAATACTCTGTCAACAGAATGGAAAAGGGCCTCCTGAATGGAGAATGTCTATGAAAAGTTGCTGGAGCCTTGATGACTGGTTGCCATGGTGACTGTTTCAACCATGGAACAGAAACCTTCCTTTCAAGAAGCCCCTTGCCTGCTGCCAAAGACAGCAATCTCCCCCAAAGGCATTTTGTTCAGAGAGGAGAGAAGAGAAATCCTTTTTTTCTTCTCTTATGGATACAACAGAGAGGTTGTAAGAAGCTAAATACAGGAAAGAGACCCCCTGAATACAGAAACTGTATGCTGGTGTGTTTTTTTTTTTTTGTTTTTGTTTTTGTTTTGTTTTGTTTTTTGTTTTTAATCAGGAGAGAGAATATTGGATGGCAGAGAATTTTTCACATAAATAAGTACTACACAGTTACTTTTGGACTTTATCCAACCTAACTTCAGCTTTACAGAGCCAAAGCATATTCCACCTGGCTTTTTTGAACATTCTGTTCCGAATTTGTAAAAGTCAAAAAATAGAAAATTCAGGGGCGCCTGGGTGGCGCAGTCGGTTAAGCGTCCGACTTCAGCCAGGTCACGATCTCACGGTCCGTGAGTTCGAGCCCCGCGTCAGGCTCTGGGCTGATGGCTCGGAGCCTGGACCCTGTTTCAGATTCTGTGTCTCCCTCTCTCTCTGCCCCTCCCCCGTTCATGCTCTGTCTCTCTCTGTCCCCCAAAAAATAAATAAACGTTGAAAAAAAAATTAAAAAAATAAATAAATAAAAAAAAAATAGAAAATTCAATATTACATCTCCATTTGCCTTCTTTTGTATATTAGCAATCTGGAATTAGGCCTCCTGTCAATGAATTCAAATAAATGAGTTTGTTTTTTTTTTAAGTTTAAATTTTTGAAAGTGAGAGAGAAAGCACGAGCAGGGGAGAGGGACAGAGAGAGAGAGAGAGGGAGAGAGAGAGTCCCAAGCAGGCTCCACGGTATCAGTGCAGAGCCTGATGTGGGGCTTGAACCCACAAACTGTGAGATCACGACCTGAGCTGAAATCAAGAGTCGGAAGCTTACCGGACTGAGCCACACAGGTGCCCCTCTAATGAATGAGGTTTTGATAAGAGCCTCTGTAGGTATTGCACAGCTGTGGAACATAAGAACTGGAAAACACTTGGGGATGAGCTAGTTCAGTATCCTTGCCCTACAGAAGAGGCCCAGAGAAGTGAGCTGGTTTGCTACAGGTCACATGAGGACTTTGCAGCAGAGGCTACCCCCCCCCCAGGTGGCCTCCTCCACGATCAGAGAGCCCTCCTTTGCGCCCACTATAGGGTCCCACGCCGTGACTCTGGCTTTGCCCTGAACAAGTTTGCTCACCTCTCCCTGTGACAAGTATTGTGAATATAAAGACAACTCCCCCAGAAGAGAGGTACCCAAGAGCAGAAATGGCAGTTAGGAGGAAGGGAAAGGGGAACCTTCTTAGCAGAAAGACATGAGGGAATGAGGAAGGATGTTTGAGAGGGAACAGAGGGCAGAGACTGGACAGGGATGGAAGGAGATATCGTGAGCAGACTGGCCAGGGAGGGAATCCTGAAGAGAGAGAGATTGGGCAAGCATTGGCAATGGCTGGGAAGGAGGCAGTGGGAAGCAGTGTGCTGTTCCCTGAGGTCAGTGGGCTCAGGTTATACTGATTGGAGGAGGTGGCTCAGATCCTGGACTGGGTGTCAGGGTCTGCGGCTTGAGGCCCTGGCTTTGCCACCAACTCTGTGACAACTTGGCGGGTTACCTCACCTCTTTGTGTCTCTGTCTCTTTATTTCTAAACTTTTTTTTAAGTTAATTTATTTATTTGGAGAGAAAGAGAGAGAGCATGAGCAGGGGAGGGGCAGAGAGAGAGAGAGAGAGAGAGAGAGAGAGAGAGAGAGAGAGAGAATCCCAAGCAGGCCCAGCACTGTCAGTGCAGAGCCTGATGCAGGGCTCAAAGTCACAAACCGTGAGATCATGACCTGAGTCGAAACCAAGAGTCGGAGGCTTAACGGACAGAGCCACCCAGGTGCCCCTCTTTATTTCTAAAATAAGGGATTACGATATCATCCCTAAAATCCTTTACATCTCAAATCTATAACACAACTCGATGGAATTTCTGAGTTATCCATACTGAGTGCTTTGACATCACATGTGATGATCAGTAAAATCAGCAGAGTACCAACCACAGAAATCAGTTATTGAGAATATGAAGAATAAGGAAACAGAGCCCAACAGGAAGTGCTGATGGGGTAATGAAAGGAAGAAGGCAGAAGCCTGCGCTCTAACATGGCTTTGCCACTGATTGATTCACTCTATGTGAGCACTAAGATACGTACACATATTTTCAAAAGCCTACACTTTTAGAAGTGTTTTAGGATGGTGGATGTGGTGAGCAGAATAATGGCCCTTGAAGATGTCCACGTCCTAATTCCCTGAACCTGTGAATACGTTACCTTATGCAGCAAAAGGGACTTGCAGATGTGATTAATTTAAGGGTCTTGCAATCAAGAGATTATTCTGGATTATCTGGGGGGGGCCAGTGTAATCACTAGGGTCTTTATAAGGGAAAGAAGCAGGGGAGATGGTTGCCTCCAGCATCTGGAAGAGGTGAGGAAGTGGATTCTCCCCTAGAGCCTCTAGGAGGAAGGTAGCCCATTGATTTCAGGCAGGACTTCTGACCTCCAGAATTGTAAGAGAATAAATCTGGGCTTCGTAACCATTAAGTTTCTGGTAAATTGTTACCAAGGAGCAACAGGAAACTGTTACAGTGGTCAGTTCGGGGCTCTGGAGTTAGCCTGTGGAGGGCTGGTGGCTCTCGACGCTGGCTGCCATCAGGATAACCTCTGGGGGTGAGGCTAGAGTTTTGGATAGTTCTTTTTTTTTTTTTAATTTTTTTTTTAACGTTTATTTATTTTTGAGACAGAGAGAGACAGAGCATGAACAGGGGAGGGACAGAGAGAGAGGGAGACACAGAATCTGAAGCAGGCTCCAGGCTCTGAGCCGTCAGCCCAGAGCCCAACGCGGGGCTTGAACTCATGGGCCGTGAGATCATGACCTGAGTCGAAGTCGGACGCTTAACCGACCAAGCCACCCAGGCGCCCCGAGTTTTGGATAGTTCTAAAAGCTCTCCAGCTGACTTCCATGTGCAGCCTGAGTTGAGAACCACTGGCTGATAATGGCTAGGGAATTTTCTGGGGGAATGGGATCTAAGTAAGAGAGTAGAAGCTGCTTATAAGAAAATCTTTTGCTTTTTCTTTTCCTCATCCTTCTGTCTCCTCTCTACCTTTCTGGAAGACAGAAAAAATCGCTATTATACTGTTTGAATTAGAAGAAGGCCAAATGTGGGAGGGAAAACTATGAGCAAAAATGAAGCTGTTCTACAAAGTAGCTAAGAATACCCATTATGTTCTGCATTTTAACAAGCGCACAATTTTGCATCTTCCGGCCATCTTAAAACTCCAAAAGATGTAAAGAGATAATACCACGGCACAAGTGAGGCCCTGAGTCTGTGCTCCCCTCTGTGGAAACAGGCTTACCTGGCACATGCTACTATGCGTTTGTAATCTGAGTCGCTGTAGCGTCTGTAGCTGGAAGCTGCGCATACAAAAAACAAGCAAACAAAAAATGAGAGTAAACCATTCTTAGCTGTTTTGTGCCCTGTCGCAACTGAATAATTAACGAAAAAGTCCCTGAACACATTTAAACATGAGTTTTGATTTGGAAGCTGGCGCTGCTGGTGAGTTTAATGGCAATTCATGGCTGCTGACAATACCAATAGCCGTAACAGTTCCCTGCTCTCAAAGAAGTTATGATTTAAGGAAGGAGTTATTGAAGGTAACGTGTTTGCAGAAGGTTGGAGGGAGAAAGGGCCGATGCTTGGATTCACTGGTGGCCGGAAAGTGTCCTGGAGGAACAGGCCTTTGAGCTGCAAATGGAAGCTATCAGGGCAGAGGAGAGCAGGTACCCTGACCCCAGAGCCAAGGTTAGAGGGGTACTTCAGGGTGCAAGGGGGCTTGCTTCTGGAGTGGAGGAGAGAACCAACCCACCAGGAGAGGGATGTGAAGGCCACAGGTAGAAAAAAAAAGGCACACAATTACAGCGTGTATCGTTCTGTTTTACCTTCTATGTCTTGGGCTTCAATTTTCAAATGAAAGCTGCAGATTTCCTCAGAAGTACTGGTTTTCTGAACCACAGTTGTTACCTACGTTGGGACGTGTGAACAACAGTCTATTTAAAACAGGACAGGGCAGCCACTCTGGAAAACAGTGTAGAGGTTCTTCCAAAAATTAAAATGAGAACTACCCTATGCCCCAGCAATTGCACTACTAGGAATTCATCCAAAGGATACAGGAGTGCTGATTCAAAGGGGCATATGCACCCCAATGTTTATAGAAGCACTATCAACAATAGCCAAAGTACAGAAAGGGCCCAAATGTCTATCAACTGATAAAGAAGATGTGGTATGTATACACACACACACACACACACACACACACAAATATATATAATGGAATACTACTTGGTGATGAAAAAGAATGAAATCTTGCCATTTGCAACAACATGGATGGAACTGGAGGATATTATGCTAAGTGAAATAAGTCAGAGAAAGACATATATCACATGACTTCACTCAAATGTGGAATTTGAGAAACTTAACAGATGACTATGGGGGAAAGGGAAGGAAAAATAAGATAAAAACAGAGAGGGAGGCAAACCATAAGAGAGACTCTTAAATACAGAGAACAAACTGAGGGTTGATGGGGATGGGCTAAACGGGTGATGGGCATTAAGGAGGACACTTGTGTCGTATGTAAGTGGGATCACTGGGTTCTACTCCTGAAGCCAAGACTACACTGTATGTTAACTAACTTAAGAATAAAAAACAAAAAACAGGACAGTGGGGAAGGCATCATGGCTGTACTGTTGCTGCAGGTGAAATGCCCAAAGTATTGATTCCACAATCCAGTACAAATGGGGTATGGCAAAGACTCATTTCCCAACAGCTGGACTTTCAGCGAACTCTATAATTTGAAACATACCTGAGAAGCCCAAGTAGGCAAAAAAAAAAAAAAAAAAAAAAAAAAAAAAAAAAAAAAAAGATGACATCTAGCCAGGCAGAATCTTGCCAAATCCCATGTGGTCAAATCTGAGTACTTTACTGTATAGAAAAGTTCCTAAGCCTCTTGTCCTGGAACCTGTTTACTCTAATTTCATGCAAAACACTTCAAGGCCAGGAAGTATGGTTTTCTCCTAACCCCCATGCCGCCGTAGTAAATGACAAATTACAGGTGTGCAGGGAAGGACAGAGGTGCTTCCAGAAGTAGATATACTGAGAGCAACTAGAAGTGACAGAGAAATGCACAGTCTGTCTCCCCCACCAACCCAACCATGCAATCTCATAAAGTCTTAGACGGAATGGACATGCCAAAGATAAGAGCGTAACTGAAATCATAAGTAGAGTGTTAATTGATGCTTAGAATATGTAGTTCATCTTAGCCATTCGGCAGTCAGTCACACGTTTCTCTAAGCTGTTTGTGTATGTGCATGCAGTCTGCAGTTAAAATAATAGAAACTTAAGTCCTTACATATATTCATCAATCTGCAATGATGCTGGAGAATTGCGATGTGACTATGTTACTAACCATAGAAAGCAGGGATATGTATGTGTGTATAATCACACACATGCGTCATACGCACATACAACTACAGAACCATAAAATTATATATATATGTATAATTATATATATAATTTCCACAAATACAAAGACTATATACGTACAAGGATTAACGTAGCCATCTGCAAAAAGAAATTGTGAGGATTGCTACTGAGACAGCTAAAAAGAACGAGTAAATGAATCCTACTTTAGTCCTGGTTGCCCAAGCCTAGATCTCTGTAACTTTGTGGCAAAGTCCCTAACTTTCTTTCATGTTACTTAGTACAAGCAGACATATGGTTGAAATCGGCTCTCAATGAAATACTTACGTGCACCGTAGCCACACCATTGTTATACCCAGTACTGACGACGAGGTCATCATCGAGGGGCACCTGGAAAGGTGGATGAGAAACTGTGCTTTGTTTTCTTCTTCAATAGGGAGGGAGGACAGAACAATGAAAAGTAGCCTGACACCTGCCAGCTTCCTCTCTCTGGGCTTCTGTGAGATTCAATGGGTAAGACAGTGGAGATCCTGTGCACACAGACGCTAGAAGTGCTGGAAATTCCTTTTCCCTTGTCCGTATGAATACCACGTCTTGAGCTCTCCTGAGCAAGCCCGCAAAACCAACACAGCAGAGGCCACTTTGGGTTATGTTTTCATTTATATATGGTTATGATAGAACTGGATCTTCATCTCCTTTTGCCAATGGAATAAATCCCTTTCAGTGCCTCAGGAGGAGGCTCATCTCCTCCACTTCCACTGGTCTTTTATTCAAACCCCGTTGCCCCATCCGGCACCTCACTTAAGCCTGCCAGATCCTTAGGTGCTGACACTCTTCTTCTGTCCTTCCAGGAGGAGAGCGAAGGTCAGGACTGGGTTAAGAAAGCCTCCCCTCCGGAGAAGCTCTGTTGTACAAAGCTCCCTGATGTGTGGACGGCGTGGGAGAGGCCATCCTGAGCAAGAGGCCCAAGGAGTAGGTTTCTTGCTCGCTCCAAGGCTGCAGGCTGCCCCTTCCCTCACTTAGCACACTAGTGCAAAGGGGATTCAGTGTGCATGAAGAGTTGTCAGCCCTTCCTCTAGATTTTAGTAAATGTAGATAACAAGGCAATTCTCTTGTTCTCCCTGATGGAAGATAGCAGCATTTACTGAAAAGCCAGTGCATCAAGATGCTGCATGAGGAATGGGTTCTATGAACTTGAGTGACAGATAGGTTTGGGAAATGAATACTGTTGCCCTGCCCCCGTCCCCATGTCCCTCCATTGCCCGTTCTTCCCCAGGGTCACCACAATTACTCATATACATATGAAGGGTGGGGTAGGAATCCTCTATGAACAAACTTGATTAACTTCATTTAAACTAGAGTGTCCGGGGCGCCTGGGTGGCGCAGTTGGTTGAGCGTCCAACTTCAGCCAGGTCGCGATCTCGCGGTCCGTGTGTTCGAGCCCCGCGTCAGGCTCTGGGCTGATGGCTCGGAGCCTGGAGCCTGTTTCCGATTCTGTGTCTCCCCTTCTCTCTGCCCCTCCCCGTTCATGCTCTGTCTCTCTCTGTCCCAAAATAAATAATAAACGTTGAAAAAAAATTAAAAAAAAAAAAATAAACTAGAGTGTCCCACACTAACTTGACCACCAAACCTTTGTTAGGTAATGCATTTCAGGAAATGCTGGCATAGAGATATTCCAGACTAGATACTCATAGCCTGAGTTTTATACAAAGACAGCGTCATGGGCTGAGTTTTAGTTATTTAAAAATGGCAAGAGGCCCTTACAGCATTAGCCCTGTAGAGAAGAATTAACTGCAGTTACATCTCCGGTGGGCCTACCTTGCCGCTCAGGTCAAGAGCTCCTCATGAGATCTTAGACCATGGCTTGGAATGTGAACCTCTGGTGAAGTCTACACGCTCCCAGAGAAAGGAGACACATTACCACCCTGGGGGCCATAAGCACACGTGCCTGCAGAGGCCCAGGCACCAAGCAAGGGACACAAGGACACACACACAACACAACACACACACACACACGTCACGTGACTGCCGGACAACTGGGACCACTGAAGAGTGCTTGCTGTGGCCAACACCCTGTTGCCTGATTGTCCGGTTTTTCAAGAGTTTGGAGGCAGATTTTTATTTGAGGTCTCTGGACTTTCAAGTGTTGGAATATGTCTATATCTCTGTCTATATATCCATATCCATACCTATCTTTTTTTTTTTATCTGTGGGCCAATTGTTTTCAATTTTCACGTTCAATTTTATTTCTCATGCCTACTTACTTCTCCCAAACATGGATTTGTAGAGCATGTAGACAGTTAAAAACTATTTCCAGTCATCTGTGTATTTAAATATGACCTAAAATAATCTGAAATGTGGTAATTAGAAAAATATATGTTGGCAGCCGTTTACTAGCAGCTACTCTTATTGACACAGAAACTAGTTCTTCCAACGTGTCCTTTACTTTGGGAAATTTTCACAGGCCATTGAGGTTTTCATAAAAAAAAAATCCAGCAGGGGTACATGGGGTAAGCTGTCAGGGGACCGAAAGGCCAATCCCTCAGTTTGGCCATACTTTGTGTGTATGACAGGCCCACGTGGAACCACTGGTGGATGTCCACGCGTGTCTTCCCTCTCACTCCTACCACTGCACCTTTGTGCATACTGTTCTCTTTGACTAGAATGTTTTCCCCCTTTTCTTCACCTTGCTAACTCATCCTGATTCTCCCAGATTTAACCTGTGCATCTGGACGCACTTGACAAATTCCTACCTCTCACCTTGGGTCAGGAGACCCTTCTCTGTCCTTCCATGTCCCTACCAAGGCTCTTATTTTTTTTCTGTCTGTTAAAACAGCAGTCTCCCTGAGTACCCAGTTTCTTCATACACTTTGCTTTTGAATTCCCAGTGCCCGGGACATAGCAGGTACTCAATGTATTTTTAAGTAGTAAATAGATACATTTGTAAAGTAAGAGGGGAACACATGACTTCAAAGGGCCCACCCAGTTATAAAATTTTATAAAAAGTCCTTAATTTACCTCTATTGGCCTCCCAAGGAAATTCGTCTCTGTCATCTTATAACGGTGGAGGTCACCTTTATGCTTGTAAGAGACATTGATGTCCATGTTCAAGTGGAGTTGTTTCACCAGGAGTGAATATTCCGTCAGGCCCTCGATGGCATTAATCGTATCCTGTCAGCAATCAGCAAGGCACAAAAACAGGTTTAGCTCATTTATACCTTCCCTGTATTTACAAATCTGCTTTCTTATGAGAGAGTGAGGATGCACTGACCAGTGGGGAAACTCCAGCTGACTGAGTGAAATTGGTGAAGGGCTCCTAGGTGGAGGTCTCTCCCTCCCCAGTAAGGATGCTGCTGTTGGCAGGGAGAGGAAGGAAGTGTGGCCTCAGTTCCAGGCTCTCCAGGTGTCCTGGGTGCATGACCTCAGGCCAGTCACTCTTTGCAGAATGCCTCCTAATCCTTGCATGACTGTCTCCTTTTTATCCTTAAGTCTCACCTTAGATAACTCCACAGTGAGGCCATAAATACGTTCTCCCTCTCTATTATTCCGTTTTCATTTTCTGCTTCTACCACTGTAATGTAAGATTTCTTGGCATCCATTACATTTAGTAGCTACTGAACAAGTATTTGTTGAAGGAATGAATGGGTGAACTTTATTTTTCTAGGTCTCATCTTCCTCATGTGCAAGATTGGGAAATGTGACTGACTAGATCAGAGGCGTCAAACACGTGGCTACTCCGTCTGCCTGTGACATGGCATGATGATCAATGGGACACTCTTCCCTGCTAAGCCTACACTTGTCTCCAAGATGAAATTCATTTGCCTCCTCAGATTAGATAATCACTAAAGTAACCTTAAAGGACCCCTCTAGCTCTAAATTTTATAAACACATAGAAACACATTCTACGATCATCCAAACATTCAAGGAACAGAGAAGATGCTAACGTTTGAGCTCATCTTTGAAAACAGAGCACATTATACAACTACATAATAACTACAAAACATACATACATAAATGAGTTTACACTGGTAGCTAGGCAAACCGTAACAGTCAGTATTTGTCTCACTTTTTACTCATTTTGGGGGGGGAGGGAATATCAGTACTTTGGTCCACACGGTGGCCTCTGTTCATTACATAGGATGTGATGGAATCACTGATAACCTTACTAGCCCTTCGTGATCATTAAGAATCATAGAGGAAGTACTGGATTTAGAGTCAGGAGATGTGAGTTTTGATTTTGGCTGTGCCACTAACTCCATGAACGAACCTCTTGGGGCTGACTTCCTCCGATGTAGGAGAAGGGTGTCACTGCAGATAATCTCTAAGGGTCTTTTGACTCTAGTCATTTATTCAGATCTTGGTGGGAGGACGAAAGCATGGGCGACAGAATGAATGTGGCACATGTCGTGCAGGAGGAGGGCAAATGTCTTCAGGAGGGTAAAACCAGACAGAGAAATGTTACCTGGGTTGAATAAAAGCCGCCTCCGTACCTCTGCTCTTCAGATAGCCATCTGATGATTGGGTTAACGTAATTTATGTCTTTCAAGCTCAGACTGGTGAGTAAAGCGTAGGCAGTGGTTTCTACCACGTGTGCTGTACTGGGGTTAGGTGTGGATGTGCTTTCCTGTTGAAGATCATCTTTCCAAAAGCGATAAATGACTGGATCGCCTGAACATCAACAAATCACATTCATTAATGTGATTAAAAATGTGAATTTGAGGGGTGCCTGGGTGGCTCAGTTAGTTAAGTGTCTGACTCTTGATTTTAGCTCAGGTCATGATCTCACAGTTTGTGAGATGAAGCCCCACGTCGGGCTCTGTGCTGACAGTGCGGAGCCTGCTTGGGATTCTCTCTCTCCCTCTCTCTCTCTGCCCCTCTCCTACTCATGCTTGTGCTCTCTCGCTCTCTCTCCCTCTCTCAAAATAAATAAATAAATTTAAAAAAATACATGTGAATCTGATATACTTCTAGCAGGTTTCTAGATGTTTTTACTGGTAGTGGCCTTCTGATTTCTAGAAGTTTCTTACTCTTTTGTAAGAAGAACTTCTTCAAGGTGACCAGTACATAATAAGATCTCTTAATACAGTGCTCTCTGTCTTTACTCAAAAAGGTCATCATGCAAAGTCCGCATGTACTGGGGAGAAGCAGTACTGTAAAGGGAGAAGTGTAACCAACTGGTAACCGGTACACCCAGGTTCTAGTCTCTGCTCTATTAGGAAATGACCATGTCATTTTGGAAGAATTCTGTTTTGTTCTGTGGGACTCATTTTCTAATACCTTAAAGTGTACGTAGTACTTATTTCCTTGCAGTGAAACTCAGATGAGATACCAAATGTAACTTTTGTCAACCAGAGAGCACCATACACATAGAAAGCTTTATTGTTATTATTGACACGGTGAGATAAATTGGAGAACTTTTCTCCCTGACAGAAAAAAAATCTACAACCTAGAAATTGAGATCACACCCAAAATCTTAGTTCATTCTTTTTTAATCTCTTCGAGTTTAAAGCACTAAAGATAATTTCATATATGTAGCACTTTTCATAAATTAGGTTCTAAATTATATTTGTTATTACTGTAGTAATTTAAACTGTCACTTTAAGTCCTTTTTTGCACAAATTATATTTTAAAAAACAGTGAGGCATATTTGGAAATTATTTTTGAAGATTAGTCAAAATTTTGATGTATCTGTTTACAATTCATAATTACATTATTTACATGACTTTGGGTAATGCTTCCCCTCCCTCTCAGAGACTCATATTTGCTGTATTCAGAATAAAAGATTTGGTTTTTAAAGATACTTGCAGCTCAAACATTATTTGAATTATTAAGATCTCTTCTAGCTCTTCAATTCTATGATTTTATGATCCCTATCTTACAAGACCCAAGACATTTCTTTTGTGTTATTTTAAAAGCACTGTACAAGTGGTTTCGAGGTATATTTTATGATTCAGTCATTTTTAAACGATGACAGAAATAAAATCTTGTAAACAGTGACACACCTCGTGTTAGATTTATTAAGCTTTCAGAAAACCTCAGCCAGAAGAGGGCTCAGAAGTACCCAATCATATCCATGCTGGTACGGGCACACTGGCCAATGATCACTGCTACCCTCTTTCCATTTCTTTACTCTTGACCTATAGGAAGTGGTATCTTTATGTTTCAAAATGAAATACATATATAGCCAACTCAGTACAATATAAGCCAGAGTGGAAAGTGCAATAAACTGGTAATCAGTACACCTCTGATAAAAAATCCTCCAATGCCTTCCCTTTTCACTCAAAGCAGAAGTTAAAGGTTTAGTGCTTCCACTGCCCCCCTCCCCTCCACCCACCCAGTACCTTGATGTGAATGAGACACAGGCACCTTTTGCTCTGGGCAGAAGCAGACCCAAACTAGGATGCATGGCTAGGGGGATGCACGGGCTGGATTTCAGCCTCAGTTCACTGGCTTGGGTGGGGGCTGTCTACATTGCACAACTGTATACAGGGGTCTTGCAGAGCTCCTGTGATGACCTCCAAGGCTGTATATGACCTTCCTTGTCATTCATGGAGCTCCAGGCACCCTCCTGCCTCAGGCATTTGCACATGCGGCTTCTCCATCAGGAACATTCCTCAAGATATCCACCAGCTTGCTTCCTCACCTCCTTCAGGTCTCTACTCAAGTACCACCTTCTCAGTGAGGCTCAAGCCTGACCACTGTATCTAAAATTACAACCTACCCCTTCTCCTTGTCTCCTTTCCCTGCTTTATTTTGCTTCCTATCAATCATCCAACCTATTCACTGTATGCAGTATTTTACTTACCATGTTTGTCTGTCTCTCCATAACTAGAATGTAAGTTTCACAAGGACCTGGATTTTTTTTTTTTTTTGCTTTGTTTTGTTTTATTATGGTCTGTTGCTTTATCCCCAGAACCTGGAACAGTATCTGGTACATAGGAGGTACTCAGTACATAAGCTGCGTGAATGAATAACAGCACTTAATATATCGTATTGTGACGGTTGGTTTCTCGAGGGCAGACACCATGCCTTACTCAACTTTGCCTGCCCTAACCTCCTTCACAGAATTAGCATGCTTAAACGCTTACTGAAAATCTACATGCTTAAACGCTTGCTGAAAAAATTGTGTGAAATAAGTCATACCTTTAACCAAAGCTTTCTTCTTCAGGGCTGAGACAATTGAACGAAACTGCGGGTGGGTTTTATCTCCCAGGGAAAGAGCGTAAGCAGCAATGGCCAGTGTAAAGGTGCTCTGGGCTGAGAGGGTATTTTCAAGCAGAAAGGTGTCAGCTTTAGTGACAGCCGTGTTGATTTTCTGGAAATAAGAGCAGAGGGTACCTAAGTTTGTCAAGCCTCAACCTGTCAACTGATGCGAACCACCCCCGGGGGGGGCACCATCCTGGGGCAGGCAAGGCGAAGGGTGGAAAGAAGACTGTCCTCATAGAAGTGGATGGTGTCTCACTGGAACAAATCCCTCTGGGAGAAGGAGCAGAGCCTAATCTCAGAAGGGAAAATGTGCTCGTCCAAACTGGGTTAGGCCTTTTGCCCCTGGCAAAGGGCATCTCTGGAGACGTTTTCGCCTTTAGTTTCTTCTTCCCGCAGCAGATGCAGCCCCTGGGAAGGAGAAGCCAGGCCTAGACTTTCACCACTCCGCCTCGGCAGAGCTGGGACAGACTCACATATTCAAACAGAGTTTTACTAAAGAAAACCATAAATAGCAGGAAAAGAACCAAAAGCTACCAAAGTGCTTTTTGATCCTAAGAATTCCTGGGAACATCGTCTCTATTACTCGGTCCCGACTTAAGTGCGTGAGGAGGAAGCCGGAGTGATGTCGTGGTCATCTCTCCTGGCTCCTCCCGTCCCAGCTCCACTGCCCCTCCCTTACGCACCAGTGGGTGTCAGCTTGTCCTCTAGGCCCCTGGGAACTTGTCCTTGTTGACTGTTTTGCCTCGTTAAGTATAAATAACAATTCTCTTGGAAAAAACTACAAACATTATTTTGTTCTGTGGCTGAGACCCTATAACCCCCTTTGGGATTTTCCATGTCTGTTCTCTATGCTGGTTTGAAGGACATGTCTCATTCGCTTCCGATTTGTAAGCAGGCACATTTGACCTCAGTGTGGGATGGTCTCTCCCCCGATCAGGGAAGCTCCTGCTCCCTTGGAGTCCTTCACATTGATCCACGCAGGCGAATCCTCTCCTCTCTCCCCACAACTTCCAAGCAAATGAAATGGCACAGCCCAAAGAAGCAGACAGGCTATCGTGTGTTCTCAGAGGTTCCACAATACGAGATGCCTTGGGTGTAGGGTAACAGTCACATCCGCATCAGAACATTACCAGAGATGCAGGCAGGAGGCAGAGGAGACACCGCCATTTTCCCATGTCAGCCAAAAGTTACTGGTTCTACTGTCAGCTCCACAGTTTGCTGGCCTGTGACACTGGACAACTGAATTCACCTTACCCAGGATCTCTAATACCTATCATAATTCTGAAATCCTTTGATCCTGAAACTAAATTTATTTTCAAGGTGGCCCCTCCCACTAAATGGTTAGGAAACAGAGGATGGGTGTTGGAGAAAGGAAACTCTTACTTACCACCAGGGAGCATATATCAAAAGCCTTTCTAATTCCAATCACAGCAAAGGCTGTCAGATATAAGGTGTTCTCCCGGGCTTCGACAGGCAAGGTACCCTACAAGTAAGCAATGTTTTAAAAACAGAATGAAATGGCGTCCTCACAGTAAAATGACCTGGGTCTAATCTCCGTTTTGAGCCTAATCTCGCCCTCTCCCTTCATCATCAGTCCTGCAGGACTGCTTGCCATTTCTCAGCAACATCTGGGTCTTTCTTACTTGCATATGTTCACATGACTTTCTCCTCCTCATCTCCCCCCTCTGAAGCTCCAATTCATACCTCTTCACCACAAACTCTCCCCCTCCTTCAAGACTCTGTGAGGGACACCTGGGTGGCTTGGTTGCTTGAGTGACCGACTTGAGCTCAGGTCATGATCTTGCGATTCATGGGTTTGAGCCCAGCGTTGGGCTCTGTGCTGACAGCTCAGAGCCTGGAGCCTGCTTCGGATTCTGTGTCTCTCTCTTTCTGCCCCCTCCCCGCCCCGCTCGCACTCTGTGTGTGTGTGTGTCTCTCTCTCAAAACAATAAACATTGAAAAAAAGTTAATGGGGCGCCTGGGTGGCTCAGTCGAGGAAGCATCGGCTTTGGCTCAGGTCATGATTTCATGGTTGGTGAGTTCGAGCCCCATGTCTAGCTGTGTGCGGACAGCTCAGAGCCTGGAGCCTGCTTCAGATTCTGTGTCTCCCTCTCTGCCCCTCCCCTGCTTACACTCTGTTTCTCTCTCTCTCTCTCTCAAAAATAAATAAACATTAGAAAAATTTCAAAAACTATTTAAAAAAAAAGACCCTGTGAAAATGCCACCTCCTCTCTGCGGCACTATCCAGCCTCTGTTCTCCCACGCTATTTCCTCTTAGGGCAGTAACATTCCAATGCGATGCTTATAAGACCTTCCAAAGTGCCCTCTATTTACCTCTCCAGCATTATTTCACGCCACTCACCCCCTAGCTCTCTCAGCCCCAGTTATTTGAGTGAACCTCCCTCCCTCTCCACCTCAAAATGCCAGGCACACTGTTTGCGTCAGATGGAACATTCTTCCTGCCTCCCTCCTACGTATTTCCCAGGGTCCTGGCCAAGTCATTTTCTTCAATTCCCCCACACCAGATTAGATCCCCGGCTTTCAGTGAAACTGTATTTCCCTTTTCTTAACATGCATCACACACTTGAAATAACTTGCTCGTGTCTGACTTCTCTGCTAGACCATAAGCTTTATGGCCTCAGCGACCACATTAGTTTAGTTCACTGTTGTGTCTCTACCATGCAGCCCTTAGTTCCCATTCAGTAAGTGTTTCTCGTATGAATAAATGAACACACACAGTTATATGTAGATTAGTGTTGTGAGTATGTAGAGCCTACTTTCCTTACCAGTGTGTGAGCTTCTCTGTGGCGGGCCATCCTTCCCACACCTCCTCCCAGATTGTGCTCAAAATAGACCCTTGCCTGTATTAGGTGCTCAGTGAATGGTTGTCGAATAAATATGGATAGATGGATGGATGGATAGGTGGGCATCTTAAGTAAAACATTGTTGTAGTATTTTACTCTTCAAATAGCACCTGCATGGTGTCTTGCCCTCCATTTCTTGTGGGAGTCCTAATCTGCTATTGGTGCAGCAGAGTACCATTATGAGCCCCATGTTAGCCAGGGAGGGATTGGGTTAGGGCAGGCAAAAAAATAAAATAAAATAAAATTTAAAAAAGGCTGTTGAATCTTAAAGGAACATTCTAAGGAGCAGAAGATACTGTAATGACATTTTGGAGAGATACTATAATTGCTTTGTAATTCAAGTTTATAAGTAGATTCTAACATTAAACAACACTTTTGTTGCAGTTTAACAAACTGACCCCAATCTCTCTTACTAACAGGATGTAAATAGAGTCTCGCCTTTCATGACAACACCTTGCAGCCTTGACCTGTAAGAGGGCTCTGAACTCCACATACAGGTTCTCTACCAAGGGTGTGGGGACATATTAGTACATTTTACCTGTTCTGAGATCTCTAGCACTTACACCCCATGAGCCACCAATGCCTGTTACACAAGATGATGTCAAAGACATCACTCACGTGACCTATACTGAATTTTCTGAACTTTCATATTCTTTGCTTGTACATGACAGGAGTTTCTTAAAGGGTTACGTATGTTTTCTCTTCTTGAAACTCCTAAAATAGGATGAGAACAAAACTCAAACTTGTAAATTAAACTGTTGCTAATCTGTATACTTGGTTTCCTTACCTGTAATTTTATTGGTTGATAGTCCGAATTCTCCTTGAAAGATCCATTTTCTAGTTGACAATTCTCCACCAGCCACAATAAAGTATTACAAATTGAATTTTGGTTCTGTTCTATGTATTTATTTAATTGTCCAAGCACTCTTAAAGCAAAGGCTGTTAACCTTTAAGACAAAATCACATGACGAATATTTAGATGTTCAATCCCTATGGGCTCCCAATTTATAGTGTGTTTTAGTTAATACAATATTTATTCTTTAAAAGAAAATAATATTTTTAATCATACAGTTCTGAAGTAAGTTGTCACCATTGCACAGAGGAAGAGAAGATTTTAGGAAGATCTCCAAAAGCATTCAGTCAACAAATGTGAACAGCACATCTTTTGTGATTGCAGTATTGTTGACCAGCACACAAACTAAAAAGTGGTGCCTGATGATTAAAAACAAAATTACTCTAAAGTTAAAGACAATAGTGGTGAAGCAAATAGTTTTGAGTCAGGGCATGGACACATGAACTTGAGACATTGAGGAGCAAAATCCTAAAACTCTAGATTGTAAAATGGGTAAAGCTGTCTAATCTAAAGTCTTGTCCAAAGCCTGAATTTTCCTCCCCAACATTCATGGGAGTGTTTGCCTCGCTTCTCCTTGAGCCATGCCATTGATGCAGAAGTCACCACCTCACAAGGAATCTTGAACTATCATGATTACTGAGGTGTTTTGGTTTTTTTGTTTTGTTTTGTTTTTGCTTTTTGAAGCAATGTCAGTCTTTACTAAGATCTCTCAAATAATACGTAAGAGTATCTAATTCATAAGCCCACAACGCCTCTACTCCCTCCTCCCGCTCCCGTTCTCTCTCTCCGAGCTGCCAAGAGCTGCCCACTCTTCGGCCCCTCAGGTGCTTTTGAAAGTCAGCCCACTTGACTTTCACCCTCACTTAAGAAATTTATTTTCATTTTTCTTTCTACAAGGAATGATGCATTATTCTACATACTTTTTTTGTACCTTCGTTATATTTCTCAAAAAAATATTTTGAAAGTATTCAAGTACTGACCATTTTCTTCTGTGTATATGTTTCTCTCAAGGAACTTGTAGAGTTGGGTCTGGGAAAGTACCCAAATATTTTTGTGTTTCTGGCTGAACTCAGGCTTGCCTAGAACTCTTGAGAGGTATATACTGAGAGGTGTCTACTGAGAGGTTATTGTATCTTCTGGGGGGAAAGGGGATTTTCTGTTCTCCAGGCATTTAGTCCCCAGCTGCTGCTGTGCTGGTTTCCAGTCTCACCAACACCAACCCCTTGCATCCTGGTTGGTATCCTCCAGTTGGCATGTTCCAGGGGTCTATGTGTCTTTTAAAATGTGCCACCCACACATGGTTAGACCCACTTCTAAGGTACAATCCATGGGACTTGATCACTGATTGGATATAGAACAAAAAGGAAAGGGAAGATTCAAACTTTAGTATAGAGTATTGCTGCCCACATATTAAGGAAACAAAAACAAAAGAATAAATTTGGCATGGATTATGTCTGAAGGGCTTTGATTCCCAGATCCCTAGAAATATGGATCTGGAGCTTAGGAAAAAAGTTAGGCCTTGAGACATTAATTAGGGAATCACCTGTGTAGAAATTATGGAAATCATGGGTTAGGATGAGATTGCACAATGAGAAACTACAGAAAATAAGAGGGTCAAGAATGAAATCCTGGGGACTGTCAGTAGTTAAAAGGGCATAATATATAAGTCAGTTATTCCAGATTGTAAAGTTCTTTTTTTTAAATTTTTAAATGTTTATTTATTTTTGAGAGAGAGAAGACAGAGTGTGAGCAGGGGAGGGGCAGAGAGGGAAGGAGACACAGAATTGGAAGCAGGCTCCAGGCTCCAAGCTGTCAGCACAGAACCCATGAACCGTGAGATCATGACCTGAGCAAAAGTTGGACACTTGACAGACTGAGCCACCCAGGCGCCCCGTAGATTGTCAGATCCTTAAAAGTGTTTCACACAGTTGAATCTACAAGGCACCTGGAACACCATGTTTTCATTAAATATTTCGTCAGCACATGATAGCATTTTTTTGAAAGCAGATTGCCTTGTAGCCTTTCAATTAATTTCAATGGTCTTTCCTTCAAATCATCAGAAATAAGGAGGTTATCATGCTTCACTAAATAAGCACTTCGTGAGCACCTGCTATGTGTCAGGTATGTACCAGGCACGAAGAACACTTGGAACTGCCCATGTGGAGAGTACATTCTAGCGGCAAGATAGACTACACGTGAGATAAGTAAGAGTGTTAGTGACAAATTTTAAGGAGAAAAGGAAAGCTTGGGATGAAATGTTGGGATGAGAATGAGATTAGAATGATTAGCAGAGGCCTCGCTGAGAAGGTGACTTTTGGTAAAGACCTGAGGGAGGTAAGGGAACTAGGCACTGATGCCTGGGGAGGAGCATCTCAGACAGAGGGAACAGTCAGTGCAAAGGCCCTAAAGTGGAAGCATCCTGCTAGGTTCAAGGAACATCGAAGAGGCCAGTAGGGCTTGCGTGGAATAAAAGAGAGAAGTGAGGGATGCAGTTGGAGAGGTGAGGCGAGGCCAGACCAGGTAGGGTAGTTCACAGTAAGAAGTCTGGTTTTTACCCAGGGTAAGTTGGGAAGCTCCTGAACCGTTTCGAGTGATGTGACCTAACTTATGTTTTAACAGGGTCACTCCAGCAGCTGTATTCAGCATAGACAAAGAAGGGCAAGGGCTGAAGACAAAAGACAAGGGGAGGCTAGTGCAATAACCCAGGTAAGAAATGATATATTACTTGGTCATCAAAAAGAATGAAATCTTGCCATTTGCAACAACATGGATGGAACTAGAGTGTATCATGCTAAGCAAATTAAGTCAGTCAGAGAAGAGTAAATATTGTATGATTTCACTCATATGTGGAATTTAAGAAACACAACAGATGAACATAGGGGAAGGGAAGGAAAATTCAGATAAAAACAGAGAGGGAGGCAAACCATGAGAGACACTTGAATACAGAGAACAAACTGAGGGTTGTTGGAGGGGAGGTGGGTGAGGGGATGGGCATTAAGGAGGGCACTTGTTGGGATGAGCACTGGGGGTCGTACATAAGTGATGAATCACTAAATTCTACTCCTGAAACCATTATTACACTATATGTTAACTAACTTGGATTTAAATAAAGTTAGAAAAAGAAAGAAAGAAAGAAAGAAACAAACAAACAAGAGTGGCTTGGACCAGGATGGTGTGATGGGGTTGGTGAGAAGCAGCCAACTTCAGGATATGTTTTGAAGGTACAGCCAAAAGTATTTGCTGGATCGGATGTGGCTTGTAAGAGAAAGAGGGCAATGAAAAATTACTAGACTTTTGGCCTGAGCAACTGGATGAATGGACTTTCCATTAAGACCGTTATTCTTTAGTTAGTTAGGCAACCATTTTATGAAAATGCAAATCAAAACCTTTATACTCACCAAGTGCTAGCACTGCCACCCTTCCACATGCTGTAAGAAGAGTCAGCATTTCTGTAGGACATGATGCTCACCATCCCTACGAGGCACCAGAGAAAGAACACAGTGCTTCACTGACCTCTATCTCTACTCACAGAGTGCTTTATTAGCTCCTGGGAATGGTAAACTTCCTTCGGTGTTGGGCAGCACGCATGTGCTCTGTGGCCAACGTTAAATTTCTCAAAAGAAGTATGTGAACTGCTTGAATGGGGAATTATCAAGTAGAACATTCTGAGCTCGTTCAAGAAGTAAGGAAGTGCTCTGTAGAGGTTGGAAGGCAGATGTCTTGTCTCTCGTCCAGGCATTTTGGTAAGTTAAGCCAAAATGCTACAGAAAATAGTGTTTATTTATGTAGTTGCATCTACCTCACGATTCTCTTTTTGTAGAAATGCTTTTACAATAATGTGTTTGTATAATTCATAAAATTATATATTGGTTTAATGGCACCATTGGTTTAAGAACCACAAGATGTTTAGGTATAATGTGTAAAATGGATTTTTTTTTTTTACCTTCTTTTAATTTTTTCCTCAGGTTCTGGTTTTGAATAAGTGAATTAGTAGAAAAAATGTTCCAATTTTTTCCTGCTTCCAGGTAGTGAAAAACATAGAATACTGGGACAATGCTCATCAGTTCTGCTTCTGCATTCCCCTTGGGGAGGTGGGTAAGAATGTCAATGCCTTCCTGACTCAGAACTGTAGACATGACCTCTCCTATAAGCAGTCCTGTAATAGACAAACAAACAAAAACTCAAGGTAGACGAAATCAATTGCTATCAACTTCTGAGTAATGGTATATTTTAAACAGAGAGCAGACTTGGGGTGTCTGGGTGGCTCAGTAGGTTAAGCGTCCAACTTCGGTTCAGGTCATGATTTCATGATTCATGAATTTGAGCCCCATGTCGAGCTCTGTGCTGACAGTTCAGAGCCTGGAGCCTGCTTTAGGATCTGTGTCTCCCTCTTTCTTTCTTTCTCTCCCCCTCCCCCCACACACTCTGTCTCTCTCTCTCTCTCAAAAATAAACACTAAAATTAAAAAAAAAAATTTTTTTTAAATACAGAGAAGAGCAACTCTCTCTGTTCTTTCCTTTTTATCTAAGCAATTGAATTCCTTCTTAGCTGGGGAGAGACAAAAAAGATCTGGTCAGGAATATGGATTTAAAAGAAACACCAAGGAGCACCCAGGTGGCTCAGGTGATTGGGTGTCCGACTCTTGATTTTGTCTCAGGTCATGATCCCAGGGTCATGGAATTGAGCCCCACCTGGGGCTCTACTGAACATAGAGCCTGCTTAAGATTCTCTCTCTGCCCCTCCCCTGCTCTCTCTTTAAAATAAAATACATTAAAAAAATTAAAAAAGAAAGAAACATGAAGAATAGCCTTAAAAATAACCACTCAAATATGGTGGTAAGATGGTATAATGTAGTGGGCAGATTACTGCATAGAGGACATGGAAAATTAGTTGTCGTTCAACCTGATAGCTTTAGACATTGTAGACCCTATTAATCAATTGCTCCCACAAAGGAAAGCAAAAGCCTGGACTGTGAGGGCTTTGTCCATAACTCACCATGCAATGTTGGGCAAACCAGTATTTACACATCCAATAGGATCGCACATGATTAGAAAAGTTGTTCCCTGGGGTGCCTGGGTAGCTCAGTCTGTTAAACATCTGACTTTTTTTTTTCTTTTAATGTTTATTTATTTTTGAGATAAATAAAGAGAGAGAAAGACAGACATACAGACAGACAGAATCCAAAGCAGGCTCTAGGCTCTGAGCTGTCAGCACAGAGCCCGATGCGGGGCTTGAACTCATGTACTACAAGATCATGACCTGAGCCGAAGTTGGAAGCTTAACCGACTGAGCCACCCATGTGCCCCTAAACATCTGACTCTTGATTTCAGCTCAGGTCATGATCTCAAGTTTTGTGAGATTGAGCCCTGATAGCGTGGAGCCTGCTTGGGATTCTCTCTCTCTCTCTCTCTCTCTCTCTCTCTCTGCCCTTCCCACCCTCACACTCACTTGCACGCTCTCTCTCTCTCAAAATAAATAAATAAACTTAAAAGTTTTCTCCAGTACTAACATTCTGTGAGTCCAGGGCTCTCTCTGAGCTAAAATGTAGTCAGAACATTCTATTATTTTAATGATACATTATTGACTTATAAAGGCTAGGGACGAGGGAAAGCCCACCAAAGCTTCCCCTTCCGCCAATGTACCAGAAGGAAGAGAACCCCTTTGGGACTGATGTTGTGTTTCAGTAGAGCAGTGCACCCCTGGTGAGGCCACGTGTATGTCGAAGAGCCTTGTCTGGTGCAAGAGTGGTCGCTAAGATCATGGAAAGTTTTAGAGAAGTCTTTGGGTCAATGACAGCCCCCCACCCTCCATCATGGGAGCATGAACCTCTATTTAAATCAGGCCAGTGGAAGAAGACGGTTGGAAAAGTGGTTGGAGGTTTGAAGGTGGGAGGGTTAGAGATGGATTTGTATATGCTGCTGAGGATAGAGGAGGAGAAACAGAATAATCACGAGGATATTTGATGGTAGTGCGAAGCATAAAGTGAAATGAGAAATAAAAATGGCATATGTCAATTTACCTTTTACGCTCACGATCCTTTTGACTTTTGTTTTGGGGACCAAATCTAACGGTATCCTGTATGGGAACTCTTTTCGTCTACTAACGACACCTGAAAATTAAAAAAAAAAAAAAAATTAGATTGGGGTGGTTGGGCGGATCAGCTAGTTAAGCATCTGACTCTTGATTTTGGCTTAGTTCGTGATCCCATGGTTCATGACATTGAGTTCTGCATTGGGCTCTCTCTCTGCCCCTCCCTCCCTCTCTCTCTCAAAATAAATAAATAAACATTTAAAAAAATTATTGGATTTACACAGAATTCCTGAGGGAGCACCAGTAGCAGATTATTTATAATATACCAGCTTCCAAGGAATTGTTTTAAAAGACTCTTTTATAATAACATTAAAATCTAAAAAGGAAATTAAAAATAATCAAGGATTTTTATCAAACCCTAGGCTTATATAATCTCTTTAAATAGAGCATTCAATTTAACTGTAAGCTTCCTGGTCATTACAAGATAGGAAATAAATAGGATATATAAATTTTATCCACCAGAAAAAAGGAGCACGCCGTTTTGTCCAAAGAGAGAAAATTATTCTCAGAACTGAAAGCTAAAAATAACTAAAGTAATTCCTTAGTCAAGGGTACATGAGATTATCTCCTTTGGGAAACATGCCCTGAAATTCTTTCCAATCTCGCTTGATTTAACTTAGACACTTTTGCTCTATGCGCAATAACAGAGTTTTAGCATACCTGTATCAGAGCATTTTTCTACTTTAATCGTTGGTTTATTTCACAAAAATGACATTTATCATTCTATTGGTAGAACAAGCACTCTGCCGAGCTCTTAAATGCATTGTTATACTGGATCTTACAACAATCCTGTATGCCAAGTCTATTGTCATTATTTTTATTTTATAGATGAGGAAACTGAGGTTTGGAAAGCAACTTGCTCAAGGTCACAGAGCTGTGCAGATGGGGCTTGGATCTGAGCTCAGGAAGTTTTACTGCAGAGCCCACAGCAGTCACAACAAAGAGACCCCCACCCCCCGACACACACACACTATTGTCTTTCCAAGAAAGCGCTGAGGGCAGGAACCATCTCTTATTATAAATGTTGTAATCCCAGCATTTAGCACAGTCCCTGGCACAGGGCAGATGTTAACAGAAAATAGTGACCTTTTGCCATTCAATGGACAAACCAGAGGACTTTGCAGAAGAGACAGGAATGTTCCTCAGGTAACTTCTTTCTTCACTAACCTTTAATAAATGCCGAGGATATAATATTGAAATAAAACTCAGTGAAGACATTTAAGAGGTTTGCGGTGTGGTTGAAAGAGCATGGGGTTCAGAAGGAGCTCACTCTATACGTGACACCGGGCAGGACACTTCAGCTTTCTATGCCTCACTGTGCTCCTCAGTTCAACAGAGGCAATCACATTTTCCTCCAAGGGTTTTTATGAGGGCGAAAGTAATACAGACAAAGAGCCTGGCAAACAGTTCATGCTCAATACATTGTATTTAATGACAGTAGGCTCTCTGAAATTATCTAAATTCGATCCCCCACTATTTTTCCACTGATGCCCACCCTTGACTATGTCAATTCTCATTAGCAACTGTGCTCCCAGATGGAAAAGGTACAGAAGAGAAAACTAAAACTAAGAGAAGTAAATTTTACTCTTTGTCAGAAAGCATGATAGAAGACTCATCAAGACATCACATAAGAAGCTGGATGCCAGAGGTGGGGCCCCTGGGAGGCACAGTCGGTTAAGCGTCCTACTTCAGCTCAGATAGTGATCACAGTTCCTGAGTTCGAGCCCTGCGTCAGGCTCTGTGCTGACAGCTCAGAGCCTGGAGCTGTTTTGGATTCTGTGTCTCCCTTTCTCTCTGCACCTCCCCCACTTGTGCTCTGTCTCTCTCAAAACTAAATAAACATTAGAAAAATTGTAAAAAAAAAAAAAAAAAAGGTAGATGCCAGAGAGATTAAAACATTTACGAGTTAAATCTGTAAAACCAATAGGATACAACATTATCTTTGTGAACTAAGGGTGGGGAAAGACTTCTTAAAGATTACCCCCCAAATATATAACAGCCTTAAGGTAAAATTATAATGAATTTGACCGTATCAGAGTAAAGGATTCCTGTTAAAATTATTGCTCAAAAAAGTACACCAGGGACAAAAATCTTAGTATATGTGCTACCAAAGCAAGCACATCAGAGACAAAAATCAATAGACAAGAAAACCCAAATGGCAAATAGGAAATAGGGCAAAAGATAAGAATAGGTAATTCACAGAATAGGAAGCGCAAATGGCCCATAAACATATGGAGAAAGGTTAAAAATCATTTGTAATCAGAAGACTCCACATTAAAGCAACGAGATATTGTATGCCCAAGCGGCACATTTTATAGATGCAGGTAATAATACCAAGTGTTGGTAAGGATATAGGCAGATGACAAGCTCTATGCAATGCTGGTGGATCTGAAAGCAGCACAGTGGTTCTGAAGACCGATATGACAGCCGTAAATAATATTCAGGATATGTATGCCCTTTGACAAACAAACAAACACTTAAAAAATGGAATTCTATAAAGTATCATACTGGTATAGAAATTCCAATATATAAATATTGGAAGTATTTAATAAAATCTCCAAACTCAACTGGACAGAATTACTTGTCATCTTTACCCTATTTAGCTCTCCAGAAAGTAACAAAGCTGCTTAAATCTAAATTGTCTCAAACAATAAGGGAAAAAATCAGATGGCAAGATTGGAAAGAGACATAGACATATTATATATTTGATCAAGATGTTTGATGGAGAGATTTATCTCCAGATAAAAGATCATTCCCATCTTGTGGCCCTGATGTCCATGCCTGGGATGTGTAAGACAGGGCCATTTTGGGTACAGGAGGCATTAAAGGTACAAAGGAAGGAAAGCCCAAGGACACAGTGGCTCTGAGGCTTGATTTATCTGCACGAGGCCCCAAACCTCAGGATTTGTAATATCTCTACCCACAGATCCTTCACAATGGACAGGCTGGAAGAAGGTCTGTGGGAAGATAAAATTAAAGAAAAAAGTTAGCATATGCATGTAGGATGAATGTTTCTTTTTGTTACTCTGTTGAAATCATCCTTAGTATGCTTATGATTCTCAGCTGATTTAAATGTAAACGTCTGAATTCTTTGCTTTCTCAGAGGAAATGGCTTTCTTGATGTGTAAGTAAACTTTTTTTCTCATTGCTATATCACTGAAAGAAAAGGAAAATGATTCGATGCAATAATAAGGTAAATTTTAACCATTTACTAAGGACTATGGAAGGCTGTCTTCTTTGTTGTTGAAAAGAATTGTTAGTTGAACACATTCTAAATTTCATATATATATTATAAATATAAGTATTTATATTTACATATTTATTTCATGTATGTATATACTTAGGCCTTGATTAGATGCTCAAATGTTTGCAAAATTCTAACTGTGAGAAGATTCAGAATATCTTTATTGATGGGTAAAATCAGGGAAGCAGGAACAACGAGGAATGGGTTAGTTAAGTGATTAATCAGCATTTTTGTGTTTTCACATCATGCATGTTAAATTAGCACATAGATGACTTTTTCTTAGGTGTTCTTTGGGTTGATGGCTCTATAAGAAGGTATTGTAAATTATTATTGTGATAGATACAAAATGACTAATATATAAGAGAAATCATGCAATTATTACTATTTCAATGCTTTGTACTAAAACGAATGGAATTATTTTTCTTTGTTCTAAACACGTTCAGATTACAGTATAACACATGCTATCAAGAATGTCAATGAACTAAGAAGTGGTATTTCTGATCCCAGACAATTAACATTAAAAAAATTTTTTTAATGTTTATTTTTGAGAGACAGAGTGCAAGCAGGAGAGGGGCAGAGAGAGAGGGAGACACAGAATCTGAAGCAGGATCCAGGCTCCGCACTACCAGCACAGAGCCCGACGTGGGGCTCGAACTCACAAATTGTGAGATCGTGAGATCGTGACCTGAGCCGAAGTCGGTTGCTCAACCAACTGAGCCACCCAGGCACCCCCAGACAATTAACATTTTAAAAAACAGTGTTTCAGGTTACCTATACACTTGAATTTCTAGGGCAAAAGATAACATATAAAATACAAAATCATTTTGCCTACCATAAATACCCCTTGGGTCCAGAGTAACACCAGCATAACTTTCCTTTTTGACACCTTCTGGCTAAAAAGGCAGAAAACATTCAGTCAAGAATATAATTAAACTTAACTCCCTCAGTTAACTTGTTCCTCATTTAACTGTAACTTAATTTGTTCACTGGATTTTGGATGCCCCCTTCAAATGACAAAACAACATAATTAAATATATATGACCTGAATTCGTGGATCAACTTGACCACTTTCTGATTGAAAAATCATTTTTAAAGGTCAAATATGCTTAAATATTTACATTCATACATGCAAGGATAAGATTTTCTGGCTATTTTCATAATAGAGCAAATACGTAAATAGAAGTTATTATAAGCCAGGTAATTGATCTAAGTGCTTTGTATGTATTAGCTCATTTAACCTCAAAAAATACTCTATGAAGTAGATGATATTATTACTCCCATTTGATAGATGAGGAAAATGACACATAGAGAAATCAAGAAACTTATCCAATGTCACACCGCTTGTAAGCAGTGGAGCCAGGATTCAAACCCAGAGAGCCTGTCTTCAGAGTCTGTGCATGGAAACACCATGCAAGGATGCATAGAGCATGCCTTGGACAAAATAGGTCAGTACATGTTTACTGAAGTGATTTCATGGCTTAAAACAGAAATCAGAGAATGAAGACCCAAGAAGGCCCAGTTCTGTCATTAACTAGCCATGTGACTCTTGGTGAGAATCTTAATCTTAGGAAAATAACATGAAAATATTCAACAGACTATGTGGGTAAATAGTACTTTAATAAATGATAGTTTCCTTTTTTACCCTGTTTACTCATTTGTAAATGGAAAATTTCTGTAGACTATAAATCCTAAACTGTAAATGCATGGGCTGTATCTTATCTACTGTTATATCTCCAATACCTGGCATAATGTCTGGCACATAGATTTTAAGACCTTCTGAATGTGCTAGGGGGAAAAAGCTTGAAAGGCTATATACCAAATTGTTAAAGCTGTATATCTCTGGGTGTGGGAGTTATCAGTGATTTAATTTTCTTCTCTGTGGTTTTTCAGTATTCTATATTTTCTACAATAAGCAAGTATCATTGTTTTCTTTACATTTTAAAACACTATGTCAGACTTAAGGAAAAGTTATGATAATAGTAAAAAAAAAATCTGAGATAACCTCCCCCCCAGTTTCCCACAAATGTTACCATTTTATTACATTTACATTATTCTTCTCTGTGTTCTTTCTGAACCACTTAGTGATAAGTTGCTGACATTTTTTTTCAGACTGAAAAAAGTTGGGGTTTTTTGTTGTTATTGTTCTTTTCCTTTCTTTTTAAAAATTTTAATTCCAGTGTAATCAACATACATCATTATATTAGTTCCAGGTGTACAATATAGTGATTCAACAATTCTATACATTACTCAGTGCTCATCACGGTTAAATGTACTCTTAATTCCCTTTCTATGAAAAAAGTGTTTTTAAAAAGAATCAGAAAAAGCGTATTTTTCTTACCACCACTCGTAATGTTTTTACTAAGATTTCTTTTCCAAGTGAAGTCTCCAGTGAAAAGTTGATGTTGTGGAGGCCGATTTCCAGGGGAAGCACGCTGAAGGTCACCAAATGACTGGAGGAACCTTCTACTCTCTGGGACAGACATTTGGAGGGATTTATGCCCTGGTGGCCAATGGCTTGGCTTCCGGATGTACAGATTCCCTCCACGGTAGACATTTTAACACAGAACTGAAATATACCAGTAAACAGTTACATTAAAACACTTTATGATAAGGAAAGTATGCCTGGACCATGTTTGTCTGGATACAAACTCTCCCTGATATTTTTACAGTGTTAAATAATCCCTTAGATTCTAAGGCAGAGGAGAAATGTGTATCAAAATCCTTATACAATTTAAACTAAATCCTCAAGCAATTACTTGACACTTGGGGTCTTATAACCATAGAATTTAAATATATTTCAATGTCAGCGGCACCTGGGTGGCTCAGTTGGTTAATCTTGGTTTCAGCTTGGGTCTTGATCTCATGGCTCATGAGTTCTAGCCCCCATTGGGCTCCATGCTGACAGTGTGGAGCCTGCTTGGGATTGTTTCTCTCTCCCTCTCTCTGCTCCCGCACAGCTTGTGCTCACTGTCTCTCTTTCTCTGCCTCTGCCCCTACCCTGCTCATGCTCTCTCTCCCTCAAAATAAATAAATAAACTTAAAAAAATATTTTGATTTCAAATATCTACTTTTTTTGCATCATAGTATGAGGGTGATCAATAGAAAACATTCAAGCATAGCATATACAACATTAGGAGAGTGAAATGGAAATATGTGTTCACAGAGGAATTGGTATTTAATCTGTTGGTAATTACAGTTTATTTGGGTATATTAAAATGGAATTTTATGGCATTTAGATTCTGCTATATACATTTAGAAATTTGATATAACCATTTCATTAAAATATTAATATTTAAATATTCCAAAAGTTATAGATTAGCATATTTTTTGAACTTATGATAAAAAATTTTAGAAGCTAATTCAAAATATGTTAATGGGGTACATAGCTTTCCCCTCAGCATTTAGAGAGCATGTAAGCAAACTTTTTGGAAACCGCTGAGAATGAAATTAGAGCTTTTTAAAAAATATAGTTATTATGTGGATGGAACTGGAGGGTATCATGCTAAGCAAAATTAGTCAGAGAAAGACAAATATATGACTTCACTCATATGAGGAATTTAAAATACAAAACAGATGAACATAAGAGAAAGGAAACAAAAATGATATAAAAACAGGGAAGGGGACAAAACATAAAAGACTCTTAAATATAGAGAACAAACAGGGTTACTGGAGGGGTTTGGGGAGGGGGGATGGGCTAAATGGGTAAGGGGCATTCAGGAATCTACTCCTGTAATCACTGTTGCACCATATGCTAACTAACTTGGATGCAAATTAAATAATACATAAATTTAAAAAAATAAATAAAAACTATAGTTAGATTTTTGGACACACTGAGTTCCCATATAAAGTTTTGTGACTGTGATTTTCAAATGAAATCAGTCACCCTATTGCGTAATTCTCTATTTAGCTGTGTGCTGGCAAAAGGAAGAGAAATGGTGGGTCCAACCATGGTTGGAGTTTTTCAGGGAGTGTACCCAGGAGTGAGAGAGAATTAAGGGAATTAACATGACTTTAACTAGTGTGGTTTATGATTATAGTGGTAGTTTATGGATTCTAACCTGAACAAGGAGCGAAGTAAAGACAGCAGAGGGCTAATGGATAACAGAGGAGTGACGAAGTCAAGGGATTGGAGGTTTCAGTGATGTGCAGACCTGTAGCTACAAAGTAACGGTGCGATGTCTGAAATAACTTTCAGAGGGGACCCCGACATCTACAAAGCAAAGATGAGCATGACTGGTAAAGACAGAGAGAGGGAAAGGGCTGTTAGATGCAAGACGATGAAGAAACTCAGAATCCAGGGACATAAATGAACTGCCTGTGAAGCCCTTTCTCTGAGCCTCCACAGTATACTGATTATCTTACAGACTTGTATTCCTCTTTAAATTGGAGTTATAAGAATACGTGTCTTAAGTCTGCCTTTCTTCATCCCTTCACTGAGCTGAATTTTTGTGTTTTTGTGTGTGTGTGTGATCATTCCATGAATAGAATTCATATAAAATCAGAGAATTCTTCCTTTTTCCATTTATCTGAACATACCATAAATACCTACTCACCCGCATACCAGACATTCTATAGTTGTAAACAGTTCCTTTCAACTGGATCTGCTCCCCTCGTACAACAGAATACGGTATATTCATTTCCAGGAAGACGTCTTTGAACACCTGTGCCTTGAGAGTATCAGCAACACATATACCTTTGGTCCAAAGGGAAAGCAAAGTAGAGGCATATTAGGGAATTCCTATTAATGCCTTATTAGTACTACTACGTCTAAGAATTGCTTTCCTTCAAGGAAAAAGGAATACTGTATCATATTTTTCTTTGTACTGTCATGTCCTTGAATTTTCCACTCATTGATCTTTATTTCAATAATTGTTGGTATTAACAGAAAACTTCATTTCCCCAACAAATATTTAATTCTATTTAAGGCATGAGGATGTTTATCAACTCAAGTACCAAATCTCTTTTTGGATATGCATTATTGGCTCTATTTAATGGGTATAAAATTTTGATTGTGGAAACCACGATTTTAAAGAAATAAAAAATACAAACAGATGAAACCAACCCTGAAGTGATTTATAAAGTACCTCCACTAAATCACCACAAAAGGGAATTAGCCCAAGGGAAAAGTAATACATTTGCTTCTAACTCTACTCAAGCTCCCAGTCACTGAGAAAAACAAAGGAAATGGGAAATAGACATTAGCATTTATAAAATGCTCGTCAATATGGTCAGAGATATGGGCATATCCAAGTCTTTTTGTAGTATATTAAAAAGATATTTAACAAATGACACCACTGAAGTCCTGGGTGAGTTTATAAATTATAACAAAAAAACCACATTTTGCTAACAAAATCACTCCTTAAATGAGCATACAACTTAAGTTTGCTTACCACTATTTGAAATGCCAACACCTTGAATTTCCCAGGTGGTTAGAGAATCAGGTAGCACAAATTGCAATTGGCTTCTGAAAATTAATGTGTTAATATTCAAATACAGTGAAACATTGAGTAGCCCAATTTGCCCCCATTCGCTAAACAGAATGTTTGCTGCCTACTATTTTAGAAGAAAGAAAAAATTCACAATAAAGCAAAATGACATCAGGTGTTAAGGAAAAATCAAACCAGAAAAATAGATTCATTAACTCTCCTACTTGTTGCTTGTTTTTAAATATTTCACTTGTATGAGAATTCAAATTCAGAAACATGCCTTGGAAACACCGCAAACTCAAAACATACAGAAAAAATATTTATCGTGTGCTATGTTCTAAAATAGGGAAGAAAGGTAATGCATCTTAACGGTGCTCATAACAAAGTCAACATAAGTAAGAATTTCTTTTTTTAATATATATTTAGGGAGAGAGGGCAGGGTGGGGGAGGGAGGTAGAGAGAATCCCAAACAGGCTCTGCTGTGTCAACATGGAGCTCGACTAGGGCCCAATCCTGAACCATGCATGACCTGAGCTGAACTCAAGAGTCAGATGCCCCACCGACTGAGCCACCCAGGTGCCCCCATAATGAAAACATTCTGATTAAGATTAAGCTTATACATTTATTTCTTTGACCCAACAAACAGCTGTTGTCCACCAACTTTGAGTCAGGCATAGCACTAAATACTGAATATGCAGCACTTACGAGATAAAAACCTATTCTCAAATAGTTTATAGTCTAGTAGAAGAAACAGTTAAGTAAATACATTGTAGTTCATTGTAATAACTGTACCAATAAATCATTTAAAAAGTTCAGAGCCAGTGTGCATTGATTCAACACATTTGTTTGAGTGCCTCTAACAAGCTGGACCCTATGCCAGGTCTGGAATATAAAACAGTAATCTGAATTTAGTCTTTGCCCTGAAAGAATCCTTCTCATGTGGGAGACAGCAGGTAGACAGGCCATTATAACACTGTATGATATAGGCAACAGGGTTGATTGGGAGGGGTAATTACCCCAGTCACTGATAGGGTGGGGGAGAGTGGTGGGAAGGCTTACCAGAGGAAGTGCTAGCCCCGGGGGAATGTCAGCTGCAATGGGTGACACTGTGGAGGGAAAATTAGAGAAGACGAGGGTAGAGACGAGGAGACCCATTTTAAGACTGATGCCAGTGTTGGGCCTTGGGGCTTGAAAAGTCGATGCTTTGAGCCCCCAAGGAACAGTGATGCTCAGGGACTCAGCACTGTTCATCACTGTTTCCAATGCCTGGGATAGAGTAGGCATTCCCTAAGAGTGTGTTGAAAAACAAGAAGAGAATCTTTCTTCTTATTAATCAGTATTTATTTCCTAATACAGATATTTCAGGATGAAAATGCCTGCTTAATTCTCTCTCTGCCTCTCCTCTATTCTCTCTCTCTCTCTCTCTGTCACAAAAATAAATATAAAGAAAGAAAGAAAGAAAGAAAGAAAGAAAGAAAGAAAGAAAGAAAGAAAGAAAGAAAATGGGGCACCTGGGTGGCTCAGTTAGTTAAGCATCTGACTCTTGATTTCAGCTCAGGTCATGATCTCAGGGTTTGTGAGTTTGAGCCCCGTGTTGGGCTCTGCACTGTCAGCATGGAGCCTGCTTGGGATTCTCTCTCTCTTTCTCTATCTGTCTCTTCCCTGCTCTCTCCCCGCCCCCCAAAAAAAAGAAGAGGGAGAAGAAGAAGAAAAAGAAGAAAGAAAGAACAGAAAAGAAAAACAAGACAAGATGATGGCTGCTCACTGCAGCATATAGCACACATTTGAGCAAAGGCTTACTGAAGTGGGATGAAATTAAATAGAATAGTACCCTTCCTTACCAAGAGTTAATTTTGCCCTGGAAGTAATGACTAGAGCAAAGCACACAGTTAAAAAAAAAAAAAAGGTAAAGCAAATAAAACAAAATTTAACCAAATGGTAATATTGCCTTAACTCTTAAATAAACTATTGGGAAATGGGTAGTTTCCAGATTTTTGGCCATAATATTTGCATTTTCCCACATTTTTCAGAGGAAAGTCAAAGAAGTATAATACCTTCTGGGGACATGATGAACTTCCCATAACCAGCTTTCTGGAAAATAGCTCCTTATTTCTGGCTTGCTCACTGGTAACAGGGTCTTTATATCTGGGGGGGAAAAGTATATGTGATTATGAAAAAACAACACGCATTTTATTTAGAGCCAAATTTTAAAACGTGGACAGACATTAATCTATAACTTAAATACTTTTTGAAAGGTCAATGAAACATTTTGTTTAGTGATTTTCAAATAGAGTTTTATTAATTTTTTTTAATGCTTATTTATTTTTGAGAGAGAGAGAGAGAGAGAGACAGAAAGCAAGCGGGGAAGGAACAGAGAAAGAGGGAGACACAGAATCTGAAGCAGGCCCCAGGCTCTGAGCTGTCAGCCCAGAGCCCAACACAGGGCTTGAACCCACAAACCGTGAGATCATGACCTGAGCCAGTCAGACGCTTAACCAAGTGAGCCACCCAGGTGCCCCCAAAATAGAACTTTATTTATTTTTTTTTTAAATTTTTTTTTTCAACGTTTATTTATTTTTGGGACAGAGAGAGGCAGAGCATGAACGGGGGAGGGGCAGAGAGAGAGGGAGACACAGAATCGGAAACAGGCTCCAGGCTCTGAGCCATCAGCCCAGAGCCCGACGCGGGGCTCGAACTCACGGACCGCGAGATCGTGACCTGGCTGAAGTCGGACGCTTAACCGACTGCGCCACCCAGGCGCCCCTGAACTTTATTTATTTTTTAATAAAGTTCATTCATTTATTTTGAGAAAGAGAGGGTGCAAGCAGGGTAGGCACAGAGAGAGAGAGGAGAGAGAGAGAATCCCAAGCAGGCTCTGCACTGTCAGCACAGAGCCCAATGCAAGGCTTGAACTCATGAACCGTGAGATCGTGACCTGAGCTGAAGTTGGACGTTTAATGGGCTGAGCCATCCGGGCGCCCCACAAAATAGAACTTTAAAGGTCTTGGAATTTCTCCACTAATAGTACTGAGAGAACAAATAAAGCACAAAAATATCTTCAATGATTTGTTTCTTAAATTGCTAAATGTTTAGTGTTCCTGAGATTATAGAAGATACTCATCAATCTATAAAGTTATTTGCATTTTTACTATTACAGTAATTGTGTTTATATTATAAAATAAAGAAGGTTTACCTAAGGGAAATTTATTTCTACTTCCCTTAATAAAATGGACAGAATTTCTGCTTCTGTCCAAGATGCACTGATAAGAGTTACTCTTTTGCCTTAAAAAAAAAAAATCAAGAAAGAAAAAAACCCCAGGAACTAAAAACACCAGGCACGTTATATAAAACAACAGTTTTCAGACATTAGAGCATAAGTGTCCCAGGGCCATGATTCCTGAGAGAAGGGACACTGGGTTGGTGAACCCTGAAATTGTCCGGGTTTACTGTCTGCAGGCAGTTTTCAGGCTGCAGAGCAGGGGAAGAAACCCATGTAGACCTTTGCAGAGTTGCAAAACCCATAGGAGTTTTGGGAGGCCAACCTGTCTAGAATGAGGGGCAGAGCGGAGCACCAGAGAGGTGGGGTGGATTTCGGGCAATAGCAGAAACTCAGTTCCATGCAGTGGAAGTCCAACCAGATGGTTATAGTTGAAAAACCGGACGATGAAAAATATGTGTACTAGGTGGCTTGTGAAAATGCTCCTTGAAATAATCAAACATCTGAAAACAACCTAAATATATCTAATAACACGGTTTTTAACAAATTTACGTTTGCAGAAATATATCCATTCGGATGGACGCTGTTGAAGACACACTGTTAAGAGAAACAGATTCTGAAAACAGGAGCTGTCATTCTGCTTTTGTTCCTTTTGTTTTGATTAGATATAGATGCAGTGAAAGTCCTGAAAGTTCTGGAAACATATCAGTGAGAGTTTTCTAAATCCTGAAAATATATTTTATTGAAATGGAAGATTTAATCTTTTGTGTAAGTACACTTAACCTCATGCTAGGTTTAGAAATTGTTTGCTATATTTGGTCAACATAGGCACCAACAAAATTTTTAATGGTTGTAATATCACAGAACCCTAGAATTCTAGAACTCAAAGGCATGTTGGAGATCATCTAAGCCTACACTTCTTGCTTTAAAAATGAGGAGGTTGAGGCTCAGAGGAGATACATAATGATTCAAGTTTATAGAAAGAGCTGGCCTTACACTTGCCCTTGGGTCTTGACTGTGGCCCTGTGCGCTCTGTTCTCTACTACATATGCCTCCTTTGATTCCCCAAAACAATAACTGATTTTCTTCTAATGGGCATTTTTTTTCCTAATTTCAATTAAAAATTTTGTTCTTTTTTTATGTTTATTTATTTTTGAGAGAGAGGGAGAGAGAGAGAGAGAGAGCATGAGCAGGGGAGGGGCAGAGAGAGAGAGAGAGAGAGAGAGCATGAGCAGGGGAGGGGTTAGAGAGAGAGGGAGACCCAGAATCTGAAACACGCTCCAGGCTCCCAGATGTCAGCACAGAGCCCAACGTGGGGCTCAAACTCATGAGCTGTGAGATAGTGACTTGAGCCAAAGTTGGCCGCTTAACTGACTGAGCCACCCAGGAGCCCCAGTCTAATTTCAATTTTAAATAAAACATGAAAACTGTCCTTTTTTAGCAGAACAGGATCACACAAGATTCCCCATACTGAGCAGAATTCTGCTAGAAAATGTCAAACTCACGCAGCCTTCCCAGCTGGATGTTTTTAAGAGGATCCTCATCACGGTGCTTCTTTGCAATAAGACAACATTCCTTGAAGATCCTGACGCATCTGGGACCTATTGTAATGCGGGCAGCACGCTGCTCACAGTCCTCATCTTCGTTACGGTAGGCTCCGTCGTAGCAACATTTCTTCATTACTGTGTGTTTGTATTTAGCAACTGAAATAGTAATGATGCAAAGTCCTTGATTATGCACAGAGTCGTAGCACCCCAGGGGCAGAAGGGATCCTGAGGGGTCCTTGGGTCTACGGCCACATGATCCTGCCCCCACCCCCGGACCCCTAGCAACAGCCAAGGCTAGGTGAGTGACCCCCCACACTCAGCTGGGTACTCCAGGAATGGGGAGAATGTGGTCTCATAAGGCAGATCATTCTCATTCATATTAAATGTTTTTAAAGAGCTTCTTGCAATTAAGCTAAATACTGACTTTTGACACTGGCACCTTGGGTTCAGCACCCTTTGAGTGAAATAAGTTAATGGAGAAGCCTTCAAATGTTTGAAGATGGCTATCAGCACTGTATAAGTGCTTCCTTCTTTAAGCCACATATCCTGCTTTTTAAAACTTTTCTTATAGGATGTGGTTTGTGGAACTCCACTGGTGGCATCGTAAGAGCTAATATTTAAAAAAATATTTTTAACGAATATAAATTTGAATGTATAAAAATGAATATGAATAAAAATGTTTTAATGTTTATTTATTTTTGAGAGAGAGAGACAGAGCATGAGGTGGGGGGGGGGGTGGCGGTGCAGAGGGAGAGGGAGACACAGAATCTGAAGCAGGCTCCAGGCTCTGAGCTGTCAGCACAGAGCTCGCCTTGGGGCTTGAACTCACCAACCATGAGATCGTGACCTGAGCCGAAGTTGGACACTTAACCAACTGAGCCACGCAGGCGTCCCAATAAGTGCTCATATTTTATCATAAGTGCCCAAACTACTCAGTGTCTTTCATATTGTTAGAACTTAGAACTAGGGTTGGAATTAAAATAACTCCTATATAGATGGAAGGAATTCTTATCTTACCCTAAGCATGATTATTAGTTGAACTCTGGCCACCGACTTTCAGTTCAACATTCTTCCTCTTTTAATATCACCAGTGATCATATTTCCATTTAAATAATTGTTCAAAAATAATTTCTGTTAGACTGATTTCCCAAAGAATAATCCAAAATACTATCAGCTGTTAAATACACGGAATAGAAGAAATAGGTTTCTAGGTACACTCCAAAGTTAATCAAATCATGATTTTGGTCAGAAGAAAATGGAAGAATATAATTTTAATTGCCAAATGAAGTCTATGCAGAGGAAATATTTGTAACAAGTAAAAAGTTAACCTTTTAACTTTAGAGATAGAAATAATACTTATTTTCCTCAGACTGAGGTTATGCCAAATGAAGTTGTAGAGTTATTTGGATTAATATTTCTGAGAGAGGTAAGCTAAGACATCTGTACATATCTTTCTTTTCATCCATTCCATTTGGATTAGGAATAATTAGATAATGGTTCGTTCTCTCCAGCTTTTGAATAATAGGATCATAACCTTTTTATAATTGCATCAAACTTTTAGAGTACCTTCCTCCTGTATTTTCTTTTGCAGCATTCTCTTTGGCCTGAGAATTTCTTTGCAGGGCTTATCTGTTAAAGGAAGAAGACGAAGGAGAAGGAGAAGGAGGAGAAGAAGGAGGAGAAGGAGGAGGAGAAGGAGAAGAAAAAGAAGAAGAAGACAAGAAGAAGAAAAGAAGAAGAAGAAGAAGAAGACGACAAGAAGAAGAAGAAGAAGAAGAAGAAGAAGAAGAAGAGAAGAAGAAGAAGAAGAAGAGGAAGAAGAAGAAGAAGGAAAAGGAGAAGGAGGAGGAGGAGAAGGAGGAGGGGAAGAAGAAGAAGGAAAAAAGAGTTAAAATGACAAAAAAGAAAATTCCATGAAATTCTTTAAGTACTTAAAACATTCATAAGTCATTCATGTATTCCACAAATTCTGAGAGCCTGTGTTTGACTAGGCACCGTGCACAACACATCTTAACATTTATCTTACCTTAGAGGAGCTCATGATCTAGTGTCCTCTAGTTTGACTTGTTTGATCCAAGTTTGGCTTTGAATCCTGCAACCTCTTTGACCCACTGATTACAGAGAAATATCTAAGCATTTAAAGTGAGCAAAGTTTTTGTTGGGTATGCTACTTTTATTATTTGCTCTTTGTGCTCTGTTATTATGAATAACAGGTCAAATATAATTATGAACAGTTTTATAGCCACAGAAAGAATATGATTAAGATGTGGTCCTTGTCCTTCAAGAGCTCACAGTGCATTGGCTGAGGCAAAATACATAACGAAATGGAAGAATATTCAGTGATGCCCTGCTACTGTGTTACTTATAAATAGAGCTAGTCCCCACAGTATTCTCTCTGTGAAAGGAGGAGGGAATGATCAATTCTGTATGGGGAAGAAACCTTATTGAGGAGGGGATTCTTTTATCAGCTTCTCCAGGCTAATACAAGGGAAAGCAGTCCTGATGGGGAAAGGCCTAAAGGTATAAAATAAAATAGCAGAGAGCCACCCCTAGAACTACACTTGGGTCTGCACAGCTTAAACCTCAGGTAAGATAGAGCAAGACAAAAGATAATTGGAGAGAGCTGGGGAGAAGACCGTGGAAGATCCCTGAGGACTACACTAAAGATTTTGTACTTTATCTTGATGGCCAGTAAAACATTTTGTACTGGGCGTTACGTAGTCATGTCTCTCTAAGATCAGTGTAGAGAATTTGTGGAAGACAATTACAAAAATGGTATCAATGTGAATTGATCAATGTAAATTTCAGTAATCATTTTGAAGAATAAACCAAAAAAAAAGCTGAACATTTTACCATCTTCTCGGGTGTCATCTACATTTGCGTTGGTGAGAAAGAGGAGTCCAGCCAGATGGAATACATCTGCATTGTTGCGGCCACCACCTGCCCCACAGCCCAGGTCGCTCGTCTCTAAGACTTGAAATACCTGTCCAGAGGTGGTTAGCTAATTTAATAATTCTTAGGAATTAACTCAAGGCAAAATGTGGAGTCTACTTAGATGTATAAATTGTTTCCCTGAAGAATTAAAGGTACTGGCTGTCACATGGGTAGAACAAATCAGGCCATCGTTCATCTGTCAAATGGCCAAAGACCAGATTTCCCAACTTCATTATTTTAGTGTGTCCTTTTATATTTATAAATACACACACATTCAATATTAAAACAAGAACTAAGTTTTACGCTTTGGTGAGAAGATTCTTAGGAACTAACCCATGGTGTGTTGGACATAGAATGAATGCTGTGGTCAATATAAGATCCAAACAAACAAACAAATAAATAAATGCATGAATGACTAAATTAACAGACAAATTCATTTTTAAGTTGCTAAAAAGAAATGAGCACAACCTCTTATGTTTAGAGGAAGAAGGCTCTAGGTTCTAAGTGGGTGAGAACTTGTTTGGGGAAGCTTATTCCAGTTTTAATTTTGATCCCAAATGTTTTTTTTTTCTTTTCTGAATAGTTTTAACTGTATACTTATCTTTGTTTTTTGTTCAAAGAAATTCAAGCCTACAAAATAGTTAGCAGGGCATAGGGGAGATAAATGGGAACTTAGGGGAAGTGAATAATTCTCACATTCTTTTGTTCCAGATTTTAATGAGAGTAAAAAAGAAAACAAAAAACAGAAAAGTCTCCATAGGCTGCCTATCCAGTCTTCCATTATGCTGCCACTTTATAAAGCCCCCCGCCTCCAGGTTCAATCTCAAAATCGTCCAAATTGATGGCACTTTTGCCCCAGGAATATAATTGCCATTATGGTCATATGCTACACTTGGAAAAACAAAAAAGGATGAATCAACGTTTTAGAGACTAACATGAGGATAGCTTACCTTCCTAAGAGCCATTGTTTTGAGTATATTTACAGAAGAGCAGATCCAGTCTTCCCTAATTCTTCCCCACAACCTACCCTTGGGGCCACACTTTGTGAAGCATTATACAGAGCCACCCCAAGACCCAGCAACCAAGGCCATGCACCACTTAACTCTTTCCAGAGGTTTCTTGGCTCTTCTCTGGACTCCATATATAGCACTGTCCACTGCTGATAAAGCCACCCAGGAATTTGACTCAGTTGCCATATTAAGAGATACATGTTGGCTTGGAGAATACGACGCATCTGCACTTGGAGACAGATGAACCTAAAAGATCATTTGAAAAAGAAAAGACAAGGTTATTTGCATGAGACAAAACTTCACAAGTAGTTATATTTATAGTCTCCTTTATTCAGAAGAAAATTTGATTGTGACTCATAATTTGTGGCTTACCTGGAGCTGATTGCCACACTTTTCTTCGATATTTAACCAGACTGAATCAGACACCAACTCTGCTGTCTGCTCTCCTGTGACGATGTAATAGACCAGGAGACGGGCTGAAGGAACCATGTTTTGTGTCACTGGAATGTTTATGTTTTGATAGGATGAATCTGGAAGTTTCTCTCTTGTGCCAAAGTGGACAATTTTGCCCTTAGATAAAATCTAAAAATAAACAGCAGTAGTGACCATGTTAAAAAACAAAAGTTTTGCTTTCAATATGGAGCTTGGAGATGGAGTAGAAAGTATGTTAAAGAGAAAGAAAGGTTCCTGGTTAACAGGAACCAGGAAAGGTCAGGAACCTTTCCGTTTACTTAATTCTTTTCTTTCTCACAAGTCAGTTTGATAGGAATATTACGCCCACTGTGTAGATAGATAAAGGGACTGGGGCTTGGGAATTAACTAAATGTCATACTGATTTTAGCTCAAAATCACATAACTAGGAAATCAGAGAGCTAAGAGTTGACCCCAAATCTATTTAAAGTCATCATGCTGTCACTAAAATCTCTTTTGTTTTATTGATTAAAACAAAATAGATGCATGAATAGAGTGCATCTTATTTGGGAATTAAGGTTTTTTTTTTAATTAAAAAAATTTTTCTTTTAATGTTTATTTATTTTTGAGAAAAAGAGAGAGACAGTGCAAGTAGGGGAGGGGCAAAGGGAGGGAGACAGAATTTGAAACAGGCACCAGGCTCTGAGCTATCAACACAGAGCCTGATGCTGGGCTGGAACTCGGGAACGGTGAGATCATGACCTAGGCCGAAATTGGATGCTTAACCAACTGAGCCACTCAGGCGCCCTTTTTTAAAAATTTTTTAATGTTATTTATTTTTGAGAGAGAGAGACAGACAGAGTGCAAGCAGCGGAGGGGCAGAGAGAGAGGGAAACACAGAATCCCAAGCGGACTCCAAGCTCTGAGCTGTCAGCACAGAGCCTGATGTGGGGTCCGAACCCATAAGCCGTGAGATCATGACCTGAGCCAAAGTCAAATGCTTAATCAACTGAACCACCCAGGTACCCCTGGGAATTAAGTTTTAAAGCCAGAGATTAGGTTCTGTATTGGAGGCATATGGCTAAAAAACAAGTTACAAATCACATGAACCCAAAATGTTCTCAAACTTAAATTGTCCTCAAACTTAAATAGACTGCATATGTGGTTTTGGTACATAGTTCCTAAACAGGTCCCATAATTCTTCATCCATCAATATGATCTGTGTTCCTCATTTATTTTTTTAAACTTCTTTCTCAAAAATGTTGAAAAAGCTATCACCACCTGTTTGGCCTGGCCACTGGAATAATTCATTCCATTTCTTTGGCAATGTCAGGAAGCCCTTAAGATCTCCCCCACCTTCTGTCCTAGGTTTCACCTATAGGCTTGATTGGCCACCTTTGTTTAATATAAGGGATGTACTAGGGCTGTTGCTAAAGGGTAGAATTGGGGTAGATATCATATGACTCAACTCTTAAGAGCAGGATTTGAGTCTCCCTTTTATGCCAATGAAATGCACATACTTGAAATAGGTTTAGGCCTGTAATCTTTGGCCATGAAATAGAGCAGAGGTAATGTGAAAATTTAATCAGTCTCTGTGGAGTAATCAGGCTCTCTTAGGCGAAGGGCGTATCAGATAAGGAGTCAGAGGTTCCCAGTTCAAATAAAAAAATACTCCTCTTCCAAGCTGAGTGACCATGGTGAGCGTTTTAACCTCTCCGTTCCTCAGTTTCCTCATCTGGGAAATGGTCATGAAAATCATGACCCATCTCAAAGGTTTTTGAAAAAACTGATTATCAAATTGAATTATGTCCTTGAAAGTACCTTGTAAAAACAAATATAAGGGGTCATTCTAGTGTTCCTCTGTAAGCAAAGAGAAATGTTCAAGGTGGGGGAATAGATAGTTTTAAATCTATCATTACTGTATTTACCAAGTAATTATAGTGAGTTATTTTGTTAATATATGGACTTCTGGGGGTAACAATAATATTCAGATATTCTCCCACAAGCAAAGGTTTATAGTTTCCAGTCCAGTCAATATAAAGGTAACTTTGGCTGAGAGATGAATATGCTATTGCTTGGTAAACTTTGCCGGCTTGATTTTCTTCTGGAAGATCTGGGTCATCAGTCTTGACCTGAAAAGGGAAATTTCAAAAAAGATATGTGGACTGTGATGAAATATTTTTTATGAAACATACCTTGTAAATTTCTCTCTTTGCTTTATAAATTTCTAACTTTCACAACACCAGATGCTAAAGAGGAAAAAAAAAAACCCTCCACTACTCCAATGTTTGTACAGCTGTGATATCAAGTAACTTTACAAAGACTATGGACAATAATTGGAATAATATGGGGTTATGAGCCATGGTGGGAAAGTCTGGTGAAGGGGAGAGGCAAAGATGCTTCCGGAACAAATATTGGCACCTTTCCTGAAATGTCCTGGCAAGTTGGGGACTCCTCTTCCCATGGGTTGGCAGGGATTGGGGGTAAGAGAAGGGTGGCAAGAGGAGGCCTTGAGGACTGGGGACAGGAGTGAACATCGCACAGACTTTCTGGTCCAGTTTCATTGTAAAGTAGCATCACGGAAGTGTACTTATAAATATGGAATGGGGCAGAAATGATATCATGGCTAATAACCCCTTTGCTATCAAAGGGGTTATTAGCTCACACTCTGGAGTGAGCTATGCATTGGTTTGCATCCCAGAGCCACCATTTATTAACTCTGGATAAGTTTATCACAAGAGAGGTTAGAAGCCTATATTTCCACAGCTGCAAAATGGCAAAAATAATATTCTGTAATTCATAGAGCTGACTAACTGGGTATTAAATGCGTTCAACAGAAAGCTCTTAGCATTTCCTAAGTGCTTAGTAGATGATAGTGAATGTCACTGTCATTAATGTGCATTAACTAATCATTTATGGGGCGGGGGCGGGGCGGATTGGGAACTTAAACATTAGTTGCTGAGAGAGAAGCCTGTTAACTGAGCTCTAAAGTAGAGTGGCTTATGCAGCTAGGAAAAAGGGAGACTTCCATGTGTGACCCCTTTGTGTCCCTGAAAAAAGATAAGAAGTGGGGGTGAGGGAGAGAATGTTTCTACCGCTGACTTCCACTGCTATACTTATTCCGAAGCTATACCTATTCTAATAAAGTCTTGCTAATGTAAGAGAAAATCATTAATTCCCAAATAGGAAATGATAGATTTATCTTCCTCAAGAACCAGGCAATGGATTAGCATATTGCCTCTGGTGCCTTCCTCCCCCCCCCCCACCCCGCCTTTGAATGCAAAATTGCGGATCTGTTCTCTGGACTCATGTTTAAAATCTGCTGCATCTGTTCTGCACACTAGCCAAAACACACAGTCAAAAAGCACACATTGTCCCAGAAAGTCCAACAGGAGAATTCAGCTCACGTTAAACTCCAACATCCTTGCTCCAGATGGAAGATTAACCATAAACGAAGCTACTCCATCACTGGAACGTGTTACACTTTTCTTCGACTCCAAGTTAGACATCTCTTGGTTTACATCGACCGTTTGTGCGCTCAGGGTCACCGGGACCCCTCCTACCAATTGGTCAAATGAATTCTTAACCTGCACCTGTTTGCCAGAACAGTCCAGATCCATTTCAGCAGCTCATCACTTTTTTTTTTTTAAAGCGGAACAATTCTGAAATAATTTTTCTTCTTCCCCACCAAAGTATAAATTATTCACATTTAACTCAGTAGAGAGAGGCATGGCCTTAGATTATAGAACGGCGTAATTCTATTTAGATACTTTAAGCCATACAAAACTTGCTTTAGCTTGGTAACTCTTTCTCTCTTAAAAGCCAGTGACCCACAGTGAATATTAAGTAACACATTTTAATTATACTAAAGTTGATTTTTAATAGCAACACATTTTCAAAGAATAAAAAAGTAAAACACTCTGTTCTAGCTTTCTAAGCTAAGAACAGGGAACAAAAATTTTCATCTTAAAAATGATTATATTTTTTATATTATAAATGATAACATGTACTATATATAGTGAAATATAAAACACTAAATAAAATATAATTAGAAAGTCAAATGAACACATTAACGCTATACTACCAATATTTTAAAAAGGAAAAGTAGAGGGAGGAGAGAAAATAGTAAAAAGGAAGGAGGAAGCAAACAGAGAGAGAGAGAGAAAGAGAGAAACAGAGAAGCAAGGACACAAAGAGCCAAAATGGAAAGGATGGCGAATAACACAGAGAGAGGTGAGACAGGTGTATACAAAGACCACAGGGGCAGACTGAAAAGCACAGAAATGCAAACTCAGATAAGACACATGGGAAGTAGAAAATGGGGAGAGAAAGGGGTTTTATTTTCAAGGAGTGATATTTCTGTTTTAAGGCTTTTGAAGAACATGCCACCAAATAATTTTAAATGTTAGCCTTATTTTTACTTTTTTAAAATTTTTACTTTTTATTTATTTTTGAGAGAGAGAGAGAGAGAGGACATGAGCAGGGGAGGAACAGAGAGAGGAAGACACAGAATGTGAAGCAGGCTCCAGGTTCCAGGCTCTGAGCTGTCAGTACAGAGCCTGACGTGGGTTTTGAACTCACGGACTCTGAGATCATGACCTGAGCTAAAGTCAGACACTTAACCTACTGAGTCACCCAGGCGCCCCAAATGTTGGCATTTTTTTTTTTAACTATAAACTTACGGTGTTTTATTTACATATAACTTAATGCAATGCTTTTTAAGGGAATGCCTAGCACAGGCTACCTGACTACTTGCTAAATACCGGCACTTGCCCTACAGGCTGAAATCACTCTGAGGCTGAAGCTGGCCAGCATTTTCCCACCTTCTTGTGCATCTTAAGGAGCAGGTTTTACAAATGAATTCCCTCTGTGATTCCCTTCTCCAGCTTCCCTCCCCTGTTTGCCATCCCCATGCTCTCTGTAAACAGAAAAAGAGAACCATATTCAGCAACCTTCCCTCCTTCATCTACCTTGATAGAATATGGAATCCCGGGCTTCATGAAAAGAGGAGTAGCAACCAAATTCAGTTTGTAGGGAGAGAGGACATATTTGATGCCAGGAATTTCTGCCTCTTCAGAAAATCCACCTAAAGAAATGACATGCATCACGTTGACCTTTTTTAAGAATATGCCAATCCCTATGGGGGGGCGGGGGGTGAGATCTGTTTGACCTGTGTATGTCTCCACAGACTTATTCACTTCCTTGCTCCATTCCTGCACTCATTCATTTATCAGTAGTCTTGGTTCAAAGGGGGTAGTGCAGAGAAAAGTTTAGACCTCAGGTGTTTTCCAAAGCCTTATATCCAAGGCTTGTGCAAGGAGAGCTACAGGGTTGGACTGGGGAGGAAGGTGAGGAAGGGCCACCACTTTTTGTCAGTGGCCTGAGTTTCAGTTGAATATGTACAAGGGATTATGGAGAGAGGGAAAGGACTAGGCACTAAGCTTTGCAGGGATTCACCTGTAGAGCACAGGGATATGGAGAGATATGGAGAGGAAAACAGAAAAAGAGTGCCTGAGGTAGAGGGAGTCCTGAGAGTCCACTGGCAGGGGCCCAATAACATACAAAGCTCCAGTATCCCCAAAGTCCTTTCCAATATTACATCCGTAACATCCATATGCATATCCTATACTTCGGCCAACTGGACAATCAGCCAGATAATCTCAAAGATCAAGTCTTGCCTGCTACCTGTGGTATGTCCTCTCTATGGATGGTGTCCCACTTCTCCCCATCTACCATCCCTGCCTCAAAACCCTACTTATCCTTCAAGATTGATTACATTCAGGGTGCTATACTTGGTTGCTCAGCAATCATCTAGGAGCTCACCTACCTCTGAAGGTCAGTAGCATTCAGAACTTTGCCTAGAGGGCAAATAGAATTCCTGCTTATAACAGAATTCTTCGTTTACCTGTCTTACAGCCGATGCTAGTTTGTAAGCCACTTGAATGCTGGGATTACACACATTCATATTTGTAAGCCTGTATGTTTAGCAACACTCTTTGAATATCTCATAAATGTAGCTTAAACTGAATTTATTTGAAATAAATTGAGAAAGAATAAAAGTAAAAAACAAACATTAAAATAATGGCAAAAGTAATATCCTGGGCAAGGAGTATCATTCTCCAACATCTATCAACCATTTGATAAATACAAGGTACTCAATAACTGGATAATTATTGCCATTCTTCATTCTACTACCCTTCAAGGACAAATACAAAGAGGCGGAAGGGGCCTTAGGGATCATGTGGTCTAACTCTCATTTCACCACAAAAAGGAGGGGCTAGTGCTGTTACATAACTTGTTCAAGTTAGTTTGGGGCTTTAATACAAACCTGAAAATATAAAGAACATCAGTAATCAAGACACCAGAAGTAAGACAAATTGACCGAATTTGGAGTAATAATTAATGACTATTACAAACCACTGGAGTCGGGGTTGAGAGCACTAGATAGTTTTAAGGATGCTAAGAAAGTAATAAGTGGAAAGAAGGAGGAGGAGGAGGAAAAGGAGAAGAGGGAGCAGGAGAGGAAGAAGGAGGGAGGGAGGAGAAAAGAAGATAGAGGGGAAGGGGGAGGAGGGGGGCTAACACCTTATATGGTATTCACTAGCTGACAGGTATTATTTTAAGTGCTTTGCATATATTGACTCTCTGATCCTCACCACAACCCTATATGTATGCTATTATTGTACCCATTTTAAAACCATTATCTCTGATTTTAGATAGAATTCCTGAATATTACAGCTGAGAGGGGCTTTAGGTTGTATATAGTTCAACACCATCGTTGTACGGATAAGGAGACTAAATGATAATGCAGTATCTTCCATTTGCATAGCATTTTATCAAACATTTGTACATACCTAATGTCATTTAGATTTTTATTCTTACCAGGTGAGAACATTGGGGTGCTACATGTTCAAGTCACATAGCCTGCTAGGCTACTCAAGATTTCAACTGGGCAGTGCTATCCCATTTTTGCACATGGGGTGATAGAGACCCAATGATAGAGTGGCAGAGCTCTACTCTAATCTGTTTTTAATGATATGAAAAGGAATATTTAGCTATGGAAGAAAATAAAATATGAAATAATTTTAGAAATTATTTATACTTTTAATATGCTGTCTAAATATTATTCAAGGAAAAAGAAAACTTACCTGTAGACTCTATGACTGTGACACCAATATAAAGGTACTTGTCGTTTAAATCTTCCAGACTTTCATAGGACAGTTCCTTAGTTGCCATTTCAGAGTTAAATGTGACTTGAGCAATTCCATTGATCAACTTTTTGAAAAGGGAAAATGAAAGAGGTATTTCAGAGAAGAAAGAGGTATTTCAGAGAAAATGAAAGAGGTATTTTCAGAAAGAGATATTTCAGTTTGGTGGGGCACCTGGGTGGCTCAGTCAGTTAAGCGTCTGACATCAGAGAAGGGAAAAATTAACAAAATCTGCCTTTATTAGCTTCTAAATAGAAGGCAACTATCAGAGGAGTAGTTTATTGTCACCAGTAGAGTGAATGATTGAGTCTACAGTTGAGCCCAGAATACTATTTTCTAACTTAATTTGGGTAGACGTATAGGAAGAGTCTTAAACACTATATGGTTCAACAAGGTTGGTTGTTGTTGGTTTTTTGTTCTTTATACTAGCTGACACAGATTCCTTCTTCTAATCTTTGAGTTGTCACCCATGTTTCTGGGCCTGCTTTTAGTTCACTTTTGCTCCTGAGAGTTTGTTGGGTTCTATGATATTTAATTTGGACTTCACTGCGTACACATGGAAACACTAACTTAAAAACACCCAATGGGTAAAGGGACATAGAGTTAAGTCATATCATATTATTTAATTATTAACCACAACAGTGAAATAGATGTTGCCTTATTTTTCTTCTAAAATCCAGTAGCTTGAGGCCAGGGACTTTTGTCTTATTTACCTTCAAATCTCAGTGTCCAGCATAAAATCTTACATTAAAAAGAGGTGTCTGATTTATAACTTGAATAAATAGAACTCTTTGGAAAAACATAGGCTAAATACAAACCACAAGATGATACAAACCACAAGAATATACAAGAATGAGTAGAATGTATACAAGAATATACAAGAATCAGTAGAAAGACATGAGCCCTTATCATCTGAGGTATAGTGTCAAGAACACTGAACAAGGGATAAGGGGACCAGGGCTCTAATCTGAGCTCCGGCAACCACTAGCTCTTGACCATGAACAAATAACTTCCCAATGAGTTCATTCACTCAGAAATATTCATAGAGCACCTGCCATTTGCCAGGAACCAGGTTGGCTTTGGGCATATAATGGGAACAATTCAGACCCACAAAGGGTTCAGTGTAGAGGATGAGAGAGAAGCAACTAAACCATTGCAGTAAAGAAGGGCTTCTCAATCTCAGCCCTGTTGACATTTTGGACAGGATAACTTGTTGTTAGGGCTGCTCTGCACATTGCGGGAATTTGGCAACATGCTGGCCTCTATTCACTAAATGCCAGTAGTACCCCCCTCTTTCCCAGCTGTGACAACCACAAATGTTTTCTGGACATTGCCAAATGTGCCCTTGGGGGTAAACAACGTCTCTGGTTGAGAACACTGTAATAAAGTACAAAACATACTCCAGTAAGGGAGGCTCGAGAGCTGGCAGGGGCAGCCAACCTAATTGAGGGGAGTCAGGGAAGACTTCTCAGAGAAAGGGTGTTAACACTGAGATTTAAAGAGTAGGAAGGGATTAGCCAGGCCACAAAGAGGCAGAAGCCACAAAGGGACAGAGCATTCCCAGGCAGGAGCGGCACTGCAAACACCTGGAGGCAAGAGAGACTAGTGAGAGTTCCAGGAACAAGTGACCCGAACAGGAGAGAGGGAAAGGGGAAAGAGCAGGAGACAGGCTGGTGAGGGAGGCTGATGTCACACAAAGTGGACTTCATCCTGAGGCCCAGGAGAAGCCAAGAGAGCATTTTAGCTTCGACTTGCACACCTGTGTAAAATGGGGGGTTGGACTAGATGATTTGGAAGTGACTTTTCTCCAGCCTTTGTGATGCATCTTTAGGTACCAGTGAACGCACGTGTCTTAACGTCTTACCATTGTGTTTTGCAAGGCTTTTTGCATCATTTCTTTTTGATCATCTTTTAAGTCGTCTCTTATTCCGAAAGTGATATAAACTTCAGCCTCAGTGACAACTTTATTATAAAAATATCTGCCAAACAATAATGCCATAAAATTGTTTTGCTAACATGGTTACAATAATAAAATTCAGATCAAATGTAACAACTCGAAATTACATAAAGCACTCGATACACTTTAAAGTGGCTTCCATCCCCTATTATATCTCATCCTCATAAAGCTATAATAATAAAGCCGAAGTGCGGATTTTTATGACTCTGTGCTACATGAAAAAAAACGGATCTTGCTTGAGGAGATCAAAAGACCTCAGGTCCGGGATCAGGAAACACTGCTTCCTTGATGATTTTGGTATCAGTGAAGCACTGTGCCCTACCTTCTTTTACACCTTTAGAAGCAGCACGCTCAATCTCATTGTTAGAGGAGATAAGTTCTTTTTTAACATTCTAACTTTGTATTTCCTTTTTTTTAGTTTAGAACTAAAGAGAGGCTAAAGGAAACTTGCTGCATAGAAAACAATACTATAGCTAGAGCTAACCTCCCTTATCTGTGGTCTGCACACATAAAGTAAGTTCCTCCATTAAAAGAAGTCAGTTTGTTGGGGCGCCCGGGGGGCTGAGTCAGTTAAGCGTCCGACATCAGCTCAGGTCATGATATCGCAGTTCATGGGTTCAAGCCCCACATAGGGTTCTGTGCTAACAGCTCGGAGCCTGCAGCCTGCTGTGGATTCCACATTTCCCTCTCTCTCTGCCCCTTCCCAGCTCGTACCCTGTCTCTCTGTCCCTCAAAAATAAATAAAACATTAAAAAAATAAACTACAAGAAGTCACTTTGTTAATTCTCTGTCAAATGAGTCTTTATGTTGGTTTAGACTAAGTAACACTCTATTTTAGGAATAAATGCTACCAAGAAAGGCAGTGTAGGATAGTGTTGAAAGGCCTGAACCCTGAAACCAGACAGACCATGTGACTTCCTAGCTGTGAGATCTTGGGCAAATTACTTAACAGTTATGTACCTCTGTTTCTTCATTTGTAATATGGGGACAGAAATAGTAACTATCTCATAGAGATTTCATAAGGATTAAGTAAGCTAATACATACAGAGTACTTAGAAAGATGCCCAACACATATAGTTATGCAAATTGGTTAATGATATTATATTGTCATTTTTTTTTTAATTTTTTTTCAACGTTTTTTATTTATTTTTTGGGACAGAGAGAGACAGAGCATGAACGGGGGAGGGGCAGAGAGAGAGGGAGACACAGAATCGGAAACAGGCTCCAGGCTCCGAGCCATCAGCCCAGAGCCTGACGCGGGGCTCGAACTCACGGACCGCGAGATCGTGACCTGGCTGAAGTCGGACGCTTAACCGACTGCGCCACCCAGGCGCCCCTATATTGTCATTTTTAAATGACCTGAGCTTTTGTGGGAGATTGCTTGCAAAACTAACTCCAGGTCTCCACTGCCCCATATATCTACCACCTTTGGAGCTCCTTGTGGGTAAAAGGTATAAAAGAAATCTGTTTCCTTTGGGCTGGTCTTGTAACTTGCTTTGGACAAATAACGTGGTAGAAGTGATGGACTTTAATGCTTCTATATTCTTTCCCTGAGCATTGCTGCTACTACAGACAAACCTGCTGGATGATGAAAGATACACAGAGTCCAATTATCTTTGTACTTTCAGCCAATCTAAGTCAACTGCCAGGCATGAAAATAAGACCTCCCTAGACCAGCCAGCCCCCAGGTGAGCTGCCAACTGACCCCAGGCACACGGGTGAGCACCGCTTACATTCAGCCTGGCCCAGATCAGCAGAACTGCCCAGCTGTGTTGTAAATGGTTGTGGTTTTAAAGCATTGGGTCTTGAAGAGGTCATGCAGCATTAGCTGGTTGATTAAGCCATTAAAAAATGACGAGAAATAAAGTCTTCACATTCAACCCCAATATCCTTATGTCACGCTGGTTCCTAAACACACACATTGAACTTAAAACTTTAGGAGTTTTTGGGGCGCCTGGGTGGCGCAGTCGGTTAAGCGTCCGACTTCAGCCAGGTCACGATCTCACGGTCCGTGAGTTCGAGCCCCGCGTCAGGCTCTGGGCTGATGGCTCGGAACCTGGAGCCTGTTTCCGATTCTGTGTCTCCCTCTCTCTCTGCCCCTCCCCCGTTCATGCTCTGTCTCTCTCTGTCCCAAAAATAAATTAAAAAACGTTGAAAAAAAAATTAAAAAAAAAAACTTTAGGAGTTTTTGCTGTTGAGTAACCAACAAAACTAAAATCAGAATCAGCAAAAAATCAAAACAAATAAACTATAGGCCCGATGTTTCCTCAGTCAATCCCAAAGTCACGAAAAACACTGCCAGTAAATCACAGATCTCTGCAATATATATGCAAATTAGATCAACACATTGTACACCTTAAACTTGCACGATGTTACATGTCAACAATATCTCAATAAATTGGATGGAGGAATCACACTTCTCACTTTGCGCAACTATCACCAACAAGAGTTATCACTCAATTTAACTGGATAATCTGAAAAAAAAAAAAAAAGAAAGAAAAAAGAAAACTTTCTTACCTTGCTTTGATAGTAATTTCAAAATCATTGAAGTCCTTATAGCCAATGAAACTATTTTCTGGTTCTATTGAGACAGAAAAATGTGGCAACACTGAAAATAAAAACAAAGAGGCAATTTTACCGTTTAAATTAGAGTAGCCTTCTTTCCGGTATAGTTAGACAAGCTGTGACATCAATACAACATCCACCTTGCCATCGTCATCCTCCTTCTCATCACTGTCAGCAATATCTCTGGGACACCTCCTACTCTACCCATCAGAGGTTTATCCAGCTCTGTGTACCATAAGCACTTTGCTTATACTTTGATTACAGCATTTATTCACTAAAGTATAAGGTCCTTGAAAACCAAAAAGGCTATACTCTATGTATCTTTGTATCTCTCCCCCTCCCACGCTTCTCATGAGTCTTAAACATAGTATATGCTCCATGAGTTTTGTTAAGTTTAAAATAGAAGAGGAAAATTCTGGCTGATTTAACAGTTCCCTTTTTTGTCTTATAGATAAACCCATCCAGTCTCCATATTCCAACATAAAACTTTGACTTTAGTCAAGAAGAGAAAGCTTATAATTAGCTAAAAGAAAGAACATTCATGCAAAATTTAAAATTAGGGTAGACAGGAAGGAGTTCTTTCCCTCTCTCTGTCTCTCTCTGTCTCTCTCTGGTATCTTGATTGCTCAAGAAAAAAGAATTTCACCTGTCAAAAGGGCACTGCCTTCTCTTTATACTAAAGCTGTGTACCAGGGCTTATGGATTCTTTATTAATTTTTTCTTGAGGGAGAGAGAAAGAGAGAGTGCTCGAGTGGGGGAGGGGCAGAGAGAGAGAGAGAGAGAGAGAGAGAGAGGGAGAGAGAGAACCCCAAGTAGGCTCTATGCCCAGTGCAGAGCCCAATGTGGGGCCTGATCCCATGACCATGAGATAATGACCTGAGCTAAAATCAAGAGTTCAATGCTTAGCCAACTGAGCCACCCAGGGGTCCCATAGATTCTAGTTCTATTAACCAGCGAAACTGTTAATAGAAAATTGGGTAACTGGGGTGCCTGGGTGGCTCAGTCAGTTAAGTGTTCAACTCTCGGTTTCGGCTCAGATCATGATCTCATGGTTCATGGGATTGAGCCTGACGTTGGGCTCTGTGCTGACAACATGGAAATAAAGAGGAATGCACTTTGTTGCTCTAGGGTGCATTCCCTATTTTACCAAAGATGAAGGCAGGTGTGTTCTCTCTGATATGACATGGAGGAAAACATTTCATCCTTTCATCTAATACCTATTTGCTATGTGGCAGGCATGCTCCTATTGACAAGGATATCCCAGTGAACAGAAAGATACAAACCTTGTCCTTAATGAGCTCATTAGTCTAAAGCAGTAAAGACAGTGGTAAGCAAATAATTACACAGAAAAACACCTATACCAGTTATGAAAACCAATATACATTACAAGGAATCCTTCCCAGGAAAGAGAAGTTAGGAACAGATTTGCTGAATAAATGGCTTTTCAGCTAAGACTTGAAACATGAGTAGGAGTTGGCTAGGTAGTGGGGGAGGGGAAGAGTGTTCTGGGCAGGTGGAACATTGTGTCCAAAGTCACCACTGCTGGAGGGAAATAAGAGGATGAATGGTATAAAATGAGGCTGCAGAGGAAGTAGGCAGGGGCCAGCTCAAAATAAGGATTTTGATTTTGATTAGCAAAGGAACGAGGAGCTATTGGGGACTTTTCAATAGAGAAATAACATGATGAGATTTGCATTTCAAGATTATTTTGGCCAATACCAAGTGAGAATAGCTTGGAAGAAGGGACAGCAATTAGGAGACTTTTGCAGTAGTCCGGGGGCGGGGGGGGGGGGGGGGGAGGAGCCTGGTGAGGAATGGATGAGGATGGCCTCAGATGGTAAGAGGTGGATGAATTCTAGATATACACGAGAAGCAGCAAACATACTCGGAGGGAGTGGGATCAGGTAGGCTTATAGGTTATTGAGAGGCTAGAACCTTTGAAATTGTTTCAGCATAACAAGTTATTTTTTGTCACTGTTTTGTTTGCCAATCGTTAACATCTGTGGATTTATTCTCCATATTATTATGAGTCTCCTGGAGGAATAAAAAATGACTTCAAGCAAAACAAAGTTAAATTTGATATCAAAGCACATAAATACTCTAGTAAACAACTATAAGAATGGAAAGATAAGCTATTTATATGTTAATTATTAGTCCATTAATACGATTGATTCCGAAATAAGAATATCTTAAGTTTTCAGATAAATATATTAGGGATTAGTGAGCCAGAAGGAAAATAGCACTGAACTTGGGGGATGCAAACCCAATTGCTCTCGTTCTCGCACCAGTTGGTTTTAATGACTTGAGTAAATCATTCGTCTTACTGGGTTCTGCTCACTTCATCTCAGCCTACTTAAGTTTCTCCTAAAATCATAATTTTTGACTGTCATTAGTCAAGCTCCCTGGGGGACTAGGTCTCTTCTGGCTCTCTGATGAGGAACACAAGTCCAGAGAGGTTTGTGAGCTTATTGGAGGGTAACAAAGGCATGCTAGAGCCAGAGCCTAGGCCTTCCAACAATGAGCACACCCCCCCCCCCCCCCCCCCCCCCCCCAGCCACTGTTTACAACCATGCCAGCCGGGCTGCTCTTCATCTGGGACTGATTCTGCCGTAAGTTCACTAACGGAAAGCATTAGTGCACAAACACTAATTTTTTTACAGGTAAGCTTTTAATTATCACAAATTACCATATTCTTTAATCTCAAAATATGCGGTTGCAGTCGTTGAAAAGTCCTCTTTATATTTAGCTCGGATTGTCCACACACCGTATCTGTGGAAGCAAAATATTTAAAATTATGAAAGTCATCAAGTAGTTTTAATTTGCCCAGAGGAAATCCAATCGATTCGTGTTTTAAAGAGGAGAAAATGGGGCGCCTGGGTGGCTCAGTTAAGTGTCCGACTTTGGCTCAGGTCATGATCTCACGGTTTGTGAGTTTGAGCCCCGCGTTGGGCTCTGTGCTGACAGCTCAGAGCCTGGAGCCTGTTTCAGATTCTGTGTCTCCCTCTCTCTCTGACCCTCCCCTGCTCATGCTCTGTCTCTCTCTGTCTCAAAAATAAATAAATGTTAAAAAAAAACAAAGAGGAGAAAGTAAGTAGAGATGCATTTAGCCTACGTAATGTATTTTATTCGTGTAGAACTTTAAGTAACAAACAAATAATTGAGCATTTTCAGGACAATAGAAATTGTTTGGTAATTAGTTCTTCATATATTGTTATTTTTTTCAGGAATTTTGTCTTAATCTAGTCAATGGCTTTGATTTGAAGAGCTTGTGAAACTTGAGGATTAACTTAATTAATCTAAACCATAATTATACTAACATAATACTAAAATCCGCACTATAGTAGGACAATGTTTGTAGAAAGATACAAGTCGAGCTTACCCAGATGATACCGCGCACACCTCACATAAAAGAAGTTATGGTTAGAGACAAAGCATGGTTCATTTAAAGAGGAAAATGACCTGGGTTTAATTAACAACCTCTATTTAAAAATATTTACTGAGCACTGGAGAAGCAACTGGAGATAAAAATGAACAAAATGGAAGAATTTGTCTTCATAGAGCTACAGTCCAAGAGATTTGTAATTCCCACTTTTCCATTTACTGGCAAATTGGATTTGGGCAAGTTGCTTAACCTCATTTGTGAAATGAGAAAAATGCTATTTATCTTGCATGTTGGTTATGCAATCAATATACTTAATATTGTGACTATCATCATCATCATCATCATCATCATCGATTCAATGAATATTTGCCAAGTGCCTGTTATGTTGAAGTGCTAACAATGCAACAGTGGGCAAAAACAGACAATAAAGAGGCAAATAAATAAATGTAACATTGAGGTAAGTACCATGAAGTAAATAAATAAGAGAGTAAAAAAAAAAGGGAAAGAGAGAGGGACTACATTAGATGGTGCATCCAGGAATAGCCTCTTTGAAAAGGGAGCATTTACTTTGTGTCCCAAAGAATGAGAGGAAGCCAGCCTTGTGAAGAGCAAGGTGAAGCACATTCTAAGCAGAGGGAACACCATGTGCAAAGGTACTGGGGTAGAAAAGTAGTGATCGTGAGGGGCTACCATGTCTGATATAAATAAAATCTGTTAGGGAGCAAATGGCACAAGATGAAGTTGGAGAGATGATAATAGTTATAAAATAATAAGATCAGTTCCGTGTGATAGAGCATGTAATATTTTCAAGGAAGTATGCATTATAAAAATTAAATCCCCAACTTCACTCACATTTCTAGAACATCTTCAGTGAATTAATTGCAAACAGCAAATTAACTGCAAACTCCCTTCCAGAGGTCAGAAAAATGACTATAAGGAGATTTTGCTTTAAAGTTATATTTAGCCATTTATTTTTTTTAACTTTCAAATTGATTTTATTTTTTTTAATATGAAATTTATTGTCAAATTGGTTTCCATACAACACCCAGTGATCCTCCCAACAGGTGCCCTCCTCAATGCCCATCACTCACCCCCCCTCCCTCCCCCCCATCAACCCTCAGTTTATTCTCAGTTTTTAAGAGTCTCTTATGGTTTGACTCCCTCCCTCTCTAACTTTTTTTTCCCCCCTTCCCCTCCCCCATGGTCTTCTGTCAAGTTTCTCAGGATCCACATAAGAGTGAAAACATAGGGTATCTGTCTTTCTCTGTATGACTTATTTCACTTAGCATAACACTCTCCAGTTCCATCCACGTTGCTACAAAGGGCCATATTTCATTCTTTCTCATTGCCAAGTAGTATTCCATTGTATATATAAACCACAACTTATTTATCCATTCATCAGTTGATGGACGTTTAGGCTCTTTCCATAATTCGGCTACTGTTGAAAGGGCTGCTATAAACATTGGGGTACAAGTGCCCCTATGCATCAGCACTCCTGTATTCCTTGGGTAAATTCCTAGCAGTGCTATTGCTGGGTCATAGGGTGGATATAAGTACACTTATTTGTCTTACTCTATTATAATTTCCATGAAGACACGGACTGTGGATTATTCATTTCCATTTTGTGTATTCATTCTTTACGTGCTTTGCACATATCAGGAAGATGCTCACTAAATATTTATTACATTGAATTCATTTTATTACATTGAGCAGTTTAAACTGTTCTTACATCCATTTTTAAAATGTTTACTTATTTATTTTGAGAGAGAGAAAGAGAGAGAGGGAGCATGGGAGGAGAAGCAGAGAGAGAGAAGGAGAAACAGAGAATTCCAAGTAGGCTCTGCACATGGGGTTTGAACCCATGAACATGAGATCATGACCTGAGCTGAAATCAAGAGTCAGATACTTAACCACCTGAGCCACCTAGGTGCCACCTTAAATCCTTTTCACATGAGGCCTAAATAAAGAAAGAAAGAAAAGAAAAAAGAAAAGAAATGGCTCTGAGAACACTCTCCCTCTTGAAATCTGTCTTCTGGTAGTCTACACAGACAAAGACTACGGAGGACTAATATTTTTATAACTCTCAGAGCAAGGCAAGGGACCATACCAGCCTTTTAGACTGATAGTCTCTTAGGTTCCTTGAAGGGTAGAGGGTTGATGGTTTTAATGAAAAAAAAAAAAAAAATCCTGGGGACTATTTTTGTCTCTCCCAAATTTTTATTTCTATATATAAAGAGGATTGATGAGAAGTGGGAGGTTTTTGTTTGCCAGAAACTGAGCCTCACTTCTAATTAGACTTACATTTTGTTTCAAACTTACGTTGTGCCCTTTTTGTTTAAGAACATTTTTTAGGGTCTTTCTACTTTTTCATTATTTATTTTATTTTAATTCCAGTTAGTTAACACGCAGCGTTATAGTAGTTTCAGTGTATAATATAGTGATTCAACACTTCCATGCATCACCCGGTGCTCATGACAAGGGCACTGTTTTGCACAGCCTCCTTTCTTTCACGCTTACGCCATTTGTTAGCACTAGGTGGCTCCATTTGACTGGTTATCTGCCTCACAACCAAAAGTTCCAGATGTGCTTTTTCGAGAAAACTTATATTAACAAATACTTTAAAGTACTTAGGATTGGATGGAATCTTGAAGTCAGGAAAAGAGATGATTCCGGTATAATCATTTTCTTCCATAATGTCCACTTCTGATCCTTCAGGATCCTTTGAATAAAAACAAACAAACTCAAATCACGTAAGCCACATTAAACAAGTCAATTGATTTATATTATCTCTGACTTATGGAAATATTTACTAACGAATATCTATGTCTTCAAATTAAATATGAAGGAGGAAGATCACTTAAATGTTGTGAAAGGCAAATATGGTTCATTTAAGCTCCCTCTTTTTAACCTCTCCTCCATGTCCTGCCACAGGGAGAGGGAGGGAGAGAGAGGGAGAGAGAGTCAAAGAGAGAGAGGAAAGGAGGGAAAGAAGAGGGAGGGAGGACAGAGAGAGAGAGAGAGAGAGAGAGAGAGAGAGGTTTATATTGGTGTTCGGCATATCCTAGTCTCAATTATCTGGAAGAGACTCAACTTTCTGTTGTATAACTACAAAAAGTGTAACGATAACTGATGTTATAACTAACCAAATGTGAACTTACAGGTTTTATTGGTACCACAACCCAAATTCCATATCTGTTCATGTGAAGTTTTCCAAAGCAAACATGCTATAAAATGCTTTTATTAGCAAGACATTTTAGAATTGTGCCCTATGGACATTTTGAACTTGATTAAACACCCAAAATGGTTAATCAAACTTGAAAGTTTTCGTAAAGCTTCCCCCATAAATTTCCTTCTATGTGTGGGTTTGAAAATTATTGAAAGGAGGTTTTTTTTATTTTCTTTGGACTACATGTAGAGGTCCATTTTGACCTTAATCCAGAAATTTACCACCATGTGCCATGACTGTGAAATTCACAGCCAGGATTTTAAGGTGTTTTTCCCTCGAGGTACAAAGGCCTAATCTGAACAAGAATCAGGATGGCAGCTAAATATCTTCTGCGTTGTTCTTTATCCCTGGAGTTCGTCCCACCCAGTGCTTCCATGATGATCTCTCTTGAGCACTATTTTCGGGACACTTCCTGTATACAGATTTTCTGTGGCTCTGGGATCAGATTCCTCAATCCTCTCTTCTTGGGGCAGCTCATACATGGGATGACTGGCATCCAGTCTCCCTTGTGCCAGGATTTTTCAGCACTGAAGCTCGACTGAGAGAAATAAAATAAAAAGCATCTGTCCACATCCCCTTGTGTTTTCTGACAGAAAAAGGGCATTTGAGCTGACACTGCCTCTCCTCACTCTGTCCCCTCCCAGACTCCCAATACCACTTGGCCAGTTTATTTGCGATCTCATTTCTTACTCCCTCCTGCTGCCATTGGAAAACTCATCCTGTTCCCTACCTAGGAAGTTCTCCACTACTTTTACAAATCTGTGTCTATTCTTTTAATTGAAACCTGTTCTATTCCAGAAAAGGATCACTTCAGCCCTCCCTCTCACCACCATTTAGCCTTCCCTCTGATCTCATGTGCCATTGGCCCTACTGTATCATTAGTTTGGTTTATACTCCAGTGTGGTTTTGTCCTGTAGTATCTACTCAGTATGTATAGCTATTCCTCAAGTCTTGGTTCCAGAGGAAAAGGCTCATAGTTTTAGGACAAGCCAGCCCACACAGACCCATTATAAACTGGTAAATTCACATGGGCTTCCTAGTGGCTGTCAATGCCACTCTCACTGGCTTCCTCTCCTCACCCTCATTCAGGCAGTCTGAGGGGCCTCTCTCTGCATTTCTTCTACTGCTGCTACCACACCTCTCCCTGCACCTAGGTTTCTGCAGCAGCCCAGCCTGGGATTCTCTTACTGCACATCCCTTCACTTCTACTATAGTGGTGCTCATGACTACACATTTGCCCTCCATTCTTTTCCCTGGTCTCTTCAGTAAATCCGCAGGGGTTCCTCCCTACAACCTGCTACATCAACTCTCAACTTCCAGGTCTGGTTATTCAAGCCTCTGGTGCCCTGTTCTAACTTTCAGATCTTATTGACCCCTCTCTTCCCAGGGATGCCTCTGCTCTGGAATCAGATTGCTTTCTTCCTGTCCAATTCCTTTCACCTCTGATTCTGTTCTCGGTTGTTCCTTTCTAGCAACCTGCCCATGTCTTCTCCACCACTCTCAATTTGGCTCAATTGTTACAGGCCTAGTCCAAATCTCACTTCTTCCTTGACCCATCCCTTGGCCATCCTAAACTCTTTTCTGGACTGCTGGAGTTTACAGTCTATATCAATAGTTATCAGCCACAGTCTTGGCACACTCTGATGTTTCACAAGTAAATCATTATAACATAGTCAGAGGTTAAAGTTTGTTAAAGGTTTATGATTTTTGTAAGCTATACAGCATTCCAAGTTATCCCTGTAGTTCACTCCTTCTTGTGTTCTGGTAAGGTTTTCATCTTACAGGGTTTTTTAGTAGGAGAAAAGGGGCTGCAGCCTACTGTGAAAGACCATGACTAATATACCTGCTGTTAACGGGTGAGTGTTACTTCCTCACAAAGGTTTTATAGGGCTGTGACACAAACTGGTAAGACCACAGGAGGCATGTCTTCTATTATGCATGTTATGGCTGATAAAGGGTTGATAACTACTGATCCTTACTTATCTCATGTTTTAACACGATTTTTTGCATGTGTTAGTATGTTACTAAACTCTAAGGTGTTTTTTTTTTTTAATGTTTACCTATTTTGAGAGAGAGAGAGCAAGTTGTGGAGAGGCAAAGAGAGAGTGAGAGGGAGGATCCCAAGCAGTCTCTCCACTGCCAGCGCAGAGCCTGACGCAGGGCTCGATCTCACGAACCACAAGAGATCATGACCTGAGCTGAAATCCAGAGTTGAATGCTGAACTGACTGAGCCACCCACGCGCCCCTAAACTCTAAGTTTCTTAAGTGTAAGTGGCCCAGATTATAATTCTTTATCTTGAATGGTACAAATAAAAAATCTCAGATGTAATATTCAATTAATAGTCAACCAACTCTTAGTGGTTGATTGATGCTTTTTAAGAAAGGAATCATGAAGGATATATTTAAAGCGTTTAGCTCAAAGTCATAACTGCTGAAAGTTAATTTTCATGAGTTTTTTTTTACATGTATCTATTGTCGAGGTATAGACTTACAATGTTCTACTTACAGAAGATGTTCAATAACCATTTACCAAACATTGAATGAGTTAGTGTGGGGTTAGGACAGAGTTTTGGAACCACATACCTAATCCTGAAGATGAGCTAAATTATTATTTAAATAAATAACATACTTACGATGTAAGTTAAGACAGTTTCTCTTTTGGCTGGTTTCAGGTCATCATTCAGTGAATAAACTCTAACCTTTACTGTAAGAATAATTGATATTATCAAAACTTCCATTAAACACAAGAGTATTTTGATTTTTTTACAATAATCATCCTTAAAAGAGATGAGTATAATGAAAAAAAACTCAATCACAAAAATCTACACAGAAAAAATCCATATTTAGAAGAAAGAAAAAGTTAGTTTACAGACATATACATTACTGAAGATTATTTTCTTTTAAAGAGAATTCTCTTGGATGTCTTTAAAGAGCTACTTTTCCTAGTGAAAGTAAAGTACAGGTCATTTTGTTAAAATATATATCCATACAACTTTTTGGGGAGCACACATTAGGCCACTGTTTATCAAGAATTTCATGGTAAATAAAAAAAGAATTTCATAGTGATCTCTACCATATGGTTATACGGGAATATAATGTCTCGTATAAGAGTTGAAGATTTCAGTGGAAAATTAGGTAGTTTGATTTCAACAATATACACTTTTGCACTTATAAAAACCAGCAAGGCCCCCAAAGTATCCCTTATTGTTGCTAATGGCAGCTTTGAATTGTGTGGTATTATTAGATTCATTGAGCCAGATCCTACCATTGTTCTGTCATTGTTGAATGTGTAATGGCAAGGGCTCAGGAACAATTAGTTCTCATTTGTTTCCACCAGCTAATAGATCCTTCCCTGCCTTTTAAGCAAATGCATCTGCTTAGAATTGAACTCTTAACTGCTTGAGACCTGCTGATCTAGTTCCTTCCCATACGACATATTGTAATTTCCCTGATGTTCATTTACTGATGCTCAAATCATTTCATGGCCAAAACTTTAGCCACAAAATAAAATTGAAGTGGAGCCATAATCCTTTTAAAGGGTTAGTATTATGCAAAGCTCTACATAAAGAAGCCACATTAAGCTCTCTAAAATTGGTTTCAATAAGGTCAAAGCAAAATGTTCAGTAAATCTCCCCCCCCCGCCCCCCCCCCCCCCCCCCCCCCCCCCCCCCGCCACCCCCCCCCCCCCCCCCCCCCCGCCATGCACACTCTGCTGTCCCCCTTGCCCTCATCCCCCTTCCGCCTCGTGTCCTCCCTTCTGCATTAGGGACATACCCAGTTCAGACTGAGTGTCACTGGGATGCTGCCAGATGCAGTATGTCACACAAAGTTAAGAGCTCAGGCCCTGGAGACTCTGGGGGTCAAAACTTTGGTTTCATTCCTGGGAAGGTCGCTTCCTAGCACGCCCCGGAGTGAGAGACTTAATCCCTCTAAATCTTAGTTCCCTCATCTGTAAAACAGAACTGCTCGTATCCATTCTGTAGCATTGTGAGGGCCAAATGAGACAAAGCTGTTACACAGCCTGGAGCATCAAAACTACTCAACGAGTGCTTATTACTTTTATTTTAGTATTGTTATTTCTACAACTGCTACATATCTACTTTTTACCCAGTTGGAGTCTAGATTAGAAAATTAATCTTGTATTCACGGCAACAGTGTATTGGAGGCAAGATCAATATAATTCTTTAGTACCAAAGATAATGGCTTCTTAGGTTTTGAAAAAAGCGTATTGAATGCCTTCTATGTGTCGACACGATGCTAGACTTGGAGATAGGGCGGTAAGAAAATCAGACACGGAGTGGGGGAGAGAGCGAACCCGTGATATCACAAGTGTATGTGCAATCCAGGGTGAGAAGCACTACAAAGACACTGCCTGGCTTTCTGAGAGCATAGAAGAGGGGGATCTGAAGCAGTCATAGAGGTCAGAGAAGGCTGTGCTCTATGGATGACGTGTGGGAATCGAGTGGGTGTTAATAAGGCAGGCGGGGGCGAGGGGCATGCATGTACCAGGCAGAGATATACAGGCTTTAATATATACAGGCAGGAACGTAGTGTGAGAAAGCAGCTAGAAGGAGGTCAGTTTGACTGGTTTCCACAGATGAGGGGGAGCATGGTGGGTGATAAAGCTGGAGGGGAAGGCAGGACACAGGTTGTATGGAATTGAAGGATTTTTGTTAATATTCTGAAGTCTTTAACCTACAAAGCCTCGAAGACTTAAGCCTTTAGCCTTAAAGATGGTTACACTAGAGAAAAAAAGAAAAAAAAAAAAAAGAAAAAAAAAGATGGTTACACTAAATCCCTCAAGGATCTTCAGATTAAATGTGTGGATCAAGACATGAGAGCTAGAAATAACAAGATTTAATCAGTTCTACTAAGAGAATGACTTAAGTAATTTTTTTTCTTCTGTGTAAATGAGGCTTTGTGCTATTCCACAGATCAAATAGTAATGGAAAACACTTCCCTAGTGCTTACTCTGAGCTAGGCATTGTCTTAAGTGCTTTATCCATATGAATTCACTTATCTCTTACAACGATTCTGTGAGGTAAGTTCTAGTATTATCTCTATTCTACAGATGAGGAAAGTGGGGCTCAGAGAGGTTGAGTAACACGTGCAGGGTCATAGAGCTCACAACAGCCCAAGCTGGGGTTTGAACCCAGACAATCTGGCTCCAGAGTGTCTAATCTCTTAAATTAGTCCTTTGATATAAGAGGAGGACAAGGGCAAAGATATGTCTGTTTCTAGGTATGATTATGTTTTAAAGTTTGTTTTTGAGAGAGAGAGAGAGAGACAGAGTGTGAGCGGGTGAGGGGCAGAGAGAGAGGGAGACACAGAATTCGAAGCAGGCTCCAGGCTCCGAGCTTCTAGCACAGAGCCAGATGTGGGGCTCGAACTCATGGACTTCAAGATCATGACCTGAGCTGAAGTCGGTCGCTTAACCGACTGAGCCACCCAGGCACCCCAAGGTATGATTACGTTTTAAAGGGCCCAAGCTTTATGGGCTCTATGTACATACTAAGTCCTCTTCCTGGAGTCAAGAGATGCTATTACTCTGCCAATGACAATCTGTCCAAGCTGACAGCAATATCCCACCCTTTCTAGGCCTTTCCTTTCTGAGCTTGTCTGAACAGGAACTCCTGCTGCAGTGGTCATGGTTAGGCCTGTTCCTTCCTACTACTGTCATCACCAAAGTCAACCAACATTTAGCAAGTATGCACTGTGTGAAAAGTGTTTCCACAAAGCTGGCTGGTCCCTCTACCCTTCCCCCTGTCCTTCACCAACAATAACATTATTGAAAGTCCATAAACTCCCCTCCCACATGTAACTCTCTTATAATGCTATCTTTGATGTACTCAAAAGTTAACGATGGTGAGAAGAAGATACGGAGGAGTCAACTGACTGCAGACATGTGACCTTTATTCATTTTTTAAATTTTTTTTTTTTTTCAACGTTCATTTATTTTTGGGACAGAGAGAGACAGAGCATGAACGGGGGAGGGGCAGAGAGAGAGGGAGACACAGAATCGGAAACAGGCTCCAGGCTCTGAGCCATCAGCCCAGAGCCTGACGCGGGGCTCGAACTCACGGACTGCGAGATCGTGACCTGGCTGAAGTCGGACGCTTAACCGACTGCGCCAGCCAGGCGCCCCGACCTTTATTCATTTTTGAGAGACAGAGCGCAAGCAGGGGTGGGGCAGAGAGAGAGGGAGACACAAAATCCGAAGCAGGCTCCAGACTCTGAGCTGTCAGCACAGAGCCTGACACGGGGCTTGAACTCACGAGCTGTGAGATCATGACCTGAGCCAAAGTCAGACACCCAACCAAATGAGCCACTCAGGCACCCCTACACTTTTTTGAGTTTTACTTTTGGTTCACTGGGAATAAATCCAGTCATCTATCAGTCATAGAATGTTGCCTGCTATCCTGCCCTTTCTCCCACTAACAGAGGAACCACGAATATGAAGCAATATTCTATTAGAAACTTTCTTAAGTAGAGTCCCTCAGAAAATTAATATCCATATATCTGTTATCTAATTTATTCTTTGCTGAATCATCTGATTCCCTAGGGTTGGATTTGTTTTCTGAATTTGAGGAATAGCTCTAAAGTCAAAGGAACTTTTTAAAAAATGAACATGGCTCCATAATAAATTATTTTCTCATTTCCAAAATTATATTTGCAATTACATCTTCTACTTGTTTAATAAATAAAATATAACACAATATTTTGCAATTTTTAAAAAAGCTTTTTTCTCCATGGAAACAACTAATGGGGCAGATTATATAATGGTTCATTTTGTACTTTCCATACAAATTTAAAATTTATACTTAAATGGTGTATTTAGTAATTTCTATATAAATTTTAGATTAAAATGCTCTTTATAAGTATAGAAGTCATTGGGAATTGAGACTCTTTTGATCAAGTGGGAAACTTGTGTCCATTTAATTTCAAGTGTAAAAAAAAACTCTACAGTATAATGTTAATCCCCCCCTCTCCACCACAGAGGAAGAGGCATCTTATACCCTACCTGACTGTTGTGGAGTGTAAACAGGCTTGTCTGTATGAATGAAGAGAAATCCATTGTCATAGGTTATTGGCACTTTTTTTGATCTTGAAAAATGCTTCGATACAACTTCCAAATACACATGCGAAACTGGGTTCTGTCCTCCAGACAACTGTTTGGGTTGTACCTGTTAAAGAAAATGTTGATGGACTATAGTTTTTAGGTTATAAAAACTGTTGATTTTCTGAGTCCTACTGTCATTTCAATAGAACAAAAAAATGGGTATGAGTATTAAACCATTTAAAAGTCGTAGAGGAGCCAGAATACTGAATAAATTTTACCCAAAGTGTGTCACTGTCAAATATCATAGTCAGGATTTAGCCTTAAGCAATTAAAAGTCTTTTGGTTTCCATGTTTCCTAAATTTTATATACCTTTAATAAAGCTGCTACTATAGAAGCTTCTTAACAAAACGTTCATTTCATCAGCTCACTGGATTAGCCCATGCTCTCCACTCCCTCAGTGCCGCATCCTGCCTGATGTTCAGGACACTTTGTACTCTCTCTATCCTTCTGCCCCCACGGGTTGACCTGCCTGCTTTCTCATTTGGTGTATGTAATTGTAATTACTTTACATACGTTTGCATGATATGCAAATATAATACATAAAGAGTAATAAAAGAAAGAAAAGTGTTTCTATGAAAACTCAGGCTTTGGTAACATGGGGTAAAAGTTAATCCCTAAAACCAACAGCCGTGGAATTAAATCTGTGAGATCACTGTCAAAGTTTGGAAGACAGTAAAAACCTATAAAGACTCTGCACTCAGATTGCTTTACAAGTGTCTTTACATTCTTTCTCCGCTTTAAAGAAACAGAAACTGTAAACAAAGATGATTTCTTAAAGGTGCAATGCATAATAAATAAGATTTGACACTCCAACCAGGGTGCCCAGGCTTAAAGAAAAGACCTTGGCACAACATCAAACAATTGGCAAACAAAGATACATTACAATGTAAAATTAAATGCCGAAGATATGCATCAAGTTTTATGATTGCCTACTTAATCTACTCTTTCAATTAACTATCTAAGTCTGGTCAAGTCATGAGCACTTTCTGTGATGATGGAAATGTTCAATATCTACATTGTCCGATATGGTAGCCGCCAGTCACATGTGGCTATTTGAGCACTTGGAATGCGGTTATTGTGACTGATGAACTGAATTTTTTATTGCAGTTAAATTTGATTGATTTAAATTTAAAGGTAACAGCCACACATGTGTGGCCAGTGACATCAGATATAAGAGTGTCTACTGAAATTAATTGGGAAATTAATTTTAATTCTTAATAAACCTAGTAACTGGAAGTATTTAAGAGATTAGAGGATTTGCAATCAAGAACATTAATGAAAAACTTCCTACATTTGGTTACAATTTATTTAGATCAGTGTTTCTCAAATTTGAATAATATACAGACTCCATTTAAAGGATAAAATGTGGGGTGCCTGGGTGGCTCAGTCAGTTAAGCATCCAACTCTGTTTTGGCTCAGGTCATTATCTCATGGTTTGTGAGTTCAAGCCCCACATCGGGTTCCGTGCTGACAGTGCGGAGCCTGCTTGAGATTCTCTCTTTCCCTCTCTCTCTGTCCCTCCCCCTCTCACTCTCTCTGTCTCTCTGTCTCTCAAAAATAAATAAATAAACTTAAAAAATTTTATAACGGATAAAATGTTCTGGAGGACTCTCAGTGCTGACTTTTTATTGTTTATAATATAGAATATCAATATAATTCTCATCTTAAGCTCTTTTGTTTTTTATTTTTATTTTTTTTTAATTTTATTATTTTTAAGTAATCTCCACACCCAGCGTGGGGCTTGAACTCATAACCCCGAGACCACAAGTGCACAATCTACCGACCGAGCCAGCCAGGCACCCCTCTAATCTTAAGCTCTTTTAAAATTTCAAATATAGATTATTTTTTAAGGAGCTCATTTTAAAGAAACACTGGTCTAAATGAGCTTCAGAGCCCCTTCCATGTCTAGTTGTCTTTGATTTTCTGGTTGTTTACTTTTGAATCTATATCAGAATTTAAAACAGCATTTTGAGCAGGAAGTAATTTTTAGTTAGAATTTTAAATAAGAAATGGCTGCAAACACTACTCTAACCAAGGTACACTACAATATCTTCATAGAAGGAAAAGTTATTTGATCCAGAATGATACAGTTTGTCAATGGGAGCTGTTCACTCAGGTAACCAATAATTTTATTAGTTTGGGAAGCTATAATTGCAGAATATTGGAGTTCAAGCTAACAAATGTTCTATAGCATCGTTGGGGTTTTGTAGGCAGTGCATTACAGATCAAGATGCATATTCATATTTTTCAATTTCTTTGTAATGGTAATTTTCACAGTTAGCTAGTATTTTCACTTCATTTCCAAATATTTTTGCATTAGTACAATTTTACTTTTCAATACGATCATTACAATTTACATGCATTGCTCAAAAAGCAGATACAACTCTTCCATTTAGAGTTTTCTGTTTCATCTATATTATCAGGGGTGACTGACATCATTTAATAATTACACAGTGGTGAGTGATAATAAATGGCCAAATCTCTACAACATTCAAAGTTGGTACACATTTTGTTGAGAATATTCTGTATGTATAAAGAAAATGAAGAATAAATACATACTGTTAAGACTGCAGAGTTTTGGAATTTGTTCTCCATGGATAAAGTAACATAGCCTGAAGAGTAACTAAATTTTTTATCAGGATAACTTTTAAGAGAGATTGTTGCATCAAATGCTTCGGTGTATCCATAAACTTGAATTACAATATTTTCAGATGCTCCAACACGGAATATTTTTGGCGCTGAAATGACATACCTGTTGAAACAGGATAAAAAAAGGGCCGTTATCTTTAGGTGATTGCATTTTGTCGTGTTTCTTATTTTTTCATCTCACGTGAGAAATTCAAATAGGCACATTTTCTCAAAAGTGGTATTTTTAAATCAAAGTTTATTAGTGATCTATGATAATTTCAGCATGGCTTCCAAGAAGAAGAAGCTTGGAATTAAGACTTGAGAAACAGAGCTGGAGATTTAGTTAGCATTTAGAAAGGTACTAATAACACTTTCCCTGAGCCGCAGCAGCAAAGAGAGACTTTGAATGCTGTTGACTGGAATATGTACCTAAGGTCAATATATTTACTCAATGAAGAAGAAGGCGACAAAGGCACCAGGGATTGAATTCCAGTCTGTCATCTACTGGTTGAGTGACCATGGTAAAGTCACTAACCCTTTCTAAGACCAAAATAATTTACCTGTGAAAATATCACCTTCTTTACCAGCTTGCAGTAAGGACTAAATGAGAATATGTATATGAAAACACCTAGCGTGCTTAGTACTCGATAAATGTTAAGTTTCCTTAATTTGACTAAAATGAGTTAAAAGCTATTCCCAGTATTTTTTTTCACATGGTTTATACAAGAATGCAAATGAGTCTATATAGGTTTTTGAAATAAATTGTTTAAATGTGTGTATTTTCATTGGTTTATTAAAAGAACACTTACAAATATAAACCCTTAGTTATATTTCATGAAAGTGGCTAATTTGGATAGTGAGAGCCGTATGTGTGATTACACAGGAAAAGAAAAGTGTGCTCCAACCCAAAAGGTCACAGTGACGGACTAATTCAAGTGGCCGAACAGGCCTGGAGGCCACCTGCCACGGCACCTGGCAGAATTATTGCGGGCCCCTGTCAACAATATGACGTTTAAAAAGTCAGGAAGTCTTTGGTAACAAATGAAATTAATTTGGAAACAATTAAGTCCTTTTAAAGCATCTGGCAGCAAACAAATTGTAAAAGAGGGAAAAGATCTCCAGATTTCCAACCATCATCTGAATTCCTCAAATGCTTACCCAGGAAGAGGAGGAAATGAGAAAAGTTAAGTTTTGCTGATAATAAGATACATTTCCTGAAATCTGTGCCAGGTACTGTTTTAACAACTAGATAGATAGATAGGTAGATAGATATACTCACTTTGTGCTACAACCACTCTGTGAGGAAGATCTTATTATTACTCCCATTTTACAGATGAAGAAACTGATAATTTACTTGCCGAAGGTCACACAGTTAAGTTACAGAATTAGGAATTGAACCCAAGCAGCCCGTTTCCTGGGTTAACAATTTCAATTGCTATACTAAACTAGATAGCAAGAGTCATGCAATCTGAAAAATCTAGAAAAATACGCTATTTTAATTTCAGCATTCTCGTAAGTTTTATCTTTTTCAGTTTAATATTGTTTTAATTTTGAATTGTCCATGTGGTGGTGGTGGTGGTGATAAAACATAAAGTATTCAGTATTTAGAAGTCCCTAAAAAATGGCTTTGGAATCACCCTTCATACAAATTCTAGTCTTTATTGGCTTATCAGTACCACAATCTGTTTACATAAAAAAATCATTCTTAAAAAAATATATCCTACTTTTCTTATTTTCTTTCAACAGTTTAAGAGGGTCAGGCCAGGGACGCCTGGGTGGCTCAATTGGTTAAGTGTCTGGCTCTTGGTTTTGGCCCAGGTCATGATCTCATGGTTTGTGAGTTTGAGCACCACATTGGACTCTCCACTGACAGTGGAGAGCCTGCTTGGGATTCTCTCTTCCCCTGCCGCTACCCCACTCGCTCTCTCTGTCTCTCTCAAAATAAAGAAATTAATTAAAAATATTTTAAAAAGAAAAGAAGATCAGGCCACTGAGCTTGCAGAGAGGCAAAAATATGACTTTGGCCTCTACCTGGAATACTCTTTCCCCAGATATTTGCATAATTTGCTTCCTCTCACTTTCTACAACTTTGGGGTAAGGCCCCATCATTTCTTTATCCTCTGACTCTATTTTTTTCTTCCTTGTACTGATAGCCACCTAATATTATTCATTCATTCATTGGTTCATTCATCCACCCATCATTTGCTTCTCCCACTAGAATGCAAGCTTTATACCACCTATTACATCCCCAGTGCCTATCACATGGTAGGTGCTCAATAAATTTTGTTGAATCAATCAGTCAAATTAATTATATTGTTCGCTATGCTGTAAATAGCACACTGTCATTTTTTCAGAGAAAGAGAGGAGGTGCTTATTAAGGGCCAGTACGGTGTAGTAGAAAGAATTCAGAATCATGAGACCCAGGTTCTAGTCCGAATTCTACTACTAATTTGAAGTCACTTAATCTCAATCTCCCTGAACTTTTGCCACTTGCCTCTCAAAAGTGAGTATATAAAAACTACCGAGGGAAGGGGGTAAGATTGTGGCCATGTGAGAAACTCAGATAGGGGTGGGAGAGTGTTGTAAATTTATGACATCCTGAGTATACATTTATATTTATATTTTCAATATTTATGTATACATTTATGACAAAATGAAAAAAAGGAAAAAGCAAACCAAAGTGGAAAAAAAAAAGAATCCTTAATACAAGCCCTGCTTTTGTCTCCCTCCAGCAGCATGATCTTTGGCAAGTCACTTTCCCCTCTGTCTGGGTTTATCCTTATATGTGAAATAAGTAGGTTCAATTAGATACTTTCCAGTTCCTTTTCAGTACTAAAATGCTATTTCTAGATACAAAATCATTTATTTATTCATTTATTTATTTATTTAGAGGGAGTGAGAGTGAGCACGAGCGGGAAAGGGACAGAGAGGGAGACAGAATCCCAAGCAGGTTCCACGCTGTCAGTGCAGAGCCTGACCCATAACCTGAGTTGAAATCAAGAGTTGGATGCTTCACTGAGCCACCCAGGTGCCCCCAAAATCAGTATTTTTTTTTAACGTTTATTTATTTTTGAGTGGCAGAGTGAGACAGAGCATGAGCAGGGGAGGGGAAAAAAGAGAGGGGGACACAGAATCTGAGGCAGGCTCCAGGCTCTGAGCTGTCAGCACAGAGCCCGACATGGGGCTTGAACGCATGAACCTCGAGATCGTGACCTGAGCCGAAGTCAGATGCTTTACTGAATGAGTCCCCCAGGCGCCCCCAAACCAGTATTTTTTAAGAAATACTTTAAAATGCACCATATTTCCATAACACCAAAATTTGTGAAGAATTAATTCATAAATTTAGAAACAGTTACAATAGGTTTTCAAATCATAGTATTAGAATTGACCTCAAAGTAACATGTGCTTTACTATGTACAATAAGTACATGGAATATACAAAGAAAATTATGAACCAAATAGAAATAAGCAATCAATGGCAAGAAAGTTTATTATCTTGAGTTTATTTTCTGCTCTTCTGAAGAGGAATTCAAACAATCACTTATGTAGATTTTTATAAATAACAATCCCATAAAGCTGCTGTGTTGTAAGCCACTCCTCAAATCAAAATGCTTCCATGACTTTCTCATTCAGAAGTGAGACTATTCACCAGGTGCTCTAGGAAGTAGAAAGTTATTTTCAAATTCGCACCATCTACTGAATTTATTTTTCACTCATCACAACTAAGATGCATTGATAAATGAAGATGGGTTCTTTTACTTACGTTTGTTCCTGTCCCCAACTTTTACCCAGGAAGATTAAAAAAACAAGTATGCCCCAAAGGCCCATGGCTGGAGGTATCAGTAAACCATGGATATAACCTTTTTGAAGATACTCTCCTTTTAAATAAACTGAGATTGAAGAATTTGGGTACATTAGTTTACTGGTTAATTATTAATGTCAGAAAGAGGGACTTTTAAGTCGGAAAACTAAAATCAGAACTGAAAAACACCCTTAAATGCCCAGATGCAGAGGTAGGAGATCTTTTAGAAAGGGATTTACACCTAGAGATTTATTTTGATTAATACAAATAAGGAGATTCTAACATGGGAATTTGACAGTAGAATGAATGGCTCAAAGCTAGAAGCCAGTAGATCTCTTTGCCTTTGGCCTTATTCCTTTTGACCAGGACACCTGCTCTGAAGTTGTATCAATCTGTGAGCATGCCTCTGATAAATCTATATGCTGTGATACTGACAGAGACCCACCAGGATTCAGTTTCAAAATGAGATGATTTTAGGATAGGTCTGGTTTAGACAAGGATCATGAAGTAATCTTTCTAGAGAAATCCTGAGTGGTCGTGTCATTGGCACTGGAAATGGCCTAAGGATAAGACAGATCTTCAGAGAAGCTCTATGGAATTGTTCCTTGGTCTGTCCCAGTCTACAGAAGATGCTGAACATTAGGTAGAGGAAAGATTGTGATAGGCAATGAAAATGCCATGCTGAGGACACTGGCATTATTTTCTAGGAAATAACCCATCAAATACTTTTCTATTTAGCAGGGAATGGATATCCTCCAATGTCTATTAATTCATATGACACAAATTCCAAATTTGCATTCATTCAGATGCAGAATATCTTTTTTTTAAAAATAAACTCATGTTTATACCTTTCAATGAAGATTTTAATAATTTTAATAGAAGAGCTGAAGAAAAAAAAAGCTTCCTATAACAAACAAGTCTATTAACTTAGAATGAAATAAAATTTTATCCTTGAGATTTGTATGTTTTATGTTTGCTAGAAAAAATTTTATGTACAATCTTCCTTATATTTGTACTCATCTACCTTAGTACCTAATAGGTACTTTATTCTAAAGTAACAGAACCAATTTCTCTAGACATTTTTCAATTATTCAGATGTTTTAGGGTCACATTGGCATTCCTTGCTTTGAATTAATAAGGTTTTAACCTTACCAACATTTTAGTACTAAACTCATTAGAAAAATGTCACACAAAAGAGAATTTGATATACAAATTTCACTAAAGATATTTCTTGCATGTTATTGAGGTGATAAAAAAAATCTTCCATGATTGTCTGACAATCTAGTACATTTATTTCAAAAGGGAATCTGTGAAATGATTAAACTGGGTTACGAAAGATGGGTCAAGTTAAAACAAACAAAGTCCTTTTGCCATCATTTTCGGGAAAAGATACTTAGGAGAAAGCAAGAATACTCAAATCATTGTAGATATCTGTGTTTTAAGCCCAAGGAAGTTTGCTTGTATTATAGAATCAATAGTGATAAATGATATTTGCAAACATTTGCAAACATTTCCAAACATATTGGCATATTTCTGTGAAAGAAAACACTTTTTATTTTTTTTCAATTTAAAAAAAAAATTTTTTTTTAACCTTTATTTATTTTTGAGACAGAGAGAGACAGAGCATGAACAGGGGAGGGCCAGAGAGAGAGAGACACAGAATCCGAAGCAGGCTCCAGGCTCCGAGCTGTCAGCACAGAGCCCGACGCGGGGCTCGAACCCACGGACCGTGAGATCATGACCTGAGCCGAAGTCAGATGCTTAACCGACTGAGCCACCCAGGCACCCTGAAAACGCTTTTTAAAATAATGGATCTCAGAGGTCCCCACTAAAACCAAAATTCAATTCACAGATTTTCAAGTGTGTTTGAAACTTTTTAACTGCCATTTAAACATGGCTCAGAGGTGGATTCTTCTTCACAATGTTGACTTTCGGGGGTAGTTTTTAGCTTTTATACAAATATGCAACTCTAAAAGAGGAGAATCCAAGTCTGGCAGAAACTTTGCTGGTCATCTGGGCTTCCTGCTAATGCCATGTTGATTCTACCCTCAGGACAGAGCCCACATGACTTCACTTAGTTCACAAGGCCCCTCCTGATCTGGATTCTACTTGATTCTTCAGCCTCAGTGTTGCCCTTCTTCACTCCAGTCAAATAGCGTAATTCCTTATTAGTATTCTCGGAAGTCACCATGATATGAAGGTGTTCCCTCCACCTAAATAGTCAGCCCAATACTATCACTATTATTCTTACCTTATTTATATCCTCAAGTTGGTGTGTCATCAGAAATATGGGATATATATGGGTTAGTGCTACCAGCACTGAAGAATGCAGCCCACTCAGTCTATTTATAACAGCCACGTGAGAGGGAATATTGGGGTACAAACTACAACTAATTGGGAACCTCATATATAAATATCCCTCCTTAGTCACTTGTCTTCCTATATATTTAAATGGATTTTTAAAAGTTTATTTATTTATTTTGAGAAAGAGAGAGAGTGAGCATGAGTGGGGAAGGGGCAGAGAGGAAGAGAGGGAGAATTCCAAGCAGATGTGGGGCTCGAACTCACAAGCCCTGAGATCGTGACCTGAGCTGAAACGAAGAGCTGGGCACTTAACTGACTGAGCCATCCAGGTGCTCCTACTTAAATGGATTAAAAAAAACCACTTAGCTACAATAGTTTACTGAAACAAAGTCTTGCCAAAAATTCCAATGTGTAAAATAGTTGGAGTAGAGGTGCTTTGAGAGAAGCACAGTGGGGTGCAGGCTGTCTGCCTGTCTCCCCCAGGTGCACCCCCAGGTGGCCCTTGAGGAGGCTTAATGGGAACTCTGGGGTCCCTGGGCACATGGTTTAAAAATTGTTGACTTGAAGTACCAACAACCTCTTCCAAGCGTTCTTGCTTCACTTGGTCCTTTCCCGTTACTTCTACTAACATCTCCAAGTCCAGCTTGAAATTAGTTTTTCAGTTGATCAGGCCAAAGGAGAAACTAATCTCTTTTTCATCTCGTGCCCAAGAGCCACTGCTTTAGCTGCAAATTAAAATTCCTCTCCCAAGTGACTTGGGCTGTCAACACCAAGTCCTCTATAAGTCCCTTGTTCCTTCACAATCCTGTGCTTATATCCTACAGCCAAGACCCCAGTACCCCAACATTGCTCAGCAATTCACCACAAGCTCCAAGAGGCCTGGTAGAGGATAATGGAAAGGTCGAAACTCTAGGTATATACCCCAGAAAATGTGCACACATTTGCCTAAAGAGACTAGCACGGGAAGGCTCTTTGTAGCATTATTTGTCATAGCAAAATTTGGCAGCAACCTAGAACAATAGAAAAACGGTAAATACATGACTGTATTTTCATGCAATGGAAAGCAATGTTGGCTGATAAAACCAACCTACAAAATGACACAAAGACCATAATAACATGAACATAAATTAAAAAAAATGCAAAGCAATGTTATGGCCTATAGACATTTACATCAGTAGTAATAACATAAACATGATTGTGAAAGATAAATACTGCATCAGGATAAACGGTAATGTCTGGGAAGGGAAGGAGAATGGGGGAAGGGGTAGGAAAAAGGTACACAGACTGTATCCCTTATGTTTTGTTTTAAAGGAAGATCTGAAGTCAGTATGGCAATATTTTACAAATAATTCAGGGGAGTTTTGCTGGTAGTTATACTGGTGTTTGATACATCACTCACTGTACTTTTCTAAAAGTTTGAAATATTTCATTGAAAAAAAAGAAAGGATGGTTTGAAGTGAGGCAGGCTTGAACTCAAATCCTGACTGCCTATCTAGGGATGGGATCTTGACCAAATCAAGATCCACTTTCATTGCCTATAAAATCAAATGATAATTCTTCATAGAGCCGATGGGAGAATGATATGAAACATGTATGTAGTTCTTGACACATAGCGTGAATCCGAGAATGGTCACTGTTCTTCTTATTGGCTAGGACAGACTTATGACCCTCTACTCTTTTTTTGGAAATATGTGCACAGCATCATGGCAATCTGTATTTGATACAGTTTTATTTTCCTGGCCGCTGCTGGGCAGACCACAACACCAATGGTAGCATGACTCTCAGGATGAAAGGTTATCTTTATCATCGAACACAGCAGATTTTGCTTCCCACTTCTTTTGTTTGTCAACTGTCAATTAAAGGTCTGGGATTAGATGACTAACATCTTAAGAATCTATCTAATTGCTACATCCTGAGAGTCTGATAGCCTAACTTAGTGAGCAAAGGAGCACAAAAAGGTTTCCATGGACCAGAACCTTTTTAGAAGGCATTTAAAGAAAATTTTCTTTTGTTTATGACATTGATTTCCATTAGCAGATTATGTGTACCCTACTATTTTCCTTATAAACCATAAGAAGTCTTTGCTCAAAAAGGTCCTCCTCACTGTGACCCTTATGAAAGATACTGTTTGAAGCATTTTCTTATTTCGCAGGAGGAGCTTTAGTAATTAAGAAGGAAAGCCATAGGGGCACCTGGGTGGCTCAGTTGGTTAAATGTCCAACTCTTGATTTCGTCGGCTCAGGTCATGATCTAACAGGTTCATGAGATCGAGTTTCATGTCTCTCTCTCCCTCTCTCTCTGCGCTTCCCCCACCTGTGAGCATGCACACACTCTCTCTCTCTCTCTCTCTCTCAAAATAAGTAAATATTTTTTTTAAAAGGAAAGAAGGGCATAAATGTTAATTCACCATCTCAACAAGACCTATTGAACTCCAGTGAATTTTAATAGGTGCTTTGTGAGAGCCAGACATAGAGGACATGTTCTCAAATTTTAAAGAACTTATCCAAATAATGACAACGTAATAGCCACCGATTACTAGCTCCTAACGTGTATCCATTATTGCGATAATGAAGTTACACAAATGGTCTCTGATCTGCACAACCACTCTGAAGGGTGCTATAACCTTCAGGTCACCAATGAAGAAACTGAGGCTCAGAAAAATATAGTGGTTTGCCTCAGGGAACACATCTAATAACTAGCAGAGATGGGGATTTGATTGTGGTAGGGTCAGTAGGAAAAAGAAGACATACCAAACCAGTCTGCAGTCTTAGCTTCTCTTTGACCCCTCCTCCAGCTATTTGTAATTGATTCTCCATTTTATAAACTCTATAATACTTTATACAGCCTGATCCACACATTCTGATTTTTATTTACACACCATTGTAAATTCTAGACAAAGGCTCAAAGGTACTACATGGGAATAGGTATGACACTAAGTGAAGGACTAATCTGACTTCTGTCCGGTTCTCTCTTCCTCACGGGGTGCTGAGGTAAGACTAGCTGATCAGACAACCAGGCAGATGGTAGACTGGGGAGATGACCTGACAAGGCTAGAGGTAGGCACAGCCGGAGAACAACCAGGTAAGCCACACCCTAGGGAACACGGCGATTCAAATCCAAGGATGGATGATCTTGTATTTAGGTCCTTGAGAGAACCCAAGTCAAAATGACCCAGCTAAGGCATTCCTGAATCCCTGCCATTACCTAGCAACACTAAACTTGTACACTAGAATAGCTGTTTCTCTAAAGATACAATGCTGGGGAAAGCTCCTTGTGCTCAGTACCACCACTAATGGGCACTTGCTTACCAGTCAATAATTCCCAAGCATACTCTTGGGGTGGCTAGGTGGCTCAGTCGGTTAAGCGTTCGACTTCGGCTCAGGTCATGATCTCACAGTCTGTGAGTTCGAGCCCCGCATCGGGCTCTGTGCTGACAGCCTGGAGCCTGCTTTGGATTCTGTGTCTCCCTCTCTCTCTGACCCTCCCCCGTTCATGCTCTGTCTCTGTCTCAAAAATAAATAAAAATTAAAAAATAAAAATTCTCAAGCATACTTTAAGTTCTTAAAGAGCAGCAGGTTCAGACAGCTCCTTGAAAGCGCCACCTGCTGGTAGTAACTTAACCGCATCCCAAAGCAGACTGGAATAATTTGTGCTGTGCTGATGGCCAGTGCTAACACATAACACCTTCTCCCAGGTAGATTCAGACTTCCCTTTTCTCGTCCCTTCTGAGAACTAGTTTCTTCAGTTCCTGGAGAGAGCAATGCCTATCTTGCCTTCTTATAGGAATGCTGAAATGTGATATCCCTGAGCATTGGAAAGCATATAAACATGTAAGGAGTTCTTATGATTATTTTTTTAAGCATCTTATCTCTCCTGCTTTATCAACTTCTTTCTTTCTGCCTGCAAACATGCAGAAGTCTCCATTAATTGGACAAAAAAAAAAAAAGCCAAATATCACAGAACTTTTCAATGGATTTTTCTCCAAAAATCACTGCTAAACCTCTCAAAGGCTTAGTCTGCTCCCTTTTTAGAATTTTCTTTTCCTCCATTTATCCATGGACTCCCCCTCACCAGACTGCTGCACAGATATCTTCATGGAAGTTATTTAGAAAGAAAATAAGGAATGAATAAAATGATTGCTCAGCAGCAGAGGCCACTTGATGTTGGTTGGCATGATTTGGCATTGTTCTCATTTTACACACAAAGACCCTGATGATCAGAAAGGGCTCAAAGGAAGGAAGGGGGCCTAGAATCACACAGAAAGAAGTAGCCAAGGCCACCTGTACAATTTGAGGGTCCCAGTGTAAGATGAAAATGTAGACCTGCTTATTCAAAAAGTAAGAAAAGGTGCGGTATTAAAACATAAAAACCTTTTCATTTCTTCTGTGGTCTCTTGCTCAACTTGCAATGGTGTTTTTTACTTGCTATTTTTAATGTCATTCTAAGTCAAGGAAAATCAAAGGTTTAAATTAATGGCGTGAATTTTACCATTCATCTTCATTTAGTGCGATGCTAGTTTTAAATGCTAATACAAGGGCACTTAATTCATATGTGGAATCACCAAGACCACACAGTTTGTTTTTCAGATCTCATACATGCATATATACTTTGTTCTTATCAGAACATTGGAAATGCAGTGCAAAACAAACTCGATTGTTATTTTACTTTTTGACATGTGTGTATTCTACCAACACTCTCTACCTTTGCTTACTGAAGAGTAAGAAAAGCCTGAATGGAAAAGGAGCTATGGGTTATCCTGCATTTCCCCTTCCTTCTGTGTCATCATATTTAGTTTAAGTCATTGGCTAATAACATGAACAAGAAAGAATATGATGAGTTTCCTCTGTCATTTGTGTTTCTTAGAATGCCATTGTGGTTGTTGTTTGTTTTTGCATTCAAACCAAGTTCTGGCTCCAAAGGAATATATGGCCTCTAAAGGCTGTCAGCACCCTGCTTGTTGAGTCATAGACATGACATACTTACTTTGTATTCACTTTGAGTCTCCCTAAACTGCATTGTGGGTCCACTGGTATTCTGTGTTCATGGGGTATCGTGAATGCTCTATGTGAATGGGGTGAAAAGGAATGGTGGGCACATGTGTTTGCATATATCTCCTCTGTTCACCTACATGCTCCATTTCCCCATCAGACTTATAAGACACAGGTTCAAAGATATAACTATTAATAAATTCAGAAGTGTGGGCCCTTCTGAGTGCTGGGCCCTCTGTGACTGCACAAGCTGCATGTCCACGAAGCCAGCTCTGGAGTAGCGAAGCCAGGAGCAGAGCCATATATGACTCCAAAGTCTCTTAACATCACATGGAGTCTCTTCAAATAACACAGGGCAAGTAGCAAAGGGATTGCAATCTGGGAGGAGAATGATAAGGATGGGAAGATGGTTGTCAAAAGGACACAATAGCTCAGTTACTTTAGGCAGACGTACAGACTGGCATGAGCTAGGAGATATGACCTGGAAGCAAGCCAGCTCCTACAAGGGTGGAACAGACAGTGTCCTAGCTTGTAGATGCTTAGAAAGCATTCCTTTTGGCAGCCAGCATCTACAGGGCACTTTCAAAACGAGGCAAAAGAGAGGCAGCCAGTATCAGGGGTCTAAGAAAGTAATATCTTAACAGGTAGGTCATGTTGGGATGCGTTCCTCAAGAGGCCAGGCAGAAAATCACATTAAGATGGACTATTGGCAGATAGGTAGGACCTACCTAACTATACGGCTGAGGTCAGGGGATGGCCATGATGGAAGAAGGGTCTCTGATCAAGAAACAGACCAGGAGGGGGGAGTCATCATTTAATGGGCACAGAGTTTTTGTTACAAATCATGAAAAGGTTTGGGGTATAAATGATATTGATGGTTACACAACGTTGTGAATGTATTTAATGCCACTAGGTTGTATACTTATGAGTGGTTAAAATAATATTATGTTATATATATTTTACTATAATTTTTTTAAGCTGCAAAGAAAAAAGAAAGATAGACCAGGGAGGAGGCAGACATTCAAAGATCAGAATTGAGGCATATGTAATGTGAGCAAGGAGAAGTAGATGCCAAATCCTATACCACATGTACTCAGCATTTAATAACATCTTGCCTCTAGACCACATAGAATCACTTCTGGGAGTTCTGCACTTTTCCCTTAAGAAAATAAGATCTTGGGGGATGATGGATGTGATCTGGCTGGGGTGAGGGTAGGGCCTCAAGCTTTTCCCTACTCTGTTAGGGGAGCAAGAAAGGTAGTTCAGTGTGGACATCTCTGGTGTCCTCTTCACTTGCTTGGACAGGTTTCCTCATCTGAGCAGCTACTATGCCAGCTACTGTGGGACAGAACCTGGGCCTGAGACCATAGGGATCTGGGAAAGAGGGAGGGCTAATTCTGCCACATAAGGGGGGGATCCTGTGCACCAAGCCCTGGCACAGGCCATGGGTAAGGGGCACCTTGAGAACTGCTAAGACCATGGTTTGGGCTTGGAATTGTCTCTCAGAATTCCCCAAGGGTCCTTGGAACCCCAGCCCCAGGTGCCACACGGGATCTAGCTTCAAGTGCACTTGGCGAGAAGGCCTGTATTAGCATCCTAGCTCTCCCTTTTAAGAATAATGTCCTTCACCCTTGTGAAATTGGTGGAGTGCACCCCAGGTATCCCTGGCTTAGGAATGAAGGATGTGGTGGACAGGGATGGGAATGTTGCAGGGGGTGGCGAGAGGCTGGGATGAGATAGAGAAATGGCTGGGCTGTCATTAGGGATGGAGAGAGATGAATGATGGCTTAATCAGATGGAGAAGTCTGATAGCAGGAATAATCTATAAAGGATGGAGAAGAGAAAGAGAGAAGAGAGAATTGAGATTTAGGTGTGCCTGCAGTCAACCATTCAACAAATGTTCACTGGGCACCTAAAATGTACCAGACAGTGGTTGGGGCAGCAATGGGGAACTAGACAGGATGTTCAAGGAACTTGGAGTCTAGTGTTGAAGACAGACCATCAAATGAACAGTTAAACCAAACTGTGATGAGCGTTATGACAGGGGAGCTACACAGGGCCAGAGAAAGAAAATGAGTTTATAATAATCAGAATTAGGTTCTGCTGTATATAACACGCAATCAAAATCACTGTTGCCCAAATGAGGTATATGTTTATTTCTTTCTCACATAAAAGAAGTCCAAGGCTACAATGGCATTTCCATATGTCCTCAGAGGCAGGGGCCGTTATTTTTTTGTTCCACCATGCTATCACCTAGCTTCCATCTTCAGTGTTACCTCATGGTCCATGTTGGCTGCTGGAACTCCAGCCATTGTTTGTAGGATGAGGGCTGCAAAAAGGAAGGCAGAAAAGAGACCCCTCCCTGTTGAATCCACTTGCTTTGAGCAGCCTTCTCCAAAGTCCCATACATACATTTCATGAAGAGACTTGGGAATAGGCTGTGCCCAACTTCAAGGGAAATGAAGGCCAGCTAAAATTCAGGTTTTGATAATGAGGAAAGAAAGAATGAATTCCAGGTTAGTTAGTACTCGCTGACACAAGTGTTTTCATCTTTTGCATTCCATATTCCTGAATATCAAAACATGATGTTGAATTCTAGCAGAACTCCCAAAGATTATTATTTTTGGCAATGCAGAGTATTCTTTTGTAAGGAAAGGCAGAATTCATAAATATATTTAAATATTTCATTTTAAGACCTTGAGCTTATGGGGGGTGGGGGGAAGGTGAATTTTTCTGCCGAATGTACTCAACTAAGGAGATCTTTTCTCTGGCCATCAGTAACCAGAGATGAGCAAACCACCACAAAGATACTCAAGGCAAGGGCAAGGACCCGGGGCCAAACAGTACAAATCAGGGTATCAGGTCAAGTTTGGTCAAGCATACCTTGCTATTACAAAATTATCTCAGTTGCAGAAAAAAGGAAATTTCTATATTGACAACAGTGGTAGGTGGTGTTGCGGAATTTTTCTGTTTTTCTGCTTCAGCAGTCACTTCTTATTGCCATCTCAGTGCCCGCCACCTGAGTCAATGCTAATAACTGTGGGCTGAATGAACACTGGCAATGAATTTGTCTGTGAGAGATTCCCTCTTTTTACTTGCTTTAATATAGAATGACTTGAAATCTGTAACTTCAAGTTGCCATAGTATTTCAAAGGAGTCAAGGAGCTGAGTACAAACCTGAAGGTTTAGTTATGGTGCCAGAATTTGGGGTTGATGTCTAGGTTTGGATCTCTACTACAGGGCTTGCTCCAGGGCCCTCACTTCTAATAAAAGCATTAGAAATAAATTAGAAATAAAAGTGGGCACCATAAATAAGAGCAGTTCACTGCTTTTGATTCATCTGTTTAATAACCTCTTTCTTTTTTTAGGTAACCATTTATTTAGTGGGTTTATAATTGGGACAGCCAATCAAAAATGAGTGACCCCATTACTGTTTTTAAAATGGAAATCAATTCCCAAGTAAGGTTAAGTGTGCTTTTATTCTACTTGAGGCCTTAATTAAAAGCATAAATAATACACATAAATCTTGTGAATGCTGAACTCTGAAGGAAATGAAACTGAGCCTATTCCAATATATGAAGGAAGAAGTTAAGATCTATGTGAAGCCTCTGTCCAAAAGGCAATTAGCTATCATTGCTGGCAGGTTACTCAAGCCAGTGAGAATTGTTACCAAATAATGCGTCTCATTGAGACAAATCGTGCCACTGAAAAAGACTTCTATCTGAACTTTTCTTAAAATGCTTTTTTGAGGGGCGCCTGGGTGGTGCAGTCGGTTAAGCGTCCGACTTCAGCCAGGTCACGATTTCGCGGTCTGTGAGTTTGAGCCCCACGTCAGGCTCTGGGCTGATGGCTCAGAGCCTGGAGACTGTTTCCGATTCTGTGTCTCCCTCTCTCTCTGCCCCTCCCCCATTCATGCTCTGTCTCTCTCTGTCCCAAAAATAAATAAACGTTGAAGGAAAAAAAAAAATTAAAAAAAAATGCTTTTTGAAAAAAAGTGAATCCAAATCTATGATTCTCTCAAATAATTAAAGTATTTAGAAGAATACAATTTATGAAGCATCCTTACTATGTCATCCTGTACATTTGTATTTATTTAAACATTCATTCTTGTCCAAGGTGTTTTCACATCCATGATCTCATTTGGGCTTTACAACTCTAAACATGGTGGTTAGGATAAATGTTGAGTTCAGAGAAGCCAGGTGACTTGCTCAGGCTACACAACCAAGTATGAGCCATTCCTGAGCTCGCATTGAGACCATGCGTTTGTTTGACAGTCGTGCACACGCTCTGGGCAGGCAGGTGCCGAGGATGCAATCACAGAGACAGTCGCTGCTGCTCTCAGGGAGGAGCTTCAGTGTGTGGACTCGTGAATCAGTCTGCTGGGGCTGGGTCCTGGTTCTGCTACTCACTGTTTGACTTGCACAAATTAATCGCTGTGTGCCTCAGTTTCTCTATCCGTAAAGGGAGAACAAATGAAATATCTACTTCATAGGGTTATGGTGAAAATTAGGTAAATGAATTCTTGCAAAAAGCTTAGGATGGATCTGACCTTGATTAAGTCCTCAGTAAATGTTAGGTCGGATTAGTAGGAGAGACAGACATTAGCTATATAAGCATGCTTATGAGTGTAATGATAGACTTGAGATAAATAGAAAGGAAAGTAACAGTTCTATCAGGGCTTGGGGCTAATAGAAGGTTCCCCAAGAAAATGGCTCTCACTGGAACTCTGAAAGACAAACTGGTGTTAACTATATGGTCATTCCAGACTGAGATTTGGGGTTTTAATTCCTGGATTACATATTCATTTTTAAATATACTGCAACGCTTAGTACAATTTATTTAAGACCAATTTGTTGATCTAAAGCATATGGAATCGATTATTTTCTATAGTGAAAAGAACACAAGCCTAAAAGTCAAAAGACCAAAGTTCTAGGTTTAGGTCTGCCATCAACTCACTGTAAGACTGGGAAGGGTCCTTTAGTCTGCTTCTGGGAATAATTTAGAAGTTCAAAAGAATGTTTACCTCTAAGCCTACTAGGGTCTGGCCGCAATAACCTGTCCATGGTTTTCCCTTTCCATATGTATGCTGTTTTATCATCATAAAATACCCCAGTCGTTATTTCTACTTGTGAAAATCCTACCCATTCTCTGAGATCCATCCCAAATGTCCAGAGTGATGTGGGGGTGGGACAGAGATGATTTCATCTGCCAATCCTCCTACTTTTACAGAGGAGGGGACTTCCACTGCCCTCCTCAACATTAGCTAGTACAAGAAGACTTTTCTTTGTTTTGAGGTGAAATTCATATAAAATTAACCATTTTTAAGTGAACAATTCAGTGGTATTCAGTACATTCACAATATTATGCAATTACTACCTTTATCTAATTCCAAAATATTTTCATTGCTCAAAAAAACAAAACTGGGGCGCCTGGGTGGCGCAGTCGGTTAAGCGTCCGACTTCAGCCAGGTCACGATCTCGCGGTCCGGGAGTTCGAGCCCCGCGTCGGGCTCTGGGCTGATGGCTCAGAGCCTGGAGCCTGTTTCTGATTCTGTGTCTCCCTCTCTCTCTGCCCCTCCCCCGTTCATGCTCTGTCTCTCTCTGTCCCAAAAATAAATAAATGTTAAAAAAAAAAAAAAAAAAAAAACAAAACAAAACAAAAAACAAAAAACCCTTACCCATCAGGCAGTTACTCCACATCTCTCGCAGCCCCCAACCCCACCACTGGCAACCACCAGTCTTGTGCTTCTGTGGATTAATTTAAGGAAGACTTCCCTCAACTCCCACCATTCCCAACAAAAATATGACCTTATTCTCACCTAAACTTCCATTCCTTTTCTCTGGTGATACGTTAATTATATACAACTTGAGAGTCTCTCACTCCTTCCCCCTCACCCCAATCCTCTCTGATGTCAGATCCTTTTGCATTAAGGGCAGTGTTCGTGCCACATTAAAGTGAATTGTGTATAGTGGATTTACCATTAGATTTCTCAGCCCTTGACTCTGGTGCCACGTATTTACCTACATACTTAGGAACTTTAGTGTGGGAAACTGTCCCTCTTAATTGACGATTGCCACATGGTTGTCTCCGACCAGGAAACTGTCTTTGTGCACCTGGAGCTGCAGCACATCAGCAACACACAGACCTGTGAGGGGTGACAGCGCACAGAAGCACATTAGGGGGCCCCCAGGGTACTTCTTCTTCTCCAAAATTCTTGTATTTTACTTGGAGGAAGAGAAAAAGACGATATTGAGTTTCCTTTTTTTCCCCCTATATTTCTCTCTTCTTCTTGAAAGTTCTACTTAGTGATGCTTATTTCTCGAATCAATTAATACTTAGTCTACCACCACGGGCCACTGTTCTAGCTAATGCAGATACAATAGTGAACAAGACAGGCAAAATCTTCCCTCTAGTCACGAAGACATAAACAATATGTGATAAACTATGAGGCAGTGACACATATAAAGAAGATAAGGTCCGGTACACAGGTTGGTCAGGGGAAGCCCGGAACCTGTGGCAGAGTGAGCCACGGGGCTATCTGGCGGGCAGGCCTTTGTCTTCAACATTCAAATTATGGCCATAAACAAAGAGGCCTTATTATGATTATTTGTAAAGTTAAAAAAGTACCCTTTTGGTTATAGGAAAAATCAAACTTATATAAACAGTAGAAAGAATGGCATAATGAACCTCCACGTTCCCACTACCCAGCTCAGTGATTATTATCAACTCATGGCCAGTTTTGTTTCCTCTGTACCCATCTCTCCTGAACTTCCTGAAATATCTTGAGGCAAATCTCAGTATCACGTTATTTTCTCTGTCAATATTTCAGCATATATCTCTCAAAGACAATAACTTCCGTTTTTTTAACCTCACTGTCAAAAACAATGAGAGTTTTTAGTATCATCAAATATCCACTCAGTGTTCACATTTGCACCATTAGTTTGTGAACTTCAGCCACCACCACCACAACAAAACATTAGTAACTTCCATTAGCCTGAGAATCATTTCCTTAAGGCACTGGATAAAAATATTAAGTACACACGCACAACATTTTTTTAGGCACAGTCTGTTCAGCTCCAGGTATAGGCCTGAATGTTCTTAGCTTGCCATGATTGCTAAGTCAGGGAATGATGGCAATGCATCCTGGTGATTCATGTGCACTTTTTCCCCTAACACTTCAATATTTTTGGCCACCATGTAATAGGAGTTGAACACAAGTACATTACTCAGCTGAAAGCAGCCAGCAAACGAGGAACCGAGTACTATGACACAACGTCCATTTGCCCCACATATTTTCATCGGCTCCATTTGGCCATCAGCTTCCCCAGACGTCTACACATTTCTCCATAACTCAGCCACCACAGCCATCCCTCACACAACCTTCTGTTTAGCTACCTTTACTTGTGTTCTTTTTAAAGATTAAAGTACTGTATGTACTATAACATTTTCTGTTAGAATTTAATACCTTTGGAACTTTATCAGACTATTGTTCTTTTGTTGCTGTTGTTAGTGCTCTGGTTACAAAATTGCATAGTTTTTTTTTTTGTTTTTGTTTTTGTTTTTAGCAGTCTGTCTCCATCCTATTTTTCAGTGTAGCCAAAGACATTAATACATTATGGAAACCATTTAATGGGTGAAATATTGAATTATAAAAAATGAAATAACATTTTTTTTTTAATTTGAGAGAGAGAGAAGGTGTGCACAAATGGGGGTGTGTGAGCTGGGGAAAGGGAGAGAGAGAGAAAAAAAAATCCCAAGTAGGCTCCATGGTCAGGCAGAGCCTGATGTGGGGCTTGATCTCACAACCCTGGAATCACGACCTGAGCTGAAATCAAGAGTCAGATGCTCAACCAACTGAGCCACCCAGGCACCCTTCAAATAAATATCCTTAAAAATAATTTACAAATGATATTGATTTGCATTGTTACCCATAGTTTGAGGGAAAACTCAGTAATGAGTCCTGTTTTTATCCTCCACCTCAACCTCCCAGCAAATCATAACAGTTTTAGGAAAGTAGGAACTTGAAACTGTGGCTCATATAATGATGGCTTACAAAAACATTAAATGAACAAAATATATTCAAAAACATATAGATAAATCTTTTTCATACGAGCTTACAATGAGAGTCTAAAATATGCTATTGCCAAAGTTCTGGATAAACTGTCAATAAAATGATAAACATATTGCAATGAATAAACTGCTCCTTAATTCAGTATATCATACTAGCTGTTTACCTTGATTTGAGATGCCAACACCTTGAATTTCCCAGGTAGTTAGAGAATCAGGTAGCGTCAACTCTATCTGATGCCTAGAAAATAAAATATTTCACAGCTATCACACACAGGTGAGCCTTAGTTAACCTGGAACCAATTTAACATGGTCTATTAATCAGAAATGTTTACAGTTTTCACATATGGGCTCTTGAAGCAAATCACAAGAAAACAAAGTTAAATCAGTGACCATAGGTGGGGAGAAAGTCAAGAAAAGAACAAAGGACAACAAGGGACTCCTACATTCTCAGGATAATTGCCTATACACCAATTAAGTTGAAATATATGAAATCGCTGTGTGGGTCAAGAATGCTTGGTTACAGGCATATACATATGGTTTGGCATAGATTGAATGTTTGCATCCCCCCCAAAATTCATACGTTGAAATATAATCCCCAGTGTGATGGCATTTAGACGGGAGATCTTTGGGAAGTGCTTAGGTCATGAGGGTGGAGCCCTCATGAACTGAATTAGTGTCCTTACAGAAGAGGTCCTGGGGAATTCCCTCATTCCTTCTGTCATGGCTATCCGTGAACCAGAAAGTGGGCTCTCACTGAACATTAAATCTGCCAGTGCCTTGATCTTGGACTTCTCAGCCTCCATAACTATGAGAAATAAATGTCTTGTTTATAAGCCACCCAGTCAGTGGTTTTCTGTTATAGCAGCCCAGATGGATTAAGACATGGTTCAACATACTCCCATGTTTTGTTTTCATTGCCCTACTTTTATAAACTGAAAGGGCTGTGATAAGTTATCAAATTAAAATTATATTATTTTCAGTGAACTCTACTTTTAAGAAAAGTAGAGTAATCAAAAACAATTGAAACAAAAAGGAATTTTCAGAATATCAAAGTCCATTTAGTCTAAACCGTACATTTCCTAAGTGCCTATCATGTGCATGGCACAGTCCTAAGACTAAATACAGGGATAAGTAACAAGCTGTCTGCCTCAAATAACTTATTCTAGAAGAGGAGAGAAATATGTAAACAAATACATGATCACAGAGGTAATAAGGGCTTCAATACAAGCATGTACAAACTACAGTAAGAATGCAGAGAGGTAAGCATTTAATTCTTTGGGGGCCACTTTCTGGTGAACCCAGTGTCTGAGTTGGTTGTCAAATGTGAAATGCCTTTTGTTAGGAGTGGAGGGTTAAGAAAGAGGATTTCCAGGAAAAGGTAAGAAAACTGCACAGACCAAGTACTGCTGGAGCACAGAGGGCACAATAAAGGATAGTGGCAAGGGCTGCTGGGAGATGGGCTGGAGCCATTGGCAAGAGCAGTGGATGAGAGGGTCTTAATCTACATTGATTTTGCCTGATGGGTCATGGAGAAATGGTTTTAGGTGGGGAAATGGCATGATCAGATTTGGATTTTAACATAATCACATGGGTGGCTGTGCTTAGAGAGTGAATCAGAGAAGTGGATAGAGCTGGAATCAGGGAGAGTAAAGGAGGCTGTTGGACATCAGGCAAGTCATGATAACTGAAGAAAAACTGATCATTTCTCAAACCTTATGGATAATTGGTTATTTACAGCGTGTGTTTATAATACAAGGAAAATATTGCCTTCTCTTATTTGTTATGTAGATAAATAGCATTGGAAATACATACCTAAATGGATGATATACATTGTTGGTGTGTTTGTTACACACCAGAGTCTGTTTAGAAGTACTGAAACAACTACACAGAAGTATAATGCCCAGATATCACCCCAAACTACATGCTCAGTATAAGTTCAAGGTAAGTGAAATGGCATTCTTCTACAAAGATCAGTGCTCAGTTAACCCTGCTACTGAGGGAAAAACCAGCCCAATAGCCAACCAAATTAACCTTGATCAAATGTCAGTGCTATCTTTAATAATCAAAGAAACCCTCTGAAGATTGACAGACCACTTATATATCATATTTGAATATTTTTTTAAATTCCTAAGGAAAAGACAATAAAATCTTAGAATACCTTTTAGAGACATGATGTACTTCCCATAACCTGTTTTCTAAAAAAGTGCTTCTTTCAAACATTATTGGGTACCTGCTTGGTGCATCTAAATTAAAAATATGAAAACACAGGGTAAACATAACATACAATAGAGTTACATGTTAAAGCATGATGGCTAACTTTAAATTAAATATTTTAATGAATTTGATCAAACATTTAATTTTTGTAATATCAAAATAGGAAAATAAAACCCTCGATTTAAGGTGTCTAATATGCATTACATGCAAAAAGCAAAATACAGAATGGTAACCTCCCACAGGTATAAAACAAAATGTTATACAGAGATACAGCTACAGGTGTAGACATAAATATTTACATAGGCAGAGAAAATTTCTGGAAAGATAAAAAATTTTAAACAATGGCAATGTCTTACTTAGAAAGCAGGTAGTACAGGGGTCAGGAATTTTTACCTTGTACTTCACACTCTTCTATTACAGTATTGTTTTTGTAATGAAAACTAGTGCAAATTTTTAATAAAAGTGTAAAGAAGGATGTGCCAAAGCAAATCAACAAAAGGTAAGAAAGGATATAAAGAAACAATAAGGAAGCATATTCAATAGAAAATATAAGAGAACATGAATAAGTATAAACTCAACAAACTTGAGTGGGCTTAAAATATCTCATTAAAAGTTAGACATTCTCAAAACAGGTTAAGAAAAGAAAACTTATCTAGAAACAGATTTAAAAGCTATACAACAGCACCAAGTGATAGAGAAAAGTTTAAAATAAAGGGATAGAAAACCATATACAGGCCAAATACTGACAAAAGATAAGCTAGTAGTTAAATAATAACTTCTGATAAAACAATTCAGAACAATTTAAATGGGGTAAAAAAATATTTTATGTGGATAGAGTTATATTTTGCTAAAAAGAAGAGGTAGGCATAAACTATGTACTTAAGAACACAGCTTTGAAGTACATACAGCAAAAACTGTAAAAAATACAAGGAGACACCTGAATCAATAATTCATATGAAAAATAAATGTAATTAACTTACAAAGTTAGAAAAAGAACAATAAAACAAAAAAAAAGTAGAAGGTAGAGATTAATGGACCATATAAAACAGAAAACAATTATAGACGTAATCAACAAAACTAAAAAATTGTTTCTTTAAAAAGATCAATATAATAGAGAAAGCTCTGGCAAGTTTGAGAAGAAAAGAGGACATGAATTAACATGGAAGGCATTATGCTAAGTAAAATAAGTCAGGCTAAGAAGGACAAATATCATATGATTCCACTCATAAATGAAATCTAAACAAAACAAAAACAAAACAGTAAGCAAACAAAAAGCAGGATCAGACCTATAAACACAGAGAACAAACTGATGGTTGCCAGAGGGAAAGGAAGTAAGGAGTTAGAAAAAAATGGGTGAAGGGGAGAGGGAGGTACAGGCCTCTCCAGACAGGCAATGAATAAGTCATGGGAACACAAGGCAGAGCATAAGGAAAACAGTCAACTGACAGAGGTGTTTTTAATGTTTATTCTTAAATATTTTGTTGATTTTCCTCTAAATTTTATTATTTGGCTTTTTTAAGCCTATAGGTTATATTACTTTCATATATTTTTTAACTAATAAAAATATTTCAATCATATGCATTCATAAGTTTAGGAGGATTTCCCAGCAATATCACTATTATTGAAGATTTAAGATAAGTTTTATATTTTAAAATATTTTTCAGAGCTTACTTGTTTATACACTTTTATAAGTTCATGGAAAGGCACAAGGAAGTTATTAAATCCTTTTTTTAAAAAACGTTATTTAACAAGGAAAAAAATTGTAAGTATGAGAGGTAACAGATGTTAACTGAACTTACTGTGGTAAACAGTATTTCACAATATATACATAATCCAAATGATTATGTTGTGCACCTTAAACTTACACAATGTTATATGCCCATTATATCTCAATAAAATTGGAAAAAAACTAAAAATAAAAAATTTAAAAAATTTAAAAGTTACTGACTTTTTAAAGCACCAGATTAAACAAACATTGCAATATTTTTCTTAATTATGATCATGCCTTAACTTGCATGATCTGTACAGTAGGGCAGTTAAGGAGAATTCAGATGAAACCAAGGAAAATAGGTGGAAAAGGTTATTAAAATTAAACAAAATTGTAATAAGTTGTACTCATCAGGATTTTCCATGAAACCATTTGAAATTGAAGTAAAGGAAACTCTTCTGTATATACTTACTGGGATTTCTTCTACTTCTAAAATTTCTTATTGGTTATGCTTTGTGGCAGAATCAATAATGATATTTTGATTCTTCAAAGTCTCCTATTGTCTTTTTGCAAGATTTTAAGTATCATGTGTGGTCAATGATGTGTGTACAAAATGAGTATCACAGAATCATTCAGTCAAATATTTCCATTTCACAAACTAGCTCTTAGAGGATAAATAACGACCTGCAAACGCTACACACTGAGTTAGTGAGAAAGCTGGTCAGTGGGACTAGTGGGACTAGTGGTATCCAAACTAGTATTATTGCCACTGACCACTCTGTTTTTTTCAAGCCAAATTGGCAGGAGTTCATACTTCATCTTTTCTACATTAAGCCAAATTTGGAAGTACTTCTTCCAATGGCAGCACAGACTCTGCTTGGCACCCTCTTACCGTACTGCACACAAAACAGGAGCGCTTACACATACCATCCCTTCCGATCATTACATGGATGTAAGACGACTCCTCCCGCAGTTGATTTGCCAGCTCACAACACTGAGAGAAAGCTCTGGAACAACGTGGGCCAAGGGTAATCTTTGCAGCTCTCTGCTCACAGCTCTCCTCGCTTTTAAAGGCTCCGTCGTAACAGCACTTCTGGATCAATGGGTGTTTGAACGTGGATGCTGAGATAATACAACTGCTCTTAGTCAAGTACAGATTCAAAGTCTTGGGGCTAGGCTCACAGGCTCTGGTTCATCTTCCTCCCTGGTACCCCCGGCTCCACCCCCTCCAGCACCAATGGTCAACCAGCCCCTGCTGGAACAGCTATCAGAATGGGAAGCTGCTTCCTCTCCAGGCAACCTGTTCCATTTCAGAGAGCTCTAATTGCTGAAAAACTCTTCCTGACATCTTCTAAATGAAACTCTCACTCCTATTTCTTTATAGGTACTCATGGAATTAATCCTCTTGTGCAGCAAAAGTCACATAACCACCACTTCCTTGAATATTTGAAGACAGTCATCATGACTACCTAAATCTCATCCTTTCTCCAGTAAACATCCCTGAGGCTTTTTTATTTGGACCATGTTTTCACAGGATATGGTTTCAAAGCCCTTGTACAGTCACTCTCCCCTGGACACGCACTTGGCCAAGAAGGTCAAGCCAGCCAGCACAAAGTCTGAGTGAGTGAATAGAAGAGTAAGAACTTTCACTGAGGTTGCCCTCCTGTTTTCTCAAAAACCTCTGAAAGGGACCTTAGACTTGGTCATGTCTTCTCTGTCATTTAGAAAGGAGGAAATAATAGTACAGATAGGGGAAGAGACTTGTCCCAGTGGGTGTAGCTGCTAAGAGGCAGAGCCGGGGCTGGAGCTAAGAGGCAGCATCATGTAGTGAAAAGGCCACTGGGCCACAGAATAGAAGCTCTGACACTTGTGGCTGCCCCACCTCTTCCAGTCATCTGGACTTTGCAACACAGTTCAGTTTTCAGAAACTCATTTGCCATCATTAAATGATTATAGTTTCTGCCTAGCCTAGGTCAGAGTGTGGCTTTGGTGAGAAAGAGCTTTAAAAAGAATGAAGCACTGGGGCACCTGGGTGGCTCATTTGGTTAAGTATCTGACTTCGGCTCAGATCATGATCTCGCGGTTCGTGGGTTTGAGCCCTGCATCAGGCTGTGTGCTGACAGCTCAGAGCCTGGAGCCTACTTTGGATTCTGTGTCTCCCCCTCTCTGTACCCCCCCCCCCTCGCTTATTTTCTCTCTCTCTCTCTCACTCAAAAATAAATAGGCATCAAAAAATTTAAAGCAATAAAAAATAAAAAGAATAAAGCATTAAACATTAGTTCCTCCTAAGCTAAGTGCTTTACCTGTACGATCTCATTCAATTCTCCTAAGAGCAGAGCAGAGAGAAATTATCTCCATTTAACTTGGCAAAGATCACTTAGCTGTAAGTAGTAAGCTGAGACCCAAACCTGGTCTCTAATTCTAAACACATTGTTTTATGTGATGCCTTCTAAATATGCTTTTGTGGCAAATCCCTGCTGGAAATGGAGGGGCGCTTTATAATAATGTTATTATCATCATTATTCTACTAATAATATTATCATTATTATTAATGACATATACTAATGACAATATTATCATCGTTAATACTAAAGCACAATATCTGTAACTCCTTGACATTATTGATAGTATAACTAAAATGTAAGTGCTATATTAAAATCAGTTCTCTCTGTCTAGGGGCGCCTGGGTGGCGCAGTCGGTTAAGCATCCGACTTCAGCCAGGTCACGATCTCGCGGTCCGTGAGTTCGAGCCCCGCGTCGGGCTCTGGGCTGATGGCTCAGAGCCTGGAGCCTGTTTCCGATTCTGTGTCTCCCTCTCTCTCTGCCCCTCCCCCGTTCATGCTCTGCCTCTCTCTGTCCCAAAAATAAATAAACATTGGTAAAATCAGTTCTGTCTCAAAAATAAATAAATGTTAAAAAAAAAAATTTAAAATCAGTTCTTTCACACACATCTTCCAAGTGACCCGGACAGGTTCTGAACATCCAAAGGATAGAAGTAGTGCCCAGCAGAGCACAGCAGTCACTAGTGTAGTGGGCTCTGCTGTCAATCTGACCTATGCCACTCACTAGCCCAAGATGTTGGACATGTTACTTATTATTAAATTCTCTGGGCCTTGATGATTTCATCTGGAAAATGGAGGTAATAAGAGTACCTACTGCATGAGATTGGTGTGAGTGTTCAAGGAGAAAATCTGATTATGAGGCATCCACAGTGCCTGGCATGTAGTAAGTCCTCAATTAGCATTAGCTATTATTTCAACCTAAAGTTCATCAGACCTAGCTTTTGTGAGAATGTGGGGGGAAGCTACACATTTAACTGCTGCACCAGCTACTCTGAGAGAGAGGAAGATCTATGAGACAATTAGAAAGCAACTCTATCATCACTATAGAGAATGGCTATGGTGGTGACTTATTTCTTTTAAGTTAAGACTCTGCGAAGTAAATGTGTGTTAATTTAACCAGTTTGCTTCACTCGTATAAAGATCAAAAGCTGGGTGTGCCTACAGATCTTTTCATCTGGTCTACATCAATTAGCTAGAATGAGAAAATGTAGCAGATCCTGGATCACTTCATCATAACCTCTGAAAACAACATGAAACTTTGGAGCACCTAGACTTTCTATTTTCTCTTTTAATTCTCTTCTTGATCTGGGAATTTTCTCCAACAATCCACCTGTTAAAAAACAGAGAGAGAGAGAGAACATACCTCAGAATAAATGCTTCCATCAGATTATCTAAATTACCAGTTCACAGAATGGACTGTGTATATTTTATCAGAGATCTGTTCTATTTCCCACAACAATTCTGATCTGTATACCCGTAAAACAGAGATGTACAAGAGCAGAGTAAGCATATTTTTTGGTAGCACTATTATTATTTGTTCTTTGCTAAAGTATGACCTCAAGAAGCTCAAACATAATAAGACAGAAAGTATCAAATACACACATTTTTAAGGTGTTTGTTCATCTGTTTAAAACACTTAGTGAGTGCCTTTTGTCTCCCAGTTAGGAAACAACAAAAGTCAGTAAAATCCTGTCCCTATCCTGGATATCACAAAAATCTAAAGACATGAAATATGGTGGCACAAAGACAGACACTCAGATCAATGGAATAGAGAGCCCAGAAATGGACCCACAAACGTATGGCCAATGAGTCTTTGACAAAGCAGGAAAGAATATCCAATGGAATAAAGACAGTGTATTCAGCAAGTAGTGCTGGGAAAACTGGACAGCGACGTGCAGAAGAATGAACCTAGACTACTTTCTTACACCATACACAAAAATAAACTCAAAATGGATGAAAGACCTAAATGTAAGGAAGCCATCAAAATCCTTGAGGAGAAAGCAGGCAAAAACTTCTTTGATCTTGGCCGCAGCAACTTTTTATGCAACATGTCTCCAGAGGCAAGGGAAACAAAAGCAAAAACGAACTATTGGGACCTCATCAAAATAAAAAGTTTCTGCACAGCAAAGAAAACAATCAGCAAAACTAAAAGGCAACCAACAGAATGGGAGAAGATATTTGCAAACTACATATCAGATAAAGGGTTAGTATCCAAAATCTATAAAGAACTTACAAACTCAACACCCAAAAAACAAATAATCCAGTGAAGAAATGGGCAAAAGACATGAATAGACACTTCTCCAAAGATGACATCCAGACGGCCAACCGACACATGAAAAAATGCTCCACATCACTCATCATCAGGGAAATACAAATCAAAACCACAATGAGATACCACCTTACACCTGTCAGAATGGCTAACATTAACAACTCAGGCAACAACAGATGTTGGTGAGGATGTGGAGAAAGAATATCTCTTTTGCATTGTTGGTGGGAATGCAAGCTGGTGCAGCCACTCTGGAAAACAGTATGGTGGTTCCTCAAAAAATTAAAAATAGAACTACCCTAGACCCAGCAATTGCACTACTAGGTATTTATCCAAGGGATACAGGGATGCTGTTTCAAAGGGGCACATGCACCCCAATGTTTATAGCAGCACTATCAACAATACCCAATGTATGTAAAGAGCCCAAATGTCCATCGATGTATGAATGGATAAAGAAGGTGCAGTATATATACACAACAGAGTATTACTTGGCAATCAAAAAGAATGAAATCTTGCCATTTGCAACTATGTGGATGGAACTAGATGGTATTATGCTAAGCAAAATTAGTCACTCAGAGAAAGACAAACATCATATGACTTCACTCATATGAGGACTTTAAGACACAGAACAGATGAACATAAGGGAAGGGAAGCAAAAATAATATAAAAACAAGGAGGGGGACAAAACATAAGAGACTTAAATATGGAGAACAAACTGAGGGTTACTGGAGGGGTTGTGGGAGGGGGGAAGGGCTAAATGGGTAAGGGGCATTAAGGAATCTACTCCTGAAATCATTGTGGCACTATATGTTAACTAATTGATATAAATTAAAAAAAATAAAATTAAAATTAAAAAAGAATTAAAAAAGAAAGACATGAAATAGGGGTTTCATTCTATTAATATTATAATGTCAGACGGAGTATAAAGGGACTGTTAGGTGCTAAATTCAGTTTTCCTCCACAAATTCATATGTTAAAGTCCTAACCCCCTGTACCTCAAAATATTTGGAGATGAGGTTTTTAAAGAGGTAATTAAAGTTAAATTAGGTCATTGGGTGGGCCTTAATCCAATATTGGGTGGGTCCTTATAAGAAGAGATTAGAACACAGATACATACAGAAGAAAGACTGTGTGAGGACTCAGGGAGAAAGTGGCCATGTGTAAGCCAAGGAGAGAAGGCTTAGAAGAAATCTATCCTACTGACACCTTGACCTTGAACTTCTAGTCTCTAAAAACTGTGGGGAAACAGTTTCTGTTGTTTAACCCACCTGGTCTGTACTACTTTGTTTTGACAACCCTAGCAAATTAGCACAGGGGGAGAGGTCATTCTCCAAGGCCAGCTTGGGAATGGGGTTGGAAGAAAAGGTGAAGCTTGAGCTTTTATGGCAAATGATAGGAGAAAGGCATACCAGGCAGTGGTTTGACAGAACAAGACCCCCTCTAAGGTGTTCCCCAAGAAGACAAGTGAGATCTGATCACAGGGCCCTAAAGCAATGCAAGAAAGGAAAAGATCCGGAAGCAGTTTAATCTGACCTAAGACAGACTCTCTTCCTTAGAGGGACTTGGATGCTGGTGGGGGGAGGGGGGGGGGTTCATGCAGAGTGCTGACAAGCTTATCAGAAATGTGTTGTGGGAGTACAGGATGGAAAAAGATATCCCATGCAAATGGTAATCAAAAGAGAGCAAGGGCAGCTATACTTAGACAAAATAGACTAAGTCAAAATTGTCACAAGAGACAAAGAAGGATATTATATAACGATAAATAAAGTCAATCTACAGGAATATATAACAACTAAATATGCATTTAACATCAGAACACCTAAATATATAAAGCAAATATTGACAGAACTGAAGGGAGAAATAGGCAGCAATATAGTAATAGGAGGAGACTTCAGTATCACACTTTCAATAATGGGTAGAACATCCAGACAGAAAATCAATAAGGAAACAGAGGACTTAAACAACACTATAGACCAAATAGACCTAACAAACATATACAGAGCATGCTAACCAACAACAGCAGAATATATATTAATCTCAAAGGCACACAATCCTTCTCCAGAATAGGTCATATGTTAGGTCACAAAATAAGTTTTAACAAATTTAAGAAGACTGAAATTATACCAAGTATCTTTTATGACCACAATGGAATGAAACTAGAAATCAATAACAGAAGGAAAACTGGAAAATTCACAAGTATGTGCAAATTAAACAGCATACTCTTGAACAACCATTAGGTCAAAGAAGAAATCAAAAAGGAAATTAGATAATACTTCAAGAAATAAAAACAAAAATTCAACATGCCAAAACTTATAGGATGCAGCAAAAGCAGTACTAAGAGGGAAGTTCACAGCAATAAATGCCTAATTTAAGAAAGAAGACAGATCTCAAATAAACAACCTAATGTTACACCTCAAAGAACTAGAAAAAGACCAAGCCAAATCCAAAGTCAGTAAAAAAAGAAAAAAAAGGAAAAAAAAAAAAAGAACAAAGATTACAGCAGAAATAAATGAAATATTAAAAAAAAAATCAATGAAACTAAGACTTGGTATTTTGAAAAGATAAACAAAATTGGCAAACCTTTAGCTAGCCTAAGAAAAAAAGAAGACCCAGATAAGTAAAATCAGAAATGAAAAAGGAGACGTTACAACTAATGCCACACAAATAAAAAGGATCATAAGAGACTACTAAGAACAGTTGCATGCTAACAAACTGGATGACTCAGAAGAAATTAAATGGATAAATTCCTAGAAACATAAAACCTACCAAGATTAAATCATGAATAAACAGAAGGACCAAAAAACCCTATAACTAGTACAGATTTTGGGTCAATAATCAAAAACCTCCCTGAAACCAAAAGTCCAGACCAGATGGCTTTACTGGTGAATTCTACCAAACATGTAAAGATAAATTAATTCTAATCCTTCTCAAACTCTTCTCAAAATTAAATAGGAAGGACACTTCCAAACTCATTTAATGAGGCCGAATTACCATGATACCAAAGACAAAGACACCAACAAGAAAATAAAATTCCTTGATGAATATAAGTACAAAAATCCTCAACAAAATACTAGCAAATAGAATCCAACAGCATAGGAAAAGGCTCAAACACCATGACTAAGTGGGATTTATACCTGGGATGTAAGGGTGGTTCAACATATGAAAATCAATTAATGTGATGCACGGTGATGCACCACATTAACAAATAAAGAAATAAAAGCTACACAATTGTCTCAATAGATACAGAAAAAGCATTTGACAAAATTCATCATTCTTTCATGATAAAAAAGTCTCAACAAACTGGGAATAGAAGGAAAGTACCTGAACATAATAAGGGCCATATATAAAAAGCCCACAGGTAACATCATACTAACATCATACTCAATGGTAAAAAACTGCAAAGAGGGGCGCCTGGGTGGCTCAGTCGGTTGAGTGTCCGACTTTGGCTCAGGTCATGATCTCACAGTTCATGACTTTGAGGCCCTTGTCGGGCTCTGTGCCGATAGCTCAGAGCCTGGAGCCTGCTTTGGATTCTGTGTTTCCTTCTCTCTCTGCCCCTAACTCACTCGCATTCTGTCTCTGTCTCTTTCAAAAATAAATAAACATTAAAAAAAAAAAGAAAAAACTTAAAAGCATTTCCTTTAAGATCAGGAACAAGATAATGATTCCTACTCTCCATCATTTCAATTTAACATACTGCTGGAAGTTCTAGCCAGAGTGATTAGGCAAGAAAAAAAAAAAAAAAAAGGCATTCAAACCAGAAAGGAAGAAGTAAAATTGTCCTTGTTTGCAGATAAAATGGTTACATATATAGAAAAAAAAAAAAAAACGGCATAAAAAACTATTACACTAATAAACTTATTCAGTAAAGTTGCAGGATAAAAAAAATCTACATAATCAGTGGTGTTTCTATACAGTAACAATGAACTATCCAAAGATGAAATTATGAAAACAATTTAATTTACAATAGTACCTCTCCATAAAAACCTTAAGAATAAACCCAGTTAAGGAGGTGAAATATGTGCTTGCTGAAAGCTACAAATACTGATGAAAGAAATGAAAGAAGACACAAACAAGTGGAAAGACATCCCATGTTCACAGACTAGAAGACTTAATATTGTTAAAATGTTTGTACTACCAAAAATGATCTACAGATTAGATGCAATCTATCAAAATCCCAATGGCATTTTTTTTTATGGAAACAGAAAAAGCAATTCTATAGTTCATATGGAAGCACAAAAGACCATGAATAGCCAAATGAATCCTGAGAAAGGAGAATAAAGCTGGAGGTATCACACTTTCTGATTTCAAGCGATATTACAAAGCTACAGTAATCAAACAGTATGATCCCAATATAAAGACAGACATGCAGACCAATGGAACAGAATAGAGAGCCAAAACCAAATTCATGCATATATGATCAACTGATGTTCAATAAGAGTGCCAAGAGTACACAATGGAGAAAGAAGTTCTCTAACAAATAGTGTTGGGGAAATAGGATGTCCACATGCAAAAAAATAAAATCGGGCCCTTGTTTGATACCATATACAAAAATCAACTCAAAATGAATACAGATGTAAATGTAGGATTTACAACCCCAAAATTCCTAGAAGAAAAAATATGGGAAAAGCTTCATGACATTGGTTATAACAATGATTTCATGGATATGATATCAAAAGCACAGCAACACCATTTGCAATGACATGCAAGGAGCTAGAGTGTATTATGCTAAGTGAAATAAGTCAGAGAAAGACAAATACCATATGATTTCACTCATATGTGGAATTTAAGAAACAAAATAGATGAACATTTGGGAGGGGGGCAAGAAAGAGAGAGGGAAACAAACCATAACAGGCTTTTAACAATAGAGAACAAACTGAGGGTTGATGGAGGGAGGTGGGTGGAAGATGGGCTAGATGGGTGATGGGTATTGAGGGCACTTGTTATGATGAACACTGGGTGTTGTATGTAAGTGATGAATCACTGGATTCTACTGCTGAAACCAGTATTGCACTGTATGTTAACTAGAATTTAAATAAAAATTTGAAGAAAAAAAATATTTCTGAGGAGCTACAAATTAAAAATAAAACAACAAAAGAACAGCAACAGAAATGATAAACAAGTAGAATCGTATCAAACTAAAAAGCACAGCAAAGGAAGCAACTAACAGAGTGAACAGACAACCTAGGAAAGGGAAAAAAATATTTGCAAACTATATATGTGATAAAAGGTTAATCTCCAAAATACATAAAGAACTCCTAGAACTCAATAGCAAAAAACCTAATAACCCAATTGAAAAGTGGGTTAAGGACTCAAATAGACATTTCTCCAAAGAAGATATACAAATGGCCAACAGGTATATGAAAAAATACTCAATGTTACTAATCAGAGAAATGCAAATCAAAACCACAATGAGAAATCACATCTGTCAAACTGGGTATGATGAAAAAAAAAAGATAAATGTTGGCAAGAACGTGGAGAAACTTGAACCCTTACACGCTGTTGGTGGGAATGCAAAGTAAGGCAGTGAAAAACAGTATAGAAGTTCTTCAAAAAATAAAAATAGAACTACCATATGATCCAGCAATCCCACTTCTAGATACTTATCTAAGAAGAACTGAAATCAGGATCTCAAAGAGATGCTAGCACTCCTGTGTTCATTGTAACACCCATTCACAAAAGCCAAGGTATAGAAACAACTTACATGTCCATTAACAGAGGAATGAATAAAGAGTGTGTATGTATAGTATTCCATTGTGTGTATGTATATATACACACACATTATATATATATATATATATATATATATATATATATATATATACACACACACACAACATATATGTGTGCATATGTATACATGTAATACTATTTAGCCTTAAAAGAGAAGAAAATTCTGCAATATGCACTAACATGGATGAACCTTGAAGATATTAAGCTAAATGAAATAAGCCAGTCACAGAAAGGCAACCAGCATGGTTCCACTTATATGAGCTATCTAAAATAGCCAAGTTCATAGAATCAAAGAGTGGAATGGTGGTTGCCAAGTGCTGGGGGAGGAGACAATAGGGAGTCACTAATCAAAAGGAATAAAGTTTCAGTTAAGCAAGACAAATAAGCTCTAGAGATCTACTGTACAACACTGTACCTATAGTCAACAATAATGTATTTAACACCTCACTTAATTTGTTAGTAGGGTAGATCTCATGTTCGGAGTTTTACCACAATAATATAATTTTTTTTTTTTTTTTTTTTTTTTAGTTAAAAAAATTACGCAGTGGAACAGGGAGGATTTGGAGGGAGAATTAGTATGGGTCCAGGAAAAGAGGTGTATTTTCATAACAAAAATATTCAGGTTAGTTGGTTGAAAACAGTTAATTACCATCTTGTTGGGAGTCATCTCCATTTGCATTGGTGAGGACAGTGAGTCCTGCTAAGTCAAACACTTCAGCATTATTCCTGCCACCACTTCCTCCACAGTCCTGGCCACTTTTATCAAAAGATTGCAGTATCTGTTGAGAAAGGAAATCATTCCCCACCCCCCAAGAAAAACAGTTAGTGGCCATTATGAGGAATTCTTGAATTGGGGATAATGTTAGTTGTAAGTCTCTCACTTATAAATGTTAAAATCTAGTTCCCTGGTTTTCCCAAACCCTACTGCATTTCACTGGGTTTCACTTCTTGAATATATACTATCAAAATTCATTCAATATAACTTTGATATGGAACTTCTTAGGAAACAGTTTACATTCTCCCTTCTTAGAGCTTTGTACAGTACATTGAATTAATAAAATATCCTTTGCATAAATGTATGAGTGAATGAATGAGTAAACAAAACATTCACTACCTCTCATGGTCCTTTTCTAGCTCTAAATTTTGAGGGGGATCAGACCCCAGGTTTTGTTGCTCTACCCAAGATAGGGCAGAGCATTAAAATCAGTTAGGGATACCCAACGAATTATTTTTGATGACGAGGGTTGGCTCCTCTAAAGAGTTTGTGACCATGACCCAAGTGGCCCCTGAGAGTGGCTGGGGAAGGGGCAGGAGCAGACAAAACAACTATTCATGGCCACAGTGTTCATGTGTAGCCACATAGTCTCCCCCCACCCCCTGTTTTTCTGCTCCCCTCTCCATACCTCTTCATTGACTTTAATATATTCAACTCACCAAAACCCCAGCATTTTTATTCATATCCCTGCCCTGGAGTAAGAAATTTAATTTTATAGATTTGCTTAAAAGGTATCCACACACACATGCTGCTCTCTGAGAGTCAATAATGTTATTTTTAAAAAATGGTTTAGTAAACAAGATGATGTCATCAGTCTCTGAAAGGAAGCTAGTTTGGAATTGATTGCATCTGAAGGTTTCTGAATGTGGATCTAATTACATTTTAGTTTATTCCCAGAGAAAACTGCATTTTAGCATTTAACTGAAGATATTCCCAAATAAAGTGTGTTCATATAAAACAAAATAAATTGGAGAGTAAGTTAACTGGATAATTATCCTTTATATGTCTAAAAGGATAACCAAAATGGGTAACTCAGATCAAACAAGTTCACTCGATTATATCCTGTGCTGGGATTCTACTCAGGTCACAAGAAACCTAATCTGTGACTTAGTTTTCCTCATTCATAACACAGGAACTCCACTAATAAGGACTCAATACATTTTAAATATCTTTATTGTTGGTTTTTATCTCATAGGATTGTTGTAAATATTCAATGGTATAATAAATTAAAAGGACTTACAATAATACTCAGCATATAGTGTTCAATGAATGTTAGCTGCTGGTATTACTATCCTTAAATTTAGCTGAGAAGACAGACATTGGTGCAACCATATCTTTTTCCTTTATTTTTCTCCCATGAGTGACCCACAGAACAACGAGAGAACCATGGTGGCCACCTGGCCCCGAGCCATGTAACGACATGTAACGACAGGAATGGCAGCATTTATTCTACTTAACTCTTTCCATGTTATTTTTGCTTCTTTCTTGGATGCTATTTATAGCACGGCTCACTGATGATAACGCTATCCACGATTCTGACTGAGTTTCCATAGTGAGAGATACAGTTTCGCCTGGAGAATATATATCTTTATTTGGAGACAGATAGATCTAAAATGAATTGAAAAAAAAAAAAAAAGTATCTCAAGGTGAAATTAAACAGTTACTCAGGATGACCTCAGGCTAGGGAGAGTATCTGTGGCTCACCTGAAGCTGGTTGCTACATTTTTCTTCAATATTTAGACAGACTGAGTCAGATACTAATTCTGTTATCTGCTGTCCTGTGACAATGTAATATACCAGGAGACGGGCTGTAGGAACCATATGCTGAGTCACAGAAAGGTTTAAAAGCTGGTAAGATGAACCTGGGAGTTTCTTCTCTGTGCCAAAGTGTATGATTTTGCCCTTAGATGAAATCTAAAAATACATAACAACAAACATCTATCAAAGTGGGCTTAAAGTTGGACTAGTAATTAGGCAGTGATTAAAAAAAAAAAAGAATTACTATCCCTTGGGCGTCTACTATGCATTAGGTATATATAGATGGACATATTTAATCCTCACAACTGTATGTTGTGATTTTATTTATCAGCCCATTTAGAAGTTGTAGAAACTGAAGCTCAGAGATGTAAACTGCCCCATTATCTCAAAAGGTTCCTCTCTCAGAATTGATAAGGTTATTGCTTACTCCAACAAATGGCTTAGTAAACAAGATGATGTTATCAGTCACTGAAAATAAGATAGGTTGGAACTATTTGCTTCTAAAGGTTTGTTTTTGAACATGGATTTATCCAGGAAGTGAACTCTGATCTTCCTGACTCAAAGCCCATGTCTTTTTCAATATATCATGCTGCCATCCTTGCTAGTTTGTATTTTAAACAGCAGTGAGCAATGCCTGGAATCACTATATCTGTTCTTGAGCACAGGACTTAAATTCTTCCCTTTGTAAATAGGGCATGTTCTTAAGGAATGTTAGCAAGGCCTAGCAATCTAAAACGTGGTAATGCTCTGGTTGGTCATGAAACATTGCTGAGGTCACTGACTAGTCTGGGGACTGAATGAAGGCTGTGATCAACTCTTGGCATCATGCTGTGCAGAGAATATCAGTCCAAGATTCAGAAGACCTTGAACAAAATCCTAAACATACCACTAAAAACTTGTGCGAATGGCAGGTCATTTGACCTCTCCAATTGGTTCCATTGTTCACCAAGCTCAAAGAAGTGTGGTGAGCTCTGTTATGAGGATGTTTGTGAACGTACTTTACAGATTATAAAGTGCTATGTAAGTTCATCCATTCATTCACTAAATATCAATTGGGTACTACTTTGTGTCACGTAAGAAATCACTTAAAGGATTATTTGCATAAGTAAAGAAAATGTTGCAAGCAGGGGTCTAGGTGAATGTAAGATATTATTGAGCTTACCAAGTAATTGTAGTGTGTAATCTTGTCAACATACGGACTTTCAGGGGTAATAGTTATGCTCAGATGTTCTCCCACAAGCAAATTCTTGTGACTGTCTGTCCAGCTAAGGGAAAGGAAACTTTGGCTATGTGATGAGTAGGCCACAGCTTGATAGTCATTGCTGGCCTGATATTCTTCTGGAATGTCTGGATCATCAGTTCTGACCTAAAAAGACAGTGTCAAAAAAAGTACAACACTGAGGCTTAACGTGATGATGATGATGAAGATGGTAAATGTTAACACTTTTCTAGTACCCATTTACTGCCAGGTCTGGCTTTTAGCGCTTGACATGTGTGAATGTACCCATATACCTTATACATCTCTCAAGTTTCACAACATCTTATGAAAAGGCAAATTAGTATTCTACTGCCTTAACATCATGGTAAGCCACATTATCAAGAGATTACAGAAAAGGATGTTAATTTTAAAAATAATAAAGTTAACTATGAAAAGCTAGGCTATTGTAGAAGAGTGCAGTGAAGTCAAAGAAAAGATCTTAGATCTAAAGTTGGCTCTCTTTCTTAAATGACATGCCAGCTTACTGACTCATTTCCTTCTGCCACAGGTTGGCAGGAACTAGGAATTTGGAGAGGGGGAAAATATGGGAAGGGATGTAGCAATAATTCTTTTTATAAAATTTTTTAATATTTATTTTTGAGAGAGAGAGAGAGAGAGACAGAGAGAGTGTGTGAGTGCAAGTGAGTTGGGGAGGGGCAGAGAGAGAGGGAGACACAGAATCTGAAGCAGGCTCCAGGCTCTGAGTTGTCATCACAGAGCTGGACATGGGGCCCGAACCCATGAACCGTGAGATCAATAATTCTTAAAAGCTAATAGAGATATTGGTTGTGAATGGAAATGGTGGTGAATAACCTCAATTCTTAGGAGAGTAAACAAGATCTGTTCTTGAGGGTAAAGTTCAGGGTCACAGGGCACTCTTATAAATATGTGTGCCATGCTGTGCCAGTTCTTGAACAAGAGATTACAACCACTTATGTTTTCCATGAAGCTGAAGAATTAGATGTCATTTGCTGGGGAAGGTAATTTGATAACACGTGTAAAGGAAAAATGGTTCATGCTATTAGAGGAAAGGGAGACTATAACATTTGGCCCTTGTTTAGGTTTGGAAATAGATATACATTCAGCCAATCAATGTTTAGTGGTCCCTAACATGTGTCAGGAACTATGCTAGTTGTTGGGGACACAACGGTGAACAGTATAGACATAGCTCTTGCCCTTAAGAAATTTGAAAACTTGAGGCTTTCAGAGAGTAAAGGATACCTACCCTGATCAGCACAGGGTACTTAGAGAAGGCTTCTTGCAGGACATGATTTAAAAGCTGACCCCCAAATAAGTAGGAGCAAGGGAATCAGAGAAATGCGGTTGGAGAGTCCAGGTAGGGTTACAAAGGCCTTGTGGCAACAGAGCACTGGGTGTTAGGGGGCTGCAAACTTTCCAGTGAAGCTGGAGTTTGAGGAGCCATAGGAACAGTGGCAAGCAATGAGTTTGGAGAAGGGAGCAAGGATAAGGTCAATTGAGGTCCTATTTGTGTCTCAGAAAGATCACTCCACCCCCTTTGCCTCAGTAAGGAGAGTGGGAGGAGAGCGAGGAACTGGTTTGCTGTGGGGCCATTTTCTGAACAGGACACTGGGAGGAGGTCTAGGTTAGAGGTTGGTAGTGGTCCTCAGTTTTAGATAAAGCAATGTTTAGCTTCTTTGAAATATCCAAGAAAAAAATATGGTGAAAATGGTGTCTGTAGGAATCTTGTAGGATGAGTCTTCAGCACAAGGTATGAGAGCAGATGGAATGACAGAGGAAATATGTCAAATAAAAAATGTGTCACATAAGAAGAAAGGAAGGTCTGAATAGAACCCTAAGGATCACTTCCACTTAGAGGGCAAACTAAGGATTATTAGTCCAAAATGGAGGCTATAAAGAAGGAAGCAAAGAAGAAAAATAAGAAAGAAGAAAATGTGGCATCACAGAGGCCATAACATTGTTTAAAGAAAAAGACAATTGTCAATCACACCAAATGTCTTAGAGATGGAAGAAAGACAAGAACTAAAAACTATCCAGCGGTCAAAGCAAATGGCTGATGGATATCTTTGGTGAGAGCAGTTTCAATGATATGGTGGGGGCAGAAGCCAGATCTCAGCAGCCTGAGGAGGTATGGAACGGGGAGAAGAATGTAGGCTGTTCTTTAGCAGAATTAGCATGGGAACTGAGGGAGAGATGATAGCTGGAAATACTGGACAAGAGAAGACTGTATTCTTGTATCCTCCTGGCAATTCTTTTTCTAAACTTTCTAGATTTGAGTAGTATTTTGTTTAGCATAAGAAAAAATTATTTCCTAATTACAAAATTGACAGATTCACACCCTTTATGGAATGTTCAGTACGCTACATGTTATTGCTTGTGCCTATAAGTCAAATGTCTGAGTTGTTCACTAGATTTATGCATAAAATCTCACGTATCTTTCCTGTATACTCACTATGACACAGACTGAGGCGACATTTGAAAATACAACAAATGAGAATTCAGCTCACATTAAACTCCAGCATTGTCACATCAGAGGGAATGTTAACCACAAATGAAGCTACTCCATCATTGTAATTTGTTGTGCTTTTTATTGGATCCAGTTCTCTCTTCTCCTGAGTTTTACCAACTGTTTTTGCTTTCAAGATTACCGCAATCCCTCCTACGAAATGGGTAGAGGCATCCTTCGCCTGTACCTGTTGACCAAATCCATTTCATTGGTTGACATTGATTCTTTACGAAAAGAAAACCCCCAAAATAATCCCCTCCTTCAGTCCCAAGCACAAACTTTGTAGGATTTAATTCAGCAAATGGGGTTCTCTTAAGGTCATGTTTTAACCACTCCAGGCATATATGATATGAATTACATTCAATCAGTGTACAGTTATTGAACATTTAATAAGAACAGAGCACTTCTCCATGTGCCCCATAAGCCATGGGTTGGAAGAAATTATTACCACGTCTGGATCAAGACCATTGTTTTCCTCACAGCATTCGTCATTGCCTTGTCTGTTCCTCACCCTCTATTCATGTGTCTGTACTGAAGGTCACAGAGAAGCAAGATCTATCAGACATCCTTTTCCTCTGTCCTCCCACAGACCATAAAATCCACCATATTAGATTTTCTAATCATCTAACCTTGATGCAGTATTGAATTCCAGGCTTCAGGAAAAGAGGAGTAGCAACCAAATCCAGTGTGTAAGGTAAGAGGACGTATTTGATATCAGTCACTTTGGTTTCTTGGAAGAATGTACCTAAGGTAATAAAATGTGTCACTTAGAATTTGGCAAGTTCTACATTGTAGTACATAGACCTGCACGGGTACCCACTCCATCCCTCTGCATTTCTTTATTTGGATAAGGACAAGCTATCCATTCATTCTTTGGTCATTTCACACACAGTTATTAACCCAAGTCTCGATGATTGTTATGGTCGCCCTAGAAGAACCTGGCCACTCCATGACCAGTAAAGCACAGTTTGCAGGAGGTTGGGAAGACGCCCATTCACCAGTTTCAGATAGTGTTCTCCTGTTCCAGACCACTTGTCAGATTATTTATCCCATTTTTAACTTAAAATAACTGAGCAGGGCCTCATGCCCTCAAGGAGTCAATAATCCTGTTAGAAGAGGCACTCACATGTAAAGTGGATGGTTCTCATTTCCAAGGCAACATCCAAACAAATACCAGGTAGTATGGTATAAGATATGTGTAAAATGTTTAAGAATAGGTAAGCAAGCACACAAATGACTCAGGGATGCTTTCATAATGTGAATAATTGTTGCAAGTAAAATTTTCTGGTACCATCATTCTATTCTTTTTGAAACATAAAAGTCTATCCTTAGCATGTGGGAGTAGGGGGTCATCACTTTCATGAGCATTTCCCTTGCACAGAGCTGGTGGACATGTATTTTGGTGGAGCTCATCTGGCAAAGGCACTTCCCCAAAGCACCAGTAATAAGCTGCAGATTTCTATGCAAACTTTGTAACAAGAACTGTGAGAAATGAATTTGATAGATGAATTTAAGAACTCACCTGTACTTTCTTGTACTTCCACAAAAATATTAAGATACTTGTTATTTAAATCTTCTAGACTTTTATATGACAGTTTCTTAATTGCCCTTGAAGTATTAAAATTAATTTGTGCAACTCCATCAATCAGCTGATTTTTTAAGGGGAACAAAAAGGTAGAAGTTATAATATTAGAGAAGAATTCATTGAGAGGGAATAACAAATTCTTTTACCAGCCTGCAAAATCTTCACCTGACAATGACATTGTAGTTACAACTTGTGGTAATACAAAGTATAAGCTTGATTCTATACTTATAACTGATTAATATTCAGGTCATTTCTTTCAAGCCTGAAGCTTCAGGCCATATTGCAGGATCAGAGATGGAACATCTCTGATTCGACATCACGTCTCATCCTATTCAGAATCTGAGGCTAGAATTTGGGTACTACTGTCTATCTGATGGAACCTTCTCCAGATTGAAGACAAATATCTCTGTAGCTTATCTGCTTTCACCAGTGGAACTTCTCAAAGCCCGAAGTTCTGTTGGTTTTGTTTTGTTCTCTTCTGTTTAATTCCGTGGACTCTTGAGGGTGAAAGCCCACTTTCGGTCTCCATGTGCTGGTGAACTGCCTCAGTTCTCCATGACTGTGAAGGTAGCTCAATCTCTCTTTACCTCTGTCTTCTGTGTTGCTTCATGCATCATTTCTTTTCCACTCCCATGTAAATCTTCTCTTATCCCAAAAAAGACAGAAACTTTAGCCTCTGTTACATTCTCACTATAAGAATATCTGTCAAAACGGAATATAATTAATTGCTTTTTGATAAAGCAGTTATAGTAATGACATACAGATAAAATGTGAAATTTGCTTTGTACTCTTGAACTGTGTACACAGTAGTACATCTCATTGTTACACTCTGCAGGTGCAGGGGAAAGTAAGTGTTTTTATTCCTATTGACAGATGATGAAATTGGTTCCCAGGGGGATAAAACAAACTTGCTCAACTTCCCACGGTTTTAAATTCACAGCAAGTTCATGGAGAAGTGAGCTTAGGACCCAGGTCTCTTTGTAAAGAGCCACCTTCTTCCATGACTGTGGCATGGTGTGGCAACAACAGGGAGCCACTCCCCAGTGCTCCTTTTAGCCAAAGGGGCAATATCACATCCAACCTGGAGACGTGTCATTTTCAGTTTAGCCCAATATTTGCCTTTGAGTCCATGAAAAACACAAACTTTCCCTATTTAAATATAAAACAGGCAAGTCTGTGTTCTCATGAGCTCATCTGCCAAGTATGACTTCTGAGCATTTTCAATCTGTTCTAGAACTGCTTTTGATAATTAAGTTGTATGATCAATTAATTTTAATGAGGTCATGAATATAAAGAACTGAATGGTTTTTATATCATATTTTTAATACCTAACCAGTTATAGTCACCTGAATAGTCACCATGACTTCAATCTTTAGGGTTCTTTGCTTACAAGACTGTAGAATAACTACAAGACTGAACTCAGCCAATATACTTCAGGCAATTCTCCTTGAATCCACTTCCCACAGCTATTAGATATTATTAATCACAGTATTTTTTACATTGAACCTCAAAGTCTTTTTCAACATAGGACCTCAGGCAAGCACTACTAATCAGTCAATTTTGACTCTTGAAATTAAAGCTGTTTCACATTCAGGGGCTACATTAATCTGAAAATAGTTATTTTCTTACCTAGCTTTTATTGTAATCTTGAAGTCCTCAAAATTTTTATGGCTAATGAAGTAATTTTCTGGTTCTACTAAGATGAAGAAGTGTGGTTTCACTGAATGTAAATCTAGGCAAAAAAAAAAAAAGATATACAGTTTAAACTATGTTTCAAACAAGAAACTTTTCAGTACAATGCGACTTAACAGTATCAGTCACACAGCCATCCTTCTTTATGACAATCATCAAGCTTCTGAAGCTTCTTTATCCTCAAATCAGGGATCAATGTCATCTTTCTGCTCTAGCAGTGATGCCCTTATTAAAGCACATGTGTTGCTATCAAAGTATGAGCTCCATGAAGACAAGCCCTGATCTTGTTAACCTGTATAAACCTTTGCCCCAAGTGCCTTTCATATAGGGTTTGATAAATGTTTATTAAATTGGAAATTCTTTGCTCCTTTAGCATCTAGTGTTTGACTCTTCTTTTCTATTCAGTGTCCAAAATGTAAGTGTAAATCTTCAACTCTCAGGAAAGGCATCTTCTAGTTATTAGCTTTAGAAAATAACTTTCTTACAAAAATGAGAATTAGAACAAAGGGAAGTTTTAGACTGTGCAGCTCTTTGAGGCTGTAACTCACAAAGAATCCTTTTTGACTGCTTACAGGACTATGTCTTTCACTTCTGCCCATTCAAGGAGTAACGTTAGGTTTCACAATCCTACTTATGCACTGCTCTGCAGACTGCTTAACCCAAAAGGAGAAGCTGCCTTTCAGAGAGAAGGGAGACTTGGCCCCATGGTGACCAGGACAAATTGGGAGGGGCTGGCTGCAGAAGGGCAAATCAAGTGTCTCACATTCTGCCTGCCTTTTTTTTGTTGTTGTTGTTAATTTACTTTGAGAGAGAGTGAGAGAGCATGCATGAGCAGGAGAAGCTCAAAGAGAGAAGGAGAAAGAATTGCAAGCAGCACGGAGTCTGACACAGGGCTGGAACCCACAAACCATGAGATCATGACCTGAGCCAAGATCAAGAGTGGGAAGGTCAACCAACTGACCCACCCAGGCTCCCACTGGCTGCTTTTTTGTGTCAGAGAAAAATGCCCTCTGGTAGTGAAAAGACAGAGCAAGGACTTTGTAAATATGAACAGCGTCTAAGAGTGTCAACAAAGCAACTCTAAAATTCAGTTTAATTGCTTCAGAGGATATTCTGTTGCTGTGGTTTTAGCATGTTTAATAATTCAGATTTTTACATGGGATTGTTCTTCTCTCCTAATTATAAATACCTTTCTGTCTCCTCATCAACCTGGTAAGCAGAGAACATGGTTTAAGTAGTTGAGTAAGAAATTTATAGTCAATGAAACCAAGAGTTGTTTTTTTGAAAAAATAAACAAAATTGATAAACCTCTAGCCAGGCTTCTCAAAAAGAAAAGGGAGATGACCCAAATAGATAAAATCATGAATGAAAATGTAATTATTACAACCAATCCCTTAGAAATACAAGCAATTATCAGGGAATACTATGAAAAATTATATGCCAACAAACTGGACAACCTGGAAGAAATGGACAAATTCCTAAACACCCACACACTTCCAAAACTCAAACAGGAAGAAATAGAAAGCTTGAACAGACCCATAACCAGTGAAGAAATTGAATCGGTTATCAAAAATCTCCCAACAAATAAGAGTCCAGGACCAGATGGCTTCCCAGGGGAATTCTACCAGACATTTAAAGCAGATATAATACCTATCCTTCTCAAGCTATTCCAAAAAATAGAAAGGGAAGGAAAACTTCCAGACTCATTCTATGAAGCCAGCATTCCTTTGATTCCTAAACCAGACAGAGACCCAGTAAAAAAAGAGAACTACAGGCCAATATCCCTGATGAATATGGATGTAAAAATTCTCAATAAGATACTAGCAAATCGAATTCAACAGCATATAAAAAGAATTATTCACCATGATCAAGTGGGATTCATTCCTGGGCTGCAAAGCTGGTTCAACACTCGCAAATCAATCAATGTGATACATCACATTAATAAAAGAAAAGATAAGAACCATATGATCCTATAATCGATGCAGAAAAAGCATTTGACAAAATTCAGCATCCTTTCTTAATAAAAACCCTCGAGAAAGTCGGGATAGAAGGAACATACTTAAACATCATAAAAGCCATTTATGAAAAGCCCACAGCTAATACCATCCTCAATGGGGAAAAACTGAGAGCTTTCTCCCTGAAATCAGGAACACGACAGGGATGTCCACTCTCACCTCTGTTGTTTAACATAGTGTTGGAAGTTCTAGCATCAGCAATCAGACAACAAAAGGAAATCAAAGGCATCAAAATTGGCAAAGATGAAGCTTTCACTTTTTGCAGATGACATGATATTATACACGGAAAATCTGATAGACTCCACCAAAAGTCTGCTAGAACTGATTCATGAATTTAGCAAAGTTACAGGATACAAAATCAATGTACAGAAATCAGTTGCATTCTTATACACTAATAATGAAGCAACAGAAAGACAAATAAAGAAACTGATCCCATTCACAATTGCACCAAGAAGCATAAAATACCCAGGAATAAACCTAACCAAAGATGTAAAAGATCTGTATGCTGAAAACTATAGAAAGCTTATGAAGGAAATTGAAGAAGATGTAAAGAAACGGAAAAACATTCCGTGCTCGTGGATTGGAAGAATAAATATTGTTAAAATGTCAATATTACCCAAAGCGATCTACACATTCAATGCAATCCCAATCAAAATTGCACCAGCATTCTTCTCGAAGCTAGAACAAGCAATTCTAAAATTTGTATGGAACCACAAAAGGCCCTGAATAGCCAAAGTAATTTTGAAGAAGACCAAAGCAGGAGGTATCCCAATCCCAGACTTTAGCCTCTACTACAAAGCTGTAATCATCAAGACAGCATGGTATCGGCACAAAAACAGACACATAGACCAATGGAATAGAACAGAAACCCCAGAGCTAGACCCACAAAAATATGGCCAACTAATCTTTGACAAAGCAGGAAAGAATATCCAGTGGAAAAAAGACAGTCTTTTTAACAAATGGTGCTGGGAGAACTGGACAGCAACATGCAGAAAGATGAAACTAGACCACTTTCTTACACCATTCACAAAAACAAACTCAAAATGGATAAAGGACCTGAGTGTGAGACAGGAAACCATCAAAACCCTAGAGGAGAAAGCAGGGAAAAACCTCTCTGACCTCAGCCGCAGCAACTTCTTACTTGACACATCCCCAAAGGCAAGGGAATTAAAAGAAAAATGAACTATTGGGACCTCATGAAGATAAAAAGCTTCTGCCCTGCAAAAGAAACAATCAACAAAATTAAAAGGCAACCAACAGAATGGGAAAAGATATTTGCAAATGACATATCGGACAAAGAGCTAGTATCCAAAATCTATAAAAAGCTCACCAAACTCCACACCCAAAACAAATAATCCAGTGAAGAAATGGGCAGAAAACATGAATAGACACTTCTCTAAAGAAGACATCTGGATGGCCAACAGGCACATGAAAAGATGCTCAACGTCGCTCCTCATCAGGGAAATACAAATCAAAACCACACTCAGATATCACCTCACGCCAGTCAGAGTGGCCAAAATGAACAAATCAGGAGACTAAAGATGCTGGAGAGGATGTGGAGAAACGGGAACCCTCTTGCACTGTTGGTGGGAATGCAAATTGGTGCAGCCACTCTGGAAAACAGTGTGGAGGTTCCTCAAAAAATTAAAAATAGACCTACCCCAGCAATAGCACTGCTAGGAATTAACCAAGGGATACAGGACTACTGATGCATAGGGGCACTTGTACCCCAATGTTTATAGCAGCACTCTCAACAATAGCTAAATTATGGAAAGAACCTAAGTGTCCATCAACTGATGAATGGATAAAGAAATTGTGGTTTATATACACAATGGAATACTACGTGGCAATGAGAAAGAATGAAATATGGCCTTTTGTAGCAACGTGGATGGAACTGGAGACTGTTACGTTAAGTGAAATAAGTCATACAGAGAAGGACAGATTCCATATGTTTTCACTCTTATGTGGATCCTGAGAAACTTAACAGAAGACCATGGGGGAGGGGAAGGGAAAAAAAATGGTTAGAGAGGGAGGGAGCCAAAACATAAGAGACTCCTAAAAACTGAGAACAAACTGAGGGTTTATGGAGGGTGGGAGGGAGGGGTGGGTGGGTGATGGGTATTGAGGAGGGCACCTGTTGGGATGAGTGAGCACTGGGTGTTGTATGGAAACCAATTTGACAATAAATTTCATATTTAAAAAAAAAAAGAAATTTACATAAGAGCATACAAATTAATAATCTAGCTCCTATGAGAAATGAACAGAAGGAATTATTAATAAGTTAGTTATTAGTACAATTAATATTTCCAAAGTAAGTTATACTTTATTTTTTTTCTAAACATTGTAATTTTCCAAACACAGCATTGATTTTTACGGCTGATGGGAAGGAGCACTGGCTAAGTCGGAGGTGCCATTCTCCTTGTCGGCCTGGACAAAGTGGTTGTGAAACCTAGACCAGTCTTCCCATTTCTCTGGGCCTGACCCTCCTCACCCGGCCTCATTTTCAGACAAGGGGGTCAGACTAGATGATCCCTAAGAGTGTCAGAGAACCATGTTTCTTGCAAGAACATTATCTAATCCTACCTCCTTACAGGACTTGATTCTCTGCAGAATGACGACGAGGGAACAAGGTTCAGAGCGTTCAGTGACCGAATTGAGGTGAGCCACACTAAGAGCCCCAGGTCTTTGGCCTTCTGTCCCCCAGTCCACTTCTGTCTACCACTCCTCACTGCTCTGTATTTATTCTTTAATGAGTCTTTAGTCTATGAAATCATTGAGAACAGTTTTCAAAAATACACATTGGAAATCTCAGTAACTTATGAGAAATTACCATGGCTTTTAACTTCAAACATTGCAACTGCTGTTGTTGTGAAGTCCTCTTTGTATTTAGCTTTAATTGTCCATGAACCGTATCTGTGAAAGAAATACATTTAAAACTTTAAGTATCACCAAGTAATGTATCTCTAACTCATCCAATGACTGTAGGTAACATTCAAATGAGCACTTAGTATAGGCCAAACACTGTTTTAAGAGCTTTACATGTATTAACCCATTCAATCCTCAAAAAATACCATAGAACAAGTTATATTATTATCCCCATTTTATCATCAGAGAAATGAGGCTCACAGAGGTGAAGTAACTTACTCAGGGACACAGAGCTAGTAGGTGGTGGGACTGGGATTCAAACTTTGTTACTCTGGCTCCAAAACTCTTGACCACAACTTCATGTTTAGACAACCCTGACAGCAGTTTCAGATTTATGCACCACCTAATTAATATACTATTTTTGAAAGACGTTTTAAAATTATAAACAAAAATATGCATTTTGCGTGGAGTTGTAAATATACTGAAATTTATTTTCATATTACTGACTCACTCTCTAGTATATCATAGCATTTAGCTAGAAAATGTTTTTCATTTAAAGGCATTGTTTTTTCATTTGATGAACCAAGCTTAAAGTTTAAACATATTAATATATGTTACACTATATAACATGCCAGAAAGTCAAGGGTACACTTCTAGGACCATTTGATCAGGTGAAACTTATCAAAATATATAGTTTTGAAAATTTTACAACTGAGGCCAGAGTGAAATTCCTTTTAGAGGGACAGTGTGGTAGAAGGAAAGAGTACGGATGAACCTGGCCAGAGAGATCTGGGTTCCCATTTTAGGTCCACCATTTAAAGTCAGGTGGTTTTGAACAGGCCTAAACATTTATCTGAGCCTTAATTTCTTTATCTTGAAAATGGCAATAAGAAAGAACTTAGCAGAGTGCTTGGTACACAGTAGAGGATCCATAAATGTCAGTTCTTTTACTGCAGTAAAATACCGCTTTGAGGTGTTACATTTTCAAGACGTTATGCAATGTAACTCTCAAATCGGATCTCAAAATACCTTCCAAGTTCTGGGAATAAATGTCAGAGAAAATTCCAAATCCACTATAGAATATTAAACACATGTTAGTGGACATCTTCCTTTTGTACATTTTTTTTTCTTTCTTCTATTGTGCTCTCAGCATTTAGGGGGTAGGGTCTGTCTCCCACAGTGTCTACTGCCTGGACTTTGTTGTAAAAGGTGCTCACTGAACTGAATACAGCAGACTAGCTTGGTGCTTACAGCTGGCATTATTACATCAGGCCCCCTGCCTCAATGCACAAGAGCCCAAGCAGGCTCCACCTTCCTTTCTGTTGGAAGGATACTCAATAGGGCCTGATAAGGATAGCCAGAACAAATCTTTGTGTACACCAGCACCTTTCAGTCACATGTAAATGGTTCCATAGACTGTTCAATTACCCCAGACACCTCCACTGCTTTTAAGAGAAACAACTTTACCCCAAAATAAGTTAAAATACTTAGGATTTCATGAAAATCCACTTGTTTTTAAACACATTGCCCTTCACTTTCATGTAAGAAGATACCAAGAAATAAAACACCTTCTCTTATGTCTGTATACAGTGGTCTCAGCAACTACACAGATCAATTATTCAATAAAAAAACCATTATCTGCATAAAATAAAATAAAATAAAATAAAATAAAATAAATACTTAGGATTAACTGGAATCTTGAAGTCAGGAAAAGTGATAATTCCAGTATAATTTTTTTCTCCTACCATGGCAACTTCTGACCCTGCTGGATCCTTTGAGTGAAAAGAAAAGCAAGTTTTATTTTTTAAAACAACTATAAATACAGAAGTTACACATAAACATGACATGCGGTTGACAGTCTTATAGAAATATTCAGTAAATGCTAAGGAACTTTGTTGAAATTAAGCACATGCAATGTTGGCCTGGCATTGAGGTGATGACACCTGGTCAGGCTTGTTAACAAAGACTAACTTCTAAGGCACAAAAACATATTTTGAACAGGTGTGTAAGTAGTATAGTAAATATTTAAGATACATTAAGCAACTCCCAGCAAGGCTTTTTTTCCACCACCCTTCTTCCTGAACAGGACTTGTGGATAATCTTCAAACGCTATTTTCATAATGTTGTGCCATGCGCACAAGGCTTCTTTGGCTCCATGTTTCTTCAAGATCAAACCTGAACACATCAGGGCATGCCAAAGCAGCAGCCTCTGCCTGTTCAATGTCTTACCTCCAGGGGGACCTCTGACAAGAGAATGATGGGATTTGTGAAGAATCTCAACAGGTTCACTTGAGTCTGTCTGTCCCCCCACAAGTCCCCAAATGTAAAATAATGCTTCATTGTGGTCACTGTCTCTCCCTAAAGTGTTTCTGGGTCAGTCTGCTGTGGCCAAGCCACTGTCATGGTCATCTCCACATTGTGCTTCTTCCTGGCTCCATGACATCTGAGACATCATCCCACTTCTATCAAACCCTCTCCACGGTTTCCATTAAAACCAGCGCAGGACCAGGCTTTGTCCTTTCAGAAGTCCCTCTAGAATAATTTAGTAATCGTCTCTAGCTTTGCCTCCTGTTCGAGCTGGCCTGTTATTGACAATACATTATCCTTTACTTGGTTTACCATATTATGTATGTTTGTCAGGTTGGCTAAACTCAAATATCCACAGAAAGACACATCCCATAATCCCCCAAACAAATCAAGAGAGCTAAGTGCTAAGGTTCTGGAGACAGACAGACCTGGGTTTGAATCCTGATTCAACTCATTAGTATCAGTATGATCTCAGTGGTTACTTAACTTCTTTAACCCTCAGCCTTTTCTTCCATAAAAAGGAAATAATTATATTGATTGTATAAGACTGTTGTAATGATATACTGCATGCCATGCACTTCTCAAGGTACCACAATTTATACTTCTAGAACCCTCACTACATCTGCCCATGCTTCTTCACAGATGGCAAGAAGATACAAACTAATTAACTACATCCACTTTGGAGATGGAGTCACTAAAGGGTGTTTTTTAATGGGGCCATATAAAATATATTTCACTATTTAATTTATACACAAAAATTAGCAATCAGGATAAAAGAAGCATAAGATTACCAGGTTGCACCCACAACAGGTGCTAAATAAATGCCTGCCGCTATACAATACTGAATAAATTAATGCCACATTTGACTTGTGTTATAGTAAGGAAAACTATTCATATAATGAAAATGCCAAGGTTAAAATTTGATTTAAATTAAAGGCATACTCACTATAAAAGTTATGGTAACTTCTCTTTGTGATGGCTTTAAGTCTTCGTCCAATGAATAAATTCTAACTTTTACTACAAGAAAAAAAAAATTGTCATTATTAGAAACTCTGTTCAACTCTTAAATGCTCTGACAATATCATTAATAACCCTATAACATGAGGGTCATGAAATCTAGATTAAAATTTAGAAATCCCAAACATAAAATCCTAGTTTAAAGGAAAAGATGAATTAGGGGTGTCTGGTTGGCTTAGTCAGTAGAATCACGTGGTTCTTCATCTCAGGGTCGTGAATTCAATTCAAGTCCCACTTTGGGCATAGAGCTTACTTTACCAAAAAAAAAAAAAAAAAAGGAAAAGATGAGTTAGAATATTGGATGTGAACTTTAAAGTGAAAAAAAAAAAAATGTTCTTTTACCAAAAATTTCCTGAATGGGTTCTTTTAAAAATTTTTTTTTTTTTCAACGTTTATTTATTTTTGGGACAGAGAGAGACAGAGCATGAACGGGGGAGGGACAGAGA